>NC_060028.1:22500-2597190 GCF_021134715.1 Daphnia pulex | reverse complement strand
TACGTATCATGAAGATCTCTTTTTAGTTCCTGATCCATCATCCTTGGGCGTTTGTTTAGGAAAGCCGCCAAGTGGTCTGCCTGACCCCCAACTGAATACCATGAGTGAATGACCCCCTTTATAGCTGATGCATTTTCTCTAAAGAGAGATTGTTCAGTTCGGTCACAATGAATGGCTCTCAAGACCAATCTGAGTAAATCTGATCTTAACGGCTCTATGATGTGCTGTTTCCAAATGCAAAATCCTAATACAAAGAAATTGATTAGATATCAATGCGACCAACAAAAACCAATGCCAATTACCCAATTCTTGTATTTCCAACATTTGGTCTGGTGATCCACCGTTGAGCGTTCCACACAGAAGTGCAGGATCCTTAACTTTCTGTGTCTTAATGTGTTTTGAATCAAGGTACCTATACATTTTGTTTCAAAGCACGTATTACATTTTTGCATACAGGGTATTGTATCAAAGGTAATGTGAACTTACGAGTAGAGTAACTGCAAATTTTTCATTCCTTGAGTATGGGTCTCCCACAGGGAGTCATACATTGTCAAGAGTTGTTCTTCACCACAGCTATTCAGTTGCATCAGAAGAGATATAACATGCTCCTCTAGAAACTTTTTCGTTTCTTCATACAACTGTTTGGCAAAAGATTGTGGTTTTGCAACACAAAGCAAATAAATCTTCGTTATGCTCTTGTTCCAAGTGCTTTTAGCAACACAATCACGTTCTGGTTAAAAAAGACTTTTTACAACTTCCTTTAATTCCTCCCAAGTCGAGGCAAAGTCCATTAGTTGTGGTTCAAGTTCAACAGACATTTTGTGTAGTCCGTCAACTCAAAATTCAAACTGAAAATGGCGATCAAATTTCTTCAGGCTTTTGTTCTGTCTTCTCTACACTTCTTTAGTTCGCTTCTCTCGAAATGCAGCGTTGCGCAGTCAATGAATCCATGTTGGTCCGGGTTGAAAACTTAAAAAAATGAAATACAAGAAATGACGAACAGCTTTCTCGAGATTTTCTGTGCGTGTGTGGCCACAACATCAACACCATCCATACAAAATAAAGTTGTTATTATATATTTTTTCTTTAAAACAATAAACTCTAATGACGTTAAACCATGATCATCTGGGCTGAAAACGACAACGACATCGGAACTGGTATATTTCTTTCATGTTTGTTTCATGTGGGCTGGGTTTTTTCTTAAGATGTTTCTTTATTTTTAATGGGACTCGTTCTTGACTTTTTATTTGTTAAACTTAATTATCTGAATTTGAATTGTATGCGTCTACACTTTCCACGCTGAAACGAAAAGTCGATAGAAAACGCCGTTTAATGCAAAAAGATTTAGGACACAAAATTTCTCTTCACATGTGCACAGTGTACACATGACAATTAAGAGAATATAGAACACCAGACCAAAAGGAAATACATTTTAAAAAGACATAAATTGTACAATTTAAAAAAAAGTCAAAGAAAAATAAATATTGGATAAAGAAGGCAAAAGTTATACATCGTAGTTGCGACTGCTGTTTTGACTGTTTCCCACAATCACCAATTCATCATTTTAAACTAATGAAATTTAAGCAGCGAAAATATTTCCAAGCAAAGAAGGTGAACGGATCTACCGACTATGTATTTATATCAACGCTGTTCAAATAGTTTGGCTAATACAATGCGGTGGGAAAGTAAACTCGATTCACAGCAGTAGGTCACGTAACCAAAAATAAGGCCTATGGCTTACATGACCTTAATCTCTTCGTCGGTCGCTTACAGTTTTAAAAAAATAATTCTGGTTTAATCATAGAAAGTTGCAGTCCCGCCGTCTACTCGACCCTGTTTTTTTTAATGGCTTGGCTTTATGAACGCGCACCTAATGGCCCATGGTCTCTTCTCAGGGAGGAGAAACACACACACACATAAGAATGTGACAGGCACCGCAAAGTGTTTCCAGTGGAAAATTTCGCCAATAACTGAAAATATAGAGTAGCAGCAGCACGGGCAACTCTAATATATAACAAAATACATAGGATACTCAAAATGAATCTAATGAATCAGTCTTAGCGGAAAAATGAAGTAAAAGGGAAAGAAATGCAGCATAAGTGTCGAGAACAAATATATTACATGTCAAGACATATGTTTTTTACGAGAGGAAAAACGGATGTTTTGATCGTGATCCATAAGTTGCAGTCATTATTTTTTCCCAACGGAGAGTTTGATCTGGATGTATTTTATAAGCAGAGGTAAAAGACTATCCGTTAAGTCTTGCGAAATAGCAAACCCTGGAGGAGTTCAGGTATTTTTAGGCGGGAATTTGGAAAGGTGGAGGACAGCGCCCCAGGTTTATCGTTATCGTTATCGTCGATCAAGTGGGAAGCTAAGTCGAATAAATTTGAGGAGGAGGAAGTTTTCCAATATAGACTTTACGAGGGAAATTCCAGTTTGCTATTGTACGAGGATTTCCAAGGGAAGAAATCCTGGATGTGAGATGCTAATGTGTCCATACAGAAGTAAACATGATTACACCAAATGGTGGGATTGTGTTTGATTTTTGACACCCAAGTAAACGGGAAACACGGAAAAGAGAGTAGCTAACCCGAAAAATACTAGTAAATAGTGAGAGAAAAAAATGTCTTACTTTAATTTTCTTCTTAGAATTTTCTATAACCCAGAAAAACACACAAAAATTGAACACAGAAATAACTTACTAACACAGAAAGGTAGGGAACAATTAAATTTTGTTCATAAATAGTTGCAAATAATTTGTATATAAAACAAAGTAATCGCAGGTTGTAGAACCAAAACGTGTGTTTGCAGATAACTTTGCAAGAGTAATTGCTGGAACGCAAAGGATCTGACACCCAAAGTTAGGTTTGTTAAATGAAAAAAAAAATCAGGGTAAACATACCCGATATAAGGAATTTTTTCAAAGATAAAAAATTGTCTGGAAAAGTCTAATTCGTTGGTCGAGAATGATCAGCACTCGAGATATTGCTTTCTCGGCAGTCATCAACCAAACCACTAAAGAACATTGCAAGACCCCGGAAATTTGTGCCAGGTATTGTGATCATCTTCTGAAGAAGTCAAAAGATATGAGTGGTGCAGAAGTTGACGACAAGTTTACGAAGTTCATGGCCATATTCAACTATCTTGAAGACAAGGATGTTTTTGAAAACTGGCACTATTGATATTGCCGGCAAAAGGACTAATGTTTCACTCAGAGAGTCAAATCAGTATGCTCAACAGATTAAAACACTGGTGTGGAAACAATTTTGCAACAAAACTTCGGTGAATGTTGGCTGTTTCTACTCTGTCTTTCGACTTGACCAAGAACTTTAATGAACTGGCAAAAGTTCATTTTGAAACTTTCCACGTTTTCTCTATTCACGTATTATGATCCAGAATGTGGCCAATCGAACACTTCTAGTTTGGCGTACCTCGTGAACTTGAAAAATCAGTTGAAGTGTTTTGGTATGTTTTGAAGGCTATAATCCTGGAGAGTTAAAAGGCCAAAGCTTACATAGCTGCATAACTTGAGTTGAAGTGAAATTTCAACTCAAAAACTTGAAAAACCTTGCATAATCAGTATTGGAATCTGGTATCGGTTTACAAGTCATTGATACATAGCCAACAAGGCTAACAAACTTGGCTAACAAGGACTTATACTTATACTTATACTACATAAGAAAAGAAAGGTGATGGTTTCCTTCTTATACTTTATGTTTACTCCTAAAAAATATACAACCACCTAGACTAGCAGCATTTACGAAACTGATCCAAACTTAAAAACTGTTTTATACTTTAAACTGTTTCATTTCCATATCCTTTTCCCAACCATGAAGAAGGAATGGAGGAGGAGCTGGTCGGGCAAATTTTTGAGGCGATGATGATATCTTCCTCAGGGGAAGGATTCGTTCCTTTTTCTGCCACCAGATGACGGAGAGTAGCGAAATCTGTGAAAATCTGGGCTTTCGCTGGTTGCTATCGTTACGGGTAGAAGCAGTCTAGCAGATGAAAAGTCCGTAACGTTAGCAACCAAAATAAAGCCTAGATTTTTACAGATTTTATTACTCTTCGGCATCTGGTGGCAGAAAAAAGAACAAAAATTCTGCCCGAGGCAGATATCATCATCGCCTCGAAAATTTCTACAGGGCCTTATGGGAGCAGCGTCTCCTTCTTTCCTTCTTCATGTCCCAACTAAGAAAATCAACGGGAAGGGGAGGAGTGTAATAACTCGCCCCGCCTCCCATATGCTCTCTTTGTGAGTCTAAGCAACCATGAGGTTGCTTGACTCTTCTTCACACTTCCCTAATAAGAAAACTGGTGAATGTCCCGCAACACCTCATTAGTGTTGGCCGTAACGGAACCGAAGGACCCAAACATCACTCCTTTGTAATTCTCTATTGGACCATAACTATCGGCTATGGGAGGTGGGAGGTGAGAGGAATGGACTAGACCCTGTCGACTCCTGACGACTCGTATTGTAGGCGAAGGTGACGAAATCAATGAACCCATCCCAATCGTTATGGAGTGAATTTAAGTACATCGAGAGCATTTCCGCAAATGTATGGTTGTACCGCTCGACCAACCCATTACACTGAGGATGATACGCAGCCGTAACCAAGTGCTTGGTCTGCAATGTTTTGAAAAGCTCTTCAGAGAAATTGGCCGTCAAACACTTTCCGCGATCTGAGATTAGGAACACGGGTGCACCGTGTCGGAGGACTACATTCCGTACAAAGAAGTCGACGACTTCTTTGGACGACGCTGAAGGAACAGCTTTGCCAATTGCGTATTTCGTTCAGTAATCAACAGCCACAATGGCGTGTCGATTCCCGGCGCTAGTGAGAGGGAAAGGGCCTATCAAGTCAATCCCCACTTTCTCAAACGGCTGACTAACGCGTATCGGACGCATAAGACCAGCAGGCGCTTCCCGGGCTCGTTTTTTCGTTTGGCAATCGACACATGAGAGCACAAAACGAGTAATTTGGCGTCGCATTCCCGGCCAGTAATATCGCTGTTGGATTTTATAAGTCGTGCGCGTCACTCCCAGGTGTCCAGCGGTAAAGTCGCTATGGCAGGCTAAAAGCACTTGTTCGACGAGGCTTTTGGGGAAACAGAGTTGATACGACACCACCCCACCATGAATTCGACGACGACAAAGGACATCCCTTCTCAGCTTGGGTTGAATCAATTTTTTAAATCCGGAGAGTGGGCGCTGTATCTTTCATCCCTCTTAAGATGCCTTCCCACCACGAATATTCCCGTTGGGCCGACCCGATATCCAACGCACCCAGGACCACAGCGACATTCAGGAGGGGAATCTCTTCTTCTTCCTCGGGACAACCCGTTGGAGCCCGTGACAACTCATCTGCATCAGAGTGTAGGCGCCCGCTACGATGCACTATTTCAATGTCAAGGTCTTGGAGCTGAAGGCTCCACCGCTCAAGTCTCCCAGACAAATCCCGTTTCTTCAATAGCCATCAAAGAGAATTATGATCCGTCACCACTCTTATCTTTAGAGTCCAGATGTAGGATTGAAATTTACGGACGGACCAGACAAGAGCGAGACCCTCTTTCTCGGATACTGAATAATTAATTTCCGGGTTCCTCAGAAGGCGGCTCGCATACGAAACGACGTGTTCTTCATCTCCGTGTTTTTGTACAAGGACGGCTCCCACCCCATAATTACTGGCATCGCAATGGATTTCCATCGGCACATCGTACCGTGGGTGGGCCAAGATTGGAGGGGAAATCAGGATGGTTTTCATAGCCTCGAAGCTACGCTGATGCTCTTCCCCCCAGGAGAAACGTTGGTTCTTTTTGGTCATATTCGAGAGAGGGCGGGCCACGACAGCGAAATTAGGGACGAATATCCGGTAATAAGAACAAAGACCAAGGAAGCTTTGTACTTCTTTTACACTCTGTGGAACAGGAAAATCACGCACGGCGGAGATTTTTTCGGGATCTGGAGAGATCCCTTCGCCACTTACAATAAAGCCCAACACTTTAAGAGATTGCTCTAGGAATGAGCACTTTGACAACTTAAATTTCAACCTCGTCCGTTCAATACGTTGGAGAACCGATTCTAGACGCTCTAGATGTTGAGATACTGTGGGTGCGAAGACGACGATGTCGTCTAGATAGACAAGGCAAGAATTCCACTTGAGGCCTGCCAAGACGACATCCATCGTTCGTTGGAACGTGGCCAGCGCATATGTTAACCCGAACGGCATCACTTTGAACTCGAACAGCCCATCTGCGGTGATGAAAGCGGTTTAAGCTCGTCGCTCGTCGACCTCCGCGGGCATCAATGGTTGCACATCGTGTGACAGATGAAAAATACACTGGACACAAAGATTATGGAAAAAGTCGGCAAATACCACACAGTCAGAACAGAAATCCATCAATGTTGTCACACCGCATTTAGACCTAAGCCAAGACGAACACAGAACCAAATAAACACAAAAATACTCCAAAAAACACTTGTAATTCAACACAATGCCTAGACAGGTACAGCCAGTACGGCGCGACCAGACGATTGACTCGATTCGCGAATTATAACGACGGTTCGGTGGGGACAGCAGTGGGATCACTTTCACGATTTTCATCCAAGACTTTATCAACGGAAAGGATTTTTCCAACAACCATTCCCGCTGGAATGAATTGGGTAGACGAGGAGAAATTAGTTAAGGAAAAACGATGCGTCCCACCAGTTACACGCGATGGTAGAAAGAGCCGCCCAATCGAAACCCCCTTATCCGCCATCACTTTAGGAGATGGTTCTACCATATGGCCTGGATTTTGCCCGCCGAACTTCGGAACGAATACGTCGACGTGCATCATGGAAAACGCCGGGATGCTTAGAGTTTCATAATTCACAATGTAGCCCGTCTTTCCCTGTGGACTCTTTTCACTAGTTGTGGGCGTTGTCGAGAAGGACCCCACTCCGGCATCGTTGTATTGAACCGAGAAGCAACCCAACTGCGATAACGCATCATTTCCCAACAACAGATCAACCCATTCATTTCGCTCACCCCCACTATGACCCAAATCAAACGCCCTTCTACATGGATTCTCAACTTGACCATCCCACTTGGTTCTAACGTCTTCCCATCCATAAGTAACAATCGAGGCCCTTGCCATTCTCTAAAATTTTCAATCCCCAACGCTCGGCAAAATTTGGGTGAAATTACCGAAGCCTCCGATCCCGTATCAATGATGGCTTTAACACCCTGCCCCTGGCAATCAACTTGTTTGAGAATAAGGCGACGAGAATCAGTTTGGGGAAAATTCAAATTAACGGTGGCACGCTCCCCCCCCCCTTTCCACCGGTTCTAGTTTGACTGACGTTTAGGGGAATTAGCCAGCTTTTGAGTCGAATCTTTCGGCTCTTGCTTATTTGAGGACCCACCATCCTGTTTTCGTTTGGGAAATGGGCGCGAAAAATGTCCAGGATCCCCGCAATCGAAACAACCTTTCCCCTTTGGACAATTACGCGTGATATGCCCTGGACTCCCGCAACTGTTGCAAATTGGCCGCCCGTCTATTGTTCTTTTGTTTAAGCGATCTCGATTTTGCCATTGCGAATTTCGCCCTCTCTCTGGTGTCCGCATCCGTGAATTAAACCCCGATCGCCTGGCAGTTCCCATTGTACACGTTGCCTGCTCCAATTTACGAACAATTGGATCCAGACTCTTTGATACCTCGTCCCGTACGAGTATATCAATTTCCTCCTTTTTGTTTACGGGCGGCACAGGGACAATGTTGTTTACAGGTATGGATCGCTCCGCCAAAAACGAGGCCTAGCAATGAGCTTGGAGACGCCGGAACAGCTCATTGGTTGTTAACTGATCCATTTGGGGAAACACTCTTTTCATCAACGCCGGTTCCATGTTTTGGAATATAAATTGGATTTTACGCTCTTCGGCCATCCCCGGGTCGACTCTTGAGCATAGATAGATCATGTCATAACAGTATGGCATGACCGGCTCATCGGGTTTTTGTTTTCGCGCTCGCAATCGGGATTCTAATTCCATCGCATAGTTGTGGTGCCAAAACGCTCAGTGCAAAGCTGCTATCATCCCGTCATACGTTTGTGGACGAGGTTGTAGGCCCGATAGCCATGTTGCCGCCACCATCTCTAGACTGAATTCAATGTGTCGAAGTAGCTGGACAGGGCCCCACTGATTAAAAGCCGACACCCGCTGGAACTGATGGATCCACTCCATCACGTCCTCGTGTGGCAACCCACGGAAAACTGAAGGGTCCCGCTCCCTAAAATTTCCCAAATGAATGACTAAAGGGACGTTGGGAGCGCCTTTTACGTTTTGCGGAACATTTTGTTCGAGATTTGGAGGGTGAACGTCGTTGCCCGGCTCGTTATCTGGTAGCACAAATTCCCCGTGACCCGCTTGGTCCTGATCAGCCATTTCATTCGTTTAGGAAATTTGAAAAGGAAATTTGACAAATATTCGCCCCGGCCGCCACCCAATTCCAGTCCCAACTAATAGTCGAAAATAAGGAGGGAGCTACTCACAATCAATAAGTTTTGTGGGGTGTATTCAAAGAGTGGCCATCAACAAGAAAAGAGTCCAAGACTCACAAACAAACAGAAGCCAATGTTCTCTCACTCTCAATCAAAGCGGCTATCAAGCCTCAAGTACCAGTAAGAAAAAGTCTATGATGGTTAGGGGACACAACTTACCAGCCCTTGGGTCTGGTTCACAAACAAATCAAAACGGGATTATCCACTTCCAAAAAGAATACCCAAAAGCAAATAATCTTTGACTCAAATCTAAATAAAAAGCAAAAAAGAATTAATAACGAATTTGGAATGATACGTAACCACAAAAAGCAGGAAAGCGTTGATGTTGAACGAGCGAACGATGCAACGTAACACAAACGTTGACTATGGGATGCCTCAATCTTCCAACACAAATTTGTCCAAGTTTTGTTTCACACACAAAAAATTAAAATGTAAATTGTTCTCCAACGAGTGTAACTGTACCCTGCATCTCCACCATTGTCACGGGTAATCTAGTTCAGTACACTCGTTGATGAAAACCACTTGTAAAAAGCACCGTTGTGCTGGCCAACGACACGGCACAGAACATGACGGTGGCCTTCACCATTGGCTAACTACACTAATTGTCTTAAACACTACACTACCCTAACCAATGGTGCCCTAGTGGAACTAACACATTCACACACGAGCTAGAACTAACACGCACACAAGCGAAAGATTAACGGGATTAATTAAAAGATTACACAGGAGAAGAGAAAACTAGCATCCACTCAGCGTGCTCAGCAGACGAGAAGTGAAGAAAGATCTGGACTAAATCTAAGGACGCCAAGCGACACAAGGCCTTCTAGCGCCCATTTGGTAAGTAAAAGTTAGGCGAACATGACGGGACGTGACAATAATATACTTTCGGGAATAAGAACAGCAGCAAAATATTAAATTTACTGAAGAAGTTTGTTTTATTAACCTGTGTATCCTCACAAACAAAATCTTCAACGGGAGGGGTAGGAGTGCAATAACTCACCCCGCCTCCCATATGCTCTTTCTGAATCTAAACAACCGTGAGGTTGCTTGACTCTTCTTCACGCGTCCCTAAATGGAAAGCTGGTGAATGTCCCGCAACATCTCGTTAGTCTTTGGTCTTGACGGAACCAGTGGACCAAACATCCCTCCTTTGTAATTCTCTATTGGATCATAACTTTCGGCTATGGTCCAATTGTTTCCCTGAGTTTCTCTTTGTTTTCCCTGTAAAAAAAGCCCGACGCCTGCCTGATCCCGGCAGAGTCGTCAGCGGCAGCTGTATCCCGCAACAGCTAAATAAACAAGCTTACTAGTCTTCAAGTGTATTGAATTCTCTTGTGATAAAAATCACAATACAGTTATTCTATTTTGTATACTCTTTATGGTTGCGGTATAATACATGGGATAGTAGAATTGCAGCAAAGTAAAAACTGACTTATAAAAACTGCTTTATTTCTTGTATCCTTCCCCAACTAAGAAGACCACCGGGAAGGGGAGGAGTTTAGTGACTCTTCCCATCTCCGATATGCTCCCTTTCTGAGTCTAAGCAACCGTGAGGTTGCTTGGCTCTCCTTCACGCTTCCCCAATAGAAAGCTGGTGAATGTCCCGCCACACCTCGTTAGTGTTGGCCGTGAAGAAACCACTAGACCAAACACCCCTCCTTTGTATTTCACTATTGACCATCACTAATGGTGATGGTACAACCATTCCCCAAGTTCCTCTTTGCCTTCTCTTTGTATAAAAGCCCAACGCCTGCCTGTTCCCGGCAGAGTCGTCACCGGCAGCTGTACCCCGCACAAGGTAAAAATAAACTCTTTTACAAGTCTATTTCACTGCTCATCACAATTGTGTTCGTTTTTATCTTTAGTTAAGTGTCAGTGTTCCAAAATCCATTATAATACGTGCATCAATCATCACAAATTGGCGCACGTGCCAGGGATAGTGAATTATAATGTAGCGTAATGATGATGAAGCGATGATGATGATGTAGTTTAATTATATTTTGAAACGATCTTCCGCGTTATCAGTTAGACGTTACGAGGGTAAGATAGTGCTCCTCGACATCCAAGCAAAAATTTGTAAAATACCGGCCGTGGTTCATTACAACGCTGCGGATCACGTCGAGTTTTGGACGCGTCCCCATTACTTATATGGGGACGATTATTCCATTAGCTGTTTCCCGACCACGGAGGTGGACGACGGTAAGGTAAAAGTTATCTTATTCTTATCCAACTCAGTAAACGTGAGACGGTGAATGACGAAGACCGTGAAAGGAGCCGAGAAATGGAAACGATACAGAAGAAAATGTAACTATGGACGAAGAACTAGAAGAAGGAGATATCGTGGACGAAGAGGAAGAGGAAGTTTATGAAGAAGGGGAGATAGCGGAAAAGGAAGACAGTGAAGCAGACTAGACGATGCCATACCAACTGATACCCTATTTGGAGAGCAAGGAAGACGATTTCGCCAACGATACCATCATCAACCCCCATTACCCAGTTTAATCCTTTGCTATACAACCTATGTATTCATTTACTCCCTTATTCAGTTGACTGCTCTTGTAGAAAGTTTAAAAAAAGAAATCGATGAACTCAATGTAATTGTTCAAGGTTTGAAGCTGCCTTACTGGATAACACCAGTTCCTTTGTCTGATCCCCCTTATAAAAACTAAGCAGCAACAACAACAACTTCAGTATGGATTCAATCGCCAAACAGAATGCAATCCCCGTCATCACAATCTCAGATTCAGATACTGACGGAGAATTCTTGGTGGTCAAAGTTGAAGACCCCTATTGCCATGAATCTCTTCTCGATTCTGATCCAGGAACTCAACCTAATTTCAGATCTTCTAGCCAAGGAACATCACACACAGAGGTACCTGGATGTATTGTTAACAACCAACCCTATCAGTTTTGCTTCGAAGATGCAATTGTGCATGACCTTTTTGACCGAAAAGTACCGACTAAAACCTTGGTTGAAGAAAATTTTGAAAGCACTGGAGCGTTCAGTCAATTCCGTCGCAGCCAAAGTCCTGGAAGAGAAGGAAAATCAAGGAGAATCTCAAAAAATTCGTTACCTGGAATTATGTCAGAATCAATTTCAGGAGCCCCTATTTGAAGCTATTTCTTTAGACATTCAGTGTGTAACGCAGCCAGACGCACAATCACTTCGAGATTCATTAAAATTTTATTACCAGAATTTAATCCGAACTCTGTAAAACCAATACGAAGTGGACTCGAATGGATCTTCGTTTCTGATTATTCTCCGGAAGGAAATCCCGACCTTAGACACATCCATGTACTCCATGCGTGTCGCCAAAGCTATGGTGGAGTTTGCAGGCACTTTTCAGCCGGTGGCTCACTCTTCAAATTTACAGAATCCTTTGGAGCTTTTAGGTTTAACAGAAGAAGACCAAACTCCACAGAATTTATCAAACAAGCAATACGGTATTTGGCAAGTGGATGCAACAGGAGAATCCTCTACTATAAATGTAAAAATGCAAGATCAGGAGATAATATTGGAAATCAAAATTTCGAAGGAAGCAACACCCAAGGTTTGGAGAGTGAAGAGGAGTCTTACCTTTCCTGTGGACCAACAAACGTTGGAAAAAGTAATGAATCCTCTAACGGGAATGATATCGAAGACTTATTTGATGGGCGGTCTTCAGAAAAAAAGGCCAAATCCATACCGACAATCGACAAGATCGTGGAGAATTAGCAATCCAAACTTGGTGCACTGATTTACCTTTATTAAAGCAAATGTTGCCTCTATATCAAAGAAGACAAATTAATGCTGAATGGGAAAGAAAATACTGGACTGAAGTTTTAGAAGATATAGTCATGGCAAGATTAAGAAATTGGTCAATTAACGACATTAAAGAACACTTGATAAACAATCCATCAAAATTTCAATCAGAAGGAATTATTAATACTTATCAATAAATGAAAAATTCAACAATGTTACTTCATAGAATTTGTTTTCTTCAATGTCCAGATCCACTTCAATTTATGGAAGATATTGAAGATTGGTTTAACTTCAAAGGATACGGTGGAGACAAGAAAAGAAACACTGTTTGGATTCACGGTCCACCTGGTTGTGAAAAAAACAAGAGTTTTAAATATTTTATGTTCTTTAGCATTAGTAGTTGCAAGATCTGAATCTGCGGCAAAAGACAAAAATTTACTTGGAATTATTGCACTATCTGTCGTTTAATTTTTTTGGATGAAGCTTGTTGGACAAGGGAACATAATGAAAATGTTAAAAAAATATTTGAAGAAGAAGAATTTGTAACCAATGTTAAGTATAGGTCTGGTCAAAAATTTAGACGAGTTCCTATTCTTATGGCAACAAATTCTGATCCTTTTCTTTGGGGTTAACCTTTTTTTCTTACCAAGGGTTATGGAATTTAATTAGAATACTCTTTCTCAAGATATAAGAACAAAATTTCGAAATGGAGATTTGTATCCGATGTGATGACAAAAAAATACGCGATTGCACAAGCAAAACTGAATCACTATTACAATCGTTTACTGAAGAATTACTCTTCGAGTAACACGACTCCGTGCTTCTAAAAGTCTACATGTGCAGATTGGAAAATAAACTTGAGGTAAACGCTCATAGTAATTGAAAAAATTTCCGATCTCAAATTATTGATGTATCAAATCGACAAAGACTACGAAATGTTGCAGTACACTGAAATCTCTTCAACCAAAGGAACGTTATTGTAAACCAAATCCCACTCCAACATCCAACATTGACATCCAATATTGGCTTTTAGCATAGCCTACTCTATATAGGAAGCCGAAAGGTTTGGCCTTTTTCTTGAAGCAAATTTGCCTTCCCTTCCTCCAATGTTACCCAGCCTTCAAGTGGACCCACGGGAGCCGTTGTATCGCCTAGTGGTGATACATGAAAACTTAATTTGTCTATCGATATGATTACGTTCGCTTGGTGGCCTTTGTTTGTTTATGATTTGTGTTGTTTGTGTGTTGTGTTTGTTTGTTTCTGGATAAATTTCACATACTGCAATTAGTGCTATTGGTAATAGTTAGCCGTCCCGTGTGCCTTCGTCATTAAAAGCCCTTACGGCAATATATTAATGGGGCGTTCATAAATTACCGCTCATAAGCCCGGGTGATTCCTCCCCCCTCCCCTACATAATTTCGACCACCAGGTGGCTCCCGTGTGTCCACTTGGAGGATGGGAAATTGGAGGAAAGGTGAGCAAAGTGTGCTTCAATTTTCAACACGGTGGGGATGCCAAACCTTTCGGCTTCCTATATAGAGTAGGCTATGCTTTTAGCCACCAAGCGCGAAAATGCATCGACTACATCCTCAGCATGAAACCAAAAGCTCAGTCTTTTCTAATTCGAAGAAAATACAACTGCCCAATATCAGCAGCCATTCGAAGAAACGATATAAGGACCATGGAACAACTTGTGACCCTCGAAGAATTCCCATACCTTTTGAACAAGAGGATCCACAAATCAGTTTCCTACATTCATCTAGCTGTTGAAAAAGGACACCCGGAAATTGTAAAAATTTTGCTTCAAAATGGAGCCTTGGTGAATCTTCCAGATAACAACGGAAACACCCCAGTCCGTTATGTAAGTGACATTCAAACTTTAAAAATTCTGATCGCACACAAAGCTCGCCTAGATGTCGTGAATAATTTTGACCTCAACCCAATAATGAGCGCAGCTAAAGAACAACGCACGCACGAAAATGTATTAAAGATGCACACTAGATGAAAAATATTTTAATGGAATACCTGAAATCTTCATTTTCTTCAACGGCAAGAATTTTTAGGACATTTTCGTGATTGAGCTGAGATTGTATTGCGATTTCGCAATCTGTTGATTTTAATCAAACCAATTCAATTCTCTTGAGGGGGACGTCTTCGTTATTGAAAGTACCATGAAACACCACGCTAAATCCACCCGTCCCAAGCATATCAGAACGTTTCTTTATTCTACCTGACCAAGGAACTGGAAAGTTTGTAGATAAGATTCCTTTCAAAGATGTTCTTTTAGACGGGTCAAATTCAATCATCCCTTGTGCAATGCAAGACAGGATTTGTGAATGCTCATCAGCTGAATAGAAATTTTACATGAAGGAAACGATGGGTGAATAATTGACAGCTAAAAAACTTAATATGTAACAAACTTTTCGCGATGTTCAGCAGTGGCCTATTGTCACGAATATTATTTTTCACTTCGGCAAGGTCGCCAAATGGATGTGTCCCACGAGTTACGTAATATAAGACAACACAGCCGACTGAAAAAATGTCGCAGCTGGGCGAATCGGTTACCCTCTCTGGTGTTTGCAGTTCAGGGGCCATCCAATCAAAATTGCTGTTGCTGCCTACATGTTTCCTCAGCAAAAAATTGGACAACTCGATTTTCACAGAATGTGTTGTTTTCGAAATGAAAATAGTTTCTGGTTTGATGTCTCCATGAATGAATTTGTTAGAGTGAGTGTAATCAAGTCCCTTAATAATCTGATGTACAACTTCTTTGTTGGACTGAATTGCTGGCCCTTGAAATTTCCCCTCACAAACATCCTGCAGAGTTCCGGAACACAACTCCAAAATAATGTACCTGCACACATAATTACGTATTGTAGTGGTAAACAATGCACATAAAACACATAAACATTGATATTCTAATGGAATAGGCCCCTACCTGTAAGCATCAGACTTTTCAATAGATAAAATGTTCAAAAGGTTTTCGTGGTTGAGCTGCGATTGCAGCAGTAATTCTCTCTCATCCAATCGATTTACCTCGATCTTCTTGATTCTTCGCCCTTGTACGTTCCACGAAACACTTCCGCATTGGCACCCCTACCAATCAAATCCTTTGGATCGTAACTAAATTTGCCATGAAGTAGGTAAGTGTCACTCATCTTGCGACTAGATTTCAATTTAATTGAATCTGGCCGTCACTCATCAGCTGTCGTTCGATGATATAATAGACAACAAAGTGAAAGACCAGAATCGGCTATGAAGCTACCTTCGTCCTATGCCATGTGGTGGCGCGTCGAGCCCATTTTCTGAAAGCCCTATTGGCCTATTGGCCCACTAAATCCGGGGGCCAATAGCCAAAACATTGTGACCAAAATAGCTATTGGCCCCTGCCGCCAGGGAGATACGGGTATGAGGCCGCGCCTCATTCTTCCCGCTACGCATGAAGCACAAACGAAAGGACACATGTGGTAACTAATGTGACACAGGTGTGCAATATGGCTTATTCAGATTTTATCCACAGGATGTGTGAAACAAAAAATTTGTTGTTTCACCACAAAATTACACTACGCGTTCGCCTCAGTTACTTGTCAACGCACGGTATCAATACCTTCGACTTTACGATGTCAAACAAAAAGAAAAACAAACACCAGTGGTAACGGTCAGTAAACCGACCTTCCACGACCGTTTAGGAAAATATTACCGCGAACGGATTCGTGAAATCAATGAAATGCTCATAGCTAAGGGAACCCTAAGACCAGATGATGAAGACTTACCAGAAATATCTTGTGAAATGCCACCTCTGGAAGAACTGGAGATATCCAAATTTAAATTCTGTGGAATAACTTTCAAGGGCTGGGAAGCTCCAGTGGAAGCCACAGCCGCCCGCCGAAATACTGCTGAACTTGAGACTGCTACATCAGCTTCAAGCAGTAAGGATGGAATGAGTCGTAACGACGAAACGACTCCAGTTTTAAAGGTTCGACACCTAAGACGTTTGCAAGGAGAAAAGCGTATTAACTTGCCTCCCCTACCTGGCTGTCGGTATTTTACTACCGAGCCCATAGAGTTGAGTGAGTCTGAAGAAAGTGATCTCGAAAGAGAAATTACTTTCGATAAAGATCGTAAATTTGCAAAGTATATCGGAGACGACCTTAGTGATTTCGAAAATAATGCCTAACCCTCACAGAAAACTTTCAAATTTCACTACACTAGTTGATCCATTGCTACAGTTCGTTAATTTCTGAATTTGGATATACTAGTTGAACAATTTCTAAAACTATTTATTTACAAATTTAACTACAGTAATTAACTCATTTTTAACAACTCCCATTTTTAAATTTTCTCTACTCCCTAATTGATTCGAATATAATAACTCCATATAATAACCCATATAGTAACTTCGCACTCTTGAGACATAACAGTAAAACGAAATAGTTAAGGAAAACTGTTTATGGCACATTTTTATTTCATTAAACACCAACTTTACACATCATAACAATTAATTTAAAAAAAAAAGTCGTATTGGATGTGTGATGATCAGATCACAATATACACTTACACTTTAAGTTATACTTAATACTGAACTAACACAAACACTGAATAAGTGTTAAGAAGGAAACTTGTATTACCACTTGTTGGGGAGTACACTGCCGGGACGACTCTGCCGGGGTGAGGCAGAGCGTGGGCTTTTATACTTAGGGTTAGTCATTGCAACATAGGTACAGATACGTAGACAGTTGCACCATCACCAGGATGTGGTGGTGCAAGAAGAGAAAGATGTTTGTCGGATGGCGCAATTGGCATTGCACCATCCGAAGCAACATAAGTATCAAGGCTGAAAGCGCCTCCCTTGTCAGAAAAAGCTGACGGCTTCCACCTTGAGAGGCAGGTCTCCCGCCTCGCTACATTCCTCCCTTACCCGAAGTAATTCTGGGTAGGAGAGCTAAACAAAACCCAATAAAGATAAGGAACAAGGATAGCATATATTGTATAGAGAAAAGCGATTGAGTAATATATAATGGCAAAATAATACATATCATACCAACACCAAACGAGTAATAGTGTAATAAGTATATAAGAGAATAAACGAGAGAATATATATATAGAATAAACAATTAGACTGGATTATGGGGGTTGATGATAGTGTAATGAGCATAACAGCTCATACAGACATAGACAAGCAAACTGGAAAGACGAGAACAAGTTCTAACTCTTTGACTTGCTCTCCTTTACCAAGAGACCGGAACCATCCACGCCCCGATTTAATAGGGATGGTCATGTTTATTACCTTCCCCCATCCGATTATAAATACTCGTGGATTTGGCACTTGAAGTCAGAGTTCTCTCAGCTCTCCTTCAAGCTCCAGCTCCAGACGTAAGACCAACCTTTTAGACTCTTCTTGTTGTAACCGTATGCATTGTACTAGAGATAAATACAAGGAGTTAGCATTGAAGGTCTCTACAATTGGAGGTCCCAAAACTGAAATGAAAAACGTCACTAAACCACCACTCAGCACATCAGACACGTCTGCAAAACTTTTGAACACTTCGATAGAAAAACAGGCAAATAAGACTACTACGCCTGAGGCAGAGATACCGGTTATAACCGTTAAATCAGTGAACAACAAAGACATAACTACGCAGTCTGACGGCTCTGACACAGACTTACCAAAAATATTCAAGAATTCAATAGTTTCGTCCAGTTTCAAATCGGAAAAATGCACGAACAATATAAAATTAGTGTTGAGATAGAACACGAAAATAGATTGGCAAAAGAAATACGCGATATGTATTGTCAGGTATCAAGCATGAAACGTTATCAGGCAATAATCCTATCCCAAACCAACGGCATATTGGCTGCCTCAACATTGGGTTTACCCATTTGTAGCCGAATACAAGGGATTGGACAAACTATGATTTTACAACAGTGTGCGGTAAAGACTGTTTCACTCACTGCTATAGAAACCTCGTGCGGTTTCCAACCTTTCTTTACATATCCTGAGAATAACTTTACTGTAGGTATGGACGGGTGGTCCTTCCATCCATACTCTGATTGTTTTTGGAAGACGCATTATGTAAATTTGAACGGAAACCCGTACGCATGGGAACATAATGGAAGCAGTGGAGAATGGATTAAACAAAAGACTACCATTCATACGACACACTTAGAACGCATTGCTGAAATTGAAGAACTTAAGCAAAATGACTTTGATAACGCTCTAAAAGCTCATCCTGCGCACAACGTAATGGAGATGGAACAACTGAACATTTTAAATGATTTAGTTGGACGCCTCCATGAGACTGAATCCACAGCGTTATCAAATATAATAGTAACAGAAGAACAAGACAACACAATCGTTTCCATGTTCTCTTGGATGGATACGCTCAAAATAATGGGACTTTGTACCATTGGATTTATTTTGTTTATTATCTGCGTACGAATTCTTTTGGCGAGCAATATAATGACACAAATCCGGCATAGAAGAACGAGAAAACAGCGAAAAGAGAAGTTTAACTTACAGGAACCAATAGAAGAAGAAATGCAGGAGATGTTGCATCACAACAATCAACGAACCTTCGTTTATTCGGGAATATGCCCCACTACCACTAGAAGATGCTAGACATAGCATTCAACCGAGTGCCCCAAATTTGCACCAAGAAACTTCAGAACCAGACCCCCTATTTCACACAAAATATAACCCGACAGGAAAAATGTATCCTTCACTTGCTAATCGACTTTCCCAATTTATACCTAAGTTCAATCATCATTCTAGCCCCGACAAGAGTGGAAATAAACCAAGTTGCACTGGTTTTCACACTACATGCAGCTATGTAGCTGGATATGGCATGGTATGGGAAGATCTGTGCACTTGCAACCTAGAACAAGACTCGCGCGCAATTCTCAAACCTTTTTGATAAGATTAGAAAAATTTAGACTTTACTATTTCTGCAATTCATACTCATTAGGCATCTTGTAAGTATTGGAGCAATACTTCAACATTTCATGCACCGTAAATTCCTCGGCTCTATATATCTCCCAGATTTTCTTGATTCTCTCACTGGTTCTTTTGTAACTTTTGTTCTCTTCCCTTAGTGTCTTTCCTTGAAGTATGAGTTGTTTGTTGACAAGGTTCTTTTCCGCTTCTTTCATTAGAAGCCCCACCAAATTATAAAAATTGAGGTCACCTTTTCTTGGTGCTTTTGAATTGAGGCGCCGGGGCCACCCCTCAACGTCGTTGTTTGTGCGGACCTCTTGGAAGTAGACGCTCCATGTTTTGGGTGGCCAGGTTCTGTTCTTTATCCAAGTCTTTTCCACGTAATCCATGAATGGTCTCAAATCAATGACGGTCAATGGCGCTTTATTTTCTTCGGCCCGTTTGTCGTTGACCTTCACGAGGCTAGCACGGAACTCTTCCGATCGCTGTTTTAAATCGTTGAAGCAGGTTTCTATTTGTTGCCATGGGATGAGGGGTAAACTTAAAACCTCCCTTACTATTTCCTGGATTTTAGGATCAGATTTATAAGCGGAAGAAAGCCCAAGACTCTTGAGGTGCCGGTAAACGGTTTAAACCCAGTGTACTCCCCAACAAGTGGTTATACAAGTTTCCTTCTTAACTCTTATTCAGTGTTTGTGTTAGTTCAGTATTAAGTATAACTTAAAGTGTAAGTGTATATTGTGATCTGATCATCACACATCCAATACGACTTTCTTTTTTTTTAATTAATTGTTATGATGTGTACAGTTGGTGTTTAATGAAATAAAAATGTGCCATAATCAGTTTTCCTTAACTATTTCGTTTTACTGTTATGTCTTAAGAGTGCGAAGTTACTATATGGGATGGAGTTATTATATTCGAATCAATTAGGGAGTAGAGAAAATTTAAAAATGGGAGTTGTTAAAAATGAATTAATTACTGTAGTTAAATTTGTAAATAAATAGTTTTAGAAATTGTTCAACTAGTATATCCAAATTCAGAAATTAACGAACTGTAGAAATGGATCAACTAGTGTAGTGAAATTTGAAAGTTTTCTGTGAGGGTTAGGCATTATTTTCGAAATCACTAAGGTCGTCTCCGATATACTTTGCAAATTTACGATCTTTATCGAAAGTAATTTCTCTTTCGAGATCACTTTCTTCAGACTCACTCAACTCTATGGGCTCGGTAGTAAAATACCGACAGCCAGGTGGGGGAGGCAAGTTTATACGCTTTTCTCCTTGCAAACGTCTTAGGTGTCGAACCTTTAAAACTGGAGTCGTTTCGTCGTTACGACTCATTCCATCCTTACTGCTTGAAGCTGATGTAGCAGTCTCAAGTTCAGCAGTATTTCAGCGGGCGGCTGTGGCTTCCACTGGAGCTTCCCAGCCCTTGAAAGTTATTCCACAGAATTTAAATTTGGATATCTCCAGTTCTTCCAGAGGTGGCATTTCACAAGATATTTCTGGTAAGTCTTCATCATCTGGTCTTAGGGTTCCCTTAGCTATGAGCATTTCATTGATTTCACGAATCCGTTCGCGGTAATATTTTCCTAAACGGTCGTGGAAGGTCGGTTTACTGACCGTTACCACTGGTGTTTGTTTTTCTTTTTGTTTGACATTGTAAAGTCGAAGGTATTGATAAATGCTGTTGCGTTGTTCTTTAGCTGCGCTCATTATTGGGGTGAGGTCAAAATTATTCACGACATCTAGGCGAGCTTTGTGTGCGATCAGAATTTTTAAAGTTTGAATGTCACTTACATAACGGACTGGGGTGTTTCCGTTGTTATCTGGAAGATTCACCAAGGCTCCATTTTGAAGCAAAAGTTTTGCAGTTTCCGGGTGTCCTTTTTCAACAGCTAGATGGATGTAGGAAACTGATTTGTGGATCCTCTTGTTCAAAAGGTATGGAGAAGAAACGAAACGCACAGACCGGAAACACCATGCCTAGCAGACGCACGGTACTCAACAAAACGTTCGCCCTCACCTCACAACAACACGAGAGAACGGTCGCTCTTCTAGATGTTAGAGTGGAAGTTAGAAAAATTCCAGCCCGAGTAACAAGGCGAGAAGGCCAAGTGGAATACGCAACGTCAACAAGGTACCACCAAGATCAAGTTATTTGTGACGGCCTATTGGAACTCGAAGGAAACAAGGTACAAAACAATACCCAAGCCGAACGAGAAGAACTAAACGAAGAAATCGCCGACCAGTCCAGCTCCGATGACGAAGCAGACCAAAACGAGAATCCATCAAGAGAGCCCACGTCAGAGGACAGCGATGCCACCGAGGTCAACGAGGTCTTACCGTATTATTCGTCAGAAAATCGCCCACCGCATACTCGCGATCGACACGGCGAGATTTGCTTTCCCCAACACCACCAGGGTCAAGCCAGATGGAAGACACTCACTCAACGCCGTTAGTCTTCCGCAGAGAAGAGGACTACAAACGTCATCGTCAAAAGCTAATTAGAAAATACAACCGCGCTTGTATGAACTTGTACTATAAGTACGAGTTCCAAGCCCAGAAACTGCGGCGCTCAAGAAGACAACATTATTAAACTAACGTTCGTGTTGACCACACCAAGGAAAGAAAACAATATTTTAAAACAAATTCACATTTATTGTCTGTAACAATCCAATAATTATTCACATATGAAATCCATCGTTTTGACCGCACCAAATAACAAACCACTTTACAAATTTTATAAATGGGTAATGGTCTTTTTTTTGCTTTAACTAACTTAAAATAGCAGCAATAATAAAATCGACTTGTACTGACTATGTGTGACCACCTTCTGATACCTGATGCATTTCCCGAATCGATATCTACACCGAGAAGGGGAGGAGTGTGACGATTCTCCCCTCCCACTCTTTATCTTCCTTTACCGGATGTCATGGTCCAACACACAACCTTTACTACATCCCGGACATCCTGTGATTATCTAGTACTACTAAACCAAGACGCAAGCTTCCTTCCTTCTAAGACACCTCCCTTCCTGTAATCCATCACTACAAGTGATGGATTCCTTCCTTCTAAGACACCTTCCTTCCTGTGCTTTCTCTCTCTCTCTTGATCCATCACTACAAGTGATCTTCCTTCATTGTTTCCCCAATATATAAGCCCGACCTCTGCCTGTTCCCGGTAGAGTCGTTACCGGCAGCTGTAAACCCTAGGTACTAATAAACACAGTTACAAGTCTCTCTTCTTTTCATATTGTGTATCATCACAAACCGAAGAATTTCCAACTATACAAAACAGGACCTCGTGCATGAATTGTAAGTTGAAAACTTTTGCTGCTAAGACTACTGGACGATCCCAAAAAATACGGGACGAAATCGTTGCGATTAAAGAATTACAAACAAACACTATCGCCTACTCATTACTGAATGCCCCACGGGAATATCTCCGCGAATTCTTAAGGGGAAAAATCGCGTTCCCAAGACCCAGGGGCGCTCAAAATTTTCTGAACATCATTTTTCTGACGGTAACACACTCCTCCATGGAAGTGTATTACAAAATAGATACGACATAACTGACTTATTACTGTTCTATGGTGCTGATGTGAATATCAGAGAAAACAATCGCAACATACTACACTATGCGGTGGAGAAAAACGACACGCTATTGTTCAACATAGTAGCCTCGTACGGTGCTGATTTATAAGCATACAACGAGCTTGGTGAAACTTCCTTATTGACCACAGTCACCTACAATAACCAAGACGTACTTGTATCACTATGGCGGCAAGTGAAAGAGCATCTTCCATCCGTTAATAACGAGAGTTTGTTTAACTATGCGGCGCGATACAACAACATAAAAATAGCAAAACTGGCGTGCGACCCACGCTACAAAATAGATATCCACATGATATCTAAACATGAACAACGGACGGCTTTTCACATGGGGTCACGTGTGGAAATCGTCGAGATTTTTCTACATCAAGGAGCACGCGACGATAAAGAAGACAAAACAGGAGCCTTCGCTTTCGAATACATAACGAACTGCGACATTAAGAATCTTTTTCTACAATACGGCATGAGGGTTACAGATGCAGAAAGTATGGCGGGAAAAAGAAAATCAACATCCGAAACTGCTGCCCCCGCCTCGAAACAGATATGTTTAACACTCATAAAAGATACCAGTGCATTAATGAGAACACTCCTGAGGGCCGAGCATACACGGACTTCCCAACAACCATTACGACGAGAAAAAGAGGGATTCCCTCTTTACGACCCCGCCGACCCAAGGACAAATTCCTTCATGTATCTGGAAGCCGCCAGTTTCCCTAGGGAAGTATTACTTTCCGAGGCAATGCCTATAGAGGCACCCGTACCAAACAAATGTAAACTTTCAATTTACCTTTTATTTTTTGCTATTAAGCCCCGTAAATCAAATAACAACTTTCTAAAGAAATTTTACTATTAACTTCTGTTTAACCCTGCTCATTCTATGTATCCCTATGCACAATGCACTTTCACATGTCAACAATTAGAGATTTCCTCCGCGGAGGCTAAGGAAGCAAAATGGTATAAATACCGCAAAGCTTGGGAGCAAAATCATACCACTTCTGCACAATGTCCGTTGAGAAATTGGTATTAAGACGAACATTTGCACTTTCTGTACGACGTCGGGAAGGGAAATTAGTCGTTCTCGAGGTCCAAGCGAAGGTACGGAAGATCCCAGCCATTATTGGCTTTAACGACTCCAATCGAGTCGAAATTTGGACGCACTCCCAATTTTTATTTGGAAAGGAGTGTTCCGTTTCGTGTCTACCACAGCCCGAAAGTGAGGATGGCAAGATCAAGGTCTTGCTGTCCAAAGAGGTAGACATAGAAGACCTCGAAGAAGACGAAGGAAGCCCGGAAAGGCAAAACGAAACAATGGAGGAGGAACTGGAAGAAGGAGAAATCGTGGATGAAGAGGAACAAGAAATTGAACCAAGTGATTCCAGTGAGTTGTCGGGCGACCGAGTAAAATATTTTACTCCCATTTGTTGCAGAACGTGGTTGCGGTAATATCCAGCAAAATGGTGATCGAAATATTGCTGTGGGCATGTTCGGAGGATGTTGTAGTGTAAACGCAGATAATGGTAAACACTATTCCTTTTTTCTTGTTGCGCAGTCTTGATAGGCGTTTCACCTAAGTGATTCACTTTGTCTTAACGCGCACCATAATTAATCAAAATTCGTAGAGTTAACACATCAGTTACATAATGGGCGGGCGTATTTTTCTCGTTGTCGAGCAGATTGACATTTGCATGATTACTGAGTAAAAGTTCGACCAATTTAGGTCGCACCTTTTCGACGGCAAGATGTATATAAGAAACAGACTTATGTATGTGCTTGTTAATAATATATGCGAAGTCTTCAAGTTGAGTTACAGCGGTTAAAGTTTGGCGGTCGTTTTTGCGGATGGCCGCAAAAATGGGACAACTGAATTTACGATGAATTAAAAAGGATTGAGCCTTTGGTTTTAGGCTTAGGATATAATTTATGCACTGTCTAGACTGATGGTTTACTGCCAGGGTTAGTGGAAATTCTTTATTGTATAGGTCATGTAGCAATAGTGTTCCTCGCCGAAGTTGGATGAATTGGATCATTTCGACATCGTCCCTGGAAATGAGTATTTCTATTATCGTTCTTCCCATTCGATGTTGAATCCGCATGCTAGCTTCTTTTACAATCAGGTCTTTCATCATTTGGGTGAGTTGTAATCGCACAGCTACTATTAAGATTGTTTCATCCTGCAGGTTATATTCTTCGATGTTAGCACTATGATCCAGAAGAACTGTAAAACATTCGTAGGCGTCGTATTTTACAGCCATTAGTAGCGGTGTTTTATGACGAAAGCGTCTTCCGACGTCTTCTGGATTCTTGGTGATCCATGTACGGAGGCCTTCTTCGTCGTTCACTAGAACCAGTTCATGTACATGAGGTAAACTTTCCTCGATGCCGTGTTGAAAATATCCATGCGAATTTTTACTTGCTTTAATGTTTTTGCCATTCCATAATTTTTTTTTCTCCGATCGGGTGAATGAAAAATCTTCTGAATTCATCTCTATGCAATAATCGTTACTGTAAGCATGTTTATATATGGACAATGTAGTAAATTTGAAAAAGGTTGAGTTATAGATGTATGCGATTTAGGAAGCTATTTGATTGTATCCGCGCATCTGTTCAGATCTACTTTTGTAAGACACACTCTGAACATTTAAAAGTTGAATAACGAAATTAATTTTAAAAATTTTGAAAAATAAAAAATACCACTAAAAAGAGCGTAAAAAACCGAATAAGACGTACTTATTCAAAAATCAATAGAGAAATAAACACGAGTCTTAAATAAATAAAAATGAAAAGCCAGAAAAAATCCTAAGTTACGGCAAAATAAAAAAATCTGATTTTCATTTCGCTATAAAGGTGAAGGCTATTTTTATCAGCATTATTTAAAAAACCTCTTGTCAGCAAGTCTAATAAATATAAAGATCGTTTCCCTTAACAAAACTTCTTCGGAAGGGGGGAAGTGTAAAGAGTTTGTATAGCTGTTTTGTCTACTGCTGTCAGTAGAGGTCAATCTACTACGCAGTACTTGAAGGTCACTTTACTACACAGTACTTTGAAGTTTTCTGTATTGCACCACCTCACTTGGACATGATGAAACCACATTCTGTATACACCACACTCTATATAGTGATGGTGCAATTATCCGACCTTGATCCCCCGTCTATATAAAGCCCCACACTCTGTTCATCCAGCAGAGTCGTACCCGGCATTGTAACCCGCAACCATCGTAATACAAAGCCACAGAAAATTCCTTGCCTTTCTTCTGATTATTTCTATTGTGAACCATCATAGTATGTACGGTACTCAAGCGCAGGTCGCGCACATAGGCACACTAAAATAATCAAAGCTAATCAACACAGTTTAATTGATACTTTGTTGTCCAATTAAAAAATGTTAATACCGATTATAATAATGTGTCACTTTGGTTTGGCCCGTTTGGGTATCAAATGCAATTTTAATGTTTTGCTTGAAAATAAATCTCCTATTAAAGTTGTCCAAAGTCCAACACGTTTTAGTGGAGGCCGTTCCTGAAATGAAATCCGGGTAAGAGACTTGAATTATCCGATAAGAGTTTGTTTGTGCAGGATCGCAAGCAGATTTCAATTATATACATAGACCGGATTCAGATTTCTTATAGGAAGAGCTATTCAGGAATGAAATCGGAAAAAATCAAGAAAACCATTGTCCGCATCACTTTTTGTCATCCAAATGGCAAATTTACGAAACAAATATTGATACAAAATTCTTCTTTATTAGCTTCTTCGTTTTTTAACGTCTTAAATATCATTTGCGGCGGTTGCAACAAGAAGAGGGGGGAAAAGGAGGGTGTAGCGAAGGAGGCTAATTACACAATGGCGAGGTTGAAATAGAAATCGTTCTAGAAGAGTTAACCACATAGCCTACTCCAGTTACGGCCACGGAGCACACATCTCTTCTGTGTATTCATCGAAATCAAATCACCCACCCGTTCCCAGCTGCCAGAGGCAATCGTACCTAGGTGAAAGCATTGTGGATTGCGGATTGTGGGATTCCATTCCATTTTCCACAATCCACAATGCTACCCAGGTACGATTGTTTCTAGCAACTGAAGGTGGGTGGGTGATCCGATTTCGATGAATACGCAGAAGGGATATGTGCTCCGTGGCCGTAACCAGAGTAGGCAATGGTTAACTAACATTTTCAATGGATATTTTTTAACCCGCTCTTTGAACGGCAAAAGCAATGCTGACAAGGGGGAATTTTAGATTTTGGGGGGAAATTAATTCCCGGTTATCTTTTAAACTATCATAAATTCAAACCCTATATTTGGAAAGTTAGTGCGGTGCTGCGATGCTACACAAAACAGACCTGTTCCGGATGTGTCAAGTCCTTTTCCCGGCAGAAACAGCCTCCTACAAAAAGGGGTCTTTGGACCACTCGAAAGAGAGTTTGCTTGTTAAAATGTTAAATTTCACTTTACACAAGATAACTTAAAATTCGTTGCCTTCTGACTTGGTGTGGCTTTTGTGCGTCAATGACAAAGGATGCATGAAGCGTACAGGTAGGTCCAGTTATGACGCAGCAGGTTTTGCCCACGCCATCTAGCAATAACAAAAAGTACGAATATAATTTATGAAGGAACACAATCATAAAGTGACGACCTCAAATGGTTGAAACATGAGTTGCTGTTGACATTTTTGTACCATTATTAATTATTATAATTATTAAGCAATAACCTATTCAGACTAGGCTAGTCTTGTATATAAGTATTTTATAAATGACCGTCTCTATATTTATATTTATCTATCTATATTATTTCTCTTATATTAAATAAAATGCAACATTGTTTTTAATATAATAAAACCAATAGTTTGCATATTGCAACCATTTTTTATGCTTATGAGAAAAAAATAATTATGTAATGAAATCCTTTTTTTTAATAATGAAACCAATTTGTAATATAATAAAAATAATGTCTTGTCCATCTACTGACAAAAATGTCAAAGCGATTCGCTCGGTGTTCATTTCAACTTGATCTACAGTCAAGTTTCCATCAGATTAATGTTGATATTATGCCCTTGCATACCAAGCAGGTCAGGAGTATGAATAGAATGTAAAGCCACGTCAATTTCAGTGTTCACTTCCAACAGTGTTAACTGAAATCGATTCAAGTAGTCCGCGGTCCGCGTAGACACCAGTCCAACGTCCAGTTTTCCATCGTTTCTCATCTCGTGAGGAATCACATAATTTTCACCTAGTAGATATCCTCCTCCCATTTTTTTAAATTAAATGCCGTTATTTGTTTCTCTATTGTGGTTGAGTTTATTTCGTTGCTGTCAGACATGTAAATACCGGTAAATACGATCATTAATGTATTGCCGCCATCTTTGAGTGACTAGCCCCCTTCTTTTTTTCTCAATCGACAAACCAGCCGATTCATGATCATTGGTTGAATGAAAAATTTGAACGACGTTCTAGCGGGCGATCTACCTGTCTTTTCCTGCTGTTGCGCAATTCTGCGGCTTGGACTTTGGCGGATTTTGGCGACAAATCACAAACGTTAGAAGAATGTAACTAAACTGCCGTATTGTTTCCTTTTTTTATGTTTAATTATTTGGTAGAGAGATTGGAAAGATTTTGTTCGCCCGTTTTCTATTTTGTAGACAACAATGGAGCGAGGCGTTTTAAAAGCTGGGCAATCGCGGCCTTGGCCATCTCTTTTAATTGGCCGGGGCAATCATAGTTATTAGTTGTCGTTTCGACGAGAAATTACACAAGCGGATCCGCAATTTCAATGTTTTTCGCTTAGGAAAAAAATAAATGGCTCACGTGTCGTTATTGTTTTGAAATGACGAAGGACGACTGCGAGTAGACCGGTAGATGTCAGTCGGGCGCTGATGGAATCTGAAATCTCTTTTCTGGTTGTGATGACGTCGCCAGTTGGCTGCCTCCTTTAATAAGCATCCTGTCCGGTGCGGAGAAAAGAAAAGAGCGTGGCCATAGGCCAGCAGCTAACTATGTATTTTGTTATATATATTAGAGTTGCCCGTGCTGCTTGCTACTCTATATTTTGGCAAAATTTTCCGCTGGGTGCACTTTGCGGCGCCTGTCACATTTTTTGTGTGTTTCTCTCAACTAGAGAGACCACGGGCCATTAGGCGCGCGTGCATAAAGCCGGGCCATTCGAGAAAAAACAGGGTCGAGTTGACGGGGACTGCAACTTTCTATGATTAAACCAGAATTATTTAAAACTGTAAGCGACCGACCAAGAGAGAGAGAATATATAGAACACCAGACCAAAGGGAAATAAATTTTAAAAAAGAGATAAATTGTACCATTTAAAAAAGAAAAATAAAATATCGGATAAGGAAAGCAAAAGTTATACATCGAAGTTGCGCGACCGCTGCATTGACTATATAGTGACCTACATGGCTACACCCCATTCATTTCCCACAATCACCAATTCATCATTTTGAACTAATGAAATTTAAGCAGCAAAAAGATTTCCAAGCAAAGAAGGTGAACGGATCTACCGACTATGTATTTATATCGACGCTGTTCAAATAGTTTGGCTAATACAATCACAACAACTGTGTGCGGTGCTGGGAAAGTGAACTCGATTCACAGCAGCAGGCCACACCGTCGTAACAAAAAAATAAGGCCTACGGCTGACCTGACCTTAATGTTCAATTGTTCATGTGTATACTGTGCACATGTGAAGAGAAATTTTGTTCCCTAAATCTTTTTGCATCGCCCATCAAAACGGTGTTTTCTATCGACTTTTCTTTTCAGCGTGGAAAGTGTAGATACGCATAGTTCAAATTCAGATAATAAAGTTTAACGAATAAAAAGTTAAGAACGAGTCCCATTAAAAATAAAGAAACACAAAAAGGAAAAAAACCCAGTCCACATAAACCAGTTCCGATGTCTTTGGCGTTTTCACCCAGATGATCATGGTTTAAGCACTCACGTCATTAGAGTTTATTGTTTGAAAGAAAAAAATTTATAATAACAACTTTATATTGTGTGGATGGTGTTGATGTTGTTGCCACACACACACAGAAAGTCTCGAGAAAGCTGTTCGTCATTTCTTATATTTTTTTTTATTTTTTTTTAGTTTAGTTTTCAATCTGGACCAACAAAATAACATCTGTCCCCAAAACTGGGTGACGTCTCCGGAGCACGATATAATATTACATAGTAAATTATATAACTCGGCTTTTTATAAAATATTATAAAATACAAGATCGTGAACGCGTTTGCTATATTGCGGTGGTAATAGGCGTGTATAGAACCGCGGAAAATTGGTTGCGATCTTTTCTTTCTTTTGAGGTTTTTTTAAAAGAAAAAATTAGAAAATTGAGGTCGCCACTGTGAAAATTTGGGTTAAATGCCGAGCGGATTTATCTACCGAAATTAATAACTACCCCAAGGGCAAAATATAGACTTCTTCTCACCAGCACAGTTCCATTAAGCGCGAAAAATGAAGAAGAGAGGCTGTTAAAATTTTTTAAAAATGTTTATGCATATGCACGTTCACACTAATGAAGCTATATATGAATTATGAACTATTATAGGATGGCAAAATATTATGCGGGCATTATTTTCGGACGAAATGGATCCGTCAACTGGGGCACCGGAGGAATTTCCACCGACTCGAAATAAATGTTCTGTGTAATTTGGCACAGCCAAAAAAGAATAGCCTATAATATTTCACCCCAAAAAAACCAGGATATCAGATATGTAATTTGACTAGCCTCAATGTAGCCTAAATAACGCGTGTGCTTTATAGTGCCGACCGCCAGTGCGCAATGATGGACCGCAATGAGCAAATTTTACAAGCGCGTCACATGCGCACGAAAAAATTAAGATGCGCTCGCACGAAAAAAGAAAAATAAAGAAAAACGATCACAAAATGACTCCGCATTGGACACGCAAAGTAGCGCACAAGTTATTTCGACTTTCCAACGTACCCCGATATTACACGTGACTTATTATAACAGCAGTTGACAATGTTGTCTAGATAGAAACAGATTAAATTCTGCTTTGAACGAAAATTGAATGCGAGAAAGTGTGAAGTTGTGCATAATGACGTGGAAGAAACAGTCACGTATTAAGATCGTGAATTTATGGAGATTTCCTGAACGTTTTTACCGACTTGCACCAACACAGATTTATTTTCTTCTTTTTTGGCTTGTGGAATGTTTGCCTAGTTTTTACTACCGCGTCTGTATAATATTGAGCAACGGCTGGAAAAAAAATTTCCCCAACATCTACGGTGCAATATAACGGCGGGAAGATCGCCGCGCCGATCGTTGGTCAAACATTTTTCTTTTCCTGGGAAATTCTGAATGGGCAATTTAATGGCGAAACACTTTTTCGCTATTGGCATTTGGAAATCTGTGAGTATTGTATAAAAATCGACGCTATTGTGCCAGAGGTGTGTGCACACACACGTACGTTGGTTGGTGTTCAATGCCAAGTTTGAACTTTCACTATTTTTCTGATCGTCTACTACACCTCCGACAATTGTTTGCGCAACGGTCAATTGAAGACGCGTATTATTCTTTTCAAAAATAAAACTGCGCATGCCATTGCTTATATATTTTTCTTCTTCTTCACTTTCTCTTTCTCGTTTAAAAGACGGCATCAAATGATTATTAGATCATCTTTTTCACCCGCGATGTGTGGGCTCCGCAGTCCTGTACATACCGGACTTTCTCCACAAACATGTCGGTCCGCACTAACTAACTATACAACTGAACATAAAGGCAGTAAAAAAAAAATAATAATGAGAATGATAAAAATAAAAAGAAGAAGAGAAATTTCTTTAACTGGGTCGAAAACCGGAAGCCCCTTTTTTTTTTTTTTTTTTAAATGTTATTAGACATTTCAAACGTGAATGCCGTCGAGGTGTGCCGGACATGATGCCAAGCCGGTTCGCCACTTCTGGATTTTATACCACATCTCTATTTATTATACAAATATAACAGCCTATACGTGTGCTGCTACACGTTGTGTTACAGGGACACCATAGAAATGTCTAGAAAATATCCGACGAATAAGAAACCCGTTTTTATTTTCCAAAAAATGCCTTTTCGTCAGCTGGGAACTGGCTGAAAAGCCTTTTCACAATCCGGTTGGCACACAATAATAATCTGATGGCATGAAAAAACCTCCTCTTCAATTCACTTACTGTCACGCCTTACATGGTCAGACCCAATGAATAATAACCTCGCCATCATTTATTTTCTTGATTTTGAAAATTTGCCATCCGCGCCGGACTGTTGGCACTCTTGGCAGACCAGCAGGTATATAAACTATATACTACAAGCATTGGCTGTGTGTGCTTACCTTCTGCTGCTGTCCAGTTATATCAAAAAGTGGAATACGTTTTTACCCGGAGCAGTGAAAGTCGTGGCACACGGCGGTGCCATGCAGAAGCAGTTACCAGTTACCTATACCCACCTGCCACACCACCAAGTGCTATATACCACCAAATCCCCCTTGGTACGGAAACCTACATATGGTATAAGGCTATATCCCTGTTATACATTCATGACCCGCGGAATTGTTATAACACGTATAATCCCTGACAGATTGGACCGACCAATCAATCCGGAACGGCGGTTTTGAAAAATAACAAAATAAAATAATTTTGGTCAAGTCACAAGGTCTTGGGTGTTGATAGAGACCGTTGGCAATGCAGCGAACGAAACCAGGACCTTGTAAAAAAATAAATAAAAATTCTATCAAACAAAATGGGGATAGATTCGAAGAGGGAAAGTAGCTCCGCAGCTATAGATCTATAGAGTAAGGGCCCTTCCTTTTTTGTAACATTTGTATTTTACATCATTTCTTCGCTTAGCCTAGGCTTTTTGGCTGCATAGAAGAGAGACATAAGACCGCGGTAAATACTTGGGAATGCCGACCACGACTCTCTTTTGACTTTACTGACCATGGCAGACGAAAAAAGCAAAGAAAGAACAAAAATGAATTTCACCGCTGCTGATAGTCGAGAGGCCATAACGGGCCACCACATCGTTACTTTTGCTAGCCGGCCGCCAATTGTATATACAAGAGTCGCAGACGGCTTCGACATCTATTTCGCCTGTAGTGCGCATCTCATTTCGTCCAACCACTGCGTCCCTCTGATATAAAATTTAAACAAAAAAAAAAGAAACGAAAAGAGCAGAGAGAGTCTAAACTGACATGTAACCTTGGCTGCGATATGTCTGCGAATTATGCCGAAATTGTTGTACAAATTCATGTAAGTTGCATGTGGGATGTATAAAAAGTACCAAGGGAGCTAGAGAGTATATAACCGGGGAGAGAGAGAAAGAGAAAAAAGCAGAAGAAGTTTGCAGATGCTTTTAGAATTTACGACTAGCGCCAACATAAATTGACTTTTTAAATTTTCAGGGGAGCGCGGGAGGGTCATGGTGAAAATATATATGTTGAGTCGTGAGCGTTTGCTAACGTGAGGTGTCAATAAGAATGAATTTGAGTCATAAGAAAAAAAAGAATAACTAAATAAATAAGTCGTCTCGTATTATTACATACTATATATATACTTGAATGTTTTCCTAAGTTGAGAACCGGACCTTGGTTTACATTGTACACGTTGTAAAAAAACAAAATAATGGGAATTTTCTTCTCCTGTTTGGCAAATATTCCTGAAACCTTAAAATATAATAAGTGATGGCGTCATTTGTCCTTCGCGATGCACAAGAGTTCTTGTATATAGCTTCTGCCTTAGAGACTAAAATATAAACATTTTTGTTTCCATCTTTGATTTTGAGCGGCTTCACTTATTATTATTATGCGTCGTTACAAAAATGTGTTTCGCCGTCAAAATTTTCGTTTGTTTGAGCGGAACCGCTTTTACTCTTCTCTCGAAAATTTTGGGGTTTATTGGGTTGATTTCTTTTTTCGACCAGCACACAAAAATTCCTAAGACTCACAGATCCGTTAAAGGACTTGTGCTGTTGCTCCTATAGCTGCTGCCGTATAGAGCAGAGCCGAATCAGATTACGACGACGTTTATAGAGTCACGCCAACCGCAAACTGTTTGACTGGAAACGACCTTGTCTCACAATGGTGTATAGTCTGACGACATATTTTTAGAAATACAATTTCTTGTTCGGCCTATATGGGAAAATAATCCATAGGGCCCCCATTTTGATATGATTGTTAAACATAATCTATAATACGGGCTGCTGGTTAACCCAGTTGAAATTGCGAAGAATTTCTCATCTGGCACGCCGGTTTAACCTTCAATTTTCGTGACGTAATAATGAAAAAACCGTTTTCTACAAACAATGTCCGCTGTCCTCTTTTGTTTTTTCCCCCTTGCGCAGCAGACAGATGACTTTGACCGAATGACTTTTTTTTTCATTTCTCAGAGCTGCGCTGGCCAACTTGAAATTGCGGAGAAATGGAAAAAAACAGGTAGCGCCCGTCCGCCATATAAATACTACTGGGACTTTCTAATGTCTATACGCGCCGAGAGATCTGTGCTGTGTGCTGGACTCGCCCGGCTGAGCCCAATATGGTTATATGGCGTGAGTAGGTCACCCCGCTGTTCGTCACCCGCGTGGGTATTTTCTTTTTCCAGAGAAAAATAATCAAAAAATTGAATCATATAGTCCCACATATGCTGGACTCGGTGCTGGGAACAACAATGCGGAATGATGGGGTTTTTTTGATTTGACGACATGTCCGTGATACACATATTCGCTCGTCGACAAATCAGGCGGGTGTCGGCCATACGTGCACCGTGTCACATAGCCGTTGGCAAACAAATGGGAAATCGAATCATGTCAAATAGTCATCGCGATGTGTAATCAGTGCGGATGTTGGACGCAGTACTTCTCTTATTTCTCTCCTGTGTGTGTATTCACGACGCGAGGACGGGTTATGTCACGATGACACAAAAGAAAAAGTGAAACGCATAGAAGCGTGAATTCAACACATAGTAGCTAGTCTCTTTTCTCTCTCTCGTGCGTCATCCAGCAGCTGTTTCTCTTTTTATTTTTTTTATTTTTTGGTCCACCCGTCCGGTATTATCGTCGCCATCGTTCATTCATAGAGAAAGAAGAAAAGTACCGCGGAAATTCAAATAAACGACAATGAGGCGGTACCGTTCTCCATTAACAGTTGCATGTATTATATAGGCTGAACTAGGAAATAGCTACTTCTAGCGGATGCAATATACAAGCCATACATTAAATAAATGATAATATTTTTTTTTTCAAATAAGCCGCTCAAAAAAAAAATAATAAAAAAGGCTGCCGGCTAGAAATTTGGCCGCTATATCGTTATTCCGATGTTAACGGAACCTTGTCTTTAACCCATTGTCACGGATAAATCCGGAAGATGTTTTTTTTTTCCTTTCTTTTCTTAAAAGGTGTGTGTGTGCTGGACCTCAATTGGCAAAGCGCGTCACATCGAGGACACGATCGAACATAACCGCGGGAGCTCGCGGCTTATTCGCGGGACCTCCCGGAATTATTTTTTCGTTAACAGCTGGGCTGGCGCGAGCTAGCGCGCGCGGACCGGTGGAAGAAATATCCAGTAATCCGCTTTTTGAAATTTGTGATTTTTTGTTGAGGGAAAAAATGAGAACTATTTACCTCGATGAACCGTGAGAAAGGGATTACACCGCGACATAAATTAGAGACGGCGTGAGCCTTTTTTATTATATTGCGATAGCCTCGTTCTCTTTGCATTAAAAGGATTTCCCATCGGTCCTGTTAACTTGTACAAAGGGAAAAAGCAAAAAAATATTTGATTTAGGCTCCTCCCACTATTAAATTGCAATTTTCTGTTGGTAGTCAGCGCAAAATGAACGACGTAGGAAACGCCGGAAAACATAAATCCGAAAAAGAAAAAAGATATTGTTTCTTTTTTTATTTTATCCCTCATTTATTTCGTTGGGTTGACACATTCCCGGTGGAGAGAGAGAGAGGACCGCCCTGAGTGCCCAGCGCGTTCCGGCTCGTCAAGTTCCATCCATCAGAAGAGAGGGAAATAGGAGGAAAGTCTCACGCACGCGGGAGAATCGGCCGGTGCAATATGCTGCGGACTGTACAGCAAGTACATATACACAGCCAACAAACTTTCGGACATTTTCCGAACGAAAGTATATGGCAGAGATATAAGCAATTTGAGGCTTTTGCCGGGACGACGAGTACGCGCATATGTAGTCAATTTCCAGTTCCGCTCGCACCAGATATCAATTAGTGACGAGCTTCTCCTTTCGTGTGTGTAGATTTTCACTTGATGGTGTGTACGTATGCATGTAGATATACCTGCGCTCGGTTGGACTTTCCCTGTTTTGAAAAATCTACTACGCACACAAGAAGAAGGGAAAGAAAGAGAAAACTCTACAAAAAATAAAAGAGAAACAACGACAATTCATTGAAATTGCGACTCGCATAAAATAGAAAAATAAAAAGTTTGGAGTTAAAAAAATGATGTCGCCGGCACTGCGGAAATGGTCCGACCGCAAAATCAAATTGCGAAATCTTGTATAGAATCAGGCGGTCACATATATTATAGTCAAGTAAATCTAATTCCAGTTGGAAAATATTAGGGAAAAATAAAATCTGTGTTGTACCGGTTTATACTATTACGGTTATCACATCGTTTACCGTGGGACTCTGGGTGCTAAGCAGCAGCCGCCCAATGTTTTTGATGTTATTAATTTTCCCGCCGTTGTCGGCTGGGCAGAAGTATACTGCACGTCTCTGGGCGAACCGAAACAAAAAATTCAATTCGGAGCATTTTTTATTTTATGTATTGCGGATAAAAATGAATTTGAAAAAAAACCGAGGGGAGAGTCCGACTAACTGTGCATTTCGTGCGTGATGAATTGGACAATAGAGGGAAAAAACTAAATTTTTTTGAAAACCGTTGTGTGATCCAACAAGCCCATAAGCCGTAACTTTTATATACATATTAAACGGTCGGCCGGTTTGGGTCATCCCCTCAGAAAAAAGTCCATCATCTTGCATCTGGGAGATATGGACCAACCGTTTTGGTGGAATAAAAAAGAATCGCGAAGAGATTGTTAGTGTTTAACAATAACAGCAATTGCGCTACATTATTATATCTCAGGGAGCCTTTTTGAACGAATGAATCTGACGTTATTTGATTTTTTCGCCATTTGGACAACTTTCACGACGAATCAGATCGTGGGAAAAAGAAGTCCACCCATGGTGAAAATAAATAAGGATTTTTTGTTTTCTTCTTTTTTTACATGGCCAAGAGAGTTGTATCAAAATCCCAGCTCGCGTTACATACTGTTACCCGTCCTACGCACTTTTCGTGATGCTGGGATAACTAAAAAAATGTTTGGTTTACTTGTCTGACCAACCGTTAATCGGCCGATTTTCTACGGAAATATTCCGGCATTTTTTCAAATCGTTTCCACGGATGGTGCGATAGGAAAAAAATATATACATTTATAGATATTACGATATCGAATGTATATTTACAACATGTCATTCAATCTGTACTACGACATGTTTGCGCCAACCGATTTATTTAACATTGATAGGGAATATATAATCAAAAGAGATAGTGCGACTATATATAGCCCCTCGATCGTATAAAAACGTTTATAAATGGATAGACACAGCACAGCGCAGCATTTCTGCCCCACTTGATGCTGGAACAAATATCTAGGAGAGAGAGGCTGGCACTGGTTGGCGCTATAGCTATATAGCAGCCTTATCGTCCAAATCCATCCAGCGTGTAAGCAAATAAACCATAAATTGATGAACTGCCGACTAACTGTTTCTGTCGGCTCTCGGCTCATTGGTTAACTAGTCCTCTCTCTACGTGATGAGAGAGGATGAGGCCCAGTCAGAAGCATGACCAAGCCCCATCCATCGTCTATATATCTCCTGGATATATATCCTACACTAGAAAATATGAAAGAATCTATACGTGATATTTTTTATTTAAAATTCACGCCCTGAATTTTTAGATCCGCAATCAGCCTCGATTCAATTTATTCCCTAGACGTCAGTTCTTTCTGGACGACCATGAATCACCATATATCTCTTCTTCTTCTTATAGTCTCAAAACTATAATACAACAGCAGCCGCTTTCTCCTTGATGTTTTTTCGCCGCTTCTGGATATAGCAAGGACACACTTTGGCGCTTAGACAGATGGCAAATTTATCGGCCCACCATCCGATCTATCCAAAGGCATCAGGATAGAACTGAACGTCTAATTTGTCTTGTTCATTTCCCCCCTTATTTTTTCTTTAAATTTAACAGAGAGTCTCGACATGAAAAACGACCGTTGGCGACGACGGCCAGTCTCTATCGCATTTGGATTTCGTCAAGTTTAGTCTACACGGAATCGATTCAAAATATTAAAAAAAAAAAGTTGTCGAATTTTTTTTTTTATAATCACATGTATACGCACAGTAGCGATACATATAATATTATATTACATTATTATATAGACAGGATGATGATGATGATGAGACGGGACGGCGGGGTGTATTAGTCACATGTGTTATCGATCTCTCCGACTTTTTGTCTATATCGATTGGTTTGTTGATTCGCTTGGAAACGGTTGCCAAGTCATCAAGTCATATGTTGTTTGTTTGTTGGCCGTTGTAAATAGATCCCGGGTGGTACTTTTTCGCTATTATTATATAGACGCAGCGCAACGCACACACTTTAAGACTAGATTTTCGTATGATTTCACCCGACTGCGTATTATGTGTACGTGACCAGATCCGGCGGCCGGGAGTCCGTCCGTCCGTCGGGCGGATAAATTTAATGAAGACGGAAGAATGAGACAAAAAACAAACATCTCAGTTTCTATAATAATAATGTTGATTGCTGGGCTGTTGTTGTGTGTGTGTACTGAGTATCTCTCCCGTATATGAGCATCGAAATTCCAGTTCAGGCGAGAGGAGGAGGACCAGCAACATCATTAACTTTTTGTCTGTTGTTTCTTATTTTCCCGTCAATTTAATGTAAATAGAGATGCGGGAGTCGTGAAAAAATAAAAAAAAAAACCTGCTGGTAAATTTCCGTTCAAATGTTTGTCATACCGCGCGGCAAACAATCCGTCAGTTAGTGGGTTCTTCTACCCCAGAAAATGACTAAAAAAGAAAAAAAAATTAAATGATAAAAAAAAAAATAATTTAGAAAAAATGTTTTTCATTGTTTTTAGTTCTACTTAGCTTTAATATAATATACCGCATCCATGCAGAAATGTTTTTTAAAGAAGAAGAAGGTGGGCGCCCTTGAAGGTATTCAAAGAGCCTTGGGGCAATTGCCAGCCATAAGAGAGAACTAAGAAACAAGCCAGATATCTCTTAGCCCCGAGGCTAGAGACCTGCAAGGAGAAGAGACTGCTGGAGGAACGAAGGTGAGACACTATTATTTTATTTTTCCCTTTTATTTTTTAAATAGTACTTTTCAAGACGACACTTTCTTAAAGACTTAAAAAATAAATGGAATATTATTTTATTAATATGAGGGGGAAATGTCGATCGAGACAATGTAGGCAATCAAATGAACAGTTTCGATTCGGCAATTATTAGCCAACTCTTTTGTTATTAGAAAATGGCCGGATGGAAAAAAAAATATAAAACTGGGTGAGAATATGCCAAAAAAGCCTTTTGGTGGCTGCTGGCTGCTGCTGCTGGCGGGGGTAGAATGAATAATGTGGAAAGAAGAAGAAGAAGAAGAAGAAGGCGAAGAAGAGAAAGAGAGAAAAGTGGGCGGCGCAATGGAACGGTGAGGGCCGTCTGCGAGTCCAAAAGTCCGTTGCTCAAGTTGACTAGCAAACCAGTTGCAGTCGGAACAGCGTCCTCGACAGTCACGCAGGTTTTTCTGTCTATTCCACTCGACGATTTTTTCAAAAAAATAAAATTACCAGCGCAACCCACGCGCTTTTTTCTGATTAACTCAGCGACGAGTCGACTAGTCGAGTTGGTTTGATTCCAGGTAGTTTCTTTCCCATTCATCCCCAAGAAGAAGAAGAAGAAAGAAAGAAACAAAATTTCGACTTTGGTTGTGTGTCCATCATCAGCGTGTGAGAGGATTTTTGTTTTCCCCAAAGTGTCAAAACTTCCGCATCGCCGTTTTACAGAGATCCAAACAACTGATTAAATTTTTTGGAAAATATTAAGTGACATGGTGTTTGTTTGGACTTGACGAGTCTTCCTACAAAAGATTATACATCCAGCACACTCCGGTCAGCTCACACAACAACAAATGGCCGAAGGTAAAAAACAAAACAAGTTAAATTTTATTTTCCCTTATTTGTCATTGAATGGCGTGAGTGTGTGTGTGTGGTTATATCTCAAACGAATCGGAGCGAAAGTCTAAAATCTCCACCCAAAACACGATTTCGAAATGAACGCGCGTAAAATTTTTAAAAAAGAATTTGGCCATTTTTTCGGGTGTTGGTGGAAACAAAAGAAAACCCCAAAAAGTGTAAAAAAGTGAAAAAATGAATTAAAAATGAAGTACACATCCATCCGGTCGTCGGAGTGGCATGTATCCCTATAGAACAGGACATACACACACACACACAGAGAAACACACAAACAAACACGTGACACAAACCATGGCAACACCCCGTTTTTTATTCTGTATGTGTGTCTGGACGGACAGCTCACGGGTCCAGTCCACTCATGTGAACTCTCTCGTCCCGCCCATCATGAGAGCCCATCATCATCGCACGCCAACGGTTCACCGACAATTCGACATCCGAATTCGTCACGAATATCAAAAGAAATAAAATAAAATGAAAAAAACCGGCGGCGCTCTAATGAAACGACCAACACAAATTTATTTTTTTCAGGGAAAAATAGAAAAAGTCGAATAGCATTTCAAACACGTACGCCATTTATTTTTTTAATGATGGTTCGAATCATAACAGCAGAACACCATATTAATTCGCCTTCACGCGGGAGTACTATACGTACGTATATACTGTATAGTATGAACCACCTGCTTATCTATATTTCGGTTGGAATCGGGTTCCGCATCGGGAGCTCTCTCTATCGTCCACCCGTGATGTGTAAGGTCTAGGTTGGCGATTTGGTCACGTCGTAGTAGACACAGCAGAAACCCATCGTCTAATCGATGATTATATAAAAGAATAACGAAACAAAAATGTAGAGAGAATGAAATAACGAAATGAGGAAGACTATAACAGGGAAAAAATTTGTGCTGGCGCTTTATTTGAACTCGTTTTTTTGTATTTTATTATTCGAGATGATCATTTTCTGGACAACATTTTATGTACCGCAATGTCGTCAGGTAACTTCTACACAAAGACAATTGAACAGCTGGCGTGGGAGGAGGAGGATAGGACGTTATTCGTTTCTTTTTGAAATAAAATGGCCAGTCTCGCCATTGACTTCACGGTGGCCATTAGCGATGAGTCGACAATTTTCCGTCGTAACGGATCCCCCCGTACACACGTAGTCGATAGAAAATCCAAATCATTCGAGTGTATACCCACAACTCTATAGAGAGTGTTGGCGGATTGCGCGTTCACTTTACATTTGTCCGCCGCCGTCCCGCGGCCCCTTGCGGCCACTCCCGTCGTCCCCATGGGATCGGGGTCGTCTCTCTCTCTTTCTCTCTACCGTATTTGATTATTATTATTTTTATTGGATCGCGATAGTGTGATCATTATTTGAGCGCTCCGACCAAGTGGACACGATCGTAAACGCAACGAGGAAACAAAACGTTCCACAATGTCGCACTTTCGTGAAAAAAAACAACAAAAATTTGTGTTTTTTTTCCCTCCCGGCGGGAAAATCATTTACAGATTGTGGTTGGTTAGAATATACATGTTCGTACATACAAAGTACACACACGGATATTACGGGTGCGGATAAAAATCGGTTGCACGACAAATAAAAAGAAATAAAAATTCCGGCTGATGAGTTCGTTCATCTTCCGCAACTTTTATTCTCCTTTGAAAACAATGAAAAAATGAAACAAAAAATCCATTAAAATAATTTTTTGTGACGGCCGCAATCGTCCGTATCGAAAAATGCAATCGATAAAACGCGATGAAATGGCTAAAAAATGTTCCAACGATCGTGAGTGTGAGCTCATCATGGGGGGAAAAATTCTTATTGGGTCGTGAGGATATAGAGTCCGTCGTCGTCATCATCAGCTGGAAAATTTCGCCGGTTGTCAATAGTCTTGTATCCTATAGCCTTTTGTGTGTGTCGGGTTCATTCTTCTTCTGATTCTATTGGTAAGAAAATGCGTTGCTGACTTGCTGGCGTATATCAGTTGTGAAACTCTTTTGTGTTGGCTGACGGCCCAAAGTAATATACGCGCGCCGAGCGACGCCGGTTGCTTGGCGATGGTACGGCGACGGGGTGAACAGCCTCGGTAGACCTTCACTGTCGCTCCATGATGCGCCTCGCCTCAAGGTAGCAGTAGAGAGACCGAGGATATTCCAGCAGGTGAGATGACGGTCTTGTTAGCTCTCAGAGTCTCTCTCACTTTTTTTCAAGCTTTTTTTCTACCCGTCTTATTGGCTTCTCCATTATTTTCATTTATTTATTTATTTTACTTCGGGTCCCTTTCAAACTAAATATTTTTTCGATGGTTATAGCAGTGTCGACTTCAAGGCCACAAATGAGCCTCACATCCGGCCCATGACGACACACACCTATACAGGGTCCTCCGGAGTTGCGAGTCAAAATCGTTTTCGGTCGTTTTCTTTCCATTTCCATCTAAGGAAATGATAGTCAAAATGGACGTCTAGGAAAAAATCCCGTTAGACGTTTGCTGGACGAAAAAATGCGCTCACTTTAGCACAGTCTGTCTGCCGCCTGTTAACGTTTGAAATCTCATCGGGTCGGGTTTTGGGTACGTTAGAAAGAAAGAGCTGACGCACCTGTGATGGTCAAATTGGGTTTTTCCATAGTCAGTTGTGATTTTTGTGCTGGACCAAATCAGAGAAAAATCCCGGCAAAAATACAAAATCCATCCAGGAAGAGATATGGATGGGCCGGAGGCTGCTGCTGTACGGATCTCGGTCGGATAATATAGAAAAGCGCATCCAGCGCTGGTGAGAAATTTTTAATTTAAAAAAAAAAGAAATTCATTTCGAGGTCGTGAGTTTCTCGCGTGAATTCGTGTCGACTTCTATAGGAAATCAGGCGAGAAAAACGTTCTAGAAGTAGAAGAATAATGATATTAGATTCTCCCGTGTGTGTGTGGGTGTACAGGTACAGGGTGGTACGGTACATAAAAGAAGAAGGGGGCGGCGGCCGATGTTGCGGGGTAGTCCGGTCTGGTTTGTTGTTGCCATTTGCGGTCGGTTGCGTGAGTAGCCGCGTTCCACACGCTCTCTCTCTCTCTGCTTCCTTCTTGTCTGCACTTGCTTTATATGCTGTAATCTACCTTTAGACTGTTTTGTATACCGCCCCACATCTTTTTTCGTGTACCGGGGTAGCGTAGATTATTCAACGTCGTTTCCAACTTTGAATGGCTTTAATAAATAATAGTCGCCTTCCGTGATCTGCTGGGTTCCTGCTGGTATCATTCCGCCGACGATTTAGACTCATAGCAAAATAGGGGGGAGCGAAATGGTTGTGTGTGTAGTACGTGCGTAATAATAATCACACCGAAATAGACTAGACAAAATAATAACTATACCAACCTGCCGCCGGGTAGCAAATGTATAGTTCACCTTGAGGGTTCCATCAACGGTTATTATAGTGTTGGATGACCGGGACTACTGTGATTTGTTTTTATGGACTCAATTTCGCACGCCAACCCCCGTTTCTTCTGGTCACCAAATTCAAAAGAAAAAAAAAGTCGTAAATTTTAAAAAATGGGTTCGACATTCACCAAAAAATTCTTTCTATTGTTATCAGAAATCAACGGTTCTTTGTCCTCTGCGTTGGCTGGTCAACCCATCGAAGCCGCGTCATGTTCTTAAAGATATTAGCCTAAAAAGAACAAGACGTCCAGTTATATACACACACACATAGACTATACTCTGCGTGTGTGTGTGTCTATGTAGTTGCAACACCCGTTGACGCCAGCAGCAGCCACTGATCCAGTTTACTGAATTTCTCTCGATAATAAATTCGTAGAAAATACGAAAGAAAGAAGGAAAATGCGGCCGTGTAGAGCAATGCCAAGGTTCTCTTTGAACTTGAGGAGAGCATATATAGCCTCGTCATTCCACAAACCGTGTCGTTTGGCGTGAATGCGTCTCTATTTTGACTTTGCGCAATAGACGGCCCCGCGGATTATTCGAAGAAAAATAAAAGAGGTTTGAATTGTTACAGCAGAGTCGTTGCACAAGGTTCCACCGTCGACCATCAGCCATTGTATAGATAGATACACTTTGCTTCTCAATGACCCGCACTCGGCTGATGTTTTTGAATCAAAAGAGCGTTGCTGAATAGTGATTGAATTTCAGTCGAGTTGTGCACGAAATTCGCTGGCGAGGTACAGTCGAGAGCAAGGCCGCCTGATTCACCCGTAAACAGCTTCGCTATACTTTGAATTTCTATCGCCCCCTTTCGTCTTATTCTGTGAGAAAACACCAATTTTGTCCTTGCAAAGACATGTACACTTTGGAAGAGTATTTCCTGTTCAATGCCGACGACGTCTCGGAAAGTTGGTTCCGACTCTCGGCAGCACTCAGCAGTTTGACCCTGTGAATCTCTCCTCTCTCGTTAAAACGGCTGACCTAAAAACCAACCCAGAAGAAGAAGAGGAAGAAGAAGAAAACGTGTGTATATTTATAGAAATACATATCTACATGTTGTTTATTTAAAAGGAGACAAACCCCCCCCCCCTCGATCGACCGAAAACATTCTTTTACAAAAAAGAAAAAGAAAAGAATAAGAAAGCCGAGCAACGTTTTCTCTTCGCTCGTGTGTCTTTTTGAGTTGTAAGAAACTTTTTGGGATATGTTATGGCCTCCTCCCATATTCAGGTTGGCTTGATGACTATTCTACACACTGCATAGCTGTGTGTGAGATGCTGCCAGGTAGGTAGGGTGGGTGGGTGGGTTGCCAAAAAACCAAAAGAGGGGTCCGGTCGCTTTCTCCGAGCTTTTTCTTTCTTCCGAGCAGCAGCAGAAGAGTCATTAAATGTTTTTTTTTTCCAAAAAAGATCGAGGTACACTCGAGAGCAGGTGAAAATTTCAACTACAAATTTCCGTTCGTGCGAAATCGGAGCATCGTGGCGATATGTACCTGTTGGTAAATAGATACAAACAATGGCGAAGGTGAAATCGGTCGTCGTTGGTTTTTGGCAACGGGTCGGAAAGGAGCCGGTGCCAAGTGGGACTCTCCGACAAATAGAAAACAATACATCTAGATAGTATATGTGTGCGCTGTTCACCTGGCGCCACCAACGCTACATAACATCATTTAGCCTCGAGCATAAGAATACCAGTCATTTGAGTTTTTTACTTTTTTTTGTTGTTTAGCGAAATCCCTCTGTTTTTTCTCTCTTTCGATCTGCTCGCGCGATGCCCTCGATGTGCCACCGGCACCGGTTGTTGTTGATGTGTAGATACGCCAAGGTTGACGTCAGATATCCCGAATGTGGCAAGGTCGTCGTGACGTGGCCATCTTTATTTTTTCGTCGATGGAATATCATAATAAACCGACACGATATCCAATCGCCGCCGCTGTCGGCACCGCAATCTTATCCGATGGTTTGAGCGATGTCCTCATCGCGTCTCTGTCCTTTTATATTTTTTCAAGCGTCACAGTTGACGACGACGACGCCGACGCTCGAATAAACATTGGCGGCAAACATATAAGACGACGGATCTATGATGCGAAAAGTCAACGATTTTGTTTACCTTTTTTATTTGACCGGGCAGCCAATCTCTCCACAAACCAAAAACTGGTTTTTTTAGGGTTGTCCGTCATTTTGTTTGACTTTGAGCTTATTTCTTCTATTTTACATTTCCTTTTTCTTTTCTCACTGGCCATTTATTATATGCTGCACCCGGAGCGGCCCTGACGGGCGGAGATGTCCTTGGCCAACCACAAAAGTTTCTCACAATCATTTCGGATGAGTTTATTCTAAAATATCCTCTTACTGAAGTGCGCAACATATATACAAACCTGTTGTGTAGTGTGTCTGCATACTTTTTGGCTATTTTTATTTTTCAACGAAAATTTCTTTTCGACTCGATTTCTGAAATAGAAAAAATAAATAAAAAATCACGGAAATAATTCCGCCGTTTTCTCCAGTCACGTTTTTTTATATCCCCGTCTGTGTTGTCGCCCAACTGACAATAACACGCAGACACCGATCTATTAAAAAAATATTGTGGTGCATCACGATGCACTCAGAGAGAGAAAAACAGATTGGCATCGAACACAGCAACCATCTGTGTTGTACTACGTTGCTTTGTGTTGCATATCAAATATCTCCCATTCGCATCTCTCTCTATATTTTTTGAGATTGATTTGATACCACCTGTTATATGCTTCTCGTCATTCCTGTTCACTCGTCCGTCCGGCAGGCGCCAGACAAACATGGGAAAACCTGAATAATAGAACGAAGAAAGAACAAAAAATGGAATGATTAGATTGATGCGCATAATTATTTGGCGACCGGTTGGCTTTTTGGCTACACACATCCCGACTCTTATTTTTGGAAACCATTAGAAACATTTTTCAGAGATTTATTAACGGCCTGGTTTTTGAAATTTTGATTTTGAGTGGGTGCTGGGTTTTTTCCATAATTTTCTTCCGGGATTTTCCGAATTTGTATTTTAATGTTTGGTTTTCCGGGGTCTATTTTTTCCGGAGTGAACCACCAGAAAAATGAAAATTTGTTGGGCTGTAGAGTTTGACGTGTTGACAGAGTAGGATCAAATCTAAACGGGTTTCTATTTTTTTGTTCTTTTTGAATTTGGTCATGTTAGGACAAATCATGCGAATGTGCCACTGGACGAGATGGCCGCTGCTGGCCGGCGGCAATCACTTGAGGCCGCTACAACGCTCCGTCTACGTGCTGGTCGTCTGGACTTGCCTCTGCTACGGACTTTTCCAAATATCCAGTCACGGGTCGGGCGGTGGGGACTCGCCTTCCGGCGGAGGTGGGGCCGGCTACGCCGGCGCTGGACCAGTCAACTCGCGCCTACTCTTGCAGAAGGTGACCGAGACGCCGCTGACCTCTACGGCCGCTTCGAGCGGAGTGGCCGTCGGCACCCAGCCCATCACCAGCACCGATCCGGCCGCCCTCAAAATCGACAAGCAGAAAATCCCGGACGACGACGAGATGGCCCCGTTCATCCAGCAGCGGGTGCCCAACGTCCCGTTCGAATTCTGGCTGCGCGAAAAGGCCAAAATCTACGGCAAGAACCACACCTGCGCATTCTATCCCAGCGTCTTTGACATCAAATTCAACAACAAGTAATTTAAATTATTTCATTTTCATTTAATTTAATGATCAATAATTTATTCAAATATTATATTTTATTATTTTATTTACTCAACTATTTTTTATTCAAATTTTGATTTTAGAATTTATAAAATTATTACTTTTATTTTATTATTTTTATTGAATATTAAATCAATCAATATTTTTTTTTATCAATTTTATTTATTCAATTTTATTTAATCAATTTATAGTCTTTTTTTTTATTTAGTAAAAATTTAATGTAAAATCAATTAAATTTTTATCTTATAAAATTTTGTTGATTTCGTTCTAGTTATTGGCAAATGTTCCGGTCGACGAACGGGACCTTTTACCTGTACGGAGCTTATCACGACAACCGGGCGGCCGTCAAGACGCCAACGATCCGCATTCTGGGGATGATCGACCGGATCGAGCCGACGGTCAAGACGCACTGCCTCCTGTGGTATGACGCGGCCAAGGACCCGATCGTCATGCCCGTCGTCGAGTACAAGTACGTCTGGAACCAGAAGTGGGGCAACTACAAGCAGGGACTCCTACAGCCCTACCTGATGGCCTGCCACCTCCCGCTGCCGGCCGTATTAGCCGCCAAGGGCTTCCGACCTGGCCAGGTCCCCATTTCCGTCTCGCTGACCGAGAAGGGCTGCGAGCCGCCCACCAACAACCTGCGCGTCAACAACAACGTCCCGGCCCAGAAGGGCCGCTTCGCCGTCTGCGTCAAGGGCCTGGACTTTCTGCGCGAAGACCTCAGCGTCCGTCTGGTCGAGTGGATCGAGTTGCTGGGCCTCCTGGGCGCCGACAAGATCTTCCTCTACGAGCTGGAAGTCCATCCCAACATCTCCAAAGTGCTCAAGTACTACCAGGAGACGGGCCGGGTGGAATTGACGCCCATCACGCTGCCGGGCGAGCAGCCCAACACGCCCGGCCTGCGGCACATGTACCTCAAGTCGAAGATCACGTCCAAACGCCAGAACGAAGTGATCCCGTACAACGACTGCCTGTACCGCAACCTGCACAGCTACGACTACATCGCCCTGATGGACACGGACGAGGTGATCCTGCCCAAGAACGTGCAGACGTGGGGCGAGCTGATCGACGTGGTGGTGCCCAAATCGCTGGCCGTGGCCAACTACACCCGGGCGTCGTACAATTTCCGCAACGTCTACTTCTGGGACGACGCCGAGCACTCGCACCGCTGGGAGGCCAACATCCCGCGTCACATGCACATGCTGCAGCACGTCTACCGCAGCTACAACTACACCAAGCCCAACCAGTACGTCAAGTGCTTCCACAACGTCCAGAAGATCCTGACGCTGCACAATCACTTCCCGCTGGCCTGCCTGGGCGGCGGCTGCACCTCGTACCCGGTCGAGCCCGAGACGGCCCACCTGCAGCACTACCGGGCCGACTGCGTCAGCACGCTCAAGAAGAGCTGCGACAGCGAGTACAAGCAGCACCTCGTCAAGGACACCATCATCTGGCGCTATAAAGAAGATCTGATCCCGCGCGTAACCAAAGTCCTCAAGTCGCTCGGCTTTTTCGACGACAGCTTAGGCCAAGTGACTAACGGCCTGTAGTCCTAAATGGACTTTGTCGGATTCTATTTTTATCACGTCACAATTGCACATTATCTGATTTTTTTTATTTTTTATTTTTGAATAAGGAAAAAATTAGTGTTTGGTTTTACGCTTGTCGGTTCTTGTAAATCACGTGCTGTTAGTCAGACGAGGGCTCAAGATACGCAGTTCAGCAATAACTTTTTATTTGAATTTTATTTTTTTTTTGTAATGAATGGCGCAAAAAGAGAGAGAGAAAAGATACGAGCGCTTAATATGCAAATTTCTGATTATGCATCGTCAGTCAAATAGTCTAGGGAAAGCTCAATGTCCCGCCACTTATCATTAGTTGGACGTCTCCGTATGCTCATTCGACCATTCCTATAAAATAATCACATTTTTTGGGGGGCGGAGTTTCAGAACAATTGGAATCAAGTGGGAATCGAGTCGACGTTTAAAATTTTTTTAAATATGAAAATAGGACGAAATAGAGAAGACACGGTCGACGTAACGTCCAAGAGTCGAATTTTTTTTTAAATTCTAACCTTTTACCGTCATTGAAATGAGCTAAACACGTACAGTGCGCACAACTTTTGGTTGTTCATCGTTGAAATAAAAATGATCCGTGTTTTTTAATTTTTTTTTGTTACATCACTCAGTGCTGAATGTGAATCACCTTATATTTGCCCAGTTTGATTTTTTTGTGATTTTCTTTACATATAGCGTGAATGATTTTCATCTACAAAAGAAGAAGAGAAAAAGAAGAAGAAATAGATTATAAAGCTTTTTTATTTGATAAAATATGAAATTTTTGATTTTGTGTGTGTGTTTCCTGAACTTTTCTTACAAGTCTATAGCGCCGATTTTCGGAGGAAAGACGCACGGCTCCGATGACGACAACGCGTGCGATGTGATGTTTAAAAATCTTGCGAACAAAAGCGAATGGCTTGATATCCTTAATTCTTTCTATGACAAAAAAATAATAATAATTTCATGATATACGTTTTTCTTTGAAATATCTGCAAGATTCCATTTGACATGGCCACACACGTCCATTGCCAAACCATCATTCAAATATTATTTGATATGCGACCGCGCTTCGTTTGAATTCACACACAGTACCCGGTTCAGTCATGTTCTTTTTTATTTTTCCAAAAATCCAAAATTGGAAATGACGACCGGATTTTTATTTACCAATCTTTTTCGTTTATTCTTTTTCTCGTGAGACACATTTCTGTGAAATGCACACACACGCCACACCCAAATGAAATCGCAATTTGCTTATTTGATTTTTTTTTTCGTCCACTGTTTTTCTGTAAATGGTGTGTACGCTCTGTAATGTACGATTTATTATATATTTTTTTTTGGTCTTCGTCTTCCCATTTTTTTTTGGTCGTATCTATGCCTTAATAGCCAACATCCGCAAGCGTCGGCAAATACAATTTTTGAAATACGTGTATACAATATACAGTCCCATATTCTATTCTACTATAGTATACACAAGCCATAGAGCTACTATACTTCGTTACTAGCGTTTTTAAATCAGCACCCCCGGTGAAATAGAACCGGTTCTTTTCGGTTTTTGATTAATATCTCTGGTCATCTACAATTCTACATGGGCACCCCTTTTCTTTGAAGGGGAGTCCGTCCTACGTGGCCAGTTTTCACCGATTTGTAGATTGGAATGGGAAAACAAAAACTTTCTCCTGTAATACTCACAGCCTTCATTCACCACGGCTGTGTTTTTGTGTGTGTGTGTGTTGGGAGTTTGTCGGACGCATGCATAAACAAAAAGCTTGTCGAGTTCCCTACCGGGCTACACCACACGCTATAGTTAAGCTGTAGGGAAAAAGGGCTGGTGGCACAGCTGCCAGAAAAATTTCTAATGCATCCAACCGAGTGTCTAAAAAGGCGATTGGCTGCTGCAAAGGTAAAATGAAATGACCAACTCCCCAATGGCCTATCCTATCGACATCATCTATGGGCCATTTCGTTCCCGCTCGTAAATTGTAACTACATGGTGTATAGAACCCACCAAAAATATGATCATTATATATTCCCTCTTTCTTCAGATGGTATCCGGCGATGACGAGTGTAGCACTGTAGCTCATTCGATGGTCGATGATCTTCAGTCGTTGGTGATGTTGCGACACGAAAGAATCACGAAAACCACGACACGATTTCTCGTTAATAAAGCCGTGCAATGGCAACTCCTTTTTTGTGTTTCAGTTTGGTCTGTCGGAGTTCTACAGGTTTGAATTGGCAATTTCACATGTTCCGCTTCGGTTGACGTCGAACGACCTTGCCTTCAAATTAAAACGCGGGAAGGACGTACCGGTAGAGGGGAATAACCAGTGTAGCAATTAAAGGATTCCACATCAACAAGATTATTATCCGAATGCGATGGAAAAAGAAAAAAAAAGCTCACGCTGGCCTTGAAATGTCCAGAGAAATCGACAAGTGCTGCCCAGAGACGAAAGAATATCACCGGGAAACCTGTAGGATTGGATTTCACTAGTCTTCTCTGCTGCTACTCATCGTGACAACTTTCGCTCCGACTGGACGTCTCTTCACTACCTGTTTTGAATAGTTCATTGTTTCTTTTTATTTTTAATTATATAAAAAAAAAATGTATTTCATTTCAAACAGCAACAGCACATGGACTGGATTTTCTTTTTGTAATGCAATCGCACATATATATAGAATAGGAAGGGCACACGATTGTTGAGGGCGTGTGGCCATCGCACCTGATGCAGTAGCAATGACCTGGGAATATTAATTCTCAACATCTCCCACCACCATTGTAGAGGCCAACAAAAAACAGTAAATAATATAATTAATATGCAAATAATTGGACAGAATAAGCTCACGCGCAAACAAGAAATATTCATGGAGACAGTTGCTTCGAGAGAGACTAAAAAGGAGCCTCAAATTTTAACATTTTGATGTTGCAAGTTCTTGGGCGGCGTGTAGCTGTAGAGGAATACCGAACCCATTACTAACAGAGTTCCGACGGAAAATTGCAGCGTCAAGTTGAAGTTGAATAAATAGATGGACACAACACAAGACAAGATGATGGCCAACGAAGTGGCAAATCCTTTCAAGATGTTATCTAGAAAAAGGAAACAACGAATAATGAATTAGGTGACGCAAAGGATCAAATACTGTAGGTTTTAAAAGGACTGGAATCGATTCATACCGGCGTACTTGACGACCATGGCGACTAGTAGCCCTCCAGTCGCTTGAAGAACAACCAAATACCAGATGAAGGAGTCATATCCGAAAAAGAATCCCTGCGAGTTGATTGTGCTCCAGTCGTAAATTAAGCAAGTGAACAATCCGAAAGGAAGAGATAAAAAGCTCAGCTGGATATTTCGCATCCACACCGAGACGTTAGATCCCTGGATATCAAAGAAAGCGCGGTGTCGTTGAAGAAAATTTATTGATTTTCTGAAATTTATTCGTTTTACTCACCTTGAGGATTTTTTCGAAATAAATTCCCGCAAATCCAGACAGAACACAAGCAGCTAATGCAGCACCAAAGCCAACCCAACGATGCTGTTCAGGACCAGAGGAGGCTGTTTTGTCCGTTTTCTCCGGCTCAGTCTGAGCCAGTTGAACCTACGCAATTTATTGATGTATCGTCAGTCGTATTATTTAAAGTTGATTCAAAATATCTGAAAAATACCATGGCGACACCGACAAGCAATACAACCAACGCTGTCCACTGAGTAGCTATCAACTGCCTCTTCAATATAGCAACCGTAAAGAGGGCAGTTGTAAGAATTTTGAGCTGATAAGTCACCTAGGAAAATGATACATGTTTTCAATGAAATTAACTTAATTCAATTTTTTTTTTTAAGATACCTGATAAGTAGCAGCATCAAGATGAGAAGCAGCAACATACAACAAGTTGTTTTGAACAACATACACCATTGATGGCACACACACTTTCAATGTATCAAGAGGCTGCTTGATGATTTGGGTGTGCACTGCTTCTTTGAGCTTCGTAATTGAGTTTCCTTCCTCATGGTAAACTAGCCAAAGGCAGGATATCAACTTTACAAGCTCTGACATCAGGACAGCTATATTAAGTAAATAAATAGTATTAGTTATTTGCTACATTGCTGAATCTCTCATAATTGCATGTCTCAAGATAATCAACCTGTTGATGAGAGGAACATATCTCCTACACGGGTTCTGGCGTACCGCATACTCAACCCAAGAGCTGCATTTTGGACAGTCAGGGTAACAAGGCTGATGTACTTCATCTTTTCTGAATCTAAACAATGTAGAAATAATCAGTGAATCAACAAAGATTATTCAAATTTAGAATACTGTACTTTTCTGCTCCATTGCTGTTTCTTTTTCCTATCTATTTGACTGTTCAGAAACACAAAAAGTAGTTTTCAAGTTAATTCTATCTTTAGAGCAAAGGTGCAGAAAATTGTAGCAAAATTGTTGAAGTTTATTGCTTCATCTCGACAAAAGAAAAAGGTGACGTATACAACTCTACACTCTACAGAAACAAATTCTCTTTCGTATGAACTGCACTGCAGACGTCCTTTGTTTACCGCCCGCGTGTCAAATATTTTAAAATAAAAAATATAAAAATTTCATTTTTTTAAATCCACGTTAAGAAATAAACTATTTCCAAGTCTTAGCAAAAATAAAAGGCGCTCAATTTCTGAAGGAGTTGCAACTTGCAAAATATTTTTTCAATTTTGGAATTCGAGTGAGAGCGACAACAACCGGAAAAAATGTAAACACAAATCGTTTAGTCTGCTTTCTCTTCTAAGTCGTATTCGACTTCGACCTTAATCTTGAATGAAGAAACAAGTGGGGGTCTTTTGATTAATTCTTACAGTCGGGTAAGCATGTGACAAAGTTAAAAAAAAAGGTTCATTACAAGTCTTAATTCTTACTCTTCTTTGAAACATATATTCTTAAATATTCCTACGAACAGGTTGGCTTCAGACTGAATAATGGAATGATGGCTTTTGGGTATATTTTTGCATCTAACAAATTTATTCTGACACTTTTGTTGTCTAGTTATATTTTTACTTCAGATTTTTTTTTTGAATTTCTGCCTGTATTTTTTAAATATTGTCAAAATAAGAGTAGTGTTATCTTAGAATATTTATTTATTTTCCTTTAAGGAAAGAGATATCTTATGAAGCATAGAAATGATGTTTTCACATTCATTTATTTACATGTGATTTACTGTTGGATAGGCCAATAGCAATTTTTCCTAAATCAATATTGAGCTGGAATGTTCAAAGTGCTGAAGACATAAATGAGGATTCATTATCACTGTTTTACACTCTGGAGCCAAAAATTGGTAAAAATTATGTGTTTTTCATTTAATCACCAAGTACTTAACTAATATGGTGATATCCTCATCTTTTTATCTAGACATACTCGTCATTGGTATTGGTGATCCCGATCAAAAAGTTACGTCATAACATTATTAAATACATGAAAGACAAGAAGATCAATCTGGAAATTTCAACAACTGAAAGAGCTTGTGCAACGTTCAACTTTCTTAATGTTGAAGGACGATGTGTTGCAGGTGCTCTGATTCCACCTACAAAATATCGAATTAACGAAGATGATATCGTATCAACACAGCGGCAAAACCGAAAACTTATGACAGTAGACGAATATCAAATCATTTAGATACTATTTCATGTAGAACAAATTGAAGCGCAATTAATCTAAATAAAGATCTTTAAAAAATGTAATGGTGATAAGTTTTCATGAATATTTTTAAATCTTTTTGCATTAACCGATATGAACTAATAAAGCCAACTACAATCTGGTGTATTTCGGCCATTCCTATTTATTAAGATAAAATATTGAAAAATCCCTCCCATGGGCGCAATGGCACGCATTTCGGTCACCCACTTCGTTTTTTTCCTTTTGCCCAAACATGTGATTTGTACTTTGTAGCCTATTTTGTAACGTTGTTCGTCGAAGCTTTTTTTTAAGAGCTAAAGCCTTTTCTGTAATAATAGCCGTTAACACATTGTTTATTGCAGGAAAGCCCTTAATTACAATTCGACACAATATTATTTTAGAAACAACATGCTAGCAGGGAAGGCTAATTTTATTCACAAATACAAGGTAAATGTCATGAAGACGCTATTGCGCGAAAATTTGTTGCAAAAGGCTCTATAGGGAAAAGATTCTGTACAAAGTAAAACAATTTAGCTAGTCGTATTTTATGGAAATTAAGGACGTTGTATAATTGCGAAACGGTTATTGATCGGATTTGAAAGGCCACCTGTGAAGTGTCATCGTTTTCTGCAGGGCGCCAGCAGGTATGGAAATAGTTTTGGTTCCACCAAAATAATTGTCTAGATTTTATGTCTGACCCCAAAGTCTTCAGGCATAGTTAATAGATGTCCTTAGAACATTTTTATTAGTATTATAATGTAAAACATGGTGTGATGGTGGAACACAAATCTGTCCAGAGAATTAAAAAAAAAAAACTATTACCTACTTGTGATTGTGAGTATATACATACAGTAACAGCAGTTTCGGCCGTTCAGCTCTTCTGCCGGCGCTCTCTGACTCTGTTTTTTTTTTTTTTTTTTTTTTTGTTGGTTATGAGGCACTGGTGAGAATCTGGCGGCCAGATTTGTCACCAGGTGATGGGCTTAGATTAGCCCTTTCGCCCCTGCTGTTTTCTGTGTGATTTTTGCTATGTGAAAGCGGTGTGAATAAGGTGAGCAGTTGTGTGTGTGGAAGAAGCCCCAAGAAGGGGGATGGAAGTACCATCATTGTGTACGATTTAACCTGTGGTAGAAGAGGTCTGAATTGTATGTGTAGTGGTAGTGCCCGGGTATGGGAGCAACTATGCTCACCAGGGGAGCCGAACTCAGGTCTCAAGGTGCCCCGATCACCAAGCGACGCCTTATCCAATTCACCTTCCCGCCCCCTTGACTCTGGTTCTGACAGGTGATAAAATAAATAAATCGGGCAACATGGCATGCTTTCCATCAATTATTCCGCGCAACTTCCGTTTTTAAAAAATCCCACACATTTAGATTTAACCGTGAATCACCGGAACAAATCATCGAAATGGAAGACAAGTGGATCTGTCTATGGTAACAATTTATTTCTTCTTCGTTTAACAAACTAATTTTAACTCTTACCTTTAAATTTCAGTTGCACACTGTTGAATGACGCCACGGTCGAGAAATGCGTCGCTTGCGAGACTGGTAGGCTACAGTCTAAAATTTTGTGAAATTTTTTAAAATTTTAATCTTGTTTTTTTTTTTTTTTTAGAAAAGGGGCAAAAGGGCAATCATTCATCTACATCTTCTGGAGAAGATTCATCTAAAGATTTTGCTGAACATTATTACTAATATTTGAATGAAAATCTGGATGCCGATGATGAAGGAGATTAAGGTGAATGAACATTTTATATTTAATCGTATTTACATTTATAGATATTACATATTTACATTTACATGTTTAAAAATTTTGTCTACAGTGGAGGATTCAGACAAAGAGGAGACAGAGGTAGCTGCGAAGGAAGAAAAAGGAGAGAAAGCTGAAGAAGGAGAAAATGAAGCGAAAAAGAGAGTGGAGCAGTTGCTGGCCCAAGTGGTCCTAGCAATTATCAAAAAAGAAAGATGCGAGACCAGCAAAAGAAGGGTAGGGCCAAAATGGTGAACAAAGGAGCAATCGACAGTCTTGCTGATCAACTCGCTGCTTGCAGCTCAGGTAACATTCTTAATTTTGTCAACATGATAACATTAAAACTTTATTTATTTATTTTCCAATTTTCTTAGATGATGAGAAATAGGCCCTTCTCGTAATAGCAGCGAATTCAACGTCTTCATGACAAAATGGTTGGTGTAAAAAATAGTAGTAAATAGTTTAATAAACCTGTAGTTTGTCATGCTTCTTCTGGGGTAACCAGAGAGGTTGAGAAGGCTTTGATACTTTCAGAAGGTTCTCATGTTCTGAGGAAAGTTCCCTTTCTTGCTTTCTGGTATCTGTAATTATAATTTTTTTTTACAGGATTGAAAACCACAGCCAACTGCATGAAGACGTCCTGAATGACGAAATACGCGAACCAGACCCAATCGAAGATTTTTGCGGAATGCTCAATAGTTGGCTGAAGAAAAAAGGTCTCGTGATGCCGTACTTTCTATGCGTCGGAACTTCGGGTTCTGGCCCTTCGCAAAACTTCATTATGACCTGTCAGTGCCACCATGTGGTAGACTTGGCTATAGGTAGGGTTTGCCTACTTTCCATTTCCCTGAACCCAGCCACACCTTTATCATACGAATAACAATACTTTATCTTTTTACCAGGTGAGGGCAATACAGTAAAGATGGCAAAAAACGTCGCTGCCGCTAAAATGTACAAGACGCTGATGGAAGCAGGATGGTATGGCGCAGGCCTTTAATTTTTTTATTACATCTTTTCATTTTGCGTTTAATTTCGCTGTGCGAATGTAAGAAATACAAATACTTCTCCAGAATCTTTCTAAATTTACCCCATTTTTTAACTTTAAAGTACCTCAAAACCGTCTAAGATTCCAGATATTTAGTGAATTTGATCTTTGAATAGCTCAAATTGTAAAAAAATGTATACTGAAAAATTTATAAATATTGGTTACACTGAATCTTCTTTAATTTTCCCTCCTTTTTCCCACCGCTGGGTGGCGCACACATCTTGTCGTCTGCTCATGAATGGAGGATGAGGACAAATTTATGGTTAAAAAACCTTATTGATTAAATGCCAATAATTCCCAGCAAAAGTCACTTTCGGTTAATTTTCTCTGTATATTTTATTTTACAATTAATAGCCTGGACTTTTATTTCTAACCTATCAAATTTCTAATTATCAGATTGCTACACCCTTGATAACACCCTACTAGAGACTACAAAACCTATTGTAGCATCTTTTTCTATCAGTAAATTATCTTAATGATCATAAGATCTACATGTCTATAAGCTGTATATGGCTCTTTCGGGAATGTTTTCTTTAGCCGACTGATCTGGCAACGCAGCATGGCGCCGTTTCTTGGTAGCGCGAGAACGGGGAGAAGAGGGAGAATGGGACGAATGGGGGAAAAGAGGAAACGTGGGTCCCCATTTTTTTCTTACGCCCTCCTCCCTCCCAATCCTCCCATTCCTTGACTTGACTTGTGTGGCCGGTCCGTAACCCTTTTCATTCCGGGCTGCAATGCGGAAAATAATGGCTGGTTTAGTCGTCGTGTCAATGTGGGCAGACGACAACGACGCATTCGGTACGGTACACTGCGAGGAAGGGCCGCAATGGACGCGAACAAATGCCAACTGAGAAGGCCCGCTCACAGACTGGATTTCAAAAAAAAATTAGATAACGGATCAAGTTACAAATGAAAGCAATAGCGACGAACCTGAGCTGAAGTTCCTTTGACAGCCAAATAGACTGAATATTCTGTTACCTCTCCAGCCGTACTCTGAGGTGGCTCCCAAGACAGGTGTGCACCTTCGGGTTATTTGGAAATCTTTATTGCTGACGGAGCACCAGGGAATCCAGGGAGACATGTTTTGAAAGCGGAAACTTCACTCCACAAGCCTCGTCCACACGAGTTGACACCAGCTACTCGGAACTTGTACGCTGTTCCAGGTTGAAGTTTTCCAGCCTTACATCGTCGACACCGTTGACGAACTCGAAACTGGCGCAGGATTCCGCCAAGCAAGGCTCGGTCTTGATGTCGGAATCGGCGACAGTGGTCCCCGACTTCATGGATCGGCAGCTGCTTCCGGCCGTCCGCAATTTCAGCAAATGCAAATTTAATCCACCATTCATCAAAATAACTTTTTTTTCATGAATCTGGAATCAATAAAAGTTTTAAAAAATTATTTACCTCAGAGTTCAATTGCTTCCGTCGTCGATGCGGCGGAAGCCATGCCGGCCGTCGGCTTAGAGGGCGTTGATAGGGCCACCACTTCGGGCCGGTGTCCGTGAATTGCGTCCGTGGCGTTCATGTGAGACCAGGCCTTTTCTATGTCCAGGCTGAGCAGCAGGAGTGACGGAATTCGGAAATTGGGCGACGTTCCGGTACTGTCCAGGTCGACTTCCGCTTCCGTCTTGGTGTAACTTTCGTCGGACCAGCTGTTCTCCGTCTCGCTCTCACTTCGCTCACTCCGGTTAGCCGAGCTGACGTCATCCGCCGACGAATGCATTTGCGTCAAATAAGCCACATCGACGAACCGATTCCGGACAGACCCTCATCCGACCGGTGGCGCAGGTTGAGGCCCATGGCTCGCCCGCTGCTGCCCGCAGACGAAGTGCCGTGCGGAGGGGGTGACGGAGGCGCCGAAAATTCGAAAGCCGGACGGCCCGTAATTCCGGAATGTTGATCACAACCGCTTCCGTGGTGCTGCCTCTTGAGTGGCGGAGCGCTGGGCGATTTCTGCAGTTGGATCGAACCAGCCATCAACTTCCTGACGAGAGACCCTGCATGGAGAGACCTATGCCCAGAGATGATCCGCTTTCCGTTTCTGAACAACTCCGGATGGGACTGAGATTCTGCAGTTGCTGTTGCTGCTGAAACAAGGGTGGCGCTTGCTGCTGTTGTTGTTGTTGTTGCTGGTGGTGGTGGACGCGGCCGTTGCTGCACGGCGGAGTGCTGCTGTGCCGAGGCACCGGCGGATTGGGCTGGATGCTGTTGGGAATGATGACCGGCGGCTGCTGCTGTTGTTGTCACAACTGCTGCATGTAAGGATTCTTGATGAAACGAGGAACTTCGTGGTAGGTGAAAATGGGTGGAGGTGGCGGAATCAGAGGCGGGGCCATTATCTCTTCCAAGAGCGGATGGAATTTCGGGTGGAGGGCGTCGTGCATGGGACTGCGCCTGTCCCGGCTGCCGCTTTCGCCGCTGTTGCTCCTGCCAACCGGTCTGAGCTGGACCAGCGGCCCGCCAACCATTTGCTGCTGGTGATTCTGATGGCGGATCTGCTGGTGGACCACGGCCAGAGGCGTAATGACGCCGCCATATACATGGCAGCCATGAGATTCGAGTTGTTGTGGTGGTTAGGCTGCTTCATCGTCATCATGGCGATGTCGTCCACCAGGACAGTGGCCGGCTGCTTGCTGTCCGCAGGAAGTAGGTCATCATCGTCAACTCGCCTTTGCCCTTGACTTTGCCCCGCCCACGGCACTGGAGCTCGTACCGCTGGTGCCTCAGCACTTGACACACTTCTTCCGTCACCTGTTTTGTGCATTTCATTCCGGAATGATTTTACCATTTCATTTTAGGGCGGGAAATTTAAATGACCTGAGTGTGGTTGGGCAATGCGGTGGAATCCATGCAACTGGTCACGTTGATGGCGTTGCCCCAGATGTAGTACTGCGGATTGCGGGTGCCAATGACGCCGGCCACCACCAGCCCGATGTTCATGCCCACACTGAGGGTGAAGTTGTTGTACGAGTTCTCGTTGATGCAGAGCAGCTTCTCCTTCTTGACGAAAACGAATCCTACCAGGGTGGCCACTCTGGCCAGCTAGAAGGAGGCCGTCACGTTGGCGTCCGTCTCTACCTGGTCGATCCGCATGTCCGGCATCAGACCGACGGTAGCCATTTAAGTCGAGCCGACCGTTTTGATGTTGTCAACCGAGCGAAATCGCTCCTCGCCCTGCAGCTCGTCAAAGTCGGCGATGATCTTGTTCAGGAGCCGCAGGCACTCGACGTCCTGGTTGTTGCCGTCCAGCTCGATGTAGAACTCTAGGAAATTGGTGATAAAGGCGAAGAGGACGCTGACCCGCAAGTAACTCTGATGGTACAGCTCCAGGTTGCCCCTCGTGTTGTGCTGGCCATCCTGGCATAGAAAGTGCTAGACAACGTGCGATGGCGTCGATCAAGTCTGTAAAAATGTCCATCAACCATCAATCAATCAGTGAACTTCAGCCAGATCCTCAGCTGGATATTTCGCATCCACACCGAGACGTTAGATCCCTGGATATCAAAGAGAGCGCGGTGTCGTTGAAGAAAATTTATTGATTTTCGGGAATTCATTTGTTTTCACTCACCTTGAGAATTTTTTCGAAATACATTCCCGCAAATCCAGACAGAACACAAGCAGCTAAAGCAGCACCAAAGCCAACCCAACGATGCTGTTCAGGACCAGAGGAGGCTGTTTTGTCCGTTTTCTCCGGCTCAGTCTGAGCCAGTTGAACCTACGCAATTTATTAATGTGTCGTCAGTCGTATTATTTAAAGTTGATTCAAAATATCTGAACAATACCATGGCGACACCGACAAGCAATACAACCAACGCTGTCCACTGAGTAGCTATCAACTGCCTCTTCAATATAGCAACCGTAAAGAGGGCAGTGGTAAGAATTTTGAGCTGATAGGTCACCTAGGAAAATTATACATAATTTCAAAAATTTGAAAATTTTGAAATTGTTTTTTTTTTTAAAGATACCTGATAAGTAGCAGCATCAAGATGAGAAGCAGCAACATACAACAAGTTGTTTTGAACAACATACACCATTGATGGCACACATACTTTCAATGTATCAAGAGGCTGCTTGATGATTTGGGTGTGCACCGCTTCTTTGAGCTTTGAAATTGAGTTTCCTTCCTCATGGTAAACTAGCCAAAGGCAGGATATCAACTTTACAAGCTCTGACATCAGGACAGCTATATTAAATAAATAAATAGTATTAGTTATTTGCTAAATTGCTGAATCTCTCATAATTGCATGTCTCAAGATAATCAACCTGTTGATGAGAGGAACATATCTCCTACACGGGTTCTGGCATACCGCATACTCAACCCAAGAGCTGCGTTTTGGACAGTCAGGGTAACAAGGCTGATGTACTTCATCTTTTCTGAATCTAAACAATGTAGAAATAATCAGTGAATCAACAAAGATTATTCAAATTTAGAATACTGTACTTTTCTGCTCCATTGCTGTTTCTTTTTCCTATCTATTTGACTGTTCAGAAACACAAAAAGTAGTTTTCAAGTTAATTCTATCTTTAGAGCAAAGGTGCAGAAAATTGTAGCAGAATTGTTGAAGTTTATTGCTTCATCTCGACAGAAGAAAAAGGTGACGTATACAACTCTACACTCTACAGAAAAAAACAGATTCTCTTTCGTATGAAAACTGCACTGCAGACGTCCTTTGTTTACCGCCCGCGTGTCAAATATTTTAAAATAAAAATTATGAAAATTTCATTTTGTTTATCCACGTTAAGAAATAAACTATTTCCAAGTCTTAGCAAAAATAAAAGGCGCTCAATTTCTGAAGGAGTTGCAACTTGCAAAATATTTTTTCAATTTTGGAATTCGAGTGAGAGCGACAACAACCGGAAAAAATGTAAACACAAATCGTTTAGTCTGCTTTGCCTTCTCTTCTAAGTCGTATTCGACTTCGACCTTAATCTAAAATGACTAGTTTCCTTCGAAAATGTAAAATGTTATACGACCCAGTGTTAAAGTATATTCATTCAAAAAGTACAACCGTTTTCCATTCATTCATTTATACATTGTTTTCATTCAGGGGTTACAGGTCCCAAATATCCTGTGTCCGGTGTCAGAGTCAAACACTTCAGCATGACATGGATAGGTCTTCCATGACAATCTTGAATGAAGAAACAAGTGGGGGTCTTTTGATTAATTCTTACAGTCGGGTAAGCATGTGACAAAGTTAAAAAAAAAGGTTCATTACAAGTCTTAATTCTTACTCTTCTTTGAAACATATATTCTTAAATATTCCTACGAACAGGTTGGCTTCAGACTGAATAATGGAATGATGGCTTTTGGGTATATTTTTGCATCTAACAAATTTATTCTGACACTTTTGTTGTCTAGTTATATTTTTACTTCAGATTTTTTTTTTTGAATTTCTGCCTGTATTTTTTAAATATTGTCAAAATAAGAGTAGTGTTATCTTAGAATATTTATTTATTTTCCTTTAAGGAAAGAGATATCTTATGAAGCATAGAAATGATGTTTTCACATTCATTTATTTACATGTGATTTACTGTTGGATAGGCCAATAGCAATTTTTCCTAAATCAATATTGAGCTGGAATGTTCAAAGTGCTGAAGACATAAATGAGGATTCATTATCACTGTTTTACACTCTGGAGCCAAAAATTGGTAAAAATTATGTGTTTTTCATTTAATCACCAAGTACTTAACTAATATGGTGATATCCTCATCTTTTTATCTAGACATACTCGTCATTGGTATTGGTGATCCCGATCAAAAAGTTAGTCATAACATTATTAAATACATGAAAGACAAGAAGATCAATCTGGAAATTTCAACAACTGAAAGAGCTTGTGCAACGTTCAACTTTCTTAATGTTGAAGGACGATGTGTTGCAGGTGCTCTGATTCCACCTACAAAATATCGAATTAACGAAGATGATATCGTATCAACACAGCGGCAAAACCGAAAACTTATGACAGTAGACGAATATCAAATCATTTAGATACTATTTCATGTAGAACAAATTGAAGCGCAATTAATCTAAATAAAGATCTTTAAAAAATGTAATGGTGATAAGTTTTCATGAATATTTTTAAATCTTTTTGCATTAACCGATATGAACTAATAAAGCCAACTACAATCTGGTGTATTTCGGCCATTCCTATTTATTAAGATAAAATATTGAAAAATCCCTCCCATGGGCGCAATGGCACGCATTTCGGTCACCCACTTTGTTTTTTTCCTTTTGCCCAAACATGTGATTTGTACTTTGTAGCCTATTTTGTAACGTTGTTCGTCGAAGCTTTTTTTTAAGAGCTAAAGCCTTTTCTGTAATAATAGCCGTTAACACATTGTTTATTGCAGGAAAGCCCTTAATTACAATTCGACACAATATTATTTTAGAAACAACATGCTAGCAGGGAAGGCTAATTTTATTCACAAATACAAGGTAAATGTCATGAAGACGCTATTGCGCGAAAATTTGTTGCAAAAGGCTCTATAGGGAAAAGATTCTGTACAAAGTAAAACAATTTAGCTAGTCGTATTTTATGGAAATTAAGGACGTTGTATAATTGCGAAACGGTTATTGATCGGATTTGAAAGGCCACCTGTGAATTGAATGATTGCGAAGGCATTTAAAATGTGTGCGGCCGACTGAATTGCCCAACTGATTGCTTCATCACAGATAATGCTGTTTCTTTCTCGCATACGAAGTCGCTTCCGCCGTGTTCGTCATCGCTGCTCCATCTGCATGGGTAAGGCGAAAATTGTCATTATAATGATCCATTGAAGTCTGTTCCGAAAGCATTTTGTTACCGGCTCCTTGCTTCACGAAGCTGGATTCCCGTTCCAATTTCGACTGAGAACCTGGTAACGCGGAAACTTCTCCCCCACCATCTTTTCCGTCACTTAACTGTGCAAGTTTAGTCTTGAAACTTGCAGCAGTGGCATGAAATTTACCCAAAGCTTTGCTCAGGGCTTTGTTGGCCGCAGTAGTTGGCGACGAGGATCCACCGGAAGATGATCCTCTAGCGGATGAATTCTCGGCTGCTGCCATGACAGCAGCCACAGCGTCTACATCGATACCAGGAAGTGAAGTTGATGAAAAGGTTCGTGTTGGAATCGGTGGACCTTTAGGGAATGCAACCATCGCAGGGAGCTGTGATGAACTGGCTACTTGTCGTTTGGAACGCGGAGGCGCAACGGGCTGAGTTGGCTTGGCTTGGCTAAGAAGCTTGACCGGCGGAGGTGCCTTATACTCTGGTGGCATTCTTCGCTGAATTTGAGGCGATAACTTGATTTGATTTACAGCGCTGGTTGAAGCAACTGATGTCACTTCTTTCGAAACGGACGGCAATTTGACATAAAATTTCGTTGGATACGGAGGCGGCGGGCGAAAAGCGGGAGCTTTCGGCTCGGTTTTGGTTAAGGCAACAGAGGCTATCGGCTGTGAATCGGCTTTGGGAGACATCCTTGTGATAGAAATATTAGAGGTGACGGGCTGATGGGTTGCGTCGGTAGAACTGGGGGATGATCTGCATGCTCCTACTGCCGCACTGTAGGAGGGGGCCATGGGCGAAGAAGGAGCGGATGGAGTAATTTTGATTGGAATGGGTGAAATTAAGCCAGGCGTAGGGATACTCGAAATAGAGGAAGGCACAGGGATGAAAAACTTAGTCGAACATGGACTGGTTGGCGAAGGGACATCCTTTTGGGATGCAGGGAGTTGAGGATTAAGGCGCAAAGGATTGAGCTGCACAGATGGCGAAGACGGGCTGACTCTTTGAAGCGTAGAAAGTGGTAGTGTAGGGAGAATGAAAGCCTCCGATTTGGTTGTTTCTTCTTTATTTCGGTTGGCACGTTCCACCAGCTCTTGCAATTCGCTCAACACCCGATCGGGATGCAAACGAGGACTTGCGGGATTCTCCGTTTGAGTTAGAAAATTATAGGTTGGCGTTGGCGCTACAACTGGAGATGGCTGTCTTGGTTCACCGTCAGAATGAGAGCTCTGTAATTCGCTAAGTAAGAGCCGAATTTCATCCGATTTTTGTACAAAGACGGAATCTTTAGTTTCCGCGCCAGCTGTGCTGTCAGTATTTTCACCAACTGATTCGGAACCCACGGCAGTTGGCTTCTTTGAACTCAACCAAATAGCTTCATACTCATGGATCTTTCTTCCGCTCCGACTTCTAGACGGCTCTTCATCGTCAAGTTGTGTGACCCTCTCGAAGCTTTCTAAAGTGGCGTAATTCTCCTCTCCCACGTCCATTCTAAGGATAGAAAATAAACGAACATAAAATTATTATCCGTTTCATCTAAAAATAAAACTTGTTTCCGTCACATACGCCAAAGATACTGCTGGCGACTCCGATTGCTCTGGATGTTGAACAACAGCGTTTTTGAAACTATGCCGCCTCTCCTTCAATTGCTGATTTTTATGCTTCTTTACATGCGGAGTAGATCGCTGAACTTTATCTTCGCGTGGCAGTACTAATTCACTTCCATCTCCGTCCATGAGATATGCTTGACAATCGTGCAGCAACTGACGTGTGTCGTTATCCAACTTGGAGGTGTTTGCAACTTCCTAAAATTACAATTGGGTATTACAAATTTTGATCACTGAGAGACAGAAGTGTGTAAATTTACCTGGTTGCGCATCAGGACATTAACATAAGTTGGCGTTATTTTGCTTTCGACAACTCCACGATCAAGTGAACCACATGTTGTTGGCGCTAGTGAGAGCGACGTCGGTTTAGCGAACCGTTGCTCCTTCCCCCGATCCAAACTACTGGTCGCCAAAGGCAAGGACGTTTCATAACTAGGACTGCGGTCAGAATTTTTTCGGACTTGCTTCGTCGTATTCTCCATTGTGGGTTTATACAGTTTATCTTTGGAAGATATGTAAGTGACGGATGGAGTCTTGCTGAGGACGACACCACACGTCGCAGGAACTGTAACCTCCCGGATGATTGCGGTTGAGATGCTCTCCACATGTGGCTGAGATGCTTTTGATGCAACAGATTCATTCGATTCCGAGCGAATGTCAAAGCCTCTGTAAACCTTCATAGATTTGCTTCGCTTTACAGGCAGAGACGGTTTCTCGTCCACCTTTCTTTCGACATTCGAAGGGGATAAAAACTGAGTTTCTTTTTTAGTCGGTGGTCCATCTACCCCAGCTAATTCCGTGCCCTGAGCAACCGTCAGTTTTTGGGGTGAAAAGTTTTCATTTGATTCTTTTTTCGCCTTCTCTGACGAAGAACTCGAATGCTCGTCTTCCAGTGAGCGATAAAATCTAGGACCATCTCGAATTCGAAAGGAACTTGCTTTCCGAGTGCCGGCCAGGTTTGATTTCTTTTCGCTGCGTGGTTCCGAATGGGATTTCTCGAAGAAGGCACGGATTTTTAAAATGCTGGATTTACGCGACAGACCAGATTTTGGAGACGCTTTTTGTTTAGTGACTTCTTCTTCTTCTTTTACATTATCGTTGGATAGTTCCGTGTCAGACGACTTCAATACAATACGATCAAGACTGGTCGGAGGACTTGATTCTTTTGAGCTTCCACTGCTGCCAACACTAACTGCTTTCTTCGCGTCGCCAGGATTGGAAACGGGGGATCCTTGCCCCGATGAAGTTCCACCCGATTTCTTCTTTTTGTCCGGTAACGGAGGGGCCGACGTTATCGCAGCTGAATTAGACTGGAATTGCAGAACAGGCCAAGGAATTTGGTCAATAGACTCCTCCTGACAAATGTCATCTTCTTCATTGACTTCAGAAACTGGAGTAGATGGAATAATAATCAGTTAAAAAAAAGAACAAGCTGCATTCAGTAAATAGGTTTACCAGTTGAGTTAACTTTCACGAAAATGGTTTCGTAGCTAGGATCAATCCGAATTTCTTGTGGTGGACAAATCAATGGATGGCCATTGACGTCCAAATTCTCATACGGATGCGCGTCTATCATTTTAAGTTGTTCGATAAAAAGTTCTCGTAGGGCTCGATGCACGAGAATGTACTGATCTTTGGTTTGAACCATAGCAACACGTTGGCGCCGCATATCGGAAATAAGTTCAAACAAACTAAAGTTCTCCATCAATTTCTGTGGAGAGAATGAACCAAAACAAATAACAGTTAATCGCGTAAACTTCGAAGGCTATTTAATGAATCGATAGGTACCCCAGCACGAAGTAGACCCCAAACGTAATCGATTGCACAGATGGTTCCAGTCCGCCCACATCCAGCCGAACAATGAATCAACAACGGAAGAGTCTCTGAGGCTTGACAATCGCGAATTAATCGCACCATATCAAGCAAAGGGCGTACCAAAGCCGGAACTCCATGATCTGGCCACGCCCAATAGTGAAACTGCACAACGGTTCTCGTAACTGGCAAAAAGCAAATCAAATGTTGGCAACATTCTTTTTTCATGACAAAGGAATGCAATTTACTTGTTTCTCCGGTTGAATTCACGTAAATAAGTTCCATGGTCCGAAGATTAAAGTCATTGCACATTCGTCTTGATTTCAGAAGTTTGACAGTGTAGGGTCCATACGATCTAGTTTCTTGATCACTTTCAGCCCAATAGCATTCACATTTGTGCTTACCTGACTCTTCTTCATTACAAGCCATGATGATAACCTATTAAAGGAGATATAATTAATTAGATCTTAATTTCACAGAGCTAATTCCAGCAGGTTCTGAGTGCTTTTCATGTACCTGAACATCACATTCAACTACCATCCTCCAGAAATCAGTAACTGTGTGAACCAAAGGACCTTGACTGGCTATGTAAGCCTGGGAACCACTGGCACCTCGAATATAGTTTGCATTGATATAATCACTTCCAGGGATTCCATCAATTTCAGTTAGAATCACTCTTGTGCAATCAACTGAAGGAGAAGAAAAATTGGTTAGAAAAAATATACAACCAAATAGGAAAAATTATGAATGAAGTTGGAGCTACCTTATCTTAATTCAAGGATAAGATAAGGTAGTGTTTCAACTAATACAAATTGTACTCACAAGGTAAAATATCTTTGTATCTATTTTTTCTTCTGTTCACTTCTTTTTCACCTTCTTTACACGAATACATTGACATCCCTTTAAGGCTTTCACTCAAGAGTTTAAGCTCTTGGAATTCTTTATCATATTGATCATCTCCTCCATTTTTCCTCTTCTCCAATGTTTCAACATGATTAAGAAAGTTCTGCAGCACTGTCCTTAGCGGCGCTCGCTCTCCATTCCCACCCGCTTTCATGATCAATCTATAAATAGAGGCATATATTAGGATTTTAAAGAGCATCACAAGTCTTTCATGTTTGTTTACCTGGATTGGATTCCGCGTCAACAGGTGAACAATTGATGAATCACAACCCATGGATCGGTGCACTGAGATTGCAGTTGATCAATAAAAGCTGGAAAATTCATTGAGCAAAAAATTCATAAAAAATATGTTAACAACTCAAAACAGTTACGTCAACTACCTACAACTACGTTTTCGTTAACTATTAATCAGCCGCCATAGTTGATATGTCTAAGCGCCCCTTTGTACAAAAAGGCCTTAAATTTCTCTTCGAATCCAAGGCCAACTATGAGTTCCCCTTGAACAGAGACGTCTAGCGGATTTTCGGAACGGTGTCTCTTAGTCTTAAACGTGTAAACCACGCACAATTTTTACCAACGTGGTTTTGTTATTTTTACACTTTAGTGTTTATAGTTTAAATTTAAATTTTAGGTTTAATAATTAGCTTCTAAAATGTAAACAGGAAAATATGGTTAACGAGTTAAACACATATTGAGATGCAGATGGCGTGCTAGTATGGCACAAGCGTAAAGGCGTTCGATACATTGTAAAAAAAAAGATAAAAAACAAGGAGAAAAAGGATTTTGGGATTTGTTACTGTAAACACAGGCCTGTGAAATGACGAAAGAGATGGGAATTCTTTGGTTCGGCGTTGTGAATTTTCCAAATTACAGTACCCATGCACAATCTATTCCACTTTTTTTTTCCAGAAAAATTATTAAATTATTGCTAGTAAAGTGAAGCCACTTATAGTAAATATGGGGCAACTGCCACATAACCTTTAAATTTAAGTAACAAGTCACTTAATCCGTAAATCATATAATAATTAGTCCATTTTGAATGACTTAAAAATAGCAGCGAATTCAACCAAGTCTGCATGACAAAATGGTGCTCTCTGGTCTATTTATTGCACAGCATAGCTTTCGCTTGTTTCTAATTACACTATTGAAATGCTGACAAATGAAAAAAAAATAAACTTTTTTTCTTCTGCAGATCGATGGCTTGGAAGTTGTTAACCACATAAAATAAGGCATGATATTTTTCTTTTTGTCCTAAGTGAGACATACATGGTAGTCTTATTGCGTGTTGACGTAAAGTTAACGTTTTTAACGAGAGACAAACAAGCAACTCGTAGTTGGGTTTGTAATGTGACGAACCAATAGAATTTTAAATAATGAAAGGTTTCGATGGGTTATAAAAAAAGAGAAATGTTTGAAGAAAAAGCACCTGTGATTGGCTGACGGCCTGTGATTTAAAAACAATAAAAATTGCAATTGTGGAAGAAGGACGCGCTGCGTCAATTGCTTATTTTCCCAACTCGGCAACGTTGTCAGAAGGTGTTGTTGCGGATTGAAGCCGAAGGAAACCGAAACGAACGCCAGTTGTCTAGTAGTGGATAAAAAAGTGATGGAATAATGGCGGCTCCCATAAGTCCCATGTTAAAGTGGAAAAAAATTGCGAATCCGGCTGGTCCGAACCCTCGGCCACGCCATGGACACCGTGCGATTTCTATAAAAGATTTGATGATTGTTTTTGGTGGTGGCAACGAAGGAATTGTGGATGAATTACATGTCTACAACACCAGTAAGTACATTCTACCCCGTATAACACTACCGCTCCCGCCATTTCGACTTCCCGCCAATCGCGATCGTCTGTTTTCCCCTGATTTATTTTCATATATTATACATTAAGTTTAAGTAACTGTTTTTTCAGCTCTTCAGCAATTAAATCGAATTAAATATTGCAGTTGTGAGCAAGAATTGATAATAACATATCAATGACATTAATAGCTATTGTTATGGAAAAAATCCGAGTTCAAGATGGCGGCCTCCTTGAACTCTAGCCTAATTCACAAAATATATTTTTTATTGAGTGAATTTTGATTTTTCTAGAGTTCTGACTAGTTCAGATATTTTACCCAGTTTTTACCCGAATTTTTGAAGGTTCTATCTTATAAATTTGTATGCCTTTAGTGTCAAATTAGCTCTCTTTCATATACCGGCGTCAGACGCCACTGCTTTGACAGTTGATGTTTACAGCCCGGACCCGCCATATTGGATCGGATTTTTGTTGGTTTTGTTTAGCCATCTGCATATGCTTTGATGAACGTAATGTTATGTGCGCATGATTCAAAATAGATTTTGAGAGGGATTTTTAAAAAAGTTTTTGGATTCTCAGTTCATTAGGAAGTAAGGAACTTTTTGAAATAATACTATGATTCTTAGAGAGATCAATGTTTTTCTCTAAATTCCATTGTAAAAATTTAATATATATTTATTTTTGTTTAGCAACCAACCAATGGTTCGTCCCACCAGTGAAAGGTGACATACCACCAGGATGTGCAGCTTACGGCTTTGTAGTGGATGGTACCAGAATTCTCGTGTTTGGTGGCATGGTTGAGTATGGAAAGTACTCGAATGAGTTGTATGAGCTTCAGGCAAGTCGATGGGAGTGGCGACGCCTCAAAGCCAAAGCTCCTGATAATTCTTCAGCTCCTTGTCCACGACTTGGTCACAGTTTTACTATCCATGGAAACAGAGTCTTCCTGTTTGGTGGGCTTGCAAATGATAGCGAAGATCCTAAAAATAACATCCCCAGGTATCTTAATGACCTTTACATACTCCACATCACTCCTACTGGACAAAAAGAATTTTGGGAGCTGCCTGTCACTTTTGGTGAGCCCCCTTCCCCACGGGAATCTCACACTGCTGTCACGTTTAATCGCGATGGGACAAGTCCTAAGTTGATTATCTATGGAGGAATGAGTGGGTGCCGACTGGGAGATTTACACATTTTAGATGTCAATACCATGTCTTGGACTAAGCCGATTGTAAACGGAGCCCCTCCCCTACCAAGATCTTTACACAGTGCCACATTGATAGGTAAAATGTCAAATATTTTGCAATTATGCTTTTATGTATTCATACATGTGAATTTTTTTTGCAGGCCATCAAATGTACATATTTGGTGGATGGGTTCCATTGGTGATGGATGATATGAAAATGCCAACTCACGAGAAGGAATGGAAATGCACCAACACACTTGCTTGTCTCGACCTGAATTCGATGACTTGGGAACCCTTAACTATGGAAGTTTATGACGAATCGGTTCCCCGCGCTCGAGCCGGCCATTGTGCTGTTGGCATTCACACCCGTCTTTATGTATGGTCAGGACGTGATGGCTACAGGAAAGCGTGGAATAATCAGGTGTGCTGTAAAGACCTTTGGTTCCTGGAGACGGAGAAACCACCAGCGCCGGGGCGCGTCCAGCTTGTCCGTGCTTCTACTAATAGTCTGGAAGTCTGCTGGGGTGTGGTTCCTACTGCAGAAGCCTACCTTCTCCAGATCCAAAAATACGAAGTCCCACCTGCAGGAGCTACCCCTACTCCTGGAGCTGATGCGGCCTCTCCAGCTCCCACCCCGGGAACACCGTCTACTCCTAATACTCCTTCTACGCCAGTTCGCGCCCCTGGATCTATTCAAGGATCAGTCAGGCAAGTCACTCCTCAAGGAACGCCGGTTGGTGTTGGCAGAGGAGCCAATATCGTTAGGGTTCGAGCTCCCGTAGGCGGCCAGACAATTCGTGTTCTTGGACCCACCGGACAAACACAGATCATCCGCGCTGGAGCAAGTCCCAACCAGCCAGGAATGTCTGGAATTCAAGCCTTAGCAGCTGCTGCCGCCCAAACCCAACGACTACCCACTCCTACAAGCTCAGCAACAGGCGTCCGAATGGTCCAGCCAACGCTTTTGACATCTCAGGGAGTGCGTGTAACTCCTGTTCCGGGAAGTGTGAGTGGCGCACAAACGGTACGACTGAGTAGTGGTGCTACTATTCTCAAAGCTGGTACTTCTCTCCAAGGTTTACAGGTAAATATAGAAAAAGAAAATTTAATGTTGAAAAAATCAAACAAAAGACTTACGAATTTTCTTTTATCAGACGATTCAGACAGCGGGTGGCAAGCAAATTATTTTACAAAAATCGGGCACCGCTGGTGTCGGGGGTCAGCCTCAAATTGTTACCCTAGTGAAAACTAGCCAGGGGATGACTGTTGCAACTGTCCCGAAAGGTATGAGCCTTGTCCAAGCAAAGCCTGGTACAACGGGTGCCGTAACGACGGTACAAGGTTCGCCCAAAGGAATACCGCAGGGTGCTACCATCGTAAAATTGGTGGGCCAAGGGCAAGGAGGCACCAAGGGGACTCTGCTCCAAGCTGGACAACAAGTAACTGCAGGACAGCTGATGACAGTTGGCGGGAAGCAGCAAATGGTCACAACGCAAAATGTTGGTGGTAAGCAAACCATTGTCATCACTCGACCAGGAGGACAAGGAAATCTGAAGCAAGGTAATTTTTCAAAAAATTGTTTCACCATAACACTAGATTGATCGATTTATTTAAAATTTCTGATCAGGAGGGCAACAGGTCATTGTTGTTAGCACCGCTGGTGGAATACGTACAGTTCAAGGCACCGCTACCGTACAAGCTGGCGGCCAGTCTGGAACACAAACGGTGAATGTCTTACCTACTACTGGACAAGTCACCACTGGACCTGGCGGTGTCAAAATGATAGTAGTTTCTCAGGGCGTTGTCAGTTCATCGACTTCATCTTCTAGTACCAGTACCGCTATTGCGGGTGGAACCAAAACTATTTCCATACCTGCTGGCGCCCTGCAGAAGTCGATGACACTTGCAAGAGCAGGAGGACCTCAAGGACAAATAATTACTTTGCCTGGTGGTCAGACTTTGGTAGGATCTGGGCAGCAGACTATTACTTTAGGTGGCAAACCTGTTACGGTTCAAGTATCCACTGCCGGTGGACAAAAAACAGTCACTTTAGTCACCAGCCAAGGAGCAGGTAATGATGCATTTGAAATATCTTTGCATGGAAACAAAACTAAAGTTAAGATTTTTCTATCAATTTAGGTGCTATTCCTGCAAACGTTGCCAAACTTCTTTCTGCTGGTGGAGGTCAATCAAAAGTGGTACTTGTGCCACAGAGTTCGGTGACTACTACTGCTGCTGCAAGTGCTCAACCGGAAACCGTTTCTAGCACTCAGTCGACTCCTTCTGCCACATTGAGTATATCAGATGGACCAGCCACAACTGATGCGGCTCTAGCTGCTCTAGCTGCAGAAGCAGGATTAATTGATCCGCCTGAAGAAGCCGAAGCTTCATCAGCCGTTCCTGCCAGTGACTCTACGTCGATACCTGTTAGCATCGAAAATGAAGACGCCTTACAACTTCTTGCCGGAATGAGTGCCGAAATGGTTGATGCTAGTTCAACCCTTGACGCGGCTTCGAGTACTGCGGCTACTGCTTCAGAGACGTCGTTAGTTAACGCGAGCGGTTTAGAAAATCCCGATGTCACTTCCGCTTCTACGGACGTGACTCCCGCACCACCCACTGTTCCTATTGTGGAAGGTGTTCCCGGAGAAAAAAAATCTACGGAAGGGGATAAGGACGAAAGTTCAACTACATCTGTTGCTTTGGCTACAGAGACAGAACCTATTACAGCTTCTGACCTTGTGGAACCTGAGCCAATTGCTAAAACTGATGTTCCGAATGAATCTGTGAATGGAACAGCCGTTTCGACAGATGCCGAGCCAGTTTTAGCCGAGGAAGAAAAAAGTGAGAAACCCATTGCCGCTGTAGAGACTAAAGAAGAAAGTAAAGAAGAGCCCTTAGTCTCAGACCAGCCAGAGGCGGTTGAAACTGAGTCTCAGAAGCCTATTGCAGCAGATTCGCCAGTGAAAGACGTGAAGCTAGTTCCAGAAGCAACTTCACCTAAAAAAATTGGCACTGACCAACTGCCCATGGACGTAGAGCCCAGCGACCCACTCTCTACTTTGGCTTCAGCTGCGGTCATCAAAGCGGAAGCAATTGTTGTTAAATCAGAAACCCCTTCCAACGGAATCAAGCAAGAAGAAACCAAGATTGACTTGAAAAAAATCGATGGCATTTGGTTTGATGTCGGTCTGGTCAAGGGCACGACGTCGACCGTGCAAAATTTTCTGTTACCCTCAAATGGTGGAGGTATTGAGGAAAGGATAGATCACGAAACGGTGACTCTCCCACCTGATGCAGAACTGGGGATGAAAAAGCTCGAACTTCAACCTGGAACAGCGTACAAGTTCCGAGTAGCTGGTGTCAACTCTTGTGGACGAGGCTTGTGGAGTGAAGTTTCCGCTTTCAAAACATGTCTCCCTGGATTCCCTGGTGCTCCGTCAGCAATAAAGATTTCCAAATCACCCGAAGGTGCACACCTGTCTTGGGAGCCACCTCAGAGTACCGCTGGAGAGATAACAGAATATTCAGTCTATTTGGCTGTCAAAGGAACTTCAGCTCAGGTTCGTCGCTATTGCTTTCATTTGTAACTTGATCCGTTATCTAATTTTATTTTGAAAACCAGTCTGTGAGCGGGCCTTCTCAGTTGGCATTTGTTCGCGTCTATTGCGGCCCTTCCTCGCAGTGTACCGTACCGAATGCGTCGTTGTCGTCTGCCCACATTGACACGACGACTAAACCAGCCATTATTTTCCGCATTGCAGCCCGGAATGAAAAGGGTTACGGACCGGCCACACAAGTCAGGTGGTTGCAAGGTATGACTAAGAGACAAATTGATCGTTTTATAGTTTTTAATGTTATATTCATTTTTATTTTGAATAATTAGATTCGAGCACTGCCCCGACTCCAGCAAAAGGAGCAGTAAAACGGGGATCGGAGACTTCCAAATCAGCTACGGCAGCTGCTGCCAAGCGATCACGAACTGACGATTAAAACAACATGCGTTTTTTTTAAATATTTTTTAAGAATGAGAACGACAGCATCAACATATTGAAGGAGGACTGTTTACCTGGTATCATCCACATTTATATTCATTCATCATTGTACGTTTAAAAGGGTTGAAGTGCAGATTGTTGCTTATGCGTGTTATTACCCCCTCGTCGGAAATGATTCGGTTTTTACGCCTACACCCCATCTATTCATCATTTATTTGATAACTATCATTTGTCATTGTCAAAAATGAAACGGCGTTTTCCCCTTTAATTGTCGAGCGAATTTGTGAAAAATGTGGCTGTTTTCGTTTGTAAGAGCTTCATGGTGGTATCATTCTTTTCTCTCTTCTTGGAACCCTACTGCTATGTCCTGTGGTTTTTTTCTTCTATGTTTTCATCGGTTATCATCAAAATATTATTTTGTAACCTTTCGAAGTTTCTTTTACTCGGAAAAGTTATTCGCATGAGTCGACAGTTGAGTGACGGGAGTCGATTGAGATTTTCCGTTTCCCAATTCTCATTTACGACGTACAGCACACTATCTTTATCCATCTCGTCGCATTGAAGTTAAACGAGCCCTCGTCTGTCTATTCGAATACACTAAAAACATTTCTAGAAAAGGTGACGTGTCATTGCCATGTGTCGATATGCTATTATTGCTTCATAATTTGATCATCATAATATTGACATCTGGACATTTGGACTTGAACCTTTTTCTAAATAAAAGCATGTTGGACATCGGCAGAATCAAAGTTTTAGCTTATTACCTTCATATTCAAAATCTAATCTGCCTGGTTTACGGTTAATTAAAATGGCAATCGTGATGCACCAATTTTAATATACTTGGTCTGCTAATATGCAGTATGTGCAGCATCACCGCGTTTGATTCATTAATTGCAAAATGTTGTTCAGACTCTGCTTGCATTGATATTTGGTTCATTATACCTACGTATATAGTCTCAATGCGTACATATTCTGATGGCTCAAGTTAGCCAAAGATACCTCGACAATAGATCAAACGAAATTAAGAAAATGAAATTGACCGATACAATGCATAATTTAATTCAAATGTAACATTTTAGTCACACTTCAAAGACTCTTTCACCGATACCTTTCTTTATTCTTTTTAGTTAAAATTCACGGCCATATTTTGCTACTTTCAAAGATGTATAAAATAAAGATGCGAGCGCTAAATTAGTAAATGATTATAACTACGCGGATTTATATAAATAAAAAAATACGTTGTCCTTGTACATGGGTTTGACTGTGTAGTAGTGTGTAGTAGAAGACGAAGAAAAAGAAAAAATAGAACCAGTATGGTGAGCCATTATAAAAAAAAGAACATTGCGCTTCCAAATGCAGCAGGCAATGTCGAAAAAAGAGAAAAAGGACGAAGTCGACGATCTTGCCGATGATTGGCCGATTATTGTTTTGAAACCCAAATAAATTTATCCAGAAAGTATCAAATAATGGCAGAAGCTCCAATGAGAAGAGGACGAGCTGCATCCAGCACCACTCATAAGATGAAGCCTACTTTGGAACTGTTTGATGAGCTTTGTGCCGATTTCAACCTTATTGGAAAACTTATTTTCAACTTGATAAAATCGGGCAATTCAATTTAAAAAAAAATTATCCAGATTGGTTTGACTGTTAATAAGTTGGGTATTTCCGGTAACACCAAATTCTTACCTAGTCAGTATGGTCAAAAATAATATATGTAAATATAATAATGCACCAACAATCACGGGACTTTAGGCCCCTCCTGCGTTTTAGAGGCGGGCCACGGAGACGAAACTTTAAACGTAAATAACTCACAAAGTAAATTTTTCCCATATACAGTATGAATGGGAGATATTTTTTATTTTAATAAAAAGGTATGTTAATAGTTGTCCTTAGAACACTATAATTATTATTAAAATGTAAAACGTGGTGTGATCGTGGAACACAAATCTGTCCAGAGACTACAAAAAAACAAACTATTACCTACTTGTGATTGTGAGTATTTTCAGCCGTTCAGCTCTTCTGCCGGCGCTCTCTGACTCTGGTTCTGACAGGTGAAACAATTTATAAATCGGGCAACATGGCATGCTTTCCATCAATTATTGCGCAACTTCCGTTTAAAAAAAATCCAAATTCTCACATTTAGATTTAACCGTGAAACACCCAGTTCGAGTTCACTTTACAAAATGGAAGAGAAGAAAGAAATGGAAGACAAGTGGATCTGTTCAAGGTAACAATTTTTTTCTATTTCATTTTAACAAACTTATTTTAACACTTACCTTTTTAAATTTCAGTTGCACACTATTGAATGACCCCGCGGTCCAATTCTGCGTCGCTTGCGAGACTAGTAGGCTACAGTTAAAATTTTGTTAAATTTTGTTAAATTTTGTTAAATTTTGTTAAATTTTAATCTTGTTTTTCTTTTTTTTTTTAGAAAAGGGGCAAAAGGGCAATCATTCATCTACACCTTCTGGAGAAGATTCATCGAAAGATTTTGCTGAACATTATTTCCAATATTGGAATGATAATCTGGATGCCGATGATGAAGAAGATGAAGGTGAATGAACATTTTATATTTACACGTATTTACATTGATAGATATTACATATTTACATATTTACATTTACATATTTACAAATTTTGTCTAAAAAGGATAGAGGATTCAGAGAACGAGGAGACAGAGGTAGCTGAGGAAGGAAATGGAGAGAAAGCTGAAGAAGAAGAAGAAGGAGAAAATGAAGAAAAAGAAGAAGAAGCGGAAGAACAAGAGAGAGGAGCAGTTGCTGGTCCTAGCAATTATCAAAAAAGAAAGATGCGAGAGCAGCAAAAAAAGCTTGGGGCAAAAAAGGCAAAGGATGAAGTCATTGATAGTCTTGCCGACGAATTACTGCTTCATTGCAACTCGGGTAAGAATTCTCAATTTGGTCAACAACGAGCTGCATCTAGCACCAATAGGGTGTCCCATTCCCGCATTATTTTTGATAATGAAGGTGGGATTATTGTAGAAATGTTCGAAAATATTAAAAAAAAAACCTTTTTTTTTTTTTTTTTAACTTTTAGGGGTCGCTGTTTTAATTAAACCCCAAAAAGCTATTTTTTTTAATTATTTTATTTTTTATTGACATCATGAATTATTCTTTAAGTTATGGGGCTGGGATATGTCAATCCTTATACCAAAACCTATGTTTGGTCGAAAACTGATCAATTTCAAAGATAATTTAGGGGTCGCTGTTTCATAAAAATGATTTTTTAAAGACTGAAATATTTGATTTAGCGCGTTTTTTTTCCAGTTTGTATTCAGATTAATACGCCATCTTGCGCAAGGGACAATTGTACATAAAAAGTATTGAAATCACAAATGATTCTCATATTCGCCCTGTAAAACGGATTGCTCAAAAGATGGTATCATTCTACGATGTTCTTCAACACATTGCAAAAGATATTGAAATTGCGCTTCATTTGGAGTAATCGCTGCAAAGTCCTCTACTATTTTTATTCCACGCTCGGCACAGTCGTTAACTACTTCGAGATTTAAACAAAAGTCCCTAACTGTCCGATAGTCCGTCATCTGATTCCAATATTGGCATGTTAGTTGCATCCAGTCTTGACTTTGGTTAAGCCCAATTAATGAAAATAAAAGCCAAGAGCGGCGACCAATGAGATCGAGCAGCATAGGGGGAGTATTTGTTTCAATTTTCGGAAATGTAGGCTTCCCAATTTCAAAATGAGATGGACGTGGAGTACTAAACAATTTTCTAGCAATTAATTCCCGAGTAAAAGATCCAAGTTGTTCATTGAATAAAGAGAGGACAACCAACTCTTCAGTCAAATACCAACAATGACGAGTAACGGATAGTATCACAGCGTTTGCAATGGTTTCATTTTGTTCACGAAACAACATCATTTTACCAATAAGTTGTAGATCATCAGTCGGAGCAAATACCGCAATGCGAGATCGCAGAAAAGGACGCGCATAAAAAAGACTTATGAAAACCGCCATCTGATTAATTTCTCTTCTCTCTTCTACTGTTAAATCAATTCTCTCCGACATGAGTTCCATTTTCAACAGATAAATTGCCTTACTCATGAATCGAGCATGATGGATCGCACCTGGTTTTCGTAGATAAAAATTGCGATGTGGAAGAGATCCTCCGAGGTAAATCAGAGTAAGTTCTATCAGCTCTCTGTAATCCTCTCTGGGAAACGTATCTTTAAATGTGCAATCCTGGGCCCATTTCCTAACTGTATGAGCTTGGTGCCAGAGATCACAATTCTTGTCTGTAGGCCATTCGAAGAGAGTCAAGTTGATTTGTGTCACGATCCATATTGCCCCAGTTAGCTTGAATTTTCTTGAACAACACTTCTTCTGGGCGATTTCTTTCTCCTCTTAATGACTGCCAAGCGTGTTTGATATGGAGCTCGTAGGAATGATGACGGCAAGCACACCATAGTAGAGGCCTTTTAAGTTCGATCTCCATTAAAGAACAGCACCCCAGTCTAATACCGGAATTACTTGATGTCGTATCGAAGCCCATTCCAACGACCATTTCCTTAACTTTCCATTCGTCAAGCATTTCAAGTGTGGCGATCATTTGTGTCCGACCCGTAGAGTTCTCAACTGGAGGAGTGCCTAGCATTTTAGGGCTGCAATTTATGCAAACTATTAGAATGTTTCTCATCATTTTATGGACTTAGAGATATCGCCTACCCTGTTTGGCATCCGCTTACGATTACTGCTATTCTCTCTTGTTTCTGGCCATCATTCAAACTAAACAGCTTCGTGTCCCAGTGAACAATAAGATTTTTTGGATTGTTCTTTAACCAATCTAAAATAAATATTTTGTTGAATAAATAAAGATAAATGATAAATGATTTAGTCATACCGTTTTTAATGCTTTCTGCAAGCTCAATTCGAGTGGCTAATCTTTTCCTCCAAATAGATGACTTTGATAAGGAGAAATCAGATAGTTTGCCGCCTGCTCTACCAACAAAGTCCGCAGAAATCAAAAGATGGCTTCGAACAGAAAGACCAATTCTGTCAGCGCACTGTGCAGATCCTGTGATGAGTTCGGATGGTGATATTCTTAGAGTTACTTCTTCTGGTGTTTTACGTCTATTGCAACTTGGCAGACTAAAAGCATCATCTTCACTTGCCGATGTGCTCATTTCATCATCGGTGCTGTCTTCCAATTCCACTATAATCTCTCCATCACTCAATTGTTTGCGAGATCTTTGGGCTCGTTCGTTTAATAGTTGCGTTTGATTTTCTCTATTTTTCTCTCGAATAATAGCAGCCGCATCTGGTAAAACGATACCTCCTAGATGAAGCTTTCTACTCTTTCGTTGGTCACGCAAAAACTCCCAGTCCTCTTTCCATGATGATAGACGAGATAAACGCATTGTTTCATACACATTGACAACTGATAAATCACAAAGACTATCAAGTTTCTTCTTAAATGACTGAATTTTTGCTTCTATCACTTTTGTAGGATTTTTAACATCAGACTTATTTAGTTTTTTCATGGATTCCCATTGTTTATGAAAGTCAACAAGCAGATCCAACACTTTCCTCTTTTCTTTGATAGGAATGCAAGTCTTTGACCACGTGTTTTCAAGTTCACTATGCACTATTTTAAACAGGTTTCTCACTGATTCACTTTGATTTTCATTCCGCAAGTACAAGTAACGAGAAATAACACACCGATACGTTGGAAATTGAGTACTTTCTGACAAACATTTTTCTTTGGTGGGTCCAACCAACCAGTCAATTTTTCTGCGACTCATTTTTAGACACAATAGCAATTGAAAACTGAAAGTGAAGTGACCAACTGACAGATCTCAAAATGATTCCGGCGTTGCATGATTATCTTAAACAATTACTAATTATTTACGCGCTAAATCGAATATTTCAGTCTTTAAAAAATCATTTTTATGAAACAGCGACCCCTAAATTATCTTTGAAATTGATCAGTTTTCGACCAAATATAGGTTTTGGTATAAGGATTGACATATCCCAGCCCCATAACTTAAAGAATAATTCATGATGTCAATAAAAAATAAAATAATAAAAAAAATAGCTTTTTGGGGTTTTATTAAAACAGCGACCCCTAAAAGTTAAAAAAAAAAAAAAAAAAAATAGGATTTTTTTTTAATATTTTCGAACATTTCTACAATAATCCCGCATTCATTATAAAAAATAATGAGGGAATGGGACACCCTAAGCACCAATCGTAGCCCCTTTGAACTCTTTGCTGAGCTTTGTGCAGATTTCAACTTTGAAAAACCTATTTTCAAGCTGATAAAATCGTACAATAATAATCCCAAAGAAGAAGAAGGAGAACATGAAGAAAAAGAAGAAGCGGAAGAACAAGAGAGAGGAACAGTTGCTGGTCCTAGCAATTTTCAAAAAAAAAGATGCGAGAGCAGCAAAAAAGGGTGGGGCAAAAAAGGCAAAGGATTAAGTCATTGATAATCTTGCCGACGAATTACTGCTTCATTGCAACTCGGGTAAGAATTCTCAATTTGGTCAACAACGAGCTGTATCTAGCACCAATCGTAGCCCCTTTGAACTCTTTGCTGAGCTTTGTGCAGATTTCACAGCGAAGTTATCCCAGGACTGTTGTTGATTATGGACGACGAGAACCCACGAGTACAAGATGAAGCGACCGATGCAGTAATAACTTTTATTGAAAGTTGTCCGAAGCGGATCGCGGCCCAATACTTGGAACGAATTACTTTAAAGCTGGAAACATGCGGATGGATTGCGGCTCGGGACCGCATCTGTGCAATCGTCGGACCAAATGAACATCGTGAAAAGTAATTAGCGGAACCAATTTGGCGTTCACCTTATGTTAAAATAGAAAGGAAATTCGACGAGAAAAACAATCGACAATTGCTGTATGGATTCCTTACGCGTTTCGTCAGGGCATCATTCCAAGTGAAAATAACTGAGAAAAGGAACATTCAACATGCCAGCTTAATCGTGTACGGCGAGGAAAATGAGTACAATTTTCCAAAAGAAAACAAAGAAAAGTCTGAAGAAATCGTAATCAATAACTACATCAACAAGTTACGGGTCGATAAAAACATGACGTCGAGTTTCTTACCTGGAGTTAATTTTGTGGAGTACAAAAAAGGAATGCAGTGGGATTGGTGAAAATAGGTAACTACCATCCACAAGTGGTAGCGTGGCCGAGCGGTCCGAGGCGCTGGTTTAAGGCACAAGTCTCTTCGTGGGCCTAATGCATTAATGATGCTTCTTGTAATTTGTTAAAAAGCTCGAGCTGGTGAATGCTTAAATAATGTGGACACTTCAACGCTTGTGAATTGTTTTGAATGGTGGTTAAATTCCCTACTCTTGCTTTCCGGTATCTGTTTTTATTTTTATAACAGGATTGAGCAGTTTAGCCAACTGCATGAAGACGTGCTGAATGACAAAATACGCGATCCAGAAGCTGTATTCTTGTTCAATAAAAGTAGATATGATCGAACGTAGATATTTTTTATTTAAAAAAAAGGTATGTTAATAGTTGTCCTTAGAACACTATAATTATTATTAAAATGTAAAACGTGGTGTGATCGTGGAACACAAATCTGTCCAGAGACTACAAAAAAACAAACTATTACCTACTTGTGATTGTGAGTATTTTCAGCCGTTCAGCTCTTCTGCCGGCGCTCTCTGGCTCTAGTTCTGACAGGTGAAACAATTTATAAATCGGGCAACATGGCATGATTTCCATCAATTATTGCGCAACTTCCGTTAAAAAAAAATCCAACTTCTCACATTTAGATTTAACCGTGAAACAACCAGTTCGAGTTCACTTTACAAAATGGAAGAGAAGAAAGAAATGGAAGACAAGTGGATCTGTTCAAGGTAACAATTTATTTCTTCTTCGTTTAACAATTTTATTTTAACACTTACCTTTTAAAATTTCAGTTGCACACTATTGAATGACCCCGCGGTCCAATTCTGCGTCGATTGCGAGACTAGTAGGCTACAGTTAAAATTTTGTTAAATTTTGTTAAATTTTAGTCTTGTTTTTCTTTTTTTTTTTTTTTTTAGAAAAGGGGCAATGATTCATCTACATCTTCTGGAGAAGATTCATCTAAAGATTTTGCTGAACATTATTTCCAATATTGGAATGATAATCTGGATGCCGATGATGAAGGAGATTAAGGTGAATGAACATTTTATATTTAAACGTATTTACATTTATAGATATTACATATTTACATTTACATATTTACAAATTTTGTCTATAGTGGATAGAAGATTCAGAGAAAGAGGAGACAGAGGTAGCTGAGGAAGGAAATGGAGAGAAAGTGAAGAAGAAGAAGAAGAAGAAAATGAAGAAAAAGAAGAAGGAGAAAATGAAGAAAAAGAAGAAGAAGCGGAAGAACAAGAGAGAGGAGCAGTTGCTGGTCCTAGCAATTATCAAAAAAGAAAGATGCGAGATCAGCAAAACAAGGGTGGGGCAAAAAAGGCAAAGGATGAAGTCATTGATAATCTTGCCGACGAATTACTGCTTCATTGCAACTCGGGTAAGAATTCTCAATTTGGTCAACAACGAGCTGTATCTAGCACCAATCGTAGCCCCTTTGAACTCTTTGCTGAGCTTTGTGCAGATTTCAACTTTGAAAAACCTATTTTCAAGCTGATAAAATCGTACAATAATACACCCAAAGAAGAAGAAAGAGAAAATGAAAAAAAGAAGAAGAAGCGGAAGAACAAGAGAGAGGAGCAGTTGCTGGTCCTAGCAGTTATCAAAAAAGAAAGATGCAAGAGCAGCAAAAAAAGGGTAGGGCAAAAAAGGCAAAGGATGAAGTCATTGATAATCTTGCCGATGAATTACTGCTTCATTGCAACTCGGGTAAGAATTCTCAATTTGGTCAACAACGAGCTGCATCTAGCACCAATCGTAACCCTTTTGAACTCTTTGCTGAGCTTTGTGCAGATTTCACAGCGCAATGCTGCATTAGTGATGCTTCTTGTAATTTGGTAAAAAGCTCGAGCTGGTGAATCCTTAAATAATGTGGACACTTCAACGCTTGTGAATTGTTGTGAATTGTGGTTAAATTTCCTACTCTTGCTTTCCGGTATCTGTTTTTATTTTTTTAACAGAATTGAGCAGTTTAGCCAACTGCATGAAAACGTGCTGAATGATGAAATACGCGATCCAGAAGCTGTATTCTTGATGTATAATTCAATAAAAGATCCGCTGCGTAGCGGATGCAGCGAGGATACCTCCAGCGTGACTTGAGCCCGCGAGAAGAGTGCTGGAGATCCAAGCGGCTAAAGAGCGGAGCCTGCGCTGTATAGGCAACGTTGCCAAAGTGAAAAAATATATTTTTTTACGCGTTGATTTACATCTTTTTGGCAACACTGTATGGTGAGAGCCAATCAGAATCTTGGAAAAGGGTCGCCTTGATTACGTTCTACTTAGTACATATTTCCTCGTAACCAAACTTTAACTCGTGCGGACTTATTGCGTCCAGATCCAGCCTTTGGTGTATTTGCCACTCACGATGCGGCCGCCTACGAACGAAATACCGGACTAAGCTCAGGCCAAATCAATAAAAAAGATGCTATTACCCAGAAAAAGTTATAAAGGATCTCTCCTGAAAACAATCGAAACTTTTGGCAAAAGAAATTTTTTTAAATAAATAAAACTTGCGCACCCTCCCAGGATTAAGATCTCTTTCATAAGTTTTCGTTTTTTGTCCGTTATTTCGACATGAGAATCATTTTCTTGCCCAACCATACCAAAACACAGTCGTCGGGTAAACGATTGATCGTGACTTACAAAGATCTAATAATTAAATTTTTTTTTTAAATGTCTAAATGGTTGTATTACATCGTAACATAAATTATACAATACGCTCAGTTAGTTAACATATACAGTGGGTACCGAAAGTATCCGTACGGCTGAGAGGATCAGTAGGGAAAACGCGTTTTTCAAAACGCTTCCAAAAATAGAATTCTCGGTGGAATTCAATAAAAAAATTTTTAAAGGTTAATATTAAGACGGGGTATCATGTGATTTTTTTTGGGAATTTTTCAACAACGCGATAGGTGGTTTTTATCGCGTTGCGTAAGTATCCGTACGGCCGAGAGGCCCAGTAGGGAATGGGATTACTTTGGAGGCCTGTTATTCAGTAACTACGTAATTTTATAGGGTGGGAAATTTCTTAAAAAAAGAGCTGCATTAGCTCTATCTGTGGTCATAAGATCACATTTTTTAAGTTTCATTTATAGTAATGAAATTAAAAATGAAAACACGAATTATAAGTTTTCCGTTTTCTTCCCCTTTCTTCCCCATCACCAGTGTTGCCATATCCCAAAATCTCTTTCTTCCCTTGGACGGAAGAGGGAGAAAGAGAAAGGGTAAATATTTTTTGATATGGCAACACATATAAGAATTTTTTTATTATGATGTAAAAATGTTGTGTTCTAAATTTTTAATTTCCCGTGTTTATTTCAATTGGTTTGCAATGTATATTATATGGAATATTATGGACATAAGTAACCGAGTGACAACGCTGAGCAAAATCTTTGTAGCTATCATCTTTTGTTTTCATTTTTATTTACTGAGACTTACTTACAAGACTTACACTTACAAGTGCCAAAACCGTTTTTGAACTTATAATTTAAAAGAGTAGCAGAAATAAATTATCGCTGGTTGATAATTTAACCATAATTTTTTAAAATTATTTTAATACCAAGGAAGTGAAGAACACATTAGCATTTTACACAAATAAATTTATCAAGTCTCTTGAGGCTTGAGGGGTTTTGATTTCTCTTCATCTGAGAAAAAGAAAAGACACGTAGTTTTTAAATGTCGAGAAAATTATGACGAACTTACCCGAGTTGCAATGGAGAAACAAATCCTCGAAAAGATCGTCGACATCGTCTTTTTTCTGTTTTTTGAACATTACTTTCTTCACTTGGAAGCGCAATGTTCTTTTTTTATTATGGCTCAGCCCAGCTACTAATTTTTTTGTTTTCTTCTTCTTCCTCTTCTACCTGTTTTGCCGCTTGCTCTGCTTCTTGCTCTGCTACTTATCGCTGCTGCAGCCTCTTTCTCTATTTTTTTCAATTTCTTTTCTTTCCCTTTTTGCAAAATTATTAACAATGTATGTATATAAATATTATAAAAATGTGAATACAAATAAAATCGCATGTATCTTCGTTATTTTCATCGTCATTTTCATCGTTTTCTCCTTCATCCGCATCGCTGCTTTCAGCTTCGCCATGCACATAATTGTTAAAATTATATAACCACTCTTCCCACCCTTCATATTCATCGTATTTGTCATTTTTTGATTCTCGATCGTCCATTTTTGAACAAGTTTACTCGCAGGTCATGCCAAATTTGAGTTGGAAAATGCTAACGTTTAAGTCGAGAAATTGTGGTTAAACAAAACTGCGTCAAACACAGTAGACCTCATTTTTTTCAGCTATCTCACGAGACCTCGTCTTGTGGATGATCGAAGATGGAAATAACGTCAATTTGTTTGCTGCCATGCATTCTGCAAGGTGACTCCTCAGTAAATTGACATAACTAGACGTCAGTTGATTGGTCTTTGTGAGGTCATCCACTTTATCCAGAAACAGCATCGGCCGAGCAGCGTGATTTGTACGATCCTTGAAACGAAAAGAAGGCACTGGTATCTAGAAAAGTTCGATGAACGTATGTAAGTATAAGAAATAATATATCCCGAAATTATGTATTATTACGACAGGGCTATCCGAGGCACAGCTGGAGCTGGGAAGATGTCTTCTTTAGAATCCATCGTCGTTGCTGACTTGGCATTTTCTTGATCATCGAGAACCGCTATAATAGACAGATCAGCTTCATCAGGCCTTGGGCTATCAAATGCTGGAACTGGTATCTGTAAAAGTGCGATTAGCGTATCAATGTCGTATGTAAGCAACGACAATTTTATATCCTAAAATTTCGTATAATTACGGCAGGGCTATCCGAGGCTGCACAGCTGAAGCTACCAGGCAGGTGTCTTTCTTTGAATGTATCGTCGGTGTCATCTTTGCATACTCATGATCAGAAAGAGCCGTTTTTAAGGTAGACCAATCAGGTATATTAAGGCTTTGGATGCAGCTGATGACACGCACTTTTTTTCCAAATGTGAAAACAATTAAATTTTATTCAGCACCAGATAAATAGTTCTTCAATAACAGTACCTCATATTAGCAGCTTAGTGATGACGCTGGGTCGGCGTAGCTTTCAGATTGATGATATACATATCTAACGCTCTGGCCTCTTCTTGTTGGAAAATTCTTTCTTCGTCGATTCTCTCTTGATCCACCACTGAAACGTCGTCACGTGTTGTCTTCGACTTCTTTTTGTAAGCAGTAAAATATCCTTTGTCTTGTTTTGGCCGGACTCTTTTAACAGGGGCAACGGGGAGACGGAGTGATGCCCATGGTTGAGAAAAAACCTATAAAGGTATTTTTGTTAGAATATCATTTGTTTGTTCAATTGTTTTAAATATTTGCCTTAGTCCTTGCTGTAGATGTTTCAATACGTTCCGCAACAGTCGGAGAATCATCCAGTAAGTTGTTCGAAGGTTTCTCGATCTCCTGCTTCTCTTCTTCCATTACTCGAAGGGGTTTCCCCTCTTTCATTAATTTGTGAATGTTAATGAAGAAGTGCAATTGGACTTCAAAGTCGGAGGCTGCTAGTCCACTCATCGTGTCGGCCATACTACGGAAAACGTTAGTGGCCATGATATATTGGCTTTTCCCCGTTGCACGCAGCTGGGTCTTTTTCGGACGCTGAACTCCAGATGGCGATGAAACGCTTGCGAAAACCGCATCATTCTTGTAACAAAATATTAAAAAAAAAAGTTTAGTTATCGATAATCATTTTAATTTTGCTTTACCTCCAGACATTCATTTAACCAGTGATTATAAAATTATCCCACTGGAACTTCGATGTTTACTTTTATGTGGAAGTAGATAATATGGCGACAAGGCAGTAGAAAATCCAAGAAAAATTTGCATGTGCTGCCAGTCAGATCTTGTTTAAATTTGTAGGTAGTGTAGCGTGAAACGATGTGGTACGTTGATCATTCCTAAGCAGAATTTATAAATTAGATCCATTAAAAAAAATAACAAACAATTTATTAACCTCATTAAGTACGAAGTTGTAATTCGCTTTCATTATTTTCAGATCTGCTTCGAGATGGCCCCAAGCAAAAGGCGAGATGGTGTCGGCAAACTTTTTGAGCAACGGATGCTTTTCCTTCTTGGAGAATTTTACCTCTCGTATGCACAGTTTCAACCGTCGGTCAGAAAGGCGTATCAAAACGACGTCTATTAAATTGCGGAGAACTTCTGAAAATCGCTTGGTTTTCTGGAGGACATCCTTGATAGTGTGGTGGAATGTTAAAATTTAATTCTGGTATTTAGTTATCGGTGATGTAAATGAGAATTTAATAGCGTGTTTTACCGTTCAAGACGATTGGTGGTATTGTTACCAAGCGTTGGAAGATTTTGACGTCCAAGGTTACTCCATTTGTCGGCTATGTTGAAACAGTTATTTTCGAAGTATGCTGCAATACTTCCTGGTCCGTAACCTATGAACTATGTACACATTTTTAATACATTCTAGAGATTATCTTTAACTATGGATTTACCATGTTTCAACAGGTACGCTTTTGCTGTTTCAAAATAAGCGTGCGTTTCAGCATACATAGCCGCACGAAACTGTTTAATAATTTCATGGATTTTTTCTTTGTCTACGCGTTCGCCGTCCTTTGGTTTCTTTATGTAGACGTCTACGGCCTTCAATGCGTGAAACTGACAGAGGATGTGAACCCCATGAGGAAAGCAGTTCTCCAACGCGGCTATCTCAGCGCAGTCTTTGTCGGATAGGTCACTTTTGTAATGGAGACGTCGTTATTCTGTAGGTACAGTCAAGTTTGATAATAAGAAACACTTAAAATCTAATTTAGACATTCATTACCTCTGCAAATATTCGCAGGCATTCAGAAATTGCAGTTTGAGGCATGCGGTTCTTCTTCTTATTCTTATTCTTCTTCTCCTTCCTCAGCTATGTTTTTTTTTGCTATTTCCTTTTTCTTTACTTTAAAAGAAATAATAAAAAATTGCTATGTAGAATAAAAAGCCACAACTCTAAACCAACCCGATCGGTATATGAATACGGGGTGGTATGAAATCTGAGGAAAACCGACCTGTTTTCTATAAGGCTGCGGGGGGTGAGCGCTGTACTAGAAACTGGATCTATTAGTTGCGGCAACACTATATCTTTTTGATTTGGAAGCTCTTGAATTGGATTTTGTTCTTCCGGAACAGCTTCATCAACGGGTAGATTTCCGATATCCTGCCTTTCGCGAAAGTCGTGGAGTTCTTCTGAAATAATTGTTCGTTGTTGTTGTTGAAGTTCTTGGACCCCTGGGATCACTGTAGGTGCCAAAGCTTTTTCTCTTTCTCGTTGAAAAATGGCATTGAGTTGTATTTGTAGTTGATTGGTCCTGAAAAAGAGAACCATAAAATTAGTGCCCGGTTTTAAACTATTTATTTTCAATTCCAAAGCCCATATATCTTGATTTTGTCATTTTTTAAGACTGAATCAAATTCTTTTGAACTAAACCTATAGAAATGAAGTCATTTGATATCTTTTTACCATATCATAGAAGATGCGTGCTTGTCGTTGCCTTAAATCATCCTGATCGGACACCACTCACATCTCCAAGGGTTGTATGAATAAAGTTCACCGGTTAAGCTTCCTCAATTTTTTGTAGATTTTCTATTTTAATGTAGAAATAAAGTACAGAGATTATAATTTGTTTATTAATTTAGATTGAAAACGCTACAAATATATTTACTTACCGGAAAAAATCCAGAATCAATTCAAGCGACGTCCATGCATTCTTTGATTCAATTTTCGGTTATATAATTCTATGTGATTGACTGATTGTTGGTTAGTCTATGATCATTTTGTGTGCAAAATTGATCAGGTTCTATGTGTTCAAACCAAAACCGTTGCACATATGAAAAGAAATGTTCAATGGCGTCCACAATATCTACTTCAAGCGCAAGGGTTTCTATCATTATTCCCCCGAAAAATTTTCGACCTCAAAATATTGAACCCAAAAAATTATGGCTTATATTATGCGTAAAACGTTTACTGTTTATTTTTTATTATTATTTTTTATAAGACGCAATGGCGTTATATTAATAAAAAGCTATGACTGATAACTATATATTGAATTAAAACTGGAGATCTAGGATTCAAATTGAAATAATTAACAAAGAAGAAAAAATAGGGAGAAAAATTTTCGATTTTATCTTTGCAAATTTAGATTGGTTTTAAATTTTTTCTTCGTTTGCATATGCTTCTGTTAGCAAAAGTTTTTCAATCGTTTTCAATCGTTTCATCCAAAAGATAGCGGTAACAAATGACATTTGCATTTTTCAAATGTATTCAATGTTTTCTGCTGGTGCATTTGATCAATCGGTTAAAAATAAGACCCAACTTTTTATTCAGATATTCCAAACGCTTGGAACCCAATGTGTGTCGTCAGAATATATAGCTTTGACATGTAGCAATATACATGAACGATGAGAATTTTCATTATTCATTTATATTTTAAACAATATCCGATATAGTACCAACATATCGACGATATGATTTCCGATAATAAATGAGGAGGAATTTTCCATCAATAAAAAACCAAATACAATGTATTTAAACAATATATACACGATGTATTATAGATAAAGTGGAACTACATTGGTGAATACATTTTTTAAAATCCATGTTTACATCATACCTTTTCCCAACATCGTTGATAAATAGTGAAAGAAATGGATATTTAAGCTCGGTTACATTTCTGTTAATTTCAGTAAAGTGGCAGATCTGAGTAAAAAGAAGTATCTGTTTCAAAAAGTTATAACATTTGATGAAGTAAATGTATTATTATATATTATATTTCGGCATCATCATCACTGTTAAAAAGGTTACCAATTATCGGTAGTAAGCTTTCAACGAAAATCGAGACTAGGTACAGAAACTTGGAAAATTTTAAATTCGATTAAAAGTCACCGAAAGAGACCAATCGGTAGTTTTTTATACAAAAATTTGATTTAAAGGATAATGAAAGGTTTTGTTTTACCTCCATTCAACGCAGGTTTTCGTTCTATGATGTTTTATTTCCGAAACGCGCAGGATTAACTGCTGACTTCAACCAATTTATCTAGACTTATTTTATCTAGACATCATATTTCCTCATCACCAGCTAAAAGCTGGAGTTTGTGAGTGTAATTTGTTAAGAAATGGTTAATTGCCATTTATTGAATAAGGGCTCTGGGAAACGAACTTCTTGAGCAAAGAATCGGCGTAAAACCCAAAGTATTGCAAACTTTTTCATTAACCAGCAATTGAATTGCAACATACAGTAATAGATCATGATTGTACATTATTGGGTACAGTTTCTTAGAGGCACAGGAAACACGTACAATAAATGAATTTGGTGTTTAAAGTTGACTTCATATGAAAAAATTTTGAAAAGTTAGTTTCACTTAAAAGACTCAATCAAGTGCGGTCGAGGTTTCAAGAAAACAACGTTTTAGTATTTTGTTCTACTTCGAAACAGACCAGATGCATGTAATCAAGTGGTATGTTGTTAACAAAATTCATTTTTAGCCCTCTAAAAATCACATTTTTATACTTTTTAGTTGAGGTACTCAAGAATCAGGAAGTTTCGGATGATTCAGCCAGATAATTTGGACAAATAAAAAAACAGCATTAGGCCAGATGGCCAAATCGTTTAATTTTGTTTATATTTCTGAAACATTCAACTAAGAAAATATTTCAAATTGTTTGCTGATAAAAAAAGTATTTAAAAATAAAATTTTAAATTTTTTTTAAACAATGTTTTTAAATGTGTTTAAAATGTGTTATGCATTAAAAAAAGACAGCTGTTTGACGTCAGTTAAAAAACATTTTTTTAAACTAAAAAACCAAAAACTGATGTTCTTACAGACTGCATTCAATTCGAGAAAAATCCCGGTTACCTACAACCGGAATGAAAAAAATGCTTCTGTTACGCACTTATGGCAGCATTTATAGGCATTCCGTCCCTCAACACTGGTGACGAACTAGCAGGAGCGTCACAAATCAGGGCATGGAATAAGGGATGAAGTTATTTTTAAACAACATTACCTACCGCTTTCAAATACAATCATTTACAAAGTGAAATAATAAAGACAATTGTTTATAGCATCTGGGTTCTTAAATCCATGAAAAATTCTAATAACGAAAACGAAATCATGATTGCGATTCCAGCTTCTAGGGATGCTGGTGTCCGTTACCAGTTAGCAACTGAGACAAACGCAATAATAATGGAATTTCATCGTTTAATTTAGAATTAATTGGGCAAACTATGTCAGAAATAAGCATTGCAGGCATCCAGAATGGAGATAAGAATCAATGATATTATCGATGAAAAATAAAAACAAATGTTGATAATCCACACGAACGCAGAGCAAATAATGAGGCCACAAAGACAGTGGTACCAGGTACCCATTCCCAAATTACCTGACCCTTCGTTGGAGATACTTTTGACTTACAAAAACATGTTTATAAACAATGACATTCGGTTTAAACTGGTAATTTCCCTTTTACATTTTTATTTTACATTAAAATCATAAATTTAATTTTGTATTTTAGAATCGGATTATGAAAGTTGATGTTGGCATAATATTTGGCAAACGCCGTGAAAACTACATGGCTGAAGATCATGAGTGTAAAAGTACGTGTATTTTGCAAGTGGTGTGAAAAACGGAAAAATGTTTCCCAGAAACACAATCTCAAAGGTTCCTGTTTGACCAGTGTTATTCTTTTACGTCGTGTTCTCCCTTTTATCGGAGCTTTATTGGGAACTGAAGGTTCTGGCCCATCTTTGAGGTTTTCTATGACTTGCCATCATACTTAATACATTATTTAAGGAAGGTTTGAAATGATTTGATTAAAAAAATTGTTGAAAAATGGCCTTTTAACCAGGTGAGAGAAATACAATAAAAATTTCCAAAAACGTAGCCGCCGTAGAGATTCTCAACATACTGCAACAGGAACAATTCTGGGACATGTTCATTCTTTTAATTTATTATTTAAATTCTCATAATTTACTCTGTCATAACACGACAAGAGGAAAATGGCAACTTTCAAATATAACCGTATTTTAAAATCCATGTCACTTTAGTGATCCACGTCCCCCATGAGGTGGATCCAATTCAATATAATCATATTAAATATTTGCACATATACTGCATAATGTACACACCACTTTCAATTTTGTGTGGGCGAAATTTAAAAAATTATTTATTTTTCGGAATTTTTTTACATTTTAACGATGTAAGTTGGAAAAGAATTGTTGTTTTCTAGGACAGCCATAAAAAGGCTGAAAAAGATTTTATTAGAAGATGACGGCCTAGGTACGTCGCTAATCAACATTTTTCAGTTCCATGAACATACAATTTATTGGGGTTGGATTGCGTATGAAACCAAATGTATTGTCATGGCGTTGAAATAATGTCCCCTAGATAAGTCCGAAATGAATTCTTTTTCATTCGTTGTCATTACGGGTATTATTAAAAATTGATTTAACATAGGACAATTATGTTTTTTTAGTTAGTTGAAAGTTAGTTGGAATTCTAATTTTACATTTTTACAATGTTGATCTTGGTCTTAAAACTTGAAGCAGAATAATTTCCTGACTTGGTAAATTTGAACGAAAGAGCTGCTCTAAAATTAGTCCGAAATGAATTCTTATTAATGGTCATAACTCCAGATTTAAGAGAAATTTTGTACTTTTTCCTGAAAAAAAATCGAGGGCTACCTTTTAAATATCTTATTACGTATTTTTTATTTCGATTATTTTTAGATTTTATATTTTATTCCTGATTCTAAATTCGAGTGTCTCCATTTTTTAAAGTCATTATACAGGTATGCACTATGATATATTAACGATTGATTTAACATATTTACGAAATTAAATTTTATTTTATGCATAGGTGTGATCAAAGAAAACTTATCATTCATGCTCGACAAAGATGACGAAAACTGCATTTTTTGTCAAGTGGATATATTTTTTAAAATAAAAGATCATGGACTCAGTGACCACATTTAGATAGTACAGAGAGAGAAGGAACAGGGCAGTAAAAGCTTGTCAAGGAAAATAGAAACAGATTTAGGGCGCAAGACTAAAGGGGAAGCAACGGCAACAAACTACTGCTGTAGTACGGGCAGAAAGAAAGAGAAGACCAGCTGGGCCCCCCTCTCCCTAGCCTGACCAGCCCCGGCTTCAGTCTCCACCGTTTATAGATGTGTGCACCGGGTGCAGCCGAGACCTAGGTCGGATGCCGGCACCATCCCGTTATCTGGGGGAAGGCGCACAACACGACACTATAAGCAGCCCAGCGCCTCCGTTTATAGGAGTGAGGCGGCTAATTTGCTAGGTGTTACGATTTAGGGAGGAGCACACAAACGCGGAACAACCAGGGCCAGTGGTTAAACAAGACTGTGGGGCTGAGAAATTGGCAAAATGGGCAGATTTAAGGAACAAAGAGTTTGCGGCTAGAGGCTGGGCGCCGGCAGCCTAGATGAGCAGCTTCGGTCTGCAAATCAGGAGCCGGCGCAGCAACTGCCAAGGATGCCTAAGCCCTAGCGAGAGACAGAGGCATGGCGGAAGGAGACCTTCCTTGCCCTGTCACTGGGCTTGAGGTATGCTCCTGGATTATTCTATACCCGGAGCTCGCGTTACTGCACAGTCTGCTCACTGCGAGTCTTGGACAGGTAGCGGAGGAAGGCGGTCCAGATGAGGCTAGACTGGGAGAGAGCCTGCAGGGGGGGATATAGTTGCTTTGTATTATAGTTGTTGCTTTTGTGGCCCAGCCGTTTACATTTTTTGGAGCACCTAGGTGGGATTGGATATACGATCTCGCTGCGAAGACTGTTTCGTTGATGAGGATTTTGTCTTCAGCCTTTCCGTAAAATTCGAGAGCTACGGTGGGAGAAAAACAGTGTTGACAAATTGGGGGTTATAAATTTTGACACACTCCTGGCCTGAAAGTGTTTGTACTTCCACCAAGTCCGGGATCGGTTGTTCTGCGATGATGGCTGCATTACGTCGGGTATCTCGTAAAATGTGAAATGTTGAATTTCGGAGGAGTTTGAGTGTGTGAAGAGTCTTCGAGCGTCTCATTGACCTCCAGTGGATAAAGTTTTAAAACCAAACGATTTATTTTTCCTTCCGTGGTACGAATTTGGGCTTTTTCCGTACGGGCTAGTGATAAGGCTGTCAATCATGGCTAGCTTCCAGTTCCTTCTAGGTATTCCGTTATGAACAGGAACAACGACACCAACCTTGATGGTGGGAGAAACCTTCTTGGTTCCCGAAGACGGTGAAATAGTCCTTTTGCCAAAGGGAACAAAAAGCTTTAAGAATTATATGGTGACTGCCAAACAATTCGAAAAGATGAGAAGGCTTTTCACCGAAGATGGGATCTAGAAGTCCTTCTGACGGCTGGATCATATGAGAGTGGGGTAAGACAATCTTAGTACAGCAGGTGAGATGGCGTGAGAGCTTGAGAATAATTTTAATCTGACTACACATACGTTAACGGGCGGTCATTGAAAAGGCCTCAATTTCGGTAACGATTGTGCGGAACTCATAAATTTGAGTTTTTTTCGGCCGAGCTACTTAAAGGATTCTTTGGTTAGACTGACGAGGCTTTCCCAAAAGGCACTATACCAGGGAGGGCACAATCGAGAGAAAACGCCACTCTATCTGAAATACGAAAAGGTATTCATTTTGTCGCACAACATGCGTCAACAATTGTTTCACTGTATTGAATTTTAGGCAAGTTTCTGAAAGCCTTTGTATTGCTGAAGTCCTTACCGTTCTAGTATGGTGATACTGGCGCCGAATACCGTAAACGATGGACCAATTTGCGCGTTGTGAAATCGACGCGTGTTTAAATTTGAGTATTCAAAAAACGCGACTTGGTACGAGTGCTAATGTCGCATTTCAACTGTCTAACCTGACGTAACGGAACATAACACACTTAGTAATCCACTAAGGGAAGACTTTGCGGAGAGGGATGAAAAAACTTATAGTGTGTTGGTTGGTGTGTTAGTGTTTATAGTGTGTTGGTTGCTGCTTGACTGGCAAGACCACTTTGTCGGTCCATGGCTGCTTCTCAGATAGTGCGGCGAGCTGCTGGTGCTGCTAGAACTGCTAGAACTCCTGGTGGTACTACAACTGGTACTGGACCTGCTTTTGGTGCTCTTTAACCTGCTGCTGGATCTTCTGCTGAACCTACTTCTATTTCTGAAAGCAAACTAATACGCACAACACTTAACGCAGAAAAAGGTATAAAGTCAAATTATCGTAGGGATGGTTGGGTCAGAAAACTTTAATCTTTTTTTTTTACCGCCAACTCAACTAACACAGGGAATCCTGTTAAAATTGATGCAATAGCTAAATGTAATCCAGCTGGCAAACCAGGACATGATTATCAGAAAAAATTTGAACTTTCCAACTCTTCTAGAAATTTCAATAAATTGAGGACGAAAAACACAAAGAAGAGGTACGAAAATTTACCATTAGACATGTCGACAAAAAAAATAAATTTGTTTTTTTCAGTTTCTTATTTTTTATCAATGTCGGAATGTTTCCACTCTAGTTCCCTTCTTTTACTCTAGTTCTACTCTAATTCCTTTCTTCTTGGAAATCAGGCGAAAACGACAAACTGGGTCCTGAATGGTTTTTAAAAAATTTCTGCTTGCCATGAAACAGAGTGAGAGGTATTTTTTTTGTTTTTTTCACAGTTATTCGTTGTGTGTGTCTATCGTTTATCATTTCCGTGTGCCAGAAATCCATACCGATATGGTCAGTATAATCGTTCCGGATACTCCAAGGAAATACAAGTCGACATTATTTTGATTTCGATGAGCCAATCAACAAGCATTTGTATAGGAAGTGAGGACTTGGTGAAAAACTATTTTCTTTTTTGCATTCTTTTGGTCCCTAAATTTCCGTTCTTATTTTTTCCATGCTTTGCACAGGAGCTGTTTGTACGTTAGTTGTTTGCGAGAATCCCCAAGCGGCATTATTTTATAACTTCTGCTGATTCAACTTCTCGAACGTCCTGACAGGCATTTACGTAACAAACGTCAAGACTACCAGTATCCGCAATGCAATACTGAACAACGTGCATCGTTATATGGCGTTTGACCAGTGGAGGCTGCTTACCTGTACGCCACCGAGAAAGGTGAGCCCAACTACGGCCCCCCTTTCCACCCCAAACTAATTAAAAAAGAAGGGAAAAAAACTTGATTAACAACCTATTGGTGAATAAGGGGAAGAAATTTGCTAACTGTCGAAGATACACTGACTGCATCCCAGTAGTCAATTAAGGTAAGTGATAGTACCCCTAGGTGGTTAATTTTTATTAACTAAAAAATTTTCATTTGTTTCCACATCTCAACGCGCAGTCATCACAGTTGATATGCCAGTTTCTGACGTGCAAATTCGTAATAGGATCGACCTTTGTGGTACGATTTTTTATTGAAAACTATATGTTTGCAATTTTAGAATTTAATTTTAGAATCACTAATCAAATATGCGTTTTCAATCAGTATTCAAAATGTGGTAGCAAGAAGAATCAGAATTTTTATATTTTTAAGTCTAATAACAACGTTATTCATGATTTTCAAACAGAGAAATGGATACATAAATGACGTATATCTCTTATTACATAGCCGTAATTGATTTTAATAGAGGAATACCCCAGGCAGGAAGTATTTGACAGTCAGCTTTGTGTTCGTTTGGTACTAATTGTAGAAATTTTCTTTTTTCATAATCATCTTTGCCAAAGAAAAAGCCGTATTCGAGTGTTATGTGCTGACTGGCGTTGTTTTAGGGTTTTGGAGTTCTTTTTTCAAGAATTTCATTTATATCGAATGGAAAAAAGTCAAATGATTGGACAAGATGTTTCACCAGAGCCAAGAACCAGAAAGATGTCTTACTCTGTTGTGGCCAGTCCAGCAGTCGACGTTTTCCCCTCCCCCTTCCACTTGTTTGCAGTGCTCCTTTCGGTGAGCTCCTGTAACTTTTCTTTACATGGATAGTGTGTCCCCTTGAATAGCTCCGCCCCTTACGTCAGAACCATACCGCTAGGCAAAGCGAGATTTACGGAGTTAGTCAATAGAGGCACAACAGAAATTTATCTGCTAGGAATGGGTTGGGAGAAACCTCGAACATTGGACTACCCGCAACGAGTCAGATTTTAATTTGGGGCTGACTCTCTAGAAAAGTGAGTTTCGTGGATCGAGTACTACGATTTCATCCAACGAAGACGTTTTATTATTTCTCGTATAGTCAAATAATTATTACTTAATTTTGCACATTTCGCCTGCATCAGTCTCGCGGCAGTAGAGAAAAATTTAATTTGTCGTTAACAAATATTTCAAAATCGTTCAACAATTAAATTACAAAATCAAATAACATTTACCATTGTAACTGAAAGTTGGCAATTTTTTTTATTTTAACTGGGCTCAACTCCTAAACGAGTACCACCCGAATGTATTGACTGACGATAAGACAATATTTACAGTATCAATACTATGTAACATTTTTACTGAACAAACACATGGTAAAATGGGGAAATTGGGCCCATTAGCCACCACGGGTCGGGCACAGCCCCCGCCTCTGAAAGTTGACATAACATTTTTAAATTGTGTTAACAAATTTAACGGTTTACAGGATATTGATGATATCTTTGAAGCCACTTATGTTACTGTATCCATAGTTGGACGAATCTCACTGATATGGAACGCCATAGGGACAAAAAATTAACTGCTCCAAAGTAAGCATTAATTTAGTGCTCTCCACAAATAAGTGCTCAAAATTTAGTGCTGTGTTGAAAACATTTCTGATCCCCATGCAAAGTTGACTAACTTCATTTCTTTTGCAAAATCCAGAACTTTGCATAAATTTTGCCTTTGGGTGATGCCATCACTTTTCGAGTCTAGAGCACACATGGCGGATGTTGAAGCTATCTGCTTTTCTCGTGTTTCCACGCTCAACTCATCAGCCATGTTTTTTATCTTGAAAAAGTCTGAAAATTAAAAACCAAATTACATGCTGTTTACATAATATTTCCAGTCAAATGTATTTATATGGTATGACCAATACAGTACGTGGAGCTTACTTTGCACTTGTACCAAACGTCCGAGACGTTGAGTCGTCACCAAACTAGCGATTTGTGGATACGTATAAATTTTCTTCTTACAAAATTTTCAGGGGCTACCTATGTAAATGAAACCATAGAACGCACATAAATTGTTTCTTACCAACTTTCCATTTTTACAAAGAAGAAATGTCCAATAGCAACGAACAGGTTTAACAATTTCACAACTTGAAAGTCTAAAACTAAAATAGTGAAGGTAGCAGACCGCAGACGCCGAACGTCCGAACTGACGACAAAAAGTTTACCGCGTGTCTGTTAAACAAAGGAATTGCCACTTGCCAATTGGGTTTTAATTTTAATCGATACAAATTGCTTTAAAAAAGTAATTAAAATTTAGAATTGATTACTTATAATTCTTTTGTTATTTGAAAAAGCCACGCGTACTATTTGAGTTTGTATCCCCTAACTTTCTACGTTTCTTTTGTTCGCTACAGTGTCTGAAATACTACGATATAAAATTCAAACTCAAATTGGCGTTACTTGAAAACGACGAACAATAAATTTTATTTCAAGGTATTCAATCTGTTGTAATAATGTTGCAAATCAAATATCTTGAAATGGGTTTGGGGTTTTTAAAACGCTTGATCAATTAACTCGGGCGAACTCGGTGCGTTTATTTTCATAAATTGTTGGATCTCTTCTCTGATTTCTTTTGGAAAAATTTCCAGCCAGGCTTCGATATCTTCTCCCCACAACACAGCTTTGAATAGTAATGGAATCTCATTCATTTTGTGAAACAACATTGTTTGCACGGAGTCCTGACCTAAAATATCAGCTTTCTCCGACACGAGTTTCAATATTTCTTTTATATTTTCTTCTTTGTGACAATGTTCAAATATGTAACTCCATACGCTACGTCGTTCTACGCCTATGTTACGGAAGAACGTGATTGTCTTGATGAATTCCTCTAGTTGAACTTCACTGCCATATTCTAAGTAAAACCGCAAGACATTAGTCCATCTGCGCGCTGTGTGCATGATGTCATGATTATTAGGTTGTTCCTTAGTCGAAGAGAAAAACATTTCGATGGAAGGTGCGTTATCCTTCCATTGCTGTTTCACTTCCTCTTGGCTGTCTTTCGACAAATGTGTTAACATTCGTTTCACAACATCTAGTGACAAACAAATCACGATAAAACCGTTGTCGTCTTCGTGAAGTAAAAGCTTTTTCCGAAAGCTGTCATTCACACGTTTCAAACAATCGAAAATGCGAAAGACTCCATCAAGATATCCGAATCCGTCTTCAGAGTGAGAGAAATTTGCGCGCGCTGCCGATATAATAAAATCTCTCCAATAGCTATTTCTCGGCACTAGCCGTTCTTTGATGAAAATACTGGTAAAGCCGTTACCATCGTCGTGAAACTCCAAGTCTTCTCTATTCCATCCTAGACCTAAACAATGAAGGGTAATCGATTCCGCCTGTGCTGGGTCATCTAAATCTACAGATTTGACGACATCAAGCGATCCTCTAATTTTTTCAAATTGTTTTTAGAAATAATAGTTTCGACAAACTGTTCGAGTTGATTCTTTGTGAAATGTTCTAGTAGTTGACTTGATAACAGGGGAACTCCAATATGAGTCAACCTTACGTTATCCTGATGTCGTTTCGTAAAATCGTCTACTACTTTTTGTAACAGAAGTCCTTGAAGATTTTCGACGTCGATGTACTTGAGTGATTCTAATGTTTCTTGATTGTGAAAAACCAAGTCGTACAAATCTGTGTAATCCTTCACATTGTCGTCTCCCATCACGACGACCTTTGCCATCGCGTTGAATAATTCTTTCGTTTTGCATTTGACGAAAAATGAGTCCGAAAAATAGCGTTTATTTAAACGAATAACTTGGATTAGTTCTTTTTGTCCTAGTTCTTTTTTGACAGCTGTCAGAATCAATTGAAACATTTGAATATTTTCAGCATCAATTGCATCGGAAAGAGCATGATGTACGAATCCCTTTGGGTTTGTCCAATGTTTTCTAGTAAGTCGTCGGGAAGAATTTTTTTCAAGAAGGTGAGCATCTTGTGATAGATTTTCTCATGACCACGGACAGCAGCTACATAAAACGGTGTAAATCCATATTCATCCCGAGCCATGATTCCATTTATTATTTTACCGGCAACTTCGGTTTGCTCCGGATTAGTCAAATTTTGGCGAATCCTTCCCAACATTTTATCGAATGCCTTCGCGTTTCCGTGGAAGGCCGCTCGGTGAAGGCGAGTCATTCGATACGAATCTCGTTTCATCAGTATTTTCAGATCCGTTCCTGTCACGTCTTTTCCTATAGAGTGTCTTTCTAGCGGCAGCGGCTGATAAATATTTCGAAAAGATTCCGGTTCTTTTGCCAGAACTATGCCATAAAGTTGAGTCAGTAGATTTTGTCTATTAAGCCCGCGTAAGGTAATTAACACTTTTTCGATTCGGCCACTTATAAAATGTTTTTTGGAACAGAAGGCTTTCTCCAGGAAATTCGCAAATCGGAAATCGTCAGAACAGGCCGTCGATTGAGACAATAATCCCAAGAAGATTTTCAAATGACTTTCGTAATTTTCGTTGAAAATTAAAAAGGTTAACATGCGCTCTGTTGTAAACTCTATATTGGGACTGAAATACTTGTCGAAAGCCTCGCGTTGATTTGTCATAAAGTGCAACAAGCGGTGCACAGTTTCTTGTTGTTCCTCTCCATTCCATTGAGAATATTCTAAATCACTTGGAGGCAAGCTAATCAAACTGAAAGCTGATGTTGCTGATGCTGATAAATTCAAATGCTTCTTTGAATATTAATATAACCTGAGCCTATGTTTTTGAAAGTTTGGCCTAAGTAATTATCGTTCTTGCAAACCGATATGTGAATGCTGATATTGGGATGATTTTGTCCTATTTAAACAAATTCTGCTTTGTTTTGCATTGGCCAACCGTAATAAGGACAAGTGTTACAAAGTTCTCGTGTACTTCCAAAATCACAGCGACATTTCAGAAATGTCATGGTGTTCACCATGGTGGTGAATTCTTAGCTTTTGAAAACGTCTTGAAATAGACTTGTGATGCTGAAACGGATTTGATTTTGATAACGACCTCGTTTTACAAAGGTAAAAGAAGTTACTTCTTGTGTTCGGTTTCAAACTTGCATATTGGATCTTGGAGCTCTAATGTTGTTTGAATATTTATTTATTAAACTTTGTCATGTTCAGAAATGTTTTCCTGTTCAGAAATTTTCCTAACCATTTGGGCAAGTACTATGTTAGGAGATCTGATAAGCGTCTTCATTGTTCCAAGGAAAGTTTAAATTGGACAGAAGGCAGATATAGGCTAAAAGGGCCCTTCGACCTCAATGTCATCAACTAGATGAATAAGTGAATAATGTACGTTGTAAATAAGGTGATTCCCTCAGTAAGTTCATTCTCTGAACTGACAAGCGAAGTATTGCAAACATGACCTTGTCAAGAACGAGTATGTTTTAACGTACTTTTTTCTGGATAAAATACCTTTGAAGATGACTGGTCCGGTATAAAAAAGAATCGTACGCAATTCGTTTGCCTTAAATTTGGTAGGGTGTTTGAAGGTTGTTTGAATACGGTGAAATTCTTCAGGGTATAAGAGTCGAATTCGATTAAGCCTTTTCTCCAGTTTCTTTCTTTCCCGTATTTCAAGTTTATGCTGGACATGCTTTATGCTTCAGTCTCCCGTCCAAATTGTTAACAGCCGCTTGAAAACTCCTAGCAGGATGAGGTGCATGTAATTCAGGGGAAAACAAGAGATCATGTTGATATTTAAATCTAACAACGGGCTGGATCCTATGGTGGGTTTTATGAAACGAAAGCCCTGAAGGATTTGTCAGCTCACAAGAAAATATCATTAAGTTCTGCGAACGTCATAAAATGATACGCATTATCATGCACACCTTTTTTACTGCAACTTTCACAACGATTACCTTCATGCATATTCTTCAGAAATTGTCTAGCAGGTGCGTCACAAACAAAAGAGTTTATCTCGACCTTGTAGAAATTTTCATGAAGTTCAATGCCTTCATGTTGTAGTTGGAATTATTCATCCAGAAAAGGCCTAAGGTATGCCTCAATAATCGGATGTTTCCCCTTTCCAGCAAAAATACTGACAACAAAGGGCTATCCGTCATACGAATTGGTAACCCTACAGAGAATCGGTCACAAGTCGACAGAATTCGTTTTGAAAACAAATGTCCGACCAATATTAACTTGATATTCGATAACAAGAAGTTTTTGTCAATCGTGCCTTTTCTCAACTTTGACAAAATGCCCTTTCTGCTTAAACTAAAATGGTGAAAAGTCTTATTATTGATAGGAGTATTGGTAGTTTTTAGGATAGTTCTTGGATCAATCGGAATGTCGTGTCCCAAAGCTTTGAGCAACTTTGCTACCTCCCAAAGGGCGCTAAGACTACATTTTTTCTTGCATATAACAAGGCCAGGTATTTAACGATGTCCTCCTTTTTTAGAATTTGGCGAAAAGAGCAGCTATTCAAACCATGTCATCTATAGCAGACACAAGATTTTCGAGAGCTTCAGGGATGTCGACAACTGTCCTTTCAGAAGTGGAATTTTGAGGGATTGTTGGGTTGTCAGCAGTAAAAAGAACACGCCCACTGAATTCATCTTCAGCGAAAGCATGGTTGAGGAAGTTTACTATTCCGTCTCTAAATGAGTGAAAAGGTTTAGTAATTTGTAATATTAACACATACACTTAGTCTTTTTTTTACCCTGTAGATGATGGCATGTCACCTTGTCTGTAGTGACTTGCAACCTGGCTTCTCCTGCGTTTTCTAATAATTTTGAAATTTCTCTGTTAACAGCTCACATTTTTTGGCAAATCTTGATAAGGAAGCCATAACGTAAATCAATTACGTAAGTTTGTCCATATGTGTGATATGACTGGTCTTAGCAGAACACGGTTTTAACGTCACGTCAACGTAATGATCATACGGTACAATGCACATTTTTTTTTATATTGGTGCAAACCCGATCCCTAAATTTATGAAATCCGAAATATTAGTCTTGATTGATTGATTAATAAATTAGTTGCCGCTGGCCATGGATACATAACAGTCTTGCAGTTATTGCATTTTAATAGAGAACATGCAATAAGAAAAAATGTAATTCACAAAGTAATAATGCCCTCGGTAACAATTTTGGTTTTCTCCACTGTTGTTTACGATCCAGATTCTGTGATTAAATGTCCGTTTCGTACACCAGCTCAATTCATTTCCAAATTGATTCTTCATTTTATCCAGTTTTGTCATACTAACACTGATAAACCAATGACGTTATAACATCGATCGCCGATTATTGTACCAAAACACGGTTTCAATATTTGCATTTCAAAAAAGGACACGGTTTCAAGTTGGAAATGTACCGAACCGATGTGCGAAACCATTTTGTACCCAAAATCGGTGGAGAACAACAATGTCCCAATGTAAAAAAATTAGACTTTTAACCTGCACAAAGGTAACCATAAAGGTACTTGCTACAACAACAAAAAATACCTAACCGGAAAAACGAGAGTTGTGTCGGCAATTCCTTATTCTCACAAAATTGGCAAGTAAATCGGACAACTTTTTTCGTGTGGTTATTCTTATCAGCAAAATCTTATCCTGATATTGGTTATTATTTTTTATTTTCCTCAGAAAATGGTGTGTTGAAAGAATACTAGTTATTCGATATATAACAATATAATAGAATGTCAAAATAAAGCCACGTTGTTTAGAATCGGTTAATTTGTGTGGCTTGGTTTATTATTCCAATAAAGTAGCCAATCTCTTAACTAGAATAGGGGACAGAAATAAAACAAAGCAATAAGTAAGGGATTAATACATTTACAAATCTGAACTGAAACAGAAGTGGCGTTTGTATGCAGGATGGAGTAGCCCCGTTCACCACAAATTTACCAGTGCAATTATTAACCTGACGACTGGCATTGTGATAGTTACGCACTGGTGTTTGTCTGGCACAACCCCGTTCCAAACACCTTAAGGTTTTATAGATGTTGACAAAATTCCTCGTCCCATCTTGTTAACTAATTTTAAGATTAACCATTTTCCACAGTAAAGCCGATATTCATTGTATGAAATAAATTTGATTACTTACCGTTAAAAGTCCCATATGGAACATTTTGTTTCATAAAATTGCAAGCTTCGTTCATTATTTCACATAGCTGTCATTCAGTCAAACCAAGGCAGATAATCAGACAGAGCTGATTGGAGTCTAACCTACGATTATCTGTAAGGATGAGATATAACTCTAGTATTTTTAGCTTGTTTCTATGCTGTTTCAGTATCAACATTTCATTATTGAAATCATTAACAAAAATTTTCTATCGGTGTAATATTGGCTTGCCGAAATATGACTACTAATTTGTATTATAGTTACATAGTTTGGTCCGATGCTGTTTCAGCCTTGTCGTTTACTCCAGAATTCCGAATAGAATATGAATATTGGCAGAATCTTAATCTGCCGATGTAAGACATGTATATTTTAGGATGAAGCGGGATGAAGATTCCATGATTATGCCAAAGTAAATTTGTATTTGGTAATTCACTGCAGTGTGAGATTTAAAAAATGGTTGAAAGTGCATTGGATAGGTTATCCAATACCGAGACTGTATTTTATGATTTTTAACTGTATTTTCCTAATAACTTGAAGCAATGCATAGTTAAACTCAGTATTCCTTATTTGGTTACCCTAGGTATAAAAATTTAACTGGTTGTAGATTGGGTAATCAAAACGAATCCGATTTTTGACTAGTTTTATTAAAATCGCATTGGTTTGATCGGCGCTGTTTCACTTGGTTGTCACCTTTTAATATTGGTTGGTCAGTTCAATATCGGAGGAGAATTGGATATCCATATTGTTTACCAAATTCATATCTTCTCAAGGGTGTTCTTCATACTTAGTGTGTTTTCATATCTTATTCTCGTTGTCATTCATGTATTGGGTTCGGCAAAAAAATTTAGAAACTGATATCTTAGATTGGCTCAATATCCATTTTCATTCAGCTTTCTACTACTGGATTGTTAAGTAAATTTTGATACTGACCCAATTATGATGAAAATCAAAAGTAGAAATGTGAAATGTCGCGATTTTCTCAATATTGTCATCAGTTAATGGATTATAGTTTATGGACGTTCAGGCCCACGACATTTAGGCCCGCGACATTCAGGCCAGGGCCTGAAAAATCTTTTGCACGGGAGACGTTCAGGCCAGTGTCCGGGGACATTCAGGCCATAAAAAGAGGGATTATAAGGCTTTCTTTACGAAGATACATGAATTACTTGAAAATCCCATTCAAAATTACCCAGTGATGGAAGTAGTTTGAGGCTTTGATGCCTCAGTTTTGATCTCTCTTCGAAAGATTTTTCCAACGGTTGAGGTGAAAGGATGTAGTTTTCACCTCACACAGGCCATTTTTTAAAATTAAAAAAAAAACTTGGACTGGTACCTGATTATCAACGAGATAAAGAAACGAGAAAAAATTGTAGGCAAATTACGACGATTACGAACGAAGTTTAATTTTCCTACCAGCTGAAAAAATTGAAAGGTGGGTTTTCGAAATAGAAGTTAAAGGGATGAGGGATAACTCAAGAAGAATGAAAGAAGAAGCGAGCAAAATTTACTTGAAGGCAAAGCTGTTGTCCTACTATTCTCCCACTGTACTCCCACTCACACTGTCAGAAGAGTTGGCTGAAAAATGTAATACAGGTAATGCATGTCGGGCTTGTCTTCAAATGTTTGGTCAGCGACTAAGTCTGTGTTGATTGTCACTATCACAAGTTATGAGGCACAACACTAACTTATATAAAAGACCAAAATACTCCCTGTTAAAGCTAAGCTTGTATTTTGGACACTTGGGGGTACATTGTTGATTGATACAGTTGTTTAGAATAGTTAGAATTTTGATTGATACAGAGTAGTCCAGAATGCCACCATGGGACCAATACCCGGATTCCAATGTTATCAAGAGGTGACAGAATTTTGAAGAAAACTGGATTATGCGAACAAGTCACATCGTGAGCTGAAGGAGCAGCAAAAGTTCTAGAAAACCGTATATAGCCAAAGAAAAAAAAATTGAAAATGAGGGTCCCATTTCCAAACTATATGGTGAAGTTTCTGATCTTAACACAGCTCTGGAGACAGAAATGAAAAGAGGAAAAAAACATCTACATCAAAATACATCAGCCATTCATATCACTCATAACTTGAATACTCCATAAGCAAGGCCCAATGAGGATGGAAAAAAATTTCCTGGCTGCGATAAGTGTACGTTTGTTTCTACATATAAAGGAAATGCATACATTAATCATTAAGGATCTGTTCCTATGTTCCGTAAAAGATTTGCTTGAAATGCCCAACTCAACCGAAAACAAACGCTTGAAAGTAGATTGATTGGGCTATCAGTACGATGTCCGCTTCCATATCTCTGCATCTAGCGCTGACTTGCGCGCAATATCTTTGCGGTAATTTCCTAGACTTAGTGAAGCCCAAGCGCACTATGTCAATTAAAAACTATTACATCCCATCCGGGCAAGAAATTCGGATGAGATTGGGTGAGATATCTTATGCTGACCCAAATAAGCTATAATTTTTCTAATTTCGACTGTTTCAAACTAAATTGCTGTTGTTGAAGATGTTGGAAATAGAGACCCAAGGATGAGAGCTCTTAGTTTATTCCGTTTCATAACGTGATTACATATGTGGCACATAGACATATGTGGCACATAGGATACTCAAAGAGAACAAATAACAATACTGATGTTACCCTGATATTAGTCACAGATTTCACCTTAGTTCACGTTCACTTCTTAATTAATGATTCTACTATAAGTAACTCGAGTTAACTCCAGACAAACTAGCTTCAGTTCACTCACGTTTTATTGCACACCACGCTATTTTTGCAGACGGTAATATCACATCAAATGAACAGTTCGAGAGATAGAAGAAGAGCAGAGTTGCCAAAGATACAGAATGAATGGTTGATGTTATACAAATTCCAACAGTAGAGATTGTCAGGGAAGCTCATAGCTCTGGTACCGATTGGAAAGAGTCTAGCGTGTGAGGCAGTCTATTCGGAAGAAGAAGGGGTTGTGTGCAAATTTTTCAAGTAATTCGTTTTTTAAGTAATTCGAATTGTGTGTGTACATGTAGATAGTGAGACTGGACCTAAACTGCGCGAGGAGTTTGCTCGCTTCTGCTTCGAGGTGCTGTTGCAGTTTTCGTTGTTTCACGAAGAAAAACAACTGTGCACACATCAACTTTGGATAGGTATCGCAATGCCGAAATTGCCTTTACTCTGCAAGGGCTTCTCTAATATCGGCCCATCACCACGTTCCTTTGGCTTTGGGCCGGCTTTGTGCCCATCGTTCCTGTGGTTTTGGGCCAGCTTTGTGCCCATTGTTCCCGTGCTGTTCTGTAGCAGACATTTGACTTTTTTTTCTGGAATTAAGAAGAATTTATTTGTGCAATGTGACAATACAAGAGACAATGACAAGATTTGAAGAGTTAAAAAGCCTTGAAAGAAACGAAAATACGAAACGGCATCTACCATTAGAAGAAGAATCCATTGATGGCTTGATGCTACTACATTTGGAGAAGTGGGATATTAGGGAAGTTGGAAATTAGAAAGGACTAAAAACTCGTATCTCCCCCATAAAACGCAGAACAACATTTCAAACAATTTTGAAAGGGTAATCTGATTTTAAGAAGAAAAGTATGGCTTTTAACTCATTTCTTGCATTAAGAACAGAGTGAAAGAATTTCGCTTGCTAAATCCCAAACATTTCGACCATCACCACGTTCCTTTGGCTTTGGGCCGGCTTTGTGCCCATCGTTCCTGTGGTGTTATGCCGGCTTTGTGCCCATCGTTCCTGGGGCTTTGGGCCGGCTTTATGCCCATCGTTCCTGTGGCTTTATGCCGGCTTTATGCCCATCGTTCCTGTGGCTTTATGCCGGCTTTGTGCCCATCGTTCCTGGAACTTTATGCTGGCTTTGTGCCCATCGTTCCTGTGGCTTCCTTGGCGACTCGAGCATAAGGACCAATAGCAGGGTCCGTGATGAAATCATACAAAACTTTGACCCACGAATTATGATGAGGAAGATATATACTATATACTATATATGAGAAGATACACTCACACTTTTGAGAGTTTAATTTCGATTCGTATCGACGACTGGTTGTTCATTTCTTTCTCCGCTTTGTTTACTTTCCGAAAGAAATTCAAATAAAGAAAAAACAAATATTGAGAGTAAACGAAAAGGATATTGGAGTGGTTTTGGTGACGGGATAAGTGGCAATCACCTGTTTTTAATAATAGGTATGGTGGTTGCCCATTTCTAGTCGACCAAAGTGGAAAGAATGGATATCTGGGCAGAGCATCTGGTTAGTCAGACATGCAACAACGTCGTCCCTATCAGGCGTTACGGACATCACAAGTAAAATTGGTATAAAATACTGAAATTGCCACAACAATGTTTCCTTAAATTTTTTTTTTTTACTTCTGTCCAAGTGAAAAGAAGTCGTGGAGTAAAACAAAATAGGAACCCCAATCTAGTGTTGCCATAATCACGGTTGAAAAATAATCGCGAATATTTAATCGAAAATCAAATTTTTTTAAATGATCTTATTCGCGTTCAGAAGGCCTCAATATCATTTCTGAGAAATTTTTGTTTTCGATCATTTTGTGACCCCTTTCCCTTAAATGTGAGAGTTTTTGTACATTTCCCCCTCTGGCTTATCTCTTTGTTATTTCAGACATTTCACCCCTCTATACCTTTAAAAAAACCTCACAAACTGTTTCCTTCTATTGATAGATGTCACTAAATTATCGAAAAAAAATGATTTGAAATTAATCGAAAATCAAATCTTTTCTTTAAAAATTTGATTTTCGATCATTTCTACACCGATGATCCCCTAGCGGAAATTATCGGAACAAAAATGATTTTGTGGCAAGACTGCCCCCATCAAATTAAGGTTGTCATTTTCCTTTAATTAAACTAATTCATGAAAATAATCCAGATGACCCGTACACCGTACGAAAAGAATAAGAATTTTTTCTTTTTTTTTCTTTTGCCTTTTTTCTGTTTTTAACAAACTTAACTGATCTTGTTGTGGTCATTCTCGTTTATTTCTTTCTTTGCATTTTTACGGAATTACAACACTAGTTCTGCTAGTAAACTACTCTTTAAAAAAATTGAAACTTTGCCCAATTGTAGATGACTATGTCATCTACCTTTTGCGAAAGTTTCAAGCAAAAATTTACAAATTTGAATTTTTGGCAATTTTTTAAATGCCACACCCTTTAGTATGGAAACATATGGCGGAAGCGCCAATGTTTCCAAACTTAAAATTTATTTGCGAGTAAAGTACTACTCACCATGATTTCAGAAAAATCATGGTGAAAGCTTGTTATTCTCTCTACAAGAAAATGTTTTTAGTTTTTCTTTGCAATAACTCAAACGTGAGTTATTGCGAAAAAAAGGGGAACACTTTGTCCCGTAAGCCGCCGTGTGAAAAGCGCGGAAACACTCGTCGTGTTTCCAAACTTAGTTTGGGTACTGTAATTATATAGAAATGAAGAGCTAGTCCCCTCTTACAAAAATCCAAAGCCGTTTTGTTATTTGTGGCTTTATTTCCGATATATTGTCACGGACAAATTCAAATGGCAGTTACAGTGCTGGTCCACTTATAGAACCGGCCTGTGCGCGGTTCTATAACCGGGTGATTCTATAACCAAGCACTTGATCCCACCGCCATCTACGGGGGATTCAATCGCTACTGAAAAGGCATACGCCATACAGACAAGAGGCATACGCAAAGAACTAGAGTGAGCCTGTCTTTCGCCCGTAGAGTCTTAGTTCCTCTGACAGTCTTTCTCTGTCCTTCCTCTCTGCAAACATATGTTCGTGTTGGCAAAGCGCGGAGAAAAAACCGTTTCATCCATGTTAAAAATATTCGACGCATTAAAGCGTTGTAATTTTTCCCGAATGGCCTAACATCATACAAAAGGGCATTTACTATGAGTCCTTCCGGATTGCAATACACTGTTCACTCTTTTTATCTTTTAAAAGTTCAATAGCCCTGCATTTCTCTTTAAGAGATAAACATTTTCGAGGTTTTCTAGCTTGATTCGGCACAGTTTTCCCCATTGTGATGACAGGAGAGACAACACAGACTGATTAATTTTTTCATTCTTTCAGGCGGCTGTCTGACTTTTCTTACCTAACCTCTCATTAATTTAATCCCGCCATTCCATTGATTCTATTTATTAAATTCCCGCCGCTAAAAGTACCATGAAGTTTTTCAATTCGCCGTGGGTGGCGCTGAAACACGGCAGAACCATTTCGGTTCTATAACCGGAATGGTTCTATAACCGGGCGGTTCTCTAAGTGGACCAGCACTGTAATACACTTGCTGAATGTGACGCCACAATGTAAATCACTGAGACGCTGGCCGTCGGCACTGGCACAGTACGGGACAGTGAATCACACCATCGGTCTACATTATTATAGATTAACTACTCCAATGGTGCCCCTAGTGGGTCTAAAACTAACATGAGAAACACACTTCGATAAAGCAAAACGCACACACACAGAGAAGGTACACGCACAGCAAAGAGCAGAGCAAGTTAGCTTGCGACCGGACCGGACAACAGCAGGCGAAACTCTAAAGAAAAAGAAAGACGAACCCGGTTTAACTAGGCAGCCAAGCAACCAACACCATCTAGCGGCCACCTGGCAGACACAATGGAAGAAAGGAAACATGATAGACCGCACGAAAACGGACTAAACGTGACATCTCTCCCCCATGAAGAATGATCGTCCCGATCATTGGAATAAACAACATAAACACCAGTACCATTAACTACTGTAAACCGTTCCTTAGTTAGCATCACATTTCTAGGTCTCTATAATAAACTTATTTTTAGTCATCATCACTATGCTAAATCTTACACTATGGCCAGTCTAATTGTACTCTTCAACACACACTGAAACTCTTTCAGTCACGCTCATGTATACTTAGTGAAGGCAAACCTCTTCGCTTGGAAGACCACAGCTTCCAGAGCGAAGGCACTCCTCTTCACTCGCCAAGACTCAGTGAAGGCACTCCCCTCCACTTTCGTGAAGGCACACCTCTTCACTCTCTTCACAACAAGGTCAGCAGGGAAAAAACAATCAAGTGGCAAAACAAATACTATGGGATAGGCACAACGAGCACAAGGAAATAAGCAGGATACAATCACAAGTCAAGGCGATCCGGGGATCTCAGGGTCCGTCGAGAGCGTAGGTAATACTCTCCTAGCTGCTCCCTATTTGTCGATTCGCCAGGGTCGCACTGTTTGTTCACTGAACGGGAAGAACGGACGCTCTTTCGCCTCACTGTCGGCGTCTTTTTGGGCGTCTTTTTTTCGCTCTCTTCCCCCGCGCCGGTGCGTCTTTTCACTCACTACTCGTATGGCGAAAGGGGCTTTAGCTCTCGAACTTTCACTCGAAGCGTTGAGCCTAAAAGGCTTGAGATGAGACACGTGGACACAATCTTGTTTCTTTCGTTGTCCACACAGAGGTTCGATGATGTAGTTGAGATCGCTCAATCGACGCACAATTTTATATGGACCGAAATACCGATGAAGGAATTTAGTCGATCGTCCTTATTCTTCCGGATGGGACGATAAACGAGCACAAGATTTTCAACGGCGAAGTTGACCAAGCGTCTCCGACGATCATACCGCGACTTTTGTTTTGTCTGAATTAGAGTCAAGAGCCTCTTTACCTCATCTCGAATAGTTGGGAGTTCCGACTTGAGCTGACGAACGCGTGCATAATTGCCTTTGTTCATTTCGGGATTATTCCCCAGCGCGACATCGACAGGCAACACGGCCTCCCGTCCGTACAATAGGTAGAAGGAGCTGACGCCCGTTGACTCTTGACGACTCGTGTTGTACGCGAAGGTGGCGAAATCTACGAGCCCATCCCAATCGTTATGGTACGAATTGACGTACATCGAGAGCATTTCCGCGAATGTGTGGTTATATCGTTCGACCAACCCGTTGCATTGAGGATGATACGCGGCGGTGACCAGATGATTGGTCTGCAAAGCTTTGTAGAGTTCCTCTGCGAATGAGGTGGACAAACACTTTCCTCGGTCGGAAATGAGGAATACGGGTGCCCCATGTTGGAGGACGACATTTCGAACAAAGAATTCGACGATTTCTTTGGTGGACGCTTTAGGGACGGCCTTGGTGATAGCCCATTTGGTCAGATAATCTACAGCGACGATCGCATACCGATTCCCCGCATCTGTGATAGGGAAGGGGCCAATCAAGTGAATTCCAACCTTTTCGAAAGGTTGATTTACCCGTATAGGATGTAGTAGACCGGTCGGAGCTTCCCGGGTCGTTTCTTTGTTTGACAGTCAACGCACGAGAGTACAAAACGGACAATTTGCCTCCGCATTTTGGGCCAGAAATAGCGCTGCTGGATTTTATACATTGTCTTTGTTACCCCCAGATGCCCGGAAGTTACGTCGCTATGGCAGGCCAGAAGGACCTGCTCAACAAAGGGAAACGGAAGGCAGAGCTGATAGGAGCATCGTCCCCGGTGAACCCGACGCCGGAAGAGAACACCATTCCTCAGCTCATAAGGGTGGATCAATTTTCGAATGCGAGGGGTCGGATCTGTTTCTTTCAGCCCACTAATAATCTTTTCCCACCACAGCGATTGCTTTTGTTCCAACGCATATCAACCCTCTCAGGCGAGGACGCAGGGAAATTAGCTAGCAACGGAATCTCTTCTTCTTCTTCAGGAGTGCCTATGGGAGCCCGTGACAGACTATCCGCATCGGTATGGAGCCACCCACTTCTATGAACAATTTCTATCTCGAGGTCTTGGAGCTGAAGGCTCCATCGCGCAAGCCGTTCCGATAGATCCCGCTTCTTCTTCAACCAACACAGAGAATGGTGGTCCGTTACCACCTTTACTTTCTGCCCCCATATGAACGTCCTAAACTTCTTAATAGACCAGACAAGAGCAAGGCATTCTTTCTCCGATACCGAATAGTTGATTTCCGGTTTGCTCAGCAGCCGACTGGCATACCCGAGGACACGCTCCTTCCCATCGTGCTGCTGCACAAGGACAGCTCCTACCCCATAATGACTAGCGTCACAATGAATTTCCATTGGGAGGTCGTATCGCGGGTGGGCTAAAATGGGTGGAGAGGTCAGGATGGTTTTCAGAGCCTCAAAACTACGTTGTTGTTCTTCCCCCCAAAGGAAACGTTGATTTTTCTTTGTCAGATTGGAGAGTGATCGGGCGAGTATGGCGAACCCAGGGACGAATTTCCGATAGTAGGAGCAGAGACCAAGGAAGCTCTGCACCTCTTTCACGTTCCGCGGGGTAGGGAAATCATGTACGGCGGTGATCTTTTCCGGATCAGGGGAGAGCCCTTCGCTACTAACAATGAACCCCAGGACTTTGAGGGATTGTTCCAGGAAGGAACACTTGGACAGTTTCAATTTTAATCCCGCCCGCTCGATACGTTGGAGGACCGACTCCAGCCTTTCTAGATGCTGCGTAACTGTGGGAGCGAAGACGACGATATCGTCTATGTACACGAGGCAGGTGTTCCATTTGAGCCCAGCTAACACTACGTCCATCATTCTTTGAAAGGTGGCTGGCGCATTCGTCAACCCGAAAGGCATCACCTTGAACTCGTATAGTCCATCCGCAGTGATGAAAGCAGTTTTTGCCCGATCCTGTTCGTCAACCCCAACATGCCAAAAGCCTGCCTGCATGTCTAGGATAGTGAAATACCGCGATCCTTCCATCCGGCTTTGAGCGTCCTCGATTCTTTGGAGGGGGTAAACATCTTTCGTCGTGATGGCGTCCAATCGGCGATAGTCAACGCAGAAACGCCATTCCCAATCTTTTTTCTTGACTAGTACCCCTGCGACGCCCATGGGCTATTGGAGGGTACCACTACATTATCCTTCTGCATCTTCTGGGTTTGATCGTTGATTAGCTCGCGCTCTCGCCACGCACTCGCATAGGGGGGTTGATGAAGTGGCGGATGATTACCAGTGTCTATTTTGTGCTGGACTAAGTTCGAGCACCCGAGCTCATGAGGCGATGCTGCGAAACAACGCAAGTATTTACCAATAACGCGATGTTTTTTTCTCTATCCTCGTTTCCTAAATCCTTATTGATCCGGCTCGCGAATGGTAACGGCATTTCGGTACTGGGTGGGCTGGAACTACCGACAGGGAATCTTCCACGACTTTTTCTATAGGGAGGATTTTCCCGACGACCATTCCCGCTGGGATAAATTGAGCGAACGAAGAGAAGTTTGTTAAGGGGAAACGATATGTTCCGCTGGCTACGCGTGAGGGTAGGAGGAATCGCCCAATCGAGACCCCTTTGTCCGTCATAACTTTCGGCGATGGTTCCACCAGGTGTCCCGGATTTCGCCCACCCAATTGTGGTACGACGGTGTTTACGTACACCATGGAGAACGCCGGAATGCTTACAGTTTCATGATTCACGATATAACCCGCCCTTTCCCGAGAAACATCCTCATTCGTGGTGGTTGTCGAGAACGATCCCACGCCAGCTTTATCGTACTGCACCGAGAAACACCCCCATCATTTCCCAACAGGAGATCGAATCCGTTCATCCCACTCACTGCCGCTGTTACCCAAACCAACCGCCCTTCAACATAGATTCTAAGCTTGACCGATCCTTCTGGTACTAAGGGGTTCCCATTAGCGAGCAACAACCGCGGTCCTTCCCATTCTCTATAACGTTCAATTCCCAATATCCGGCAGAACGTCGGCGAAACCAACGAAATTCCCGACCCCGTATCGATTACTGCCTTCGCAATCCGCCCTTGACAATCAACCTCCTTAAGATTGAGATGACGGGAACTAGTGTGGGGAAAATTAAAGACGACGGTGGTACGCTCCCCCCTTACCACCGGTTCTAGTTTGACTTCCCGGCGGGAGGATCGGACGTTTTCTTAGCGGAATCTGTCGGCTTCTGTTTACTTTTGGATCCACCTTCTGATTTGACATTCGGATATTAGCGCGAGAAATGTCCTTGCTCCCCACAATTATAGCAACAATTCTCTTTAGGGCAACTTCAAGCAATATGGCCTGGTTTCCCACACGTATTGCATATGGGTCGCCCGTCCACCGTCCTTTTGTTTGGCCGATCTTGCTGCCGTGACGACGGGTTCCGCCCCCCCCCCCTGCTGTTCGCGCTCTCCAACCATCTCGCGATCCTCCAGCGGTACCCAACGAACGCGTCGCTTCCTCCAGTTTCCGAACGATCGGATCTAGACTCTTGGACACCTCCTCCCGGACGAGCTTCTCAATATCCGCCTTACTGCCCGCAGGGGGGTTGGGAGAATCTGGTTTATCGGGATGGATCGTCCGGCGATCAGGGCGGCCTGGCTATGTGCTTGCAGCCTTCGGAACAGTTCAGTGGTATCCATCTGATCCATTTGGGGAAAGACCTTCTGCATGAGGGTTGGCTCCATATTCTGGAAGATGAACTGGACCTTGCGCTCTTCCGTCATGGCCGGATCTACTTTCGAGCATAAGTAGATTATGTCGTAGCAGTACGACATGACTGGCTCATCAGCCCCCATTTTCCTTGAACGCAGTTGGGATTCTAATTCTAGGGCATAGTTATGGTGCCGAAAGGCCGCCTGTAGTGCTTCCATTAACCCATCAATAGTTTCCGGACGGGGTCGCAATCCCGAAAACCACCTCGCCGCCACCCCCTCTAGGCTGAACTCAACGTGTCGAAGCTGTTGGCCGGGCCCCCATTGATTAAACGCCGACACTCTTTGGAATTGATAGCTCCACTCCATCACGTCTTCGTGCGGCAACCCACGGAAGATCGGAGGGTCCCTCTCTTTAAAATGTCCGGAGTCCGGGGTGGAGTGCACGTCACGCCAGGCGTCTGTTTTCCTACGTCCTGCCCATGCTGTTCCCCACCCACCTGTTCTTCTCTTTGCTGCCTATCCGCAATTTTGTGTTGCCAAGGGCCCTGAATTACTCTATACGCCCAAACCGATTCCCACCCAACATACTCTGAACAGGGAGGAACGGAGGGAAAGGAACCCCAATAATGGGACCAACACTTTGACTACTGAGTGTTACAGCGGTATCAAGTCGGAGTCAAGCCTCTCTCCTGCAAAATAAAGTTGTTTGGTTAGGGGACGCAACTCACCGGCCTTTGGGTCTGTCTATCGTTTAATAGCAAGGGCTTAAAATTCGGCGAAATCCATCCAACAATTCATCCAACGATGAGACCCAAAGAGCGGAATCTTCAATTTCTAAATAAAAATAAAATTAATAGATGGTCCTCAAAAGCAAAATAGGAAATCAAAGAATCCTGTCGCAACGCATCATCAACGTCAGTATTCAAAGGGACGGGTGGAACGTTGATCATACGATCGACGGCAGCGCCACTCCAGCGTCAGGGTATCAACTTTTTTTTTTTTTTTGTTAAGAACAAAATTTTTCCTATCAAACCTAGAAATAATTGAACAGCGACAAATTAACTTTCTCGATTAGTAAAACTGAAACGATACAAAACCCGAAAAAATAAGAATAAGATGAGTGCGTCGAATGACGAACGACAAACGTCGTAACGTTTAACAACGTTGGTCAACGGTCACCTCAAATTTTCAAATTTTTCCACAAATTTTGGGCAAAATCTAAAATTAAAAACAAACTGATTAATTGCTCTCAACACAAATAGGAACGATACGTGACCGGAAATTAGGAAGCAGGAGTGATGTGTAGAAAGACGAACAATAAACGGCGCGATGAATCATCAACGTTGATCAAAGGACGCCTCGAGTTTTTTCAGACACAACATTGTTCACAAAAAGGGCTAAAAGTCGAATTGTTCACAAACAGCAAGTGCAGCCATTACCCTGCATCTCCACCATTGTCACGGGCAAATTCAAATGGCAGTTAATACACTTGCTGAATGTGACGCCACAATGTAAATCACTGAGACGCTGGCCGTCGGCACTGGCACAGTACGGGACAGTGAATCACACCATCGGTCTACACTATTCTAGATTAACTACTCCGATGGTGCCCCTAGTGGGTCTAAAACTAACATGAGAAACACACTTCGATAAAGCAAAACGCACACACATAGAGAAGGTACACGCACAGAAAAGAGCAGAGCAAGTTAGCTTGCGACCGGACCGGACAACAGCAGTCGAAACTCTGAAGAAAAAGAAAGACGAACCCGGTTTAACTAGGCAGCCAAGCAACCAACACCATCTAGCGGCCACCTGGAAAACACAATGGAAGAAAGGAAACATGATAGACCACACGAAAACGGACTGAACGTGACAATATTAACTGCTAAATTTAAAAAAAAACCTCCATTTTCTGACATTCTCTGGCTTCCTCCTCCTAGCCACCCAGCGGCAGACGTTGAAAACGCGCGATCAAATTTTTTTTATAGGACAATTATATTATGGTTTTTAATCAATTTTATTAGCTTTTATAGTTTATTTTAAATTAAGCTATAGCTTAAATTACAAACGGTTAGATTTCCAGTTTATTTCTGGGATGGGGTGATGTGGGATGTGTAAAAGACATATGCTGTGGAGGTTATCTTTTGCTCTAGCAATCCCTTAACATGCATATGCAAGTTATCTAGGGTTTCTGACACGTTCTTCCATTTCGGAACATCTTCTTCCATTAGGAACTCCCACTGTGATCCCAGGAAAGCTCCTTTACTCTGCTCTTTTGATTCATTTTGTAGATAGAGATGGAGTTTTACAATAAATTTAGCACATCGCAAAAGGCATAGTACGTATTTCGCATAAAAATTTTCAGTTAAGGATGATTTTGTCCTGGGAAATAAAATTGAGTTAAGTGACCAAAGCAAAAGGAAGATTGATTTAGTTGAAAACCTTACTTTTCTGTAGAGTAGGCTATATTTAGAATGGAATCTTCGAGAATGTCATGCGAAATAACCATGTCCGGGACAACTGGGATAGTCATGGAATCGATTGAGGGAAGACCAGTATTGGTGGAATCGTTCGTCATATTGACAGAGATTTTGATTTGTTTTTTTGTTTTAATGTTGTATTGACTTTTAACCTTTGTTAACCATTTCCTTATTTCTTCATTTTCCAATTGCTTGGCCACTCTGGGCCACCTGAGGGATTTAAAGTATTATAAAGTGTATCAAATTCCACTTCTAATTTTTGCTTTGATTTAGATTAGTTTGTCATCAACGAGGGGGGATTAATATTCACCATTTCTGCGGAAACTTGAAACTGTCGTTACATTCATATAGAATGAATTTCCCGGAGTTTACTTTTCTAATTAATCGAAGGTTTGGTACTCTTTAACACAACCGAAAGCAGAATATGCCCCACCCCCAGCAAACAACTCAACACCCTTTATTAAATGCTTTCGTCCAAACAGAATGAAAAACGAGGGTAACCAAAAAAGACCCTTTTTGCAATTTTCTGTAATGCATAATCATTAAAAAGAATTTCTGAAAAAATAGTAAAATAAAAAAAAACAATCCATTTTTTGAGAAATCAACTTTTCGCAAGTTATCTTACTACAGTGCGCTACATTGCTACTACCTTAACTGAACATAAATGTCGAATTCGCTCAATTAGTTTCTTCTTGACGGGCAATTTTCATTTAAAGGGAGGGAGGGGGAGGCAGTAATTACTAAATTTTTACCTTTGTTTGAATTTCAGTTTCCACAGCCAGTTTAAATTGTTTTCAATAACTTGATTGAAGAATTTACAAGTCTGGGACAAATTGCAAACATTCGTGAGTTTCAAAAATGGCAATGCTAGAATGTGTTTTTTAAAAGCACTTCTTCGCATACCATTTGAAAACTCATTTTGCTGTTATGAATTGCTTATTAAAATGGAAGCGTATGATCGATGCCTAGACTCAAAGTGAACTGAGTTTCCTTTTCTGTATCTTGAGTGATTATGAAATCGTTGATGATACGTTGTAATTACAAGTAGTTGTCATAATCGATCATTACAAGTAGTTGTAATTACAACGTATCATCAACGATTTCAAGAAGGTTATCTTTCTTCCTGCGGAGGGGTTAAGATGTTTTGTCTAGGTTACAATTGTTTTAGTAATAAGTTTTGCACGTCGCGATTTCGATTGTTTAAACTTATTTCTTGTGATTGTATAACAATTTTTCACAAGTAGGGGAGACTGGAGTATTCCGGGACACCGGGTCAAGAGGGACAGTGAGGGGAAAAATATAAATTATTAATTAATTTAAAAGATTTTTTAGTGTAACATGTAAAAACATGTTATCTAATCGTGGATGAAGTTTGGTGTGTTTTTGTCAATAACTGTAGGAGTTATTGACAAAATAAAAAAAACGGCTTTTCGATGTAAAAATTTTTCGCCGCCATAAAAGGTATTACGGAAAAAATACAAAAAAATGCATTCTATATTTACATGGAAAGAAACTTTGTCCATTTCTTTATCGTTTAAAAAAAATTGGAATTTTGGACCCATTATTTTAGGAAATATGGTCATTTAAAAAAAAGAGAGGTTATCGGGAATTTGGGACAGCAAATTTTACTGCAGTTGAGATGGGCAGGGAGCTCCGCCCTCAAATCGGGCGTTGCTAAGCTATTTTTTCATAAAATGTAAATCTCAATTTACACGATAATTCATAAATTTTTTTACAGACATATAGAATTGATGTAGGGAAACATGATTTAAATTTTTTTGAAAATTTTTTAACAAATTTTAAGGCTTAAAAAGCAAACGTCCCACCCCACCCACCCTAGTGTCCTCACTTACCCCTCAAAATAGGCACCTCCCACAAATTTTTGAAAACTTTAGCCGTCTCCTACGGATAAACGGTTTACTCTAAAATTAAATAAAAAATATGGGGGGGTACCTTCACATGTTAAATACATAAAAATGTAAAAAAAAATAAAATAGGGTGATTAAATTAGGAGATAGAGGGGGAAAACGAAAACCGTCCCGTCTTACTCCAGTCTCCCCTATCCGATTTTGTGCAGTGTTCCAATCAGAATAGCTGAAATGGAATATGGTTATCTGTAAAATTTGTTACCTTCAAAAAGTTTGTTATCTTCTTTTGGTTCGTTTATGACCTTCTATTAACCTTCAATATTTTCTTTCCAAATCATGCTAAAAAACTTTAATATTTAGAATAATTTATTTTTATTTTGAAATGGCGATCATTTTCTAATTTAGTTTTGTTGCATGAAATACATGATAATATATTTTTCCCTAATTGAGCTTTCTTGGTTGCACACTTTTTGTTACGTATACGAAATTTTATTTCCATAAGTTGATTTCTACCGTAAACTAATATGGAAAAGTGCTCTTTTTTACCGATCCAAATATCTTTTTGAATTTTGATTGGGAGGCAAAGGTTACGGATGACCAGCAATTGTAATTTCTTACCGGCTATTAATTTTTATTTGATGACAAATATTTTGATGAACGAAAATGGCACATTTTTCTCTCTGCAAGCGAAGTAACAGAACAGTGGTTACTTTTTCAAGCATCATTATCTCGACTGTATTACGACCTTATTATTACTATTGGTTCAGAAGAGAGGGCTCACACCAAAAGAGATTTGATCGCGTTTTCAAGTGTTCAAGTGTTGCAAGATTGAATATTTGATTTTAAAACTAATCGAGCAACACTGTTGTGAGGGCTTTATTCAAACGGAAAAGTGGATCACATAAAACTATTTTTTATGCACATGAACTTTAAAGTAAAATTAAGTAGAAATTCACGGGGCACAAGGAAGGGCTGTGTAAAATTTTGGTGTAAAATCAAAAAAATCCATATGAATTACATATACCCGAAAATACGTGTGTTAAGGAAGCGGGAACACGAATGACGCCCACGAATGACGGGAACACGACGACGCTTCCAGTGGCGGATGACCTGACCCCTACTGGCAAGCATGGCACGCGCATCGCTTCAGGAGGGTTATAGGAGGAGGGGGTTATACGGGGGTTATACGAGATTTCAGTCTTTACCCTGTAGTCTATGATATAATGAATCACAAATTTTTCGTTAAAGTTTATTCTATGACTTTTTAACTACCCCAAACCGCACATCATGTTTTTAGCTAAATATACGAAAAAGCAGTGAAATTATTTAAGTGTCATGTTAATAGTAGCCTAAAATTCTTCACTAAATACCTTTGTTGCGGACCAGATTGCTGTCCGCAAAATGAAATATGCGGCAACCGGGGAAGAGGACAGGTGTGGAAGAAGAAGGAGGCGGCGGCGGCATTATAGAAGAAATCGTAGCCGCGATAACGTCAAGTACTTGCTCCGTCGGTATATTTCGCCTTTTCAAAGTGTTGGAAAATACAGATCGAAGTGACGGCAGTATAAATTCGTTTTCTTATTTGTGGTTCGTCACAACCTTAAGTTTTTTAAGGTAATAAACTAATAACGTCGATGTTATATTTACAATGTATCACTCTATTTTGTCTTTTTGAAATTGGCTAGCCACTTGGGGAATTCCCTTATTGTCCAACTTATGGTGACTTATTACAAAAATAATAGTCAAGGCGGGTTGCTTTCGGGTTCGAATTTGTTTTCCCCTGGTACGTCGGGAAAACAAAAAAAGCTTTAAACCAACAAGGGAAATTTGACAAAAATCGTGAAATTTAGAGAAAAATGGGGGGAAGTTCGAAAAATCGGGGGAAATGGGAAATAACGAGAAAAATGGGGAAAATCGTGAAAATTTGGGAAAAATGGGAAAAGTATGGAAAAAATACATAAATTATATTGCACTGACCAGCGCACTAAGGTACATTTTGGAGTGTTTTTAGTGCAATAGCCAAAATGGACTTAAGAGCACTGACGCGCACTGACGGAACTGATCAAAAAAATATTTCCCATTTTTCCCATGGTTCACTTACTGAAAGAGTCGGCGACTCACAAGCTGCAGCAGCCATGAACCGTGCAATATCTTCGAAATATCGTATCATAGTCGATCATAGTCATTTGGTTTCATCTATGATTTTTAATAATGGGTTTACACATTTTATATTTATTCAGCAAATTATTATGGCTTATTATAGCGTTAATTACTGTATGCGATACATGGATTAGAACTTAATAAGCTGGATAATTCAATGAATCGATTTATTTGAACAATTAATAGCGGCCAATGTTGTAACTGTATTAAATGATTGTTGCCTGCTGGCATGGGTGTCAAATCAGAAGGAAGTAAAGCGTACTCAAATTACGCTCGAAACGCCTAGGTGAACGTAGAGTCAACCTGTTCAACATTGGGTCGACAAACAGTCGGTAAGTAGCGCGTTGTGCGGATGTCTTCTTTCTTGCCGAGCATAAAAGTCAACACTTTATGCTTTGCCTCTTGTTCCAACTCTTCGCCTAATTTTGGGTTCGTAACACAGTGAAATCCAATCTGTACAGAAAAAAAATAGATAGCAAATTTATTTTTCATTCATTCTGTTGTCTAATATTTAAACTCATACTATAGTGGGCTTGGAAGGGCCGTAGCAGGATGCTCGGCATTCTTTCACGATGCTAGTTGAAAAACATCTGGCTTCATCGGAACTACGTACTACCACAAGTGTTCGCCGAATTATGCAACTATCAGTAGGTGGGGAGCTTGGAGGCGAAGGATAAATGGGGGGTTCCTTTGAGTCTCGATCATGTTTGTTGTGGCAGGTATTTTGCTCCTCACTAGGAAGAAGTTGACGATATGTACAATTGTAATAATAATTTGAATATTTTATTAAGTCAATGGTAGTCTCCCTACCGTAGCTGGCCGCGGACTTTGTCGGGTAGACCCAAGCACGTCCTTCCTTGGTGGCCATCGTTCAGTTGGTAAGAAGCGGCCATCAAGGTTCCTGATGAGAGTGTGCAACGCTGAGGATCACGCAACTCGGAAACGATTTCTCCATCCATGTTACCACAAAGGCCGATCATCTTTCCTTGGAATGATCTGGGTGCCTAAAAAAAAAAACAGAACGCAAGTCCTTATGCATCAGCACAAAAGGGAAATTTTGTAGAAACACAGACCTTGACAGTGACGCTGCTGGAGGCGTCGGAGACTATGTGAATGTCATGGCTGTGTGAAGAAAGCTTGAATGCAGCTGGCCCGATCTGATGTATGGGAAAGGAGATATTAAATAGACTCCGATACAGATCAAACAAAAGACAAAACCAACAACTAGATCATTACGGTTCTAACAGCTAAACTCTTTGGCAAAAATTGTTTCTGCATAATAAGGAAGCAAGTATAATGTATTACAATCAACAATTCCGGCACTTAGTGACGTTAGGTTTTATACTATATTTTACGCATCAGACCTTATACACTCCAATGGACGGTCGTGAGCTTGACTGATTAGCCTGCTCTGCATGATGAACCTCGAGTGGTTGATCCTCGGTGACGACCACGTCCATGTCATTGTATCGAATTTTTAGGCTGGCTGCGGACACTTCCAATTTATCTCTTCCAACCAACAGGGTAACGGTCTATATAATAAATGAATTTAAGAAATGAATTATTAGCAGGTGGCGGATAAACAATTAAATTAGACAGTAAGAAAATCTAGCCATCACCCACTTTGTTCTCGCCATCTTGACGCATCAGCACGGCCAGCGTCTCGATGCCTGGAACCGTCAACACGACATGCTCACAGTCGTTGATGTGCGCGTTGTATTGCACTTTGTCGAACGTCGTAATGCTATTCCTTTCCAAGCGACAAATCGCTATATTATGTTTAACAAATAGCAATTAAATTTGGTTAATATTTTTCGGTAAATGTTAAAGCGACAAAGAAATAATTCGAAAATGGCCTACGAGCAAATCCATCGCTGATGGTGTTGTCGATCAATCTCTCGATGAAAGAACTCTTGGCGCTGATTGGGAAAACCACATTGTCCGTGTCGGAAAGCGGAAGTTTACGGAACAAAGTGTTGGACTGCGGCTTGAAAAACATCAAATCAACGGCCGACAAGGACGGTTGAACTTTGGCGGAGATTCGCAGCTGCTTGTTGGCGTTATTGACTCCGACTCGATTTTCCGACAGGTGCGGATAGAATTTGCTTTTCAGCCAGCCTTCCATGCCCAGCGTGGCGTTCAACAGTATGGGTAACATCTTCACGAACGAGACGGAAAAATGAAACCGTCAGGAACTGCTTTTCGATAGCAAAATTAGGAGAACTATTATCGGATGAATGAAATTATACGTGGCCGTATTTGACGGTGGCGTCGTACTCGTCCAGCACGGTGGCAAGCTCCTTGACAGCCAGACATTGCTCATGGCTGAATTCTCCACGAGATTCGTGCATGATGCAATCTCGATTCTCTGGCGAATCTTCCACGTATCGCCCAAACGTTTCGCTGCGTCTCATGCCAACCTAATCATTTTAAACCTATAGTTACGTGGATGCGCTAAATGGAGATAGTGCAACTATACGTACATCAACAACGATCTGATGGTCAGAACAAGAGTCTCCAAAACCAATGTTGGCGTTCCAAGAAGCTTCCATTGCTGTCTCAATCAAAGTACGTCGGTCCAGGGAAGGTAGTCGCGGATAGTTTCCGCCTCCTTCAATGCATAACTATCAGAATGAAAAAAATAGCCGGCAATTTTAAGCATATGTTTTGTTTTTTTTTAAATATTTAAACTAAGAATTCCTACGGTAAACGGATCCGACACTTCTTGATTGATGGGTAATTCCAGCTGAGCATTAACGGCCAGTTTGGTGCCTTCCGTTCCGTATGCTCCAGCAAAAGAGGCACCATAAATCTTAGGCGGTGAACCCATTTTTTCCATGATAAACTTGGCGTCCACGTGAATGGCCGATCCTTTTGGTACAGGGCCCAGAACCTTCGCCAAGAACAAAACATGAAATAAAATTTTTTTAATTCAATCAGCTTGATAATCCTCTAGTTAAAATAGGAAATAGACACCTAGAGTTAATATTATTAGATCTATTACAAGATAATACCTTGTTAAGTTTCTTCTTGATTTGAGGTTCCATATTGTTTGACAGGTACTGAATGCGATTGGCCGGTTCTTTGATGGCGGCAGGTGATTTCGAACCTGTGCTGTACACTTGAGTTCCTCTATCCAACTTATCTGCTGCATCTGCAAAATAATTGCATTCAAAATTTTAGAATTCTCTCTCTGGTTCGCTTGAATTGTTATCACTAATTGAGATTTTTTTACCGAGATTCAAGGAGAAGACAATTTTGGTGGTTTCGGAGGCAATTGGATCCAGAGTAACGCGGTAAGACTGAAGGTGGAGTGAAACAGGAAGGAGAGCAAAGTTCGCGTCCATGAGGATTTTGGAAAGTGGTTCTTGCCAAATGGATCGATGATTGGCCGAAGCTGGAAGTTCACTCCTGCTTGTCCAATCCAATTTCAATCCGGTCTTGCCCCCGACTGGATATTGATGCTGAAATTGAATTGTCAATGATACAACACTTTATTATAATTGTAAAAACCGGTAGTTAATTAACATTGGATTTGGCTACCGTCTGAGGAGTCACTCCAAATGCATGAACATCTTTTGATTCACCGGGACTAGGATTAATTGGCAGGTCCGTGCCGAGAGCCTGTAGAGCCGTGAACGGCCGGACCCGGTAGTGATAAAGGGTGGTAAGCCCAGCCGGTCCCGATGAAGCCGGCTTCCAGGCCGTCATCAATTTCCAGTTGTCTAGTTCGACACCAAGAGTTAACCGGCCAGGTAGACTAAGGGTCACGTGAGTGTCAACGCCCGAAACTGGTATCGCTTTAGTGAATTCCACGTTGACACTCATGCTGGCCATCAATTTGACGACTATTCTACGAATGACAATCAGCAATATGTTATTTTTAAAATCGTTTAAAAAACGGACTGAAATATTTTTAAATACGTTGGCTTGACGTCAAGTTCAAGACCCAGATTCTTGATAGAGGCGGAACTAGCCCATTTCTTCAAATCCATAAAATCGCTGAAGCCTCCGTTGGTGATTTGCATATCACCTAAGATAAATTGGGCTCGAATGAACGCAATTGTGATAACTGAGAAACGGAATGTGCGAGATACCTTTGAAAGATGTCAAAACTTGAGTCTGAGTGCGTGTACTAATCATGAAGCCAAGCGTGCTTGGCACCAGAACTTCAGCGTGAGTCAAAGGCATCCACTTGCGACGGGAAAATTCGCGCTTGACAGAGACGCTACTGGAAGCCCATAGACCTGTGTCGGTCAATTTTCAAAATTTATTTTGTAAACAGCTTGGCAAGAGTTTTAAGTTAATACTTTGTATTAAGTCGGTAATGCCTGCCTCGTCGAAGGAAGTGAAATGATGAACAGCTTTCATCAAACTCAGATGCAAGAAGGCGTCCGCCGATCCGGCGTCCTGTGCTGGAATGGGACTTTTGGCGTTGAGCTGTTTCTTCACTCGGCGCAGGTCTGGATGCAGGTCGAATTCGCGGAAGCGGCCGCTATTTCTTGATTGAGAACTGTCACCGTTCTCCGAGGACGGGTTGAATTTGGCCACAATTCGGTCCCAGGCACTTCTCCAGTTTTCTCCGTACGCTTCAAACTAAAGGAGATTTAAATTTAAAAAACTATTTGCTGGTTTGTATTTTTCATTATTATGGTCGTTTACCTCGAAAATGTCAAAGTGGTATGGCCCCAGAACCCAACTGAGCCGACTGTACAAACTTTTGGGGAAGATGGACTCTTCAGAATTAAACATTTCGCTGTGGAACTCGGCGCCGGCGTTGCGTTCTGCCACCAACTGAGACCGTTTCAAATTGTATGAATATTTCAAACCTAAGGGAACGCGTTTGGCTAACGGCAACACAATTTGTGCCTTCTCCGATCTAATCAATTGGCCAGAGAAATTTGATGAACTATGAGTTATACCCAATATTATAAGATTAACTTACAATTCTTTTAAGTTCTCGACCGGTTCAATGTTGCTAGCCAAGCTGGAAAGAGTCGTGTACACGAAGGAGGCTACCTGAAATCGGTAGATATGAAAAAAAAATTTAAACGTAAGTAAAATAATACACCAGGTAAACCTAAATAAAGTATACTATACTATAAAGGTGTACCGTCCTAAGATACCTGAGCGCTATGTTCAAACCAAGTGGAAACGGCGATCCTCTGCCACCTATACGCCGGAGGATTGGCTAAAATGAGCAGCGTGAAAGCTGCCATACGAACCTGTGAGCAACAAATCGAAATTAATTTAGTTGTATTGTATGATTTCCCGCTTATGTACAAATCTATTCAATAACTTACTTCACTACTCTCGTTTGGATTCTGGAAAGTAGTTGACAGGACTTGGATGACCTTTGTGTTGGAATCGTGAGCAATTTTGTGCAGACTGATTACAGCCTTGGTCCTGATGAGCGGAGAATAATCACCCTAATATCGGATGATGAAGATAAAAAATCAGACAATTTGACCAGACAGACATATTTAAATTTAACTGTGAATACCTTAGCTTTAATAATGGGAAGAACGACGGAGAGAATGGATTCGTGGCCGATTTCTCCGAGGGCCGTCAGTGCAACCATTTTGTCTTCGATTGAGCCCCCTCCGTTGATTTCTTTGTAGAGGAGCGGGACCAGTCGGCTGGTAATGAAAGCGTCGTTGGGTTGGCAAAAGTCGCCGTAGAGTCCAGCCGGAAAACGAGTTCGAGCTTCGCTGACGTTAACACAGGCCACGTGCGCCAGTTGGGAAACGGACATCATCGCCGAGTGATAGATGGGCCGTTCCGATCCTGAAAAAGCGCTGGTGGCTTTCAGCATAGTCTATAAATGAATGAACAAAAAAGGTGAAGGTTGCATGTAAACTGCGTTGAAATAAAACAAATCGGTTTTGCGATTGGAATCGGGTCAACAAATTCAGGATTGTGTTACAAAAAGTTCGTTAAGAAGCTCGGCTGTCGGCGTGCGCACGTACAACGGGAAACCGGAAATGGCTTGCAAACTCTCTGACTTGGTTAGTCGTCGGCTCAGAATGGCTTCTTTCAAGAAGGTCACTGTTGGATTGCTGCCAGCTGCAATCACTGCATCCAGCAAGATGCTCCTGTTTTGAAAATTCCGATTTTAAAAATGATCCAGTCCCGAATATTTAGTATTTTCTCGTCACCTCTCAAGAGTCGAGCGATGGCCAATTTCGCCAACGAGTGAACTGATTTTCTGGTAGTCCAAGTGTCGGACGAGATGTGAAATGGCTGAAATCGTATCGACAGCTGCTTCCTCTTGACTAACTTCCATTTGATCGACGGCCTTGGCCAGAAGGCGATCCACCTCTTCCAGAAGGTTGTCGACGCCCTGGTGGAGTTGGTCGGGATCGCGCAGGAGAGGCATCCGCATCAGTCCGTCCGAAAGCCAACTGCTGCTGCTGGCGTTCGTTCCCGGGAAGGAATAGACTAGCGATCCGATGGCCAGTCCACTGTCCAAATCCTTGGGCGGCCAGGCCGAAGAAGACGAAGCGTGGCGGACGGCCTGCAGCGTCAACTTCATCAGCGAAAGAGACCTGAGCTGCTCCGTGTCGTAGGCGTACGGACTGGTCCTCACTTCTCCTTGATGCGTCATCTTCAATAACGTGAAGGATTCCAAGCTGCCGCAGGCGATGTAACGATTGACGGAAGAGCGCTTTGTGTTTGAAATCCAATCGAAAAGATAAATCATTTGTAAAATTATTTGAATAATTCAATGAAATTCACTTCGTATATTACCGAACGAGCTGTTCCGCAAGCGGCCACGCCCGATTTGCATTGCCATCCGGAAGGAGCGATGATGGTGTAGACGGGTTTGTTGAGCCGACACTTGCTGTAGTCCTTGGTCTTGACCACTTGGAAGAAAGTCCCTTCGACGCACAGCTTGGGCATGGGGTTGAGTTTGCTGTCGGAGCGAATGAGGGCATCCGATAACGGGGCGATCTCGTAGAGGGTTTCACACTCGCCAGTCACACCGCTCTGCGTATCGTCCAAGATAAGGAGATTTTCAAAATGTACATACATAAATACGGTGTAGTGACCCTATTACCTCAAAGACTTTGAAGACAGAGTTGACGTCGTCATAAGAGTCTTCCGTTGGCAGGCCAAAGTTGCGCGACGCTGACTCGACACTTCGGCTGCCAGAGACGTGCAGCTGCAACTTGGACGCCACGGCTTTTTTCATGTTGATGGACCAAAACGGCTCGTCCGCACTCACCACCAGCGATTCAAACTGAATTTCATAAATAGCGCCCCAAGTGAAAACTTGATGGAAAATGCGAGTCAATTGATGATTTTTTTTTTTTAAATACCAAGCCCTCGCGGTGACGAATGACGAAGGGTTTCTCTAGAAAATATTTGCCCTCGACGACGACCTGGGTGCCGAGTTGGCTGGACTCGAGTTCGCTCCAGCTCTCGCCGACGTCCGTGTGGAAATTCCAGGCGGTGACGTCCACCAGCTAATTTTATTTCAAACTCCATTTAGAAAGACAAAAAGAGAACCATACGGTGACATGATGATATGATATGACTCCGAACTTTACCTTGACGACGATGGACCCAGCGTCGCGGCACTGGACCGTCAGCTGGGAGTCGAATTTGACACCGGCCGCCTGCGGTCCCAGCTCCGGAATGTCGCTGACCGAGATGGCGTGCATCCGGTAGACGTACTCACTGCCCGCCGCCCATGGTGCTTTTTTAATTTTTCCAATTTTAAAAAGCAGAAAAAGCTATACTATATGCTAACGTGGTAAATGTTATAAATACGGAACTTACTGTATCGGGCAGACGACACCGAAGCTGTCGGGGAAAAGTTGGCAGGTGGTGGCGGGAATATGAAAAAGTAAGATGAGATTTATATCCATCGCGAGTAGTAGGAATGAGCACCGAAACACGGAACAACAACAACAACAACAACACTATGAAACACACTTACCAAGACCCAAGACCAGCCCTACAAGGACGGCCAACCGCGTTTTCATGCCCATCCTAGTGAAATTCGAATCCATTGGCTCATCCACGTATTTATAGACGGGCGACTGCGCTGGCGAGCGCAGGCAAACACGACTGCTGGATGGGCTCGAATGGAGCGAGTGTCAACTGGCTTCCTGATGGGTTGATTATCGCGTCCGTCCCGTCCGAGCCGCAAGGGACGACGGCAACATGTGCGGTAACAGCGAAAAGCAATACCCGTTTTCCGTTTGACCCAAGGGAGCCTTGGACTTTGGTGGCTGGACCATTTCACTCTCTCTCGACCAGTCACGTCAATTCAGCAATCGCAGGCGGGACCGATTCTTTATCTCCTCATGACTCAGCTGCTTGCCATTTTCTTTTCCGACGTGGTTCGAGTATTTCGCGTCATAATAATCGCTCGCTTCCACTCATATCGACACAATCATCAGCAAAAACGTGGTTCGGTGGCAGCGCCAAACGATTTTATTTTATTTTTTTTTCGTCTTGAATTTTTATTGAAATTTAATTTGAAAGCAGTTTCACAGACAGAAGGAAGATGACAAGTTCAACGATCGGCTCCAGTCAATCAGCAAAATATTGCGTTGGGTTTGTTCCTTTAGAAAGAAAAAGAAGAAGAAGAAAAACAACAACATCATTCATTCGACAAAATGAAAAACAATATCTTGAGGGAACTTTGGCACTGGCACGACACGATCCAACATTATACTGCGACTCTTCTTTGAATTTTGTAGCACAAATTGGAAGGGAGGTGACAGAGAGGAAAAGCATAAATTGATTAGAAAAATGATGAAAGCCGCCAGCAAATAAGGGGGGTGGAAACGAGCAGAGTCGACATAAAATTCAATTTTACTGAAACGGCTCGTTTTTTTTTACCCCCAACTCAAAAAATCATATATAAATATCTATATAAAGCTGATATAATGGTCCTCGTCGTCCAAACGCGTCCAAACTGTTGTGCTCACGAATGTGTTACTCCTTTGCGAGCAACCAGCATATTCAAAACGGGATATTTCTTGATGTAGTCGACAGCCTTCTTGTGAGTGCACATGGTCAAATCGTACCCATTACACTTTAAAAGGAGATAAAGAAAAAAACAAATTATTAAAATCAGGCCAAACCAAGTCCACTCTCGAAGGAAGACGCGAAGAATTATATTAAAGACATCTTTCTGGCGAGACGTGCCAAGTGCGAACGTGACGGGTCAAAAAAGTTTCTTATCTGACATCCGGATTTTAGTGATAATCAATATTTCCAAAAGCAACAAAACTGGCACAATTGAGGTAATTACCAAAATACAAGATCTGGAGTTAATTAGATGCAAACATTTCACTAAGCTAGTTCAATTCAAGTTTAATATTTCTTAATTCACTGAAAGACCGTAAATGTTTTAAAAAGAAACAACTCAACCAAATAAAATACCTGCAGTATCTTGTCATTCATCCGCAGACCAGCTTTTGCTGCTATAAATTTATAAAAAATATATTAATTTTTAGATTTTTCACAATAACAAATTGTTGCACTCTCTTACCTGGGCTATTTTCTTGTACTTCAGTGACATAAATTCCCTAAAGAAAATAGACAATAAAAATATGGTAAAATCTTTACAACCAGCAGTGTTACTGCTTAAAGGACTCACATTATCGGAATAGTTTTGTGGACTTTTTCTGAAGTCCTGGTCGATTCCTCCTCCTATTTTAAAGCCACACCTATGCACTTCTCTTCCTTCATGATCTAGGACAGATTCTTTGTGTAGAGTTATGGGAATCTGGAACATACAACACATTTAGACATTTTAGATACACAATATTGTTATTTAGGTGAGTCATTCGAGGTCAAAATCAAACGTCAAATTCGATGGGACACTCACGCTGAGGCATTCCATTGCAGTTCCTGCTTGGTGAAAAAAAGTCGACATTTTGATCTAAATTCAAATATTCTACAGTTAGCTACGCACTAAAAATGTGTCAAAAAGACAAACTAATTGTTTCTCTTTTTCTTTGTGCAGTTAAAAAGAGACAGCTGTCAAACGGAAAACTGAAAACAGTGGTTAATCGGCGAAGTTGCCAAATTTCAGAAAAATTGACAGGTCATTGTCATCGTTTATTTCTAATCATGGATACATCTACATAAAATCTTTTTTTGATAATAAGTTCTTTGAAATGACATGATGATCGAGAATCACGTTGTTGGGAATTGCATCCAAAAAACGAAGCGACTCTCAATCCACAAGTGAATGTCGTCGTGATCCGTGATTGATTGATGGAAAAAAGCTTCAAAACTCAAGATAATGAAAGAACAGAAAGAAAACAAACAAAAATTATGCATGAACTCGCTCTTTTCTTTTGAAATGTTCTTCCGTCAGGAGAAGTCAAAGAATCTGTCGAAGGAATATATAGAAATGGAAGACTACACTCAGACACTCAGATTATTGTGATATGTCAACACACACAAGAGACAGGAACGCTGGAACGCTCTACGTTTTCTCCATTGATAATACTCGACATGGCATATATAATATAGACACAGCGCTACGTTTATATACGTTGATGCCTAATAGGAGAGGAGGAAAGATCCGATACGGAACGTCAAGGGAATAGTATATGATATGAGTATAGTTTCATTGGGAAAAAACAAAAAAAATGAAAGAAATAGTTATTATTATTATTACTGCTGAACTAATATAGGAAAATAGGATCTACACAATGCAACGGAGTTTTTTTCTTCTTTGGATGAACGTCGGGTGTGTGTGTGTGAGTATATGTAAATGATGTATAGTGATGTTGATTTGATTTGACATTCTGTCGGTCACTGTGGCGAGCTGACTAATCCAAGCTGCTCAGATATTACTAAAATTTCAATTCAAGCGGTTTCGACAGAGTAGAGAGATTCGTCGGGTGGCGGAAGGATCGGAAGGGGAGGTGGGGGCGATGCGGGAGGACTAGGACTCTTGGGGCTGCCGTTGGACATCATCCGGCAGCCGGAAGCTGCCAACAAACTGCACACTTCGTCGACTAAGCTGCCGCTCCCGCTGCCGAGATCCAGCGGATTCGAAAACGAAGTGCTGTTGTTGATGGCCGGCCGGCCGTGCGGCGGAACCGGAGGCGGACCGCTCAACACAGGACCCGGTGTCAACGTCATTGGCGTCGACATGGGAGAGGCCGAGCATCCGGATTTCGGAGGCAGAGGAGGAGCCGGAGGCGGTCGGTGGTGTCGCAGCGTTCCGGCTTCGATGGCTTCCGGCGACATCATGAGATTGGACGGGATCATTGAGCCTTTCTTTGGCACTCGCTTGGGATGGATGGGGGGCGGAGATGACGCATCGCATCCGCCGGCAAACGATTCGTCGAACGAGGATTTCGATGATCTCGGCGGCAGGGGCGGTGCAGTTTGGCGCGGAGGAGTCCGGCTCGGAGTCGAATCCACCGTGTCGTGCACGTTGGGCGAGGACAGAGTGTGCCGGGATTGCTGGGCGAGGCTCGTCTGCGAGATTTTGCTGCTCAACGGCGTTCGGGTGATTGTCATCGAATTGATGGGATTGTTGGAACTCAAAGATTCGCGGTCCGTCCCGAATCCGGAATCCCGCAAAGAGGCGGGACTGAAGAAGATGTACTCGTTGGCCCAGCGGGGAGATTTGGCCCGGCTGACGTTGGTGACGGTCGACCTGGGCGTCGTCGAAGTTGAATAGATCGGCTGGAGTGGAACCGATCCAGCTGCACTGGCCGCTTGTAATTTTTCCAGGATTTCCGACGGTTTACAGTAAAGGTCCTCCTCGTCTTCACTGCCCACTTCGCCCACCGTTAGATGGCCGTACAAGCTGCTGCTGGAACTCGAGGAGCGATTGCTGGGCGGTCCGCCGGCCGTCAACGACCGCTGGGCTTTCATGCGGTCCGACACCATCGGCAGTGACGTGTTGAGCAATGGATTGCTGCTGTTCACCTTGGCCGGGCTGTACTCAATTCCGGCGTCGCTATCGGCCCGTCGGTGATGATGGGCTACAGCCGACGGCCCATGACTATTGGCGTAGCGAGCCCCAGTGTCCGGCGAAGGGAATCCCCACTCTTTCAGACGCTGTTTCATCTGGGCCAGACACTCGACCAGCCTTTTGTGAAGCGGCTGGACTTCCGGCGGGGCCAATTTGCCGTGAAGGGCCAATCCAGCCTCCAGGATGCGGACCTGTTCGACGATGCACTGGCGCAGTTGGAGGACGTGTTCCAGGTGTCCAGGATGGCTGGCCAGGAAATCGGAATTGAAGAAAGCCTCCTGGTATTTAGCGATTCCGCCCATGACACAGGCGTCGATGACGCCCTGAAGTCGCATGCTGAACGGATTGATGTTCCGGCGAGGTTCGGCGGCGTGCAACGACGCCAGCTGCTGCAATTCGCGATTGACCGACAAGACCGTCTCGCAAGCGTACTGGACCGGAGCGATCTCTTCGACGTGGCGGTCGACCACTTGGAACCAGCGCAAAATTCCCGGCAATCTGAAAATTTAAAATTCCCGCCATTTTATTCGAAATTCAATTGATTGAACATGAGTTGACTTACGGATGCTCGGTGACGAGCCAAGTGCGTTCGATCCAGAGGCTTTTGAATTCGTTGTCTCGATCAACAGGTCCTTTGTGGATGGGCCGATCCAGCTGGAAGCGGCGGACGTCGTTGACGCGGTAATAGCTGCGAATCTTTTCGTGAAAACCAACGAGTCCGGCGTCGAACACCGGATGGTCCTCCGCCACGGGTTTGACGTTGCAGATCTGGATGTGCTGGCCCTCCGAGGTCAGGATGACGTCGCCCGGCGGAGTGTTTTTGGTCAGAATGTGGGCGGTGGGGAACTCGGTCTGGAGCCGCTGGGTAAATGCGCCGATCCGCTCGTACTCGAGCCCCCGGTAGACGAAGAGGCGATTGCGCAGGAAGAGCGGGAATCCCTGGCCGTAGAAGCCGACGCGAAAGTACTCGGGTTCAGGCCGCAGCTGCGTCAGGATGTGGTCGTAAAAAGCGGCCTGCATCCGCAATATGTGCGAGAGTTTGCCGTAGTCGTAGAGTCGAGTCTCGTAAAAGTCGGCCAGCTCCTTACACAGCGGGATCCCCTTTTCCCAGCACTTGCCGCGGTCGAAATACGCAATGCTCTTCATGTAAATTTGCCTGCGGAATAAATTGTAAAATAATTGAAGTTTAGCCCATTAATAGTAGTAGTCCGGTTTGTTACTCCTTGCGTTGCCACTCCATTTGCGACGAGTGATGGCCGTCGGCTGGCAAATTTTGGCTGGACCAACTCATTTGGTTGGCGTGCAATTGTAACGTCAGGGCTGCTTCGGTGTAGTTGTCAGCCGATAAGTGGAGATCGTGCAATTTGTAGATGTAGCGCAGGTACATGTCACGGCGGTCCACCTCGTCTTTGTAGAAATTCTGAATCAAAATACAAAAATTTTTGAATTGAATTGAAGAATAATTCCGGCTCGTGACAAATTTATGAACTTGTTGTACTTGTACTATACCAGCAAATTGAAGGTGCAGCTCATTCGTTTGTCACGATTCTCTTCGCCTTCCATGACGTTGCGGTAGTCCAGCAGCCGTTCCAAGAGTCGCGTAATGGAACCTATGAAAGCCTTGCCGTGTTTCTGCCACGTCACGTCGCACGATTTCACCTTCTCCAACAATCTGCAACCGGAATTTGAATAAAACCAATTAGTCATTTCACGATTCGCGATCGAGAAGATATAGTCGGAGAGTTTATCTGATTGGGCCCAACAATACTTACATTGAGCTCAACATTTCCCTTTCATTTTGTGTTTAAGAAGCGTTAAAGAGAAAGATCAATTTTAAGTCAATCGCAGAGCAAAACATTGATTGGAAAATGCCACTAATCAAAAAAGGAAATGAAAACACTTACATGGTGTTGAAGAGTTCCTTGTAATTGTCGTCTCCTTTATTCTCGCCCACCAGGACGTCCAACTTGTCAATCAGTTCCGATTCAACCTGACAGAATATGAAAAGATTTGAATTTCATTGAACTTTAGAGGGTTCATTTAATAAATATTTACCTGTTTGAAGTTTCCCCTGTGTCGATGTTCGCAGTCGAGCATGTCGAAAAAGATGGGCAGTGTGGCCCGGCGCAGAGTTGGTTCTGGAACTAGTGTCACTTGCAGAAATGGCCCGACCATCGTCGGTATAAAATGAATCTTGTAATCACCGATGGCATTCCACATAGTCTAAGAATTTTGAGAGAAAATAGTTTGAAATTATTCGGCTTTTAAAAAATTTCAATTTCTATCAAAATAATACCAGAATTTGGAAGCCCATCTGAACCCGCATATCGCCTCCCTGGGCGCGGACCATTTTCAGTCGCTGACTGGGGGTGCGCTTTTCCAGCTGCAAACTGGGTTGCGTCAAAAAAGAGACGGCCAGATCGAAGTAATTGCTCCACAGCTGGAAAATAATTTCATTGGTTAAATCATCACAAATGAAATAAAAGTTTTGACAAGGATTGCTTAGTATACCTGACTGTCGAACCAGCCGGAGTCGAGGAAATAGGCCACAAGCGGTTGGGTCATTTGATCCAGAGATGCCAGCATGACGCGGTTGACAACGCAGTGCATGGTGGACCACTCGGACGGGAAGACGTGCTCGCCTTGGCGGGCCAGCGCCCTCAGCACGGCGAACAGTTGCAGCAGGAAATCCTTGAGCGGTTTGCGTTCCGACAATTCCGACCAGAGTCGGTCGTAGTGGCCCTGATCCAGCAGTTCCAGTACGCTCAGCAAGCAGGCCACCAGAGGGCCCTGTTTCAATTCATCCGCCAAAATAAGAATCATTTTTAATACGATCCAATTGTTACGCCATCCAAATGCCAATTCTTACCACATTGGAATCGGTTTTCTGGGCCGATTGGACGGCCTGGATGAGGACGCCCAGCGTCGCTAAGGTGATGGTTTCGACGTCGCGATACCAAATGTTGTCCACCGTCGTGTCGTCCATCATGCTCATCTTGCGGTAGAAATTCATCATGTGGCCCAGGGTTTCCGTGCACAGGGACATGACCAGCGGCTGCGACAGGTGGAGCCGAAGCTGGCGGCAGATGGTGGCCAGCAGAATGGCCCGAGCGGCCGACGATTCCGTAAAGAGCGGCCCGCGGACGGTGGTCAGGACGAGCTGCATCCGGGCCGTGGCGATCAGCGGATGCGGCTCTTTGGGCAGGCTGTCGATCAACGACGCCAAGAGTTTGGAGGATTCCGCTTGGCTCAGGATTTGGCTCAGCTGTTCCACCACAGTGTAAATATTGCGCAGCAGCACAACCTGGAAAAAAAAAATGGACGAGCCGGATATCAATAGAAATCGCTGGATAAAACATAAATATTCCGGCGTATTGTATGTTACCTGAGTGCTGACGAGGACGTCGCTGTTGAGCGAGGCGACCTTGTTGAAAGTGGCGAAAAGTGACTGGACATATTGGCGGAAATCGTCGTCCTCCTGGTTTTCCAGGATGGCCCTGGCGTAGAGCCGCCGTGACTGGATCACCAATTTGAAGAGAATTTCAAAAGCCCGGAAGCACTGCTGGATCGGCTCGAACTTGCAATCGCTGCTCGAGTGAACCCGGTCAGTGCATTGCTGGACGCAACTCAGCAGTCCCCTAATGAATTTAATTCATTTAAAAAAATAAAAACGAACAATTCAATCAATTCAAAATAATCGTCAATTACTTGTAAGCCAAAGCCGCTGAGAAATGGTCGGTAATGTAGGCGTCGACCACCGATTTAAAGTGCTGGAATTTACTGTCATCCAGCAGACTCAGAATATTGACCTATAAATTAACCAATTAATTAAAAAACCATCACGAGCTATAAATGTCATTAATATGGCGTGAAATCTATTCATTTTTTATTTGACATACCAGGACTTCAAAGACCAGGCCAGAATGGGGCGTGGCGTTGCCTTCCGTATCGGAGAACATGACGAAAAGCGAGTCGAGCACGTCCTGGAGAAACTTGACTAGCTCCTCCCCTCTGAGACGCATGACCAGGTTGAGTGTGTCCGTGATCCGTTCCGGATGAGATTTCCACTTGAGCAACGACAACAAATTGGCTGTGGAGAATAAAGAAAAAATCGATTAGTTTGTCTTGGTACAAATACATCCGGTGAATATAATTGAAAACCATTTTGAGTGAGTTTGGTGGAGCACAGGTAAAAAGCTACCGTGACCGACTCGCGACTGTTTCGATGGAACGAGGCGCAGGACGGTGACGACGAGCCGATGGAAGAAGTCGACTGAACGGCCAGGGCCGACTGGATCTGTTTCGTCGAGTAGGGCAACTGGAGATAGGAGACGGAGGGATCCTTGAAACGGGTCTGATCCTCCACTTTGTAGACCAGCAGTTGGTGCTGGCCGTCGGGCAAAACCGTTCCGTCACGGTCCATCAACGGGATGAAGGAGAAACCGATGAGCCGCTTCTCCGTTTTATCTTTGGCTAATCAAAATTGAATTGAATGACATTTATTTTATATTTTTACTGGACCATCTAAATGGCCTAGCGCTAAAAAACTTACTGCTGCAGTGCCGGTACTCTAGCCGCAAATGGGCGCCGTAATACTTTTCGATGGGCAATGAAACTTTGATCATCTCGTACCACACTGGGCTGTTCATGTGGTAGAGGACGACAGATTGGTGTTGCGTCACACCCTCAACATTGGAGGCTCCGTACAAACAATTCTATCAAATACACACACAAACAAAAAATAAAAGAGATTTAATCATTAAAAAAAAATTCAATTCAATTTCAGTAGTTGTTCCCATTGTTCCCGATCAACAACAATGTGATGAATTGTAAGACGGCCAGAAAAGAAATATGTAAAGATAGCGCGCGCAGAGTCTGACGATAATAATAATCAAGGCCATCAAAGGGCACTGGGCTCGACACTCTCAAAACTTATCCACCAGACTCGACCGGTTGGTGGTGGGGATTATTACACGTCCAAGTTATTCATGCGTGTGGCAGCAGCCCCGACGAGTAGAAGGAAAGAAAAGAAAAAACACATTGGCTGATTATCATCGGTGGGGGGAAAAAAAAGCCGGTTTCCCTACTTAATTATCATACGGGTTGCGTGGGAAAAACAAAAATGTTAAAATATAAAATAAGCGGCGTGTCGCCTATAGCGCGTCGCCATTAAAAATCTGGTGGCGTCTAGAACTCTCTCGGTTCGTGCCATTTCGTGTTTTCTACCTGTTAATATCGTTTTGTCACAACATCATCACACCACCCACATTTTGTATTTTTTTACCTGGATGGGTCGGCCGAATTCGTCCAGGACCAGGACGGTCACCTCGACGTTTTTACTCGACGATTTGCCACCGCGCTCGAAATCGCCGCGTTCGATTACAAAGTACAAATCGTTCCTGGATAAAACCGGAAGTGATTTGTTTGGTTAAGACGAAGAAATCCCCCGAAGGTAATTAGCGTATAGAGAAAATACCTGACGTCACCGGGCATGATAACATCGGGAAAGCCCAGCTTTTGAGTCAGTGGGACGTTCTTCAGAAGGTGAATGTATTCGTGACGCAAGGCGGCCAATTCGCCACGCAACAGCCTCAGCGAAACCACCACACCTTGAAAATAAAAAGAGAAATGAATGAATGGAAGCCGGAAGTGGGCCAATTACATAATGGGATGGAAATTTCTTACCTTGAGAAATCTGTCCGGAGAGGAGACTGAATTTACTGGTGGATTTCTTGGCCACCAATTCGTGCTGCCAGAGTCCGTAGTCTTTCTCGTCGCTCTGGTACAATTTCAGAGGAAATTCTCTTTCTTCCTCTTCTTCCAGGGTGCCTAATCCGCCGGCGTCGGCCAGCAACTCGGCCAAAGGCAAGACGGCGACGGCGTGCGGGCGCCGGTACGTCTGACTGAGCGGCTTCTTGGACGACTCGGTGTAGAGTAGCCGGCCAAGTCGGATGACTTGGACGACCAAATAAAGATCCTTTTTCAAATCGGCGTTTCCCAGTTCCTATTAAAAATAAATAAAAATCAAAATAAAATCTTTTTTCAGATATCGAATATGCAAATTTCGGGCGGATGAAATAGGTGCGGTCGTACCGTGAAGAGCGTAGCGCTGTGATTGGCTTTGCCGATGTAGCTGGAGAAACCCTCTTTGAGAACTTTGACTAGAAACTTTTCACTATATAAATACAAAGAACAAGTTTTGGTTTTTGGTTTTTGTGTGTGTTCCAGACGAAAGAGATAAATTTCAAATCGTCAAAGAGACACGGGCGAAATAAAAAAGTGTTTGTTTGTTTTCACCTCACGTAACGCGAATGCTGCATGTCGTAGAGGGCGAAGTTCACCTCGGCGTCTTCGCCCAGCGAGCATCCAAAGTGACGCATCGACAGGTACAAGTGATGGGTCGCTGGACGCACTTCCGGATTCTTGCCACCTCTGGCCGGCAGAGTGGCGTTCCACTAGTGCACAGATAAAAATAAAAATCACCAACATTTCGAATTGAAAGTTGAATAATACATAATCAATTGAAAACAAATGTCGAAATGAACCTACCGTGGTGTTGCGGTTTTTTTCAGCGCTGGCCACATGCTGATTAATTGAGAAGCGTGATTAGAATGTCATTGCATTTGAATTGGCCAGTATTTTTTTTTTTTTTTTAAATTGAATGGACTTACGACGTTGTAGAGTTGATACACTCCCAGAGTGTCCGGCCCGACGATACGGTCATCGATTCTTGGCACTAAATCCAACCCAAGTTTCCTAAAAAAGAAAGAGAATTTCCAATAATACATTTAGAATAGTGTGTGATAGGAGTTAGACACCGGCGGACAGGTTATCGGTTGTCGCCTGGGATTGGCACACGGAATATTGAACGACAACCAAAAAACCGAAAAACCAAAACGAGACGATGTGACTTTATGGCATTGGAGACAAACTTTTTCCCTTTTTCTTTACAGATTTTTACAATTTAACAAGCGCAGTATGGGGGACCCTGAAGCCGTAAAGTGTCGGCCATGTTGCCCACGACCCTGCCTTTAAATCCGGTATTATACCCCGTTTCAATTTAAGATGCGCTAGACTTTAAATAACGAAAAAAAGAATTCTCTGTTCCATGTTTTTCTTCTTTTCTTCTGCTTAAAAAAGAAAAAAAACCGGTCGAACTTGTGTATCCCCAGACGATAAAAAATATACAGACACACACACACACTATGGCGGAATGGATATAGAAAAAGGAGACCCAATGGCCAAATAGGGTCGTCGTCATCGACCACTATTTTTTCTGTTTCTTTTTTACACGTTCGCCAAGACCGGTTTGAAATTATTTTATGGAAAAAACATATGCTAAAAATTTCGAGGCGATTCCCTTTTGGAACGAGTGATAAAGAGAGTTGCAGGGACCACTCAAATTAAGGTTGAAAAAAAAATATAATCTGAAAGAATTGTAATAAATAAAAAAATGTTTCTTTTGAGGGGAAAAATAAAAATCTAGAAGCTGTAAAACGGTGTCTAGTGTATCGTATAGAACTACCGTTTGCAGTAGCCGCCATTGCGATTGCTGTCAACTTTTCAAAAGAATAAAAAAGAGGCTCTCCGCATTCCGTGACATACGACCCGAAAAAACTAAAAATTGCCGCCATTTTTATTCAAAAAAAGATTTTTTTTTATTTTTTTAAATTTTGGTGGCGAGATGCTATCGGATGTTTCTTCGGTCGTCATCCGACACTTGCGTAACAGCGTGACAAAATGGAAGACGGGGGAGAATATTCGATATTTTTCTTTTAAAGAATTCACCGACCATGAGATCTCGGTGCCGATATCTTTCACACACACACAGACACACATACAAAAAGATGGCGGCTGCGTCTCCATGCGCAACTCATAAACTGGAATTCATTTTTTTTTTTTATAATTTCGAAATTTTTCGTTTGCCCGTTGGGTAGGGGGTAGAAAACCAACGGTAACCACGTCGACTAATCACAAATTCTATTGCGATATCGACTCAACGATTTGGCGGAAATTTAAATCAACCGCCGAGAATAATGTGAGCCAACATCTTGCGGCGCGGTGAAAGAAAATTGTGAAATTTCCGGTCTTACTCGTTGGCATCCATCAAAAGCTAACAGAGCCAAGGCTTCCGCTTTTTTTCCTACCCCGAGAGAAATGACGTCAGAACCCAAAACTCGACCGGGTTTTTCTTCCACGATTGCCTCACATCATCCTGTCGAAATGATCTGATAGAAAATCCGATCGGAATAGACTTTGGAATTCAGTCGAGTCGTAGACACTGTAAGGCGATCATCATGTCGGTCGTCGGATTGCTGGCCGGAATCGGAGCCTTCTTCAAAGTGCGCCACTTGGCCGACAAGGCCGTCATCGACAACCCCATCTTCCGTCTTCACTATCGCCTGACCAGCGCCCTCTTCTTCGCCTTTTGCGTTCTGACGACGGCCTTCGCCTTTTTCGGCAAACCCATCGACTGCATCATCGACCCCGGATTCTCCAGGCCGGACATGTTCACTACCTACTGCTGGATCCAGAGCACCTTCACTTTGATCGGAAACAAAAACCAGCAGAGAGTCGGACAGGATTTCGCCCATCCGGGTGTCGGGCCGCAGTCTTCCGGCCACGAGATGCGCCACCACAGTTACTACCAGTGGGTCCCGTGGATGCTGTTCCTCCAGGGAGCCTTCTTCTACCTGCCGCACTGGATCTGGAAGAGTTACGAAGGCGGGAGATTCAAAAATCTGACGGACGGCAGCCGCGGCCACAGCGTCGGAGCCGAAAGTGAACGCAAAACCCACTGCTCCGCACTGTTCCGCTACCTGGCGGAAACCATCCGCAGCCACCGCAATCTCGTCTACGTTTACGCCTTCTGCGAAGTGTTGAATTTCGTCAACGTGGTGGGCAACATTTACTTTGTCAATCGGTTCTTCAATGGCGCATTTATCGACTACGGGTCGCGGGTGTTGAGTTTGTCCAACGAAGACCAGGAGAACCGCACCGACGCCATGATCGAGATCTTCCCGCGGATGACCAAGTGCAGCCTCCACTACTACGGCTCTTCCGGAACCATCCAGCTGTCCGACGCTCTATGCATCCTGCCGTTGAACATCGTCAACGAGAAGATCTACATTTTCCTCTGGTTCTGGTTCATCATTTTGGCCGTCGTTTCCGGGCTGGCCGTCGCCTACCGGCTGGCCGTTTTCCTCTCGCCGTCGCTCCGCCTCTTTCTCATCCGCCGCTTGGCGTCGCCGTCGTTGGTAAATTTTTGAAAATATTGAAATTAACTCGATTATCGATAATTGAATTGCAATTTTGATTTAGGACTCGTCCAAAATGGTGGTTTCGCGCGTACCCTTTGGCGATTTCTTTGTCCTGCACATGCTGGGCAAAAATCTGGAGGGTTTCTTGTTCAACAACTTGATCGACGAAATGGCCGTCCACCTGAGCAACACCCACCCGGACGAGACGAGCCGACCCAACCGATTCACGCGCCAAAATTCGAAATTGTCCGAAATGGTGTCCAACGCCGGAAGGAGAGCCAGCGAATCGGCCGGCAAAACCAATTATTTGCCATTGGATGAATATCCCACCAAAGTCGTCAATTAAGTCATCATTCACAAAATTATTCCTTCCTTTTTAATTTTAATTTTTTAAAAATGTTATTCGCTGTTTTATTCTTGAAAAAAAAATACATATACGTTTTGTTTTTTCGGCAGCCATTAATTTGATCATTTTGGGGGGTTTGTTTGAAGTTAGTAAACCCCTTCTCTTAAAGCCCTGGGGTTGTGCCACGTCGGCGGGGGTGAGGTAATCAAAAGGTGTGGCACCATTTTGTCGCTTTTCACCATTTCGGCATTTTCAGTGGGAGTGCTCAAGTGTCAACTACTCGGAATCGCACCAGGTAAAAAAGAAACCAGACGGACAAGACGAACCGCAAATTGACAGTCTGAAAGATTGGGACCGGTTTTCTCTCTTGTTTCAAATTCTATTTCTATTTCTTGGGCAGCAGGTGATTGTTACAATGTCGGTGCTGGGCTTGTTGAGCAATTTCGCCACGCATTTCAAAGTGAAACATTTGAAAGAGAAGCCGGTGGTGGACAACGCCGTTTTCCGGCTTCACTATCGTTTCACGGCCGTCTTCTTCCTGGCGGCCAGCGTTCTCATCACGGCCGTCAATTTCTTCGGCAAGCCCATCGTCTGCACGGCGGACACGTTCCCCAGGCCGGACATGCTCGACACGTACTGCTGGATCCAGAAGACGTTCACCTATCCGATAGCGGCCAATAACCAATCGGATCCGGGCGTGGGGCCGGACTGGAAGACGATCGACAAGCGGACCCACAGCTACTACCAGTGGGTCCCGTTTGTCCTCTTCTTCCAGGGACTCTTGTTTTACTTTCCCCACTGGATGTGGAAGAATCAGGAAGGCGGTCTGATCGGGCGGCTGACGGAAGGCGGACGGCGCGGATGCACTTTGCAGAGCGGAAAAGATGAGCCTGGGAGACGTCCTCTCCTGTCTGATTACCTCAACCAGACGATGGGAACTCGCGGCTATCTGGGCGTGGCTCACGCCACCTGTGAGCTGTTGAACCTGGTCAACGCCATGGGCAACATCTACCTGATCGATTTGTTCCTGGGCGGATCCTTCTTCGATTACGGCTGGCAAGTTTTGACGTTTACGGAAAAGGACCAGCTGTTTCGACACGACCCGATGATCCGAATCTTCCCACGGGTCACCAAATGCAAATTCGACCGGTACGGGCCGTCGGGGACCCAGGAAATTCACGACGCCCTCTGCATCCTGCCGCTCAACGTCCTCAACGAGAAGATTTACATCTTCGCCTGGTTCTGGCTCGTCTTCCTCTCGATGGCTTCCGTTTCGGCCCTGATCTACCGGTCCCTGGTCGTCATTTCCACCCGGGTCCGCTTGGCCGTTTTCAAGCGGATCGGGACGACCACCTGCGACCCGGAGTCTGTGGCCATCCTCAGCCGGCGTCTACCTTATTCCGATTGTTATTTGCTCTTGATGCTGGGCAAGAACCTTGACGGAGTGGCGTTTCGTGATTTGCTGGACGATTTGGCCCATCACCTCGATCACTCCCATCTCGACTGTTAAAAATGTGTTTGTTTGTTTGTTGTTGTTTAGTTTTCCTTTAATAATAGACGGCGGGACCCACTACTGTTCAGTTATTATGCAAGTTGTTATTTGGTTGTTGTTGTTTGGGTTGAAAGAAGAAATCCGGTAGCCGGTCGGTCCCATTAAAGATCGGGGCGCCTATACAAAGAGAGTGAGGCTCGTTATCGTTGTATATTGGAGATATATAGACAATTTTTGGGTTGAAGGAGGGTATACCCTAGGCCAGCAGCAGCCGGGCGATTGAGATTTCAAGCTCAATAAAAAGAGGCCATTGAGGAGGGCTGGTGGCTGCTGCCGCGGGATGAATAATGAGGGGCAACTTCTTCTTCTTTCTCGGCCCTTTTTGGTTATATATCTAGCAGCTAGCGCTTGCAGCCCCCACATGGGTTAAAAATGAGATCTTAGACAACTCGATTTTCTCTTGCACATCTCACCCCTCCCTCCCATATGTACGCCCTTTTTATTTTTCGTTTTATTTTTTGTTCATTCCAAAAAATAAAATAAAAAAAAACCTTTTTTTGAAAAAAGTAAAAAAAAGTTTGAAAAACAACAACCGGCAAAAGCTTTAGGTTAGGATAATCCATCAGTCATGACCTCACAAGGGGGGCAGCGGCAACTTCACAAAACCCCCTCTAACCACAAACGAAAATATTTAGAAAATATGATGAACACAGTTTTGTAAAAAAGAAATAAATAAAAGTTGGAAGATATTCTCTCGTGTGTGTGCTGCTGGGGGATTTATTTGTTAATACTTTTTTTCTTCCAGAAACAAATGAAAGAAAATGGCGAATGTTGCCATGTTTACTCGAGCCGTTGTGTGTTACACACACACAGACAAAAAACTAACAAATATTTTCGCTTTATTTCTTTTTTGGAAGTCCTTTGTGTGTTGCAAGTTGAGAGGGGAAGAAAGAAAGAATTATTTTCTTCTTCTTTTTTTGTTTTCCTGGAACCTGTTTTGGACTCGGTGGTTGCTGCCTGGCTGGCCAGTATATAACTAGAGGCTGGCTGTAGGGACTGGCTCTCACTACGAGTCGAGAGCTCCTAGCAACCACAGGTGTGTCTCTCTCTCGCGTGTTGTTACTCTCAGAATTCAGTGAATCAACCAAATATATCATTCGTCAACTAGTGTTTTTACCCCACAAAAAAACCAAGTGCGTTAACCCAGTGGACTGTGTTGTAAACGACCGACATTTTCGGATCAAAAATCTCTTTTTGCTGCCAAATTTTTAGGTAAAAACAAAAAGTTAAAAACTACTACTACCCCCCACCAAAAATAGTTTTGGAACACATGAGAAATTGGTCGTAAAAGACCACACCTGGTAGATTATATACACACATACACGTCTCTTTTGTAAAAGTCGTATCTTTCACGGCAGGTGATCCTCTTGGTGTGGCCTCCCCCCAGTCGTTACGTTAACCAAACTGGCCATAACTCGCAACGAGGGTTTTTTTTCATTTTCATTTCTTTTTTCTTCTATGGGCGCGTAACCGAATGTGATCAAGTCATTCATCCTTTTCTCTCTCAAGTCAAGTGCACAACAATTTCCCAGAAAGAAAAATGGCCACCCAGTTGTTTTTGTTTTTGTCTCTTTCGTAGTCGAAACGTTTTCAGTCCCCAGTGTGTGTGTGTGTGTGTGTGTGTAAGAGCAAGCAATTGATCCACGACTACTGAGGTAGCCAGGCCCAGGCCGAGAAATTCCTTGGGGCTATTGGGAGAATAACATTTTTTTGTTTTTCCAAAGGGGGGAGATGTAAGAAAAAGAATCGAAGAAGTAGAAAGGAAATCGAGCGATAGGCAAACCCCCAAAAATGGGCCCGAGACATTCCAAATGGGACACAAGACACACACAAAATGAAAAAAGAAAGAAAGATGCCGTGCAAATGAAGCTCTGGTCCCAAAACAAGTCGCTGCACGATGCCGATCACGTTCGACTTGGACCTTTGACGTGGACGCAGTGATTCAAAATGTCTCCCCAGGGGGGATACCAACATCTTCTCTCCTTTTCTCTCTCTAGCTCTCCCCCTCTTGTGTCAACTTAAACAGGGGATGAAAGTGGTCGACTCACGCTCTCATCCTCCACACACACACACACACACAAGAAGTTAGGCAACGTAAAAAAACTTTTAGACAGGTATGCAGCAGCAGCCAGCCTCGACTTAGCCTGCAGCCACATTACACAAAAGGCGAACCGGCTAGGCCGCATTCTTGGCCTTCCAGTCACAGCGCACTTGTGAACCCGAAAAATAAAATAAAAAAGAATTGTTGTTGTTGTTGTTGCACATGTGTTGAAACTAAAATGTTGTCTTTTTTTTAATTTAAATTTTCAGCTGGAATCGAGTGAATAGAGTTAACCGCCTGCCCGTCATGTCGCTAATTGGGTTACTGGGCAGCTTTGCCGGGTTCGTGCGAGTGCGGTACCTGCACGACAAGGCCGACATTGACAACGCCATTTTCCGGCTGCACTACCGTTTCACCAGCGCCTTTTTCTTCGCCGCTTGCGTCATCATCACGGCCTTTGACCTGATTGGCAGTCCCATCGATTGCATCACGGACGACGCTGTGTCGCGGCCGGAAGTCATCAACACCTACTGCTGGATCCAGCACACCTTCACCCTGCCCGGCTCGTCCAAACTGCCCAGCGGCAAAGTGGTCGACTATCCGCAAGCCTTCCAGGGCGTCGGGCCGGCCTACGAGGGCCAGGGCGAGCGGCGCATCCACAGCTACTACCAGTGGGTCCCGTTCGTCCTCTTCTTCCAGGGCATCCTCTTCTACCTGCCGCACTGGATCTGGAAGAACCAGGAGGACGGACAGGTGCGCAGCATGACGGACGGTAGTCGCGGACTACTGATGGGCTGCCTGCCCGAGGATCGCAAAGTCCGCTGCACGGCCCTGTCCAGCTACCTGCAGGACACGCTGCACACCCACGGCCGTTTGGCTCTCGTCTACGTGGCCTGTGAGGTCCTCAATCTCGTCAACGTGGTGGGCAACATTTTCTTCATCGACAAGTTCCTCAACGGCGCCTTCCTGGACTACGGCACACGCGTCATCCAGTACTCGAGTATGGACCAGGAGGATCGTGACGACGTCCTCATCGAAGTCTTTCCGCGCATGACCAAGTGCACCTTCCATCGCTACGGCCCTTCCGGCTCGATCCAGACCCACGACGCCCTCTGCGTCCTGGCCTGGAACATTTTCAACGAAAAGATTTACATTTTCCTCTGGTTTTGGCTGATTATCCTCTCGGTTTTATCGGCCCTGGCGCTGGCCTATCGGCTGGTCATTGTCGCTTCGCCCATCGCCCGGCTGTTTGTCATCCAGCGCGTGGCTTCACCGTCGGCGGCTTCCGCCGAAACAGTCATCCGACGCCTGCCGTTCGGCGATTATTTCCTCGTCCACATGCTGGGCAAGAATCTCGAGGGCTTCCTCTTCAACGGTCTCATCGACGACCTGGCTCTGCGCTTCAACACGGGAAACAGTTCCGGCAAACCCAATTCCGGCGGCCTAGAGTCGGCGCCCATTCTCAGCCCCAGATACGGAATCCCCGGTGACCGATGATTTTTTTTAAATGGAAACCAACACCCAGACGCATTGAAAAAAAAAATATCGCACTAAAATTCCGTAATTAATTGTTTTATTTTCTTTGGTTAAAAAAAATTTTTTTTTTGGGTCTAGTTGTGTCCGTTTGCCTCTCAAAATTTGTTTGTGAAAGATGAAATTTTTTTTTTGATTATTATTTTGGGTTTTTATTTACATGATCCAGCCAGATTCACTGTGATGTGCGCCACCGAGTTGTGTCAAAAATTTGTGTGTAGTTTTTCTTTTCTCTTTTCTGCCCATCTCTTTCTCTTTTTGATTATTTTGTATCTCCCAATTTAATTTTGATACTTGAAAAACAAAAAAACAAAAACAAAAAATTTACTTTTTTTGACTTGATATGCTTTTTTCTCCCTCCAAGTGTAATTGAGTGAGCCAGTGCCACACAAGAGAGAAAGACCTCATTATAAAAAAAAAAAAAATTTCTTCCTTTTTTTTTCTTTTCCGAATTTGTTACCCAACGACGAAGAATTGTTTCTCAAAAAATAAAAAGTGCCGGATGTAAATAACGAGATGATCAGAAATTGAAAAAATGAAAAATAATAAAAAATGGTTAAAAAAAAAATAAATATCTTCATTTTTGTTTTTCTTTAGAACGCCAAAGGAATGGATAACAATTATAATATTCCTTTTTTATTTTAAATTTTATTTTTACGTGTCTGTGAGCTCACACCGATCGCCTTTTGGAAAGTGCCACCAGCATGTCTGCGTGTGTCTTGATATGGTCAACTCTCGGGGTAGTGTAGCCTCAGGATGACCTTTATTTCTCAGTGTCTACCCTGGAAAATGCCCAGTTTTGTTTCTGTTTGTTCCGTTAAGGGGGGAAAAAACATTTCGGGGGGTTGAAAAATTTTTTAAAATAAAAAGGAGACCGGTTTTATTTTACTAAAAAAACCCAGCCAAGCCAAAAAACATCAAATGTAAAAAAGGAATTTTCCTTTTTTTATTTTCCGGGGTTATATTCTGACATTCAAACAAATGATCAGAGTTTTGATGGCACATTTTACAAGTGAAGGCGCAGCCAGACAACCGTGGCTGGATCACTTAACCAAACATCATCAGAATGTGTGGGTACCAGTACCACAAACGCATTTTCACCTTTTTCAAAAAAAAAAAATAGAAAAACTGGGCAAATGCCACACGGACGGGATGGACCAAAGAAAAAAGCGGTCCCTTAACTGGTTTGGATTAAACGAACTAACGCCCCCTGAGGACACCTCTTCTTTGGTTGGTAAAAAAAAAAGAACATGCGTGAAAATAACAAAAAAATGTGACGTACCTGTTGCCAGAGTCGATGTGAGAGGTGATGCGCATCCGCAAATCGCGCAGATGATCCAAGGTGAAGGTGCCGGTCATGAGCTGAAGACGCCAGTCCATCAGGTCTAAAATGGCCGATCGGAGCATCGTGCATTGCTCTCGCTGACGTCTCTGCATATCAAACCCGTCAAATAACATGGCCGTTAGCTTATAGACAGCGATACTCTCTCACACACACACACACGAGATCATTATGCAAATCGGAAAAGAACCATGGGAGCGCCCCTACACATACACAAGAGCCCCAGATGGAAAAATAAAAAGAAAAAGAGAGAGAGAGAGAGGCTGTTTCTATAGACTTGTTGGCCGTTTCCCACGCCCTCGCCCCGGACCGGCGTGTGTTTTCTCCACCTCCCTTTCAATGGCCCATCTCGAACAACATCCCGAGAAAAGAAAGAAGAAGAAAGAATCGGTAAATATGCATCCACGTCGAGATGAACGCCGATATCAAACGTAAAAGAATTATTTATAATAACGAGCGTCGTTCATCTTCCCAAAGGAATTTCTCTTCCTTCTTCTCACACGGACTACAAGGCTCCCCCCTTCGGCTTTCCCGGACGGGATCGATCAATGCGGAATCAATCAATGACCAAAGAGAAGAAGAAGAAAAAAACATTTTGTTTTTTTGTTTTATTTTTGATCAGACGAGATTCCATCCATCACAACTGGTAATCTCGAAAACCTTTTTCTTTCTTTTTGAACGGTCGGATTGAGCGGCAATTGAAAATGGTACACGACGCTGTTGATATGGTATCGATAGAAGGAGTCTACGAGGAAACTTACAAGTTTCCGGAAGCCCCGCCAAGTGATTTCACCCCCATTGAATCAATCAAACAACAACAGCAACAACTAATCCATCAAAGAGGATCAGGGCGTGGCGGTTTTTTTGTGTTACATAGTAAGTATTGTGCACTGTACAATGTCTACGACGCCTATAACGAAACGGGAAAACGTCCGACTTATTCACAAACGACATCCATCTTTCACAAATATTTGTAGGTTTTTTTTAAAATAAGCAACAACGTCCGGATGTTGCGCCAGAACAAAAGAAACACCCCCTGCGGAAAATGTAATGTAATAGAAGAAAATAAAAAAAGGTAGAACTTATTTTTTATTCTTATTTGGGGAAAAAAAGATTGTTGGGAGGGAAGAAGATGACGTTGCACATGTCGTCCAAACACAAGAGAGAAAGAGAGAGGAAATTGAGGGGCCTATAGCGTTATGATATAGTCCAAGTCCTTGACCCTAGTGGGCGGTGGCGGCGGCATTGCCAAGAGACGCTGTCTGATGGTTACCTGTGTGACTCAGGGCAGCCAGTCAGCCAGCGAGGGGAAAGTGGAAAAAAAAAGCGTGAGAAACATCCCCCCCTCCATCTCTCTCTCTCTCCTCCAGTTCTATTTTCTATTTGGCTTGAGGTCTCGAAAAAACTAAACTAAAATAAAAAAAACTCTAAAAGTTGTTGTGAAACAAATACGACAAAGACTACAGGTTTTGTTCCTTTTCTTTTCTGGGGGTAAATCAACTCGTGATCGATAACGTCCGCACCAGCAGAAGCTGATGGTCCGGCTAGCTCTTCCACCTCAAACTGGTCAGCAGCCAACCCAGTGCAGCCCAGAGGAGGAGGAGGAAGATGGCCAACGGGGGCTGATTGTGTGTCGGTAGCTCTCCTGCTGTGAAACATCAGTCCGAAAGAAGGTTGTGTGTGTGTGTCGGTGCAACTTTTTTTAAAAGGTATATATACACACACACACACACCTGGGATGGCCTTTCAGCCTTTGGCTTCTTGATTTTTTCTCTCCCCTCAACAGAAGAAGAAGAAGAAGAAGAAGAAAACAATTTTCAGGTATTTTGGGAAAATAATGGGGAGACCCGTGCGCGAGCCGCTGACTTTTCTTCTTCTTCTTCTTCTTGAACAGTGGCCTTCACGCACGCAAACAACCACCGGAGAGAGATATACGATCTGCTACCAGCACTCGACTCTGTCGCCTTGGTAACGCGAGAGGTGATCCCATACGTTCAAAATGACCCAACATTTCGAGTGTGTGACACGCGCTGACTGCCAGGTACATGAAGAAGCTAAGAAACCGGCGAAACAATTTCTATTTTTTCGGGGGGTTCTTCTTATAAAGAACAAAAAAAACAGTCGAGGCACATCCAAACGGTCACAAGGGCACACACAACAGCCCGATGACCCGATTTGGTCATTCCTCTGGTCGATCGTTTTCTTTTCTTTTTCTTTCCGACTTTGAGTCGCAAGAGCAGCAGCAGCAGCTCATTGGCTCTGCCATCAAAAGAAGAAGAAGAAGATTCCAATCGTCGTCTTTTCTTTTGAAAGTTAAACCCGTCGCCTCGTTAAGAATAAGAGGGGAGAGAGAAAGAGAAAAAAGAGCCGAGTCTTGTGGCATGACAAGCACCTCGGAGAACGGGCGCGGATTCGATCTGCGTGTCACGCCGAGGTTCTTCTTCTTCTTTTTTTGTCTTGTAGATTTTTATTTTTATTTTTATGCTTTTTTAAAAACCCCGTCACGGAGAGAAGGAGAAAAAAAAAGGGGCAATAGACAACGCCTCCTACCATCGGAACCGGATTTTTAATTCCATTTAGTTATTTTTCTTTTTTTGATTTTTCCCGGGGAAGAGAGAAGCCGATGGCTCTCATTAGGATGGAACAGCAAAACGAGATGATTATCGCCAAAAAACTTATATGGTCAACTCCTGGGTTGACTATACTCCCCCCCCCCCCCCCCCCCACCAAAGAAAAGATCTTAGAAAAAAAAAGAAAACGAACGAACCGAAAGTTCAGAGTTTGGCATCCGCGTGTAACGGAACTATAGCGATGGCACAATAAGCGATTGCCCGTATCGCACCGGGCGGGCCCTTTTTTTTTCTTCTTTCCTCTTGTCTGAAAGAGACAGATTTTTTTGTGGTCTCTCTCTCTTATTCTTATTTTAAAACTATTTTTTGACTGATGCATTTCCAACTCTGGAGAATCCCCCAGAAACTAAAAAAAAAAGAACAGAAGAGAGAGAAGAATTGGAATGTCATTTTCTCCCCTAAAGCAGGCGGCTTTTTTGTTTAACATTTTCGACTGTTTCTAGTCTCTGTGCTCGCGTATGTGTTTCAGAGAGAAACCAAAAAATGTTTCCGATTCTTTTGTTTTTTTCCTCGACCGAGTGTGTGTAACTTTCTGGCGCTGTGTTTAAATGTCCCTGGCTGATTTGTTTAAAAAATATAACTTTTTGATTCGAAGAAGAAAATGGGGGATCGGGCGACACACTTGAAAACATTCCAGAACAACTCGAGAGAGAGAGAGAGAGAAGAGTATTTTTATTTTATTTTTGCTCCGGGCCGTTAAAGCTTTCGCTCCGATATCTGCCACCGTTGACACAAGTCATTTGTCTCATCCGGTCCGGGTTCAAGCCATCAGGTGGCTTCACTTTGTCTCCTTCGGCTCTGTCTACTTCGCCCTCTCTTTCTTCTCTCTCTCTCTCTTGTCTGGAACGGTTACACAACCCGGCAGCCATCGTCGTCGTCTATCCAGAGACATTTCAACATTTTTTTGTTTTTTTTTTGTAAAAGAACATGGCCCTTAATAAATATCAACCTTAACTTTGGTGAAATTTAAAAAAGAAAATATTTGCTTTTCTAAACGCAACTAAAACAGGTGCGCCGAATGTTACACATTGCGTCACTCGACTGTGTGAGAACGGCGGAAGTATTGAAATCTTGCGCGTGTTTTCCTACATTTCAGCAGGTTTAGTTTTTTTTTTATTGACAATTCGTATTTTCCGGTGAAAATAGGCGAAGCGATGGCCATCTAACGGTAAGAAAAGAAACTGAATTCAACTCACCACGAAGGATCGGTTCCAAATGACGCCCCATTCTCGCAACACGTTAGTGGCTTCTTCGACAACTGGATCGTCGTAATGCCAACACCTGAGCCGTCGGCGGAACAATTTACAAAAGGAAAAAGGGGGAAGAAACATTAAAAAAAAAAAACGAAATCAATCGAGTGAAGCCAAAAAAATCGATTTTCAAATATTAAATTTAAAAGTTAGTAATCAAACTAGTGAGTGAGAAAGGAAAAGCCATATTAGCAGTGGGCGTTGCTTTGGACTCTATAACAGCTGCATACCTTTCTTGGTCGGATGTAGGTCGCACTTGAACGTACGAACATGGGAAAATTCCCTGTAGAAAAAACAACAACAACACGTAAACCGAAGGTTAAAATGGGGGAAAAAAAATAATCGATAATGAAGCTAAAGTGTGTGAAATATCGTTAATACCTTCAGGCCGGGAGTGCGCAGATTCACGCCCAGGTACCAATCTAAAAATGGAAGGGAAGAAGAAGAAAGATTAAAACGACGAGTTTTCAACAGGAAATGCTCTTATCAAGAAATCAATGAACTCTCTCAGATATGAGAAAATCTCTTTTTTGATATCGCAGCTGTTATCTGGCTGATGCAGCAACACAACACATGTCGAAGAAGTCTTCATGACCGACATTCCCACAAGCACTTAGGAGGTGGGGTGGGGAGGGAGAGTTTATCTTTTTTCCGTAGTATTTACGGTGCTCATTCTTCCATCCTTTCTATAAACACTAGAAAACCATGTGGGCGCACACACACAAAGGCTGCCGGCGAAAAAATCCGAGAGAATTTGGGATTCTTACCTTCGCATATCTGCGTGATTTCCACCAGGTCGCCCAGCTGCAAGGTCAGGCCGTGAGGAACAGACGATCCCTCTAATTGGCTAATAGCTGTCGAAAAACAAGAAATAGAGAAAAATACAAAATCAGGACATTTTTCATTCATAAAAACAAGTTCAAGAGTTTATTTTCTTCTTCTTTTCGTTCTTTGAGGGATGAAACGACTCCCTTTGTTATCGTTGTCCCTCCCAACAGGAAGTTCCCTCTCTCTCCCCCTCTTCTTCATGAATGGAAGGGCTCGTTACACGAGTACGAGAGACGTGACCAACGGCTGGGGCCAGTCTTTAGATATACAGCAGCCAGCAATTGACGGGCCGCCATCGTCAAACGCCCCAAACTACAACTAAAACCTAACAAGTTTGGAAACCTTCCTTCCTTATTGCTTTCCATTATTTAACGGGCGACATTTATCTGATTCCCGCTGGCGGAAAAAAAAAGAGCCAGAAATCGATTGCGCGAATATTGATCCGTGCCCGATCGGCGTAAGACGAAGAAGAAAACTGGCTGTCATCCATTCTTTATTTTACTCTTGTTTCTTTCGCTTGACTGGGCTGTAAAAGGGAGCTGAGGAAGACATGGAAATGTTGTTGGGCGGAATGGATCGCGAGCCAAATGCTGATGATAAGACACACGTTACCTCTTCAACGCTTTCCTGCGCCTATACCCATTTCAAACCTTTCGAAAACACCCTGTCAAGTATACCATAGCGACAGCACAGGATTATTAAGCGGATAAAAGCACGAGGGGGGGGGAGAGAGAATGCTGGAGGATTACAACGTTAGGGGAAATCGAAAGGGAGGGAAAAGTTTGGAGATTGTGCGTCAGTGGCGTCCTCCAAGCTTCCGTGCGTGTAATATGCTTTGGGGTCAACAGCACTGGCTGGCAGAAACTTTCCAATCAAACTTTCAACTTTTGCTGCCGCCCTCATTTTCTCCAACGCAGGAGAAAGGATGTTGCACTGGAAACCAGGAGGCAATGTTGTGACAGGGTTTCAGGTTTCTGATGGATGTCAGAATGGAAAGAGAAATGAAGGGCAGTGCCACACAGTAGCCAAACTAGTCTTCGTGGAATGAAGTTATCACACTGACATCTTGCTCAGCTAATCAGTTGAGAAATGGCCTTTCACAGGATAAAATATAGCATTTCTCACGCTCACCATGACTTGTTACAACAATTGTAAGGAACAACGTGCATGAATAAAAAGTGCTAGACTACATATTATCTTACCCACTCCGATGGTTTTGTCAGGCACGTAATTCCACATATTGGGACATTACCTGGCACCAAATAGATATAAAGCTCTATGGTAAATTGGAACACGCACAATTACAGAGAGAGTGCCAGTAACATTATTGTTTTTAGGAGACTGTCACCAACACTAAAGCGACTAATACACAACACCAACAGAAGAATAAACACAAAAAACAGCTGCTGGCTGGCTGGGTTCATTTACGAAGCCTCTACTCACTGCTGAACGGCTTTCATTTTATTTTCTGGCAACCTCGGCAGCATAGATAATGAAGACTGGTTTCGCATGTGCTATCCTTGTTTTGCTTGTCCTGGCCCTAGCGGATAAACTGCTGTACTGCACCGTGGCTACCAAGGGTGTTGCAGACGAAGATTGTTTTCCTTCTGTCTTGGTAAAATTCTTTGCTGGCGTTTAAAAGTCTCAGGTAATTTTTTCATAAAATTTTTTATTAACAAGTCATATTGTATTTTATTTTGACGTTTGCCATTTGCAAAAGCAGAGAAATCAATTGAATCATTGCAATTGAATAGAAGTAAGAAGAGTGTAAAGAACAAAACGTACACTAGAGGGCAGGACAAGCAAGACAGAATCGGGAAAATCGGAGGAAGGGTAGCAAGAATGCTGGCGACAGTTGCCCATGTAAATTCTCTTATGGAGAGAATCAACCAGTGGTCTTTATCTGTGCTCGGCAGACTAATAGATAATTGTGTAATAGCAGGGGTATGTAGAGATATAGATGGCTGCCAATAAATAATTAAATAAATAATAAAAGCCAATAAATAGTTAAGTTTCCCATAAGGGAATTCGACGGGAAACTACTTTTTTACTAGCGACATTTGTATGGACATGATACGGCGATACGATGGTCCCTTTGAATCAACATCATCTAGGCTGTTGCGGCATATAGACATTCAAAAGGGCCGTTAAGTAAAATTGCCGGAGCCCCTTCTTATGGGAAATTATAAAAACTCAATTAAAATTCCGAAAATTTTTAAATTATTTTTTTTTTAAATAATGATTTCTGAAAATTTTTAATTTATAGCTTTTATCAGCTCTCGATGAAATTATCTGTGCCAAAATTTGTATTCAAAGATATTCTTAATCCATTATTTCGATTTCCTCGGATTGGTGAAAAAATAAAAATCTCGGGTGCGATTTACACAAGGCCGAACAGTCCTTTTGCATCGAAATACCCCATTTTAATTAAGCCTAGTAAAATTTTTCGTCTTATGTTTGAAATTCAAATTTCTAAAATTTATTTTGTTGAAAACCGGTGGGTGGCCAATCGGCGATGATAATACATTTAAATTTGGCAGTGTTCCAAAATTCAAATTATTTGAAACATTACAGAAAAGCGTCTTGTTTTTTTAATACAGACAAATGATAACTGGCAATGCTGTATATTACGTCTGCAAACTTCAACACTTCCCAGTTGAATTTTGCGAATGGTCGAGTAAAAAGAGCTCAAAGATCTTTATATAGAATGCCTTTTTGACTTTTTGTATGTCTCATATACATTGAGATAATCGATGCCCACAGTAAAAATTCCGCCTTTGTTCGTACGAAGAAACAGAAGAGCCCAAACACACTGAATAACAAGTTATTTTTCATTAAGTAAATCTTGTGTTTAAGAATGAAGCACTTTGTTGGGCCTATTAAGCTCAGTTTTTAAGTAGGCCCCCTACTTCACGGGATAGCAAAATGTACCCATTTTTCCTTTAAGAGGCAACTTTTATCTAGATGCCCGTTTCAAAAAAGAAATTCTACTATCTCTGTTTAAACAGTACGTTTTTTCATGTTTCGACAAAGAATGTATGAAGATTAAAATTTCTAAGTGAAATAAATGAAGGGTAATAAACTTTTAATCCAGGTTTTTTAAACTTTCATTTAAATAAATTTAAAAGAATTCTTCAAAATTGCTTGGTTTTTGAAAATCCAAATATGAATTCAGAAACATTCTATTCGATACGCATGTTCCTGTAATTCACGCCGAACGATTGTTTCACGCTGTCACACATAATGCTATACAGGCTCGCGCCAACAATAATAACAAAATGCTTTTTACTCAAATTTTGACGCTGAATCCATGCATGATTCAAAAACTATTTATTTTCTACCTATGTACTTGTAATTATAAAAATAATAACGTCTGTTTTAACAATACGTACACAGTTATCCTTGAAAGTGTCTTTTGCAGGCAAATTAATCTATATGTTTTGATTTTAAATTGTTGGAAGGCTAGCATTAGGGGGGGGATTTGAATGATTATACATAGTTGATGCCTTATTTTCGGCTACTTGTGTATAAAAGAAATTTTTCATTTTCTTGAAAGTTCTAGAATAAGTATGGGGCAAGGTTTTCGTATATCGCTCATATTTTTTTGGTAACACTAGACCTATTCTCCACAACTCGAAAAATCCGTTTTTGAACGACAAGGAATAGGATCTTTATCCATCCACTGGTGAAGACTATGTCAACTTAGTGTCAAATACAGCGAAAAAAATTAGCTACGAGCTGCTGGAATTACTTTAGCGGCGAAGAGTTCCTTTGCAAACTCGAAATAGGCTATATTCCGTGCCTCTCGTTTTGTGGTCGCCATATGGAATCCGAAAGCAATAGTTTGTCCATGGGGGACATACCGTAAGTAATACTTGTAACACCCCGGTTCTCCTGTGTCACTTTTAAAAAAGTTTCCCACCCCTAGGGCGTGCTCTACTTTCGTCCGCGCGTTATGCACAGTAAAATTCCCCCATGACTCAGCATTTAAGCTGACGACGTATGTGTTGAAGTTCTCCCCTCTGTGACCGTCTAGGGTCACTACACCCATATCAATAAGGTGGTTAAGAAAAATTGTTGCGCATACCCTTTTGTTCTCTTTTGAATACTTTGCCATTTTTCGACCAAAAATAACAAACAATTTGTTTGGCTAAGTAAAATACTTCGTGTTTCTGTCTATTTCAATCGATCAGTTTAAGTTACGAATGAGTTCGATCCTAAGAAAATCTCACTTAAATTCAGAAGGAGTATGTACAAATTTCGTAAATAAGAGTTATAACCTCTGCTTAGAGAACTAGTGTAAAAATTAAATCGTTCCTGATTATTTTTTGTTCTTTTACCACATAAATAAAAAAATGAGTTGGGAGTTGATAACTGCAGTATTAAAAAATTTTGATTTCCAACTATGAAAGATTTTTAAAAAACTTTTATTATAATTGCACTTTTTCAGTCAAATACAGGAGCGGAAACATCTTTTGCATCAGGACTTGCTCTGTATGTGGCATGAAGCTGTATAGAAATAGCTGGAACATACCTTCTCAGGCTTAATACATATACCAAAACTTTGAATTCATTACTAACCATCGTTCAACCATCCCATCGTCGAAAGGAAGAGTCATACATTAAATAGATTTTTCTACAAAGTCGATGGGAATAAGTTGTCGTTGAGGCTTTAATTCACCACAAATAGACAAATAAAATCTGTGTGTGTTGAAAAAACTTTTAACTTTATCTAAAACTTCGTTTTTATTTAAATCATATAAAAAGTTAAAAGCATAGGCAACCGCTAAATCACCGCCAGCTTTGGATGATTTTATTTTTGAATATTTTGCTGGGCAATATTATGACAGAATCAGCAGTAGAATCGTTCTTCAATGACTCCGTGATCCTTATAACCAGCGGGTTGCAATGGAGTGTTTCATTATTATCCTTTTCGGCTTGCCTGTGACAAAATTACGCTAAAGGTTTTGTTGTTCCTTGAATGTCATTTTTCTTCTGACCAAGATAGTTTTCAAATGGAAACGCATTTATGTCGTTTATTTCCTAAGACATTGGACAGCAAAAGAAATTGGATTAGAGGTGGGGAAGGAGACAGTAAAAGACTCATAGCTACAAAAATATTCAAGAAATTTTGATACTTTCTTCAGGTAACACTTCTTTCAAAATGACCAAACCCGTATAAACAAGATAATTCCTAAATTCAGTTGCCTTCCAGCGCCTTAAATTATGTGATGAGCGGCCTTTGCGATTAAATTCACCGGGAAAATACTTAATAAGAGATCCAATCAAATAATTTACTCTGAGAATTTTCTCGTCTGTTAGCTTGTTGTTCTAATCACTTTTGCAATATCCATCTTTTAAAATAATGGTTGAAAGGCGTTAAAATTCTCCTTAACAGACTATAAGTGCATATAATCAAGAGGAAAACACTTCAAAATGTTTATATCTAGATGCAAAAGAGATGTAAGTTCCATGTGATGTCGTTTATCTTGTTATTCACCCTTGCGTCAGTCCTGACCCGTGCATTTAATGATTTTAATACAGAACGTCGCATTTTTGTTGTACCAACTACAACATCTTTCACAGCCACGAAACTTGCGTGTCCAACTGTTTCTTAACAAATGTTCGAGCAGGTACACCACAAATGAATATGAATGATTTCAGCAATACAGTTTCCCTATTAATATAAATTCCGTTAATTTCAATGTGTTTAAGTTCCTTAATTAATGGCTCGAGAAACAAATTTAAATCAGGTGGTTTTCCGCCATTCCCACAAAATATAGAAACTGGAAATGGTCTGCTATCATTTGCATTCTTAACCCTGCAAAGAATTGGTCAGAAAACCGAAGGAGAACTTTTACGAATAAGGAGTCCCTCAATACTTATTTGTAATTCTGCACCGACTGAACCAAGAAGTCCAATTCCCAGTTAACGATCATCATCTATATGCCACGGTCTTCGTTCACCGCTGAACCAATGTTTCCTTGAATAGCCCAGCCAAACGCGGTAAGAATCGTTTTCGGCGCGTTCATGAAATTTTTTCGGATTAATTGGATTTTTCATGAAATTCCAAACAAAAAATTTAAAAACTAGTTTCTACTTTTTGCGTTTTTGCGCTCAGTGCAGTACTTGAACTAACCGATAAAACGAAAAAGTAGAAACCCCTGTTAAAAGTTTTTGTTTTGAAATTTTTACTTCAAATTTTATAGAAATCAATAGATCACATCGAGAAGTATCCATTTCTTTGGTTTTCATTTTTCATCTAGCAATAAACCGTAATTCAGTTTTTAATTTGGGGGGGGGATTCTTCTGTATATCTGGATAGATGCAGCAAGTATAATTCTTCATTGTACTCTTTTTTCTGTAAGAGACAAGTTCTTCTGCAGGGCTTCTGTGGGGTTCTTCAGCATCCTAAGGAAAAGCTGAATTATTACATTTTGTTCATAATAATGATTGTTTTGTTTTACCATATTTCGGTAAAAGTGACTTTGATGAAGTCGAATACCGTGGTCAGTTGTAACGTGGAAGACGTTGTCTCGGTTTTTACTAGAGATATTTGTATAGCCTTCGTCGCTGACCAAACATTTGAAGACAAGCCTGACATAAATTACCTGTATTACATTTTTACAACTCTTCTGACAGTGTTTCATTATCCAGTTTCATTTTCTTCTTTCGTTGGTTTTCCACCCATCTCTGCTTACGTGCTTCAGTTGCTTTCTGTTAGGCACCTCCTCTTGTGTGCTTGACTTTCCTCATTTCCTTGTACACTTTACTCATTCTTGTCGTTCTCTGGCTCTTCCTTATCACTTTCCTTATCCCCTTCTATACCTTCATCCTCCTCCTCTAAGCTTCGCTCATCTTCGTTGTCTTCCTCAGTCACTGTCAAAGAGTCTGAGGTTTCATCACCGTATTATTGCTTCCCAAATTTTCATCAGATTTGTCGTACACAACCGTGTCGTAGACAAATTCTGATGACAGCTCGTAATTTAAAGAAATAATTTAAAGTTAAATTAATGATTGAATTTATAATTCAAGAATTCGAATTTCTTAGGAAAAATGTAATGCTTTCCCATGTAAAAGTTTTCGGTGTCCACCATTTAAACTAAAAAATTTAATATCTAGAACATTGTGCTATGTTTATATTACATTACCTCCACTTTTTTCTTTGAAACTCTTGTACAGGGACGACAAAAATGTAAGAAAAAAATTTATGATTCTTCTTCGACATCTTGTTCGCTATGGTCCTTGAAGCCCCCGCTGTCTTATCTTCTACTTGCAACGTTTTATTTAACATAGCCAGAACAAATTCTTCATCACTACATATTGTAATTGTAATTGTACATTTGTACAAAAAAAATTTAAATGTTGTTGTTAAAAGAAATTTATGATTTTTGACCGCGATAATTACCTGTGTACAATTCATACTGTTCTTGTGTTGAATTATGAAGGTGCAAGCCACACTTTCATTCAGAGAGGACCATTTTTTGATGGCGTCAGCTTATATTTTGGGAACATCATCGTGCCACTCGTAATCGTCGTCATATCTGCATCCCTCATAGTGAGACATGTGTTTCATAACTAATTTAAATTTTTGTTTGAGAAAGAATAATTTAATTCTTTCACTTGCCAAAAAAATGGGTTTTTTGAAGCATTAGATAAAAGTTGCTGTGCTCTCACAGGGTCACCGGGTTTGGCCAAGTATAGATTAAATTGTGTCCGCACTGCGGTTTGGCACTGCAAGTGTAGACGGATCACATGCACGCATTAATTCTAAGTACCATTAAGTATATTCCAAGAATTCATTGTTGTTGAATTATCTTCTTTGGTTTTTACACTAACGTTGAGTTCTCATCTTGGGTTTTTCCAGATTTATTGTACGAAGCATCATATGCATCATGATGCGATTCAGTTTCTTTTTTGTCGATATTGACTACGGTCATTATTACTATTCTCTCTTGATAATACAAAGATAGAATTGTAATTTAAAGATTCTCATTTGTTCATTCACTTGTTGCATAGTTGCGACAACAAACTCTTACTTGAACTAGTGTCGTATAAAAATTTACGACAGAATCGATGGAAATGTGTTCTTTTTTCATTAGTGTTCGATATTTGTCTTTTTACTCGTTACTTTTCTGCTGCATAATCGTTTGCAGAACTTACACTCATAAAATTACCCATAATTTGCATTGCATTTGGATTTTCAGGAAAGTTGAAGCCAATAAAAGGCCCAGGGTTCCTATAATGAAACAACAATTGTTAGATGTGACACAAAATTTTTCCAAGTAGTTGCACTCACTGTTCACATTGTTCAAGCAAAATTTTTATTTTTTTAAGGATGTTAGCAATAGAATTTCGTTCATTTGCTCCAGATATTCTGGCACACAGGAAAGTTAAGATTAATGCTTTCCTGTGTGTCTCTTCCTTTAATGAAGGCCAATTGCAGATATTGGAATCATTGTTTTCATGGTAATCACCTAAGAGTAATGACAAGTACTGCCCGAGATATCGCTATTAACAACCCGACGTTCGAGGACGGTGGGATTTCAAAAAGTAAAATCCTTAATTCACTCCCTTGAGGTCGTTAATGACTGTGCTAAAAGAAGCGTGACGCTTAAAACAGACTTCAAGGATGTAACGAAAGATGTACAGCAACAAAAATATCTTTTCCATGTGATTGAAACTCACCGCAGTCACTTTAAGTCATATAATAAGCCTCGTTTACAAATTTTTTTTATTTTTAAAACACATTTATTTTCCCGGTTTATTTGAATCTCATCAAAACTAAAAAAAATCGTACACTATTTGATAATATGTTTTAGAATATATATCCTAGAGGCCGTAAAAAATATTTAATTACAATGGCAATATTTAATTACAGCGATTATTTATTCCTGCCTTCCCTAACTATCGATATAAAAATTTTGAAATTGTGGAATATTTTTTCTTACCCTTTCACATCCCAGCCCAAAATGCCGAGTTTAAAATCGAAAAAAAAACTTAAAATGGGACACTCTAGGCTGTTCCCACAAAATCCAGAATACAAGCTTAACTATAACTATGAGATTTTGTGTCTCTTATATAAGTTAGTTTTGTGCCTCACAACTTGTGATAGTGACAATCACCACAAATTGGTGAACGTTCTGGGATTATTGTGTAGTAAACTTTTGTTTGCAATCTTTGCAAGTAAAGGTTGGATGGTCGTCATATCTGTGACATTTCATTTGAGATTTGGTTGGGTAAATCAGCCCACAGCCTTGTATCTTGCATTTGTTATTGGGGATAAATGTATGCATTGTCTTACGTACACGTACACACGTATCACAACCAGGACATTTTTTTTTCAATCTTCATTGGGCCGTGCTTTGGTAGTATTCAAGTTGTGATATGAGTCATATCACAACTGGCTAATGTATTTTGATGTCGATATAATTTTCCACTTTTTTCTTTCTGTTTCCAGAGCTTTTTTTAGGCCTTCAACTTCACTATGTAGTTTGGAAATGGAGACCACCCTCATCTTAAAAAATATATATATATTTATACGGTTTTCTGGAATTTTTTGCTGCTCCTTTAGCTCACGATTTGAAATGTTACCCAGTTGAAAAATCACCCAGTTTTCTTCTAAATTCTTTCACCTCTTGATAACAATAGAATCTGGGTATTGGCTCGATAGTGGCCAATTTCAGTTGAATCCAGGAAAGATTTTCTTGATTAGGAAATTAGTGATTCTTCATGTGTGTAACAGTTCATGCTGATTTCTGCAATTAAAGCACTAATCCCACGGTTGAAAGCGGGTGGTGTGTCGTTTAGGATTGATGCTTCCTCGCTGATCAAGTTTGGTTGGCCCATTAAAAAGTTTCATCGTCATTTGTCGACTATTCCTTGTTTTAAATAAAATCTTTTGGAATTCTACATTCCTCAAATGGAAAATCTCTTCGTGTGTAGTGTGTAGCGAAAAACGCCGTCCGTGTGTAGTGCCGGCGACGGCAACAAAGTGAGATCCGCGTTCACAGGGTGTACAGAAGACATTGCACCGATTATTCAAACGCCATTAATGAGGCAAGAACACGCCAGAAGCTAAAGGCTGCCATGCCCGGGAAGACAGTCGTCAACTTGCGCATCCGGTAGGCACGGAAAGAGAAGAAGCAGCTCACAGCTCACGTGGCATTAAATGCTGGAGATCTGGATCTGAATCTGCCACTTACACGACAGCATTGACAAAAAGAAACGCCAAGCATGGTTCTTATAGAGTTCTACCTTACAATTCCATTCGGAAATAGGAAATTTCTTTAGTTCATGTGGGATGGGTCGTTTTCAAACCTCATTATTTTTTCCCTGTCGTACACTTCCTGGACCTTCGCAAAGGTCCTTGAACCCATGGTGACATTGTTGAGAGGGAGGATGATTCAGATCATTCTACTTGGATGATTTTCTCGTCCTTTGTCGATCCAAGAAGGGGACGTTCTGCATTCCTAAGTTTCCCATTTCGACAATTATGAATCAGTTTTTTTAAATATAGAAATACAAATTTCAACAGTAAATGTAACTATGACGTGAAGACGCTTTTGAAATCAATATATTACTTGCCTTTTGGCTAAATTATGATTATTGGTAAAATTTTGCTGAACCACATGAAAATGGTTGTTCTATTTTGGCTTGCCAATGTTGGGAGAATAAGGATTTGCAGAAATAATTTTCGTATTCTGGTTAGGTATTGGTTTTTTATGTAGCAAGTACCTTAATATACAGAAGTAGTTTTTTACATTGGTGTTGAGAATGAAGGATGTAAAGGCGAGTTAATTTTATGTTTACATTTTTTAAATTTTTTTTATATATTGTTTAAAAAATTTTCTAAAGCAAAAGAAATAGCTGAGAAAGAAGACGAAGAGGATGAAAAAATAAGAAGAGGAAGAACCAAAGGCTGGGCCCAGCCATTCCAAAAGGAGGACATTTCGGTTCAAAAACAAAAAGGCTCTGCTAAAAAGAAAAACATGGATGATGTCGAAGACCTTGCCCACGAGTTATTTCTATTACAACTCGAGCAAGTAACTCAAAATTTTCTTAACATTAAAAAAACACTAAATTCCATTCTTTTTTCAGATGATGAGAAATAATCTTCTCAAGCTTAAGCACGAAGAAAAACGACCACATTCCCATAAAAATTCACAATCCCATTTCCCATAAAAGGATATTTATATTTTCCTTATTAAACGAAAATAGGAAAAAGGTCACTTTGATTGTAGGTAAGAGTCACTAGCATTGCATTTTTTTTCTTGCACCATATCGGAATTTCTTGTTGTCATGACTTTATTTTGTGTTTTTATGGAATAAATTCAATGCGATAAAAATTGTAAGTTTCTTTACTGATTCTAATGCCTTTATAGTTTTTTTATTTTTATACATAATGTTACTGCTTAGAATTCTAGAACATGATTGTCTTACTTAAAGTTCGATATTCATTAATTTCTCCTGTGAAAACTTCCAAGCTTCCTTTTCATCACTTTCCAAATTGGAATTGCCATTTTATTGCCCGTTAATGGGGATATTTTTAGTGGAATCACAGAAACATGTTGACAACTACACCAATAGCTCACATTTTCTATATTTCTATATGTAACAGTATATCATCAATTTGGAGAATATCTCAATGTCAAACCTATCATTAGGTTGGTTGCTCAGAAATTTATATAAATAGATGTTTTATGTGGGGGCACACAACAATTCATCATAATTTCTACTAGTAATTCTTTTATTTCTCGTTTAGATTTCAGTGAACAGATCAGTCTGAAGGAATGGACTTTGTGTGAGTTAAAACTGAAAAGGCAAATTACACTGCACTCTTCCCTACGAAATGGATTATGGGGCAATAGAAGCAAAAAGGCGTCAGTTTGTAAAGACAGTCTAACTAAGCAAAATTGCAAGATCTAATTCACAAAATTTTTTCAACCAAATGATCAGAGTCTTGTTTATAGGGAAATTGGTGAAGAGAAGAGGAAACATAGAAGACGAAATCATATACATTAGCTTGCAAATAAAAAAAGAAAGTTTCTTCAGGGTAAAAAAAGCAACTCCTTTGAGAAATGGATGATTTGTAATCAACTGATAGATAATTAAATGTTTCAAGAAGATTTGGATGACAAGTTGGATGAGAAGAAAGAAAACGATTGTGAATAGCTATTTTTATTTGAATTGGCTTGATTCCAAAACATAATAGTACAGCCTGATATATAGTTATAATATATTTGGATTTAAATATTTATGTATTACATGTAAAAAATGATATATATTTATTATAAACTAATGTTTACCAATGTAAAACGTCGCATATAAAGTTTTTCATCAAATTATAGGGAGAACACCTCGTAGTGGGTATAACTTAATAAATATTGAAAGCAGAATGGTTCTTGAATGGGGAATAATGATTCTTTTGCGGAACTAACTGACTTTACCACAGAAAAAATGTTTTGTTGCGACAGGGAGTAGTGGGGATAAGCACCTTTTACGACTCTTCCATGATGGAAAACCCAGTCAGCATTTCACATGCAAATCACCTGTGACTCTCCCCAATGGGCTGGCTAATGGCTACTAGTCTGCTACGAAGACCTTACCTAAATTTAGATGGGAATACGAATGACTATAGAGTAATTTAGAGAAAAAGAAATTGTTATCTCTGAAAAACTTGAAAATGTAGATGAAGGGTGTATCAAAATAGGAAAAAATGAAGAAAAAATAATTCCTTAACCTTTTCTTACAGACACTTGTGTGGATAAAGAAACTTTATTACATAAAAATCTGAAAAATTCTGAAAATCTTGAAAAAAGTTTGGATAAAAATATGAGTATGAAAGGAAAGTGAAGGATAAAACAACATGAAGATGAAACTAAGCAGTCTATGGTTCATTAATGTCATCGCAGACTAAGGTTTTTTCAAAAGATTTTTCGTGGTGATCTACGAAAGTGCTGCATCCCTTAAAATTGATCGTCGGCGATGGGAGCAAATTTCATGTGATGATTTAGTCCGCAGTCACATTTTGAATACCGTATGCTGCTGTCTCATCACAACACCACTTGAATGTCATTTCAGAATCAAATCGGAGGATCAGCTTTTGGTTTTTTGCCGTCATGCAACGACCGTTTACGGAAATTGACATATTAACAAACGCTCAACAAAGTTCCAATAGTCGTTGGTGGCGAAGCTAGTGTCCATTCAAGGGCCCATGACCTAAGGGGAGAGTCACTATTGGATCCCTTCGAGTAGGCTATTGATCTAATACAAGAACAGATGACTTTATTTTATTTTCAAGGATGGGATTAAAGTAACAAAAAGAAAGAGCTGGCTGTAAACAGAATAATTGAAGGTCTCCCAACCTAATAGGCCAATAAAAAAGAAATTTAAATCGGAGTTTTACCCGCTACTAAACTTTTACCGGAAGAATTAAAGTTTATTCGGTAAAGCATAACAAAAATACATAACTAAAATGCATGTGCATTTTTCACGACCCATCTTTAACAAGCAAACAAATAAACAATTTCAATAGTCTAAACCTGAAAAGCTTAGACTTGCTGGTTTTCAAAACGTCAGGGAGTCACGTAAACCTCACAAAATCAACTTGATCTCGGTCGTTGACACGAAACCTACGACTTTCATGGGAACTACGGTTAGGGCGACTGTCGACGACTGATATAAATAACTATAAAACATAATTGTTTTTTAAAAAGGCTACTCCTTCAAGAACAAAGAGGAAATCGAATTTTTTAACCAAAGAGTAGAGTGGCCGTAACGAATATCTCCAACAGTTTTCTAGTTACGGCTGGACAACGTTATTTAGGTCTGAGTTCGCTGAACCACACTGGATGAATCCGGGCAAAATTTTCCCGGACCACAAATTACCCAACAACAAACAGCTCAAGAAGAATGCTAGAGAGCACAGATGGTTAGATAACAAACGCATAAAGAAGATTAAAGTGAATACTGAATCAATTCCAGAAAATTTAGCTTCGAAATGAAACACAGGTAATGTAACATAAGGAAACAAATAAATTTTCATATAACACTATTTTTTTTGTAGATTCTGAAGATGAATCCAACAGCGAGGAAAACGTGGGCAATCCCGAAAATTGAAACTACAATATACCTTCTTCTAATATTTCTAAACAAAATTCTTTGCATCCCCCCCCCCTATGTTTAATTGTCGTTTGTGTAAGAAATTTAACAATTCTGATGATGAATTTGGGAGATTGATTACGACGATGGAACCTCAAATTCTCTAACATTGTCTGAGGAAGACAACGAAGATGAGGAAAGTTTAGATGTGGATGATGAAGGTTTAGAAGGGGATGAGGAAAGTGAGGGAAGGAACTTAAAAGTAAGACTGAGGAGACAAGAACGTAAGTGATGGTTAGATAACCAACTAAAGAAGAAAATGAAACTAAATACTGACACTCTGTCTGATGAGTTGGCTGAAAAATGTAACACAGGTCATTTGTAGATATAAACACAGAAATTTTCCCTGATAAAATTTTTTTATACATTCATAGATTCTGTTATCCCATATGGTCCTTCGAACTGGTTTCCGGAACTAAAACTGAAAACTAATACTCACTTTTTGTCTTTTTTCTTTCAGTGGAGAATCCAGACAGCACCTGCGATAACCTGGCCGCTCAGTGGGCCGCAGCTATAGCGCTCATCAATTAGTCAGCGACAGTGTTTGTAGAAGTCCGTGACACTAAAGCGTGCTTGAAGCTTCTGAGCAAGTTGTTTGAACTCCCCTTTTTTGAGTTGCTTAAAGTCCCACCCCCGTACTGTTTCCAAGTTTGTTCGAGTGAAAGAAGAGAGGTGGCAGCCAGACAAAACAGGCAAATTCAGTACTTGCCACCGCATTTGCAAGAGGAATTAGTACAGTGTGAAGAGATTTTTCCAACAGCACCGAAAAGAAAGCTCTTGGTGCTGGGTGAAGCTGAATTTGCCATAGAGGAAGTCAAACTTGAACGCAAATGCCAGGCGCTCCAAGCCAAAAGTCGCAGAGCCGAGGAAACCCCAGTTCAGTTCAACTGGGTACAGTACCCATCAGCCCACACGGGGGCAAGTGGAATAGCACGGCAGTCCACTTTCAATCTGAGAACTACAAGCAGGCTAGAGCTTGTCAAGGCGGCATACTCTCAGGATTTGTAACCTCCCAAAGTTCAACGGGGCGCTGTATCAGCAGGTACAGCCCCTCGCAAGGATCTACAGCCTTCCAAAACGCAGTAGTTCACAGCTCCGGCAGGCATAAGTATGCTGTTGAAGCTTACGAACGAATTGGCAGTGATAATAGCCACGGTAATTACGGTCGGTCAGTAAAATAGTACCACTGGCCCAAGCATTTATTTCCAGCCTTTGGTCGCCCGATCGCGGTACCATTACTAGTCAGCCCCCAGTACTAGTCCGTCGCTCAAAGCCGCGGAAAAAGAAGAAACTGATACCGAATACTTAATATTTGAGATCATAAGTCTCAAAACTTCCATGAAAATTAAAAAGGAGAAGAAAGAAAGAAAAACGAAGGTCAAGCCAAAGGTTACCAAGGGATGCACACTAAGCGCACCCCGCACTCCACTTGTCTTGCGAGCTCCACCAGAGGAGAACGACCTCGGTCTGAGAGAGCTATTCGGTTCCATTAGTGGGGACGAGGTGAAGGACGAAGAAGATCTTATGAACTCTCCAAAAGCCGACCCGGTCGACCAACAAAACCCGGAGCCGATCGAGGTGGACGCTATCGAGTTTAAGCTACACCCCTTTAAAGCAGAACAGCTCAACGCCGATGCTGAACGCATCATCTTCAATAAGAATTGAAATATTTTTTCTCTGTTAATCTAGAAGTCAAGTCAATAATTTTTTTGTTTTTTTTATTTTTAGCCGCCCAGTCATAACTGGACACAACACAACTTAGTTATTGTTTTCTCTATTAATTTGGGCCTTGCCCGTGTACCTTAACGGCCGAAGAAGCATGCAGTCGGACAAATAAACAAGATTGCGTCTTTACTCGCTTCCGGAGTGTCCACGGCCGAATCAAAGGAAATATCGAAATCCTTTCAACTCAAATTCGAGGAGGAAGACCTCTCGATTTTGCCGCCGAAGTTAGATGGTTGGATGAGCCGCCGGGCGAAAGAAAAGGGCGTTTTCAAACTCGTTAGCGCCAGAGAAGAAGCGCTCGTGAAAACTCAGCTGAAGATTATGGACATTGGCCCACCTCTCATCGATATGTATACGAGGTTGTCTGCCTTGAATGATGAATCGCGTGAAACCGCACGTATGCGTGGTTCTATCCAAGCTGCTTTACGACAGTGGGGCCGGGCGTTCGCGCATATTTCAAAAAAACGCCGCGAAGCAGTAGTCAGCGTCACTGACCCCAGGGTAGGCTATCTACTGAAAGACGATAACGTCTTCGTTTCCGGAAAGGAGGCCCGCGAGCTCCTGTTCACGGGAAAATTCCTTGATCTCATGTTGAAAGAGGCGAATCAAGATGAAACCTTGGCGAGACGGGATAAGGCGGTTGCGGCCGCAACCCGTGGCCGGAGAAATCCAGTTCGGTCGACCAGGAGGGACCAGCCGAGAGATACTCCAGGCCGTCAAGTACATTTTGCGGACCACCAGCAAAACGATCGTGGCAGAGGACGTGGCCGGAGAGGTTTCGTGGATTTTAGAGGCACCCGCGGACGCGGTGGCGCCAGTAGAAGGTACGAATTGTCCCCCTTGATACCTTCTAGCCCTTATTCATGTAGCCAGTTCCCCGAAAGCGTTAAGGTTGGAGCTAGATTGCTAGATTTTGCACATGTTTGGGCTACCGTAACAGACGACCCGTGGGTACTAAACACGGTTAAGAATGGGCTAGTAATTAATTTTTTGTCTCAACCAGCACAAAATTTTTTGCCTCACGATGTCGTGATGTCGGACGAAATGCAGTCAGTCTGTAATTCTGAACTTTCTAGTCTTTTAAAAAAAGGGGCAGTTACGGAAGTAACAGATGGATCAGAAGGTTTCGTGTGTTCTTTCTTTTGTGTCCCAAAGAAAAGCGGGGGTTTTAGGCCCATTGTTAATCTCAAGCCACTCAATCGTTTCATTGTCTACGAACACTTTAAAATGGAGAATCTAGAGACGGTTCGTTATTTAGTCAGGGAAGGGGATTGGTTCATAAAATTAGACCTCAAGGACGCCTATCTGACGGTACCCGTGAATAGCTCACAGCAGAAATATCTCAGATTCGCATGGAAAGGTAGGGTATACCAGTTTAGATGCATGGCCTTCGGTCTCTCTCCCGCCCCTAGGATTTTTACAAAAATCCTGAAAGTAGCAGTGGCCTTTTTAAGAAGACGGGGCATTCGGATAGTCGTTTATCTTGACGATTTTTTAATAATGAACGATTCGGAGGAAGGTGCGCGCGCAGATTTAGAAACCGTTTTGCGTTTATTACAGTCCCTGGGTTTTCTAATAAATTGGGAGAAATCTGTCACCACTCCATCTAGGGTTATGGAATACTTGGGAATGGTCATAGATTCGGTACGTTTATCATTCGCTCTCCCTCCTATTAAGGTCCAAGAAGTCAAGAAAATGTGCACAAACGCTCTGAATACGGGGCAAGTCCCTCTTCGAGATGTTGCGTCCATTTTAGGCAACTTTACGTGGGCGATCCCTACCATACCTTTTGCCCAGTCGCACTATCGGAGCATGCAGAGATTCTATATAAACGAATCTCAGAAAGTGCTAGGCGACCTCAGCGTTAAATGTGTTCTCTCAGTCGGGGCTAGATCTGACTTGGAATGGTGGGTAGCCAATCTCGAAGAAGCGAACGGGAAAGAATTTTTTCCAAAAATAGCGGATATTGAAATTTTTTCGGACGCGTCGCGCTCAGGCTGGGGGGCCGTCTGTGACGGAATAACAACGCGAGGGCCTTGGACGACGGATCAATCGACTTTGCATATCAACTGTCTTGAGCTACTGGGCGCTTTATATGCTTTACAATCATTTGCCAAGAACGCGCACGGCCTTTCTATAAGGATACACTTAGATAATTCCACTGCAGTTTGCTATATAAACAAAGGAGGGGGTACCAAATCCACTGAATTAACAAAGATAGCGAAAGAACTAACTAGTTTTTGCGAGCAGCGGGAAATATCAATCGTAGCGACTCACTTGGCGGGGGTGCTTAATATTGAGGCAGATAGGGAATAAAGGGCCACCAGCGACGCGAGCGACTGGATGTTGGATCGCGCAATATTCAGGAAATTACAGATCGTATGGCCGACCGAGATCGACTTATTCAGCTCATTTTGGAACGCCCAGTTGCCCGCTTACGTTTCGTGGCGACCACAACCCGAATCAAAGGCGATAAATGCTTTCTCTATTAATTGGTCGGGAAGGATGGGATACGCGTTCCCCCCATTTGCCTTGCTTTCTAAATGTCTTGAAAAAATTAGAAAGGAAGCAGCTAATATCGTTATGGTTTGTCCAGTCTGGCCAGCGCAACCTTGGTTCCCAGTTCTACTAGAACTAGCGTGCGACGTCCCAGTCCTCCTACAACCAGCCCCCAGTCTTTTGACGTCAGCAAAGGGAGAGCCACACCCCCTATTGGAGACAGGCGCACTTCAGTTAGCCGCCTGGATGTTATCCGGCGAGAGTTCCGCCGGAAGGGATTTTCGGAACCACTGGTCGATTTACTCGTGGCCGGCAACCGAGCTACAACACATTCGACATACGAGTCGGCATGGCGATGTTGGAATAATTGGTGTGTTCGACGGGGTGAGAATTCCTTGTCGAACTCTTTAAATTCCGTATTAGAATATTTGGCCGGATTGCATAGAGCGGGCAAATCTTATAGTGCCATCAATATAAATCGCTCGATGCTGTCCAAAACCCTCCCGTCTGTCGACGGTCATCCGGTCGGAACCCATCCTTTAGTAAAAAAGCTCCTCAATGGTTGCTACAACCTCAATCCCCCGCGTCCTAAGTACAATAGCGTTTGGGATCCGGATGTCGTAATTAAATATGTCTCAACTTTAGGCGAAAATCGCTATATTCCACTCCCAGCTCTAGCTCGCAAGACAGCGGTATTGTTGGCACTAGCTTCTCTCCTGAGGGTTTCGGAACTATCGTCAATTGATATGCAGTCAGTAGTATTTTCAAGCAACGGAATTAAATTCACGTTGCTTAAACCCAGGAAAGCGCAGCATAGTGGACCTTTGAAATCCATCGTTATTCCCAGCATTCCGGACGCCGCATGTTGCCCTGTGGAAGCGATCAGAACGTACATCGACCGTACATCTACCCTTCGAAAAAACACAAACATTAACTCTCTTTTTATCTCCCTTATCGCGCCGTATAGAAGCATCACGGCCAACACAATGAGCGGTTGGATCCGTTCGTCTCTTAAAGCGGCCGGAGTCGACACAGCGGTGTTTAAAGCTCACTCTACTAGAGGAGCAGCGGCCTCAAAAGCCCTAGCGTCCGGTTTATCGTTAGATAGCATTCTGAAAGCGGGGCAGTGGAGTAGGGAGTCTACATTTAGTAAATTCTACCAAAGGGACATATTGCCGTCGGTAGCATCGACAATAATCGATCCTACCTCCAAATAGCGCTCGATCAGCTTTGAAGTCACCCTTAGGGTCGAAAGAGTTACTTTCGTAGGTATAATTGAAAATTACCAGAGGGATCGCTCAGCGATCCCGAAAGGTAATTATGATTATACAAGAAATAACGAAAGAAGACCCTAAGGGTCCTTATTCCCTCCCACACCACCCTATTTCGTTATTTTGGGATCGCGCCTTCAATGTTCTTTCATAATTTTTTGAACTCTGTTCCATCCAGGCGAGGAGCAAGCGACAAACAAGAATGATGGCATCTTCCTTTTTTCCTACAACTCAAGTTATAGTCGTGAACGGATTGGGAGCCCTTTTTTTCCGGTACCGCCGGTTTTTTTGCCCAAACAGCAGTGTTCCAATTTTTTCAGTTTCTGTACACCGTTCAAGCTTTGTTGTAGCCCATTTGTTAAATGTCACGCTTGTTTCATTGATTATTTTGTTCCCTCACCCCAATATGCATTGCAACATTCATTTGCCCAACTTTATATTATTCTTCGAATCAGCCACCAAAAAAGTCTGATCGGAAAGGGGCGTTGCAAGGGGTGAAGTAACCTCAAAACTTTAAAGAGCTTAAATAAATATCGTCTACACCCTTAGGGTCTTCTTTCGTTATTTCTTGTATAATCATAATTACCTTTCGGGATCGCTGAGCGATCCCTCTGGTAAAGTTCTTTGTGGAAGCTGTATTCACTGGCAACGTGCCACCAAGTTCAGAAGATGGTTAAACAAGTTTACGTGGTTTGAATTCTTAATAGTAGTCAGTCCATATATTATTTGTAACTAAAAAGGAGACGATGAAAGAGGAAGAGTCTGAACCCGAATCAGGTAGTGATGAGACAAAAGTTGATGAGACAAAAGGGGTACCTGAGGAAAAAGCTGAAGGAGACCATGAGAAAGGCGCTGAAGGAGAGGAGCAGGTGGCTAAAATAGAAGAACCAGTAGCAGAACCAGCAGCAGGACCAAGCCTCTCCCGAAAACGTCGTCTTACCAGGAAAGCCAGACGTAACCCAAAAAAGTTAAATTTGGAAGAAGAGTTCAAAAAACACTGCAGTGCCTCGGGTAAGTTTCCAAAAATAAAGTTCTATATCCCTTTAATTAAAAAAACTTTAATAAGTTTTTTTTTTTAATTTCAGATACAGACTGATATGTTTACTGTCTTAAATTTGCTTGCTATATGCTAGTATGCGCTGAATAAAATCTTGAAATGATTTACCAATTTTTTAATGTAGCTTTTACTCGCTGAGTGTCAATATGCCAAACTACTAAACTTAAGCTAGGTACAGCTATAAAGGTCTCTAACATAGTTATTGTTCCGTTCTCTGCCTACTAAACTTAAGCTAGGTAAACCGAGCTATAATAATAATACCTAGCTTAAGGCTTATTACGTAGCTTAATACCAAGCTATATTACCTGTCTTTGGCATATTGGCACTCAACTAAAATAGCGTGGCAGTAAAAGGAGAAGTAAGTAAAAAGAAGTAACTCGCTGGGGGGGAAAAGAAAATTAGTTACCCCTTATGGCGTTATGAGCATATTTGCAGTCAACGAGTACAAACTAGGCCCAATCCAACATTCTTGGCTTTCCACATCCTGCAACTTTTTTTGTAGATTCCGAAGAATCTGACATCGATTAAAAATACAACAGCGAGGAAGGCGCATTAAATGGCAAATCGTCCAATTTTCCTAAAAATTCTTTCCCTCCCCCTGTTTGTTTTTGCCTTGAATGTTTCCCTTTTTGTCTCTTTTTCCTAATTTTTGTCATAATTTCTTTTAAAATTGTTTCACAACAGAAAGAGATGACTGATTTGGCAATCAGTTGGCACATGTGCTATGTGTTAACCGACAGATAAATTCCGACAGCGAGCCTGACAGCGTCGACGACATTGATTATCAACAATTAGTTAAGCTATAAACTGCACCCCCCCCTTTCTAGTTGTTTTTAAACCAATTTCTTTGCATCCCCCCAATATTTGTTCGTGCAAGAAAACTCCACATAGTTCTTCTTTTTCCCAAATTCCGTTTTTTTTAATTGTTTTGCAACGGAGAAAGATAGTATTGAAGTATTGAACTTATAATTCCCACGAAAACTTTGACAAAAATGACAGTATGTCCGCAACTATGCAGTGCGACCACGCGACTGAAGCATGGAGTCAAAGACTGAAGGCCTGAATCGATAGAGTGGTGGTGGCGCGGTGTGTTTTATAAACATAAAACTAGCGCTTATGGTGGCCCGAAAGGTGGTGCTTTTTCAGACCACTGGCCTGAAGTGTATTCATCGTTCCCTAAATCACCTAGCGGTAGAAACATTAACTTTTTTTACCTCTTATATATTAAGGTTCAGGATTGAAGGTGGGACCTATTTTTCTGTAAGTTATTCATTCGAAAGAGAGAAAAAAGAGAAAAAGAGTTCGAACAATATTGATATGTCTTGAATATGCTTGAGAACTCTGAGCTTTTGGTACATGTCTGACCATTCTCCATAAACCATACTCTGTTTTGGGGTGTTACTAAACTATGGAATTGGAACTTCCTAAATGGAAGTATAAAATCTGGAATTCGACCGAAAACTATGGAATCCGCTAGGTGGCGTTAGGTGTCTCAAACACTGGAAGTAGGAGCCTAAAGTATGGAAGTAGACGATAAAATATGGAATTCCGAAATTGAACACAGAGTTAAAATAAAATGGAACACGAATGAAATTCTTGAATTTTTATAGTTTATTATTATTCAACACAACATAATGAATTTATATATATTAAGAAAGATCAAGCAAATAAAGTAAAATACGATTGCATATAAATAATAGGTATGGTTACCGTAGAACCCTAAAGACTGAAGAACTCCACCGACAATAGAACCCCAATATTATAAATAATTTTAAAAAATTGCTTTGTATGCGACAGTAGAACTCCAACGACAGTAAAACTCAGACATAAGATTTCCCTTTTTATATTATTTTGAATACCCGACAATAGAACTCCAGTGGCCGACTGTATATAACTCCACTACGCGACAATAGGTTTCCAATAAATTATTTATTTATTTTCGAGGGATAATTATTAAAGTTCTATTATCGGACATGAAAATAACTTTAAAAAATTATTGGAGTTATAATGTCGCGTAGTGGAGTTCTTCTGTTTGGCACTGGAGTTCTTTTGTCTGATATTTTTAATAATATTTAAAAAAGTAGTTCTACTGTCGTTGGAGTTCTTCTGTCGCATACAAAGAAATTTTTAAAAATTAATTATAATATTTGGGTTCTACTGTCGGTGGAATTCTTCTGTCATTGGAGTACTACTGTCAGCAACCCAAATAATAACACAATCAAATTGCACAATTTGTCAATAGCATTGTCTTTAAAACCCTACTTATGCGTAGGCCTATATTAATTAAATGAAAATGTCTAGTTGGAATTACGCAGCCGCTTACGCGCTCGACATAGAGAGCAAAACCACAGCGTTTTCTTGTCACCAACAACATTATCATGAATAGATTTGCATTGAGGATGATACCATGATACCAGATCTTGCAAGAGATGCATTAAACGAAATGAAAATGAATAAAGCCCTGACAACAGTGTTGCGAGATTACTTAAAAAAATTAAATATTCAATCTTGCAACACTGTTGTGGGGGCTTTATTCATAGGGAAACCTTAAGGGGAACTTAAAATATATTTTTTCTACACCCGAACTTGTAAGTAAAATTAAGAAAAAATTCACGGGACACGGGGAAGGGTTATACAAAATCATGGTATAAAATAGAAAAATCAATATGAATTCCATATACCCGAAAATACGTGTGTGTGAAGCACGTAAACAGTAGGGAAACGCGAAAATAGCTGATCACCCTCCCGGTTCGGCTGACCTGACCTCTACCGGCATGCAGAAGCATCGCTTCGGACGATTCCTCTCGGGCTTATGGAGCCGATCGCCGTCTTTACTTCGTAGTCTATAATTCTACGAACTTGGCCACAAAGTTTTTCAGCTCTTCATTCAGTCAATGTCAAAAACAAAAAAGAACACAGCAACAGGTAAACGAGCATAGTTGAAAGCGAGCATATTTGCCGGGAGCGGAAGACACCAGGCGGCTAAAATTTCAACTAGGATCACCTTGCCATTGGCGCTATTCATTTTTTTTTAATGAGCGGAGCAAATATGGGCAATGGCCTAAAAATTTCAAAATTGGTCTGGAGTTTTTCTACACAATGAATTTTTTTTTCTCAATCCTCCGTCGATGACACATTTGGAAATCATCTAGTCTGTGGAACGACTAGATAGCATTTTGGAAACGATCCTTACAATAATCACCTAATAATACGCTAAAAAAGTTAAAAATCAGGTTTTATAGTTTAGGCATTTATTAGGATAGGAAGTCACAATATATTAGGAAAATAAAATATCCTGCGGAAAGTATAGAAAGTAACAGGATCAATTTATCGGTTACAGTTTAAAAACACACAATATACAATAAATACGAAAGATTTACTTTAAATTTGAGGATACGAAAATTTTAACGAAAAATTAAGATAGACACCATAACTTGTAGCGGATGTTATTGGCTGAGGATCAAGGGTCAGTGTTATATATTTTGTTCGGTTTTTTCAGTTCGGTTTTCAACTGTATGGCTCACAATATATGGTGCCTAAAGCGATGGGGATTTCCAATTTATACAAAACCTTTAGTCATGAATTGCCGTCCAGCGCTCTTGCTCACTGGTTTTCTTCCGCCTCGAACTGGCGTCAACTAGTTTTAGAAAATAAAAGTGAACACGTGTTCCGGCTGAATAAATTCTAGGGTAAGGCTAGACCGAGGGGTCGCCGACTCTTTTTCCCGTGGTTCACTCGTTGGAAAAAATGGGAAAAGAGTTTGGAAAATTTTGAAAAATTAGGGAAAATTAGGTTAAATTTGGAAAATTTAGGAAAAATTGGGAAAAATTAGAAAAATTATGAAACATACTGAATATCAGATTTTGATGTTTAGTATTAATAAATATGACATATTTGGCGCCTCTGAACTGGATTTAGCTTTGTCAAACAAATGGCAACAGCGTGTTTTCTAGCGTTTCTAGGCTCGTTTCTAGGCCTGTTATATAGCTAAGGACTTGTCAATGCTCGAGTCTAGTAAATTTCCTGAGTACTTTCGAGTACTTTAAATACTTATTACTTTGATTGCCCTGATTCAATTTCACTACCTTGATTCTTTGATTAATAGGTATCCGTAGGTATCGTAAATTATGATTCTTATTTTGTTGGTGAATACTTATATCATGGTATAGGATTCTATGGTACGCGTTCTTCCCAGAGCCGTCGACTGCCAAACCGGACCGAAAACTGGAATCGTCAACTATCGGCAACTCTGGCCGGGTGTGTAACTAGAGGGCCCATTTTAACATGGAGTCTTATGGGACTACCTATTTTGAAGCCCTGCATTTCTGTGTTTAAATTTTTTTTTCAATTTGTAACATTTTTTATTGTATGTAGAATAAATGTATATACAAAGTTCATGTAATTTATTTTTAGTTAAGAATGTCGAAGTATTTTTTAAAAATTAAAAAGAAAGTTGCGAAACCGCCGCCACCAACAAAAAAGGGGGGTGGACTTTCTTTTCTTTTTGGCGCGCAGTGCCTGATTCTGGGGCGCGCGGTGCCGGGGCACCGCGCGCCAAAATGACAAGGAAGTCCACCCCCCCCCCCCCTTTTTTCTTGGCGGCGGCGGTTTCGCCACTTTCTTTATTTTTTAAAAAATACTTCGACATTTTTTTCTTAAAATTAATTTCATGAACTTTGTATTAAAAATTATTCTACACATAATAAAAAATGTAACAAGTTGAAAACTTTTTTTAAACGCAAAAATTTAGGGCCTCAAAGGGTAGTCCCGTAAGACTCCATGTTAAAATGGGCCCTCTAGTTACACACCCGGCCAGAGTTGCCGATAGTTGAAGATTCCAGTTTTCGGTCCATTTGAGCCCTCTCATAAACGCGTACCATGCAAACCTATACCATGCTTATATGAAGGAGATTTTGGGAAATAAGGGGAAAATTATGGTTAAATGGAAAATTTTAGGAAAAACTAAGGAAAAATGGGTAAAGTTAGGAAAAATTGGGAAAAGTTAGGAAAAATTGGGAAAAATGGGAAAAATGGGACAAATTTGACAAATTTGAAAAATTCGGGAAAATATGGAAAAATTGGAAAAAATTGGAAAAAATTGGAAAAAATTGGAAAAATTGGAAAAAATAGAAAAAAATATTTTCCCATTTTTCCCTTGGTTCACTTCCAAAAAGAGTCGGCGACCCCTCGGGCTAGACGCTTGAGCCTAGAGGGTAACTGGTAAAGGAACAGGTCGGAGAGGGCAGGGGGAGAGGGCTGTGTTCCCCCACCGTATAAAAAGATCCTCTTTTCGTACTACCCAGCCAGTTCAGATTCTCCCGCATTACAGGGCATTAACCCCCCTGTGAACAAGCTTCTTTTTTTAAGTTCACATATATTGAACAATTTTAGATTATTATTTTTCTGTGAACTTTAACTGTAAATTTTTTTACATTTACCTAAAGAGTCTGAAACGTTGAAATATTCCTAATATGCTGTCAATTTCATTTCTGACTCTCTTACTGGTCGCAATCAACTATCATTGCAAAGAGACATTATGCGCTCCCACGCTTGAAAACGATTACCATCTCACTGACCATACACTCATCAAGATGCCATCTGAAGCCAGGAGGGATCCGGTAAATAAATAATTTTGGTGTACATATATAATTGGGCGATATTTCATACAGCTAAGAAATTATATAACTTGTGAAATAAAAATTGATTTTCTTTTTTTTTTTAATTAACAGATTGGAGAAATACCAGGCGAAGCACTCAGTCCAGAGGATTTCCAAATTGCAGAACTGTTGAGTGAGTATAACCTACATAAGCTACAATCCTAGTGAAAACAATATGATAATAAAATGAAAGTCTTATCAAACTAAGTTCATTCTTAATTGGGCAACACAAGTTAGAGACGTCTATTATAGGGCCTCCATGATTTTTTAAACATGTTTTTAACGTTATGTATACAGCTTTGGAGCCGCCTTTCCAAAATTTAGTGGACGGTAGTTCGAGTGGTCAAAATGGCCTGTTTGAGGGCGACATCGTCGGTGTCTTAAATCAAGAAACGCCTGCTGATGCTGGTATTAGTGGTATTGTAAGTGATCTACTTCCAGTCCAGTTCACTGACGCTTTTTTTCAATTTATTTTGTTATATTTGATTTTTAGTTGAACAATGCCGTCGTTGACATGACCCTTACTTGGCCATCTGGCACCATACCTTACGTTCTTTCAGCCTCTTTTGGTATTGTAAACTCTTTCTATACACTGCGTTATGTATTGTTCTGTCTCTATTCGACAGTAATTCATTCACGGATATTGGTAATCCATTAGGAAACTCCGAGCGAATTGTAATCGCCAAGGCCATTCTTGAATTTCACAAGAAGACGTGCATCCGTTTTGTGCCTCGCACCAAACAGAATGACTACGTTAATATTGTGTCTGCAAATGGGTAAATAACTGAAATGTTCGCCTACATGAGCTAAATATTCTGCACACGCATGTATAGCTCAATGAATATTTCATTGTCATCAGCGCAGCAGTGGAACATTATTGCATAAAACATTATTTTCACATTTTCCCTGTTTTTGAGACTCGGCTGAGATTTTATTTATTAATATTATTAAGTACCTACCTAAAGTTTGGGAACGCGCGAGAGAACCTTATGGAAAAAGGCGTTTTTCGCGGCGTTCCCAAAAATCCAATTTTCGTCGGATTGCAACGAATTTTTTTTTGGCCGTAGCCATTATGGATAGCATTACGCTGATTTTTTTTTTAGATTTTTCCTATCAAGGGCAGGGTCACTTTTAACTCGAGCCCTAAGTTTGGGAACGCTCCGTAGAGCCATATGCAAATTAGGGTACTTTAAGGGGCTATAACTACAGAACGGGTAGAGCTAGGAAAACGCGGAAAACTCTGAAATTAAGAGGTTCACTAGCTGAACAACATTCTTCATTTTCAGATTTTTCGCGTCACATTGAATGTAGTCGATTGTGAATTGAAAACAGTTTTAATTTTTTTGCCAGTGTTTGTCCTTTTCTTCCCCCCCCCCCATTCCCACCCACGCCGGGTTGTCGTCCCCTCATAAGCGCGCGTTTTCTCTGTTTATCAGAGAAAAAGGCGCGCAGGGCGGGAATGGGGGGAGAGAAAAGGACAAACACTGGCAAAAAAATTAAAACTGTTTTCAATTCACAATTGACTACATTCAATTCCCCCCCCCCCCCATTCCCACCCACGCCGGGTTGTCGTCCCCTCATAAGCGCGCGTTTTCTCTGTTTATCAGAGAAAAAGGCGCGCAGGGCGGGAATGGGGGGAGAGAAAAGGACAAACACTGGCAAAAAAATTAAAACTGTTTTCAATTCACAATTGACTACATTCAATGTGACGCGAAAAATCTGAAAATGAAGAATGTTGTTCAGCTAGTGAACCTCTTAATTTCAGAGTTTTCCGCGTCTTCCTAGCTCTACCCGTTCTGTAGTTATAGCCCCTTAAAGTACCCTAATTTGCATATGGCTCTACGGAGCGTTCCCAAACTTAGGGCTCGAGTTAAAAGTGACCCTGCCCTTGATAGGAAAAATCTAAAAAAAAAATCAGCGTAATGCTATCCATAATGGCTACGGCCAAAAAAAATTCGTCGCAATCCGACGAAAATTGGATTTTTGGGAACGCCGCGAAAAACGCCTTTTTCCATAAGGTTCTCTCGCGCGTTCCCAAACTTTAGGTAGGTACTGATATATACTTTGAATATAGATGTTACAGCAACGTCGGTCGTGTAGGAGGAGGACAGCAAATCTCCTTGGTATGATGAATAATTTATTTTCATTTAAATAAGCGAAATCGAATTTAAAATTGCATTATTTATCGGACTATTTTTTCATCGTTTATAGGGCAAGGGATGTATTAGGGTCGGCATCATTATGCACGAATTAATGCACGCAGTTGGTTTCTGGGTATATTATTCTTTTGTTCATCCTGTACATCCTATAGTTTTATGACTGTGTGTTTAAGCACGATTCGAATAATCGTTCCACTTTTCTTATTATTGAAATGGTATTACTATTATTTTTATTGATTATTCACAGCACGAGCAAAGCCGGACAGATCGTGACGATTACATTACAATTCATTGGGAAAATATTATTGAAGGTATAGATGAACCGTATTCACCCCAAAACAGGTTTGTTCATATCAATTTAATTGTTCTTTTTATTGCGTCAGGGATGGCAAATTTAAATTTCCAGAAACACGACCTAGGCCAAATCCAATACCTGGGTGAACCATACAATACAGGTATAATCATATCAGTTTGATTTTTTCGCTTTCATGGTTTTGTTAGACTGAAATTGGGATTGTCTTCTTTTTCAACAGGTTCTATTATGCACTACGGAGCTTACGATTTTGCTAAAGACCGACGTTATCCGACAATTACATCCAAGAAGAATGACAGCCAACAACTGGGACAAAGAGAAGGCTTTAGCAATGTATGCAGTATTTTTCACTTTCAAATGTAGATTTCTTATTATTTAAACGTTAATTCTGATTCTCTTCTCCTGTAACAGTCGGACATTTTAAAGTTGAACCGGTTGTACAAATGTGAAACGAACTCAACCATTCCACCTACTCCAACAACGGAATCGCCCATTCCACCTACTCCAACAACGGAATCGCCTGGTATAAATAAATACTTAATATTCCAAGCGCACCACGAGATATGTAACATAAGGTTAAGAATGTAAAAATCTAAAGTTGGAACTTTGTCTACAGAATGTCTGGACAAACATGAATACTGCAAGATCTGGGCGAAGGAAGGAGAATGTGAAACAAATCCTTGGATGAAGATTCACTGTCAACAATCTTGCAACCAATGTGGTGGTATGTTCCTATGGCAAGTTTTTAGTGCCACCCAGTTCACCCCGGATTTTAAATTTTTTCCTATCTATGATATGAGCGTGAGCTTATAAAACAAATATTCGGTAGTGTAATTGAACTTACTAACTTGCAACTTATTAGCTGCCTACATAATATTAATTTCAGAAGAAGGGTTATACACTTATTTATCTGTGCGAACCACGAGAGACAACTAGCGGCCAATATGGTGGCGAACTGTATACACTCATCACAACACGTCCTTAGCTGATAAAGTCTCTCATTAGCACCACAGTTTCGAAAAGAGAGCGAGCTCACGTTATTTTATCCAAAGTCATACTATTCGAAATGACTCTTTGCTGGTTATTAGCCTTGGTTGTGATATATATTCATTGTAGGGAATGCGGTGGCTCGTGTTTGGAACGGAGACGGAACCGACATACGCTGGTCACTCCAGTGTGACTTTATAGGGCGAAATTTAAAAATTCAAATCAGTCCTGCAAGCCAGTGTGGACCGCTTTGCAAAGCGAATTATCCCTGCAGTCACTTTACTTGGACCAATTTTAATGTAAGTTCATTACCATTCCATTCCATTTTACTTCGTTTTCCTTCGTTCGCATCATATAATGCAAGCAATAACGTATCAACTAATTATTTGTAATGGAACGTTGCGTTACAACGTACAGGGGGGAACTTGTTGGATGAAATCTGGCTCAGTGTCCAAATTTGACGCTGTTTCAAAAACGACGGATGGAGCGGTTTGTGGATTTCTTAAGTCAACTGCTAGTCCACCTGCCAGTGCATGGAACGATGAAGGAAGCCTAAAATGGGCATTAAATTGCGATTTTTTAGGTCGAGATTTGATGTCAGTAGCGAGTACTGCTGAGACCTGTGGACCAAAATGTGAATCAAACCCGCAGTGTAGTCACTTCACCTGGACAAACTATCAAGTATATAATTTCTGAGTTTATTACAGCGCCAACAGCGCAATCATATTTTTGTTTTAAAATTACTTTGAAAATCGTATTAACAACTATTCTTGCAAATATTCATTCATAATTTTAGGGCGGTACTTGCTGGTTAAAAACGAACGGCGCCTCGGACTCTGACGCCGTTGTAAAAAGAGGCGCAATGTGTGGTTTTATGTTAATGTAATAGTTGTTTTCCTCCCATTATTACATTGAATAAAGAAATTTTTGATCCAGTAGGCTACTTTTAAGTACGAAATTGGAAATCAGCAAACACTGGCATTTTTTATTTTAGAAAATCAGAAATATAATTAGGCCTATAATAATACTGTTTATTGTATGTTAAACCTATTCAACTTCGTAACTGTCCCAATCGGTCGACTTCTGTGGGAAATCTGTCTTTAAAAAAGATGAACGCATGTTGCGAAACAGTTTCCTTTTTTCGTTTCGAAGAGGATAACTAGTTTCTTGTATGTTTGAACCTCGATTTAAATCGTAGTGGTGGCGCCTGGAAACTGAGGGTTCGTTTTTGCGACTAGACAAACGTGAAACTACGTTAGATTTCTAAACACCGTTATTAACTAAACTTTAACTCATCTAAAATCCCGAAAGCGCCCAAGGGGCTTTATATTATTCAAACCCTTCGGTTGTACCTTGCGGCGGGATGCGCTGCCTACAGCGGCCTAAAGTTTTGCTATAGGCCACAGTGGTGCGCATTGGCGTAAGCTACGCACCACTTTTGGCTTATCACCTACTTTTTAGTTGGAACAAGGTCTTTAGTAATCATCATTCAAAGTTCTAAGTACTTATTTAATTTAACTCATTTAAAAAAAAAAAGTCATACCGGTACTATTCGAAATGACTCTTTGCTGGTTATTAGCCTTGGTTGTGATATTCATTGTAGGGAATATGCGGAGGCTCTTGTTTGGAACGGAGATGGAACCGCTAGCTGGTCACTCCAGTGTGACTTTATAGGGCGAAATTTAAAAATTCAAATCAGGCTTCTTGGATGACGAGTCACTGTCAACAATCTTGCAACCAATGTGGTGGTATGTTCCCCATAAAATCCGATTTACGAAATTCATTTATGAAATATATGTATTACGGTATGCCTCTGTTGTAATATAAAGAAAGCGAAATAGCGCTCGCTGCTGACGTATTTATATAAAGTTGACACATTTACATAATCATTGCCATCATTCTCTTTCCCCAGATGGCGAGTGTAGTAACTTGAACGACAACTGCATTCGATGGTAAAACAAATACATTTCATCTTGTCACAAAAAAATTCACTTGAAAAAGATAACGAAAATATTACCAACATACGCAGGGCTAAAGGAGGTGAATGCCAAAAGAATGAAGAGTACATGAAGATTTATTGCCGCAAGTCTTGTCTTTTATGCAGTGGTATGTATCGTCAGTTGACTGCTGATGCGAAGCAATCCATCACACATTCAGGTCTAAATGATTTAATCGTTTTGATTTCAGACAGAAGCAACAACTTCTGCGAAATCCGAGTGCGTCGACGACGATCACTACTGTCCCGTTTGGGCGACCGAGGGTGACGGTTGCAAGGCCAACCCAGGATTCATGCTCCTACACTGTAGGAAATCGTGTGGTGAATGCTAACATGAGCACGATTTCCTTAAAAGGACTAGACGGATCCCCCTGATCAGAAAGATAGTCATCTTTCTTTGATGATTAATTTTATTTTATTGAGGATACTCAGCAACCTATGGGGAAGATCAGCTGTCTGGGTGAGGTATCGCAGAAATTTCAAGGGTCAGTTTGCCCCCAAAACAAGGAAGACTTGTATTCTGTATTGTAAGTTTTAGCAATTGTGCGAAAATAATAGTATCCATCATAAGTAAAATGATTTGTTTAGAGACAAGAAAAATTATCAACTGGCAACCCATGTCCAATCTGCAGGGATGAATACTTGATTCTTGATTGCAGAAATGTTGTACTACTAAGGCAATTCATTTCACCATTTAATGGAGCCATCCTGCCAACTGAGTAATTTTTATCAAAAAACCATTGTAGGCTACCACATCAACTTTTCTAATTATTTTTACTTTTACAGAAAAACTGGCTTATGTCAACATAAACATAGAGAATTGGTTGTAGCAATTATGAAAGCTAAAGATTATGGTTTAATTAAATTTGATGTTCCAAGTCGTGAATACGAATATTCTGATTACCAAAAGTCATAATTGAAGTTTAATACAGAAGTAGTTAAGGTTGAACAATCGTATTTGTATTTCAACGCGTATTTAAAGATCTTGCCCTTCCACCACAAACGATAAACACGTCTACAAAATAACTAACAAGCATTTTGATTTAATCAACTGCTTTGAGTAAATGACTTCAATTATAAGGTAATAGCAGGAAGGACCTTTCCTGTACATTTTCCGAATCCGATGCGATGAAGACCATCTCGTTCACAATGCCCTTCAAACAAACAGAAATTGTCGTTTTGAACTGTGCATTTTTAAAATATTTCTCACCCCTTATGATGACCTCGTCTTCATCTAGAATAAACTTGCGTGTAATACCATCACCCAATTCAACAGGGCGAGTGCCTCGCCAGCTAAGCTCCAGCATCGATCCAAATGCGTCAGTGGTCGGGCCACTGATCGTTCCAGAACCTAATAAATCGCCAGGTTGTAGGTTGCATCCAGTGATGGTGTGATGAACAAGCTGTTGCTTCATGGTCCAATACATGTACTTGAAGTTTGACCGACTAACAACAGCTTCTTTTTCCGAACCACCAGCTATCAGATTATGAGATGTTCAGTCATAATTACAAACATTTAGTTGAATTTCTACGATTATTTAAAACTGCTTAGGCTTAATAGATACTTCAAGGTTGATGTCAAAATTATAGTCATCAGCGTGTTTCAAATATGGAAATGGTTCGGGATCTTGGGGATAGTTGGGAACCTTGAACGGTTCCAAAGCCTCCATGGTAACAACCCATGGTGATATTGTTGTTCCAAAGTTCTTGGCTAAAAAGGGACCTAACGGGACGTACTCCCATTTTTGAATATCACGGGCTATTATAGGGGGGAAAATATGTTAAATATGATGCTGAATTGAATAAAAAGAAATGTAATACGTACCATTCCAATCGTTCATCAGGACCTTAAATGAGGAAAAGAAGCATTTAAAATTTAAAAAAAAGAAAATTATTTGTATGTTATGTAAGCTAAGTAGTAATGAATACAAAAACCCATACCATTCCAAAAATGTGTTGATCAACTTCTTCCACTGATACAGGAGTACCTAGAGGATTTGATTTCCCAACAAAGAAAGCTGTTTCCAATTCAAAATCCAAAAGTTTGCATTTATCAAAAATTGGAGGTTCAGCATCGTTCGGTCTCGTCTGACCAACGGGACGTCGAACAGGTGTCCATGATATCCAACAGGCAAATACTTCCAATTGGGCATGAGAGCATTATCTTTATCCCTAAAATTACACATTATTAAGTTATCTTTTTTCAGATGTAAAACCCTTTGGTGTTATTTTACCTAAACATTTCTCCAACATTTGAAGCATGAATGATGGAAGAGTAAAAGTCTGTGTAGTCACCAATTTTAGCTGGAAGGTGCATTGTTGCTTCTGCTTGCAAAACCAAAGCACTGCCCAAGAATACAGTAAGTTAGAATTGCTCTGTAATAGAAAAATTGTGAACGTGATTTGTTACTTTTTCCTCAGATCAATGTCATCTTCTAGTGTTTTGTTGCCAGTAGAAAGGAGATCTTGCAAAGTTTTTCTTGCTTCAGTCCAAGCTTTAGGTCCTAGTCCCATGAAACTGTTTAGGGTACTCTGTCACACATGATAGACATTTAATACTTCAATGGCACTATATACGATTAAAATCAAACAGGATATATTACCTCTTTCAAGACATGTTGACTGTTTTTCAGTTCAGGTCCATTAAACAGGTGGGCAACAGCGTTAAGATCAAGAATGTGTTCGCCGATAGCAACTCCGATTCTAGGTTGACACTAAATGAAGATAAAACAAAGTTATTAACAGTGATAGTCTGATAGAGACGTAATTTCAAATGACATCTTCTTTTACCTTATCTGCTGTAGAAAAGATACCGTAAGGTAAATTTTCCAAAGGAAAGTCGCTGTTTTCTGGAATAGATATGAACGACATTCTAGAACTTGGCTACAAAGTTTTTCAGCTCTCGATTCAGTCAACGTCAAAAACAAAAAAGAACACATCAACAGGTAAACGAGCATAGTTGAAAGCGAACATATTTGCCGGGAGCGGAAGACGCCAGGCGGCTAAAATTTCAACTAGGATCACCTTGCCATTGGCGCTATTCATTTTTTTTTTAAATGAGCGGAGCAAATATGGGCAATGGCCAAAAAATTTCGAAATTGGTCTGGATTTTTCTATACTCTGAAGATTTTTTTCTCAGAAACAATTGGAAATCATCTGGCATTTTGGAAACGATATTACAATAATCACCAATTATACGCTAAAGAGTTAAAAATCAGGGTTTAGTTAGACATTTATTAGGATAGGAAGTCACAAACTCACAATATAATAGGAAAATAAAATATCCTGCGGAAAGTATAGCAGATAACAGGATCACTTTATCAGTAAGGACACACAAAAAAACAAAAAAACAATAAATATGAAAGAATTAGTTTAAATTTGTGGATACGAAAATTTTAACGAAAAATGAAGACCAACACGATAACTTGTAGCGGATGTTATTGGCTGAGGATCAGGGGTCAGTGTTAAATATTTTTTTCGGTTTTCCCAGTTATGTTTTTAACTGTATGGCTCACAACATATGGTGCCTAAAGCGATGGGGATTTCCAATTTATACAAAACATTTAGTCATGAGTTGCCTCCTCAAAAAATTTAAGAAATTGTACATATTTTTTTTAGAAAAGCGTCCAGCGCTCTTGCTCACTGGTAGTAACCTCAAACAGGAGAGCACAAGAGAGCACAGGAGAGCACAGGAGAGCACAGGAGAGCACAGGAGAGCACAGGAGAGCACAGGAGAGCACAGGAGAGCACAGGAGAAAACAGGAGAGCACAGGAGAAAACAGGAGAGAACAGGAATGCACAGGAGAGAACAGGAGAGCACAGGAATGCACAGGAGAGCACAGGAGAGCACAGGAGAGAACAGGAGAGCACAAAATAGCACAGGAGAGCACAGGAGAGCACAGAAGAGTACAGGAGAGCACAGGAGAGCACAGGAGTGCACAGGAGAGCACAGGAGAGAACAGGAGAGCACAGGAGTGCACAGGAGAGCACAGGAGAGCACAGGAGAGAACAGGAGAGCACAAAATAGCACAGGAGAGCACAGGAGAGCACAGGAGAGCACAGGAGAGCACAGAAAAGCACCACTTAATACTTGAAGTTGCTATAATATTTCGTTCACTTGTTTAAACCATTTTTTAATTATAGGATGTTTAAATCAATGTCCAATACACCATTTCAAGTCTATTGAATCAATAAATTTATAGAGCAATTCATGAACAAAAAGTTTTAGAAAAATGCACATCACAAAACTTGAATTTTTTTAAATTATTCAAGTTATTTGAGTTTTCTTGTCGGGTAGCCTGTGGAAAGCACAGGAGAGCACAGGAGAGCACAAGAGAGCACAGTTGAGCACAGGAGAGAACAGGAGAGCACAGGAGTGCACAGGAGAGCACAGGAGAGCAGTAAAGAGCACAGGAGAGAACAGGAGAGCACAGGAGTGCACAGGAGTGCACAGGAGAGCACAGGAGAGAACAGGAGAGAACAGGAGAGCACAGGAGAGCACAGAAGAGCACAAAATAGCACAGGAGAGAACAGGAGAGCACAAGAGAGCACAGGAGAGCACAGGAGTGCACAGGAGTGCACAGGAGAGCACAGGAGAGCACAGGAGAGCACAGTAGAGAACAGGAGAGCACAGATGAGCACAGGAGTGCACAGGAGAGCACAGAAGAGCACCGGAGAGAACAGGAGAGCACAGGAGAGCACAAAATAGCACAGGAGAGCACAGGAGAGCACAGAAGAGCACCACTTAATACTTGAAGTTGCTATAATATTTAGTTCACTTGTTAAAACCATTTTGGGTTGCAGGAGTGCACAGGAGAGCACAGGAGAGCATTGGAGAGCACAGGAGAGCACAAAATAGCACAGGAGAGCACAGGAGTGCACAGGAGAGCACAGGAGAGCACAGGAGAAAAAAGGAGAGCACAGGAGAAAAAAGGAGAGCACAGGAGAGCACAGGAGAGCACAGAAGAGCACAAAATAGCACAGGAGAGCACAGGAGAGCACAAGAGAGCACAGGAGAGCACAGGAGTGCACAGGAGAGCACAGAAAAGCACAGGAGAGCACAGGAGAGCACAGGAGTGCACAGGAGAGCACAGGAGAGAACAGGAGAGCACAGGAGAGCACAGAAGAGCACCACTTAATACTTGATGTTGCTATAATATTTAGTTCACTTGTTAAAACCATTTTTGTATTATAGGATGTGTAAATCAATGTCCAATACAATATTTCAAGTCTATTGAATCAATAAATTTATAGAGTAATTCACGAACAAAAAGTTTTAGAAAAATGCACATCACAGCACTTGAATTTTTTATAAATTATTCAAGTTATTTGAGTTCTATTGTCGGGTAGCCTTTGGAGACCACAGGAGAGCACAGGAGAGCACAGGAGAGCAAGAAAAGAAAACAGATCCCGAAGAGTCCTATAGACATTCAAAGGGGCCGTTAAGTAAAATGGCAGGATCCCCCCCCCCCCTTATGGGAATTATAACAACTAAAAAAAAATTCCGAAAATTTAAATAAATTTCTTTTTTTTTAATTATAATTTCTGAAAATTTTTAATTTATAGCTTTTATCAGCTCCTGATGAAATTATCTGTGCCAAACTTTTTATATAGAAATTTTGGCTCAAAGATATAATCCATTATTTCGATTTCCTCGGATTGGTGACTGAAAAAATAAAAATCTCGGGTGCGATTTACACAAGGTCGAACAGTCCTTTTGCATCGAAATACCCCATTTTAATTAAGCCTAGTAAAATTTTCCGTTTTATGTTTGAAATTCAAATTTATAAAATTTATTTTGTTGAAAACTGGTGGCGAATCGGCGATGATAATACATTTAAATTTGGCAGTATTCCAAAACTCAAATTATTTGAAACATCATAGAAAAGCGTCTTTTTATTTTAATATAGACAAATGATAACTGGCAATGCTGTATATTACGTCTGCAAACTTCAACACTTCCCAGTTGAATTTTGCGAATGATCGAGTAAAGAGCTCAAAGATCTTTATACAGAATGCCTTTTTGACTTTTTGTATGTCTCATATACATTGAGATAATCGATGCCCACAGTAAAAATTCCGCCTTTGTTCGTACGAAGAAACAGAAGAGACCAAACACACTGAATAACAAGTTTTTTTCATTAAGTAAATCTTGTGTTTAAGAATGAAGCACTTTGTTGGGGCTATTAAAGTTCAGTTTTTAAGTACTTCACGGGCTGCAAAATGTACGCATTTTTCCTTTAAGAGGCAACTTTTCAACTTTTATCTATATGTCCGTTTAAAAAAAATTCTATTATCTCTGTTTAAACAGTATGTTGTTTCATGTTTCGACTAAGAATGTATGAAGATTAAAATTTCTAAGTGAAATAAATGAAGGGTAATAAACTTTTAATCCAGGTTTTTAAAACTTTCATTTAAATGAATTTGGAAGAATTCTTAAAAATTGCTTGGTTTTTGAAAATCCAAATATGAATTCAGAAACATTCTATTCGATACGCATGTTCCTGTAATTCACGCCGAACGATTGTTTCACGCTGTCACACATAATGCTATACAGGCTCGCGCCAACAATAATAACAAAATGCTTTTTACTCAAATTTTGACGCTGAATCCATGCATGATTCAAAAACTATTTATTTTCTACCTATGTACTTGTAATTATAAAAATAATAACGTCTGTTTTAACAATACGTACACAGTTATCCTTGAAAGTGTCTTTTGCAGGCAAATTAATCTATGTTTTGATTTTAAATTGTTGGAAGGCTAGCATTAGGGGGGGGGGGGAATTTGAATGATTATACATAGTTGATGCCTTATTTTCGGCTACTTGTGTATAAAAGAAATTTTTCATTTTCTTGAAAGTTCTAGAATAAGTATGGGGTAAGGTTTTCGTATATCGCTCATATTTCTTTGGTAACACTAGACCTATTCTCCACAACTCGAAAAATCCGTTTTTGAACGACAAGGAATAGGATCTTTATCCATCCACTGGTGAAGACTATGTCAACTTAGTGTCAAATACAGCGAAAAAAAATTAGCTACGAGCTGCTGGAATTACTTTAGCGGCGAAGAGTTCCTTTGCAAACTCGAAATAGGCTATATTCCGTGCCTCTCGTTTTGTGGTCGCCATATGGAATCCGAAAGCAATAGTTTGTCCATGGGGGGCATACCGTAAGTAATACTTGTAACACCCCGGTTCTCCTGTGTCACTTTTAAAAAAGTTTCCCACCCCTAGGGCGTGCTCTACTTTCGTCCGCGCGTTATGCACAGTAAAATTCCCCCATGACTCAGCATTTAAGCTGACGACGTATGTGTTGAAGTTCTCCCCTCTGTGACCGTCTAGGGTCACTACACCCATATCAATAAGGTGGTTAAGAAAAATTGTTGCGCATACCCTTTTGTTCTCTTTTGAATACTTTGCCATTTGTCGACAAAAATAACAAACAATTTGTTTGGCTAAGTAAAATACTTCGTGTTTCTGTCTATTTCAATCTATCGGGGGGGGGGGGGAAGGGTTACTCCAGCCGTCAGAAAGGGGTAGGGTACACCCAGCCGTAGAGAGGGCACCGGCACCCTGGGTGCCGCACCCCCAACCGTCAGTCGTCACAGCGCCTCTAGCGGCCTGAGGTTCTGGAAAGGGTCCGTACAACACCCAGCCGTCAGAAAGGTGTAGGGTAGCTATTACGAATCAGGAAGACAACATTTTCTACATCAATTTCAATTTGTACTCGCCCAGCAAACTTGACACATTTCGAGACACATTTAATATTATGTAGCACGCTAACGTTATTTGTGAAGGAATCAAAAGCAAAAAAAAACGGAAAATAAACTTTAAAATAAAATGACACATTCAGTAATACACCAATAGCCTACTTACTTACAAAACCTTAAACCTACTTTGGCACAACAGGCCTATTGTTGAGAGCACGAAGCCTAGCGCTTTGACGTAGCGTAGGAGTATCTTGAAGAGCAGGTTCGTCGTTATCTAAAAACAATATACAAAAAGTGTATCAATACATTTGTCGCCTCTAAGTATGTAGGCTAAGGTGATCAATAGAATTTATTAGCCATGAGAAGTATTTCATATTTGCCATTGGTTTAAATCCTCCATGATAAATCTTGTCTGATACACTTCTTAAATGATGTCAAAGCAATCCGAATGAGACTCTGCTTACTCAAAAATGTCTTAAGAAATCCTAAATGAGTACTGAGAAACCAATTAAAAAAAAGCAACTTAGATAGGATGCACTTCTGGAAGGGAACTTGTAAAGGCATTAACAAACACTTAACAAATTTTTACATCATCATCAATTGACCTAGATGAACTATCATCGTCATTATAAGTTAAAGTATCAGACAAAACGTTGACGACAATTACCAGCTATTTTCTGTATTGCGTGATAAAACAATTTGTGTACCAATAATTGAATTAATCGTAGTAGTATCCACTGAAGTAAACAAAACCTTGAAGACCTTCTTCGTCTCAACAAAAGGGGAAAAACATTGTGAGAGGAACAAAAAAAACTTTATCAGTTACATTTTTGCGTAAATTATTTACTTCACCTAAAATTAACTTCAGCTAAAAATAATTTGGCTTGAATTTTTTAATCCACCCGAAGAAAAAAAAGAATTTAATTTATGCGCCAAGATGCGCCTTCAATCTGCCATTCTTCGTTTTCAAATTGTTCATATTAGCAACCCAATTGCAATTAATTAAATTGTTACACTCATTCTCAATAAATATGAAATTGCAACAATACTTTAACCATAAGGATGAGGAGAAACACATAAATACTATTCAACCTTTCAGTTTCAGCTTTCTCATTATCCTCTGTGCTCTTAGCTTTATATTTACGGCCATCGTGGGCTGTCCTAGTTTACCTTCGTAGACTATGATCATTTCTGAGAGATAAATGACAGATCTGTGTATTGCGTTTTCCGCTTTATTCTTTTTGGTATTCTATTCCTTGAAATGAGAAAGTGTACTATTTTTCCAAATAAGAAACACCACTACATTTAGTTTTTCGCAATTTCTCATCTTTTTGGCTAAATTTTGATTTTTGGTAAAATTTTTCTGAACCACATGAAAATGGTTGTTCTTTATTGGCTTGCCAATGTTGTGAGAATAAGGATTTACCGAAATAATTTTCGTATTCTGGTTAGGTATTGGTTTTTAATGTAGCAAGTACCTTAATAAACAGAAGTAGTTTTTTACATTGGTGTTGAAAATGAAGGATGTAAAGGCGAGTTAATTTTATGTTTACATTTTTTTATATTTTTTTTACATATTGTTTAAAAAAATTTCAAAAGGGGAAAAAAGGAGGTCATAGAGGAAGTGAAGAAAGAAAATATAGCAAAAGAAATAAGAGAAAGAAGACGAAGAGGATGAAAAAAAAAACAAGAAGAGGAAGAACCAAAGGCTGGATCCAGCCATTCCAAAAGAAGGACATTTCAGTTCAAAAACAAAAAGGCTCTGCTAAAAAGCAAAAAATGAATGATGTCGAAGACCTTGCCCACGAGTTATTTCTATTACAACTCGAGCAAGTAACTCAAAATTTTCTTAACATTATAAAAACACTAAATTCCATTCTTTTTTCAGATGATGAGGAATAAACCTCTCAAGGTTAAGCACGAAGAAAATCGACCACATTCTCATAAAAATTCACATTCCTATAAAAGAATATTTATATTTTCCTTTTTAAACGAAAATAGGAAAAAGGTCACTTTGATTGTAGGTAAGAGTCACTAGCATTGCATTTTTTTTTCTTGCACCATATCGGAATTTCTTGTTGTCATGACTTTATTTTGTATTTTTATGGAATAAATTCAATGCGATAAAAATTGTAAGTTTCTTTTCTGATTCTAATGCCTTTATAGTTTCTTTATTTTTATACATAATGTTTCGGCTTGGAATTCTAGAACATGATTGTCTTACTTAAAGTTCGATATTCATTAATAATTTCCCCTGTAAAAACTTCCAAGCTTCCTTTTCATCACTTGCCAAATTGGAATTGTTATTTTATTGCCCTTTAATGGGAACATTTTTTAGTGGAATCTCAGAAACATGTTGACAACTACACCAATAGCTCACATTTTCTATATTTCTATATTTAACAGTATATCATCAATGGGGAGAACACCTCAATGTCAAACCTATCATTAGGTTGGTTGCTCAGAAAGTTTATATAAATAGATTTTTTATGTGGGGACACACAACATTTCATCATAATTTCTACTAGTAATTCCTTTATTTCTCGTTTAGATTTCAGTGAACAGATCAGTCTGAAGGAATGGACTTTGTGTGAGTTAAAACTTTAAAGGCAAATTACACTGCACTCTAAGAAGAAAAGCGATTGTGAATAGCTTTTTATTTGAATTGGCTTAATTTCAAAACATAATAGTACAGTCTGATATATAGTTATAATATATTTGGATTTAAATATTTATGTATTACATGTAAAAAATGATATATATTTATTATAAACTAATGTTTACCAATGTAAAACGTCGCATATAATGTTTTTCATCAAATTATAGGCAGAACACCTTGTAGTGGGTAACTTAATAAATATTGAAAGCACAACGGTTCTTGAATGGGGAAAAATTATTCTTTTGCGGAACCAACTGACTTTACCACAGAACAAATGTTTTGTTGCGACAGGGAGTAGTAGGGATAAGCACCTTTTTCGACTCTTCCATGATGGAAAACCCAGTCAGCATTTCACATTCAAATCAACTGTGACTCTCCCCAACATAATAGCTGCTAGGCTGCTACGAAGACCGTACCTAAATTTAGATGGGAATACGAATGACTATAGAGTAATTTAAAGAAAAAGAAATTGTTATCTCTGAAAAACTTGAAAATGTAGATGAAGGGTGTATTAAAATTGGAAAAAATGAAGAAACAATAATTCCTAAACCTTTTCTTAAAGGGCACTTGTGAGGATAAAGAAACTTTATTACATAAAAATCTTAAAAATTTAGAAAATCTTGAAAATCTTGAAAAAAGTTTGGATAAAAATATGAGTATGAAAGGAAAGTGAAGGATAAAACAACATGAAGATGTAACTAAGCAGTCTATGGTTCATTAATGTCATCGCAGACTAAGGTTTTTTGAAAAGATTTTCGTGGTGATCTACGAAAGTGCTGCATCCCTTAAAATTGATCGTCGGCGATGGGAGCAAATTTCATGTGATGATTTAGTCCGCAGTCACGTTTTGAATACCGAATACTGCTGTCTCATCACAATGCCACTTGAATGTCATTTCAGATTCAAATCGGAGGATCAGCTTTTGGTTTTTTCCGTCATGCAACGACCGTTTACGGAAATTGACATATTGACAAACGCTCAACAAAGTTCCAATAGTCGTTTGTGGCGAAGCTGGTGTCCATTCAAGAGCCCATGACCTGAGGGGAGAGTCACTATTGGAATGCTTTACTCCACGCTTGAAAATTCCATCCCTTCGAGTAGGCTATTGATCTAACACAAGGACAGCTTACTTTATTTTATTTTCAAGGATGGGATTAAAGTAACAAAAAGAAAGAGCTGACTGTAAACAGAATAATTGAAAGTCTCCCAACCTAATAGGCCAAAAAAAAAGAAATTCAAATTGGAGTTTTACCCGCCACTAAACTTTGACCGGAAGAATTAAAGTTTATTCGGTAAAGCATAACAAAAATGCATATCTAAAATGCATTTTTCACGACCCATCAAACAACCCAGCAAACTCATAAACATTTGCAATGGTCTAAATCTGAAAAGCTTAGACTTGCTGGTTTTCAAAACGTCAGGGAGTGCCGTAAACCTCACAAAATCAACTTGATCTCGGTCGTTGACACGAAACCTATGACTTTCATGGGAACGACGGTTAGGGCGACTGTCGACGACTGATATAAATAACTATAAAAAATAATTCTTTTTTAAAAAAGGCTACTACTTCAAGAACAAGAGGAAATTGAATTTTTTAACCAAAGAGTGGCCGCAACGAAAATCTCCAACAATAAGTTCTAGTTACGGCTGGACAACGTTATTTAGGTTTGAGTTCGCTGAACCACACCGGATGAATCCGGGCAAAATTTTCCCAGACCACAAATTACCCAACAACAAACAGCTCAAGAAGAATGCTAGAGAGCAGAGATGGTTAGATAACAAACGCAAAAAGAAGATTAAAGTAGATACTGAATCAATTTCAGAAAAGTTGGCTTCGAAATGAAACACAGGTATAAATGTAACATAAGGAAACAAATAAATTTTCCATAACAAAATTTTTTGTAGATTCTGAAGATGAATCCAACAGCGACGAAAACGTGGGAAATCACGAAAATTGAAACTACAATATTGCCAACCTTCTTCTAAAATTTCTAAACCGAATTCTTTGCATTTTCCCCCCTATGTTTAATTGTCGTTTGTGTAAGAAATCCAACAATTCTGATGATGAATTTGGGAGATTGATTACGACGATGGAACCTCAAATTCTCAAACAGTGTCTGAGGAAGACAACGAAAATGAGGAAAGTTTAGATGTGGATGATGAAGGTTTAGAAGGGGATGAGGAAAGTGAGGAAAGGAACTTAACAGTAAGACTGAGGAGACAAGAACGTACGTGATGGTTAGATAACCAACTAAAGAAGAAAATGAAACTAAATACTGACACTCTGTCTGATTAGTTGGCTGAAAAATGTAACACAGGTAATTTGTAGATATAAACACAGAAATTTTCCCTGACAAAATTTTTTTATACATTCATAGATTCCATATGGTCCTTCGAACCGGTTTCCGGAACTAAAACCGAAAACTAATACTCACTCTTTGTCTTTTTTCTTTCAGTGGAGAATCCAGACTGCACCTGTGATAACCTGTTCGCTCAGTGAGCCGTAGCTATAGCGCGCATCAATTAGTCAGCGACAGTGTTTGTAGAAGCCCGTGACACTAAAGCATGCTGGGAGCTTCTGAGAAATTTGTTTGAACTCCCCTTTTTTGAGTTGCTTAAATTCCCGCCCCCGTACTATCTCCAAGTGCGTTTGAGTGAAAGGAGAGAGGCGGCAGCCAGAGAAAACAGGCAAATTCAGTACTTGCCTTCGCACTTGCAACATGAATTAGTACAGTGTGAAGAGATTTTGCGCAATAACGCTAATCTCGTAGAGGAATCTAAGGCCTCTGCTCGAACAGCAGCGAAAAGGAAGCTCTTGGTGCTGGGTGAAGCTGAATTTTCCATAGAGGAAGCCAAACTTGAACGCAAACGCCAGGCGCTCCAAGCCAAAAGGCGCAGAGCCGAGGAAACCCCAGTTCAGTGCAACTGTGTACAGTACCCATCAGCCCACACGAGAGCGGATTAAGAGAGCGCAGTTAGTGGGCGGGTAATTATTTAAAACAATACAAATGTTAGAAAAAACACTAATCCTCGCATTTTTAGCATTTCCGGATGCCTTAACTACAGCCTTGACCCTCTGAATGAATTTTGTCCCGAATGTTGAAGGTAAGAACAAAAATTGTACCCAAGATTTTTACATAAATTTACTTTTTTTACACTTATTTAGATGAAAAAATTGAGCCAGAAATCTTTCTTCCTCAAACTGATCATTCTGATCATGAATCTGATCATGAATCTGAGCCTGACGACTACTTTTCTGGCCAAAGTGAAAGCGAGTCTGGGAATGAAAGTCAACAGGAGAGCGACACAGAGGATACTGATGAGGACACACAGGACATGACCAAGAAACAGGAGAAGGCAAGAGCTCGCAAGAAGAGGTATCTTAACAACAAGAAAAGCAAGAAGCAAAAACTGGATGTAGACAATCTGTCTAAGAAATTTAAGGAAGAATGCTCGACAGGTATTTAAATTATAAGAAAAAAGGAATTCATCTCACATTCTTTTTTGTAGATTCTGAAACATCTGACTCAGAATAAGATTGCAGCAGAGGAAGGCGTGAAATGGCAAATCACTCCAACAATATTAAAAATTCTTTTTCCCCCTTTTCATTTGGGCCCTAATGTTTTGCCTGCTTATCATAATTTTTTCACATTCATCTCCGTCATTCATCTTTCATTCATCGCTGTCATTCATCTCTGTTATTCATCTCTGTCATTTATCTCTGTCATTCATCATTCATCCTGTCATTCATCATCCCAATAAATTGTTTCATAACCGAAAGAGTGGTATTCAACTTACATTGAGAGATGATGTCCTATGTGGTAACCGACAGCTATAACTCAGGTAATTATCCAATGTTTCAGGTATCAATGTAGAGGCTTGCGAGAATAAGGAGCAGGTGGCTAAAATAGAAGAACCAGTAGCAGAACCAGCAGCAGGACCAAGTCTATCCCGAAAACGTCGTCTCGCCAGGAAAGCTGACGTAACCCAAAAAGTTCAATTTGGAAGAAGAGTTCAAAAAGCACTGCAGTGCCTCGGGTAAGTTTCCCAAAATAAAGTTCTGTATCCCTTTAATTTAAAAAAAACTTTAACAAGTTTTTTTTTTATTTCAGATACAGAATGATCTGTTAACTGTCTTAAATTTGCTTGCTATATGCTAGTATGTGCTGAATAAAATCTTGAAATGAATGACCAATTTTTTAATGTAGCTTTTACTCGCTGAGTGCCAATATGCCAAACTACTAAACTTAAGCTAGGTACAGCTATAAAGGTCTCTAACATAGTTATTGTTCCGTTCTCTGCCTACTAAACTTAAGCTAGGTAAACCGAGCTATAATACCTAGCTTAAGGCTTATTACCTAGCTTAATATCGAGCTATATTACCCTTCTTTGGCATATTGGCACTCAACTAAAATAGCGTGGTGAAAAAGGAAGAAGTAAGTGAAAAGAAGTAACTCTCTGAGGGGAAAAATAAAATTAGTTACCCCTTATGCCATATGAGCACCCAACCCAGATAAATTCCGACAGCGAGCCTGACAGCGACGACGACATTGATTATCAACAGTTAGTTAAGCTATAATCTGCGCCCCCCCCCCTTTCTAGTTGTTTGTAAACCAATTTCTTTGCATCCCTCCAATATTTGTTCGTGCAAGAAAATTCTACATATCACATCCACTCCACTCCACAACCTATGAATATTAACTGTTATTTTTTTTTATTCAAGACTCTGACCCCGTAAAAGAACACAAAGCTTATAGAGAAGCCCAGAATGATACAGAGGAGGAAGACGTGGATTCACAAGAAGAAAGAGATTCAAATGATGATCTAGGTGACTATGATTACGCAGAGACAAGTTCTGATTCCATTGAGTCCCTCTCCTCATCTTCTGAGGAAGATAAGGAAGATGAGGAATATGTTCGTGCAAGAAAACTCTGCATAGTTCTTCTTTTTCCCAAATTCCATTTTTTTAAATTGTTTTGAAACGGAGAAAGATAGTATTGAACCTATAATTCCCGCGAAAACTTTGACTTTGACTTGACTTTGTCTTAAGGTAGTCTTGCTACCGTTTATTTGTGACGTGAGTATTGTTTAAACAAAATTATTTTGGGTTAGTGTGATGAAAGTTTAACATTTAGAGCATTGGGTTTTGATATTAGTGATTAATGTGATTTCTTATTGTATATGTTACGTCATTATTTTATTGTTTAACACGAGGTTTTAAGTTTTTACTTTTTTTTCAGCTTGACGATTTGGACTATTTGCTTCATAGTGACTGTCCGGTGTACATGGGTAAGTGAAGTTGAATAAGTGATGATGAAAATATTTTTAATGGTTTCTAATAAAAATAAAGATGTAGTAGATTAATTTAGCTTCAGTTGAATTATTTCCCCATTGTCCTTCAGTTAGCTGTCAAAAGTTTTATCTTGTAATTGTTGCTTTATTTCCTATTTGGTAGGCGATATTCAATCGTAGATAATTGTAAATTAATTTGGTTTCTCTAAGATTTGTAATTGATAGGTTCATAAGGTATCTGTCATGCGTGATGATTTTGCAACAGTCAGAAACATGAAATTCATTTGGGTTTATTGGTATGCATGAGTTGACTGAATAGTAGACAGTTTTGTTTGTGATAGAAGATATTTTTTAATATTACTGTTTTCGTCTAGGTTGCTTGCTATTTAGTCTTAACAGTGGTTGGTGAAACGCGAGGTTTTCTATAAACAGTTCGATTTGATTGGGTAAGGTTCGTTTTCTGTTGCCATGCTTTGAATTTGCGTTTTAAGTGATGGCGTTTATTTTTTGAAATTGGGATTCATAGACAATTGCCACATTTAACATCCCGATCGCCACGCTTTCTTCTTAAAAGATAGGAAGACAGGTGCTACAAATTACGAACTGGGGAAATTGATTTGGCTACGTAGGAAACAATTGAATTGAATTTATTTACAGTTTGCGTCTTAAACGAAGACGATATTAATTTGACACAGTGTATCTTGTACATTTTATTTAGCTAACGGTCTGTCACGTAGCAGTTGGTTGTTGACTGTAAAATGCAGATCGATGTAATTCTGAAAAATTTACTTGATTTTAGTCTTTTAAAATAAGGACGTTACACTCGCAATACCTTTGACTTGACTTTGACCTTTCACAAGAAGAAAGAGATTCAAATGATGATCTAGGTGACTATGATTACGCAGAGACAAGTTCTGATTCCATTTAGTCGCTCTCCTCATCTTCTGAGGAAGATAAGTAAGATGAGGAATATGTTCGTGCAAGAAAACTCTGCATAGTTCTTCTTTTTCCCAAATTCCATTTTTTTAAATTTTTTTGCAACGGAGAAAGATAGTATTGAACCTATAATTCCCACGAAAACTTTGACAAAATTGACGGTGCGTCCGCAACGATGCTCTGCGACCACGCGACTGAAGCATGGAGTCATGGACTGAGGCCTGAAACGATAGAGTGGTGGTGGCGCGATGTGTTTTATAAACATACAACTAGCGCTTATGGTGGCCCGAAAGGTGGTATCTATTCAGACCACTGGCCTGAAGTGTATTCATCGTTCCCTAAATCACCTAGCGGTAGAAATATAAACTTTTTTGTTTCTTATATACAGTACCTACACAAAGTTTGGAAACACGGCGAGTATTTCCGCGCTTCTAACACGGTGGCTTACGGGCCAAAGTGTCTCCCTTTTTTACGCGATAACTCACGTTTGAGTTATCGCAAAGCAAATTTAAAAAAATTATCTTGGTGAGGAAAGAATTTCCTTTCACCATGATTTTTTGCAGATTTTAGTGAATTGAAGTTTATCCCCTACGTGCTAGATATAAAGTTTGGAAACCTCGGCGCGCTCGCCATATGTTTCCAAGCTAAAGTGTATGCTAGTTAAAAAATCATAAAAAATTGAAATTAATCAATTATTACTTGAAACTTGCACAAACGGTAGACGACATAGTCGTCTATATTTGGACAAAGTTTCAAATTTTTTGAATGAAACGCTGATTTTTGCCGATTTTTTAATAAATTTTGATTTTTCTTCTCACGTTGCGTGGTGCGTATCCTGCCCCGAGGGAAGAATAGAAGAGGGAAAACCGTCGAACCCCTTTGTTCTCTCCTTTTTCTCTGGCATTTTTTCTTTTAAAAATCGGCAAAAATCAGCGTTTTATAAAAAAAATTTGAAACTTTGTCCAAATTTATTTATTTAATTTATTTAATTACAAAATGTATCTGTTGTTAATTTTGCACAATTCGAGGAATTCCCAAAGTTGAAGGTTTTTCCTGGAATTTCTCTGTTGTTATAAAATATGAAAGCTGGAACTTTTCCAGATTGGAACAGGAGCTTATACATCCTCATGTACGCATCGGTTACCGCCTTTTCTTTTATATGATCAACGGATGTTACCTTGAATTCTTTAGAATAAAAAAGAAAGAAATTATTAAAAAAAAATAAAAAACGAACAAAGACATTTTAGACTTACTTATTCCTCCGATAAACACCAGCACGATGAATCCAAAATCATTTCTTTGTTTAAAACGGATCTCCGTCTTATTACAACCATCATCTTTGATCTTGTCATCCAGGGTTGGCTGGAGTACGTGGCCACCCCATACCCCACCCCCTGGAAGCAGTGCCTTTTGGACGGAATTTTGGTAGCCATCGAAATTCCATCCAAGAAAAAAATTACTAAATAAAAAAAAATATAGGGGGGGGGGGAAATTAACTTTAAATCAAAATAAAAAATAAATAAATAAAAACATACCAAGTCATAATTTTTTCTCGGAAGAGAAATGAAATATATTCGTGCAAACACGCATCTCTAGCATCCTCATATGTCCTCATATATCCTCATACATACTATGTACTATTGTTTACTTTGCCTTTTTTTGACAAAAATAACAAACAATTTGTTTGGCTAAGTAAAATACTTCGTGTTTCTGTCTATTTCAATCGATCAGTTTAAGTAACGAATGAGTACGATCCTAAGAAAATGGGATCCCCTTCAATTCAGAAGAAGTAAGTACAAATTTCGTAAACAAGAGTTATAAGATTACCTCTGCTTAGAGCACTAGTGTAAAAATTAAATCGTTCCTGATTATTTGTTGTTCTTTTACCACATAAATAAAAAAAAAATAGTTGTGAGTTGATAACTGCAGTATACCAAAATTTTGATTTCCAACTATGAAAGATTTTTTTATGAAAGATGTTTTTTTTAGCACTTAAATTTAAAAAAAATAAGAAATTTGTTGATATCTGCAGTATACCAAAATTTGTATTTTGAACTAGATCACAAGACATTTTATTATTTTCACTTTTTATGTCAAATACAGGAGCGGAAACATCTTTTGCCTCAGGACTTGCTCTGTATGTAAAAGTGATTCCAATTAAACTAGGTTATTTAACAGAATATAGCAAAAACTTTCACTGGCTTAGGATACAATTGAGAGGCGACATTTTTAGCCTTAGGACGAATTGTTGATCAGAATTTAATAGAATCTGGGTATTGGCTCCATAGTGGCCAACTTCGGTTGAATCCAAGAGATTTTCTTGTTGAGGAAATTAGTGATTCTTCATGTGTGGAACAGCTCATCCTGATTTCGGCAATTAAAGCACTAATTCCACGGTTGAAAGCGGGTGGCGTGTCGTTTAGGATTGATGCTTCCTCGCTGATCAAGTATGATGGGCCCATTAAAAAGTGTCATCGTCATTTGTCGACTATTCATTTTTTTTAATAAAATCTTTTGGAATTCTACATTCCTCAAATGGAAAATCTCTTCACGCCATTCGTGTGTAGTGCCGGCGACGGCGACAAAGTGAGATCCACGTTCACAGGGTGTACAGAAGACATTGCACCAATTATTCAAACGTCATTAATGAGGCAAGAACACGCCAGAAGCTAAAGGCTGCCACGCCCGGGAAGACAGTCGTCAACTTCCGCATCCGGTAGGCACGGAAAGAGAAGAAGCAGCTCACAGCTCACGAGGCATTAAATGCTGGAGATCTGGATCTGAATCTGCCACTTACACGACAGCATTGACAAAAAGAGACGCCAAGCAGGGTTCTTATAGCTACCTTACAATTCCATTCGGAAGATAGAAAATTTCTTTAGTTCATGTGGGATGGGTTGTTTTCAAACCTCATATTTTTTTTCCCTGTCGTAGACTCCCTGGACCTTCGCAAAGGTCCTTGAACCCATGGTGACATCGTTGAGAAGGAGGATGATTCAGATAATTCTACTTGGATGATTTTCTCGTCCTTGGTCGATCCAAGAAGGTGACGTTCTGCATTCCTAAGTTTCCCCATTTCGACAATTATGAATCAGTTTTTTAAATATGGAAATACAAATTTCAAAACAGTTAAATGTAACTATGACGTAAAGACGACATTTTAAAACTAGGGCAGCTAAAAATGGTCAACCAACAATACGATTTCGTTCTTTTGTACTATTTTGATATAGAAAATAGCCAGTATGAAAGATGAAAACGAATATACCTTTGGTAATATTGTTACGTGTAAGTCAAATCCTTTTCAATTATGTTTTGGTTTTTTTTATTATTAACAATAATTACCAACTTATATTTGATGCCAGTTTTATATGCAATCCCTTCTTGACCATGTGCATCTTATGTACCAGCTACCGTAATATATAAATTTGTTTTAGATACTTTTTAAAGATCTTAATATTTTGATAAGGAGTCAATTTACCACCCTTTCTTTCAGGTACTTCCTACTCCAGTAGTTTCACATTATACGAATAGCAGTTTCGATGAACAAGCAGACGATCGTAAGACTATATTTTAGTTCCTGATGTTAATTCTTACTTGACTTTCCAAAAATGGTGTGTAAATAGTAGCTGAAGTTTCTGAATATGGAATTCAGGATGAGGTTAGAACAACAAAGGGGGATCCCTATACAAAAAATTAGAAGGAAAAAGTGGTCAAGAGGACACAAGAGCTGAAGGGAAGAATGAGGATGGATGAAGAAAAGGTGACTACGGGTTCGCAGGGGTCAAACCAAAGAGTAAAGATGAACAGCAGAAGTAGGGGACAGTTCAATCCTGGAATTTTTAAAATGGGCTCTAAGAGACTCACAGAGAGACTTCCTTACCCGCAGGATGATTTACATACATCAGTTTTTTTTTAATTCGAACATAACTTCCAGAAATCCAGTGTGGGTATAAACTGAAGTAGCTCATGTAGAAAATAAAGGTAAAGAAGGTAAGGATGAAAGAAGCATCCAAGACGCAAGGAAAGAAGACACAAATGATCAAGAAGACGCAGGAACTTACGGGAAGAATGACGATAGAGGAATAAAAGCCCAGCTGGCACATCGTTGGCTGGGTCGTGACCATAACGCTATTTGACCAACATGTCGCTACCATCCTTTTCGCTGCTGAGTGTCATTTCCTGGTCACTACGTTTTCACTGCCTCATTTTCCCAAGAAGGTACCAAAAAAATATAAGGCAGTCTGTTGCTGATTTTACCTTGCCACTACATTTTCACTACCTAAATTTCACAACAAGTTACCACAAATATTCAATTGCTTTTTTGAACTGTTTTGAACTGTTTGAACTGAAAATTTTATTTCCACTTGAAATTCAAAATAAAATGGTCCATGAAAATTTGCGCCAGGTCTTGATTGAAATAGCGTTCTGGCGCACTTCAAAATACGATTGATGATGATTTTTCGCCACTTTTTCCTAAAGATCGTTATCCTGACCATCTTCTTTGTCCTCTTCTTCAATTTCATAACACAGATGATAGTTTAAGTTTCACAACACGGATGATTCATTTTTGTAAAGGATTCCTCACACTCTCTTGTAATTGACAGATTCACTTCCTGAACATTTATCTACAAAATAAATTTATTGGTGGAAAACTACTTTGTTTCTATTTAGTTTACATTTTAAAGCCAACTCTTCTGGCAACTCATCTGATTGAGTGCCAAATTTTATTTTATTTTTTTCGTTGGTTATCCATAACCATCTCTCCTTCCATGCTTTTCTCCTAAGCTATTTTCTGTTAGGTTTCTGTTCCTCATGCTGAGTGCCTTCACTTTCCTCATTGTTATCATCACCTTCATTATCCTCCTCTTAACCTTCCTCAACTTTGTAGTGTTGTTCAACTAAGTCACTCTCTCGGATTCCCCTTTCAAATTTGAAGATTTTTCCCCGTAGTCATGTTTCCCTAATTCTTCTCCAGAATTGTTGATGATTATTTCAATGATAAAAGTCATAAAATCATAAATACATTTTCAAAAACGTTTTTTTCTTCTTTTGTCGAAGCCTCTGTCCACTACTGAACAGGTTTTTTTTACAGCTTATCACGTTTAATCCTAGGAAATCTGGTCATTGGTTTTCGTTTAACGAAAGCTTTTGCTTTTTTTGCATCCTGTGCTGTTCATCTTGGATGACCAATATGACCTTAATTTTTACACGTGTCGGCTCTGTCTGTTGAACGTTTTAAAGATGTTGATCGACGATCTTAAGTACAAAAACACAAAGGACAAAAAGCATTGGCTTGATTAGCCATTTCGGTGGGAAACGAAGGAAAGTGAAAATTTTTTCTAATGGTTTATAGTTTACAATTTCCTGAACTTTCAATCTTGAACCGATAGCAAAGTGTCGGTTATTAGAGCTGTTGTCATTGAAAAATTGATGATCCCAACTGAATTGACGATAATCTTTGGAAAACATGACATGATGTCATTACGATTGTTCCAACAGTAGCACTGACAGTTAAAAAAAGTTATTGCAGCCATGGAGAAGAATCTGGACAACAATTGTTTAATGAATTTTAGTAGGTTAGAGCTGATAAGAAACACGGTCGTGCTGAAAGCTAAGGTTATCAGACTATTTCTTGATATAATGTAAATCACATTTTATATTTTGTTTATATATCAGGTTGCAAGATCACAAACATTTAGTACAACGGATGGGTTGCCTGTGGTAAGGACGGCATGGTTCAATTTGCTCATTGCACATGTCCAGCAGGGTAATATTTCATGGAACTGATTTGTTATTTTAAAAAGATCATTAGTCTGATTAAAAGTAAAATTGTATTACAGCCTAGGTGAAATGTGAAAACAATTCGCAACCCTACTGCATGGAGTGATATCGGCTCATGAAGTGAGGACAAACATAAGTTGCACAGAAGAAAAATGTGCTTGGATAGACAAAACTTCAAAAGCTGGTAATAAAACATTTGACCAGCACCATTATGTCCTTACTTAATAAATATTGTACTTCATAGCAATGTTTCAGAAGAGTTTGTATATTCGGTACTTAACTAAAGCCGGTAACGTCACGATCATCGTTTAAGGATCAAACACAAGAACAGATAGTCGTCTGGAAGGGGAATTAGGTTTCTTAAACGTCTAGCTCCTCTATCCAAGGTGATTGCTCATTAATTTTGCGCATTTTTGTTTATTGTGTTTGCGAGTTCGTTCCATTGCCATAAATTTCAACATTTTTGGAGCTTATTTTAGCTTTAGTTTAACTTAGAAGTTTCTGAGGGATTTCAAAAAACAGAAACTTTGGATCGTTCGTATGCCCATTCAGATTGATATTTGCCAAAATATTTTGTAGTTTTCGTGATGCTTGTTCACTTGCGCAAGCGAGGATGCTTATAAATCACAATTATTTTAAGTTTTTAAAGGTAAATTAACATGAAACTTAACGACCAATAAGCGTCAACCACACACGGAGCGGAGAATTTGAATTTAAGCTTCCATATACCGTTTATAGCTTGTCTCACTTATCTTTTGTTTTATTTGGAATCTTCATATTCACATCTTCATATTCACGAATAAAAGTAAAGGTAACCCAATTATAAACCGATAAACAGCATGCACAAAATAATGCAACACTTATAATTCTGTATTTGAACTGAGAGCTACAAAAAACACGTACAAACACAATAAACAAATATGCGCAAAAATAATGACGGAGATATCATTTAAGACTGTTGGATTGATCTTAATTTTTAGAATTCATTCAAGATATGAAAGGTAGGCTGGAATTGCATTTGTTTCAAACGTTTTGTCATTTATTAGAAAATGAAAAGTGTAATTCTTGAACTCTTAAGAGGTTTTCGTATTGCCTACGATTTGGCTAAATTAGTGGAAGTTAAAACGTATGGAAGAAAACATTTTGCGTTCGTTTTTTTTAGTTATTGCCGAAGTTTGGAAGGAAACGTTTTGCGTTCTTTTGTTTTTGTTTATTGCAAAAGGTTGAAAGAAAAATTTTTGTGTTCACTTCTCATTTATAGTGGATTGCAGTGAAACTTCTGGAAGGAAACATTTTGTGTTCACGTTTTCTTTTGTTTATCACAGAAAATTGAAAGGAAACTTTTTGCGTTCGCTTCTCATTTATAATTAATTGCAGAATATCGAAGCTTTCATTTCAGTCGAGAGCATTGGGCAAATCTCTTTGTAACGCTTGATCTCTTCTGTGTTGCTTTGAAAATGTATTCATCAATGAAGTGGCAAGATCCGCTTCAAGTATTATCATAGCCAGTAGTCCCCCTGCAAAAAATCACAGATTTAAACCCGAGTTCAACGTGGTATGTTTATTTTTATTTCCATTAAATGTTGTATTTATTAAATGAATTGTCAAGGAATTTTATCCTACTCTTTTGTTATAGTTTCTTCACAAAATCATTGTTTCCTTGATCAAGAATATCTGCTATCCCGCTGCATCAGGTAATTGTAACCTGGTAATTTATTGTGTACTTAGTTCATTTTTAATTTGATGCTACAAACTGATTATCTTGAAATTTAAATTCCTTAATAGAAGCAATTTGATAAGAAATCCTCTTTGCTGTCACCACCCCAAAAATGGGAATCGAAAACGAAGGAATTGCAAGAGTGGCATTTCTGAAGAACCTTAATGATGAAAGAAAAAGTTTAAATATTCCGATTGAGGTTTCGTTTCGTTTTTTAAAGGAATATTCTTTTTTTTGTGCAAGTCCCGATGGGGTGATTACTTGTCGTCATGGGAAATTTATTATTGAAATTAAGTGTCCTTACTTGATTGTTGTGGTTCAATCCTGTATATGGTGGGTTCACATCACAGTGGAGGGAAGCATTTTCGTGCAGATTATGACGTTCTCCGTTTTTATGCATACATTGTGTATTGCACAGCAAGTAACAGCGATATGTACTGCCTTTTCTATGGTAGCACGGATATATTGGCATCGACTAAAACGATGTTTAAATCCCAGAAGTCATTTTACCATTTCTACATTAATTCGAGACGCCAAAAAACATCTGATTAAAAATTTTATTGAGATCGAGGGGTACTAGAAACCAAGATTTCAGTGGAAAAGCTGAATCTCCAATCAAATAGGAATATTGTAGTTAAAAAATTGTTGATTATTCAGCTGTTGATTTAAAGATTATGTTCAAAATACGTACGAGTCATGACTGCTGCCTGAAAAACCAGTAAATATGTATGAAAATGTTCTGTCTGGAAGAACAATAGACATGAGACTGAAGCTATGAAATTTTTTGTGATATCGGTTTTTCATTCTTGGATTTACATGAATTTCAAATTGGCAACTATTCACATCACCTAAACTCACATCACCACATCACCCCAGGAAAATTAACTTTTTCATAAAATTGTGCTGCAATTCTTTTCATTTAGTTCATAGCCAGAAATTGAATGAATTTGGATTGTTTCCGGTAGAAGAATTAATTTCTAGATCAAATTAACGGCATTCCCGACTGATAATTCGTTTCTGTTGATCTTATCAGCTAACAATCGTTATCCGTTATAAACCTTATCAGCTAACAACCTTGCATCGAACCTTGGATGACTAAATATTGCAAAGCCATGAGAAGTATTTCATGTTTGCATTTGTTTAAATCCTCCATGATCAATCTTGTCTGATACACTTCTTAAATGATGTCAAAGCAATCCGAATGAGACTCTGCTTACTCAAAAATGTCTTAAGAAATCCGAAATGAATACTGAGAAACCAATTTACAATAAGCAACTTAGATAGGATGCACTTCAGGAATAAAAATTGTAAAGGCATTGACAAACACTTCACAAATTTTTACATCATCATCAATTGACCTAGATGAACTATCATCGTCATTATAAGTTTCAGACAAAACGTTGACGACAATTACCAGCTATTTTCTGTATTGCGTGATAAAACAATTTGTGTACCAATAATTGAATTAATCGTAGTAGTATCCACTGAAGTAAACAAAACCTTGAAGACCTTCTTCGTCTCAACAAAAGGGGAAAAACATTGTGAGAGGAACAAAAAAACTTTATCAGTTACATTTTTGCGTAAATTATTTACTTCACCTAAAATTAACTTCAGCTAAAAATAATTTGGCTTGAATTTTTTAATCCACCCAACCGAAGAAAAAGAAGAATTTAATTCATGCGCCAAGATGCGCCTTCAATCTGCCATTCTTCGTTTTCAAATTGTTCATGTTAGCAACCCAATTGCAATTAATTAAATTGTTACACTCATTCTCAATAAATATGAAATTGCAATAATACTTTAACCATGAGGATGAGGAGAAACACATAAATACTATTCATCCTTTCAGTTTCAGCTTTCTCATTATCCTCTGTGCTCTTAGCTTTATTTTTACGGCCATCGTGGGCTGTCCTAGATTACCTTCGTAGACTATGATCATTTCTGAGAGATAAATGACAGATCTGTGTATTGCGTTTTCCGCTTTATTCTCTTTGGTATTCCATTCCTTGAAATGAGAAAGTGTACTGTTTTTCCAAATAAGAAACACCACTACATTTAGTTTTTCGCAATTTCTCATCTTTTTGGCTAAATTTTGATTTTTGGTAAAATTTTTCTGAACCACATGAAAATGGTTGTTCTTAATTGGCTTGCCAATGTTGTGAGAATAAGGATTTACCGAAATAATTTTCGTATTCTGGTTCGGTATTGGTTTTTTATGTAGCAAGTACCTTAATATACAGAAGTAGTTTTTTACATTGGTGTTGAAAATGAAGGATGTAAAGGCGAGTTAATTTTATGTTTACATTTTTTTATATTTTTTTTACATATTGTTTAAAAAAATTTCAAAAGGGGAAAAAAGGAGGTCATAAAGGAAGTGAAGAAAGAAAATATAGCAAAAGAAATAGCTGAGAAAGAAGACGAAGAGGATGAAAAAAACAAGAAGAGGAAGAACCAAAGGCTGGACCCAGCCATTCGAAAAGAAGGACATTTCGGTTCAAAAACAAAAAGGCTCTGCTAAAAAGCAAAAAAATCAATGATGTCGAAGACCTTGCCCACGAGTTATTTCTATTACAACTCGAGCAAGTAACTCAAAATTTTCTTAACATTATAAAAACACTAAATTCCATTCTTTTTTCAGATGATGAGGAATAAACCTCTCAAGGTTAAGCACGAAGAAAATCGACCACATTCTCATAAAAATTCACATTCCTATAAAAGAATATTTATATTTTCCTTTTTAAACTAAAATAGGAAAAAGGTCACTTTGATTGTAGGTAAGAGTCACTAGCATTGCATTTTTTTTTCTTGCACCATATCGGAATTTCTTGTTGTCATGACTTTATTTTGTATTTTTATGGAATAAATTCAATGCGATAAAAATTGTAAGTTTCTTTTCTGATTCTAATGCCTTTATAGTTTCTTTATTTTTATACATAATGTTTCGGCTTGGAATTCTAGAACATGATTGTCTTACTTAAAGTTCGATATTCATTAATAATTTCCCCTGTAAAAACTTCCAAGCTTCCTTTTCATCACTTGCCAAATTGGAATTGTTATTTTATTGCCCTTTAATGGGGACATTTTTTAGTGGAATCTCAGAAACATGTTGACAACTACACCAATAGCTCACATTTTCTATATTTCTATATTTAACAGTATATCATCAATGGGGAGAACACCTCAATGTCAAACCTATCATTAGGTTGGTTGCTCAGAAAGTTTATATAAATAGATTTTTTATGTGGGGACACACAACATTTCATCATAATTTCTACTAGTAATTCCTTTATTTCTCGTTTAGATTTCAGTGAACAGATCAGTCTGAAGGAATGGACTTTGTGTGAGTTAAAACTGAAAAGGCAAATTACACTGCACTCTTCCCTAGGAAATGGATTATGGGGCAATAGATGCGTAAAAGGCGTCAGTTTGTAAAGACTGTCTAGCTAAGCAAAATTGCAAGATCTAATTCACAAAATTTTTTCAACTAAATGATCAGAGTCTTGTTTATAGGGAAATTGGTGAAGAGAAGAGGAAACATAGAAGACGAAATCATATACATTAGCTTGCAAATAAAAAAAAGGAAGTTTCTTCAGGGTAAAAAGTACCACACCTTTGAGAAATGGATGATTTGTAATCAACTGACAGATAATTAAATTTTTCAAGAAGATTTGGAGTTGGATGAGAAGAAGAAAAGCGATTGTGAATAGCTATTTTTATTTGAATTGGCTTAATTCCAAAACATAATAGTACAGTCTGATATATAGTTATAATATATTTGGATTTAAATATTTATGTATTACATGTAAAAAATTATATATTTTTATTATAAACTAATGTTTACCAATGTAAAACGTCGCATATAATGTTTTTCATCAAATTATAGGCAGAACACCTTGTATTGGGTAACTTAATAAATATTGAAAGCACAACCCTGCTAGCACAAGATATCCATAGGATGTCCTATGTTAGTCCCTTCATCCAAGGGACGTCTCGCCCTTTTGGGAACAACTAGGGATATCCATAGGATAATTTTTTTTGGTCGTCAAATAGACGTACAATTTTTACGTCCAAAGGATGGAAAAGTTGGACGCATTTAGGACAATAAATATTGAATGTCCTGTTGACATCCATCTACCTTCCCAGTTCCCACCGTATATAATCCAATCCATACATGATAAAGTCTATAAATATCATATTGGAGATGAGCGGTGTAATATAACATTATTTTAACTTAATTATCTGTAAATCTACGATATGATTTCTTTGTAATTATAAAAAATACATTAATTTTTGTAAATATTAAATTGAAATAAAATCTTCGCTTTATTCCATATTTAATATTCTCTCCTCCTTAAAATATTGTTGCAATAATTCAATCTAAAACTTTATTACTAAGTGCAAATATAAGAACTAGGTTATTATTCTATTCATTGTACAATTAAAATAAGGAAATATGTTACATCAGATGAAGACGTGGCAAAGAAATAAAAATGAAGCAGCATCGGTGAAAGAAGTAGTTGGATGGGTGACCCGACTCACCCGCGCCAATTTCTTTTCTTCAATCCCCAAAATTTTCTTTCCCTACTATGTCCTTTGGTGACGTCTATTGACTGTCCACGGTGGGACATCCTTGGGCGCGACATTTGGATGTCCCGCGTACGGACTCAGGACGGACCGATGGGATATCCCATCGTCCGGAAAGGACACACACAGTCCGTCCTGGCAACGTAAAGTTGCTAGCAGGGAACGGTTCTTGAATGGGGAAAAATTATTCTTTTGCGGAACCAACTGACTTTACCACAGAACAAATGTTTTGTTGCGACAGGGAGTAGTGGGGATAAGCACCTTTTTCGACTCTTCCATGATGGAAAACCCAGTCAGCATTTCACATTCAAATCAACTGTGACTCTCCCCAACATAATAGCTGCTAGGCTGCTACGAAGACCGTACCTAAATTTAGATGGGAATACGAATGACTATAGAGTAATTTAAAGAAAAAGAAATTGTTATCTCTGAAAAACTTGAAAATGTAGATGAAGGGTATCAAAATTGGAAAAAATGAAGAAACAATAATTCCTAAACCTTTTCTTAAAGACACTTGTGAGGATAAAGAAACTTAATTACATACAAATCTTAAAAAATTTAGAAAATCTTGAAAATCTTGAAAAAAGTTTGGATAAAAATATGAGTATGAAAGGAAAGTGAAGGATAAAACAACATGAAGATGAAACTAAGCAGTCTATGGTTCATTAATGTCATCGCAGACTAAGGTTTTTTGAAAAGATTTTCGTGGTGATCTACGAAAGTGCTGCATCCCTTAAAATTGATCGTCGGCGATGGGAGCAAATTTCATGTGATGATTTAGTCCGCAGTCACGTTTTGAATACCGAATACTGCTGTCTCATCACAATGCCACTTGAATGTCATTTCAGATTCAAATCGGAGGATCAGCTTTTGTTTTTTTCCGTCATGCAACGGCCGTTTACGGAAATTGACATATTGACAAACGCTCAACAAAGTTCCAATAGTCGTTTGTGGCGAAGCTGGTGTCCATTCAAGAGCCCATGACCTGAGGGGAGAGTCACTATTGGAATGCTTTACTCCACGCTTGAAAATTCCATCCCTTCGAGTAGGCTATTGATCTAACACAAGGACAGCTTACTTTATTTTATTTTCAAGGATGGGATTAAAGTAACAAAAAGAGCTGACTGTAAACAGAATAATTGAAAGTCTCCCAACCTAATAGGCCAAAAAAAAAGAAATTCAAATTGGAGTTTTACCCGCCACTAAACTTTGACCGGAAGAATTAAAGTTTATTCGGTAAAGCATAACAAAAATGCATAACTAAAATGCATTTTTCACGACCCATCAAACAACCCAGCAAACTCATAAACATTTGCAATGGTCTAAATCTGAAAAGCTTAGACTTGCTGGTTTTCAAAACGTCAGGGAGTGCCGTAAACCTCACAAAATCAACTTGATCTCGGTCGTTGACACGAAACCTATGACTTTCATGGGAACGACGGTTAGGGCGACTGTCGACGACTGATATAAATAACTATAAAAAATAATTCTTTTTTAAAAAAGGCTACTACTTCAAGAACAAGAGGAAATTGAATTTTTTAACCAAAGAGTGGCCGCAACGAAAATCTCCAACAATAAGTTCTAGTTACGGCTGGACAACGTTATTTAGGTTTGAGTTCGCTGAACCACACCGGATGAATCCGGGCAAAATTTTCCCAGACCACAAATTACCCAACAACAAACAGCTCAAGAAGAATGCTAGAGAGCAGAGATGGTTAGATAACAAACGCAAAAAGAAGATTAAAGTAGATACTGAATCAATTTCAGAAAAGTTGGCTTCGAAATGAAACACAGGTATAAATGTAACATAAGGAAACAAATAAATTTTCCATAACAAAATTTTTTGTAGATTCTGAAGATGAATCCAACAGCGACGAAAACGTGGGAAATCACGAAAATTGAAACTACAATATTGCCAACCTTCTTCTAAAATTTCTAAACCGAATTCTTTGCATTTTCCCCCCTATGTTTAATTGTCGTTTGTGTAAGAAATCCAACAATTCTGATGATGAATTTGGGAGATTGATTACGACGATGGAACCTCAAATTCTCAAACAGTGTCTGAGGAAGACAACGAAAATGAGGAAAGTTTAGATGTGGATGATGAAGGTTTAGAAGGGGATGAGGAAAGTGAGGAAAGGAACTTAACAGTAAGACTGAGGAGACAAGAACGTACGTGATGGTTAGATAACCAACTAAAGAAGAAAATGAAACTAAATACTGACACTCTGTCTGATTAGTTGGCTGAAAAATGTAACACAGGTAATTTGTAGATATAAACACAGAAATTTTCCCTGACAAAATTTTTTTATACATTCATAGATTCCATATGGTCCTTCGAACCGGTTTCCGGAACTAAAACCGAAAACTAATACTCACTCTTTGTCTTTTTTCTTTCAGTGGAGAATCCAGACTGCACCTGTGATAACCTGTTCGCTCAGTGAGCCGTAGCTATAGCGCGCATCAATTAGTCAGCGACAGTGTTTGTAGAAGCCCGTGACACTAAAGCGTGCTGGGAGCTTCTGAGCAATTTGTTTGAACTCCCCTTTTTTGAGTTGCTTAAATTCCCGCCCCCGTACTATCTCCAAGTGCGTTTGAGTGAAAGGAGAGAGGCGGCAGCCAGAGAAAACAGGCAAATTCAGTACTTGCCTTCGCACTTGCAACATGAATTAGTACAGTGTGAAGAGATTTTGCGCAATAACGCTAATCTCGTAGAGGAATCTAAGGCCTCTGCTCGAACAGCAGCGAAAAGGAAGCTCTTGGTGCTGGGTGAAGCTGAATTTTCCATAGAGGAAGCCAAACTTGAACGCAAACGCCAGGCGCTCCAAGCCAAAAGGCGCAGAGCCGAGGAAACCCCAGTTCAGTGCAACTGTGTACAGTACCCATCAGCCCACACGAGAGCGGATTAAGAGAGCGCAGTTAGTGGGCGGGTAATTATTTAAAACAATACAAATGTTAGAAAAAAACACTAATCCTCGCATTTTTAGAATTTCCGGATGCCTTAACTACAGCCTTGACCCTCTGAATGAATTTTGTCCCGAATGTTGAAGGTAAGAACAAAAATTGTACCCAAGATTTTTACATAAATTTACTTTTTTTACACTTATTTAGATGAAAAAATTGAGCCAGAAATCTTTCTTCCTCAAACTGATCATTCTGATCATGAATCTGATCATGAATCTGAGCCTGACGACTACTTTTCTGGCCAAAGTGAAAGCGAGTCTGGGAATGAAAGTCAACAGGAGAGCGACACAGAGGAGACTGATGAGGACACACAGGACATGACCAAGAAACAGGAGAAGGCAAGAGCTCGCAAGAAGAGGTATCTTAACAACAAGAAAAGCAAGAAGCAAAAACTGGATGTAGACAATCTGTCTAAGAAATTTAAGGAAGAATGCTCGACAGGTATTTAAATTATAAGAAAAAAGGAATTCATCTCACATTCTTTTTTGTAGATTCTGAAACATCTGACTCAGAATAAGATTGCAGCAGAGGAAGGCGTGAAATGGCAAATCACTCCAACAATATTAAAAATTCTTTTTCCCCCTTTTCATTTGGGCCCTAATGTTTTGCCTGCTTATCATAATTTTTTCACATTCATCTCTGTCATTCATCTGTCATTCATCTCTGTCATTCATCTCTGTCATTCATCTCTGTCATTCATCATTCATCCTGTCATTCATCATTCATCCTGTCATTCATCATCCCAATGAAATTGTTTCATAACCGAAAGAGTGGTATTCAACTTACATTGAGAGATGATGTCCTATGTGGTAACCGACAGCTATAACTCAGGTAATTGTCCAATGTTTCAGGTATCAATGTAGAGGTTTGCGAGAATAAGGAGCAGGTGGCTAAAGTAGAAGAACCAGTAGCAGAACCAGCAGCAGGACCAAGTCTATCCCGAAAACGTCGTCTCGCCAGGAAAGCTGACGTAACCCAAAAAGTTCAATTTGGAAGAAGAGTTCAAAAAGCACTGCAGTGCCTCAGGTAAGTTTCCCAAAATAAAGTTCTGTATCCCTTTAATTTAAAAAAAACTTTAACAAGTTTTTTTTTTTTTAATTTCAGATACAGACTAATCTGTTAACTGTCTTAAATTTGCTTGCTATATGCTAGTATGCACTGAATAAAATCTTGAAATGAATGACCAATTTATTAATGTAGCTTTTACTCGCTGAGTGCCAATATGCCAAACTACTAAACTTAAGCTAGGTACAGCTATAAAGGTTTCTAACATAGTTATTGTTCCGTTCTCTGCCTACTAAACTTAAGCTAGGTAAACCGAGCTATAATACCTAGCTAAAGGCTTATTACCTAGCTTAATACCGAGCTATATTACCCCTCTTTGGCATATTGGCAGTCAACTAAAATAGCGTGGTAAAAAAAGAAGAAGTAAGTGAAAAGAAGTAACTCTCTGAGGGGAAAAAGAGAATTAGTTACCCCTTATGCCTTATGAGCACCCAACCCAGATAAATTCCGACAGCGAGCCTGACAGCGACGACGACATTGATTATCAACAATTAGTTAAGCTATAAACTGCGCCCCCCCCCCTTTCTAGTTGTTTGTAAACCAATTTCTTTGCATCCCTCCAATATTTGTTCGTGCAAGAAAACTACACATATCACATCCACTCCACATCCTATGAATATTAACTGTTATTTTTTTTTTATTCAAGACTGTGACCCTGTAAAAGAACACAAAGCTTATAGGGAAGCCCAGAATGATACAGAGGAGGAAGACGTGGATTCACAAGAGGAAAGAGATTCAAATGATGATCTAGGTGACTATGATTACGCAGAGACAAGTTCTGATTCCATTGAGTCGCTCTCCTCATCTTCTGAGGAAGATAAGGAAGATGAAGAATATGTTCATGAAAGAAAACTCTGCATAATAATAATAATGTAATAATAATGTACGTATTTATATAATAGTTCATAGTTCTTCTTTTTCCCAAATTCAATTTTTTTAAATTGTTTTGCAACGGAGAAAGATAGTATTGAACTTATAATTCCCACGAAAACTTTGACAAAATTGACGATGCGTCCGCAACGATGCTGTGCGACCACGCGACTGAAGCATGGAGTCATGGACTGAAGGCCTGAATCGATAGAGTGGTGGTGGCGCGGTGTGTTTTATAAACATACAACTAGCGCTTATGGTGGCCCGAAAGGTGATGCCTTTTCAGACCACTGGCCTGAAGTGTATTCATCGTTCCCTAAATCACCTAGCGGTAGAAATATAAAATTTTTTGTTTCTTATATATTTAGGGTCGGGATTGAAGTCGGGACCTATTTTTCTGTAAGTTATTCATGTTTCTACAGTCCCCCCCAATCGTCAATTTCAGTTTAGGTAATCAACACACCCGCTGGGGGGCTGACAAAATGAAATTGCAGCTGCTATGACAAGATGCCCCCGAAGAAACCAATTATATAAATTTGTTTGTCAAGTTGTTGTTTATATGTTTTTTATAATAAATAATAAAATTTTAAATGATGTTGTAAGATTTTGTTAATGATTTATTAATTAAACAAACCGTCCGGTACAAACTGCTGCCAGTCAAGCAGGGGGAGACACTGCACGACTGACTCGACCAGGGAGATTACCCGGCCATGGTTAAGAGAAACCGGAAAAAAGAGCGAAGAGAGCTGAGGAGCAGTTATTATGAGAGCAGTGTATCATAGTAGGCTTCCGGCTTAGACTCATGACCCTCCAACAGATTTCATCGAATCATGCGCCTTGCCAGTCCCCGTTCGACCACACATCTCCCTTCCTCCTGGTTGTCGCAGCGAGTGAGTGACCACCGGCGGGCGTTGGTTAGTGGTTATTAGGGAAACGGAGCCACTGAAGAAAGGAGGCCAGATATGCACTTGTAATTTATCTAACAACTACACAATTTATCAGTCTTTAATTACAGCATTCTCTCGTCAGCTTTCACCAATCGATGAAGTCGGGTCCAGTGGATGATCAGCGAAGGAGTTACCCTGTAAGCAGAATAAACATTTATTTGGATGACAATAATTTTCAATAAGATTTTAGCTACAGAAAGCAATATCTCAATTAAGAGGGCCGTTTAAGGAAGTAAAAAGGGAAATTCACAGGTAGCAGCAAATAAACAAGGGATCTTGTTGACTGTGTAGTCATCATCCTTTTTCTTCAAACGACATAACTTCTCATAGAGTTTGTCATACAAATTTAGAAAAGTGAAGTTTAGACCCTGCAAATATATAAAAAAATAGAAAGTCATGTTGTTTATAAGTTGTTGTTAATGTGCTTGACATCTCACCTTGTTTATAATTTGTTTGCAATGTGCTTGACGTCTTTGATCTAAAAGATTAATTTAACAGTTATTAGTATACACTCCACAGTCTCTTAAACATAGATAAACTTGTGTGCAAATTAATACTTTTAACACTCACAAGACTTGAACAGCGCACTTTGATTAGCTTCAGCCTAGACTGACACATTGAGAACACTTCAGGATGACATCACCGCTACAGACTGTGTGCAGCAGCTGCAGCTCAACTTTAACTCCTTTTTCACAGGGTGGCTGCAACGAAACCATCTGCATGACAGCAATGAAGCTGAATTTGTTTTGATCTCAAATTATTTTACAGACAAGCAAATGGATCTCCCACCTGAACATAAACTAATAAAATATATTGCATTATTGCAGGGAAATTAATCAACAAATTTAAATTTACATTAATTGCTATGAAGTATAGATTACGGAAATCTACAGGCAGCAAGACGCTCGAGGCACGACATTTTGGCGAAATGTACAGGCACTTACGGTACGAGATAATTTGGCCCTTAACTGTTTACATAAATCACCTGTAAAATTTTACATTAAATAACCCTAAGATTCTTACAAGAAATATACCTTTTCATTTCCAGCATGGGAAACGTCCCGATAAACATTCAACAACACTCATTTCGGCTGCGTCTGTTAAAAACAACATGGCGCTATTTGGTGGACATCATTTTAGCCACCTAGCGACAGCCAATTGGATTGCTTGCTTGGAGACAACAGCAACATCTCAACTTGAATTCGTCACGCCTTCCACTAACTGGCACGAAATGAATCAAGCGGGGATGAAGACTAGATTCTGTGTCATGTCAAAAAAGAGCAGCGTTGCCTCAAAATCAGGATTTCTTAAAGAGAAAAGAAAAAAAACTTGTACAAAATAATTTGATTTTCAATTTAAAAAAAGGAACACGCACTCGCATTAAGAAAGTAGCAACTACAGCCGTACAGCTACAGCGTCGTGATTTACTTGGAGGTGCCGTCTCTTTAAAGTTCCTAACTCACGTGGAGAGAGTCGAATTCTCACGATTCTTGAAGAACGAACTCGTTTATCCATTACGTAACTTTCCTAGCGAGTTCAAAGAATTGACGATTTACGGATTCAGTTTCAGTCGGTTTCCTAGAATTTTTCGTTCAGTTAAAACCTTATACAAAAGATACAATAAAATCATTATCACAACACGTCGGGCTACACAAAATTGGCAGTCAGTGGAGTAAAAGCGAGTGAAAGGAATGTGGAATAGCAGTTACGCAACTCTCGGAGACGTGAATTCGCTTTCACGTGCCGATAACCCAGTCAAACGATTTACTTGGCCACCACGTTTCGAATATTCAACTGAAATGCCTTTTAATGTTGAGTTAAAAAATTCTTCTGAAATAACTGTTAAGCATTTAATTAGATGACAAAATATTTATGGAAAATAAAAGGATAAGAGCTGTGGATAGGACGGGTGACCCGGATAAGACATCGCTTGATGATCAGACTACTCCTGGGTTAGAGTTCACTCCCAAATGAGAACGAAAGCAGTTTCATTTTTCATTTTTTTTCTCTCCTATTTGTTAGTAAAACTAGCAGGTGGCCGAAAAGTATCAATTTCCTTGACACTTTTATTTTATTTTGCGCTAATTAGATGCCACATTTCAGAAATTATGTTGCAATTAAAAGAAATTACTCTTGGAACGGGTGGGGGAATCAGACAAGTCATCGCTCGGTAGTCTGGAGCACCTTAGGTCCTGAGTTCGACTCCACAGTGGAACACAATCGTTTCCATTCCACGCCTTCAGGTGGCGTGTACCTTCCCTCAAACAATGCTGTCGCAACGGAGATTTAAATCGGAATCGTGGAAATGTAAGTAAAAAGTAATAATGCAGGAAGAAAATGTCGTGGTTTAGGGAGCGGCCGCCCCCCGTTGAAAAAAGTAAATTTGATGTGAACGAGCTGCAACTTCCGGTCGTTCTAGAGTAATAACTCGATAGGGTAAAATATTAAGCTAGCAATCAGTAAAACTGAAAGATTAGAATTGTACTGCAAATTCACATAAATGGTCAGGTGAGGCATCTTCTTGGTTAAGGAGTTACAGAAACAAACTGTCAATTTGCTTGAATTCCGAGATGTTTTCTTTATTCTAGCTGGGGACAGGGACTTCTATTAGAATTGGATTCTCCTATTCAATTGGACTTCTACTTCTATTTTTCCCAGGGACTTCTATTAGCAGTGGCAAACAATTTCCTTTAAGAGGAATTTTACAAAGGAGGTTTCTTCCTACAGAGTACAGATTTCATTTTAATACCCTTCAGTCCTTCACCTTTCCTAACCTGGAAATCGTGGTGGGTAAGTTGACCCACCCATGTTGGGAATCATCTATCACAAAACGCTCACTGCATTAATTGTTTTTTCCTATACCTGGAGTCGGAGTCATAGGCCCAATGACCTCGTATCAGAAACCACAAAACAATTGTGAAATTGTCAAATGACACGATGGGTGAACCAGGAAGGTCTTTGTTAAACAACGTTGCTCTGCTTGCTGCTCTGTTTTACAGCGATTCAGTTAGTCAAAAACACCTATGATACAATAAAAACCAGATAAATAACTTTAGATATGCTAATAATCATAAATGGAAAGTTAATTACCAAAATGCAGTGAATAACTCTCGAAACAATCACACCGTCACAAGTTAATTAACGCACTGTCAACAAGTCAGCGTCCATTTTGAATGATATCAATAGGAGGGGGAGTGGGCAAGGTTGCATGAATATGAAAAAGGTGGTTACACTAAAATTGTGAAAAAATTCAAGTTATTCAACAGACAAAAACATGAATCATAAGATTTCATAATCATAAATGGTATGATGTAGGTAGTATGCATGATTTGGGTATGATGTAGCGGCTATCTCCACTGTCCAAATAAGCTAAATTGCCAAGAGGATCGTTTGTAACAGAAAATAGAACTCCAACGAATTTTTGAGAATTTTAATTTAATTAATCAAACTTTGTCAGGGATCATGGTAGCTTAAGATAAATAAAACACGAAAAATTCATAAACAATCTAATAAAAAGGTATTGTAGGTTTTGCTACCTGCCCCTCTGCGGTGGTAAGGGAGGGTAGGGGTAACTGGGAGCTCGTAAACGTGGACGGGAGCAACGGGCAAGTGGTCGCCTCTTGGCTGGAATCCGTTTTCGGTGGTCCATGTCAGAGTGAATTTTTCCCCTTCGCGAGAAACCCAGTTCTTTGGTGCTGCCATAAACGTCCCCATAAGTGGTTCTGTCATAAGAATCATAGTTGGTACGGTACCACTGGTACCTTGCATCTTCTTTTGCACCTGTGATTCCTCACGGGTCGTGTAGTCGGATCCAGAGTAGCTGCAAAATTAACAGAATAATTTGTAAATGTATATTATTTTTCTTAATAATTAAAGAATAAGAACTTGCCCTCATTTGCAGCTTCCGTCGAGATTGCGGACGTCGTGTTGGCTGGTGATGGTGATTCCGCCATATTTGCTGTCCTTGTTGTAGCCGGAAGAAGCGTTGCTGGGAGACGTCATGTAACTGGAATCTCTATGGGTTGATTGGTAGCCGGAAGGAGCGGCGACAGCATCGGCCAAGAGAGCAGCGACGATAAACTAAATTAAAATGAAGTTTAACTTTTCTGTAAAAAATAAATAAATTCATTCATTCATTGATGGCGAACCCTGAACTTTTTAATTAGATTTTTTTTTTAACGAGATTAAATACCCTTTAACTAACTAGGCAGTGGAGATGCGTTGAGAGATTTAAGGATGATAACGTTTGACGCTAAAGGCTGGCGAGAGTAGAGTTCGACACCTTGTCCCATCAATTTTTCGAGCTTTCATTCTATTTCTCCTCTGGCTCTCATCTAGAATATAAGAAATAGGCAAACAAAATCGTTACAAAATCACTGCGAGAGCAAGAGAATAAAACTCCGGCCATGTCTAAGAATGTATAGGGGAAAAGACGAACAAGATGCATATCTCACAAAAGAGCAACAAGTTATAGGTCTAATAAAGCCCCGTTTTGCCCCTATAGGTCTTCTCTTTTGGCTGTTGGGGGGACAGACGAGGAGGAGGGCAACATACTTGTGCGTTATATTGCGTTCCGTCCGGTCCCTATTATCATAATCGGAGAGAAAAAACTAAAGAGGAGAGAAAAGTGCACGGCAATTAAAATAGCTGAAACCTTAGACATATTAATCAATAATGACGAGAGCTAATAGTGACCCGTACGGTGCACTATTGTGTATATTGGCGACTTGGATGATTCTGCTTATGCTTATACTCTCTGCATTACCATTGGACCAAATTTAAGGCATTTTTTAAATTTCTGCATGAATGACCAATTAGCGTTAGATGGCTATAGTTGTAAAGATTATCTAGTGAGACAATCGACGATAATCTATCCCAAAGACCGACAGAAAAGAAAACTTAGAGAAATTTTTTTTTTGTAAAGCTAACTGGGTCAGACAAATAAGGGGAGTCCTTCCTAAGGTGCTGACGTCACTACGTCAGCACAGACACCCCTGGCACGTGGATCCGGAAAGCTGTTTAATAAGAGGATAGAGAGTTAGAGAAATACGTAGATTAGATTGGTGTTAGTAGGTAGAATATATATACCTAGATCCATTTGTGTCAATAAAATATTGGTTAAATCAACATAGACAATTTATGAGCAGCAGCTCTGCCCTAATTACAAGGGATAAACAAATATTGGTTTTATTGATTAAATGCAAATGAAATATTCAGTCTGTGGGACCTGAGACCAGAGAAAATGCGAGTATAAAAAGCCGGCTCTTTCTCTGAGCTTATCATCACAACTCGTCCAGCATCAGTTGCAGCGATAACCCAAAATGTTCCAGAAATTTTTTGTAAGTATTAATTTCCACAATAACTAAATTAGTTCAATCTCTTCTTCAAATCTTTTTTAAAATGTTGTGTTTTTGTTTTTCCCGTCAATCTTTTAAAGCTCTTTGCTTGCGTCTTGGCTGTGATGGCCGTCGTCTACACCAACTCGGCACCCACTGAAGATGAACCCGCTAATTCCGACGAGCCGGGAGACCAGTTCTTGTTCTACTGTCGCTTGTTCAGTAAGTTACCACGCTCTTCGTTTAAAAATAAGTTATAAATGACGCTGGAGACAACAATCAAGGCTTGATGAAATCTATAAATCTCAAGGCTTTGGAAACGACTAATGGGATTATGTTTTCTTATAGGTTCTTGCAGCAACAGCACCCAGTGCTCGAGCAATGTGATCTACAAGACCTGCAACGGTGGCCGTTGCTGTAGAGGTTAAACATTATGAGGTGTAACCTACCGTGGTAACGCATGTCACTAGATACGGACCACTTCTAAGAAAAATCATTCTTCCTTATATTATCATTCCCTTTTATATCCCAAGTTTTATTAATTGAGTTCTATCAAGACTTGCCATGATGCCCGTCTCTTTTGTAAGAATCTCAGTTAAACGAAAAAATATACTTTACATTATAAACTACTTCGTTCTACAATAACTGGCTTCTTTTACTATTAACGACTAACGAGGAGGTGCCGGTGTGGCGGCAGGTTCCTCTTGATCATGATATTTTCTATAGTTGCACACTTGCACTTCGCTTGAAGTGTTCAAAGTTAAAAATATTTTGAATTTCATTATTTACCCACAGACAAAGTTGTGAGGTACAAAATTGGGTCTGATCTGCAGTCGTTCTACAAATGAGTTATCTAACGAACCCTAATTGAGCAAACAAAAATGGCAAGAGAAAACAGCCTCAATCAACGCCATAGCTCAGGAATAATTGTACTCCGTACTATGTAGGTCTAACGATATCCAGCGCCACCAAATAGTAAAAGAGGAAGAATAGAGACACATTTGTCCTACCTTTATAAGCTTGGGATATATGGCCAGGCATCCATACACAAGTGTTTCATCCGCTGAAGAGTTGAATCCACCAGTCGAGAAAAAGGGTGTCCTCGTGAATACACCCACACTCACATGGGCATACACGAAGACATTTAAAGAAAGAGAGAAGAAGAGATACTCGTCCGACATCGGTAGTTTCTCCAGTCAAACGGGATGCTGATTATCTAAATAAAAAGTAAAAAAAATGGGTTACAGAAAATATTGAGAGAAACAACAAGGAAAAGTTAAAAATGAGACAGAGAGTCCATTTCAACACCAAAATATCTATGTTAATTTCTCTGTTATCATTTTTTGTAAAGTAATGCTACTTTTAATGCAGGCGTATGTGAAATTTCGATTCTGTAAAAGTTTCCTATTATTTTGGAAGGAATATTAATTTTTAAAATACTAAAACCGGATATACTTTAGGTCCTTAAATACCACGTTTAAAGAATTTCTGTAACTAAACAGTTAAAATACATAATGTGCGGGAAAGCGAAATAATTTATCGTTCGTGCAAACAGAGGAAAATTTTAGCGGAAATTTTTGAAATTTGAATATTGATAATCAATTACTTGTTAAATTAAATGCGAATTGCAAATGTGCATGCGCTTTCAAACTAGAAGAAATAACGGCGATAAGCTCGGTCGAACTGAACGAAATAGGTTAGAAAGAGAGGAAATTGGTCGATAGAATCCTTTTTTTACAAGGGAATTAATGCAATTTCATTCAGCAGTGACAGTAATGAAAGCCAGCGGCTACACGATAGGGGATTCCACTACTAATAATTGACAATAGTGTAAGCAGGTTTTCATACCTAATGTCGTGACTGCCACCTTCAAGGGGCTGGTGTCGTTGGGTCACTGTAGTCCTAACTTACGGCATCGAATGGTTTTTGCCACGGGAGAAAGGTTTTAACGAAGCCTGCATTGAGAGGAAGCAAAGAAAAGAAAATTCAATTTTTTAATTAAGCGAAAAAATAACGATAAATGCCTAACGAGTTTGATTCATTCACCTGAGTGATTTTCTTACTATTATAGTAAAATCTTTTTTTCTCCCGAATTTTACAATCAAAGTGCTTTTTATAACATTTTCTTGTGTCCTTCCTTGTAGGGTTCTACAAACTTCACTTATACAGATATCATATAAAATTACTTGTCGTTTAACAATCCATTTTCAGTTGGATACGAACCGTTGCCATTGAGAGGTCAAACGCCGAGCTGGCCGGATGTTTTGGATTATCTGATACTGGCAAAGACGAGAAGAAACACCGCAAGGTTGATACCTAAATCTTCCAATAATCTGTTGATTCTGGACAGCAATCGACGAGTACTTCTACTCGCCGATTGCTAATCTAATACCGCCTGGATAATCTTCAATGGATTAATAATAGATTTAATCTCTCTACAGAAAAAAAAAATATTCCGCTCCAGCAAGAATAAAACTGGAGAGGGAAGGTTGTTGTTGTTTCGGGTTCGTGGCATTGCATACTTGGAAAAATTCAGAAAACTTTAAAAGAAATTCAATTGATTAGTTATTAGGGTAATGAATACAGAGTTTAGAAGGAATGGGGCATTTTTATTTTACCACTCAGTTTTTCCTGCCTATTCACGAAAATATAAACATGTAAACAATCCCTATAAAACCAACGAGAAGGATTTAAGTTCGTACAATAAAGACGAAAAGGTTGAATAAAGTAAAAAGGGGACAGACTGGTAATTATTATTACATTTGAAGTCTGAAAAGGAGCATCCACTGCGCCAAAAAACGAAACAGATCTCCTTATAAAAACATGATCAATACGAATCAACATAATGGACTTCAAGAAACAAAAAATAAGAAAAGAATTGTCAATTAGGTGACATCCATTTACAAGATTGAGCCGTTTGGCAATCGCAGGTCACATGGACGAGGTTTTGGTAACTAATGTTTGAGGGATTCCGAAAAGATTAAACACGATGGATTATCCTCTTTAAAAAAATCGATAATCTCGTCAAACAAAACGCCACTCCGCACCATTACATAACCCAAGTCATAATCCCCTAATCCTCCGCCGCCACAGTTGGAAAGAGAAGGATAATCCTGCCACGCGCGGTTGCGGCGGCAGGAAGTATTTGTCAGGATTTTCTAGTTTTACAACCAATGGCGAAGGAGGTCAAATTGTCTAAAACATTTTCTCCATATAAACCCCCAAAACTTGAAATTCCGCATTCCATCTTTGGTCTTTGCTCACTGCACATCTCGCTACTGCCCCTTCCTCTAAGGTCAGTTACCAGTGTCTGTTCGTAGTTGTGCACATTAGTTTAATTAATTAAGTGCTTAAGTAGTATCGTTGACTCTTTTACTATGAATAGTTACGGTAATTTACTTTCTTTCTTCACTCAAATCACTTATTTACGAAGGAAATGTTTAAATGTTAATTTTTACTTTTAGATTATTATCCAGTTGTTTCCACCACGAAGTCTTCTTCAGCATCAGGTCGTCAGCGCCACTTTTACGACGAGGTCCAGCTGGAGCTACTCGACGCAGAGTTCAACAGAGATCCGTTTCCCAATCGAGAAGGTCGCCGACGCATCGCCCAGTTGATTGGCGTCTCTGAGAAATCGATTATGGTATGGCATATTGATTTTTAATTTTTTAAATCAATTACCTCATATTAATTTCTTTCTTGATTGCATCAGTGGTGGTTTCAGAATCGCCGTCGACGTGCACGCCAACTTGGATCTTCACGAGTCCCGACCTCAACTCGTGAAACAAATCGCCAACATCGTCGATCACCGCCTTACGTTTCTCGTCGACAAGGTTAGTATCTATTGGATGAAGAAATTTCTGTGATTAATTTACTGACGTCTTTTGTTTTAAATTTTCAGATACTTACGTTTCAACTCAAGTCCTTCCAACTCCTGGATTTTATTCGGATCCTCCGGCAGTTCCACCCGTGGAATCAATCAACTACTCGACGTCCGAATCATCATCGTCGTCTCCACTTCAATCCGAATGGCTTGCTACCAGCTGTCCACAATACGTCGTTAGTCCCCAGTCCAATTTTAATAACTCGAATGGATTCCGAACGGAGCAGCAACCACAGCAGCAAGACTATTCCTCCTACTACTGGAACAACTGGGAATATTCTCCTCCTTTCTATCCAACTTCAATGACAAATCCGACATTTTACTCCAACACTGTTTCTGATCCGTATTCCTCATCTTATTGTTATTATTCACCTGAAACAACAAATCAGTTTCATGATCAGTCATGTATGTAAATTTGATATTAGACGCATGATTGACAATCGAATAAATCACGAAACATATCTTAAAAAGCTTTTATCTTGTTTTAAATTGTTAGTGCATCACACGCTAGACGCCACCTCTTCGACGGCTAATAAATAGTTCATAGGGAACAAATGAATGCCGAGGGGTTATGGGTTTTGTCTTCGTTATTCATCAAATCTATAGTAAACAGATAATTAACTAATTATCCTCATAGCAAATGAACCCCAATTAATCAATAAATCGAAATAAATTAGTCCCTACCAAATTTCACCACAATTATTTGTCGTTTTGGGATTTCAAATCACCATTAATTTTTTTAATGAATTTTAAGGATGCAAAGGCCCAATTTTTAATTGAAATTAATTAAAAGGGGGATTTGAAATCGAAAAAAAGTTTTAAAGTCAGCTAGTATTTGAACTCAGCATCACAGAAGGGACTATCCGGGACTATCTATAAATGCATTTCACATTCAATATTGAGACTAAAAGAAAGTTTAAAGAAAAAATATTTATACCAAGTAAGGCAGAAATTTGTTGTCTTTCACTTACTAATTCAACAAAATATGAAAATCGAGCCATGGATTCGCCCGAGTGACCCAAATCGTCCTCGTTGAGGCCTCCTCCGGAGCCGCTAATTCTCACTTCCCCGACGTGTTAACCACTCGGTCATATACGTCAATACTATAGTCTCATTTGCAATATGTTTTATGCTTCAGTCCACAAGTCATGTCATCTGTGAGCCTTGTTTTAACAGACACAAATTAATATATTTGACAAACTTACCATTGAAGCCTGATGTATCAAATTATTAAAATTCCGAGACAAAAATGAACAGCAACCTCTCCTCCCCAAAGTCATCCTTGTCATCAGGGTTGTTCAACTGAATTAAAAAAGGGATTTGTAAACATCTATGGTGCATTTGAATTACAGCTATCTATCTTTTCCGTTTTCTCATACTACAGCATGCAACGAAAAGAATTACTCAAACTCTACACATGATAAGAACCATTAACAAGGACACAGAGATCCTTTACACATTATTAAGTTATTTTATAAATAAATTCTATGCCACACTGAAGAGAAGAAAATGAATGGCTCCAAAATTTACTTTTAGGCCTACTGAACTATTCTTTGTTCCAACTCTTGCTGCTAATCTTTCTAAGCTTAGGAATTGAAACTCGTTAAAATAACACCTTGAGAGAGTTATTCAGTACAATGAAAATAAGTCACAACTTAAAAGTGAGTCTGGTACTTGATATCACGCCAAATCTTGGGACTATCGCCGACAGCCCGACACCATGCTTAACAACTCGCCGCCATTTGGTGTTTACTTGTTGTATCTTGTCACTTCCGTCAAGTCTTTGATTCTTCTCTTGTTTTTTCTCATTGCTAGATGGCAGCATTCTGTGTTTGTTTTCTTCTTCGCTAGATGGCGTTTAATGCAGAAAGTGGGTGGCGGTAATGCTCTGTAATTTGAAAATTGTAATTGAAAGATTCAGTTTAACAATTCGCGTCACATCATGAACCAGACGTGGGTGATAAGGTTTTCACAGAACAAACAAACATGATGTCTGAATTTAGAATTCATAACTTAAAAAGCTAGCAGTACGTAGTAAGTAGTGAACATTCCAATGGGGAGAACGCCGGAGAAGGAAGACCTTGCTCTAAATATTTTTTCAAAGTTTTCTTTTTCATATTTCCAGCTAAGAAAACTACAGGGAAAGAGTTAGACGCCCACAGTAGCACGCCGACCATGTGAAGGTCGACGATGACAAAGCCAAAAGATGAAAACACGGTGCGGGTGCGCGCGGGAATTCAATACTACCGCATATCAGTATCTATTAAGTCATTTTTGTCCTTTAGTCTACTCGTTTGTGTTACTTTTACTAAATGATTAATGGATATCAATCGGTTCGTCAATCGTCAGTGGATTCAAAGAAAATAATAATAAAAGTATTTTAATGAACTATAAAAAGGAAAGGTTTTGGAATGGTAAATGACCTGGGTTCACGCTCCTACTTCATTAGCTGCACACTGGGACTTAGATTGGATCGCCTAGTGTTAGCGAGTGAACGGTAACCGTCGACGACCGTCAGGGGCAGAATCCAAACATTAAGATGAATCTCACTCCGGTGACTACAATTTGATCTTTATCGCGATAATAAAGGCTAACATGAAAACTTGTGATTGAACGAAAGTGTTGGAGGAACTGTTTTTCGGAATGAAATCGGGTACTTGAAAAATTGGCGATCAAGCCAATGAAGAGTGAAAATGAGGTCAGATGAGCTTCGAAATTCATCACAAGGGCAAAATAACCCAAACGGGGGCCCCACCCAGTTTTACGAGAGCAAAAGTTCTATCCTTATATGTGCGTGAATAATCTTATCCGTGCGAAAATGCTCGTCGTGCATCACTTGAAAAAGAAAAAGTAATGGCCAGTTGCTGAGGTAGGCCCCACAGCACCAAGTATAAAAACAGAAGCCCAAAATCTCAAAGTTATCAGTTGTACAACAACCAAAAACTTGAATCAACATGCAGGTATAAGTTCGTCCACTTCCATCGACTATACATTCGCCTAAGTTTTTTAAATTATCTGAATCAAATCTGAAAAATGTTTACTATAAGGTCTTATTCGTTCTCTCCGCTGCCTTGATCGCCACTGTGGCCTCAAATGCTTACTACCCCAAGCCAGCCTACCCAACCCCGGCTTACCCATCTTACAGCAAGTCTTACGATTACGTAAGTATCACCATATTTTATTTCATTAACTGTCGATTAAGTTTGGGCCTGTTTTATGTGAATTCCTGCAGGCCCCAATGCCATACAGCTTCGCCTGGGCCGTAAAGGACGACTACACGTACAACGACTACGCCCACCAGGAGACGGCCGATGACAAGGGCTACGTGTCCGGCTCTTACCGCACCCTCCTGCCCGACGGCCGGACCCAGACGGTCACCTACAAGGCCGACGACTACACCGGATACGTCGCCGACGTCAAATACGACAGAGAGGCCAAATACCCCGAGTACAAGCCAAGTGGATACAAGCCCGCTGCTGCCTACCCCAGCCCAGCTTATCCCTCTTCTTACCCCGCTTACCCCGCATACAAACCCGCCTACAAGCCCGCCTACCCAGCTCCGGCTTACCCCAAATATTAAGTGAATATATTTTTGTAATTTAAAATTTATAAATATAAAAAAGTAAAACATTCAACCAGCCAGTTTTCTACTTTCTACAGTTAGTTGATTATTTCGTTCTCTTCGGTTTTCTTCTTTTCCTTGTTTAGCTCGTAAACTAGGAGTTCCCTTTATTTGCTCTTTTTTTTAATGATAATTCAACGACCGCGCAATTGGCGAAAAAAAATCCAACCCAATTTCACTTTTGCCTCCACTTTTGAGGCTGACGAATGAACGAAAACGACACAACGATTTACTTGCAAAACATACTGTAGCAATACTCTAACAAAACCAATCACTACTGGGCATTTGACAACTGAGTTGATAACGCTCGCCATTTCTATATTTGCCTTATCGTCTTATCGCCTTTAATATTTCGGCGACCATTTATACTCTTCACGTGTTTGAATCTTTCAAAAAATATTCTCGACAATCATTTTTTGAACCAAGTACAGTAAGTAACGGCACTTTCTGCAAGTCAATCGCACATAGATTTTGCTGTTTAATCACATTCGGAGGTTCCTTTGAACTTGTTTCATCTCTATTTTAAGGTAACCTATAAGGCTATAAGCATTAACGAATTTGTTTCTCTTTGGTGTTCGACAGTATGATACACAAAGTAGAGTGGTGAGTCACAATCACATACGCAAAGCAAATAATATAGCCTAGATAAGGTGTGTCCCGTTGTCTGCCTAGGTAAATCTTCAAGTTCTTTGCTAACCCCAGAAACCGAGGAAAGTACCCGTAACAAAAAGAGAAGCTTGCACGATACCTTGTTGAAGCTCGTGGACGAATTCGATGCAGCCGGCGTGGCTGAGATTTTCCGACTGTTGCTGGAACGAAGATCTGCAATTCAGTTTTAGCAGCCAAAGGTAATTACCGTGAAGCAATTAGCCTACGAAATTTTCGAACAACGTCAGAGATATGGAAATGCCAATAGGGTGGCGCCTAGGCTTCTGCCTCGAAGGTGTCAAAACTGGTCAAGGTGCTGTCAATTCTGTGCCATGTAAAAAAAAACGCAGCGTTGCCTCAAAATCAGTATTTCTTAAAAAGAAACGAAAACAAACTTGTAAAAAAATAATTGTTTTTATTTTAAAAAAAATGAACGCGCACTCACATTAGGAAAGCAGCAACTACAGTCGTACAGCTACAGCGTCGTGATTTACTTGGAGGTGCCGTCTCTTTAAAGTTCCTAACTCACGTGGGCAGAGTCGAATTCTCACGATTCTTGAAGAACGAGCTCGCCTATACGTCTATCGCTATCCATTACGTAACTTTCCTGGCAAGTTCGAAGAATTGACGATTCAGTTTCAGTCGGTTTCCTAGAATTTTTCGTTCAGTTAAAACCTTATACAAAAGATACAATAAAATCATTATCACAACACGTCGGGCTACACAAAATTGGCAGTCAGTGGAGTAAAAGCGAGTGAAAGGAATGTGGAATAGCAGTTACGCAACTCTCGGAGACGTGAATTCGCTTTCACGTGCCGATAACCCAGTCAAACGATTTACTTGGCCACCACGTTTCGAATATTCAACTGAAATGCCTTTTAATGTTGAGTTAAAAAATTCTTCTGAAATAACTGTTAAGCATTTAATTAGATGACAAAATATTTATGGAAAATAAAAGGATAAGAGCTGTGGATAGGATGGGTGACCCGGATAAGACATCGCTTGATGATCAGACTACTCCTGGGTTAGAGTTCACTCCCAAATGAGAACGAAAGCAGTTTCATTTTTCATTTTTTTTCTCTCCTATTTGTTAGTAAAACTAGCAGGTGGCCGAAAAGTATCAATTTCCTTGACACTTTTATTTTATTTTGCGCTAATTAGATGCCACATTTCAGAAATTATGTTGCAATTAAAAGAAATTACTCTTGGAACGGGTGGGGGAATCAGACAAGTCATCGCTCGGTAGTCTGGAGCACCTTAGGTCCTGAGTTCGACTCCACAGTGGAACACAATCGTTTCCATTCCACGCCTTCAGGTGGCGTGTACCTTCCCTCAAACAATGCTGTCGCAACGGAGATTTAAATCGGAATCGTGGAAATGTAAGTAAAAAGTAATAATGCAGGAAGAAAATGTCGTGGTTTAGGGAGCGGCCGCCCCCCGTTGAAAAAAGTAAATTTGATGTGAACGAGCTGCAACTTCCGGTCGTTCTAGAGTAATAACTCGATAGGGTAAAATATTAAGCTAGCAATCAGTAAAACTGAAAGATTAGAATTGTACTGCAAATTCACATAAATGGTCAGGTGAGGCATCTTCTTGGTTAAGGAGTTACAGAAACAAACTGTCAATTTGCTTGAATTCCGAGATGTTTTCTTTATTCTAGCTGGGGACAGGGACTTCTATTAGAATTGGATTCTCCTATTCAATTGGACTTCTACTTCTATTTTTCCCAGGGACTTCTATTAGGGGCTGTCCATATATTACGTAACGCAATTTTTCACCTTTTTGGACCCCCCCTCCCCCCCTTGTCACGGATCGTAACAAAAAAACAGACACCCCCCCTTCTAATTACGTAACAAAAAACAAAACCCCCCCCCCCAGTGAATTTAAAAATACAAAATACAAAATTTTCTTGATTAAAGCCATGTATTTGATGTTACATGGTACAAACTCTTAGATAGGCTCAATAAAGAAGATGAAGGCGATAGCGGAGTACTAATCAATATTTTTGCCACTGTTTTAACTTTTTTTAATTGAAAAAAATTTTCGGCCTTGTTACGTAACGTTTTCAAAACTCCCCCCCTCCCCCCTGTAACATTTCGTAACACTTTTTGCAACCCCCTCCCCCCCCTCATCGCGTTACGTAATATATGGACAGCCCCTTAGCAGTGGCAAACAATTTCCTTTAAGAGGAATTTTACAAAGGAGGTTTCTTCCTACAGAGTACAGATTTCATTTTAATACCCTTCAGTCCTTCACCTTTCCTAACCTGGAAATCGTGGTGGGTAAGTTGACCCACCCATGTTGGGAATCATCTATCACAAAACGCTCACTGCATTAATTGTTTTTTCCTATACCTGGAGTCGGAGTCATAGGCCCAATGACCTCGTATCAGAAACCACAAAACAATTGTGAAATTGTCAAATGACACGATGGGTGAACCAGGAAGGTCTTTGTTAAACAACGTTGCTCTGCTTGCTGCTCTGTTTTACAGCGATTCAGTTAGTCAAAAACACCTATGATACAATAAAAACCAGATAAATAACTTTAGATATGCTAATAATCATAAATGGAAAGTTAATTACCAAAATGCAGTGAATAACTCTCGAAACAATCACACCGTCACAAGTTAATTAACGCACTGTCAACAAGTCAGCGTCCATTTTGAATGATATCAATAGGAGGGGGAGTGGGCAAGGTTGCATGAATATGAAAAAGGTGGTTACACTAAAATTGTGAAAAAATTCAAGTTATTCAACAGACAAAAACATGAATCATAAGATTTCATAATCATAAATGGTATGATGTAGGTAGTATGCATGATTTGGGTATGATGTAGCGGCTATCTCCACTGTCCAAATAAGCTAAATTGCCAAGAGGATCGTTTGTAACAGAAAATAGAACTCCAACGAATTTTTGAGAATTTTAATTTAATTAATCAAACTTTGTCAGGGATCATGGTAGCTTAAGATAAATAAAACACGAAAAATTCATAAACAATCTAATAAAAAGGTATTGTAGGTTTTGCTACCTGCCCCTCTGCGGTGGTAAGGGAGGGTAGGGGTAACTGGGAGCTCGTAAACGTGGACGGGAGCAACGGGCAAGTGGTCGCCTCTTGGCTGGAATCCGTTTTCGGTGGTCCATGTCAGAGTGAATTTTTCCCCTTCGCGAGAAACCCAGTTCTTTGGTGCTGCCATAAACGTCCCCATAAGTGGTTCTGTCATAAGAATCATAGTTGGTACGGTACCACTGGTACCTTGCATCTTCTTTTGCACCTGTGATTCCTCACGGGTCGTGTAGTCGGATCCAGAGTAGCTGCAAAATTAACAGAATAATTTGTAAATGTATATTATTTTTCTTAATAATTAAAGAATAAGAACTTGCCCTCATTTGCAGCTTCCGTCGAGATTGCGGACGTCGTGTTGGCTGGTGATGGTGATTCCGCCATATTTGCTGTCCTTGTTGTAGCCGGAAGAAGCGTTGCTGGGAGACGTCATGTAACTGGAATCTCTATGGGTTGATTGGTAGCCGGAAGGAGCGGCGACAGCATCGGCCAAGAGAGCAGCGACGATAAACTAAATTAAAATGAAGTTTAACTTTTCTGTAAAAAATAAATAAATTCATTCATTCATTGATGGCGAACCCTGAACTTTTTAATTAGATTTTTTTTTTAACGAGATTAAATACCCTTTAACTAACTAGGCAGTGGAGATGCGTTGAGAGATTTAAGGATGATAACGTTTGACGCTAAAGGCTGGCGAGAGTAGAGTTCGACACCTTGTCCCATCAATTTTTCGAGCTTTCATTCTATTTCTCCTCTGGCTCTCATCTAGAATATAAGAAATAGGCAAACAAAATCGTTACAAAATCACTGCGAGAGCAAGAGAATAAAACTCCGGCCATGTCTAAGAATGTATAGGGGAAAAGACGAACAAGATGCATATCTCACAAAAGAGCAACAAGTTATAGGTCTAATAAAGCCCCGTTTTGCCCCTATAGGTCTTCTCTTTTGGCTGTTGGGGGGACAGACGAGGAGGAGGGCAACATACTTGTGCGTTATATTGCGTTCCGTCCGGTCCCTATTATCATAATCGGAGAGAAAAAACTAAAGAGGAGAGAAAAGTGCACGGCAATTAAAATAGCTGAAACCTTAGACATATTAATCAATAATGACGAGAGCTAATAGTGACCCGTACGGTGCACTATTGTGTATATTGGCGACTTGGATGATTCTGCTTATGCTTATACTCTCTGCATTACCATTGGACCAAATTTAAGGCATTTTTTAAATTTCTGCATGAATGACCAATTAGCGTTAGATGGCTATAGTTGTAAAGATTATCTAGTGAGACAATCGACGATAATCTATCCCAAAGACCGACAGAAAAGAAAACTTAGAGAAATTTTTTTTTTGTAAAGCTAACTGGGTCAGACAAATAAGGGGAGTCCTTCCTAAAGTCTGTGCTGACGTAGTGACGTCAGCACAGACACCCCTGGCACGTGGATCCGGAAAGCTGTTTAATAAGAGGATAGAGAGTTAGAGACATAGATTGGTGTTAGTAGGTAGAATATATACATCTAGATCCATTTGTATCAATAAAATATTCGTTAAATCAACAAAGACAATATATGAGCAACAGCTCTGCCCTAATTACAAGGAAATGAAGAGAAAATGCGAGTATAAAAAGCCGGCTCTTTCTCTGAGCTTATCATCACAACTCGTCCAGCATCAGTTGCAGCGATAACCAAAAATGTTCCAGATTTTTTGTAAGTATTAATTTCCACAATAACTAAATTAGTTCAATCTCTTCTTCAAATCTGTTTTAAAATGTTGTGTTTTTGTTTTTCCCGTCAATCTTTTAAAGCTCTTTGCTTGCGTCTTGGCTGTGATGGCCGTCGTCTACACCAACTCGGCACCCACTGAAGATGAACCCGCTAATTCCGACGAGCCGGGAGACCAGTTCTTGTTCTACTGTCGCTTGTTCAGTAAGTTACCACGCTCTTCGTTTAAAAATAAGTTATAAATGACGCTGGAGTCAACAATCAAGGCTTTGGAGACGACTAATGGGATTATGTTTCTTATAGGTTCTTGCAGCAACAGCACCCAGTGCTCGAGCAATGTGATCTACAAGACCTGAATTTTTCTTCGTCACGGGCAATTGCCCGTGACGAAGAAAAATTCCTCATTCAAGTGTTTCTAGGTCTTGTCAAAAGAATAACATGTTTATTGGTTAGGGAATATCAAATAAACCTTTAATTTTTCTATTACTTTGTGCCTATTACTTGGTGCCTTTGGTGTAATGCGCAGTATGTAGTTGATGCCGTATGTCGTCGGTTGGTAAAGGGGATTTTGATTTGGAGGGAGGTGGGGGTGTCACTGACTTTCTTTTGACTCTTCACAAAAACAAGTGCACGCCACATCTATTCTGTAAGTCTCGGAGCGTGTGGAGTTCTGTTGATTGATGGTTTATCGGTTTTGGACGGTTCTTCGGGCTCTACTTTGGGTTCAGATTTCACATGCAACTGCCGCATGAAATCGTCATTCACTTTTACCAGCCGCAACTTCTATAACTTCACAACCTTCTAGGTTTTTGTACTTTTTTTTCAATACTTCAACCAATCTTCTTTCTTACAAGCATGTTGACCGTCTGAAATGATTTTTTTTTGCCTATAATTTAACTAACTGTTAGCTTTTTCATGAAAATTGATGTAGTTTATTATTTGTACCTTACTACCTAGCTATGTTCGTTTCTCAGCTGGATCTGGAAACCACCTGACTCCATATTATATAGCTCTTGACAAATAAAGTGCCTTTTCCCATTTTATCTTGGCCCAAACGCAAGCAACTAGCTACTGTTTGTATTGATAGGTTTGCTGATTCTGGCATAGAATAGAGATTGGAATTCTTGTTATTTCAGGTCAAATAGTGTCTAGAAATTAAAATGGGTAGGTGAGTCTGACTTGGGGATTAATCAACCAGAAGGCAGAAGAACCACAGACTAATAAGGAGGCTGAAGCTGAAGAGGAAAAATTAGGGAAAGCAATTCATGTCGATGAAAGATGTAAAGTTGCCGTGCCAGGGCTAGCACGTTACCGAGAAGTTATCAATTGGGAACACTAGTTTGAAACCTGGATGGTGGATAGGTATTCACTATGATTAACCTGTCGGAAAAAAATATGGCAGTGTTGAAGGCAAGCGTTACTTCAGATTCCCAACCAAGTACGGAGCTTTCGTTAATATGTATGAGTAATTGCCTAGAGAATTTTGACGAGGAAATGGATGAGAGATGTGATGACAGTTTTAATACAAATTTCATTCCACAGTCTTCTAAGTTAAATTTTTACATTACTCTTAAATTCAAAGTATCCTTCCTTGGTTCGATGTAAGTAGTGTCTTGGGATTTCATCCTTTTAATCCAACCATTGATCATAATAGGCGCAATTTTTCGGTTGAACCTCACCTGCAGTACCGCACTTCACGATGACCTGATAAAATCGTTTGCTTAATAAAAGTGATAAAAACAAAAAAATACAATTTTAATTACTGGACAAACTCCGCAGGGGATTCGAACAACTCCAGCAGAAGACAGGAGCGTTTCAACAGTTCTGTACGTTTTGATTTGCTCATCGCCATCGGATACCATACGCATTTCGATTTTTCTGTCATAGACAAGCGTTTCGAGAATGGCTTCGATTTCTTCAACTGTTAAATTAACCTTGACTATGTTCAGATCTGAAATCATTTGGCATATCTCTTTGGAAGAGAGAAACGACGCGATGCGCACTATTAAGGGCCCGTCCATCTGATTCAGAATCACAAATGTTGGTTTAAGAATTTAAAAATGTTAGTCAGTTAACAAAAATTAACTTACAGCTTTAAGTTTGGCTGCTTCAGCTTTCTGTTGCAATATCCTGTAGCATTGCTGATTCAGAATATCCACCAGCTCTGATTCAAATTCACCTTCGGAGTACCATGAACCTCCTGTAACTGTTCTGTCAGATTGGAATTCGAATAGCATGCAAATTTTTTCGCTTTGGAACCTTGAAAAAAATCACATTACTAAAAGGGTGTCTTATTTAGGACAAAAAAAACTTTGTTTCTATAACTTACTGAAACAGACAAGACAGATTTGATCAAATTCTTCCCTTCGTGAGCTTTGAGTATCTTTTTGAGGTCTGTTGGATTCAAGCCAGACTTGGTGCAGATGTCTTTATTCCAAATGCCCTTATTTCCTGCCTCTTAAATGATCCTCATAACCACATTCTCTTCTTTGTCAACTCCCTTTAGTTTAATACTGGCAGGTTGCTCATTGAGGCACCAAAACAATTTATTTGTTACTGGTGCTTTAAAGATGATCACTTTCTTCTTGTTGATATCCCGACAAATCTTGAGAACACGTCGACACTTGAACAATCTTTTTTCCTGTGAATAAAAAAACTTAACATTTTAATGATGAATAATAAAGTTAGGTCTTGAAGAACATACAGAATTTCTGACTGTTGGCTAAACAGAAAAGCAGACGGTAATACCTATACACACCGTTTTTCATCCTTTCAATCCCTAAACACCCCACCCCATGAAACAATGCAAAAACTTAGTTTCGCGCCATTTTCACTTCAGTTCCCTTCAATTGCTACCGAAACTAAGTCAACTTGTTAAATTTCCTGGTTTTTAAAAAAACATGGTTTACGAGGAGAAATGCGGGTAATTATTTAAAACAGTATAAATGTTAGAAAAGACACTAATCCTTTCATTTTTAGAACTTTCGGATGTCTAAATATCAGCCGCGACCCACTTAATGAATTCTGACCCGTATGTTCAGGTAAGAACACAAATTTTCCCCAAGATTTTAAACATAAATTTACTTTTTTTTACATTTATTTAGATGAAGAAATTGAGCCGGAGATATTTCTTCCTCAAACTGATAATTCTGATCATTCTGATCAGGAATCTGACCACGATAACTACTTTTCTGGCCAGAGTGAAAGCGACTCAGAGGAGAGTGATAAAGAGAGTGATGAGGAGACACAGGAAATGAGCAAGAAACAGGAGAAGGCAAGAGCACGAAAGAAGAGGTATCTTGGCAACAAGAAAATCAAGAAGCAGAAACTGAATGTAGACAATCTGTCGAAGAAGTTTAAGAAAGAATGCTCCACAGGTATTAAAATTTAAGAAAAGAAAATGAATTCATCTCACATTCTTTTTCGTAGATTCTGAATCATCTGACTCAGAACAAGATTGAAGAAGAGGAAGGCGCAAAATGTCAAATCAAAAAATTCTTTTTCACCCTTTTCATTTGAGCCCTAATGTATTGCCTGCTTATCGTAATTTTTTTAACATTCATCTCTGTCATTCATCATTCATCCTGTCATTCATCCTGTCATTCATCATTCATCCTGTCATTCATCATCCTAATAAAATTGTTTTATAACCGAAAGAGTGGTGCCGACAATAAACTGCACCTGTCAGAACAATTTTAATAAAAAGACTTGGAAACATTTTTAGTCCACCAGGGGGCAGCGTACGGGGTGCATTCGCAAACCACGCGCCATGCGCACGCGCACGACGCATACCACGCGCACGCGCACGACGCATACCACTAGCTACTTCTAGCAACATTCCGCCATTGGTTTCCTATTCGTATTAAAATTTCTTTGTCGAACCGTAAAACAAAATGGATCTACCACCACAATCTACCACTGAAGAACAATGGGAATGTTACAAGTAAGTTTTTCAATAACAAAAAATTCGCAAACCACGCGCACGACGCATACCACTAGCTACTTCTAGCAACATTCCGCCATTCGTATTCTATTCGTAATAAAATAAAATTTCTTTGTCAAACCGTCAAACTGAAATAGATCAATCTACTACTGAAGAACAATGGGAATGTTTCAAGTAAGTTTTTTAATAATAGAAAAACTTACCCAAGCAATTTAAATAATATAAAAATCCTTTTTAGGTGTCTCAAGATGAACCCAAAATGGACTACAATCTGCATCACTTGTCTTGAGCCAAGTAAGGAATTTTACAATAATCAATGAGTCTACTCGTCTGACCAATCTTTTTTAGGGCCGGAAATTACTGACAAGCCAAGTAATGACAGATTCAGATGATGATCTAGGAGACTATGATTACGCAGAGACAAGTTCTGATTCCAATGAGTCGCTCTCCTCATCTTCTGAGGAAGACAATGAAGATGAACAAGAGTCTGGAGGTTCACAGGAAGCCAACAAGCTGCAATTGCAAAAAAGGGCCCGTAAGGGTAGATTCCTAACTAATAAAAAAAGCAAAAAGGCAAAGAAGGACCAGGCAAAGACGGACTTGAAATCTCTTCCAGAAGAGTTGAGTACTCACTGCAATACTGGTAATTGACATTCAAACGATAGAAAAGTCTGAAATAAGATTTCATCTGATTGTGTTTTTTTTAATAGATGAGGAAGATGATTAAAGCCTTCAAGCTCCCCAAGAGATGTTTTCACTAAAATTATCAAAAATATTCTTTTCTTTTTTTCCCTGTTGGACCCACCCTGCCACATTGGGCCTATTTTCAATAAAATTTTTCGTCTTTTTTCCTCTGTTGGTCCCACCCTGCCACATTGGGCTTATTTTCAATGCAAATGCATCTAATTTACCCACATTCAAATTGTTTGCATTACATTCAAATGGGAAAAGTTGGGGGAAAATAACTTACATGAATGTGCTTGAGGTGGTTTCCGATAGAATCACTTTATTTGGTTCTGTTGCTTGGCTGATTAAGGTTGCTGGCATCCAACTGGTTGTGGAATTGGTAGATAATGGTGATTGAAATCGAGGACAATCTTCACAGCACTAACTCTTGAGGCAATCCCCACAGCACTGACACTCTATTCCAGTATTTCGGAGAAAGACAACATTTAGATGAGTCCCATTCAGTCGCCATTCAGCTGTTGCTCTCAAACGATGCACTCGGAAAAATTCGTCCAAAAGTGAGAGTAATGCAGGGTAGTAATAAGACTTCACAAAAAGATTGATCGATTTGTGCTTCCTTTAAGATATCAAAATGGATGGGCAGACTGAGAACTCCTGTAGCTGTCTGGAACAAATACCTAAGTAATGGAAAAGAGAGAGAAGTTTTACTCGTAAAGATATTAACATCGTTATATACGTTATGCGAATAGTGTATCTTTAGCCTTAAAAAACAAGGAGTCACACCTGTCAACATGGATGCCTGCTTTCTTGACAGAATGTATTGAGGTAGTGGACTAGGTTCCACTTCATACTTGGCGAACAGAAGATTTTCAATCATCATAGGTTTTTTATTAGTGCGGGTTAACTGGACAACAGGATGAGCAGTGCGAGGAACCTGATGTAAGAGTTTAAATATGAAAAATAATTAAATTCAAAACCGGAACTTAAATTTACATATTTGTTTACAAACCAATTAGGGAACATTCACTTCTGGCCAAAATGCCTCGGGAATAGACCAAAATCCAACAACTAAACCTTTTTGAGCTGAACGTGGAACATATATCTTCTACCAACCTACCAGGATGATCCTGCATGAACAATCTTCATTTCCTGTAGATAACAAAACTTTAACAAGCCGCGGAGGAAAAAAACAAGAAAAAACGACAAGGAACTAAAAAAAGAATTGAGCGCTACTGGAGTCAAGACACACGCAAAAGCCAATCATATACCGACAAAGCGCTCCAGCTCACGCGGAATAAACAAATAAATTTTAAAATCTTAAAAAGATACGAGGAATCAGAAAATATGGTCGGAATAGGGAGGAAATAGAGCGTTGAGGCCCATCACATAAATAGGTTAGAGAGAAAGAATAAAACCCCGAAAAACAAAAAAAGATCTATAAAAACATACGGAACCTCTACTAAGTAAACTTCGGCTAATTCTTCTCCGATGAACGGCGAACACGCGACTGCAGCATAGACTGATACGAATACGATCGAACAATGGAGCGTTGGTGGCGTGGTGAGTTAAACGGAACAATACAACTAGCGCTAGTGGTGGCCACTACTAGGCAATGCTTTTTTACCAGGCAATAGAAACTTAGAAAGGCAAGGCTTTTCATGCCAAAGAATGAAGTCTACAAAATAAACCCAACACCTATTACTCCTTTTTCCCTAGGCGGCGGCCAACTCTTTAAGTCAGCAGAGGATTCGAAAAAGCCATTTAAGAAAAAAGATGACTCATCACTCAAGAGTCGCGATCAAAAATTGGGGGAAGGAAGAGAAGACATTGGGCGAAGGGAGAAAAAAAATGGGGAGGGGAAACAGCAAAAGAATTTTGGGATTAGTGATGACAGGGAAGGGACCGTGGGAAGATTGCAAGTTACGACAAAAAAACAAAAAAAGCAACATTTTTGTTACCCCCTCTCACCGAACGTAAAATTACGAACGCAATCACTTTTCTTTGTTTCTCTAAGAGTGGTTTTAAAGAACGATCGAGGACGCTGATATTCAATTTCTTATGTCGTTTTTACTTTTTTTATCGATAAAAAAATAGGAAAAAACACTGCCCTAATTACGCAATTCAATTTCAAGAAATTTCGATTAAAAGTTTGATTGATTACTTAATTGTCGTCTGCTGCTAAATGTCAAATAGAATTTCGTAAAGCTGTCAGTCACTCTGTCGCTCAATTTGGGTATAGTTCCAGTGCATTGGGGATTCCGTAAACCGATCCGTGAAAGCGTCACTTGTGCGAACGGAGATTCAGCGGGCGGAGAAGCAAACAAACATGGCCATCTCGTTCTGGTTTTGAAGAATTGCTTCCTTATATCGCAGCCTTAACATCTGTGCATCAATGACCGCACAGTACTAGATCAAAGGAACTGTAAATAGAAAGAGAGACAAGATATAAATAAAATACGAAATATGGTGAGCAATATTTGTCTGTACCTGAACCAAGTGTGTATCACGGGAATTCACCACTATCTAAATCTGGTTGCGTCACGATAACACCATCATCATTGTCATTGAGACGATCAATTATCTTGTCGATACGCGCCTTCTTTTGGATGATTTTATGATGCTGAACCAAGCGCGCTTTGCTGCTATCTACACAAATATAATTTAAGTTGAAATAAACATATGAAACTTAACATTTAGTCTATGGATTACCACTGAATTTAGCTACCTGGGATTTCAGCACCTTCATCATAAAGCACCCTTTGACACTGCACGAGAACTGTTTGGTGTTTTCACACAAATCAAAGACAAAGGAATGGCAATGATTATTCAATGACACCTGCATATGCTTGTCATGAAGACTAACTTGGCCTCATGCTTGTCATGAAGACTATATAATCGCTTAGTCTGATTGCCAGGATTTCCACCGTCTGACTTCTAAGGATTATGGGTCTTCCGTTCCAAGGTCTATAAACATTTAAGAAAACACCAGGTTACATACAGCTTGTGTAAAAAAGGAATATAGTTGAACAAATGCAACACTTCTTACCATATTAAGATACTTCTTTTGAGCCTTATTCTTGATAGCATCCACTCTCCATCCTCAGGCCAGCTCAGGTTGACTCGTAAAGCACTAGATTTCCCTTGGTTTATTGATTCTTACTCGTTGATCGATTAAAGTTGTTGTACGTTGCTTCTCTTGTTGTTTTCTTCAAGCTGCGTAACAATCCCTTCAAAAGTTGCAGGCGTAACTAATGCCTGCAAAGCTACTGCAACTCTTTCGTCGAAAGACGTCATCATTTAAAAAATGTAAACAAGGGCTGCAAAGGGCTGGTCCCTCTGAAGCCTGTGAGCCAATGAGAAGGCTAGAAATGCGACGGTTTTTTGGTACGGACATGCCCGTACGTACGTGGAGACCATGTTGGAATGAAGCGATAGAGTGGCGGTGGCGCGGTGTGTTTTATAACATACAACTAGCGCTAACGGTGGCCTGAAAGGGATGCTGCCTTTGCCTTTTCAGGCCACTGGCCTGAGCAGCCTGAAGTGTAAAGATCATTCTCTTAAGTCACCTAGCGGTAGAAATATCAACGTTTTTGTTGTCGCTATAGCACAGGCTTTGATAATTTCATCGAGAGCTGATGAAAGCTATAAATTAAAAGTTTTTAGAAATTTATAACGGAATTTTAATTTAATATTAGATTGCTGTTCTTCTTCGGATCTTTTCCCCATGCGTTATGAGTATAATGGTGGGTGGGGATGCGAGTTGGGATGTCCGCGAGAAGGGTTAAGAGGTCGGAAATGGATGCTTTTTATAAACTGCGATAAATTTGAGAAAAAAGGAAAATTTACGGGGAAAAACATACCATGGTATTAGAATTCCGATGATATTGGCAGTGCAAAAATAAAATGCTCGCCAACACAACCGCTCTGCTCCCTCTATTACTTCTTCCTTTTCTTGTCCCTTCTGGCAATTTGATCCAGTCAAGTACACATACAGGATACGAGAAGAACAGATGGAAACAAAATGAATGAAAGAAAACAGAATCATGTAGCGAAAAAAAAAGGGCTCGGTGAATAGGAATACAAGAAGGAGGATGGAAGAATAAGGAGAAAATATCGGGGGGGAGAGACATGGAAGGAAACGACCGAGGCCTCTGAATAACATGGCAACTCGGCAAGTCTGAAAGAGGAAGAGATAATCAAGAGAAGGAGGCTATGCGTGTATACCTGCAACAGCAGGTATTCAGGTTGGAGGGGAGGAGGCCACAGGAGGGGCAGGGCGCAGGTCGTATACACCCGCACTCTCCTGGCGGCCATTCCTCTTCCTCTCTTTTTGTCTTGTTTTTTCTTTTACATCCATACAGATGGTTTTTGTATACTGTATAGTCTTCCTTGAACTGTTGCCTTCCACGGATGGTGTGCGCGCTTCGTCTGTTGAATCTGTCAGGCTCCATCGTTCCTATATCCCGCCGTCTCCGACAAACGCCTTTTGAAGAATCTGTCGACTTGCCGGCGTGATCCCGTCAAACCACCACACAGATTCTCTGTTATCAATTCACGCTATTATCAAAGCAGTCTGCCTCACGAGGAGTGTGTGTCGAGTGTTTTCAAATACCCCGCGCGTTCGCACAGCCAGCCTCGAAGTAACACAACAACATGGAATAACATAAAGAAAAATGATCGATTGCTCAGTGTCCGAATCCCGGAGCCAGCAGACACTACGAGTTCCTATTGTTCAATTGCAAATTACTTACCAGGAATAATACTTTATTTCTTCTTGTAACGGTTCGTGTTTGGTTTTTTTTTTTTCATGAAGAAACAACGGGAAGTGAACAGTGAAAAGTGAAAACAGTTGCATTTGAAAATCAAGAATTTCACCCACTCGAAACATTGGCCATCGGACACACAAAGTTTGGGTGCGCATATTTTTTCTTCCAACCACCACCAGCCAAATTTTTGTTGTTGCACTTTCCATTTGAGTGCTCTCCCCCCCCCCCCCATCCATATTCCAACCGTTTCATCTTTCTTTTTTCTCTCTTCAGCGCAGCTCAGTCCCCCCCTGTATATATACCTTCCAGTACACAGAGCACCTCTCGGTCAGGATGTCATAAACGATGGCAGGTTGAGTCCGCCCTCCAGCAGCAACAACCTTCCCGAAGGCCACAAGTGCTGGCTCTCCGACAGGTAAGAAAAAAAAGGCAAAAGAAAATATGAAGACTGGGCTTGTGTGTGTTGTCTGTGCACAGTGTTGTCTACGCTAAGCATGTACACACTCTAGTGCCTATTATACACTATATATAACAGCAGCGCAGACGGCGCCTAGTTGCGCCTTTCACAAGTTGGTTGGCCGCGTAGAGAGAGAGGGGAGAACTAGAGAGCTAGAATAGATCGTGGGAAACATTACCCCTCACCCCCCGTGATGGGCCCCGTATAGAAACTATAGAGACCTCCTCGGGTTCGGTTATTAGGAAATGTCTCTCTTTCCATCCAATTCATGCGGTGTTTAAACAAGGGAAAAAAACGAACTCAATTGTTGTGTATAGTCGTGATTTCTTGAAGAAAATATAGACAGCGTTTATCATCATTACGTAATGGGAAAGGAACGAAGCTCTGCCTAGATTTTATATCCTGTTGATCAATGTGGACAATCGAGCCTTTTGGATTTGATTCCCCTTGAACCACGGGGCAAGGTTACGTATATCGGATCAGTGATGCGTGGAAGAAGCGGAAGTTGGCAGACGTCACAAAGCCGCAACGACATTTTTGCTTCTTTTGTCTCCTCTTTTCTTTATTATAAACAACATTAAACATCTTTTTTTCCCGGAGGGCGTTAGTTGCGTGTAATTTGGTTTGATATAATAACCAGATACAACATCATCTGGCAGCCGACTTTATAGGGTATAGACGTGATTCATTTGAGACACCTGTCTCGACGCTGTAAATTATTCTCTTCTCTTGTCTGCAACAATGATCTACTTTCCTGACAGACTCATTCAGCGGCAGCCCATTTTTAATGGTCGATTCTTGATTAACGTGTTTGACGCCCTTCTCTGTCTGCTGGCATCAGTTTTATTATTGTGTGATTGAGCTCCTCTGGCCGGCTCTGGCCCCACACGGTAATCACGACACCAAACAGCACAGAATCTCCCCTTTTTTGAATACTAAATAAGAGATACATAGTCACTGGAGATCACGAAAAGATCAGTTGGTAGGACGCCGGATGCGTGTTCAGTTGACGTGCATTTCTCTCGTTTGAATAATAAAATCCGTGTGTTCCATTTTCTCGTTTTGTTTCTTTTAGTTTCATGCGTAATCCTCGCATACCCAACACAACACGGACAACAACAAGCATAACTAAACAGTTATTCAGAACCGGAATTTTTTCGACAAAAGTTTGGCAAAGGAGGACGCTGTGTTTTGTGAAATCCAGGTCCCGTCATGGAGTCGCCTACAAGACTGAGCCAGTCGCGGTTCTTTCGCTTCGGACGTTTGAGGTATAAAGCTAAATCACAATTTCAGCTATAAGAAATTAAAATTCATTTTCTTTCTTGTAACATCTAATAACAATCATTTTGTGTGGTGCTGGTGTTTTGTTTTGTTTAAAACAATATTTCCAAACACGCGCTACAACACAGCAGCAAGGCGTCTCGCAAAAGTTCCTCGGGCTACAGCAACCACAGCTTCACGGCGCACCCATTGGAAGCGGTGGATCAAAATTGTCCGGTCGAGACGAGCTACGCCAGCAGCGAAATCATTTATCAGCAGCTCAATCATCGCTCGGCCTCTATGGTATGTCAGGTATCAACACTATCCCCTTCTTCTCTATACCCAATTCGTTTGTTTTGGTTGCTGGTTGTTTCACTACTGCGTGAGGATGCGGGGGTTGGCAACTCCCCAGAATCCTCGTACACCCTAGCCAGAATCTTGTCAGAATCTCAAGAATCCCTCCAGAATCCCCGGAATCTCATAGAATCTTCAGAATCTCGTAGAATCTTTAGAATCTCACAGAATCCCGTAGAATCCCATAGAATCTCGTAGAATCTCCAGAATCTCACTAAATTTACCCCCTTTTTTAACTTTAAACTACCCCAAAACCGTCTAAAATTCAAGATATTTTGTGAATTTGGTCTTTGAAAAGCTCCAATTGTAAAAAATGCACTAGAAATACTGCAAAATGTAAAAATATGGGTTGCGCTAAATCTTTTTAAATTTTCCCTCCTTTTTCCCACCGAATGGTGGCGTACACATTTTTTCATCTGCTCATGAATGTAAAATGGGGTGGGAAAAATTTATGGTTAAAAAAACTTTATTGATAATATGCCAATAATTCCCAGCAATTAAAGTTAATTTTCCCCGTATATTTTATTTTAAAATTAATAATCTGGACTTTTAATTCAAACCTATCATTTTTCTAACTATCAGATTACTTCATTCTACTTGAAACTACAAAACCTATTGTAGCACCTTTTCCTATCAGTAAATTATCTTATAGATAATACGATCTACATGTCTATAAGCTGTATAGAGCATGCCAAAACGGAGCTACGCCCACTACGTAACATAGTGCATACTTCTGTACAGAAACTGGGCCAAGGACTAGTGGCGCCCCTAGCGGAATTTCGGGGAAAACTTGATTCAGAATCTCGAGGAAATCTCGTAGAATCTCTCAGAATCTCTCAGAATCTCTAGAATCTCTCGGAATCTCTGAGATTCTGAATCCTCGTACACCCAAATTTTGAGTTGCCAACCCCCGTGAGGATGACGCATGATGGTGCGGTTATATGGCCCGCGCTCCATCCGTCAGCCGCGTGCCAGAATCGATTTTGAGCAACACTATAACATTCCTTTTTCTTTTATTTTGTTTTTCTCTCTCTCTCTGGCCATTATTTTTCGTATGTAGAGCACGTTGCCATCCAGCCTGCCGCCCGGTACGTACACTCCGCTTCCGTACGGTGAAAACTTTGGTATGCATCAGCCCCGTTTGTCGCAGCTTCAGACTCTCGAAGCCAAGGTAAAATCTATTTAGCGCGCACGCATTTGGTGACGTGACCAAGATCTTTTCTAGTCAACTGGGAAAAAAAAAGATTCCGGAATTCCACCCGGTTTTTTTTTCCTCCCATCGGGACAAGACAAAGTAGGCTACAGTCTATAAAAACGTGCTGTGCTCGTTGAGCCGTGTGTTGACGGATGTCAATCTGTCTAAAGCGACCGAATGTTTCTTCTTCTTTTTTTTTCGAAATGAGAATTTCGAGTTTTTCAAATGCCATTCGGAATATCAGAATTTTGACGGGGCGGCCTCACGAAGGCGCGTTCCTGGCGCACGTTATTGCTGCACTGCTGGAAATAGTTTCCGTTTGGGCGATTGGATGTAGAGTGAAATCGCTGCGTGAGAATGCGCGCGAACGGGATTCTTATTCGTGAAGGGAAAGCGTCGAGCTTCCCCTTCGGGAACGCCGAGTGGCGTTAGATAGTTTTTATTTTAGTTTTTATATTTAAGTTTTCTTGAAGAAAAAGAGCAGCGGTTCTCGCCACTGATCACCGTTTTGTCGCTGTTCGACCACAACAGATGGCCAGTATCGCCGTGTCTCTGTCGGGGGGCGGACGACGTTCGGCCGGAACTCTGCCGCACCACCATCAGCCCAGTCTGAGAAGCAGCCCGTCCGTCGATACCGTCAGAAGCGTCGGCAAAGCTTCCAGCAGTACCGGCAGTCATTTGCACCATCATCACCAGCAACTACAACAACAACAACAGCGATCGAGTTCCGGCTCCAGCAGCAGCAAACACATCCGCAACGAAATCGAACTCCTCCGCAAAATCATTCACGACAAAGACGTCCTCATTCAAAGGTAATGTAACATTTCGTCTATTTATTATTACAGATCTATATACTAAGGTGTTGCTCTGGCCGACTGTCGGGAAAAATGGCCTCGATATTCTTCTTCTCTGTTGTTCTTTGCGCGAGGACACACGTTGGTTATAATTTAGAATGTGCACGAAATTAGGCGGTGATGTGATGCGTGACACTGGGCCGTGTTGCGGTCGAGCTCCAGCTCGGGGCTGTGTCCAGCACTATCCGCACAGACACACAGCGAGTATATAGTATGTATCTATACATCCCGTATGTAGCCCATGGCGGTCGACACAGTGGCTTTTTTTTCTTTTCTTTCTTTTCTTTTCCTTTTTGTGTGTACTTGTTGTGTTGTGGAAGCTTTTATTTCGTTTCAAGGGAAAAAGGAGATTAGATATAGCTCTGGAGAGGGAAAGTTACGCTCGGCCGATCAAACGCATCGGCTCGTTGCGTTGTCTAGTCTTTCTCTTCTGCGCAATTGTTATTTCCATTTGGTTGGCCGTCGCCGTCGAAAGGAGCTGCCGCTGTCCGCTCTCTCGCCAGCAACTTACCGGTTTTCTATTTTATAGTAGTTGATCGTTTTGTATTATTGTTGCATTTATTCCTCGTGTCGAGTGCAGTCTGCAGCAGCAGCGGGAGCAGCAAGGTGCGACTATGACGACTGTGCTGCAGCAGCAGCAGCAGCAGCAGCCGACAAGTGTGACGAGCGGCACCAACTGGGCGACGTCCAACGAGCGCCAGCAGATCGAACGCCGTTTGGCTCTCATCCACCGCGACATTGAATTGAAGCGAGCCGTCATCAAGAATCTGAGACTTTCGCTGCAGCAGACCAACGTCTCCGAGTAAGTTGAACTTTTTAGATTAACTCGACTTCCGGTGTCCGCCCACTTCCGGTGTCTCGTTCGATCGTTAGATATTTATATTGAAGCGTTCACGCTCAGTTGCTTTTCTTCTTTTTCTCTGAATTGAAAATTTGGTTGTCGGGTTGTGTGTTGATGTTATTATTTGAATGATGACGTATGCTGCAGCAACATCGACTCGCACATCAAGCAAGCCGAGACGGAATACCAGCTGGAAAGGGAGGAGACCAACTTGCTGAACCTGCAGGATGAAAAGCGGACGCTCCTCTTGCGATTCGGCGGGGCCATCCATCAGTGGGGACGGAACGGCGTCGGTGGCAACGGCAACGGCAGCAGCAACAACCTCGCCAGCAGCTCATTATTCCGGTCGGTTGAGTGAAACGTCACGCACATTTAACCTCGTTTTTTATTGTCTTGTTATTAGGAACAACAAACACGTATGATATCCTTGTTATAAACGTTATAAATTTTAGATTTAGCATAGCCGAGTGTCGAAAAAGTAAAAGCGCATAAAAATATAGGATAAGACGTTTGACGACTCTATGCAAATTTTGACATGAAAAAGATGTTAGAGAGCTGATTCATATGCAGTTGCCAAACGTCTACGAATCTCAATGACAAAAGCAGCTGCAGTTATAAAGAAAAGAAATTAAAGTTTAGATACCGATACGGTCGACTGGCGCTAGTTTTTTCTTTATATACCGTTGGACTCAATTTACAAACCCCCACAGACGGTTTTAAGTTTTTTTCCGAAAATTCCAATCAAAGCAATTCATCCGTGTAGATATACCGCGTTCCTTGTTGTGTTGTCATGTATATATACCGCTGGCAGCGACATAGAGTTAGCCGAGCTTGAAAGAGGTCAACCGGTCTTTCGTGACTGTACATTATATTATATACGCTAATCGTATTCGTATATGTTATATTCCCCCCCCCCCCATTTCGTGTAGCATTCTTCACGGACATGCCCCTCTGGTGATCGTCATCAACAAAGTGGAATATGACGCGCAGAATCCCAGTTTCCAGCTGCAGTGCCCCAATGCCTGCGAAGATAATAGGAACGGACCGCTACCCATAGTGGACTCGTGCACCATCCAATGGGCGCGGGAAGATCTCAACTTGAAAGTCGGCGACAAGTAAAAATAAAACGCCATTAAACTTATTCGATTGATTCATTAATGAACTGTTGATTTGATTGGGTTGCAGAGTGTTGGAGATCAACGGACAGCTGATTCCCGGCCAAGAGAAAGTGGACGTGGGCAAACTCTTGACATCAGGGCCGGTAGAGATGGTCGTGGCTCGTCAGAGCCGAGAAGAAACTTTTGTGACGCAAATGCAAGAGCTTTCGTCGAAATTGGAACGACTGGGCCAGGAGCGTGATGGCCTCAAAGGTGAAAACCTGCGGTTGAAGCACCGCATCTCCTATTTGGAAGAAGTACGCCACGATGAAGAGCTGGCCGAAGAGGAGGACGCCCAGCAGCAGCTGGCGCCCAAGGAAAAATCCAGTAACCGCGGGGCTTCTAAAACATGTCAACCTCAACAGCCGCAGCAGCACGACAGCCTTTCGTCTGGCGAGAGCCAATCGCTGTACCGATCGGAGATTCGCGTCCAGGCGCCCGTTCGTCAAAAGCCTCCGCGAACGTCCAAGTTGAAGGCCAGCAGCAATTCGACTGGGCGACACAGTAGCTCAGCAGCAGTTCCCGAAGCTGATTACGGCGATCACGGCAAACGATTGAATTCGTCGTCCCTGGACGGCCGTCGAGGCGCATCCGCAGTGACGGCCGCAACGGAACCGAATGGAGATTTTCATCCGATGACCAACGGCGGCGTCACCGTCGAAACGGGTAGCATGAACCGCATCAAAACGTCATCCATTGTCGACAGGCACTTTGGTCACGTCATCCGCGTCACTCATCATCATCATCCTCACCAGCAGCAAGCGACGCCACCTCCGCAGACGCCGTCGTCGGCTTCGTCTTCGTCGCACGATTACGCGTCGCGACGCCAGCGGATACCAGCCGATTCCGTTTCGGTTTCCGACCTGCAGAGCGTCGCCTCTTACGACTCTTTTATCGACTCGCATCCGGTGCGACACAATCACATTGGCCAGTCCATGGAAACCGTTTCCAACGTTTCGTTGATGACCAGACCCTTTAATCAACGTTCTCCGTCTTCGCCCACTCGGGTAATTTTAAATTTTTGTAGAAATGTTTGACCTCATTCCACGAGCTGTTTTCATTCATGAATTTTTATTCTTTTTTTCCCTTGTGTTTTGTTTTATAGTCGGAGGTGCAAAGTGTTGCCTCGATGGATCTGGAGAGACGTCGTCACGGTTACATAAGCGATGAGCAGACCATTTCATCTTCCATGAACTACGGAGGACTGTTGACCGGAGGCAAGAAGCCGAAACCCGTTCCGCCCCGAAAACCTTCGTTCTTGTATCTGAATCGCGCCTCTAGCCTGCAATCAGTCAACGGAGTAGTCAAAACCAATTCGATGGACCGTTCATCCAACAAGATTGATGTGAAGAGCAACAAGCATTCAGAAAGCGAAAGTTGGAATAATAACACGGCGTCAAAGACCAGCTTGCGGACGGCTCTGTCGGGTAACCTCAAGTGGAACATTCTCTCTTCATCGCGAGCCAACAAGAATCCCGGGTCGGGCCGAGAGAAGGAGGATAGAGAATAATTTAATTACTTGGAAGCAATTAAAGCTCAACATCATCGTACGATATCATCATAATAACCTGATTTTATAAAAAGATTGCCCAGCAAGTTGTTCACGCATATTATGCACACTTTATTACTGAATGTACTGTACAAACATGTCTTGTTCACATAAAGAATTCGTAAACAAACTTATTTATTTTATCAAGCCAGTCAAAATGTGGCGCAATGTTTTTTTTTTTTAAATCTAAGTTACATTAGAACATATTTTAGGGATCGAGTGGTTCTTTATCCTCGGTAGGTGTTCGCCCGGAATTGCTCATTTTCACCGTTTTACTCAACGATCCACCGCGCACTGCAGCAAAGCACAGCATTATGAAAAATGAAGTTAACAGGAAGACTGAAGCGACCATCAGATGGTGGCTTGATCGAGCTCGGTCGTCCTGGGAATTTTGAAAAAAAAAAAAAAAAATCATTAACGACAAAATAAAAAAATAGATAGTAACTATATTGTGAGCTCACCTTTCCCAGAAGCACAGTCCACGCGGGGTTTTCCAGTAATTTGACGTCAAATGCAGCGTTATCCGAACACTTTGGTGTGATACTTCCGGTAGTTAATTTTTTATCTTCTCGGGGAAGTACGAATGCTCCGATGCTTCTTGGAAAAGGATTGAACTGCAGGGAATTGCAGGTTGGGGCCCCATGTGGCATGGACACGAAATGAGGATGGTACAAGTTCAGACATATCTTGTTTTGAGATTGCATTAAGGACAATGAGAATGACAAATTTGTCCCAGGATAATCTCGTAGCCCAATATCTGTTGCAGCAATGCTCCCAGATATGACTGTGAAGTTTTTCCAAATTTCATGGACTGGAAGAATCATTTCAAAAGGAACAGAAGCCGCTTCCATCCCTGTTGTGTTGATGGCTGGCGATACTCCAGGCGGAAGCAAGCAAAAGTTTAGTCTGTTCAATTTGACTGCAACATCATTCCATCCCTATAAATGTAAATCAAAAATATTGGTCATCAAGATCAAATTAATGGTAAGTAGGCCTAACATGGCTTCGATTCTATCATTATTTTGCAATAATTATTTTTACCTTTTCATCTGGATTTTTTAGTGGTGATGGTGTGTGTTTGATGTAAAGTGATAAGCATAGGGTTACAATCCCAAAGGAAGCAATGCAAAAGCAAAATATTACTGCAGGGGGTCTCAAAACCACAAAATTCTTTATATTTTGGAAAGGCACTCGAAATGTCCAAGACATTCTTTTCATTTGAGATTTAGCGAATTAAGAGTTAAGACGTTGCACTAGAGTACTTAAAAAGTACTCGATTAAACGTAGGGTTGGACCAAGTAATTGCAAATCAATCTTTCATTGAATTTTAGCAAGAATTTGTCGAAAACACACTTGACAGCTGGTTTGTTGTTGTTGGAACATTCGTCTGCAACAGCAGTCGCCACTCGCTTTTCATAACAACGACACAACCACAAGTCACAAGTACAAGTGGAATATAACTTTTTTAGTTAAAAAAATTTACTCAATAACATATTAAAGATTCAGTTAAAATGAACCAGGATTTGGATAATTTAGCCTTCAGTGAACATCAGAGCAAAGACACAGAGAAAGGTAACAAAACTTGCCTGAAATCTTTTCCAATAATAATGAGATGTCAAACTGTCAAAGCAACTAGAGAATAACTTATATTTTTTTTAGATGTTTTTGTTATTGAATTACCTCATGTTGAGCAGGTAGGAAATTGGGATTGCGGACTTGCATGCATTCAAATGGTTTTATCAAATGACCTAGCTCAACAGTTGTGTCAAAACTTAAGTTCAATTTGCCCAGATGAATACCAAAACAAAAGGTTAGTAGATGAATTAATTCAAATATTTAATGTTGCTAAATCATAAATTTAGTAAATAGCCAATATATGTATGTATATTTTTTATTTGTAGTACGTGGACTATTGACCTTTGCTACATTTTAAATCACTTCTCTATGAAGATCAAGTATTACACCAAAACCTTAGGTGTCAATCCTAGTTTTTCAAAGGAAAAGTTCTATGACAGTTACATTCTGAAGGTATTTTCCTTAAATAATGAATTGAACCCCAGATTAGTTCTCAAATCTCAACTGCTGCTATGTTTTTTTTTTTATAAAGGATGAAGAAAGAGTTAACCAAAGATTCCAAGAAGCAGCATCTAAAGGCATTTCAATTGACACAGGTTCCTTGGAAATCAATGAATTAATACATCACATAAAACAGAATGGAGTTGCTATTGCACTAGTAGATGTAAATCAACTAGAGTGTGTTTCTTGCAAATCTTTAGTCAACAACATTGGGAATTTTGTTAGAACATTATTTAATGCTCAGCTTTCTTTCAATGGTATGTTAATTATTTGTTTTAATTCAATAAAGTTTTTTGTATTTATATTCTTACTGCATTTTAGGTCACTACATAGTCATTTGTGGATTTGACACAAAGAAAAAGCTCATATACTACAGAGATCCAGCAGTCAAAAGCGGTATAGTACTTTTTAACAGCATAAGATCTCCTTTTATAACAAGTTGCCGTAATATCACCTCTAAATTTTTCATTACTACAGAACTGTGCTGCCTAACATTTTCTTCCTTTGAGAGAACGAGACAAGCTCATGGCACTGACGAAGATATCATCTTGATATACCGCTAACTGTGCGATTAACACAATTTTTGGTCCCACGTTGTAAGCTCGATATCACTACCCTTTAAAAATATCCTGCCATACCATAGTTTTGGTGAGTGATATTTTCTCGCACAATTTGTGGTTTAAAGTCTGGCTGGATGGCGCGTTCCAAGGAACGGCTGTAAAGATCCAATCGTTGCGTCATCTGTAAATACAATTTTTTTTTTAATGTCTGGTGGGCTGGTGGCTTAATTTAGTAACCTAGTTTTAGTTTACCCTGAATCCCCATTTATCCTTTACTTGTCTGCACAAATTCAGATCCAGTTCTGCTACAAGAAGGCCATCGCTTACACGAGACAAACTCTATAAGAATAACAGTATATGTTTTTTGCTTTAGAAAGAAAAAATTATTTAAAAAAAATCATATTTAACCGGTGTGCGCGAGCCATCGGGCGCAGCAACATAGCTTGAACCATAAAAGTGTCCAAAATCTTTATGTGCGGGTCGACCATCTGCGGACGAGAATTCGTTGGGAAACACTTCCGTGCCAACGCGGTTGATGGCACACGTAAAATAGCTATGGAAATGTTAACATGAGTAATGCGGAAAAAGAATACAGTAAATATCGATGAAGAACAACGAACCTGTTGGCGATGGCGGCATTTCGGGCTTCAATCGACCACATGGGTTCGCTAAGTCCGTATCGACAGTATAAAAATTACGACGCATTAAACAACAATAAAAATAAAATAAAATACCTCAGACCGCCAACGGTTGCTGATGGGTTGAAAACAATTTCTGCTCCGTTAATTCCATACATCATCCAGTTTTGTGGATGATGTCTCCCGTAGCAGATATTAATAGCAATTTTGCCAAATTGAGTCTACAATAAAAAGGAAATGTAACAAGAGTGCTGAATGCGTGTTGAGTGAGTGGCTTACTTCAAAGACTGGATGTCCTAAATTCCCTTCCATGTAGTATGTAGACTCATTGAAATCACCCACGCGTGGAATGTGATTCTTACGACTCTTGCCCATAACGTTACCAGTATTTGAAATAACAACGCATGTGTTCCAAATGGTATCACCGTGATCTTCGTCTCGCTCTAGAATTGACGAAATGATGACCATATTGTACCGTTTCGCCAGCTGTTGAATAATACTCATTAGATCAAATCGACTTATGGATTTCCTAATGCAATATCCATTACGTCTTGTAGAAAAACGGTCGTAGGTCCTTTCTCAGCCGACTCGGCAAATTCACACCACGGGTGTTTTTCTCGCGTGCAGAAAGCGAAAGGCATGTCTATTTAAATTGTTTTGAAATAATTTCGAATATATCTGGCATTTTTCTGTAGACCATTATGACTTACTCCAAGCCTCTTGCATGCAGACGATGTTGACACCACTTTGGTGAGCGACACCAATTATTTGTCCGATTTTCGCGAGTAGTGCATCTCGTTGAGCGGACACGGGGTCAGTTGTAGGGAGTACGATCGAATTTTGAATCAATCCTACACGTACGCGTCGAGCTGGCCTCAAATTTTCAGTCTCAGCAGTGAAGCTGTAACCTTTCAATTCTAAATTCAAAGGAACAGCAGCAGCTACCGGCAAATCCAATTCTCTGTAGGTGCAATGAATAAGGAAATTAATGTAGTGCAGTAATTTTTTATGATAACAGAAGAAAATACTCAAGTTCACGGCCATAAAGAATTCTAAAAACTTCTTTTCTATCCTCCTCAGGCAGATGTTTCTTCAGCGATTCTTCAACACTAGCAAACTGCTGAGTCATTTTTCTTACAGCCTAAGTAAATAGAAAAGGTATGAAAATGAAATGGCTTATTTATTAGCAAGCTGAAAGTGTGAACAGGGTGAGTTTGTGTGATAATGTGTTACGGATCTATCACTGTTTTGAACATTTAAAAACAAATACTTTTTGATTTTCTTTACCTTAAACCAGTCGAAAGGAAACTAGACAAAAATCACAAGATGTTTCCCGATTGGGAACTTGTTTCAATGATGTGGCCGGATCTCGTCGATCAGACCTTTTACGTCAAGGTCAAAACAATAATTCAAAACAAAAACATTTGATCCTGACGTGGTTTTAATACTTTTCGCTAGGTGTCTCTTAAGTCGCCCTCACATGTCAAACTACTTTGTTTTCTGCAACAACGTGCATACAGCTACTGCATTTCGTTCCAACTTCGAAGAAGTTCTAATTTTCTAATTATTAAACATTAAAGATGCCACAAGGTAAAATCAAGGTGAAAGCTGCAATGCCGACCAACGTAAAAGGGAAAAAAGTAAAGAAACTCGACAAAGCTCCACCCCAAAGAAAAGTACAACGTAAGTGATTTTGTTCGCAAATTTTCTCCCAAAAGTCAGTGTATTAATAAAATTATTTCTGTAATTCACTTATAGACAACCCTATTGGACCAAGAAAGGTTCAAATCATGGAGGCCAGACAGATGAGGAAGAATATTTCAAAAACCATCAATCAAACGCTTGAAGATAGGCTCGTTTCTCAAGTGTCTCAGGATGGCAAACCTTTGGCAGTAATTGGTCGGAAAGCTGCCCAGGAAGCCAAAGCAGAAAAAGCAAAGAAAGGAAAAAAATAAATTTACAATTTTAATCAAATTTGTATATTTTCCGTGATGCTTAAATGTGATTAAGTATAATATGGGCTACCACCAAAACAAAGTATAACTGCAGTTTTGTCTTTTCAACCTTCAATTAAATGCAGCTGTTAAATGCCCAAAAAGGTAAAAACAATTTTTTTTATCTTTTTTCACTTTTTTTTCCAAAAGTTTCTTTTAAAAAATGATTTAATTTCTCAGCGTCATAAAGAGAGCATGTCAGATAGGGTCCATTATTATGTGCATTTACACCACTCAGGGCAACGCTCGCTCGGAGGAAATCTCAAACAATTGATATGACAGTGAACATCAGCTCCAGGTTGTTTTGCATATTCTCCGGTTGGAACACATTCCGTTCTATTTAAAAAAAGTGAAACATCAACGAACAAATTAGTAAAATTAAAACACTATTAGATTCTACCGCGTAGATAAAAATGAGGTATTTGTTCTGAGAACTTGAAAATGTTAAATCGAACTTACAGACACGTGCAGACGTTTTCTGGACAAGTGGGTGGATATTTAAGGCAATTAGCCATACACCATGAATCAAAGCGATTCTTATCTTTGAAATTGTCGTTTGCAATACACACTTGAGATCTAGAAACAAACGGGTCATCAAGATAATTAAATTGAGCAATAGAAAGTAAACGTCTATCTTTACCGAACGACAAGCGTTTGTTCCTGGACTCCTTTCTTTGTCACATTTAATAATTTAATTGCGTATGGATTATCTTGAAGACTTGTCGGGGCTGAGGGAACGACGCCAGCGGGACCGAAACCTCCCGTATTAGTGATGATGGCCACGTCAGCGCAATTTTTGAAAGTCTCCTGGTTTCCACAACCAACGGCCCCTACTCCATTTTCGCACAGATCCCATGTATTTCCTAAGGAACCGCAAACGTGAGAAAAAACTAGTCTGCGCACTTATTGATTAATTAACACACCCGTGAAGTAAATCCACTGAATGACGCAGCGAGTGCAGGTGACGCCATCTAATCAAATAGTATCAATATTTTTTTTAATTAATTACCCAAACAATAATAAAAATAATTATTATTACCAGGTAGTTTTACGCGATATTTGAACGTTTCTTGCCTCTTTGTGTCTTCGGGAATTTGAAAACGGTGAGAGGTTGAACCTTCCAAATATAGGGGATACCTTCAGATCCATGCAAAATTAATTCCGAACTTTTTTACGTCGCTATTTTAATGTTATCCTTTAATCAGAAAACGTACTTGTTGAAACAGTCCTGTCGTTCGGCAACAGTAGGGTCACCTGACAGTGGGCACAATCGTAGCTCGAAATATCCTTTGTGATTTGCAGTCAATTCTACTTCGATATCAATTATCTGTCCGGGTGTATAACGCCGCCCAAGCAGACCAGTATCGTAAAACCCACCTTTTAAAAAACAAATTTATTTAGTAGACAAAGCCAGGATGACTTAAAAGAAATTATTCATTTTACCACTTTCGTGAAGACGAGGAGGTGGTTCGTCCCATCGATCTCCACAAACGCCACACTTGCCACCGTTAAGGGACCATTGAACTGCGAATCGCGAATTAATTCAAGCACGTTTTTAAAAAATATTCGGTTATGACATACTTGAAAAGCCTCCGCAGTAAAGTTCATTGTCCTGGTAATCAACGGGGTTGGGAAAACCAAACCTCCACATGGCGTTTCTTGCAGGTGGATCCATCAACCGCCCATGACCATTTACGAGAAGTGCCTTAATTTTTTACAAGAAATTCCAGTACCAGATTCAGTGAATATGAATGTTGTCAATTCTAAATCAATTTTGAAAAGGTGGCGTTTTTTCTTACCTGTAGAAGCAAGGAGGCTATGGTAAACAAGAGCCGCATTTTGAGCGTGTGTGTGCAGACGGCAGCAGGCGTTTTCAGACTGAAGGTATCGGAAGATTTTGCGTCGTTCCTCTTCTATTTTTTTGTTTTCCCGCTGCCCTTTTTATCTTGATTGTGTGTTGAGAAACAAGTTAAGGGGAAGAACTCAGTGCCATTGCAATGCCAGGAGTGTCGGTCACGCAACCTCCTGGTACCAGTTATTTTCCTCTTCTTTCTCTCTGTAAAAAAAAACAACAACTTTGCAGAATTACCTTTCGGCAATGGATATAATGATCATGGCCACGTGAATTTAATATTCGTCTTCCCCCGCATCTTTTGTTGTTCCCAGCTAGACGGATAAAATTACATCACCGTTTCTGTTTCCCAGTCACTTTGTTTAAATGGTCGGCAGATTTTGGAAATCTAAAAAGCCTCTTTATTCTAATTGAGGGTTCTGAGTCGACTATTTTACCTACTTTTCTTTTATACTGAACGGCACTTTTCTAATAACATTTAACCGCATTTAACAAACAAACGCACTATTTAACTAGTGTGACGAGTTTCAATCGTCCTTGAATTGATTTGTTCCTCCTCAACAACGTCGATTCGACCTGCCAAATCCACGCTTTAATATTTTTTTTTTTTTGCTTTTCAGTTTCTGCTGCCAGCGGGCATCTTTTCTCGCTATAGTCGTATGCAAATTTGAACATAGCGTTTCGTCTCATTCGACTTGACGGTCAAGTTCAACTATTTTTCATAAATAGTATAAAACAAAACCAATACAGTATCCAAATGAAACAAAAACAAAGATGCGCTTCTTATGGCGATTCGATTGACATTCCACAGAAAAAAAGTAATTATCATAACCATTTAGAGGAAAAAGACATCCATTTTACATTAGAAAACTGCCCCCCCATTTTTTTTTAAGCCGCTAAAGGTTGTGCTCTGTTACATTTTCTGGCATTTTTAGGCGATATAGACAAAAGGAAATGTTAGGGAAGAAAAAGAAAACTTTTGAACTGTCTAGGTTATGCGTAAACAGCCGGACACAAAACAGCTCTTCCCTTTGTGGGGTCTTTTGAGGTTGTTGATCCATCATTCTTACCTTATTGGGGCAAGGCGAATGAGCTCTGCCTCCTCTGCGTTTCACTGATAATCGCTGATGATAAAGCGCTTCCATTTGTCAGTGGCTATCCTAGTTCACATCCGAGTCCTTCAAAATCATCAGGAAGGGCAACTATTCTTTAATGTGGGGTTCTCGAATGCTTTTATAGTCATTAAGAAATATAACCAGAAATCTAAGTTTTAAGCTTTATACAAAATCATCAAAAGTTTTGTGAGGATAGTTTCAGGATGACTATTTTGAACTAAAGCAACATTTTCCTTCGACATTTATAAACAGAAATGTAGACAACTGTCGCCGATTGATTTTTTATACACAAGGACATCACGTTGTACTTTCACTGGTTGTTTCTATTGTCATTGTCATGTCTTGGGCAAACAAGTTATCGCTTTATCAATATAATACAACAAAAAATAACACATTTCAATTTGGCATTCAAGCAATCCACAAGGTGTGGCTGGTACAGAAAGAATGGCGATAGTAACAGTCAACCTTGTGATGGGGGGCTTGGCGACTGGTAGAATAACGACCCGCATATTCGCCGAGACAGCTTATTACTACAAGACTCGCTCTCTTCTGTTCTTCAAAAACCAGTTTCAATCTTCATAGCGGAATAACCGGAACATTTGCAACAGTTATTGTCGATGTATCAAAACCCGTATGACTTGCCAAGTGATTCAAATTTAAGCGTTGACACGAATATTTTCAAATAATGAATAACGAGTATCGCGTTAAAAATATCACTTCTATCCTTCAAAAATGCGGCACGGCATGCTTATGCTATGACAAATGACATTTATTATGTGGAATAGCTGACCGCTTAAGTGGGCATTGATTCAACCAATAAAAATACACCGTGGTTTATCAACAAATTCAAGCGCTCAAAGTCACCGATAGATTTTTAAAAGTGCAGTAGATCTTTTTTGGGATCTTTAATATGAACAGTAAATGAGTAAATGTTCAGAATATTCGTTTTTGTCAGCTTTTTTATCAATCGATTTCAATATATATCGATCTTCAAATCGTCCTCCGATTACGATTATTACTTTCATAAACAAGCAGAAGTACTTTTCATTCCCATGCCGGAATAAAGCCATAGATCTGCGTTATATTTGTATCTTGTATTTTGATTTTTGAATTCACAAATTGTCAATTGGAATAATTGTTTTTTATCATGGCGGCTACAAAATTCTATAACTATTTAAAAGTAGTGCAGAGTGCAACACCGTATGCTAAGCGGGTTGAACAATTGAGCTCAAGAATATTTGGTGAAGTGGCCCGTCCAAACACATCTGCCAAATCTATGAGGGTATATGTGCAGTAGTTATAAAATTCTTAATAGACTACTTCAAAATTTGTTCAACATCTTATGCTTGTTTGCACTAGATTGTAGACATGTTTAGTTCTCAACCCATTGAACAAAGAGCAGATATAAAGAACTACTATCCCCGACATGTTGAAATCCATGTCTTGATGAGGAATCTACGGAATTATGGCTTATTCAGGTATAACATTACTATTAAGTTAATTCTCATGTACAACTAACTTTAAACAAATTGAATTGTGATCCATCCCATATTGTGTGCATAACCTAGCTATACTGTACGTTTACTGTCACTTTGGGTCTATCTTTCCAAAGGGGTGTTTTTCATGTATAGAAAGATGAGGGTGACCAAAGTATTTTTAAAGATTGATGTGTCTTGTAAAAATATTGTAAATGAAATATGTTGATAATTAGCAATATTGTTTGACTGATCATCCTGGCTTTTTATTTTTTACAGAGATGAACATGAAGACTTCAAAGAGGAGATCAAGTAAATACTTACTATAGTTGTGTTCATCAACACTTAAAAACTCTTTTTCTTTCTTTTCAGACGCCTTCGTGAGTTGCGAGGAAAAGGGAAACCCAAGAAAGGGGAAGGCAAACGTTCTAAAAAGTAAATGAGTGAAAATCCGGATGTAGTCCAACATTCTTAATCATAAGTTTTGTAAAAATAAACTTTCAAAGCCAGTCATACATGGAAAAAAAGTTAAACTATCAAGAGTCTCAGGTACTTTTCATTTTTCTTAATAGCAATTTCATGAAATGCGTGCGTTTCTTTTCTCTATTTGACAGCGTGTCTAACCCAGCTAAAAAGTTTATTTAAAAGAACGGTGAAAACAATTCTTAACAGTTTTCTGTATCATCGAGGTTATTTCATTTTCCGAATTATTATTATTATATTTGTTACATTGCGTAATTTTTGAAAGACTTACCCAATTTTAAAATGCTGTAAAAACGGTTGCAAATATTGGTTTGGATTTTTAAAAGTTTTCCGAGATGTAAATAAGAATTGAACAGGTGCTACTTTAAGCACAATCACAAATTCGAGAACATCTTTCACTGAAAGGGGATTGCATGCAGTCATGCTGACAAAATAATTCTTCGGCCGCTTGTTCATCTTCGGGCAAATCTTTTCTTGGGACACAACTCGACCTGTGGAAATTGTAAAACTCTTAAAACATCGAAATTCAGTTTAGTTTTGTCAAATAATTATAAACTTACGTGCATTCACAAGCATGCTCCGGACAAGTTGGCGGGTACTTTAGACAGTTACTCATGCACCACGAATCAAAGTAACTTATGCTTCGGTATTTTCCAATTGCCATGCAATATTGCGAGCTTTTTGAAATAGCACAAATTCATCAATTATATACATTGAATTTTGAATTCAAAGGGAAAATATTTGTTCTACCGGACAACCAAAGTTTCCTCCTTAATTTCCCCATTTTTAGTTTTGTTCCATAATTTTAAGGCGTACGGGTTAACATTTTGACTGGTTGGAACTGTAGGAATCACTCCGAATGGCTCAAAACCTCCCGTGGTTGTAATAATTGCCACATCCGCACAATTCCGATATACTTCCTGATTTCCACATCCAATCGCCATAGTTCCGTCATCACACGTCCCGTTGAGATGATCTGCACGTTATAATTACAGTTTTCAGTAAAGACAGAATCGTCCGCTTAATGAAATGATCTTACTGGCGTAATGAACCCATTGAATTACACAGGCGGTACAGGTGACTTGGTTAGGGAGTTTGACGCGATATTTCAATATCGCGTGCTTAGCGGAGTCTTCGGGAATCGTAAATTTATAAGTTGACTGACCTTCAAGGTACAGTGGGTACCTAAGAATAAAATCTAAGTGAAAAAATCATTCACCAAAAAATATAAGACACATTCATGCCAGTAACATACTTATCGAAACAATTTTCAGTTTCGGCATTCACCGCCTGATTTCCAAATAACGGACAGAGCCGCAATTCAAAGTGACCTTTGTGATTTGAAGTTAGCTCAACTTCAACATCGATGACTTGTCCCGGAGTGTAACGTCGTCCAAGCAGACCATTTGCATAGTGTCCTCCAATTTCGTGAGCGCGAGGTTGGGTCTCATTCCACGGGTCACCGCAAACACCGCATTTGCCTCCGTTAACATCCCAGAGCACTGTACAACGTACACAGTAGAAACCTTTTGTATTAAATTGTCTAAATGTAGTATTTTAAAACAAACAGCTAATACCTGTTTGCCCTCCGCACCAAAGTTCATTATCTTTCACGTCAACTGGATTGGGGAAACCAAATCTCCACATTGCGTTTCTAGATGGAGGATCCATTAGACGTCCATGACAAATGACTTGTCCAATCTACATGTAATTACACACAAATAAAAAATAATTAAATTAAAATTAATTAAAATTAACGAAAGATGGTTTTCGCAACAATGAATTTAAAAATAAATATTGAAGTTCTTATTTACCTGAAAGACGAATGACGCAGCAAGGAGCGGTAGCGCAATAATCGGGAGATTCATTTCAGAACATGCGCTTCCACAGAAGTGAGTTTGGCGAATAACGACAAAACGTCTTTTGATGGCTAGAACATTTTTACCGTTGCGTTCTTCACACACACTTTTTTTTTTAAATGCTCCGAGTTAACAAAAAGAGGTCAGGCTTCTTTGTTGCTGCATTTCCTAGTACTTTTGGGTGGAGACCAATATGCATGTTCTGTTCTCACCTTATTAGGGCAGCTCTGGAAAATATTTGACTTGTTCGTTGAACATCTTATTTTGGCTTTGGCAGCTACGCTGAATAATCTGACTTAGTTTCAGGCGATAGATGTTGAAATTCAAAATTTATTGTTTTGTTTTTTTCACCCAAGGAAATATTTTCCCGACTTGTTATGGTCTTCTTTCTCGACTCGTTCGTTCGGCGTTCGTTAGGGGTTGGATACACGTTTCATGTTGTTACATTGAACGACGTGTGAAACAAGGACCAATCGCTCAGTTCCGTGCGAACCCCATGGCTTATTGTCAACAGCAACATGTCTCACCATCGACTTGTTCGGGAGGGAAATGGGCGTCGAATTAAAACTTCCTATTATGATTATGTACCCGCTCCAAAAGGCGCAAATTAATGATTGGCGCATGAAATATTCTATGCCGCTTATATAGACGTCACAGCGTCGTCATCATTTTCTTATTAGTATATTAGTAAAGGTATAGATTGGTGCGCAACTCGTAGAATTAGAACATTTTTTTTCATTGTTCGGCATGCACTTAGTCAAGTGAAATGATGGCAGAAACACTGAGCGATCGGTTTCTCCGCTTGGCTTTATCGCCTTTATGTGCTTTACTTAAAATTTTGGGGGTTTTTGTGAATAAGAATCTTGATTCACAGCGGAGAAAACGCCTTTACCGTTCTGGGACGTTTTTCTTGCTCATTTTGGCTATCCAGAGCAACATTTATATATTCGTCAGGGGCAGCCAAATAATTGATTTTCTTTTCGGCAGCCAGGAAATAAATGTCAATAAATTGATCGAGGTTCTCGTTAGTGAACTGACTCTGCTTAGCTCACTAGTTTCCGATGCAATTGTTCACCTTAGTTTGGTATTTAAAATCTGGCCATCAGTGACATTGTTTTTGGAGACCCTGGAGTCCGTCGATTCACAATTCCAACGGCCTAGCTTGTCGCCGATAAAACGATATTCCTGGTTTGGCCTTTTCTACATGCTGTTTATGGTTAGTTTCTCTTTAAAACATTTAACAAAGCTATTCGGTGCGCAACGTTATTTTTCAAAGGTTGTTTTAAATTGGATATTTTCCACTTATTGGGAATTAAACCATCCGGTTCGATTGGCTTATTGGCTGAGTATGCTCCAGAATTCGATTAAAATTTTCTCAAACCTGTGGTATGTTCACGATCACAATCCTTTTGTCTATATTCTTCAAATAATTAAATATTGTTGTTAAACAGTTTAACTGCGATACCTGTTTGGTTATTCATAATTTGCGGTCAGCTATATATTTTCTACATAAGAAAGATGATTACCAACTTAAAGTTGCTTTATTTCATGGTGAGAAATGCTACAGTTCCAAGTCGAACTGCAGTTCTACTGACCTTTTGGCACCTGCGTTCTCTGAAACAACTTTATTTGGCGGCTGACCAACTTCATCGTCACTTTAGTACCGTTTTGGCGGTAAACTGTTTTTTGACATTTGTCACAATGCTCACTTCTTCTTACTACATCATCGAGTGTTATAAACTTGGTAACGTGACTGTGCTTTGCTGGAGCAGCAGCGACGTTCTTGAAGCCTTTTTGCGTTTTTGGCTCATTTGCCATACGAGTGATCAAATTCGAGAAACTGTAATTGTATTTTTCCGTATTTAAAACCTATTCATACATTTAATCGCCTTATCTTGAAATAGACGATTGAATGTATTACTGTTCTTCGCAGCTTACGGGACACGGACACTCGAAACAAAGGAAATTTGAGCGAGTGTAATAAGGTACCAGGATATTGGTTTCTAGATCATTATTTCTTTAGTAATTGAATTAATAATATTACATTGGTTTGACAGATTACTTCCTTCATAATCGAAATATCACAGATGAGCAAAAATCTAGATAGGCATAGCCTTAAAGGGGTTTTGCCTTTGACCAAAAGTCTTATCATCCCAGTAAATTGGCAATACGCATTGAATAGAAAATAGTTTTTATTATTAACCAAATTATTTATTTAGACTTTGGAGATTATTTTCTCGTATCTTCTTATCATCTACGAGTTTCAAAGTGCTGGCAAGGGAACATCCTGAAAGGTAGGCCTGCGAGCAACCGAAAATGGACGGGAGGCATTACCATTTGCATACTATTGTTGAATTAATTTCTGCTTAAGTAACTAAGAAAATTGTATTTGTGCAATTGTGATGTTGTGTTATTGTTGCGGCACTTATACAAATTAATTATATGGACACATGAAATATAGTGTGGCGCTTATAAAATATCTACGTTAGACATCATTACCCCATCATTTTCGTTGTATTATTCAAAAAGGTAGTACTAGGTAGATTTGGTGCGCAACTCGTAGAGTTAGAACCCTTTTTTTTTTCATGAAAAGTCCATACAATATAATGTTCGGCATGCACTTAGTCAAGTGAAATTATGGCAGCAACACTGAGAGATCGGTTTCTCCGCTTGACTTTATCGCCTTTAAGTGCTTTACTTAAAATTGTGGGTGTTTTTGTGAATCAGAATCTCGATTCACAATGGAGACAACGCCTTTACCGTTCTGGGACGTTTTTCTTGCTCATTTTGGCTATTCAGAGCAACATCTACACATTTGTTAGGCGCAGCCAAATAATTGAATTTTTTTTCAGTAGCCAGAAAATAAATGTCGATATATTGATCGAGAAAATCGTTGATGATCTGTATCGACTTATTTCACTTGTTTCCGATATAATTGTTCATCTTAGTTTGGTATTTAAAATCTGGCCATCGATAACATTGTTTTTGGATACCCTGGAGTCCGTCGATTTACACTTCGAACGGCCAAGCTTGTCGCCAATAAGACGATATTCCTTGTTTGGCCTAATCTACATGATGTTTATGGTTTGATTCTCTTAAATTTAATTATAGCTAAATTTAAAATTTAACAAAGCTATTCGTTGCACAAATTTAATTGTCTTAGGTTATTTTAAACTGGATATTATTCACTCATTCTGACTTAAACCATACAGTTCGATTCGCTTATTGGCTAGATATGCTTCAGAATTCGATTAAAATCTTCTCAAACCTTTGGTAGGTTCACAATCACAATCCATATGTCATGACTATATTCTCCAAATAATTCAATATTGTTGTAAAACAGTTTAACTGTGCTACCTGTTTGGTTATTCATCATTTGCGGACAACTATATATTTTCTACACCAGGAAGTTAATTGCAAACTTAAAGTTGCTTTATTTAATGGTGGGAAATGCTACAGTTCCAAGTGGAACTGCAGTTCAGCGGACCTTTTCGAACCTGCGTCATCTGAAACAACTTTATTTGGCGGCTGAGCTACTTCATCGTCACTTTAGTGCCGTTTTGGCGATAAACTGTTTCCTGACATTTGTCACAATGTTCACTTCTTCTTACTACATTATCGAGTTTTATAAACGTGGTAACGTGATTGTGGTTTGCTGGAGTTGCAGCGACGTTTTTGAAGCCTTTTTGCGTTTTTGGCTCATTTGCCATACGAGTGATCAGATTCGAGAAACTGTAATTATATCATTTTGTATTTTTAAAAACCTATTCAAACATTTAACTGTCTTATCTTGAAATAGACGACTGAATGTATTACTGTTCTTCGCAGCTTACGGGACACTAGAAACGAAGGGAATTCGAGCGTGTGTAATAAGGTACCGAGAATATTGGTTTCTAGATCATTATATATTTCTTATTAGTATTTGAATCAATAATATTACATTGGTATAACAGATCACTTCCTACATAATCGAAATATCACAGATGAGCAAAAATCTAGATAGGCATAGTCTTAAAGGGGTTTTGCCTTTGTCCAAAAGTCTTATCATTCCAGTAAATTGGCAATACGCATTGAATAGATAATAGTTTTTATAAACCAAATTATTTATTTAGACTTTGGAGATTATTTTCACGTATCTTCTTATCATCTACCAGTTTAAAAGTGCTGGCGAGGGAACTTCCTGAAAAGTACCTGCGTGCAACCGAAAATGGACGGGAGGCATTACCATTTGCCCCCTATTGTTGAATTAATTCCTGTTTAAGTAACTAAGAAAATTGTATTTGTGCACTTGTGATGCACATATTATTGTTGCGGCACATCACATACGCAAATTAATTATATGGACACGTGAAATATAGTGTGGCGCTTATAAAATATCTACGTTAGACGTCATTGCTCCATCATTTTCGTGGTATTATTGAAAAAGGTAGCTATATAGATTTGGTGCGCAACTCGTAGAGTTTGAACCATTATTTTTCATGAAAAGTCCATACAATATAATGTTCGGCATGCACTTAGTCAAGTGAAATTATGGCAGCAACACTGAGAGATCGGTTTCTCCGCTTGGCTTTATCGCCATTAATTGCTTTACTTAAAATTGTGGGTGTCTTTGCGAATCAGAATCTCGATTCACAATGGAGTCAACGCCTTTACCGTTCTGGGACGTTTTTCCTGCTCATTTTGGCTATTCAGAGCAACATCTACACATTTGTTAGGCGCAGCCAAATAATTGAATTTTTTTTCAGTAGCCAGAAAATAAATGTCGATATATTGATCGAGGTTCTCGTTGATGATCTGTATCGACTTATCCAGCTAGTCTCAGATATAATTGTTCACCTTAGTTTGGTATTTAAAATCTGGCCATCAGTGACATTGTTTTTGGAAACCCTGGAGTTCGTCGATTTACAATTTAAACGACCAAGCTTATCGCCAATAAAACGATATTCCTTGTTTGGCCTTATCTACATGTTGTTTATGGTTTGATTCTCTTTTAAAAAATTTAACAAAGCTATTTGATGCATAACTGTGTACGTTCACGTTATTTTTCATAGTTTGTTTTAAACTGGACATTTTCCTTTTATATGAAATTACATCGACCATTGGCCGCTGTATATTCTCCAGGATTTGATTAAAATCTTTTCAAACCATTGGTAGGTTCACAATCACAATCCATATGTCATGACTATATTCTCCAAATAATTCAATATTGTTGTAAAACAGTTTAACTGTGCTACCTGTTTGGTTATTCATCATTTGCGGACAACTATACATTTTCTACACCAGGAAGTTAATTGCAAACTTAAAGTTGCTTTATTTAATGGTGGGAAATGGTACAGTTCCAAGTCGAACTGCAGTTCTACTGACCTTTTGGCACCTGCGTTCTCTGAAACAACTTTATTTGGCGGCTGACCAACTTCATCGTCACTTTAGTGCCGTTTTGGCGATAAACAGTTTTCTGACATTTCTCACAATGCTCACTTCTTCTTACTACATCATCGAGTTTTATAAACGTGGTAACGTGGTTGTGTTTTGCTGGGGCGGCTGCGACGTTATTGAAGCCTTTTTGCGTTTTTGGCTCATTTGCCATACGAGTGATCAGATTCGAGAAATTGTAATTATACTATTTCGTATTTAAAACCTATTGATACATTTAATCGCCTTATCTTGAAATAGACGACTGAATGTATAACTGTTCTTCGCAGCTTACGGGACACTAGAAACGAAGGGAATTCGAGCGAATGTAATAAGGTACCGTCGGGAATATTGTTTTCTAGATCATTATTTCTTTGGTATTTGAATTAATAATATTACATTGCTTTAACAGATCACTTCCTACATAATCGAAATATCACAGATTAGCAAAAATCTAGAAAGGCATAGTCTTAAAGGAGTTTTGTCTTTGTCCAAAAGACTTATCATTCCAGTAAATTGGCAATACGCATTGAATAGAAAATAGTTTTTATTATTAACCAAATTATTTATTTAGACTTTGGAGATTATTTTCTCGTATCTTCTTATCATCTACGAGTTTCAAAGTGCTGGCAAGGGAACATCCTGAAAGGTAGGCCTGCGTGTAGCCAAAAACGGTCGGGAGTCATTACTGTATTGTATTGTATTGTTCAATTCACCATTTGCATTACTATTTAAATTAATTTCTGTTTTAAAAGTAACTAAGAGAATTGTATTTGTGCATGTGTTATTGATTGACAATGACGAATTATATATAATTCGTTGCAGCACTTACGCAAATTAATTATATGGACACACGAAATATACTGTGGCGCTTATCATATAGACGTCAAACGTCATAGACCCATCATTTTCGTTGTATTATTAAAAAAGTTAGTAAGGTAGATTTGTTGTGCACCTCGCAGAATTGGAACTTTTTTTTGTTTGTTTTTACATGGACGTCCATATAGAATTTTCCTAGAAGGTCAAGGCCGCGGCCCCTCCGCCCAAATGATTGCTTTTTGGCTAAAACCTGATATTGGGCAAAAAATTATTTCACACTACAAAACTGGCCACTCTTTGTAGCTTGCGTCATCACTTTACGTTTGCCGTGAAATGTGACACGAACAACTTGCTGTAACGAACTGCTTGCCATATTTACGATTTTAGTTAGGATACTGCATACATTGAATGATTGAATTGCATATACTGCATCAAAATAAAATAAAACTTGAATTAATTGATAAGGGTTCCATGTTATCGACTTCGAAATGCACATAAATTCAACATAACATATACAATAATTTCCCCCTTTATATAAACAATCTAACCAAAATATGTTTAGGATTTTATGTGCTATTATCATATGTATACCAGGTTGACGAGACTAGCTGCTGGAATTCCGAATCACGATTATTGATTGTAACTTGTAAATATACTTGACCAAATCACGGCACAAAGCTTTAAAGCCAAACACAGCTTCAAAGCTCCGAGTCCTTTGCTTGTCTTCTCTCAAAAATAGTAATCAACAAAAATGAACCATTAAAAAATATGGGAATGTCTTCTTCATCTATTTGAATAACTGTCACGCGTCCTTTCTCCTCTTGCCACCCAACAGTATTGATGAAACCGTTGTGTGTTATGACGCAGCCTAAAATGCATCACGATGAACATTTATTATTTAACTAAAATTGATTATTTAAAAAAAAAATTAACTCACCACCATCAAATGACCATTTTTGCCTTTAGCAATGCCTGTGACTGGTCCACCGTGGGTAATTTCAATGGTACCAGGTTTACCCTTGGCGATATGGTGCGTCAACCTGGTTAAACATAATTCAAGAATTCCAATTAGATAAAAGGACAATTTGTGAAATCATTTGTATGTTATTACGACGTTGCGGATTCAAATCGAATGATGTCACGTTTGTTGCAGGTATCCACAATCCAGGTGAGTGCTTCCTAAAAAAAAAATTATATTTTTAACAAGTCACGCAATAGTTGCGCATGTAATAAAACGCGCAGAAAATAAAAATCAACTTACGATCAAGTTACGACACTCGAGGATCAGGTCACCTTTGTCTTTTTTGTCATCCTCGGGAATTCGCACCACAATTAAATTATCTTGACTATTGGTTACGGTTATGCCGGTGATATCGTTAAATGTCAAGCGGTGCTTGATCTTGCAATCTTTCGCATCCAGCAAATAGACGGCCGATTTGGTAAGTGCCAGGTAGCGTTCGCGTTCTTTGTAGCCATGACGATCGAATTTCTTGACCGGAGCCGAGTACTGCAGAAAATGAAAATCAATTGAAACTTATAGCCTCGGGGGATTTTAACTATACAAAAAGTGTAAGCGTAATAATACCAAAATCGTTTCGCCTTGTGATTTGACATTGGCTTCGAAAATGGAACGGAAAGGACCTTGCTGCTCAGTCGACAAGCGGCAGTCGACGAACCACTTGGAAATGCTTTCCTGATAACTCTTTTTGTTGTCTGTTTATGAAGCGATAAAGCCGATAAATTAATTCGAATAATACTGAGCACTGTGTTGTAAAACTTACTTTTGAATACCGCTTCAGCCAAAACTTTCAATTCAAATTGACGTTTACGAGCAGGCGCGATGTTCTTGCAATAACGCCCAACCATCCACTTCATGTACATGGATCGCAATATATCATTTGCCTACATTGAACAATTCAATTTTATAATTGACACGAATTACTATCAAAATAAAATGAAGTGAAGGAAACCTCTTGGCAACTGGCAGGTGCGTCGGACCAGGACTTGTCCATAATCGATTCCGGCAGTTTCTTGGTCAAACGCATCAAGTAGTGGAACCGGACGAATCCGAGGAATTTCTCGTTGGCCGAATTCAAAGGCTCATTGCGCTTCATGAAGCCATTAATGAAGTGACGGATCACCTGTACTGCCCAGCGACGTTTATTGGCTCGGCGCTTTGCCAGGAAACGGCGGATCATAGCCTAAAAGAAAATGAATAATTGAATTTTGGAAAATGTCGAGGGAATTTGTTAAATATGAATTACCTGGACGCGGATAATGCGAAGGCGAATAGCCAAGTATTTGCGCCGTTGAAGGATGCCCTTGTATTTGGCCTGAATCAGGCTTGCCAGCTCGTTCTTCCTCCGCTGGAAGGCGTCCTCCGTCTCAAACAAGGTCTTGGGCAGCCGGATGAATATTTTGGTCAGACCCATACGGTAATCATTTTCGCCATACTGCATCAAACGGTAAAAAATGAACATGAAATTTTTATACGTACCTAGAATAACATTTTTTGGGATGATTATTTACCTTAAGATGGTTGACAAGTGTCTGAACGGCGCTTTTAGGATCTCCTTTCGGTTGGGGCCAAGTATCGGGACACAGGCTTTTATAGCGATTCAAAAAGGCTTCGTAAGGTCGTCGATAAGCGAATCCAGCGCGGCGGACTCGCAAATTCTCCACTAAACCCAAATATTTCACCTGATAAAAAAAATAACAACAATTTTATTGGAATTGTTTACTTTAATCGATTTTTTTTAGATGATACCTGATGGGTGACAATGCCCGTTTCAAACATGCTGGATTTCTTGACATCGTTGGGTTTGATGCAACGAATGTAAGACGGTTCCTTACTAATCAAAATTTCGACTAGCCGGGCCAAACTGGTCTTGAATTGTGAAGCGGCTGTATCCGGACGTTTCTTGCTACTCAGTTCGCTTGCCGTGAAAACCTGACAGATAGAAAAAAAAAAAAAATGTCCAGTTCAAATCAGATACAGGTGACGTGGAATAGAAAAACCAAATAAATATGTACATCTTTCGTGATAAGGTTGGAAGATGAAATCATGGCGTCCTTCAAGTCACGATACAAAAGATCGTTGTTTTTCTCCAAAAAGCCCTTGACGTTGTAGGTGACCTCGCCGGCGTAGTGGAGCAGACGGAATTCTTCGCGTTCAATGGTTTTCTTCATTTTGTTGTCACCTTTGGCATGGCTCAGGTAATGTGGGTGGTCGCTCAGCAGCTTGTCCATCTTGTTGAGGAATGTTTTGTCATTCGTCTCCCCGGGCACTAGACATTCCTCGTCCATGATGGAAATAATACCTATAGATGTATGTATAGAAAAGAATTTCTCAGTTTAGGAGAGTCTAACAAGGATCGATGTTTGACTTTTATACCCTTGTGTTTTTCTTCAATAAGGTCACAGATGATCTTGTTATCGAAATAGGTAACGGGTTCCCAGGCGATGCCCTCGCGGCGATATTCGTCCTGTTCAGATTTGAGCGTCAGCTCGATAAAGAGCTGCTGAAGCTTCTCGTTGCAGTAATTGATGCACAGCTGCTCGAAACTGTTGGACTGAAAGATCTCAAAGCCGTAAATGTCTAAAATGCCGAGCACGTATTTCTTCTTGACCTCCCAGGACGATTGGAGGGATCGATTGAGCCGCTGGACCAGCCAAGTGAACATGCGCTCGTAGACGGATTTGGATAGGGCGTCGCGGGCTTTGACGGCTTCGTCGCGGGCCATCGGTGAAACCACAACATCATCCCGAGCTTCAATCGTTTTATTCAGCAAGGCTTTCACCAGTTTCTCTTCGGGGCATTGAAGTAACTGAAATTTGGCGTATCAAAAAAAATAAATAAAGAAAAGTAACGAAAAGAACTTGTATAAGAAAAGGGCGTAGCGGAAACAGGTTTCTTTCCACCAGGTAGAAAAATAAGAATCCACACCTTGGCGATGGTAGAAACCAAGTCTGGGTTGGTGATTCTAGCCCGGCCGCCGTCTCCGCTGGCAAACTCGATGTTTCCCAGGTGGATGATGACGGACAAGAGAAGGTAAAGGGCCTGTTGCTCTTCATCTCCGATTTCCATGACTTGGAGAGCCTCCCTGACAGTTTTGAAGCCCTCGGCGTCGTCGACTCCGCTCACCTTCGAACTATCGCCCTGCGTTCGTAGAATAAATGTATATCATTTATTTCAAAAGAATGCGTGTAAGAGTCAAATAGTTTACCTGTTTAAGGTAGACGTAGTGACTAGGGTCCCTCTTGAGTGACAGTTTCTCCAAAAGGGCATCATCGGCTCCGGCCAGAAGTTGATAGAAGATGTGGAAGTTGCGCTCGCCTTTAGCCTGGAACACTACGCGTGATTTCTCCAGTAGATAGTTGATGATGTGCCCACCGGTAGGGTCGCCCTGTGCACGGAATCAAAACTCCTCAGCTTTCTCTTTTTTGATTTATCAAACTCGTTTTATTTCCAAACTTACGGTGAAATCGAACTCGACGTCCATATATTTGCCGAATCGTGACGAGTTATCGTTGCGATTGGTTTTGGCGTTACCGAAGGCCTCCAGGACCGGGTTGGATTGGAGCAATTTGTCTTTGACCGTCTCCAAATTCGCCTTCTTGCGCGTCGTGGCGGCGATGAATTGCAACACTTTTTTCGAGGCCTCCGTCTTGCCCGCTCCCGACTCACCTGACCGGATCAAGTGAATGAATTAATGAAAGAAAAATTTATTGGGAATATAATAAAATACCTGAAATGAGGATGCATTGGTTAATCAGTTCACCGCGTAGAGATCGCAGCGCAGTATCCGTCAGGGCGAATCTGAGTCAAACGAAGAATATGGGTTGAAATTCAACGCGATTAATTAAGAAATTAATTAAATTTGGCTTACACGTGAGGTGGCAGTTCGTAGAAATTGACATTGCGGTACTTTTCGACGTAGTCTGATCCGTAGATGGGGAGGTTCTTGTACGGATTAACGGAAACCAAAACTGGTCCAATGTACGTCTATTTTTTGGGTGGAGATGATCGAGCGTTAATTAAAGATACAAGGTTTAAAAAAAAATAAAAATTAAAATGGTGTCAGCTTACGTAAATAAGCCCCTCGTTGAATCGCTTTTGCAGGTTTTCTATAAATGCCGACTCGGACGTGTGATCTTCCAGCAGGACAAAATCCTGGACTCCGACCCGGTCCCTAACATGCAAATCTTGCTCCATGACGTCAGTTCTTCTCTCTCAGTCCGGACGAGCGGCTATGACGACAGCAGATGATAATGGCCGTTGCTGCTGTTCAAGACTTCAAGTGCCTGAAATGAGACGCCAGGGCGGATTAGAATTCTCGGCGTTTTGCGTCGCACGGTTGAAAATGTTGCGCGAATGGCAGATCGTTTAGCGTAACGTGTTCAAATAATCAGAGCGTGGACTTGACAAACACCGGAACCGACTTGTGAGTATATACCCGCGTATACTCGATAGAATCATCAGTCGTAAATGACTTGCTCGAGTAGAGATAAAAAAAGTTCTCCCGGGTTCAAGACGACGACATTTTATTTTTTAACGCTGCCGTGAGTTTTTTGGTGTAGAGAATTCTAAGATGAGCCCCGAAATGACTTTGACACGCCACAGAAGAGATGGCCATAGTAGGGGAGACTACTCTTTTTTCCGCCTCCACGGCCTTCCATTTAAATTGTTGATTCAAGTTCGTGGAGGATGTTTATTAGAAAAGGCGGGGTGAGTAGCTCTCGGGCTTGCAGAAGCAACAACACCAACAAAAACCAGTACAACACCCAGGAAATACCCAAAAAAAGAAAGTATAAGAAAAATAAGAGAGAGAGAGAGAGAGAGGAGCGTTGCTTCCATATTGACACATGTGCACGCTCCCGCTGAACGGATTAAGGCGGAAGCTGAGCTGCTTACACGCGCCGTGTACACCTCAAAATAGAAGTTAATGAATCACTGCCTCAACACGGATCTGGCGATCTATAGCGCTAAGGAATGTTAAAGGAGAAAATGTCTATAAAAGAAGAAAAGAAGAAACGACAAAATCTTATAGCGTCAAAGTTCGGGATAGAGTGCTATGCCGGGAAATATCGCCAATGATAAGGCTGACGGAGATTGTTTGAAGGGGGGCGGATGAACCGAGTCACTGACATTACTATACACACAGCAGGCAACACAGAGTATCTAATAAAAATAACGACCGAAAAGAAATCGACTTCGCTCCATTGAACCAGCAGCAGCCAGAGATCGGGAATTCACGAATTCACGAAGCAGGCGCGGCCGCCCCAGCTTGAATAAGAAAAGAAACAAAAAAAAAAAAAAAATGAATAATCAATCGCTGCCGACGAGCGCGCTCCATAGACGTCATCGCATCCCTTTCAATGTAAATGACTTTTTTCCGTAATTTCTAGGTTGAGATGCGTTTCTAACAAATCCGTGGTCACGGTTATGGTTTTCTTCATTTCCGAGAGTCACACAGAAAAGAAAAATAGACAAAAAAAAATAAAAAACCAGTTTTATATATTTGAACAAACGACTATAACGTAGCCTATCAGGATGCTCTTGTTTCTCCCAAACGTTTTTCTCCTTGTCGAATTGTTGAATTTTTCTAGAGAGACAGTCGAGCAACTAGCCAAATGATTTATCTTTGGTCGGGTGTCGCAATGCTTGTCGACTAGGGTAGATCAAGTGATATTAGATAAGAAACAGTACAAGACCCTTTTTGTTTGACGTTTAATGTTCTTTGCACGATCCTGTATTATTTCCTCCCTTCACCTCCCGAAAAAATGATGAAAGAAAGAAAATGATAATAATAATATACACACGGTAAATGTAAACGGGAAAGTTGCTTCGGCTGCTTGTACAGCAGGGCGTGATACTCTAAAAGCCAGGTAGTGACAAAGGCCAACAATCCCCAGGTGAAACTTTCTTTGAGATCAAAAGTGAAAAGGTGGAGTTCATCGGGCTCCCGTGTCACGTCAACTACATACTACACCGCACAGCATATAGAACGCCACCCGGTTCTTTTTTTTTCTTTTTAAATTTTAACAACAGGTTAGACCGGTGGAAAGCTGGTCGCGATTGTCTTTTAAATACGTGACTGTTGAACGAGAAAAAACTTCCCCCCAAAAGTCCTAACATCATCGCCAATATCTTACAGACACTTTGAGGTGTCGAGATGAAATTTTAAGCTCGTCGTCAAGGATGTGTCAATTTGGAGGGACTCCATAAATGGGCACGGCATTTCTAACATTGTAATCAATAAGGTGAGAATGATAAGGCGATAAGTAAACCGGCCGGCGGCTTATATTGGGACACATCTTATCAGCACGAGGGAAAAAAAAAGGAATTAATTGTCTCTAAATCCAGCAATAACTAATGGAATCTTAACTCTATTAACGACCAACGTAGACATTTTAACTGTCCATTGCAAGTACGGCGAGAATGGGACTGACTGAATAAATAAACCATCGAAAACTGATCGTGAACGAAGGGAGAAAAAGCTGTGGAAAACATCTGTGTCTAAAAATGACAGATGGCAATCTCGACAAATGCCACACGCAATTCATCGCCATTTTCGCGGTGACTCACAAATTTTTAGAATACGAATCTAATTGGTAAATAGCGAAGATGAGTAAATAAACAAACAAAAAAAAAATAGAAAAGAAAACAGACGACACACAAAATCGGACTTACCTTGTCGAAAAACAACAGCTTGTTGAATGGGGGGAGAGCAAGAAGGAACTGCTCTATGTAGATACGGTCCAGTTGGAACGGATCAGATAAATAGATAGATAGAGCAGAGAGAGTATAAAGTGAGTAGGTATAAGAGGAGCACGAAATGTACTAGACTGCACCGGTCGGGACTTGGCAGTAAAATCGGGCCGGGGACTTCAAACCACTTTCAACTCTGTAGCCACCTCTTATTCCCAGATGTAAACTGTGCCGCCAGTCCCGCCACAGTTTTGTGTCTGTGTGTGTATTCGTGAGCACGCGAGAGCTCTAAAAGGTTAAAATTTCTCAATTACATCCCTACCCCGTGCCATCTATCGTAAGGTTGGATTGTTATTTCACAGGAGATATATTTTGTGTGAGATTCTAAAACCTCCAAAACAAAACTTGATAAAAAAAAAGTAATATGAACTTATTTTATTGTTTTATTTTTTATGGTTCAACGTTCAAATGATAAAAAAATCCTAAAAATGAATTTGTAACAGGATTTGGTGCAGCAATAAATCCTCAATCCATGAAAGTCGAACAGACACTTTATAACGTGTGATATGTGATATGACTAGAAAAGGAGAGTTTTATCAGTCCGTCGTTGGTTTATTTGTAATCGAATTCTGGCTGACGTAATTTTCTTTTTGGCTTGTCCAAATCTGCTTCGCTTTATCTTTTTCCATTTTGATATTTCAAAATAAAAAATGTAATTTTTTTTTTTTGCTTGCTTGACCCTTATTCTTGGACTTTGGTTTATTTTATACAATTGGCAGAAGTTGAGTCCAGAAAATAGAACTCGTAAAATAAAATTGGTCGCAAATAAATGGGAGTCGCATATAGCACTACGGTAAATTACCTATTTCATTGTTTACCAAAAAGATACTAATTGCAAACGTTGTAACTAAAAGAACAATTATTAATAAACAGTACCATTTTTCTTATTAGATAAAATATTTTTTCCTATTTAGGTATGCATAGGTGTAATTTGTAATCTTTTGCATAGCTAAATCCCTTTGTTCAAAATATAACTCCAGAACTAATAGGCCTACTTTTAACTAGATTTTCTTTATACCCTACTTTCAAGCTTATTAACACTTAAGATTTCAAAGAGATATGTAGCTTATTGTACCTCATTCCCTTTTATTACAACATTTGCAGTACACATACCAGCAGGACTAAGATCAAATAAGCTTCTTCAGCTTATTACATACTAGTCATATACTTATTTGAACTAAACTGTAAACTTGAAAACTCTGTCCGCATATGAAATCTGACCTGTTCTAAGTTTGTTTTCGTATTCATCCTAGAAATGAAAGGAAAACAATTATTACAATGTATATTTGTTGTGTAAGACAGAATCTTACCCGTTTTGTTTGACAGAGCCAGGCAAATCCAAAGACTGTACAAAGCATAGGCACCAGACCATATTTGGTTGTTTTAGGAGTAACCTTGAAGTAATCAAAATTTGAAGCCTTCATGGATGCATATCGCTGAATGGCTGGATCAAACTGAAATGGAATGATAATTTGATATTTAAACATTCTAAGCTGGTCTGATATTAAAGGCTTACTATGTAGCCAGGTTCTTGGAGACGATAGGGATGAGTTAATTTCTTGCGAAATTCAGCTTTCAGTGCGTCCCTAAGTTTTGCTCGAGCAACAACTGCTTCGGCTTCGGGTAAAATTGGGATACCTTTTCCTTGTTTATCTGCCATTTTCTAACGAAATTTTCACAGCCTAAAATTCGTTCTTTATGATGAATGAAGAAAAGTAGCAGACAAAATTATTGGGAATTCTGATCAGCGCCATCTAGCAAGAGTTGATCAAATTGCGAAAATTATTTTCTCTCCGCTAGGGCTCACTGTAGTGCATCCGACTCCAAATAAGTATCTGGGCCACCGCTCCCGACCGATATCCATCAGCTGCTAGATTTATTTAGGGGTTACGTTTTAGCTGTTAGAATAAAATGGGGTGGGTAACTTTGCAAAATACCAAACATGCTGTCAAGGAATATTTGAAGCGATGGACGTCGTGGGCGGTGACCCAGTTAATGGAGTCGGCCAGTCGGGTGTACACGACACAACCCTCCTCCTAAAAAAATCCGGGTAACAGATTGGGGGCATTTTGTAAGTAAATTGATCTAAATTAGGGGCATTCATAGTTGACGACAGTCCCTCCATATCATACGTCTGTCAACGTGAATGCCTCGTGAACAGGATTCCCGGCAGACATAATTGTAGTGTGAACGACAGATTGCCGGTTTTTCAAGCGGAACTGCACATTGCACAGAGAGTCTGATTTGAAATTTATGAAAACTTAAATCATTTTCAAATTTCAGGGTTTAGTTATTTTATAAAAATAAAAGAGTTTTTCTAATAAATCCCTTCTTGAAAATGGTAGTCTTTGACCGATCTTTGATCAATAATGGTAGTCCAGGGAATCTAAAAATATTAAAATTGTTTTTTTAGGAACTTTGACGAAGAAGACAAACTCAGTTTTTGGAGTTGGGATGAACTTGGTAATAGATACTCTCTCACCCCCGGATTTCGTTGATAACAGCTCGTTTATATGCGTCTTAAGACATGCGATATGAGAAGGAAAGAAAGCGTGCTTTATGACCCTTTATCGGTTATCCTTCCCTTAACATGAAATCTGAAGCCAGATACTGAAGATGACGTTCGTTTTCTCATCTGTTCGATAAATATAATCTTTTAAAATAGACTCGAAACGAGAAGGAGTAAAACATTTTTCGGTATGCAGTTATATTTCAATGTCATAAATACAAATAGTGGCGCAGCAAGTTACGAAAAGCGCTTAAATTTGTAGCGTTTCAAATATGATTTTAAATTGACTGTTTTGGGTGATTTGAATGCAACTTAGCGAACTTAAGTTTTATTTGAATTAAATTACCATATTTCTATCATGGCAATGTTGCTATTTGCCTACGTCACGGAAGTGTTTTTGACGAGAGGGGTGTTTTCTTTATGTTAAGGGACCCATGTTTTAACACTCGTAGTCATCAGCGATTCAACAAGTAGTCGTTCACTAGTCGTTGCTCTCTATTTCTCGACTAACACTCATCGTTCCTACACTCGAGAATGACCAAGTTTGAAGGAACCTTCACGAATTTCAAGAATGAGAAACTGGATGAATTTTACAGTGCCATCGGTAAGTTTAGATCACTTTAAAGTTCACCGAGTACGGTCTTTTATTATTACAAATATTTTGTTAAGGAATCCCATGGGTTGCAAGGAAGATGATGACAGCTTCTTCTCCTACAATTGAAATCTCCAAGAAAGATGACCAGTGGACTATGAAAACAAGCACTCTGATGTCAAGCAGTTCTAATACTTTCAAGCTTGGAGAAGAGTATGAAGAAACAATGATGGGGGGCAGGTCTATTAAGGTAAAATTGTTCTGTCATGTCCCGTATTACATATTACAATCCACTGATTTACAGAATACAGCCACTGTTGAAGACAACAAGTTGATTATCAGCTCCCAAAGTGATCGTGGTAAATCTCAAAGGTACACCTTTTTGTTCTGGTTATTTGGACAAATTTTTAATAGATTAAAATTTTTGTTCTACTAAGGGTTTTGGAGTTTTCTGATGATGGCTTTATCATGGTAAGTTAAATTACATTTCTGTTAGGTAATCAAGTTTTATTTAAAAATTCTATTCTAGACAATGACCCATGAGAAAACGGATTTAGTTGCTGTACGTCATTTTAAACGGGCATAAATATATATTATTTCGGTTCGATATGATTGAATAAATCTCAAGTAAACATTGGTTGTGAATTTTTTATTAGTATCAGCCAACTAATTTACATTAATTAACAGGTTAAACACCATCACCTTATCCCCTATTTTTAACTGTAAGCATAAAAGTTATTGATTGATAATTTAGTAAATGTCACATGAAATTCATCCCAGTAGAAAACAAAACCTTCTGTTTAACTTTCTTTTTGCTTTTCTTACTTGACATGTTCTCTGGTTTTTCATCTGCAGTATTAGCTCCTACAAAATCAAATAATGAAATTTTGTTTGAATAAAAAACTAAACAAAAATTCACCTCTAGACTTGGCAGCTTGATCGAATGCAGCCGCCAGCGCCGAGCTAAATGTTTCTTTATACTCGGGGGCCGGAGCATACTCCGCTATTTCTGATTCGCTTTCACTCGTATTGCGATAACGTCCAGGTTTATTCAGGCTGAATGCTGATTCTGAAATATTAATTTCTGATTTCGAAAGTGTAGACCAGACTGTTGGAATTTTATTCTTCCCTTCACGCAACATCTGATCGGGTAAAAGGAAAATAGTAAGTGAATGATACACCAGAACTAAAAACAAAAAAAAACTACCTGTGCAAACGACATTCCAGCACTCTGTTGGGCTCCGCGTTCAATACTAGCAGGTGAGATATCGACGAACGTATCCTCCTCCCCAATGTTTGGTAACTCCAGAGAGTTGGGACTGATGAATCCCGGGAAATGAACCTGCGAGTCAAGCCGTACGATAGGTTGGTTTTTTGTTCGACCCCACTTGGCGTCTTCCGCTCGCTGAATCTCTAGTTCACGACGTCTTTCTTCCCGATCCTTACGGCGGCGTCGACGGGCCCGCTCATCAACACGTTCTTTAAATAAAACCAATACATAATTACACTTATAACCGATTTTTTTTTTAATATTTTCGAAATACCTTTGAATTCTTCAAGAATGCTGAAATCCAGCTCGGGTTCTGTGAGTGCAATTTCCATAATCTGGAATTGCTTCGAGACCGGAATATGTCCTAAATAACGTAGCCGATTGCGCCACTCTTCAGTCATGGACAAAGTTTCAATTTCAACAATACGCCCATGGATAGTTTCTGGGCACAGTTCCAACGATCCATAATAACGAACAAGCATCTGAACGTTAATGTGGTGAAGATAAATTGCTTGACCATCACTACTTTGGTAAAAATAAAACACATTTTTCTGTTGTTGATGCTGATGGGAATCAGTTACCTGTTAAAGAACTTAAAATTAACACACGAGAACAGGAAAAAAAACCAAATCATTAAAACATACCGAAACATTATCTGGACTAGCAACTAGAGATTTCCGAAATCCGCTCGATTCACCCAACGGTATGTCCACATGCGTTGTATTGGACGAAACATCTGAATTAACATCTGATTGCAAATCACCGAATATCAATTCTTCGACTGGTTGAATATTCGTGTCTGCATGCAATGCCATACTAGTCAATGCGTCACTCTTGAAGGTATCCGCATTAACATTATCAGCCGTCAAATCCTAAAATTCAAATAATAAATACCAGAAATTTGTAACGTTAACAAGGAAAACTAACCAATGCTGTTGCGAAAGATGATAGGCATTCGACTGCGGTGCTGTTTTCTCTCACTGCCAATAGTTCTAAAGCTTGTTGAATGAAACACGACTCTGGGCAATCTTTTTCAGACTCCAACTGAGTTTGCAATTCAGTTTTCTCCCATTGCAGTATCAAATTGGCGACCTCGTTCGGCGTACAGAGTAGTAATTTGCTGAAAACATGATCTTCACCGACTTTACCCAAATAAGAGGGCTTCAGCTGTTTAGAAGGAACCCCCGATTCTTGGGATCGCGAAACTGGTTGCGGTTGTAGTGAATGGCGATCGCGCTTCATCAATCTCATCTCCAAAGCATCTCCTACCTTAAGATTTCTCTGCTCAAGAGCCACCACACTGAAAATAAGAGGTTTAAACTAAAACAGTCATCAGTATTTTTTAATATGGCTTGTACCTTTTCAAATCTTGAATACGAACGGAAACATCGCATATAGGACAAGGTCTTGACGGCTTGTCGGACAGAGCCAAAAAGTGAAGAATACAGGGCCAACAGTAGATGTGACCACAGCGAGTCATCTTGGCCGCAACAGGAGGATGTAGACATATCGGACAAGATCCGACTTCCGACCCCCAGATTCTCTAAATTATTTTAAAAAAAATTGCAATTACATGAAGTCTAAAATCAAATAATGTACAGTCAATCAACAAAAAAGTATGCTGAAGAGTCTAAAGAATGTTTCCTTCAGCCTCGAACATAATTGACAGAATTAATGTCCCAAACAGTAATTAGCGCCGGGACATGATAAGAGATCCTCAAGCGAACTCAAAAGTTTGGTTAGGTTGCACTGCACTGAACTGTTTTATGATAAGGGTACTTACAATTTGTTCAATAGACTCCCATGGAACCAATAGATCTGGATCTGCTAAATAGACCGTGTAGTCTCCATCGGCTTTAACAACAAACTGACAACTAAGTTAAAAGAGGAAAAAAATTAGTTTGAATGATTTTTATCACAAGAAAAATGTTCTCACTTGGCTTGGAGATAGTGATCCTTGTTAAGATGAGCCCTGCCAGAGTAACTACTAAATCGCTTTCCTTTCCCTCCATTGCCAGAATGGGTAGCTCTCCAGTAGTTGGACACAGAAGTATCTCGTGGAGCAAATTGAAACTTCATATTCAGAAGATGAGCCAAATTTTGTTTCTTTCCCGTTTCAGATAACATCAAATCAAAATCGGGATCATTTGGGTCATCAGTTACCTAAACATAAATTTATAATTTAATACATGCATCCTTTAAGGGAATACACACATACTACCTGGTGATAATTTTTTCTATTGGTTCCTGATCCAACAAGCCCACCAGTTCTCTGCTGCCTCTTGTCTGGTCCTTTTTGCTTGGGCAGCCATGGCTTCTGATTTTTGGATCCAGTCGGAACAGGTCCAGTAGAAATACTTGCACTGGGACTCTTAGGTAAGACATTTTCTCTTTTCTTCCCACTACGATTTTGATATTTTGTCCCAGTCAAAGAGCTCAGATCTAAATGGTCAACAAAGAGTTAGAAAATTCATTTACCTTATTACAAATAAGCTGCACAGTGAAGTAAGATAAAATTGTAGAATATTCAACTAACCAACATACCTGTTTTGTTAGGTTTGATATCTGACGATGGCCCACTAGGACGCAAGTTCTTGCTTTCCATTTTGGAAAATGAAAGTTGGTGAATTAAACAACAAAAAACTACTAATACTAATCAAACTAGAGAGAGACGCAGAGCTATCTCCACGAGGGGAGTAGAAACAACGTGATTCAAGCAAAGGATTCATCTTATCAAAAGGCACCTTCCATCTTAATGTAATAATAAAATGAACTATTGCAAATAATAGTTCAGTTGGAAAGTTGGGTTTTATTAATAGAGAGTTAACGGCAAAGGGGCAAATTAGCAAAGGAGTATTTAGTAACTCCCTTGCCAGACAAAATGGGCGCAAACAAAGTGATCGGATAAGATTTCTAACGACAAATTTGCCGGGCAGCACGATGGCTGAAACTTCCAAAAATAATCTAGTATTCGATTTAATGGCCGACTAACAAATTTACGTCGTAGTGTTCATGAGGTCTGTTTCGGTGAGCGTTGCCAGCACAAGGTGCAAACATTAAAATTCTACTAAAACAAAATATACATATTATGTTTTAAAATATTTTTATTTTAATGTTATTTTTTTATTTTTATTTTTTTTTTGGCATGATTAAAATGCGATGAATAGTAACATAGCGGCATCAGCAACGTAGCTTACACTGCGGTGCTGCGTGACTGGAGAATTGCCGAATTGGACTTCGGACAACTGCCGTAATATTTAAAAAAAAATTTTGAAAAAGAAAAACGCCTTCCTCTTTTTTTCTTCTAAATCACTGCGGAAAATATACAAATTTATAAATAATTTTTTATTATGTAAAGAAAAAGCAACGAGTTTATTCTTGCGAATACCAATAATTTAATTATTTGACTTTCTCTTAGAAGTAAATTTTTCACATGAAAGTTTTTATTCGCAAATCATCAATTCGTTCACGAGCTATTGATACATTGTCCGAATTCCCCACTTCATTCATTATTTTTTTTAAAATTGTTATTTATAGGGACGTTAAATACAATGAGATCAAGCCTATAGAACGGACGAGCAAACGGTAAATGGCCTTGAATGACATTATACCTATGGAATTAGGAATAAATGTCCATCACAGCACGCACATCCTTTTTTAGAAATCAATTGTGTCTGCCAACACGAATGAATTGAGGTCCGATGAGGTCAAAAGTTTGCCCAATTTCATTTTCAATACATGGAGGCAGGAAATTATTGAAAAATCAGTGATCCCCTGAATTCATGAAAAGCCGGACCGCACCTTTAAATTCACAGTAATCCCGATGAACGCATCAGTTACGTCTCACCAGTTAGATCAGATAAAAGGATCAATTCAAAGATTAACGTAACTCTACAACATCAATTAGTTTTCGATTTGTCGTCGAGTGAATATTTGATTATTTTGTGATTAAACATTTTGATTTGCTGTATTCCGGTAAAATGGTCAACCTTAGGTAAGAGTAATCACTCCAAAATTTTTTTAGTGCGTTTAGAAATCTTTTGGATTAAAAAACATTCTTGTACAGATCGAATAGATTTTGGCTTTCCCGTTTCGTCGAAATTTTCAGTTTTCTGATTTACATTGTGACCGGTAATCCCACTGCGGATCATTCATCTTTGACGATGGGAGGTAAAATTATTAAGACAGTACAGCTATAAATGCTGTATTATAAGATTATAAACATTTATACGGAAACGTTATTTTTTTCAAGATGAGTTGAACGCCCATTGAAAGAATGGATCGAGGATTTGATGTTAATGCGAAAATGTTCCTTGTATGTAGGATTTAATGAAGCTGCTTTGTCATTAATTGAGGCTATGGACTTGAACGTTGATCCGTGCCAAGATTTCTACCAATATGCATGCGGCGGCTGGATAAAGAAAAACCCAATCCCACAGTCGAAATCTCGTTGGAGTCAAATCGATATACTACGAGATCGACTAATAAACGATTTGAAAAGTAAGGACATTTCCCGCTCGAATAAATCCCCCCAAAATTAATTGAAATTACGTAATTTTTTATGAAAAGTTATACTGGAGCAAAACGTTGACGCCAGAGACCCAAGGCCATTAAATAGTGCGCGAGTTATGTACAAGGCCTGCATGAATACTCGTAAAAATCATTATTTGTTTTCGTGACCCTGAATTGCATATAGGCTGACTATTTTTCTGTGTGTTATTAAGGTGCGATACAGAATTTAGGGTTGAAGCCACTGATTGACGTTTTAGAAAACTATGGTGGCTGGCCGATGACAAAAAGTTTCAACGAGGAAATACATTTTGACTGGAAGGCCGTTACAGCTTCACTTCGCACATCGTATCGCATTTCCTATTTCATCTCTGTGTACAACGATATGGACAACTACGACACCGAACGGAGCTCTATTTACGTAAGCCAGACACACAACGACAAAAAAAAAAATATGTCTTATGATTTATAGATTTCTGACGATGGTACGTCGCATTTTATTCCGATTTTATTTGTTGAAGATTGACCAAGGATCACTGAGTTTACCGCTTAACATCTTGTTGAACCCTGGAGATCATCCTAAAATCATAGCGGCTTATTTTGCTTATGTTTCTGGATCTGCTAAAGCCATTCGAGATGCACTAGGAAGTGGAGGTGCTACCGACGAGCAAATCGATTCAGATGTCCAAGATTTATTACAATTTGAAATTGAACTCGCTAAAGTATTTTTTGATTTGGGCGGGATTCCATTGATTTAAAAATATTAATCACATTTTTCTATACAGATAGTTACTCGTGCAGAGGCAAGGCGGGACAGCTCTCGCATGTATAATCCTATGCTCTTAACAGAAATTCAAAGTTGGACAAATGGATTTTCTAGTAGAACGCATCAAGCTCAGGTATAGGCTAGTACATTATAACATCTGGTTGCAACTTGTCTCCGATTCTCTCAGTATATTGAAATTCTCTTTCATGACGTCAGATGGACTGGTTTGAATACATTAATCAGATTTATTCGACAGTTAATGTCAGCATTTCTACCAACGAGCGCATTATCGTCGTAGAGAAAGAATATTTACAAAATCTGTTTGCTATACTGGATAGAAAATCAACGCGTGTAGTAGGTAATAATGATCGCCAAATTTTACTTAACGAGTTTAATGACAGTAAAATACATTTTCTGAACTTACATCTTGGAAAATTTCAGCTAACTACATCATGTGGCGCTTAGTAAGACTGTTATCACCAGAAACAAACAGTAAAATGAATAGCCTGGCCATCAGCTTCTCTAAAGCTCTTTACGGCAATGCGCAATCAGACACTCGGTAAGTAACAGTCCTAAACAATGTCCATTGTACATATTGCCGCTAAAAAAATGACTTAATTTTATTATCCTTGGCCAAACAAGATCGAATAGCTGCGCTAACCAGATCAACAGCGTGTTAGGTTTTGCTGTCGGTGCGAAATACATAGAACAACATTTTCAAGCAAATATAAAAACGCAGGTGAGCACCACACTTACATTTATATGGATTTGATCCAACACGGCCGGTATATAGTCTAGCACGTTAAGTGCATAATTATTAAGAATAGCCTAATAATAATTTTAAAAAAAATGCGAGAAGATTCGCAGAAAAATTTATACTTATTCATAACAAATAATTCAGGTGAAACAGATGATTACATACCTGAAAGCGACGTTTGTGACATTAATTACCGAAGCCGATTGGATGGATGACGCAACGAAAGCCATCGCCAAAGAGAAGGTTGACGCTATGATTGAACTAGTCGGCTATCCCGATTGGATTACAAAAAAAAGTGAATTGGAAGCATATTATTACGATGGGGTAAGTCTCCCTATCCTATCTATCTACAATAGTACTTTTTGTGTTTTTTCTAACTAATTTAAATTTTAACTTTAGCTTGAAATATCTATCAACGACCATTTTAAGAACATCCAAAACGTGAATGTCAGACTTACTCGAGACGGACTTCGGAGTCTGCGACGCAAAACAAACCGCACTAGGTATAAACTGGTTAATTGGATATTATATCATTATAATTGTGTGATGCGCAGGGATTCGTTTTAATTTGTCGATCTTATTTTTTTTTCCCCCTAGATGGATCACTTTTCCTTCCATCGTAAACGCTTTCTATGCCCCGAAATATAATTCTATAAGTACGCAAATTAAATATTTTCTTTTTAGAGTAAAGTTTTTTTAAAAAAGGTGTACTTAATTATTTTATGTATATGCGCATATAGGTTTTCCAGCGGGAATATTGCAGCCACCATATTTTGGATTGAACGGAAGATCGGCGTAAGCATAGAAAATCGTAAAAGTTCTTTTATTAAATCAATAACTCCTCACTTAACACTTTTCCGGTACATGGACAATATAAAAACCAGCGCGATGAATTATGGTGGGATTGGAGTTGTTATTGGACATGAAATAACTCACGGCTTTGATGACAAAGGTATAATAAAGTTTAGATCAATTTTAACTGCGCTAAAAGCCAAAAAATCTGATTTAAAAAAAACAAAAAACAATAAGACGCAAATCATTTTCAATTTTTGAAAGACCCGCTTATTTTTTTGTATTAAGTTAAGCTTGATTTTTAAACTTTTATTTTTAATTTTGTGATAATTGTATTTTACATTAATGTATATATTTTCAGGCCGCCAAAACGATAAATATGGTAATACAGTTCAGTGGTGGACCGAAAATACGTTACAGCAATATCTTTCAAGAGCGCAATGTTTTATTCAGAAGTACAATGAATTCACCGTTTTGAACGGGACGCGCGTAAGAAAACCAGTTTCTGAACCCATTATTATACTGTATCAAAATTGCGGTAGTAAATTATTATTTTGTTTTTAAACAGTTAAACGGCATTACAACGTTAGGAGAAAATATGGCCGACTATGGAGGGATACGAGAAGCGTACGTGGCCTACCGCAACTATGTTGCAGCCAACGGAGTCGAGCCACCTTTACCTGGACTAGAGCAATTCACCTCGGAGCAAATCTTTTTCATCACCTTCGCCAATACTCACTGCAGCGCCGATACTCCAGAGAAACTCTTGAACCAGGTCATGAACGATCCGCATAGTCCCAGCCGTTACCGAGTTATCGGAACACTTTCCAATTCCGAAGATTTTGTCCGAGAGTTTAACTGTCCTCCAGATTCACCAATGAATCGATTAAATAAATGCCTCCTTTGGCGCTGATTTCTATATTTTGTTATTACCTTTTTTTTATCCTATCGAGGGTAAATACTTATATAATCAGATTCCGAAAGGACCTCTTCCGTCTACAGTTGAACTATAAATTTTCCTATGGTGGTAGCTGATTTTTATTGATTTTCTTATAGGTGTGTTTTCTCGATTAATATTTATTATTTAAAAAAAAATTAAAAATTAATTGTAAATGATATTCCCCCTTTTATTATTATATGAAAAAGTTACGATATTCTCTGTATAGGAATCGATCTTTTTTCATTCGTGTAAAAGTTGGAACTCTTCTTTGACTTTTGTGTGTGTCCGTTTCCTGGCAACCAAACCAACAAGGTCCAACTTTTTTGTCTCTTGACAGTGCGTTTATGTTTTCAGTGGAAGTCGTTAAGAATGGCGGAAGAACATCAAAAACCCCAGCAGCAGCAGCAGCAGCAGCAGCAGGGTGAAGTGAACCCAGAAAATAAGGTACCACATTTATTTTTCAACCCCATACAGCACTAATGCATCTTTCTCGCATTGATCGTTGGAGGCGTGGTGTGTGTGTGTGTGGCCAGTCGCACTTTGGCGTGTGAACTCAACTTTTTTTTTCCACCTGATTACATGTACAGGTGATGGCCGAGAGCGAGTCTGGGGCGGATCCCAGTCTCAGCAATAATGCTGCTGCCGACACGCCGTTAAGTGACGCGGCCCGGATACAGGAAACGTTCTCGCGTGTTATGCAGAAGGTCAAGTCGGCATACACTAAAGAGCTGCAGAGAAAGAAGCAAGTGGATGTGACTTCCTCCGTCGACATCATGAGGAAAAACATTGACGAAACCAACGACTCCGAGTCCAACGAAGATGACGAAGCCATGCAAGCCATGTCAAAGGTAATATATCAATATCAGAGATTTTGTTGATTTTATAAATGAATTGATTTGATTGATTAGGAAATTGAAGTCACCCGACGTTTGCTGGAAGTATCCAAACTGCGGGAGGAGCAATCGAAGCAAACGATCGCCCAGCTGGAAGCGGAAGTGAGCAAACTCCAGAAATTGGTGGAAGAAGAGGAGGTGCTAAGACGTGACGAAGGGCTGACTCTGCAGCAGCTGATTGTCCTCAAGAAGCAATTGACGATCGACAATGAGAAACTGGCCGGCGAAAATCAAACGTACTCGCAGCAATTCATTTTGCTCCAGACGGAACTTCAGGACGCCACCGTTGACAAGAGACGACTGGATTTGCGGCTGGTTCATTTGCAACAGGAATTACTGGTAGGTGATTCAGACAATTATTAATCAGTCATTTTTTATTTGAAAAAATATTACGTGTTACTTTTATATAGGCCCTGAGAGAAGAGCTGGAAGCCGAAGTCAAAGCGAGCGCAGTAGTTCGACAGCAACGCGATGCCATTCGCCACGAATCGGATCTCAGAGAAGCGGAAATAGCTGAACTTGGCAGTGAATTGGAAAAATGTCAAACAGAAAATTCAGCTTTGAAAACTAGTCAAGACGATCTAGAGGTATAAGATCACCTATAAATCTAAAGTGTCTTGTAAATAAAAATTAATTTGAATTTTATCCTTTCAGGCAGAACACCAAAAGTTGGTTCAGGGGACTTCGGCTCTTTCGGCTCGATGTGACCAATTAATTCGCGAATTGGACTCGGCCAAGAAAATGTTAGCCGGAATGGACGAAGAAAATGCTCAGTTGAATGATCAGTTAAAAGTATCAGTCGCCTTATTCAAAAAGATTTTCACCATTTCCATTTTCTAATTGAATTGTTCTGGTTGTTTATATTTCATAGTTGACTCATAACCTAATTCAAGAACGAACGAAGGAGATCAACAATTTGGAAACGTACAACAAGTCTGCGCTGGCAAGGATCGAACATTACGAAAGAGAGTGCCTCAAAGCCGACACGGAGAGAGAGCTGTTGGAAACGCAGCTCGACAAACTAGACAAGGAACTGTATCAAGTGCGGTACGCTGCCACTGAAGATCGACAGGGCAACGACAAGATCATGCGAGAAAATCGACAACTTCACGTGCAATTGCACGAACATCTCAGTATAATAAAATAAAATTTAATTATACTATTGTTCGCAAATTATAATAATTTCAACCGACCATAGTTGCCCGGGAGAAGCAAAGTGAAGTGTGGATAGTTCAACAGGAGACAATCAGACGACTGGAACAACTCGTTCGAGAGGACGATAGCAAAGGATCTAAAATGCGTTTGAAGTTGTCCGAGATTGAAAGAGAAAACATCCGGTAAAAGCGGAGACTTATCTTTTTTCTGATTCAATTCAATTAATTCTTATTTTCGCCCAAGATTAATGATTGAAAAGGAATCTGTGCGTAAATCATTTCAAGAGTCGGTGGATAAGTTGAGCGCCAAGGAGAGGGAATACATACTGTTAGTGGAAAATCGTTCGATCCTTGAGAAACAAATTCTACAACTTCAATCGGCCGAAGAGAATGCCAGTCACATCAAATCGTCGCTGGATTATGAACTTGCAAAAATTAAAGTAAGAGCTCACATTTATATTTTTTTCTGAATGCGTTTGACAAGAATAAGGCTTCTATATTGAATGTCATTATAGGAAGAAAATTATGAACAAGATAAAAGAATTAAAACGTTAACTTTCATGGTTGAAAAACTCAAAGAGGAACTGTCGAGTAAGGAGGCTTTGCTGATGCACGGAAAGCGAGGTAAATGCAGTAAAATTAAAATTAATTAAATAGAATTTGCTACAAATACCTATCCTTGAATGTTTAGTGAGACAGCAACTTGAAAGGGATTTAGTTACATTTAAAACTAACGTGGAAGATCTGAAAAAGGCAGATAATGAGGGACGAACGCAGGCTTTGAAACAAGAAAAACAATTGCAAAAATTGCAGTTGATGTTGCAGCAAGTGAATAACAGTTTGAGGGAAGCCGAACTTCAGATTCAGGCGGTAAGTAAAAACATTACAAAAATTCAATTTATTAAATAGTAAAAAAAAATTTAATTCTTTGCAGGAGAAAAATTCGAATGGAAACATCGAACAGCGTTTTTCTGTTCAACGCGACCAATTGGAAGAAACCAAAATGCAACTGAGAGATCAAGGATGGAAAATGCAAGAACAGGCTGCAGTCACCAAACGACTGGAAACGGAATTGACTTTACTTCGCGCTGAATTAGAAATTAAGGAGTAAAAGGCTGTCTTATTAAAATAATCATGACGGAAGATTTTAATAATGTTCTCTTTTCTATAAGGCAAGAGAAAAAAGCCTTGTGCCAGAAAGTGTACCAATCGAACAACTTGCAACGTGATTATGAACACTTACGGGAGACGCTTCTTCACGAACAATCGCGGCGTTCCGCTCTTGAAACTCTCAAATCGACGCCTGTCTTGGTTCATCCCTGGAGAATTTTGCAGGTAACTTATATGTCTGAAAGTTAATAATTGTGCTGTGAAATTCATTTATGGTTTATTATGTAGGCTGCGAATCCCACTGCCTACGTTACGATGATGCGTGAGCAAGCTGCCAAACGAAACAAGATCAAAACTACAAAAGGAAGGACCGTACTTCCAGATGTGGCCCCTAAACGCCTCCTATCAAGTTTCTCTCGACATGGACCCAATAATGAATTGCAAGTTGCCTTAATTAAGGCAATTATTTAAATTAGTAATTGTTTGACGTGTTATTAGTCATTTGTTATCAGTTATTTGCATTTGAAAATGCAGGTTGATGTCGGTGTTATATAGTGTTCATTAGTAAAGTTCTTTTTAATGTTATTATTTTTGAATTTAATTTTGACGTATGCTGGAATTTTACTTCATCTTATAAACTTTGGGAAATTTACCGGTATTGAGTGTTGATTTAGATATTGTTTTACTCACACACACATACACTGCTGTTATGGACTTCTATACATACTGTATTATTTTAAAATTTGCAACAATATTTTTGTTTCTGAAATCAACACGAAATCAAAATCAAATATAATCTTCGGATGCTGACGTTTACTAAACTTTACTTAGTCGTTGTACTTGCGATAGAGATCGATTAAAATAAATTTACAATTTTGTAAACTCAGAAAACTCAAACGGACATAGTTCTTAATTTCGTCATATTACGTTCCATGATACGCAATTGCTCAAATTGCTCACAAACATCCATCGATAAGCTAATTAAATATCACGATCCACGTCATGTTTTCCCCAAAGGAATCGAAAAACAACAAAATCTTTAACGCTATACCTGCAAGATCAATGTGCCTTTGGGTCTTGCGTCCATCTTCATTCAGGTATATATATTGCGTAGTACTAAATATCAAACGTGAATTTTCACACTTAATAAGAGCTAAAAAAAAAATTAATTCGTCTATCCATCGGTTTGTCAATCATAATGATGAGTGCATAGTTAGCCGCCTTGGTGATCTCTATTTTCTGGACTCTTACATCCCTTACGGCTTTGACGAAATCGGCTTCGGAATCTGGGCAGGTGTTTCCTACTTCATGGCTGGCTCATTCGGAATGGCTGCCAGCAGTTCCAAACAGAGAAAATGGCGGTATGATGGAAAAACTGCTATTTAATATTATTGTACTTCAACGCATTATACTTTGTCAATCAAATTGTGATTATCGATTTGATATAACATATTAGGTTAACGACGACCATCCTAGTGTCGGCGTTTGCATTGGGCGCTTCCATCGTCTCCGCTACTCTGTCCGGAATGGCGGCTTCTATGGACGTTCTCCCCGGTTGCGAGAACTCAGAATACGGGAAAACATGTAAGGTGGCATTTTATATATGTTAATTACTTAATTTTTATATAATACTCATCAATTTAGCCATGCAAAAGATGTTATATTAGTACAGACTTCTTCTTGAATTATTACCGTAATTCTGGTTTTTGATTTTGTTTTGATTATACAGGCGGGCCGTGGGTAGGTTTGGAATGGAGTCTGATGGCAGTCAGCGTATTGGCTGCCATCAGTTCAGTCGTTTTGATCCTTTGCGCGTCGGATGTCCTTTGTTGCGGTAATTATAGCAGGCATAATATCGCCACAACAACTGTCAGTCGCCAACAGGTAGCATTGCATTTACGTTTATTATAATACTGCTAACATTTTTTTAACTGGCCATTTTATTTCATGGTTCATTTCAGGTTGGTACACTTTGGAAGTCAGCACCCACAACGATCGGGTCACTTCAAGCCAGCAGCACATCAGCCGGTGTCATTGAATGTGCAACAGCTACCAACATTTCAAGTATCCTACGTCCCCAAGATAACCCAGCATAGTCAACCGCAACCGCAACAAGTTTTGGTAACGGCTCCAGCAGTGGCTCCAGCAATCGCACCAGCAACGATTCCAGCTCTACAACAAGTGCAAGTTCATCAGTAAAAATCGCAACATGAAATATGGTTATTCAATTTTTTTTGGCTGCGGAATAAACCTAAATAATGAATGAATCGTATAGCTACTATGCGGAAATTGGTTGGCATTTTCAGTTTCTGATTTTTTAGATAAATCATTTCTATTTGGTGAATAAGAAGAACGATTTCAAACTCCATCTCCACCATATTTAAGTTAATAGAATAGATAGAATAGTAAATTACCAAATAATAATCACTATAAAAATTTATAACAAAAGGGAAGGTTTTGGGAATGTTATCTGACTTGAGATCACGCTCTTACTTCATTGGCTGCCTACTGGGCCTTAATTCGACCGTCTAGTGTTACCGAGTGAACGGCAACCGTCGACTATCGTCAGGGGCTAAGCGTAAGTCTAACGGACACAACTTCAGATTGTGACCAGCATGTCGAGAAACCGGGGTTTAATGGGTTACGATCCTTATGATAGACGTCCTTTATAGCAACGAGGTGAGTTTAGAAGTGAGATATATATCTTGAAGCATCACTTATTATTGACCCGTATATTATTATTGAAGACCGTATATTGATGAAGAGCATTCATAGCATTCAAGACACACAGCAGTTTTACAGACACAGTTACAGTGTTATTACAGACATGACAGGAAATCGAACCCGGGACTATTTGATGCGATGCGAAGATGTTGACCGTTGATCGTTGAGTGCACATCTCGATGTGAATTTCATCAGGCCAGAATATCTTCATCAACTTAAGTTACGATTTGTTTACTTTCACTTTCAATTTTTCCACAAGCCTCTATGGCGCAATTGGCTAGCGCGTTCGGCTGTTAACCGGAAGGCTGGTGGTTCGAGCCCACCTAGGGGCGGTATTTGTTTTCGTGAAAACTTTCATTTTTTCATACGTTTTCCAGAAACAAATGCGTGTCAAATTTCCCTGGGTTAGTAATAATTTATTCGGGACCATTTTAGAGTTTTTGATCAGATTTGCGGTTGGATTCCTAGCTTGTAATGTTTTAAGGGTAGCATCATACTAAATGTTATTGAAAAAAGCTTAGTCATTCAACTCTGATGTGATGCCCAAATGCACAGCTTTTACAATTTATTTTGTAAAAGATATAGAAAACATTACAAGCGCGCTATAAAAAAAAGAACATAGGCTACTTTGCGCTATCAGAAACATTCAAAGAGTCTAAGTGCGTCTAAATGTCGATAGTACGGTCTTTTGATGTTTGTTTATATGGACGTAAAAACTGATTTGAAGTGATTATAATCAGTACCGCCTGAGCTATATAACGTCAAACGAATTCATTGTTTATTGCTTTCCTGTGCCCGAAGCACTGATTCAATGGCTTCCATTGTGATGCATTTGGATATCATATTTAAGCAAGGAAGTTGTTCATGAAGACTTCAATCCATCGTGCATTGTCAACAATTGAGGAGCAGACCTAAGAGCAACCTGTAATATTTTAAAATCTTTTTTCCAACCTATTTTTTTTTAAATACAATGGCGAGTAAATGTCGTCACAACTACCAAGAAGAGACCGAAACGCTTGTCAACAAGCAGATCAACGTCGAGCTTAATGCTTACTACCAATATTTGGCGATGGTAATTAAGTCAATATAATATTCACATTTTTCTCTAAATTTGAAAAATCAAATTTTTATTTTTAGGCTGCGTTTTATGATCGCGACGATATAGCCTTGAACGGTTTCTCAAAATATTTTAAGGAGATAGCCGAAGAAGAGTATGAACACGGCCAGAAGCTGATCAAATACCAGAACCTTAGAGGTGGACGTGTCGTCTTTAGCGAAGTCGGTGCTCCTGCCGAACAGGAGTGGTCTTCCCCGCTGGTTGCCATCGAATATGCTCTCGGTTTGGAAAAGAAAGTCAATCGGGTAGCTAATTCTTTCTCGATTGATGTTGAATAATAACTCAATAACAGAGTTAAATGTACTAATATGCATATTTTATTTATATTTTTGGTTTATGTGCAGTCGTTGTTGGACTTGCACAAAATGGGTTCAAAGCACAACGATGTTCACCTATGCGACTATTTGGAAGGGCACTTCCTCAAGGAACAGGTGGAATCAATTAACAAGTTGGCCAAACATCATACCAATTTGGTTCGTGTTGGCGATGGCCTGGGCGTGTTCCTCTTCGACAAGGAACTGCGTTAGCAACCTTCGAGATGAGTGGCCGAATAATATAAATTTTTAAAATAAGCTTGTGGAATATAAATCTTTAAACCTTATTACTATAATATTTCAAAAATTGAATCTGATTCTGTTTCAGTGTATATCTCATTTTTCCCCATGTGTCAAGTAAGCGTTAGTCAAGTAAAATCAGACTTGGAGCAGTTCATGTTATCAGTGCTAGCGGATATAGAAACCTTCAAAATATACTACATCAGTCAAGCGTAGCTCCAACACGAATGTAAAACGAGTTCGAGTTCTTCCCACTGCGCACTAAGAAAAGTTATCTAGAGATCGCTCGAGCTCGAAGTTCAAAGTGGAGTTGGCGATCCTTTGCAAGGAATAGCACAGACGATCGCCCTTGAATAAACAACAAATCGACAAACTATTAATTATCGTCATGGATAACCGAATTCATTATGGTGAAAATGGGATTATTAAACAAATTTTTTTATCGAACAGTAAAATCCAAACAAAAGTCTTTTTTTAAATCTTAAATTCGTATTGGAGAACATCGTAAAATTGAACAGTATCAATTGTATCATGTTTCCAAGCTGCGATAAGCAGAGAGGCTGGTAGCTGTTTTCAAATGTAGGCGAATCTAGGTCAGAGTTCAACTGAGAAGGAGTCAGAAGGAATTCAACAACAAATTTTTCCGAAATTTCTAGAACAGCTGTGATAAACCTTAACTTTGCTAACTACAGATTTTGTCTTATGACAATCGTAGAAAAGTAATTATTCGCAAATTCATATTTAGCGTATTCACCCGCCATCGCTATACTTATTACAAAACGTCATTGTGTGGTTAAAGGTCAAGTAATAGTACTATATTGTCTTAAAACAATGAATCATTCAAGATTCATTACAAGAAATGAATAGATGATGTATAGCGGAGATCGACGTACTATGTCTAAGCATTGGTAAAGTCACGTAATTTTTCATCATCCATTCCAATAAAGCAGGAACGAAAATTAAGCGCGCAATTTTATATCTTGTTTTTCTGCACCCACAGACCGGACATGTGTTAAATATTTGTTCAGATGACGTGAACATATGTTCCTTAAACATACGATAACGGGGGCGAATCGTATGGAAGTTATTCGGTTTTTAGGTCAGAACTCAGAACGACGATCGACATGATTCCTTGGTTTTCCCTTCAATTTTTGAATGTAAAAGCTAGTCGCTCTCTGATTATACGTAGTTGAACGAAAAGTTGTGAGCAGAATAACCGATGACAACATGTACAGCGTAATAATGCAGAATATTAATTAGATGCTAGTCGATTTAGTTTTATTTTTTTTTGTTCTTTTTAATTTTATACGCTGTTAAATGTAACCACCACTGCTGTCGAAAAGGCGATCCAAAATGAGATCATCAGTTCGTCGAACTGCACGAGAGAAAGGCGGTAACGAAAATAATTGCCGGGAATGAAAATGGAAAGTAGTTACTGGTAGAATATACCGATTCGTGAATACCGTGCTTTTACTCAGTAATAAACGCCCATAACAAGCGGCAGATACTAAAATTCGAAATTTTCAAATCTGCCCCCCGTTTTCATTTAAAAATGTTATAGTAACCCTAGTAACCCTGTAACCGTAGTTCAAATCAAATACTAACTCAATGTAAATTACTTCGAGATACAACACGGATAAAACGTGTGTTATGTCGAAACGGCAGGCACAAATTTCATCACTTTTTCCATACTTGTTTCAGCGTAATAAAAGACAAATTTTGAAACTGGAGCTCAAGTTGACGTTTTCCAATAAGAAGCAATTTCATTGGCTAGGCGAGGTTGCTATGGCGACCTTCTTCGAAACTGATATAAGTCAGCCTCCAGGCGACCACTGTCACATTTCTGTTATTGCTTCGCCAGTGTGTGAACATAGCAGAGTAAACTAAGTAATTCTCACCCGAGTCGTAATAACGTCCCAATTTTTTCAGCAAACTAAACAAAATGGTTGGTAAGGGTCGTCACAATTTCCATGAGGAGTCTGAAGCTTCCATCAACAAGCAAATCAATATTGAGCTGAATGCTCATTATCAGTATTTGGCACTGGTAAGTCGTCATACAAACGTTCTCTTTTCTTAATTTATGAGGTTAACTAAAAGACGCCATTTTCTCTTAAACTAGGCCGCTTACTATGATCGCGATGACGTGGCTCTCAAAGGCTTCGCCAAATTCTACAAAGAGTCTGCTGATGAAGAAAATGAACATGCTCAGATGTTCATGAAATACCAGAATATTCGTGGAGGACGAGTAGTATTGACTTCCATCAATCGTCCTGCTCAACAAGAATGGGCATCCCCTCTGGTCGCAATGGAGTTTGCTCTCAATCTGGAAAAACAAGTCAATCAGGTAGGGCTACATTATTTATTCTGCCATTGTTAGCACAATCAAAGTAATATTCTTAAATGATTTCTAATAATTATTTTTCTTTACAGTCTCTGCTGGATTTGCACAAGGTGGCTGGCATTCACAGTGACCCACATCTTTCCAACTATTTGGAGGAGCACTTTTTGGAAGAACAAGTGCAGTCCATCAACAAGTTGGCCAAGCACCACACCAACTTGCTTCGCGTAGGTGATGGTCTTGGCATCTTCATGTATGACAAGGAACTGCAGTCCTAACTGGGTGCTGTTGACATCTACTGGGACCAACATTTTAGAAAGCCCTACTAATTTGGAAACACCTGTATCCAATAGCAGAGTCTGTTGACCTTGTAGTTCCCAGATACTTTATGTTAGCCTGTACCATTGGGCTGAGTGAATAAAAATTCTTCTTTACCAACAATACACCTAATTTTTCATTTTGTAGATACCAGATTATTCTGTGGTGTTTAGTTATTATGAAGGTTTGTATGAATTGAAACTCAAGTAGTTGCAATGTATTTATTAGCAGCTTATGGCTAATGGAGGATTTATTAGTTTATTCTATTATTTACCTTGTGCAAATAGTTTAATTAATATAGCCTACCGGGGTGGTGTTGACTTTTTCAATCGATAGACATGTCTTAACAAATAATGACGATGTGAATTTTCCGTTCTAATGAGAAATAATTTGGTAGCCTATTTTGATTAGCAGTTGATTTTTACGCAGTTGCACGTTTTTTTAACTTAAATAAAAAAAACGGAACTCATGTTATTGTCAAATAAAGCGCGACATATTGGATCTTGCATCACCTCCATGTCGAATAGTTGGAATAGTTGGAACTATTTGAACAGGCAGCGTTTCGTCCTCCGTGTACGAAGATCGATCAACGGTATTGGGAAAAAAGAAGATGGCCTCTCTACTATGTCCTACAGATTATGCATAATGCATTCCAGTCACATTTCCAAGATTCTTCCAGCGATACTTTTTTTTTTCTATTCAGTTTTGGTTGTTATAGTGTGACGACCATATATATTTTTTTCTACAGTGGAAAATGTTTAGAATATTTAGGAGACGAGAGCTGAATTATCATAAGAAAACAATAAGGTGCGTTGATTTCGAAAAATCGAGAAAATATTGATCTTACAGCGTAGCTCTTTTTTAATGCAATTTATTTTAAATATTTGTGACGATTGATGAGTCAAAATACTTTTTATTTACTTGCTGTCTGACCCTAGTCAACACTCAACACAAAGGACTGTATGTTGTACTGTATATTGAATTATTGCTTCGTCATATTGATTTTAAAAAGTAGAAGCGTTTCAAATATTACCTTTCCGCGTTATCTCCCTGATTATTCCGTTTCTGTATGAACAAATGTTTCAGCATTTTTATTATTCTGCGTAGTGTGTAGTGTGTACACACAGACAAACCACGAAACACACCTTAGATAAGTTGCATAGCTAGTCTACTCACCTATCATAAAGGTGTACGGCAGCGCAAAATTTTCTCTTATGTTCACCGCACCCAAAATTACAGCCCGTAATATGTTTTCCGTTTAAGTTTAGTCGTAAAGGCAGCGAGGTGGAACGGTGGAGGCGATTATTTCGAAAACAGTTGCACTTGCGACATTTTCGTCAACGTCCTGTAATAAACACGGACAAGAACAAACAAAAATAGCCAACAATAAAATGAGGTTCAAATTCAATAGCTCCTAGTATTTTTTAAAATTTTTTTAAAAAGGGAAAAAACTGTTCAAATCGGGTTCAAATACTCCCGGCACCTTTTTAAATGATTCGAATCTAATGCAACTTATCATGGGTAGATGGCTAAATACAAAATCCATTTTAGCCTGCACAAACGAACAGTCAAACACACAACAAACAAAGCTTGTCACAAAATAATATGTTAGGGTTTTCGTTTGAAAAATGTACAAGTATAAATTCTCGGCTTGAAACAAAAGGAAACTGTCGCATTGTTACACGTTTGAATAAGCGCACTCGAATCGAATTCGGACGAACAAAAGAATGCGAAAGCCGTTTGTTATTTTCTACAGAGAGAAATGGCATCGGCACAACCTGACGGCATTGGTATTTTTATTGCCTCGGGTTAATCCTGAAGACGATCTGAACAAATTTTGAAGCATTTTATGAAAACAAAATTAAATGTTGCAAAAAGAATAAGACTGCATTAGTTTTTACCCAAATAAATGGTTGTGCGATTCATGATGAATTTACACAGCTTTAGCGCATCGAATTTAAACAAAAATTTAGCGCGACAGCTGGAGGTCACTATCTTCTACGTTTCTAGACCTTGACAGCAAATAAATGTTCTTTCGACATTTATGGCATTATACACGTCATTTGGCAACCAAAAAGTTCATATATATTTTCAAGGGCTGTCAATTGTTTTACTGGTTAAAATTTCTACGATAAATGCAATAAAAAAATAAACCGGAAATTCTTCCGCACGCGGAATGATTTTCCATTTGACAGCGAGTCGAGAAAATTGACTAGATGACAATTGAAACTCTGTTCCTTATACTTCCTAATAAAGGCCAGGTATACGCATACGGCAGGGTATATATTATGTATGTTAATCATTCAGCTGGGTGGAGTTCAGTCAACCACACTATATGGCTCTTGTTGTGTCCTCTGGAGAGTTTTAAATAAACTTTTGTATTATTTTATTTTTTTCGGCCACGAGCTGACACACAGGCGGAGTAAAAGTCGCACAATGAACGCCAGACAACTGCCCAGCGCAGCAGTCTCGCAATGGCCAACCGTTAGTTTGGATGGTTACGATCGCGGCGCAGCACTCAAGTATCTTTCCTTTTGTTCCACATGTGTCCCTCAAACAACGTCAGTTGAAAAACTGAACGAAAACAAACCAGTGCGTCCTGCGAGTTGCTGTGCATCATATCCGAATAAATTTGTTTGTGTTTGTTTTTTTTTCAAAATGTTCATTTATTCCTACCGGCCTCTTCATTTTCTAGTGTTGGCCGTGACTGTTCCCCTGTCGATCTACTATTTCGTCTTGATGATGAGCGACGTGAACGGGAGATTGCAGAGGAGAATGGAGGCGATCTCGCCGCGGGAATTGGAATTATTCGAGCGCTCGCTGAAATTTGACGAAAAAAGGAAACCAGGTGAAGGCGATAATGAAGTAACTGGGCCGACAACCATTTCGTGGGACGATCTGGTGGACGAAGCCATGCTGAAACCCATTTTGGATCTCGACGGGCCGAAGAAATGGCTTAGATTGCAAGCAACTGGCCTGATGTCTTCTGAAAGGAAATTAGAAAAAAGGAGCATCATCAGTGAAGTTAAGAAAATTCATTCCAGCGGTACAGCAGCAACATTCAACCTAATGGATGAGAATTACAAGTTAAATTTACACTCGGTATCTTCCAACTGCACAGTCGGTATAAACGATTATATGTCTTTATTCTACATGTTTGAGTCGAGGAAATTAATTATGTAATTTTTATCCCAGAATACGTTAATGAAAAACGGCTGCAACAGGATCATCCTTGCGTGATCAATGTCATTCAACGTCTCTACTTGCAACAACCTCACAAAATGGATCGTACCACCGTAGCCTCCAATAAAGAATCCATTCAAACTAATTCTATTCTTCGAATTTTAAACAATCAAGTGCAGTCTGATGGATTTTTCGTCGACTACCGCGGTAGTGACAGCGGAGAATTTCACTCCGACACATTTTACATGGAGAAAACCCTTCGGTGGCAAGGTCTATTTATCGACGGCAGTCGACAATCGCACCGGAAGCTTCCGGCCGGAAACCGTCAAGTTGACTCACTTCCCATTTGTCTCAGTCCTGAACCTTTCCCCGTTCAGGTATACGGTCGGATATTTAAAAATTCCGCTTCAAAGTTCACCATAATTTATTCGTCTATTCGATAAAATATTGGCGGTTCTATTTTATATTAGGTGAATTTTAACTCAACCAATCAGTCAGAAGTAATCACCACTCAGTGCTTCCCGCTGTATTCCGTTTTGCTGGCGGTGAATCGAACCAAAATAGATTTGATCAGATTGAGCGCGGAAGGAAACGAGTTGAAAGTACTTCAAACTGTTCCTTGGGACAAAGTGAATGTCACGGTATAAACAAAATTATCTCATTTTATCTTATGAAATGAAGTATTTTGCATAAATATGTCCCGCATATTACGTAATTTGCAGATCCTTTCCGTCGAATGGAATCATCACGTTCCGGTGGGTGAAGCAGCAGCTATCAATCGCTACATGAAGCGATGCGGGTTCACAAAATTTCGTCAAATTTCAGCAGTGAATAATCGCATTAAAAATAGTAAAATCAACAATTACATTAACACCAACTTTTTCAAGAGCGTTCATCTCCTCCAGTCCTTATAGTTTTACCATTTTTTTAAGTATTTTAAGTTATTGATGCACTTGGTCAAAATATCAGAAATTAATGAAATCGAAATTTTATTGTATCTGTAGCCTACTAATGAAAAAATCGCAGCACTATACGTCATTGCATGAAAATGAATTTGAATAATTTCCTCGACCCAAAAATTATTTTTAAACCTTTTGTTTTCAAACTTCAATTATTCTTAGCGATAGAAATGTTAATAAAAATAAGATATGGCTATAAAAAAAGTTTTGCAAGAAATAAAATTTGATCCACTATCCGGATCCGATCCGGATCATAAGGTAAATATTGCTTATATTCTATTCAAGTGGATCCACTGGATCTGGGAAAATCGAAGAAATTTTAAAATGTTGGCAATAAATAAATTAATTTAGAATCAATTTGCAATTAAATACAAAAGATGAATTCGAAGACAAGCTCTTGCTCCTTCGGAGCGTTGGAAGACTTCCCTTATAGGAAGGAGCCTAATAGACTCCTGCTTCACTTCCAACGGGTCCCTCGTTCGTAGTCCGCACTGGGTTGTGAGCCCAGGATTCCACAAATCGAAATTCCACTAAGTGGATTTCCATTCATGAATTCACCACGCTTGATATTGTCCTACGCATAGTAAGGGCAGTGATAACTAACTCACTGAAGCCATCCACCATATTTATATTGTAATCATAATATCCAGAATCAGACGCGCTAACCACTACACCATGCACGCTTATGTCTAATTTCTTTTTTGAATGTAGACTCTTAACCCGACACTCGATTTATTGCGTTGTAATTTATGAATCAATTCTATCAAACTTATTCTGCTTTTTTTAATTATAGGCACACCTTATATTCCTTTTAAGAAAATAATAGGATAATTAAATATTTGAAATTCCCGATACAATGCGAGTAAAATATGAGTTGAGGCTTATTTCGATGTCCAAATAAGCTTAGTGGTTCAAATCTGGTTTCTTGCGAAACTTTTATGTATCGATATATAATTTTGATTATTATAATTTTCTATTCTGGAGATGTTTCGTCTTTGAAAATTCATTTTATAAGTCATCGACATCAGGTGTTACCGTCTTATTTATTTGCATGACCTTGTTTCGTCCACCCACCGCCCGCCCGCCATCCACCAGGCCGCGTTGTTACAAATGGTTACGTAGACTTACTTAAATGAACCCAGATGGAAAATACATAGAAAGGCAAGGAAAAATCAGATCAATCGTGATCGCAATGCATGTACGGTAGCAAAATTAAATAATTCAGTATTGTACTATTGTTTAGGGCTCCCATCACATTTCATAGTTAAAATAAGATATATCTGACTTTGTGACACTTCCTTTTTTAAATTTGAACTCTGAAAAAGGTTTCAGAAAGCTTATCTCGTTACAACTACATCAAATTCACCAGCTCTGACCGAATTATTTTCCCCAGGTCGTTTCGTGGGATTTTTTTGATGAATCGTAATCCGCAATTTTTCTTCTTCCAAAACTTCCTCATATCAATATTAAAAATGAAATACCAATTAAGTTACCGCATCCATCACCTTCAGTCCTTATAGTTTTACTATTTTGAAAGTAGCTTGTTTTAAGTTATTGGTGCGCTTATTAGATATATCACAAGCGTTTCTCATTCCCTGTAATAGAAAATAAATCTAATTAAATTCTAAAGATTTATTTGATGACCTAAAAACTTTCTACTTCTTTTCTATTTCCTCCGCATTTATGTTTTTTCTATTTAGCGCTCGTAAGATGTCACATGTCAGAAATTTGGTGGCAATTAAAAGTATTGTATTTGTAGGAGCAATGGGTAAGTTGGATAAGGTGTCGCTCGCAATGTGGAACAAGTTGGATCCCGAGTTCGACTCCGTCGTGAATGAAAATTGTTACCATTCCTCTCCGCCAGAGGAGTCTTCTTACGGCCTTACGTGATTACGATCCGTATCTAAATGCTCGGCGGACCTTCTGCGATCTCTCCTGTTAGTACAAGATGGGGTGGCGGCTCTCTGAAATATCGAGAACCGGTAATGAGAGTAGGAAGTAGTGAATAAGGGATCGCTGGGTGTGTGAACCTTGCATCCCAAGTTCTCCATCTCCGCGAATGGTAACAATTAACTTCACAGGTGTTGTTGAAGTATTACGATTTTCACAATTTTTTTTACTCATAATGCTAGGAAAAAGGAAAAAAAAATTTGCAAACAGCAATCAAGAAAAAGAAACTTGCTTTCTCTTTTCAGTCTAGAGGAAATTTTAAAATTCGACGCTGAATGTCGAATCAATTTTCATATTGATGACTGCCAAGCTATTGATAAAGAAATACTATGCTTTTTTTATAGTATGATATAGATTTTAAGTTATTGATGCACTTGATCAAAAACGTCTGTTTCTCTATATTAAATGAAATCTAATAAAATTGGCAAATTGCAAAAAATTTTTGGCGACCTAAAAACTTTCGACTTCCTTTCTATTTCCTCTGCATTAATATTTTTTCTATTTAGTGCTCATCAGATGTCACATGTCAGAAATTATATGTGTCAATTAAAACTACTTGAAATGAGGGACCGTTGGTTAAATCGGAAAAGAGATCGCTTTCAGAGCGGAGCGTAGGAACTGAAAACTGTTTTCATGCCTTTCCACCAACAGACCTGCTAGGTACCACCATCTTACGTATGTAGGCTATGCAATGCACGGTTGGCTGTCTGTGCAACATTGGAAAGGTCTCGGCTCTCTGCAATATCAAGAACCGGCGATTGAGGAAAACTAAACGAATGGACCAATTCATTTCACAGGTGTTCTGGGGTTTGGACACACGTTTCATGTTCATGCATTGAACGACGACCACACGCCCACTTCCGTGCAAACCCAATTGCTTGTCAACACCAACATGGAAATGGGCGTCGAATAAAAAAATATTATGTGCCCGCTCCAAAAGGCGCAAATTAATGATTGGCATATGAAATATTCTATGCCGCTTATCATAGCGTTAGATCATTTTCTTTTTAGTATATTAAAAAAAGGTAGCTATATAGATTTGGTGCGCAACTCGTAGAGTTTGAACCCTTTTTTCTCATGAAAAGTCCATACCATATAATGTTCGGCATGCACTTAGTCAAGTGAAATTATGGCAGCAACACTGAGAGATCGGTTTCTCCGCTTGGCTTTATCGCCTTTATGTGCTTTACTTAAAATTGTGGGTGTTTTTGTGAATCAGAATCTCGATTCACAATGGAGACAACTCCTTTACCGTTCTGGGACGTTTTTCTTGCTCATTTTGGCTATTCAAAGCAATATTTATATATTCGTCAGGCGCAGTAAAATCACTGAAATTTTTTTCAGTAGCCAGAAAATAAATGATTTGATCCAAGATCTCGTTAATGAACTGACTCGATTTATCCAGCTAGTTTCAGATATAATTGTTCACCTTAGTTTGGTATTTAAAATCTGGCCATCGATAACATTGTTTTTGGAAACCCTGGAGGTCGTCGATTTACAATTTAAACGACCAAGCTTATCGCCAATAAAACGATATTCATTGTCTGGCCTCATCTACATGCTGTTAATGGTTGGATTCTCTTTTAAAAAATTTAACAAAGCTATTTGATGCACAAAAACGTTATTTTTCACAGGTTGTTTTAAACTGGACATTTTCCACTTATATGAAATTAAAATATCCATTGACTTATTGGCTGGATATTCTCCAGAATTTGATAAAAATCTTCTCAAACCAGTGGTAGGTTCACAATCACAATTCATTTGTCTCACTATATTCTCCAAATAATTAAATATTGTTGTAAAACAGTTTAACTGTGCTACCTGTTTGGTTATTCATCATTTGCGGACAACTATATATTTTCTACACCAGGAAGTTGATTGCAAACTTAAAGTTGCTTTATTTTATGGTGAGAAATGCTACAGTTCCAAGTCGAACTGCAGTTCAGCGGACCTTTTCGAACCTGCGTTATCTGAAACAACTTTATTTGGCGGCTGATTTACTTCATCGTCACTTTAGTACAGTTTTGGCGGTAAACTGTTTCCAGACATTTGTCATAATGCTCACTTCTTCTTACTACATCATCGAGTTTTATAAACGTGGTAACGTGGTTTTAGTTTGCTGGAGCGGCAGCGACGTTATTGAAGCCTTTTTACGTTTTTGGCTCATTTGCCATACGAGTGATCAGATTCGAGAAATTGTAATTATATTATTTCGTATTTTTTAAAACTGATTCATACATTTAATCGTCTTATCTTGAAATAGACGACTGAATGTATAACTGTTCTTCGCAGCTTACGGGACACTAGAAACGAAGGGAATTTGAGCGAGTGTAATAAGGTACCGAGAATATTGTTTTCTAGATCATTATTTCTTTAGTATTTGAATTAATAATATTACATTGGTTTAACAGATCACTTCCTACATAATCGAAATATCACAGATGAGCACAAATCGAGATAGGCATAGCCTTAAAGGAGTTTTGTCTTTGTCCAAAAGTCTTATCATTCCAGTAAAAATTGGCAATACGCATTGAATAGATAATAGCTTTTATAAACCAAATTATTTATTTAGACTCTGGAGATTATTTTCTCGTATCTTCTTATCATCCACCAGTTTAAAAGCGCCGGCGAGGGAACTTCCTAAAGGTAGGCCTGCGTGCAACTAAAAACGGTCGGGAGGCATTGTACTGTAATATTGTATCGTATTGTTTAATTCACCATTTGCATTACTATATGTTGAATTCATTTCTCTTTTAAAAGTAACTAAGAAAATTGTATTTGTGCATGTGTTATTGATTGACATTGACAATGACGAATTATGTATAATTCGTTGCAGCACTTACGCAAATTAATTATATGGACACGCGAAATATACTGTGGCGCTTATCATATAGACGTCAAACGTCATAGCCCCATCATTTTCGTTGTATTTATTAAAAAAGCTAGTAAGGTAGATTTGTTGTGCACCTTTCAATTCAAATTGACGTTTACGCAGGCGCGATGTACTTGCAATATAGTTCTATTTCCTCCGCATTTATGTTTTTTCTATTTAGCGCTCGTAAGATGTCACATGTCAGAAATTTTGTGGCAATTAAAAGTGTTGTATTTGGAGGAGCAATGGGTAAGTTGGATAAGGTGTCGCTCCCAATGCGGAGCAAGTTGGATCCCGAGTTCGACTCCGCCGTGAATGAAAGTTGTTACCACTCCTCTCCGCCAGAGGTCTGCTTGGCCATACGTGATTACGATCCGTATATAAATGCACGGTAGTATGTCTGCGACCTTTCCTGTCAGTATAGGAAGGGGTGGCGGCTCTCTGATGAAATATCGAGAACCGGTAATGAGAGTAGGAAGTAGTGAATAAGGGATCGTTGGGTGTGTGAACCTTGCATCCCAAGTTCTCCATCTCCGCGAATGGTAACAATTAACTTCACAGGTGTTGTTGAAGTATTACGATTTTTACAAGTTTATTTACTCATAATTTTTTTTTACTCATTTTGCCCCCAAGGCAAAAAAAAAATGTGCTAATGAATGTCGAATCAATTTTCTTTTCAATTAGATGAAAACTGCGGTATTATTTATGGCGTAATATGTGCGCTTTTGAATTACCTTGTTGTGCCAATATTATTTCACATCAGACGTCTATCTGGTTAGCTGCCAATTGCTTATACTCAAGCAGAGTCATGCCTATACACACATACAGTCGCGTTAAGATAATGAGAGCCACTTCAATCATTCCCACGTGTCGTCGTGTCGGTTCCTCGTTTGCTGGCGATGGGGCGTCACCGACTGTGTATTTACAGCAGCATGCAACCCCCCCAAGTCTATATAGACTAACACTAATACGATCCATGCACACAAGACGAAAGAAGATGAGGGATATACACCGGCGTCTATATCTGCGCTCTTCTAAATGAGCCGATCATTTCGTGCGTGTCGGAGTTGTTGAGACTTTGTTCTAGGAATCGCTTCGCCAAGAGAAAAAAGAGAATGTCTTCTTCTTCTTCTTCATTTCTATAGAAAAGTAGAGAGACGATGTTGTACCACACCCCATTGCTGCTGCTGCTGCTGTGGTAGGCGAAAACACAAAATCACAGAGTCAAATTACATTGACTCCCGCGGCTCTGCATCCATCCACCACAAGTTCGTCCTTGTATAACTTTGGTTCGTTATCGACAATGCGACTTTGCCGTGTCGACCTTTATATCCATCCCAGTCATTTTCTCCTTTTTGTCAGTTGAAACTTGGAAAAACTCACGCGGCGAAATCTTTCACTCATTTCTTTTCTTCCTGAAAATCGATCCGACACGAAATGTTTGAGGTAGACACTGGCCTATTGTTTTCTTCTTCTTCTTCTTCTTCTTTCCTTATTATTCCTCAACTTTGTTTTCATATGGTGCGCGGAGAGACAAGAAATCCCGACAGGTTCACTTCCTCCTCTCGTCTCCGCTGGGCGTTCCAGTTTTTCGTGTTGTTTCCCAGTTTCAGCAGATGCGCCACTTCACAACCGGCAGCTCAGCAGTCGGCCCTCTTGTGTTTTCACAACAACCATTCAATACTGAATTACCATTTTCCTCCCCCGCCATATTTTTTTTTTAACTTGTTCCTCCTTTTTGTTTTGTGTATTCGTCATCATTCTCTTTTCCAACTATTTTCACGCGCGTTCTATTCTCGGGAGTCGGGCTTGATATAAATTCGAACATCACGGCCGATGACTCTGGTTTCCACTTTTAATTTTAGAATAGAACGAAAGAAAAGAAAAGGAAAGAATAGCTTCAAGATATATGCCGGGTGTTGCCATTTGGTTCGGCGGCAGTATAGAGAGACTAGACCGCGGCAGCAGCCCCCGTCGGCGGGGTCCAGTGTGCTATGGCGGCGGCGGCGGCGAGTTTGAATCGACAATAACATCATCCGCTTTTTGTTTTTTGCCGGAGAAAAAAAAAAAGTTTCACAGCTTCTTTCTTATCCAAACACACTCACACAACAATCTTTAGAAGAAGAAAAAAAAGGGCGTTTTCCCAACAGTTTTGGTTTTTTTACCCCACTTATTATAAGCGGAGAGGGTAGTAGCTATATGGGCGCTCCGGAAGAGAGGAGGGTGATCATTTTTCACAGCTACTTATACACATATCATAAAAGAAGGGGTGGCCAGGAGAAGCAAAACAAAACAAAAATCTGAAAAAGAAAACTTAATAGTCTCTTGTTGTTTGGGTGTAAACATACTCGACACCCCCTATATAATCGGGCCCTGTCACAACTGTGAAAGATGGCAACATCAGCACATAGCCCCCAGAAATAAACGCTGCTAAACACACACACACACGCACGTCTATATACGAGTGTTGCTTGCTTGTGTATATATTAGTTATGTCCGTAATGGTGTACAAAACAGCTCGTTATATTCGTCTTGCACTTCCCTTGAGCACTGGCTGATTTATGATTAAAGAGCGGGAAACATAAGTTTAAAAAAACCCGTGAGTCGTGATGGGTGCTGATTAGTACAATGTCTATGAATGGTGACGTCCAGGAATGTTTCTCCCAACATCGGTGGTGGTCTACACGGCAAAGACGTGCACATAAGCAGTTGCCAAAGAAATAACAACGCAACGCCATCAGAGAGGAGAAACGTCAAAGACTTTTCTTTTTAGGCGCGTGAAATGTCCTGGGAGCAAAAAAAAAAAGTTAAATTTGTATAGGAGTCTATTTCGGTGTTTGGTGTGTGTCGACATGACGCGCGGGGGCACAGGATGTCATAACTTGATCTACTTTGAATCCATTACCCAAAAAGTTCTCATCTCTCCTTCTTTTTTCTTATATTTTTTTTAAAGACGGCAGGGCTGTGACGTTTGTTGGTGCAAGTATTGCGCAGGTGTTTCCTTTAACTCTGGGAGAGTCGCAAGCCGAGAGAGAGAAAAAGCTGTCAGGAAAAGAAAGGGGATAAAGGTTCTAGATTTTCCTGGCTGTGTAGAGTATATACTAGTCTGAAGTGCTGGTGTATGTACTCAGAGTATTTGGCCGTCATCGGACTCTTAAAGAGGATGTAAACATCTAAACAAGTTACCCAAACAACACCGGAAGCTGTTTGCGCGTAATTAACTGGACTCGTTTCTTTTTTTTTCACCCCCTCGAATTCGGTGCTGCGTGCAAGTGCCAACGAGCTGTTTATCTCTTGTGCACAAGCATTTAACACATTGTCTCGCACGCAATTGTTTCAATTTCCCGTCGTGAACCATTCGATCTTTTATTTTTAAGAAATATAATTATTCGATTATCGAACTCGATTTGGAGAGGTCGGACGGAGTTTACATGGGAAATTCAAGAAATGAATGGACACACATATACATAAATGAGCTTGACTTTCATGTTCGGTGTATGTATATACGAATAGAAGACGATGTTGCAAAAATGGGAAAGCGGCCAACAAGTTTCCGGAGGAGGAGCTTAACTCCGCTTAGAGTTTGTTCCATGCACCTCACTCACAAGAAAAAAGGAAAAAGCCGAGAAGCGCTAGCTAGCTGCCAACACAGGGACGTCAATGTGTCTCGTGTCTTGTGTAAAGTACACTCTCACTCTCTCTCCTTTTCGCCTAAAGAACACACAGACAGACGTTCTTCTTCTTTTTTAAAAGAGAGAGCGGTTCAACAGCCAATCAGAGCGCTGTGAGCTAAATAGACCTCATTTGAGGGAGAGGGACGGACACAGAAAATATAAAAAAGACCCGACAACTTTTTTGAGTTTTTTTCCGGTTGAGAAGAAAAATAAGAAGACGGAGGATCTTCCGAGAAAGAGTTCAGTGTCTCTCGGGATTCTCCATGAGGATCATCATGGACGGTGGTGGTGGTAGTAGTACTAGTCCTCTGCGTTTCGGTGTTAAGAAGATGGTCGAAGCCGGTGGTAAGCAGCGGTTGTTGCGGACGCCAAAGTGCGCCCGGTGTCGCAATCACGGCGTCGTCTCCTGCCTCAAAGGACACAAGAAACTCTGCCGATGGAAGGAGTGCCAGTGCACCAATTGCTTATTGGTCGTCGAGCGCCAACGGGTCATGGCCGCCCAAGTCGCCCTCAGAAGGTAAAATCCAATTCTTACGTCATTTTAAATGAAATCTCGTTTGAATTTGCCGCTCAAACAAATGTAATTTATGTGGGTTTTCCAGGCAGCAGAATTCAGAGTCGGGTAAAGGCGACGGCGGGTTGAATAATAAGCAGCCAAGCAAAGTGACCAAGAGCGCCGAGGCCATTCTGGCCCAGAAGAAACTCTACCAGAAGCATCTGAGGACCCTGCAGCAGAGCTCGCTGGCCAGGGACGTTCTGCAAAGTAAGACGAGACGAGTTCTCTATTAGAATATGTGCTGTATTGGGTAGCTGGTGATCCTCTTTCGCGTTAGAGACGTCCGTCGTCTTTTCGGATTCTCCAATTTAAGTGACAGCTCAGCTACAACACACGGGCCTATCTACGCAAATTCTATACAGGGGAGCTGGGAGCTTATATGTACATTTGTAAGAGAAGATATTGGATATCTTTGCGGTCAACCGGGTGAGTACGACAGGGTGGAAAAACCTAGGCCTATATATAGAGGGTGGAAAAAAAGGTCAAGACTTCATTAGACCGTGACATATGACCATGTGTTTTCTTCCCACATCCTTAACAAGACAGTTTCACCCTTTTTCCGTAATGTTAGATTATTTATGAGTGGACATTTCAGTTGATTTGAAAAAGAAAAAATAATAATAATCTTATATTCGCTTATTTCTGAAATTGCTCCGGTTGCTGTGCAGATTATCGACAGTGGGTTCAACGTGGGCACAACGGGTCTGCCATTTCGCCGGAAGGTGGTGAACAACAGCAGAATTCGGATAAAATCTCAGTGACTCCACCTCCGCCACTAAGCGAGCGGATGCGTAAGAGGAGAGGTACAAACAATTCCGGCCAGAAATTGAGAGTTTCTATTTGTCGCAGAAAATTTTAAAAATTGACTTTTGAACATTTTTTTTAATTTTTAGCTTTTGCCGATCGTGATTTGGATGCCGTCATGTTCCAGCGTGAGCAACAAGCCGCCGTCGAGCTTCAGCGTTTCAACATCAGTCCCGGATGCGGAGGTGATGCGACTCCGCCGCCGTCGTCACTCGGCCCGGCTCCATCTCCTTGCTGGAACGCCCTGCATCCGATCCGCTTTCACGTCCTACCTTTCCACCAGCATCTCATCCAGCAGCAGACTCATCATCCGCTCTGCCAACTGCCTCTGGTCGTCAAGACGGAAGCCAAGCCTTCGGAGTCGGACGATTCCGACGTCGAAGTGGACGTCATCTCCACTCCGTCTACTCCGCCATCACCGATTTTATTGCCCAGCGTTTCCAGCAGTAACACAAATAAAAGTAAAATCTCATTCTCGGTGGAGTCGATCATCGGCCGTCGTTGAAAAAAGGAGAGAGATGAACATCTCAAAATTCAAATAATATAGCAGAGCTTGAATGCATCCGCGCGCGCTAGTCTCTTTGTACATATCTAACTTTGATTTTGGCCTTCGCACTCGAACCCCACTTAATTATTATTATTTTTTAGGCTATAATTAATAACGTTGTCATAACCATGTTCTATTTTTATTTTCCATAAAATAACTCAAACGTCATTATGCAATCATGTCATCGGCCTATTTATTATATAACAAAAAATGTTCCGTATGCCACCACACAGTTTCATCGATATTGAATCAAATACATTTGCACTTTCTCCTATATACATGTCTATATACACAATTATTATTCAAAAACATTTTCGACACGCTGTAAAAATGTTGGTGGAATTTAGACAAACATAACAAATGACGCAGGACGGGGTTACAAAGTTATTCGGTTGAGACAGGCATGAGAAAAAGCGAGAAAAAAGACATGACGGTTGCGGGGTCGTATAAGAAAAAGGCCTATACACACGGAAAAACAACCTTACTCAGCTTTGTAACTCTTATACAAAATATGTTACAAGAAGGGGGAAACGTTATGAGTAGATAGAAATGTATCAAAAGCCGGAAGGAAAGTGTCATCGTTAACCTTTGGCTCAAAAGGGCATGACGAGAAACACAATCTACATAAGCCAAAAAAGAGTTGGCGTTTCTTATTTTCCAGGACGTCATTTGTCTCTGCTGTAGTATCTAAAACCCATTTTTGGTTAGGGGTAAATAATCTAGTTGTCAAAAATGAGTTTTTCAACTGGGCCAGCAGCACATCATGACTGATGAGTGCAAATATATACATTTAGAAGGAGGAAGTTGCGATTTGCTCAGAGTTACAAGTCACTTCCGCAGCGGATAATCACTGGATTAAATTATAGCGCGAGACGATGCGGGTGATCGGTTGGGAGATCGTCGCCACCGAGCTGAGGTGATGTAAATATTAATCACTTGAACAGTTACTCAAGATCACAAGGTATTAAAATCTACATCACAGCAGCTCAGCAACGTTTCGGCTAAACGCCAAGTGGAGAAATTGCACGACAGGAAATACAAAAAAAAATTGAATAAAAAAAAACCCGGACTGTTTGATATGTAGAACTCTTGGTGGACGGTCGACTCCTAATGGCCGTTCGGCGCGCTCTGACTCGACCATTTATATATCGACTGTGAATTGCCACCACAAAGAGGGAACGGAGAGGAGAAAGAGAAAAGAAAAAAATGGAAATGTAAAAAAAAAAACAAAAATAAATTTTCACATTTGAAATGTACAAGGAGAGTGAGGAGAGGAGAAGAGAAGGCGAGCAGTATGGCTACCACAATGGCAATCAATTGCTACTGCTGCTCTGCTGGTATATACAAATGAGCTCTTAATACACAACGACTCGCTGGCTAGTAGCTTGTAAGCCGATGCATCTGCAGCATGCGTGTAGTATATAACTTCTATACATACGAGCCGTCTGTTCCGCTTCTCCTTTAACGCCAATGCGGCTGGCTCCATCCGCCGATGGAGTCGAGTCAGCACATTTAGCGTTCGTGAAATCTGAAGCTCTTCTCCGGGTAGTCGAAAGAAACAGAAAAAACAAAAAACCTCTTCTTCTTCTTCTTCTTCTTCGCAGCACACAGCAGCACCATCATCGGATTCTCCCGTATAGAGTATTTGCCACTGTATACACAATTTCAGTTATTATTCCCTTACACAGACTGTAAGAGATTATTTCTTTTTCTCGCAACCAATGTGATATTAAATCATTGCCTTTATTATTTACCATGAAAATATATCAACACTCTCATGTCCGCGTCGCATATGCATGAATTATAGACCATGGTACAGCTGAAAGACTCTGCTGCGCATTTCTATTATTCATCGGCAATTAATTAATTTCACGCGTTCTTGATTCGCCCCCATCAAGCCATTTCCTCCTTCATCTCGTGTGTCCTGTATTTAATTCACGAATGTGTTGGAATCCTTAATGATGTCATAATTGCCTTTAGCCTTTAGTAATAGCTATAGCTATAAGCTAGTAGTACTGTATATATAAATATGTGGATTAGTCATCCTTTTACGGCACGGCTGGGACAACATTTTAAGTGATTCTATTATTCGGGTTTCACGTTTCGTTCGACTTTTTAAGTGGCCCTTCGACGCCTTGAAAATGTCTCGCAACTGAAACGTATAAATGACTAGCTAATACATGTATGCGCATTTTAGCGTGTTGCGATATTGGGTTTCAATACTACACAGGAGGATCGTCGTTATACAATAATTGTTGAGATTATAACTTTGCATCGTTTCATCGTCTGTGTAGACTTATGTGTGTGAGCAGAAAAGCTAGAGTGATTTTTTTTGTTTTGCTCCTTGTCAAATAATCGACTGTCTGGTCAAGTAAAACGAGACGAGTCGTATAATGATGATGCCATAATCACGTTAATAATTTTTTCCGCCTTCCATATAGATAATCGCACCGTCTTGTTTTCTAGATTTCATTTTATACTCAGTTCGGATGGGGTGATGATATACGAAAAGGTGCAGGTCAACGAGTCTTGAGTGATACGTAGATATTATTACAACAGTCAATATTTATTTAATTTTGGGTTATCTAAGGGATTTGCCGTGGGTGATATGAAACGACGTCGCAACATATCGAATCACTGTCCGTCACAATTGTTTGAGACAATAATATTCCAGATAACAGAAATAGCAAATTCAATTTTTATTTTCTCGATTTCTGCTGTTGCTAGGATGATTGAAACAAAATAGTTTGGAATAGAACATAGACGTAACGTTCAAAATTGTTGTAACTCACGTCTGAAGTTGTTAACCGAAATTGTGTAAACCGGAAAAAAAATTACTGACGTCTGGCCCTGATATAATGTGTAGATATTGCACAATGAGTTAACAGGTTTTTTTCTTTCCCCATATCGCATTTGTTTGAATAGCAGCTTATGCTGTCTGGATGAGCCGTTGTAATTTCAAAGGCTGGGTTGTTTACTGATCGATGGAAAAATAAAACGTAAAAAATAAAAATTCCTATGGTCTATAAATACGAGCGACGTTTGGGGTTCGTGAGCAGACCACAGGAGGTTGTCATTCAGGATAACAGTATGTGCCTTTAAATAATAATTTTAAAAAATCAGTATAAAGTACAGCATATTTATTTCTTTTTTGTATTTGTATTTCTTTCGACAGAAATTTGAAAAAAAAAATGACGACTGCATCAGTGTGGATCATCTCCTTTGTCTTTCTCGTATTCACCGGCTCGGCCCTGACCGGACCTTTGGCCCGCGAGTCGTGTGTCAACGAGTCCAAGAATCGAGTGTCTCGAGACTTCCGCGCTCTCATCAAACACGGCCGTGATTACCACAAGGATCTAGTCCAGAAGCAAGAACCACGCACCGCTGTCCTTCAGACAGCAGATGTCCAACAGTTGGATTCCAAAAGTGAGTGTCGAATGATCAATTTCATTGAACAAAAGTTCGACGCAGAGTCAGAAAGTATAATCCTGTGATGTTTCGTTAGTTTTGTTCCAATGCGGGTATTTTTAATTTTTACATATTATCTTTAAATTGTTTCGAATCTGTTAGTACTTGTTATATAAAAGGAAAATTCCGGAAAATTGATAATAGAATTATTTTTATTATGGCCGGAATTATTAGTGGAGCCAATCACTTATTGCTATGGAGAGATTGGTTGCATTGTCATCGATGATAGCTGGTATGACCCCGTCCATCGCCCAATCAATCAGGAGCCTCTGCCTAGAGAAAAGATCAACACGCGTTTCATCCTGCACACTAGACAGCGACCTACCCAAGTACGAGGATAAAATTTTTTTAAAAAATAATGCTTAACGATTATTTGCTAATAATTTCTAAATTTAGGACACCATGCTTTACGCCAATGATTTAGATTCAATCAGATACTCAACTTTCGATCCCACTAAACCTACCCAGTTCCTTGTCCATGGCTTCATTGACGACGGAACTGTGAGATGGATGAAGGTAAATTTTGTTTAAAAAATTATTTTCAACTTATTTTCTTAAAGATTTAATTAAAATTCCAATAGAGGCTCACCGAAAATTTGCTGTCCCATGGGGATTATAACGTCATCATTGTCAACTGGGGAGGTGGTTCTCTTCCAATGTACAGGTATGGAAATCTGATAATTTTTTTTTTTTTAGTTCAAGATTACAAATACCTTTTTTTCTTCACAGCCAAGCCACTGCCAACACACGAGTTGTTGGACTTGAGATAGCGTACATGGTCAACACTATGATTGTATGTTTTTACATTTTAATTCAGCTAAAATTTATTCACCAACAAATATGACTTTTTTATTGGCAGACTCATTTCGGTGTTGATCCGGGAATGGTTCATTTGCTCGGCCACTCTTTGGGAGCTCACACCGTTGGTTATGCAGGTGAAGGTATTGAAGGACTCGGTAGGATCACCGGTCTTGATCCAGCTGAACCTTATTTCGCTGAAATGCCGTCACATGTGCGTCTGGATCCGACTGACGCTAAATTCGTCGACGCCATCCACACTGACACCAGAACTATTCTCCTTCTAGGTTATTCGTTTTCTTTTCATTACTTATTTAAAAAAAAATTCACTTGACTCTGATCTGACATCTTCTATCCAGGTTACGGCATGCTGGAACCAGTTGGCCATTTGGACTTTTACCCCAACGGAGGACGTGACCAACCTGGTTGTGATCCTGTGAATATTCCGCTGGACATGATCACCGAAGACATGGTCACCGGTGGCCGAGAGCTGGTCGCCTGCAATCACTTGCGCTGCATCGAATTTTTCATCGATTCACTTGTGCCCGGTTACAACTACGTCGGTTACGAATGCATTGACAACGACGCATTCCATCGAGTAAATTGATCTGATTTCGCATTTAAATAATTGTGGTTGTCTAAATGTTAATTGGATTTCAATCAAAGGGCGAGTGTCACTCGTGCGGAGCCGACAATTTGAATTGTGCCAAATTCGGCATGGACGCTGCTCTCTATCCGACGCGCGACAGAACTTACGTGCATTTATTGTTCGACACTGGCAAAGATGTTCCTTACATCAGTAAGTTGTAACTAAATCAATGTAACTCCTTTGGCGATATTTAATTTTTTTTTGTTTTTTAATATTATCCATATAGAGTACCATTACAGCATTAAAGTAAACCTGGCTTACCCGCCGGAAGCTGAAGCTTTCGTCTATGGTACAATGCGTATCTCTTTGTATGGAACACTTGGGCAGCTGATCGACCTTACCATAGCCGAGTATGTCAGCTAAATTGACGCAATATACAATTTCTAATAGTGCTAATCATCATTCTATAATTAGGAATAGCCAACAATTTGTTCATGGAGCAGACACGTTCCTGATGTTCATCGATTCTTTCAACGTGGGCAACATCCAACGCGTCGAGTTGTACTGGAAGTATGACGGCACTATTTTCAATACCTGTGGTCTGTTCTGCAACGATCACATCTACGTTAGAAGCGTCGAAATTTCTGAATTGAACAACTACCCAGAATCGTAAGTTTACCTGTTTTCAAAGGGAAAATGATGTATCGGTATATTTTTGTTTGTCTGATTCTACTACGTACAAATAATAGGAGCCGATTGGAACACACGTACAAGTCGTGCGTCGTTGGTGCCGATTACGTCGACATGAAAGACAAGAGCTGGGCTGAATTCTACCCCACTGCCTGCGTCTAAATTTCGAGGTGAAATAAATAAATCAAGAACGGATTTTTAATGCTTTCAGCGTATAACGACTTTTCCCTTTTGACGAAAAAATAAAATAAAATTAGTTTCTTTAATGGGCAATTTCTGTATGTATTTCTGCGCAGTTACTATAAATGAGCGATTTGATAAGTTACATGGTGTCAGCGGCTGCCCACGCGTAATTTCTTATCGTCAATTGTAACCTGCGTGATAATTTTATCTTCTGTAAATTTTTATCTTAAGTTATAGACTATGGATGATTTTATCGCTGTCTGACTGACTATAGAGGTTTTATTAATATCCGCATTCTGGCATCATTCATCATTGGTTTTTAAAAACAAAAGCTAAATAACTATTTCAACAGCAAGAAGAACTATCAATAGCATTGAAGAATTAGTCCAATTTTTATAAATTATCCGCTTCGGACAGGAAATTTAAATTTCTTTTATCTTTTATTTTTCTTCATTCATTTTTTTACATTTATATTCAACCATAACTATATAGCAGCGTCTATTTTTTCATATTCCTAACAAGCATTAAGATGTTTTATGATAAAAGTGCTGCAGCTCTTTTTTTTATGTGACAATAATTAAAATTTCTGGCTTTCCCTAATTTTGCCAATGTATTGTTTGTTGTAATAATCAGTGAAATAATTTAATAAGTATTACTGCTACAAAATTGATTTGTAACAATCACGCAACTTTCTCCTTCATAATAATGAATTTACACTCTTGAGACTTGAAAAAAAATTCTCTTTTGAAATGTGTGTTTTTTTTCGCCAACGTCTTAGGGAGTAACTTAGGTCTACTTGGAATGAGAAGTGATTGTGACATGGTGATAAGACAGTTCACGTATGACGTCAATCATGTCATGGTCCTAGGGGGGAGGAGGGTTGTTTAGACTTCTTTTTAGAAGGATATTTACAAACAGTCACAAGCCGGAAGAGGATTTGTGAGGATTTGGGCGAGTTATGAGTTATGACTTATGACTTACGTGAAAAGAATTGCAGGTACGTATGAAACATGTCTTGTTACTAGAACGCGCGGAAAAAGAAGTTAGAAGGCTGAAAATTTTTTGTTATTGCGTAGGGTTTTTCCCGTTCCAGACGACTGCGATTGGTTGGTGTTTAGAGTGCGACCGCTATTGGTGAGGGATGAACGCAGATTCTCGGCCGCATTCATCTGCGTGCGACATAAACTGTCGCTGGCGTTCAATAGAGACGCTTCAACGGAAGAGTTGGGAGTGGGCGGAGTGAGAGGACTCGTCCGGCTGCTGGTACTAGTGGACGGTTCAACAAGGGGAGCAAAAGAAACGGTAGAAAGAGCTGGAGTGACAGTAGTAAATGGTGGAGGAAGAGGAACTTCGCTATTGATATGAAAGGAAGTTGCTGATGCTGAAGGTCCAGTGGCTGTACTCTGAGTAGAACCGGAGGCGTGAAGTTCCAGTTCTGCAGCGCGATGGCGTAGTTCCTGATAACGAACTCAAAGTCTTTCGCACTGGTCGAGTAATGTCTAGAAATTTAAAGCGAAAAAATCAAGTGATGAACACAGCTATTAAGAAACAAATGACACCGACTTGATAACGGCTTTGAAGGTTGCGTTCCCGTTCTTGTTCACTGCGCTCTACAGTCGGTTCGGTATAGGATTCGTAACTTGAGCAGGACCTCGTAATGTCGAAGGGCTACCTGATTGAGACAAACTTGCACCGGACACAAAGACAGATGTGGCCAAAAGTGTTGAATATACTATCAGTGAGTAGCATATCGTATAGTGACATATCTAAACAACAAAGAGGAGTTTATTAATTGGTTTAGTGATAAATAACAAAAAAAAAAAAATACCCGAGTTTCTACTTTTCATTGGCTGAACTACATTTGGCAAATGGTTGGAGAATATTCCAATCCCAGAAATACAAGGCGCTGTCGGTGGTTCTCACTCGGGTGGAAAGCAAGTGAAGCAATAACTGTGACCATATTTCACTCCCTCCCTAGAATGGCAAAGAATAATTTTCACAAAAATGGTTTACAGACAAATAGTCAAATACCAAACACAAACTTGCCAGATATGTCTGAATGTAATGTCAGTGAGGATGGAAAGCAATTCATCAAGGAGTAAGAGGAAGTCCAGTCAAGGTGGGCACTTATTGGTCAGTCACATTGATGTTCTGATCACCACATGATGAAGCTTTTGAACTTAAAAAATGATAAGAGAATGATATTAGTTTCTCTATCGAAATGTACATTTGTCAGTTTACTTACTCATCTGGACTGTAGACCATAAGAAATGGAGATCTTGGATTGCTAGAAAAAGTACGTACATCACTGTAAAAGGGAAGATAACTATTGTTTAAGGAATAAGGATAACATTTTCAACTAACATTCAGTAAAAAAAATCGTTTTTCAGAAGAAAAACATGTAAGTGCAGCCATGCTATTCCAATTTTCTTTAGTTTGCAGTTATTAAAATGTACCAGATGCGGGACGCCTGATTTTACTTTTATTATGTTGATTGTAAATTCATGTCCGAGTTTTTCGAATTCGAATACACTGTAATTCATTAATACAGCGACAGGGGAAAATAAAAAGGTGATAATGGAACCGTTACCGAATAAGAAAAACGGTCATTAAAAAAAAAAATACAACTTGGTTTTCTCATGAGGGGAATAACTCGAAAATCAAAAAACAAAAAATGAAATAAATAATAGCATCATCAGTCTAAACTTTGGAGCAAACGCGTTTGTGAATGATCCAATCTTTCTTCTGGCAGGTAGCATCACAATAATGAACTGACTTGCAACGCCCACATCTCTTGGCTTTTGTGGTCACTCGCTGGCAGCTGGTGCAGATATGTTTCTTATGCGGAATCTCTTCCGTTCGTATCTTTTCTCCAAGAGACTTGGGCTCCTTCTTGCGCAACAATTCCATCCAAATATCGGAAATAGAACGAGGGCGATCCGAGTAGCAGGGTGACAGAAATGTTGCCAACCAAGGACTGTTTTCTCCGTAAGGCCAAAAGGCAATGGGTCCATGTTCCTTATAGTCTCTGCTAATCTTGGTCGAATTCAGTCGCAATATAAAGCGAAATAATTGGCTCGTTTCTGAACTACAAGTTTGAAAACAGGAAATCGATTTGACCTCCTGGTTCGCTTCATCCAAGTAAATCTGGTTGAATTCGGCCACGACTTCTTCAATGGTCGATTTCTTCTTAAGGATGAGTTTAGGAGCCAAACTGGAGTCAAAGGCCGAAAGCATCAAAACCGGATGTCCGTTTTCATTGGAAACAATGGGGAGGTGGGCTCTAAAGTACCAATCCGGTTCATTTGATTCGTCGTCTTCTAGTCGCGCCTTCGAATTTTCGATCATGAAGAATGTTTGGTTTTCCTTGACCACAAAATCAAACAAGCGAGCTATTAGGCGTCGAATTTCATTCAATGATGAAAGATCGGCCGATGTCTGGATAAAATCGAACTGTTGCTCAAGATGAATGGCCAAATCATTTAAGTGGAAGTTGCTAAAAACTGGTTGAGTTCGAATATTGAACTGGGCTGGCCAAGGCTCGTTCACGGCCTTTTGAAGGAGCAGACGAAACTCTCCAGGTCGAGTCGGCATAGCCACCACAGTTTCGGCGATGAAAGGATGCGGCACGGACAATGCCAAAGTTTGCGAGCCAAAGGATTGGTCCAGAACTAAAGTGATGTGATGGGCAGATTCACAGGGAGGTTGACGATCCACGAACCACATAAGACCAGGAACGAATTGCAAAGGTCCTATAATTATACTGAAGTTAATAAGCCATAATTGTAATGTAATTAAATCGCTAACAAACCTTCTTCCTCTCGTTCATCTTTGTAACAGCAACTTATGACGATGATGTACTGACATTCCTCCTCCAAGCAACTCACTACAGACATGGACAAAGTTTGGTCCAAGGGCGGTGGTTCGATAAGTTCGTCAGGTAAAATGGATCCAGGATCAGCAAAAGGATGTGACTGGGTGAAAGGTTCTGATTGAAGTGAACGGACAGGGCCTATGGGAATGAGTGGCAATCCTGTTTGAATGTCCACGATGACTCCGCTGTGCGTTTCGCCCAATCCATGATCCGAAATGAGTGGAAAGGACACTGTAACCCATCCGGAAGTACGATCCTTTTTAAACCGCAATTGAACATTATCAATGTAATGGGCTCCTCCAACGCACTGAGAAAGATCGAGCGGTTTATCCATCGACATGTCTTCATAGACGTCGTGGGGTATCAATGAAAGGCGGAGCTTCGGAGGACCCATTAAATTTGATTTAGCCTCGTAAAAAGCTTTCGTCTCTATCCTAAAATGATAGGTGAATTTAAAACTAGCAATTATTAATCAAATGAGAAAATTATTACCGATCGAAAGGCACCGTGGTCCAAAAGAGCGAAACTATTGGGAATTCGTCCAGGACTTGTTGGATCCTCCTCATGGCGCTCGAGTCGAGATGGGCAGCTCCAATCAAAGGAAATACGGAAAGCCACGTCCATTGGCACAACGTTCTCCAAGCCAACAAATTTGAATCTTCAAATTCGTTCAATAATTTTTGAACCTGCCGCAAGGCATCGCATGTTGTATCCATTCGCTGAGCTGCTGATCCAACCACGTAGAAAAATGTCATGGGAGTGTAACATTCCAATGGTGGTTGACCCGGTGAAAAACAACGTCGAGCTAATCGTGAAAGCCATGGGCGAAACGAAGAGACAAAATCGAGCTTCAAGTTCTTGTAGGAATGGGTTCTTTTCAACGTGAGGCAAACGGTTGTTCTGGTAAGTGATTCGGGTGGAATTGAGGCGCCAATAGGAAGCGGATCAGCCAACCTCAATCCGTAGATGGTGGGCAACATACTGAGTGGTGCGCAAAGAGCTTCTTCCAAGTAACTGACGACAGTAGGTGCCAATCTTGTCCAGGTGCTCGTTTCGAGAAGCACAACGGATTCGGGCTCCTGACTTAGTATTCTACCAGCAGCATTGAGAAGATTAGCTAAGCCAACTTCATCCGATAGTCCAGAACAGTCGATGGCGTCAAATAATTCTGTTAAAGAGTAGCACAGTTCAATGGGATCTCCAAAGTGAAAGACCCACTTGATCTTTTCCTTCTTCTTTTGGTAAAGATGTAACCGTGTCTGTAGTACACCTTGGCAGTAATAAGTTGCAGCGCAGCCCTCGTTGGCTTTCAGAGGATCCAGTTCATTGTTCAAGGGAAGCGGAAGGTAGCTATTAAAAGGACAGACGGTATGATGCACAATCCAGCGTTTCGTTCTGGGTTCCAGCATGGTAGGATTGATGACTTTTCTTTTGTGACCACTTGGAATGTCACTTTCCAATTCAAAGAAAAAGTTGTGCACTTCAAAGACTATGGCAGTTTTGAGCTCTTGGGGGAAATGCTCAACTACCATGTGGTCCACAATATCTCGGATTAGCTTGGCATTTCCCTCCACTTCTGTTAAATCTTTAGGGAAACTTGAGCGCCAGCCTGCCAGATTTATTGCAGTCCTACAAGTAAAAAGCATAAATCAATATCACACAAATTTAACTTTATCTAGAAAATATTAACCTTTCAGAGAGCTTAGTTTCAATATTGTTATCTGTTTTCTTTGAATTAATGGAAGAATGCCATTCCTTCCAAATATTTGTGATGGACTGGAGGCACTTGCTGGGATAAAGTTCAACGTTTTCAGGCAGATGACCATTTATCAAACTCTTGATGTCATTCTTGAATCGCACACAAATGTCTTGGCTACTCCAATAAACTCCATACCAAACTTCCCAAACATATTCAAGGTCTTCATTCTTCATTGGGTCAAAGGTTGGAGATGAGATGATCTTGACAATCAATATGTTCCGTGCAATACTAGCCAAATTATTATCATTTATGTGATAGTGCAGCTGTCTAGGGTTCAACAACTGAGACACAGTTGTTTGAAAAGCTTTTTGAAGATCCTCACAGCTCAAGAACAACACCTGTTACAGAAACGTGGATCATGACTTGACATCAAACATAACAATGTAATCTTCATACCTTGATATTTGTAGCTGCCGGCCTAGATTCATAGTCTTTAAGTACATTTCTAGACCTTGTTTTTCCATAAGGAAAGAAGGTGGGAGGTCCAGTCTCAAAAACAACTCGGCGTGCTGGTGAGATATGCATGTCGCAAATACTACAATCACTACATTCAAATTTCGAACACCACCCTATAAATAGAGCAAAAATGAACAGTTGTTTACCAGTAAGGCAGTGATAATATTATCAAGCTCGAATCCTCACTTAGGTTATTGGCTTATTGCCTATCGAATGAGTACCCACCGACGAAAAATCACCTCTAACATCCCGCCCGACTAATCCAACACTATTCATTTCAACATGGCCGCCGGCGCCATGCCAGACCTCATGGCGGCAAAAATTTTAAATTCTTCAAATTCAACTGTTCCCCAACAAGATTTTTAAATTTCTCTTTGTACATCTGACTTAAAAGAAACCTAAATTTATCGTACTTCCGGATGGGTTACAGTGTCCTTTCCACTCATTTCAGATCATGGATTGGGCGAAACGCACAGCGGAGTCATCGTGGACATTCAAACAGGATTGCCACTCATTCCCATAGGTCCCGTCCGTTCACTTCAATCAGAACCTTTCACTGCTTTCACTCAGTCACATCCTTTTGCTGATCCTGGATCCATTTTAGCTGACGAACTTATCGAACCACCGCCCTTGGACCAAACTTTGTCCATGTCTGTAGTGAGTTGCTTGGAGGAGGAATGTCAGTACATCATCGTCATAAGTTGCTGTTATAAAGATGAACGAGAGGAAGAAGGTTTGTTAATAACGATTGAATTACATTAAAATTATGGCTTATTAACTTAAAATCATTATTAGGACCTTTGCAATTCGTTCCTGGTCTTATGTGGTTCGTGGATCGTCAACCTCCCTGTGAATCTGCCCATCACATCACTTTAGTTCTGGACCAATCCTTTAGCTCGCAAACTTTGGCATTGTCCGTGCCGCATCCTTTCATCGCCGAAACTGTGGTGGCTATGCCGAGTTGCCGACTCAACCTGGATTCTATAGCTCTGATTAAAACGAAGTCTAAACTCATTTTATAAGTGCGGCATCACTGTATCAGTTCAAGAATCCCTCCCTTCTCCTTAATTTGCATATCCTCCGAACCAAAAATTTACATAATCCTCCGACCAGAAGTACTTTCTTCATTTTTTGGGTTGTTTCTTCAGCTTAATTTCAGTTATGCTCATCGTTAAGTATTGTATAACTGTAATCTTATAACACACTAAACTAACTGATGTATGTTGAAAAAGTTTCAAATTACTAAAAAAGGTAAAAAAAAAACACTACACAAATTTGTAGAAATAATCCTAGGAAAACAAGGAAAAAGGCATATGGAAGAGAAACAATTCACTTTATTCATTTCTCCTGTATGTTCCCGGATGACAGCTGCTTTGTCTGTCGCTTAACAACGTCAAATTAAACCTTTTTGACAATTTGCACGACATCCTCGTCGTTAAGAACGTGATCCTTTCCAACTTTCTGTGGCTGATGCTTCACGGAAGATCCCCATACCAAAGCACTGGAAATTCAAAAGTAAAACACCAGTTAATATTTATGGCCCGAAAAAAGGCGTCAAATATAATGTTACTATTTGAATTCCTTGAGAATAGTGCGATGCAGTTTGTTACAGAATTCCTCCATAGTGCACCTATCAGATTGCAAAACGACTGGGGCATTGTAGTCGGGCAATTGTCCTTTTGGTTTTGTGTAACTAAAAGAAAATAAGAAATCATTAGATAAGATTTTCTTACAGTTTCAAACTGATGTACATTCGCATAAGTTTGAGGTATTGCCACATCTTCTCGAGAAGGTCGTCGAAATTCCATTTGTGATGGGCAGAGATGGGTACACAATGGGGAATTTTGTAAATGACATCCAATTCTTCGATGCTGATTTGGTCTGTGGAAATTTTTTGAAACAATTAAACCAATATTCACAAAATATGAAAGAATATGTGTAAAATTTTGAAAATGTCGTGCCAATTTTGTTGAGTAGGTAGATGCAAGGGATGTAAGCTCGGTTTCCCTCGATAATGTCAATCAAATCATCGGCCGTGGCGTCATAACGAAGAGTCACGTCAGCATTGTGGATTCGATACTCGGACAAAATAGTTTTGACAATGTCCAAATCGAGCTCGCTTTGCGGTACCTTGGAAATAAAATAAAACGTGAAAACTCTGTTCCTCATTAATTGAATAGAATGGAATTACGAGAGTTTGGAGATTGACACCACCCTTCTCCTTCCTGCGGAAGCCGATATTGGGCGGCTGTTTATTGAGACGAATGCCAAAGCCTTCGAGCTCACGCTGAATAATCTTCTTGTGCTGCAGAGGCTTCAGGACATCCAGCACAATAAAGATAAGGCTACAGGTTCGGGCTACAGCAATTACCTGCCGACCACGACCTTTACCATCCTTGGCACCTTCAATAATACCAGGCAAATCCAGCAACTAAAATATTTAAATGGAGAAAAAAGAATTAGACCAATAAGACAATGATTGGTATTACAGCAACTGCAATAAATACCTGAATTTTTGCACCCTTGTAACGAATGCAGCCAGGGACTGTTGTCAGTGTGGTAAACTCATAGGCTGCCACCTCTGAATAAACTCCTGCCAAGGTGGTGAGGAGTGTACTTTTACCCACCGAAGGAAAACCTGGTTGAAGAAACACATAAAAATGACAAACTTTACTTTATTGAGGGTCTATGATGGGATTTACCAACAAATCCAATACGGGCATCTCCCGTTTTAGCAACATCAAAACCTTCACCAGGCCCACCTCCACCTGATTTTGGTGTCAGGACTTCTCTCCTTAGCTTGGCCAAACGAGCTTTGAGCAGACCAAGATGTTGAGCGGTCGCTTTGTTTCGTTGAGTCCTAGCCATCTGCAAATGCAAAAACAGTCCATCGTTACCAGGTAACCTAAATAAATGTGTCAAGTTTGGCAATCATACCTCGGCTTCGATAGCCGCGATTCTCTCCAAAACTCCACTCATTTTTCAATAGTTTATTGGTTATTCCTAATCTAAACAAAAACAAAAGATCAAAACCCGAAACTGGGAAAGAAAAAAGCCTGGCACGGCGGTGAATCCTTAGCAAAAAAGAAATGTGACAAGACAATTCCGTCGTCTGCTGATTTCAGCGATGCCAGATTGACTTCAAATCACTTACGTTTTTCATGAGAAAAAAAAAATGAAAAACTATTAGCGGTTTTTTCATAATAATCTTTACATCAATAATCATCAATAATCTTCACACACCACAATGATCTAGTCCAGAAGCAAGAACCACGCACAGTTGTCCTTCAGACAGCAGATGTCCAACAGTTGGATTCCAAAAGTGAGTGTCGATTGCCGAATCATCCTTTACCATGGTCGAATGATAAATTTCATTAAACAAAAGTTCGACGCAGAGTCAGAAAGTATAATCCTGTGATGTTGCGATAGTTTGTTCCACATATCATTGGGTATTTTTAAAAGCCAATTAGATCTTTTATTATTTTAAAACTAGGATAAGGCAAATTTCCAATAAAATTATTTTTATTTCGGCCTGAATTATATTAGTGGAGCCAATTACTTATTGCTATGGAGAGATTGGTTGTATTGTCGTCGATGATAGCTGGTATGACCCCGTCCATCGCGCAATCAATCAGGAGCCTCTGCCTAGAGAAAAGATCAACACGCGTTTCATCCTGCACACTAGACAGAGACCTACCCAAGTACGAGGATAAAATTTCAAATCAAATAATGCTTAACGATTATTTACTGATAATTTCTAAATTTAGGACACCATGCTTTACGCCAATGATTTAGATTCAATCAGATACTCCACTTTCGATCCCACTAAACCTACCCAGTTCCTTGTCCATGGCTTCATTGACGACGGAACTGTGAGATGCTTGGTGAGATGGATGAAGGTAAATTGTTACCTTTAGATCCACTTTTACTTCAAACATTTATTTTGTTTTAATTAAAATTCCGATTTTAGAGGCTCACCGAAAATTTGCTGGCCCAAGGTGATTACAAAGTCATCATGTTAACTAGGGAGATGGTTCTCTTCCTCCTCCTATGTACAGGTATGGGAATTTAATTTATTTTTTATTTGAGTTAAACATTAAAAATACCTTTTTCCCGCTTTTTTCTTCATACAGCCAAGCCACTGCCAACACACGAGTGGTTGGACTTGAGATAGCGTACATGGTCAACACTATGATTGTATGTTTTTACATTTTAATTCAGCTAAAATTTATTCACCAACAAATATGACTTTTTTATTGGTAGACCCATTTCGGCGTTGATCCAGGAATGGTTCATTTGCTCGGCCACTCTTTGGGAGCTCACACCGTTGGTTATGCAGGTGAAGGTATTGAAGGACTCGGTAGGATCACCGGTCTCGATCCAGCTGAACCTTATTTCGCTGAAATGCCGTCACATGTGCGTCTGGATCCGACTGACGCTAAACTCGTCGACGCCATCCACACCGACACCAGAACTATTCTCCTTCTAGGTTATTCGTTTTCTTTTCATTACTTATTTAAATAGAAAATTCACTTGACTCCGATCTGACATCTTCTATCCAGGATACGGCATGCTGGAACCAGTTGGCCATTTGGACTTTTACCCCAACGGAGGACGTGACCAACCTGGTTGTGATCCTGTGAATATTCCGCTTGACATGATCACCGAAGACATGGTCACCGGTGGCCGAGAGCTGGTTGCCTGCAATCACTTGCGCTGCATCGAATTTTTCATCGATTCACTTGTGCCCGGTTACAACTACGTCGGTTACGAATGCATTGACAACGACGCATTCCATCGAGTATTGATTCATCGAATTATATTACTAGCCTACTTTTAATTACTAAAAGTTTATTTGAACGAAGGGTGAGTGTACCTCGTGCGGAACCGACAACTTGAATTGCGCCAAATTCGGCATGGACGCCGCTCTCTATCCGATGCGTGATAGAACTTACGTGAATCTACTGTTCGACACCGACAAAGATGTCCATTACATCAGTAAGTTGATCTGAAATGGACAATAACCCTTGGACAAATGTTTAATTACTTTTGAATTCATTCTTAGAGTAGGCCTACCACTACGGCATTAAAGTCAACCTCGCTTATCCATCGTAAGCTGAAGCTTTCGTTTATGGCACAATGCGTATGTCTTTGTATGGAACGCTTGGACAGCTGATCGACGTTACCGTAGCCGAGTATAGATCTATTTCAGCTAAAGCTGCGCAATGTGCACATCCTAAAATGCTAATAATCATTTATTCCATAATTATAGCAAAAGCCACAAGTTTGTTCATGGGACAAACTCATTCTCTTTTTTCGTCGATTCTTTCAACGTGGGTAACATCCAACGCGTCGAGTTGTACTGGAAGTATGACGGCACTATTTTCAATACCTGTGGTCTGTTTTGCAACGACCACATCTACGTTAGAAGCGTCGAAATTTCTGAATTGAACAACTATCCAGAATCGTAAATCATTTACAAAAAAACACGATATCGATGTTCATTTTCAAAATTAATGTTGTTAAAAAAATATCTTTAGAAGTCGATTGGAACACACTTAAAAGTCGTGTGTCGTTGGTGCCGATTACGTCGACATGAAAGACAAGAGCTGGGCTGAATTCTACCCCACTGCCTGCGTCTAAATTTGGAGGGGGGGGGGGGCAATAAATAAAAATCACGAACGGATTCTTCGCCATGGCACTTAATGTTTTCAAGCATGATGATTTTCCCTTGACGAGAAAAAAAGTAACTTTTTTAAAGGTGCAACCTTTGTGTGTTTTCTGCGCAGTTATATAAATTAGCGATATCATAAGTAATATTGGTATCTATACTGTCCGACTTGCGTCATTTTCTTATCATCACTTGTAATATGCGTATGGCAAACCCGAACCAGTCAACACTTTTATCTTCTGTTAATTTTTATCTAGAGCTAAAATATGGAGGATTTCCCCTGAGCCATACTTGATGCTGCCCTGATTTTGATAAACACATTTACACACGTTTTTTTGAAAACACAAAAGTCTTAGTTCCACATTCGAACTGGAAATTTCTCTGATCATTTTTTTTAGATATTGCTTCAAATCTTTTCTACAGCTATACAGCGTCATTCGGTATTTATAAATTTTTCTAAAATTTCTACGATAACGACCCTTAATGCTCAATGATTTTTATATGACAAATGACAAATAACAGCTTTAAAATTATACCATTATTACGTGCAAGTGAGCACCATTTCCCTCACATCATTTGATTGAGAAGGTTAAGCTGAAAAAAAATTAATAGATTATATTAGAGCAATAAAATTTATGGGCTTCGAAAAATTTCTTGTTAATTTATTTGAGGAAAAGTGAAGAAACGCAACGTGGCAAAATCCGATTTTTTGTTTTTTTAAAGAGACGCCAAAAGTCTCACAACTACGGGCAGAAGCCTCATCTGTTTTACTAGCGCCATTTTTGATAATATTAACATTTTAACAAAATAAGTTAATCATCAAACAAGAATAGTCAGAAAGTAATGTTAATAATAATTTTGTTTATTATCAAATATTTATTTTGAAAGAATAAGAAGATAAATTCAATGTGAATTAACAAATATAATTTTGTCCGCGGCGCCATCTATGAGTCACAGTTAACACTTGCCGATGACGCTCCTTCAAAAACAACATCAGCCCGCCTGTTGCTTCTCGCTGAAAAAGTTTCTTTTCACAATATCCTTGTTTCTTGTTTTTTACTGAAAAAAGAATCACATGCTGTTATCGTGGTGAATTTTTCAGGATTCTTAATCTGCTGTTAAACTTCCAAAAAAGTCCATGGATCACGTCTTGTGAGGTAACTTTCCCCAACAACCGGTTACGTTCAGAGGCTTGTTGGTTATTGTTACCTAAGTTCGTGTGAATATTTAACCATATTCATGTTGGTGAACTATTCTTGCATTGACACCTCTTATTCTCATCTTCATTTGGTTAATGGATTTTTCTTGTTTAACCTTTAGTGAATCCTTCTTAGTGCAACAATACCAAATAAGGACAAAGTGAAGCGTCTAACCCAATGTCCAAGCAGGTGCAATTTGGTATATTGTTATTCATTATTCCTTGTTTGAGATTAGAATACTGTTGTCAGCATTAACTTATCTTATCTATATATTTAGATGAAGTTCTAAACTTGCCTCCTCCCCCAATTACATCGAAAAGCAATTTTTTATCCTCAGACAAATGGACTCGAAATTTGTAACTCCGAGGCCTGTCCCCCAGTTCAATCTCATAAATACATTTTCCACAAAAAAGGTAACATTTTTAGCTCAAGTCCAGTTTTTTCTTTGAATTTTTGTAACACTTTTTGTCAAATTTTCAGGAAAGGACACTACCTGGCCATAAAAAACGGGCACCACCAACACCTACGCCGATTATTTCGGCCTATTATAGTTGCCCTGGCCCCCAAAAAGCTCACACAATCTCGTTCAAGTCAAAATCGGATTCTGCGCTGATTAGTAGCCCACATTACAATCTGTCGAAGGAAGACACGTTCTTTCGCCAATGTTTTGAAATCGAGGCCAACATCGGCTCTGGATCTTTCGGCGACGTGTTTCGTGTTCGCAGCAAAGAAGATGGTCGAATGTACGCCGTCAAGCGATCACGAGTGCCGTTTCGCGGGACTACAGATCGTAAAGAGAAGCTGGAGGAAGTTCGAAAAATGGAGTCCCTCCCTCACCACCCCAATTGCGTTCGTTTTTATCAGGCGTGGGAGGAGAACCAATTTCTCTATATTCAGCTTGAGCTTTGTCAGTCCAGTCTGAGTGAGATTTCTGAAGAGCAGCATGAGCTACCAGAGCACCTTATCTGGGACTACATGATTGACTTGCTCTTGGTATTTGAAAAATTCCTATCTGTTAAATCATTTTGACTGGCTCAATAATAGTTTTTCTATTTTCAATTTAGGCAATTCAACATTTGCATGACAATGACTTAATTCACATGGATGTTAAACCTGAGAATATTTTATTATCAATGGAAGGTGTTTGTAAGCTCGGGGATTTTGGGCTCGTTGTTAACCTCAAAGAAGTGAGTCTAATGAAAAACTTGACGTTGTAACAATAATTTTTATTTTTCCATTTCGTTTGACCAGAATCTGTTTGACGCCACCGAGGGAGATTCAAAGTACTTGGCTCCCGAAGTCCTGGGAGGAATTTTCTCTAAAAAAGCAGACATTTTCAGCCTGGGAATTACGCTGCTCGAACTGGCCTGTGATCTTGACCTGCCGGCCAACGGCACTTTGTGGCACGAACTGAGACATGGTTCTCTTCCTCCCACCATCACCAGACGTTAGTGACAACTATTCCATTTTCTCCAACTTCTTGCAAACTAACCCTTGGTTTCGTTTCTAGCAGACTTATCCAAAGATCTGAGTGCCGTGATGGAAATGATGATGAATCCAGACGCTTCTAACCGTCCGTCAGCCTCTCAACTTCTGGAGCATCCTTTGCTGCGTTCCAGAAGGCGATGGAGGTGCCTTAAACTGGGCTGGCAAAACGCCCGCCTTTCATTCCGCGCCAATTTGGTTGAGCTATTCTTCCGATTATTCCAGCTCTTTTTGCTCATCTTCTTGCCCATACGCGCTCTGGCGCGTAAATGGCGCAAACCGGACTTTGGCTCGAAGCCGTCCACGCCTGTCACACACCGGCCACAACCCTGCAACTTCGCCAACGACTTTTCGTTCTCTGACGGTAGTACTTGAATTGCCATCAATTTTGTCAACTTCTGTCTGATTGAATCAATTTTCTTTTTAGATGAAGTGAGTGATTTATCTTCTGCAGTAATTAGTGGAAATGACAGCACTCTTGGGCGTCCTCTTAATGACAGTTCACCTTTGCCACAAAACAATAGCATCGAACATAGGGCTGGTATGTTCACAAGTTACTTTTCAGCTTCACCCAATAAATGTGGTAACTAATTTTCAATCATTTTCAGATGAGCAACCAGTAAGTTCTACACCTTTGGTGTTGCGTGGCGGTCGTTCTTCACGCCATTCTTCTCTAAGAAGATCCATCTTCAGTCGTCCGACTGATCACGACTCGGCTGATGATCCGCCTTCTAATAATATGTCCTATGTCACACCCAACAAACCGATTCCACGGAAGTTGAACGATTACTTTGACGCAATCGCATCGGATTCGGATTGATTCACATGCTAGTGAAGGAAACAAATTTGGTGTGGGAAAATAATCGTAAACAAATATATACATTTCTAGCGTTTAGTAATCTAGTCGCTCGTGTGTTTCGCCCGTTCCTTGCTATTTATAATCGCCCAATGGTTCATCATATTTTTTTAATATGTTAACTTAGACTTTATAATAATCAGTGCTTCATTGTAAGAAAAAAGTGAACGAAAAATCATCAACATTACCGGAAGTTTGCAAATACACGTTTTTAAACCGTTACGTTTTTGGAAATGTTACAGCTCATGTTTTGTTCGTGAGCCCAACAAATGCAGTGGGTCCTTACAGGAGTGAACCTTTTTTGCTCCAATGGTGATACCTAGGTCGTCCATGGGTCGATAGCGCAACTGGTCGCTATCCTAGTTCTTCTGAAAGTACACGAAACATCTTGGAATTGATCAAGTTGGACATCTATACCGTAATTCTAAGACATATATATACCAGAAGGCCAGTGGAGGTATCGAACGAATTGGGTGAAGGGCCGTGACGGCATTTCTGGCCACCGCCGCCACCCTGTTCCAACACAACAACCTTAACGCATCCAGCGAAGAAGAAGAGGAAGGAGTCGTTCTCCAACCAAATTCATCCAGCGCCAAACGGATAACGGCCAGCATCAGCAGCAAATGTTGGGTGCGGGTGAATAATCACATTATGACGGCCAGAAGCCCGGAAGTCATGAGAGCAATCAAGAAGAGGGTCAGATCATCCGCAGCCCTTCGGTCAATACATCTGGCGGTGGGTACGTGTTTGACCATCAATAGTCAGCCGGTCGTTTGATCACGAAGTAAGATTCGTCTGCTTCTCCTGCGTCCTGGATCCTGGTAAGGAGTGTTGTCCTGTGGGGAATTTCTGAGACAAAGTTTGAAAGTTCGCACCTTCTTCTCCTCCCCCCCCCCCCAAAAAAAAAAAAACCGTCGCCACAGTATCACACGGGCTTTATGGGACTACGTATTTCTTAATTTTATTATTGTATGAAAGCAGAGTCGTCAAACCTATGGATACTGCAGCCATATGGCGGGGATTCTCTCAGAGATGATGACATTTTTACGGGGTCTGTAACTCTGTAAGCCACCCCTCCAGCAAACTCTATTCCGCCTCCTTATTTCCGCCATCTAATTATCCATCTATTGAGTAAAGAATAACTTCATTTGATTATTTTCGCCACTTTCTTACCAGATAATAGTATAGTCAAATTGGGCCAAAAAACCCCAAACAAATTATTAACAGTTATTTTCGTTCGTGAGCACTGTTTATACCATTACAATATAGTTCTGTTCAAAATACCCGTGAAAAATATCGTGTAGGACATGTTAAAAAGTGATTTGATTTTTTTAAAACCCATGTAAACACAATTTCTGGTGAAAATAAAAGATTTAAAAAATATGAAATTGTGGTAAATCTTTCATTCTCTGATTGTACCAATTTTGGTGCAATTATGAATAAATTTAGTGTGCAAAAAAAATCGAACGTAAAACCAATTTTTTTTCCGCGCGAAAAAGTGTCCGTTTTTAACAGAGCGCTTATGGGAAAAATGTTTTTTTTAAACAGTATTTTCATGACATCTTAGCATTTAAAATCCCCCCCCCCCTTGGGTTCATTCGATAGCTAAATAATCATTCCATCACAATCATTCGTATTTTTTCCAAGGGGACATTCGTATTGAAGATATAGGGGAGACTGGAGTATACCGGGACACCGGGTCAAAAGGGGCAGTAGGGGGAAAAATAGTAGATATTAATAAAATTAAGAAAAATTTTAGTATGTTATTTCAATACGTATATTCTACTTTGGCATGAAATTTGGTTGAGTTTTGTCAATAACTGTATGAGTTATTGACAAAACTAAAAAAAAGGTTTTTTAAAAGTTATTTTTGTTTTCGCCATTTTCGCCATAGATAAATCATTTCTTGATCGTTAGGAACAAATATTATAATTTTAGATCAATTAGTTTAGACAGTATTAACTTTTTTAAAAAAGTGTCTAAACCGGGAAATCGGGACAGCTGTTTTTGACTATTTTGTGACAGTTACGGGCCAATCAGCGTACAGCATTTTAAAGAGGCTTGATTTCCTGACCTGGCAACGCAGGATATCCTACTACTCCATTAGGGGTTTTGTTTATATAAGAAAAAAGGTTCATTAACACAATAATCAAATTGAAACATTTATAAACTCAAAGAGTCTATGCAGAGGAACACTTTTTCAATTTTTTTTCAATTTTATTAATGAATTTTAAGGCGAAAATGGAGGACGTCCCTCACCACCCACCCCAGTGTCCTCACTTACCCCCCAAAATAGGCTCATCCCATAAATCTGAGTAAACTTTAAAGGTCTTTTATGGGGAAATGGTTCATTATTAAATTATACAAAAAATATGGGGGGTACATTACAATAAGGAATACATAAAAATTTTTTTTAAAGAAATTAAATGATTAGTTTGGGAGATATAGGGGGCAAACGAAAACCGTCGCGTCTTACTCCAGTCTCCCCTAACCGATATTCTAGGCCCTAATTTTGCATATTTTCCCAAGTGTTTTGTATTAGTGAGTAACACACCGGTGATTAGCACAGCTGCACAGCCGCTACCTGCTAGAAGGGGCTAGAAGACCAGCACTCCAAGCGGGTGAGAAAACATTCTTATAAAAGCCCTTACCAGCTAGTAAATGACACACCCACCAGAAGGATCAATAGCTAAATTTTGCAAATGGTCATCGAGGGCTTATGGAAGGATTCAACGTTGAGCGCAGTAACCATCCATAGGTTTGATGACTCTGATGAAAGACATTTGTGTTAATTTTGAAATAAATGTATGTTAATCTTTAAGACCTGTCCTATTTTTTAATATTTTTTCGTCGTCGATCGCGTTATTGTAAGCTTAGGAAAAAAATAAGAAGAAATGGAGGTAAGGCGCACCTCTATTTCTAGTATACAGTGGTGGTCCAGTTATAGAACTGGCCTGTGCGCGGTTCTATAACCGGGTGATTCCATATCCAAGCACTTGATCCCACCGCCATCTACGGGGGATATTCAATCGCTACTGAAAAGGCATACGCCATAAAGACATCAGTTTATTTTTCAAATATAAAGCAAGAATAAAGAAAATACTTGACTTAACGATGAAAAACACAATGCAGAGTTACACATTACGAATTACGCCATAGTCATTAAAAGTAAGAATATATCACAGGATGACTAACAGTAAATTAAGAATAGAAAAAGTCAGACATAAAAAAGTTATTATGAAAGATGATTCCTCGTGATAAAGTTAATAATACTGGATCATTTAGATTCAATAGCAGCATTTGAATACTTAAATAACATGTTCTTAATAGTATCTTCTGATAGAGTAAAGATTTCTGGGTTTGTAGGGGAGGAAGGCGGAATGTCAGCCTCCAAAATCATGGAAATAGCTTCTTGTTCAGTCAAAGTTGACAAATCGAAAGTCTCATTGACTTCGTTGAAAATTTTCTCTTCTTGAGCGGCTAGTACTTAGGGGTCTGACTCTAGATGTAACCATCTTCTCACCATCTCTTTCCCATTTAAAACCCCTTCTTTATGAATAGCCTCCGTTAATTCTGAAAGGTCAATAAGTGACTCAAGTTTTTCCAAATTATTTGGGTCTATTGAGAAATCGGAAAACATAGTGCATATATCACGAACTACTTTACGCTCGACTTGGGTACGATATTCACGACCATCCACGCTTATTTCACTGCGAAGGTGGGTAAGGCAACGAGCGTGAATGAAACATGCATTGTTTTTTCATCTAAAGAGTCCCAACATTTCTTTATAATGTGCCCAGCATCTAAAACATTGGCAGAGTGGCTAAACTGAAGACCCTTCCTTCCTTGTTTTGCCTAAATGATATTTAAAAAACATATCTTAAACCGAAATTTTTAAAAGATTATTGAGACTGAAGACCAAACCTTTTTTGCGAGCTCCTTTAGCTCTTCAAATTTTTCATACGCAGCCAAAAAAGAGCTCAACATCTCTCGCTTGTAAAGAGTTTTCAGGGTTGTAATGATCCCTTGATCAAAAGGTTGAAAGACGGAGGTGCAATTGGGTTGGGAAAATATAATTTCGACCTGATGACCAGTCGGGTCAACACAAGAAGGATCATGGCCAGAGCCATTAATATGTTTCCGGATTGCATGCAAAAAATGTTGTTCCACCAGCCTCTATAAATATCGCGATCGACCCAAGCGTTTTTTTGGTTTACGCAAGGAACTGGGGACTGTTGATCACGAAAACGATGGGGGTGCACTGCCAACCAGTAGCGGGTCTATTTTGCATGTCCCAGTAGCATTTACGAAAAGAACTAAAGAGAGCCTGTCTTTCACCCGTAGAGCCTTAGTTCCTCTGACAGTTTTTCTCTGTCCTTCCTCTCTGCAAACAGATGTTCATGTTTGCAATGCACGGAAAAAAGACCCGTTTCATCCAAGTTAAAGATATTCGACACATTATAAAACGTTGTAATTTATCCAGAATGGCCTTTGAGAGAATTTACTATGAGTAAATTAAAAAAAAAATTAACCTGAATAAGTGGCTCGTTTTGCGCTTTGGTCTGTATAGTTATTTTTGGAAGTGAGTGTACTCGCTGTCATCTGCAATTGTGAAATGATAGATGCTAGTTTCCATTCGTTTTAACATTATAAATGCAGTTTTGTATTGAATTGCAGTAATCAGCCACGAGATTTTCGCAAGATTTACAACTTCTTTTTCGGTGACGCTAGACCTAGTTTTCTAACAGTTTGAGGCAAGCAGTTTGTTCAACTTGTTTTTTTCTTTGAATTGCTAATCTTCCTTTCTATCTTCCTTTTATTTTCCTTTTTGCTAATTTGCTAGGGCCCGGTACCGCCAATTCTTCTTCCTTCACTGCTTATTTCTCCTCAGCTGTATCTCTGTATCTCTCTTTCTTCTCGGCTGTCTCATCCTCCTTGGCTGTCTCACCTTTGACTATTTCCTCTTTATACTCGTCATCCTCATCATCTCCTCATCTCCCCATCATATCTCCATCTTTTTCATCACCTCGATGCGAATGAAAATAAATCTCCATCTCTCATGTTACAATACTTTTGTTTCCTCCATTGAGGATGGATAAGCTTTCTTTGGCAAATTATTCCCTTAAAAACAATATAGAACTAAGAGCATATTCTGAATAAATTGTCTAAATTAATTTATGTACTCTGGTTAAGACAAAGAATGCATCGTTCTTCCAGGACATCGTCGTTTGGTAACGTGTAAATGGAGTTTAAACAAAAAAGTTAAGTTTAGTGTTTATCCAAAACATCGAAACTTTAAACTATACCTATTACAAGCCCACATCTCTTTTCCCCCATCGGTATCTTCCAAATTATGATGATGGTTTGAAGACGGAAAAGATTTTTTAAAATAAAAAGATGATTCTGGGAGTACAAATTTCAATTATAAATGACGGTACAAAGTTTCTTATTATATTCAAAACAGTAGCCGTGAGAAGTTGCCCATTGAATTTAAAAATTAAAACAGTCTCAAACAAAGACAGGTAGCAGTCTGGTCTTTGTTGTCGAATTTTGAAGCTGCTGACAACGTTTCTTTTTCTTTTTACGCTTTCATGGCAACATAGTTTCCAAGGTCAAATCTGTGTAGAAGTAAGCACAGATAGAAAAGCGGTGGATATCTAAGGGACAAAGAAAGGTCTTGAGGAGGAAGAAACCCAAACAAGTAACCCGCCCAACTACCAAACATAGCTAGAACACTTGCAAAAACAGGGTAAAGACTTTGAAATCGGACGTACGTGCCTAGCGCCACTGGCCTGAAAGGATTTTCTTATTCAGGTCAGTGGCCAAGGAATTTCAGGCCACTGGTCTGAATGCCGCTGGAAATTTGATTTTGATTTGATTTGGAAAAGGGGCCTGAATGGTGCTGGCCTGAATCTCGTTTGCCTTATAGTTCCATTTCATCGATACTATGAAGTATACAGAGTTATAAAATAACTTCTGTTATCTAAAAATTTGTGCATAATTTAAATTGTCCATGATAATTTGTTCATTTATTTATTACCACTTAAATAAAAAAGGAAGTAGTGAGTAGATAACTATGTACTATACCATAATTGTATTTCAAAAAAGGACATGCGATAAATTTTTTTTCATTTATCATTAATCAACAACTGGTGAATAGGCTTCTTTTGCCCCAGGACTTACTCTGCATATAAAAATGGCTATAACAATTCTCGACAGGTTTTTTTTAAAGGTTTCTCACTTTTTCCTCCAGCTAAAATGCAGTTAATCTAATCTTTAACGCTTTGTGGCTCTGTAAAGTTTCAGTTTATTACACTTAGTAATATATACCAAATCACTAAATCAACACCACAAGTTAAAATTGTCTTGTTTTTTGACACCAGAAACCGAATCTCCTACCTAATATAATCGGTTTACGGATATTCTAGATGTCCGTTTCGCTGTTCAATTTTGTTCCCGAGCCCTGTCAGTATTGCGTTGTAGACGAAACTTTTTAAAAATAATTCGTAAAGACCAGAGTCATGGGTTGTATTAAAGGTAAATAGATTAATATATAAATAGATATAAATTTAAAAAGAGGTAACATCTCTCTTTTATATATGAATCTGGACAAGACAAATGATAATAAAAAGTTCTATTTTGTATGCAGTTTTCTCCCCTTTCTTTCTCCTATCGGCCATGACCTCGTTCGAGGCCATTATATCCTCTCGGATTCTCCCGGAAGGGTTGCCAGGAGATTTATTCTATAGATGCTATTATCTAAATAGATGTTAAGAGCTCTACATTTGATAATTGCAATTAGTATATCTCTAGATGTTATAAGAGTAAAAGAAGCCCAACCCAAAAAACCACACATAGAGAGTACTTGATATCCCTTTTCATTCAACACGTTTATCTTCATAATTCGATCTTGGATGGTTGTAGAATCACCTCGTAATCCAAGATCCGGCAAAGATCTGTCCGAAAGATTTTCTCAGAAGCACCATGGACACAAAAAACTAATTGAAACCTTTTTACATATGGAATTCAGTGTATCTAAATGATCGTGGGGAATAAAAGATACAGATGGCAATTACGTTGATTTAGTACTGCAAACAATAGCTCTATTTTTTATAATGAAAGGGGAAAAAAGACCTGCAGAATTCCGCTTAAAGGAAGCACTAAAATTATTGTTTGTACTAATATAAGATGTTTCTACGAAGATAAAAAAAAGGATTGTTGAATAAAATCGAGAAAAAACATTTCAATACGAGAAGGAAGATTTATCCTTGAGGTATATTTATATACGAAGGTCCTTAACAATTTAGGGTGTGGGTATAGGGGGTAGGGTAGTAGTAGCTAGTAGTGAAATTCAGAGGGTTTAATGTCCATTTTGTAATCCTTTATACGTTTCTTCCCTGAATGACCAATCGTCACCAAATTTTGTAGCCTACATAATTCTGTCAAAATTTGATACATTTCGTAAAGGGGTTTTCATTTGTTTTTATTACTGTTTTAGAAATTTAATTTGCGTTTTTGTTACCTAGCTGGTTGCCGAATCCTAGTTAGTGGATTCGCTTTTTTTGCATAACCTTCCAACTGTCAGTGCATGCTCAGAAGTGTAAACAAAAAGAAAAAAAAAAAGGTTGGATCTTCCCTAGCAAGACAAGTTTTCTGCTATGGGAGTGGAGAGTATTAATTATTTGATTTGATTTGGTTTTTATGTTCGATTTCGATTTCGTCTTTATTTTTATTTTTACTTTGTATTTTTTCAATTAGTTAACAAGAATCAAATCATTTAAGAGAATAAAGGGAAACAGAATTTTCCAAACATAATAGTATGTATACTATTTACTTTCTACTATTTAACCTTGATTTTCTGTCTCTTTAACGTTTAAAAAAATTCCCGAAGGACATTACCGAAGGAATCTTGTATAGGTTTTTTGAATATTTTAAAGCACATTATTCAAATTGGGCACAAATTGCTCCAATGCTAAAGTATTTTCTCTACGGGTAAAACAATATCATCATGATGAACTAAAAATATCTCCAGTTTCTTCTCATGGATATTCCTGTCCAAGTAGAACAAGATATCTTGTGGATATCTTCTAGATATATTTACATCTACTGCAAAGATAACTATTAATATCTTTGTACAAGCTATCCAGTGGCCAAATGTCATATTTCGATACAGCACATCCTAGATAACTATTACGGTACGATTTTTACTACAAATAAATGGCCAAAAGTAAAAATATAAACAATTTTCAGAAACAAACTTTATTTCTTGTTTTGTAGCCATAGTAGCATACATTTACGACACAAAATTTTAACATTTCAATGTTTTAAATTATTTCTTGATTTGCATTTCAGTGTGGAGGCCTACGTCATCGGTAGTTTCCTAAATACGGTTGTTCATAGCGAGAAATAAGGATAACTTGTTCAAGGGATCAAAGTAGAGAATCTTAAAAGAAACATATGATATAGACAAATACAAAACTAAATGTAGTACACTACAGAAATTACCTCAGTTTTAATTGTTGCCTTCTTCCTCCGGAACACGCATGAGATCTGCAAGGAAACGCGCTTTGGCATTTTTAAGAGCGCATTTAGTTTCTTTGATGAAACTCTCTTCTTCCATATCAACAAATCCTTTGTGGGAGAGGATTCCCTCTATTTAATTCAAAAGGAATATTCAAATATTTAATTACATAGGAATATTCAAATAATTAAATAAATTGGCACATGGTCCACAACAATCTCAGGTTTACTCACCTTTAACAACTTGCGTGATACGACAATTGAGCAGTCCTTTTTTCCATTTCCATTGTTTACCCTTTTGTCTCTTCTTCCCAGCCAGTTGATATCCTTTGAAAGGGAATCCGCAAAAACAGTCCTCCATGCCCGTTGAACGTAGTCGGCTTCAGAATTCTTCGTATTCCTCTTTCCCAAAAGGCGAATTTTTCTTGATAGCTATTTCGATGTACATGTCAAGATTTTTTAGACTCAAATGAAAAAAAAAATATTTAAATGATCCTACCAGTTTCCTTAGGTTTCCATCATTTTTTAGTAATTTTTCGTAGTCTTCCAATTCCTCAATACTCTTGAGAGGAAGAGAAGCGATGCCATCATGTATTTCAACGCCTCCGTCGTCTTCATCTACTGGCTTCATAGATTTCTGCAAAACATCCAACTTGTCATTGATTTTTGCCAAGGCAGTCATGTACTTTTCTTTGTTGGGTTTCATTGGCAGCGGGACAGGAGACTGAGCCGGTGTAGGATAAATTGGCGGAGGATTTCCTTCAGAATCTGAAATAAAAAATTTTTGAAACTGAAGAGTAAACGTTTGCAATTGAATCATTGTAAGTAAATTACATAGCTGCGGATTGTAATGCCAATATGGTAGCGGCTGCGCTCCCCAGTTGTAATGCACGGTATTGTAATGTGTGACTGGATGGGAAGTTTCTGAAATTGTACAAAACACAGAAAATAGTTAACAGTTATGAAGAAGTAGTTAAAAAAATCCCATTTAACTGATGCAATTACCAGATTGTTCTATTCCATATGAATCTTCATGGCCACTTGGATGAAACGAAGGGTCTAAATAACGCAAGAACATGTTAAAATATATTTAATAGAGGTATCTAAGTGTTACCAGTACCTGGCTGAAAAGTTTTCTTAGTGTATAATTCCATTTGAGACGTTGATGCTTCTGGACGTAACCCACTGCTAGTGTGCCCTAATAATAAACGCAATCATGTAACAATTAATGTCTTAAAATATGAAGTCTTGTCATTATACCTGGCTGAAATACTAAATCCACAGTAGACGACGAAGCCAACGCCGACGCCGAAGAATTGAACCGACCAATTGTCAATAAATCAATTTAACTATCTAACTTGCAATTAAAAATGAATTTTTTTGTAAAATTATTATTATTATTTAAAAATTTTAAAAATTATTAAGTGTTGAAATTGGCAACTACAAGACAAAGGATCGATTTCTAAGATGGAGACGTGTATAGTTGACGCAAGTTAGCGAGGTTTTCTTTGTTCAAAAAGTAACTAGTTGCTCAAACATCCATCGATCGGTTTTACTAATTTACTTCATTTCAGTTATCAGTTGTCAGGATACAGTTCCTCGTCTATAAGATTCCGAGTTTGTGATGTAAAAGGTATTTTACAACATTATGAAATAGTTCAGATATGTCATTGTATTGTAACAAAGGTGAATTCATTATGTACAGGTAAAAGTTTATAACTTCAACAACCTTCTATATTCATCCACACTATTTTCAAGACCTGGGTAATACACCAACATTACATTTTAGAGTGTCTACAACTAAGTACTCCATGTTATCTTTATAGGTATTGCAAACGTATCACCACCACATGAAGTAATGTGTAGTCATCCCGTTGTTCAACTGTGAAGCATATGCATAATATTGAATGTATCACTTTGATGTACAATTTTTACAATTTCATTGTAATAATTCACTGTCGTGTGTTTTCTCTAGGGATCAGAAATAAATCATCAGCTGTTATTTAATTAACGTGCAGTCATCCTTTTCCAACAGTGAATTAGTTGCATTATATTGAAGGTATTATATCGATCTAAAATATTTGTAACGTCAGTGTAAAGCAAATTTGTTTTTGTTTCAGGTTGCAGGTACCTCACATTCGGTATCACCCCAACAGCAACGAGCAATAAGTTTCCCAACTAACTATCTCCAAGATAACGATTGCAGTGATAAGCGCCAAGTAAGCCTTTCTGGTTAGTCATTTTTGCTTGCTGATGATGCTTTGTTTTTAAGATGATTAAGCGTAAACTGAAAGTATTTGTTGGTAAGCGACAAACAGCACGAAGAATTAGATTAGCTATCACTGAACAAACGAATGAGAATTCTAACGAAGTTACTGACAATCCTCCGGATATCAAACGTCATAATGTTGACCAGGCATCTGGTATTAATGTACTAGACAATAGTGATGCCGAAATAGTAGATTATGATGTTCTAGACAGTGATTGCGAGGATTCCGACGAAAGTCTGTCACTTGAACTTGGTGCCAGAACTTCTACTGACGAAGAAAGTATTGACGATTCTGATTTAAGTGATACATCCGATGCATTTGACTTTGATTATGAAGGTTCTTACTGCGATGCAACTGATTTTGACGTCGAATCAGTGAGCGACGACGACCAAGAAAAAGATCCCTTTTATTGGGATTATTTCGAAGGGAATGATAATTTATGGGAGAATAAGGAGCGTCAAGAACTATTTAGGAGTCGTCTTTCACATTGGGTCGTCGAAACAAATGTCCCCAGGAGTAGTGTTGACAAATTGTTGGCAGTTTTAAGAACTGAGAAAGATTTTTCATTTCTTTCAAAGTCTTATAAAACACTTTTAAAAACGAAACGAAAAGTAAATACAATCGAAGTAAACCCTGGCCGTTATTATGCTTTCAATGTATTGGATGTCATAAAATCTTCTCTTGCAAGTATTGATGTACATTTTGAATCTCCAGAAGTAGTACTAAAGATGTATGTCGGTATTGATGGACTGCCGTCCAGTAAGAGTACTAACAGCCAGTTTTGGCCTATTCTTGGTCGGTTGAAACTGGCAGGTGCATGTGTGTATTCCCCATGGGGTTTTATCATGGGAAATCAAAACCTGAGAACGCTAATGATTACTTACATCATTTTTTTCCTGAAATTTCTGAATTAATAGAGGGGGGTTTTCAGTACAATGGGAGTTTAGTTAAAATTGAAATAGAAGCCTTTTGCTGTGATGCGCCAGCGCTCAGTTTCATTAAATGCGTAAAAACTTGTGGTGGATATTTTGGCTGTATGAAATGCGAAACAGAAGGGGAGTACGTGCGTAACACAAATGGGAGGGTTACCTTGCCCCAAACTGATGCATTTATCAGAACGGACGAATCTTTCCGCGATCGTGATCAGCAAACGCATCACACGAGAATATCTGTTCTACAAAATTTGCCCATTAATATGGTGGATGCTTTTCCCGTCGACCCAATGCATCTAGTATATTTGGGTGCAGTGCGTAAAATACTTCACAAATGGTGCAATCAGAGAAGAAGCATGAAAGTAAAAATTTCAAAGCAGATGATTACTGAAATTTCCCAGATTTTAGATGATATTGCGAAATTAATTCCAGTTGAATTCAACCGTCAAACAAGGTCTTTGGATGATGTTTCTCGTTTAAAAGCAACTGAATGTAGGTTGATGCTGCTTTATGTTTTACCTGTAATATTAAAGCACAGACTACCAGACCAAGTGTATCAACATTTCATGCTTCTCCACATTGCCATTAGAATTTTGTCATGTAATGAAAAGGTTAAAGATGAAGCTAATATTGAATAAGCGAATCAACTTTTAATTCTTTTTGTTGAGCAATCTCCTGACATTTACGGAGATTTAGCTTACAAGTTTTATTACCTACAACATTCACAATCTGATTCATTTGGCCGACGACTGTAGAAGGTTAGGTGCAATGGAAACTTTTAGTTGCTTCTCGTTTGAGAATCATCTGGGTAAACTGAAAAACTTGGTTCGCAGCAGTGCGTTGCCTCTTGAACAACTTGTGAATCGCGTAACTGAGTTTGAGTGCAACCCACCTGTGTTTTGTGAAACAAATAACAGAGAAGCCGGCGATACTAAACTAATTTGTGAACACTACACTGGCCCAATGATTCGGGGTATGACTGGGATGCAGTTCGAAAAAGTACTATATCGGGGTCTTAAATTAAGCTGCAAGAGTCCAAATAATTGTGTTATCATTCAAGGCGGTGTCACGGTTTTAATTGATAATATCGTACAAAAAATGAATAGTCAAGTTCTTTTAATTGGCAAACGATTTCTAATTGGCGAGGAGTTATCTGACTTCAATGGACTTCATTCTACAGCGCTCGGCGTTGAAGTTGTAAACACTCTCTCTAATGTCCTTGAAATTTGGCCTTTGAATTATGTGTTATTTAAGGCCATGAAAATTCCCGTGATTCATGATAATTCTTCCATTGAAAGTTTCGGTATTGTATCATTAATCAACTTCGGTTTAGGTTAAAGTTATTGAAAATCCTTCGAGGTAAAGAATTTTATATTTTTTGTTCACATTTCAATACATTAATTCTCTTTTATTGATATAGGGTTATAGGCAACATCAATCCGCCGTGGTGAAACTGATGATGGAAAATCCTGGAAAAGAACATCAACGAAAATATGCACAATAATATCTTTTTCATAAATTGCTTTGTTCACTTATCAATTTAAATAAAAAAAAATTTAAACAACCAACATTTATGATTATTTCTTTAGTTTCTAATTTATTTCAGATGAAATTTTTTAAGCTAAATATTTTGTATTATCAAATTCAATAAATAATAAGCCTGCGACTTTACAAACAGATGAGATGTAAATCCAAGATATCCACAAAATATCTCCAAGATAGAAATCGCATGTATCTCATTGATATGTAATGTGATATATCTTAATGGTATCTGGTAGATATCTTAGAAATGTAAAACAGCAGATGGACATGTTGACTGATAGACATAAATTTTGTTGTCATGAAAATAGCAAAGATTGGGATCCAACGACAATGTTAGATACCATGTCAATATCATAATTTTATTTATTAGACCAGTTTCCCTCGAAAAAGATGATGAATGAACGACATAAAAAAAGGATTTATCTCGATGATTGCTATAATTGAGAAAAGGTAATGCTGGAGATTGATGATGGACTGGCCCAAGTTATATTGAAAATCAAAAAATCATTCCCCTTATTAACGGAATATTTACTATGAATGTAGGTAGCGAGTCAATGGACAAATGCCCTTTTATATATTGTCTGTATCAAGGATTCAAGGGAAATTTTTAAAGATAATATAAAAAAGTAATGCAAGACCCATATTTTTCTGAAAGTACTAATATAAAATACGCAAAACATAGTCCATTAATTTCTTTGCACATGTTAGATAATACTTTTGCTCAAGTAAATAAGAAAAAATCGTTAAGATTGCAGGGGAAATGTGCCGCCATAGATACATATGATGATGTTAAAAATTGGCGGAATGAACAAGCGAAAAAGCAAGAGGATGTAAAAGACACTTAGCGTTTTCTGAATTTACTAAATATGAATGACAAACAAAAATAGAGAAATGGGTTCCAGGAAGGTTCATTTTCCAATATGTTAAATCTGCTGACACGTTTATGTATGAATTATCATTCATTGTTAGCTGTTCACTTTTTAAATTGTGATGAAATACGAAAGACGTAAAGATTGTAGTGTCAAGTAAGTTGGTTGGTTATCAAAGAACTTTAGCCAAAGAAGTGGAAATAACTTTTTCTTACAGTGAATCAAAAATCTTCAAATGTTTTAAAAGTGTAGAAATAACATATATTAAGAATTTCAGTTCCTTCTTGTGGGCAGTAGTGATACAATGCTTTATTCGAACAGAAAAACCAGTGTTGTAAGCTACAAGGCAAAGTTACACCTCTTCGATTTTTTACGTTAATTTCTACATCCTGTCCCTCCATGATATTTTTTATTAAATTCAATTATACGATCACAAATATTTGGTTCATTAATAATTATTACCGTTTTCCCGGTGCAACATTGGATGGAAATGATGTTTTTTCATCAAAATCCATAATGTTGGCCTACAATAAAATCTATTTCATTCGACAATGCTATTGCCAATAAAACTTTTCCCAGCATTAGTTGTGTTAATTATAATGACTGATCTATCCATTACAAGCTTTTACACCTGCAAAGAAATTTTGCCTTTTGCAATCCCATTGAAATTTGCTATTTCCTTTACCCATTTCACTGAGGTATCAATGTCATCATACGAATGTGATGGTGTTAAAATTTTTCGGAATGAACAAGCAACAAAGCACAAGGGTGTAAAATACACTTAGCGTTTTCTTAATTTACTAAATATGAAGGAAAAACAAAAGTAGAGAAATGGGTTCCAGGAATGTTTATTTTACAATATGTTAAATCTGCTGACACGTTTATTGTGAATTATCATTCATTGCTGTTCACTTTTTAAATTGCGATGAAATACGACAGACGTAAAGATTATTTAGTGTCAAATAAGTAGGTTGATTATCAAAGAAATTTAGCCATAGAAGTGGAAATAACTTTGCGAAAACGACACCTGCTACCTTCGACACTGGCTACCCCGACACTGGCTACCCGACACTGGCTACCCAAAAGGCCGGCACTGGCTACCCCGACACCGGCTACCCGACACTGGCTATCCCCAATTTGCTACCCTTGGAAAACGGTAGTAAAACAGAATACTCTCCTGGCCATGTGTGTTGTGGCTGGCTGATATTGACTTCCCACAAAGTTATCCCGTTCCACTTTCATTATTTTAACTAATTTGCCGCTGCGTAGCAAACAAAACGAATCAGATTTGGAATCTGGTTTGACGGATTTCACTAGGTTTTCTAACTGGCTTTTATGAAACCGTCGATCAAGCTGTTCCATAAGTACATTATTATCTATTTCATTTAATCTCTGCACAAGCTGGGCCAAAGGTTTTTAGTGTTTTTCAGCAAGTGCTTGAGTTTGCTGACATTATTAGTTTTAAATTTGAAACTACTAATTTCATCAAGTGGGACGTTGAAGTAAAGGCAATCGTTTGCCAAGTGGATTAAATTTTGCATATTGTATGTTACATTGTGCTTCCCGTATAAAGAGGGAATGAATTAAAAAATTCGCAAATACAAGTACCAGCATATTTACTTGGGAATATATACTTAACCAAATGGAATAACTACGACGCAAAATTCAACTCGTGGGAGCCAATTGAGAATATGAAACACTGCTCGGATAAATTAAATCGTTTTCGATAAAGGTAAAGTTTAAACGAAATTAATAGCAATTCAAAATTCAACCATGTTTCATTTTTTTATAGTAGTTTTACAAATTGTTGGAGAGATTTCAAGACATTATTTGAAGCTGATTGAACTACATCAGCGTCCAGATCTCATTCCTCACTCACCTGAAACAAGCGACCCGCCTCTGAAATCCCTTGAAAGCGACGTCGTTGTGGGTTCGGAATTAGCCATGTATAAAAATTACATCAGTTCGTTGGAAGAGGAAACACCAACACCGGAAGAAAATTTTCAATTGAAGTTAATGGAATTGGAAATTGCAACAATTGTCATTCATGGCTGGATTTCAATCTGCCTATTTTTAAATCATCATTTTTTTGTTGTGCAACATCAGAAACACCAACCACGGAGCCTGGCAAAAAAGGTATTTTTAAATTCTATTAATTTCTATTCCAACAGAGTTTTAATTCGCGATCTTTATTTTCAATGTAGATGAAGATCAAAACGGTCAGCCGGAAAAAAATTTGTAAGGTGAAAAAGTCGACGTCATCCAGCGATCTAGTCCTCTGTCGACTCCGTCATCTTCCGCCTTCCCAGTCAACTGCTCGCGTTCAACAGCAGGATCACGTTTTATAACGAACAACGTGATCCATCTCAACGAGCTCTTTCTGAAAATTTTGTTGGCGCTAATAAGTTTATCCAAGGTATTAAGACGAAGACAGAATGTCTCAATTATTAGAAATTAAAATTAGAATCATTATAAAATCAAATTTTTATTACAAATAATAATAAATAATAAGTTAAATAATATGAATTTGGGAATTCGGAACTATGGACGAAGGGCTAAGAAGAATGCGCATGGCTGCATGTAAAAGTATAAAATGCGCATATTTTTCCTCCGAAATAATATATCCTTCATCACAACAGGACCAGAATATAGTAAAAAAAGAACGATATTCCATTTTCTGTAAAATGGAAGATGCTGCCGAAGAAAAAGAGATTTTTACCTGTAAATGGTATAGTTTAAAATTTCTATTTCTTGGGTAAGCAATAAAAATTTTTAAAAACTCTATATGCCCGTTAGGGAACCATGTCCGGGATTAACGATGCACAATTTGTCTGAACAAGAGTACACAATTTTTAAAAAATTATTCAAATTATTATTTTAACTCTATATTGCTTTTTAGAAAGAACTTCACCAAACAAATCTTATTCATCCTCAACCGAAAAAAGCAAACTTTTTTACCATGACCGATGAAGAATGGATTTATTTATACTGGGATCAATTCGAAGAAGATGGTGATAAGAAAGAGAAACAAGATGATAAGGAAGACAAGAATGAAGAGGAGACAGCTAAAGAGGAAGAAAAGGAGACAGTTAAAGAGGAAGAAAAGGAAACAGCTAAAGAGGAAGAAAAGGAAATAGCAGCAAAGGCCAATGAAGAAAAGCCAGCTGAGAACGAATTGGCAGTACCAGAACCTAGTAAGTCAGCCAAAAGGAGGATGAACTTTCAAGAAAAATACAAGTCAAAGAAGCAGCATGCCGCCAAACGCTCGAAAACGAGACCTAACGTTACAGAGAAAGAAATTGGGAATCTCGCAAAAAACTTGGCAGAATACTGCAATTCAGGTAAAATGCATATAACTTTAAAGAAATTAGAAACTAACATCTATTAAACAATTGCAGATGACAGCGAGTAGAATAGCTGAGTTTTCGTTCTCCTAAATTCATAGTAAGCATCCAACAAGAAATTCCCTGCAGTTACCTCTTCCTTTTGTAAAACATTTGTGAATTGCTTTTGGTCAACTTCTTTGAATACAAAATTAGATCACTGTGGTCTAAAATGCTTAACTTCAGCCTGAACTCAACTTAACTCATTAGTAAAACATGAATACAAAAACTTTTAAGGGTATACTTTCGTTGAATGGTTATCTAATTATTTGTGCTTCAAAACATCATTATCATCATAACATCAAGTAATCTATGCAAAAAGGAAATTTTATGATATTGGTACTTGAAAAAAAGATTATTATCCCAAAGTCCACTGACTACTGATGTTTCAATACACGGTAAGCTTGGGAAAAACACGGTGAACTTGCCTTTGAGTATGGATCGATTACATGCTGCAGATAGAAAATATTTGGAAATTTCTCTATTAGGACCTATTTAAATCCTTGCTAAAAACTTGGCAGATCACTGCAATTCAGTTAAAATGCACCTAATGTTCAAGAAATTAGAAACTAAAATCTAACATTAACAATTGGTTAATTGCAGATGACAGCGAGTAGAGTTGCTGAGTTTTCACTCTCCTAAATTCATTGTAAGCATCCGTTAAGAAAGTTCCAGCAGTTATACCTCTTCCTTTTGTAAAACATTTGTGAATTGCTTTTGGTCAACTTCTAGAAATAGTGTAAACATAATTTACCTGGGTGGGATGTAAGTTTGATGATTATAACTTAAAAACTTGTATACCAATTTCAGATGAACATGTCAATCTAGGTCATTGTTTCAAAAAGGAAGTTGAAAAAGGCTGCATTCTTTTGCTGATGCTGAAGATTCCATATGAAGCTTTAGCTGCTTCCACAATGCACCTTCAAAAAACAAAGTTGACACCATTGAAAAAGAGGTTGAATGTGCAATATGACTTTACGACGTAAGTCTACAATGTGTTCCCGCCTTCCCTGTGCCAAACTCGTCGGTGAAATGAGAGAGGTTCCTCAATTTATCGACTGCGATCCGGGTTTTTTAAACATAAACTGTTCATACCCATATAAATCTAGTAAAATACACAGTGTGATTGTACAGTCTTGCGAAAAGAAAAACTGAGGGAAAGGCCTCTTTGTTTACCTTTACTTGTTTTCCTTTACCTATCTCCATGGAGCTGCTCAACAGAATTCCATCTGAGCAGGTCAGCTTGAATCTTGAATGGGCCGAGGTTACAGGATTTTCAACTAAAACTAAAGGTCGCCCTCAATTCAACATTTTCCTTCAATCTCAGACTTTTCAATTTGTAAACATTCCATGTTACTTTTTTTTAGAAGAGCCAGAAGAGGTTTGTTTAAGTTACAAAAATGAGGGATTAGTGGAATGGCAAAATTTATGGAATTTTCAAGAAAGAAGATGGGCGGAAAATTTTCCCTGAGTCCAGTCATTTTTATCTTGTCGTTTTCAAATCCTTTCCAACAAGATGTATACCAAAGTAAGAGTAATTATTACTGGGTCAAGAACATCCCCAGTGATTTCAGATTCTTTGTATCCACAGCAAGCGTAAGTTTTTTCTCTAAATAGTTCTCTTAAGTAACCTTGTCTAACTGGAGTCTCTATTACATACAGAGAAAGTCTTAAGACCGAAGAAATCTCATCAGAATTGTATCCTAAGCCAGCGTAAGTTTTTGCTCCATAATCTGTTAAATAACTTAGTTTAATTTACATTTAAACATAAACTGTTCATACCCACATAAATCTAGTAAAATACACACTGTGATTGTACAGTCTTGCGAAAAGAAAAACTGAGGGAAAGGCCTCTTTGTTTACCTTTACTTGTTTTCCTTTACCTATCTCCATGGAGCTGCTCAACAGAATTCCATCTGAGCAGGTCAGCTTTAATCTTGAATTGGCCGAGATTACAGGATTTTCAACTAAAACTAAAGGTCGCCCTCAATTCAACATTTTCCTTCAATCTCAGACTTTTCAATTTGTAAACATTCCATGTTACGTTTTTTTCAGAAGAGCCAGAAGAGGTTTGTTTAAGTTACAAAAATAAGGGATTAGTAGAATGGCAAAATTTATGGAATTTTCAAGAAAGAAGATGGGCGGAAAATTTTCCCTGTGTCCAGTCCTTTTTTATCTTGTCGTTTTCAAATCCTTTCCAACAAGATGTATACCAAAGTAAGAGTAATTATTACTGGGTCAAGAACATCCCCAGTGATTTCAGATTCTTTGTATCCACAGCAAGCGTAAGTTTTTTCTCTAAATAGTTCTCTTAAGTAACCTTGTCTAACTGGAGTCTCTATTACATACAGAGAAAGTCTTAAGACCGAAGAAATATCATCAGAATTGTATCCTAAGCTAGCGTAAGTTTTTGCTCTATAATCTGTTAAATAACTTAGTTTAATTTACATTTATACTTACAGAGCAAGCCGTGAGGCCACTGATGTTTGCACCCCTGTTTTCGACGGAAAAAAGCGAAAATATCTGGTGAGTGAAAATATCTTGTGATCTAGTTCAAAATAAAAATTTTGGTATACAGCAGATATCAGGGTGTCGGTAATCTGCATGACGCATGACGGTATTCTGCATGAATTCATGCATGGCTGCTCAAAATTTTGAAAACCATTCATGCAGATTACCATCTTTCGATAGCTACATATTTTATGTAATAATAACTCCTATTTCACGTTATTTCATAGAAATAAATAATTTAAATGACTACCGACTACCGTGTTGACAAATTAGAATGGTCGTTTTGGGCCTATTATTGACAGTTTTGCCTTTATTAATTTGCCTCTTCGAAATGTGTTTTTAGGGATTAGGATCTGGCTCGAAAACGTAAGAGAAACCACCTTTCGGCTGCATCGCAACTTTGGAAACGGTCTCCATAGAATAAAGAAGATTCATTATCTCGGTTATGTTAACAGATGACATCTTCGTACGATGATTTAAAAGCGAATGACTTGATCCCTGCGATAAAACCCATCCTTTCCACAGGTTTATTCAACCAGCGCGCCCTATGTTAAGCACAAGGATTTATCTGTTGGCCTTAATTTTAGACCCATAGAAGTCATATCGGCCTTAATATTTAGTGGAATCAAGCTGGCTTCCGCAAGGGGCGCGACGGAGTGTAAAAAAAATGGCTACCAGGCAGAGAGGGAAAAGGGAAAAATGAGCCTCTCAGTAAAATTAGTCATATCTCAACCAATAAAATCCAGATAAGAAATTTCTTTTGGATTTTGGTGGTTGAGATGGTAATAAACCTTTTTAAAAAATAAGTTTTTGCTTTTGCTTCCCCGCTTTTCAGAAAAGCGATGTCAAAGTACTCCCCATTTCTGACAAAATTCAAAAACCCTAACTTTAACTCTTAATATTTCGTAAACGGGTGAAAATTTCGTCTTTTTGCAAACGCAGGTAAATCCGGCGTGCAAAGACGAACATGATAATATTTTTTTAAGATTTTTAAGGCCTTTTTCCGGATTTAGATCTGGAAAGCTGCTCCGGGATTATGGTCTACTTGAGTCGTGGATCGCTTGTTAAATATCAGCTACATCTTCAACTTTTAAAATTGGCGGAAATTTGAATAACTTTCATTGGTTGAAAGAAGCTCGTGAAATCTATTGCCATGCCGGTCTGACAGGGCAATAGCCATACAGGGCTATTGCCCTGTCAGTGATAAAAGCCCCATCTGGTGACGAATTTTGGAAGCCTTTTTGAATCCAAATAAATGCTGTGTAGAATTGTCAAATACGTTAGCAAGGGATGTTTGCGATTTATTTTCATAAAATAAAAATTTAAAAAAATAGCATATGACCATGATATTAACTACCAAAGTTTTAAAAAATGGTAGCCTTTCTAAATCAACATTCAACATGAATGCTATGTAAAATAACGACCCTGTAAGTTGTAATATGGGGCGTTATCACAAAATTTATTTTTAAATTTGTTTTCGTAATAAAATAAACCTCGATTGGAAATTTGTTTACTACACGAAAATAATTTCTCGTTTTTTTTAAATTTTGCCATGTTTTGATCCAACAAAACCAGTTTAATTAAAGTAAGCTAGGTTATATTAATTCTGGAGGATTTTATAAAATTTCGTATCATTTTGGACGAATAGTTTTTAAAACTTGTTTATGGTAAAACATAATTTTGAAAAACGCAACGTATTTGTTGTGTTTACAAAACACAATAAATATGTTGCGTTATGATTTAAAGCGTGTAAATTACATAGTTTCATTTACAATAACAAACTGAGTCACCCTCAGCCTCAGTCTCCCCCCTTGACCTTGTTTGGCTGATGAAGGTTGAGCCGGAGTTCTCAGAAGTCAAAATGGGGTATGAGCCTTGGAGGGGTTGTTTACGACCTTGAATAAACATCGACCAGCAACGTGAATCACCTTTTCTGCTGATTGATTCCCACGTAACGCGTAAATAAAACAAAAAAGATACAAGAAAGATTTCAACTAATTAACCGACGGGACTCCCGTTTTATGCAGAACTGGCTGCGCATGGTTCACCGTTCACCCTCTTATTTCTGAGAGAATTAACGGAAATTCATTAGGATAACAAAAAAAATCATGAACATAGGAAATATTGCCATCCTGATACTACTTAAAAAAAGGATCCGTGAATCGTTTCACTTTTTGAAGGCTTTTCTTCCCCCGGGTCGATTATTTTTTAAGTACTGCAATCACCGCATATTAATTAACAAAACAACGTTAAGTTATATTTTTTAAACAAGAAAGTTCACTGAATTATAAGGATCAACCTGATACCGTGACATTGAAATTTTTCATCTTTCTACCTGTGTATTCCTGCGCCAATTATATTTTTTAGTTTATAGAGTTTCTGTTATAAAATTTTAATTAGTGTCCTGCCTTCCTACATTGCTTCTAATTTTACACAAGAGTGTGTTTACCGTCACTCGTGTACTATCTGTCTCTCAATTGATTTTTTAAATACAAGAACCACCGAAAATGTTTTTTTCTTGTATAAAATATCACCCTCCTTTCAATCACTGATTTGTGATTTTCTTATTTTTATGTTTTATTCACTGATTAGTTTACACATTTCCGCGATGATTTCTTTTGACATTAAAGTGCACCGTGTCTTGTAGGCTATAGCGTTTTAACTAGCACGTTCCTTTAGCCTTTATTATGCCTTTTTAATTGAATGATTACTTTTTTGCACTTATTTGCACTGAACAAGATGAAAAAAACGCTTACTGTATTATTACGGTTATCTTGATCAGGGGCGAAAGTAGATCTGAAAGATGCGTATTTTACGGTGGCGGTTAAAAAATCGCACCACAAATACTTGCGATTTCGTTGGAAAGAGCGCGTTTTTTAGTTTAGTTGCATGGCCTTTGGCCTCGCGCCCGCGCCCAGAATTTTCACTAAAATTCTGAAAACGGTCATGGCCTTTTTACGTCGACAAGGCATCAGGCTGGTCATCTATTTAGATGATATTCTGATTTTGAACGAGTCGAAGATTGGGCTGAAAGCGGACGTCAATACGGTTATTGACCTCCTCCAATCGCTCGGCTTCCTGATCAATTGGGAAAAATCGATCGTCGTCCCGACTCAGACGATATTTAGGCTTGATCGTTGACTCGACCGACCCTTCTTTCTCGCTCCCTAGCAGCAAGGCGTAAGCAGTCAAGAGGATGTGTGAAGGTGCTCTATCCGAAGGTAGAGTATCCTTACGAACCCTGGCCTCGATACAGGAAAACTTTTTTGGGGCGATTCCGGCCATCCCATTCGCGCAGGCACATTATCGCAGCCTTCAGCGTTTTTATATTTTAAATGCGCAGCGGGTCGACTTTAACTTGGAAGCGGAAGTTTGCTTATCACCTGGCGCCCGGCTAGACCTCAACTGGTGGGTGGCCAACATTGAGAAAGCAAACGGAAAAATGTTTTTTCCGCGCGACCCAGATTTCGAGATTTTCTCGGATGCATCGCTGACAGGGTGGGGAGCGGTATGCAACGGGATTACAACGCGGGGCCCTTGGACGTTGCAAGATAAAGATAAACATATCAACGAATTAGAACTCCTGGGCGCGTTCTTTGCGATCCAGTCCTTTTGGCGAAAGAGTCGGGCATTGCCGTTCGAATATTCTTGGATAATTCGACAGCCGTAAGTTACGTTAATAATTGCGGCGGAACGAGATCAGCCGCTCTCACAGCCACCGCCAAGGCCATTTCGGCTTGGTGTGAGGCGAGGAATATTTCGGTGGAAGCGGTCCATCTTGCGGAGGAACTCAATACAATAGCGGATCGTGAATCTAGAGCCGAGGCCGACGCCAGCGACTGGCGTCTAGACGCAAATATGTTCTCTTTAATATCGTAAATATGGAAGATGGACACTGATCTGTTCGCCGCGTCTTGGAACAATCAGCTACCCCAGTTTATTTCATGGGGGCCCCAGCCCGGGGCCGTCGCGGCCAACGCTTTTTCCGTCAGTTGGAAAGATATTTGCGGCTATGCGTTTCCCCCCTTTTCCGTAATTTTTAAATGCCTTGAAAAACTCCGGCGGGAGAAAGCGTCGATTATACTAATCTGCCCATCTGGACAGGCCAACCCTGGTTTCCGGTTTTATTGGAGCACGCAGCCGACATTCCCCGGCTCCAGCGTCCGTCGCCAACGCTACTAACATCAGCGTGGGGCGAACCTCACCCCTGCTCCGATCCGGCGCTCTGAATCTAGCCGCTTGGAAACTCTCAGGCGATCTTACGACGTGCGGGGCTTTTCGCGATCGGCTATCGAGCTTTTCCTGGCTGGGAGCCGTGGCAATACAAACGCTGCCTACGAGTCCGCCTGGGTCAATTGGGGAAATTGGTGTGTGGAACGGAATTTCGATCCCCTGTGCAGTGATCTAGCCTTAGTGTCAGCTTACCTTGCTCACCTCCACGCATCCGGTAAATCATACAGCACTATAAATTTACACCGCTCAATGTTGTCAACGACTCTGCCGTCCATCGATGGTTCACCGATCGGGCAACACCGGCTCATAATTAAACTTCTGAGAGGATGCTACAATCAGAACCCGCCAAGGCCCCGTTACGATTCCACATGGGATCCGATTCGCGTCCTTCAATTTATGTCCACGTTGGGCAGTAACGAGTTCCTGCCCCTGCCATCGTTATCCGGAAAATTAGTCATCCTTCTAGCTCTCGCCACTCTGCTAAGAGTGTCGGTCTATCACGATAGGTAATTGTAATTGTAGTAGGAAGGAGTGAGAGGTTCACCGAGGTGCTCACCCTACCCCCAAAGTATGTTTCGTTTTCAGTTTAGTTTGGCTTGTGGTTTGGTTAATAGCAGTTGCTATAAAATATATATTGGCATTATAATAATTTATAATGCCAACACAGCTGCTATAAAATGTGTGGTGGTAAATCAACACGAGTCTACACGTCATTTCTTAGCCACAATACACACAGATTATACGTGGAGCCACATGTTCTCTTATCATGCATTCATGTGCGCTGTGTTAGGTGAAAGAAATCCAACAAATAATAGTTGAATAAACATAGCTATTGAAACCCCATTTCAGTTATTGACGCAAACTTTTGCCCATCTGTCGTGTAGTTGTCTTCCGTGGCTATAAAAGGCCAGAAACAAGCCGAATTTATCGAAACCCCGCTTCCACGAAATATTTCAATAAATATATTAACCAATAGAAATGACTTTACTCTTATCTCTCTATTTTGCCTGCTGCGTGGCATTCGCATCAGCCGGAATGGTAAACTTGACTTTAAATATATTATTTCTTTTGAAGGAAGTGTTTTTATTTCTTGTTTGTTATGCCATTTTCCAGCAAAATGAGGCGATGATGGACAATCTGAGAGAGGTGTGTCCGTTATCAGGGCCGCCACCATTGGCCGTCTTTATTATGCAGCAGTTCTTTTCAACTAACGTGAACGTCAGTCGGGCCGATTACTTGGGTCGCCCAGCACTAAAAGTGGCTTTCACTGACGAATATCAAAAGAACTATGCTATTAATGGGGTGGTACAAGCCAACGCCTACGTTAGAATCCCATTGACCTATTTCTACGAAGGCACTATCGAAGTTGACATTGCAGCCGAACGTAACAGCTACGCCGATGAATTTAGTCGCGCCTTTGCAGGTGTTGCTTTCCGCCTACAACCTGATATTAATAAGGAAACTTACGACCTGGTCTACTTGAGAATGACCAATGGGTTATTAAGTAATCCTCCGCCGCCAGAACCTAGAAATGTTCGAGCCATTCAATACATTTCCCCTCCCAACTGGCATTTCGATACTCTGCGCGAGCAGTTCCCTGGGCAGTACGAAGCTGGAGCAAAAATTGCAGAGAAACGTTGGAATCATCTTCGCATAACCGTCAAGAATAACACAGCGAGTGTTTTCATCGATTACGACCCAAAAGCTGTTCTTAGTGTATCTATGTTGGGCACAAGATCCCCGGGCCCCATTGCTTTTTGGGTTGATGATGCCACCACCGCTTATTTCTCAAACTTGCAAATTTATTAACCCCATATACTGATACTTGACCCCATTTCCCTAAATTCTTATTCAATAAACAAGCATAAGCAACCTTTTTGTTTATTGTTTTAACCTATTTGAAAAAAGAAACTTTATTGTACATGTTCGTACACTGTTTGGAAGGAACTGGTGCCATTCGGTTGTACGAAAATGGTTTCCACGTTTTCCAAATGGCTTATTACAGGAAATAACTCATATCCATAAAAGAAAATCCAGACCAACCACAGAGTTCATTAAAACTTTCGAAGTATAATAGGGTAGACTAAGAATGAATAGATGTTGGAACAATTCTATAAATTGTTTGCCCTAGCTTACTTTCTCACGCTAGACTTCAGCGTGAATTATTGTTTTATGGGGAGGGTATAGCCTTCCGACTTTGGTCAAAATCTGCAAAAATCGACATCTCATGAAATTCGACAAAAATCCCACGGTATAATCAAAATTGAACGCTGATTCTGATTAAGAAATTCATTTGGTCGTCAAACTAGCCATTTCAAAATTATACGAAAACAAATTGCTGTTAGCGCACCAACTTCATTTTTGGATTTTTACGTTTTTTTTCAAAAACTATAACACCAACGTAAAAATAAACTTGATTTTCGTGATTTCCATTCAATTCTGAATCGAAATGATGTATTGAAAGGAAAATTTAAAATTTGGCCAAAACTGAAAAAGTGGGAAGGGTATAAGCCTTCCCACTTTTGTCAAAATCTGCAAAAACCAATATCTCATGAAATTCAACAGAAATCACACGGTATAATGAAAATTAAACGCTGATTCTGATTAAGTAATTCGTTTTGTCAATACATGATTTTGATTCAGAATTGAATGGAAATCACGAAACCAAATGCCTCGAGTGAAACCAAGGACCAAATGAAATTGACATATCCACTTCCTTGAAGAATAAGAAGAAATCGTTAGTTAGTGACGAGGAAAAAAAAAAAAATTCGCACATCGCGAAGAAATTGGCCCAGCAATCCAGTCCACGAACCGTTGCCTTTCGTTTCGTCATGTGAGCCCAACTGATGAACGTCCGTGGGAACGGAAATTTCGTATCTGCAGGATGAATAAAAATCAACGCAAACAAAACCGAATCATCTATGAAACGTATGAGTAATAAAATTCATGTTTTCTCCTTACGTGAAGTTAAGGAATTTCGCGAGGATGTAAATCAATTTCGACTCCAACATGCCAATTTTATTGATGGCCACATTGGGCAAATTAGCAAGTGGATTCTGAGAGCACACATCGTTACTGGTTGTTAACCTTAATGAACCAAACGTAGTCTTGCCACTTACGTAATACGAAGTGATTCGAAGATGGCCGTGGATCCGTTCACACGGGCATTGGTCCATTAATAAAATTGCAATCAGAATAATAAAGCCAGATGCGATATAGTCGACCTCATCTTGCGACGACCAAAACAAAAGTGATTGGCCCCCGCTTGTAGCAAGAACTAGAGTTGAATAAATACTCCGTGTTCGGTCGCTATTTTCGTAGATATAGCGTTTCTTTTTTTAGCGATTATTGTCTGTCAAACGCTCGTTATCAGCGAGCGAATCGCATTTCGTTGAATCATTATTAATGCCCGTTTCATCAAAGACGTTATCGTGGTGGTGGATGTGCTGTTTCTCGTCTTTTAGATCTTCGAATAATAGATGACATTCTGGGGCGTGATGCCGTTTCTCTTGAAAGACTTTTCAAGATGCCAACTTGCTGGGAATGTCCAGCGCAAAATTGTTTACGTTTCTCTTGCTCACCCTACCCCCAAAGTATGTTTCGTTTTCAGTTTAGTTTGGCTTGTGGTTTGGTTAATAGCAGTTGCTATAAAATATATATTGGCATTATAATAATTTATAATGCCAACACAGCTGCTATAAAATGTGTGGCGGTAAATCAACACGAGTCTACACGTCATTTCTTAGCCACAATACACACAGATTATACGTGGAGCCACATGTTCTCTTATCATGCATTCATGTGCGCTGTGTTAGGTGAAAGAAATCCAACAAATAATAGTTGAATAAACATAGCTATTGAAACCCCATTTCAGTTATTGACGCAAACTTTTGCCCATCTGTCGTGTAGTTGCGAGACCCTAAGGGTCTTTATTCCCAACCCTCAATCCTCCCGCTCATTCTTCTATTCCCACATCTTAAATGTTGCATTTTGTACGGGCCATTTCCCAGGATTCAACCGGAGAGGCATTCCAAAAGAGGCCGGGCAGGAGGCAGCACAGGCCAACCAACGTGAGCAAACGGCCTGCCAAAAAATTGTCCGTCTCTTTCCCTCTGGACTCAACATATTGTTCCCCTCAAGAAGCCATTATCTCTTTATGTAATCTCTATTCGGCTTTTTCTGACAAGCAGTCAGTTTTTTATGCCTCCAAAGAAATTGTTTCTTTTTTCCAATGTTGCCCTTATATTCTGTATGTCAAGTACTTCTTGTTTCAACGTTATTGTTTTCGGCACGCGGCCACCTCAGTATAAGTCTGAGGAAAAGGGGGCGTGCAGCGGCCGACGAAGGCTACATAACCTTCAAATCTTTGAAAATGCTAAAATAAAATAGTTCTACACCCTTAGGGTCTCTCTCATTCCTTCCTACTACAATTACAATTACCTATCATGATCGCAGAGCGATCACTCTGGTAATTTTCAATTAAGGTAGGAAGACGCGGAAAACTCTGAAATGACGAGCTTTACAAGCTGAACTCTGAAAACCACAGTTCTTAAAGTAAGCGCCTTGGGTACAGCATTGCCGGTTTACAATACTGTGGAAAATAATTTAAGCTGAAAAAATAATTGCGAGCCCGAAGGGCGAAGCTAATAGTCGCATACGCAGAAAAAAAAATACCATGTCACTTTGTCTGTATGTATGTAACGCTCCATAGCTCGGGCGTTTCACGACAGATTTCGGACTTTTTGGTCTTAAAATTACACAAAAAATATGCGGTGCGACCAGAACAAAAATAATTTCATTTACTTAATTAGTTCTCCTTAAACGTTTTGATGTATTCAGTCTGTCAGTCAACACTCAACAGGCTAACAGCCAAACAGTGTCAAACACAATGAGTGTGTGAGTTCATAACAAATTTTACATTTCAGATTATGCAAGGAAGGTATTTTAAGCAAAGTCGATATGGCAAAGTTTACTTTAAAATAACACCGCTGGAGTATGAGAATTTTCTTCTACTGCATCATTTTGATCCAGGAATTATTTAACTTGTTGAAATATACTTACAATTAAAAATTTCATACTGACAAAAATCCTTATAATACAAATCAATAAATAAAAATAAAATGTGGATTAAAAAAAAATTTGCGTCTCTTGGGATTCGAATGTCTGATGGATTACGCTTGAAGTTAATTAGATTACGGAATAAATCCTAGTTAATCAATCAGCAAAATAAAATTACATAATTGATTAGTCAGGCTTGTTACCGTCGTGAAACAACGTTTACTTGATGTCACCGCTAACGAGAGAGTGACTCAATTATTCGATAATTTGTATTCTGTTCTACAGTTTAGAGCTTGGCGGTGAATAAATCCAAACGCCTTATCCAACACACCATAGGCGTTCTATAATATACGAATTTTGATAGTACTAATGAACATCGTACATATACAAACACACTGCTTTTAATTTAGTTTGACTTCCTTTATAGGTAGACTTCGATTTTAAAAATTAAAAAAAAACGATCTAATTGCGAGCTCGAAGGACTTAATTACTGTGATTTACGCTTCTTTTACGTATCTGCAGTAACCTGCAAAACACTAGTGCCATAATCTACAAGCAGAGACTTAGACTTAGACTAGAAAGACTGAGTTTCCCTATGTAGTTCACCACACACCCACAAGAGGCTCTGCAGTACTCCTCCATGGCTTAGATTAAGTTAGCTGGCAACGTCATGGCGTATCCTAGAAGGCTAGAACCTAGATACAAAAACAAACAGTGACTGAATGAGTGAATGCACGGCTACAAACGGTGTCTGTCGAAACTTCTTCTATTTTTATTAGTACTGTTTTCACTTCTTATTTACATTACTAGTACCATCGGTAACTGTTTTGAGTAGGGTACTGATTGTGTTCATTGGATTTATTTTAATTAACTATACGTATTTACGTGTACTTGGCTTAGTTTCTCACCACCGTGTCCCCACTAAGACCCCACTTTCCAATCGGACTTTCCTGCATAGGTAGTATTTTAGTATAATTAATATTGTATAATATGTAATTGAAGTTGATATAGCTAATTTTTATAATGTATGTTGTAATTCACAAGGCAAGAGCTTGAATTTTACAAAAAAAAATGTTCGGACACAGAAGCATGGTAAAATCATTATGAATTTCTCCAATTATTTGAAATAGTGAAGTAATTTGCAGTAAATTATTTATTAAAATTAAGGTAGGTTACAATGCTGTTGTGGATGAACAAATTGCACAGTATGTGAAGTCTGGCCTTAATAAACTCGACGATGAAGACACCCAGAATGTCCAGCAGCTGCCTCAAATACTTGAAAAAAAGGAGATGAAAAAGTACTGGGCTCAATGCTATAAATTGTTTTCAAAGTTTGACAAGGGCATTCAATTGGATTACGGTAATTGCTATAGAGCTTAATGGCTGGAAAGAGTTTCTCGCTTATATCTATTTAAAACCTTTTTCCTCCCTCTAGATTCGTGGTTTTCGGTAACGCCAGAACGAACTGCTCGACACATCGCAGAAAGATGCCGCTGCGACTTGATAGTTGATGCGTTTTGTGGAGCCGGAGGAAATTCCATCCAGTTTGCATTCAAGTGTGAAAGAGGTATTTTTATTACAATTTGACTGTAAGCAAGATCTGAATACTTATTCATTATTTGTTTTTTATTGTCTGTTTGTTTTGTTTTTTTAAATTGTTTTTTGAGTTAGTCATTGCGATCGATATCGATCCTTCAAAAATAGAGCTAGCTAGGCATAATGCATCGGTATACGGTGTAGCCGATCGAATTGAATTCATCGTCGGAGATTTTATTCAATTGGCTCCTAGTCTGAAGGCAGATGTAGTCTTTCTCTCGCCTCCGGTAATAAATTAACGTGGTATTTTTTTTCTATATTTATATTATACCATTGAAAATGTATGACGATGTATGTATGACTATATTGTTAATGAACTTTACATTTGCTTACATATTTTTTATTTATTTAATATTAGTGGGATGGACCAAAATACCTCTCAACCCCCCAATTGTGTTTGGAAGATATGCAACCTAATGGAATCGACATATTTGAAGCAGCACAAAAGATTACGTCAAACCTGGCTTACTTTCTTCCAAGGAACACTAATGTAGATCAAGTAAGAACAAAAGTTCAATTAAAATGTAATAAATCTCATTTCACAATTTAATATCTTGCAATATTTATTACAGCTGGTTGGACTCGCCACTGATGGTGTAGCTGAAATCGAACCAAACATCTTGAATAATAAAGTCAAAACTATTACCGCCTATTATGGAGAATTGATTCTTGAACCCTACAACGCTGTTGCGGGTAAACAAATTGCAAAGTACTTAAAGTCTGGTCTTAAAAAGCAACAAGATGATGAAACCCAGAAGGTCCTGCAGCTGCCTGAAATACCTGAAAACAAGGAGTTGAAAAAGTACTGGGCTCAACGCTATAAACTGTTTTCAAAATTTGACAAAGGCATTCGATTGGATTACGGTACTTCTTAGAGCTTTTGTTGGAAAGAATTTCTCGCCGATATCCAAAACCCTTTCTCCCCTCTCTAGATTCGTGGTTTTCGGTAACGCCAGAACGCATTGCTCGACACATTGCAGAAAGATGCCGCTGCGATTTGATAGTTGATGCGTTTTGTGGAGCCGGAGGAAATTCCATCCAGTTTGCATTCAAGTGTGAAAGAGGTATTTTTATTTCAATTTGATAGTTAGTGAGATCTGATACTTATTCTTTTTATTCATATTTTGTTTTCGTTTTTTTGAGTTAGTTATTGCGATAGATATCGATCCTTCAAAAATAGAGCTAGCTAGGCATAATGCATCGGTATACGGTGTAGCCGATCGAATTGAATTCATCGTCGGAGATTTTTTTCAATTGGCTCCTAGTCTGAAGGCAGATGTAGTCTTTCTTTCGCCTCCGGTAATCAATCAACGTGTCATTTTATTTTTCTATATTTCTATTATACCGTTGACAATTAATGACTGTATTATTAATAAACTTCAGATTTGCTTACATAGTTTTTATATCTTTAATATTTAGTGGGGTGGACCAAAATATCTCTCAGCGCCCCAATTTTGTCTGGAAGATATGCAACCTAACGGAATCGACATATTTGAAGCAGCACAAAAGATTACGTCAAACCTGGCTTACTTTCTTCCAAGGAACACTAATGTAGATCAAGTTAGTAAGAAAAAAATTTCAATTAAAATGTAATAATCTCATTTCATGTTTGAATATCTTGCAATATTATTACAGTTGATTGGAATCGCCACTGATGGTGAAGCTGAAATCGAACAAAACATCTTGAACAATAAAGTCAAAACTATTACCGCCTATTATGGAGGATTGATTCTTGATCCATGGTGACTTTAGATTTTATGCAAATAAAGAAATCGCACAGATCTACTGACTGAAAGATGTGACCGAGTTTTAGATCTCTTTCAGAAATAATGTATGAATTCCGATTATACTCAACCGATATATTATCCTAGACTTCGTACTGACTTCATAGTCGGTGATACTATACAAAACATGTTATTCCATAAATAGAAAATGTGGTTAGGATTAACATTTAACATTGACATTAATTGTACATACTGATAGTCTTCAAAAGGGTTAACCGCTTTTACTTCTTAAACGATATACGTGTGTGTTTTCTGAATTAGTGTGCCAACTTTATTATGCTTAAATGACAAATGTTTCTGTGGACTGTGTATAAAAGATAATCGAGTTGCCATTATTATGCAGCAGACAAGAAATGCTGCATATTTTTCTCTCCCGTATATTTGGTAATATAGCCACCGATAGTATAACAAAGTTTAAATTGAATAATTGAGAAAATATCTGATATCATCTTATATTAGCTTATATTTCGAATACGAAGTAGGTTTAATTTTTTGTTTATTTTATTCTAAATTCTAATAAAACTGTGAACATAATGATCTCAAAAATTTGATAATTTTATCACTCAAATTGATTCGCCCAAACGAAATTACAAATCTAAAATAAGGTGGTTCATCGCGTTCATCTATAATCTATAAAGCTATTTAGCAGATGTGAAGTCAGTCATTCTTACATCATTTTCATTTGGTGGGGAAAAGAGCGCATGAAAACAGGGAGTATATTCAGGGGTATGGAGAGGTGGTTCCCAATGACAGTGTTCTGAAAAAATGATCCGCCTTCTAATAATATGTCCAATGTCACACCCAACAAACCGATTCCACGGAAGTTGAACGATTACTTTGACGCAATCGCATCGGATTCGGATTGATGCACATGCTAGTGAAGGAAACAAATTTGGTGTGGGAAAATAATCGTAAACAAATATATACATTTCTAGCGTTTAGTAATCTAGTCGCTCGTGTGTTTCGCCCGTTCCTTGCTATTTATAATCGCCCAATGGTTCATCATATTTTTTTAATATGTTAACTTAGACTTTATAATAATCAGTGCTTCATTGTAAGAAAAAAGTGAACGAAAATCATCAACATTACCGGAAGTTTGCAAATACACGTTTTTAAACCGTTACTTTTTGCAAAATATCGGCAAAATATAACGGCAAATCCTTTGTTCAAGAGCCCAACAAATGCAGTGGGTCCTTATAGAAGTGAAACTTTTTTGCTCGAATGCCGATTATATAGGTTGAAAATGGATCGATATTGCCCAACCTCAACGATATTTGCTTTCCTAGTACTTTTTAAAGGACAGTAAACATGATCAAATATACCGTATAGTTCTAAGATATAAGGCTTATTAGGACCTTGGTTCTACTTTTTCTTCAAGGCTATGGTGGCATACTCAGGCGTACATATCGTCAGCGTAATCGATTTACTCTTTCTATTTAACTGACCTTGTATTCCTTCATAAAAAACGTCAGCATATTATCATGTGATGTGCTAGATGTTGTTTTGGGCAAAACAAATCCGAGAACAGATATTTATTTTTGATAGGTCCAATCAGAGCCTTGGATTTTTATCAACCATGCATCAAGGTTAATACGATCAATCTTCCAAAGTGTTAAATGCGGTTAAATGAATACTCTTCTAAACGACACGGCGGGAACTAGAAGCTATTCGGCAGGCTAAATGCAACTGAAAAGTGTCAAATCGCTATCAAGATTGTGTGAATATGTAATTTTGCACAATATGAAATTGTTTCTAAGTGAATCGGATATTGTTGCCCTTATGGATAACGAACTGGATTTAGAAAACAACACAAATAATCCATTTGATCAGTTACGTAAGTATAACGACGGACTAATATTTATAGGTTTTACATTTTACTGCTCAATCTCAAAGCCAACCCATGAAAGGCCATGATACTATTATTTTTGTCTTTATTCTTTTTTTTTTCACCAGCTTCAAATGTTGTGGACGGTTTTCTCAACTTTACTTGTAAAAGTATTTTCGTATTTCTCGTCGGAGACCAATACCGGCCAAGAGCTATTGAATACCTTCCCCTTTTAATAACACCACACCTTACTGAATTAGAAATACCATTTATGGCTGGTGGAAAACTTGATCAAAGGAAAAAAGATACACATTACATTCTTCGACTGGCTTCAGTAAGAAGCAAAGTAAGTAGAGTTTGTATCTAAATTACATTAAGATTTAAACATGCGTTCTCTTTACGAAAAAATAAGATTGTTCTTAAAGACACCTACTTTTCTGACTTATATAGCAGCTGAAAATATTGCGGATGCGGTTGATGTTTAATTATGATTCTGCATTTCCATTTCATATTAATCTGATATGCAAGTTTTCAAAACTACAAGTTTTGGATGTATCTACTGATGTCAGCTTGTCCAAATTATCTCGGTTTCCTTCAGCACAGGATGCATTTTTGCATCTTCTTGGGCAACATTGTACAGAATTAAGGTAAAAAAAAAACTTATTACAGCATCGTGGATAATTTATGAAATTGATTTATTCTAAAATTAAATAATATTCAGGATACTAAGCGCAAGATACCATCCCATCACAGACGCTGGAATTAGAGGACTGTGCGTGATTGGAAATTGCAGATCCATTCGCTTACTTAATTTCTACGGTTGCAAAGCAATAACCAATCAAGGCATTAAAACTGCTTTTAATAATCTGCCTTTCTTGAAAATACTTTGGAATGAGGCAACCATTGACGGTTTGGCTGAAATAGCTCAAAATGCTGCAGATCAAGGGCTACCTATTCCTAAATACGCGTTGCTTGCCCTATATATTTTGAAAAATACAGTATACAAAGCTGGTAGTCTTGAAAAATCGGTGCTCCTCTGTCCTTACATTACAAAAGTGGACATGACATTGATGTGTGATGGAATCGTAAAAGACGCGGATCTCGTTAGTTTACTTTCCCTTAAAAGCCTCTACATCCTTGAAATCGATCAAAGAAAGCCTTTAAACTTTAATGAAGTTACTTTTAGATATTCTGGAGGTATCACTTTTGAAGGAGGAGTTCTTCCCCTTCTCAAAAAATTTGGGAATTCCTTGACAAAATTAGAACTTGACGTTTTCTTCCTTGACTTAGACATTTTAACCATAATGCAATTTTGCCACAAGCTTCAATACCTTTGCCTTCATATGCGCAGCAAATTTGATCGTTGGCCTAAAGAAGAAGAACAAAAATCGGGAAATAAAAGGGAAATTCCTATCTTAAAACATCTGGAAGAATTGATGTTATGTTCTGATGATTCGCTTCATTCCTTTGTCCCCGCAGAAATTGTGTTAATCTTATTGTCTTCTCCGTTACTATCATTCATTTCCATAAAACTTTTGAATAACCTAACTGACAAAATCATACGAAAAGCAACGCATGTCAATTCCTTTCGTCATCTTGAGAGATTGTGGTTAACTCACTGTAACGAAGTAACTAAATACGGTGTGAACCTTTTTTTACAACAGAATATCCCTCTAAAGAAACTGATTTTGGAACGTTGCGATAAGATAACGTTTGAAGATTCCATCGAATGGGAAGAAACTTTGACCAAGAACAATTGGGAACTTGAATTAGAAATACGTCACCCTTACTAATTATTAGTTAAAAAAATAAAAAGGTACAATGTAATACATTTTTTATGATAAAACCACTCAATTACCGCCGGTAATTAGCCTAATATCGGTAATTTACCGGTACTGTTTTTTTTTAATTATTCTTGAGTAACAACACGAGGAAATCTCATATGTTCTCTCTCGGTATCTTATAAAGGTGGCATTTTGATGTTTGCTCGGAATTCCTCGGGGAAATAGGGTTCATAGAGCATGTTTGAGCAACCATTATTAAAATTAGTTACTGATGGCAGCAAGTAACAGTTATTAGTTTTTATTTTTTGTCGTCTTTTTTAATCATTTGAATTTTGACCATCGCCTAATCTGCTAAGTGCTAAGTGTACCGTGAAAATATCTTCTGTCAAAGATTTTTCAAAGATTTAAATGTCAGCTACATCTTCAACTTTTAAAATTGGCGGAAATTCGAATCACTTTCATTGGTTGAAAGAAGCTCCACAGCTCCACCCGCTCCACCTACCAAGGAGCGGAGTTATTTTCCGACTGAGGGGTTTATGAGGGTTTTCGCCCTAAATTATAGCTCAAAAAAAAATCGTTCTATTTGTTTCATTCTCGACTTTTATCGCAGAGTGAAAATGGAAAGTTTCCACTCCTTCACTTAGCTGATAATGCTTTAAATGGCAACAGAGCCTCTTAGGCCGAAAGCGTCTGCTAAAGCCACATTTCCGTCATCCGTCAAAGTCTAGTTACTGATTGTTAACAATTTCAATAACAGTTCATTATAATGGCCGAAAAGATGAAAACAGAAATCGCTTCTATGCTACAAGGAATTGAAAGGTAAGAGAAAATAATCTGAAAAAGTTAACCCCATCTGCATAGTTGAGGAACACTGTAATGAACAATGGCGGTTTGTTCTCTTATTTCTAGGTACAATCCCGACAATCTTCAGAAGCTAGAACGCTATGTTGAACTGCAAGCACAAGAAAATATGTATGACCTAGAGGCCAACCTAAGTGTGTTGCGATTGTACCAATTTGGCCCAAATTTCTACCGCAGTAACATTGTTAATCTGATCCTACTGAAGGCAATGACCAATTTACCTCACACAGACTTCTTGCTGTGCAAATGCCTTTTGACTCAAGATAGGGTATGTAATATGATTGTTTAATCTAATATATTTAATAGGAATTAATTTTTTTACTTTTCAGTTGGAAGAACCTCAAGTGAGCAGAGTAATGGTCCTAGCTGATTTGCTGGAAACGTGCAAATTCAAGCAGTTTTGGGAGGAATTGGCCAAATGTGGTGACCTAATTATTACTGTTCAAGGATTTGAAGATGCTATTAGGAAGTTTGTTGCTCATGTTGTCAACATTACCTATCAAACTATTGAAGTTCCGGTATTAAAAGAACTTCTTGGCAATGTCAACGGTAATGGCAATATTATCCATGTATTCCCTCTTAACATGGTTTTCGACATTTTAATTTTAAAAACCTCTCTTTTCAGATCAAGTTTTGAAACAATGGGTCGGGAAGTGCAGCTGGAAGGACCTGGGCAACGGCCGTGTGTTCATCACGTCGCAAGAAGATTTGGTCAAGACCAAAAACATCACTGAGAAGATCGAATTTGAAAACGTGGCTGGAATCATGTCACACTGCATTTAAAAGTGAAACTGTCTTTGACCGATCTGCAAACAGGAAGAAAGAAAAACCAACAAACAAACAATTCCAAGGGCAGTGTATTTCTGTTTTGTAACAGCTTCATATACACAATTGTCATGTTTGAATTTGATGATCGTTAAACCACCCAAGCAGTGAATCCCATCGCCGTATTTACACCCGGAATCTGTTTTCCTCTCAAGCAGCATCTAATTAAAAGTTCTGAAATTCGATTCTGCTTTGGCCGATATGGTGTGGGCATGTGCCTCTACATTGACAAGTGAATTGGTGGATGTTTTAAATGATTAGCGGGACATTGAAAAAACAAAGAAAAACCATTTTCATTCGCTTCAAAAACGGATGCTGAATCCGCGGAACTCGGGCCGTGCAAGGTATTCCCAATTGCGAAGCTCGGTGTGGTCGATCTTGCATCCGGGGCTACCTGTCCTCGTCAGCCATTGTGCCCTGTGGAGGAAAAAGGTTTGGAACAACAATTTTAATTATTTCTAGTAGTAGAACTCGTTAAACACACAGACGAATCCGCTTTGGCACCGAGCGCATGACGGGTCAGGAAGATTCTAAAAGTAGCTTGTTTCTCCTCGCTCTACAGAGGACGAGCCCAGCATAGTTAAGGTATTTAACGACGTGTCCTGCCCAAACCATGACTCGTGTGCCTTATCTAGAACCTCGAATGGGCTCGATGCCAATCGTCATTTCGTCGTTTAAATCGTTCGGAGCTGCTCCTGCTTCTGCACCCTACGTTCTAAATCTGTAAATTGCTATTTAAAACAATACGCCACACGGAATGTCGGCTTATTTGTTAATCAAAAACTTACATTTCGTCAATTCGAATTTTCTCTCCTTGAACTTTACCGACGATGGTTCCCTTTTTGGAATTTTTCACCCATCCGGATAGGCCCAGCTGATCGGCCGTATCTTTGCAGAACTTGGTGAAGTAGCATCCTACAGACGTCACGGTTGGTACACAATGTAAGAAATAAAAGAAACAGGGTGTGAAGGCTTGTGATCATAGTCAATCAACACCATCTTAGGCGTGGACGTGGGGGACGAGAATAGCGCAGGCGGGGTGGCAGGTGCTGAATATTTACGTACGAGCCATTTACACTGGGAGTGATCAGCTTTAAAAAATTACGTGTGTTGTAGCTGTATAAATAAATACCTTGAACATGACCGTAGACTTCGAATTCTACAGAAACAAAAGTGACTCCACCAGCAGCGGCGGGGTTGACTTCACCCCCTTGATCGTTAGATACCTCACCGTCTTGGCCCATTATTTGATAAATTAACCGGAGATTTTTAGACAACACTCAGTACACTGAATTCGAATGATGCGGAATAGCACCGCCGCTTAAACACCCACTGCGCACAATGACTCGGACGGAAGACAATTCCGGGAGGCAGCACGGTTTTCTAATCCGTGGGCGGCGCTAGGATCGCTTTCTCGAAAGACTGTTTTTGTGTGTACATCTTTTTGTTGAATGACAGCCAACCAATAGCAAGTTGGAGCTAGACTCTTCCTGAATCTCTACTCGGGCAAGTTCCGTCGTGTTCAGGGTCATTCACGTCCCCATCTCTTGAATGCAAAAAGAAAATGGAAACTACTAAGCTTCTTTGATTTTAACAACAAAAAACCAAAATTCGTAATAGTGCTAAAACGTTACGGTACATTGGCTTTTCAAATGCATCTATAAATAGCTAGGTCAAGAGCTGACTGCTGGAATAAGGTATAGACCAAGTCACGTACCTACTCGTTTGTCAGCTCATGTTTACGCAAATTGTTCAAGTATCCAAGAGAAGCTATTGAGAATGAAAACTCGAGTGGTGCTGACTCGGTAAATTTTTTTTGCAAGACTGTACAGTGTGTATTGCATTAGGTCTCTACAGGTTTGGTTTCATGTTTCAAAAGCCCGGATCCCAGTCGATAGTTTGAGGAACTTCTTTCATTTCATAACAGACGAGTTTGTCACCAGGACGAAATTGTAGACTTGCGTCGTCAAGTCTTATTCCACATTCGACGTCTTTTTTAATGGTGTCAACTTCGTTTTTGAGATGCTTTATGGAAGCAGCTCGACCTTCATAGATGGAATCTTCGCCCCGGATCAAACGGAAGAATGCAGCCTTTTTCAACATTCCTTTGACACAACGACCTAGATTGACATGTTCATTTGAAATTAGTATACAAGTTCTAAATTAATCATCATGAAACTTACATCCCGCCACAGGTAATTTATGTCTTCCCTCTGTGACAATGAATTCTTGGAGGACGTTGGCTTCACCAATAATTTCCTCGGCTTCGGTGGGTGGCAAGAGTTTCTCCATTTCGCTACGCAGGTCATCAAATAATCGATAAATGATATTGTAATCTTTGATTTGGACTTTGTGCGACTTGGCAAGTTGCCGCACATTTGGCTGCGCTACGCCAGTGTTAAAGGCGTAGACGATCGCATTGAAAGGCTCAGCTAGTTTGATGTCACTCTCGGTGATGGGTCCGACACCGTAATGGATGAGATCCAGTGTACACTTTTCCGATTGGTAAGAGTCAAGGACATCAAGCAAAGCCTCTACAGAGCCGTCCACATCACCTAATGAAATACAAGCCAAAGCATTAAATGTAATTTGTAACTACATAAAAATAACAGTTTTATACCTTTGATGATAATCGATAATTTGGGGCCTGCGGATATTTCCTTAGTAGCTCGCGGCCGAATCCCTCTAATTTTGTATCTCATCCTACCCATTCGCTGCTTTTCCCCAAGCTTGACTTTGTAATCCTTTAATTATTAAAACACTTCAATTTAAATTTGTTAAGCTTATTAGATAAAAATTAATAATCATACTTTTAAATGTTCTTCCACTTTCTGTTGAATGACAACTAAATCGTCATCCAATTTTTCTTTCGATTTCAGCGATTGGCGAAATGCAATAACTTCGTGGGCTCGCCTCTGAAAAAATCAGAATTATTATAACTTTAAGTAATCGATGCATTAATTTTCCAAGACATTACTTCTGTTTCAACTTCAAAAATTTCATCACCCGCACTTGGTAAATCTTTCCAACCAACGATTTCGACTGGCGTAGAAGGGGGTGCCTGCTGAATGGGTTTGCCTTGGTCATCAAACATGGATCTTACTTTGGCCCAAGCTGTACCGGCTACGAGGATAGACCCTTTCCGTAGAGTCCCTCTTTGAATGATGGCGGTCGAGAGCTTCCTGGGTAAAAAATAGTGGAAAAATGGGTTTATTTTTTCAAAAAATGGGCTGATGAATATTACCCCCGAAAAGGGTCCGTTCTTGATTCTATTACTGTGGCTTCGACCAGGCCTTTTGGATCTGCCTTTAGGTCGAGTAATGTTGCTTGCGTGTTGATAGTTTCGATCAACTCTTGAAGCCCAGTACCTTTAAGTGCTGACACTGCTACTGTTTGTACATCTCCACCCGCTTCCTCTAAGACTAGACCTTGAGCCATTAGCATATTTTTAGTTCTCGCCTGTGAAGATAAGAAAATATTTTTAAATCGGATAATATTAAAAATAAGAAATTAAGAAAGAAACCTACAATATCCGCTTCACGTTTATCAACCTTATTGATGGCTACGATGATTGGAACTAACAAATGGAAAGAGCAAATGAGAAATCGCTACCAGATAAGTGTAAATTATGCAATTTTTACCTTTAGCTTCATTTGCCAGTCTAATGGACTCTCTAGTTTGTTCCATGACACCATCATCAGCTGCCACGACTAATACCACGATATCGGTGACGTGGGCACCCCGAGATCGCATTGCCGTAAAAGCTGCGTGGCCAGGCGTATCAAGAAAAGTGATCATTTCACCATTATCAAGGCACACTTCAAAGGCTCCTATATGTTGGGTGATGCCGCCAAACTCGCCGTCTACGACTCGCGTATGTCTTAAAGAATCCAAAAGTGTTGTCTTTCCGTGATCAACGTGGCCCATGATTGTTACAACGGGATGACGTGGCACACAATCACTTGCTTTAGCTGGTGGCCTGATAAGATGTTGCATTCAGCAGAGCAAACTTAAGACCAAATAATTCCATTTTCACCTTTTCACAGCATCCTTGATTTCTTTATTGTGTGTTTCAATGGTTGGCTCTGCAGTTATCGTGCAGCGCATTCCACTTTTCTTGACAATTTCCTGGATCACTTTAATGTTGTCTATACACTTCCACGGTTGATCATAGTCAGCAGAATTATCAACATAAATCATGACCTCAAAAATGTGATCTAAATGCGAGTGATGAGGACAAATTCAAATTAAAAACAAAGAGAAAAAAATAAAAGAAAGAAAGAAATACCTAAATCTTTATCCATGGCACTTGCTAACTGCAGAACAGACATGTTCTTCCAGATTTTAATCATCTTCATTTCTGCTTTGTTTAGCATTTTGATGGTTTTAAGTGATTGTGGTGCAAGCCCTTTTTTCTGTAAAAAAAAATTTAATACATGATCTTGATAAATGAATTAATGGCTAATACTTTATCATCGTTGGTTCTTCGCTGTTTCAAACATATTGCAGTGGTACTGAAATTACAAGAATGATTTACAGGGATCACGGAGCGGTTTGGGTCTAAAATATTTGTTCTAATAAAGCTATAACGAGAAAAATAACCAGTATTTTCCAAAGGTTTCGTCCTTGAGCCATAGATTGATACATTGTCTCGGTGTAGAGGGAAAATAGCACGTTTAACTAATAATATTCTTGAAAGCCGGTAAATTCTTGAAATTTTACTACTCCCTGTGGAAGTTGCCATTTTCAACCAAGGTTACCATGGCTACAGCAGACAAAATATAGTCAAGGAAGGAGGAGGCAGCAGCAGACGAAACTCATCTTGCACGTGTGCATCGTGTTGTGAGGTTTTGACAATTTGATTTTCCAGGTTCCAATTTTAAGATGACGCATTACGAAATTGGCTCAGTAGCTAATTTTGTTAGCCAGAAATTGGACGAATCTACTCAGAAGACATCATTGCAGAAAAATCAAAAAGTGCTCGATCAACTCTTTGCCAGTTCAAATGCTGTTACAAATGTAGTCGTAGCAAACGTCCCCATACCCAAGGAAGAAGTAAAAAAGGTGAAGAAGAAGAAGAGACAGGCTGATCAATATGCCATTTCCAATTTCCCAAGCACAAAAAATACCAAAAATATCAAAGATCTTGATGAAGATGAAGTGGAGAAAATTTTGGATCCTGGACCCGAAGATGACGATGACATGGAGATGGAAGAAGAAGATGAGTCTGACAAGGTTAGCCGCAAGTTAAAAAAGAATGAGCTCAAGAACGTCAAGAAGAATTTGGAAAAAAAAGGAGAGTCGAAGGAAGACGGGGACAGGGTGGTTTTGGTGAAAAATCTGCCCATCAAAATCAAGAGGAGAACTGTTCACCATTTTTTTGCCAAATGTGGGAAAATCAATGCTGTTTGGCTGAGGTGTGCTGCATTGGCTGACCCCGCCATGCCAAAGAAGGTGGCTGTCATCAAACAAGAATTTCATCCCAATCGACAATCCATCTCGGCTTTTGTTCGATTCGAAACCAACGAAGCTGCTCAAGCTGCAGTTGCCATGACTGGTTGTGAATTTCAAGAAAATCACATTGCCGTCAGTCTCCTTTCAGATTCAAACATTAAGAAGCAACTCAGCCTAGGCATCTTCGTAGGCAACTTGACTTTTGATGTTACAGATGAAGCTCTCTGGCTTCATTTTGGAGAATGCGGTAAAATAAGTGACGTTCGAATTATCCGTGATCGAGTCAACGGAATGGGAAAAGGGTTCGGTTATGTCAATTTTGAAGTAAGTCATTCTTTAAAATTTTTATTTTCATTCAGACTAATAAAGTTTTGGCGTTTTGTTTTTTTAGAGTACTGATTCAGTGGAATTGGCATTGAAACTTGACCAGTCGCTGTTAAACGATCGACCAATTCGAGTGTCTCGATGCAAGAAGAACCCCAAACCCTTCAAAACTGAAGAAAAGAAACCTGGCAAAGAAAGAGAAGATGGCAAAGAATCGGGTGCTTATAAGCGAATCAAACACAAAGAATCGCAAGAAGAACGAAAGAAAGGCGCCGGCTGGATCAGCAAAATGAAGAAACGCAATAAAGAATCGTACCACAAACCAGCTAAAGTCAATTCGTTTGCCGGAGAAACGACTGGTAACGACAGTGCCAAGGTAAAACTAAAATCAAGTCTTTTATTTTCAAGTAACAATTGGTCTTTTAATGCTTTTTTCCTCTTTCGTAGGTCGTCAAAACTGGCAAAATAGTAAAAAGAAATAAGGAGGAGCAGCGGAAGAAAATAATTGCCGCCAAATTGGCTTTCGTTAACAAAAAGAAGTAATCAGAATAATAATAAAAAACGAAGTTTTTCCTCTTCTCGAATTATTGGCTTTTATTAGTTTTCAATTCGTGAATCTTTTTCTGCACCTCGACGGGAAAATGTTGCACGTTTTTGTTGGCGCATTCGCCACAAAATCGTTTAGAATAAAACAGGCTGCAATTGGCGCAAACTAGTCGTTGGCATGCTGAGCAGGGAGCTCCAAGGAAGAAATAGAGATTTTGGGCGTATGGAACAAATGGATCTCGCATGACGTATGCGTCCTCGTTGAAGTTTATTCCGCGGGCGAAAGGAAGACTTGTGCCGTGACCGTGGTAACGCTCTGACCAGCCGCACAAGGCACACTGAAATTGACCACCTTCTTCGATTTGTTCTGCTTTCTTTTCTTCCTTGGGTTTCACGATTTCACCAAGTTCTTCAGTCGGTTCCTGCTTCACCACTGGATCAATCCTGTCCATCTAAGGATAAGTGAAAAATCAAAAGTGGAACAGAGAAAAACATTGTATTGTAACAAATTGAAATGCCAAACACATGTAAAATGTATCTATTGTGGGGGTAGTCTTTTTATTTTAAGAGCTAGATTCAAGTTGGGCGCGATCTTTGGGCGCTTCAATGGGCCACCAAGCCGGTCGGTGGGTTTCGATTAGATTCGAGTCGATTTTCAATTGAGAAGAAGAGAGGGCTTGTTGTATCCGCAAGAGGCCGAGACCGTAAACTGATCCGTGAAGATATCCTCGTAGTTTTCCCACCCGTTGTCCGTTTTCATCAGAAATGGTCGATTCTAACTGGATGGAATCGGAAGGCTGTTGGAAGACAACCGGCATCAAACGTTTTCTGGTTACACCCGTGTGGTAAGTCCTGGCCGTAAGTTCCTGTCCCAAGTAGCACCCTTTATGGAAGCTGACGCCGTGCAGGTAGTCGCAATTACATTCGAGTGGGAAACATGTGCCGGGTGGCATATCTCGAGAGCCTTCTCCCACACCAAGTTTATATCTGAGTTCAGTGTATCGATCAGTGTTGTCCACGCAGAGATTCTTTATTAGGTGACTTAGACTTTTGTTGGAATCAACCAACACTCGCCATCCCAGTTCCTTGACTCTGGGATCTCGGGCTAAAATGACTTCATTACTGAGATCTTCGGGGGGCTGATCAAAGAGAACCCAAGGCTTCAGTGTTTCCTCTACAGAGATAACCACCTTCCTTCTGACTCTGAACATGGTGAGGTGTTTTGCTAGAGATTCCGAGCACTCTGCATCACATTCAATCAGGTAGCTGCCAGATTCTTTTGAAGAGTGGATGATGGCATCGTAAAGTATTCTTCCCTGCCGGTTGAGGAACATGCAGTACATGTTGGGATTGTTATCTTCGTCCAAGTGTTTGATATCGTTTGTCATAAGACCCTGAAGGTACGGACCGGCATCCACTCCAGAAACTTTGACGATTGCCCTTCCTTTGAGTTCCTGTGCGTTTACTGTGCATTTCTGGTGAACGCGTCGAACCGAACTAGCGGCCACCGATCTCAGAGCAACTGCTTGAATAGACCGCCACATGGACGAAACTTTTGGTAGAAGGGGAGTTAAAATTGTTATCGTACCTTGCAGAGAGAGATTGAGCTCGATTGTTGAGCAAGTCGTGGTCGATTCGATTTGTTTACAACTAAAATGTAGGAACTCCAGCGCCATCTGACGGTGCTTGAAAATGTTAGAAAATCTCCTAATCTAGTCGATCTAGTCCAAGGTTTTTTATTTTTGTTTATCAGGAGATCGAGATTGCTTTCATCAGTGCGATATTGAGATTATAATGGAATGGAATTCAAGGCAGTAAGTATGAATGTAAGCTCTCAACAAACTATTATATTATTTTGATTCACTTTTTTTTACGTTTCGTGATCGATTAAAAGTTTGAATCGATTGTTTAGATCTGGAAGTGGGATTTTAGGGTACCAAGGCGTTAGTTACACGACTCTCTCATACCGAGTCTGGATGAAACGTCGACTTGGTCTTACGGCCATCTGTTTATATTCCAACACTATTCACACACAAGGGTTGATTCGCCCCCTGAATAAGTGATCACCTCGACTGCGTCAAGATGTCAACTAGTGATTGAACAATTTTGGAACTGTTCATTCTGTCTGAAAAAGCCATCGAACTATTTGAGTGTGTGTGTGTGTGTTTGGTGTTGGAAAGGAGAAAAGAGTTGTGTGTGTGTGTGGGTTGCCCCGTTTGTGTTGCCCATGTTTGGTCACGGACGGGCATCGCCTCTCTCTTGGAAATTATTGTTTGGTGCTCTAAGCTACAGGTGCTCTGCTGCTGCCTTGTGAGAGAGAGAGAGAAGAAAAATTCAAGATGATTGCCGACGGACATTTGGTCGGTGACGGGAGCTGGGAATTGAAGGTGTTGGTGACTGACTTGTCGGTCGAGCGATGTCTCCGGGTCAAAGGTGACCTGCACATTGGTGGTGTTATGCTGCGTCTCGTCGAGGAATTAGGTATGCAATTATTTGTTGTCCTTGTTTGCCCATATTTGGGGATTCAACTGCGAGGCTGACATCATCACGCCCCAATTTCCCAGGCGTCTGTTTGCTTGCATTTAAAAGACATTATGGGGGGAGCCATCTTGTCCACATCTGAAATGAGTTCTTGGTCGCCCACTAGCAGCTACTAGTGCTCCCTCTGTCGGCCCAGTCTAGCGCAGACAGGAAAGAAAAAAGGCGGCATTTAAAAATAGCCTCCCCTCGCGTCACTCTCTCTTACAATGGATCTCTCTTGAAAAATAAAATAAAAACCCCTCTGAATATAAATATATTAAAAAATCAAATAAAATCCGACAAGTCCTAGAAAGGTTGCACTCCTCTCTCTTTGATTCCGCCGTTGGCAAAGGCTATAAGCGAAATAGGGCGGGCGATTGGAATGCACAGTCTGGTGATCGGTATTCTCATCACGTCAAGGATCACTTGAATGTTTATTTTTGAAAAAAAGTTAGTTTGTTGGAAACACCGTCAGCAGCTTGTGTTATGTGCACATATCGCGGTTCGGCGTAACATCCGGATGATTTTACCCAACCACAAACGTCTCTGATTTCAGAAACGAAATTATTCAGGACGACGCCCTTTTTTTGGCCACCATGACCCATTTCATTTCCGCCCCATATACACCACCACCACCACCCACCTGAATGTGTGTGTAATTTCACGCCCAACATCACGTGATCACAGTGATGGATGTTTTGGAATAATCAAAATTTATGACCCCCCACCAGTCTATTTTATATTCACATTTTGTTACATCTTATCTTCTTTTCGTATTTTTAGATATTGCGGCGGATTGGTCGGATCACGCTCTTTGGTGGCCAGCTCGGAACTGTTGGCTGTCCAGGACCCGTTCGACGCTGGATCAGTATGGCGTCCAGGCGGATGCTCTGCTGCATTTCACTCCCATGCACAAAACGCTGCGCGTCCAGCTGCCAGATTTGCGCTACTTGGATTGCCGGGTGGATTTCAGCGTCAAGACGTTCAACGCCGTCGTGACGCTGTGCAAGGAGCTCGGCATCCGGCATCCGGAGGAGCTGTCGTTCGCCAAGCCGCTCGAGTCTGACGATTTGCGCTACAATTATCGCGAACGCGAGTCCAACACGTCGCACAAGAAGCGGACGGTGGCCAACAATTCGGCCGACACCAACACGTTCATCGGTCACCACGGCAATTCGACTCACAGTTCCAACAACAGTTTGGACAACATTAAGGCCACCTCCGGATGTACGCCCGTCCTGCCCAACACGACCATCAATCGGTCCCCGGCTCCCGTACCCACGCCCATCAGCTCACCAGTTAATGTGAGTTGTTGTTGCCATGTATATTTTTTCACGTTTTTTGTCTTCATAATAATAATACTAATCATCATTATTTTCTCATCCATCAGTCGGGCACGTGGAGAAAGAATTCACCGTATTCGACTCCGGGCAGCAACGGCCACAATGCGACACCATCCATCTTTGACATGACTGCCAACAACAGCCTCAACACGACGGCCAACAGCAGTTTCTCCAATATGGATATGTCGCTGGCGCTCAGTCCGGCCACACCCAGCCAGGAGGCCCGATCCAGGCTTCTTCGACCCAAAAACTTGATCGAACGGGCTCGTCTTAATGTGGCGTGAGTTTCTCTTATCTATCCTAACCCACTTTTATAAAAAAATCAGACAATATTGATTTATTTCCCGCATTATTTTCATCAGTTGGCTGGACTCGTCCTTGTCCATCATGGAGCAAGGCGTGCGGGAATACAGCGCGCTCCTGTTGCGCTACAAATTCTACTCATTTTACGACCTGAATCCAAAGTACGACGCCGTGCGCATCAATCAGATTTACGAGCAGGCCAAATGGCAGTTGCTCAACGAGGAGATTGATTGCACTGAAGAGGAGATGCTCATGTTTGGAGCCCTTCAGCTCCAAGTGAATTTACAAAGTGCCCAGCCTCAGCCGCTGAGTGACACTCGTGACGGCGACGACGATATCGACGCCGCCCTGAGTGACCTCCAGGACACTCTGGAAGGCACCCACGTTCACAGCAACACTAGTGACATCACTTCCATACCGGAATTGTCGGATTTTCTTCGTTACATGAAGTAAATCGATTTTTTTATTCCCCCACATTCGTTTAATACTTATTTTATTTTATTTTTTTAAATTTGATTTAAAGGCCGAAACGTTTCACCTTAAAAGGCTTTAAACGTTATTGGTTCGTCTGCAAGGATTTACAATTGTTTGCCTTCAAGAATAAAGGAGAGTCGGGTTCCGGGCCAGCCCATCAGATCCCGTTACGAGGTTGCGAAGTCACTCCGGATGTCAATCTGTCGCAAGACAAATTTGGTATCCGGTTGGAAGTTCCCGGCCCGGATGGCATGTCCGAGATGTGGATCCGGTGCGATTCCGTAAGTTTCACTTTTGTCTTATTTGATCAAACACAACTGTTGGACACACATTCTTCTTGCTTTGTTGTAACAGGAAGCCCAATACGCCAAATGGATGGCGGCCTGCCGTCTAGCGGCTAAAGGTAAAACGATGGCCGACGCATCGTACGACGCTGAAGTCAGCTCGATTTTGGCTTTTCTGGCCATGCAGAAACCGGCCCCGGCACCGGCCATCAATCCTTCTTCACTCGACATCCAGCCCGACGACTATGTCGCTCCTCGTTTCATCCGCAAACTCAAAAACAAGGTATATAGCCAAAATACTAAAGTTTATTTCTTTTTTTTTCTTTATTTTTTTTAAAATGACTTTTTCTTCCATAACAACAACAAACATTTTATTTACTTTTTTAAAAAACACAAAAATCTCCTAAAAAATAAAAACAAAATAAAAACAAAAGTCGTGCGCTGGGTGCACTGGAACGCAGGCTGATAAATCGGTAACCTCGATTCGCCCTCACCCATCAGCACGAACAAACACACAAAACAATCAATTCGTTGCACGGAATGCTCAATTATTGCATTAGCCTTTTTGCCTGACCCTCCCCTTTTATCCTCCTTTTTGAAAATTTACATTTAGTGTTGAAATTATTTAATCAGCTCAACACGTGTTTAACGCAGGTATCAACGCGAATCCTGGAAGCGCATACAAACGTCAAAGATTTGTCATTAACCGAAGCCAAGCTGAATTACATTAAAGGTATATACCCGATAAGTTAATTATTATAAATAAGTGCCTTTATACTCTACTTTTGTACCCATCAACAGCGTGGCAATCTTTACCCGAGTACGGCGTCTCGCTCTTTGTCGTGAAATTCATGGGCCAGCGTAAGGAAGAGCTGCTGGGCGTGGCCTTTAATCGATTGATGAGGATGGACCTGACGACGGGCGATCACATCAAAACGTGGCGCTACAACACGATGAAGGTAATATTGAGCCATTTTTATCCTCTTCTACGTTCAATCTTTAATCAAAATTTTTCTTTTTGGCCAGGCGTGGAACGTCAACTGGGAAGTGAAGCACATGATGGTCCAGTTTGAGGAGGAGAGTGTCATCTTCAGCTGTTTGTCGGCCGACTGCAAAGTGGTGCACGAGTTCATCGGTGGCTACATTTTCCTGTCGATGCGCTCCAAAGAAGCCAATCAAACTCTCAATGAGGAGCTCTTCCACAAACTGACTGGCGGCTGGTCTTAGACGTTGTTGTTTGATTGTGGGGACGACGACAACCCGGAATTTTATAAAAATTCACGCCTCCATCCATTTTTAATCACGCTTCCGCATTCTTTGATTGTTTTTTTCTAAAAAACAAGGCAAAGTTATTCTTCTTCTTTCATTGACGAGGACAATCCAATTAATATCTCTGCTCCCGCCACGTGTTTTTAATTCCCCCCCCCAATCCTCACGCGCTAGATTTTTTAGCCCTTTGATGGCGAAAAACGTTGTTACATTAACCGACTAGGCCTAATTGAATGATGGCCATCCCCGATGGTGCGATTTTTGTGCCTTGTCTCTTCGTTTAAACAAAAATTCCCGATGGGTTCTAAATGAACAAGATATACAATCACCTTCACGCCTCCATCACGCACGGCTTTTCTTATAATTATACGGAGCGAGTGTGTAATAATATCCGATTTTAAAAACCACCACAGAAGAAACAAAATGTGCCTTTTTTTAAACAAACAAACACAAAATATCCCAATTGTTTGGTATACTGAAAGAAGCAACGAGTCATAAGACGTTCTGCAATGATTAACGATTATAATTATACATATTAGAATTTGTTTTTCTTTTCAATTGACCACATGCGCCTCTTTTTAAAAACAATCACCTTATTTTAGCTGTCCTTTTATTGATTGTAGTGTGCTTCTAGTTTCGTGAATAATTAACTTACCGAGATGAAGAAAAGCAAGACAAAAAAATGTGTTTGGTGTCTTGTATTTGTGTGTGCTATGATCCTTTCTTGTTTCAAAAATACATTTTTGGCTAATCCATTATTACTGAGCTCTACCACCACCACGACCACGGCCGTATAAAGTAAATAAGTCACCTGAGTACACAGAGAACCATCTAGCGGCCATGATTACCTTCTTTTTCGTTGGGAATTTTTCCAAGTGGTTTCCTGAAATAATATCCAACCCAAAAACAATTCGAAATCATTTCGCTCGTAGATTTAAATGCAATTAAAATTAATTTGGGGAAGAGGTTGATAATCTTTCAAGGTCCAAACAAATGGAAAAATCCCCCCAAAAATAAAATTTGGCCGAAAGGGATCTCTTCCTCCTCTTTGTAGGAGCGTGACCTGCTGTGCTACACGGTGTGTATACCCTGAGGGCGGAGGAGGAACACCCCACTCACCAAAAGGGCGGCCAACCAACGAGCTAAAACCAGAGGCCTTCCAGTCGTAGCCGGAGCTTCTTGGACGTAACACACGTCGCTGTTGCTGGCTGCTGAAAGAATTAGAATATCAGATCAACAAATATTGTCGAGTGCTGCTGCTGCTGGGATTATTATAACGCCGACCTGTGGACAGGTAAGAAACTTTTTTTTGCGATTCCATCTGATAGTTGATTACGGGCAGAAAAATACCACGTGGTATTGTATAAATGGACATCATCGATCGTTGTGTGTGTTAGTTGCTGCTGCTGCTGCTGGCCTCTTTTTATAATGTCGGGTTCCAGATAACCTCTTCACGTTCCTGCTGTATAGTCTCTCTCTGTGTGTGTGTGTCGGGTGTGTAACGACGCCAGGCAGCAGCAGCAGCAGCAGCCAGCAAGGAAGCAAAGAGAGAAAAATAAAAATAAAAGAAAAACAACCATTTTCTGCTGGCGGCTGCTGCTCTATTTCTGATGCTGGCTCCAGAGCCAGAAGAAGACCAACCTTTTTTCTCTCTTCTCTTAGCTTCTTTTTAAAAGAGACTCGTCGTGTGTGTGTGTGTGTTTCCAATTCCAGACGATCCTCCACACAAGAAAAGACATGGCGCCGCTCTCTTTTTTATTTCGTTTGCCAATGATTTTTATTTTTTCTCTCCTTTTATCTCTGTGTGTGTGTGTGGGATGGAAAGAGAGAAAAATCCCGTCTCCCATGGCAACGTTGTTGTGTGTGTGTTCCTTACCTCTTTTGAAATAATCATGTGACCTTATTTAGCAGTTGATTGATTCTTGATGCTGGTAGGAGAGTCTACCAGCAGACAAGTCGAAGCTCACACCTGACTTTTAGTTGTTAGTATAGCAGTGTGTAGGTCTTCCATGTTGGTTGCTAGTGGTAGGGGGTGGGTGGGGTCGTCCCCAAAAGCTTATTGATCCAAATCTTCCGGCGCCCGCGCCATCACGCCATCCGCTAGTCTTTGCTGGCTCTCAAAACCACCACACACACACACACACCACTGGTACAGTATATGTGTGTAGTATCTACGTTTTCCTTCCTTCTCTCTTATACTAGCTATTCCTTCTAGAAAAGGTTGTTGAAGAAGAAGACTCACGATCGATATCTTCTCTCTCTGTACATTTTCCAGACGCTCTCACTCGGGTATATATGGCTTCTTTTGTATTGCTCTTGTTTTTGTTGAAGCAGGTGCGTTAGGCAGATGTGTGTCGGGATAGAGAAATGTCTAAAAATGTGTATAGGGTTTGGACAGCACCACGACGAATGCAGCTTTGCTGCTGCACAGTGTTTTGATAATGAGTTGCCGTTCAGACACCTGTACAGGTGGCGGTCCTCTGGCGACCGCACCTGAACACAAATTTTTTGGGGGGGGGTTTCACAATCGTCTGAAAAAAACACCAAGGAATAGACGTTGGCTCTTATCTGGCGGATATTTAAAATAAGAGAGAGATAGGAAAAAAAAACAAACTTGAAAAACATTCCTTGCAGCGCCGTTGTTACATTTTGATAAATGTTGGATGGAAGGCGGCGGCCGCCGGGAAGCGCCATGCAACGCAGGATCCTGTGGTTGACGGTGGATGTGGATGACTTTTTCAAAGACTCTTTTTTTTCTCCTACGATAACAGGCCGAAAAAGAGAAACATCTTTTTGGGTTTTTTTTTGCTTTTTTTCCCGGAGAGTATTGAGGGTTGCATGTCGCGTGAGCGTCACCGGGTGACGTGGCTCCTGCACCACGCACATTCGGCTGTGAGGGGCTCTGCTCTCTCTGACGAACCCTCCTAGAGGAGGAGGAGGAGGAGGAGGCGGTCCTCTGCTCTGGAAGGGAGGGTGTGTACACACAGAGAGCAGAGCAGAGCAGAGAGCTGGACGAGGCCAGCGGGTTAGTTGCAGTCGAGCTTTCCTCTCGTGTTGTAATCCAGAATCCTCCTCTCGGTCCCAGCGATCCCGGCCAACCAACACTGACACACAAATCAAACCAATTGGATAACAAAAAGGTAAAACGACTCCCGAAATTTTTTTTATTTTTATTTTTTCCATTTGAAAAGTGAATATCGGGAATGTGTTATAGTCCTGCTAGTAGTGGCGCATTCCTCCGGCTCTTTTGGGGAGTCAGCCAGTGAGGGTTTCCTGCTTTGATAATGTGAGAGAGGTCGGACTCTCTCTCACTCACAGAGGATGGACTAGTTACAGAAAACCTACACACACACATCCTCTTTGGGCCAAGCTCTTCTCGGACGTGTACACTGCCTTCACTCTGTGTGTGTGTGTGTGTTAGCAACGTGACGCGGCTGGGCTATAGAAGCGGAAGGCGGCGGTTTCAATCGGTTTCTTATTGCCGTTTGGGTCTCTCTATCCATCGATACCTGGTCGCTCCCCCCCTCAGCTTATTGGCTGTGCTCCGCCAGAAAGTCGAGTGTAACATTGCACACAAATGCCGTCATCTTGCACCTTTTTCCCATTGTTTTTTGGGCGATGGAACCAAACACTTTTGATATTATACTTTTCTCTACCTTTGACCAAAGTTGATGGAACTTGGCTAGACTCCAATTCCCAATTTTTATTTTGAAAAGAAATAAAAGGTGAACCGAAAAATCGTAGACTAAGAAAGAGATGAAAAACAAAAGACTATTCTCTAGACGTGAGGTGGAATGCCTCGGCCGCGTAATCAGTTGGCGGGTGGCGCGCCCGGCCTCACACCGCAGAGAGTCATCAGGTGGGAGCGGAATGGACCAGCACGTCCACCTTTTTTATTTTAGTTTTTTCCTACCTACCTATCTCTTCTTTTTCTTTTTTTAACGTGCCTTGTTTTCACATGATAAGAAACTCTTGACGACGACGGAATGAAATGGATCCAGGTCGTCTCGTGAGACGCGATAAGACTTTTGCAGCAGAAACTTAAAGGCCATCCTAAGGTGTAAACAACCTGAGACGGACGGGAGAGAGAGAGAGAAAGGAGAGATAGCAGTAACAGCGCCATTGCCACCTTCCCGCGTGATTGGATTCAAGAAAATCCTGATTCTTTCTTTATGTCTTGACTCGACCTTGATTGAAAAAAAAAAGGATCGTGATCTGAACCGACAAAGAGGATGATGATGGTTAACAATCACCACCAGTTGCGTTTCACCAACTCTAGACAACAAAAAAGAAAAGAAAGAAAGAAAAAACGTGCTCCCGAATTGTAAACTCTTCATTAAATTCTCTCTCCCGTTTCTCTTTTGTCTTTTCTGGGTTTTTATTTTCTTCGACTTCCTCCTCCTATTCCGATAAGAAGCCTTATCTCATCCCACCGCCAAGACGAGAGCTAGCTAGCTGGATAGGAGTATAGTAGAACGCTTTTTGTATATTTCATTATTTGATGTATTGAATGTCTCTGGTTGGATAGATGGCGCCACCGGTGCCATCCACTTTCAAGAGCCAAGGAACGAACAACAATCATCGAGCGGCTGGAATCGCTCGCCAATCCGACGATGATGAGGAGCCGGCCATGCCGGAAGAGGACATGGAAGACATGGAAGAATTCGAAGCCGAGGAAGCCGCTCTCATGATGGACGAAGAAGAAGATGGTGGTGGAGTCGGTGGTGGCAGGGGCGGCAAATTGGGTGGTGGGAGGACTGGCCGCCAGTCGGCGCCACTGCCCATCACGGCCGGTGGTGATTTCAAGTGCTCCGTTTGCGACTTTACTACTCGCTCCCGAGTCACGTTACAACGCCACGAACGGCTCACGCATCTCAAGAAAAAGGTAAGACAACATCATCACTTGACTCCCTGGACGGACGGACGGATGTGACGGACATGCACAATCGAGGCCCAACCAGTTTTGATTAATTCTTATAATTTTTTTGTGGCTCTCTCAAGTTCTTCAGGTGCGTGAAATGCAATTACGTGACTCACGTCAAGGCCCGCTACACCAAACACGTTAAATATCATTCGATGCCCATGATCAAATGTGACTTGTGCGAATTCCGGACGCCCTACAAGTGGAACCTGGACCGGCATCTCAAGAATCACATGGGCGGCGGCATGTACCAGTGCTCGCTCTGCAACTTCACGGCCCACATTAAACAGTCGCTGACGGTTCACATACAAAATCATCACCTGAGTCCCGACAAGGCCAGATCGGCCCGTCGGCGCAACAAGGTCGGTGCTTCCGACCAGCTCAACGAAGTCAGCCCGGCCGAAACGGCCATGGACGCCGACGAGGCCGAGCTCTTGCGGCTCGAGCGGATGGAACACGACGCCCGCTCGCAGGGCGGCCTCCGGCCCTTGCCGGATGACGATGACGACGAAGGAGAACTGGAAGGAGTTGACCACGACGAGGAGCTGGCCGGCAGCTCGTCGAAAGCCGATCGGGAAGATTTTGGTTTCCTACACCCGGACGATTTGACGCAAAAGAACGGACGTCTCTACTCCACCGGCCGGAGTCGATCCCAGTGCTCCCAGTACAAGCCCGTCTGGGGGGATGGGGATTTGATACGACAGCCGGCCGGCAAAGTGAACGGCGAAATGAAAACGACAAATGTTGGTGGACAAATGTCACCGGTGAATTACAGTCTGGCCGTCTCTCCGCCGGAATTGGTTGCGCCCAAGAAAAACGCCCCTCGACCTATCCCGAATTTGATCCCGATCGCCCAGTCGGGACAGCCAACGACATCGCCGGCCGCTGCTGCCACCATTCTGAAAATTCCGCAAATTCAAATGCGTGAATGGGACGAAGAGCCCAGCTCTTCATCAATCCTGGAAGCTGTCGGATTGCTGGCCAAGAACCAAAAGGCGGCGGCGGCGGTGGCCGACGAGACCCGCAAGCGCAAAAGTGGATTCCTCGATCAACTGGCCCAGAAATTGGCCGGTTGCAGCAACAACGAAAGCAGCCGGAGTGAGGACAGTCATCCATTGGCGACGGCCAGCGTTTCCACCAACATTTCCTGGTCGTCCAGGTGCCAGCACTGCCGCCAGAGGTGCAAAACCAGAGCCGATCTCCTCTCGCATTTGAAACAGTGTCCCAGGGCCCTGCAGGCGGCCAGCAACGAGGAGAGCGAAGAATCCGCCGCTTCCGCCACCACCGCTGCCCAGCCGCACCCGATGGAGAACAAAGTTTTCGTCTGGAACCAGTCGATGGCGGCCGAGGAAGAGTCCAACACCGAGTCTGAAACGGACGCCATGATGATGATGATGATGATGGAGGAAGAAGAGAACAAGCGGCCGTCTTCCGTGGCCGGAAGCGATGTTTCCGAAGCCAGTTTGGTCGGGATCGAAACGGCGCCTGGCATCGGGGCCGTCACGGGTGGCGCTGGAGCACCGGCCGCCGGTTCGTTATCGATGGAACTCCGCTCGACGGTGCGCCGAGTCTACCGCTGCCCTCAGTGCTCCTTTTGGGCCACGACGGCCTCTCGCTTCCACGTCCACATGGTCGGCCATACCAACACGAAACCGTTCGAATGTTCTCAATGCGCATACCGCTCCAACTGGAGGTGAGGAGTCCAGCAGCACAGCTGGCGGACGTGCTTCAACTTTGCCCGCTAATGAGTAACTTTTTCTTTTCTTTGTTGTTGGGGGGGATTTTAACGATTCAGGTGGGATATTACTAAACACATCAAGTTGAAAGCGGCCCGTGACCCGGCTCACACACAGGCTCGAGTTCTCTTGCTGGACTCTTCGGGCGAACGTCATTACGATCAGTACGACCGTTACCTGGTTATGATGCGCGTCACGGAATCGGGTAAACGAACTCGGTTGACTTGTCTCCTTAATTTTTACCAACAAATTTTTATTTTTTTTTTTTTTAATTCTTATTTTACAGGAGGGCCGGCGGTGACCCACGGACGATTCGCCATGGAAGAAATGGGACGCAGAGCGGCGGCTTCTTCTTCTCGACGGACCGATTCTTTGTCGCCGTCTCCATCTCCTTCGCCGGTGCCTTCGCCCGTTCCCGTTGCGGCTCCTGCCGCCACCGCAACTTCTTCCACCTCCGTAGAGTCGCTGCCGTTCAATTTGTCCGCCGTTTCGTTGGCCACTTCGCTGGCCAGTATCGCCTCCAGTCTCTTACCGCCACCTCCCGCCATCCGCCAGCTTCCGTCGCTCAATGCCATCCACCCGGAAGATTCTCAGCACTTGACGACGGAATATCCGTCGCCCACCAAATCGACCAGCGGCGCCAGCACCAATCCACGACGGACCATCTGGAAATGCAAACGCTGCGTTTTCAAGTAAGTCGATCCTGATTTGATTTCGGCGCTAATTTTAATTTTTAAATTGAATAAGGCATGTTAAGGATTTTTAAAAAAATGATTTTACCAACAAATTTTGTGAAAATGTTGCGCAAGTTTTATGATAAAAAACGTGTCTGACTAATTAGGCACAAAGATAAGCGAATGGTGTTGGCCCACATGGCCAAACACACGAGACGGGACAATTTCTCGTGCGGCCTCTGTGGCAAAGGATCCAACTGGCAGAGTGTCATTAGGGTATTTTCTCACCCCCTTCTCGGTGTTTCCGTCCTGTCCAAATTATTTAAAACAAATTGGGGACCTTAGAAACTAATCAAAATGGCAAACGGCATTAAACTAATTGATGTAATAATAATAACTTGAAACTAACTCAAAAAGGTGATTGGTTGTGGTGATTGGTGGCTAACTTTTCTTTCTCTCTCTCCACTTTTCTTTCTAAAAAACCAAAAAAAAACGTGGATCAATTCAATCAACAGGGATCATAACCGGGAGACGGTCTTGCAACACATTCGAAGCGCTCACTATCATCCATCGGGTGTCGGTACTAATCACAGCAGTCCTTCCCTGTCGGTTTCATCCACTGGGCTGACGAGCGGCGGCCAGATGGCCATGGGTGAGCCTGGCAGCTTGGCCACTCTTTTGCCACCACCGCCACCCGCCGCCGCCGCCGGCTTCCTTCTCTCTTCCGGCGGAGGAGGAGGAGGAGGAGGTTCTTCAACTTCCACGGCGCCCGCTTTTCGGTGTGGAGTCTGCAATCAAGTTTCCAATTGGAAACATGTGATTCAGGTTTTTCTCTCTCTTTTCCTTTTTTTAATTTTTCTGATTGGCTAACTTTTGATTTATTTTCCGTTTGTCCTTCCCAATAGATAGGAATGATTAGAAGTGTGAACGTTTTTAGTTTTTTGCAGAAGATTATTATTTGTTTTTAGTTTAGTTAGGACTAAATGCCAATTAGATTCCCGTCTAATCTTTGAATGATGTTTTGTTATAACAGCGCCATTGCCGTTTGAAACACAATGGCAACATCCAAGTCATTGAAAATCGAGTGACGGATGAAGACGGACCGGAATTGAGTCGTGAAGGTGACGATTTGTCCATCTCGCCTCTCAATGGCAGGGCCGGCAAGAAAACGGCCAAAAGAGAAAGCCCACTTCCCGACGAAGATTCCATGGGTACGTGTTTTTTAATTTTAATTTTTTATTAATTTGTCGAATTCAATCATTTTTTTGTGATTAGCAGGTTACATGATGCACGCGGATGTGCAACAGTATTCGTGTGCCATTTGCCCGTTTGCTTGCAAAAGTCTGACGGACATTGAAGTTCACCGGCAACATCACAAAACGGGATCGGGTCGGCCCATCCGCTGTCCCATCTGCCCATTTTTCGTCACCGATAAACAGTGCGTACTATTAATTCAATTAACAGTAATCGATTAACTTTAAATATTTTATTCATTATCTTATTCGATTTCTGTAGGGAACTGGCCCAGCATCTCGTACTGCACGGCATGCACGATTTGAAATTGGATTCTTCCGGCCAACTTTCTTGCAGCGTCGAAAAGGTGCGATTGTATTAACATATTTGTCCATTTGAAACTGAAAGTTAACGTTTTAACTCATTCAAATAGCAGAGCCACACCGCGGAACAGTCGAGTTCCGGGAGAAGATTCCGTTGCAGCTCTTGCCCGTACGTCAGTGACAACAAGAGCCAATACGTTTACCACCGGCAGTTCCACCGGCCGCGGGGTGCACCTTACAAGTGTTCGCAATGCTCCTACAATGTCAGCCGGAGGCATTTGCTGAACCAACACCTCAGCGTCCACGGTCTGCCGCCCGTCGGCCTCCTGGACGGTGAAAACTACGCGTCCGATTCGGATGCCATCGGGTCGGAAGCCGAGGCGGAAGCTGAAGCCGCTGAAGCCATTGAAATGGCGGACGACGAAGTGATGGTGGCCGCTGCTGAAGATCATTCGCCCACGCCCATCTCGGCCTGCTCGTCTTCCTCGGCTGTCGCGGCCGCATCCAGCAGCGGAATCGGCTCGGAGGGTTACACCCACCTGGGCCTGGATCCCAACACGATCGCCCGTCTGCCGGACTCTGCCACGGTTTCGCTGCTGGACATTCCGCTGACGTGGGTGTCGCGGGGGTCGAAATTTTACAAAATGTTCAAGTGCCGCCACTGCCCGCACGTCAACGTCCGCAAGGCCAACATCCAGGAGCACGAGAAGAGACACCAGACCAAGCCGGGCAGCAGCGCCGCCGGAGGCGGTGGCGACAACATGCACGCCTGCTCAATGTGCAATTACCGGTGCAACAACGCCGGCGTCTTGTCGGCCCACGTCAAAGTCCACCAGAACGTGCTGGGCATCATCCACGCCCTGGCCGATCCTTCGAGATCCGACGAGGAGCAGTTGCGCCAATTGGCCGGAGTGGCGGGTTTCAAAACGGGGGGAGAAGCCTCGACCCTGGTTGGCAAAGAAGCGGAAGAATCTTGTTCGTCGCTCTCGTCGTCCGGAAGTGCCGCCCCTCAACCGAAATTGGATTTGCTGCTGGGCCGGGCCGGCGAAGACGCCAAAGATGACGGCGGGAAAAAGTTACACTTTTGCGCTCATTGCCCGGCCCGTTTTCTGGTCGAGACGGAGCTCCTGATTCACCAACGCTTTCACGGAGTCAAACTGGCCTTCCGCTGTGACGTCTGCTCTTATACGGCCCGCCAAGAAAACCACCTGCTGGCCCATTGGAAGGTCCACAGTCGCGAATATCAAGAGAGGACCAAGGTACTTGATTTGGTTTTAAATTTTCATTTTAAATTTAAATCTGACAGCTGATTTGATGAATTAGGTGCTGGTGGAACATCACGGCGCGTCTGAACAGCATCCGCAGCCGCGCATTTTGGCCGTCCAACCCAACAGCAGTGCGGATGAGGAGGAAGGAGCGATAGATTTGACCAGCCGGAAGGAATCGGAAGTGAAACCCAGTCCAATTGCCATCACTGCCGAAAAGACTTGGGCCAATTGCCCGCTGTGTCCGGCTCGATTCGACCCGGACAGCAAAGCGCTGCAGTATCACATTTCTTTGCACGGTGGCAATGGTCCGTTTCGCTGCCGCTTCTGCAACTACGCCGTCAAGGCCCAGGACAATTTGACGAAACACGAGAAGCTGCACCTGCACCACCTGCACCAGACGGAAGACGAGGACGAGCTGACGGCCGAGACGTCGACGACGGACAACAATACGAAGCCGCTGAAACGGTTCCAGTGTTCCAAGTGCCCGTCCAGCTTCGAGAAGAAGGAGCAGTTCAAAGTCCATTCCAATTTGCACGGCTCCAAGCAGCGCTACCGTTGCGACCGTTGCGACTACGCCGTCAAGTACTACACCAATTTCCTGCAGCACATGAAGAGGCACGACGAGAGCGAGACGGCCGCCGGTGGCGAAACGACGGCCGACGAAGCCATGGACGTCGAAACCCACGAGCTACCACCGACAACCACCGTCCCGACGATTCAATTGCCCGAGCAGCCGCTATCGACGGCCGACCGGCAACACATTTGGCTGCAGGACAAGTTGCGTTCCGTTCAACACCAGAGCGTCCAGCAGCCGTTTTCTTGCCAGTACTGCCCGTACAGGTGTGGCAACCAGGAGGATCTGATTAGTCACATCGACCATCACGCGGCCAACGGCGCGACGGGCAGTTTCCGCTGCAATTTCTGCGATTTCACGGTGATGATTCAGGAGGAACTCTCCGAGCACATTGGGCTGCACTTCCAGTTGAAGGGCCGCAAGGCCGCCAAGTTGCCGGAAAGTTATTGGAAATGCTCCAACCTGGAAATTTGGTCAGAACCGGTGAACCCTGAAGTGGCTGGAACGGAGCCGGAAATCGTCTACGACGAGAAAACGAAAAACCAGCCAGGCAGCGACGACGATGAAGAAGAAGACGAAGATGCTTTGTACATCGATCTCAGTACGGGCCATCCCGTTCGAGATGAAACGGCCACCGACTCGGCATCGGTTGATCCTGAATCCTAACGTAAAAGAAAAAAACAAAGTTTGTCGAACTATTTAAAACTACTACACCGCCAACACCACCAATATCCTAACTACCCCACTAGTCTTAAATTTTGTTGTGTCTTTGACCGTTCCGAAAACCAAATTTCGTTTTCCCCTCCTCTTGATTCATTCATGAAATATTTAAAAAGAGGTTTGTCCTAAGTTTTCTCCTTTTCCTGTTTAGTGAAATATTTGTGTTAAACGTTTTATTATTTCGTATCCCAAAATGTTGTGGCCGGAATCGTTTTTTTCTAGTCAGGTTTTCAAAATGAATATAACCTGTACACTGGCCAATTTACCTCTATATCGTTGATCCTATATACCCCCCATGTGTTGAATAACAGAAAAATAATATCCCAAATTTTTGGGTTTTTTTGGGTTCATTGTGGCCGTGCAAAATTTATCCCCCGTTTAATTTATACACACAAACAGATGCACACGTACACAATGTATTAATTATGTATATATATCATTATATAATATGCAGTTTGGCATATATTTAGAAAGACAAGTTTTTCCACCCACCCACCAGCCATATCTTTTTTGACGTCATTCAAACTAAAAAAAAATAACAAAATTCAGGTCCATTTTTTTTGGGGTTGACGTGTACCTCGTGCGCCAAGTCAGCGACATCACGCGGTTGTTGTGCCATCGTCTTATAATGTATAATGTGTGTTTTTTCTTCCCTTTTTTTTATCTTCTTGTATTTATGGCTGTCCCGGAATATCTTTGACCCCTTTGGCATTTATAGAGAAGAAATGATTCCAATTGTTTGTTTGTTTTTTGGAGGGGGAGGGGGGTTGGTCGTCGCAGTCTCTCGTGTGTTGTAGATTGCACCACCACCACTACTATACTACTAATTCATTACAAACCAAAGCCTTGGCCTGTATTTTTTTCAATTTCTCCGACTTTGTCACGTATTTTTCTTTTTTTATTTTCACATATGCTGCGCGCGTGTTTTGTTTCGATTTCTTGTCCAGGAGCCTTGACGAGTCGATATAAATATTACAAATATTAGTTGTGTCGATTTTGTTTTTTTATTTGGTGTGTCTCTCCTTGATTGTGTGACGTACTTGTGTGTTGTTTTATTTTATTTTTTTTCTTAGATAGCATTGTCCCAACTTGTTGGATGATGCGCATTCAAGTTGATTGAAATCGATGCGGGCAGCGCATTGGAGACATCCGGTATGTCGGCAGGAAGCGGATGGAGGTGAAAGTGAAAGTCGGCTATCGCCAAGAGAGGCTCTCGGCTGCTGGTTATTGATTTATTGCTGTGTACTCTACTAGGTCTAACTTGTGGGAAAACCCCGAGCTTTTGATCACGAGGATAATTGTATATGGGCTCCTTGATTTGTCTAGAAATTTATGCCGAAAGTCAAGATGACTCTGAAGAAAATGCCGACATCCTCATCGTCGTGTTGAAGGAAAGTGACAGCGCATTAGGTTGGTAGATTATCTCATTTTATCATTTAATGACGCCTTTTTATTAGCTTTAAACCTGTAGCATTTTTATGACATTTCGAACCTAATTATGTAGCAGAAAACGAATGCAATTGGTTACATCACTGACATGGTTTATTTTAACCGATGCAATTGAATTTATGGAACTTACTGACTCATCTTATACTGACCATTATTACTTCAGAAACAACAACTTAACTTTAACGGATAACGCAATGAAGAGATGCGCTGCTAGAAGATAAGTAGCATTGGTGCAGCACCACTTCAAAGCTATATACTCTTGGCTACATGGTTATTGATCGAAGATCAGTAATCATTGACGCTTTATTAATGACTCATCGAAGACGACTTACATCACCTTACAGTTGAGCAACGTAACGCGGTACCAGCGTCCTTGACAGTTGAAACCGGGAAAAGACATGATGGTAGCGATGACATACATTTGATTCCCGAATATTTACGTGTCTGTACAATATCCTTAGATATCTCGTGCAGGTCGTAGTTGGAAAACTGGAAAAGCCTTGAAAACCCCAAACAAGAGATGGGCCTTTTTAACTTCTTCCTCTATTCCTTTCTTGAGCAACAAGTTCATTTTTTGAACTTCCTATATACTCCCGCCCTTGCTTCCAAATCACTTTCAGCTGCCCGCTCATTCGGCTCGGTGTTTCACGGGTGATATAAAGGTGCTCCGTGTCAGTTGATTCAAGACAACGACACCTTCAACAGCCAACAGATTTCAATCTGATTCGACGTCGCCTAACTAATCACCGGTCTTGTAACAAGATGCAATTCATTTTAGTGATCATTGGTTTCCTTTATTTCCAGCCACTGGATGCTTTCGTCAACAGTATTTCACGATTAAATTTCGGATTAAATTTTATTGTTTCCTAATTGCTCGTTTTATTTGATTCAGTGGCCGACGTTGACTGCGGGATATCGAAATTCAGGAACGGGCGAATCGTCAACGGCATTGACGCTGTGGAAGGAGAATTCCCTTGGTGAATTCCATTTCCTTTGTGGCCCTAAATAAAATTAGACTTCAAAGATTGATTGGTGTTTTAATTCTTATTCACTATATTGCAGGATGGTGTCGCTGAAATTTCTACGTGCTGGACAGAGTGGTGAGCATTTTTGTGGCGGTGCGCTCATCAGCAAGCGATGGATTCTCACTGCAGCCCATTGCGTCCTTAAGTATAAACCGGAATAACAGAAAAAAACACTCTTATTTTATTCTTTCCATGTTTGATTTAATTTTTAATTAATGGTAAACTAATTGGAATATGAACATTCAGTCGCAGAGCACCGCAGATTCAAGTGAGTGTGGCTGAGCACAACCTCCTGGGGGCCGACAGTCAACAAACGAAATTGTTTCGAGTCAACCAGATCGTCATGCATCCGTCGTACGTGACTCGCCAATTGGCCGATGACATCGCCCTCATTAATGTCGATGGCGACGTGCAATGGAGCGACCGCGTTCAGCCGGCCTGTTTACCTAACCCAGATGCAGATTCATTCGCTGGACTGCTGGCCACCGTGGCCGGTTGGGGGTGGAACGATGAGGTTAAAAATGGTATGTCAAAGCATTTTCTTATTTGAAGAATTTTTTAAAAATCATCTATTGTCGCAATGTCAGGTGGAAAAAGAGCCAACACACTGCAGAAGGTTGACGTGCCCATTTTGGCTAACAAGGATTGCCAGCAATGGTACAAAGACGAGAAGAAATCGCTAACCATCATCAACTCGGCTTTGTGCGCCGGTCTTGAAAATGGCGGCAAAGATTCTTGTCAAGTAAAAAGGATTGGAATATTTTTGCTTATTGAGCTTACTAAATCAAACTGAATTTACAGGGTGATAGCGGTGGTCCGTTGATGATTAAGAAAGACGGACGTCATCAGCTGGTTGGCGTCGTCAGCGCCGGAATCGGATGCGCTCGTCCTCGCTTACCTGGTCTTTACACTCGTGTTAATCACTATATTAACTGGATTTCGCAAACCGTCCGTTTCTAATGACTTGTGAGCATAGGTTTTAACGGGATGTTGTATTTAGTATTTTAAAAAAGTGTGTAATCTCCTCCTACTCAATAAAATAAACTATAAAATTTCAACACGACCTTTAATTGTTCTAGGTTTTTCTGTGGTATTAAGTCGTCCACCGCAGGGGTATTACTAACTCTTTGTTTTTGGTGGTTCACTTGCCTGAAAAGTCCGGGAAAGGCCCGGAAAACCGGAAAAATAACAAAAAATTCGGGAAAAACCCTCGTCATTGGATACTTTTCTTTAGAAAGTTTGACAAGTTGCGTTGTATTGACAAATTTCGTCAACCGTTTCCTGGGCAAGCTGACCAAAATGCTGCTGAAATGCCTTATTTCGGAATTCGGACGGAAAAAATTCTTGAAATTATTCCTAGCGGAAAAATCATACACTGCTTAAATGTCTTCTGATAGCGAACATAGATGGCGTTTTTTATTATTTTGTTTTCTTATTGTCGTCTGCTTTTTCATTTGCGAGTATGACCTAAGGAATAGAACTGCTATGACATTTGTTTAATATTAAATCTTTTCTTGCAGTGAAATTCCGGTTTTTCGTACTATTGAAACCCAAAAACCCATTATTACAACTTGTGGTGACTAATGCAGGTTCTGTTTAAGAAAAACCAAATCTCGGCCGGTCGTTAAAGTCATTATTAATTCTTCAAAACACCCAGGGGAATTACACAACAGTATATTTTTTACCTAGCAGACTAGCAGTCACTCCTAAATAGTCAAATAAATATCTAAGATCAGTTTATACGGGAAATGTTTGCAGAGCACAGATGGATTGTCCCCGCCTCGACAACCCCGGTTTAACCAACGCCCTAGTATTAATGTGACTCCAGGCTCCCGGTATTAATGTGACGCAGAGTTGGGCCTTTTATAGAGATGTAGACGATTCATTATCTATGCTTAGCCTCTATTGGATTTTGGCCGGCTAGACCACAGGACGAAAGACACCAGGGAATCTTTCTGTCAATTAACGTAGCAAATTTAATTTTGATTGGATTTAGTTATTAATTGAGTGGATGGAACATGGAAGTTTCATACACTGGCGGCGACTGTTGACAACGTCGGGGATAGGGCGTATCTATTCTAGTCTGCTGGACCTATTTTTTGCCGGGTAGATAAAACATCCAGCATCCAGGTAATTTATTAAAATTATTTACATTTTTCCTCACAATGTTCATGATTAATTTCATTGTTTAATTCAATTTTGACTGGATTGAATTTATGTCAACCGTAAATCCTTCGGAAATAACTGCCAAACGGTTAAATAGATGTCACAAGTCAATATTCTCGTATCAAATAAAACATACAATATTAATGTGAACAGAGTGGGTGAGTCGGATAAGGCGTGGCTTTATCATGGGAACATCGAGACCTCAACGTTTCGGCATCGAGTTCGACTCTCAACGGGATCATGGTTGGTTCATCACCTAATCATCAGGCGGCGCCACAGAAATTGTAAAAAAAGGCCCAAATCTGCGTCACGACGACCGAGTGTCTAGGGGGCTTGTGGAGCTGAGATTGAGGAGTAGGAGGTAATCTCATAGGTCACGGCCAGACTAGCTGTATGTTGATTTGGTACAATCTGTTGAAGATCGGATTGTGCTTAGACCCCCTGTCCTCGAGGTAGTTGTCCTTCAGATTTGCTTGCAAACCTGAACAGAAAATCCAACAGGCTCAGGTGAAATACCCTGAGATAATACAGTGAACCCTTCCCTGATGGCAAAGGGAAAATCCAGCGAAAAACGAAACTCCTCCTGCGTTCAGAAATCGCCCTACATCAGCCAAATGTGTGACGTTATTGAAATTACATTTTGATCAAATTAAAATTGACACAGATCGGGTTAATTACATTCTCCGCCTAGAAATGTTAAAAACATTCTCCGCCATAATAAAAATTTTTTAAAAAATCCTTCAAATCTCTGTATCAATATGTATAACAATATGTAATTACGTCGTTGAAATGTAGGGAGATTAAGTGGGCCTGAAGTATCTGAAAGAGAAAATCGCAGCCGCCGCAATATGTTGGCGATTGCAACTTTGGCCTCCATGGCAAACTTTTGCGCTAAGAAGTTGAAAAATAAATTCAAACAAAATTTTAATTTTAGATGATTTTCGTGAGAGAATTAGACCCACCGATGCAATTTCGAGGTCCGGCGCTAAATAATGGAATGAAAGCGTACGGATGCCGACCGATGCAGTTCTCCGGAAGAAATCGTTCCGGCTTGAAAGCATCCGGTTCAGGAAAAACCTCTGGGATGCGATGGGTCATACCAATATTTATTAGAACTGTTAAGTCCTTTGGTAAAGTGTAAGCACCTATTAATCAATTGAACATATTTTTTTAAGCTGATGCAAATGAAATCGACCAAATAAATTCTCCGCATTCTGCGGGGAATTAAAACTGACATACCGACTTGAACTTCTTCCGTTAAACAGCGTGCTGCTACTGGAAGAGGCGGATACAACCTCAAAGTTTCCTTGATGCAACGTTCCATGTATTTGAGCTGAGTCAAGTCCTGCGCCGTCCCTGGCCGATAGGATTCGCCAAAAACCAGATCCAATTCTTCGATCACCAATTTCTGAATCAAATCAAAAATTATTAATTTATGAAGAAGGTATTTCACTAATTCGATTCGTAACATATATATATATATAGCACCTGATGTTCCGGATGTTTAGCTAAGAGGTAAATAAACCAAGTCATGGTCCCAGATGTTGTAACCCTGCAGCATTTATCACTGAATGAATATAACTGTCTGTAAAAATATGATTCCAGAAGAACTTTGTTACCGCGGTCATGAAAAGAGAAATTTCGTCGCCGATCATCTTGTCGTCGAAATCAGGATTCTCTTCCGATACTTATAATAATAAATCCAAATCGCTAATCTCTCCTCTGATGAGAAATGACTGCCGATTAATTTAATTCAGATGACAATTTAGTGCAACAAGAGTTGAAATTTATACTTGGTCGTGAGAAGTTGACCTCTTCATCGGCGTTGTTGTTCATCACTGGTTGATTTGAGTATTTCTCTGCGTTCTCTCTGTGAAATTCACGGCGTTCTCGAATCACCTGTTTTAATAACATTTCCAATAATATGAAATTACGCCCAATTAAAAACCCAAATTCAGCCGTTTTTTGCCTTTTCGTGGACGGTGTCGAAAAAAGAAGAGTACTGCTGTTGTTTGCGGTAAAGTGCGGTCAATTTGTAAATCCAATCGATTCTCAGCCACGGTTTACGGATCGCACGTTCAATCAAGATATTCTCCAAACTGACAAGATGAAATTGGTCAAGGACAGGTATATCAAATGAAATCGTTCAAACTCACCATTGAAGACTCTTTGCAAATGTATTCTTTTTCTCTTCACTCCACGTATTCTTGCCCATGGAAGTTTCTTGAACCAAACAAAAAAATTGTGTTTTATAAAATGTCAGCCATTTGATTTATTTACCAATTAATAATATTACCACCATAATAAAATTACCACAGAAAACATCGAAAACGAGCTCGGTCATAATCGAAAAGACGTCGATTTCTTTGCTTCCAGCTGTCCCCAGAATTTCTTCCATTTTGGCAACGGAGGCCATGCTCTTCTCATTGAAGGTAGGCATGAATTCATCGAGAATTTTGAAGTGGAACGCTGGAGTCAGCAATTTGCGACGAGGACGCCATTTGTCACCTGCAATATACCAAAATAATAATACGAGACTGGAATGGGAATGAAAAAAGCTGAGTGTCATATTATACCCGATAACACAGCGAGGCAGTTTTCAGGTAAAAAGAATTTGTATTCACCCGATTTTTGTTTAGAGATTTTGATTGGAAAGAATCGGCTACACGTAGAAAATAATGTTCATTTGTAAGGACCTCCTGTGATCTAAACATAATAGAACGCTTATTAATAGTGTACCTCCAATAGTTCATGATAAACACGTGAAGCATCGGATAGTAACTGATCCATACTCGGAAAAGATATCCATTCCATTTTATCCATTCAACAAACAAACGCTCTAGAGAAAGTCACAAAAAAAATCAGTTCATTAGATGTCAATAAACAAGTGAGCTTAATCAATTTTGAAATCGTACTATCAAAAGTGTTTTCCACCGAGAATGTTGTCCAGCAAAGGTAAAGTTTTCGGTCCGGGCAGAGCGCAGATGAGGCGAACAAAGTGGTAACGACTCCACACCCAATAATATATCCCTCGAGCAATCCAGCCAGGGCCGTCATTGCCAGCGACAATGGACTCCATCCAGCAGACCACGAAATGCCCAACATATTCAAACGATGATGGCCGGACACCAACGACCTGCGCGCGTCTCCAATCAAGATTCTTTTATCTCTCATTTGATCAAATAAAACTGGATTTTTTTCTACTAAGTTGACCACCACAAATAAAGAGCCTTTTCACATTTCATCTTGGCCCAAACGCAAGCAACTACTGTAACTACTGTTCGCCTTCGCATTGATGAGGTTGTTGATACCGACCTAGAATAGAAATTGGAATTCTTGTTATTTCAGGTCAAATAGTGTCTTGAAGTACAAATGGGTAGGTGAGTCTAACTTGGGGATTAATCAACCAGAAGGCAGAAGAACCACAGACTAAGAAGGCTGAAGAGGAAAATTAGGAAAAGCTCTTCGAGTTGATGAAAGATGTAAAGTTGCCGTGTCAGGGCTAGCACGTCGCCGTGGAGTTATCAATTGGGAACACTAGTTTCTAACCTGGATGGTGGATCTTAGGTATTCACTATGATTAACCTGTCGGAAAAAAATATGGCAGTGTTGAAGGCAAGCGTTACTTCAGATTCCCAACCAAGTACGGAGCTTTCGTTAATATGTATGAGTAATTGCCTAGAGCTTCTTGACGAGGAAATGGATGAGAGATGTGATGACAGTTTTAATACAAAATTTATTCCATAGTCTTCAAAGTTAAATTTTTACATTACTCTTTTAATTCAAAGTATCCTTCCTTATTGGTTCGATGTAAGTAGTGTCTTGAGATTTCATCCTTTTAATCCAACCATTGATCATAATAGGCGCAATTTTTCGGTTGAACCTCACCTACAGTACCGCACTTCTCAATGACCTGATAAAATCGTTTGCTTAATAAAAGTGATAGAACCAAAAAAATAATACAATTTTAATTACTGGACAAACTCCGCAGGGGATTCGAACAATTGCAGCAGAAGACAGGAGCGTTTCAACAGTTCTGTACGTTTTGATTTTCTCATCGCCATCGGATACCATACGCATTTCGATTTTTCCGTCATAGACAAGCGTTTCGAGAATGGCTTCGATTTCTTCAACTGTTAAAGTAAACTTGACTATGTTCATATCTGAAATCATTTGGCACATCTCTTTGGAAGAGAGAAACGACGCGTTGCGCACTATTAAGGGGCCGTCCATCTGATTCAGAATAACAAATATTAAAAGGATTAAAAAATGTTAGTCAGTTTAAAAAAAATTAACTTACAGCTTTGAGTTGGGCTGCTTCAGCTTTCTGTTGCAACATCCTGTAGCATTGCTGATTCACAATATCCACCAGTTCTGATTCAAATTCACCATCAGTGTACCATGAACCTCCTGTAACTGATCTGTCAGGTTGTAAGTCGAATAGCATGTAAACTTTTATCTTTGCGACCTGGAAAAAAATCACATTACAAAAGGTGTGTTCTTATTTAGGACAAAAATAACTTTGTTTCTTTAACTTACTGAAATAGATAAGACAGATTTGATTAATTCCTTTCCTTCCAGAGCTTTGAGTATCTTGTTGATGGCTGTTAGATTCAAGCCAGACTGGTCACGGATGTCTTTATTCAAAATGCCCTTGTTTCCTGCCTCTTCAATGATCCTCATAACCAAATTCTCTTCTTTGTCAACTCCCTTTAGTTTAATACTGGTAGGTTGCTCATTGAGGCACCAAAACAATTCATTTGTTACAGGTGCTTTGGACATGTACACTTTCTTCTACATCAGCACAAATAAACAGGGTTAGTTAATTAAAATTTAGCTACAACTCCATTAAAATTTTTACTTGTTTGAGCAGTCGATTTAGAACAATAATTTGAATTTGCTTGTCGAGGTTGGACATATGAGTTTCCAATATCTTGTCGTTAATGCCTTTCGGATATTCTCTTAGCAGTTCAAGTATGCGAGCTTCAATTTCAGTCATATCGTCATCGCTCGGCGCAGATGGTCCTGGTTTTGGATTATCGACTTTCTCTTTCTTAATTACTACCTTTGAGGTCATTTTCAAACAGATTTTTCTAAGAATTTACTACACGTTTTGGTTGCTAAATACGTCGTCAACGTTTCATCTCAGACCTGCTCGCTTCGAGGAACACCCAACAGTGAAGGCTCCGACGTCGAGTCGACGTACTCGACGAGACGACGACGACGAGCAAAAACGTTTGTAATACCCCCCTTTTTTCAACAGTGTTGCGCGACTGAATATTTGATTTTTCAAATAAATCGCGCAACACTGTTGACCAGCTGTTGACTGTTGTGACTTGAGTTGAGTGGCTCTATCAATTCGGATTCTTCATTCTTGTCTGTCTGCGCATTTTTGACATTAGGATTTGAACATTTAAGTTGGATAGAATTTATTTGTTACCGAATCATTTTTAAATATCAGAACAAAGTAGTAACCAACTTACAATCCGATGGTATGAATTTGTTTTGATAATTTCATTTATTTCTTTTAGGTTTGGTTCACGCAAATCAATATGGTATTGGTTTGTGTTATTATCGGTCTAGGTCTCTTTCTACACATTCATAGTTCATCTTGCACGCAGTTTGTGATAAAAGTTCCAGATAGTGTAATTGGACAAGTTAAACAGAGTTGGCCTTCAACAAAAAATATGCTACCTGCCATTATCAACACATGGGCATTTACAAATGCAACAAAGAAAGGTATTGATTTTCTTCCATCAAAACAAATTATTGGTATCCATATTTTGTATTAGCTTGGGAAGTACTGTCAGAGAATGGAAAATCGGCTCTAGATGCTGTGGAAGAGGGCTGTTCAGTTTGTGAAAATGAACAGTGTGATGGCACTGTCGGTTTTGGTGGAAGTCCAGATGAAAATGGAGAAACAACTTTAGATGCTATGATTATGGATGGGTAAAGAACTAATTTATTTTATTCTGTAAACTAATAGTTTATGCATTTACTTTTTCGTTACAGACCTACACATCGATGTGGAGCTGTGGCTGGCATGAAGAACATTAAGAGTGCCATCAGTGTTGCTCGCAAAGTCATGGAACATACTGATCACACACTTTTAGTTGGAGATGGTGCAACTCAATTTGCAATCCAAATGGGCTTCAAAGTAGAAAACCTGACTACTAGTGATTCAAATGAAATTTGGCAGGATTGGAAAACCCAAAATTGCCAGCCGAACTTTTGGAAGGTAATCAATTTATTATGAGGTTCACCTTTAATAATGTGTTATTAATTTCACATAACTTGATTTAGAATGTACTGCCGATTCCAGAAAGAAATTGTGGTCCGTATACTCCAAATGAAGTGCATGCAAAATCAGAGCCAGGCACAAACGACGACGGTGTGTTAATTATTAGAATTTAATTTTAATCGATATTAATTTTGTTTATCCTTTACTTTAATTTTTTAGAATTTAAAAAGAGCCATGACACCATAGGAATGGTGGCAATCGACGCGGAAGGGAAAATGGCGAGTGGAACGTCCACTAACGGCGCCAGGCACAAAATCCCGGGACGAGTGGGCGACGCACCCATCACAGGTTCGGGATCTTACGTGGACCAGCAAGTTGGTGGAGCTGCCGCTACTGGTGATGGTGACGTCTTGATGAGATTCTTGCCAAGCTTTGCTACCGTTGAACACATGCGAAATGGCATGACTCCCAGTACTGCGGCAGCGTACTCGCTCAAAACCATAGCAGGCTATTACCCGAAGTTTGAAGGGGCTGTCGTGGCTATGAAGACAAATGGAGAGTTTGGTGCTGCTTGTTACGGTTTTAAAAATTTCACTTATGCCGTTGCCAATTCCGATTTAAGAAAGCCTAAAGTATATTTCGTCGATTGCACTCTTCCTTCGTCGTAACCTATCGAAACGCCAACAGTCGTATATTTTTGCCATGTATTGTGATAATTGAAATGATCAATGTCCTATTCATGGGTGGTCTAAATCAAACAGTGCGCATTATAAGTCATCGATACATTAGTTGGGTTTATAAAGATATATTTACAATAAATATTTTTCAAAGCTATAAAATTTAATCTGATGGAAATCATTTTGTCATTATTCATAAAAATATAAAATAACGTCTCGTGAATTCTGGAATGCCGTGATCACTGAGAGTGAAGTAGCTTCCGATTGGCAGGAGATGACGACAGGTCGACAGTGGAGCCATCTGGGTCATTTTTGTGTACATTACAGGCGTCTGCTAAATGCTGATGTGTTATTTCTTGTTAATTGGTCAGCCGTGTCGGGAATTATTCATTGTTTCTCGACCACCATTTACAGGGTTTTCTTTGGTAAACACCGCGTTCGTCTTGTTTTCACCCGTCTGAGACGGTGTTTTGTTGATGTCGGTGGAACTGTTTACATCGTCCTTGTCGCACCTCTTCCACTACCGTCCGTTTCTCGTCACACGCATCGTCTCGGCCATGCTCAACAAGTTCAAAAATGCGTTCTTTTCCGTCGTGAACAACCTGGACACAGCATCACCAGACAAGAATAACGATGTAGGACAAAACGGCGAACCGAAATTGCCCCTGAAATTCCCATACACCAGACCCCACTTCCTCCAGCTCAATGGGGAAGACGAGATTCAGGTGGCTGGTGATCATGCCATCAGACCCATCATTGTTCCAAGAGACATAACCAAAATGCCTTGGAACTCAGGTTACGCAGAGTAAGTAAATCTCTTGTCGCAGACTATTTGTCGAGACAACTGGCCATCTTCCACTTTTAACGTCAATGTATTTCTCAGGGCTGTCAACGCTGGAAAGTCACTGAGGAATGAGGACCAGGCAAGAATCCATGTTGGATATCTAGAAAGAAGGCATTCCGATAATGGTCACTCGGCTGAAGCTGCTGAGTTCCACACTCCTCCCTCTACACCTGAAAAAGATTCCACCACACACAGATCCAGACAAAGGATACCTTACTCCTATTTTGCTCTTTTTGATGGCCACGCCGGGACTGGAGCTGCAATATCGGCATCCAATGAACTCCACTGTATTCTCCATGTAAAATGACCACTTATATTTTATTTAAACATAAGCTTTCATTACTAATAACAGATCTTTTGACAGGATAAACTAATGGAGGTGATCCATCACTTGCTACCAACTCCAGAGATAAACGAATCTACCCAGAATGGTCGCAATCAAGTCTTGTGGTTTCCTGAAAGAGAAATTGGCGTCGAAAGTTTCATTGTGGGAGCCCTAGAAGCGACGTTCCACGAAATGGTAACGAATCAAAGTTGATTTTAGTCATTTCACCCTGTGTTTTACAGGATGATCCATTAATGTTTTTTTTGGGGGGGTTGGATTAGGACAATCTGATCGCCGAAGACAGATTCGTGTATCGCGTGACGGGCGGCTGCACAGTGGTGGTATCTCTCTTCATTTGTGGCAAACTCTTCGTGTCGAATGCTGGAGACTCCCGGGCCGTTCTCTGTCGTGGCCGAAAGGCTTTCCCACTGTCCAACGATTTCACTCCCGAAACGGAGCGTCAGCGAATTCGCAAGCTGGCCGCCCTCCAGCCGGAGCTGCTGGGCGGCGAGTACACGGCGCTGGACTTCTCCCGTCGTCCCAATCGACGTGACATTGGCCAGCGGCTCCTCTACCGCGAGCCTCACATGACCGGCTGGGCTTACAAGACGGTCACACCCGAAGACCTCAAGTTCCCGGTTGTTTATGGTGAAGGCAAACGCAGCCGAGTCCTGGCCACCATCGGAGTGACGCGTGGATTTGGCGACCACGACTTGCGCGCCCCCAATTCCAGCATCCTCATTAAGCCTTTCCTATCGTCACAACCAGAGGTCCTTATCGGCCCATAAATCTCCATTTGATATTATTATTTGGGGTTTTAATTTATGTCTTTTTAATTTTGTGATTCAGGTTCGCATCGTGGACATTGAGAAAGAGGCCATTTACGACACGGATGTGTTGGTGATGGGCACCGACGGTCTGTGGGACGTGACGAGCAATGAGCGCGTCGCCGAATCGGTGCAGCGGAGCCTGGAGCAGTTTCCGGCGGAGGATGCGGCCCGGTATCGGTACCGCTTCACGTCGGCCGCCCAGGACTTGGTCATGTGCTCGCGGGGTAAATTGAACGAGCGCAGTTGGCGGACGGCCGACAGCAAATCGGCCACCATCGACGACATCTCCGTCTTTGTCATCCCGCTGGCCGCCTACAAGGAAGAGCACCTCCGCTGGAAGCAGGAAATGGAATCTCAGAGTCAACGCCAGTCTGATCACCAGGTGTCGGTGGACATTGCGGTCAACGACCCATCGACCGTCGTCGAGTCGGCCGTCATGGCGGCCAACCAGCCGGGTCGAATGACCGCCGATATCCACACCAACGGGATTCCGCCTGTGGACAAGGCCGCTACCCTATTGGACCCGGAAGAAGAAAAGGCCGGCGTCGTCGCCGCCGTTGCAGAAGAAGACAAAGACGCCACTGTCGGCGACGTTGCGGCGCCGCCGGAGGTCATCGTTGATCCATTGCAGCCCGTCACGGATGGAACCAGCGACCCAGAAATTGAAGATAAAAACGAGTCAAATTCGTAGACGGAATGATGAGAGATAAAAAAGAAAACTTGTGTTTGTTTGTGTTTATTTGTTTAATTATGTGGCTGTCGAGTTCGTTTTTCGACCGCCAGATGGAATTGCCGGGTTGTTCCATTCAAGAAAGTGCTTTTCCCCCCTGATGCATCCGATTTTCTTCTTTTTCTTCAAAGGCCAAAACCAACCGCCTTTATTATTATTATTATTATTAATTACTATAAAAATTCAATTTTCTTGTCTTTAAATATCCATTCCTTACGTTTTTTTTCATTTTTGTTAGAGTCTGAAAAGAGAAAAAAAAACGTGCTCAATAGGAAAAAAAAAGAACTTTGGAGGTGGTGGGCATGTCGTCAAAAATTTTGGTTCAATAGAGGGCGGTGTTTGTTCACTATTTAGTTTTAAAAAAAATGAAGAAGAAGAAGAGACTAAATTAGTTAGCAACCGGATATGCGAGATGTGATTTGTCGAATGCACCTAATAATTCCTACATAATTGTTATACTCTCATTCTTTCATCATTATTATTTTTTTTTGGCTCTTAATATTCTTTTCTCCTTGAAAAAAAATCAAACAAAATAAAATGAAAATTAACAATGTGAAACATTGAAAGAAAGACACAGAAACGTTAAATTAAGCTAATACAAAAAATACGCGCCAGCTTGAGTTATTAACAATGCCGGTTACATACTACAATTTCGAAGTTATATATTTATTATTTTCTAGCCATAGAGTCGTCGCAATAGTGATACATGACCCGTATATCGATGGTGGTGGTCGACTGGTCTTTTTTTCAAGATAAGAGGCTCTTCAAATAAATGGACGAGTGACTTTTTCATTCTCATGTTCCTACTTTTTTTTTTCTAGGCCTCCCTTTTTTTACTTCTTGATATAAAGAAGGAGGGGAGAATAGCTCTTTGGTAATCAAGCTAGTAGAATCATATCCGGAATGTCCCCTAGGAGGGGGAAGAAGAAGAAGAAGAAAAAGTTTCGATTCCATGTTTTTTATCGTTAGATATTTTTTTTTTCATTTATTTGTGAGAGCTCGGCCTATTCCTATTGTGTATACACGTCCCGCATCTAAAAGAAAATGATCCGGCCAGAAGAAGAAGAAGTACTGAAAAAAAAAAGTGCGGGGGGCTGAAGAACCCAGTCGGAATTTCCCACGTCACATCCGCATCTCTCCTCCTAGCCGAAAGAAAAAAAAAAACGCTTTTCATTTTTTTTTTGTCATGCCTATAGAGAAATCACCTTTCGATTTTTTGGGGTATGTTGCACACTATAATACTTGGTGGAATCGAGGGGGGAACAACAAAAATCGACGTCCAAAAAATGAAGTCCCCCTTTTTTCTCACGTTCCATCAGATCGGCGTCGTCGTCGTTTTTTTTTATTTTCCGAGGGTATATAGACACATTTTTTGGGTTGTGCGTGTGTAGTCGGCGTATTGTATTCGCCAGATGATTACCTGATATCTCTCTCCTCAATACACTGTCGCTCACATTCTCTCAGCTATTCGATGTTAGACAAGAATAGCGCGGCACGGATATGGAGAAGCTGTCGTCAAATGGTCATGAAAGATATATATATCATTTCGAAATTCATGTTCCATTTTCCCAGCATATATAAAAGGAGAACTTGATTAGATAGTCAATGCCAGCAACGGTCCCGTATTATATAATGGCGCTGCATTTCGTTAATTTCTGGAATAATTAGATTTTCTTTTGTTTAAGTTTCTCTTCCGAGTATTTTAAAAGAAAAAAAATTTCTTCGTTTGCACTTGAGCGACTTGATTCACGTCGGCTGATTGAAGGGCGTAGGAGGGGGGGAGGGGGAACAAGAGACTTTAGATATTTCTTATATTTTTGTTGAATAGAGAATTCTTTTTTTTTATTATTTTTCTAGGAGATTCGAATTTCTATTTAAAAAAAAAGAGAGGGGGGAATGTTCGTTCATTAACTATTGTGTGTCTATTTCGCTGACTAATGGTCCGGCCTTGGTGCTGTGCATATTCAAAAATACAAAGAAACGTTTTTTTTTTTATTTGATAAGACTTTATAATAATAAAATTTAGTTAGACTGGAGAGCTTTGGATAATATTATTTCACCTCGGGACTTGATTCAGTCGCGATCCTAGTTTTGTATTGTTGCTATAGCGCTTGCTATGTATATAATAACGATTGCTGTTTATTCTTTTTTGGGGGGTTTGTTGCGAATGTTTTCGATTCCTTATGCATGTACATCTATTATGCATAGACATCGTTAAAAATGGAAATAGCCTGCAGCCGTTGGATGACATGTCGAGATCAAACGGCGGCAACCCAAAAAACCAAAGAGAGGGGTTGGAGAGAAAAGAATGAATTGAACTGAAACATATTTCTAGCTCTCTCACTCTCTCATCCACAGATGGATCTTATCGATCCCATTGTTCTATTACAACACGCGCTCTCTCTCCTATATAGCTATCTTCTTTTCTCCTTTTGAAATAATAATAATGTCTAACAGCAAAATAAGATTTCTTATAGATTCTTCTCTCTTGGTCGCATCTCGGCGTTTGAATTTCCCGCCGCCTAAATATTTACATTCCTCCCAGTTTTCTATGTCCCCCCACCCCCAATTTTTTTTATTTTTACGTGTTTGACGGTTATAAATATATTTTCGGAAAACGTCTTGTGTGCGCCATTTCTATTGACGTCACTTGTACAAGAGTATCAGATGATGAACGAGATTGCCTCACACTATATGTATTATGCCGAAAGAATCGAATGAATCATTTCTGGCGTGACAAATATCAATTTATACATTCCATCGCGCGACGGTGTTTTTAAATGAAAATCGAAAATATATTTCACAGGACGCCATTGGAAGTCGATTGGTCGAAAATATAGCCTTACAAAATAAATAGACAGTTATTTGGCCGTTATTTGATATATCCCCCCATTATATAATAAGAAAATTCTTGGTGGTTTTTTCTATTTATTTTTGAAATTCAAGTAGTTTGATTTTTTCCGTAATATTACATCTAAACCACCCAGAACTTGATTGTAATTCAATATACACCTTGGCCGTTCTTTAAAAAAAAAAAAGAAAATAGAATTATATAATGACTTGATGGTCAGCATCGAATGCGGTTAGAACATCAAATGATGAGATTCGTTAATCCGCACCGGCTTGGCAGCAGATGTTGTGCACTATATATCCATTCTTTCTTCTTTTCTTTTCCTTTTTTCCATTCTTAACACATGGGGGATGTGGATAAGATAGACAGGCATCAATAAACAGGCCCAAGTTCTATATTTGCTGGACTCGCGTGTATATACACAAAAATCAGAGAGGAAAAACATACACAGTCTAATATATATAGAGCTCTCTTGAATGAAATAAAAAGGGGGTTATCAGTGTGATCCTTCATTCTCTATCCGTTCGTATAGAAGAAGATGAAGAAGAAGAAGAATCAAAGGATATAGAACTTTTTATTTTTTAGCCCTCTCCGTTCTTCTGTGCACATGCAGCAATAGCCGGGCATCATTATTCCAATCTGACAATATACTCATTGATGAGGAAATCTCGCTCGTATACACACACATTCGGCCTGGGTGTAAATACAAAGAGGAGCAACCCCCTCGGGCTATTCATTTTTTTTTTTTTGATCCAGTAAAAAAAAATAAATTCCCCCCTTATATAAGAAGAAGAGGGTTGCGCAACATTAGGGGGGGGGGGTGCACCCTCTCGATCTTAGGGCTGATTGAAACCGCTTTTTTTTTCACCCCCAACTTATTCCACCAGTTTTTTTTTTATTTTTTTATTTCGAGATGGCCTGCCCATCATAGGAGGACCGCGCCCCATATATACAATCTATTCCCATGATGATGTACACGTCATGTAAGCCTTTTTTTTATATATATAAAAATATATAATGCCGCAGCAGCATTTGATGTGTAGTATAAGGAAAAGGGGGGAATTTCAGAGCCACCCCCACAGCACAGCACAACTTGATCGCCATCGCAACCGACGAAAAAATCTATTTCGTTTTTTTTAGACATTTACGCACGTCTATGTATAACCCCCGCATCGAATAAAAGGGGTGTGTACAAGAGTGGGGGGGCAGCTGTGTGTGGATCAAATTGTAGTGATCCTAGCTGTTATATATTATTATTATATTTTTTACCGGAAAAAAAAAATAATGTGGATTATATATCATAACGTTATGGCCGATCCCCTTTAGAAGAAAGATGAAAAACTGGACAAATATCTATATTTATATTAGAGCGTCGATGGGATTTATATAACTCGTCGTCGGCCGCCATGTCTGTCATCTGCCGTCGCTCTTTGTGTTTACCTAAAGGTGTTTGCTGTGTCGCTAATTGCCTAGTTTCAATCTATAGAGGATGGCCTATACGGCTGCTAGTCATCCATCACACTGATCATCTATACATCTGCGTATATCTGCTACTGCTGTATAGCTTGGCTGTGATTTATTTTAAGACATTTCGAAATTTATTCGAATCGCTAGACGTCGCCACTGACGGACAATATTAATAATAACCCGTTGATTTGTCTTTTAACACATCCCTGGAGGCCGAAAATCCCGCGGCCTGCCATCATCATCAATGCTATGCGCTTATAATCGCTGCCGACAGTTATATAATGGAGAATCCGGAAGCTGCTGCTGGCTGGCTGGCTGGCTGCTGTCTATATAGCAGGGATTTGGATTATTATTATATAGCAAGGATACCATCTGTTGTTCATTGCAGCCCTTTCATCACCATCAGCTGTTATTCGCAGCATTCACTTTTGATGATCAAGTCCATTAATATTTTAAAATAAAACAAATTTTCTTTTCTTATTTCTCATCCGACGGCATCGCAGCAGCATTCTTTTTAGTCATATGTTTTCCGACCTATTAAATGACCCCGACCCACATTTTTATCGTTTATTATACAAGGCCCCGTTATTACACACATACTAGACACTTAACAAAGAGGAGGAAGAAGCGGTTCTAATGTAGAAAAATTGTGTAATTTTTTTAAAAAGTGGCTATATATCTCTGTAGTAGTAGTAGCTATAGCTATAGTCTATTTAGTCTATGTTTTTTAATAATAAAAAGTAAAAAGGTGGGTTTTTTCTTTTCTTTTCCCCCCTTCTCTATATGGCAGAAGAGGGGGTTGGGTATACATTGATACAGAGGGTGGGGTGGGTTATAGAAGGGAGGGGGGTGATATACACGGGAGGAATACAATATCAAGGGGGGTCGGGCTGCGACCAATTAAATCGCTCCGCTCGCCATCTTGCCACCTTTTGTCATCGGCTTCCTCATTGGTTGCGCTCTGGCTCCGCCCAGGCGTCGCCGGGTGGAACTCTGTCCCTCCCACACTGCCTCGATGTCGTCTATACTACTGCACTCTGTATACTCTCTGATGATGGTCATTTATATATGTATGGGTTATGCAACCATTTCGCGCACCTTTTGCAAAATTCAAATCGGTTATTTCTTTAAGCCAAAAATTATTTCTAATAAAATTTTTCTAAATTATTTTCGACAAGAAAATTGAACAAATCATTTTTATCATTTGGGCAGACTATTTTCAAATGAAATATTAAAATGGAAGAGCAAAAAATTGAAAATGATTTGATTTTCATTTGATTTTATAAATTTCGATTGGAATAAAATTTTGATTCCATGTACTCGATTGACGCCTCGTTTTATATCTATATTAGGGGACTGACGTATAAGTAATAGCTGATTAGAAAGGGCTAATGAATCTCCCCCTCCCTCCTCTGTATATAACATCGCAGTGTCAAATGCCAAAATGTGATACCTATAAATAAAATTTCGCCGGAATTCTACGGATTTTATTATTTACGATCGTAAATACCAGACGACATTCGCGCGCGCTGCTGCCGATGCGCTGCTGCGCTACGAGGCTTGATAAAGTGGGCGGTACCCTCTGCTGGGTATATAGCGAAAGAAAAACGGAAAATGAAAGAGAGGTGGTGGGGGAAAAAGAAAGAAGGAGGAAAGAGGGTGGGAGAGGCTGGGGAGGAGTTGCCGAGTTCCGTGACCGGCGCGGCAACAGTTGCGTCTGCGATCGTGTCGTGAACGGATGGAGGCCCCGATACGCGGCGGCGGCATTTCTTTTTTATATTTCATCGAAATTTTTAAAAAATTTATTTCAAAAAAAAAAAGAAAAAGAAACAAAAACAAGGAGTATATACATTTTATTTGTTTAATATTTAAAGAAATAAAGACAAATTCAAATCATCTCGACCCGGTAAGTTTGAAAAACAAAATTTTTCTTTTTAATTGTTTAGCCTAGAACCAATTTAAACCCAAAAATGGTTGAAATGGGAATTTTATTTTGCGGTTTTGTGAGTGTGCTGTGTGTGAACGTTTTCAAGTGAATTTTTTCATCGGAAGAAAGAACAAAAATCGAGGCCGTTCCATCGATTTCCCAGCAATTCCGTCTGTTTTATATTTTATTTTATTTTCTTCTTCTTCTTTTCGATTTCATTTATTTTAAAATGGCCGGTTCTTTGTCGTTTTATTAGTCGCCTCTATAGCGAAAGAAAGAAAGGGACCCGCCTTTATTGGATTTCTTTGACGCTCTTTCCTAGAAACAAAACAAAAAAAAGGAGGATTTCATTCTCTTGTGTATTAATAATTAGCAGGATTGAATGATCGCGCCCTTTTTAATTTGCTGGCTCCTCGGCGACAATTCTTTTCTCCATTCCTTGCATCATATGGGATGAAACAAAAAAAAAGTAGCTCATACAAATTTCGTGTGGGTGTATATACTACGTCAAATTCTCTCTTTCGACTGATGTCGTGTGGGCTAATTATAATCTGCGTATATTAGTCAATGCGTGCTGTATATATAGATCCCGCCAGTGTTTTTCTAAGGTTTTTTGTTCTTTCTCAACCAGCAACAAACAAATCCCGCAGGACATTTTTTTTTTAAATCCTCAGCTTGTTTTTTTTTTCAGGCTATTACGATTATACGATTATTTTATTTTCCAAAGCTTGTTATACAAGAAAATGTTGATGAAAAGAATTGGCTCGATATATATATAATACGTCATGCAGGCCTACTTATATATAAGCTACCACCATCTTTTTATGATAGGCCTATTAAACCCAAAATGATTTAAAAGAGAAGCCTAATAATACATAATAAAAAAGGGAATTTTTGGAGGTTTTTTTTCTATTTGAATGAATTTTAAAAAGGGGGCATGAAAAAAAAATGTTTTTCGTCGCGGTTCTGAATGCAATCAACCATCCGGAAATGAGAAACAATAATTTAAAAAAAAAAAGTGAGAAAAAAAGAACTTTTTTTATTTTATTTTATTTTATTTTCCAAAATGGCGCTGACCGCCGCCAGCCACAAGACATTAATTGCCGCATAGAACACCTTTTCTCTCTCATCCTTTTTGCCTCTCTATCATAATCATCAGGCCTTATAAGAAGCAGAAAATAAAAGGGGAACCAATTGCATTCCATGACCATTTCAAGAAAAGACCCCCCTCTTATATAATATATATACTACGCCCGGGCCCGAAAATATCTAATAATATAATATAAAGATAGTCTTTAATGAGGTGTGGAAAATGGTTATCATATACTATACACGTCGTCGTCGTTTGTTCAAATCCCGCCGGATATACGATGGATTTCATTTTTCTTTCTCTATATGTATTTGTAATATGTGTTGGTTGACCCCAAAACTGTTTCTCTGTTTGTTCAAACACAGCAGCAGCAATAGATGGTTAGTCCTTTTTTATCTCATCTGTACAGCCACCAAAAAATTGAAACCGCACAAAAGCCGCGATGACGATGATGCGGTTCGTTAGTAGCGAAACGCGCCGTCTTTTCCGACAAGATTTAGGCGACGGATATTGCGACAATCGAGTCAGAGGTTATAATAATCATCTCTAACGCAATCTGTGTCCTGCGCTGCTGCTGGGGGGTCTCGTTCTATATATACTATACTCTCCCCGTCATCTATGCATTATTGCATTAGATTTATTAGATGCAGCATCCGGCTTTTATACAGATCAATTTACCGGCATTATAAATTGAGTAAAAAATAGAAATAAGTTCTTTTTTTCTTATATCATATCGTTATATTCCATTTATATTACATCAAATCTTTATTGTAATATATTTCCCACCTGCGTCAAGTTGCCAAGTGTTAACAACTTTTTTTTCTTAGATTTTGTGTGTGTAGCCCTGTGTTTAAATTGCAGTGTATTATAAAGCCTCGCCTGTATATACACCCCATCATTAATTCCTGACTACATAAAGATATAGCTCGGGCCTATAACTGCCATCTTGTTTTAATGTATAGGCTACGCTACACACAGCACGAGAGACTTTGTTGGTTCACAATCTCTATAGCTCTCTCTCTCTCTCTTTTGATGATTAGTTATATGGCAGATTTGTCTTCTCTCGATGGCGTTTTTATAGACGCAATCGGAGAAACCCCCTTGTGATTATAGACGAGGTACAAGGTGAGCAGGGAATTATTTTCGATTTTGTGTTAACCGATGATTTTTCGGGGCTCTCTGCTGTGTGCATGTGTGTGTGTGTGCTGGGGGTCTGTCGTTATGGAAGGGAAATTTCTATTTCTGAACTTTTTGGTGTGTGTGCAAGACGAGAAGAAGAAGAAGAAGAACAGTTGGGGGCGGGATAGGACGCTCAAGAAAGTTCTTCTTCCTTTTGAAATGGGCGCGGTGCTGATGGTATAGGACTCCCGCTGCTTTCTCACAAATGATTTTTTCTTTCGATTGTTTGGTTTATATAACTATACGTATATGTAGAGTTATATACGAAATTGAATTTTTTTGTGTTGTTTCCTTTGGTGTTTTATATCGAGTTGATGGAGTGCGTCCAATCATAAATTCGGATAAGGACGAAACACCAAAAAATTGGGATTTCCCCACAGCGCAGCGCAGCACAGGAAACGGAATGTTTTAAGTGATTGAGTTCCAAGGGTGGGGGTAATAAAAGTTAATTGGGAAGAAAAGGTTCTCTCTCTCTATAGGATATATGTACTCGGCCGATAATGGCTAATACACAAACAGCCCCCACGCTGAGGATTTTTTGAAAAAGGAAAAGAAAAAATCCTCCGACGCAACGGCACCCCCACCAGCACACACAGCACAACTGTTATATACAACAGGTGTCGATGGTGTCAAGTTACGCCCCTCCTGTCTCTCTCCCACCCCCCGTTTTTTCTTACCTTGTTCTTATTCCTTGAGCACAAAAGATACAAGACATTTATTTCATTTTGTTCCAGGTTATATAGCCTATATACACAGCACAACGAAATCCAACTGTAATTTTCGCAGCTGTAATGACGCAACTTTTCGACTCGAATTTTTTTCAATTTTTTAATTGAATGATGAATGTATAGTTTAAATTATATGGAGGCTACTGGCATACTGGTGGTGTAAATTTATAGTTATATGGAGCTTTATAGGCCTCGGGGCTATCTTGGATATCAGTTGTCGTTCTCGTAGATTGAATAACATCCGCAACGAAATAAAACGATCGGGTTCTTGTTATATTATTCGGTGAAATGCGATCAAATTCTATCCTACTGGACCCCAAAAATTTTATTTTATTTTATTTTATTTTCTCTACTGGGCGGATCTCTGCCAGTGGAGAATGTGGCCGTTGTGGGCGCTGCGCCGGTTTCTTTTCTTTTAAATATTTTCACGCGTGAGAGATGATGACGTCAGAGCTGGTCCCCCGCAGAGAGTTTATTTCTCTCGCGCCCCCTGACCCCGACAGCCCAGCAGCGCAGCAGCTAGACTCATTTGTAGCCTCTTCTTCTTCTCCTGGAATATAAGAAAAATTTTCAAGTGTTGTCTATTCCACCTACTCACAGCAGTCCAGGGGAAAAACCTTTTTTTCTTCTTATTTCTTCGAGTTACATAGAAACGGCCATCATAGGGCGAAAATGAATGTATACGCATAGCTCCTTGTGTAATATCTCGCGCTGGCATACACAGGATATCTTAAAGCTTCTAAACTCTCTATAGAGAGACGACATTTTTCTGTCTGGTCACGATGTTTTCCTTCACACAACTGAAAAGAAGTGTTGGCTGCTGCTAGCTGCCCTTGATGACGAGATGCTTTTTCCTTCCCTTTTGGCTGCTGTTGGAGCATCTTCTTCTTCTTCTTTTCATAATATACAACAACATTCAGGGCAGCAAGCAGCAGCACAGCTGGCCGCCCAGGCACTTGACCGTTTTCTTTCTTTTCTTTTTCTTCCATGAGAAATCGGTTCCCCTCTCTCTCCTCTATACAACGCGCATTTTCTGTGTGTGTCTTTCTATTTCCTTTTCTTTGCTGTTGCGCTAAGAAATCAAATATTAGACAGCACTTATTATTTATGAAAATAGTGCCGACTCATTTTCTTCTTTTTTTCCCTTCTCAAACAGCTTTTTATATAATATTAGATAGAGAATTATATATTTTTCTATACACCAACAGCAGCACAAATCTTATATAATATAAATATATTTTTCGACGAAAATACTGATGCCGGGGCTTTATAAATGTAATGTAATTTCCTATAGCTTAAATATTTCTTTTTTCTCTACTCTGCTGGGAATATATTTCTATGTTTAAAGGTGATTATTATTTAGACTTTGAAATGTTCTTATTGCTCGAAAAGATAATAACAACGAAAAAATAAATTCAAATGTCAATAAAGTTTGGGAAGTTTGAGCGACGTTATCGCAATCGGATGATCCAATGTACAACAAAATGAAAAATCAATGACGGCAGCAACCAAAAAATAAAAAAATAAAGTTTCCAAAAGTTTTTAAAAAGATTAAAAGCAAAATATCACGAGGCCTAAAAGCTGTATAGACTCCGTCTACAGACGACTGAAAAGTTTTCTCTGCAGCGTGAAAAGAGGTGACTGGTATGTCTGGGCGTGGTCTGTGAAATAAATCAATACTTTTTGGCTCGTCTCTAAACTCTACTCTATGCTCTATACTATACAGCAGCAGCAGAGCTATAGCCCCTTTTCACATTAACATAAAAACCCCTCCGGCTATACACTATATATATACCGATTCCAGCAACTTAATTTTTGGTTTTATTTAATTTTAACAGCGTTCCGGTTCGAAAAATGATTAGATTCTCTTTTGAAAACGGCGCGTTAATTCTGTTTTTTAGGCCTCTGCACAGCACAATAGATAATAAAAGTCACTCCATCTTTCAAAAGTTTTTCGAAGAAAAAATAAAAAAAATATTTTATACACACAAAAGAAATGGTTCAAAGCTTCTGTTTTTCCAGGAGCTTCTTTTTTTTCTTCTTGTTACTAATTATTTATCAGAAGCGACTTGTTTTTTTATTCTTCTGCATAATGATTTGTTATGTATTGCCTAAATAATACGCCATCGCGTTTATATTAGTTGATTAAATCAACTTATCTCTCTCTTAACAGGAACGGCTCGATAGGCCTATACTTATAGCTAATATGTGCATCTATTATTTTTAATACATTATATATGGATGCGTGATGTATAAGAAGAAGGTGAAACTTTGTTGCTCGGGTGGGTATAAGTGAAATGATTTATTGATGCCTAGGGCGGCGTGTACGTCTATTGAACGATTGGCAGCGCCATCTTTGGTCTCTACTCAATTTTTCATTTCATTTTATTTTTTTAATAAGAAAAAAAAGGAACAAGAAAAAACCCCGAAACGCCTTTCTATGCACAATCGTGTGTGTCGATGATGCCGAATGATTTTTCATTTTCTTCACCGGCGTTTCGTATAGATATAATAAAAGATTTTAATCACCTAAAGAGATATAGCCTATATTCGTTTCGTTTTCTTTTTTTCTGTCTGTGAGCCGCCTGCTGTTGTTCACAGCACATTTTATGTATTTCAACTATCGATCGATGACGTCGGCAACAAATAATAAAAAATAAAAAAAATAAAAAAACGACGGACGCGGCAGAAACTGGATCCGGTGACGCGGCCCGGCCGGCAGCGATTTTTTTTTTTTTTCCTTTTCTCTGCCGGCCGAATGTTGACACATAAACAGAGGCCCGTCGAGTCAACAAAAAAAAAAAAACCGTTGCCTTGTGTGTGTGTGTGTTTGTTAAGGTTTTAGATTGGATTTCTCTCCGCGCGTTTGGAAAAAATATATAAACGTCAGACTTTTTTGATTTGTTCAAATAGCGCGGGGATTTTGTCTTCAAATGATTTAGACTTGATTGTGATGCGATTAAACAGTCAACATTCCGCTCACGGGTATTTAGTGACGGGAAAAAAGAAATCAAACGAATTAAGTTTTTTGATGATATGCATCACGAGAAGTGGGCGGAGAAATATTTTTCAGGGGGAAAAAAAGTGGGCGGGGTCATTTTATGAAGGGAACAGCGCCGACGCCATCGTCTCCATTCCGTCGACGTTAATATTATATAAAGTATATATATATATATATATTTCTCTCGCGTGTGTGTGTCTCGCCCCGAGTGTATGAGAGCTCGGCGCGCCGGTAGAGGTGAAAAGTTGTTTTCTTTTTTCTTATATATTTTATGCTGTGTATAAATAAAATATTTTCTCCATTTTTATTTTGTTGAAAAGGAAACGAAAAAAATTCTCGTTGCGTCATCATCAGCCGCCAGCAGCAGCAGCCGCTTTAGTTTGATCGATGGATAAAATTCTACTACGAATAAAAAAGTTTGTATGGTTTGGTTGTGCTGTGTGCTGTGCTTTTCTATATATGTGTGAACCACGTGGAAATCTATACACAGCAGCACAAGAGATGGAAGCTTTTTATATATATACGTCTGAAATCTAGTGTCGTGGGGGTGGGGGATGGACTGGGTATTGTGTGTGATGATCGCCGATGGATGATGGATCATCTCTATGATCGGAGACGAGTGTCGCTTCTGAAAATTCTTCAATCAACTGATGTGGATGCCGCGGATGGATATGATGGGTGTGACATTGTGTGTGTCGCCGCTTATATTCTGCTGCATTATATAATAGCTCCCAATGTTTTTGATTGTTGCTCAGAAAGCCGTGCCATTTCACATTTTTGGCTGACGTCAAAAAATCACAACTGGCTTTCGAGAAATAATCAGAATCACAAAAGAGCCTCGAATCGACCGTGTCTATTTGATTTCAAATGTTCTATATTTGATCGATTTGTGTTGAAATTATTTATGAAATTATTCAAAATTAATGTTTCTACATTTTTTCCCATTGCAGTTAAACATTTGGACTGGTTGTCTACTTATATCAAAGTATAGCGCACACAAAGAAGATAAAAAGGAAAAAATTGACAGTCACATGCACTGCAGCAGTGGTGGAAAATCCCGTCCGAACAAAGTCGACCGATAATCCACGACGATTGACTTATTGACACAAATAGGAAGAGATTGCGCTTATCTGATTATCTCTGATACACAGCCGAGTGCATGTTGCGCAACAACTATTTAGGCCATCAGCACTCGACGTCAAATATATCTAAGGAGTTTCACTTGGAGTTTCAGATATTCGACAACTTAAAACGCGGAGATTGAAATGAGAGGAATATTCACGCGATATTCTTCTTTCCATATTCTCGTATTATTATTGCCATCGCTCGGTGTAATAGTAATAAAAAAGCCAATTTGGTGGTGTCTAATATATCGAATTGGAAGATGATGGGAAATGCGAGTTGATTAACGTGCCAATAATGAAACAAACGATATCGCAGCAGGCCATTTGTATGGAAATCTTCCAGCACGAGACCCGAGAGAAAACTATATACTCGTCAAAAGGCCATGCCGCTAATGGACATCACGCGGGCGCCGGAATCACGAAATGGATTGTCGATGCCGAGCTCGTGTATAGTGTGGGTGCCGTGTTTGCACAAATTGCTTTTTAATGAAACGTTTTTATTTTTTAATTTCTTCTCATCTTCTTTTTCTCTCTCCGCGACTAATAACGAAGCGCGTGAGAAATGAATGTAAAAAGAAGAAAACCGGAAAATGCCGTCACCAACGCCATCTATTTACTCCCCCGAGTAAATTCTTCAACGCCATCTAGTAATCGAAACTACAAATTCAATCGAATTTCTCAAAGTTTTACCGATTCGGGAATAATAGAAAGAAACAAATCGAAATTAATTAAAATTGACTTTCTAATTTACAGAACGGTGATCAACAATCTCCGATTTAAAAAAGAAAATCTTCCTCTGATTAAATGTATTTAACAAAAACAAAAACAATAGCGTCTAAAACGTTGTCCTACATTTCCCAGGATGATAATAAAAAAGAAAAATCTCAGAGTCTAATAATAATCTTTAGGATGAAGCCACCCGTTAAGTTTTGTAAAAAAAAGAAAATGTTTGGGGGCTGAAAGGGACTTTGTTTCCTTTCATCCGAGAAAAATGACGATGTAGAGTTGATTCATGTTCAGCCAAGCGCGCGGTGTGCTGGGCCATTCATTATCAATGTCTTTAAATAGGATTATATATCAAAATGTGAATTCACACTTTGTAAAGCTTCTGAAGTCGGTGGTGGTGGTAGACAGCAGCAGTCACGCCTTAAGCCTCTCCACAGACATGACCAAAAAAGAGCACGACCCAACAAATCATTTCGCTCCGCGTGTACATATTATGTATTACGGCAGCAGCAGCAAGTAGGGCGTGAAATGTCGACCGCCTGTATACATACGCGCAGCATTAAAGACGTGGAACGGCCAACATTATTCCACTTGAAAAGGAGATAGCCTGGCTGACACCTGCAAGGCTAACCAGGTAATCAATTAAAACCGGGACCTTGTACACAGCACAGTCTTGAACGTCATTCCGTCTATAGATCCGTATTGCCAAAACATATATATCTGCTTTGCATAATGTGTGCAAACTAGTGCTACTACTACTATATCCAATCGGATGGTTTTTCGTATATGATGTGAAGCCAAAATTCGTTGCACAACCCGCCAGATATAGCAAACAGGTTTTTCCTATTTATCACAAACAAACAGCGCTCTGTTTTGATGCACAGCATAAAGGTCTCGCCTTAATTGTATTTACTGTAGTTATAGCTACATGCACGACTGGCTTGTAGTTGTCTTACTTATGGATTTATATAATTGTTCGTTTTTTCTTATTGCGAAAGAAGAAGAAACCTTGGAAATGTCGCCGTTGTCGCACACTCTGACTTGTGTCCTTTGATGATTTCAGAAGAATTTATTATTTATCCCAGTTCGGTGAATTCCGGTGAATTCTTATTCTACTTTGTAAAAGAGTTCAATGTTGTGTCTAGTGAAAGGATAATTGAAAAGTACAATGACGTAATAAGTGATAGAGTAAGTCGGAAATATTGTCGATGGCAAGATTCTGTGACAAATGCCCGCCAAATTTAAAAAATATGGAATTATGAAATGATTTTTAAAAAATGAATTATCATAGACCACCATCAACACCCATGTACGGAAGGTATTGAATGCCACGTCGGCGAAAAAGAAAATACTAATAAATTTAATGAATGGCATAACGTAAACGGAAAAAAATTAAATAATAATAATTTAATTTCTGTCACGCTATGATTATAGGATAATTACTATAATTATTATAAAACGATAAGGTGCTTGTCAGAAATGTTGACCTTTAGAATGGGAAAGAAAAAACCGTCTAGTCATCGGCCATTTTTGTGATGTTCAACGGGGGGAAGAAGAGAATAAGTCGGACAATAAAAGAATTTACTTGGAAGTCGAAGAATCATGGTCATGGAATTGCTATTGATGTTCTCCAACGATGGTAAACCTGACCTGAAAAGAATTTGAAAGGTGGTCATTGTTATACATGCTCACTGCGATTATATGAAAATCAAAGGAGCGCCAAACCATTGCGCTCCCATATCGTCTTTCCCAGAACTCCCAATAGATGGCCAAACTACCCCACAGCATTCAAAAAACTACAATGAAAAGAAAAAGAATCCTTGAACGAAATCCAAAGAACCCAATGACACCATTAACAACAATACATGCATAAGTAAGTAATCATCAGACTATAACGGATGGATTTCTGAAATCATCAAAGCAGTATACTACACGTTGTGCTGGATGAATGCTTCACGTTGAACTTTGAAAAGGTGTCTGCGGATGTTTCCAGGAACAAAATGAGGTTTATAATAAATACTTTCATTTCTCAGTATAGCACCGTATTCAAAATCTTTGATGTTTCATTTTTAATTTATTTTGCCCAAGTAGATTGAACGTTGACGAGCTGCTGCTGCAATAGTTTGGCGTTCGCGGTATCAATTCATTTCGGTCTCCCGCGTTCGGCGACAAATTGAGTCTTTCAAGATGTCGCTCCGACACGCCACTTGAGTTCTCTTTTTCGATCGCAAGTCGCATGAATAATTTATAACATGCAAATATAGTCCAATGTTATGGAGAGAGATGTGTTGATTTCTCTTTTTTTGATTCGGTTCACAAAGTTTGTGTATAAGTCATGTTTTGGATTTGTGAATATCTATACGCGATTCAAAAGTTCAAGAAGCTGAACGGATAGTGTGCTGTACACCTTGCATTTGCTGTGCGATTTGTGTCGAACGTTTTGCTTTCGGGAATAATTCAAACATATTCTGTCAAGTCACTGAACTTTCGACAGCAGAGGTGGTTAGGTCGTGTGATGGCGGCTTGATGCCTACAATCATATACCGTTCTGAATTTCCATAAAGTCATGATGGATTGCCAAGCTGTGATTCATGCATATTCTTGCATCTGCTGTTTGGCTGATGCCGAGCTTTCGACGGAGAAGTCAATTGTCTATATAATACAACTGCTGTTACTAGAATGGATTAATTTTAAACCATACGGCTCCCTACGGAAGGCAAAAAAGTTTGGATTAAAAATGAACGACTGCTGTAGTAAATTGTGAATGTTGTCAATTAAAAATACGATCGAATAATAAATTTGCATTTTTTTTATTGCCCGTATTGCTAGAAGAGGCTTCTCAATATTTCAATCGACGGGCGTGTTTTGGCATGTCAATATTTTTTTGTGTAGAGTGATGACAGAAATTGTTATTTTCGTCTGCTACAGAAAATGTGTACGTGATATGGTGGACGTTGAAATTTAACGATGCATCAACGTTGGTGGACGAGTCAAATAATATCCCACTCGTTATCACAAGTTTTGTAACTAGAAACTAGAGCAATAAAAAACCAAAACAAATACTGCCTGGTGTGATATTCCAGGGTAAAATGCTAATGTCGTTGTTCAGTATCGAAGGTGTTGGTGAAGAGGTCATTCTCATCACACTCGCCTGTGTGATCGCTCTCGTTCTTTTTGGATACTACATGATGAGGTTTGTTGATTAAAAGTAACAGAGTTTTTCTTTGCTCGTGGTGTTTGATGTGTTGGCACTCTGGTTACCATTAAGGTCTGAGAGACGAGAACAAACTGTCCATCCTGAGGAGAGGGAAAATGTGAATTTACTTCGTGAAACCATGAGAGGTACCAAAAGTTTCCTTGTCTATTAATAAAAATGAAATTTACGCTAAGTGTGACATGCATGTAATTCATAAAGTCCAACCAAGAAGAAGGTACGGTCAACAGAATCAATGTCCTGTCTGCCTCAATGACATTGAGTATGAAGTGGAGACCAACTGTGGCCATATCTTTTGCTGTAAGTGTGAAACCTTCATGTCAAGTCAACATTTTTCTTCTTTTTTGGTCAAAATTATTAAAGACAGGCCTGTTGTTATTTCCAGGTCGGTGTTGGCTTGCCTACAGGGCCCATGGCAGTTTTTTAGGGGCAGTCCGTTGCCCTGTTTGCAGACAGCAGGTGAATATAGTCACACAGATGCTGCCAGATGGGATGCAGTTGAGTTACAGATGTCTTTTTCATTTCAGGTTACGATCCTCTTTCAAGGTTTTAGCGAGAATGAATTGAATCCCGCCAGCGGGTCAGATGAAGAGCCAGATTTAACCACTTTCATCCGTGAAATCAATAGCTACAATCGTCGCTACAGTGGCGAGCCCAGACCGGTATATTTCATTTGAAATCATTATTATTTTTTAAATAACACGTCTTGTAATAATCTAATCGTTTCCCAACAGTTCTGGGAGAATATTCGCGAGCTTCCTGTTCTATTCCGTCACATTTTAAGCGAAGTCTTTTCAGAAGGAGGCTTCCTTTACCTGTATCGCCTTCGTGTCAGCCTTCTCGTGATTGGCTGTGTGATTTACCTCCTTTCACCGCTCGATATCATACCGGAAGCAGCCTTTGGCCTGTTGGGCCTTGTCGACGATCTTTTAGTCCTCCTCGTCGTCGCCGTGTTCATCACCAATGTTTACCGCACTTATATCGCCAATGGCGGCAATATTTTTGGCAGTTATAATCAACCGCCAGCTGCAGCACCAGCACCAGCAGATGCCTCGTCCAATTGAATTTAAAAATAAAAGTGCCGTTCCTAATTTTAAAATTAAACTTTTTCCAAAAAATAATTAATGATGCACTGTATAATCTAGCTATATTAATAATATTTCACGTGCTTGCTGCTTGCTCTATTTGCCAGGGCTTTTTTTTTTAAAACTCAATTCAAGTCCTCCCCCCCTGGACACTCATCACTTAATCGTTTGTTTGTTTCTTCATCCATCCAAGAGAAAGGAATTTTGTATTTATAGAAAAATACCGACACTCGAAATAGACATGAAAAGGAAATAAAACTGCGGCAGCCATTATTTCAGCCAGTCAGCTGACGTATAAGGTGGGAGAAAGGATGGTGGTGGTGGGCAGTTACAAATGGTTTCTTCTTTCTATGTATATATATATATAAATCCTGGGTTTTTTCTTTCTTTTTTTTAAATAATGTCCGTGCTGTTTGTGGTTATTTTCTTTTGGAAACTGGGTTGATGTAGAGCTACTAGGCAGTGCGGAAACGTGAAGATTTTTGTTTCGGTTTTTCTTCTTTTATTTTTGCGTCAAGATTATTTATAAATTGTTTTTTTTTTTTTTTTTTGCCGATCTCGGTCGTTATATAAAGTCAATAAAGGTGAGGTGGGAGGGAGGAGTGAAATTAAGGAAACACAACCACGTCAAAAATAGGGAGTAAAATATAATTATAAGAGTTAAGTTTTACACACACCAACACACAAAAAAAAAAAAACATAATTTTTCGCTTCTTTCCAAGATTTCTTTTTTTTTAGGATTTGTCCTTGGTACTAGATATATAACACAACATACTGTATATAATAATAAATCAATCGAGGAGGAGAAGGGGAAAAAAAGGCCATCTAAATCGAAGAGAAAAAAGAGGCACTTTTTCTTTTTGCAAGTTAAACAAAAACACCTTCACTGTTTTTCTTTTGCGGAAATGGATAGATATATATATAAATAATGAATCAGGAGTGCAAGTTGTCTTTCATATATTCAAAGGGTGGTGAAGTGATGATCCATTCGTAGAAATAAAATAAAGAAAAGTTGAATTTCTATTGAGGGAAAGAAAACAAAAATAATTAAACAGCCACACACACACGAACACTTTTGCGTATATAGTATTTCACTCGTCTGGATCACTCTGAAACACACCCAAAAGAAGAAAGAAAAAAAGGTTTTTACTATATAAATGTGGTATAATATATGCACACATTTCACATCGATCCAGTTTTTTTACAGACAAACAGGAGGCTCGATTGTCGGGTGGGAGGAAAAAAAAATCAATCGAATTTTCTTTTCTTCATTATTTGAAAGTAGAAACAAAAAAAACTGTACGTGGGAGGTGTTCGGGACAACTTGTAAATGTTATTAATGGCCGGCTGGAGAGCGCGACTGCGTTCGATGGTTGCCCGGCAATGGAGAGGAAGACGACTGTTGGCCTCGGGGACTTGGGCTAGCCATTGCTCCGCCTATTCATTTCCAAAGAAAAACACATTTAAGTGACGGATGTGAGAGAAAAACTCGCGGGTGAGAATACCGGTTTTTTTCATTATTATTTACGTCATATAATAGGTGCGGTTTAAGAATTAGTTGTGTTCCATTTTTTTTTCTTACCGAATTGCCCGTTGTACTCTGTCGAATCCATGCGGAGGATGTAGGGAATGACCGAGTCGATGTGGACGGTGCCGATCAGAGCGGCGAAAAAGAGCTCTTCCATCAGTCCCGGCTGGAGTGAGCGGAGCGGCGGAAGCCGCAACAGGAGCCGTGGGAATCGGTCCTCAGCCTCTTCGTTCCACGTTTGCGTCACGTACGTCCGCAATTCTTTGACAGCCTTGTCCTGGAAACGCTCCACCTGACGGCCAGTCGACCCCGCGTGATCTACAGATTTGAAAAATAAGACGATGACACAAATGAAAAATTCTCTTTTGATATCAAAATCGTTTTTCCTTTTCTCTACCTGGACTAAAGAGGGCGATGGCTTTCAAGTAAGCGTATTCGTGCTCGTCGACCTGTAGCTTGGACATGGTGTTGACGTAATCTTGCAACTGCAAAACGTGCTCCGTCACCTGGGCAAACAATGGAGAGAGATGAACGGTCGTTAATAATTCTTCTGGTGAAAGGTTTTTTCTTCTTTTCTCGGTTCAAGGAGAGAAGAAAAAAGAGGAGCCTGTACATACCAATTTGACTCGCTGTGCAGAGACTTTGTCCTGGGCGACGGAGGCTTGAAGGTGGGTGATGATGGCCGTCAGAATGGCCGGCAGGGACATGATGTGAGAGCACTGGGCCATGCCCAGGGCAAAGAGTTCGGACCAGCAGCCGCGAACGAGTTCGATTTGAGTGTCGGACGAGAGCAGCTGGAAGGCGCCGATGGATCGTGCCCAGTGTACCGAGAGGAACAGGAGCCGCGAGGCACTCTCGCAGATGAAATGAGCATTGAGGAAGACGGGCATAGGTGACGGCGTAGTCAGCTGGAACGAGACGTTGCCGTCAGACAGTAGGGGACCATCCAACTCGTAAAGGCCGTCATCTTCGTAATCGGCTCCCGTGCTCGACGTGTCCCCACCATTCATGTTCTATGGGCCAATCATGTTAAAAAAGAAACAAAATAGTAACAGAAGGCTTCATTTTAGCTTTCCGTCCAACATTATTTCCCAGCCACGAGCAGCAGCAGGTTCAAACATCTCAATGTGCAACAGGTGTTGGACGTTGAATGAGCTTTTTGGGTGGCACGACAGTTTGCATTGTGTGACCAAGAAACAATAGTCAAAGGTAAAGGAAAAAGAAAAGAGAAATCATGTGAGCTGCATTCTAATAAAAACATACACAAAACAGGTTCTTTTTTCAAAGGGAAGTCCCCCCAATTACTTCAATGGAGCTCAACTAATAACCCCAGGTTATTCGTAGAGTGGATAATGGCTCAACAAGCATGGGCAGAATGTTCCACTTGATTATCAACAAATATATCTGGCCAAACAATTCAACGAGGTCATCTACTATGTGTCGAAATCTCGAATAAAGCTTATCGAAACGACAATTTTCTATCCCTAAACTGTGTGTGTGAATTCCACCATGTGTCTGAATGGCCATTCTATTATTGAGCAGACGATGTTAATTTCGCACCTCGGGCGAAATCGCAATTACAACGTTTCCAAATTTAGAATTGCGACAAATTGCGTCAATTCGAGTCAAATTTTTTAGTTTATTTTTACCTTGGCCATGGTGTCAAAGGCTTTTGAAATGAGGTTTTCTTTCGCCAAGTGAAGTGCGTTGGCGACGGCGGCTTCGTCGTTGGTGGTCGACGCCGAATCTTCGTCATCCGAATCATCTTCCTCCTCCATTTTGACATTTTGGCCACCACCACGCTCGTGGTGGTGGTGGTGATGATTGTGTGAATAGGCTACGAGAGCATTGCCGCTGATGGTTCCACGATCGGGTCGATCGGCCGGCGAGGCTCCTCGATGGTTCATCGCATTGGCGCTGACGGCGCCAAAGGCCTCGGCTGAGCGCATGCCGGCCAACGACGTCACCACGCTGGCCAACGTGCTGAGATCCGCGTTCCATGCAAAGGCTAATTTAGAATCGAATTTTTTAATTCAATGGTCAATTGAACGAAATATTAAAAAAGAATGAAGGTGATTAATACGTTTGAGGAGGCCTGGCGATGAAACGTTTTGTCCAGAGGCTGAAAGAGCGGCGTTGGCCGCCGATGAGAGATCGCCGCGCAGTAGAAAGTTGGCCGACGTCAACAGCTGAGACGACGGCGACTCGGATTTCTTGTCGCCGGCTGGCTTCCGCTCCGATTGAACCGCTGGACGGTGAGAGTCAACACAATTGAAAATATAAAAATTGAGAATTATGACGCATTCAAATCGGCCATTTGTCCATTCAACCCAAAAGACAATTCATTGTGAAATAGACCAAATAGAAAAAAGAATATTATGGACAATTATTTACAATCGCTTCGCATGCCCATGGAGAGACATTTCTGGAGTCGGCAGTACTGGCACCGGTTGCGGTGGTGTTTGGTCACTTCGCAATCCTTTCCGCCGCGGCACGTGTAGCCCAACTGCTTCCGGATGGAGCGCTTGAAAAAGCCTTTGCAGCCCTCGCAACTGATGGCTCCATAATGGCGCCCTATTTGAAATTTTTCGTCAAAAATTTTAATTTTCAAATTTTGTTCGGGTTGATTTGATTTTATTAAAAATATTTCACCTGAGGCTCTGTCTCCGCAGACGACGCAGTACTCGACGGAGAGGGCCATGGCTCCACGCGGCGTCTTGTCCCCCGCAACGAGGCTGATCGCCGAAGTGGACGTGTCCATCCTCATCGGCATCCAGTGGCACCTGAATCGAATTTCACCAACTTGGCCTTTCTTCTTTTCTTCTTCTTATTTTCTTCTTATTAATTCAATCGAAATTTCGGTTCTCCCGTTTTTTTTTTTCTAATGGCTGCCGGTTGGAAAAAAAACCCAACAAAAATCTTCTCACGACCCTCGCCCACACACAAACGAGGAAATCGACCGGTTCACGCTCCAATCATCATCTGAAAAAAAAAATCGGGATCAAAAAAAAATTAATACAAAAGAAAAAACTGATAACAAAAAAAATATGTTTTTTTATTTATTTGGAAATAAAAGAAACGAGTCCGGTGGAAAGTTCAACCGGATATTCACAACAAGTTTTTTTGTCTATTTTTTCGAGGACGGAAAAAGGACGCGCTAGGGGGGATGCGGTCACGCCGGACAAGACAATAAACAACCCCGACGAAGAAGAAGAAGAAGAAGCTATAAGAGTTGTTTCCCCTTTTTCTGAAATGAAAAAATCCCACCAAACACAAAACGACGAAAAAATTGGGAGAAGGAGAACCGAGACCTCATCATAAAAAAATTTGGTGGAAATAATAATAATAAAAGGTTTCGGAAAAAAGAAAAAGGTAGCTGCTGCTGCTGCCGAATGTTGTCCAGTGTGGAACAAGGACGAACGTGGGGGGAGAGAGAGAAACGGACTCACCTTGACACCCCAATGGCCACCACCAAGACAGTCGAGAAAGAAAAAAAGAGGTTCCTTTCAATATTATTTCTTTCCTTTTTTTTTCCCAACACAACAACTGGGCAACCGAGCGAAACAACCACCCCACCCCCCCACCAACCTTTTTTCCTCAATTTCCAGGAGAGCGCGACACCTGTTGCTTGCGGCACAACACACTTTATTTTTCTCTTCCAACAGTTTTTTAATAAATAATCATCAAAGTAAAGGGGGGAAATTAAATATAGAATAATCAATGCCAATCGGTCACGAACTCCCCTGGACTTATTCAGTTCAAATCCAAAGTTTTGATTTAAATTTTTGGGTTTGTTTTTACCTTTTCTCTGATTGGGAAATTTCACCAACTTTGACACAACACCACCAAAAACAACACAGTCGATTGATAAAGTTGTTTCCCGGTGTAGTCGACAAAATAATTCGTGTTAAATAATAATAAGAGCAGAGCAGAGAGAGACACGGATCAGAGTGGACCGTCTTGATGGCGACCTGGTCAGCGACTGTTGGTGTTTTTTTTCTCCCGCTCGCCTGTGAACCGCACCACACACTCTCTCTCTTGAGTGACTCGCAACGTGAGCGTGTGTGTGTGTGGTGCTCACGGCGCTACTGGCTACTGGCCGCTGCTGGCCGCCCAACCACCTGGCTCTCTCCCGTGTCTTCTCAGCCGCGGCCGACAACAGTGCGCTGACCCTGTTGCTGGAACGTGAACCCCGCGTCACATGTGGTGGCCGGCCGGTTGGGTTGTTCCAGCAGCTCCCGAGCTCACAAGAAGCGAACCATGCGGAACCCGTAAAAAAAAAAAGAAAAATAGAAGAAAAGCAGATGATTCCTCCACCACCACCATCGCCGCCTCCTCTAGAAAGTCTCTCACACGCAGGTTGATTGCATCTTTTGATAGGAGAGACAACCATTTTCGCTGACTCACCCCCAACAGAAGCTCCTTGTCACACATCCATTCCTTACTACTACTACTACAAGAATTTTTCATTTTTCTCACATTGACACGCCAGATGGACGCGGGGGGAAATTTCTTCTATTTGTAAGAGAGGCCAACACCTTTTGTAGTTTTATTTTTCTATCCCGACACAATGGACGTTTGACCTGCGAGGAATGTCTATGACCTTTACTACCAACATTTGATAAAAAAAGTTAAAAGATTTGTTTTTTAAAAAAAGTTGGATTTGCCGATTAGACTATTTTCGGGGGAGTAGTAGCGTGAAAAATAAAAATAATAAAGTGGACGGAGAAAAAAGTTTTTCTTCTTTCCCATCGACGGTAGGAATCCGACGACAGATGGCGTGGCAACAGCTGTTGGAAAACGTACTACTACTACTTACTTTTTAGACTTCTTCTTCTTCTTCTTTCTTTTTGTACATGAAAAATCGTAAATAATAATAAAAAGAGGGCCGAGGGTTCAAGTTCCGCACGGCCGGGCACCTGTTCATCCAATCAAAGAGAAATGAATTTTTTTTTCTCTTTTTTCCCAAAGTTTTTCGGGGGCTGCTCAGCTACTACTCGTTCGCTCTCCCCCCCCCACCACCACCTTGTGTAATGACGAGGTTGGCCAGAGGTTTCAACCGACTGGTCATCATCATCCGCCCGCTATGTACCTGAGAAATGGATTATACCTTGAGCTGCTCACGCGGCCGTGACGGGCTCCGGTCTAGAAATAGACGTCGCTACACGACGGAGCGTCCAGCAAAAGAACAACCAAAAAATGTGAAGAAGAAGAAGAAGAAGAAGAAGAGGTTCAAGGACCAAAAAACCAGAAAGAAAAAATAATAATACGACGGCTGGGAATCTATCTGAAGGGGGGAAATGAGGAGAAAAGCTACTGGGCCGGAACTACCACTGAGGCTATATGACCACCGGGCAATGGTTTCGGGGGGTTGCAAACGAATAAGAAGAAGAAGTCAAAAAAGAAAGCTCACGGTTCGATAGGGTTGACAGCCCACTAGACATCCCTTAGAGAAGAAGTAAAAAAAATCCGTTCAAACAAAGTTCAGGTCACGACTTGTGTCTACATTAAAAGGACTTCTTGTGCTGCAGCAGCAGCAGCAGCAGCGATGACCGGGCAAGTTTAGTTTTTTGTAAATGTCACTGAAAGAAAATGGCGTCCGTCACGGTTTCCCGGGTTTTAGTTCGCCCTTTTTTTTCTATTTTTTCGGGTCCCCCTCAAACGGGTTGCGCTACATTCCCGAAAAAAACTCAAAATTTCGGTAGGCTACTGCCGCAGAAAATAAACAACTTATCATAAAATATACCGTCAGATCGGAGACCTGCTGCTGCTGCCGACATCATTTGGGCGTGAATTGTGTGTAGCAAGAGGGGGTAGCAGACCGTGATTTTTTCTGCTTCTTGTTGCCATAGGAACAAGCGACAGATGTGCCCTGCTACAATCATTGTTATTACATTCCTTTTTTCTTCTTTAAAAAAGGAAAAAAAAAGAACCTCCTGTTTTTTCTTTTTATTGACTTGTGTCTATTTTATTTTGAAGAGAAAAAAGTTCAACAGCAGTTGGGCAAGTTAAAGAGCAACTCGTAAATGTCCCTCATTTCCAACAGGAGGAGACAAGACTCAAAAATGAAAAGGAGATCCGGCTGCTGCTGCTGCTGTTGAATTTTGTTTAGAAAAAGTTTAATTTTTTCAAATCACCCGCTCGTCAATCAAACACCTGTGAGTGCGCGCGCGCGATCGACCGCAGCCGTGAGTTGCCCCCCTTTTTGAGTTAAAAATATAGTTAAGGCTGATCCCATTTCCACAACGTTAAACGGATAATCTTTTATCTATTAGCCTAAAGCCATTTCCCATTTTTGTGTTGAGGTTTTTGTTTGTTTAGTTTTTTTTTTGGCTTTTTTTTCGTATTGATGAACGACCTGCTGTCGTGACAGGTCGCTAGTCACGACTCACCCGGCTACCAAGCAAGAAAGAAAAAAACAATCTAGGAATTCGAAAGTTAATTGGATCGAATCGACGACGACGTCTTTATTTGTTCTGGAAAATAAAATAAAAAAAGTTGATCAATTGGTCGAGAAAGGTTCGCACTCCGCCCACTCGTCCATCTCGACATTGTCGTGAGCGTTTGTGATTCCAACCGAGACGCCATCTACCCGTCGTAGTCGGAACCTCAAAGTCCAATTTTCCCCAAAAAATAAATTTCGAAAAAGTCAAATTTAGCCAAAAGATTAAAGTTGGCCAGGCACACACATACACACAGGATGACCGTGATGTGCGTGAGCGTGGTTATCGGGTTCGTTCCGAACGAAAAAAGAATAAAGTTTGCGTGATAAGTCCCTGGAGAAAAAAGAAAGAACAAATCATATCTGTGTCACTGGCACTAGAGGGGATTTCAATTGGTTGACAAAATGATTCACTTGTTCTTGTGATGATAAGTCTAATCATCAGACATTATTGAATACAAGTCATAATCGTCATCAATAATGAGCAATCACATTATTTTCTAGTCTATTTGACTGGATCGAATGTCATCGAGATACGGTGGCACCTGAATGAAACAAAATCACAAAAGAGCCTTGACCGAGTGACCAAATGGCTTTTTTTTTCAAAGTTGAAACATTTTCATTTGTTTCTTTCGATGGTTGTAAAATAATAGAAGAAAAATAAAAAAGGCCAAATGGAAAAATTGAGAGAGAGAGAGGACAGTTCTTCCCACGGTTTGTGTCCTTTGGGGACGACCAAAAAGTTTGTTTTCGGTTATTTTTTGGGGGCAATGAAGTTGGTGATCCCTTTTGGAAAAAAAAAAGAACTCGGCTGATGGTGGATTGGGCCAAACTAGGTCAAAGCGGCAGGGCTTTTCAGGTCGCTATTACCGCAACCGGTTTACCCAGAAACAACATATAAAAACCTCCAGCTGACTATTTTTTTTAGGTCTGTGGGGGATCGACTGGAATTACAAATTTTCTTCTGTCCCGAATTCAACCCCCTTTTTTAAAAAACCCAAAAATTCATTTCTCCCGAACGATTTTTTATTTTTTTAAATGATTTTAAATCAAAAGATGGTGACATCAAACAGGTCAAACCGGTTCAAATGGCAACGTCGTCCCGAATAAAAGAAAAAAAAAGTGAAAGTCATTCTTGGAGGTCACGACACAACATCACACGCCAAATGGACTAAATCATTTTTGAAACCCCTGCAACTTCAAATAAAACCGCCGCCAGTTACACGTACACAAAAAGTGTACGGGGAGGGAGAGAGCAGGCGCATGAACGAACGCCGGTAGCACCTGAAGCTACGAATTAACGATCAAAAGAAGCAAATGTCTCATTATATAGAAAAAAGCCGGGCCGCCCGCAAAAATGGCATCTGTCATCATCGCCTGGATTTTAATGACATTTCCACCATCTTCTTCTTACCCCCCGTCACACCATTTCATTTGTCGTGCACACATTTCTAGCTCCCTTTTTTTTTCCTTCATTGTCCGAGCTTTCGTGACTCCACCCCCTTTTGACTGCCGATCGATGACCCGGGTTCACCGTCCCCCCCTCAAACAAAAGAAAAAGTCGTCCCGCGTGTCCGTTTGTTCGTGAGTTCAAAAAAAGATAAAATAAAAAAGATGTTTTTCTTTTAGTGTGAAATGGATGACGAAATAAATCCTTAGAAATTATAATACTAATAAAAAAAGCAGGTCTTTTTTAGCGTTCACCTTTTTTCCAACAAAATTCGTTTTTTTGTTTTTCTGGTACCACCAGTTTTCTACCTTTAGACAGGTGTGTGTGTGTGTGTGTAACCAGAAGAAGAATTTTTTGTTATTTTTTCCCCCTTTTTGAAATAATAAAATAAAAAAAAGAGACGACATGGTCGAAAAGGTTGGCCGGGGGTCACCGACCGGTCACGGGGCATTAAATCTCGTTCAGGTCGCCCTGCACCGATATAACGCGTCGTGTGTGTGTGATGGAGGTGGTTTGGTATGATTGTTTTGTTTTTTCTTTCCTTCTTTTTTTTATGACTTTGACTTGTACTTCTGGAGGCAATTTTGTTTTTTCCAACAGCTCGGTCGACTTGACCATCTGCTTCTATATATCTGCTCCGGTCCCGGCTCGGTGTACATCATCATTTTGCTCATCTGGCGTGCGGGAGAAAATAAAAAAAGGGAGGATTTTCTTTTTCTTCTTTTTGTAAAGGTCACGAACCTCTGACGACCTCCGCGGAACCCGGATGAAGCGGAGCGCCGGCGGTCGATAACGCGCGCGCGCTGAATTATTCCGTCGTGGCGCTCCGAGGGATATTCTCCTCCACACTCACACACACATCTTTTTTTGAGAGAGATATTTAATATATTGTTTTGATTATTCCCAAATGGGGTAGAGATAGAGAAGAGGTGCTTCTCCCGCATCCATCGGGGCCAGCAGAATACACCAAAATTACGCGGCCCGCATCCATCATCTTCCATCTCCCCCCACAACCCAAACTCCCAAAAAAGAAAAATTTGAATTTTGTAAATAAAAATCGATTGAGAGAAAAAGAATAAATAATAAATAAAAGTATTTCCGGTGTTGGTTAATTTTTGTAGTTGGTTGGGGGGTGGAAAACCGTTTCCTGAACTTGTCACCCTTCAACATTTTTTTACCAAAGGGGGGGGGGGGGGGTTGTTGTAAGAATCTTTTTTTGAAAGAAAAACCGGTCGGTAAACAAATTTTTATTTTTTTTAGTCTCCCCTTCCTGCCATTTGTATTCTATCCCCCCCCCCTCCTCACCCCACCCACCTCCCAACAAACAACAAGGTTACGGGTTCATATTATAAGAGACTACACACACGTTTTCACCAGATATTTTTGAGAAAAAAAAGGGAAAAGGTCAGAAAAACGACCCCTCGGTGGAAAAATGGGGAAACAAATATAATAGTTATAGTCGACCTTCTCTCGACCCCTCGATTTTTCTGGGTTATTCTCGTCATGTGGTGGTGGTGGTGGGGAGAAAAAGAGAAAAAGGAACGAATCACACAAGAGTAAACAGGCCACTACTAGATGGCCACCCGTTAAACGTGACATCTTTTTCCGTCATTCAATTCAATTAAGATATTCAAGAAATGTGAAACTCACCCAACAAACGTGAATGTGTGTAATCAGTTGCAATCAACGTGAAAAAATAGTCCCATTTGGAAAGTCACACACACACACACACACGCAGAGAGTGAAAAAGGAGGCGGAGCTTGAAACTGAAAACAGCAGAGCCTCTCGCAGTCACGACCTGTCCCGCACTCCGACCCTTGTAACACTGTGCCAAGCGCGCCCTCTCTGTCGTTTTGGGGCTTGCCTACTTATTTTTATCCGACCTTTCGTTCTCCCCTCTTTTCCGAAGGGGGAGAGAATGCCACACAAAGATAGAAAACCGGGAGAGAAGGAGAATGGAGAAGGAGAGAGAGCTGCTGCGCGCACAAAATAATATACCTGCTGCAGGGGGCTTGGCTTGGGCTAAACAGCTTCCAAGGTAACATTGTGCCAAGCGTAACCTAACCTAAGCCCCCTTTTACACACTCCCCCCTACACCCAACCCCGCCGCAACCTATCGATCGCTACCTACACCAATCGATACTATATGGCCCCCTACTTCTTCTTCTTTTGGGTTGAGATTTATGACTCTTTTAGAATGGTGTCGTCGTTCAAAGGCCTTTTTTAAAAAATATTTTATTTTATTTTCTCTGGGGGAGGCGAAATTTGGACGCATTCCACACACAACTCTGGCGGCATCCGCCGAATCGGATTTCTGTTTTTTGACGTAATGCCGTCGATCAAATGTTTCCCGTCACAACGGCGGCGGCGCTGGTGGACACTCCAAATGTTTTTAAAAAGTAAGCCGAGAGTGTTGTGCGACCGTTGTCCTTCCTGTCTCTTGTTACCCGTGTGTTTCACGTTGACGTGCTTTTTTTTCGTGTGTGTGTTGATCCCGTTGAAAAACTGTTTTTCAACCTCGAAACAAACCTGCACACACACACGAACGCAGAGGTAAAAAAAAGAAATCTTTGAGAGTTGTTTTTTCTTTGCCCAATGATTGGTCGGCACTTTATCGGGGCGCCACACGTTTCCAAGGTGACCGCACCCCTGAACCAATCTTTACCTTTGACCTTTATACTTTTTTTCAACGACGACGATTCGAGTTTTGGGTGGGCAAATATCAATTCTTCAACAAATTGGAACACACACACGTTCGTTTGGCAGCTCACAACCTTTTCTTATTTCTAGGTCAGCTCGCCATGCTAAAAGATCACAGAGGCTTTCACTTTCGCTTGTTTTCAACCTCGTTTTGGCCTTGGGAAAATCAACTCGCGCATGCACACACACGACAGTTGGTACCCCCTCCATCACTTTTATTTATTTACTCAAGAGGAAAACATAAAAGTTTTGTCTTTACCTTTTAGTCTTCCGGCTACTCCAAGACACACAAAACAACACAGACACTCTCTGGTATAATTGAACTAGATTCACCAACACACAGACACTTGTAATAAAAGTGTTGTACACGCCCAATCATCTGACAATCATCCGCTTTCAACCGAGACTCGTTGCCCTCTGAGCCCCAGTGACTATGTGTGTCTGCACTCACCAATCTCACTCAATGAACTCTTCGAAAAGACCACATGACCTCGGCCGGCACGATGGCTATTCCCCCCCGACCGAGTGTCCAGTTTGACTACTCATAGGTGGCACCACCTTCTGACTACAATTTTACCCCATCTAGGCTTATCGCCGACGATACATCAACAAACAAAACGACGACCAAATGTCATCTCTCTTTTTTTAATAAGTTGTGTGCGGTTTGTGAGTGTTGCCTCCCACTTGACTTGGTTCCATTTAGTTTCTTTTTTTTGGCGGTCCACGAAATGTCTAGTAAAATCATCAATTTTAGTCCCGGTCCGTCAAAGTTACCTGAAGATGTAAGCCACAGTTGTTTGTTTTCATTCGACACAGTTAATTTCATTCTTTTATTGTTTATTAGGTTTTGTTGCAAGTTCAACAAGAACTGCTGGACTATCACGGAACGGGTATCAGTGTTATGGAGATGAGTCACAGATCCCCAGAGTTTATGAAAATCGTCACTGATGCACAGGAAAATATTCGACAGCTTCTGTAAGACTAGCAGTATATAAAATAAAGCATGTAAACATTTGTTTGATCCTTTACTTTTCTCAATAGTAACATTCCTTCAGACTACACAATATTGTTCATGGCTGGAGGTGGCACAGGCCAGTTCGCTGCTGTTCCTCTGAATCTCTTGCCTTCCACTGGCAAAGCTGTCTACCTCAACACAGGCACTTGGTCCGCAAAAGCTGCCAAAGAGGCTTCCAAATATGGTCGTGTGATTGAACTTAAACCTGATTTCAAATCTCCATCCAATGAGATTCAGTGGGATCGTGATGAAGATGTCTCATATTTTTATTACTGTTCCAACGAAACTGTCCATGGAATTGAACTCAATTTTATTCCTGATACTCATGGAATTCCATTAGTAGCTGACATGTCTTCCAATATTCTCACAAAAGACTTTGACATAACAAAGGTTTGTTATCAATTTTTGTTATTAAGATTTCCAGTTTTTAATTAATTTTCTTGTTTAAATGCATTGCAGTTTGCTCTGGTATTTGCTGGTGCACAGAAAAATATTGGCCCAGCCGGTGTGACTTTAGTCATTATCCGTAACGATCTCATGGGTAAACAATCTGTTCACTGTCCCTCGGTGCTCAATTATTCGGTGATGGCCAAAGAAAACTCGTTGCACAACACACCTCCATGTTTCAAGTATTCCCAGCATTAATATTTTCAAATAGGATTCAATTAATAATGTTTTGTTTGTATTACTCCAATGTATTGATTCACAGTCTCTACGTTATGGCACTGGTTTTCCAATGGATCTCAGACCAAGGTGGTGTAAAGGTCATGGAACAACGTTCAAATGCTAAAAGCCAAATGGTCTACGAAGTAATCGATAATTCTAGCGGCTTCTACAGCTGCCCCGTCCCCGCTTCCGTTCGTAGTCGCGTCAACATTCCATTCCGTATTCAAAACGGCAACGAAGATCTCGAGAAACAGTTTTTGGATGAAGCCAAAAGGAGAAATATGATTCAATTGAAGGGCCATCGATCTGTCGGCGGGATACGTGCGTCCCTTTACAACGCCGTCACTGTCGATGAAGTGTCCTTATTGACAACCTTCATGAAAGATTTTATGAAATCAAAATTGCAATAATTCTTTGAGTGATTAATGATCTTAACTTTCTTTACGTTTTGATATTTCTAGTGTGATTCTACTACGGGTATATAGAATATTAGAATCTCAAACGGTGTAGAGTTCTAAGAATCGGTATTGAAGAGAGGCAATAAATTTTAGTATCCATCAATGACCCTGTTGAATCTGTTAAAATCCTGCTTTTGTCTGTATCTGTATCGTGAACAGAGATCGTGAATGTGTTTAAATTCTGCTAATGTAGAGAGCGTTCCATACTGGTTCAGTGGTTCCATATTTAGATTGATTTTTGTCCGACGCCAGTTGGAATACAATTTTTTTTTCATTAGATTTTCTGGAAGAATATAGAGATTGAGAGGATTAAGAGAGGTTTGTTCCGAAGTGCTGATATGGCGGTCTCCTTCATGCTGTAGAAGAGAAGCGAGGCCAATGAGAACTCGGTGTAGGATTGGATGAAGTCGCTGTCCAGGGAGTCGTAAACGGGTAGCTTGGAAGCGTTATGAACTATAAGGTTCCGTGGGGGTAGGTATTGCCAATAACTTTAGGGAAGCATTAATCCCATTATAAATGATAAAAAATGCGAATGTCACAAAAGACTTCGAGTAAATAATAGTTACGCGTGCACGCACTCTTTAGTAAAACCCTGAAACGCTCCAGGTGAAGTATACTACATTTCTGAGAACAAAATTCCCACTGCGGCGATAACATCACTAATGAGTTGTGCATACCTAGAATGAAACCAAATTCGAGGGATCTTCTGCTTTTGTGCTGTCGACTTCCTGTAGAGCGCCCAAAATAAAATTCAGTCATTCCATTGAGACTAGAAATACAAGACGTTTAGAGACGAATCTGTGCAGAATTCTACTCCACTTATAAACCTATTGATGTGAGTAAACTAGCTAGCTTTCATTAGATTAAAATGTTAACTGTGTGTTTTTTATTTGAATTTTATTTCGTGTCTATTTTGTATTAGTAACATATCATATTTATTTTAGACATCATGCCAAATTTATGCCCCCATCGTTATGGAAGACACACGCGCGATGAAAGACTTCGCTTGTTAGCAACTCGAAGGCGATTGCAATGCAGAGCGTCGCTTAGAGTTTTTGACCAGCTACAACAAACTCTACGGCGGGCCGTTTCCGTTGAACTCGAGGGCGTTTTCACACCTGCTATTGCAGCACTATTTAGGAGGCCGATTCGACACGTTGTTGCTGCCTACCTCGGCAGACCTTCACGTCGTTTGGTTGCTTCTCGACTGGCAAGGCCACTTTACCGGTCCATGGCTGCTGCTCAGCTAGTGCGGCGAGCTGCTGGTGCCGCTAGAACTGTTGCTGGAACTTCTCGCAGTGTTGGTGCCGCTATACGTGCTGCTCTAGCTAGTAACTTCTGCTAGAAACAATGAGTTCCTTCTTTATTACTATAATAATAAATCGGTTCAGCATTTTTAGTAATTATCTTATTTTTTTTAATCCATTAAATCAATCAACACAGTATAGTTGCACATCAGTTATTATTTATTTTTGAAATTTTAATCCAAATTTCAAGATTTGATTACAGAATGTTTCGGAAAAAAATCGCCAAACTATAATAATTGATTCAATCGTAAGTTTGGCGATTTATAATTTGAAAACAAAGGAACCTTTTTGGTTTGTGAGTTTTCAATTTGATGTAAGTCAATTATATTTTAGGAAAACACTCTTTTACCATTGGAATCCTCAAATTTTAAACGCAATTTCCATTGTTTATCGCGAGCTTGCGAGTGCCAATCAGATACGTCAGTCAGTGTCAGATTTTTACAAAAATGTATGTCTATGAGTTCAAGACGGTTACTAGCAACCATTAATGTATCCAATCCTAGCCTCGTGACTGAACCACAATTAAATAACTCTAACAATTTCAGATTTTGGAGTAGAAGTTTTTTTGAAGCTTCTCCTAAAATTTCGTCATTGAATGCGTCACAACGTGATATATTGACGTTTTCTAATAAAGGAGAAGATAAAAAATTCAATAAAATATCGCTTTCAATGTTGTAGCAACCCCATAGAACCTTCAGTTCCTTAAAAAAAATTCGTCCTTGTTCATTATTTTCCAACTGAATGATCTCCTCATTAGACAAGTTGCTTAAACTTTCGCAATGGCAGAGGAAGGCTAAGTTAATTAAATTGGGGCAAAACTTAATGACTGTCCAAATATCGACGAATGCAAAGTAGGTAAGGTCAAGATTTTCTAACGAACTTCCAATAACACCCAGTACTGGAGCAACGCCCATATCGAAGGTAATTTCATCAAACTTTGAGCTAGTTATCCCTAAGATACATAGTGAACGAAGATGTCTTAAAGTCGTCAAGCACTGAAGATCAGTGTCTGTTAACCCTTCTGTAACACAAATTTGGATTTGCATAAGCGAAGAGCACAGTGCCACCGCTAACGCAAAAGTACCACTTTGAAACAGCTTATTAGGTAGGACACACAACCGAATAAAAGACAATTTTCGAGTGTTTTTCGTTAGACGTTGATCTAGAGTATTAGTTTGACTCCACTCTACCAAAACTTCAAAGCAATATTCATGCTCAAGGTACTGCAATGATCGTAAATGCTTTACTGCCATTTTTACTCCCTTACGTGTTACACCGGTATTTCCAATCTTTAGTACTTGTAGGGTCTTGCGTAATTCGGTCAGCCTTCCATTTTTTTTAATTCTGATATGAGCGGTGTTGTAAATAAGCCATTTGATTCCGGCGTCTGTCACGCTACTGCATCTTTCAATATTTAACACTCTACATATTCAAAAAATGAAATAAGATTGCATTTTAATTAAAATATTGTTAGAATAGTAATAGCAATTTGAAATACCTTAATTTTTCACACCACATCCCAATGGTTCTTAAACAAATATCCCCCACGCTAGAATTCCGAAATACTATTTCTTGCAAGTTTCCAAGTTTGGGAAAGAAGTTCAAGTATTGCTCGTTGTATAAACCGGGAGCAATCCATTTTTTAAGTTGTGGAGGAATGATTAACTCGAGAAGAGATGTGTTCTGGGTGTTCACATCGTAGGAAGTAACAAGGGAGCTGAAAATAGCCTCCAACAAGACAGTGGCTACAAAGAAAGTTCATCAGTTTACATATAAAAAAGTGTCAAAATGATATTAAAACATTTGTTTTTGAATAATGAATGCACACCAAGTCTCAGTGGGTTCGACTTACGTAGTTGAAAAAGATTTTTATCGAGTCCGAGGTCAGTCGTTTGTTCGACGAACCATGGACTACCAGTCCATCTTCCAGTCTGTAATGTTTTCGTTTTCGTCGGAACGTTAAGATTTAAACTGTTCTTAATGCAGTAAATACACAGTGTAAAAAGTGAGTCGACAGCCTTCACTTGAGGCATCCTTAACTCAAGAAACTGTGAGAACAATTCACAACTTTTCAATCGGAAATCCAGGCGAATGTACGGCTTTGTAGAGACGACAAAACTGACGAAACGGCTGCAATGTACAGTGAATCAATAATGGCGAAATCAGAAAGGGAATCAGAAGGGTGGAGAAAATATACATTATTATAAATCCCATGGGCGTTAGGTATCCAAAAGGCTTTCCTAGAATGACTGGGCTATGGCAATGAGATGCTTCTATAAGGGATTCAGAAACTACAATCAAAATTATTTTAAAAACATTGCGAGTACAACAAATATACAAACAAAATTATCTCACGTTTCTATTATGTCCATCTGAAATATATGCAATTTAGATAATTATTTAAGCGCTCATATTTTATATTGAACATTGAATTTTTTTTTCGTATTTCAAACCGATGCCGGTTTTGGCGCCACCGCCAACGCAAGGCATGTGTTGTCGTCTGGCTGACGTCTAGAGTCTAGACTTCATCAGTTTAACTTCTGCAAACTTGGTGAACGATGGCTCCTTTCGTAGCACGTGGAAACTTGATTGCAATCGGCTCAGAAGTTTCTATATTGACTCTAGATACAACGTAGGTGTTCTTGCATGCGTGTTCCTTCATACGTGGGTGGGAAAAATGTTAAACGTGTTTGCTTATTTACTATTTGCAGGACTGGTATTTTGAAACATGCCTCTATACCACTTCTACCAGAAAGCCATGCTGAGAAAACCAAGCAAGAACCAAAAACAGAAAACAAACAACCTGATAAAATTTCTCAGTTAGTAAAAGGATACTAGTATATTTTAGAACACTGTAACACAGATTTTTTAACTTTAGGAACACACATTCAGAAGACTACTCTCATCTAAAAATGGGTACTTGCCTTGCATTATCACCGTGTGCCTCATTCTTGGCTGTCTGTACATCAGATAAAAATCTAACAGTCTGGAAATTATCCAGTATGGATGTCTTGAAACAGTGGAAAGCAGCAAGGAAAGTTTCTTCCCTCACATTTAATTCTGACAGCAGTCAGCTTTTAGTGGCTGGTAATAATGTTTATATTAGTCAGATCATTATATTCAAAGGATTGGATTATTGCTTACCTCATATAATTTCTAGACAAAGCTGGTGATTGCTTTACTTACTCACTGAATGAACCAACTGGTCAAGGAAAGCTCATTCTGGGACATCTTTCCATGCTATTAGCTGTGGTATTATTTTTCTTGAAGTATTTTACTTGGTTAATAAACTTACTAGTTTCTTATTGTTATATTTATTAGGTTGTCTCATCTGATAACAAATTTGTCATCACTAGTGAAAGAGATGAAAAAATCAGGGTTTCTTGCCTACCCAATGCTTACAATATACATTCATATTGTTTGGGACACACTGAATTTATCACATCTTTGGCTTTTATTCAAAATAATTTATTACTATCAGGCTCCGGTGTAGGTTTTTTTCTTTTTTTATCCTTTAGATTTAATGAAATGATTTAATTTCTTGGTCGTTCAATAGGATGGGACACTAAGAGTCTGGGATTACCTGGATGGTAAGATGTTGCATACTGAGACCTTGAAGGAAACTTCAGATGAAGAAATGGAAAAGGCAGTTCGATCTGTAGTAGTGTATAATGCCTCAGAAACCATGAGTATCGCGGCGGTTTTGCTTGATAGGTGAGTCTTTTTTCCCCCCACATTTTCGCTTTATTCAATACTCATGGTGTTTTAATCTCACAGAATCAAGACGGTGTTCTTATTCAAAATTATCGGTGCCGAGACCAAATTTCAGCGGCAAACGCTGCCGTTCGTTGCTCAACCTTTAGAAGCTGCATTTACCGAAAGTGGAAGTCTTTACGTGTTAACAGACAGCGCCTCAAACCCTATTGAATATTTTGGCAAGGATGAATCTTTCCTGTATACCCTTGGAGAATCCGCTGTAGTTGGTAACCTACTAACAAACCTCAGCCATCTCAAGATCGTTCAAGGTAGTCGAATTTGTTTTCCTGAAGCTTCCTTTACTATTGAATAATTCCAAACTTTCTAGAGTGTGTCCAGACGTGTAACGGCGATTTGAAACCGTTGTTTAAGCGATGGTTCGATAACGTGCAAGTGTATCGCGAACGTAAAATAGAGCAACAAGTTAAACCAAAAGCTGAAAATTCAGACATCACGTCCAGCCCCAAACGATTACGAGTTGAATGAACAATTTTACATTCCTTCATCTCTGTAAATTCAATTTTTCCCTTGAATAATACACAATTAAAAGTTGGCATTTGGCTTTTTTTTTATTGTTTCACCAACCAATAGAAGATGACCATGGGTTACTTTTCATTTTACAGTGTGGGACGTAGGCATAGTATAACGATCTCTTCTTATTTACTCTACTACAAAACTTTTTGCTCTGGTGGATGATGAGCGATGCGTTTTCGACTTGGTTTTTTCCTAAGAATGCTGGTCTAGTTTTTGGTTTCCAGAGCAGCGGCACCGGAGATGATTTCAATCAACTCTCGAGTGATGACAGCTTGACGGGTACGGTTGAATGTCATCGTCAGTTTATCAATCATCTCACCTTAAGAGGAGATAAAGTGGATCAGTAACTTGAATAAAGTTTGGATTTAATAAGGGAGGAAATTACCTGCGTTTTTGCTAGCATTGTCCATGGCCGTCATACGAGAGGATTGTTCAGAAGTGGCGTTCTCCTTCATGCTGTAGAAGAGGAGCGAGGCCAATGAGAACTCGGTGTAGGATTGAATGACGTCGCTGTCCAGGGAGTCGTAAACGGGTAGCTTGGAAGCGTTCGCCACGGCAGTCTGACTGTACAATGGCATTTCAGTCGTACGGAAAGATACAACTGTTCGGAAAGCGTTGAACAGGATCTTTCCTTTGCTGAACTCTAGACCGGAGTTGATGATGCTTTGCGCAATAACGGCAGCATCACCAAAAACAGCTGGTTTGCGACCAACTTCAGTAACTACCATGGCGATGTTCTTGCCATACAGCCTAAAAACAGAATAAAAATGATTACATTTTTGTGTTTACATAAATTGTATAATTCCATACCTTTGCAAAATGTTTCGGACTTTGTCACCAACAATGACTACTTTGGTGTTGGGATTGGCAACAATATCGGCTTTTACAATACGGCCAATCGATGAGTGGACTGCACCGCACAGACCACGATCGGATGAAACGGCGATGATCAGTTGTCCCTTATCACCCTCCTCATCTTCATACAAAACATGAGCAAAATTAGATTTTCTTTTTGAAATTCACTTTAGTATTTGATAACCTACCTTTGACCTCAGCCTTTTTGTAAAACTCTTGTGCTCCAATTCCATAAGGGCGAGCTAATTTCAATTCCCTCTCAGCCTTGGTGTATTTAGCGGCTGAGACCATCTTCATGGACTGGGTGATCTTCTGGATGTTCTTAACCGACTTGAGACGGATGGAGATCATCTTCAATGTAGCCATGCCACGCACCTGCTGGCTGCTGAGGATAGACAAAAGGAAATATAATCAATAACTCGTTTACAATTAGATTCAACATTCTTAGCACATCTCATCTAGTTCATAAAATAAATCGCGATACTAATTTTAAAAAATATGTGGAATACGTTCGTATTATATAACATTGATAAAAAAATGAAATTTCGATTCTGATCACAAAGTTTAAGTTTATTTGTGTTGTTTCGCATGCCGGCTGTACCTGAAAAACTACGACTATCATTCGTATTTTAAGATTATAGTTCCACCGATTGAAGCACAGTAATTTTCGAACACGTAAATTTCTGCAAACTTTAAATTAGTTTTAACTAACCATTGTGGAATAATTGCTGCTGTTCGGCTGAACATTTTATCGGCTGATTTTCTTCACTCGCAATATGGTGGACGAAAAGACCTGATCACAACCTCTGTCTTGAAAAGACCGGACCAGCCAACTCACTTCTTTACCACAATATTACTGGAGGGTGTACACTAGCGACCCTAGCGGGATAATTCTTCTAAACCGCTGGCCTCGATTGAGAAATTTATTTTGAGCAGATATACTTTAATAACATCGTAGAAAAATGATCAAAGTTAATGAAAGAAATCATTTTGTATGATTTTAACATGTTTATGTAATGATGCACAACGTACAATACGGTTTCAGGAATTCATAGATGGCGTTTTGCAACGCTAGAGAGGGGGGTAAGAAACAAACGCAGACGAAAATAAATTTCTGGGCCACCAAAATCGAAACTTGATTATTACAGCACCAATGCCAGCTTGCCATAAACCCGACTTTACGGAATGAGCATTGAAATCAATTTGAATCCAAATTCTTTGCTGGAATCAAATTTGAATTTCACAGCATTAATGAGAACATTTATCCAAAATTTAGTGTGTTTGAAAATTACGGGATTGAAATTTAATGGCGGGAGAATTCAAATATCTGGAAATGTGGAGTGCCGTTACCGAAGTAGTTCCTATAGAAAAACAGAATTGTGTGTTCCTTAATTCAAGTACAAGTTTAAAAATATGTCGGAAATTACTTCGTCATCACTGCTACTGGTAGGTGTGTCGTCACTCATGTCCAGATGAAATTCGTGATCTTCATTAGTCTCCGAGGATAAGATATCATTCGCTGAAAGGGTGACCTCTTGGTTCAGTGTAGTATAATGACAAATCACTTCTCTGAAAAGAAATTTGCGTATTAGAAATTTATTATCACTACTGCAATAACAAAACAAACAAATCTACCTGTTTGCGTAACGATATCTCCTCCATAGCAGCAATAGTCCAGCCAGCGTGAATCCTACAAAAATCGTTATGGCTAGTAGAGTGGGCGCCGAAGAAATGTGATCACGATGATCCACAGCCCGGTTGGTGTAGTGGGCCAAGTTCCACACAGACGAAGTGTTGGTGTCATTGTTGTTATGGAACAGTGAAGACGACAGGAGCAACGGTTTAGTGTTACTCCGATGTTCAGGAGTTTTACTGATAAATAATAAAATGAAATTCCATTAATATTACATTTTTAGTTGGAAATAACAGACGATTGAATTGATAGGACACCATTATGTAACGGTGAACTTCCTGCTACAAAAAAAATGTTTAGAAAAGTTGGAGGAAAAGTTATTGACACCCATCCGTCACGTAACGAACAGTGTAACTTTTGTGTTAAGTTAAGATATTTATCGGAACTATGCATGAATGAGTAAGAAGAAATGGACGCCACCTAGCGTCCTGTGAGAGACAGAGTTTATAGAGCCATCAATTACCCGCTTGTAGAATTGCCTTTTGCGATTTCAATCAGGTTCGACGCATTCACAGAAGTCATGGAACAATTGGATGCGGCGAATAAACAAAACAAAGCAACAACTGGCATGACTAGGACAGAAAACGCCATCTTGAAACTCTTAACCACGGCCGTTTCCTAAATAGGTGAACTAGCTGCGCGCGACGCTAGTTGCCAGGATCTTTACTTTCTAATCGATATGTACCTGCTCAAGCAAAAGTCCTGATTTATTTGACTAATGTATTTATAATACTATCACCAATTCACCAGCTTTTGCCCTGCATTACATACCAAATGCATTGGAAAGTAAATGAAATCAACCGTTTTTATAATCATTCACAGAAATTCGTGACTGTTAAAAAGTTTCGGCTGTCGCAATCGAAACTATTCAAACTCCTTTCTCTATTTTATAATTGCAACGGAAATGAAATAACCAGAAATCTATATTGAAACATATCAGTGCCTTGAACTTTCAATTGTGACTGTATATGCATGCATTCAGGTACACAATTTAAGTGAAATTATTAAGTATTAAGAGCAATTATTCTAAGCTATACAGTTAGTCCAACACTATTGAGTGATCCATTTTTGTGTTTCCAAGTGGATTATAAAAGTCGCATCGATCCGTACATCAAGATTGGTCTTTTTTTTTTTACATACGACACCAACAATAATTTTCAATAACTGTTGGGTGGGTTCAATGAGAAAATACATACAATGACGCCAGTTTTAACTAACTATCACATGTGACATTTTAAGTTTTTAGAGGGGCGAATCCCATGGTGATGCGCATAAGAATCCGGCTACTGACGCTACACAATCAGTAGGAATTACTTGTGCATTTTAGAAAAGGGAAACTGGTTTTAGACGTATACGGACATTTCACCTTAAGACAAAAATTTAAAAAAAAAACCTTAAAACAATCAACTAAACGTGTAAAGCGAAAACAGTCAATCTCAGATTTCATTTTCGCTTTTTATAAACAGAAATAAATAAAATCGGCATTATTATTATTATTATTTTTTTTTTTAAAGATTACTATCCGCTTCCGTTGTTCCCTTAATTGGAATTTCTTCTTCCGTACGAACTTTTACAATATCTGACTTTTCTCGATGACTCAATTGCGGTTCAAGTTCTTCGGCGGTGACGGCTTTGTCTTCGACATCCGGTGGAGCGGCTACATCAAATGGAGCTGGGCCGACTAAAGAAAGAACAACCGGGAAAAATAATAATCCGTGGAATAGCCCGTATGCAACGACGAGGACAAATATCTGCAAAAGAAAGTTGAAAAGAACTTGAGAAACTTGACATAAAAACTAATAATCAAAATCTTAAATACCTTAAAAAACGTGAGGAAAACGTGCGAATCGGAATTCGCAAGGAAAATGAAGGCCAAAAATGTGCTGAAACCACCATGAAAAACGGCCGGGCCGATAGAGGAAATGGTGGCAGCAGCACGTTCGTTTCGGGTTCCAGTTTTGGTCATAAAAGTGTGAGCGACATGGGCAGCGTAATCGACGCAAAGTCCGATCGCCAACACCAAGTTAATGCAAGACACAGTGTCAATTGTAAGTCCCCAAAAGTGCATAGATCCGTTCACGCAAATCTATAAAAAAAAAAGAAATAAAAACGTTTAGCAACATATTTCAAATCAAAAACAAGAAATAAATTTTACCAAGGTTAAGACAACGCAAAGGAGAACCAGTAGACACGCAAACAAGTTTGCAATGAGAATAAAAGTTGTGACAAAGACGCAGACCATGGCTATAGCCAAATTTCGATAAAGTTCTTCCATGATAACCTGATAAAAAAGAATTTAAAACATTGTAGAAACTGAAAATTCTTCAGGTGTCAAAATTTTTAAAAAATTACTTCGTCCGTTTCCCAAGACGAAAATATCCGGGCGGAGGCAAACACATGACTACCGAATTCAAGCGAATATTCTTCCGCAATTTCTTTAATCCGTCTCATGGCGGGGATGTGCTCTTCTCTGCCAGAAAACGGCCGAAAGACAAAATCAAAATTCGTAATCTGTAAAGAAAAATTGAAATAACATTTTTAAAATGTGCGCAAAAGCCAACAAACATAACGAAAACTTACCGAAATAGGTGGAGCGATAGAAGAACGGCATTCCAAAGATTTTTCAAATTTAAAATTACTGCGAAATTTCGCTCCCTTTTGGGTAAACAAATAATTCTTCAGGTACGTCGAGAATTGCTCGTCTGTCATATTCTGACTCGACCAGTCTGTAATGTGAAAGTACGAATAAACAAAATATAAGAATGCCCTGAGAAGAAACTCGTTTAGAAACTCAAGTTTGGCTTACCAATAGCGTGCCGCTTGGCCGTGAAGTCCTTGAACCCAGTAAACCAGTCGTCCACTTGGCTCACGATTTGCGTTTCATTCCTCACGGTGTCAATTAAGGCTTCGAGCTGGTCCAAGTTGCTGGACAAGTTTGTCGTTTGAATGTAAATCGAAGCCAATTGCCCGTTGTCAGGATAGTGGCTCTCAATGGTCGAAAAGTATTGAGACAGATATGTCGAAGTTGGAATGAACCAAAGCGGGTTGAACTCTTGACGCATAAGGACTGAGCCCCAGGTATTAACACCCAACAGAAAGGCGGAGAGAATCAAGATAAAAACCTGTTGAATGGTTGGTCAGTCGATCAGATTAATTGAACGCCGCCTATGCAGATAAATGGTACAGTACCTTGGCTGGCCATTTGAAGAGATATTTGGCCAAAATGCGCGAAAAGAAAACCTGGAGAGGTTCAATCCTTGACAAAGTGCTGGGTTTCCAGTTACGGTGGACGAAGCAGGGAAGCATGCCGTCGCGATGGCTTTCAATTCGTCTAAAGGTTGAACGAAACCAGTTAAGAATGCTCTTCAATGACTTTTCGCAAATAAAAATTGAAACACCTTTGGTCCAATGTCAGCCAGGCAACGAAAAAAGACGCCTGGAATAGGTAAGTAGCTAAAATCCCCACGGCAGAGTATATGCAAAACGATCGCAGCGATGGCAAAACCTACAATCAAGACCCCCCGGTTAATTAAAAGTCGCTAAATGAAAAGATAAAAAAGAAATTTGCATAATTACTGTTGTGGCCCCAACGGCGAAAGCTGCGAAATCGGTGACTGATGTAATCGTGATGCTCACGCCGGCGTGTTTCATGGTGATGCCAATTCGAACCGGCAATGATCTCTTCATTTCTTCCTTGTTCAAGTTGCTCCAACATTGAACGATGACGAACATGTCGTCGATTCCAATGCCCAGCAACAAAAACGGCAATATGGAATGCACGGGCCCGTAGAAGACCCCGAACGCAGAGCAAAGGCCGTAGCTGACCAAGATGGCCATAGCAACCGAAGCTATTCCAGTTAAGGAAAGAAATGCCTGGTAACAGAAATACAAGTTAGCGTTACAAAAAATCCTCCGCCGGCAAAAGAATTCATCAAGGTTCTTCTCTTCTTACGCGTTGTTCAACCAAATTGAATTTGCCCAGCATCAGCTGAACATAGATGAAAACGACGCAAATTCCAGCGGAGAGGAGTCGCACATCACCAAGGATGGTAGCCGAACTAATATCTCCGAAACTGATTAAAATCAAGAGAAGTGTATAAGTAAAAACAGCCAAAAGCTATAAAGAATAAATTATGTCTCGAGTTACATTACCTTCTGGAAGCCATGTAATACAAGTTTGAATTGTTGAGAGTGACGGTGAAATTGTGGAGCAGGTTGACAAAGGCTCCTTCCCATTCAAGACTAATGGGATCAACCTAAAAATGATTGCAAATTCAATTCTGCGATATCCTATTCGTCCGAGTAGCAACTAATGTATTCGTATAAAAAACGAATTCGCTTACAAGGTCCCCCGTTCCGGCGTCGTTTGACGTTGCGTCATGGGTGATCAGTGAGTAGTTGACACGCGTGAGTAATTGCACGAGCACCGAACCAGCTCCGACGATATGCCCCGATTCGTTGTAACGCGGCTAAGGCCAATACACCGCAAATGAAATTAAAGTCGGACAATCAAAAAACCTAATAGAGGGAGGCAAAACTTACTTGGCCGATCAGATTGCTGTACTGGACCCTGGTAAGGTTACTCCTTTCAACAGAGTTGATGGCATTGATGATATCCTGTCTGGAAAGTTTACTGATGACTTCCTTTTTATAATTCCAGATATCTAGAATGTTGTTCTCTAAACAAGCTTCTTCCAGCCCTTCCACGATGTCGCAGAATATTCCTATTTTTAGGATCAATGGAAATTATACACATTTTTCGACAGCCATTTTTAGTTTTTGAATTTGTTTACCAATAGGCAGATCAATGGCCGGTTCGAAATTGGGATCTAGGGCAGGAGCTGAAATATCTTCAAAATTTGAATCGAACCCGTCAAAATCGAAATCCTCGAAACCAAAAGATTCGATTTCACTGCTATTGGTTTGTCGTTTCCTTCTTCGCTTGGTCTCTGGTTCAGTTACAACTGGGATCCTTATACATCAAATAATTTTTTTAAAATTAATTCTATGATTCACTACGACACCACCCACATGGTTACTCAATCTTACTTGAAACAAACATCCTTCCATTTGTATCCGTTAGTTGAGGCAAGTTCGGTTATGTTATCATGAAGTTCGAGCATCTATCAAATCATTTTTTTAAATTAATAAAAAATCAATAAAAAAAAGATTGTAGGCCTGGCTTAATTTTAAGAAATGAAGAATAACTCACCCAAAGAAAAGTTTCAGGCCTCAGTACATCATCGTCGACCAAGACCCACGATTGCAGTCGTATCTCGTTAGGGAAATGTTCCTGAAGCCATTCCGAATTGTGTACGAAACCCGAATCTTGCGGGATCCAAAGTTTAGTGGGCCTGTTTTCGGCTGTAAAGTTCAGCAACCCTATCGAACATGTAGCTGCTATTACAATACTGCCGATGATGTAAGTCCACGGGTTTTTGGCTACAGTGATACCCCATCTGGAAAGAAAAAAAAAGTAAAATTCAATTTTCTTTTAATCTTTGACCATGTCCAGCTTTTAAAAATGTACATCATGGCATTTGGATAAAGCAACCTTGTTTACAAGCCTATTTAGCACTGGCCTAACGGTTGCCGTAACCTCACCGAGGAAGTGCGCAAGTGCAGATTCATGATAAACTCACATCGGTCGTGCAACACTAATGTAAACATTTGTTTCAGATAAACGATGCAAATGAAAGCAATCTTTCGAATTTTAACCTACTTAAGCAAAACACATGAAGAGCCTTATTATTGACACTGGATTCTACTGAATTCTTCTGGGAGAGGAAACGATTTTGCATACACAATCACTCCGGGCTAGATTCACGTCCGTGTTTGTCTAATTATTTCAACAATAATATTTTTCGCTTCAAGGCGATTAAAATGAACTTTCTTTCTACAAGTCACGTCACGGAGAGAAGGTTCGCCGGGTACGGTATCAGATTATGGTTGTTGATTGTACGATTTGAATCCAAAGACGCCTAGTTACACAGCAGGTACACGTGGGACACCCTCAAGTGAAAAATGATGTTCAAAGTCGTAAGAAGGGTAATCAGCGTTGGCCAAAAGAATTCTAATTATTACATCATTTACGCCCATAGCAAAAATAAACACATGACGTCATACGGCTGACTCGAAAATAAAATCCTGACTGTGTAACCTACTAGCAATTAGCGAATCAAATAAATCTTCTCTACTCCGAAATAATTTTAAAAACAATATATCGACGTTATTAAACCAAAAAATAATTCATATTTGTATTTTCTGTAGTAGGGGATGCGCAAGCAGACGACTATTCAACCTAGCCTTGAAAAGAGTAAAAGTTGGTGAAGTGGAAACAGTTTTTGTGCACCGTACCCATGTACGAAATGTGTGTTGGCTTTTTTTTTTGCATTTACAGCACCGAGACAGTCTCAAGGTCTACAACTAAACAAGAGAAAAGTATGAATTCAAATCACTAACCTCAAGAAGAAGTTTTCAAAATTGGCCATGAAGACAAAAGATGCCCGATTCACGCAAGATTTGGCCTGACTCGACGTGTTTTGCTTATGACATTGATATTCGGCATCGGTTACATCCATGATGATTGGCAGCAGATGTTATACAACACACAGTTCACCTTTTCAACTTTACCAAAGATCGGATGTACTCAATGACTAAGGAGAATCAGAGCCTCAACTCAAGTTTCACTCACGCAATCTCGCCACGCGATGGGCACGGACTTTCCGACTCGAGGTCTGAAAACAAACTGTAAATTGCTGAGCTACACCACCGGTTTTATTAAGCAACGAGAACACACGAAGGACGACTACGCGTTCAAGTGCCGTAAGAAAATGTTTATCTACTTTTTAATTTTGACGTTTGAGAATATCTGGCAACGCCATCTAGCGGTGAGTGTCGAACCTCTACTTACTTTTACATTATTCCCATTTGAAAATGATTCGTTCATCTGAAAAAACTATTATTTATTTAAAATTAAAGGGAAAGTCGAGGAGTAAGAGAAATGGAAATTTGTTCATGTTTAATTGAGAATTGCCTTGGTGAATGTAGGATTTTTCTGTCGAACAATAGATGGAAATATAACAAGTGAACTGTGAATCCAACAATAAAAAACGGAAATAAAAACGGGCCTTAACTGTCTAACGGGGTTCATAATGATGAGGACAGGAATATGATTAAGTTGTAGGAATATTGTAGAAACGGAATTCTCAATAGCCTGAAGAATTGCGCAACATTGCTGGTAACCAGGTTAAAGGACGTCAAACTTTCTGTTTTGCCTTTCTGCTGGTACCGGTTGTCTTATGTATAACCCGAGTGTTTGTTCGAATTCCAATTAAAGGAGTAGCCTACTGCTAATTCTTAAGTGATGGCGTCCTTGTAGTGGTTATCAACAAGATGTCAAGTCACGCATACCGTTGCGATTGCGACGCAAATGATTCTGTTCATACGCTAATTTAATAGTTAAACAAAATACTTCGCAGTTCGCACTCTTTTTAAAATTCTACCAATTGTTCCCGCAGCAAAACAACAATTTCCATGTTTATTAACACATTGCCCTTGAGCAAACGTAATGAATTGCGAGTTATGTGCAGTATTCTTTACTCACACTAAAATAAATTCATTTGAAAGAAAATGACGAAATCGTGGAGTGTTATTATCAATCAAAAATGATGATCGTTAAGGTCCAGGTGTGATTCCGGTTTTGTTCTACGCAGATGAGTTTCTATTCTTTCAATGACAAGTCTAGTTGTCTAACGCCTTACAATAAAAAATTTGACAATTCAATCTATGCATTTCCTGACGAGAGTTATTAAAACCGACAGAGTCAAGCAGACCAGCAGAAAATCGTCTATCTGACTGTGCTGGGCGAAACTGAACAGAAAAGTAGAATAGCGCCCGACTATCTCAGAGGCTCCGTCTGGCGATGGCCAGCAAGCAAATGCCGACGGGCAACAAAAACAGTACAAAGAATCTTGCGCAAAAATCAAATAAATAGGTAAACGGATGCTCTTGAAGGCCGCGTATATAGATTTATATAGCGTGGGTATTTACGTGCGTGTCTTGATGTTGAAACCCAACCGTCACGTGAACGGTAACAAACTGTAGCTGCATGCAGCTATTTCCAACAAGGGCAATTTTGCCTGCATTAAACGATGTGTAACATGAAGACTCCCATGTTTAGGTCGAAAATATCTTTTCGGACTGAAACCAACTGAAATAATCGGCAGCCAGCACGAAATCAGAAAACAACAATGTTGAGTTGTGCATTTATTAGAGCGAAAGTAAAATTGTCGTTTCACATGATCATTCCAATTGGAAATTCCAAAAAGGCAAAATCAATATCAAACATGGGATGACAACACTCAGACAGCAGTTGATGGTTTTCATTCTTTTAATTTTCCTATTTATGGAAGAAAATTGGATGTTTTTTTTTTGGGTGTAACGAATTGTGTGTTCAAAATCAAATTCAAAATATGGGATATTCTAATTTATTTAAATCAATCAGATTACATTTTTAACCGGTCCGAGTGCATATGGAAACAGAAACGGGTTAAATCTGCGTGTCCGAGTCGAAAACGTTCGCCCTAGCGTAAACGATGTAACAAGATTATTGATTGTGTAAATAAATTACCATGACGCGTAATGTCAGCAGTGATTTCATGGGCGTTTGCGATAATTGCGATAATAAGCGACCTCAAACTCAAAAATAGAAACTTATCTAACAGTACTGAAACCCTCATAACCTCAAATACTGTGGGCCTATTTTAATTTAGTCATCTGTTATTATGCTACAAGTCGAGACAAATTTATCAGCGGACAAGATAAGCTGCTGTGCCCGCTGAATCTACAGGCTATTTTACGTAACAAGTCTAAATTTGGTACCAAAAAAATACCGTCCGAAAGTCCAAGAGCAAAGGGATACAGGCGCATCAATTCGTTTGTTTGCGCTTGGATTTTTCGAAAGTCTATTTCTGGCACTGTTTAAACAGCAAACGGTACAGTCGAATTCTACGACCTTTTGAATGCAACAACCACATTCATTCGGCCTTGTAGAGTGCAGCATATGATATTTAGACCAGACTAGCACTCGACATAACTGTTATGCATTGGAGCGGATGTAACCGACAAGTGACGGGGCCGAATATGCAGCTTGCAGCTATCACAAACGTCACTAACATTGACATAATTATTATACACAGCATTTTGTGCACAGTTATTCGTCTGAAATAAAAGAAAATCTTTTGGAATCTTATATAGCTAGTTTTGCGAATTTTTCTAGGTAATACGAAATGTCTGCTATTTTATGATGAATAAATTCTTGAAGTTAATCCATCAACGAACGATCATTGAGATCATGTAAACCTGTTTAACCCACAGTATATGTTGACCAAAATAAAAACCCCCAAATAATGACTGATGTGTTGTGGGATTGGCGCAAACTGGTGTCGCGTATGTCCAAATATAGGCTATAACAATCGATAACTGCGACTAATAATAGACACATTTTCTTTATTCGCTATATCTTTCATGCCAAAGTCCTTTGTCCGGACTGCGGTTCAATTGCGTCATGATGAGATTATACAAATACAACATCTATTTTTATAGTCTGAATATATCATCAATACTCACGAACCGTCACGCTCTCTAAGAAACGCTGTGTTCTAAAAGGAAACTAATGTTTTGCTATATCTAAACATGACTTGTTTGTCACCTCCTCCGACACACGATGTTTAGAAATTTTTTTCGAAACAAAAATGATTCCCCCCAACCAAACACATTTGTTTTCTTTTTGTTTTTAACCTAACCGCCCCGAAAGAACCCCAGGCTATGCTGGAAGCCATGGCCTTGTTATCCCTCCCCTTATTTGCATATTTCTCGAAATTCTTACAAAATTTTATTTACATAAATAAATGAATTAACTTTAAAGTTGAATACCTTAATTTGCAGCTAATGCATTTATACTTAATTTGGTAAAAATCTAATCCTCTGCATCCTCTATATATTCATTTTATTAGATAAAAAAAATTCATTGAGGGGACAATTCCAAACATAGTTTCAAGAAAGCCATAAACAACTTTTTCAAATAAGTACGATTCAACAGATTAAGTACTTTAAGTCCCAAAAGTACTATCAGTCAACATACTTTAATACAATTAGTGTAAAAAAAGCTTTTCATTAGATACTGTTTCTTTCGTATGCTATATGTATGCGTATTGCCTAAACATACGTAACGTGCATAGGCACGGTGCGTGAAATGGCCTATACATCTAGTTTGTCCGTCGATATAGTTGACTAAGCATATCTATGCATCGAGTGTGTCGCCAAATGGCTCACATAATGTTTTTTAATTCATTTGTGTGGTGTGTGTGATGGGTGCTACGAAGCGAATTGGAAGTGATGTTTGGATATTCGGAAAAATTTTCAAAGGTCCCAACGCCCATCGTCTAATATGCCATGATTGTGAAGGATTCTAAATATATCTAGAATGGCACAGTGGATCAGCATCGAGCTGGGACCCGGGAGTTCCGAGTTCAATACCCATCGCAGCCATATCAAATAAGTGGCATGGGCCTTTTATTAAGTATGTTGAATAATTATCCTACCGCCGCTGTGTGAAATTTGGAGGAAACAAGCCGTTGATAATTTTCTGCTAGGATGTATTCAAACTAAAGATAAGGTTTGCAATAAACTTGATTATCAAACCAATTCACGCGATATATACTTATTTCATTTGTTGATGTTTCAAAATGTTTGTTTTTTACATCCCGCCAAAGAGATGCAAAAAGTTAACATTTTTACCTTTTCTTAACGCAATGTTTAGTTAAATCATGTGTCGTTTAATGAGGGGCGTTTATTAGGTTTAATGTCAAAAGTGGCGCGAAGGTAAAAATGAGAAAAAGAAATTTACTCCATTTTTTAAACTTTGTGTTTCCGTTTTGAAAACATAGAATTTAGAATATTTTCAAAGCATGGTCATGTTTCCCTTTTTCAACACAGCGTTTCTTAGAGAGCGGACGTATGTGTACTATTTATATCGAGCAAATAGTACAGTATATACCCTGTGATACCTTATATTCTTACCGAGCCCTTAACTTCGTATCTTTTAGAGCTACTGCCTTATCCCTTTTCATAGTGTAAATAAATTTAATGTCTCCTATATACATTAAATTTTGAAATTTGAGTTGATTTACTTAAAATTCAGCTCGACACACATCTAGCCAAGCTGATGAAATCGTATAAAATAACGTTGTCAAATAAATTACAAAATCTAAATGTACAATTTACATTTACGCTTCAAATATTTCTTTTGCTGTGGTGGGGAAATTGATATGTGATCGAAGGCCGAAAATACGAATCTAATTGTATTTGAATGAACTTCTTTCGCAATAAATCCTCCCGTCAAAGTTCTGTTAGCAACAAGCGCTCGGATATGAAAAATCGTCTCAGACTTGACGCATAACACGGATATCAGAGGAAAGCCAAGAACGACGGTAGACAATGGGTTTATAAAGGTCAAAATAATTTGTTATCGGAAGTTTATTTTTGGCGATCATCCTCTGATTGCTACCTTAAAATAAACTTTTTTGTATTACGTTATCGCATCACAGTCGACTAGTCAAGAGGGCTGTGAGTACGTGCTGTCAAAAGACGCGCGCAAAGTTCATTCGGGACAGTGCATCCCAACCCCTTGCGTACATCCATGTATACCTGATAATCTACTAAAAATAACACTATAACCTTTTGAACAATTTTTTGTTTGTTCATTTTAAAATTGTATCGATCAACTCTATTTGTCGACTTAAATACTGAGTGAAAGGTGTTCGATATTCGATATTTTCTCATTCGACTATGTCACCTGGTTATTTTACTTTCGTTATTTTATACTTGTATATAGCCAGGTATACTAGCGCCAGCACAGCAATCTCACTATATGGCCGCATTTCTTTTTGCTCCACTTGTCATTCAAATTTGAATTTATCTGTGCTGTTCTGATTAATTAAAAATAGACAATGATAAAATGCAACGGGTGTTTGACGCATCGCAGCCAATAATGTCGAACATTTGAAACTGTTACGTTACTTGTCGTTATGATTAAGTTGGTGAAAGTTCCTTTTTCACAAGTGTCCAGCGTGATATTATATCAGCTTTGAAAAAGTGTTTTTTTTGTATTAACCTACATAGATTTGCATGGATCAAAGATGGATTTTTTACACTAAAAATCAGTTGAACTGAGCTGAACTTCGCACGTATATGTACGTTAAATGTATACTATCGCTTAAAAGAAATAAGAAATTAGGCCAACAACTGTAATACAGCACGTAGAGTATAGATATACCAACTTATATAACTTATATAACTTTGCTAGCATGTGCACTCTATGACTTTTGCACAGACTAATTCCTTATTTTCTTTGATTTTAAATATTCATACTGATTTAGGCATTCAACACTGAAATAAGGTAAAACATTGTAGACATTTTCGGATGCGTTTAATTTTTTTGTTTGCGACAGATATAGTACATCCAACTCACAGGCAACAGGTGATGGTAACAAGATGTTGACATGTCAAGAAAGATGCAAATAAAGAACGTACAGAAGGTGGAAGATTCGTTTCGTTTTAATAGCCAGTGCTGTAAGACGGCCTAGCAGCAGCGCTGGGTGCCGGGCGGAATACGGGTGCAGGTGCAGCAGCTTGCTGGACGGGAGCGTTGTAGAACTGGGTGGCGGCGGCAGCAACGGGCGCAGGAGCGGCAGCAGGAGCTGACCAAGTCTGCTGAGGAGCAGCAGCAGGAGCCGAGTAGGTCTGCTGAGGAGCGGCCTGTTGCAGAGGAACATCAGCGAGTGGAGCGGCGGCGGCAGGTGCGGGAGCGGCCGACTGTTGAGCGGCAGCAGCAGGGACGGCAACGCAAGTGCAAATTTGTTGAGTGGTAGCTGGGAAAGAAGACTGGGCAGGAGCGGGAGCGGGAGCAAGAGGAGCATCCTGGACGGCGGGAGCGCTGAAAGTGGGTTGAACTGATGCCGATGGTGCTGAGCCCCAAACTTTGTTACCGTAGCCCCCTCCGTTTTGCAATGGAAGAGGAGCAGCAGCTGCTGGTTGGCTTCCCCACGCTGATCTATTCACATTTCACGAACACAATTTTGTATAAGTATAGACTTAAATATTGAATATTGTTTTATTAAAGAATTAAACGTACTGTTGGGTCCTGTATGATGAAGCTGAGCAGCTAGCTGCCATCACGACGCACAAGGCAAGGATCTTTAAGTATAAAATTAAATATTTTAATACATTAATTCGGATTGCAGTTGAACAAAATCAAACTAAAAGTAAACAATTCAAAAATTTGAATCAAATAATAAATACTTACAGTTTTGAATGAATTCATTTTAAGTTGAAAGGTGAGGGTTTGAGTAGACTGAACTTGAGACTGCTGGAGTTGCTGGAGATGAAGTGAGTATCGAACTTGAAATTGCAGATGGTTTTTATACTCGGAAGATGTGCCTAAACGACCTTGGAAATGCATTTCCACGCTGCTGTGTAGACAGGAACCAGCCGAAAGAAAAAAAAAAGGTGAGAGGAAATTGACCTATTTTGAAAAGGTGAGAGAAAATGAACTTTCACAAACGTAGGCTTTGTATACAGTTACCATGGGCACTCATTTCGTTATCGTAATAAACCCAACACTATGCTGTACCCTCTCCCCTTATGTTTACCCCCTATAAGAAAATCAGGCTGTACCTGCCCATCGATACAAAAGGAAAACAGCAGACGGCCGAGAGATGTAGCGTCCGATTAACATGTTGAAAGGCTGCGTTATACAAAAAAACTTTGTTAAATGGAAAATGTTAGTTTAACCAAGAGTTTAACCTTAATTCAACTTGAAAAAAAATATGTTTTCCCCTTTAGGCCTACTCCTTTGCCGGTAGAATCACTCTCATATGCATCAAATGTCTCAAATGTTTTATTTTCTTCAAATTAAAACAGCGCTGATTATTTATTGTTATTACGGTTTATTTCGGGATTAATTTGGTAGCGGAAAAGGCCTCTGAATAAATGTAATTTTTTAAATTGATTGCTTGACGCTAAAAGTTGCGTTTGTACTATATATCTGCCAATTTCAGCCCTGTATAATTTCATGTAGTCATCTCCTATTGGCCAGACCTCATATAATACCTTTTCAATCGCTAGTACTTTAGATTTTTTAAAAATGAGTTTGGTAGCTACGACAACTTTAGGCTACTCTACAGACTTTACCCTAGACACAGTTAATATTTTTCGCTGATAGATTTTTCATTTAAATTTCACTACCGTTATCGCAGCGTATCGCAGCATTATGTTTTCCACTTTAATTTTTTAAAATGGTGATACTATACTTCCATCATTTTTGAATTTATTACTGATTTTGTTTTCATCTGTCTATAGTTATGCGTACATTTAAAAACAGAACGTAGCTACGAAATTTCCATTATAAACCGTCAGTCTTTTTTCGAAGTATTTGTCGACAGTATAGAACCTGCGTGAAAGAGCTGGCATTGATTCAAAAATTCAAGATACGATATTTTTTCAAACGCGTTTAAAGTTTATTGAAGTCTAGAGGCAGTCTGAAAATATTTTAGTACCCAGTGACCTTGTTGCTCATGGCATAGGCGGGCTTAACAAATTGGTCAGAAGCACTGGGGCCTTGTTCAATAGGGGCAGCAGTGGTCAAATAAGAGCCAGCACTTTGAGCAGGAGCCTGTTGCTGCTGGGAGAAGGATTGCTGGGCAGCAGGAGCTGACTGTTGTTCAACTGCGGAGGATGAAGTGCTGGAAGGTTGCTGGTATTTTTCGATCATACCAGCGGCAGTAGACTCGGAGACGGCTGTGCAAGTGCAGAGGTGTTGAGAAATGGTAGGGAAGGCGCTGGCAGGGAAATTGATGTGAGTTGGAGCCGATGGAGCAGCAGGAGCAACAGGAGAACCGATGCTGGAAGCAGACGCATCTTCCGGGCCAGTTGTGTTGGGAACCAAGGGACTGCTTGCCGGTTGGTTCATCCAACTATTTGGCTTACCAGATCTACAAAATTAGACAACGAATGTAAGGATCAGTATACACGAATGCAAATATTTTTATTCAAATTTACAGCCAGCACAAATGAATTTGGATTTTGGATTTGTAGAACATAAAAATGACTTACTGGGTATATTGGCCTGAACATACCGCTGCCATAACAGAGCACACGACAATCATCTGTATACAGAATTTCATAATAACAATTAATGTGCACCCGTATAAAAAGAAAAATAATGCACGAAATAAATGTTGGCTTTAAAAATGTACTTACTACTTTAAAGGTATTCATTTTCTTTGTATGGATGTAAAAAGGAGAGTAGCGGAAATTGGACGTTGTTCCTGATTGAACGCTATTGGCAGCTTGATGCCAAAATGGAAACTACCTCGACCTTATATACTGTTGACGTAGGCTGGTTACCAAGCCAAGTTTCTTGATCCTGACGACCTTCAACTCAAATTTTGTTGTCGTGTTCCAGACACGTATAGGAGAAAGCCTGTGTGCGAATCGGAAAATAGGTCAAGTAAATCATATGAAAATATCAGATTATTGCTGCTTCTATCAAAACAGATTTCACGGGATTTAAAATTGTCAACAGAATTCAGATAAATAAGGAAGCCGTCAGCGGAAAAATTGAGCTAAATGATGCTTCTGTAATAGTATAAGTATTGGTCCTGTTGTGCATTTCCGTTTAATGCAATTCCAAATATACAATTTAAACTTAATTCCTCAGCCTTGAAATATTCTAGGTCTATAGGGTTTATACTTTCACTTTTTTAAACGTCTAGAAACAAGGTCAGACATGTGAAAAGAATTTCAATGTATACCTGAGAATCAAAAAAAAAGGTAGGTCAGGTCGCCCTAAAACTTTATACCTGGTTCCAAAGAAGAAAATATAATAAGAGTTTCGAAGGTGCCAGAAGGGCCACTGTGAGAGGAATCCCCAGCACATCCGGTTTAATGTCAAGTACCGCAATATAACTCGCATATTCTATCATTATGCTGTATATTGATAAAAAAATATTTTCTGTGACATTAAATGTATTGAATAACTCTATTATAATGAATTGTAATGAATAGGCCTACAACTTAAAAAAATATATTTGATTGAAATGATTGAAAATTGATTTCTTAACATAGAGTTCATGGAATCTTTTACATTAGGCCTATATGAACTATGAAGGAAACTTATTTTCACCTAATGGGGGGTAAACTATTTAGGTGAAGCGTGATTTCTAAAAATAAATTTCGCCCAACGTGGGGCTCGAACCCACGACCCTGAGATTAAGAGTCTCATGCTCTACCGACTGAGCTAGCCAGGCTTACCTCAGCCGGCATTACATTTTAATAATATGTAATGAGTGAATTTAGAGCGTCACGCACTTTCTTCTGATTGTCTAGTTGATGATTTAGTTAGGGTTTCACTGGTAAGATAGACCTAGAGGAGTAATTTTTCAACATTTGCTTATTTTCCCTGTTTATTTTATTGGTTATTAACGCTTCATAGGATGATGAACTATGTATTGGTAACTTTTTATGTTTCCCTCCTGTGATTAGACATCATATAGACCGTTACGAACATGTTATAGTTCGGTAGGCAACATTAATGTTGCCACAGATTTGTTCCATCAGGCATCAACGAAAAAAGTACGTGATTTCAAGACGAGGTATAACGTTTCATAACACTTTATTTCCAAAAATGCATATCATATTATCTTATTATGGTTCAAGTCTTCCATTCCATTTCCTTGGCAATTTTATTAATCAAGATGACCTGTAATGTAAAAGAGTACAGTATCATGTTTCATGGTTCATGGCGGGCGTTTTAAAGGATTGAAGTTCCTATATTTACCACAAGAGGGTGTACATGTTTAGTAAACAAAAGACAGGTGCCTGTCACGAAACCTCTGTGTTAAATGTTTAAAAAATAGTGTTCAATGCTGCTCATTCCTTTATGGGTTATTTTTTGACTTTGCGAACTAAAAGTTTCAGAGGTGACTAAGAGCAAGAATTTGCGCAGTATTTAACAATTTCGTTCGTGTTGTTTGAAGTTCTTTCGACTTACTGCTGTAAAAAGTACTATAGCCTACACCTGAATCACCTGAATCACTCAGTTTTGCATGATGAACATAAAAGAAATGCATTTTTTAATTAAAATATCCATTCTGTCCAATGTTTTGTTAACCACTGCTTTACAGATTGATACCACCCACATTTATTATGATGTCCAACCACAACAAATTCATTTATCTTTCTCAGGTATAGACATGATTATGAACATTTTGTGCTATGTGCCTATGTACAATTTTTTCAAATAATCACTGAAATTTGAATTAGATGAACCTGTTGATCTCATTGTTACATGGAACACCATCAACAGTACAAATGAAACAAGTGTTGTGGAATATGGAATTGTTGAGAATCGTTTAACAGAAACAGCCACAGGGAGTGCAACTGAGTTTATCAATGGAGGGCTGGCAAAGCGGAAACAATTTGTACACAGAGTGAAGCTCTCAGGGTTGTCGCCTAAACAAAAATACTGTAATCTTCGGATTTTCCATATCTCTTAGGTTAAGCAGTTTTCAAATGTTTTTCTTTCATTAGTTTATCGATGTGGGAGTCGTCTGGGGTGGTCCAATTTGTTCAGTTTCGTTACGGTGGAAAATTCAACCGACTGGTCCCCAAGACTTGCTGTGTACGGCGATATGGGCTCGGAAAATCCTCAGTCACTTTCGCGCCTGCAAAAAGAGTCGCAAGAAGGGCGCTACGATGCTATATTCCACGTTGGCGATTTCGGATACGATTTGTATGAAGAAGACGGACAACTCGGCGACCGATTTATGCGTCAAATCGAACCGATTGCCGCGTACGTTCCTTACATGACCTCGGTCGGAAATCACGAAGAGAAGTACAACTTCAGCCATTACAAAGCGCGATTCTCTATGCCGGGAAGCGAAAATGGATTAATGTACAGTTTTAACCTTGGACCAGCGCATATTATTTCCATCTCGACCGAATTTTACTATTTCATCAACTACGGTTTTAAGCAGATCGTTTTACAGTACGATTGGCTGATTCGCGATCTAGAAGAGGCCAACGCTCCTGAAAATCTTAGCGTCCGACCGTGGATAATAGTAATGGGCCATCGTCCAATGTATTGCTCAAATACAGATCAAGACGACTGTACAAAGAAAGATACTCTTACTCGGGTCGGGCTCCCTTTGTTTCACTGGTAATCGAATGCGTGCTATCATGTCAAATAATAATTCTAAATAATGTAGTGTTTTTATAGGTTCGCTTTGGAGCCGCTCCTCTACAAGTATGGAGTTGACCTGGCCTTGTGGGCTCACGAGCACTCGTACGAACGACTTTGGCCCATATTCAACCGTACGGTAATGAATGGAAGCTTGGAGCATCCCTATACTAACCCTAAAGCTCCAGTTCACGTGACAACTGGATCAGCGGTAGGAGAGATATGCTGGAAAATATTTAACTTTGCACACCGCATTTATCAAAAATATTAAAATTTCAGGGTTGTCGAGAAGAACGGGATGACTTTATTCCAGAATTACCCTATTGGTCGGCCTTTCGCAGCAACGACTACGGTTATTCCCGATTATTTCTCGCAAACAAAACTCATTTACATTTGGAACAAGTGTCCGATGATCAAAACGGTCTGGTGATTGACGATTTTTGGTTAATCAAAGATCTCGTATAGTTTAACTCCTCATTAGCATAAACGAAGACATCGTTCTGTTTTAAAATACCTTTATTATTCATTTCGTTTGTTGCACCAAGAATTCATCGAGAGCAACTAATTTGTTATTTTTTCTGCATGTCCGTATCCAATCACTTTTGACAATTTTCATGTCTTGGTTTTTCGACAGCGCCTTAAAAATAATGAATAATCCAAGACCCGACTTTAGTAATCTTTTATGAACAGAATAAATAAACTGCATTTACCTTGGCGACTGAATCATCGTCAGGATCGTCGGATATAAAGTGAGAAACCTTTGATTTAATTTTCGGCACTAATTTACTGTTTGAGAAAAATACGTTATTTGTCAAAAAGGAACATAAGAAATTTAATTAATGGTAGTACCCTTGACATTCTTTTATATAGAGCGTTAGGTCCTCTTTCACTTCTTCGGACAAATCTTTGCCCAGATAAAAGTTCAAATTAGCGTAAATGTTTGAATCTTCCAAAGTCTGCTGTTGTTCTTTAATTTTCTTCTTGATCCTATTTCAAACAATTATGTGCGTTAGCCATTATAAATTCGAAAAGAGTGTGTGAGATGAGCCTACATATCGATTTCATCTTCCGTGTCGACTTCGTCAACTTCAGTCGACCCGCCGTAGTCTTCTTCTTCTTCGTCCTTGACGACACTAGTTTTAGGACTCGCCACCACAGTGGTAGGCTTACAACTGGCTGCTACAGTTGGCGATTGGGGTACTACAGTTGCTGCTTTACTGGTTTGGGGTGTAGGGGTCGGACATGTCGGCCCCTGGTCCTCTCCTTCCCAAATTTCTTCTTCGCTTTCTTCTCCTCTGTCATTTTTATCTAAACAATAACTATTTAAAAAGACAAATTATTACAATCCAAGCGATAGAAAAATAAACCACATTGGTAATGATTTTTACCGTCTCCATGGTAATCTTTTTCGTTTGTCGAAACAATCTTGAACCCAATTTTTGGTAACTATTTTGCCTTTACCCTTAACTTCAATGAACTTTGGTGTGTTGTAAAAGGCACATCTATAATCAAATGAATAAAGAATAATAAGCGCATGACTCTACGTCAAAAATTTGTTTTGTAAAATATACATCAAATGCGTACAAGACGCGTTCCATTCCGGTTTATAGGTGGCACCTAAGGCCAGCAGTTTATCTCGCAGTTGACCCCGTAAAGGATTTTGAAAACCACTAAGGACCACCACGACGCCTTCCAATAGGCGATTAAAAGGTTTGGTCGTCCGTTGCTTTTTCGCTAAGCGCTGCGTCTATAGATCGGCATTCAAAAGATGTGATAGTACGACTCATAATTTGAAAGGTTGAATTATAAATGTTTATACGTCAACTGATGGAGAAGGTGGTGGTGTTTTCCTTTTAACTGGTCCTTCAACTCTCTTCGATTCATGAAGGGGGGAATGTCTTGGTTTGCTTTCTTGCATTTTTTTACTCAACGATTTTTTAGCTGGTGGAGTGATGGGCGGCGCAACTGGTCTCGGCCGATCAGATTCCACTTGCTTGCGACTAGGTAATGGCGAATGTTGATCGACTTTGGCAGCAGTAGGTGTTTTAGATACTGTGGGACTTCGAGTCTGCAACGTTTTAAGCTTATCTGTCAATTTGATATCTGGTCTGCTGCCGTCCTTGTTAGGGGAGTGTCTCAAAATGGTCAAGGCCTCTTTCTCACTCTGTGCTAGGGCAGCAGAGGCAAGACTTTGAGATGCAGCACGGATTGCACCAGGCTCTATTTAAATAAAAAAAATCATTATCATGGTATGAAAACAAATTAGACAGCAATAATTACGAGTGCTGGGCGAGGTGCTGATCGACGACTTGAACCGAGAGAACAAACTGCCTTGTTTGATGGGGTCAACAATTGATTCTTCGGACCTAAGTTTAAACATGCCAAGATCTATGCTGTTTGCTGCTTTCACGCTAGCACTAAGGTGATTAAGATTCATTTAATAGGATACATTATTGGTATGACATGTGGCAATATTTGTGGCTTACTTATTGTTGGTTTTATTAGCTGACTCTTCTTCTGGAGCATGAACTGTAAGGAAGGAAATTCCATACTGAAGCTGTTTGTTGAACGGTTGAGTGCAAACAACCCGAACGCGATCCCATTTTTCAGCTTGGGTGGCCTTGTTCAAATCTTGGTGTTTGAAAATCCGTACACGCTGGAGATTTGTTTCGTTTCGACACTCTTGAGGTGTCATAAAAGAGGCTGAATTCAAAAGAACCTAATACATGTGTACAACTTTTACATTAAATAATACAATTATTTTAAAGTGTAATGTCTACCTTGTAGTCTTCATCGGAACAACCACTTCTACCAACTAAAATTTCAATGAATGCAGAACCATGGTTTCCTATGTCAACAGCTGAAATGAAGGATGTTTTCTCTAACTGAAATTCAACCCACGCTTTCTGCTCTCCAGCAGATTTGCACCTCCATTTCCTGTACACTCCATCTTTAATGAGGTTTTCTGTTGGCTGATTCTGTAAAAAAAAAATCTTTATCATTTTCCATAGTGCACAGAGTTGTGCAAATTGTAAGAATCGTTGTGACTATTTTATCTTCTTCTAGTGAAAGTCTTCATCGTTGAAATTAAATAGATTTCTATACTGCCAGTCACAACTATGGAATACTAAGTTCACCAAAATAGCAGTAGAAGTGTCAAGAGTAATTTGTGAAAATCACCCTGGTTCGATAAACCAAACGTCAAAACAACTATCACTTGCGACTTTATACAATGAAAATCACAATTTTGTTAACATACCGGATCTTCGCTACTGAAACTCACAACACGAGTAAATTTTATGGGCGCCATAGACAAAACAACGACGCTGAACAAATGTTAAGAAAATCAAAACTGGAATACAAATTTCAACGACTTTTTAACTTGGCACGTGTATCGTCGGAAGTTGATTTGTCCAATGTTTGCAGCTGCACTATACGTTTTATTCTCTGGCGGCTTTGGGGCTAGAAGACGGCCTGAATAATTTGGAAGATTTCTTATTCTGAGTCGTCGCACCCTGAGCGATTCAGATTTTATTAGAATAATAATTTATTCCCCCATTTTAAAAGTTGTGATCATTCAATTTTCCCTACATTTTATTTTTATTATATATGGAAAGTCGGCTGCTCCTGGGTCCTGTTTAAAAAACCCGCCAACAGAGCGCGTTGGCTTGCAAACGGACATTGTAAAATGCATTCAGCGCGCGTATTCAATATGCATTGAACACAACACCAGATTCAGAATCCAAACAAAAATCGCTGGGTTTTTTTTCTACGCTGGTCTTTTTTAAAAAGGTTAACAGCGTCCTATAGTGGATAATGGCCTATTTTAGGTTATCCTTTTATTTATTATTACTGATGCCTGATGACAAGTCGAAAATAAACCGACAATAACTCATCGACATCAGCAGAGATCAATCTTTTACGACAACAGAAATGAATAAAAATAAGTCTGCAAATAAAATCTACACATTAAACGTTTAAGTCAATTTCAATTCCAACTGGAAATATATACGTTCTGGCGGTTCAATGTTTAAACTACCAAATTGATTAATGTCCACTAAATTTATTATTTTCTTTTCTCTTAACCATTCATGATGCTGGAGAGAAGGGGGAGGGATGTCATCGATTTTAGCTCATTTAATTTCTATTACGGCTTAGCTGGCGCATTAATTTATCAACGTGGTACTCCGACAACGAAGTTTATATTACAAGGACAACGTCAACAGCCAGAGTGCAAAGCATTTTGTGCAAGTGATATTTTTAATTTGTTTTTTTTTCTAATTCGACCGTTTCTCGCTCCTTGGATACCGAAAGAAAAGCCGAGGAGAAGAAAACCATATTACGTCTCGCCTTTATTAATAGGTGATTCCCCAGAAAAAACAAAAAAAATAAAACAGCCACAGCATCGCCCAGTATCAACTGGAACATTTTCCGGCGTTAGTAGTATTGACACCTCCACGCTCTTTTCCTCCCTTCTTTATATTGTATTTACAAGGCCCACGCAGCAGCAAGCAACCCAGCTCTTTCCAAGGATGAACATGGCTACATTATATATATAGTATAGGCTTTTAATTTCTCCTATATATGTCTTATTTCGCTATACAGCCAAAGAATCGAGGTTGCGCACAGAGAATATTAAGGAATGTATTTTTTAGATTTCCCTTCCGAAAAAACTTTTCTTTTAACTCTCCTCGATCCTGCTGACTACATGTATAAATACACAGGCTATATTATATAAACTGCACTCACTGCAGGCATATACACACACATTTCATGTACAATATATATGTATTAGGCTTCCGGCAGCTTTGTATACCTATGTACGAGCCACTTCAATTTCTTATAGTCTCTTTCTATTTCATTCTCCATTCTATTTTGTTTCCTCTTGTATTATTCCTAAGATTCCCCCCCCCCAAAATACAACAAAGACACAATCAGCAGCACCTACCGTCTATATAGGCTATATGCATGGTGTATAGTCTAAAACTTTGTTCATCGTTGCTTGGTGTCGATAAATATCCCGGCAATCTATCTAATATTCTATGTGGGGCTTCGTTGTCATACAAAGTAAAATGATGAAGAGATCTCTAGATATTATGCTCACGCGTCTATAATATATATCCCATCTCTCTTTTTCCAACCCATTGAGACTCTGTGTGTGTCTAGAGTTTTCCTTGTCCCAGCATGAATATAGACAGTATATATAGACCATGAATAGGGCGCTTTAATGAGCTTCTGCTACAAGCACTGTCAACTATACTTCTCTTACCAGAAATGCACCGCGCCTTTATGTCGGTGATAATATACAGTCTCAAAAGTATTGTTTTGGTACTATACGTTCAAAGTATCATCAGACGACACACTATACAAGATACTTGTTTATTATACGTCTGCAGGGGGGAAAATACGTCGAGGCTTTGCTCGAACGAAACTTATTGGTAGACGAATCTGAACTTTCCCAGCAGCACAGAGGCGCTTTCTTGCACTCAGCAAAGATCTATATAAGAAAGTGGCATGATATAACATGAACTTATACAAGCACCGTATGTATATATATGTAAATACGGCTATATAGCTATATAACTGAATGTTCGTATACTAGATTGGAAAAGTTTGGTTTTTTTTATTTAGGTTTGGCAAAAGTGCCATTTTATATACTTTCAAATCGCTCGAGGCCGCACAGCATGCATGTGCGCCGCGGTGCTCAACAAATCATTTCATTCCCTTTATATTATATTTCTATATAATTATATGTTCGTGGCATTTTATTTACGTCGTGCTATACATAATTATCTAATCTTCTTTACTATTAAAAAGAGACTGTCGTGTGTAGGCTATAATTAATTGTCCCATTTCACGCAACACATAGCAGGTTCATGTGTGGCTGTATAACACTCGTTTTAATATGCGCGTGGTGCGCAACACTTATAGCGAACGCGAATAAACTTTCGGGGTAAAACACAGGATGTAATGTTGTGTTAATATCAAATCGGTCCACGGCCCGTGATGTAACATTTTCTAGAATAAAGTTGTGCTGCGCTGATGGGCGCATCATATACATAATTCACGCAGCAAGATAGAAAAGTTAACGCTTTGGAGAATCCCTTACGGAAAAATCTCATCAAACTATATGAGAAATCATATGTTTATTAATGACATCAATGATTTTTTAATAATTTTTGATGATCTCATATATTTCTCATTAAATTGATGAGAATTTTCACCCTCATATTTATCATTAAAAGTGTTTAAAATATTTTTGTCTCATTTTATATGAGATATAACCCAGAAATCAGAAAGAAATCATATAAATTTCATGATTTTACCACAGACTTTTCGCATGAGAAATATGCAAGAAACTGGTGATAAATAACCATAAATATCATGATATTTTCTTAAAATAAATCAGTAATATATCATGTATTCTCAGTTTTTAATCATTAATTTCAATTGGTATTTTGTAATGAGATACTTGTATAAAATCATGTGGAAATCAATAAAATGTCATGATTTTCCCGCAGTTTTTTCGCATAAAAGATCTGCAAAAAATCAGTGATTATTAAGCAGGAATATCATGATATTTTCTTAAAATCAGTAAGTAATTTGTCATAAATTCTGAGTTTTTAATCATTAATTTCTATTGGTATTTTGTAATGAGATACTTGTATAAATTCATGTGAAAATCAATAAAATCTCATGATTTTTCCACAGTTTTTTCGCATGAAAAATCTGCAAAAAAACAGTGATTATTAAGCGGGAATATCATGATATATTCTTATAATAAATCAATATTTTATCATATTCTGAGTTATCAATCATTAATTTCTATTGATGTTTTGTGTTGAGATACTTGTATAAAATCATGTGAAAATCAATTTTACCTATGACATTATAAGATTTTTTTGGTTTTCTTTTATACAGTTTTTTGGCTTTTAAAAAAATCACGAAATTTATTATTAAATGTCTATCAGAAATCAAGTAGATTTAGGTGTGAGATCATGATATTTAATTATAATTATTTTGCATATTATCATTTATTAAGAGCTTTTTATCAATCATTTCTCTAATGCTTTATAGTGAGATTTTTCATTAAATCATGTGAAAATCAGTTCCCAGTAAGGAATCAAAAGATTTTTTTGGTATTATTTTTACCCAATTTTGGGCTTTAAAATCTTCAAATTCATAACAAAAAGACAGTAATAATCAGCTACAATTCAACAGATCAGATGTGAAATTATAACTATTTAATCGTCAATATTTTCTTATGTTTTGTAATGATGTGTGAAAAATCAAGGGAAAATTTCTACATATATGACATCAAAATATTTTCTTGTATTCTTTTAATACAATCCTTAAAATATCAGTTAAAATCAGCAAATAATTATATAGGCCTACCTGGAATGAAATATTCTGACTTTAAATTCTTTTTGAACTTTTACATTTTTTATTTTATACCTTTCGTAAATATATGGTAGCTATCTAATTCTCACAAAAATTACACGATGTTTTTATAATCACAAGATAGGCTGGGATAACTATTTTTTTTAACGCGCTAAGTAAATTTGAGTGAAAGTTCTATTTTACTCTGGTGTGTTTTTTTGTGTGTGAATTATTCTAAGTCCCGAAATCTGGCTTTTATCTAACTAAACTAACCAATTGATTATATGGTATGTCAAAACGCATCATAGAAATTTTTACTAAGTTTTTTCACGCGCTAAGTAAATTTGAGTGCAATTTCTATTTGACTCTAGTATGTGTTTTTTATGTAAATTATTCTAAGTCCCATAACCCTGTTGTTATATCACTAAACTAACCAATTTATTAATTTCTACGTTAAAAAGCTTCTATCATAATATCAATTGGTAGTGTAGTGGTTAGCAGATTGGCAAGCCACCCTGGAAGTCGAGGTTCGATTCCTGGTCAGGGCAATTCTTTTTTCAATTTATATAATTAAAATCTCATTTAAAAGCGCTCAAATTCTCATTCAAATTTTAGTGAGAAAATCATTAACATTTTTGTGGAAAAAGAGAAATTAAGCGAGATTACAGTAAACCCTCAGTCAGAAATCATTATGTTTACGCGACTAATCATTTATATTTAGATGAGAAATAACATAATTCTCCCTTTGTTCACATGAAATTAATGATTAACGGCTGATTTTAAACTTGAAAATGTCCCAAATTCTCATCAAAAGTCATCAAATAAATGATATTTTGCTGTTAATCTCACCAAAATATCACGACAAAATGAATGAGAATTAAGGTTATTCTCATGTATTTCTTTATGAGTTTTAATGAGATTTTTCCGTAAGGGATATAATAATATAAGGTCTTTTACACGCTGCTGCTGCTGCTGTATATATCTAGAGTATTTATCTGCTGTATATAGTGCTGTGGGTGGGGGCTTAAGTCCTTTGATGGGGTCGGTTATATCTACGTAGATGTGTGTAAGCCGGGCGAGAGAAAAAAAAACAAACAAAAACGGGCACAGCCACATTTCATTAGACACAAACCTCTCCCCCCTTGCATTCGCGTTTTGTTTCAGCCCTTTTTCCCAGCACTATTATATACGCTCTCGTCGGTACACCTCGTCCCTTTGCGTGGTACATAACACACGAGTACTATTACTATAGCGCTTACTACAGCAGCGTCAGCTCTATACAGCATATAATATAGATAGGCCGCGTGACAAACGCCGGCACTTGAGGCTTTTTTTTTTTACTCCAGACCACACCCACACACCTTTTGGATAGGATAGGACAACCCGCAGCAGCAGCGGTGTATGTAGCCCACCCACAACGTTCGACAATTGTTGCTTTGATTCATCGTTCATCATCATCGCGCCAGCAGCACACACAACACACCGGCAGCAGCCAATAATAGCTAATTGAAAAGACTCGGATGGCTGAATCAGATATAGATTTTCTATAGTCCGCCAGCAGCAGATTATATATACTCACGTAGTAGGCCTACATCAGTCGATTTTCTGTAATCATTTATACTATATAGGTATACTGAAATCGATGATCCGCCATTTGAAAAATGATAGTATTACATACATACATATTAGCGAATAACCGGCCTATTATATACGAGCTTCAAAAAGTATCAAATATTTTGATGATTGGGGGCTGATCCTTTAAATATACAAATGCATCTAACAGCCAGCAGCCCTATATATATTATTCGGGCTAAATAGCAGCGAACAACGTGATGCTTTAATATCGTTTATTGAAAGTTGCCCACAACCGAGTTGAATCCAGCATCATCCAGATGAATCCTGTTATATACATGGACTATATATACACAACGATATACAAGTCAAACACAAGACATATTAAGTATAACTCAGGTAACAGTGTTATATCGATGTAAAGAGCACTTATTTTATATATTTTTTTAAAAAATAAAATGATGATATGTACACAGAGCAGCACACCGTTGCATAGTTGTGTCGCTGATGGACTGATGTGAGCAGCGCTCCCTTGTGTACAATATGTCTCTCTCTCTTTCTCTAGTAGTTGTTATAGTCGCGCGATGATGCATCTCGAAAACATTCTGGCTATGTGCTGCTGTGTGCGCGATGGTGATGTGTGTTGCGCATGTGTGTCGTCCTTTTCCACAGCGCCAGCACAGCGCAGCCAAAAGGTATATGTGTATAACTATACTGTGCACGGTATCAAAGACTATAGACGCACTGCACTACGGAGCATCCGCCCAGCCCATCAGCCCAGCGCCCAGCAGTGCCCAAAGGAAACAGCGCAGCACGGACGCCCCCAGCAGCAGCAGAAAAAAACGGACTGGGTTGGCGATGGCACAAGATAAAGGACTCAGTGTCGGTCGTGTCCCAAGTGCAGTCGGTTTACACCGTCTCTGATTATATACCGCGCGCTATTTCTCTATTATATTCGTTCGTCATCAGCACAGAGTGTCGATATAGTCGTGTCAAAATTTATTTTTATTTTTTCATTTTAAAATTTATTTTTTGGTCGATTAGTTTTGATTATTTTTGCATTCGAAATTGAACCCAAATCGAATTTTCGGGTGAAAAAGGAAGAGAGAGTGTTCATTTTCAACCTGTGGGGAAAGAGAAAGAAAAGTGGTGTGCTGGAAATTCGGTTCGAAATATGGATGTGTGCTGCTGTGTGCGCTGTGTGTGATGTGTGCTGTGTGTGTGCGATGTATTAGGTTTGATAACCGACAATCTTTGCATAGAGTTTGAGCGCTGCTGGGGGCCACGCAGCAGGACAGGACAGGATCAATCGCTTCTATACATTTGATGCTGGCGCTCCCGAGAAATATAATATTAGATGATGCTGCTGAGATGAGTTCGATCGCTCGCCAGTTGCTGCTGGCTCCAGCTCCGTTTAACGGCGACGAGATCGCACGAGATTTCAGTCGACAACTCGTCGCATCAGCAGCAACAACAACCACCGATGACTTGAAAGACGCGCCGAGTGCTCCTGCAGCCGTTTAATAGGCGACCAATCAAAATTTCCGACAAATTTCATCACAAAAATCGTTTCAATTTAATTTTTTTGTTTTTTAGTTTTTTATTGGGCGGGGTTTTTTATTTTGATTTGATTCGTGGGCAATAATTGGATATAAATATTAAAAAAGTGATTTGATAATAAAAATGGAGGCGGTGTCGACGGTGATGGCGGCGGCGGCTGCGTTGACGGACAGCAGCACGGCGACGTCGGCCGTCGTGCCGGTGACGACGGCGTCCAGCATCATCACCAAGCGCTACTCGGCCAAATTGGCCAGGATTCAAGGCTACGTCGTGCGGGGCGTGACGGCGGCCAATAAACCGCCGCCGTCGTCGGCCGACGGCCAGCAGGCCTCCACCAGCATTAGCGGCTCTTTGGGATTCAATACCAAGCGGAGCGCTTTGCGGCTAGTACGGCCCACCGTCGCCGGACGCTCGGCCATGATGGGCCGCTCCAGCACGGGCTACTCGTCTCAAAAGACGGCCCAGGACACGTACTACAGCGGCAACAGCCTCATCAATTCATCAACGACGCTGGGCTCCGATTGGACGTTGGTTCACAGCCGGCCAGAGACGGACGGACGGCCGGCCAGCAATCGCAACAGCAGCTGGGTTGGCTCCATCACGGAGCTGATCAACAGCACAACCACCTGGCGAGATCCGTACCTGAACATTAGCACGGCCGGCTGCTCATTTTTGAACGGAACGGCGTCAGCAGTTGGCGGCCGGAATTGCCAGGGGGCCGACGACGGATTGATGTGGGACAACAACAATAACAACGGGACGGGCATCAACGGGACGTCCATCGACGACGACATGGAAGCCAAAAACTTTTGGGCTCTCCTGCTCTTCCTGTTCCCACTTTTGACCGTGTTCGGCAACGTTCTGGTCATCCTGAGCGTCTACCGCGAGAGAGCCCTCCAGACGGCAACCAACTACTTTATCATCAGTTTGGCCATCGCCGATTTGCTGGTCGCCACTCTGGTCATGCCGTTCGCCGTTTACGTCACGGTAAGCCTCAATAAACTTATCCATCCTATATATTTGTAATAATTTATCTATACCGCATCGAAACAAAATGGCCGATTGGCTGGCCCATTTATGTTGTCACTTTGTGTTCAGTCGAACGCACTTTTATTATAGCCATATACACAATTTCGAGTTTTATATAGATATATAATATTATTCGCTTATATTTATTGAATGTAATTGAACTTTCTATATAATATACCGGGCCGGCGATGTATATCGACATTTTACGACCTGCCCTAGTTATATCAATATCGATAACACGCGGCGAAAAGGTTATATGCGCTTCTTATATTCTGTATATAATTATGTACATATAGAGTCCCTTTTTTCTTTTCATATTTATTTAATGATCAGCCGAGTTATTCGGTTCGTTGCCATGCAACGGCGAAGTAAGAACAGCAGAGCGTCTATATAGCTGATGTATATATTATATATAGGGAAATGCTGAGACGGGCGCGTGCCTGCACAAGAGCACAGCCTGTTGCGGCCAACGCAGTTTATAGAGTACATCAAATCCAGCAGCAGTCCAGGCCTTTTATTTTGTATAGATTTCTTCGTCTTCTCTTTTTTGTTTTGTCAACCCAGCAGCAGCAGCAGTATCAAACATAAAAGAACAAGAAGAAACCTGCTGCGTAGATATATAGCAGCAGACGTATATTTTATCTATTTATTATTATACAACGACGGGATGAGATCCTATAACCTAAATAAGATTGGACTCTCTCGCATCGTCGCCTTTTGAACTTTTTCAATAAAAATATTGACACAGCCTTGTATATGTGCTCAGCACAAGGAGGAGGGGGAACGTTCATTTTCCAACTATGTAACAGCAGTAATTCTATGTTCGAGTTCCTTTGCCAGATGACAGCAGCATGCTGGGTGCAGCCAAGCTAATCACAAATGGCACACAGCAGCAGCAGCAGCAGCACTATTTCGTTATTGGCGAAATTTCTTTCAATAACTATTGCTGTGCTGCTGTACCCAGCAGCAGCGTGTATGTAGGCTATAATATAGATGAAATAGCGATGACGGTATAATCAAATCGATGGCGGAAAATATATATAAGGATGCACAGCACACACACACAAAAGATGCAACACAAGTTCTTAATTACATTAGTACAGATATAGGAAAATGAGGACTGTTGTATAATAACAATTCCCTAGGCCAATTGACCAGCAGCAATGACGCGTCTGTGTATATTATATTGTGTATACTCTAGAGTATACTACATCTGCCAAAAAAAAGTCTATAGATCTTATTTATTATATCTACGCACGTTTTATTGTGTTAAATTAGTAAACGTATCACGTCTGCCACCATAAATGTCCGCGACTTTTATATCTATATAGAGATCCGGCGCTCGCGGGGGGATTTGCATATAACGACTTCCAATTTCTTCCGCCAAATTCTTTTTTTCTTTTTTCTGGAGCCAAAGAAAATCTAAGGCAATAAATTACTCTCCCATTACATAATACACACAGCACACAGCAGCAGATATAATAAGCTAACTAAAATACATACATGCTGCTGCGCAATAGAATTTCGGCAGCATTGCAGCAAATGCTATTGGGGAATATAATATAAAGGGATAAGCCTGCGTGTCTCGTTATATAAACGCGTTAGCTATATACATAATTTAAATAATTGACACCCAGCAGGGGCAATCTCTTATTAAGCCGTTATTGAGTCTTAATTCGATTTGCGTCACAGCAGCAGCAGCAGCAGTTGTTGTAGTGATTGCACCGATTTCTTGCGTTCTTTCTTTTTGTCTTTTTCTCCGAACAGTTAACATTAAATTGTGCTCAGCTGATGTAGTATATAGCCTATGTAGACTTCTCTCTCCCGGCATTAGCGCGTTATATCTCTTCTTTTTGTGCTGCTGTATAAACAAATAGCTTAATAGCTTGTTTTTCTAAGTAATCATATTATTTTTTTATACCGGTATTAGGCAGTCATGTCTATAGAGAACTCACTCTTCCGCCTTATAATATATAGGATGCACATAGACATAATATTAAAAATTGTGCATTTATCAAAACATGTTGAGTAATATTATTATATAGTTTAAGAGCTGGTGATGACTTCTCGTCCCTTCGTTATAGGTACATCTATTATTTGATGTAGATAGACCGAAGCATGCAGAAGTGCAGCATTTGATCTATGCACACAGCAGCAGCACATCAGCACGAGTGGCTGGCTGGCGGGGGTCTTTATATATAGAAGAAAACGATTTCCGTATTATATATTTTTCTTTCCCCCCGAGTTTATTTGCCATTCCGTTTGAAGTTGAGCTCCCTGTTTGTTTTCCAGGGAAGTCTGATGTCTGCTGAGTAGAAACCACGCCCACCTTAATTGCCGGATAAGTGCGTATCGAGGGTTTAATACAACTCCAACCTCCCCCCACCCGTGAAACCCACTAGAGCAGTCTAATGTCTATATAAGCGTGTATATATTATATACTAAATATACTAAATAGGCGGACATTCTGCATATCATGACGCAATCCACTTATGGTCAAAAGTAAAAAATTCGACAATTTTCTTCGGCTAAATATTCGATGATGTCTTTGATGTTGCACATAGGTGGTATATATAAGCCCCTCTTGTACATATGATAACATCTAATACCCGTTTAAATAGCCGCGAGGCAGTGCTGTGTGTGTGTTCACATTGATGCAAAGGCCAATAACATAATATAGCTACAAGAGAAATATCTATAAGAAAAAGTCTTTTTTATCAATCCTCCCACACACACAACACTCGACCCAAGCACACAGAGGAGAAGAGGACGGTTGGATCGATGAATTGGATTGGGACCCTAGCGGAAGCATGCTGTGCAGCACCCGTGTGCTGCGTGCTGTTGTGTCTGCAGCATGCAGCTAGTATATATAATATTAGCTCTTGTAATATTATTTATTTTCCCCCCGCTGCTGCTGTGCTTGTGCTTGGCCATCAGTGCTGCTACGCTGGCGGCGCGTTAGTTATTTACTTAGTTGTCCCCTTTTTTTTATTTGGTCGATTGTCGTCGTAAATTAGCGGATAAGTCACTCGACCTGTTTTGCCGCTGTTGATTCCGCCCATTGTCAGCGCCATCTCGGGGTTATTGCATCATTGGTACTTGACACTAAATCCCGCGCATCACTATAAATTAGGAATTACTATGATCATTGCCATCACATGGGGGGGACTAGCCTACTAGATTATTAAATAACGTAGACTATAAACGACGCTGTGACGATTTCGATTATTATAAACGATGAGATGAGCTCACCGCAGATTGCACAGCAAGATATATAGCTATCGACTTTGCCTATAGGATGTAGCTTGGCAAGCTCGAATCAATAACAAATCTCAAAGGTATTAGCCTGTACTATTAATAAGACCAACAGCATTATTAATCTTTTTCAATTGAAAAAAAAAATCCTGCTGGAATGTGATGAACGGGAGGCAAAAATGCTGGCGGATCAGTCGCAGTAGCCTATATTTCCAACGCGCGTGAAAGTTATTCTACTATATATGATGTTTGATCTATGTAGACGTCTAGACTCAAAGAGGCTGCTGCTGGCATTATTCACGGGAGAGGCTAAGCAGCAGTAGTAGCACAACACGCATCATTTAGAAATGACTTCATCACGCTCGTCCCAGCATCAGCGCATCAGCATATGCAAAACGCGTGCGGATTATTGCATTAATCAGAACCCCCATCTCTGCTGCTGTATATATATGCTGAACATGAATGTTAAGAAAAGCTCTTGACTATATACGTATATATGTATGCACAGTGCGGAAATTGTAGACACACACAAGAGCCTCCGCCAAAGCAGCAGCAGCCGCCGCTCATCATTGGCGTAGATTTATTCGGGTATAAATGCTCGCCATTCCTGGGCACTTTGACGGCGGCGGCACAGCAGTTAACGCGGAATCAATTCCAAAGTTCCACGAATTTCTCGGCGTCTTGCTATTCCTCCCTGTTTACAGGGAATATCTCGTTGGTATATAGCAGCACTATAACGTATTGAACGCATGCGCAAGCAGTTGAAATTTCCTTTTTTTCCCCCTTTTTTTCTGTCTGGGATAAAAGCGATTTAATTGAGGAAACAGCAGATAATTACAAGCCGATTTTTAATCTATTTTCCCCCTTTTTTTTCTTGTCTCGAAGGTAGCTCATTAGTTGAGAGGAATCAAGAGACAATTGAATGCCGGGCCGGCGCCCTTATTATATACATATACAAAAGAAGACGAGCAGAAGACGAGCGACAATTCTTTACGATTCTTTATAGACATATAAAACCCGGATGTATCGATTATTAAATTGAATACACTTTCTATATAGCCACTGCTGCTGTATTTAGGCTATATAGACGAACTATATAATATATATCTTTTTTCCTATAACAATGCATATAGGCAGCAGCAACGGTTTGCGTTGGTGGTGTGTTATACCAGACCGATGAATAATGACGTGTATATATCTACAACAAGCCTACTATATATACAAGTTTGGTTTGAACAGGGCAACCGGGCCTCTCTCTATATATAATATAACACGCATCACCCATGTATAACGTTCTGTAATAGTGTCGGGCGGGCGCGCGCGCCCGTAAATAATATCTAAATGTGTCTATATCTATACACCGCGGCGGCGTCTAAATATAGATTAAAATACACATAACACACAGCACACACTATATAATATAGACACTGCTGCGTGCTGGCTGGTTTGCTTGCTGGCTCTGCTTTTATATATTAGTATATGTACGTATTATATGTTGTAGAGTATATTATACATAACCGAGATTGGATCCTGGTTTTTCTTTCTTTTTATTCTTTCGTTTTCTTCGTTCGTCTTCTTTCCCGCTTCTTTCCTCCTCCTCTCCGCGACGACGAGGGAGGAGAAGGAGTGTCGGTTTCCTATTCGAATCGATCACGCGCCAATCTGATCCCGAAGCCGCGCCTTTGTTTGCTGCTCTCTTGTCGATTTCTTATATATATAATACCAGTAATACCAGTAAACTAGAGAAAGACTTTTTTTTCTCTCTCTCTCTGCTTCACTCTATTTAATAATCTCGAGTCAAAGTGTAAGTGCGTTCTACGAGATTTCCAGCACTTTGCCCACATTAGATTTCAACCGAGTGAAAGAAGAAGAAAATGACAAAATGTTACATTTTTTTTCTCATGGACCCGAATCGACTCAAATTATTTGATTGTATATGTATATAGCCTATTTACTATATATAGTATATACATACCTGGATTGTAAAATACTATAAAATTTTGGCATTTCTGGTGTAACGGAGAATTTTCTTTTCAATCTATAAAATAGACATTGCGCGCGGAATAAATGTGCAAATCCAGCAGCAATGGGTATAATACAATTGACAGGAACATGTGCGGATTTTGACTGCTCGCGAGATAAACACGTCAGTTGCACACATCACAAAATCACTAATGCCAGACGGGTCTTGGAATAAGTTAAGACAAAATATATAGGAAACGCCGGGAAACTTTATTGAAAAATTAATGTACGATTTATTAATATCGATCGCGTATAATATTTATAATAAAATTTATGCCTTTCGGCGCTGCTTGCATTGTGAAACCGCGACGAGAGTTTGTTTCGTTCTATACTGGCGCATTAGTTTAAAAATCATTTAATTAAGAAAAAGATTTTTTGAAAAAAAAAACGAAATTTTTCTTTATTGATTTCATTAAAAGAATCAATTGAAAACTATTGGCGAGATATTGGATCGAAGACTAAATAATCACGTGATGAGAATATAAAGACGGAATAAGTTAATTCGTTCCCCGTTGCTGCTGCTGGGCGGAAACCTGCGACTATTATATGATTTCCACGCATAGACTGCTGCTGTTGCTGCTATATACACACACACATCAGCCCAGAACAGAGTCACGTATAGAGAAATGAAATTCCTTGTTCCATATAGACATATCCGGCGACTATTGGCGACCATTGTCTTCTCTTCCGGCCCAGCACGAGTAGCAGCAGCAGCAGAGAGACTATAGAGGAGAGGATTTCGACATCACAACACACACAATAGGCCAAGAGAGCGAGATACAGCCATCCAAGCCAGCAAGAGAAGCAGCAGCATGCAGCATCATATAGAACAGCACAGTAGAGCGAATCTCAGTAAACAAAAGGATCTGTACGACAACACGCCAGCAACGCCTTATATTATAACACAAAGTGGGTCCCTCCTCGTCCTCTTATATATAGAAAAGAAGAAGCCAAGGGAATGGTACATTGGCGGCTGCTGCTGTGGAAGACCATCGTCGAAATGATGCATTCTATTCGGCTACGTCTTGCTGTGTAAATCTAAAGGAAAACACAAAGATGACATTGTGTGTGTCTCTACCCCCTACAAATAATACGTCAGCCGCGTTCATCCGTCATCATCACAACATCCAGCAGCAACAGCCAAAGAAGAAGATGACGACTCTCAACTATTTTTATATATTATATAAACTATAATATTAATCTATATACTATTATATATAGCTTACAGTGATGTAATGTTGTCGGCGATGGAGGAGGGTGTGCGGATAGAAGATAAGAAAAATACATAAGATGAAGAAACACAGCAGATGACTATATATATCAGGAAAATCAAAAATTCAGAGAGTTTGCTAATGTACGTGTTGTTGAACACGGACGTTTTTGTGTACATATATTATGTCATAATATTGGCCAGCATATGATTGAAACGGGACGACGATTATATAATATAGCTGATTCATCAACGTCCTGCATGATAATACTAGATTTTTTAAAATTTGGCGCTCGCGGGTGCTGAACAGTTCTATATATTATATTCCTCATTTTGACGTTTCAATTCTTTTGGGTTTGAACTGCTGTCAAAAATGTATGTTTAAAAATGGCGGGAAATTTGAATATAGCCTATGCTAAAAAGAAAAATGACTTGATGCAAATATATTCGGCAGCTATACGTTTATATACATTGATTGAATTTCGATATATTTCAATTTCAAGTAGGATATGATGGACTATAGTATATAGAATTGCAGTTAACCTCAGCACATTGTGGTAATTGTATGTCTATATAAAAGACATTATTAAATATATAAAGCGGTCATGTAGGCCTATATATATATAGACTAAAAATGATCAAAAAATCGTCAACTGTTGATGGTCTTCCGCTTATTTTGCCTTTGATTTGCTCGGACGTTCTTTATCCCATTTCTTGTATGACGCTGGACAATGGATCACGTATTACATCTGTACAGAGCTACAACAGCAGCATTCGAGCGCCGCACAAAAGAAGAGCTTTGGAGGGGTCTAGCTATATTATATTATTGTCAACCTTTTATTTTATTATCTCCTTTTCTTCTTCTTTCTTCTTTTCCATGAAAAAACAGTCGGCCGATTCGATTAGAGAGACAGGAAATAATAAATAAATAATTTCTGCGATTAAAAAAAAATAGTCTAAAGATTCTTCGATTTCATTAAAAACAAATTGTGAATTAGGAATACAAAAAGGAAAACCGATATTAAGTCACTCCGCATCGAAAGACCGGAAATCCGGTTCATCGTGTATGACGATGATAATGAAACGAATCAAATCCCCGATGGCTGTCAAGAGAATAATGAGGCCATCGCTTTTCTATATATGATGTGCTATAAGTCAGATCGTCGGTTATTCGATGCTGCTGGGAAATTGTATATAGTTTAATGATCACATCTATCAGAGAATAACACAAATAATAATAGGAAAATTTTAAAAAAATTCATACATATACAGCTTGTAGCTAAAATATTCTATCATAGGCTATACTATGGCTTGAATACATAAGTATTACTATTAAATCGCAGGCAAATGAGGCAATAAAACGTTTCGAACAAAGATATATAGGGCTATATATAGTTAATCATACTAAATATATTGGGCCAACTTGGGAAAGGTCAACATGCTGAGGGCGTATAATCAACTTGAGGATTTAATTGAGATAAAAAAGGTCAATAGGCCTATATAAATCTTTTGTTATTGCACATTGATGAGCGCGGTTACATAGATTACGTAACAAAATAATCACATTCAGTCAGAAGTTTGAATTCAAAGTGCAGCACGTGTTATAGTTTGCATAAAAACCAGCGGTACTTTTATTACTACAGTCTAAAACTTGATGATGTGCTTTGCTGCTGTATAGGATATGCGTATAAAATAAGCTTTATGCATTTCGTCGAATTGGCCACCGCAACAACTTCTTTTTAAAAGTTATAACAGGAGGCCCGGTCGTCTGACGAAGTTTTCCCTCAATGGCGGCCAGATTTTTATATTGATCTTGTGTGCTGTACCCGTGCTGGTTGATTTTCCGCAAACTTGGACATCCCATCATCATCCAAATTTTTAAAACGTTCTCAAAATCCCCCCTCCCCCGCCCCAGAGAGTATAATTAAATAACAATTTCAATAGCCGCTGTGATATGCCGCCGAGGAAAAGGGCAAATAAAAAAAAAACAGTTTAAAAAACTTATTTTCCATTCAAATTTGTCGGCCATTTATAATACCCCCAGGAAACCTAAACTCGAGATCGCGTATGGGATATATAGTTAAGCATTTATTTGATTTGTATAGGCTAGCTACATAGCAACTGCTGACATCATATATAAATCATCCGCGTTTTAAAAAAGTTGCTGTGCAGCAGAGCTTAATATATTATCTAGTATAGCGGCTATATAATATTATATATATATACTCCTGCTGCTGCGTAATATTTTTGATTATTATATAAAAAAGAAAACGTTGTCGGCGAACGGAGATTTCTTGGAAATCAAAAAGACGCGCGGGAGCTGTGCTGGGGATGATGTAGTATATAGGAAAGATGTTCGCCCATCATTTTTTATATTTTTCCAACCCTATATATCCACTTTCCTCTCTCTATATAATTTCACGTGTGTAGGATATCTAATAGCTCCTGCGCGATATAGGACTCTTGTGCTGTCGCGCTTCTGCATCACTTGATGCGCTTGATGCTTTTTTTTTTTAACAGAAAAAAAGGAAAAGAAAAACGAATGGAGAAAACCCAACAGAGTATCTCCTTACGTGTCTGCTGCTGGATCATGGGCGAGAGAGACCTGATCCCGCGACGTCAATTTTCTTTTTTCTTCTTCTTATAATATTTCCCCGGGCTGTTGGATTCGATTGACTGCGCGCCTTTCCTATATAGGCTCTCGTGCTGCAAGCCCAGGAGAGAGCAGAGAATAAAATAAAAAGAATAAACGATATATAGGTTATAATAATAGTTTTTTTTTTCACTTTGCTGCTGTGTGGTGCTTTTGTTTTATTCTTTTCAATTCCATTTTTCTTTTTCCTTCTCTCTATATTCTATTGATTTCCTTTGATATATATTTCCTTTTTTTCCCCTCTGGGTTTTCTGATGGCGTAACCCACTATAATACTATATACACAGGTTCTTTATGCCAACAGAGTGTTATTCGCCATCCATTTGTTACATATATCTATTATTGATAGTTAGATTATTGGGTTATTGTTTCACATATTTTATATCTACGAGTCTTTGTGTGTTATATGGAGTTAGAGAGCGGACGTCTAAACAGATTTGCGCAACACTATTATATAATAATACACGGCACGGAAGCACCTTATGGCATCAGCAGTAGATGTGGAAAAGATGAAAGGATACTCACGACCACTGCTGATGTACAAATGTTTGCGCAATTGTTATAAGACAGTGTCCAGCAGCAGAAGAACAAAAAAAAAACAGATATATATAAATGAATTGATGGAAGCGGGAAAAGATGATCGCTACTGATGTTACTGGGTTGGACAGATTTTATTGGACATTTTTTTTTCCTCTTCCATCGCTCTCGTCGCAGAGAAGAAAAGAAAGTATATAGATCTCCAACTGTGTTATATAGGATAAAGGCTATATAGGCCTTTATACATATAGAGAGAGAGGAGATGAAAGCCTTACATCGCCATGCTTTGATGTGGTTCGGTCCGTCAATCGAATAGATGATGGACTCTATATAAACCGGCGTCCAATAAACGACAATGACGATATAGAAAGAGATCGCTCCCCCCTCTATATCTCTTCTCAATATATTATATACGACACACAAACAGCCATCGGCCGTGAACCGTCAAAGGTTGAGCTGACTTTTAACATCAATCGCTGATATTCAAAGGTCAACCTATTTCTAGAAAAAAATAGATATCCAAATATATGTATAACTTTTGCTGCAATTTTTTAATTTTATTTGTTGTATTTTTTTATTTAGTTCAAATCCACACGAATCGTTCATCTGTAAATATATAGACACGGATGGAAGTGCATAGATGTAATATAGACACACAGTAGACGCCCATCACCCACCATCATATATACACTATATATACTATGTATAATATTATATATAGTCTAAGCAAATATTAAATACGAAGTCTGACAGCACAAAGTCACACAAAGTTAAACGAGAAAGGACAAAGTCTTGTCGGTCAAATCAAATATGAGTCAATCAATCGATACCAATGTACATACATTGGAGGTATATAGGGCCTATTTTTAAAAAGAATTGACACGCAAAAATGATGTACATATTAGAAGGAAAGAGGAATTAAAATATATGAACACTTTGGGGCTTTTGTTTGCTTCCTCGTGCTGTTATATCAAAGAGAGCTCTCTATAATGAGGTACTTTGGGGAGCAGTTACTTGGGAGGCATTAAATAAATATAATATTATATATTATATATCCCGCGCGCGGTTTCGCGGTACGTTGGCGATGTTGTCACGTCTTGTATATATAACTATACAGGCTCATCATTTGCCTAGGAACGGGTGGTACAGCGGATGAACAATTATAATACAGGGCCCTGCGCGCAGAAATTGCATTTCTTGTGGGGTTTTTTAAAATAAAATTTTGCGCGGGATGTTACGTTTATTTGAATTCATTTTTTAAAGATTTCTTTATTTCTTTTACTCCGCGCTTGGCGTTGCTGGCGTCTATTATATAGCAACATCAGCTCTGACGTTGTGCTGCTGTGAGCACACAGCATCACAGCTGCACAGTTCAGTAGCTCACGTAATAGTTACAAGGAAGCGACGTCCGTTTGTTTTTCATTTGACACCGCGCGCGTGTAACAATTACTAATGTTTTCCAGACAGTTGAGCAAGCAGCGCTGCTATATAGCACTTGGCATCGTGTCTAGGGTTTCCCTTTGATTCCCTGTGCTCTGTGCTGTGCTGGGATCTTACGTTATATTCTTTATAAATATATATATGCTGCTTGGATGTTATATAACTTGCCCGGTGTTACAGAGAGCGCACAGCAGCTCTCTTATTATACATCTATATAGGTGGGGATCTTCAACCCACTTCAACCATATATCTAAAACGTTCCACCTTTTTCCAACATCAACGGAAATCTCCAAGGGTGATGCTGTATTATATATCCCCGTGCTGGTAGCCTTCTCAGAGCTGCTGCATCGTCATCACAGCAGCAGCAGCCAATCAGAATTCCATATGTGTTTCTCTGCTGCCCTCGTCAACTTTTCAGATTTATAAGATTTATTTAAAAAAATATATTTTTGAGCTCTAAGAAATATAAGAATGACATTTTCAGCACTGTATAGCTGAAATATAATCTTGACTTTTAGAAAAGCCCCTCTGACTGTCCTGATGCCTAATAGGACCAACATTAATAAATAAGGGCAGCTAGGAGATATCTATTTTCTATATACGCGGGCTGCTGGGCGGCCGGGGCCAGCAGCAATGCTTACATGGCCAGAACTAGAGACTAGTAGGCTATATGTAGAGAGAAAAGATCTTGGCCGGTTGCTCTGCTATACTGAGAATTTGAGAGAATGGGCCACCGCATTTCTCCCATTTCATCGTTAGACATGTAGAATATAAATAAGGCTCACTCTCAACTCTATATGCATACACAGTGGCGGTATCCTACTTTCATGTAACTGCTACTCGGTACCCAGCCTACTAACCAATTGATTGAAACTACTTCTCAATTCTTCTACCTTTTCTTACTCGCCTTACTAATTTTATTAGAAACCCCTATCCGGTGTTCAACTTACTAAGGATAAACTAAACCACTTTAAATTCTTTCCTGCTTTTACTACCCCCCCATTACTTAAAAAGTTTTGACCACTTCATTTACGGCATTGGTTGTAGGAGATTCCTACTGATATTATTCGGCACCAAGCTACTAACCAATTGTATCCTACTAACCGACCATTTCGATTTTATTTAACTTGGAAAGAAGACTTGATTTATTCGGGAATTGAACCCGGACCTTTGGCGTGGCAGTCTAGTGCCTTACAGGCACGCCACATTGATATATACAAAAGCTACTATCCTAACGAATACTACTTATTCCTTGTAAGTTGTAACCTACTAGTCTAAGGTACTGAATTGTTCACACTACTTATAACAAAAGTACTAAATTTTTGTAAACTACTAGCTATAACCTACATTGCTTTTATTATTGATTACTTTTTAAAATCAAACTACTAACCCTACCTGAACATACTGAATTTTTCAGACTACTAACTAAATCTTTATAAACTGCTGGACCAACCTACTGAACAGAACTATGCCTACTAACAGTTTCACTAGGAATAACGTAAAAAGTAGGCAAATGAATGGTTAGTAGAGAATTTGTACTTAAGCAAGTACAGTAAAATACTGAATTGCGTTTCAGTACCATATTGAAGGGTACTGAAACTGTTAGGGGTGTGTAGGTACTGGAAATCGGTAAAATAAGCAGTTTAACGCGGCTGTGTATATAGAACATGTAATATTATTGTATATTATACATATATATTATATATAGCCTGTATAGAGATCCCATGTGTGCACAGCAGCATCACAGTCTTCCAGTATCTATACATATAGGATATTTATAAGCCATTGAAGAGGGCCGTCTGATGCTGGCCATCAGCAATTAAAATCATTTGTGAGCTGCTCCTGCTCGTTCCTCTCTCTGTTGGGGCTAATTACTTGTGCTGATGTGCTCTCTCTATACATGTGCTATAAGGAATCTATATACGTATATAGATAAAGTTGCATACAGCTGCTGGATGATGGCTACTACTATTTAGGGGGTCTCTTTTCATCACTTTCCATCTCCAGTTCACCAGCAGTTGTTTGCATGTCAATTTGATATTCCCTGCTGGACTCACGTCAGCAATGACGATGCCCAGTCAACTCATATATTATAGTAAAAGCTGTGCAGCAAAGTCCCACCACAGCAGTTCACTCTATGCAATTAGGCCCTACTGGCAATTACATATTGCAATCAATCAATGTAAATTAAATAAATATACATATATAATATTATAGTTTGGCTTCGGGGTTGCCTAATATACATTTTATACCTGAAATTACTCCATTGAAAAAAATAAAAAGCAGTATATAATATAGCTATATATACAGAGTCTACTTGTTATATCCATATATATTTGTTCTCTCTTTTCTTTTAGTCACATTTTATTATTCACAATGCTTTTTATAGCCTACGCACACTTCGTCGCATTTGTACACGGTGAAAGATATTGATGCCGAAACGTTGACAGCATTATATTATATAGACATATGTAATAATCCTACCGACCTGTCAAACTCCTTCTCCAGTGAATTGTATGTAGTCAAAGTATCTATAATGTAGACATCTTGTTTTTCCCCTATAGTTGAATCTGTACATATACATAAGGCCTAGACTGTAAGCAAATAGGTTTTTCTTTGAAAAATCGAAAGCTGCTGCTGCGTTACGTAATATAACAACAGCAGCCCTTTGGTGTATTTATATTTTCCAAGTTTATATATTTATCGTATATTATAAGAGACCAGCATGCACAAACAACTGCATATTAATGTATATGGATATATACATGCCCATAGAAAAATGCCAAAGGGGGTTTGAATGGAGATGAATGGAATAACAGGCGCGAAATCATCTTGTACTTTTGAGAGAAGATAAAAGATGAGAGGTCGATGTTAACGAAGTGATCGTGACCGAGTATATAGCACATATATAGTATAGTTGATTTATATATAAGAACCATGCAAACAAGTTTTGCCCCCCCCCCCGCCTCACCTCTTTGACCCGCGAATTTGCTGTCGCTCTTCTCTCTTATTCTTTCTCTCATCTCTTATATATGCTGGCTCCCAAGTTCTTGACATTTTCACCCGTTCAAGTATGTGCTGCAGCTATAGCACAAGCGTCTTTAATAACGTTCATCCTGGCGCATATATATTCATCATCATCATCTTCATCATCATCGCCGCGGCTGCACCTTTGACTTTTCGGCTATCTGCGTCCCCCGCGTCGTCGTCGTCCCTATTACCCCTCCTCTCTCTACCCTTCAATCCTCTTCCCGCGCGCGCGTCAATTAAATTCCTGGGAAAAGGTTGAGCTGCACCTTATATTATACATGCATGTATATATATGCATGAAATATGTTCTATTTTATATAGGATCAAATTATATGCGGATGTGTAGATATATTTACAATATATTATATATTAAATATTATATTATTAATACGGGAGAGAGTTCCAGCGATGCGTTAATGAAACGATCATCAAGTGTTGGCTGTGGGCGACAGTATCAGGACTGACCTATACAACGCAACAGCAGCAGTCTGTTGTGTAAATAACATCATCATATAATATCTTGTAATAACATCTGAACACGTTTCAGACTTTCAGACGCGACGGAAAGACTCGGTGACTCCTCTTGAGCATCTCGTTATCTCTAGTACATATGCGAAGAAATACAATATCTAATAGACAACAGTACAGTCTATATAATAGCAATTTTAACAAGCGCATCTTATTATTGCATGTAGGAAAATAATAAATTCTAAAATCAAATGATTTCGAATTTATAGAATTATATATATTTCTTGAATTTATAATCATGTGACTATATCTATAATACAATTTACGTATTATATTTTAGCTGTGCTGCTGCGATGTATATTATTATAGACATGTCGATATAATAAATGCTTATAAGTCGTCTATGCAGCAGTTTGGACGATCTTGACATTTTCACACGCTGTGTTGCTTCTTTCTATCGTGCTGTCTATTGCACACAACAAGGGTGACGCGGAACGAGGAATAAAAGTTGAGCGAAAACCCACACGGGACTCTCTTTCCACCCATCCACTTATAGGATGGGTATACACAGCACATAAATATCGCCAGCACTTTTATACGTATAGCATATATATATTTCCTTTTGTCTTTAGATCCTTTTTTTTCTTCTCCCGGTGTAACACTATAGTCTACAAGGTCTGAGCTCTCTACATACAATCTACACGCAGTCGTCTGAACCCAGCAGCAGCTGTTGGCGCTTCTATTATCAAAAGAAATTGAGCTCATTCTGTTCGGTTATTTGCTGCTGCTGCTGCTGTGTTTCTTCCTTGATAATTATTATCGTTGCTGGAAAGGGGAGAACCTCATCCACTTCAACACTTTTTGTGCAGTGGCATGACACTAGCAAAACAGAAAAGCAGCTCGTTTCTATATGCATAATATGCAGATGTTTTATAGAACAGACAGCAGACACTCATCCACAGCACACATTATAATACTCTTGTTTTGTTAGATATTTCATTATATCCTCGACTGACTCCTACACATGGCCAAGTTATGAAGGGGGCGACTATTTTTCATTCCACATCGCAGGAGAGAACAATTTTTTAACGCGAATTATTCGCATATATATATTATAGTGCTGCTCCTGATGATGGTATAGGTGTTGGCCGATCGATGATGGCCACTTATACATGACGGACGAAATAATATATAAGTTCTGTTCTCAGCACTTGATTATATTTATTCTGCTGCTGCAGCTGCTGTGAAGATAATTTGATTTGTTCCCAAGTCGCGTTGAAAATTGAAATCACTTTTTTTCCCTCTTTCTTGTTCTTTTTTCTTTCATTAGAGAGAGAAGAGAGAGATCAAATTCATTTTAAAACGAATTCAATTGCGCAAATGAATGTCACAAAGCGCAGCATGCATGCTGCGCCAGGGGTGATGCTGGAGACGAAGAACCCGTTGGAAATTTAATCCATTATTATTATATATATGGCTACACATGCACTATGCCTGAGGTGCTGGTAGGCAGCAGCACAAGCTCTTATGCAATTACACACTCGGATGATGACACAGACGCGCATCACGGTAGAGACATAGATATACACAAGGCACGCGCCTACGCGAGCCTATATATATTCCCATTTTATATATAATTACGCAACAACATATAGAGCTATAGATAGCCGCCGAGAAACAATACATATTACATATATATGTAATATAGGCTCATAAGATAATATTATATAGCAATTAACAGGCGAAACCGTGATTATACAAATAATGAAATTGGCTTAAATTTCGCATTTTCACCATTTTCATTGATAATATAACAAGATCTTTTTTTTAATTGAGATTCGTTTTATATAATATTTCTTAATTATAACGTAATTGGAACGTACACAAAGACCTCGTTAAAAAGATGCTCTTGTTTGTCTGTATACAAATCTTCCACCAGGACTGCTGCTGTGCTATTAAAGTATTAATCATTTAATATAATCAGCACAGCAACACTTGAGTATAATGAATCGACGTGGGCGGGTTTATATTATAATACGCTTTAATATATGTAAAGAGCTGCATCACACAAGCAGACGTCTATTATATACACGCGCTCACAACATCGTCCACAATCTATATGGAAACGTACGACATTATATGTCTATATAACATTATATCCTATAGTTCCAATATCAGCATATATAGATCTATATACGCACGTGTAGATCATATTTCTCTCCGTTGCCTTAGCTGCTGGCTGGCTGGCTGGCTATTATGTCTGTTATTGTTTACCTCGGAGAAATAAGGGAGGGAGGGAGGGGGCGGTTGCAGGAAAAGAAAAAAAAATGAAGAGCGTGTCCCGTTTCTATGCAGCATCGGCTCCCGCGAACACCAGCCAGCCAGCCAAAGAAGATATATAAGAAGATGATGATGATGGGGGGCACAGCACCCAAAAACACACAGGACGACGCGTGCAACACCAGCAGTAGCACCCCGCCGACTAAACAATCAATTACCGGTCTCCTCGCAGCAGCTTGTATATCTATAGTATATACTGCGTGCCGTGTTGTATTATATGTATACATGGTGGTAAGAGCCCCCAAGAGGGTCTTTGACGCTTTGCGTCATCAGCACACGGTGATAGCTGATGTGTGTGTAGAGCTCTCTCTAGACTGTGTGTGTGTGTGTAGAGTGTAATGTAACAATTACAACAGGAAGAATTAAGAAGAAGAAAAGAACCGCGAGCAATATAACTTTTATGCCGCGCCCTCTGCTGTATACATGTGTACAGTACACAAGGAACAGAGAGAGATAATAGGGGCTACACGTGTCTTTCAGCGACTCTTATAGGCTATAAGGTTATAAGGTGAAACAATGTAAGGTGAAACATTGGCCAGCACGGCAGCACTTACTATAGCACTTATAGTTATATTATCAGCCTATAATAAAACAAATGCTGCTGATGTGGGGGGCTTCGTAATCTACTATTATGTATATATTATAATTATATGGTAGATGTATAGCGTACTATTTAGCCTTTAGGTATATATAGAAGGTGCTGCTGTGAGATGCGTGTAAAAGGTTACGCGGTGCGCTGTACCTGCTTTTGTGGGCTGTGTGTCGTCATCCATCATCTTTTGCCCCCGAGAGTCATTAAATTCTACTTAGTCGACAAGAGTTGATTGTGGATGTCCTGCTGTTGAGCTGTGTGTGCTAGCCTATATAATATACATATTATATTAGCTCCGTTTAACGGTGCTGCTGCGTGCGTGGGTTTGTTTGCCTAATCATTTGATATAGACGCTATATATATGCATGGGGGTCAGCGCAGACTTATATAATATATTCGCATTGGGATTGGCGGATTGGTTATTTCTGATTCGGTCCCAACGACCATCATCCAATCCTATAATACTATTATATAGCATATAAATAAGAATGTCGGCTCATTTATTTTCTCATCATATTTATAATAAGACTGTAATAATGGCTGATTTGATTATTTTTATAATAGGTAGCACACATGACGCAATGAATTTGGATGTTATATATTAGCCTATTATGACATCACGATGTAGAGATTTAATTCCACCGCGCGCGATGACATTTAAAACACAATGAATTATTTATTATAAGAAGGGTATAACATTATCTTTCAGATAAGAGAAATGTTTCCCCCGTGGCATATTATAATAATAAGCCGCAGCGGATGATGATGATGTCGAGAGAGAATATTCTTTGGAGAGGCTCTCAGCGCGTCTTTCGTCGGCTCGCCTCGTGACTTTTGATATTCGTGTCGTGTGTGCTGCGTCCGGCCTGTGCTGGAGGAGGTCATCCGATGTATATAATAGAGGACAGGATTATTATATAATAGCAGCAGCAGCAGTTGTAACGTACAATTTATAAGAAACAAACATGTATACACACATACAAACAAGAGACTCTATATGTTCTCTCTCATTCATTTGATCATTTCCCCCTCGTCCACAGCAGCAGCAGCACACTCCGCATATCGATTGCTGTGATGTGTACGTCTTGTATATATACTGTATAGCATAGTAGGACATCACGGAGAGAGAGAGAGAAAGAAAAGGGCGGGAATTTTCAAATACGCCCACGCGTGAATCACGTTTCACACAGCACCATGTTATATAGCGTCATCCCGCTCTGCTTAATATTTCTCCGTATACGTACATCTCTATACAAATAGGGGCTCATTGTATGTATATAATATATCTGTAAATCTTGTGTATATAGTATTATAAGATGTACATATACGTGCCTGCTGTGTATGTATGACCGTTGTGTCAGCACACGTCTCTTTTCATTCGTTATAATCTTTGATTATTTCACCTTCTTTCCCCCCACCACCGCCCCCACTTATTGACGTGACTATGCATGTGTGTACATTGTGTGTGACGTGACCGTGTTCGTGCCGACACAACTGCCACTCACCATCACCAGCGGTCCGCGTCATGACACAGCCTGCTGCTGATGCTGATGCGTCATATAACTCAAAAAATGGGTGGTAGCGCCGAATTGACTATACATAAATATATAAAACTGCTGATTGAATTCCGATGATTAAAATCGGTTAAAATCAAATTGTTTTCTATAAATAAAACAAAACAAAAACATTTGTATTAGGTTATACCAGCAGGTGCTGATAGCTGTCGGCTGTTTAGATATCCCATCACAGCATGTGCTGGTATATTCTCGACATAAATTTGTTTGCTTTGATGGTTTTTCCCGGGGGTCTATGTATCAAAGTGGAACGAGAGTCTATAGGCTACGTTTATTTTGACATTTTGAGCTACTCTCTTCTCTTCCTTTTGATATTAGTCCGTTGAATGCTGCTGGGGACGATTAATAGATTATACACGTATCGACATAAAATTATCGCCGAGTGAAAACAAAAGCACAAAACATTTGGATTTGGCGTATATTAACCCGCGCGTTTAATAGAATATAATAGAACGCATCCAAACTATGTAATATAAATATATATGGCCATATTATAGCAAGCGCTGCAGCCATCCCCCCCCCCCATAGCAGCAACATAGCAACAGATGATATATGATATTATTTTATTATATAATAGGTAAAGTTTGCATTTTCGTAAATATACCACCGCTTGCGCTGCTGTGCTGCATGTGTGTAACAAGATGAGACGGAATGCGTCCGGCATATCACTCAACAATACCGGGATTATATAACAGCACATCAGCAGCAGCAGCCAGCAAAGAACGATAAGAGCTGCGGAGAAGAGACGATGCTGTGGAAGGACAGATAGACATCTCTGCCACAGCTGGGCGCGTTTAAATGTCTAAATGAGAGAAGAATAATACAAGATTCAGCGATATGTGATGATAAAACGTCAAAAGTAGTATAATCATAATATTGCCATAGATAATAGATAAATCACGTACGTTATTTATATAACCTTATCGATGTGCTGGCCCTGCTGCTGGCCGGAGAGCAGCACTCCAACATTCGAAAGGGCGGGCCAGATTCCCATAGTGATGCTATATGCTCTGCTCATCTGCTGCTGTGTGATGTATATAGGCTACTATATACAATAGTAAATTGACTAATGTGACGGCCTTTATTCGCCTTTATATTGGACGTAATTGTGTGTAGTCTAGTCTAGTCTCTGCTGCTGCTAATACTCGCTCCATTGTTGGGCAATATTGCGCGCTGCGCTTTTCCTGCTGGATGCTGATGCATGCCACCCGCGCGATCGCTCGACCCCCGGCCTCTCTATAGCAGCACAGCACACGTCCGCCAAATCGTATAGCAATCATCATCATCATCATCATAATACGCGGACGCATTTATCATCAGAGCAGACAGCACACATACAAGAGATGTAATATATATAATAGCCGAATTTCGTATTAGATTATTAATGGCTCCTCGATCCTTGTACCTCACTCAAGTCTATACGCATACATCCATTTATATACCATCTCAAATGGATGGAATATTTTCGCTCAATATTGTATTATAGTCTATTTAATTTTAGATTGTCACTTTGAAACTTTCGTTCGAGTTTCTCGAGAGCACGACTTATATATATAGGGATACGTGATGTATAATATCCGTGACAGCTGTATAGATATTACAGCGTCGTGTGGGAGGGCAAACGGAGTTACACAATGAAGAGGGCGTGTCCCCTGATGCCGTCGATCAAATTATATGATTTCATTTACAGCATCAGCACAATAAAAATAAAAATAGAACGTCTATTATGTATTAATCTATCGCTGATGACGCGTCAGTTGATGTCAACACAGGGGGGCGGACTGCACATTATATATACGGAGGAATATGACAAATAAGACCTCAAATGTTATTTAATATGAAGAAAAACGAATATAGGTTGATATCAGCAAAGCGAAATCGACCAGAGAACTGTTGAATCTGCTCCTGCGTGTGTACACACGCAAACAAGTCAGCACACATTTCGATTCGATATTATATATATGTATATTCCTTATACATGATGGATTCCTGCCATCGCAAGCGCAATCGGCCTGTTCTATTATATATTTATTTTTAAAAAAATGAGATTTGTACTCACATCTTACCACAAGGCTATGTTATTATTCGGTTATTATTATTATTATATCTGACATTCAATCGGGGACGATGGGGGATCTAATTATAATATCTATATACGATGCTGTGCTGCTGCTGGGGTTGTGTGCTTGTGTTATTGCTGCTGCGTAATATATATGTTATATGCAGGTATATGTCTATAGGCTGACGTATATAATATTATTGATTCATCAGAGTCAAACCTATAGCTAGATCTACATATAATAGGAAACACGACAACCGTCAATGTGCTGTATGTAGCGCGACGTCGGCGCGCCGTGTCACACGGCATGCAGCAAGGAGCTTTTCTTTCAACCCCGTTTGGCCCATCAGCATCAGCATCAGACAGAGAAAGGAAATCGATCGATAAAGTGTAGATATCGACCAGCAGACGCTGAAAACATGTATAAAGGCGCACCTTTTAGAAATCTTCTTATTGTTCATTTTATTCCTGTATAGATTTTCAATACATAATAGAGGCCGGCCTACCCCATTTGAATTATTATTCACCCGCAGGCTATTGCACGCCCAACATATATAGCATTGCGGATGGCTGCAACATGCTGCGCAAGCAAATCTCTACCGAATGTCTTGATGTATATAGCCTAAATATCATAGTATCTATGACTTAATGATTGATTCATTCGAAATATATTATATGATGAGAAAGTTGCATGTGAGCTATACTGGTGACGATGCACAGCAACAGCAGCATAAAGTCTATATATATATAATTTCTGTTGAGCAAGTTAAGTGTGCTGTGCTGCTGTTGCTGGCCCCCTGGCCCGGATGTCTGCATGTGCACATCTATGCGGCCGGCATCCAGCAGCAGCTTGCCGGGCTCAGCAGCATATAATATACTTTGACGTAGATATAGGCGCATGCAGCACACTCGTCTACGCACAGATACATACTTGAGTTAGAGTGTATAGGATAGCCGAGCGTATATTATATAGCACTATACGTATAGCACGTGGGGGGGGGGCAGTAGCAACTCATTATTTCGTTACATACATATTAGCCTATATTTTTCTATTATATATACCCAAAGTCCAAGCCGAAAAGTTCATGCTGGAGATGTATAGCCTTAGAAGTAGCCTATACTTTGATATATACCGAGAATATCAAACCATACACGACCACCGACAACCATCACCAAAGAGCTAAATATATATTCTTTTTGTTATAATCTCTCCTGCTGCACACACCATGCATAGTATAAAGCCACCGACATATTTAAATATAATATAGTTAATTCTATAAATTATCACTTTTTTCTCTTGCGCTTCAAAATTTTTCGGCTGCTTTTGGTTATTCTGGATGGCGAAATTCGAATCGATTGATATATTCTCCCGCCATCACTTATTATTATTTGGGGACTGTTTCCTTTGCTGTAGTGGTATCTAAAATATTGACATCGGTAACAACTTGACGCTCTCGCGCGTTATGTATTTACTATAATAATACGAACGACGACACACATGCGCGGGAACGTATAGATATATACATATTAGTTATAGATATAACTTTCTTCCGTTCAAATGCATTCGAATTCCCGCCGATTCTTCCGCCACTTTTCTATCTAGAGAATAAAAGAGTATTATTGTAGAGAGGGGGGGGGGCCTGCGATGTTCGTCGCTGGAGCGGAGCTGACACGTTTCACAATACGCAACATCACGCACATCATCATCTATAAGGCGCGAGAGAGGGAAAAAAAGTCACGCCGCCACTTTATTCTCTTCCGCGCGTGGCCTTTTATACATTGGCGCGGGTGACAGGAAGTCAAGATTGCGATCGCTCATCTTTTATATAAAGAAAAGAGGGAAATCAATTTCCACAGCTAGCACACAGCACACACAGTACTACATCAAGTGAAAGGATTTGATCACAAATAAAAATAAATAAAAAGGTGAGAGGGTACAGCAGCATCAGCATCCGGTACGATATTATTGCGCATGATATGTATAGGATTTTGCAACCCAATTTGATTTTTAGAAAGCGGCGGTTATATATAGTTATGTATGGATTAACGTATAACGCACTATGTTAGGTTGATTTTATAAAATTATCGGGATTGAAATAAATGTCGACGCCAGCATATGCAGCAGTAGATTTCTTCAGAGAACTTTATGGGCAAATTATATAACTTAAAGAATTCAATGACGTACAGCACTGTCATATCGATCTTCTTTTCGCATATTTATAATATAAAAGTTCTTTTGTTTTTTTGCATTTTAAATGCTGTATAGGGATATGAAGGTGAAATCCGAGCGCGCGTGTAAATAATTATTATATAAATATGATGCGCCAAAGTTTCGCAGAAAAATGTGCTATAATGGATTGTTTTCGTTTCGCTTTTACCTAGCTGTATACATATATATTTTCTTGGATATTTTTCTGATGCAATGAGAAACTATATACAGGAAAAAAAGAATTTGTGGGGGTCGGATAAATATATTGCACTGCTGGAGGGTTTCCTTCTTCTATTATTTGAATTTTTTCTATATATTATTCATTTAATATTTACGCGAAATTTGGGGCTAGGCTATATGTAATGCTTTCCAGCACTGTTGGAAATATCGAGCATAGCTACCGACTCACGATTCACAGTTAGATGTAGATAGCTATATATATGTTTCGGTTGTTTCACGCAAAACTTCGCTTTTTCTTATATCTCCTTGCGTAATAATGCGGTGTGTGGCCGGAAAAGACTATATACTATATCAATGTATAATATTGTCGGCATATATATCCTGCATTATATAGTTTATAATAGCCATCGGTCAATATTTAGACGTCTGAGCTCTATATATTATATATAGCTGATGGACGACATGAGCACATGTATCTACATAACATATTCGAGCCCAAAATCTAAATATCAGATATTTACGTGCTGCCTCTATATTGCGCATTCATGCAGATATCTATATATGTCTGGCGAGGGGGCTCTATACATAATGCTTTGCGTCCTAGTTATTTCCGGTTTGAAATAAAAAAAAGATAAAAAAAAGGAAACGTCCGTTTCCGAACTTTGTATATGTGTATATAGATTGCCCACATCAAATGTCTACAACAGCGTTTGATATATTATACATGTGTATACTATATATGTATATCTATAGTGGCCAGCAGCACTTTGTGTACAAGTAAATAAGACAAGCGTTTTTATATATGTATTCGTCTCCCAGCAGATATTATTGTGGATATATAAAGCTTGTCGTGATTGGTCCATGCGATTCGACCAGCAACTTTATATTATCATTTTCTTCTTTTTTTTTCAAATTTAAAAATGTCCTTTATTACAATATAATAGCGTATTTCTCTGAGATTATAGAGACGAATAAGTAGCGAGATTTAATCATTGGTGCTATCTGTGAACCCTGTTTTGTAGATTAAATAGATGGCATTACATATTAAAATAGCAGGGGAAAAAAGGAAATTATAATATAGTTTAATAGGCTAGATCGCTCGGGCTAGATTTTATCTAAGCACATTTATAGCAGGCGGATCGAGAGGTTGTTTGTAGAATCATTTGAAATCTCTCTCGATCTACAGAGACGATCTACAGAGATTATAGGCTACTATAGACCTATCTACGTGGAATAACTCTTATAAGGGGGAATAATCCAGGAGATTTATATTAGACCCCCTTAAAAAAATCCCAGGTGCCTGAGGGTTGTATGTATACACAAGCGTAATTCCAGCAAAGCATCTCGCGGAGATTCAAGATAAATCCCTCGCTGATTTATTTTTTAGTTTAAATTCCAGTGCTGCGGGATATTTGCCCCCCTTCTGACGTCAAACCATTTGAAAATCTAGACGTGTGTAATCCTGTCTGTGAAAATCCACAGCGCCCTTGTTAAATTACTAAAACATTATCCGCGTTTTTGGCTGGAAAATCCTTTCCCCTTTAAATTATTAGTATAGTATAATAAAGACGAGATCTCCTGATGAAATATGTCGCTGTTGATTATTATTAGAATATAAGATCATCGGTCTCCATACACGCTCCTAATTTATATATATTTAGGATATCTATAACACAACGTATATATCACCCCCAGCAGAACATCAGCAGTTGATGATGGCTGCTGTGCACATATATAATCCTATAATATATGGAGAAAAGGGGGAACCCACAAACTTTGTATGTTGTCCTATTAGCTCTGATGTCCACCGACCATAAAAACATCACAGCGCTGATGGTCAAGACTTCAGATAACATATTAACGTTCAAAATAATTAATCGGGAACTTGTGCTGATCATGTTCTTGAATAACTACTCAACAGGAACGTGTATACAACTCTCCATATTCAATTCTGTATTGAATATATTATAAAACCGCTAATAATATATGATATATATAGCTGCTTATATTATATAAGCAATATATAAGTTATATATTATTGCCGAGTCATCACGCCAACACACATTAGAGCACGTGTAATAGTCCATTTATAACTTTGAACTCACTTGTTTCATTAATTTGCCAAAATAATTGAATAAGAATTTTATCCAGACGACCCCACGACAAACTCACACGACTGTCCATTTCGCACTGATGGACACACGAGGCCACCAGATATATAAATGTAATATTATCTAATCCTCATATTTTAAGTCTGCTGAAGAGCTATATTCTTTTCTCATCTTTATTATATAAACATATGGCGAAATATAACACGTACCTATAGGCCGCAAAAAGGGGGTTGGGGGGGGGGGGGGGGGTCAGCGACAGGTGTGAAGGTCTCAGCAGCAAACAGCACTATAGCAATAATATAGCCTACAAGGACCAGCAGCAGCAGCAGAAAGCTTTGACATCGGCCAAAGTGTTATTCCGTGTTACATGTATAGATGAGCGCGTATATTATTTGGAGTGGGCCGACGACATTTATGTACATGTGTGTAGCACAGCATTAAGATCCGCAAACACAGACACAAACAGCACGGCCGGAAAGCAGCAGCAGCAGAAGCAAGCATTTGACACTATATAGGTACATAAAAAGGTGATGTCTTAGAACCTAATAGCACCCCATATATAGGCAGCAGCAGATGCTGCTGTATAGATTTGATATAGAGATGATGGTGCTGCTGCTGCCTTTATATAATAATGGAGCGCTCTCTGCTGTGTTATATAGCGCCTTCTATTCTTGCTGCTGCTGTGCTGATGCTCTTGTTTGGATCATCACGTTCGAGATCGGATCAGGAGCACATCAGCACTCGGCTTTCAGCACATCAGGAGTTTGTGTTTGGCTTTGGTGATGGGCTGCTGCTGCTCTGTGATGACGTCGTCGGGAACGATCGAATTTCCATCAGCTGATTGGGTGTAGCATTACCGCGCCCTGGCGGCGTTTTAATTCGAAAACAATCAAATTTAAAGAAAAAAGAAAAAAAAAATTAATAAATGATGTTAGACATGGAGAAAAAAGCCTCCAGGGCTTAGATTTATGTATAATTCTAGGCATATATATATATTAATTTTGGGCTAATACTATATATATTTGATTATGTTATGCGCGGTGGCAGCAGCAGATGTTTTGCGCCATGATGTATTATTTTGATAAAATAGCTGCTGCCCACATTTTTGCATAGATATTAAAATAGAATCCGCACATCAATATAGATATATAGAGAGAGGCCTTGTATACATACTTCAGCAATTTGCCCCTCGGGCAATAGCATATATATAATAGCGATCCGCCACTTTGCTCTCAAAGTCTGGCAATGTAATAATAATCTAACACCGCGCATTGGCTGCGGGACCATTTGTTGGCTGCAGCGCATGATGCTATGCTATATATGCTGCTGTGCTATGGTATGCCGGAAACTCCTCATTTGAGACTGTCTTATATATATTATTATTATTGCTGTCTGCAGCATGCAGTTCTATAATAATAATAATATGATGCGATGTATATTTAATATTATTTAGGCAGCAGAAGGTAGTCCTCCGCATATCCCCACGGACGCCTGCTTATATATTTATGATGGGTCGATCTATATAATACCATATAATATATATAATACGTCTTTTTATATTAGCTATTATTATTATTATTATTATCGATATATATATTTTATATTCTTTTTTTCTTTTCGGGCTTGATTCTGTGCCATCTTTTCTTTGCTGCTGTGCTATATGCTGATGGCCTATGGCCTACACGAATTATAAAACTTGATGATTGTGATTGATTGCTGCCGCTTGCTGCCGGTCCTTCCACCGCAGCACTGCACTGTGGGGAATATATATAGTATAAATCAACAAAGCCGATTGAGCGATGACAATATAAGCCACACACGAAATCATAATCATATAACTAAATAAAAATGCTGCATATTCATATGTATAATAGTAGATCGATTGGAATGTTCGATTTGTTCTACATCGCGGCTCCTCGTCTGATAATAATGACCCCACATCACAGCACAGCAGCACACAATAACGATATATCAAAAAGGAAATCATGGAAAAAGGAGTGGGGGGGGGCCGAAAAATCGCAGGTTGACCTTTTCCACATCAATATGCGTTAATCAAGTATTTTTTTCCTTTCTTTATTTTCATATCTCTTCTCTCTCATCTTTAAAGAAAGTAAAAAAATATATCAAAAGGGCGCCCTTTGTGCGGTTTTTCAATCAAGGATCCCCCTTCTATATGCTATGACATTCTTCCCTGCTGTGCTGCTGCTGCTGTGTGCTGATGTGCCGTGTATGGTTATAGTATCTCTATATACCTTCCATCATATATTGATTATTGCGCAATTCATCCCAGCAGAGAGCCACAGCGGGAATTGGCGGAGCCGACATGATGTGAAGCTCTATAGATAGTAGGCCCTATATAGGAGGGCCCACAGCAACATCCATTTTTTCTATATTATGTTAGATATTTAAATCATGAAAGATAAAAGGGTGGAGGAAAATGAAGAGGCCAGCACAAGTCCATTTATAACGAAAGGGAAAAAATGGGGGAGAAACTGGTGTTGACGGTTATATGATGGAATAGACCTATTATATAATGAGACTATATCAACATTTAGCCTGTATTACAGGTTATAGGTATATAGGTGGAATATTATAGTTATAGATGCTTTATATGCTGCTGGGTCGTGGGCAATAAGTCAAATTTCATTATACGCGAGAAAAATGAGAAAAAAAGGCTCTTTTTACTTCATTGAGTTGCTCAGCATTGTGAGTACCTACTGTACTACCAGCTCATACAGTGCACTGTAAGATCGAGGAGAGAGATAGATGTTAAAATATGTACGTATATATATGAGACCTACGTCATGTTTTTTGAAGCGTTCGCTCTCATTATGCTGCCATCGATTTTTCCCTTTCAAAAAATAAAAAATCTCTCGATAGTACAGGATAATATATGCTTTGCGCATTATACAAGGCGCTTACGTAATTCGCTATAGAAAATCCCTACACGTATTTCTTGAAAATAATCTAATATTAATAAAAAAAAGTGGTTGAAAATTTGTGGTTCTTTTTTTTGAATTTGCCGCGTAGTGGAAAAAGTTTCTTATCTATTGGATTTTCTCCGGCAGCATCAGCAGTGATGTAGCCTATATAGGCAGAATGCATGCAGAAAGCCGTCACGCGCGGGTATATTCTATATTATTTCCGCACGGTATATATAGCCTATATAGCCTCTGTGTAGCCTAAACGGTATCATAGATGGATGCTGATGGATATTGTGTTGTGTGTGCTGTTTATTGCTATATGCGGCACGCCAAAACTTTGTTAATCCTTGCGTATAAATTCGCCAATATTACACAGGGAGGGGTGCGCGGGGGTATTGCCCTTCCGACGTTGATGTGTGTATATATGTAGATATGTGCTGTGCTGCTGTGTGCTGGCTCAACTGCTGTAGGCCATAAGTTCAGATTAATCGCCAAGTTTCGGCTGCTACTCCTGGGATCCGCGCCCAAATCACGGCCTCAAATGTATCCCCCCCCGCCCTCCTGCTGCTGTTATATTACTCCATTTCGATCGCCATATCATCTTTTACGTAGAATACAATTAGCGTCAAGTCTGTAAAACTGAAACAACTTTGAATTATACCTGAAATTTAAAACAAATCATAATTTAATTCTCATCGAATTATATTAAAACCAATCAAAGCCGCGTGTATTTAAAAGTGTCACCCATATACAAGAGCTGACGGCCGTGTTGTATACAGAGATATAGCCGTGCAGCTGATATATTATATATAATCACGTTTATGCGTATATACACAAGCACACACAGTACACGCACATTATAATATGGACTATATATATATATCGATTAGCGTCGGTCGTCTCTCCCCCCCCAACCCCTTTCTGCTGTCTATACTCTGTATAGATGGGGAAAAGCAGATGAGGGACCAAACGGAGCGAGTGAACATTCTTCTCAGCTCTACGCTCCGTTTCCGAGAGAGTTTCTCCCACATCACATCACGGCAGCAGCAGCGGGACATTATTCTGTGCTCAATTCTGGCTACTGCTGCTGCTGCTGGGCGCGGTCTCTCATTCCCCCTCTCTCAAACGACTTTTCTATCTATACATCTATGCTGGCATCACAGGAGAGAGAGAGAGATGGGCGGTCGGCCGTATTTAATGAGTTGCCATATCTATAGAGAAAAGAAATAGAAGAAGCGGCCGGCTATTATATAGCGTGCTCTTCTTCTTCTCTGCTGCTCATTCCTTGATGCAGATGTTAAGGAGTAATATCTATAGAGGTTCGCTTATTATAAGAGGTTAGACTGCTTCTGCTGGCGGCTATGATGTCATTTAGTTTTTTCCCTTTTTTTCGTCTCTCTTTTGGGCTCATAATCATCATCATCTCCTTTTCCCTTTTTCGGCTTCTTTCCGTTCGACGACGACGACGTCGCGCTCTATGCTCGTCTCCGTGCCTCGTGACACATCCATTGTGACCCGTTGAGCCTCTTGCTGCTCTCTCCTGATGCTGCTGATGCTATGATGGTTGGGTCGCGGAGACTTTTTCTATTCGCTTCCTCCTTTTATCCGACAGCAGCAACGGGGCTATACAGTGTGTATATTCTCCCTTCTTCTTTTCCTGTCTGTCTGTCTGTGCGCTGCTGCTGCTTGGTGCTGTGTGCATGTGTTCATCTCGCAGCATCGTCTATTGATTCCTAGACATTTATGTATGTACGATATGTATATAGCACGCAGCTCACCTCTATATGTAATACTCTGACAATGTATAGTACTATGTTGAGCGCTGGACGACTTATTCTCAAGGAAATAATAATATTATAATATTAGCCTATAGATTTATTTATTCGACCAATTGCTGGGGAATATATTCCAAGACCTTTTTCTTTTTTTATCGTAATCCATAATTTTTTTGGCAAAAAAGTTTAACATCTCAATTCCAGACATATATACATAAGTCGAAATTCATTTCAATTTTTTATTTTATTTCAGACCCATGCACTGTTTAGGGATATAATGTGATGTATAAAAAAAGAAGAGAGAAAATCGTATCATATAGAATATTCTGCTGGTGCACGGATCAGGATGACGTCAAAATTTACAATCCAATAACGAATTGCGCGTTTGTTCTTTTGCTTAGAAATGTGTACAGCAATGCCAGTCGCAGATACAAAGGCAAAAAAAAAAAAAAAAGAATAAGTTATAACTCCTATATAATATTTAGCTATAGGCGCGTGGCCATATACAACTTTTCGCTCCATCATACATTCATACACTTTTGCAACCGTCAGTTGAATACCCTCTACATAATGCAGGGCACTAGTCTCTTTTCTTTTCTTACATTCTTATATATCTCTCTCTCTCTGGAGACCCCAGGCAATATAACCGACCTCCTTATATTACGTATATATATACCGAAAGGAGACAACTATGCTACTGGTGTACATCCGGGATGTATATATGCTGGGGCAAAAAAAGAAAAAAGGAATGAGACCTCGCTACATTAGTTACACACACATAGCCTTCGTCCTTTTTTCGCGTGTTTATATTTAACAGAAGAGGATGAGCTCTGAACGGATGATGGATCGACACACTTATATATGTGTGTGTGTATAAGTTTGCTCTCTGCTCTCTGCTGCTGCTGTGTATAGTTTCTCGCATGTCGAGATCGTCGGGCCATTACCACGGAGGGGCGAACACAAACACAAAAAAATGGGCGGATATATAAGAGAACGGAAATCGAATGAATCGCCAAAGCTACAACGCGCTCACAAAAAAGTATGACCTTTTCATCAGGGGATAGCCTACATACACAGCAAATGCTTTAGATGTATATTATTTATACACGCGGCTAATTATTCTCTGACGCAATCAGAGCCCCCTGCGCTGTTATTATATATTAATGCACAAAAGAAAAATCAAATATATTATTATAAAAAGCCCCCCTGTTTTTTTGTGGTATATGCGCTCCTATATCATTAACCATTAGATTTATATAAGAGCCTTTAAATATATATATCTCTCAAGGGTATTATTATTATAGAGCTGCCGAGGTTAATATTCAATGAAAACAGATGACACATAATATACGTAATCTGTGTATAATTCCGCGGTGTGTACCGGTTGACTGTTTGCGGTCATAATGATAATATAGACATCCATATCGCAAAATCTTCTTCCTTATTTATAATATCGACCTGGAAAAAATGTATTAGAAAAAATAATAGATTATTATAAATTAATAGGAGAGCTTATATATATTATTTATCATTTTCTTTTATATGAATGGAACTGTGAGTGGGTGGGAAGGAAAAATAAATGCATATAGGCCTATATCATCCTATATTTTATGGCAAAAAGCTCCGTTCGACGAACTATATAATCTATTATATAGACGCGTGGATTCAAATGATATTTCATCTATTATATATAGGCCTGTATATATCCTATATATATAAATTAGTAGCATAATATTATATAGTCGCCCACACGTCTGCTGATTTGCGTGCGCAATGGAATTAGATAATAGACTTTTGTTCTCTGGTGAAATATTTGACATTTGAAATTCCCGCTCCGTCACATCACCGGCCGATTTCCTATGAAAAAAAAAATGTTAAGAAGAAGATGGTGACACCGACAATCTGCTTACAGTTATCCGCCGTCTGAGGCATTCTCTCTCTCCCGCGCGGGTGCGCTCACATAATATAAAATACATTTCCAATTCAGTGAATAAAGCATTATTCTTTTCCTTTTTTTTTAATATTTCCCTCCCATCCTCTATTATATAGCCTCAAGGCTCCTCGTACAGATTTGTTATAGACGGTGTGGCCAAATGTGTAGAAAAATGTCAATTCCAACAAACTCATACATGTTTAATAGGAATCTGTCGCTTCTTATTTGACACTCGACCGATGCTGTCGCGGCCCGATGTCGCCCCCATGCAACCCCCAAAGCAAAAAAAAAAAATAAATCTCCATAAAAATGATATACATATTTTATATAGAAGCGTGTTGCTGAGCTTTACCCATTCAAAAATGGCTAATAATATATCGAGCAGAGAGAGAGAAAAAATAAGAATAATGAATTTTTGATTTTCCATGATCAAATAACCAACGCCGAGACGTGACAAACTAATATTGGATATACACGGCAGAGTATATATATCTATGACACGGTGTTGATTTTTATTCATGCATCAGTGCTGCTGCTGCTGATGCGCGCACTATTATACATAAATGACGCAATATCGACCGGACCGCGTCATATTATATAGGCTATAACCCGCGCGGGTTGCTTGCGGTATGCGCGCCATTTCTCTATATCTATATCGGCGGTGCAATTTTTAGATTCTCCTTTTTTTGTGATCTAGAACTTTTTTAATTAAAAAACAAAAAAAAAAGCTGATTTTTTTCCTCCCATCGTTTTCGAGCATTCCGAACGCGGCATCAGCAGCAGCATCGCAGACAAATCATTATATATCATTTCGGAGAAAAGAGAATCAGGTTATTTGATTGATTCAATCATTTTGATACATCCCTCGGGTGGCGGAAGAGAAACTCCACCACGACACAAACGGGGAAAAAAGGAGATTTTATTATAGTTCCGATATATGGGTGGAATTTTATCGATGGAATAATAGGCTATATAGATTCGATATATGTATCCAGCTCAATATTATAGGACGAACAATATAGGTATAGCCAATATATATCTCGGCAGCTCAATTTTGATTATTGGAGAGGTTGTGTGTGCATGCTGCTGCTGCGGGTTTTTGTTTTGTTTCGATCGCATTCAAAGATTTCCTTTTTATTTTTATCAGTTTCTCGGCTTATTTGATTTGATTTCTTTTATAAGAAAAACAAATAAACGATTGGGAGAGAGAGATGGAGTGCACACGCGAGCGGCCAGTGCTGGTATAGAATATATAAATTTAAAAGAAAAGAAAGAATTTTAAAAACCGACGGTCCAGCAGCGTATAGAGAGCGAAGCGCGGCCTTTGGCTTCGATCCAGCCAAGAGGACGCCAAAGCTCTCTGGACAAATGGGGGGGATCCAGCAAATGTCGTCCTGGCAAATCTAAGCCGTGCGGCACCTCCCTCACATCAGCGCACCGTGTCACTCAGCACGACCGACCTCTCCACCCCCAGCAAAAAAAGGAAAGGGGTTTTCTCTGAAAAAAATTCTCCTAGCTTTTTCCATCTATAGACACTCAGCCGGCTGGAAATTCGTGTGCTGGACGACCTTTTTTATATATATAGATTCACTTTGCCTCCTGCTCTTTTTTCTTTCCCAGCACTAACTTTCTTTTTTACAGATATAAATCGAGTGTGTGGCTATATAGAAGACCGCTATCTCTCTACCCCCCCCCTCCTCTTTCAGCGAATCAATGAAGGAGAGATGATCAATCCACATATGCACAAATTGAAACGGAATGGCCACCGCACAGCAGCATAATATGCAAGCCAAAATGATTAGGCAGCAGCCGGGCGTATAGTTTAAATATTATATCCGCTTGACTTTGACATAATATGTACAATGTATACATATTGTTATAGTTGTACATGTACATATTGAACTCATAGCAGCATGTGAAAACACATCAGAGCTTCATACTCGATTGCTGCGTCTGATTTAATGAGCAGCAACAGCACAAAGGGTTATGTTATCATATAGACACAATTTGGCTCATATATGTTTGTGTATATATAGAAAAAGTGCATGCTGTGCGCAACTGGTCGACTTCAATGACCCCCTCGTCGCAGAGATATGATGATTAGATTCAACTCTCACATCATACAGTACTATATAGACACGCCAGCATCAGTCATTGGGGTCGCTATCAACAGTCGACCAGTTCTTTGAGAGCGTTTGAGAGTTATAATGAATTCAAAACTTAATCATAGATAGGTATATATTAACCCAGTGTTATATGGGCATTCTTTATATTTGGTTGGCCGGCGCAAATATATCCACATCAGCTGTGGTGCCCACATCGCCTTTTATATATTTTTTAGTTATATTAAATATTATATCTCTGATATATAAAATAATATAAGATATACCTTTTGGCGTTGGCTTTTCATGTCTAGCGCAGTCAGGGTTTTGCGGTGCTGCCGCTGTTGTGTCTGTATTTTTTTTTTTTTTTTATATATAAAAGGGCATGGACTCGGTGACCGAGTATGGCCCAGTGTATTAGCGAGACGGAGTGATATCACAGTTAGGGAGTATACAGAGAGAGAAGGAAAAGAGGGCAGTAAAAGCTTGTCAAAAAAAATTTGGAAAACAGACCTGAGGCACAAAACTAAAGGGGAAAGCAACGGCCGCAAGCTACTGTTGTAAAACGGGCAGAAAGAGAAAGAGGACCAGCTTGGCCCCCCCCTCTCCCTAGCCCGAACAGCCCCGGCGCCAGACGCCACCGTTTATAGATGTGGGCACCGGGTGTAGCCGAGACCTAGGTCGGATGCCGGCGCCACCCCGTTTGCTGGGGGAAAGCGCACAACTCGACACTATTTGCCGCCCAGCGCCTCCGTTTATAGGAGTGAGGCGGTAAAGTTGCGAGGAGCTACGAATTAGGGAGGAGCACACAAACGCGGAACAACCAGAGCCTGTGGTTAAACGAAAGGAGCAAACGAATTAGGGAGGAGCACACAAACGCGGAAACAACCAGAGCCTGTGGTTAAACAAGACTGTGGGGCTGAGAGATTCGCGAGATGGGCAGATTTAAGAAACAGAGAGTTTTCGGCTAGAGGCTGGGCGCCGGCAGCCTAGATGAGCAGCACCGGTCTGCGAATCAGGAGCCAGCGCGGCAACTGCCGAGGGTGCCTAGACCCCAGCGAGAGACAGAGGCAAAGCGGAAGGAAGCCTTCCGAGCCCTGCGTTGGGCATGGGGGTATGTTCCTGGATGGTTCTGAAAACGGGGCTCGCGTTGCTGCACAGCCGCTTCGTCTTGGACAGGTAGCGGATGAAGGCGTTCCAGATGAGGCTAGACTGGGAGAGAGCCAGTAGTGGAGGGGGCCAAACGACCTTGGAGGTCACGCACGCCGAGATCAGCTTTCCTCTGAGAGATGAGAACCTTGGGCTGTATATGATGTCCCATATATATATCGTCCAATCTTCGGTGGGGGTTCTCCTATATATTATATACACGTCGTTAACACGGCGGCGGTGCGCGAATATGCTGTTTGAGAAGCGAAGAACAAATGGCAGTAGCGCAGCAGTCTAATAGCCGACGACCTTTTACGCGCCTTATTCCTCCTTGAATATAGCCTACCTTCATTACTTCTGCATTATATAAGAGACCGAGCGCTTTCTTTATTCACTTCTTTCATGCTGCGCTGTCTTATATTATATGTGTTGAATAGGGCCGGGCGCGGAGAAAAATTCAGAATGAAATAGACGGATGCCATTCAATCAACATGGCCCCCCTCCCCAATGATGTCGTTTGAATTTCCCGCGCGGTTCCCATTTAAAAATGAAAATCAAATTTCTGAACTCGACAGACAAAATCTAAATATGAAATTATAAAGACGAGAGAGACATTGAGGCCACAGAAATCTAAAAGAAAAAGCCAAAAATCGATAGACACAGCAGTCGAAGGGCAGCATATATAGCCAGCTGTTGAAGCAGCAGGGCCGTGAAAGAATCCATCAATCAGACGACTACATAATAATATCCAATCTTTGATGCGCCAGTGAGACCGAAAAGGCAGCAGCCAAAATCTGGGATGCCATCACATATAGATTTATATATAGTATATACAGTCCTATATTATTATTTTATTCTCTGCTGCCAAACTTTGATGTATTGTATAATATAGGCTACTATCTGAGTTTGGGCGGTGCTGGGGTTTCGCAAGAAATCAGAATATTTATTCCAGCATGTCGCCGCATTCATTGTTAATAGCTCCTGGATGAATGGCATAATATTATACAAACTATTATTATAGATGTGTACCTTGCGTCAGCTACTAAGCTGGCTTAACCCCCTATTACATACATATACATACGGTCTAGGTCTAGGCATGGCCACCAGCGGACGAATCAAAGTTGTGAAACAAGAAAATCCCTTCTTAAATTCGCCCATCTTTTGTATATTTAATACACGACGAAGACCACATCATCAGACATCAGCATCCAGTACAGCAGCCGTAATAGTTTGACGATAATCTGATGATTAAAGATTTAATCCAGTGTATAATAGAGGCGCTATTATATATAATTAATATAGGGAGAATTAACAACCGTGACAGACGAGAGAGTCTATAATATAATATAAGAAATGTATAATAGAGAGGGAGTTATATTATATATGTGTTAGCCTTTTGACTTGTCTGCCGGCTCTGCTGATGGTTATTGGGTTCGAATTTTCCCGCCCGCGGGACATAGCATCTGATATATATGCTGCGAATGCTGGATCTATCGCCTGCTGGATTTGTGTGTGCCGGCTCTCTATAAGTGTTGGCGGCGTGTGTGATGGCAAATCTCGAGAGAAGAAAAGGGCGTCGAGAATAAAAAGAAAAAAACGATGGGAAATAAAAGACGAAGAAGCTGTGCTGCCGTGTGCCTTTTATATATAAGATGGCACCTTATATATAGAACGCCTGCCAGCAGCTGTCGCGGCCGTGCTCCACTATCGGTTCCGTTTTATGACGAGAAAATTTTATTCCTATTTGATCCCCCCGGCAGTTGGTAGTCCTCTCTCTCCTGTATAGAAACGATGTGGAGCCCCACCCTATAGACAGCATTTCCCTGGTGATGTGGGCATGTCTGTAAAATAAAGACAAAAGACCCCCTCCCAACCACCACCCTCCAAAAAAAGGGGGGGGGGAAGGCCAAATGCCATAAAGTCGAGAGCAACGAGTTACGGCCGACACCATACTACTCACTCAACTGCTCTGCTGCTGCTGCTCCTCCGCCCAATCAAAAAGATTTCCCGTTGCTGCCAGATTTCTTCCATATAATAGCACGGCCTTATATATTCCTTCTATATTATTATATTACAGCACCTGCTATATTATCTAAAGCTGTAGATTTGAATTTCCCGGGTTTAAATACAAATACACTTTGGATCTAATAATCAGACCTCGCACCGGTAAATGGGTAAATATGAACCCGTCGAGAGCACTGGCTATATGATGGACGGCCGGCACTCGAGCGTCAAATCATTCGTCCGCGTCGATGTTGTGTGTGTGTGTGCAACTGTGCATGGGCTGGCCAAGCAAAGTAACGTAAAAGGGGAAAAAGAAACGTAGCAAGGCCAGCAACCAGACCAGAGAGTACTTGATTTTATTTGATTTCGTTGTTGGACTCTCTGATCTCTTTTCTCTCTCCGCGTGTGCGTGTTATATATTCTGGCGATTCCCGCCTACACACTCTCTTTCCTTGAACTTAGATTTATTTTTCCTTTTTTTTATTATTTTCACGTTCATGCAGCAGCAGCACTCGAACCAATGAGCGAAACGTGTGTCGTCCGTGTCTGTCCATTAACTGATGAGATGACTCCACATACATTTCCAAAAGAAAAGAAATCTTTTTGGATTTTTTCTTATTCGGCGCGTTGAATATAATGGCGCGCCCGCGCTCGCCCGAGGGTGTTTTTTTTTCTTTTCTTTTCTTGAATTCCTCCAGCAACATGGCGGCGCGTCGACTGCAAAAGGCCCTTTTTCCTTCGATCGGGAATTTATATATTTATAATAAATATAGAGAGGGGAGGAGGAGAAGGAAGTCCTGCGGACAGCAGCAAACAGCAGAGACATACGAAAACACGCACTGTGCTTTCGGTTTGCTGCCGCTGCTGCTGGCTGGCCGGCCCTCCTGTATAACTACAATATAATATATATCACACGGACACGCCAATTTGATGTTCTCTTGTTATTGGAACAGCTGCGGCCGACGCATGTATATAGTAGTACTATATAAGGTCTGCTGCTCCTATACTGGTCGCCCTGGCTATAGCGTCTCCTTTGCGTGTTGAGCACGCGATATTCCCGCCGACTGTTGTATGCATATAGGCCGGCTTCACAAACAGCAGTAGCAGTCCTTTAAAAAACAAAAATTTATTTTTTTGATTCCGTGAAAAACTTTTGATTGATTTTGATTTTTCATTTTCTAATAAATATATATCCGAAATGTATTGAATCAAATATTTGAGAAAGAAACCTTGGTGCTGAAAAAATAAACAAACATATGGTGGCCTTGTTTGTGCGTCTAATATATTGATTTGTGATGCGATAGATATTGTAAATCAATCAAATTGTATAGATAGCTATTGCTGTTAATGTATATATAATACGGTGACTTGGTTAATAAGCCATTTCAAAAGCCATCAGCACAGGTCAAATATATTAAATACTTAAAATAGACATTAATACAAATAGTTTTATATAGCTGTAATGTTTATCGATACATTTTTGTATATAGGAATTGCGCCGCATATATTGTATAGGTGATGCTATGCTGTACAGGCTCGCAAAGAATCTTTTATATTCGTATACAAGAAATATAGTAGATCAAGGCGTCGGTTATATTTTGTCGTTTTCTCGCGGAGCGGCCGTGTGGGTGATCGTCTGGAATAAAATAAAATATAAAAATAAAAATATGTGGAAAAGGGGGAAAAGGCTTTGACATTCTCATTTCCTTTTCGGCTGTTTGCGGAGATGGCCGAGCGAGACTTTTTGCTTCTTGCTGCTGCTGCTGCTGCTGACGATAATATAGATATTATATATATATGTATGTACATGATATAGAGTTGTCTGAAAATATATTATCATGCGGTGTAGGTGCATTTATAATATAATAATAATCGCCAAGAGTCTGCTGCACACAGGAAAACGAGACACTACATCTACGTTTTATATACATATGCATGTGTGACGAGCGTCTATAGAATTGCCCACGGCGATACATAGTATATTTATTTATATTTAATATAAAATGTAGCTATACAGAGAATTTCGGTTTAATATTTTTTATTGTTCGTCCATTTTCCTATACATACACTGGGGATGAGAGAGAAAAGATGTGAACAGCAGACATGCAGCAGACACAGCAGCACAACCCACACTATCTTTTATTTGCACACTGGAGTAAATAATCCCATCGAACACAAACCTACATATACACAGCCAGCAGCATCAGCAACAGCGTCGTATTATATAAGCTATATACAAAGTTTCCTTTGCCCTCTGTCGTCGGTCACGCGTTGCACTCAGCCGCATGCAGCAGGAGTCTACCTATATGTAGTCTAATATAATAATATACGTACATATAAGCTCTCTCCGCAGAAATATATGCTTTATTGCGTTAGCTTATAGAGTATACAGCAGCATTTAAAAATGTAATACAATAGCATTGTGGTTTAATTCTTTTGGGCTTATCCCTGTCTATAGACTGTTTTCGCCATCCATCAGAATTAGATAACTGTGTAATATTCAATGGCATTTTTTTTAAATGTTATACATTGTAGCTATAAATGAGCTATTATTTGAGCGATTCAAATCATTATAGTATATAGATAATAGATTTTGGATGTAATGTAAATAGTTATTTGAGATGTAATCAAAGACAAGAGAAATTGGCGAAATCAACGCGCTGCTGCTGCCGAAGTAGTACGTTGTCATCTGTGAAGCATTCGATTATTCGTAATTGAATTTCTTTGCCGCTCTGTTGGCTATGCTGTTGCTGTTGGCTGCTGCTGCTGTCAATCCTTTGGGAAATGCACTGCGCGTCGCGTCCAGCAGTTGATCACATCAACCCACAATGTTTTCCCTTGTTCGCGTGCATTCTGCTGGACCATCACGACATCAGCACGCGCGTTCGTCCGTTTACACAGTCCATCGGGGAAAAAGAAAAATTGGAGCGATCTATAATGTTTAATAGTGATTCCGCAACCTTTTGATCGACGTGTACAGCACGCGTCTACACACGCAGCAGCCCATCGAGATTGGCAGCGAAACAATTAATAATGGCCAATAATTCGATAAAGAAATACAAGGAAATCTTTGATTTATATATATGTAATATAGCTATGTATACATTTATCGATCTCTTCAATATTATAGGGATTCATATATATATAACAACCGCGAATGAATTAAACCAATAACCTATAGGCCTATGTGGCGCAGCGCAGGAGTAGGAAAAATCATCGATTTTTGATTGGTGATATTCTAATTATTCGACTGCTGCTGCGGTCTCTATGTACATATATAGTGGTGAAGAGGGAGCTGCTGCCGGTAAATGGGCCATATAGTGAAGAGAGAGCTGCTGAGCTCAATTCATTAATTAAGAAAGACTTGGCTTTTTATCTTCTTCTGCGAAATAGAAGAAGAGAGAGAAAGAGCTCTCTATATATTATAGATAGATATATCGGATGAGAGAATCTAAGAACAAGAGAGATCGTTTGCTTCTGGCCTATTGATCTGATAAACGGAGCCAAGTGGATCTCTGCGCCGCGTCCGTTGCTGCGCTGCGATCCGGGTTGACGATTATATTCCCGCGACCCATTAGACTATTATAGAACACAGCAGCAGACGTTCACCTTCATATTATATATCTATAATACGCGTTGGTTGGTTGGTTTTGGTTATTCGCCAATCATCGCCGGTGCTTGATTGGTAGAAAGGAGAACCTCTCAACCTAATTTATTATATATAGACGAATAACGATAAATATATCTGATGTTTGTTATTAGCATATAGTTCTTCTATATATTCTTTTAGATTTCGTTGGTGTCCCACTCTCGAGGTTTTCTTTATATATTATATAATGACTATAATGAGTCAAGTCGATTTTTTGGGGGGTTTTCCAGTGAAATCTCTTTGAAAACCTGGAACGCCATACATCTGATTTCAAAGGCGTTTTCTTATATATAGATAATAACGGGATTTTGATCCTCGTCTGCTCTCGCCCCTCTTGATGCCAAGCGCGGATATAATCGTTTCCAAGATGGAAGCTCATTTCACGGGTTGATGAACCATCGCACAGCACACAGAGCAGTTGCCGAGGACCTTCGTCGTTTCTATAATATACAGTTTTCAGCTGCTGCTCATAAAATTCGTGAAATTCTCCCATCATCACCACACCCCGCCCCCCTTTTCACGTTTCTACTTTATTATATACGTCTTTTAATTTTTCAGATGACGTTAAACTCTCAATGACAATGGTTATTTCTTATATTTGTCTATAGAAAAAAAAAACGATTTAAGTTTCGCGCTGCGAGTTATTATTATTACATAAGAGAAACTATATAGAAGGGTGTGGCCTGCTCTCATTTGGCACGGCGTTATTTCTTTCGCCCATCATCATTTTATACAGCAAGAGATCGAATTCAGCTATACACACTAATATGTGCTGCGTCATATAATATTAAAGATCCGTAATTGTAATAACAAAAAATAATAACCAGCTTAATTATATGGAGGCGGGTTCAATTGCTCGGGTTGGGCCAACACAGCACACAATCACACACAAAGGGCAAATGCGAAACCAGAGACTCTCTCGACGCGATGACCAGATCTATAAAAATGGGGCTAGGCGTTGGCTTTGGCTGCTGCTGTGCTGGCCTACGTGACGCTGTGATTGTATTTCACCTCTTTCTTTTGATTAGTATTATTATTTTCATGACAAGGTGCTGGGTATACCTATTAGCCTATGTATATTATGTGTGTGTGCTGCAAATATATGGGGAGAAAGTCAGCAGCACCCGGCTGTTGTCATAGTAACTGTGTACACACATATAAAGAAAAAGAAAAATCAGCTCAGGACAGCACAAAGAAACGTCCATAGCAATAAGCTATATAAAGATGTGTGGGACTAAACATATTACATGTGTGTGTAGAAAAAAGGACTATTAGAATATATATTAGTTTGTATTTAGGTATATACCCAGGGCACGGTCAGCAATATCTTCCGGCGCATATGTAGTAATGTATGCTGTATATAGGCTAATATCGATTTATCCTAATAATCAAATGTGTAAAAATAATATGTAATATCGTCTATTATGTTAAGGTCAGTCGGTTTCGTCCTATATATTGTATATTATAGGATCTGGTCAAAATATATCTAACAACAATAATAGAGCTCGGAGCTATCATAATAGAGAGAATCTAGTGGTTATATTATTGCGTAATGCTGTCTGCTGAGCATCGAATCAGCGCGCAACTCCTGATGGCGTCATCATATGCTGGGATCATTTATGCTACCGCACTGTAAATAGGTTATTATTATAAGTGATGCTGCCGGCTGCATGATTATATATTTATAGGCTATTGTTTAGTCATCAGAAATCACAGCAGCAGCTATACAAGTCTTACATCATAATACAAGTTAAATAGAGAATATATATAGAAAGTCCCTTATTCAATTGATGTGATGTGTCCTGCCGTTCTGCCACACCCTTTTTACTCAACTCTCTCTATACCCCTGTTTTGTGAGCTACATATAAGAGATCCCCTGTGAGCTAATAGGTCCTCGTCGGCTCTCTGCTCCCAACGTCCTTTATATAAATGTACCTTATAAAGAGCGAAAGGATGAGGAGGGCAAGTTTCGTGTTACTTCCCCTCTCTTCTCCTGCTGCTGGCTGTGTGTGTTGGGGTGTCCCGTGTCCGCACTCTATGGCGCTCCCGCGTACCGACCGCGTCGTCACTAATTAACACCAAGAAGAAGAGGCTGCTGCTGCTGCTGGGTTGCTTCTGCTGCCTGGGGCGACGAGCTCTAGCAGCAGACAGGTCAATCTATCCTATACTAGAGTATATAGACTATATGTATGGCTGCTGCTGCTGCCTTAGGGGCGCAATAATATCGTCGCAGCTGGGAAAACCCATTGAAAAGAGACTCTCGCCGGGCGAGCCGCGCTCTCATATTCTTCGGCCGGCGCTTTTGAAGAAGGAAGGAAAGGAATATAAAGCCCAGCAGCATTAAAAAGAAAAAGAAAAAAAAAATCATAATTAGATTCCTATTTCAATTTCTAATTATATATGTCGGGCATATTCGACCCGGGCGCATTGATTATAAGGACCTCTTTTGGCAGCAGCGCCGTCTTTATATATATATATGTATAATATATTATTAGTCCTATCGACTGTTGTAATATTATATAATTTCTGAAAATGCAATTTGCTGCTCCCCCCCCCCCTATATAAAACTATATTTTATAAAACAAAAGTTGCTTTTGATTTCATTTGATTCAATCTTTGTATACATTTCCACAGGTGAACAGCAAGTGGGATCTGCCGGACGTCGTCTGCGACTTTTACATCGCCATGGACGTCACTTGCAGCACGTCGTCCATTCTCAACTTGGTGGCCATCAGCATCGACAGGTATGTAACTATCTAAAATACATTTAAGCAGCAACCAAGTTTGATTTATGCAATATTGCATCATCACCCCGTGAAAGTGTTGTATACACACGAGAGAGTGTGTACAATCGAGGTCATTATGTCCTACATGTTTTCAATTTGTTGTGTAGATCTATTTTCGTATTATATTCGATTTGTGGATATCATCTAATCATAGAGAAGTTTCTTGACGTGTTGTCATATATTATATAGTACAAGAGGGAAACAGTTTTGTAATGTTATACAACGCTGCTGCTGCTGTGGGAAGTTTTCTGGCGATCGATCCAGTGCTGTGTTATGCTGGACCTGCTCCTTTCTTTCTCTCTCCCATCAACCCCCGTGCTGTGTTCTCTATCGAGTGTGTGTGTGTAGTAGGTACACACACACACACACACGCTCAATTGGAAGCTTTGATCCTTTTTGACAGTGGCGAACGCGCGCGGGGGGGGATTTTAGATTCTCTTATTCTCTTTCTTGTATTTTCCTTTCTTTCTTTCTTCTTCTTCTTCTTCTTCCATTCTCAAGCCCTTTACCGTTCCAGCTCTCCGTTCTCTATATTATTTTGTTTTGCTTTTATTTTCATCATTCTTTTTTCGACTTTTTCTTGTATTTCTATGCAGGAGCACTTATTGACTCCTGCAGGGGTTCCCTCTGTGTCGTGTTATGTTGTTTGATCGAGAACTCGAAAATCCCCCCCCAATCCGATCAAAGTTCAAAAAAGAAATTTCTCCTTTTTTCTTTCACGAAACGACAACGACGACGACAAAAGCCGATGGCGAGAAAAAGAATAAAGTCCCTCGCTCTCTCCAACACACACAACACAAAAAACGTCAATGTATTACATAAAGAATGTAAAAGGAAAACGGAATCAGAACATCAATTATATACATGCTGTACATCTCAGCAAAAGAAACCTGTGGAGAGAGAGCCATAGCAACACACATCACGCAACAGCAGCCATCGATATCATAAAATGCCGTATAGAAATCAAATACTTAATATAACAGACACAACCTATGGCTATTGTCACATAAAATAACCACAAATGGCATCAAGGGGTTATATAACATCTGGTCACGCGTGTCATCCTCGCCGATACACAGATTCAACCCCAAAGAGTTAAATAGATAAATAGCTACAATATTAGCTACATAGGACTATAGATCACGACAGCCACAAAAGAGTGCGACATTAAATCAAAAGGCAATCACCTTTTTGTTGGTTGACCAAAAAGAAGAAAGAAAGAAGAAGAGGCTGTGCCACTAGAATGGGAAAAAGAAGGAGAACTATATAGCGCCCGCCCGTGAGCAGAGGAGATAATCTGAAATACAAGGACGAGCAGAGAATCACAGGGACGAGCAGCACAGCAGCAGCAAAGCCTTCGGGGAACAAGTACCGCGACAGCACATCAGCAGACGCACACAGCAGGAGGGGAGGAGGAGTATACATAGGAGAAGCGGAGAGAAATAAAGGAAGAGCAGCATAGTAAATCCTTGTCTCGACGACGATTAGAAGCCAATCAGAGATGCTCGTGCACGCGCTCGCTCGTCTTTTTCGATTCTTTTCCTCTTTTTCTTTTATTTAGATAAATATAAAACGCTTATATATTTCTTTTCTTTCGGCTGCTGCTTGCTTGCTGCTGCTGGCCAAAGCGTTTGTTCTGTTTGTTTAGATTTTTATTTTGTCCAGCAGCCAGCAGCCCGGCCAAATGATTCCGGCGATTCGGATCACGACGGCGACAATAGAGCCTCCGTCTCGGCCAGCACAAAACAAACTAAAGATGTAGGACAAGCAGCTAGAGACGGCTAGAGAGAGAGAAAACAAAAATTGCAGGTCGTTTGTGCTGCTGCTGGATAGATTCGATCTCTAATAGAAAATGAGGTCGTCGTCTTGGTCGTCGTCCCCCTTTGCTGCCTCCCACGTCTTTTATATAACAACAGCTGATGAACACTCGAGAGCACCGGACCTCCCCTTCCTCCCCCTACCCATTGATGATCTTCTTGTGAGCAGAGCGCAAATGACATAATAGAAAAAGAAAAAAAGTCCTATGGGAGCTCTGCTGTGATGTGTAATATTAGGTGAAGGTTTGTTCCGTGTTGTTGCCCAAGCGCCAATTGCACTTGTGCGGTTGAATCAACTCGGTGCTGGCCTCTCTCTAGCTCTCTCGGGTCGTCGCTGCGTGATTAGTCACACGAATGTGTATACGATACAAGAATATATAACATTTCTACTGTCCTATATTTATGTTATACTCTATTACACACGCATTATATTGTAATGCACAAATGTGTGTATAAATCGACGGTAGCAGCACCTTATAAATTGCCCGGCGCCATAGCACCATCATCGTCGTCATAGAAAACCTCGCAGGGTGACGACGACATCATGTACATATAGTCGATGAACGTATATATATGTACATCTCTACAGCAACAGCAGGGGTGGGTGGGTGGGAATATAACGGAGGGCGCGTAAAGTGTCTAGACGCGCGCGCCCCAAGTTGACGGACGTGATTCCATCCCGTTGCACACGCTCCGCTGCCTACATCCAATCTTTCACTGTACACACTAGACACACACACAAATATAACACACACACACATCGTCGTCGTTCGCTGCTGCTGCTCTGTGTGTTTATAGACGAATGATCAGCAAGCCGAAATGGCGCGGGACAGAGACAAGTGGAGCGTGTGTAGGAGGCCCTCATGTTTCTAACCAAAACGACGACGCCGTCACAGTCTGCCCTGCTGCTGCTGCTGGATGGTCCTCCACACAACAGTCATTTCTCTTCAGAGCCAGCAGCAGAATAGTATATATAGATGTGTACAACCTTCATATATAGTATAGAGTCTGTGTGCTGCTGCTGTATAGACTTGAGAGAACTATAAGAGATTTATCCAGCGTGCAGCAGCTATACAAGCGGCCCTTATATTACATCTGTATATATTTAGCTACCACAGATGTATACATACTATATTTAGACGTTTTGCTGATGGTCTTTTATATATTGATGATGTCTGATTCCCCAGGAGGGCTGCAGCAGGCTACTGCACATGTTATGTGTGTTCTGCTGTTGTGATGTGCGTCGTTCAATCATCGTTTTTGAAAAAAAAAATATATTATACTATAACGCGGCTATATTTTGATTTATGATGGGGAAAACGTATATGTTTAACCAAACAAACATGCACACAGACACACAGCACAGCACTTGATGTGAATTGAGTTTAAAAATTAACCAATATAGGCCTAAGTCTTCTTTTTTTGTGTTGTCTATGTATGATGGTTTTGAAAAGTTTAGATAGTTCTTCTCTTCCCGGTTATATGATGTAATAATATATAGTATTATACTATATCTTCTGGTGAAAAAAGGAAAGAAAAAGAAAATATAAATCTGCACAGATTATTTTTCCAGGGAAGAACTTTGTATATACATAATGGTTTATTAAAATTCGTCGTAAATTCATCGCTGTCGGGACTAGAAGAAATCTGCATTTGTACTGGAGGGGAAAAAAAGGGAATACATACATATGTAGCGATGTGGGGTGCTGGGGAAAGGATTACATATATATATATAAACGCGGGATTTTTATAATATCATTCAAAAAGAGTGGAATAAGAATATCAGCACGACAACGCCGGCTAAAGGATTTCAATTCAGACAAATCTCAGCAGTTCTTTTCTTTCTTTCTTCTTGAGACTTTCCATCACTAAATTGGGTACAAAAAATAAAAATACATGGAAAAGTCTATATAATGCAACATTTATCAAATTCGACTTGAAGACTGTCAAATGCATACATACAACAATAAATGAAACGAAATTTATTTGACGAAAACCTATTTGGTTTATTTGAATCCAATAACATTTGGGATCACACAGCATGTCGCGCGTGGACCCAAACATAATATGGTATAATAATAGTAGTAATATATTAATTCAAGAGACATTAGAAAATTACTATTTGATGACGAATGCGGACACTCTATAAGAGGATATATCTCGACATATCATGACATATATCGCCAAGAATGTAATAAAGAGCGTCGGACTGGAATTGCCGAGCGTCAAAAGTTCTTTTTCTAGATCTTTTCTCTCTTCTTATATTATTATTACGCACAGTTCTATATCTTATATCTTTTTCTCTTTCTTATATTCTCTCTCCTGCGCTGTCCTCTTTTTTTTCTATACTCTCTCTCTATATAATATCCGATTGGATAGATAATAATAATCAGACAAAAGGAAGAGACAAGAAAAAAAAAGAAAGAAAAGTTTCTCAATTCGATCGGCAAATGGCGCTCTATTGATGTCTGCTGCTGCTGTGCTCAATCAATCGGGCGCGAGCGCGGGGGCATCAATTCGACTAGATCCTTTTTCTTGTGTGCTGTGTGTGTGTGCAGCTGCTGCTGCTGCTGTTGAGCTCCTGTGGAATTTCTTTTTCATCATCGCTCGATGACGAATCGTCCAATGCAACTCGTCGACCCGGACGACCAGCAATTGATCTAACAAAGACATTGCTGCTGTTGGTTCTTTTTTTTTTTTTTAAATTTATCCATTACATTTCGAGATCTCCCATCAAGTAAACTCGTTATATAACCAGTGTGCTATATAGAGGGAGAGAGAGAAGACTGTCAACTCGTTAAATCAACAGAGCGGGCGTAATGCAAGTTGACATCCCCCTCCTATTTCCGTCTTGTAGTACTACAGCACAATGGCGAGGACATGTCGTCCTTATACGCACGTCGTTTGTCAGCTCTCTCCAAGTATTACTACACAATTTGACGTCGCTAAATGGCCATTATAACGTTGCCCCAAGGAAATCTACATTGTCCTGTATAGAAGAGCAGCATCGATTGATGATGATAATTCCAGCCGAATTCCAGCACATTTATAATATAAAATGCATCAACACGATATTAACCTTATTCTGTGGCATTAATTCTCAATGATGAATGATTGATGAAGGTACATCGCCGTGACTCAGCCCCTCAAGTACGCCCGCCACAAGAACCACAAGCGGGTGTGGCTGACCATCGGACTGGTGTGGGCCATCTCGGTGGCCATCGGCCTGCCCATCGTCCTCGGCTTGAACAACACGGAGCGCCGCATCCCGACCGACTGCGGCTTCTACAACGCCGATTTCGTCATCTACTCGTCGCTCTCCTCCTTCTACATCCCCTGCATCATCATGATCTTCCTCTACTACCAAATCTTCAAGGTAATTATACATCAGCAGCAACCATACAATTCTAATAATATTTGAAGATTTTTCAAATCAAATGGTTTTGGCGGGCTTTTTGAAATTTTTGTAATTGTATGTACTATGTAATGATTTGCGCTGTGAGGCGTGTGCTGATGGGCGACCGCGGGACACGATCTTTGCGTGACAGCCAGCCGTCGCGGCGGCGGCGGACGTGGGAAAAAAGGGAGAAAAAACGGTGAATTTTTTTGGTGCTGCTGGCCGGAGCCTCGATGTCTTTTGTCGTCGTGATGATGAGAAAGCGAGGACCAACGACGACGGGCCAGCGCACACACACGGCGACGTATTGATCCTTTTTCCAGCTCCGAGCGGAGAGAGATGTATATATAGGCGCGACCATCGGCACACAGTGTTGGAAAGTTTATACCTTTTTTTAGACGTTCCGCACATCACAAAGTGACGCTCAACGCGCCCAATTTTATGATTATTATACTTAGGTAGAGAAGTTATGTCGAGAGGCTTTTTTGTTGTGGGGGGGGGGGAACTCGACATTGGTACTGGTGAGCTTATATATATCCGGTGGATATACAACAACAAGGGAATAGGATGTGCTGTAACACAACTATAAATTGATATTTTGAAAAAAAGGCGCCAACTGAGCCAGGAATAAATAGAAAAATGGATAGAGAGAGATTTGCTATATATAATATAATATATAGGAGCGGTTGATATTTGTATACGGGCTGATGTCCAATGGATTCACGCCGATATCAGCACAATTTCTAATACATATATATTATAGACGCCCGGGGCTATCTAATATATATGTATTATTATTATACAAAAAGACGGGTGCTGGATAAAAAAAGGCAAATTGAAAAGATATGACGGACAGTCTGTGATATGGTAGAACTTTGTCTCTTGACATGTATAAGTGTTACATATAGATATAGACCAGCACTCGAACACGACTGCAGACCCTCTCTATATATATCTATGTGTCCTTTTTGACTCTCCATGATAAAGAAAAAAATGTATAACGTATATAAAATGTATACATGCTGCTGTCGGGTGTGTCGGGTTTGACTGACTCTGCTGCTGATGTAATAATGTAGGCCTATACATTATGCATACCGGATCTATTTATCACATTTTACATGCCACCATTTGTCCTCCTCGATGTCGTATCATTCTCTAGACCTGATTATGTATATATACAGCACCTTTGGTGCGGTCTACTATAGTATACATAGAACTCGATGGCCATGCACATATTATCTATAGATAGCCCGCGGCGCGCAAATAATATCGACCAAAATCTTTTGCGGGGAGCGATGAGCTCAGCATCCGCACAAGGAATCATATTATAGAACAAATCTAAACGTAGTTATATTTAATTCTTGATTCTCCTGTATAGATTAATAGATAGACGTGTGTAGGTGGAAAGGGTACGAGCTTTGACTGTGGCAATCCATAATATCCGAATGCATTTATATAGAGAGGGAACGCGAGACGGCCAAGAGATAAATAATATAGGTTCCATCTAGAATTCTCTTCCATCATCAATCCTTTTATACATTTATATTATTATATTCAGCATCAGCTCTCTCTCTCTGATGTGTGCGCCCTTTTGTTCAGCTCATCTGATGAACCACTTTGCTATAGCGACGAGGCCTTATATATTATTTAATATATTTTCGAAGGGGGTCACCGAGTATATGTTATTATACCTATAAGTCCATCCCCCGCTTCTATTATACTTTAGAGTCTCGAATGAACTGAGATTCCGCTTGATAATAATTTCAAAGAAAATCTCAAAATTCCAAAGATATAAATCTATCGATCTTATTAAAATCTATCTACTGTAATAACTGCACAATATATAAAAGGTGAGCGCCATTGTATACCCATAGCGCATTGGGAAATGGACTGCTGCTGCTGCACATCAGCTCACGTGTGTTACACATTGCACAATTCAGTTCACATGATGGATGCCGAGCATCAGATCTGGTATTATATACAGACGATTTATATCTTTATATATATATCTGTCAACTTTTGATATCGGCTCTCTTTTTTTTTATCTCTCCGCGTTGGTGATTCGCGATGTGAAACATATCAAATTGTTCACACACAGCACAAGCAAGCGGAGAGTGTACAGTGTACACGTGTGTGTGTCTATACACACACAGCACAGCACCAGCATATATAATATCTGATGTAGTATTGTTGATGCTGGCCTCTGCTGAGCAACAGTCTCTCAAGTGTAAATGTGTTGTAGTTATATAGGATATAGTCGATATATAGCTGAATAAATAAATGTAATCTGCTGCTGATGGCAGTTGCTGGTATTATTCCGGGCCGAGGCGAATAATAGAAAAGATATCCCCAAAAACAAATAGACAACACAACAAGGAGCAGAAAGAAAACTTGGCTTTTTTCGCTCTTGTTTTCCCTCTGCTGCTGCTGCATGTGTTTATCAGTTTTCCATGGCAACCTGTGTATATAATCGTGAGACATATAGAAAAAGTATATCGATGTTATATAGCTGCTATATAGATGTAGAAGTCGAATATATAAAAGCAAAGATATAAGACAACTATTATATATATACTATACTATAGCTATATAATGCCGGTGTAGATCGCGCCGAGAATAAGAGAGAAATTGAAGAAGAAGAAACTCAAGTTATCTGCGAGAGAAAAGTTACCGGCGTAGCACAGCAGCAGCAGCACTGATTTATAACTCTCTTTACTGCTGTTGAGCAACGCACGTTATAACGCGGGGCGCGCGACGAAAAGTTTTAGATAAAGCTATATAGGAAGGAAAGGGAGGAGGACCCGGGAATAAAACTATGTTGTTCTGCTGCTATATAGCTGCCCGTTTTTTTTTTCCTTTTTTTTCCCCAGCAGAAAAAAAAATCAAATGCCATCGACGCTAATTGGGACAGCAGCAGCAGCAGCGGCAAACGAATAGTTTCCGAATCCCAAATATCTAATAAAAGAATACGAGAGAGAGAGTCTGTTGCTGCTGCTATCTACAATCCAACTTTGTGTCTATATAATAGTATATTATTTATAACGAGTGCTGGCAACGCAGCAGGAGAAAAAAGGTATATAGACGTAGTCAAGCACATAGCATCAGCTTATAGATATTGGTGCATTGTATATATGATGTACAAACTTTTGGGGCTATTACTAATACTCGCCGAACTCGTCATTCCTTATTCTTAATTAGAGTTGATAAGGAATAATATATATAAAATATGCTGCTGTGCTTTCCAGCATCAGCAGTCCGTCCAGGATATATATATATTTTTCTTTTGTCTTCTCGGCTTTCCCACAGTATAGAAAGTAATACGCAGAAGAATGTTTAATTAAGTATATAACTAAATATGTGCGCTGAGATGCGCGTATTTGGCTCGGGGGCATTGATGCTGAGGGGGGGAAATAAAAGAGTGATGACGAATGCTGCTGCGCAATATCAAATAAATAGTTGAAGAAATTCAAACAAAAAACAGAAATGAAATCGAATAAAAGGCGCCTCGAGACGACGAAGATTGCCTAGGGCTTTGATTTAATTTCTTTAAAAAAAAGGAAAAAAAGTTTCACGTATTTTTTTAAAGGGGGGAGGGGAAACTGTGACGTGTCTTGGTTTTTTTGTTTCTTTTTCGGCGTGACTCCAAAACCAAAGGTTTAAAGCTCCTGCTGCGGATAAAATATATACAAAAAGAGAAAAGAATAAGATGGCTGGAAGATATAGATCTAAATAAATTACATCAGGAGAGCCAGCAGAGGCTGTCGATTTTACATATCACTTTCCCAGCATCCAGAGGCTTTTTTTGTTTCTTCTTCTTCTGCCAGCAACACCTCCCCTACTCCCTCCCCAGTATAATCTAATCCGCATCAATAACTCTCGGTCGTTTTCTCTCTGCATCATCCGTTATTAATGATGAATAATGTCCCATCACGCGCGCATTTATACAGGAACAACATGCAAACAAATCCTCCCCTTGCTGCGGTCTAATAAATCAAACGTTTCCCGGGGCTGTTTCTGCATCAGATTGACACGAGTCCTATGGGCTATGGCTTAGATCTAATGAATAACGTATTGTATAATTTACCGCAAAATACTGCCCAGCAAAACAGCCCAAAACGGACCCGTTGAGTGTCGAAGAGTCTTCTCACCCGGCGGCGAAATGAACGGTAGTTGTAGTAGTAGTAATTGACATGCCATCATATATATACATAACCGCCAAACCGGCCGGATAAATGATATATTTCGAATAACCATATATCATAATACATATATAGGATAGGCCACTACATACTTGTTTTTGTTTGTCCTATTCTCTATATATTACATGTCTGCTGATATTACCGTGTAGGATATATACATACCGCGGATAACTTTACACGCAGAACCTCGCGCAGAACTATTTATATAACTTGTGATGGTTTAGTATACACATGATTTTGATAATAGAACGCTGTTGTGATTGGCCGGGAGCTTCGTGTGTCGTCACAACGATGCGGATGACTAATTTAAATTGCATTGTGCTGCGCAGTATATACAGCTATACTATACGATATACCAGGACATATAAAAGGGTTACACAGTGTCTTGTTAACCAGACAACATGGAAATAATATATCCTTTATTGACTGCGCTGACATGATGACAGATGACATGTACAGGTTTATACATATATACTACACCGCGGATAGTTTTATTTCGTCTATCATTTGATGCTCCTCCGTCGTCCCTTAATGACGGCAGCACGTGAGTGTCTGGCCCCGCCAATGTCAATTGCCGCGACTGATGACCAACTAGAGAGAGCGACTAGATAAAATACAAGTTCGTATGTGTGTAAACCGTCGCCATGGAAACGCCCAAAGTGTACAAATTAGAAACGGCTCAACCCAACACATATACAGCAGCGTATTTTATATAGTACAGCCAGGTTTATAATATACCTGCTCTATGCTCAACTGCTTTGCTATAGTTTTTTTGGGGGTGGGTTGAACGAAACAGCCGGCAATCACGGTCGTCACGACCCACTCACGCAATGCAATATACAAGAGAAAACTATCCTAGACTACATATACAACTCGTCTGGATTTTCTTTGGCCCTTTTTCTTTCTCTCTCTCTCGTTAGATTATAAGGCCAACAGCAGTCAGAGGATAATAGACTTGATATATATCAGCAGCCGACATGTCTCAAATATACACACACACACGCGGGAGTCACCCTTATTCACTGCTGTTTAGTACAGGGGCTATATAAACTATATGGAGTCTATCCTATTTTGAAAAAAAAAAACACGAACATTTGTCTATTTCTTCATGCAACACCGACGAGGCCCAGCACACAGTCCAGCACAGGTTCTATATAGAGAAACTACACAGCACTTAAATGACTCTGCTGATGGGCTCCTTTTTATGTCACCTGGCGTTGATGGCCGGGCTGTAATATAGTCTAACGTGCAGCCGAAATTCGGCCAGGGCGAACAGTCCTATATATCTCCCAAACGGACTGGTCAAACCTAAAGTGCATCAAACTGTGCTGTGTATATAATACATACATTGCTAAAGAGTACAAATGCATGTTATGGGGATTGTTGCTGCTGGTGTAGCTATATAGTGCAGAGGCCACTCGTTTTTTTTTATGGACTCGAGTGTTGCTGCTGTGCGTGTCCCGACACATGAACGAAAGATCATCTCCCGTTGGGATTCAATCGCGTATACATGTTACATTGGCCGAGGTCGTGTAAAAGAGCCCACAAATGCTATATAGGTCGAGACGACGACGAGTTTTTTCAAATAAAACAAAAGAAATCTCATCAGATGCTGTGATGGCGAGGAAACCGCGTTGAAAAGAAACAAGAAAATTTTAAAAAGTTATATTTTTTAAATTTTACCTGAGACTTTTTTCTTTGGCGGCTGAAAATAAAAACTTTAAACGAAGTATATAAGAAGATAAAAGAAAAGAAGACACATGTTAAATTCTTCTATTCAGCAAAGGGCTCCAGCATACGCGTGTATATCCTATAGCCTATATATAATAGCCAATAGGTTAAATACTTTGGGTTTGACGTCAACGAGCAGCAGTTGATGTTATACACAGAGGTCCCATAGGGCCATAGCTATTATAATTCGTATACATACTCTTGCAGCACGCGTACCTCGTGACTCAAAAGTTGTCAAGAGCGGTAGAGTATACCACGGACGACCCCAAAAGCCTTTCTCGTGCCCCCGCGCTCTCTCTGATGTATATATACGTAGATTTAAAAAAAAAAAAGAATACTTAGCAATACAGCACACACACCGTGTAGCCTATATAGATGCAATGCCTTTATATATATACCTATATACTAAACGCATGAATTACAAAAGTTTATTTGCTGTGTGTGCTGCTTTTTAGTAGTACGTCGTGTCTCCTTGACACCGGGAGTATACGTTTAGAACTATATATAGTACTACCGGTAAATTATAATACATAACAACAGGTTAATTTTATTCACATCGCTTAAATACATCAATTAATAGACAGAGTCTATATAATATAGTTCGCAAATACAGTCATCCGTGAAAGTTTCTTGAACAGGCAAATGGCTCTCTATGTTTTAAGTTTAATTTGACGGACGGGATACTACGGTGTCTACCGTACCCCCAGTATTTTGCGCCTTTTTCTCTTTTTCTTTCGTAGGTAAAGGAAAAGAAGAATATAAAGAAAAAGAGAAAAGGGCGTAAGATATCGGGGGTACGGTAGGCACCGTAGTATCCCGTCCGTCAAATTAAACTTAAAACATAGAGAGCCATTTGCCTGTTCAAGAAACTTTCACGGATGACTGTATATAATTGCGTCTGTCCGCGCATTATTCATGAAATAAAACGACCCGTCCGACCCCGAAAAATAAATAAATACAACAGAAAAAAAATTAATGCGTTTTCGACATAATAACAGCATAGCTACATACAAGAGAGGTAATCTATTATAAGCGGTTCCTTTTTTTTTTGTTTCAAGTTGTTTGTATATTGCTGCTGCTGTTGCTGGTTGGGCGGCCGTTAATCCTCTTGCGTCTCATGTGATGATGTAGACAAGCGAGAGAGTCTTTCTACACACACACAGCACATCCTGATGATCCCCTCACCGGCGTGTTTTAGTTTGTTTGCCAACTGCTGTGCTGCTGTGCTGCTGTCGAATGTCCCAATCCAAGCACTCGAGTATGTAGTAATGGCCAGCTAATAACTATTACATATATATAAGACAGCAGCATCAACACAGAACAAATAACGAAGACAGCAACAGCGGATATATTTATAACTATATATATACATTTATATATAGGCCTTGGTATTGTTTGATGTCTAAGGAGCTTTTCCTCCTGGCCGATCTTCACATCTTATTCTTACTTTGTTATTATTTCCTACCTATCTATATTATAGTCTCGGATAGAATATAATATGATCTTAAACATAATATCACATTTAATTTATTTCGTCATCAGTATATTATTATTAATAATAATTGTTTTGGATTGATTCGTTTGTATTACAGGGAATTAGAGAGCGGGCGAAGAGGGCGACGGCCAACCGGAAGCCGCAGCACGCCCATCTGATGGACAATTTGGCGCCGCATACGAAACGACTGGCCGAGACGGCCATGGGCGGGCCGCCCATTGCCGGCGGTCAACAGCAGACGGTCCCGCAGACGCAAAGAGTCCACGTGACGACGCCGGCCGGCTCCGGCATCAGCAACAGCAACGCGACGGACAACAACGCCGGCGGGTCGGCTGGTGGTGCTGGAGCCACGACGGCCCTGGCCGGCTCGCTCCTCTCGCCGCCAGGTGTGACGCTGGCCAAGACGACCCTGCTGGGCCGGGCCGCCTCCATGACGATGGGCAGCAAACAACAGAGCCGCCGGCGGAGTCTCTTTGACGACGACAAAGGCACCGATCAGGGCAGCGGAAGTCAAGTAAATCTATACACACCCACTCAATCACGTAATATAACTAGAAATAAAAATGAAATATTTATTATAAGACATCATAATGATGTTTTTCAAGATGATTTATAGGGCGGTGGGTTTTTTCGTCTTTGTGCGATTATTAGCCTATAGCCGCGCATAAATGACGTCATTTATATACAGGGGAATAAATAACGATATAGTATATATTTGTGATTGCATTTTCCTTCATTGTTATACCTACATCATATTATTATAATGATTTAGCTATACTATTATGTGCCCAATTTGCCAATAACCTATTATTTATTCCAGACGTTGTTATTTTGCTGATGCTGGAATTTCCAATATAACATAAACGAATAAGCTGCAGCTATTACTATTATATAACAGATTATATACTACATATAGATAGGCCTATCTTTAACAATACAGTCTACCTATAAAGTTAAATGACGACGTGGGAGGGGCTCATCCCTCATATATCATTGGGTCCAATTGAAAACGGCCGAACTAATACTACTACTTTTGATCTAATCAATTGCTGATGCTGTCTTTTCTATTTCTCCTCTCTGTGTAACAACGAAACGGAAAAAAAATAGGACGAGGACGACGACGACAATGGCGACGAGTGGGCAGAGGACGGCAGCAACAGCGGACTGCCCAGGGACATTTCCACCGAGTTCATGCTGGCCGCCAATAAGCAGAAAGAGGCGGCCAGCCAGCACAACGCCGTCGGGTATAATAATAAATAATAATAACTCAAATTGATGAATTGTATAGTGTACTATTAGTAATTGGAATATCTTATTATAGAGTGATGATTTTCACATGTTTAATCGACGTCTTGATAATAATAATGTGCTGGTCTATATAGGAATAACAAGGCGGCGCCGGGGTCGTTGGTGTCCAAGACGCTGCTGCTAACGACGACAACAACGACGGTTGCTGCGGCGACGGCGGCCACCATGAGCGGCCTGAGCAACGGCGACGCGTCCAGCAGCAACTACAACAATCAACAGCCAGCGGCGTCGACCGGTGCTGGCGTCGACGCCGGCTCACTCGGCCATTCTCTCATGACCGACGGCGTCTCCTGCCTCTCCTTGCCAACCAGCCAGCAGCATCAGCCCATCTCCAACGCCCAGCACAATAAGATCAAGGTATATTATTATTATTATTATTATTAGCGTCTATTATTATATATCTTATGTATATACGCACACATCACACAGCAGAAATGAATTCCAGATATAGTACAATTGGGGCAATCCTCATTTATTCTTATATTTCTCTCTGTGTGTGACGACATCACAATGACGCCCCCGGGGGGCTTCATAATTGGCTATAGGCTCTATTATTATATTGACAAACTGCTGGTGTGTCAAGCCGTAGAAATCATATATTGCCCGTCACTCAGGTTATATTAAATATATTACATCGCCAAACAACAAAAGCTCACGTATATATATAGACATCAACACATCAGTCAGATATGTATTCTATGCTTGGCTGGACTCATTGTGCTATATATATATAGGTAATATGGCGTTGCGGGAGAGATGTCTAGATCAAATTCTTTATACATGATGTTCACACATCATTGTATAATATAATGACATATATTTGATCATGGCGGATGTGTATTATATAATATTTATAACACCAGCTAATATAAGGCTATATATAGAATCAAAAACCGCGGTTGATCGACTTATATTATTCCCTTTATATTAGTCGTTGTTGCGGATCATGTCCACTCTGTTGTTGTTGGACTCTCTATAACCACCGCGGGCGTGTATATCTAAGGCAACAATGAATAAATCACGGATAAGTCAATAAGAGGCTATTTAGCTCCTTATATAGGCCTACAAATATTAGCTTACATGGCGTATTTATTGAATACAATGAGCAGCATCTATATATACGTATATTAGCTATATACAATTGATGATGGAGTTTATTGACGAACTAGCAGACGTAATGTATATAGCCTAATAATATTAATCATCTAAATATAAGCGCTTCTGTGAATTACGTAGCTGCTTCTGGCTACACATAATAATATAGATATAGTCAATTGTCTCCTTATTTGCTTTGTCCAATAGCATCAGATGTCGAATGTTTGATAAAGCGGCGGAAAATGTGATATAGGCCTACTAATTTGATATAATAAAACATGACGAATTGATGATATACGTTTCATTTGATTCCCTCAGATTATTTTCTACCAATTTTTTTTTCGCTAATGTTTGATTTTGTAATATTATAATATATTAAATCAGAGCGGGAGTAATAAAGGCAAAGGAACTCGAAGTGGCGGCGGCGGTGGCAGCAGCTGCGGGGTGGACTCGACGGCCGGGACGCCGCCCAGCGGGAGCGGCAACAACGGCAACGGTGGCAATGGCAACGGGGCCGACAAGGAGAGCAAGCAATACCAGACGGCCGGCTCCCGGTTCACCATCTACAAAGTCAACAAGGCCAGCCGCAAGAAACGCGAGAAATCATCGGCCAAAAAAGAGCGCAAAGCCACTAAAACGCTGGCCATCGTCCTCGGTAAATCATTCATCCCCAACAGCAGCCAATCTAATATATAATCCATTTCACATTACAAATCTATTACCAAATGCAAATATATGCAAGTAGAGCTAGATGGAATAGAAGATGAGGATGGCACGTGGGAAGCTTATAGATATATGACCGACATATTAGCTATTCATAAGAGACTGTCTGCACGTGTGTTTCTATACAGTCTTTTGTTTTTTAAAAGTGCTAATGAAGGAATGGCGGGAAAAGCCTAGACTTTCAAACTCGTATAGAAAAGAACAGCAGCATTTATAGACGAAGGGAGTTCATCAAACTTGTGATGTGAACTCGGGTGATGACGGGGTGAAAAGTTGGTTCATTAGCGATCGTGTGTGCTGTATACATATACACGTCGGCTGTATATAAAGTATATAATACTGTACCCTATCCTATACAAGGCGGCTCAGCTGGGTATATAATTTCATGGAAATGTTTTTTTTTTTTAATTCGTGGGATTGAAACGAACGAACCTCTTGCTGCGCGCTCTGCTGATTGCCCGAGTGTCTTCGTTGTATCTAAACTTTTTGGTCGGAGGCAGGAGGGGGGGGGGGATGAAGTAACTTGTAACGAGTCACTATATACTTTTTTCTTCCATATGTCTGATTGTGTGTTTTATTTTTTTCTTTATCTCTTATTATAAAATAAAACAACCCCCAAATGAAGGTGTGTTCCTGATTTGCTGGGTCCCTTTCTTCACGTGCAACATCTTGGACGCCATTTGCACCAAGTTCGAGCGCGACTGCCAGCCGGGCGGGACGGCCTTCCAGCTCACCACTTGGCTGGGCTACGTCAACTCGTTCATCAATCCCGTCATTTACACCATCTTCAATCTCGAGTTCCGCAAGGCCTTCAAGCGCATCCTCGTCTGCGCTGATTGATTCTCTTGTTATGTCTGATGTGATGTGTGTTTTTGTTGTTGTTTGTTTGTTTTTCATTTGATTTGGTTAAATAATAATTTTATTTTTTTAAAAATTGGGGGAATACATTTTGACCGTGACGTCTAATAATATAGTGAATAAATATTTCAAATTGTCTCAAATCAACCATAAAAAATCTATAAATATATATATAATTCTCATTTTTGGAGAGACGTATATTATAATTATACATATACTATTTACAATAACATCATCCTCGACGATATATATATATATATTTGTATAAATTCAATCATTGTTATTCTTTCGGAAAAAATAATTAGAAGACGAAAAATTGAACACAATAACAAAAAGAAATGTTTTTTTTTTCTTTTTTTTCACTGACGATGATGTTATATAAAACATGATTCGATTGCTGTGAATTTGTATTCGTGTGTATATTATCATATATATATAGTACCGTGCATCATTGCTCATATACTTCCGCCACCGGTTCTATATATATAATATGTTATATGATTGTTGTTAATTGGACATTTTTTCAATCTGTCGGGGTTCATTTATTTCAATTTTTGTTGTCTTTGTAAAAATTCTAAACTTAAAAAACAAATTTCGACAATAATTCAAATTTAATGAATTCGAATCATTTGGGTCATATTATGCAAAGGGTCGTGGTCAAACTCTTTGGATAATATAATAAGGGTATTAAAAAATATTGGCGAAAGGACTACAAAATTTAATTTCCAACAAATTATCAATGTATCATAATTATAATTGTATAATTACAAAATTCAAAGAAAAACACGAATTTATAAAATCTTCGTTAATATCTATACATAATAATTCTTTCCTCGTCCCACCGTCTATGCTGTGTATACCCGTGCGATATTCGTTCGTCACGCCCATTCGTTTATATATAAAATAATCATCACCTCTCTCATTTTGATTGTTCATTTATACATCGTGTTTGATCAAATTCTGTGTGAGTGTGGACCCCCACCCCCCCAACCCCCCGCATAATCCTTCCAACATTTTAATATGAAATAAAAACACAAAAAATAATATATATATATATTTATATATATTCTTTCTTCCCGTATTCTGTGGCTCCGTGCATGATTCTTATATAACATCTAATAACATTACACTAGACCCCCCCCCCACCCCACACATACCTCGACCGATTGCTGTTGAGTTGACAAAAAAGATACAAAATCTCCTCCTTTATACCCCGCCCAGACATTGTATAGATTTATATAAATAACACGAAAATACAATATTTAATGAACGAAGTAATATACATGTAGATTTTTATTTCGCCTAAAGGATAAAATATTTGGACACCAATTCAAATTCGCTGCTTCTTTGTTGTTCAAGTAGATTTAGATCGCGTCGATTTATTCCGCGAATACATCAGACGAACACAGATATATCTGCTGGCTCTATATATACACCGATATATACACAACTCTGTCAACGACAGTAGCTAACAGAAGTAATAGACAGTGACTTTGTATGCTGCTGTTGCTCGTCCAAAACCGAGCAACAGCGAACGCGAAGACCGAAGAAGAGCCACGCCAATAATAAAGACGACAATTACATGTGTATAGACTCTTCCCCCTGCATAGCCATACAACACACGCAGAATATGCTGCTGTCTCTTGCAGATATATATATTCCGTATTTATATTATCTTCGTCTCCAGCAGCTTTTTCGCCTTCTTTGTCTGATTTTTTCTTTTCATCTGTCACCGCCTTTAGGCTACGTCTAAATTGCGTATAGGCTATCCAGCATACATACATATGAACGCACACGTATATAGAGAGATGCGGCAATGTGTGCAACTGATGTCAGCCAAGCGCGGCCGTGCTGCTGCTAGATATTATATAATAATGCGTCAGCGTCAGCACACACATAGCACAGCAGGGTGCTCTTCTTGTCGACATATTGAAACATCACCACACGCGGAGCAGCGCAGATATATAGCCTAAACGTTGCTGCTGCTGGCCCATTCACCGCACAGTTTCTTTTTTCTTTTTTTTTCCATCCATAGCAGCCGCAAACAATCGCAAGGGACTTTGGCTGCTGTGCTGAGCAAGCGGCTTTCATGTCTATACATAATGTAAAGGCAGCAGCAACTTTATATATATACATATACACAAAATGGGAACTAGCCTATAATATTATAGAGAGAGAGAATTATATGCTGCGCTATTTGATTTTATGTAGCCTATATGGCAGCACATCCATATATATATCTCCTGTCTGCCACAGAGATGTACAGAGCTGCTTTGTTCGCAGTTTTTTTTTTAATTCTTAACAAAAATTCCGGCAATTCTAAATATATCTCCTTATTTGAGTAGGCTATATTATAATAGGCTATATAAAGCTGAAATTTCTTATTTTGTTTTTTCGCCTTTAGCTATATAGATTTATTTGTCAGCTGAAACAGCTGGAAGGATGCTGCTGTATAAGCATGTATTACAGTAAAAGCTATATATGACATTTATATATAGTATGGATAAATATATATAATTCTTGGTATATATACAGCTTCGTCTGCTACACCTACTGTGTTGTGCTTCTCTGTGCTCTCGCCAAATTGGATATTTTTAATTATTTTTGGTTTGTTTTCTTCAGAAGTCTTTGATTTAACTCATTTGTGAGTGTTTCAGGGCTCTGTAGAACACATTTTTTTCCAGAAATCATATTTAATTCATATCGTCTTTCTCATTGCCATTTTCACTCATAGTTCCCCTCCCTCTATCATCTGTCAAACCGAGCTGTCAGTGGCCTGACTTCCCTTTTTTTTTCAATTTTCTTGCCTCTCTTATTTCTATATATCTTGATCCTCTCTACTGCCTCTCTCGTATCCCATTATCGTATCATATTGTCTATTTTCGTATTTATTTATTGTCTTTTTCCATAAATTTAGGTTCTCTCTCTCCCACTTGTTCTGTCTTTGGATCAGCATAGGGAATATAAAAACAGTGATTTCACCCTGTTAATTGTAAGTTGCGGAGTACTTTTTCAAGTTTTTTAAAGCAGGAAGTGTGTGGTATTGATTCCACCCCGTCCGGACTGGTTATAAGCACAACCGAAAAAGGCTTGGTCCCCTTGGGTTTTAGCTCTTTGAGCTTATCCCCGGTGATCTCTCTCGTCCTCCCTGAGCGAGTAGCACGACCGGTGCTCAATCCGTCCTTGTGTCGTGGGCTTCCGTGGAAGTGCCGGAAACCTTTTGGTGGAGACCTTGGGGGGTTTTGGGCGCTGGTCACTCTGCTCATGCTCTGTGTGAGGGGGGGGAAGGAACCGAGGGTAGTCGTAGTCTTCTTCTGACGCCTTGTCCGTCATTGAACTCCTCCCAGTGTCGAAGAGGATCTCCTGCACTTCTTCTTCTTCCTTCTTTTTCTTTTGGCCCTGTATCTATTCGTCGCCTACCACAGTCCCACAGTCGTATTTTAGCCTCCGTAATCCCAGATGAGCCAGACTCAGTCCATGGACGAGTCTGATAGTGGGGCCTCCGAGCCCCCAGGCAGTAACAGGCAATGTAAACATTGCAAGAAAGTGTTCCAAATCGTACACAATGGTCATCGCTGTTGCTCTGAGGATTGCAGGAAGGCTAGTCATGCTCAAAGGAGACAGTCGGCCAACATGTCAACGGACCCAGCTAAAAATCGAAAGAAAAGGAAGAATGATAGTCGTTCCCCCGGTGTCTCTGATGCCAGCAACGTAAAGAAAGCCAAGGCCGATTCTGTCCGTGCCTTTCTTGCCGATCTTTCTGTAGACACTATCAACTCACTTAAGAAGGCTGACTTGATTTCTCGCCTGCGTTCTTCTGTAGATCTACTAGAGACCCAGCTTCTTTTGATTAGGGAACTTGAACTCACGGTTTCTCGACTTGACGAAGACCATGTTTCTGATCTTGAGTCCAAAATCGTGCGCCTTAGTGATGATCTGGAAAATCGGGATGACCAAATCAAGACCCTTGAGGAAAATGCTGTCCAACTCAAGGTTTGTTTTGCTGATCATGTTTTGAGCCTCCAACAAGCCCGCCTACCGGGTTTTGATGGACCATCCTCCTCTGGTCCGTCCGCTCTTGGCCCATCCTATGCATCTGTTGCCCGTGGCAACCTTTCTGGCTCTGTTTTGGTGGCCAAGTGTGCTGACGATTCGGCACCTCCCTTGAATGTACAAGCAGTCGAGGACTTATTGGACACCAAGAACAGTGGTCTAATTCCCTCCCACGTGCGGTACAAGAACAACAAATTGTTTGTCACTCTTGACAACGAGGTTGCCGTAGCCAAAGCCGCGGATATTCTCAACAAGAAGCCTGAGTTCCAGGCTCGTTTTGATACTGCTTCAAAACTTAACGTTCTTTTTCCTGTAGTGGCCCTTTTTGTCAACGTTTCTGATACGGTCAGTTTGCACAGAGAGTTGGAACACCGCAACCAACTGCTGAGAGATCAGATCCAGTCGGTTAAAGTCATTTATACCAAACCCCACACATCAGAAGGGCATGTTAAGATCTTTCTTCGCTCCAGGGCAGCCAGAGACACCATTTTGCTCAGGGGGAAAGCTTCGATTCTTGGCACGAACCACAGAATTGTTCCTGTAGACCTTGACCGAGAGGTTAGACGCTGCTTTAAGTGTCAGGTGTATGGCCACACGCAAAAATTCTGCCCGGCTGCCACTCCCGCCTGCGGTAGATGTGCTTTGCATCACCAAACCTCGGATTGCGTTAACCCCTCCGCGTTGAAATGTGTAAACTGCGGTGGCTCCCACCGCTCTGGAGACAAACTTTGTCAGGAGCAGATCAAAGCAGTGGCACGGTACAGAGCCTTCCTAGACTCTCATGTGTAACGATTCTGCTTCGTCTCTACCCAAGAACGTTCTCCCCCCCAACCGTATTAGATGCATCCAGATTAACCTCCATCATTCCAAGTTAGCGTCGGCCACTCTGGCTCAGACGGTGCTGGACCTTGATATCGATGTAGTCTTAATCCAAGAGCCATATGCCTACTCAGCCGAGACCCCAGTCGTTGCTAATATCCCACCCGGTTTCTCGGCATTCCACCGTCTCTCCAATGACCACGCGTATGGCTCGGCTATCCTAATCAAGGACTCCGTTTCAGCTGCAGGCAACCTAAACGAAATGCATCTCTCGAATTTCGCATCCTGTGTTGAACTTCACTCAAAATCGGGCCCGCTGCGTTTCGCTTCTATCTACCTTCGTCCCTCCATCTCCGACTTCCCCAGCACCGTTCAATCCATCTTTGATGCTCTTTCCTCGCCCTACTCGGTTTTCGGCCTGGACTCCAACGCTAAAAACCGAGTTTGGAACAGCTCGGTTAATGACAGACGGGGTGAAGATCTGGAAACTCTTATTTTTGCCTCTGGCCTAAACATCGCTAATAGGCTTTGCGATGAGCTGGAATTTGTCCCTGGAGGCACAGCGTTTGTTGACCTCACCCTGACCGGATCTCGCCTGTTCATCTCTCGGTGGGCTTTTCTGGCGATGCCATCTCTCTCGGACCATCCGTATATTTACTTTGAGGTCGACTCGCCTGATTTCACTCCCAAACCTAAAGCTCATTCTAACCGACCTATACCTTCTCTGTCCAACATGAATCTGAATCTGTACCGTTCCAAATTGCTTGCTGTCTCGACGACCTGGCCTCGCTCTCTTACGTGTACTTCCGAATCAGAAGTCGAGGAACACATTAACGTTCTAGTCACCTCTATGCACTCGTGCGCGCAGGCGGCTAAAACTTTTCGGCCAGTGCTGCCGAGAGCGAAATCCATGCCCTGGTGGTCCAGGGAACTATGTGCACTCCGCTCAAAAACTCGCTCTCTATACAGAGCCTGGTCTGCCCAAAAGTCTCATCTCCAAAATAAACTGAACTATTGCCAGAGCAAAGCCAGCTACCAGAAAGCCCTGCGCTCTGCAAAGTGTGCAGAATGGGCCAAACTCAGGCTATCCGCCTCATCCAGCGACACGTTCCGCGCCCTATCTCCTTTCATGGGCAAATCTAAGTCTATTCCCCTCCCAAGAAAACTGCTCGTCGACGGCAAGCTTTCGTCTGACCCTGCAACCATTGCGAAAGGTTGTGCCAGTCACTTTTTCCCAGTTGAGCCTCCTTCTAACTCTTACCACCTAGAACTAGAGGCCTCCGTCGTCCGCTCACTCTCACTCCCCGTCTATGACCCCCCGCCTGTCATCTCCGACTGGGAGCTAGAGGCGGCTCTGCGATCTCTGAACCCAAAAGCTGCCCCCGGATCTGATGGCATCTCTGCTGAGTTACTCATTCTCAGTCTACCGGAAATTAAGCTCTATCTTTCAGCGATTCTTAACGCTTGCTTGCAGCTGCGCGTCTTTCCTTCCACCTGGAAGCGATCAAAGGTAGTGGTAATTGGCAAACCCAACAAGATGGACTATACCAGCTTAAACAGCTTCAGGCCTATCAGTCTGGTGTCTAATCTTGCGAAGATTTTCGAGAAAGTCGTGCTTGGGCGCCTGCTCTGGTTCGCAAACTCCCACGACTGGCTAAACGACTGCCAACATGGATTCAGAGAAAATAGATCTACGGACTCAGCAGCTCACTCTTTTATTTCCTTCATTGAATCAGCTTTCTCAGAGAAAAAGGTCGCAGCCGCTGCTTTCCTAGACATCAAGAGTGCGTTCGACTCGGCCTGGCACCCAGCTATTATTGCAGCGCTTTCCAGCCGTGGCTGCCCAACCTATCTTGTCAACATAATCTCCAGTTTCCTTAAGAACAGGTCGGCGGTTCTCTCCATTGGCGATTTGTCCTCTGAGCACCCCGTGAGCCTTGGCTGTCCTCAGGGAGGAGTGCTATCTCCTTTCCTATGGAACGTCCTAATTGACGATATTTTTAAACTCTCCTTCCCTCATTTTCCAGTCAAAATGGGCGGTTTCGCTGACGACCTCGCGATCGCCACGACTCACAAAGACCCTCTCGTGGCGACCAAAAATTTGCAGACCGTCTGCGATCACATGGGGGCTTGGCTGGAATCAAGGAAACTCCAGCTAAATGCGGGCAAAACGGTGTTCATGATTTTTGCCCGAAAGAGTTCACCCGGGTCGAGCGAGCCACTTGTTTTATCCATAAAGGGGGTTCAGATTGCCCCTTCACTTGATGCCTCTTATCTTGGTCTTACTTTGGACCCCAACCTGAAATGGCACAGACATCTACAAGGGAAAATCGTGTCGGCCAAGCGGGCCATGTTTGCTGCCAATAGCTGTATTCGCCAAACCTTCGGCTCCGATGGCCATCGCCTGCGTTTTTTATATTCCACAGTGGTTGAGCCTATTTTCTCCTATGGCGCCTCGGTCTGGATCTCTGCGATAAGAACTAAAGCAGTTGTAAAAAAACTCAGATCCTTTCACCTTTCGCTCTGTCGTATGATTACTGGTACATTCAGATCAGCCCCCTATTCATCCCTAGTTCTTCTTTCCAACCTCCTTCCTATTGAACTCAGACTACTGGAAATTGCGGCGTGTCGTTTTATCTCAGTCCCTGCTAACGCCCCTTTTGCAAGCTCTGCCAAAGAGATCATCTGTAAACATCTCCCCTCCCTGGCTGTCTCTCCAAAAACTGAACTCTCTAGCTTGCCACACTCGGCAAGTCATCCTCCATGGAATCTAAAAATTTGCAGCTCCACCATCCCCTCTGTAATGGTACCGTTGCTTCCAAGTGTCCCCGGCACTCTCCAACTTTTTGTCGCTACCTTTTGCTCAAGTTCCAACCCCAGTTTTGCCGTCGTGGCCACTGACAGCTTAGGAATCAAGTCTGTGTATGAGGCGTCCCTTCCAAGCTCAATCTCACATCGCCAGGCTAGCTGTATCTCACTTCTAAAAGCCTTGAAATTCATACAGGCCTCACAACCTTCCTACTCATCCTGCAACCTATTCCTGTCTGCCAGCTCATCCATTCTTCTCCCTGCGACTCCTCTCTACCCAGAAGAAGTTACGGCTCTGGTTTCTCTCTCAGCCCTAGGCCCTTTCTGCCATCTGTTTCTTGCGGCCCATCCGTCGTCGGCCGGATTCCTCCTTGCTGTAAGCCGGGCGAAATTTACGTCTATTTGTTTGATGGTTCTCCCCACCTTCTCCCCCAAGTTCTGGAAAAATTCCGTCAAAGATCATCTTCTCGCTGTGTGGAACAATGAGTGGATGACCGCGAAATCCGGGTCTACCACTCGCAGCTTTTTTCCCGACGTATTTGCCGCCCGCTCCCTCCTCATGCTGAGGTCAAACGTATTGGCCAACCAACTTATTACAGGCCACTGTCGCCTCAATCACCATCTTTTTCGCCTAGGATACGCTACAGCCACCTCTTGTGATTGTGGTTGGCCAGATGAAAACACCTTTCACTTTTTGTTTGATTGCCCAAGGTTCTCATCTCTCAGAGGAAAGCTGATCTCGGCGTGCGTGACCTCCAAGGTCGTTTGGCCCCCTCCACTACTGGCTCTCTCCCAGTCTAGCCTCATCTGGAACGCCTTCATCCGCTACCTGTCCAAGACGAAGCGGCTGTGCAGCAACGCGAGCCCCGTTTTCAGAACCATCCAGGAACATACCCCCATGCCCAACGCAGGGCTCGGAAGGCTTCCTTCCGCTTTGCCTCTGTCTCTCGCTGGGGTCTAGGCACCCTCGGCAGTTGCCGCGCTGGCTCCTGATTCGCAGACCGGTGCTGCTCATCTAGGCTGCCGGCGCCCAGCCTCTAGCCGAAAACTCTCTGTTTCTTAAATCTGCCCATCTCGCGAATCTCTCAGCCCCACAGTCTTGTTTAACCACAGGCTCTGGTTGTTTCCGCGTTTGTGTGCTCCTCCCTAATTCGTTTGCTCCTTTCGTTTAACCACAGGCTCTGGTTGTTCCGCGTTTGTGTGCTCCTCCCTAATTCGTAGCTCCTCGCAACTTTACCGCCTCACTCCTATAAACGGAGGCGCTGGGCGGCAAATAGTGTCGAGTTGTGCGCTTTCCCCCAGCAAACGGGGTGGCGCCGGCATCCGACCTAGGTCTCGGCTACACCCGGTGCCCACATCTATAAACGGTGGCGTCTGGCGCCGGGGCTGTTCGGGCTAGGGAGAGGGGGGGCCAAGCTGGTCCTCTTTCCCTTTCTGCCCGTTTTACAACAGTAGCTTGCGGCCGTTGCTTTCCCCTTTAGTTTTGTGCCTCAGGTCTGTTTTCCAAATTTTTTTTGACAAGCTTTTACTGCCCTCTTTTCCTTCTCTCTCTGTATACTCCCTAACTGTGATATCACTCCGTCTCGCTAATACACTGGGCCATACTCGGTCACCGAGTCCATGCCCTTTTATATATATCTTTAATATTATTATGCATCTTTGCTTTATTTCCAGGGAAGAAGGAGACGAGTGCTGGGATTCCACAAATGAATAATCTAAATAATATTATTCCTCTGCTGGCATCTGTCAAAATATGCCGAAACTTGAACATATTAGAGCGCGTCATATATTCAACTTTTCAAGAAAATCTTGAAGCTGCTATATGAATACTATAGAGGTATATATCCGAAGAATTGCTTGTTCCGAAGAAAACTATTACACAGCACATAGGCCTAATGAAAAATCTCAAGACGATCTAATAAATTGAGCTTCTTCTCCTTTTCAATTCTTCAACTAATCTAAGATACTGTCGAGCCATTTCGACTTCTACCTATATATACTCGATATAATATGTATTATATAATATCCAGCACGATGGTAAAACGACGAGCAACATTTCTCAACAAGTGGAAAAGGAAAGCATATCCTAAATTATATATCCAGCATGCTCCAATATTATAGTGACTATTATATCTATGCTCAACTAACCGGCTTTCATTTTTGCTGCTGTATATAGAAATAAATTGATAGAATATATATGCCTATATAGAATTCCTCGCGCTATAGATGTTGCGAGTATAACATCACGGCAGCCGCCTCAACAATATGGCCAACGCAAATAGCCTACTTGAGATGTGTAGGCTATATAAGGATAGCATGTATAAAATACAAGACGGAGAATATATATACTGTACATATTATATACAGCGCAACAAATCCTCCTTTAACGTGACGCATCAGTCTGCTGTGATGCTCAACAGCTAGAAGCCAGCTGTTTTTATTTCCAGGAACCGCATACATAGAAAAGTACAGCATGTAGGCCTACAGCATGTACAGCGGACTATAATATACCTACTAGATATCTAATATTCTGTATACATAGGCCTACGTGATCAGTTTCTTTCGAAATGCAATAAAAGTTGATTGTTTATAAGCTTATTAAACAGTAGCCTATCACATTTTCCTTATAGTATAGCTACAATGCTACATACTGTATATATACTTAATTCTTTTCTTTTATATATAGGCTAGGTATTAGGTATATATCCGCCATTCACTATATAGCCGTCTTCCCCAATTAGGCTACCGTCGTTGGATGCACTGCATTATACTATTGACAGTATATATATATAGGCTAAATAATAGCCGCGCATCCAGCAGCACAGCAGCCGCCGGATAAATAGAAACAAACGACTATCACACAGCAGCGGTAACATACTTAATTTCCAGTATGTTAGTAGGTTAAAAGTACTGAATTTGTCAAGTAGGGCTTTTTTCATACTTAATTTGGAAAATTTCCTACTTGAAATATTTTTTAACGTACTTACAACTCATTTTCATACTTGCAAGCACTATCTGTTTTAAATATCAAGTAGTTTAGGGAGTTGTAAGTATGTTCAACTATTTGTAAGTATTGTAAATTTGTAAGTATATTGGACGAACATACTTATACCTATTTTTCATACTTATTTTCGTCGTATACATACTTAAACAGCTAATAACATACTTGTACTTTGTACTTGTACTTTTGCTCACTTTTGAAATTTGATTGAGCTTAGCCTATATATATCGACTACTGGATTCAACTTGTTAGTCGACGAGGCTAGTGATCCCACGTCCATTGAAGATGTTGTTATTGCTAGTAGTAACACAACTGATGGCGTCAGGGCTGGTCTTGAACAATCATCAGCTGAAGATAGGCATGATTTTGATCACGAACAACAACCCCAACATTTTGGCCAGCAAAATTTGGTTCCTGCTGCTCATCGTGAAATTGAATCCCTCCTTTTCACTCATGGTGCTGCGTTTAGTGAATTTGAATGGGAGGCTGGCTTGCTACTTATGTTGCGACAAAGATATTTCCTGACCTACGAGGCCCTGCTCTTTGTTTCTCAGTCCATCCATGAGCATTATTCAAGAAATATGGCCATCGTTCAGGTAGAACTCTAGAATACATGTAAACCACTTGTTTAAGGAATATAACTCCTTTTTTTCATTAATTGTAGGAAAAATTTGCTGCCCTATTTATATCTACTGAAGGAACTGGTATTAGTACCGAGTTTAAAGCAGCTTTCCTGTAAATCATTTTTGTGAAAAAAATGAATAAGGGCACATGCTCGCCGCTTTAGGAGAGAAAATTGAATATAATGTTTGGACATAAAAATCTCTAAGTCCTAAACCCCCCCGTTGATTCATAACGGTTATTTAATTAGTTAAATCATATCAAGAATGGCACAGCGGATCAGCATCTGACTGTGATGCGAGAGACCCGTGTTCGATTCCTACAGAAGGCTTTTCTTTTATTCAAGTATGTTGGAGGCACATACTTACATGCTTACTCGTTACTTACAAAATGTAAGTTTGAAAAAACTATTTAAGTATGTTAAGCTCGTAAGTAGTTTCGTCTTGTAAGTAATCCTGGCCCACTAAAGTATGTTAAGGTAAGTATTCTACCGCTGCTGTGCACTCGCGGTGGCATCAGAGCTGCTGCTCCCGATGTTTTGTACATCTATAAACGAATGGAAAATAAAAACACGAATGAAAAAAAGGGGAAATATATACATCTATCTACGTATATCTAGCCTATATAACCAGCAGCAAAGAGAAATTGTTTGCCAACATCAGCTCTCGGCTCACAGCAGCAGTTCGAGAAAGAATAGAGCGCCGTGTGCTGCTGCTGTTTATTCTTTCGGCACGGCACAGCAGCGCAGCTATATAGCAGTCGTCACATAACGCATCGATGCTTTCGCGGTTGCTGTCTATTCAAACACAGGAGCAGCAGATTGCGACGACAAATACAGCAGCACCACCTACATACAGTCGTGGCTGAAAGTTTGTATACCTTGTGCTCCAAAACCCGCCTTTTTACTCTGTATTGGCGGATAGTTTTAGCCTATCGCAAAGAAAAGGGGGTGTTATTTGTTCAAATTTTTCTTTTATTACCCAAACCCCTCTACCCATTTTTACTTATCCCTTCCTGTTAGCATCCATTACTATTTTACCGCAATGCTGAAAATGGTTAAGCAACCTTAATCATTCTTTACGTACAATTCCCCATACAAAATAAAGAAATTTCAAGGTAGCCTATGCATTCGTTTGTCATTGAATTTATTCAATATTCAGTCATGTCGCCATTTAACTCAAGAACTCTAGCTAATCTGGTTGGCATTGATTCAATCAAACTTTGCCAATAAGCTTGATTGTTTTCCATTACTTCCCAAAATTGAAAAATCCAATCATACACGTCTTCAGCATTGTTGACTTCCATCTGGCCCATATTGCGAACCATAAAGCCCCAGAAGTTTTCGATAGGATTTAAATCTGGGCTGTACGCCGGCCACCAAAGAGTCTTGATGCGATGCTCCTCTAGAGCCTCTCCTCTTAGCCAGTCTTGAACTATCCTTGCTTTGTGACTGGGACAACTAAAAAAAAAATTATTTTGTATTAGTTTTATCATTATTTGTTCCTTTTTAACCCTTTCCTTATTACCCATCATGCTGGAAAAAGCGGAATTCATTAACATCGTCGGCTACGGCTGGAAGCGGAAACTTTTGGACGGCGAACGGCCGCATTTTTGTTTTTAGTATTTCAAGATATTGCCTACTTTCCAGTTTACCTTCAATCCTATGCAGCACTCCTGGGCCGTCGTACGTTACACAGCCCCATACATTCACCGATTTTCTGGTTGACCAGAGGTTGCGCGCAAGATTCGCGGAATCATTCCGAGTTCCATCCATCCTTCTGACGTATTGCGGGGGGCGGCCGGAAGACACGAACGTTTTTTCGTCGGACCAAATTACTTTACGCCAAAAATCCAAGTTATAATGAATGTGTTCTCTTGCAAATTTTATGCGATTTGCTCGATGCGTTTCCTTCAAAAAGTTTTTGACACTTGGAGTTCTCGCATGAAGGCCGGCCTCTAATAAGCGGCTTCTCACGGTACGGTTGGAGATATTAAATGCTTCCGCCGTCTCTCTTATCTCTTCCGACGTGTCAAAGGGACTTATGATAGCTAATAAAAAGAAAAATTCAAATCGAGCGAACAAACAAAATAAAAAAATGTGGCTCCGTTACCAGCCGCAACAATCCTCTGGTCACAGGCTTCGTCAGTTTCACGTGGTCTTCCACTACGATTCCTCACTTTAAAGCCAGCATTTCCCTCATTTCTAAATCTAGTAATCCACTTGTAAACGGTTGCTTTTGTCCGACGAAGAATTTGAGAAATTTCGCGAACGGTGTGGCCACTTAAATGATATCCGATTATCATTCCTTTCTCAGCTTCACTCAAGCGCGGGGTCTGAATGCCGTTATTATTCATGTCGATACTTCCCAGTTTAGACTGATGAATGGTGACCTGATTGCCATTTAAGTTAAAAAAGGTTGCTTAACCATTTTCAGCATTGCGGTAAAATAGTAATGGATGCTAACAGGAAGGGATAAGTAAAAATGGGTAGAGGGGTTTGGGTAATAAAAGAAAAATTTGAACAAATAACACCCCCTTTTCTTTGCGATAGGCTAAAACTATCCGCCAATACAGAGTAAAAAGGCGGGTTTTGGAGCACAAGGTATACAAACTTTCAGCCACGACTGTATATAGACAGCATATATAGTGTATATAGTGTGTGTGTATAGATACTGCTGCTGCGGTGAACGCTATCGAGCATAATATACAAAAGAAAAAGACAAGAAAAGAAATCGCTGTCTTTTATTCTTACACAGCCGCGTTAAACTGCTTATTTTACCGATTTCCAGTACCTACACACCCCTAACAGTTTCAGTACCCTTCAGTATGGTACTGAAACGCAATTCAGTATTTTACTGTACTTGCTTAAGTTCAATTTTTCTACTAACCATTCATTTGCCTACTTTTTACGTTATTCTTAGCGAAACTGTTAGTAGGCATAGTTCTGTTCAGTAGGTCGGTCCAGCAGTTTATAAAGATTTAGTTAGTAGTCTGAAAAATACAGTATGTTCAGGTAGGGTTAGTAGTTTGATTTTAAAAAGTAATCAATAATAAAAGCAATGTAGGTTATAGCTAGTAGTTTCTAAAAATGTAGTACTTTTGTTATAAGTAGTGTGAAAAATTCAGTATCTTTGATCACTAGTTCAGAAAGTTCAGTAGGAAAAGGGGTTAGCAGTTTGACTGAAAAAAGTAATCAGTTGTAGGTTAGTCACATACAAAACTGTAAGTATGTTTTCACATCATTGCGGTTTAGTAGGTTACAAGGAATAAGTAGTATTAGTTAGAATAGTGGCATGACTTTGCTCCGAGCTGATTTGTTTTATTAGTGAGCTATAGCGCAACCTCATATACTATCAATTAGTGATCTATTGTTCAGACTAAAATGGCTGCTAAATGTACCGCAGTCAAGTGTCAAATGTGTCCCCAGTTAATCGATTTGACAACTCCAATAAATTTTTTCCACCACATCTGAGTATTCCACTATTTTTCGTCCAATTTTTCAGTGCAGTGCAAGTATCCGAATTGCAACCAGACTTACTTAGTGTACAATTCATTCAAGGTCCACTGGCATAAAAAACACGGGAGTGTTTTAAATCTACAAAACCATGTGTTAGATAACGGTAATCATACATTAGTTTATACTAAAATGGCAGCCTAAAAATTTCTATGTTAATTGTACCACATTTGAAAATTTATTTCAGCCAATGTTCTTGAACCAGAACTTCAGACTGGTGACGCAGAGCAAAGTAATTTGGAAGACACAGAAGCGATAACAAACATGGACTTGGAAGACAGTGATGACAGTTCAAATTTTCTCCGTCATTCTGCAAGTTTGGAATGCATGGCAGATGCTGCTGCAATTTGGAATCCAACAAGTGTAACTGATGTTGAATGGGAAGCAGCCGCATTATTGAGACTCAGGCAACAGTTCTATTTGCCATTTGAGGCACTGCTGTGTGTTTCTGACGCCATTCATCAACATCACGACAAGAAATTACAGCAAGTAAAGGTAATTTATTTAAAATCAGTAATAATTGTTTGTGAAATTAACAAGTTCATCTTCTGTACTCTACCATCTTACAGGAGCAGCTCATACCTCTTATCAGTGATGAAACAACTCAATCACCTGCATTTCATACCATTTTCAACAAGTTGGGAGGTGAGGAAGACCTGACACGTTATCGACTAGAATCTATCTGGAAAAACTCATTCCCAGCCATCATGCCTATTGCTGTAATACTTAACGAAGGGAATCCTTCCTTTGAATGGGCTACAGATGCCCAGGGAAAATGTCTTTTGAAAGAAATCTACAAAGAGGGGTATCTCATTCCATTTTTGTAGCAGCTACAACAACTATTGGGTAGGATTTGACTTGGCTAGTCAACAACACAAGCCAAGGTATAAAAATTATTTACACGATAGCTACTCAGTTGTTCATTTGTGTTTATTTTATAGATCACTGAGATCATATCACCACTGTTAGATGGAACACCTTTAGTTGCTGTAAAGATGCTGCCAGCTATCCAGCTAATGTTGAAGGCATGCAGTCTCAATCGATCATCATAAACTAGTTATTGCCAACATCAGTGATATTGTTTGTACCAAACACACTCAGGCAACATGCCTTAGTGTGAACTGAGTTCATTGTAAGTGCCCCTCCAATAACTCAGTGCAATTTTAATGTGGTGATTTTATACTTTTTTAATTAAGTTCATTTGTACTTAAATAGGAGTTTTTATTTTATTTATTATTTTGTTATTTCACATTTTCATGACATGGCAACGTCATGAAAATTTGCACATTTCAAACATATCGGCAACGTTTAGTGTGTCAAAGACGCTCATTTCTCCTAGCACTTCACGAGAGCACTTCTCTCGTGGTGAAACCGTGAAATAGTGTTTTATTAATGTGAAATAAGAAGCCGTCAAGTCGATATTCGGTAAGCATTCTTATCTGATTCTGTGCTTGTTACTTAAATTTAGCTTTTGCTTTCCTCGTAGAAATTTTCCGTCACATAAAAGTTCCAAACTCTTCATCTATGCGATGGACATCACTCAGTGGAGTGCTTCTGAAGTTAGGCAAGCTTTGGAAGCAGAAGGCTTTGAGTTGGATATCTGCAAAACCTTTGTGTGAGTTTTTAATTTACTCGTAGTGAGTCTTTCAATTAAGCTGCTGTATTTTTCTCATTTCAGGTACGCTCAGAGAATCTCAATCCAACATGTTCAAGTCAAGCTGAGACAGTGAACACCAATGCTGACAAAGTGAGTCTTTAATTTACTCGTATTGAGTCTTTCAATTAACCTGCTATATTTCTCTAATTTCAGGTACGCTCAAAGAATCTCAATCCAACATGTTCAAGTCAAGCTGAGACAGTGAACACCAATGCTGACAAAGTAAGTCTTTAATTTACTCGTATTGAGTCTTTCAATTAACCTGCTATATTTCTCTAATTTCAGGTACGCTCAAAGAATCTCAATCCAACATGTTCAAGTCAAGCTGTTATTGTTGGGGGTTTATTATGTCATCAACATGCAATATCCCGCCATGTATGGAGTTCTGGATGTTATCGATCGCTGTTGCTTGACTGCCGACACCAATGCTACCACTAGAAAGAGATCAAAGAAACAAGAGCCACAAGCTATGGCAAAATTTTGGAAATCGTACAACCGTTTTGTAGACGGAATGTAAGTGCTGTTATGTTTATGTCGTTCAGTTTTTTGTTTTAAACTTGCACTTAGAAAACTTTTCTTGAATACGTGCTGACAACCTGAATAAACAATAACAAGAAGCAAGTTCACGACATTTTAGTGGGTTTAAAATGTTTTAGTAGGTTTGAAATTAGTAAGTAGCTACTGCTACGAAGGTGCCAAACCATTTCAGTAGGATCCACTCCCTTACGGTAAGTGTGGAGAAACTTCTGAAATGAATGCCGTCTGTTAAGGGGTCAACAATTTTTAAGTAGGGTGGGCGTAATAAAAGTAGAAAAGAATTGTTAGTGGTTCAGTTTATTTTAAGTAAGCTTTTCACCGGATAGTGGTGTCTTATAGAATTAGTAAGGCAAGTAAAAAAAAGGTACAAGAATTTAGAAGTAGTTTCAATCTTTTTGTTAGTAGGCTGGGTACCGAGTAGCAGTTACATGAAAGTAGGATACCGCCACTGTGTAGACTCTTTTATATTATAGCTTGTATTATAGCCTATATGCTGGGCGCTGCTGCTGCTGCTGATGTAGCCTATATATCGTGCGTGTGTGTGTGTGTGTGGGACGAACCCATTGTGTGTGTCGTCCTGTTCTTATATATATTCTCCCGTATAACCAAAGTCTTGCGTTCTCTTTGACCATATCACTTCTTCCCTTTGTGTCTATACAGTTTGTATATACGACCAGGAGCAGCAGCACCCCTCAACTCAGCACGCTCCCGCGCTCGTTTCTCTGCTGCAATAGTAGCCTACATCTCTATAATATATATAAAGCCTTTGACCTCTGCTGCTGTGCTGTTTATTGGCCGATATCGTTTCGCTGATTCCATATAGTCGCAAGTCGCAACGACGAGTCTTTTCCTTTCACACTTTTCTTTTTCTCTCTTTTTCTATTTTTTGTGTATTATACAGAAAAATAGATTTTTTAAACAGCCACTGGAATATTATAATAATAAGCGTAATGTAAAAACTAGTTCACATCATGTATACCGCACACGCGGCAATGCTGGAGAGACCGCGCGCGGAGAGGTTTCACATCATTTTTTAAAATGTTTCTTTATATGACTTCAGTCGACTCGCCCTCGTATCTCATCATTAGTCCATTTCATTTTTGATGATTGCTGGCTATAATAATAGTATGTGCTTGCAACACTTTTTTTGCAATCTCTGTGGTTATTCGTCAGCATTTCATATTAGAGACCGATGGGAATCAGTAATTTTTGAAAAATCACGTAGGAGTATAAAAGAGTATATTTAATAATAAAATGACGCATCTAAATAAGTTTACTTCTATAATACATGAAAGAAAATAAAACCTTGGGAATAATATATATATTGTTAACAAGGTGAAAAACCTTTGATGCGATAATGTAGGCCGATATGCGTCAACGAAAATGGTAAATCAAGTTTCGATATTGATGGTATAGTGGCTCTTATAATAATATTACCTTATATCCCAATTATAATAATATTACAAAATATATCCGGTCTCCCCGTGCGATGTAGTTATTATAGATAGTCCTATTATATTTGCCGAACGTCAGCATTAATGTGTTCAAAGAATGGAAGATAACTTGAGATCGAAGAAGCAGCAGCACATATATTGCGATAACTTCGTTTAACGAGCTCCAATATTAGGATATATCGCACCCATCATGCTCACCCACCCATGTCAATCTTAAAAGATATGAAGTTAGTGTGGCAAACAGAGCATTCGGAATCATGTTATATGCTGTACACTATTGTGTAGGATATAGAGGATAGATAGATAGTGTCGCCTCATTAATGAAACATTTCCCAAAGTCTTTTTTTATCTATATAACTATATAGCCTACACTTTGATATAAAACTACGCCAACAACGCACAGCAGCAGGAGTTGAACCAAAGTTGGCCAGAGCTTTTATATATTGTCGCTCGCGAATATTGTTTTCATTATTGTTGTTTTTTCTGATATCATATTAGACCCTATATATTATTATATTTGCCTGCTGATAAGTGTCTTGCAGACATTTTAAAATACAAGTGCCGCTAAAGGCCGAAGAATAAATATAATATACTTTTTTTCCCATATAAATAATGATTTATATAACATTATATTACTGCTTGATATTTTTTTAAATATAATGCCAAACGAATTGCTCTCCTTTACATGCTTGATGTATATATGCTCGATGAGCGCACGTGTTGCTTAAAAAAAAGAAAACAAACAACATCGCCTTTGTCCATTCCCGAGAAACGCGGCAGTCACGGAAGGAATAATAATAAACGCGCATCATTGTTCTATATAGTCCCGATGTATAGGCCTACGCAACAAAATCCTGATACAGCGCGTCTGCTGATATCATATGTTTCTATTTGAATTTTTTGAAACTTTCTTCTCCTTTTTATCATTTCTTCTTTTAAAAAATGTGAACCTTTTCACGATGATTCTTTTTATTTTTCCCCCCATTTTTTTTATGCAGCAGCATTATAAGTCCCTGGGTTCCGCGCGTTTACTGATGCATCGACTTAATCGATCGGAACAGCACAACACGCGTGTGTCTTTTCTTTTCTTTTATAATTTTTTTCTTTTTCGTTCAATCCTTATGGAAGGTGTTTCAAAACTGTTTTATTGTTTTATAGACGTTTTAACAGCATCAGCGAATCAAAGCGACGCTGCAGCGTTGCTGGCTCCCAGGGTCTACGTGACTTGGAGCTAGGTGCTTGTCTACGTGACTCTGATGCTGTTGTCTATGTGACGCGGGGTAGGCTATATAGTATCAGGCCGCGCCCGCGATGATATTATTCACTCACTCGTGATGCTGTTGCTCCAACACACAACATCTCGAATAATGCATTTAACAATTTGAAGGAGAGTGATATTAATGCATCCAGGGGACTATTATAGAGAGATAAGAAGAGGCCTCTTGTGGATAAGAGATTATTCGCTCTAAGTACTCCAGCAGCATATAGCTTATATGTTATAACAGCAGCCGGCGACGGGTAAATATTAGTTAAATATGTAATGCTCCAATATTGCTGTGTGTGTATGTCTATTATAAACGTAGATATAGGATAGGCAACTCGGGCAACACGAGATGAATATTACAAAATTCCTCGATCGGGTGTCTTATTGTTCGTTTGGGATGAAGCAACAACAGATTGCAATAAAATGGCGGCGACACCTGAGAGATCTGCTGCTGATATATATATTATTCAGCGTCGTCCCCGCTGCTGCTGCTGGACGTCATCAGCAGCGCGTCCAGATTAAATGTGTGGGTGTCGAGTGTAGCCTATATATATATCATCAGCAAACCCACACACAGCAGCAATGAAGATCCTATTGGAAACTGGATTCAAAACAGTTGATGGGCATCAATGAATTATAACTATATAGTATTTAAAATATTATATTTGATATATTAATTTGCGGTTATAGTTGATGTAGGATATACGAATGTGTATAAAAATACGAGATAAACCTGTCCAGCATTTATATATATATTATCCTTCCAGTTTGACGGATGTGTACGTCTCTCTCCCATCAGCACAGTTCTGATATACCTTTATTTTTTCTTTGTATGTGGAAATAGACGACTGGCCATAGCCTATCATCCGATTTGCTGGAAATGGGAAACAGAATATAACTGTCCAGCACAGCAGGAGCGCAACAAAAAAAAAAGAATTCTAAATAGAGTTATAAATAAAATAGCGCGTCCACCTGCTGCGGATGCCATCAACCGGAAAAGCGGGCGGAAAGACAGCAGCTGATATATATGTGCTGTGCGTTTTGTGTAAATATAAAAATGCAACCACCGCCATTTATGTGTGTCTATCTACTAGGCCTATATAGAATGTATAGACAGTGAAAGTCTAAATACTTATATAAAAAATAAATAAATTGTTTTGCGCATCACAACCGCGCGGAAAGGAATTTATTTTTCATATAGGCCGCGCGCGAGGTGAGTATAAATAAATACAACAGAAATATATAAAACGAGGGAAATATAATATAACCTTTTTCGTTTAAATAAAAATGTGGTCGTCGCGTTGGCGGCTTGTAGGCCTAATATGCGCGTTTGTAGGCGTAGACCGTTGCCGCATATAGCCTACATAGGCCTACACATCCGCTTACAGCACAGCCAGCACAGCAGCAACAACATCAAGCACCTTCACACTCTTTGACTTTTCATTTCATTGGCTGTATAAACGTATTGAAGAAAATTTATTTTATTTTATTTTTCCGTAATATAATATAAGTGATGTTATATGCCGAATCAAATCCGCCATTTTCATCTATAGGCATCGCAAATTTAAAAGCTGCTGCGTGTAATTGCCCTGTCGTCTGATGTTTGCTGCTGGTATATAGGATTAGTTGAAACTAATAAATTTGCCCGCGCCAGCGCTATATATAATATGTAGCGGCTATAAAACGTGTTTAGACGAAGACTAACTGGCGCGACGCGAGAGCGATTGAACTATATTAGGTGTTTATACTATAAAACGCATAGCGCCCCCGCATACAGCTTGTAACATAAATTTGCGGGATATTTATATTTGAACGCTGCTGCTGTATAGACTATTCGTGGATTCCAATTGGACTGTCTGACCCGCACAGCGCGCCGCACAGCTATCGGAAATAGATGGAATCATTTATATATATACAACGCAGCAGCAACTTTTGCGAGTTGAAGATAATGAAAGTGCAAGATTAATTACGATGGCGAACTGATGAATAATGTTTACGCTATATGGCGTATCGTTTATATTCGGGTGATAAGCGCGCAATATATATATACGACCGAGATCTACAACTTGATTTATTAGTCATATTTTATCCGCATTTATTGGATTATATATTTGAACTATATGACAGAGCACATCGCCAGTCACAAATTCAGCCAAATTCAAAATTTTAGTTTTTGGCGCCATTTTGTAGGTAGTTATTTGATTGAATTCATTTCAAAAATTAATCAACGAGAGTTTACATAGAATCATCCGAGGAATCATCTTTTATAGTACGGGTACTTTGGGTATACGTTAAATAATAGATATACCCTTTCTGTTTTTCATGCGTCTTCTTTTCTAAAGTATAATAAGTTATAAACTCACTGTGTCCTATTCACAGCTAGTGATTCAACGGAAAAAGTAGGTGGATGCCGTCCTTGGGCCAATGTTTGTTTCCCCGCCTTCCATGTTGCCCCAGCAGAATCAACAGCACCACCCACACACCTAGCTTTTGGACAGGCAATTCAAATTAAAGTATTTCCTCAACTTTTGTTTATTGAGATCAAAGAAACAACTTTTTTAGACCTTCCTGCGCCTTCCTGAATTAAATGAGGGAAGAAACAGCATGAAACTAAACTTCCATTCAAATTCTGTCCAATTATATAATATACAGCCTATTATATATATATGCGTCGCGCTTGTTAATAAAATAAAAAATAAAATAGTTGGGTCAGCAGTTGCACAGCAACTTTTGAACAGAAAAGAAAAGAAGGATAAATATATTTATAGGAAATACTGCTTGTGTTACGTAAATATTATATTTAGGCTAATGAATACCTCCCTCATTCGTTATATCAGAATCACCCAAAAAAGTTGAATAAGTCATCCATGCTCGGCTGAGTTTGAACTTCGCAAATTAAATGCGTAAAGCGTAAATGAGCGGCAAAAACTCTGTGCACTTAATTATTCCCTTTAGATTTTATTAGATAAATGACGATGGTTGCCTGAATTATATACATGGCCTGGACGCTCGTCTTTTAGATTGATGAACAACGGTTGAATATCAAACATACGTACATATATTTTTATATCCTATATTGATGCATGTCGAAAACTTTGGTGGTACAAGTTGGTATCTGTATCTACTTTATACATACACGGCAACACAAGACTCGTTTTACATGTATATATATATAAAGTTGATGAAACATCGCAGAGTTTCAAAGATCTTCTGGTCTCTTTGATATAGAACGTATATATACTGCTGCTGTACTTATAATAGACAACCACATTGAACTATATCGATCTTTTGTATAAATACTCTTTCTCGTCTATATTATGTATATGGCGCTCGTCTAGTTTTACTAGAATCTTTATTATGCTCGTCCCCCATTCACGGCAATATATACGTGCTATACATAGTCGCATTGTCCGCGGTAGGACAATACTGCGGGACTCTATGTATAGCCTATACGTAGATATATTCACAGTTTCTGCATAGACTAATATAGCTAGATATAAGCTATGCTATAATACACAGCATGTATATATTCTCCGCATTATGCTTAGAATATTCTTATGTATATATATAGCCTATAGACGTGCATAACTTGAAATGTATTAGTTTAGAGCTGCTCAACTTGCGTTTGACTTGCATTATAGACGGGCGTCTAATCTTGTATTGCTCCTCACTGCTGCGTACCTACATATTTGTCCATTTGCATGTATTAGAGTTGAATCCTGAATTGCTGGCCCAGTTTCATATCTTAACTGTTATCCTGGACATTGATTATGCATGGAACATGACCACTGTGGATCTAATAGAGCTGATGGCCATTTATATGCGCTTTGTTGAGCAGCAGTGGGCTAGCTGCTATATTACCTCTGGATTTTTAAACAGCTGGCCATCCTCCGCGCATTTCTGATGCCGCGGTCAGATTTCAAATGGACGGCTATTACACATTATACATAGGGCGGAATATCTCTCTCCGGTCATGGAGGATGGCGAGTGATGCGTGATGGGACCAAAAAACAGAAGAGTATATAATAACGAGTAGGTATACGTAGATGACGCAACTCTCTCCGGTATTATATACATATATATATGATATCAAAAGGCAGCGGAGATCGATAATATTACAATTCGTCGTATATTATAACTCATCCGTCTACTTTGATGCTGCTTCACATACAACGAAGTTATTATTACTTATGGAGAAACGGCGCTGTGGGGGTTGAGCGCGGGCGGGATATATATGTATGCATAGATGCAAACTGCTCTATGTACTAATATAACCCTGTGCACCAGCAGCAGAAGAGGATATATAGAAAAGGGAGAAAGCTATATATATGATATCTTTGAGCCCACAGCTTTCCACATAGACCTTTCAATTGAAAATCCCGGCGTTTTGTAGTTTTAGCCAAGTAATAGGCCTACAGAATAAATCTTCTGCCCGGCAGCACAGCAGCTCATAGCAAATGTGCATAGCTGGGCTAACATCGCGCATTTATATACACATTGAGCGGCACGAAAGAGACATGTGCTGATTGACTCTCTGCTGATGCGCTTTCTACATAGAAATTTCATTCCCCATTTTTCTCAGTCCAGCAGCCGCGCAACGTGCGTGGTGGCGGTGGTGATGTCTAAACTTTTTCTCCTCTTCCGCACCAACACTCATCCCAGAAGGCTCAGAGCTCACTCTGCGATGTGAGAGAGAGATAGGCCTATACATCCAATTTGTTCTTCGTGTACAAATAGTTTTTTTCTTTCTTTCTATTAGGAAACTTTTTCTTTTTTTCGGGATGTTTAGACGCACAGCAATTGGACCATAGCCAAGTGGAACTATAAACGACGACGGGAAACCCCCTCCTTCAGAACAAATTGATTCAAGCGCTAATTGGTATTGTTGGATATGTACACACAGTTCAGAGAGATAGATAGAGAGTCTCTCTTCTCTTCTGCTTTATCACTATTTGGTCTGGCGGGAGTTAGAAGAGCCCATTTTGGGATCTAATCAACATACGCATATATACGCGGTGCGGTAGATAACAAGAGGCTGATTGCCTAACCCCATCAAGATTAAAGTCTGAGCGAATTCCGTTTTCTTTTTTTTTGTCCATTTCCAAAGGTTTGATATGGAACATTATTATTGCACACGGACAAATTGAAACAAATTATGTAATAGCTTTTATTCCTGCCCAAGGCCAACAACTTTTCAAGTAGACCTGCCTAAAATGATATTGCAAAAAGGGTGCTCAATTATTGAAATGGCGATGAACAATTGATTGGAACCTTCATCAATTATTTCGGTCTTGAGATGACGTAGTTTACTTCATATCCTGGCCAAGTTGAAATTCGCCTTGATAGGTCAATGAATAATGGACATCCCGATCGATATACCCTTATAGTTTATTTAAGCTAGATTTGATTATGTATTTTCACCAAGGCTGGCATTCTGGCACCCACACAAGCACACATGTTCGAAATCCAGCTTGCTAAAAAAAATTTACGGTAATTCAAATATTTAAACGCCATAAACGGTAATCAAATAGATTTAAATTTTTTTTATTTATAAAATTATTATTATTATTATTTTGCTAATACGATTTATCTGGATAACCAACCGTTTAAATTTTTTAAAATCCGGAATTCCGGATAATTTGATTTTCAGATCTGCATATAATTCAAACAGGCAACGCCGACGGTGTTCTTGTGTTATTGTGTCTACACAACAGACTCTTGTTTTTTTCTTCCTTATACTAGATGGTGTAGCTGCCTTCTTGCTAGGTCTGTGATTGTCGTACATGTAGATTTGCAGACCGGAAAAATATAAAAATTCGTGGAAAGAAAAGGAAAAACGGTGGCTGTGGGTTTCGATAGGGCTACTGTGTTTTGACATGGAAGCTTGGTCCGATCTGGCTACTGCTTTAGACGAAAGTTCTGTTTTACTTGGCCGGACCAGGTGTGTCAGCAATATTATAATTAACCAAAACTTCGCTACCCCGGCGTCGAAGCAAATTAAAAATAAAGGTTTCTGCCGCCGCAGAACCAAGTCAACGGGAAACATCATAGGTAAGTTTGACTGTGGCTTTATGAAATCTGGTCTTGTGTGTGCTCGACTTCATTGGCGGTTGTTGCTGTGCAGACAAAGCTGGGCAGCATTCCAGCAGCAACAGCGAAGGAGAGATGGAAGACTTCCAGGAACAAGCGCAGTCTAGCGTGCAGCAGGTATTAGGACAAATTGTTGAGGAGCCCGTCATTCTGTATTTTTCCTGTTGCTAATAATCGTTCTAATCCTTTTCTCAGACTGAAACGGATGAGGGTAGCATCAAAGACAAAATGACCATTGCCGCTCTGCCTTCTGGGCTGCCATTTGCAATCCCGTGCTTGCAGAATGCTTTGTTTGGAACCCCTGCTAGTCCCTCCAGATCAATAGTAGTCAAGACTGTAGGGCAGCCGCTGAGTGTTGCAGAATCTGACTCTCTCAACGAGACAGCTTCCCCCATGAGGCCTCATACAAGAAGGCAATCCAAAGCAGTGGGTTTTTGATTGCCAGCTCTTATCATGTGCTTTTATGTTGTCTCATTGCAGGAAGCGGAGATTTAAGAGGATGGCTGTTGACCCTGAGCCTGTGGTCCAAGCTGGATTGGAGTTGGATGAAGCAAACAGCCAACAGAATCTCTGCTTGGCTGGACAGCAGAAAAGCTTTTCTTTCTCAACCTTTGCTTCCTCGTCCATATTTGCCAAACCCAGACAGAGAAAAGTCAAGAAGAAGCCAGTCAATGTACAAAAGTATGTTATATTATACAAGAGTAATCCTAATCCATAAAACATCCATTCCGTTTCTTTTATTCAAGATTAATACTTACCATTTTTCTTTTCTTTCTTTCCCCACCCAAAAGAATACCAAACATAGTAATTGGTAAACGAAAGAGGAATGTGCGGGAGAGGAGTATCGAATGCGAGTTGGAGAAAATCAGCCTCAACTCGTCGCCTGAAACAGGCGCCGCATCCAATTTGTCAGCTGCCTGCTGCAGCGACGCCTCTCTTATCGTCGGTCATTTAAATAACGACTCGATGGATCTGGACATGAAGCAACTGTAATTGGGCCATTCTCTTGGAAATAGAACAGAATTTTCACGATTATTTTCTTCCGAAATTGTAGCGAGCAGGTGAGCAGCAGCAGTGTCAGCGGCTCGGAGAGCGATCCCGGCTTTTATACCTATGACGACGGACGTGAAGCGGACGACGAGCAGAGCGACTGGTACCAGGAAAACGGACCGACCTGGGGTGTACCTGGCAATCCGTGGTGGGAGAGAGATGGTCCTCAGCGTCAATTCCGTTTCCGTGCGGCCGGGGCCGTGGGCGGTACTGTCGAAGAGCTGGAAGCCGACGACACGGACCAGGATGACGCCGCCGGAGAGGAGAAAAAATTCCAGCAGCTCCTCAAAGGATCGTGGCAGCATTTAAGCGACGAAGCTAAAGACGCTTACCGACTCCGCATGCAGAAGCTTCGTGATCGAATTGTAACGCAATTTACCCGGAAAGAAAAAAGAAATCTTTCTGGATCCGTGTAACTTCATTTCCTTTTTCTTCCTTTTTTTTTAGCCTGGACGCGAGATCAGAGCTGGACGACGGCATTTGGGAGCTCAACGCGGACCCTCGTTTAGTATATTAACTTCGGCCAACGAGAAACTTTCACGATTTCTCCAGGATCCGGCCCAGAGCGAATTGCGTCTGCATCCCATGCAAAAGAGCGAGCGCGATCAATTGAGCCGTTTGGCCTCGCTCTATTCGCTGCAAATGCTCAGCGAAGGAGCCAGAGGTCTCAAATGTCCAGTACTCAAAAAGACGAGGTCAGTTTAAAAGTTCCACGACGCGTCGATTTAAATAGAAAAACTCAATTTGTTTCTCTGTCCTTATAGCAACACGATGCAGGCAGTGCGGATCGACATGGATCGTTCGCCTTCGCTGTGGAGTGACTACAAACGCCAAAGAAAGACTCCGCCCGCTTCCGTCACGTCCGAGAGTGAGATTCCATTTCCCTAAAGTGAATTCCTTTGGTAGAATAATATCCGTTTACCTGCAGGCACATTAGATGAAGCCCCTCCCATCGACGAGAAGAACATCGGAAGTCAAATCTTAAAGTGCATGGGCTGGACCCCGGGCAGTGGCTTGGGGCCTCAAGGAGCTGGAAGGACATCTCCAGTCGGAGCAGTCGTTCGACCAAAGTATTTAGGTACGCTTTAGATTACATCAACTCACTTGAATTTGATTTCTTTTGAAAGAAGAGAGGCTTATAACTTTTTCTTTTGACAGGTTTAGGACATGGATCAAAATCTAACGATGTGACTGCCGAGGAATCGTCTTCCGTCGAAACGGCCTCGGTGGCTATGTTAATGTAAATTTGAACGTGTCGACCTGATAATAAGGAAATTGTCACGATTCTTTTTGCACATCGGTTACCGAAGGCTCTTCATGTTTGAACGCTGGTCGGTGGAATTAGTCTCCGACAAATAACCGTCAATAAATTGTATTGCTTATCTCTCTTCTTTTTTTCCCGTGTATGCATGTTACAATTCGCTGATCGAAATTTAAAAAAATCAAGTCACTTTAAACAACATGTCGAGTGTCAATTCATTTCTGTTGTGTTTTATCTTCTCAACTGGAACAGCTGACTCGGAGTGAGCAAGCCCAGTCGGGTGGGGGATTCGAAAAGCCCAAAGATTCCGCTTCGTCGTCTTTGTCGTAAGGTTTGCTCAACACTTTGGACAGCAGGTGGGTCAGGTGGAAATCGTCTTTCTCCGCTTGGCGAATGGCCGCCTCAGCCATCCAATTGCGGAGCACGTACCGAGGATTAACACCGTTCATGACTCTGCATCGCTCCTCGTCCGATATTCCCGTTTCTTGTACGATTCTTTGATACAGACTGATGAATTCACTGAAGCTGGGATGGGTCGTTATGGAATGCAGGGCCCAATGCTCTTCACCGAGCTCGATGTTGTCCAAATGAATAGCACCCAATTGTCGAAAGGTTTGCGTGAAATCGGCCCGTCGCTGTTGCATCATGTCCAGAAGGAGTTGGACAAGTTTGACTTCATCTTTTGCTGCCTTGGAGAGTCCTAACTTGCGTCTGAAGATGGAAATAAATTGCTGCTGGTAAATTTCGTCAAATCGACCGATGGTGGCTGCAGCTTCTTTTTGTTCTTCGGCGGATAGCAGCGGCTGGAGGGCGTCAGCCAAACGGGCCATATTCCATTTGAATATTTTCGGTTGGTTCAGGTACGAGTAGCGACCCTCATCGTCACTGTGATTGGGTACAAACGATGGATTGTACGAATCCAGAAATCCGAAAGGGCCGTAATCAATGGTAATGGAAAGTAGACTCATGTTGTCCGTGTTCAGAACTCTTCAATGCAAAAATGAGATTTTAATTACATGATTTTTCACGTGTACATTTATGTTCTAAAGATATTTACCCATGCGTGAAACCATGGGCCATCCACAGGGAAACCAACGCTGCCGATTGTTCCAAGACTGTTGTCAAAAATTTCAGGTAATTCCCTTGTGGAATCGTGGGCATGTAATGTTCGATTGTAAAGTCAACAACTTGCTTCAAGTTTGTTACTTCCTTCTCTCTAATAAAATAAAGGAGGTAATTAATAACATTTTTGGAAATTGTTATGTGTCGCTCAAGTCTAACCTTGTTAATATTTCTAATGATCCGATCCGGAACCAAGTAGGAGCGAGCCTAAGAACAACTGCTGTCGGTTCGTATTTCATCCTTCCATTGTAAAATTGGTCGCGAACGACCTTGTCTTTGCTAACGACGATTGCAGCAGCCCTGGAAGTAGGAATACCTATTATTTACGACCAATGGATTGAGTTATTATTTGGTTATTGTAATTGATTATTTTAACCAATGAGAAACTGGGACAGGTGTTTACCTAATGCATGCATTGCTTCTGAACATAAATATTCTCTGATGGATGATCTCAAAACAGCGCGCCCATCTCCATTTCTAGAGTAGGGGGTTTTGCCAGCACCTTTAAGTTGCAATTCCCAACGGTTTCCTTTGCTTGAAAATGAAAGAGCCTTCTATTAATTAGCAATTCTTTGTAAAGAAGTAACTTTAATAAAACATAGATTACCTATTGACATATTCACCAAGTGTTATTGCTCTGCCATCGCCAAGTTGATCTGCCCAGTAAATTGATAACCACCATATCGATGAGCAATTGTTACTGAGCCAGGTAGCAACTCGTTGCCAGCAATAAACTTAGCGAAAACTGGATTGGCTTCTTCAATAGGATTCAGGTCTAGAATGTTTTCTAATACATCATGAGAAGCAGAAACCAACTGCAATTGTGTCTTGAGCGGTGTTGGTGTTGCATGAGAAAATACACAGCCTGGTACTCTTCTTATGTAATTTTCTTTAATAGGATCAATTGGGAATTGGACTAATAGGTTTGGCTGTGTGAAACTCCACTCAGATAAAGATTTCATTCTTTTACACTGATTAATAGTAGAGATAGAATATTTTTCAAACAAAGCAGGGAAAGACCAAAGTGCTCTTGAACACTTAGATGAAGTAGATCCAAACACTACAAAGGAAATGGAAAATAAAGTTGTATATATTAGGAAAAGAGACATTTACTATAAAGATAACGAAAATACAAAGATGTCAATAGGAGTTGGGATCCGGATTTTGCTATTTCATGACTATAAGGTCTTGCATATAAAACTAGCTTTGTTACATAACTGATACACTTGAACAAATGTAGACGCGTTACTTTGTCTTTTTATTTATTCCTTAAAAATATTCTGCGACTGTAAACTGTCACTCATTTACGTCAATTCAGACGACGGGTCGACGGCGCTTATCATTTGTTTCATGTCATTTTGTTTTGGACGATGAGCCCTAGGCTATGTTACCTCTTTTTAAAACCATACTTTTTTCGTTCATAAAACAAATCTGTTTTAGCACTCCCCAAATTAACAGTCTTTGGGCATCCATCTTTCTAAAAAGAAAAAAAAAATTGTTCAAATGTGAATGGCTTTTGATGATAATTTTAAAAAATACACACTTACATCTTTTTCCTGAATCGTGCATTCTTTACAATAATATGCATTGCTGACACCTGGTCCTCCACAGATCACACACCGTCCTTGGTAGGACCCATAGTTACATTCATCACAGATTCGTACTAAAGTACAGGGTCTTACTAACGAATCGCAGATGACGCATTTTCCGTCACACTTCTCAGCCAGCCGGCCAATAGCTAAATGTTCAAAAGTAGACGTTAATAATGAATAACAACAAACGTATAGAATTTCGTGTTCAAATATATACCGACTCCTGGTTGTCTCCGACAAAATATTAAATCTGGGTGATGCTTCGCCATAGATAATGTTTTTAATATGTCGTTTAAAACATTTGGTTAAAAACAGGATACGCATTTACCATATGTGTATACTGTAAAAACGCCAATGAGCTATTTGCTATGTAAACCTATTAACCTTTAGGCTTTAGCGGCTCAATGACGAGTTCTGTGGCCCCATTATGCTTTGACTAACTGCCAGATAGGAAAAAATCGGTGATAATTGATAAACAGATGCAGCGATAGCATGTTAAACTGATAACCATAAATGGGTCTGTTTAAAAAATTGCAGGAATCCGGACAGGAATAAAAATAAAAATTTTGCGCCCCTGGGTGGGCTCGAACCACCAGCCTTCCGGTTAACAGCCGAACGCGCTAGCCAATTGCGCCACAGAGGCTCGAAAACAAGCGACACTTTAAACAGAAAACCTTTTTATTAAATTTTTGTATTTACTGGGTAACATTTAATTTACGTTGCAACCGATATGTAAAAGTTTACATGTACAGTCTATCAACCTATGAAATATTAATAGCCAACAAAATGTACAGGGAAATATGAGTAATGTTATAATATTACTTATTCAAATCTTACTTCTTACCATCTTACCAGTGAAACATCAACAAAATATAAATATCAGACCAATCATTGGAAGAAATCGGCGGTCTACCCAATTTTTCGATTAATTTAATGTTAACGCCAGTGGAGATAAGCCTGGCTAGCTCAGTCGGTAGAGCATGAGACTCTTAATCTCAGGGTCGGGGGTTCGAGCCCCCCGTTGGGCGTTTCCTATTTTTAGAAATTGACCACGCTTTCCCACGCAATGATTACGCTTTTCCCAAATTGTTTATCTGGTAATTAAGTTATTCTTCTATATTTTCATTAATTTTGCATAGCCCTTATCCCTTATTCCCTTATTCATTTTCCCACTTCTTTTTCCATCTTAACGCATTTCCCAAATAGTCATGTTATGTTTACCTGTTGCATTCATCAACAAGTGGGTCATGAAACTGATGTTCGGTAACTGAACTCGTGGTTAATATGAGTAATCCAGGAACGTGTTAAAACTGGGAATGACAATGAACGATGACCGAACATAATCTCTCAATGAAGAAGTGTGTAACAATAAACTATGTTGTTTAGTCTTAGTCTACATTTACAGACCTACTTATATATAAAATTATGGTTGAATTTTATTCTGAAAAACTAAAGAAACTCAAACAGAGGAAACAACAAACTAAGTAAGCGACTTTCGAGCTGACATCAATTTTGACCGGAGATGTTTGATTCTGGTGAAATTTGGAATGGCCTTCATTCTTTGATTATTAGGAAATAATGTATTCAACATTCATCATGTATTCTATATAACGTCAAATTCAGACTTGGTTAGATATCGGCACATTGAACGAAAAACCCCAAAACAGAGAAAAGAATATTAGTCACACAAGAAAAAACAAATTGTGATTTTTCAACAATAAAAACGAATTAAATGTTTGTTTTCGCAGGAAGACCAAGGACTGAATTTACTTCTTCCTACTAGAAGCTCTTTTGCCGATTGCTTTCACTTTTTTCGCCGCTGGAAGATTATCGTTGTCAATGCTACACTCGAGAGCTTCTTCCTCCTCAATCCTTTTCAAGGTTGAAGCAAATTCTGAAAAGCTATCTTGCGTAATCGTCGACACATCCAGCGGAAGGAATCCCAAAACAACTCGCTGCTTAAGCAAATAATCAAGCTCTTTACAATCTTCTTTAAATTTGGCGCTTTGAGCCAGAAAAAGATGTCGAGATTTGACGATCAGACAACGCGTAGTTTTTCCGGATCCTAATGGTTTAGCTATAGCACTGTAAGCTAGCTTCACACAGTTATCCATTACTCCAAAAAATGTATCGGCAAAATTTCGCGCTTCTTGAATTTGAGTGAATGCAGACTTGACGACCATTTCCTTTTCGGGAGACTGCAAAAAGGCCAGCACTTCCGGAAACTCTTCAGCACCTAGAAATTGTGCTTCCTTTTGCTCCCATGTGAATTTTGGAGGTTGGTGGGATTTCAATTCTGATATCCTGGCGTCTAGAAGCTCTTGTAGCAGGTCACTGGGTAAATTGAGGAACTGAATCGAAGAAACGAGCTTCTTCAGCAAGTGAGTGTTACTATTAGAATGATCTGCCGGTTGACACAATCGCTCTACAAAAAGATGAAGTGCATTCGGATCATGGGGTGGCAGCCAAGCGAAGCAATTGACGAGATCCACTATGCAGTCTTCCAACGATTCGTCGTTAGGATCGAAGTTATGAACAACATGGAAACTCAGGTACAATAGACAGTTGACACCGACATGACTTCTTCGACTGATGTGTTCGATATCGATAATCAAATGACATTGCTGCAACATCTTCCACTGGACCGCGTAGGAAAGAAATTCGTTGAGTTTTGCCAGATTTGATGATTCGGAATTTTCTTCAATGCGGATCAGCATGTCGACACACGCAGCCAGCGTAAATCGGTTGAGCAATGGAGACAACTTGACGTGTGCGAAGAACAATTCAAGGGTTTTTTGGGAAACCACATCGAAACCAGTGAAACTGCCGCGATCATGCAAGGCTTGGGACAAAGCAGCAAAGTGATCCATTTGCTCTGCTGGTTTACAGGCCATTAGTTTGCTGATCAATTCTTCACAGCTTGCCCATCCTAGTAACTGGGATTCAAGCTCAGCTATGAGGCGGGCATCGTCGTCACTGGGAATTCCGATTGACTCGTTCACCATTATTTCCATCAGTTGAATGGCTTCTTGGCTGGCTTTGAAGCGAAGGCAGAGGTTAAGCATCCGGAAGATTCTTGGTCCCGTTTTGATCCATTCTGACGACAGCGATAAGACTTTCGTCAACATAACCGACGACTCCGTCAATGGTTCACGCTCCATCCTTTCCAGCACGTGATCAAAGCGATGGCGCACATCGAAATAAAAAGACTTGCTTTTGGGCCAAAGAATAAAGACGGACTGATTGTACCAACGGGTGATGGTTAAACTGTTGCTGTCCGGATGATTTATTATTTCTTCTCGATCAGGCTTAGAACCCGCTTTAAAAACAGAGCCAACGAACTGAGTCTGAGATTCGATTTCTAGTCCTTGGAACTGAGCAGCCAAGTTGTCCACGCCCATCCAATGACTAACTGTGTAGGCAATGCGTTGAATCTGATTTATCTTCTTACTTGGCCTCGAACGGACATCCGATGAACTACTTTCCAGTTTGAAGTCGGTGGGTTGAGTAGATCCGGTCACTTTTCGGGTGAGCAGTGCTAAATAAACCTCCAGCAGGCCATGAGAACGCATCAGATGAGCAACAGAACGATCCTGACCCTTCAGCATGCCGAAGGAGTGATATTTTGCGTCATATCTGTGTTCGAGGCCTATCACCAGCATTTTCGGAGCTCCTTCTTGATCCCTTTGTTCAGCCCAGCATTGAAAGTCTTTCCTAATTTTTGTCAAGGCAACGAGGAAGGACGAAATGTCTGGTAGAGGTGGATAAAATACAACAGCAGGGGAATTCCACTTAATGTGAAATATGAGCTCAATTCTGTAACCTTTCGAAACTGGCGTCATTTCCAGCTCACTGTCGGCATGTACAACAGACATATAGAAGTTTCGATGACTGTCTGAGGAGTGGTCGAACACTTGAGTGTTTTGATGATGCTGAATGGTAAGTAAGCCACCTTCATGGCCTCCTTCAACTGGAACTTGGAGAACTATCGTCGCGAAATGTCCTATTAACATAAAATCAGAACTACAGTTAATGGAAAACATATTTTAAAAAATTTCTTTTTTCAACCTGGATCTTGCATCAAATAACGATGACGAACGTAATGTCCTCCGGCCTGATAGATCACCATTTCTTTGAAGCATGCCTCAGCACCGATAGTATCGACATCGATTCTGGACCGTTTAAGAGTGATTTCCATCAAAGACTGTATTGTCTCGTAGAATGGATTTTTCAGTGAAAGAATCTGAATTTTCTCAGCATCAATTTTCCAAGATGTTCGCAAAAGTGGTTGAACAAAATTATGCAATCCATATCCAAATGATGTGGGAGCAGCCGAAAATTTCAACCTCTCTGCATCCTGAGTTACCAAGTGACACACATGATCAATTAATTAGCACAGAATGTAATTAAAAATATAGAAAATCTTCCTTACCAGAAGTGACACAGGTACATGAACATCACCGACTTCTGTGACATTAATAATGTTGGGTAATCTGCTGTCTGTTGAATCAAGCATTTGGCTAAAAGTGAACTGAAGAGATGAATTGGATGCCATTGAATCTTGAGTCAAATAGCCAATTGCATTGAGCAGTAGTTCTTGGAATGCCATCACATGAACTTCAAAACATGGGCCAATCTGATCTAATCAGATAAAAGTTTTAATATATGGTTTAGAAAGATCTAGAATATCCAAAAAAAGTAACAAACCTCATTTGAAATTTAACATTTGATTTGTAAATCAAGCAATAAAACCTGGAAAAGGATTATGTAATTAAAATGATGAGTTAAACTGCAACGGACGACTTCACAAGTCTTTTTAGCTTTTTAGCTTTTCGCCTTTTTCCACTTCCCCTTAAAATTTTCAAATCAATGGCGTTGCCAACTTAGATTTATGGAATAAAAAAATAACTTTCAAATTAAACAAAAAATAATAATAAAAAAAATATATTTTTTAATTAATCAATGCCACTCAGACTCAAGGACGGATTAACTATTTATTCGTCCATTTAATAAAAAAAAAACGCAAAATTTCTGACAAAAAAGAAATAAACAGAATTCACGCGATAATTCGTTCATGTGGACGCGATAATTTAACACGAGCCAGGGTCACAATATAAAAATAGTTTGGGCGAACGAAATTTCTCAGTCCATTATTATTTATAACATGAAAAAAATCTGAATTTTTATTACTTATTACGGTATCATGTTTACAATATTCATCCATTTCACGAAGAAATGGGAAAATGTTGTTATGTTTGGTTTATTACCTTAACGAGTGGATTGAACTTTATCAATTCACGGCATCATCTATTGGTTCCGAACTGCTGATGTCTATTCGTGCTGATTGTTCATATTAATTAATTAACCATTTTTGTTAATTGTTACCTGCTGACCCAACATTCTTGTCTTTCGATTGACTTTGCTCATTTGTTGTAACTTATTGGTTGCAGTGGTCGCCCTTGAAAGTAGGACATTCACAGTAGCTATCCAATTATACAAGCAGGTTTTGTACCCGAATTCAAGGGTAAACCCTTTTTTCTGTACATTTCTGGCTGTTTTTTTTTATTGTCTTGTCTAATACATGTAGAGTGGGTTTAGACTATTTACTTTCCGTGAGATCTGACGTTAAGGTGCAAGTGCACGCGAATGCTTATAGCGCTTAAATATGACATTGGAAGGGTACACAGAATTTTTCGGATTATATATTCATGAATGTGTTCGCTTTTTACGACTGAGATTAAAAAAAGACCATAAGTAAAATTGTAATTACCTCCTGGAAATGCACTAGTATATATTATAGTATAACATCAGCAAAAAATTGTTAGATAATCTGAAGAGAGAAGGAAAATTGTGTAGTTTTTTTCTGCAAGCGGTGGGATTTGAAGGACACCAATGCAGAGCAATCGACTCATATTTACTATTTCCTAACAATAATAATAAAACTGAGAGAAAAAAAAACTAGATTTTTTATTGCAATTAGAAATACTACAAATGCCAAATACCCTTCAGTTTTTTTAACCATAGAAAGAAATTATTTTGTTTTTATTGCATGTAAAAATAGAATATTAATTAAGGCAATCAAAATCTAATTTTCTTGAATGTCTATGCGCAATTACTGTAATGTTGAACGTAGAAAAAGGGGGGAAAAAGTTCTACAATTAACTCGATGAAATTTCACTTTTTGCTGGGTGACGCAATCAAGCAACTAGTCTTCCGCATTCAATTATGACCCTTCTCCTGTTATTCCGCGGATTCAAAAAATCGTGAAAGTGAGCGGTTAAGGACGTTTCTTCGCGGTTAATATCACACCTTTTACTGAGGGTGTTATTAAAATAATCAATTTGCAGTAGCAGACTCAACCCTTTTCTCAGGATTCCTGATGTAACGAGGGTTACAGCCATGGAAACAAATGCTAAATATTAACATGTAACATTACCTTTCTCGGTGTATCAACGTACTCCTTTCAACTCGGGTTCTCCCGTCTATTAGCAAGACTCCACCCACCTAGGAAAGAATTCGAAGGCTGCATACACCTGAGTCACGGAAAAGTTTTACGAATAGTTCGTTCGTGAGCTAGCTGCCTGTAGGAGTGTACGAAGGTTAAGGTAGCATTCGAGTATATAAAGCGTTTCGGCGAACAATTCAATTTCAAACCTGTCTTGTGAAGTGGAAGTGGGAATACGCGGTCAAAAACTTGGCGGATCAGCATGAAGTTCTGTGTAAGTGATCCAACTAAACGATCGTAAAATTAGAAAGAAATTTGAATTAACTCTTTTAAATTTTTATTCGAAATTTTAAATTGGTTCCTTTGTTTTTTTCTTATTAAGGCTGCAACTCTTCTCTTGCTGGCATACATCTCAATCGCCAATTCTGAGTTTATATCACCGTGGAATGCGGGATGGAGCGCCGTAATAGTAACGGGACACTCCGCCGGATACAATGGCGGTCATCCGGGTCACTTTGATGACTCTAATGACTCGTCATCTGACAGCATGCTGGACCCTGAAAATTTCCCATCAATTGATGACGAATCGGCGACTTACGCAACTCAATACATTGCGCAGGATGAATTGGGACAGACTAGTTTCGGTTACGCTCATCCCGGTCAGGCTGCCACCAACTACCGCGATGCTTGGGGAAATCAGGTAGGTAATTGGGCGTTCATCAGTCCCGAGGGGCAGAAGATTATCGTCGCTTACATCGCTGATGACCAAGGCTTCCGTGCCTTCTCCGACCATCTACCTGTGGCCCCGTCGTTCATCAATGTGGCACCAACGGAGACACTCGAAGTAGCTGCGGCTCGCGCCCAACACTTGGCAGCTTATCAAATTGTTAAGGACCGTGATGTTCTTTTAATTCCGACATCAGCCCCAAGTGTCGATTATACCCAGTCTGTGACGGATACACCCGAGGTGAAAATGGCTCGAGCGGAATTCATGAAGCTTTTCAACGAGGTCAAGACTGCGCGCGCTGTGTAACATAAGCTATGGCCATACTACTTACTGTAAATGATTGTTATCATTCGTGCATAATTCCATTCCTATCCTATTTTGAAGTGTGACAATAATAAAAATTTTTTAGAAAGCCCACACTACTGAATTTTTATTTTGATTGCGAAAAAGCATAAATTATTTGCCAATGGTTACCGATCAGTAGATACAATGCAAATTTTTTAAAATGCACAGCATTTCAAGGACTTTATAGGCGTGGTATCTAGTTCCTTTTTTTTTCATGCCTTGGACGCAAAGTGAAAGTGAATTTAACAACATGGGTGACATTGTCATGTTCTTTTTAAGAGAACTCTTGGCTAGTAGTTGTTTATTGTAATGAAAAACCCGCGTTCAAGGAAAAACAGCCTAGGCAACAAGCAAAACCTGTTCTACTTCGACCCCGGAAGCTATACACTATCTTGATTTTACCTTTTTCTTTTGGAAACAAACTATTAAGTGAACCAGAAGTCCTAAAATTCGCAACGGTCTCTTAGTTGCTATAGTTTTCAGTGACTGTCAAAAATCAAGATCGTACCTGTATGGTATTGAGCAATACTGTGTTACACTTTCGGCGACTTTTGTCAGGTAGTAAAGCTGAACTCCCATTTTCATTTCAAGGCGATCGAAGAATTTTCCACAGGAAACGGCGAAATTTGGACTGCTGGAGGTCTGAATAGATCAGCAATCTTTCAAATAAAAGGGAAATTAACTTAATTATAAAATTTAAGCAAAAGGGGGTCATGACGAATTAATTGTGAGTAGAAACTTCATCGTGTTGGTACACTTATTTAACCCCATTTTTGTTACCCCAATCAGCCCCAATAAAAAAGGTGACAAGTCTGCTGGTTTTCTTGGTGATCCATTATAAGAAGAACCGCCTTGCTGTTTCTCTCGTAAAGTAGCTGACGGATTAAGATTATTTGGCGTTAGATATACAATTATTAAAAACCATATTTTTAAAATATGATTATAATAATCATTCAACATAGTAAATTTAAATATCCACTTGTTAGATACCGCCATCTGAATATTGATTGTTAGCTATAGTAAAGTGCTAACTAAGAGGTTTAACTATGCATTATGACGTCATGCTATTTTTTTTAATTTTTTGGCTTTTACATGTTATTAATTATCACATGGATAATGTTTGCCGTTCTTGATTGACCCCATCACGTTCGACTTGGTATTTCTAATAACTTACTTGTCTGACAATAATTATACACGTATTCAAAGACTGGTAGCTACTGGTAGATAAATACACTATACAAAAAATACAATATGTTTATTACTCGAATACATTAGCCTTACACAAAGAACCTTTCTAAATGAGTTGCGATTGAGATCAGTCTTTCAGATGGCATCGGGTGACGGCGCCAGAACAATTTTGGAAATCCATTCCAGGTAATTATTAACGCGCGTGTAAATACCAGGGAGACGAGGAAGGGCACAACCTATGCCTCCACTGACCACGCCTATTGCCACGTGATGGCTCTTGTTTTGAACCATCAGTGGTCCACCGCTATCTCCCTACATATTCGATTTGAAAAATATTAAATGGTATTATAAACATCGATCAAATCAATGTTACATTGCAAGAGTCTTTGCCGCCTTCTTCGTAGCCAGCGCACATGGACGTTTCTGAAATGGCCAACGTCTTTTTGCCTTCTTCCAGCCACTGCTTGCACTTTTCATTGGCCAAAACGGGAACGTCTACTTTCCTCAATTTGGTTGCGTGACGACCACCTGAAAATAAAAAAATGGATCAACTCATTCAAGTAAAATTCACAATTAATAAAATAAATTAGAATTAAATACTAACCGCTTTTGTCATGTCCCCATCCAGCGACGGTGGCCATTGCGCCAGTGTAAGTATTCTTGTCCGGATCCGGCAAACAAATCGGCTTTACTAAATCATTCCAGGCGGCTTCTTGTGCTAAATTGATCAAAGCGATGTCATCTGCTACTTTGCTCTTGGACGGATCGTAAGAAGGATGGTTGACGATTCGATTGATTCGGTACATTTGCGCTTTGTCCGACAAACTATTGGCATCGGCGCCACGATTCCAAGCGACGCTGACTTGAAATTGGGTAACTTCTTTCCTGATGCAATGGGCAGCTGTCAACACCCATTTCTTGTGAATTAACACCCCTCCGCAGAGGTGCTCGCCACGTAGTCCCACTAAGGAGACCATCCTGATTGGACAAATACGCAGTCAGAATCACAATTTACAATTTATTTGATCATTTCGTGTAATACCACGGAAATTCTCCTTCGATAGTTTCTTCGCCGTTGACAATCTTCGCTGTGCGGCTTTTTCCGGCAATGCCGCAATCAACATCGGCCACTTTAAATAAAAATAATACACAAGACATTCGTTATCAAGTCATGCACTTATGTCACATTAATAAGCTTTAGAGGAAATTATTTACTGTTAATGAATGCGGAGATACACTGAAGTTGTAGAAGAAGAACCGACAGGAGCAGGACGAACGGCGGCATATTTAAAATACGTTAGAGTTATTATTGGCAGGAGTGAAAAGCGGACGTATTGCCAGGAGCGATTGTAGAAGTGAAACTGTTTTGAATTTGAGTAAGACCCTCCGTCATTTATACTTGCTCCGAAGGGTCGTTCAGAATAATAACAAAAGGGCGACCTTAAAGAACAACAAAGAACTACAAGTGCTATATACCTGCTTTGACGCTATATACATCGCACGTGGGTTTGAAAACTAAATATTCAAGGCTCTGCTACCGGTATACTAGATGGGAAAATGTGTGTCGCTACTACCCTGATTATTCGTAAACACGTAATTCCAAGTCAGACGCATGCTCTTTCTTTTATTTTCCCTTATTGACAACACATTATAGTTCACCCCATATAATTGCTCAAGTGATCAATTAGGCTACAAAAGTAAATTTGGCCATGATAAGGTGACGAAAAAAAACGGAATAGTTTGAAACTTAAAATAAAATGGATAAGGCTAATTAGAAGGGAAAATTTGAATCGTTTCAAAAAATTAATTGCGGTCAATAAAGGCTTCACGAAGCCATAAGCAGAGCGCCCTTGCATACATGTGAATGTTCAGAGGGAATCATAATTTAAAGTGATAGAAACAACCTTAGTCTAAATGGTAAACGCATGAGGGCCAACCCTTGACTGAATTCCTCTTATTGAAGGTTGTACGATATTACGTTGCGGCGCATTACCGTCTGCGATTGCGTAGATCAATTTTAACTAAGACGTAAATGCTTAACCCGAATAAAAATAAATTTCCGATTTAATCGTATTTACCAATTTTTTATTGTTTTAGCCCATTAAAAATTCCAAAATAATAGGTCAAATTCATTTTTAAAAATAAATAATTATTTTAAATAAGATTTAATCGAAATCACATAAAAATAAAATAAATTTCCGATTTACTTGTATTAACTATTTATTATTTTTTAGCCCATTTACAAAATTCCAAAATAGGTCAAATTCATTTTTGAAAATAAATAATTATTTTAAGGAAGATGCGTCTTGTTCAGAATTTGTCAATGAATAAATTATGTACAATTGAATAAATTGAATAAACGATGACAAATTTGAATATCACTTTCGTATTGAACTACCGTGAATCACGCTCCGCGTATCAACTCTGAAATCCAGTCGAGATATTTGTTGACCCGCGTGTAAAGTCCCGGCAATCGTGGCCTGGCGCAACCGACTCCCGCGCTGACAACTCCCACAAGTAGATGGCGTCCGTCCTTTTTGATCATCAACGGCCCGCCACTGTCACCCTGTCAAAAAAACAATTGAACCAGCTCATTTTTAATAATTTCAATGTCTCATTTTATTGTTTAAAAAAATATGTCGAATCTTTTACCTGGCAAGAATCTTTGCCACCTTGTTCGAATCCGGCACACATGGAGGTGTCGACGATGGTCAGCGGCTTCTTTTCTTCTTTGTACCAATCCTGGCACACCTTGTTCTCTATAATGGGCAGGTCAACTTTCTGTAGGGCGTTTGGCCGTTGACCGCCTTTCGTTTTATTATTTTTGGGCAAATGGATAATATAACACAAATAAGCTGAGCTTAGCCTCGTTTTTTCAACAAAATTTTTAACAATATATCCCAAAAAATGTCCATATACGATTTACCGTTTTGGATCTCGTTGGTCAGACCCCATCCGGCAACGGTGGCCATCATTCCGGTGTAGGAATCTTTGTCTGGATTGGGCAGACAGGACGGCTGGACCAGATCGTTCCATTCGGCCTCCTGGTCCAATTGAATCAGGGCGATGTCGTCGGCCACTTTGCTCTTGGACGGATTGTAAGATGGATGGTTGACGATGCGATTGACGCGCAACAGTCGCGTTCCCTTCCGGGCCGTGTTGGCTCCGTCGCGGGCCTTGGCGCTCACCCCGGCCACTCCGATGTGAAATTGCGACGCCTCTTTCCTGCATGTGTGTGTCAAATTATCCGCTTTGTATAAATTGCCGCCACAAATTTGAATTCTTTCGATGCTTTACGTAATGCAGTGAGCCGCAGTTAAGACCCATTTCTTGTGGATGAGGGCGCCACCGCAAAACCGCTCACCGCGCAATCCCACTAATGAGACCATCCTGTGTAGCAATTTGATGCCAAACAATAAATAATAAAACACTTAATTAAATAGCTCGATATAGCGAAATGCGGTTACAATTTCTATAGTCAAATTACCACGGGAATTCTCCTTCGGCGGCGTCGATCCCATTAACGATTTTAGCCGCTCTGAATTTAGCCACTCCGCAATCGACGTCAGCCACTAAATAATTATAGACGCCATTATACATTTTGCTCAACAATTTAAAATTCAATAATGAATGAGTCGATGATTTTTGTTTTACTGTTAATGAAGGCATTGATTGGAACAAAGTAGAAGATTGACAACAGCACGATGAACGATAAATACTGCATGATGGTGGATAAGTAAAACAATTATTTTCTTTGGTTTGACTAGACTTTGTTTTGTTGGACGACAGCCACTAGACTTCCATACAGTCGGAACAAGTTTCGGTGGAGTGACTGACTGAGGAAGTGGACTCGGCTAAATGTTTTTATAAGGAACGAGGAAGGCTCGCAGTGTAGGTAGTGTACGTATGTGAGACGCGGAGAAACGGAAAGTGTGTGTAGTGCGACACACAGCAAGACATGACCTTCCATCATGATGGGCATTCAAGGTTCCTGTATTCATCAGGACGAATGTGTGTCACCAATGTGTGGATATGCATATAGGCGTGTGTGTACGTATGTATACACTGCACAGAAAAATACCCTGATGTGTGGTGTTTGGTATATTATGTCCCCAAACAGTGGCACAAGGATATCGTCATTAGCATAACTGCATCACCTTGTCGGAGCATCGAACCCTCCCTCACGCGCACCCATCATTTCCGTTTGTTTTTCTCCATTACCGGGTCTTTTCCCTAATCGCTAATTTTAATTGTGATTTAATTTATGAAAAACAAACGTCAATTCTTTTCTTACACCAACAGCAATTTGAAATAATTAATTTCCGGTTTACCAAACATTCAAAAGCGTCAAAATCGAATGTGCAATAACGCAATAATATTTATTGTTTCTATTTATGAGCAGTATTTCTGGTTTATTTCTTGATTTAATCGTTTCGTTCAGTTTTTTTTTATGTCAATGTAGGTTTATTAATAAGAAAAATTTTGGACATTTACATCGTTCGTAACTGTGTCAATTAAAGATCATTTCCGTACATAGACTTTGACCTAAACAAAACAAACGTGACTATCGCCACCTTCATGTAAATATTGATGAGGGTTCTTTACAAGAACATTGTCCTCGCATGCGGGGACAACAGTGACGCCCCACGTACAGTACCACAATTTTAAAAGGTACAACCTTAGTATAATAATACAAGTAGGCTACAACAGCAGTACATGCACACAGTCCAGCGAGAAAAGCCACGCATGATTTTTCATTCGAAATCTCATACTTCTCATATGATGTCATATGAGGAATATTTCTATTTTAGATTTATTTATTTATTATTAATTAATTAAAATATTTATTTAAGATTTAGATTTTAGATTTAGATTTTAATTCATATGAGGAATATTACTTATTTCAAATGCTGTATAGGGTTAGCTTTGTTCAAAATTACATCATAGCTTTCCATCACATTTTCTAATCTGCAAAATACCAAATTACCTTTTAAATCTTTCCCGTTCAAAGTCCCAAATTTTAGCGCGTAACAAAGTGGATCAAAACGGACATGCACCGCTATTGCGCTATATAATCACTTCCGACCACTTCCGACCGCGTTTCAAGTCTACAGAGAAGACTGCAGCAGTATGTAGCAATTACAAATTCAAGTGCATTTTGACTCGTGTGTATATTGATGCGGGTATCGGTGTGCGATTTCCTTGACGTTTATTACATCCCGCACAGCGACATCAAATGCTGAAATACCTTGAAGAAAAAAACCGGAAGGATGAGCTTTTTTTTTTTGCGTGTGTTTTCGCAACGCGTTCGGTCTGTCACGCCTATTTGGACACGGCATTGTATAAAAAGACCAGTCCAATCTGTTCAAAGTTCACTCGCAATCTTCTAGTCGAAAACAATACTACTAGCCAGTACATTTTCTCGAGTGTACATCCAGTGACAAGTTTTGTTTGCAGAAGAAAAATAATTTGATTCACCATGAAATTGATTCTAGTAATCACCGGACTCTTTTGCTTTCAACCGCTCATCAATGCCTTCATCAACAGTAATTGATTTCATTGATAATTTTAAAATAATTTCTTCAACTTAATTTTTGATTTTTTAAAAATGTCAAGTGGCGGATGTGGACTGTGGAATTTCGCCACTTCGTAACGGGAAGATAGTCAACGGACTAGACGCCGCAGAAGCCGAATTTCCCTGGTATGTTTAATTTGATTAGATTTCCGTTTGATGAAAAATAATACTGTATTCATCAAATTTGTTGTGGGAAATTGAATCATCAGGATAGTTTCACTTAAACTACGCGGTGAACACTTTTGCGGCGGAGCTCTTATTAACAGCAGATGGGCTCTAACTGCGGCCCACTGTCTACTCAAGTAAATTATTTCAACCGATTCTCATTTTCTGAGAAATTAAATCTAATCATTTCAATTTTGGTGGTTTAAACAAAGTCGTAGAGCACCACAGATTCAAGTGAGCGTGGCCGAGCACAACCTTCTCGACGCCAACAGCCAGCACACCAAATTGTTCCAGGTGACCCAGATCGTTTTGCATCCGTCGTACGTGACCCGCCAGTTGGCCGACGACATCGCCCTCATCAGCTTCGATCGAGCCGTCGAATGGAGCGACCGCATCCAGCCCGTCTGCCTTCCCAATCCCGATAAAGATCCGTTCGCTGGATTTCTGGCCACTGCGGCCGGTTGGGGATGGACCGACGAGGTCAAGAACGGTACAGCACAAAATCGAGACATTTTATTTAGAATTCATATATAATTAACTGTGAATTTGCCAAATTTCCAGGTGGGAAAAGAGCCAACACATTGCAGAAGGTTGACGTGCCCATCTTGGCTAACAAGGATTGCCAGCAGTGGTACAAAGACGAGAAGAAATCGTTGATTATCGTCGATTCGGCATTGTGTGCCGGGCTAGAACAGGGCGGCAAAGACTCTTGTCAAGTAAATTATTTTATCTTAAATCAATTATTTTTGCGGTGTGATTTTTATAATTTTTATTTGATAGGGTGACAGCGGAGGACCGCTTTTGGTTAAGAAGGATGGCCATCATTTGCTTGTGGGAGTTGTCAGCGCTGGGATCGGTTGCGCAAGGCCTCGATTGCCGGGACTTTACACGCGCGTCAACCATTACCTGGACTGGATTTCTCGTACCATCCGGCAGCAGGAGCAAGAATTATAATTCCAATGAAATATTACGAAATTTAATTTTTGACCATTGTAAAGGACTGTATTATATGTATGTATGTACGTACGAAGTAGGATGAATTATTGAACAAAATAAAATATTATTGAAATCGAACTCAAATATTTCTCAAATTATTGGCTAAATTAATTTTGAACTCTCGGCTATCAAATAAAAATAGAAATGTCAGTTAAAAATTTTTTCAAACCTTCCAGGCTTCCATTCATCGGAACATCTTGATAATAATAATGACCGTTATAATAGTCAGTTTCATTCGGTTCTAATAAACAAAAAAAAAAAACAATTAAGAGTAAACCATTGTCATTATTGTCGACGTGAGCAAAAATTCCATAGCAATATTTCAACAACTTGTAAAGATAAAAAGATTTGGTAAAGTCTTTTATTATATTTCATTTTTTGGAAACCCGAATTCTTTCATCTATGACTAATAAGTTAGATAGGCTTCCCATGAATACGCCTCTGCCTATTAAATCGGACATTACCTCGCGCGCATCGTCAACCCAAAAATCGCCAAAAATCCTTGGCCTGCATTAACAATTTCTGTCTTGACATTTCCTTTGCCTGCAACACCAACAACTGCGCGCGTGTTTTGTTTCATATTTTCAGGGGCATTAAGGAGGCGACAAATTTTCAATCATCGATCTATCGAGAGGGACTGTTTACTTGTATGATGAAATCAAAATTACCTACTAGAACGTGATCGATGCGGGCGTATCGGAGTCATTCGATAGGTTCGATAACAGGAAGCGGATGAAGGTGAAAATCGGCCTTCCTGAAGAGGCTCAGGCTCTGCTGGTTATTGATTTAGTGTGTACTGTAGGTCAAACTAACTGGCCGATCTGTGCGATAGGAAAATGAAAAATGAAATTCTTAAAAAAATGTTGAGAGCCGAGATGACCCTGAAAGATAATCTGACGTAATTTTGGGATAACGTACTAACACCAACAATGTGAAGAATTTTATAACAAAGGTAGCACAGCTTTGGTTTCTGTAAAATGTAATTTTGCGTTCTTGTAAAAGGTTTCTATAAAGAAATTCTGAAACTGCATATACATGTGTTACGTAATTAAATGAATGTGTTGAGATGTGGCGGCAAGGTGTTATCAAATTTGGATTATTTCATCAGTCTCCAATCAACAGTATCCTATAATGGACAAATGAATGACGCACGGATGACGACTTGGATCATCATTGAGATGTGTAGCGTAACGTGGTACCAGCGTCCTTGACAGTTGAAACCGGGAAAAGACATGATGGTAGCGATGACATACATTTGATTCCCCAATATTGATGTCTGTACAATATCCTTAGGTATCTCGTGCTGCAGGTCGTATAGCTGGAAAACTGGAAAAGCCTTGAAAAACCCAAACAAGAGATGGGCCTTTTTAGCTTCTTCCTCTATTCCTTTCTTGAGCAACAAGTTCATTTTTTGAACTTCCTATACTCCCGCCCTTGCTTCCAAATCACTTTCAGCTGCCCGCTCATTCGGCTCAGACGGTGTTTCACCGGTGATATATAAAGGTGCTCCGTGTCAGTTGATTCAAGACAACGACACCTTCAACAGCCAACAGATTTCAATCTGATTCGACGTCGCCTAACCAATCTCACCGGTCTTGTAACAAGATGCAATTCATTTTAGTGATCATTGGTTTCCTTTACTTCCAGCCACTGGATGCTTTCGTCAACAGTATTTCACGATTAAATTTCGGATTAAATTTTATTGTTTCCTAATTGCTCGTTTTATTTGATTCAGTGGCCGACGTTGACTGCGGTGTGTCGAAATTCAGGAACGGGCGAATCGTCAACGGCATTGACGCTGTGGAAGGAGAATTCCCTTGGTGAATTCCATTTCCTTTGTGGCCCTAAATAACGTTAGACTTCAAAGATTGATTGGTGTTTTAATTCTTATTCATTATATGCAGGATGGTGTCGCTTAAATTTCTACGTGCTGGACAGAGTGGTGAGCATTTTTGTGGCGGTGCACTCATCAACAAGCGATGGATTCTCACTGCAGCCCATTGCGTCCTTAAGTATAAACCGGAATAACAGAAAAAAACACTCTTATTTTATTCTTTCCATGTTTGATTTAATTTTTAATTAATGGTAAACTAATTGGAATATGAACATTCAGTCGCAGAGCACCGCAGATTCAAGTGAGTGTGGCTGAGCACAACCTCCTGGGTGCCGACAGTCAACAAACGAAATTGTTTCGAGTCAACCAGATCGTCATGCATCCGTCGTACGTGACTCGCCAATTGGCCGATGACATCGCCCTCATTAATCTTGATGGCGACGTGCAATGGAACGACCGCGTTCAGCCGGCCTGTCTACCTAACCCAGATGAAGACTCATTCGCTGGACTGCTGGCCACCGTTGCCGGTTGGGGGTGGAACGATGAGGTTAAAAATGGTATGTAAAAGCATTTTCTTATTTGAAGAATTTTTTATTATCGATTGTCGCAATGTCAGGTGGAAAAAGAGCCAACACATTGCAGAAGGTTGACGTGCCCATTTTGGCTAATAAGGATTGCCAGCAATGGTACAAAGACGAGAAGAAATCGCTAACCATCATCAACTCGGCTTTGTGCGCCGGTCTTGAAAATGGCGGCAAAGATTCTTGTCAAGTAAAAAGGATTTGAATATTTTTGCGTAATGAGCTTACTAAATCAAACTGAATTTACAGGGTGATAGCGGTGGTCCGTTGATGATTAAGAAAGACGGACGCCATCAGCTCGTCGGCGTCGTCAGCGCCGGAATCGGATGCGCTCGTCCTCGCTTACCTGGTCTTTACACTCGTGTTAATCATTACATTAACTGGATTTCACAAACCGTCCGTATCTAAAAGGATTTACTTATTTTTGATATGTTAACTGTATAAATATCTTAGCTATACTCTTTGTAATTTTTCGGCTCTAACTATTTTGTTCTTGATCGTGATATATTTGTAATAAAGAATTTGAATAAAGAAGCAAACAAACATGATGTTAAAATTCGCGCACTTTTCTCGTATTTTGGCGCTCATTTTCTAGGCCTTTTACTCAATGGGCGGCGGGCGCGCATGCGCAAAAAAATAAAAACTTTGACGCACATTTCAAATTTTTTTCACGTAGTAAGGTAAAAAGCCTCAAGGTGTAAAAAGCAAGAAAACACATTTAGTTTTTCGTAAAACCCGTGACGGCTATAAATTCACAAATGTCAAATATTATTATTATTCCATTTTTCCAAGCTTCAACATTCTAGTGAAAGTCTTACAAATAACGATTAACAGAATTTGTTGCGTCTAATTTTGAAACGTAGGAAAGTGATTAAAGATGACGTCATCAACTCATGACCCATTCCAGTCTCTAAAGTTGTTCTGCTGTTGTAGACTTGTAGTTCGCCCAGTTCGCCCAGTTCGCCCAGTTCGCTCAGGTCTCTCCAACAATTCGGTAATAACCCGCTGATCAAAGCATCTTAGTAATATAAATAGTTAAATACTAAAGGGGAGAAAATTTATTGACGGATTTTCATTTTTTGGATTCTGAATTTATGATCTCTTATTACAGAACACTATGTCCAACACGATTGTACGCCGTATTATTCAATCTTCATTTGCTCCAGCAGCTATCGGACCTTACAGGTTTTAAAATGTTTTAATATTTGCAACATTTGGCATACACAGGTGTAATTTTTATTATTACAGTCAAGCTGTTCTTGTTGATAAGACTTTGTACATATCTGGACAATTGGGACTGGATACTCAAACAGGATCACTAGTTCCTGGAGGGGTTGAAGCTGAAGCGAAGAAAGCTTTGGACAATATGGGTCACATTTTAGAAGCAGCTGGAATTTCTTATAAAAATGGTAAATTTTGTATTAAATATGTTGTTAAAAAAATCTGTACACTGCTTTCTTAATTACTTTTATTATAGTGGTCAAGACTACTGTCTTACTTGCTGATATTGGTGACTTCGGTAAGGTCAATGAAATTTACCGCCAATGTAAGTCATAAAGCACAAGAATCAATGAGGGTCATGATTGTTTTAACTAAGTGTTATTTTTTTAGATTTCACAGAAAATTTCCCTGCACGAGCTGCTTACCAGGTTGCTGCTTTGCCAAGGGTATGTGACATTTTTCAAGTAAACAATGGTTCAGTTTGATTAATTATTTTCTTTTTTTAGGCTGGCAGAGTAGAAATTGAAGCTGTTGCTGTTGTTGGCACAATTGAAGAACAATGACTAGAAATGGCCAAATTGTAAGAGATTTCTAGTTTGTTACAATTGTATTGTTATTTGTTATAGAAATGAAGGGAATATAAAGGTTCTATATTATCAATAAGGTAACTTTATTGGTTCCTCTGTACACTTTGTTGGACACAATTGAATCAACGTCTTCCTTTTGCTTTTTTCTTCCCACCACTCTGGCTTGTGGATTGTTCCCCACTTGATTTAAAGACTCTGCTTTTAAGATGGGGAATCTTCTCTCCTATGTACAAAAACAAAGAGTCTCCTGGTGAATTTGAAAACATGATTAGTTGAGTTCCTAGTAGATGAAAATGAACTATTTTGTTTACGAGTAGGAAATGCTGGATTGACGAGTGTTCCATCTTCATTTTTTAATTGCACCCTGACTCGTCCTCTGGCCTCTTCCTCTTTGCTTGCCTCTCTTGAATAGAATTTAGGTTCAAATCCAACTGTGAAATTGGCAGCTGTCAGAACATCACTTATTTCAACGCAAGTAGGTCTTTCAACGGCACGGGATTTGGGAACTCGACGGCCTGCAACTCTTGTTCTGCTGCTATCAATATACGCTGGATAGATACAAATCCATCTGTCAAAAAACGAAAACATGAAGTAAGCAATAGGATACTACAAACTCCCAAATAAATTTTTTTTTCGGCATCTTTTAGCCTGATTATGTTTCCTAGATTATCATTTACCTTTCAGGATCGCACGGTTTTTTATTTGGGTTGAACGACGTTCTTGTTAGTGTGGCCATTTCTAAGCCTCCACGTAAACATTAAAATAAATTGCAGAAGAATTTGGACATAAACAGACGTTTTCATTAATCGGTATAAAAATCTGTCGCTAGAGTGCAGTAATTAATATTTATGTAGTATGTGTTCATTCATTTATCCACAAATTTTGAGTAAATAAGATAACAAAAATCTCATAATTTTCATGATTTGAGGGTATGAATTTTAATTGGGTTTAATTAATTTGATGGAATTATAGTGCCGCTCGCCCGCTCCTTGTCCGACAGGGTTTGATACCCTTGCGGCGAATGTTGGCAACAAGTTTAGCAAGTCCTTCTTTCTTCTTTATTCTTTGAATCAGCGCATCAGCAACATTTAGATAATTTTTAACAAATATATTAGTTGATCAAACTTGCTGTACTCAAAGGGTTTAATTAAGTATCTAGCTCTTGATCGAAACAACGTATACACCATGAGAATCACGACCTCTTTGGGCAAGAATCCTTTTCCTTCTGTAGGGCAAGTTCCAGATGAGCCACTTTTTTTTCCAGATTCACCTGTCGTAATGATGACTGTGAATCACTAAATACAAGATCAAACTTACTATGAAATAAAAGACTTACATATTGCTGGTCTCTGTCCTCCAACTTCGATTCAATCAGTCTTATTTTGGCTTTCATGGTGACCTTGTTTGGAATTAGAAAAAAATCATATTGGGTTAAAATCGGTTAAAATAAGAAACGCGAATTTCTCGTCCACAGTCCCGTCTATAAAATAAAGGAAATATTATATTAATTCACTCACAACACTGTTTCTCAGTTGATTGATTTCGCCATCTTCGTTCGTTGTGAAACGGTTAGCGGCGGTCGAGTAATTTGGCCAAGTCAACAAAATCATAAGAAAACAAAACAATTGAACGCTAAACACAAGAGTCAACAGCTGAGCCATATTGTTGGTTTGATGGCTCGAATCGTCGTTTCTCATCTGAGCACACAGATATCACACGCCCTTTTGCGATAAAAGGCGAGTTTGATTGTATTTGTGCGCTGTCGATAAAATTGGAAAAAGGTTAAAATGAACGCGTCCAGAGCTATGGGATTGTTCCCACGTCATCGCTAGTATTTGTTCGAAGAAAAGGTAAAGAGATAACGAATTCTCTCTCGCGCGAAGAAAGTGAGAACGGAGTAGCGGCGTTAGTGATGCGGACGTGTTGAATCAGATCGGCATCAGGCGAAGTAACTGCGTGAATTTTATAAATCCGCCTCGTGAACAAGATCTAACACAGCACCAATAAGTGCAAAAAACGTTGTTGTTTACCAAACAACTATAATACCAGCAACTCCGCATTCCTCATGTAAGTAGTTTATTTTTGAGTTATCTAAAAAAGTAAAAAGCAATAATAAATAAGGAGACAATATCGTTCAACCAAAATAATTGCTGGCTACTGTTAGAAAAATATGTATCCAAATTATTTTGCTATCAACCATACAAAAATGTGTAACCACGAACTTGTATACGCATTCTTCTCATCAGTTCTCAAAGTTTTATATCTCAAACACGCCACTATACTACATCGCCATGACAACGACTAATCTGCTTCTTGCTTTTCTATTTTTTTCTGCTATGATTACTGTTTGTTTCTTATCTAATTAGTAATTACGGTTAGTAACTCGTACAATATATACAAGGGCGAAAAAAGTTTCTTTTGAACAATAGGCTTGGATAGATCAGGTGATCTCATTCTCTGTTGGTGATAAAACGCCATCACAATGTCAGAGCAAAAGAACTAATTTACGGATAAGAAAATCAAATAAACGGATATAAACTCCCTACCCTTTTTTCTTTTTTTTACAGAGATCTCGCAGTATTTCACAGTTCTAGAGAGAAAAATTGTGTTGCCAAGCAGATTGGTACTATAATTCATAATTTAACAGCAGTTGAGTTATTATTCTATACCTGCAATTTATAATGAAGCTGGCGTTTGAATTTTAATATCTACACTTATTGTTTTTAGCAAATGCCCAAAAGCTAAGAATGTTTTTTACGCTTGTCTACTTTCTCAAAAGTATTTGGTTTAACAATACTACCGATTATTTTAATGACAAAATATTACTGAAAATTAAAAGCTTCGATAATCAGACAATCTATTTCCTCTTATCTGATTCCATGTAAATAGAAAATGAGCTACTTTCAAGTCCAAGTCGAGCGTCTGGAAAGCCTTTTTAAAGACGCAAGAATGAACGCCAGTGAAATCATCCGAATCTACTTTGACATGATCCGCCATAAAGATTTCGAGACGTCAAACGTCATTCCCTTTCTCAATGAGAAAGCCGTTCTTCTGCTGTCACCTGAAGTGGTCGACGTCTTGAAAAATAATCGACTCGACGCTTTCAGCTATTTGCTGGTGGCCAACAATCTACTGGATTTGGAAAACGTCAAAGAGGATTTACTCAACGGAGATGTCCTGGCGAAAGCGACTCCACCAAATACTTTAAGAATTCTGAAAGCGCAGCTAAATCTAGAGGCAGCCGTCCAAGCACTCACAATTCACGAACGTGTTTCTAAGAACAAAAGCAGCCGGCTAGCACTCAAATTTAAAAAACAATGCCCGTTATTGAGAAAAATAGGCAAACTGCATTTTTTCAAATTAAATTTACAAGCAGTCTCAACCTTTGCTGGTGCTTCCAACATCAAACGATTTTGCTTGGGCGACCCAAACTCCCCCATGACTAGAACGTGCAAAACCATTTTGCTGGTGGGAGCCACGGGGTCGGGAAAGACGACATGGATCAACGCTATGATCAATTACGTATTGGGGGTTGAATGGGAGGATGATTTCCGGTTCGTGCTGGTCGACGAAGATGTCAGAGGTGGGACGCAAGCTCACAGCCAAACCCAGGGAGTTACAGCCTACGACCTCCACTACCGAGATGGATTCCGCATTCCCTTTTCGCTAACTATTATTGACACGCCGGGATTTGGAGACACGGCAGGAATCAAACGCGACAAGGAAATCACACTGGACATTGAAAATTTGTTCAGAGATAAAAATGGCATCGAGGTAATATACAATATAAACGTGAAACAAATTTATTTGATTAAAATCTGATCTGTTTTTCAACAATGACTATAAAACGCAGGATTTGGATGCAGTTGGAATTATTGCGCAATCCACAGAACCTCGTCTGACTTGTACCCAAGAATACATTTTCAATTCGGTATTGAACATTTTCGGCCGAGACATTGAAGAGAACATCCACTTCCTTCTGACTTTTTCCGATGGAAATTCACCCCCTGTCTTGGCTGCCTTAAAAAAGGCAAATCTTCAGTGTCGCAAGGATTCCGAGGGATCGCCCTGCTACCAGAAATTCAACAACGGTGTCATTTACGAATCGCAACAATCGGACGAATTCTCGCACTTCCATTGGAAGAATACCATGGGCAATTTCAAGACGTTCTTCGAGGAACTGTCTGGTATGCCAACCAAATCGCTGCAGATGACTAAGGAAGTGCTGAGGATCAAGAAATTTCTCGAAATGCACCGGGAGTCCATACAGAACAGCATCGAAAGACAACTGATGAAGATGGAGGAATTGCACAAGACGGAAGAATTCATCGCCCGGAACCGAGACAAAGTCAATAACAACAAAAATTTTCAAATGAAAGTGCCCGTGATGAAGAAAGTGAAGGTCGTTGTAGACGGTAAAAAAGCGCTCAACTGCACGGTGTGCCAATTCACATGCCACTATCCTTGCAATCCAAACATTTGGGAGGAATCTTGCCCAGCGTTTTCAATGCACATCTTCCGCGATATAATGGTGAAAATTAAAAACATATTCGAAAAAATACCGAGCGCCCAATTTGAACGTCTAGTAGGAGATTGGGCGGCAGCGATAGCGACGTTGCCGCAGTTGATAGAGGGAGCGCTTCCTTTTATTAATGCAGCTTCCAACTGCTTGCCGGGAAATGCACCATGCAACGTTTGCCCAGGAAAATGCCCGAAAGATAAACACCAACACGAAGACTACAAATGGGACTCGATCCAAGAAGAGGAGACGCAGACCCTGTACGAAGTGCGTGAAAAGTACAAAGCCGCCAAGAAACAGCAGTCGAACGCCGAAGAGATCCTGCAGGGACTGAAAGAAGAAATCGAGCGGTTGAAATCAGACATTTTCAAGACGATGGAAGAAATCACAGACTGTTCGAATGTGTTGAAGAAAATAGCACTGCGGGGTAATCCGCTTACCGTTATGGATCACGTCCAGATTATTATCGACAACGAGAAGAGAGACGAGAAACCCGGGTACGAAGAGAGGATTAAGAGTTTGCAAGAGTTGAAGACTTCATTTACAGATAAGAAATAAAGCACAGTCCCAAGCACTTTATAAATAATAGTTATTTCAACGAAATAAAAGAAGTAGAACTTAATTTCAATAATGATTGTAATCTTGTAACCAAGCTGATTTTTCTTTTAAAATATGAATTTTAAAATCTATAATTTACTCTGGCTATTTGAGAAAACAAGTGTTGGCTGGCTGCCAGTTTAAATATTCCTAAATGCGAAAGACACATGTTAACTTAATAAAGGTCTAGATTTCATACTCTTGTGTTAACGACATTCTTTTTCCTTAACTTGTGTTTTTTTTTTATTGGAGACCTCTATCAGTCATAGTACACATTAAAGAAAGCGATCAGGTTTTCTCTGCTTGTGAAGTGTAAATACAATGTGAGTTAAAAGCAAAAGGAAATTCTTCTCAATGTCAGTGACGCTCTTGCTTCCCTCCAACTCGTCTATCACGAAACCTTCGCACAGAATTTCACCAATGGGTTGAGCCGTGTCTTTCTTGGAAGGATCGCACATGCGGACGGAGATCCTCATCTTCCTCTGCTCTTCAATGTCCGTTTTTTCGGCTGTGATTTTGGCGATTTTCTCGTCGTATTTTTGAGACGTTTTCTCCACCGTCATCTTCCACGTCTCCAGCGTTATTTTCTCCTTTCCGGAACTACCAACGGACGTGATGAGCTGGAAGAAATCGTCCGCATCGATCGATCCCGGGTTGGATTCGGTGCCGTTGGGCACAGGAGATCCTTGGCGTTGCTCGACAACCAGGAAATTAGTTGTCCAATCAGCCAGCTGTTTTTCATTTTCATCCAACTTGCTCTGGATATCACTCTCGATGGAATGGATGGCGTCCAACAGTTCCGTGTAGTGGATTTTGATCTTCTTGCGTTCCTCAATGGCCTTCATCAGCTGCTTCTTGATGTTTCTAAATTCGTTTTTCAGGCTGACCAGTCGCTCCACGTTCTTCATCGTACCCGACGTCAAGTAAAGTAATCCGTGATCTTGGGTGTAGCACTCTGGTTTGGCCATCATATCGCATAGTAAACACCAGCTCGGGCCCCTAAACAATTCATGACATGTATCAAGATTTCAATCTAATAAACTCAAATATCACACAATTATTTACGTTTTGTTCGGACTGGGCATTCTGACGGCATCAGCCTCCATTTTGGATCTCATATTTAATATGTACAAAACGTAGTCGTTAACAGGCAATTCGGCGACTCTCACATCGCAAACTTTGTGACAAGTTGGACACTTCTTTATCGTTGCTCCGCCTTGCGTCTTCATCTAATTAAAAATGGTATTAATTAAGTAAATCATTGAATTCAATTGAATAGTTTTATGTATACCTTGTTTAAGCACACGAGACAAAATGTGTGTAGACATGGTAAGAATTTCGGCACTCGCTTTGTCGCATCGAATTCTTTTTGACAGACTCTGCAAGTGAGTAAATTCTCGCCTTCTTTACCTTCCATTTTTAAAAATTGATTGCTCGAGTCGACACCACAAGAGCTCACTAAAAGACGAATCTAGAATGATCCAGTTCCCGACTTTTATACACAGAAGCCAACATTTGATTAAGAAGCTCGTCGTCCGGGTGACGTTTCTTGACGACATTCTGAATAACAAAAACGTCGAATGCCAATCGATATTTTACCAGGAAATATACCTAATTATAAAAAGATTTTTTTTTTACCTGTCGTGTATTCGAGGTATACTTATTATCTGGACTCGAGGGATAGCGAGTAATTATTTCCTTCTCCTGCTGCGATCGAACTCGGTATAGTTTGAGTACGTGGTAATTGGCGAAGCGGCCAAAAAGATCGACTACGTCGGTGGAGGGGGGGGGGCTAGTTTTCTAGTCTGACATCGAAACTTCATCCGACAATATTTTGATTGCTCAAAACCGTCACGAAAAGGATTCCATCGTCGTTGATTTGTGTAGCTCCTGATGAGATCTGGCGTTGTGTTGTTTCACGCCCTTAAATAGCTGCTTCAATTCCGGCCGGATTACCGGCAAAAAGATGTAATTTCCCAAAGTAGCCTGTTCAATTGAAAATGATACATAGTAAAACTAACAATTAAATATTAGTACTGAAAAATGTCATGGGAGAATGAAAAAAATAGTCACCCAAATTTTGCACAAAATGCCGAGTTAAACATGGGTACCGGACGGATGCAGATGGCTCCGATGGGTTGGTTTGATTGCATCAGCCACAGGAAGAAAACCGACTGACCCAAAACAAAATTCGGAAGGTCAGGCATTTCGGATGGGAAGAAAGAAGCCGCGGGGATATTTTCCATTGCCAGAGGAACGGCTGATGTTTCAGCGATTCCCTGTGGAGTAAGTAAACTGATCGACTGGGCTGTTCTCTTTCTCCATTATAAATGAAAAAAAAAATTAGATGTTTGAAATCAATAAAAGTTTAAATCTTGCTGGTTTCGGGGTTACCATCAACGAAAAATGAGGTCCTTTCTTAAACGCTCTTGCATTTTGTTACGACGGTCGAATCATTTGATAGAGTCAATAAAATCAGCAGAAAACATTTTAACGCTAAATACAAAAGTCGACAGCTGAGCCATTTTCGTCTGTTTTCTCAGCTGAGCATATGGCACGCTCTTTTATGATAAAAGGTGAGTTTGAACGCACTGATTGTATAGTTCGTGCGGTATATCGAAACGGTAACCCAGAGTACCTCCATATGATGATGGAAAACGAGAGGCAAAACGGGGAGTTTGAATAAATTGTGAGCGTTGGCCCAACTGACCAACAAAATTGTGGAAGCCATTCTGAGATTCGTCAATCGCTTCACTTATCACGGAAGTAAAAATAGGTTTAGAATTTCTCACGAATGTCACGATACATTTTAACTAGCACGTTTCCTTTTACGCCTGTTTCTCAATAGATATGTAATTATAAAAATAATTTCAGCGCGTAATACATCTGTCGCAATTATAGGCAGTTTGCTTGTACAAATTTTAATTTGTAGGAGGGGGGAGTAGTTCGCACTTCAATTGTTATAAAAAAGAAAGCGTTTCTCTTAAATATTTATGACAAACAACATACCTTATCAACAAGTCGCTGATAAAAACATGATGCTGATAAAACATTACTACAGATAAAGATTTCAAAACTGAAATAAAAGTATGAAGTAAAAAGTAGCTATCCATCAATTCCATGCGTGCAGATTGCACGCATATAGAATATTTTGCAACATTTCTTTTTGCTGAATAACAAGGTACCGTAATTAAACAATCAATGTAAACATTACAGTAGTAAGACAAATAAGTTTTTTACTTTAGAAATCTAATGGATGTACTGCTTGTTAGACTTAATCTTTTTAAAAGAACAATTAAAACATATTAAGAATGAGTGAAAGTTCTTGAAATTCCATCAAAAATTCCCGCAAAAATTATAATTCTGCAATCTGTAACTCAACTCACTTCTTATCTCATTTTCGCGTAAATAGGATATGGATTATTTTCAAATCCAATACAAGATTCTGGGACAACTTTTTGAAAATGCCAGAGACAACGCCAGTGAAATTGTCAGAATCTACTTTACCATGATCGGGCATAAAGATTTCCAGAGCTCGAACTTAATTTATCTCAATCAGAAAGCCGTTCTTCTCCTGTCAACTGAAGTGGTCGACGTCTTGAAAAATAATCGACTCGATGCCTTCAGCTATTTGCTAGTGGCTAATAATTTACTGGACTTGGAAGACGTCAAAGAGGATTTACTCAACGGAGATGTCCTGGTGAAAGCGAAAGCGACTCCTTCCAACAGCATAAGGAGGTTGAAAGCAGAGCTAGGTCTGGCGACATCTCCGATGGATCAAATAGCCGCAGTACCAGACACTCCAAAACCAATCAGTCAGCAGCAACAAGTACCGGAGAATGCGTCAGTCGCTCCTACAGTGCCAGATGAAACATCACATCCAATCAATCAGCAACAACAACCAAAAGAGGATGCGACAGCCACCGATCCCCGTGAAAATATTCAGTGCCAATCAAAAGCAGCCGAAGGTATCAACAGATTACCATTCGAAATACAAAATGAATGTACCGGATCCACAGATGTCGAAGGTGTGACTTTGTACAAGTTAAAATTGACCCAGGTACCCACTTACACCGAGTCATCTTCCATGGTCAAGCGATTCTCTTTCGGCGAACCCATTTTGCCGGAGAGAACACGCAAAACAATTTTGTTGATGGGCGCCACTGGATCGGGAAAGACGACCATGATTAATGCCATGATCAATTACATATTGGGGGTTGAATGGGACGACCCTTTCCGTTTTATTCTCGTCGATGAGGAACTCAGAGGAGCATCGCAAGCCAATAGCCAAACGCAAGGAGTCACAGCCTACGATCTCCACTACCGATCTGGATTCCGCATTCCGTTTTCGCTCACAATTGTCGATACGCCAGGATTTGGAGACACTGGCGGGATGGACCGTGACAAGGAAATCACTTCAGCCATACAGGAATTTTTTAAGCATCAAAATGGAATTCAGGTAAATAAAGCGTTGCGGCAGAAGACTCAATCTACTTTTTAATCAAATTCTACTTGCAAATGATTATTGCAGGAATTGGATGCCGTTGGATTCGTTGTCCAATCCTCACTCGTCCGTCTAACAGCTTCGCAAAAATACATTTTCAACTCGGTATTGTCCATTTTTGGCAAAGACATTGAAGAAAACATCCGTTTTCTCGTCACCTTCTCCGACGGAAGGCAACCGCTTGTCTTGGATGCCATCAAAGAGGCAGAACTCCCTTGCCGGATGGACTCGAAAGGATTGCCCAGCCACCAGAAATTCAACAACGGCGCCGTTTTTATTAGTCAATCGGATGAGGACGACATGTCGCCTGTTGAATGGAAGAACGCAATGAAGAATTTCAAGCTCTTCTTTGAAGAAATAAACGAGATGCCAACCAAATCTCTGCAGATGACTAACCAAGTATTGGAGGACAGAGAACAACTGGAAATTTATCTGGATTTCATGCTTGGCGGCATCGAGAAACAGCTGATGAAGATGGACGAGTTGCGCAAGACCAAAGATCTCGTCGCAATCAATAGAGAAAAAATCCAAGCCAACCAGAACTTTGAGATGAGCGTTCCAGTTTCTAAAAAGGTGAAAATGCCCACCGCTGATTTAGCCATGAACTGCACAAAATGTGAAACGACCTGCCACTATCCCTGCGAACCGAGTTTGTTGACGGGGTTTTGCTCAGCATTTTGGAAACCAGAGGGAATTAGATTCCAGAATGACTTCATAGTCCTTGCCAACACATTACTGAACGCCGCCAAAAATTTAGCAACTCCCAAATGTAAGATATGCCCCGGACGATGTTCGGACGGCTTGCACCAAAACGAACATTTTAAATGGACCTTTATCCAGGTGGAGGAAATGCGGATGTTTCACGATATTCGCAACAATTACGAAGACGCAATGAAGAAAAAGATGGACGCAGAAATGTTGGTGAAGGCAGTCGAAACGGAAGTTGAAAAACTGAAAGAAGAAACCATCAAGAATATGAATGGCATAACTTACTTGCACAACAAATTGAAGGCGATTGCACTTCACGGTAATCCGCTCTCTACTTTTGAGTATATCCAGATGATGGTCGACAACGCAGAGAGAGACCAAAAACCTGGATGCAGGGAAAAAATTGAGAATTTAAAAGAACTGTTGGAATTGGCTAAAAACAACGGCAACAACATAGATGATGACGAGAAATTCATTAAGCAATTTACTTCCTTGAACTCGTCATCTTAATCATCCACAATCTAGACTGGAATTATTCTATCAATCGCTGATTTTCTTCACATATATTTCGATTTAAATCGTGTCACAATGATTCCTTTTTAAAATATTGTAACATTAAGCAAAAGCGAACGAAACAAAACAATTGAACTACTTAATGGTGACCTGTCCGGACGACTCATTTGCTTTCAATTTTTTTTTATTTTTATATTGAAATTAAGGTTCAAATCTTCATGAAAAGGCATGTTATAGTGATATTCTTTCTAGTTTCACAACTAGACCATAGACCAAGGCTTCAACTGGGTAGGTTTGAGATTTCTTTCCAGCGTTATGATATTGCTATAACATTGCATATTATCATTTGGCGTATGCGATATTCAGAACGTTTTATAATCCAGTTACAAAAATACCTCTAATATCATCGACCTTATCACAAGTAACGGGCCGCCGATGATAAGTTTGATGTAAATATTATCAGATAAGCAGCTCGAAAGTCGAAACCAAACCAAAGATTAAACCTATTACAGGCCAACCTACCTATAACCCTAACAAACAGTGTATTCTTTTCGTACTGAACACTCAGTACAGATCAAGAAAACAAGATCTGTAATTTAAAAACCGAGATATATTTACTACAAAAAAGGTATTAATAACATTGCTATTTATTTTTAAGTAATCCTAGTATCCTTTCTAGAGTAAGAAAGTATATTAATCATTAGTTCAATAGGCTCATCATTGGCTAAAATTTTATTTAGCAAACCCAAATGGCTAGCCAATCAAGTGAGAGACTTGCCATTTCCATCGCACGCCAATGTACTGACGTCAAAATCGTGAATGGAATGACTTTGTACAAATTGCCACTAAAAAGAAACTGGACCTTTTCGGAGTCGTCCGACATTGTCAAGCGATACTCTTTTGGCAGTGGTTGGCATACTACTAGCACAGATAAAACTATTTTGCTAATGGGAGCCACAGGATCGGGAAAAACCACTTGGATCAACGCCATGATCAATTACATTTTAGGGGTCGAATGGAACGATAATTTCCGTTTTATTCTCGTCGACGAAGAGGTCAATAGAAATCAAGCGCACAGTCAAACCCAAGGAGTCACAGCCTACGACATCCACTACCGAACTGGATTCCGCATTCCATTTTCTCTGACTATCGTCGATACACCAGGATTTGGTGACACGCAAGGAATTAAGCGAGACAGTGACATCACATCGGCCGTTAAGAAATTCTTTGAAGATGAAAATGGCATTGAGGTAATGATTATTATCAATACCTACTAACAACCTACTAAGGAAAAAATAATACACTTGACACTGACAATATCTATGAACCTTATTTAAGGAATTGGACGCTGTTGGCTTCGTCGTCCAATCTGCACTCGTCCGTCTAACAGCTTCACAACAATACATTTTCAACTCGGTATTGTCAATTTTTGGCAAAGACATTAAAGAAAACATTCGGTTTCTTGCCACCTTCGCAGACGGAAATCGACCACGCGTCTTAGATGCCATCAATGAGGCACAACTTCCTTGCCGGAAGGACAGGAACGGATTGCCTTGCCACCAGAAATTCAACAACGGCGCCATCTACTCCAACAACAAAGATGAGGACGATGACTATTCACTCATCGAATGGAAGAGTGGAATGAGAAATTTCAAGTTGTTTTTTGACGAATTATTCGACATGCCAACTAAATCGCTTCAAATGACTTTAGAAGTGTTGGAGAACAGAAAGCAACTGGAAATAAAACTCAAATGGATGCAGGACGCTATCCCACGACATTTGACTAAGATGGAAGAGTTGCGAACTAAAGAGGCACTCATGGAGCGGCACAAAGTTGAAGTCGACGCCAATCAACATTTTGAAATCAAAGTGCCAGTTTCTAAAAAAGTCAAAGTCAATGTCGATTGCCTGGCAGCCATGAACTGTACAAAATGTGAAACAACCTGCCACTATCCATGCGATCCAGTTTATGCAAAGAGTTGGTGCCCAGCATTTTCTTCGCAGCAATTAGCTGATGGCGGTATCATACAAACTGTTGGTATATTACTCGAAAGAGCGGTAATTCCATTTCGTGAGGCGAATTGCAAAATCTGCCCTGGCAACTGCAGCAGCAATGACCACAAAAACGAAGTACAGCGCTGGATCTACAAACAAGTGGAGGAGACACAAACCCTAGAAGACATTCGTGAAAAGTATGAAACAGCAAAAGGAAATAAGATGGACGCAGAAGAACTGGTGGCAGCTCTGAAATGCGATGTCGATATTTTGAAAAAAGATATCGTCAAAGCCATCGACGAAATCAAAAATTTGCATAATAAATTGAAAAAGAATGCGCTACATGGCAACCCGCTCACCACTCCCGAGTATATCCGGATGCTGATTGACAACGAGAAAGCAGAACACAAAGATGGATTCGCGGAAAGAATCAAGAGTTTGGAGGAACTGCTGCCATTGGCCAAACTGACCGATGACATTGTGGATACAGACAAATTTCAACAGCTGATGTTGATTTAGCAATTCACATCGGCCCATGTGCGTTATTACCCATATACTGACGTATCTATTGATAGCATTGTCGTCAATCTTAATTTTCTGCCTTTAATAGCCACATCAGACACATTTCCTCGATGTGTACTACATGGGAGCTAAATTCTGAATACATTATGAACCACTTAACAAAATGTTAAACAATTCATTGTGACAGGTGACGTAGTAGTATTTTTGAAAACTCGTCAGTTCTTACAATTGCGACAAATCTCGTCGTTCTAGACGATAACTAAGTTGTTGTTCACCAAGTTCAATTGCTGCAGTTAGCTACTTCTTCCCTAAATTCTAGAGTGAATAAAGAATCCTTCGTGCTCGTTTACAGTGTTTTGAAATTCATTTACCATTCTAACGAAATGAAGTCTAGTTTTCAAACTCGTTGTACTTATCGAATACACAGAAAGGAAAGAAAATTTCGCCAATCAATCGTCTTTTTGAAAAAAAATGATAAAAAGACACTTGCCTTGGAGATGGTGAAATCTTATTTAGTTTGGGCCATGTCATCTTGTAGGCAGTGGCAGCCAAGCAAGTCATTCGAGTTCCTTTCTGGATATTTAACCATCTAAAAATTTTTGAAAAGAAGAAATCACAAAAAATCAGGCTTTTAGAAAACCAAACTTTGGCAAGAGCATCTAAAGGAAAATGTCTGAGGGATACTCTCACAACTTAGTTTAATGCAAATAAGTCGTAGTGATTTTGGTCAATGCTCATATAGGTGTCAAAGCTTCATGAAAGAAAAAGCGACACATTATTTTCGTGAAAATAGAATTGTAAATACGTACATCAAATACAACACAATTTTTTTAAAATGTTTCCTATAGTTATCTTAATGTTTTCAACGATATAGAAATTATTGTAATACATCTGTAATAAGAAAGATGTAATCTTACTCTTATGTCTATTTCTGTTTACTGAGTTATGAAAAAACACGTAACCAGTATTAGTTGAGCACCAATTGACTATTCCCAAATACTAGCAGGTCTACTCTATATAACATAATCATATGTAATAAACAGTTTAATGGGTTTTCATTGATGTTTTCTTATTTACCTAATGCAAATTGCTGTTTACTAGTCATGATTCACTCGCATTCACTCGTAGCAGACACACACTGGACACACGAAATAGACAGCAGCAGTGTACAGTATCGTCCAAAAAAATCCGAACGCACCTCTTTTTCAAAAGCCCAGTTTAATGTAGATTCTTTGTTTTTAACTTTCAAGACTTCATATTATGTGTAGAATTAATTGTTTTACAAAGTTCATTTATTAGAATTAAGAAAAAAATGCAGAAATATTTTTTTTAAATAAAGAAAGAGACCATGGTGTTCGGATTTTTTTGGACGATACTGTACGTAAACGTCACGGTGAAAATGTGAGGCAGAGGCTCTTTCCTAGCTCTTTCCTTTCCCGCCATTTCGGAATCCACAGTAGAAAGCGGCCATCATGGATTTCCTTACCCTGCCTCCTAGTAAAAAAGGGACCGGCAAATTCAAAATTGCTGTTAAGCAATCGGCAGCTAACCTTTTATCGACAATTACAAGAATATGTTTGCTGTTGGAATACACACGACGAGCCTAGCTAAACTAGAAACATATTTTAGAATGTGTTAACGAAGAACGTGATAATAAAATTAACGACAACAAAATATATTGTAAAGTTTGTACGATTCCTTAAAGGAAATAGTGCAAGTAAGAAAATTTTATCCTCGTAAGGTAAAATAACTGCTGATAACACACACAGTTCATCACAATTCACAACCAGACCAATGTAAAATATCACGCAAATGTACACAAACAATTTAATAGCAAATTAAGGAAGATTGTACAAAATACAATGCAAATAAGATTTATGAGTCATATAGGAAATCATGGTAAAACTGACTATGCCCAATGAGTCTTGAGTCGACAGGATATTTGCATGAGCTGACTAAATCTACTGAATGTCTTTTTATTACGAATTCAATCTTGAGAAACGATGAAGAGGGGTCATAAATCACATTTTTGAAATTCCCTGTTGATTGAGACACACAATACTAGTCGTTTTAGGCATTAATGTAACGTTGAATGATGCGGAAAATTTGACGAGTGTAGTTCATCACCAGACATTCTCGAACTTCCCTGTTGCACGCGCCAACAAGCCAAGAACAGATGAAATTAAAATTAAAATCGCAAATTAATCAACAGCATTCAAATACTATTCCTCACTATATATACCTGGCTGAGCAATGGTAGTAACGATGCATGAAGGTCTGAAGGACCTCGTGAGCCACTCTAAAATAGTCCACATTTTCCTCACGTTTGGTAATAACGGCAGAGTGCAATACGAGGCACATGGACGTTTCCACTTTGCCAATCAATCTGTTTCAAAGAATGAAAAATTTGTATCAAAGAAATCATTTTTTTTAAATTCTAACTGCTCACTGTCGCAGGACCTGAAGATGGGCAATGTTCTCTATAGGGCAAACTTTGGCCGAATCTCGGACATCGCTAATAATTACATGCAAATGAGCCGTCACAATGAGCAGACTACGATAGAGCTCTTCTAATTGAATCTCTCCCTGTGTATAAAATTAATATGCAACAAAACGTAAAATATCGAAATTTAATGTAAAATATCTATACCATCGAAGAAGCGACGGATAAATTTTCTTGGGGCAGTGACTGCAGCTGGAAGCCGGAGCATTTTTGCAGCGTCTTTTATAAATGCAAATAAAAAATTTGGTTAAATGAAATTAGAGGAATACACCGACATACGGACGAACCGATGGCGAATAAATCCGACGGATCAAGTGTAAGGTTTGTGAAACAACAAGTTTGAATTCCTTGGTCAACGAAGACTGCTCCTCTCTCTTCTTATCGTTCACGTAACGTGGTTTAACAGACTGGACGTCTATGAGATCGCGATAAGGACCTAGAAAATCGAGTGCCTGTTGAGCCAAGGAAATTTCAGCATTTGCGGCTAAATTTCTCAAAGGGACAGGCGATACGTGTTGATCCTCCAAGTTGAGTTGATTCAATTCCTGCTCTTCCAGAAGCAAATTATGTAGAGCCGGAAACGGCGACAATGACACAATCTCCAAGGCGAAATTGCAAGGATTGGCTAACGAATGGATGAAAGGGAAGCGCAACAACGGCTCCGTCGAGTCTTTATTCTTCTTCTGAGATATGACGGCTTCCACATTCGCCATAAGACCGTCAGAGGCCGTAATCACCAATACACCTGAGCAATAATTGCAGTTAAAAATGAAACGTTTCAATACAAAATAATTAAAATTTCCAGGTTTTGTCCCAAGGTCCCAGCTTACTTAACAACCAAATGACGAAGGACATGAGCGTATGCTTGCTCTTGATTTCCGATCAAAGCGACAAAGGGTAGTCAAAGAACGAGTTACTGCGAGGAGACCGATGACAAAACTAAGCAATCATTGGCAATCATCGGTAGTCACGATGATTCGAGAGAAGGAAAGGCGTGTACAAAATATAAAATTCATTCCCATTACACTCCGTTGCGTCCTAAAAAGGGATAAGGTCTTGTGGGACATTCACCAACTGCAACACCTACATTTGTCATATGATCTAGCGGCAATACAGATGTGACGAAACAATTATTGGTAAAGAATGAAAATGAGGGTGAATCGAACTGTACGCCAAAGTTCATCGGAGAAAAAACAAATCAGCGCAGCTTTTTTATTAAGAGATACAATAAAAGTTCTGGAGTGTCTGACCGGTTCAATTATAGGTCTTTGGGTTATAATAAAAATGATTGCGTCGAGCCAAACAAGTTCCCCCTTTGCTGTTTTCACTTATTGTTTTTCATATCAAAAACAAGTTCTTGCAAATGAAATAGCTTCAGATGACACAAAACGCAATATTGAATGGATTAACATATCCTGGCAGTAACGACAAACCAGTATATTGGGGAAAGTCCCGCATCAACCCCACCCACCTTTTAAAAGTCTCCCATAGCTTATTTTCAATTCAATGAAAGCTACACTCTTTTCTTTACAAGCTATAAAGATAGCCTACGTAAGAATAAAACGAACAAGATTCTTGTTCATTTTCAAAAATCCAATTGTCCTAAAATCCATCCGTCGCACCACTCGCACGGAAACAAACGAAAAATTCGTAATCGTTCGTTATTTATTACTGACTGTACAGAAACACACGTTTTCACCTTTCGGTATAAAAATCTGCCACTAGAGTGCATTAGTTAATATTTATTTCATGCAGACGAACAATGAATGTCACTCTGTCTGTCATGTCAGTTGAATCCTGTAAGTTTCCGGCTGTTTGATTTCCCGATTTTATTAAAATACCGTACATTTTTGTTTCTTATTCAAAACAACAATTTAAATTACCTTAACAGGCCATCAAAATTACTTATGATGATTAACTGTTAGTTGCTGACGGTAAAAACGGCAAAACCGGCCCATTACATCATCATGGACGAAACCTGTTTTATGACGGCAAACTTATCCTGCTTTTTCCTAGCTTCTGTCTATGTTGGGAGCCTCTATATTTGGAAATCAAATGAAGATCGGTAGTATAGTCAGTATAATTCTTAGAAAGAAACCATAAATTATTTATTGGCTTACTTTAGAAATCACCCCAAAACGGTGATTCGTAGATTCATCAGTGCATTCTGCATGCTATTTGTAGCTCCAGTGATTGTGTACATCACATTAAAATACATGAAGCCCCAAGTAAGTATTTTTCCTTTAATAACATTCAAAACGTAAATAATGAATTGTGTTTGTAATGATTTTCTTAGGAATCAATTGATCTTCTTACTTTATTGGGGTTAAGGTGGAATGGCTTATTATTAGCCATCTCAGTACCAGTGATTTTGACGAGTGTCCTCTTTTTAGGGCCAATCACCAGTTCATTCTTTGATGGGTCATGGAAAGACTTATTCAGTTGAGTTTTTTTATTTCAAATATTATAAGTAAATAGAATTAAATCAAACTTATCTTAATTATAGGTGCAGAATGCTGGAAAAATAACCTGCATGATATATTGTGGATCCGCAACCAAATTGTTGCACCGATCTCAGAGGAATTTACGTTTCGAGCGTGCATGCTTCCCCAGCTTCTCAAGTGCTATTCAAATTCACAAGCAGTCCTAGTCAGTCCGCTGTTTTTTGGAGTCGGTAAGATTCATAATTATTATGTTATTTTTCCTTTTAGAAATATACAAATATTCTACTTTTAGGGCATTTTCATCATATGGTCGAGCGTTGGCGGCAAGGAATGCCTTTAGCTCAGTCTCTACTACTATCATGTAATAAAACAAATTTATACATTTAGTAAATCAATGAAGGTGAGTTTGTCTAATGCATTTCCGTTATTCTCAGGTTTTCAGTTTGCTTACACCACCCTTTTCGGAATGTACGCCGCATTTTTATTTATTCGAACGGGTAATGTTGCCGCTCCGTGTGTTGCGCACGCATTCTGTAACGTGATGGGTTTCCCCGATTTCGGTGAGATTGGCCGACTGAACGGTTGGAAAAGGATTGTGTTGGCTTCAGCTTTTGTCGTTGGGCTATTGGGGTGGTATTTCCTACTCTGGCCTTTAACAGAACCAACTCTTTATGATAATAATCCTTGAGTATTAAAGTTTTCTCGACGCGTGCTTTTTCTGAGTCATAGAAATATACATTGCTGCTTCAGTTTCTTTTAAAACAGTTATGCATTTATTCATGCTCTTCCAGTCTTCCCGGATCCTGAAAAATTAGAATCAAATTTTTTTTCTACCCTACGCACAAAAGAAATAAAAAGATGTTGTTTTCAATATTCTAATAAAATTTAGTGAATAAACTCTTGACACTATTATAGAATAGGAAAAGGCTCAAATGTTTTAAATAGTTGTATTAATTAGAATCCAGAGGAACACTGTGTACTCCATCCAAGGGCCGCAAGATGCTCCACCCGTGTTTCCTCGTAACAGCGATATACTAGAAATCGAATGTGCGAATAACTTGTACGTATCTTCGTCATGTATGAATCAGGATATTTTTAAATCGATCCTTTTTTCATTGGAAACTCAAATAGGAAACTTTAAACGAGAATGTTTGGTTGCTAAAAGAGATTGTGGGGTGGTAACTGGCACGTTTACGTCGTACCAAGTAATTTGAGACAACATTTTTAGATCTAAACAATAAACTTTGACTTGGCACAGATGTCCGACTATATATAACTATGTGGTTTGTTATGCTTCATTATTTGTCGAATTAAATTGTTCACTAGAATTGTGCTTTTCGCAAAAGGAAGATATTTGGTTTTTGTGTGTGGGTTGACGTATTAATTAATCTTCATCGGAACCGTCGGGAGAGGCGAGTTGATCCCGCCACCAGTCCTGAACCTCAGTAACGGCCGATGCCACGCGAACGGCCAAAGCACTGGGTGGTGCCAACGGCGGAAGCGGATGGCCAGAGCCGCGGCTTGACCAGTTGGAAGAAGCACCGCCACCAATGCTCGAGTACGGGAAGACAAGGCCGTGCTGGCCACCTGTTGTTGGACTAGACAAATTCAAAAAGCCAGTCATTTAAATGTTCACGATTTAAATCAATAAAAATAACGTCTCACCAAGTTGGACTGGCACCAGGACTACACTCGCCCGCCGAGTGCGAAAAACTGGAAGAAGGAATCCCTTTTCCGGTACCTGTTGAATGAAAAAGTATCCCGATTACAGCAATCTATTCACGGGTCCTGTAAACATAAGACTTTAATTACTTTGACGTGATGGCCTCTTCTTCGGATTGGATGAAACGCCCAGCCTTTCCTTGTCGTAGGTGGATCGTTGCTGGGAGATTCCATCGGCGCCGTGGCAAGGAGCGTAAAACAAGCGTCGACCGCTGACGCTGTTGATGCTGTCAGAGCGTGTGACCAGCATACCCTTCCGACGATGTTTGCCACTTCCTTCCGCCTCCTGCAATGCCCAGTTTCAATTTAGTACCGCCAGAATTATGTATATAACGCAATTGATCACACCTTCACTTCAGAAATATCTCTTTCGGCACCTCCAGCGTTGAATTCCCGGTTTTTTTCTTCCTGGGCCTCTTGAAGTTGGTCGTTGGTAGCCCGCAAACCGGCCAATAAGCTATTGTGCTCCTTCTGTAAGATGAACAAATGAATCACTAAATTGCGTAACGTCAGGGGAAGGGAAAGACACCAAAAAAACAACAAAAAAATAGGGGGAGAACAAACGGTGTCGTGAATATTCACAGTCTTCATTCGTTTCAAGCACGAATCCAGCCACTGGCGAATGGTTTGCTTGGCCACTTCTTCTTCGATGATGTACTCAAGCTCTTCACGGGCCAAAAGCTCTTCCAGTTGCAGCGACTTGCGGATGTCCACCGAACGATACGACAGCATGCTACATTAACAATTAAAATATAGCGTTGATTAAATATACGTAACAGAAATAGGTTTCTAATTTGAATTGTTTTACTTCAGAACGTCGTGGAAGGTGACATCTTCTCCGTTGTGTAGTCGTTCTAACTCGAAGCACATGTGCTTGAAAAGGAGCCTAAAAATTAATGTTACAAGTTGAAGTGAAACATTCGTTGTCAAAATTATTTGATGGAATTATATTAAATCGCCTACCGATCCTTTTGAGGATCGACTTCGAGACGGCCTTTGAGTAGACGCAGGACAAATTTGACTTTCCGTACGGGAATAACACCGCGCTGGTTGACGTCCACAATGTTCCACGTATTTTGGAAATTGCGGATGTCGGCGTAGGAGAGAAGGGCGTCCTCTTCGTTGGAATAGAAGAGGGAAAAGTTCTCCATAATAATCGCTAACCCAGAAAAAGAATAGGTTTTAGTTATCGGAGGATGCACTTGGTATATCAAACCCCGTACCGACAAGAAGGTTGAGAACGATGTACGTGATGATAACGTAAAAGGAGCAGAAAAAGATCATGGCAGCCGTGAAATTGCCGCAATCCGTTTCCCAATAATTGGCGCCCGGTGTGCAAAACGGCGGCAACACCATGCAGTCGTGCATGATTTTGTACCAATCCTCTCCCGTCACAATACGGAACAGCATGATGATGCCCCTAGGCGTGCTGCCAAAGTTGGCTTGCCTTTACAGACATAAAAGAAGATGAAATAATTCTCATAAGAATAATAACTTTATGCCAATAATTAATACCTTCCAACACTTTCGCCGTATTTGACCGTACCGAAGAGCAGACAGCCGGTCAGGGCATAAACGAAGATGAGCAAGAACATGCCTGCATTCGACGGAAAGAAATAAACGACATCGGTATAAAATTGTGTGCTAAGAGATGTAGATTGTACGAGGTATTATAGGTACCCATAATAATGAAAAAGCTCTTGTAGACGGAGACGACCACGGTGAGCATCAGCATTTTCAACGTGGCGTGTTTGCCCGTGATGGTGAAGAAGCGCAGGATGATGGCGACGAAACCGAACGAATGGGATAAATCGTTCTAATATGAAAGGAAAAAAAAAAAGATTGAATCAGTAATACTGGGCATAGGAAAGTGAGATGACGCTATTACGCCCATAGTGTAGTTGGTTATTGCCCAGACGAGACCCATGACGGTGACCAAAGTATCGTAGCGATTGCGCCGGGACTGCCAATAGCCGTGAGGAGTGAAAGCGATCATCTTCATCGACACTTCGGCCACAAAAACGAAGCTCAAACAGGAGCTGATAGTGGCCAACAAAGAAGTGTGTGCTTGATCCTCGCGCCACTAGATGAAAAAAAGATAAATCTCAAATTACAACGTAATTTAAAAAGACAATATCGTAGGTATCTACTTACCGAGACGCAGAGGAGGCTACTATTGAGTATGACCATCAAAGCGATGAATCTTTTAAAGTAGATATGCTGAGTGATATCGTAAATAAACGCACGGAATCTGTGGCCTTCCGGGCGTGGCGGAAGATGCAAAGGCTGAGCGATTTTCAATCGTTTCTTCAAGTCACACCTATTACATTGGATCAGATTAGTTTGATAACTACGATTCCGGACACGAATGGTTGAAAAGTTGATTGCAACTTACCAACGTCGCTGATCGACCGTCAAGAGCGCAGTTCCTTTATTCTCGGAATAATTTGCAATGACGACGCCCACGAATAAAGTGAGACCGATCATGCAGCCCAGAAAGACGAAAATGTGGATATAAATAGCGTGGACCTAACAAAAAATAAATTTCAATCAACACCCGCATAATTGAAATTAAAAATTTGAAAAGTACCGGCCCCAGAGTTTTAATGAGAACGTCTCGAATGTCGAGCCAGCCTTTAAATGATAAAACTTCAAATAAGGCCAGCATTGCATTTCCGATACTGTCAAAATTAAAGCGACGTGGATTAGCCCTGCAGACATGAAATAAAGAAACATTTGTCACAATTTATTGTAATTAATACGGAGACAATATTTAAATCGTACCAAACGCGAGGAACCAAAATGGCCGGATGAGTTTCGTTCTCGCCGGGTGCCAGTTTCATTTTGGTGACAAAGACTTTGCGCAGGAAGACGCCGACACACTGGTCACGATTTTTGATCTCTGAATCATTGCAACGGGCTAGCCTGCCACCGTAGAGCTGGACGCCGTAACTGGCGAAGACGAACATCAAGACGATGAGAAGGATCGAGACGAGCAGGATTTCTTTGAAGCCACGACAGAGTTCGCAGACGACTTTTCGCATATGCGGAACGAGGATGAAGATGCGGAGTGGACGCAAACAGCGCAACAGGAGCAAAAGCTGGGCGCTCGAATTCTGTGGAACTACCTTAGGCATCCAGCACAGCATAGCCAATCCAACCTGTTGGTAGGACATTAACAGGATTTTAATTGTAAGGAATTATTGAAAATCAGAAATTCTGGTTATTGGTGGACTTACGGCAAAGGTGAAGAGATCGAGAATTCCGGCCGCATCTTTAAACAGCGCTTTCGGGGTGAAGAAGAGTCCGTCGGCCAGGATTTTCAATCCGAGCTCCAAGCTCATGAAAACGACAAATCCGAATTCGGCAATTTGAAGTTCCCGGTGATCGCACAGACGATAGCGTGGCGTTTCGAACATCATCGACAGACACGACAGAGTCGTCACGAAAATCATGACCCAATCCAAGTAAGTCACCAATCCCACTAAATTGCTGTTCAAACAAACAAGAATTTAATTTAAAAGGTTCAGTAAAAAAGGAAGAGTGGATACGAACTGTAAGCGTTTGTAGTGCAGCTTTCGCTCCTTGCCCGTTATGGGATCCTTGAGACGTGGGCAATATCTCGCGTAGACCATCCGCTGGCAAAGTCGTCGGAAGCCGGACTCCCGCGGCACCAGGAACAGCGGAGTATCAAAATAAGGATGATTTTCGCGTAAATCTTCTTCACGTTGGTTGCTGATTGACATATAAATGGGTGTTGTTATCGTTAATGAATCATTGGTTTAAAAGAAAAATAATTTACCGGCGCATTTCGGCTTGCTGCCGTTTGGCTTGGAGTAATTTGATGTCAATATCCGGCGTTCGTCTAGAAGTCGATGTTCGGTTCATGGCACCCAAATCGCCATTTTCCTTCAAATGCTCGTAAGTCTGTTTGATTTTGACTGACCCACGGAAACTTCGGTGTCCACCTCTGTAAAAAAATAACAAGAGTTTGAAATAAATCCGTAATATGAATGGTGTTACGTTGGATACTTTTTTAGATCCTGTCGATTTTTCTGGCCGGCAGCGCCTTGTTTTCCTGTACCGATTATTGGAATTGGCCCCGAATCACCCAGTAGCAATCGCTGATTGTTCGACTCGCTAGATAACAAAAGATATTTCTTATTGATAAATGTCTATTATAACTGCCCAAAATTTACGTACTTGATTATGCCAGTTATGGCGTTTTGCTTTTGGTTAGTGCCCGTAACATAAGTGGAAATGACGCTATTTAATAGACGCAAGGGCTGTTTCTTGCGGTACAACACTTTCGAGTTGCCTTTGCTGTCATCGCCGCTTTTGTCGATGGGCAAATCTTCATCATCACCCGTTTCCAACATGAACTGGCGAACAAAACTGTCTCGAACCTAAAACGAAATAGCTAAACATATAATTCTTTTTAAATCAACAAATGACAATTAATTAATCACCTTGGGTAAATTAAAATCTGATGGAACTTTATGAAGACGAGTCATCTGAGGTCGGTCGGGAAATTTTTCAAAGAGTCTCAAACGACGAGGTAGAGTCTTTTTGATCTCGGCGCTCTGTTCGCGCGCCTTCATTTGTTTCAACTTTTTGATGTCTTCGTCCAACTCCAAGTTGTCGAGAATGACGGCGACGAACAAGCTGAGCACGATCTGAAGGGAAACGAATGAAACATTTCAGTCAATTGAGTTAATTATTAAGTGTCGTTAAGGGGATTCACGCACCAGCGTGACGAAAAGATGGTAGAGGATGAAGTAAACGGCAACAATCGGCACGATGGTCTCGCTGGTCCGCAACATCGTTTCGTCCATTACTTCAACCCAGGCTTCTTGCGTCAAGATTTGAAACATGGACATGAAAGCCTGGCGTAGATAAAATTAATGAATCAAAAGGAAAAGGAAATCTGCGATGGGAACAACTTGCCTCTGGGAAAGTTTCAAACTTTGTAAAATCTGCTAAGAAACAAAACAGCTGCATGGATATGCTCGACGTGATGATTAGCAAGCACATAGTGAAGATGATAAGACTGCCCAATTTTTTGCCCGGTCCGAAAATTTTATAGACAAAATCTTCCAGTAAAGGTGAAGCTTTAATCAGTCTGACCACACGCAAAACCTATAAAATAAAATAGCGGAATAAGTTACAGTGTTTTAAACTTGGAAAAACGAATAGGACGCACTTGGAAGTAAGTCAGAACTGATAAATAAAATTGAGGAAGCAAGTGGAGCGTCGTTCCAATGACCAAGAGTAATTCAAACTTGTAGATGGTACGTCCGTAATAGTCCCGGAATCCCAGACACCACATTTTGAATAGAGCCTCGAGGTTGAAAAAGACGGTGAATCCAACCTAAAAAGAAAGAGCGGAGTAAAATTATTTGCATTACAAATAAAATTAAGAAAATAAAAACTCTACCTCAATGTAATAATGTTGTTGGTAAAAATCACTTCTGGGTCGGCCGTCGTGTTTAAAACTCATGCTGGCTGTAAAAAGGCCGTTGGCTAGAATTGCGGCCATCAGAAGTAAATGGAAGGCGGCCGAATTGAGAACAGGAAGAAAGAGGAGGACGGTGCGATACTGGTGACGTGTTGCGTCAGTCGGTACTAGTTTCCAGCCACGATCATCTCCGCTAATAATAGGAGCACGGGCATCAACAATATCGGCCAATTGAGAGCCTCGTTGGCCCCACATCTGCTGGAACTGCACTCGAATCTCGTTGAACGTCTCCGTGATGACGGCGATGAAAACGTTTTTGACGAGCCAGCTCAGGAAGAAAATCATGGTAGTAAAGTACATGAAAGCTCGCCAGGCCGGTAAAGTATCCACTGCACGATACATAATGAAGACCCAACCTTCCTGAGAAAAAGCTTGATACACGGTGAAAATGCTGGTCGCTGTCAAATGGAAATTTCAGAGAATTACTTTCTATTTACAAGAGATAAGAATGAAGGATTTTACCGATTTCATCGAAGCCATTAAATCCTAATTTATAGCGTGAATCCTTCAATTTAATACAGACAGTTCCTTCGGGGCACTAAAAATTAAATTTCAGTTAATGGGGAAGACAAAAAAAAGGGCGCCCGAAAAGGCACTCAAGATTTAAAGTTCCTTTGGGCTGATAGAATTTTATCGAACAGTCCGTACTTGGTAACCTGACGAAGAATCCATAGAGCAGTAGGTGTCTGGTATTGTGAGGCTGTTGACAGTGATGTGTCTGCGACAGGCAAATTAAACCACTATTAACATAAAAATTTGTAAAGCAAATAATATGTATAGTTACTTACTCGAAATCAGTATCGTTGAGTATACAGTGATTGCGCAGTTCTCCAAAAAACTGAACGCCCAGCAAACCGTACAACGACATGAAGAAAAGGAAGAACAGCGTGACGTTATAGATCTGTTGACCGGAACGCCTATGCAACAAAACATGCAAAGTTAATAACGATTTTAAATACATTTCTAAATTGATTTAAAAAAAAAAGGAAATTGGTGTCGGTATTTTTACTTGAAAATTTGATTGATTCGCGATTTGGGCATGGAAAACTTGAGGAAAACGCGAATGAAACGGATCATGATCAAAGGTCGAGGAGATCGGAGAATGGATAGGTAAGAATAAGCAGATGAAACTAGAGCCGAGAGCTCTAGTGCTTGAAGAATAACGGATATCCACAGGAAGAACAGCATACTGGTGTCAAATAAACACCATCGGTCTCTGAGATAAGAATCCTCTCCCTATATAACACATAAAAGATTATTTCATGGGCCAAATTTCATAGGAATTTGGATTTTAGTTTTGACAGACCTTTAGCAAGGTACGCGTGTTTATCTTTACCACCATTTCAGCAGTAAAAAGGAGCCCGGTGACCAAATCACATGCAAATGTGATGGGCCGTAAGAAAGGATACAGCTCGAAGGTCTTGGGTGTGTTTAAGGAAACGGAACACAGACAGAGCAAGGCGCTCATCCGCAAGAGACGTTTCATCCATAGCTAAAGTTGAGAAACACATTGTTACTTTTATGGAATATGTTTTATGGATGTCAGAAATACCTTATTCATCCAATCCACTCCAACTGATTCATTGTTGGTCTCTTCTTGGGCTACTTCATAAGGAAGAAGTTCCCCTCGTAAGGATTGTTTCCTGCCAAGCATTTTGATGGGTTTTCACTAATGCTTCTTCAGTGTGAAATTTCGATATTCTGGAACAACATCTTCACCCAATCAGCCTATCTGCCGAGCAATTTTTAAGAATTAGAAGAAGCTAACTGCATGTTTTTCAATACATTTGTACTCTTATTGATGGAAATTAATGAAAAAGCTACAGAATTTTAAGTACATTTTTTACAAGAGCAGAGCACAACCAGCTGAGCAAAAACATCGGCAGATAACAACAGATTTAAACATTTTATGATACCGAGTCACATGTTTACTTCACATAGTCGAACTCGTCTTATTACACTGCGTTCAAGGTCTATCGTGCACCCGAAACAAAAAGGTTAAAAAAAGAGTAGAAACACAAAATCTTACATACATCTTACCTTTTAAGGTCAAAACATCAGACGAACTTGACGACATCCGCGGAGAAGCAGAGATTCTGGAAGTCTAAGGAAAACACGTTCGTTTATTGATTTTTTGGATTTCGTTTGTTTGTTTGTTTCACGACGTTGCCGGCTTCCGTGAAATAGTCCCATCGGCGGTCGGTTGGCTCTTGGCTGCTGCATGGGCATGGAGAGATGTTTCCAGTCTCCATGTTAAATTTCTCATAAGGGGTTGTCCGCTTTTTTTACTAAAAGGTCTCTCAATATGTCCGTATGCCGCGAGAGCCTAGATGGCGCCACCGTCGGAGAGACCTCCCTATACCTCCATGTAAAAGTCGTTAGCAAAAAAGTAGCTTCCCGTCGAATCCCCTTATGGGAAATTTGACTGACCCTGGTGCCAGCCCCCTCTGCCCGTAATCAACCAGTTTGTGATGAAAGACGATTTGATTGTCGATACTCGATACGCGGCGCTGACGTCGATGTTTAAGTTTATGTGTAATTTGAAAGGCAGAAAATGCTAATTTCTTTGACACTTTTTCAGATCAGATTGATTAATCAGCAAATATTGCAAATTAATCAGCAGGACGCCTTTAGATTGAGGGAATTTATTGTTGATGGATAGATCTATAATTTCTATATCATTCAGTCCGTATCTAAAATTAAGAAAATGTAAGCTTTTTTAAACGAAACAGATTTTCTTAGAAACATTCTCGTTGCAAAAAAAAAAAAATGATTTCCACCATTTTTTACTGTGGGTTCTTATTGTTGTTGGGATTACTTTTGCCAAAGGAAAATTTTCCGGTCATCAGGAGCTGAGGAATGAATCCCCGAAATTTCCCCTTTTTTAAAAAATATTTTCGATGCGTGTTTTTGCAATGTTTTAAATATTTGTCCTATTATTTTGTTTTAGAAAAATAAAAAAAATTGCGAAAAAAAAAATAAAAAAAAATTTCTCTTTCTTTTGGATTATGTCCGGTAAAAAAAAATTATCCCGTTTATCACAAAAATTGATTCCGAGATTAAAAGTTTGGTTGCATTTTGACAAAACGGCACCTAGGACGGCCTTCATTTTTTAAACAGTCATAGAATTCCAATTTCCTACAAACTATAATCAAAAAATCAATATTCTCATTGTAGTCTTGAACGCACACGATAGCAAAAATGTGTGATAAAATCCGTAGGTCAACGAGGGCAATTTTATAATTAATAAATAAACAGAGTTAGAGAAATCGGATGTTGCAGGGCCCAGCCGTATGAGGAAACGTCGTTTGACCAAGCGTGGTCCAAAGAATGAAAAAAAAAAAAGTTTGACTTGGTCAAGGATTTTCAAAAGTACTGCAGTGCTTCGAGTAGGTTTTCCACACAAAAAAAACAATTTTTTTCCAGGTCTTACAGCGACGACGACGTTGATTATAAATAATTAGTTAAGCTATAAACTTCGCCCCCCCCTTTCTAGTTGTTTGTAAACGCATTTCTTTGCATCCTCCCAATGTTTGTTCGTGCAAGAAAACTCCGCATAGTTCTTCCCTTTCATCTCTTTTTCCCAAAATCTATTTTTTTTTTCAAATAAAATTGTTTCACGACGGAAAAAGGTACTTATGTGTTTCATTTTCTATTTTTTTAATATGTGTAATTGTAATTAGTTTTCATATATCATGTTTTATTTTTTTAATTGACAAGTTTGGTCTAGTGAAGTTGGATGATGTTGGTTGGAAAAGTAAATTTGTCATTCTACATGAATTGACCCAACAATTGCAAGATGTAGAATCCCTAGTTGGTTTACCAATTGCTTTGTTTACTAAAACAATATTTATGACGCTCAATACTCCAAACACAAATGTTAAAGAATTGAATGATTTCTTTGGGAAAAAGTGGCAGGTATAATTCAATTACTTGTAATTCCAATTATGTATTAATCGTCATTAACAAAACTAATAATTCCTCTATTAATGTTTTTAATGCAGTCTACTTCTGTAGAGATTAAGGAATTGTTTTATTCCAAAGCCCACAATGATTTTCAAAAAATGAGATCTCGACAAAACTGGCTAATTCAGAAAATATCTTCTGTTAAAAAAACAATAATGGATAATTCAATTGACTTTCAATCAATAGAATTAGATGGAAACGAACAACTTGTTTTGTTTTCAAAACCGGAAACAAAAGTTGCGCAACTTATTTGTAGATATCCTTGGTGTAACTCCAAGTTAGCTTCCAATTCATCAAGAAATGGTCATGCAAAAAGTAAATATTAAAAAAAAATTAATGTAAAAAATGTAACTTTCCTGCCGAAAGAGAAGAAACCATTGAAAATCACAAGATGAGGTTTCATGGAGTTGTGGAATACAACCAACCACAACGGTAATTTGTTATCAATAAGTATTTCCTATTCAAGTAAAAATAACAGATATCTGTTTATTCTAGAGCAATTTAAGCTCAAGAATTGGAATCGAAGATTGTACGTGAAGTGGCTTCGGGGATTGGCCGTGGATATTATAGATCCTTTTAACAAGCACTTTGGCCCAACCGTAAACTAATCAAAATATTTATTATTTGTTATTGGTAAATAAAACATATTTTCTTTTTAGAACTGAAGAAATTCCGTTATTGGTTCAAAATGTAGCCATGTCAATGGACGAAGTAATTGAGGAATCACGTGCATCGAACGTCACCACTTATGATGAGTAGTCAATACACCAAATTTATTATTTATTCCAAAATAATAAATTTTTTCCCAACAGATCAAATGTTTGGGACGATTGGGAACCCGATTTAGAATCTATTGAACTTTCTATTTTGGAAAAATCGGGTTCTCTTGAACAATCTACAGTACACAACCAGTCTTCGATTAACGTCGTTGAAGAACCGTAGTTGAATTTACATAAATATTATTTGGTGGAAATGATTATTATGTTTTTCTTTACTAGAGGTATTGCAAGAAAAGCAATTGGCATTGAATTACCAATTTCAATTGTTGCCCGTCATCCAGAGCACATAAATGTCAGCAACGGTGTTGTCAAATTATAAAACAAAGAACGGTAAATTTATCAAATATGTTTCACTATTCTCCTTTAACAAATAATGTTTTCGAATTAGATTGGGTGCCTTTTTATGGTAGGGAAGTCAAGTAGTTTGAACTTGACATATCCGGACATGAACGTGTCTTAATTGCTCTTCATCAAGATCTGAAGAAGCTATTGAGTTACATCAATGCGCAAAGTGAACACCAGTTTGCAGAATCAGACATCCTGTTGGCCAATGGAATATTTGTTAGGTCGTTAGAGAAACGCCATAATATCATTAACGCCATGCAAAGAACCTCCAAGAAATGTCCTGGCAAGGTTTATGTGTGTGTAACAATGCCCTATCAAAATACTCCTGCAGCAGTAAGTTTTTTTTCAAATGAAACATCTCAATTAACTCAATAAATAATTTAAATGTTACTCCAATTTATAGGTAATTCCAATTTTCCAAGCTGCAAATTTGAAAGCAGCAAGTGCATTGCCGTCTATCGACGAATGTCGCAAACGGAAATTTTTCCTCTATTGCATTGCAGTCTGCATTTGTTTCCTTAAAGTATAACGGAAATGTTGCAAATTCACCAGTAATATTGTGAAATATTCAAATTACGATTTTCTTACTAATTAATTGTCATTTTCTTTCAGACGCCGACTAGTTATACTACCTTTGAGGTAGTATTGAACTTACAATTCCCACGAAAACTTTTAAAAATTGACAGTACCTCCTTTATGTTTTATAACGTATCAAGATGCTTCAACTACAGCCTCGACCCTATCAGTGAAGTGTGCGCAGAAAACTGTGGTAAAAGAATGACAATGTTACCACAAAATTGGTGCTAACTTTACTTTTTAACACTTCTTTAGCTGAAGAAATACAACCAGTGGTTAACAGGAATTATTCCAATAATTCTGATGATGAGAAAGACTCCCATGGTTTAGAAGAGGGGGAGTATTGTGTGGATAAAGAAAGCGATAAGGATGAGCAAGGTAACTAATAGTAACAGATTATTTGAAGTAACTGATCAGGATATGAAATTGAAAAAGCAGATGAAGATATTGGGGCTCAGCAGAATCCAAAATGGCCAAGGAGATGAGGAAGGTCAGTGAATGGAGGTGAAACTAAACAACAAACAGCAGAAGAGGAATGCTAGAAAGGAGAGATGGCTGGAAAAAAATAGGCAGGAAGAAGATGAACATGAACATGAACATCAAATCAATGTCAGAAGACTTGGCATCGAAATGCAATACTGGTAACTATAACTGTAGGGAAACAAAATTCCATCTCCACATCCACTTTTGTCCGATGCAGATGAGGCCATTGAAGTTGCAATTGTCAAGGCTCTTGACAACCCTGATGGTGGAATTGTTGGAGGAGCTGAATGCGATGCTGAAGGAAAGAATGAGAGGATAAAGAAGCAGCGAACGCTCGACGAATCGAGGTTCGCGAGGCAAAAAGAGGAAGTGTGACGCGATAGAGGAGGCAAAAGTAAGACTTGACGAGAACCAAGCCAAGGCCCACCGCGAAGACAGAAACCAACTGAATTTTGACCTGGTAACAATAACTCCTGAGCCAAGTTTTTACTTTTCAAATAGTTTTGTCTTAAAACAAGAAACTACTAAATGAATCAAGATGCTTACGAAAAATTATGGCATTGTCCAAGGCAAGTTTTAAACATTTAAGGGAAATTAATAATTTTACCCAAGTAATTAATATGTTTGAAATATCCTTTTCGGTGTCGGCTTCCAACAATCCAAAAATTAAAATCTGCCTCACTTTGTTGGAGCTCCTCAAGGAAACCCCAATCCCTGTTCCGGCCACGACTCAGGCCTCAGCATAAGTAGCTAAATTGAGACAGTCACAGCAGCAACGACCAAGCTACCCGGCCCGATCCAACGAAGATCAAGCCTCTGGATTAACTCAGAATAAGAGTCCGAGCCAGAACTGCTGCTTAAAGCAGAGCACGAAGAGGAGGCGCTAAAACAGCCAGCTCTAAACACTCTTCCGCAAGGAGACCAGGCGGTGCAAAAGCTCGCGGAAGCCACCAAGAACCTTGAGTTATTGGTCGAACAGCCACTTGTGTAACTTTTTACATGTCTCTTGTTTGTCTAAATACAAACACTTGTAAAATATAAATAACTTTTTATGTTTTATTTCGATTAAATAAACATGTTGCATTCAGACCGAAAAGGAAGACACGACGAGACCTTTAGCCGGCTGAGACTGCAAAAAAGTGAGGCAGAAAAAGGAAATGAAGAATCTGAAAAAGGGGAAAATGGTAAAAAAAGAACTCCCGAGCCAAGTTGTTGTATTACTTTTCAAATAATTTGATTTGCCTTAAAACAAGAAACCTAGAATGAATCAAGATGATGAAGAATTGTGGAATTGCCCAACGTAAGTTTTTTTTTATTTACGAGTAATTTAAAATAATACCCAAACAATACAATTGTGCAAATACCTATTTCAGGTGTCAAGCTTTCAACAAGAAATGGACTGCTATAGCAGTCCATTTCTGGTAGCAGTTCTAGTTAGCAGTTCTAGTAGTTCTAGTAGCACAATTTTTAAATGAAACATTTACTGTAAGTATTTTATTCTACAACATAAATAATAATTTCAATATAAAAATAACATGTGACAAAAAATTAATTGTATTCTATATTTTAAAGGACTTGGGATTAATAGAGAAAACAATCCTTTGGAAAATGTCCCAAGCCAGCATGATCGACGCATTCCAGCGGGAAAAAAATTCTACGAAGGACTAAAGGAAAAGATAAAGGAAGCCAATCGCATATGTGGTAAGTTTTAACTACATAAAAAAGTGATAGTAGTACTAAAAGATTTCATTTCTTCAGAAATTATAGACAAAATGAAAATAAAACAACCAATTCAACGCTTGGTCTTCTACGATGTGCATAGACCCCACATAGGGCATATATGCCCTATGTGCTTGGAACCAAGTAATACAACTTAAACATTAAATAAATTACTTTCTAAGGCTGACATTCTTTACAGGGCTGGATATGGAGACTTATGAATATGTATCTTGTGACGCAGACTTTGATGTTTTGCCTATTGTTGTTGAGGAGGGAAGTTCTGATGGCGTAGATCCTGAAGAAAATGGTAAAACCTTTTAAAAACTAAATAGTTCATAAGTTCAGTCCCTCCACATCCACTTTTGTCCGATGCAGATGAGGCCATTGAAGTTGCAAATGTCAAGGCTCTTGACAACCCTGATGGTGGAATTGTTGGAGGAGCTGAATGTGATGCTGAAGGAAAGAATGAGGAGGTTGGAGAAGCAGAATCTGGTGAAGCAGACCCTCACATGGGAGAAGCCGTTAAAGAAGTGGAGTACAATGCCAAGGCTGAAGGAGAGAAGGAGTCTGGGGGTGAGAACGGTTAATGCATAGATATTAATATAGAATGATTATAATATTTTATAATTAATAAATAAACAGAGTTAGAGAAATCGGATGTTGCAGGGCCCAGCCGTATGAGGAAACGTCGTTTGACCAAGCGTGGTCCAAAGAATTTTAAAAAAAGTTTAACTTGGTCAAGGATTTTCAAAAGTACTGCAGTGCTTCGGGTAGGTTTTCCACACAAAAAAAACAATTTTTTTTACTGACAATAGATCTTAATTCTAGATACCGACTAAGTCACTGAGTGACACCTAACTATCCTTCAAAACTGTTTACCCTATGTTCCAAAACATTTGTTCTAATTTCATTGCTGCAAATAAAATTCTTTTTGGAAAAATTAAAAATGTTATACCTAGAATTACAGGCAGGTTTTGTTGGCAGACGTGACAGGAGAATTAGTTGCCCCTTATGGCCTTATGAGCATATTTGCAGTCAACGGATGAGTACAAACTAGGCCAAATCCAACATTCTTCACCAAGAACCTTGAGTTATTGGTCGAACAGCCACTTGTCTAACTTTTGTTGTTGTATTTTTATTTATGTGTTTTACTTAACTTACTTGCTACATTGAACATTTTTTTAGGGTGACCAAGGATATGCAAAGAGTGATGCTGTCCACATGAATATTGATGCACTTGAAATTGAATGTGCTACCGGTAACATTGGCTACTTTTGACAATACTGTATGTTGTATTTATATATGTATTCATAATTTGTACTTATTTGTCACATTGAATGTGTCTAGTTCCCAGGTAGCACACAGAGCTGTTACAGACTCATGTAACCGATCTGTTTCACATACTTGTGAAACAGGTCAGTATCAGGCTTGTTACATCTCTGTTTTACAGGAAATTTGTCTGGAATGGCTCTGTTTTACAGGATTTGGTAAAAGTTTGTTTCACAGATCTGGAACAGATCTGTTATCTTTCTGTAATACATAAATCTGGTTTTTAACTGTACTACAGACCTGTTACAGATCTGTTTTTTACTTGAGAAAATTGTTTCTGATTTAGCTCTGTTTCCCATGTTTGTCACTTGTCTGTTTTTACTCTGTATTTTCGAGTACAATATGTTTCTGTTCTGTGTCTGTACTCCAGGTCTGGTACGGGTCTGTATTTCCCTTGTAAGACATAAGTCAGTTATCATCTGTTCAGAGTCTGTACCCCAGGTATGGTACAGGTCTGTATTTTCTATGTAAAACTGAGTTCAATGATTATCTGTTCTGTGTTTGTACCCCAGGTATGGTACAGGTCTGTATTTTCTATGTAAAACTTAGTTCAGTGATTATCTGTTCTGTGTTTGTGCCCCAGGTATGTACGGGTCTTTATTTCCCTTGTAACACCTATAAGTCAGTAATCATCGTATCTGTGTCTGTATCCCAAGTATGGTACATGTTTGGATCCCAATGGAAAACTGAATTAAACGTTTCTTATATGTGTAATATCACTGCAATACCATGCAGTAAGAAGTTACACTCTAATAGTCAATGCAGCTAATGGCTATGAGTTTAGTTCAGTAGGCCTACTCGAACAACAACAATAGTTGTTTATCCACCGGACGGAGAAGTATTATTATACATAAATAGGTATAATAAAGACTTGTAATTGGTGTGGGGCCAATCTTGGTCTTGTTACTATCGGAAGAGACCAGTGGTAGTCATATGTAGCAATCAGTTTCGTGAGAGAGACATGTCAGACTGTTTGTTGAATGAACAAGTGTACAACTGTGAAATATACATCATTATGAAATATATCTAGAACATAATATCGAGTTATGGTGTAGTGGTTAGCGTACTGGCTTGTGAACTCAGAGGTTGATAGTTCGATTCCAGAAGGAGGCAAATCTTTTTTTTTCTTGAAAATCTGTTTTTGGTCTGTAAATCGTGATCCCGTTTTACGGATCTGTCACAGACCTGTATGACAGTCTGTAAAAGTGTGCCACTCCAAACAATTTACAGACTCTCAAAAACAGATCTGAAACAGACCTGAAACAGAGTCTGTGTGCTACCTGGGTTGGACTTTGCTGAAACTAATGATGCTGTCCACCCAACCTCTGACGCTACAGCAGTGGTAATTAATCATTTCAACTATTTTGGTTCCTGAATTAAACCTAATCTAACCTTTAATAATAATGTTGTTATTTCTATTTTATTTAGGTGGACCAAGGATCTGCAAATGGTGATGCTGTCTACGTGACTGTTGATGCACCTGAAATTGAAGATGTACCGGTAACATCAGATACTTTTGACAATAAGGTATGTTGTATTTCTGTATTCATAATTTGTACTTATTTTTCACATTGAATGTGTCTTTAGTTGGACTTTGCTGAAACTAATGATGCTGTCCACCCAATTTCTGACGCTACAGCAATTAAAGTTGAATTGGTAATTAATCATTTCAACTATTTTGGTTTCTGAATTAAACCAAAAAAAGTTCCCGAATCATCGATGAAGCTATTACGCCCATAGTGTAAGTGGTTATTGCCCAGACCAGACCCATATGACTGACCAAAGCATCGTAGCAATTGCAACGAGACTGCCAATAGCCATGAGGAGTGAAAGCTGTCATCTTCATCGACACTTCGGCCACAAAAACGAAGCTCAAACAAGAGCTGATAGTGACACTGGGACATTTTTTAGTCGAGATAAAGTTGCAGCGGCAACAAAAAATGTCCCCCTTGTGGGTGTGTTATAAATCATTTGGTAAAACTGGAAAAAGGGTATTTTTTTCTTATTCCAATAACTTTTTTGCTGTGTTACTTTTGATAAATGTAATTGAAAAAAGTAAAGAAGGATAAACGGGCTTCAAAATAAGACTAAGTGGGGATTTTCGGGTGTTTTTTTTTCTTATGTAGTATGAATTTTTAGTTTTGGGATTCCGCCATAAGCGCCGTGTTAAACACGGCGAAAAAATTTCTTAAATAAAAAACAATGTGTATAACTAATAAATTCATGAAAAAATAGTAAATGTCAATCAAATTGATTCAAATTTGCAACACATGTTTATTGATAGATAAACTATGATTACATGTATTAAACATTTATAAATCGTTATAATTATACCCCTAATTCCCAATTACAAATTTTCATTTACATTTTTTTAAACGATCCAAATGGTCGCTTTTGTCCTCCTTCATTGGTAATTAAAGAAAAAAAATTAGAAATAGTGTTCATGAAAAATTTCTAATTAAAATTTGTTCTAGGTATACTCGTATATTTTTCAGCTAAAATGACTGGACTACTTGGCCCTTGGTCCCGCCCCTGCCAAGCCCAATCTCCGGTCGTAATCAAACAGTTCAAATTCAAATTTTCGTTTTCGTAAATTTTTAGTGCTGCCCCTCCCGCCCCAGCCCAACTTCGGTCGTAAACTCGTAATCAAACAGTTTGTGATGAAAGACGATAAGATTGTCGCTACGCGGCGCTGACGTTGATGTTTATGTTTATGTGTAATCTGAGAGGCAGAAAATGGTCATTTCTTAGACACTTTTCCAGGTCCGATTAATCAGCGAATATTGCAAACTAATCAAATTCAAGTGCCTTGGACCTAAATCACTATAACTTCGTTACTTGAAAAATTTCCCTGTAAATAAGTGATGGCTTGAAATGGTGGCGTTTCTGTAAACAAGACCTCACATGGCGCTTCAGACGGTAGCCTAAATCAAATAAAGGGGCGATTTTGTGTGTTCCTTATCATTTTAACTAATTTTTTTGATTTTTAATGTGAATTACTCATGTTAAAGAAATCCTTTTTCATAGGTTGACTATCCAAGTGATATAGTCGAGTAAATCAAATAGAAAAATGATCAAAGCAATATTTTTTTCCGAGTTTCATCCTACGTTGGGGCCCAAAATCAGTTACCAGGTAATGGTGTAGTGGTGTGTAAAATAAAGTAATTTTGTTGTTTCAGTGCTTTGTCTTAATATCGATTAAAAGGTGCCAGAGGATTATGTTTCCAAAGAAATATTTGATGCAGTTAGTGTTTACATCATTCCTAAAGAGCAGCTGGACAGTTGTATCATTACAGTGAATGTACTAGGGCACAAGATAACAGGTTTTTATTCAAGAATTCTAACAGTCCAAGTATTTTGACTCATTACCATCCTTTTTTCTAAAACCTACAGGATATCCAGTGCGCATTTCAGATGAAAAATACCCACGTAACTTTCTCATTTTCAACTTGTGCTTTGTGTGTGACTCTGATGCCAGAACAGTGCAGTATGAGCTTGTAGTTAGGAAATTAGCTGAGCATTTGGTCACCCTGGAAGTTGAACAGAATTTTTTATCCACTGAATCCAACAGGGCCAAGTTGCCCAAAATTTTAGGTCAAATTCTAAGTGATCTCAATCGGGGTGGCTTGTGCACAGTTACAGGTAGGTACATGAAGATTCTCATTTTTTGTCTAACATTTCCGTTTCCGACATTTACAAATTGATTTGATCAGTTGGGACCTCAACACTGCACTTAAAAGTGATCCAAGTAGCTGCTGAGCCACCCCTGGTATTTGACCACCACGTTCCCGTGTTCACGTCAGAATTTTCTCCTTTAAAACAAGACTATTGGGACCTAACAACCAAACAGGTAAACGAAAATGATTCTCTTATTTTATTCATTTTAATAACCCTTTTTCGTGCGTAAGGTACTGCCATACATTGATGGACGCAGCCATGTCGCTAGAGTGGCAATCGAGGCCGACGTGGACATTGGTTTGGTCAAAGCCTGCATTCAAAATCTCTTGTAAGTCAATTGATATAGTAGTCAAGTGCTGTCCTTCTCTTGACCTTATTTTCTCTTTTCGGTTAGATATTACGGCGTCGTCCAGCTCATTCCCATCTTCCAGTACAGCAACATGTACGCCGCTACACCCAAACTCCGAGAACTGCCCATGAATTCAGATTTGAGTCGAGAGTGCATCGCTTTTGTTGCCAAATCTGGTAGAGAAGAATACCAAGTGTCTTGTTATCATCTTATCCACTTTTCAAGTTGACTGTGAATTTCTTCTCTCGTTTATATTACAGATAGACATCCTCCTTCCTTCCGAGATGTTTTCCAAATGTACTGGTGAGTTTATCCTCTAATTCTTATCAAATCCCCCCTAAATGAATTCATTTTGTAATCGATGACAGTGGGATGACGTACGGGACTACCATAAGAGACCTGTGCTTGCGCTTCAATCCGCACGCGCTTCGCATCGACGAACATCGGCTAGTCCAGTTTGGCGTCCTGCAGGGCATCATCCGCCGCATTTGCAAGGTTAGCGAGTGTGCGCTGTTGATTAATCCAATTGATTATTTCGATTTCTTCCTGGACGTCGGTTCTCGAATAACCCATTTCCCATTGAACTGATAACTCAATTTGCACGCTGTTTGAATGGGCTAGTATCCGGTGTACAAACCGGAGACGCAGCGCGGATCGCACAAGAAACAGATGACCTCGTTGCATCGGCTGTGCACTGGAGTGGCCTCTTACGACGAGATCTGCTGCCGCACCGGACTGTCCTACCACGAACTGGACGACAAAATCGAAGCCGATGTCGACATCTGCGTCCTGTGGAAGTGAAATCCGTTCCCTCCGACCCCATATCTTTTTGTATCATTTGATTTAAGTTTCAATAATAAATTTTATAATGGCCACTTTTTTTTTCTTTTCGATTGTGGAGGAGCAGCAAGTTCAACGGTCGTTGGTGAGGATCACCTTGCACGTCTTTCCCCATCGTTTGCAATCGGATCCGTCTTGATTGCACACACACACAACCCACCAAGTCCTCTCGATCCTCCGTTGTTATCACGCCACTTGGGATGGTGGTGCTGCCCCGGTGTCGAGAGATGAACGGGAACGCCCGCCTTCGTGTTTGGCGATTCGTTAGGAGTCATTGCTGGCTTCCCACCGTCTTGAAAGTCGAGCGAGTTATATAGTAGAATGCCTGTGGAATTTATTTTTTTACCGTTTCCCCTTGCGCTAGACAAGGTGGGGGGCACTCACGCGGGCGAGTTATATTTCCAGCAGCCGTATAGAGAGCGCGGGCTGGAAGGTACACCAGTAAATCTGTCGGCTAGTTGACAATCTTTTCGGCTGTTAAAACGGCGGGGGGAAAAATAGACGAAAAAAGAAACAAAACAAACAATAAAGAAAATAGAAGCCCCCACACACACACCCCACACAAAAATGGGACTGAACTTCCCACCAGCGTAGTAGCTATGCCACATTGGCCGCCACCCAAAAAAACAAAAAACCCTAATAAGATTTACACGCATCAACATGGCGACGGGAGGCCAGAGAATTTTTTTTTTTTCTTTTTACAAATAACACGAAAAGAAAAGATAAAAGCCTCTCTTGCTACTGTTTCTTTCAAAGTAGCTCCCAAAAAGATACATAAGAGCGTCGCCAGGCTAGCTGCTGTTTAACAACATATTTTTTTGTGTTTCCTTTTTTTTTTTTAGAAAAACCCCAACCAAGAAGTTTATGCTGATAAGGAGTCGACAAGCTTGTCGACAAGTGTTGTTAAACCGACGCACACGGTCACCCACCACTTGGGCCTATCTCAATGGGGGCTGCTGCTGCTACTCTCCTACACACGGACACTTCTCAAAGCGTAAATATGTTTTTGTTTGGCGATTCAACTCTTTTTAATTATTTACTATGTACACATAATTGAATTGGTTTAATTATTCTGCATTCAGATATTTGGAATAATAATTATATAGAAAATACTATAGGCTCCGCCAGTTTAATATTACACCCCAACTTCCTGCTGGGCGAACCCGAGAGCCGGCCGATTGGAGCGATTAAATGTCGATCGATTTCCTTAGTAGACGCGATCAACCCTATACGCCGTAGATCTTAAACTGTACATGTGTGATATGCGTAGATATCGAATTTGTCGCTGCTGCTGTGAGGAAATGGTCGATTACACTCGGCTGTTTTTAGCGATGGCTATCAATAATCGACGTCCATTAATAATACGCCGCCATTTTCAGCTTCTAGTCGCCCGATGACTGTGTCGTTTTTCCACAGACTTGGATTACTTTCATCAATCGATCGTTGCACTCCCACCCAACCGCCCACAAATATGCAAATCCGGTCTGAGGGCGCCCAGGAGTTCATAGGGGCCGATAAAAGCACACGCGATATAGTTTTTGCTGGTAGTAAAACCACCAAATCTTTTTTACCAAAACGAGGGACGTGCTAATTTGAAAAAAAGTTTGATGGACGACATTGTGCCTGTCATATTCCACCCTTCCACCCCCCACCCCTCCTTTCAAGACTATTTTCTCGTCTCATTACGCAGGCGCGCAACCCGTTCGTATTCCTTCCCTAGCTGATTGTTTTCTTCTTCCTATGTACTAGGAAAAACTCCGATGTCAGCAGCAGCAAACGGCCTGGAGACCCCATGCTGCAGGTCATCATTCTTTTTCTTGTGGCCCCGAGACTTGTGTGTGTTGCTGGTTCCACATAGTCGCGGCCGTTATAACGTCGTGTAGACATAACCCCTGAGCGCGCAGTTTGTGTTAGCTACGGTTACACACAGCAGCAGAGACACACACAAACACATATGGAGTCGAGTTATTTTTTTCTGTGTGTGTCTTATTCGAATGGCAACGAAAAAAAGGAAAATGGAGACCACAACCAGATTGCGTATCCTCTTCTACTTTGTTCGTGCACCCACCACCATCAACACACAGCAGACACAGGTCTCCTTTTTCGCGCCCGGATATGACCTGTCGCGCCATCCTCCTCACCATCGGGTTTTTTCTCTACCCCAAAAACTTCTTTGTCAGCGCTTAACTGGAAGAAGAATCTATTCATCCAACAACTTTTTGACGGATGAATTTCTCGCCCTTAACTTCATTCATTTAAGTCGCGTGTCGTCCATGTACTACGCGGAAGAGGGGGGTGGGGCCTATATAGGCCTGCGGTAATAGGACACTGATTTGTTTATTTGTAATGCGCCGGAGTATATTACATATCCAAAACCGGAAGAGTTTGGTTGTCTAGCCCCAATAATGTTTTTTTAAAATTGAAAAAGGTTATTCACACTTTAATGAAGAAGCTGAACTCGATTTGTTTTCGCTGAACACCTTCTTCTTCTGTACATTATAGTCAGTCGAGTTGAATCTGCTGAAATAGGAGCCGTTGAACTGGCTCCTAGCTGGATATGCCCGTCACTTGATCGCCAATGAAATGCCCAGAGCAGACAGCAGACGAGGCAAAGTCATCGACCACTCGGATTCGGCACGGTAGATGTGCCCGCTGGATGGCGTCGGCCGTAATGAGTTAATTCAATCATCCGTCCATATGAATAATGCCATGGATAAAACAGCACCAACCCCCGCCCATTAAACACGTCAACAACCCAATTGAGAAAAAAAAAGGGTCAGAAAATAAGTTGAACGGCCGTAGTGTCATCTTAGACGGACCGGAATGAGAGACCAGATCTCGCACTCTAACATCATTATAGGAAGTAAATGTAATCAAAATCAAGAGTTGTTGACAGTCGGCGATGATTATGCAAATATCAATCGTCATCATTTGAATGAACGTCGACGTAACAGGCCGCTAAGATGTTGGGAATTAGCAAATTTCCCCATCGTCCAGACGGAGGGAGGGAAATAAATAAAAAAGCGGGCGACGGGCCGGAATGACCGGAATCGAAAGCGACAAGGAGAGACCCACAAATTTTATTCTCTTCCGTCGCGGAGTAAAAAGAAATTCCCGTCGGTCCCAGTTCACAGAAAACGGGGTGGGGTGGGGTGGTGCGCATAATAACATGCAACCAACAAGAGGGGAGGAAGTCGAAGAAGATGTTACGACGGATGATTTACTATTCGACAACTCCGCACTTTAGATAGTATTGACTTCCGACCATTTAAATTATTTACACTCGGCCTATAGACACACACACTTTAACAGTTGTAATAATTTTTCGTACATATACTTTGTGGCGCCAGGAGAATAACAACTCAATCATCAGCTGTTTCTACTTGTTGACCTCCATGGTAGGTCCCCCCCTTCCAAAAAACAAACACAATAACATCATCTCCTATTTTTTTCCAACGATATTGAGACCTTGACTATGCAGGTTTGTTCATGAGGATCGAGTTAAACTCATGTAGTAGAAGTAGTAAGTACTAAGGAGGGTTGTATAGCACGAGGATGACGTTATATATCCACTCGAGTCGTCAGATCGATGCGCATCTATCCAGTCAGAGGCCTAGAGAGGAGAAGTTAAGCGGAGTGAAAGGGAGACGAGTGCGACACGCCCAGTCAAACTCAATGGAGGGGGTTTGTGACAGTTGACACTGATACGCCGTGTGTCCGAATGGCTCATCTTCTTCTTCTTTTGAGAGGTCACCGCGCTCTCATCAGGACCAACCCAGATGACCTTTTGCGGAGCCCGTGGAAAAATTATCCGAAGAATGTCTGGAACGAACTGTTAATCTCTCTATGGCCCAGCTAACGATGTAGTAGCTTAGACTTTTGGTAATAATATCGATCGTTATATTCAAGTTGTGTAGATGAGAGGATTCGTGTTGCTAGCAGCGCGCAAAACAACCCTATAACCTCTTGATAACCTTTTACGGAAGGCCATTAGAATTGATAGACAGACTGCGGTGGTGTTGTATAAGAGTTTAGACTGCGGAGTCGAATCGACGCAATTCGATCCCGAAGAAATTATAATATTATTCGAAAAACCCTCTCCACGTTCATTTACACAATCAGTTGAGTTTGAAATTGATGGCCTGTTATTCAATGGAGGGGATCCGATATCATCGGCTCTACAAGAAATATTCATTTCGACAGCCTATCGTACAGGCCCATGTCTGATGATTGTGACTCCAAAATGATCAACAGTTTTATGACTTTTGGGTGTATAACAAAAGGTATGACGCAATGTCTGTTCGAGTATAGTGTGTGTTACGATAGACTTTCGGTTTCTCTTTTCCAAACTCGATGACACCATCAACTTGGGGATTTTATTTTTCTCTTTACACTGCAGTCTATTAGATATGCTTCATCGACTAGAATTGAACAGCTAGAGTCGTACAGTTACACAGTCTATATACCCAAAGGCCTATATACTATAGTCATCGGCGGCGCAAAGAAAAACGGCCTGTGCTGCTGATGGCCGGCCACGGATCGCATTTCACGGGGGACTTACTGGCGTCGTACTGGCGACACCGGGGGTCTCTCTCTCTTATTCTACATAGTACATACCCCCAGAGTTTAAATACTTTGAGTCTCGTATTTTTTTCTCTTTTTTTTCTTTTTAAAAAAAGTTAAAATTTCTTAAATAACTCGGAGATAATTGACTAATACAAACAGGTCCGCGTGCCGCCTATAATCAATTGAATCACGCTCAACACTTTGGCCCCTCATTAATAACGGGCTCTATAACGTAAATACGTAGTAAAGTATAGTTGCGCTAATTTTCTGTTTATAAAACATGTATAAACCAAATGACTCGAATAATAATAATAGATAATAACTAAAAGTTATAATAAGTTGATGAACTCTTTTTCTTTTGAATTTTAATGAGAGCCCGCGCGACTTTTTCTCTTTTATAATTGACTTTGATGATTAATAATAAATGTTAGCTGTTGATATCTTCTTCACATGATCCGTTTTGGCCCACCGTTTGGAATGCGCGCACGGACATACACAACGACGACGACGGGCCGACGAGATGGATATGGTGACTGAGTTGGACTAATGAGTAGAGAAGCCAAGAACTTTTTTTGAAATTGTTTTCTATTTTTATTGAATCATCGAAAAGCGTCAACGGTTGTGTAGTGGTGGTGGTGGTAGAGGCGGGGGCAAGGACGACGATTCAAAAAGGGGCCCGGTCTATTATGTTGTCTGTGTCTGTGTGGGAGGCCGGTTGAAGAGTCTGTCGGGAATTTCGACGGCGTTCCGTCACGGCGCGTCGCATTTGATGGAACACCGACGTCTGTCTAACCCTCGAGGAGCTCCTGACAGTCGGCCATCAAAGGGCGGATAGTTTTCCCGAGGCAACACAATCAGGAGCCGGCAGTTATTCTGCGACGATGGAAAAGAATCAGCGCAGCAAACGTCTGCCAATAAATAATACACGGAACAAACGGCGATGAATAATATTATTAATTCAAATTCATTCCCAATAAAATGTTTAACTGCACGCAATCGGGAATCGATTCAACTGTCTCCGACTGTCTCTTCGAGTCAAATTCAAAAGATTTAAAAAAATTCACTTAGAATTTTGAATATTTAAAATTCAAATTCATTTTGGCGCCCATCACCGCAGGGTCTCTTTTAACGTGTAAATGATGATGATGTTATATTTTGGGTGGAATTCTTTTGCAGGGGGGGATAGATACAGGTCCGGTGCAGTATTAGGTATAGAACTGCCTGAGGGAGGGCAGGGGGCGGGACCCGGAGAGAGCCATCACGTCTGCCCGCCGCCGCGTCATTATGTCACAAGCAATCAGAGGGCCGTTCATCAATGCCGCTGGTTTATAATAGCTGCCGGGCCAAAGAAACAAACATTTCCCTTTCTTACGTGGTGAGCCCTCCAGGCATCGAATGTCTTTATCTCTTTTAAATATGAAGACGTGTGTAAACTAAATAGCAGACGAAAAAATTGGATAGGAGCGAGTGGCGAACATTTTTCGGTGATACTGGGCGTGTGGGGTTTGTCCTATTGGTTAAAGAGCCCCAGGGAGAGGAGGAGCCTAAAATGGGGCTCTCAGCTTCTCACAGTCAAAAAGTCAAGACGGACTATATGGCTGCTGGCCTGTACAGCTGTATAGCCGGGCCACTCTGTTGCACTGACATTCAGTAGTTTGATAGACACTTGAAGTGTCGGGTCCTTTTGGCTGGAGAGAAAATGGCTTCGTACACATTGCGCATCAACCAGGCGGCGACGGCCCAGCATCACCACCTACACCACCACAGCAGTGGCCCAGCAAGTCAGGGCTCGTCGTCTGGCGGGAATTTTTTCAATGCGAGTGCCGGTCAAGGCGCTGCTGGAACGGCCGGCCCCGATCTCCTTTCCGTCAACACTTACCTGGAACGATTCTCGGCCGGCGGCGGTGTGGGCGGCCCGTCGATGATGGCCTACCATCACCAGCCGACGGACGTGACGACGATGGCCAGTGACAAGTTTACCAATTACTACAACAACAACAACAACAATCTCAACAACAGCAACTCGGCTGGGAATTATCAGAGACTAACGCCGTCGGCGATGGACACTCAGCAACAACACCACCACCAACAACAACCACAACAACAACAACAAAGTGATTATTTTCTACCGTATCTGGGCGGATCGCACCAACAGCAGATGACGTCCCATCTGCAGCAGCAGCAAATCCAGCAGGAACAGCAACAACAGCAACAACAAGATCAGCAATGGCCGGTGACGATGCCGTACGACAATTGCGCGGCGGCAGCGGCTGCAGCGGCGGCGGCTGCGGCCGCCGCCGCGGCCGCCGACACCTTAAAAAGGTTCTCGGTGACGCGACTCATCCAGCATCATCACCAGATGGAATCGCCGTCGGCCATCGGGAGAAGTTCCGCGTCGACCGGCTGCGACCCGCTGAGTCACCCGGTCGGAATGACCGTCGCCTCGGCCCACCACCAGCCGTCGCCGCCGCTCCAGGCGCACGGACTTTTGCCGTCCGTCAGGGACGATTCCGAGACGTCGTCCCACGCCACCGACAAGAGCGACGGTAAATTTTAAAAAATAATGAACTCAATTAACTTAATCAAATTAATTTAATTTAATTACAGACGAATCAGAAGCCGGCGGCGATAAAAGCGCCAAAAAGAGGAGCAGTTCCTCATCTTCTTCGCCTTCGTCGCCTTTCATGTCCCACCACCACCACCCACACCACTCCCATCAGCGTCACCCGTCGACGGCCAACGTGTCGTCCAGCGGGAGTAGCAAGAAGCCTCGACGCAACCGGACGACGTTCACCAGCGCCCAGCTGTCGGCGTTGGAGAAGGTCTTCGAGCGGACCCACTACCCGGACGCTTTCGTCCGCGAAGATTTGGCCAAACGGGTCAGCCTCAGCGAAGCCAGAGTTCAAGTACGTTTCCTCCAACATTTTTATTTTATAACATTTCTTATTAGACGGTGCCCCCACACAAGGGCACCACAAGGTCCTTTATTTTTCTCTATGAAACAATTATTCATTTTTTTTCCCATACGGATGGGGGGGGGAGAGAGAAATAACATTTGTAAGATAAATGGAACGGCAGCAACTTTGGTCTTTGAAATTTTTCTGTGTTGGCCAAAAGTGAAGTGACAACTGTTGGGCTGCGAGACTTAATGAAGCCAAGACAAATGTTGTTTCCCTTTCACTGTCGCTTAACCGTTCACTCTCCATCTCTTTTCTCTCGTCCCCTCTTCTTCTTTTTCAACTGGGGGGCTGTCGGCATCGCTTCTCGCTAGTATCTTTCTCTCTTATATGTTATTCTACTCTCTCCTGTTGTTTTCTGAAAAAAAGAAAAAATAAGAGATAACAAATGAAAAATGAACTGTGAAAAAACGGAACATTTTGAACCCAAACGGCGGTAGACACAAGAAGAAAAAGAGATCTATTTCCAGATTCCGCGTATTATAATAGTAGACGTCGTTGCGGAAATGTGCAATCGACACCATTCCGTCATTTTTGTTCCTTTTTTTAATGTTTGGCGACTCTGAATACGTTTTCTCTCTATAAAAATCCAAACGCTAAACGGGATCACACGGCGAGTTTTATAGATGCGACACTCGATCCCCGTTTGATTGCGCGCACACACATGACTCTGTCGACGTTATTAGAAACCCCCCTCCCTTTTTTTTTTGTTTCGATTCTATTACGTTGTTTGCGTGAAAAAAATCAAATAAAAAATAAAAATTCATCAAACAGAAAAATTGACGCTCTGGGAGTTTGTCAAGGGATCAAAAGGTCCGCGCGTATACACACATAATCCGGCGATCCCGAAATGTCCCGAATCGAATGTCTTTCTCGGACGATTGCGCCCCGTCAGCAACAAAATAAAATCAAATAAAAAACGCGAGAGGAGCTGTAACGTGATTCTTTCTATTTTTTTTTTCATGTCGCCAATGTACAACTCACGATGGCCGTGTTGAAAACAAAAAAGAATCAAAGCGTGACGATGTACGTAGATGTTTGCGGGGGCGCGTGAGCCACGGGAGGCCACAAACGGGAGCGCAAAAGTCGCTGGTGATAAATCGCATATCTGATTACATTAAATAGGCTCCCCCCCCCCCCACTTCATCTCTCTCTTTACTTGTTTATTATTTTCGTGCCAATATCACGAAAAAATTAAAATAAAATATAGTCGATGGGTCAATCTGGGGATGATGATTCAAAGTGACCGGTGTGGGGTCCACAACACATTCAAATCAGCTCAATGCTAAATAGCTTCATTATCGCGCGTTAAATGTCTAATCTAACTATATATGCTCCGCCGACAAAAGACGCGCCAATTTTAATTTTAAAATCAATCCCAGCAGCAGCAGCAGCAGCACCTCTCAAGGCTATTGGAATTCGACTTTTGTACTTGACTTGAATTCAATTTAACTCTCCTACGACGTGTGTCATGGCTACAACAAACAATTTTGAACGGAATAAAGCGCAAGGTTTTTTAAGACTTGGCACATCTGACAATATGTGTGCTACCAAGAAGAAGAAGAAGAAGAAGAAGAAGAAGAAAGTGAACGAAAAAGCCCTTTGGCAAGCGAGCGGAACCGGCGCCGGAGCAGGACGGACAGGCGACTTTGTTTCGAAATATTATGCGCTGCGCGGATGGGGGGAAATAAGAAGATTTGTATGTCCCGCCTTCCTCTTTTGGTAACTGAGAAGATGAGAGGGGGGGGGGAATAGTTTTTCTTCTTCTTCTCTCTTCCGACAAACGACGACATTCCGCCCATCCGGCCGCCCCCGGCGAGAGTTGCGCGCGCCCTTGTCTTTTTTATTTTTGCGCTGTGCTGCTGCTGTGCTGCTGCTGCTGGCCCAAGTCGGCTGACAAGCACCCATCAACTGTCTCCTCCAATTAGAGCCATTCACTTGGCCGATATATTTAGACGGGCGTTCCGTGTGTGTGGGGAGTCGAAAGAAAAAGAAACGGAAACAATTCCCGTCCGGTTATTTTATTTTATTTTTTATTTCATTTTTTCCTTTTGGTTTTTTTTTTTTTTTAACAGGTATGGTTTCAAAATCGGCGGGCTAAATTCAGACGCAACGAGCGGTCGCTTCAGTCTCCTTCGTCGTCGACAGCGTCGCCGGGCAGCAGCACCAACCAACGGGCCGCTGTCGCCGCTGCTTCTTCATCGTCCTCGGCTTCTTCGGCTTCTTCGACTTCGTCTCTGACGTCGCCCGTCATGGCCGGCGCCAAGTCGCCGGCCGATCTGACCAGCATGTCCGATCAGACGTCTTTCGCCGCCCGCACCGCTCCTCTACCGTCTCCCAGCAGCTGTACGTTTACTACATTTACCAAAAAAGCGCTGGGCTAAACAAAATTGTCTGACAATTCTTCATTTCGATTTTCTGTTTGTTTGTTTGTCCAGTCGACGGATTGTACGCCGTCGGGAGCTGGAAGGCCAGCAGTGCGGCCCTAACGGCCCACCACTCGTCCGGCAGCAGCACGTCACCTTCGAGTCACCACGCCGCAGCTTTGGCACTGATGCAATCGAGTAAGTTGTTACGCACTTTTATTTCTTTTCATTTTATTTTTGTTTTTGTCTTGGTGGGGAGGTCCGCTTCCGCGCTAATTGATGGTGATGGGCCAGCGTCTAGCTGGTTCTTCATATCCCCCCGGAATGACTATTTTCTTGTTTCCTTTCACGTCACTCCCGTTGCCTCTGGGCGACGGGCGGCTTCACGCCCTTCCATTCAAAGTCGCTATGCCGGCGGTGGCGGCGGTCCCCTGTGCCTTTGAGTTTGAAATGCGCCAAACAGGTGCCCCAGAGTTTTAGACCAAATCATTTCCCAGTGAAAAAAAAAACATCAACATTCCAGGCGAACCAAAAAATCTAAAATATCTTCCTGTTTCGTTTTCTGTGTTGTTTGCCCAGCAGGTTTTTCTTCAATGTATCCGAATCCGACCTGCAACTACGGACTGGCGTCGCTCCGCTACTCGGGTGGCATCAACTGAAAAACACAAACCAAACAACACGCAACAACAATAAATACGTGACGTCGTTATATATACATACATTATATAGATATATACTGTGTTGCTGTATGGACGGATAATTTTTTTTCTTTTTGATTCTTCTACCACCCACACGCCTCTTTTGATGACCCTGATTTTCTTTCTCCTCCCTCTTTTTATTTTTCTTCGATTTTTAAATAATAAACATTGTTGATAATTCTTCGGCCTTGGCATACACACACAACGACGAAACAAAACCTTCAATTTTTGAATTCAAATCTTGTCATTTTGTTGTTTGTTTTGTTTTTTCTCTCAGACTTCTTGACTCTTGTCTCGTGTGTTTTTATTACAAATTGGCATTATACAAAATACACTACATCATGCTCGTCATCGTGATTGCCGGAATGACTAGAACGGGTGTCTGCTGATGAATTTTTTGTTAAAAAATTTAGAAAACAAAACAAGAAAGAAAGAAAAAGTTTCTTTTTGCCCTTATGTGATGGTGACACCAGTCCCCCCTCCCCCCCACACACGTAATTTAATCATCCCAGTTCCAGCCGTCGTCTTCATCTTTTGCCTCGTGAGACTGGACGTTAAAGTCCAGTCTGCTGGTGGGTTCGATGGCGGTGACAGTAGAAGGAGGTTCGGCGACTGGAGCGAAGACGGCCGGAGTGGAAGTGATGGTCGGTTCCATGTCGGCAAAGTAGTCGATTTCGTCTTCCCTGGACTTGATTTGAATTTCCAGGGCAGACAGATCGCCCACTGGCGGTCTCTTGGTCGCCACTTTAACTGGACTACTCGGCAGTTCCGGTTTCTTGTCCGGAAGGGTGGAAGCTACTAAGCTAAAATCGGAGAGCGGAAGCGGTTCCAGCTCTACTTCTTCTTCTGGGTGTTGTTTGTTGTCCTGGAAATCATCTTCCTCAGCTTCCCAGTCGGACCAGTGCTCGTCGGCGTCCGTCTTTTCCAACAGCAGAGAATGGACGCCGTCTTCTCCGCCGTCGGGTTCGTGGCGTTCGGGTAGCGCCCGGACGGCAACCACGGCTGGATTTGAACTGGATTTCCTCCGCACCATTTCCAAGACTTTGGCTGGTCGGATTTCGCTTTCCTTGAAAGAAAAAAAATGGAATGAAATAAATCGATTAACAATTTGCTTTGTTCATTGAACTAAATATTTGTGTTACGTGATACCTTGGGCATTCCGTTGGTGAAAAGTTTGAGTCTCGTGCCGCCAATGACGGTGGAGCCACCGAGAATGGGAACCAGACAGGCCAAGGCTTTCAATGTGGCCGCCACTACAGTGTCGTCCGTGTCTTTGATACCTAAAAGCAACTGGGAGCCGGACACAATGACATGTCAAGGATTAAGGGTCTAAGAAAACCCAACAGCGGGATCGTCACCCGAGACGGGTGAGTTAAAAAAAAAAATGTATTTACCTCCGGAAGGATATTGTGGACGAGATGATCCGGGTCCATCAAAGTGACGTAGTGGGGGAAATAGTGGAGCAGGACCAGCCTTATCTGGGCATCTCTGACGGGGAAGATGCGAGAAATAACCGGCACGATGTACAGACGGTAGTTGGGGGCGTCGAACAATCCCTGGGTGGAATCTGTAAGACGATCGAATGAGTTATATCAACATTGCCCTTGGTTTTGCACTTGCAAGGTTTCGGCATCAACACAGATGCAATTGTACCCGTTCTGGGAATCAGGAGATGAGGCAGAAGATGTTGCTGAGCGGCTAAATTTAACACTGCCAGACGGCTAAGTAGAGAGCTGGCCATTTTGGAGCCCACGACACTCTCCGGTGTAGAGTACAACAATGTCGGCAAATCCCTTGGAATGAAATTGGGATTTTTAAAAATTGAAGTTGTTGAGATATATTTCTATCGACCGAGTTACTACCTGAAAAATTCTTCCTTTTCAGTCGACGATTTGATGGAAATTTCGGCCAGGAATTCTTGGGCGTGCAAGAGAGGCTGATCGAAAAACTTGTGCCTGGATAGAACCGAGGCGCTCCCGCGTGATTGCGGATTGACATTTTGCATCTGTTTAGTGGCTAGGTCGCGGAAAACGTCGGAATCGGTAACGCCGGATTCCACGCATTTGTTGATGGTTTCTTTGACGAGCTGTCCGTAGGCGAAGACATCTCTAGATGACACATTGCCGCCTACAAGTTTAGTTTTCCCTTCATCCTCGGGAGCTATGGCCTTTTCATAACGAAAGGATCGGATTTGATCCAGATATCCTTGGGTGATCTCGGCAAAACTGCAAAAAGAGTTGACACATTGAAATGGTTATTTATTTTCTGCTTCCATTAAACCATCTGGTACCTGCACGATAAGTCAAAATAGCCCAACTTCCAGTTACCACCTGTGGTAACAAATATCGCATCCTTGCACAAGTTGTTGTGCACTATGCTGGCCTGTGAAAAAGAATAGCATTAAAGTCATTCAAAGCCGAACCCAACTGAGTTTACTATACCTTGGAATGTATGAAATCGAGAGCACCAAGAACGTTTTGAAGCCCACAGCAAATCTCAAGTTCTGTTTGCTGCGGCAGAACTTGACTCAGGGGTGTCACATTTTCAACTATGAGGTGAACAGTTTCGCCTGCTACACATGAGTTCAGGTACTTGAGGATGGACGGATGCCTCAGTGTTTTTAACCTCTGTGAGAAAGAAAAGCTAGGGTTCATTTGTTTTTAAATAAATAAAGTGTTATCCAACCTCTACGGCACGCTGGAATTCTTTACTAAGTTGGCCATAGCTCTTCAACTTTCCCGTAAAAACAGTAACTTTTTCGCTATCACAACTCTTTTTAGCCGCCAAATGCAATGTCCAAGGTCCGATTTGGGCATAAGGTGTTTCGTCCACCTGATATTCAGATAAAACACTTGAATCATTCCCCATACTCACTTTTGCACTTAAAATTAACGTTGGCTTTTTTTTATTGATTTTTTTTAGAAACTTTATTCCACAAAAAGTTCACGCAACACAAAAACACAAGTCAGCTGTCAAACGAAACGAGTTTCATTTGCCACTAGCAAGTAGCGACACCTAACGACCACTGTTAAAGCCCATTAAAGAAATGAAATGTTGGCAATTACAAATACAATTTTGAAAGGCTGCGTGATTAATTTGAATAATTTTCTTTTTAGTCCGAATCCGATAGGCCTTAATATTGCGAAAAATGTCGTAGATATTTTCAGCAATTTAACGACATTCCAGAGATTCTTCAAGCATTCCTTCGCGTTCCCTCAAGGCCAAATAAAAATAAAAAAAACACGATGTCGACATCACTAGATTTTCGATAAATATTCTTTTTTTTTTCAAATTCGTTGTATTTTTACATGTGGTCCAAAGGATTAATGAAGAGATTTTTTAAAAAAGGGTACAAAAGATGGTACAGAGTAACAAAGGACATTTTTAATAAAGAATTTATTAGAAAAGATGGAATGCACTGCAATTTGAAGCCATTTGAAAATATTGTGTTTACAGGGGCGGGCTTACATTGCTGAGTTTTTCGCCAAGGTACGAAGTTCCGGGCCCAAGATTTTCTTTTTGTTGATCTTCGATGAACGTAACGCGTTGTTCCAGAGCTAGCAGCGTATTTGTTAAGACATCAACTTGCGAAACTAAATCATGTATGATCATTTCTAGACGCTTCTCCCTTTCCTGTTGATGATTAAAGTAAAAATAAAGAAATCAATAAACATCAAGTAAGATTGAATTTCCAATATTTCAACTACCGTTTTGTTTTCATTTCCTGTTTGTTCAAGTGGCTGAGAAATTTGCATCTCCATAGTTTTCTTGCTTAGATCAACCTCTTCAGTGCTGGAGGACCTTTTAGAATTGACACTTGCGTCTTCAATGTCCTGCCGATCTTCAGTCACAGAGGAGGCCACAATTTTTTTAACATCAACACCTTGCAATCCAGGGGCAATAGACGGACGAATTTTAGTTTTTACAGATGCTTTATTATTGCTGCTGACATCAGCTGCATCAGGTACTTGGACAAAATTAGCTTTCCAGACAAGAATTTCATTGTCAGCTCCCCCTGATTTAAAACAAAATGTGTCATAAATAATAATGATAATTAAAAAAAATTATTATTCTACATACCTGTGGCGAAATAGTCACCATCTGGACTGAATTTTACTGAATGTACCGCGCCTTTGGGACCATAAAGAGTATAACTCGGTCGACCTTCCATCAGATCAAGGACTTTTAGTGTTCCTTCTTGTGAGCCAGTAATTAGATAGTTGCCAGAGGATGGATGGAATGATAAGCAATGCACTGGGCCATTGTGGATTTCGTAAAGTTGGAGCACCTTTCGCATACGAGTTTCATAAATTTTCACTACCCCGTTAGCGAGTGCCGTACCAATGCATGTTCCACTTGGATGGAATTCCACATAATTGCCTTGAGCCTGATTAAATTGAAAATATTTGTTTCAACGAAGAACACATTAAATGAAAATAGATGGATACCTTAGGTTCATAAAAGGTGTGAATGCAATCACCACTTTTTAAATCCCACAACTTAATGGTACGATCATCTGCACACGAAACCATCTGATTTCCGTCCGGAGATGGCCGAGTACAACGAACCCAATTTGTGTGACTATTGAAAGAAGCTACAAACCTAAAATTAGAATTTTCAATATAAATGTTGTCTTCTGACACTTTCAACAATGTAAAATCTGTTTTACATACTTGGACTTGTGAACATTCCACAGTTTTATAGTCTTATCATCAGACGCTGACAAAATTTGTCTCCCATCTGGAGTAAAGGCAACAGAACGTGCAGCAGCTTGATGACCTTTCCAAAATGTACTCTCTCCAGTGATATTCGGAATCCAGACAGCCAATGATCCATCAAGGCTGCACGATGCCATCAAATTTCCAGCTGGTGCAAAGCACACATCATTTACAGAAGAACTGTGCCCAGTAAACCTAAAGAAGATATTTGATATTAGAATTTCACAATTCATTCTGAATTCTTTCTATAAAATTATAAGAAAAAGCTGTCAATTAATAATTTAGATAAACCAACAAACAAACAATCAACATGGGTATTCTTGCCAATTGAATGTGTAACAACTGCATTTGACCGATTTGAGACATTTTTAGACACTAGATTTTACAAGACAGAACTGTGTATATTCCATGGCACTTAAAGCACTTAAAGTAAAGTTTAAAGTAAAAGTGGCAGACATTCTTACCTGAAAGCTTTCATCTTTTGTTGAAGTCCCCATAAAATAATAGACTTGTCTGTGCTACAAGAAATCAACTGTTTCATGTTTGGACTAAATGCCAAAGAAGTAATTGCTCCATGGTGCCCTCGGAGATTTCTCTCTACAGTAAACATTTCTGTGTATTTCTATTTGAATAACAAATACCTAGTAAAAGAAAAATCGATAACGATTTTCGTTTAAATGTGTTCGAAACACTCAACTCAACAATAACCGTAATAGCAGTCTGACAGAAACACCGACAATCTGAAAATCTGAATATATTTTTCAAATTTTCATAAGCAACATTGCCAATTGATGGAAACGAAGCTTTTTTAAAAAAAATTTACTTTGTTTGATTGAATGGTTTTTTTCTTAATCTAATTCCAATTAATTTGTCAGGCTCTTTTATTAAGCAAAAGTATTAATTTTAATTATGTATTATTTTAAATTAAGTATCGATTTTTATTTGCAGTACTAATTGCGCAATCAGACGTTTTCTTTTTTCTGCTCCGGTTCCAATGTATCCACAGTCGAATAAGGTGGCGGAGGAGCTGCTGGATCGGTTTGGGTTGTGTGATATTCGGCTTGATGCTGCTCTTGTTGCATTGATGGTTGCTGTTGAGGTGGCGAGTAGACTACTGTTGAGTAGGAACTCTGCAATTGTTGCTGCTGCCCAGTTGGTGAAATGATCCACACTGGCGTCGGTTGCTGCGAATTGTGAACTACAATAGGAATTGACGAGTCAACTCGCTTGCAACAATTGCAGATTTGTAAACTACACCAAATCGTGATAATAAGATTGTTGATCCCAGCAAGGAATTCGGCAACCAACAAGACCATCTGGGTTTCCGAGTAGTAATGTCCACCACAAACATATTCTTTGAAATTCCAACGAATTTTATATTGTTAGTTCATTTTCATGTCTATTTGATAATGCTTAATACCACCGTAGTAATAGCTGTCAGAATTCCAAACGTAAATGCAGTCCCGGTAGCCAATAAAATAGCCAAATCCAGATAATATGCAAGAAACTGTAGTAAAAACTATAGATATGGAAGAAAAAACCAGGGTCGCAAAGAGTCTAAATTGCCAATATAGAAAAGAAACGACTATTATTAGATGAACATTATTCTATTTGTTAGTGTAATTTGGTTAAAGTGTGTAGTGTTTATTTTACAGAGATCTTTTCGGTGTGTATGAAGCGCTGAAGCCGACTAATCCGGCTATGAAAAACGTGCTTGATCCCCATAATCCTTGGTAGACGAACGGATGCGCAATCTGATAGAAATTTTAATAATTGAGGCTAATGCTGGTTTTGATTTAAGCAACCCTCACCTCTAGGCCAACACATATCGGGAAAAGAAAAATATTGATAATGGAGCACGTCAAGAGAAACGTTGACTTATTCAATTTGGTTGGTTCTGGCACGGACTGGAATGACTGCATTTTATGAGTATATGTCGACTGTAACTCTTTGCTTGTACAATTTGTGAAGACCCTCTTGAAAACTTAAACGCGACTCTGTACGCCTTTTTACAAAACTCTCCGAAAACTCCAGATCATCAAACAATCAATGTGTTCAACTGACTAACTAATGTGTGATCGTTCTATATAATCGCTTACCTGCAAGTAAACGCTTATCTGATTACGCAAGTAAACGCAATTGATAAAACCAAAGAAAAATTGTGTTTGTTGTAACAACTTTGCTACAGTGAGTAGGTGCCTTGATTTTTACGCAATAAAAATCAATTTTGAAACATCACAAATTTGTATATCTTTCTTTCGTTATTTGGAACAGATAGTGACTTTATTAGTTCATGCTTATTATACAAAAACGCATCTCACACAATGAAGAGAGAAAAAAATCATATCCGTGTTGCGCAATTGTTGAGGCTCCAATGTATCCACAGTCGATTAAGGTGGCGGAGGAGTTGGATCAGTTTGGATTGTGGATTTGCCTTGATTCTGCTTTTGCATTGGTTGCTGTTGACTTGGCGAGTAAGCTGTTGTTGGGTAAGAACGCTGAAATTTGTTACTGCTCTTCAGTCGAATAAATTGGCGTCTGTTGCTGCGCATTGTGGACATTCCGATGAACTGCCACGATTGGAATTGGCGGGGCAATTGGCTTGCAACAATTGCAGATGATTCTACTGCACAATATCATAATCACAAGGTTGTTGATCACGGCAACGAATTCGGCGACCAACAAGACTATCTGGGTTTTCGGATAGTAATAATCACTACAAATACGTTCTTTGAAATTCAAGGAAGTTATAATGGTCAGTTAATTTTGATGTCTGTAATAAAAATATTAGGATAAATATACCACTGTGATTATGGGTGCTATTCCAAACGTAGATGCAGTCACTGTATCCATGTGCGTTGCCGAATGAAGATATCATGCAAGAAATTGTTGCTGTAACTACGGAAAAAAAAGAAAAAACCAGGGTCGCCCAAAGTCTAAATTGCCAATATTAAAAATGTTAGATCAACATTCTACGTTAGAATATTTTATTTAAATTTTAACGGAATAACATTTTGGCTATTTTACAGCAATTTTTCCGGTGTGTAGGAAGTGCTGAAGCCAAGTATTCCCGCAAAAAAAAACGCGATCGACCCCCATATTCCTTGGTACATATACGGATACGCTACCTGAAATGGAATTATTCAAATAATTGTGGTTTATAGTTTTTATTAAATTGCAATCCTCACCTCTAAGCCTACACATATCGGGAAAAGCAAAATATTGATAACGGAACAGGTCAAGAGAAACTTTGACTTCAATTTGGTTGGTTCTGACACTGAATAACTGACGAATGACTGCATTTTATTAGTTTTATTAGTAGTCGACTAACTCTTACTTCTAGAAACTGTTTAGGATGCTATATTTTTAAAACACACTTGACCAAGTTACTGGAAAAACCCGACGATGTTTACATTTTCACAAACAAGTAAATTACCGAGGTGTTCAACTGACTTACTGATTTGGTTGGTCTGTAGTCGTTTAGACTTTGGCGTTACGCTTGATAAAATCTAATCTAAATTTTCCTTATAATGCGTTTTGCTGCCGTGCCTGTCCAGCTAGCCGATATCGGTAGCTATTGATTTTTGTATTTTTGCGGGGATTTTTAATTTTTAAAATATTTCATGCTTTTGTTTTTTATTGTGCGACACTGCACAGTGCACACTCGATTTCGAAATGTTTGTTCGTCTGCTCACTGCTCCTATCACATGAGAGATGGGACTGATTATTGATAGCACGCTGATAAACAAAAAATTGTGCACTGTGAAATCCCTTTCATATTACGAAATTGATTTTCAATCATTGTATAATCATAACTCATTGTTATTTTGCAAAAACTGTAATTTCTACATGTCCAGCCAATCATGCGTTCGCTGAAATTCCAAGCTCGTCTACTCTTCCATCGTATCGGGATATCCCTTCTTAAAAGAAATGCTTCAAGCCTAAACAGCTCTCATTCAAAATACTGGGAGCTAATAGAAAATTATACGGTTATATCTCAGAAACACTTGACTCCAGAAATTAAGCTGAAATTAATCACACAAGAATGTCAAGCGTGGAATCAACCAGTGGAACAGAATTCACCACATCCCTTAGGTGAACCATTTTGGGCATTCTACTGGCCTGGAGGTCAAGCACTTTCAAGGTAAATTATCATTTTCTCAAATCAAAACATTCCAGTCATGAATTAAAAAATTAGATACATTTTAGATAACCCCTTGATTGCAAAAAGGAAACGAGTACTGGATTTTGGGTGTGGAAGTGGAGCACTTTCTATTGCTGCTTTAAAATCTGGAGCCAAATTTTCTGTTGCAAATGATATAGATACCAGTAAGTAAATTGTTTTCGACAGTGATGCAATCAAAGTTATTTAATACTTGTCCATTGCCAATTTTTGTTTTATTTTGATAGTGGCTATCGCGGCTTCGCAGTTGAATGCGCAAATAAACGCGGTGGAGCTGAACGTTTGCGAAGATAATCTAATTGGCAGTGATTGTGCGGATTTCGATTTAATTCTCGTAGGCGATATGCTGTACGATTCAGCCCTCTCGGATGTTATAGCAGCTTGGTTAATGAAGCTTCGGCTAGCCGGAAAGGTGATCCTCGTCGGCGATCCAGGTCGAGGACCTGTTGGTAATTCAACACTTTTTGCCAACTCCTTATGTCATCTTGCTAAATACGAACTTGATTCATTCACTAAAAAAGACAACTACGGCTTTCTTCAATCGCATGTATTTACTCTTCTTTAATTGACGAATCTAAGCGTGCACGACAGTGTAGTAAGTTGAGAAAAGTTCTGTATCAATTCCTATGTCTTTGACAGCAACAAGAGCTACTACGCGTAGGAATTTCGTTTGATTTCCCTCTGAAGAGCTGTAATAAATATTTGGGAGGTAACATCTCAATTCAATAGGAAACCTGTCTATTGGAAGATCGCATTCTTGGTAGGCGACATTGCATGGATACTCTAATTTTAATGATTTTTTTTTGTATTAATTAGAAATCCTCATTTATGACTAAGGGGTTTTATTACCTGGTGTCTCATTGTTAACGTATTGACCACAATTGAGAGGATTAATCAAGTCCCCTGTCAACCAGGTTAAATCGGCAGGGAAGAATGGCCAACGCAAATCACGGTAGACACAAGACCTGTTCATTACAGAAGTATTTAATTACTAAAAAGCAATAACAGATGGATTCCCCTATATTATTTTAATTTCTTACTTGAAAATTTTGCGTGAAATTCCTCTATCTTTTCCGTCTATGTGTAAGCCGTCAATACAGCGGAAAATGAATGGATTTACAATCGACTGAAGTAGCAACGGTTCCATAACTCGGTATACAGTCCCTGTAGATGAAATATGGAAGATAAAGTCTATGCATCTTTAAAAAAATTTCTGTAACTCATCAAAAACCTGGATACAAAGCTACAATGGAACCTGCAGTTACCGTTCCTTTTGATACGAAAACTCCAGTGCCAGCTTCAGGAATATTACTCTTTCTTAGCTGAATGGTGTAGCCCAACACTCTTTCCATGACCTACTTTAAATGTACAGAAGTGGCCATCTAATGTTAATTAATGACTAGTATTCATTTGAGGTTGATGAAAAACAAACCTGTATACCTTTAATGCTTCAATTGGATTTTTGTTTCCATCTACAAAATGTTTGTGCAAAGACGTGGAAAAATGTAGCAGAGTGTTAACAATAACATCGTCAGGAGTTATCTTGTCATCTCCTCTGCTCACTGAGCGATGGCTTCTGAATAAGTTGGGCGGGTTAATTTTTAATTTTTAAAGGCAAGCATCAAGATGAACTGTACTTGTCTTTGAAGTTGAGTGCAACCCACGGAACAAACCGATAACGGTACGACAACCATTTGTTCTTTAATACATGCCATAATTCTTTCATAATTTGATTTTAATGCACGGAAATTTGAGCAGAATGATGTGGAATTGACAGTTAGACTATTGACGGTCATAAATAGAGAAAAAACAAAAAAACTGACTAGTAACACAGCACATTTGCTCAAGGCTATAAATTCAAAACATTAGTGAGAATCGTCTGCAGTTCAAAAAAACGTTGCCGGACAACAAACACGGCCAGATTTTTTAAATTAAAAAATTCTTTACCATCTTTATTTCTTCTTCTTTATTATCTGATTATCTTTTTTTATTGCGCGGATGATTGTATTTTAAAAAATATTAATATTAATTGTTTTGTAGCAATTAAGAGAATTAATTTAAAGCAGTCGTTCCGGACTTCCGGCGATTCCGATCTCAAAATCAAAATTATGTGTTAGGAACCCCATCTTAGGGCATGTATGTATATTTTTAAACTATGAACATGATATACGCTAAAAAAATAGCATTATTTTTCTTTCGATAAAACAAAAGTTAAACGAATAATTATTTTTTAGAATGACTTTGTTTGTTATACCCTGGTGTATATATCCCATATGGTCTAGTGGCTAGGATACTTGGCTTTCACCCAAGAGGCTCGGGTTCGATTCCCGGTATGGGAAACCTTTTAAATTTTCTAAAAAATATTTAAAAATTTTAGAAAAATATTCCTAAAACTACTCAGCCAGTAAGTTTTATTGTTAGTGCAGGGGAGGAATTAATTTGGTTCTTTTTTTTTCCTGACAAAGAGATTCTAACGTGTTTTATATCCACCTTCATTTCTAATCCAAATAAGATTTTGACCAAAATATTGATCATTTATTTCATACCACACAAAATCATCAATAATTCCATCCGATTCCATCTCTGAAATAGTCCTAATTTAATTTACACTTCTTATAGGGTAACATCTCTCAGTTCATGGTAATGAATCAGCGAAATCATCCGGCGACTCTTCCCTCTTATTCATATTACACTGCAAACATGAAAAGGTGTACCTATAAAATCATGTAAAAATATTAGCGCATCAATATTATTTGAAGAAAGCAATAAAATGAAATCAATGCGTGTATACTTTTCCATGTCCACTGCTTCTTGAACAGTTGCCGGTAAGGTTATCTTGTTCGTTTCGGGCAAGAGAAGACAAAGAACTCCAACACTTATGTTAACACCAGCAAAAATGATGAAAGGTAACGCCGGATCAACTTTTCTTCCCTGAATAATTCAACAAAATTAGAACTAGACACGGTACGGTGGTCTCTCTATCTTTTTGCGAATCTCATTTTTACAGCAGATGCAATTATGGGCGCTAATATTCCTCCGACGCGACCGCTGGTCGAGCAAAGTCCAACAGCAGCACTTCTAGCCGGTGTTGGAAAAAGATCCGAAGTGTAAGAATAGACCGTTGCCAAGACACACGATATGAAGAGTTTTCCAAACATTGAAAATGTGATTCGAATAGCCGGAGGATCTAGGAATAAAATATTAATTTCGTAAATTTCAGTTCATATAATTCAGTAAAATTACCCTCTGGAACCAGTCCTGTTATCAGACAAGCTATGCCACTAATAATCAAACCTCCGCTAAGGGTTGGTCTCCTTCCGAGTTTGTCCATTACGAACATACCACCAATGTAAGCCGGGATCTCCACCACCCTATAGATATACAAAATCCCATCAATAACAAAAATGAAAAGCAAATCCTAGTATTTCCGGTATAGGCTATACAAACTTGCATTGATAGTTCGTAATTCAGATAAAAATCGTCCGATAGATTAGTGGCCGAAAACGTTATCCCATAATATCCCATCACGGCTGCGATCCTTAACATTTTTGGAACATTATTTTAATTGTCACCAACTACTCAAAATATTCAGGGATTTTTTTACCAAGCCAAAAACATGATGATTAATCTTTTCAATAAAATTGGCGATCGGAAAACGTCAATAATACTCTCTCCTTTAGCGGAACTTTTAGCGAGTTCTTCCTTATTTTCACCGTTTGCATCTGCTTGGGAAATATTGTCTTTCGTATGGACTGTGTCAATTTCTTTGCCCTGCCGAAATTAGAAATTAGAAATAACATTTATAGCCTTTTTGAAAATAATAATTACATCTTCTTTTTTGTCATCTGGAATGGTGATCAAGTGATTTGGCACGCTTTTCTTATTCATTTGAGCGCACTTGAGAATGAGTAGACGGGCTTCGGAGAAACGCTTCTTGATTATCAGCCATCGGATCGATTCCGGAACAATCCTTATGAGCAATTAAATCCGCATGTGAGAATTAAAAAATATTGCATCATGTCCTTTTTTACCAATAAAGGGCGACGAGGGCGAACATTGGTGCACTGATGATGAGTTGAAGTGTTTGCCAATCGCGAACGTAATAGGCCAATAAACCAAGAAGGGAAGTGCCCACGGTGAAAACCAACTGGTAAACGAAACCGCATATGACGCGATATTTCTTGCCGACGGCCTCCACTCCTGAAAATAATTCATTCGAGTGATAGTTAGGATACTGGGACTCAATTAATTTGAATGCAAAATAATTTACCCCACACGAAAAGTATCAGAAAGTGTCCGACGGCGCAGACGCCACAGAAAAATCTTAGGACGCAGAAAGTGACAAAATTCGGTGAAAAGGCCAGCCCAGTAGTGACAGCAGCCAAGAAAAATACGTTGAGAGTAAAGGCCAATCTGCGGCCAACCCTGCACAAAAATTAATTTGAAAAATAACATTTAAATTTGGATGTATTTAGTTAACTATAGAAGAGATATTACGCATCGGCAATGTTCCCAAGTATAGCGGCACCGATTAGCATTCCAAACATGTAGACTGTGCTGGCAAAAGTTGTTTTCCACTCATCTTCACAGGTCAAATCAAACTGAAATGATTTAAATGAATTCTATTGATTAATTCCAAAATTTCGTTGAATTTTCTGCGAACTTACGTCGCTAACTATGGTGGATTGGAATTGTGATGTGTCGTAAACCCAACGGTCACAAGTAATTTCCGAATCCATTTGAGCGCCAGGGGCTTGACATTCTTCGACATTTGTCCAGGTGTAATTGTAGCGTTGGCACTGATCGGGGGTATTATCGTCGTTCCACGGGATCGTATTATTTAGCCAAATTGGGGAGAATTGATTAGTCTCAGAAGCGCTGTAGTCAGCGTCACAATTCTCTATGTAACATCTGGTAAAGGACAACATATTTACTAATTTAAATCCCAATAAAATGTAATTCACAAAATTTATATTTTACCTGTAATTGGGTACAGCGCCGGTGAACGTGTAAGACATGACGACAATGCCAGGGAAAAAGGCTGGCAAGCAGAGCAACAAAAATGTGCGAAGCTGATACTTGCCGAGTTGTCCAACATGTTCTAAAATGTCATCGTAGTTGAATGCTTCTCCTTTTCGTAAGTCTATAGTACTTTCTTTCTGGCTGATGCTGTCGCTAGAATCTTCACTGTTGGATCTCGTAGATGTTTCTTCTGCCATTTTGTCACTAATCCACAAAATATTTGTATTCCTGCACTTTAATCTAATTCGTCGCGTCAATTAAGAATTAATGAAAGAGACGAAAATTCATCTATAGTCAGACACTGCTTATTCTTTATTGCCTCAATAGTTGTCGCACGTTGCCTCCTTATGTAAAGTTTGTCACTATTTTCTACATGTGTCTCCTATAATCGTCCGTAACTGTCAATCATTACGTCTTTATCACCACTTCGGTTATTTTATAAAGTGTAAAGAACTTATCAAGGGAAGCTTGCAGTTGTATAGTCTACACTGCACGTATATTTGTTTTCTTGTCAGGAGATATTTTATTTTACTTGTTTTCGTCTACATCCACATCCAGTTATGTGGTGGCTATACAAGTGCGTTTGTGTAAACACACAAGCTAGACAGAGCATATTTAAGGATTTAAAAGTCGAGGCAAGATTTCGCATTTTACAATAATTCCAATTGTTATATGGGTATTTTTCAAATGGGCAAAAATTAATGAGAATACGGAACTGAAATAATTAAATAAAATTAATAATGAATCTAGAAACATTTTCGTTTTTCAGTATACGTCATCAGCGTTATCCTTTTGTGTGTGCTGTCTACGTTCAGTTTTCTTCCAGAACTGAAGGACAATCGAATTCCTGTGTAAAACAAAATTTTTTAAAAAAATAGAAAAAATATTTGTGCTCAGAAGAATGTTCAAATTTCGAAATTTGGCGCGTCAAAATTTGAAAAACTGCAAATACAAAAATATGTACTGATACTTTTCCATTTCAATTGCTTCATTTATTGTAGCCGGGAAAGCTGTGTCTTTAGTCTCCGGAAGTAGAAGACTCAAGAAACCAATTAATATGTTGATGGTGGCAAAAATGAAAAATGGTATGTTGGTTTGTCCATTATTTTTCCCCTACGTGTAGAATTTAAAAAAATATATATATATTATTTTAAAATTCGCCTTATCAAAAATTGTGTTGATATTAATGAAAATCTTGCCCAATCCGAAATGATTGGAGCTATAATTCCTCCGATTCGGCCGCTGGTGGAACACAATCCAACCATTGCGCTTCTGGACGACGTTGGGAAAAGTTCTGAAGTGTACGAGAACAGAGTGGCGGTTACGCAAGCAGCGAACAACTTGGCAATCAGCGAAAAAATTGTTTTGATGTAAGCCACATCTTTGAAAAAAAAAAAATATTTTAATTTAGCTGGCGATGGTTATAATTATGGAAATTTAAATTTACCTGTAGGAACAAGACTGACTGTAAGGCAACTTAAACCGCTTAACAGTAGACCGCTGCTTAGCATAGGTCTGCGTCCAATTTTCTCCACGGCAAACATGCCAAATATGTAGGCGGGAATTTCAACCAACCTGATAACGCCTCATGGAAAGTATCAAATTAATGTTGTACTAATGTAAGACTAAATCAACGAGCGTTTCAACACTTTAAGGCACTTGCATGGAAAGCTCATAGTTGACGTAGAAGTTGCCCACCAAATTTGTGGTCGAGTAAGTGATACCGTAATACCCCATCACTCCAGCTATCCTGGGAAACACAATACGTAAGAAAATAAAACGCGGTGTAAATAAATATTATGTGATGAGATTTGATACGACTGGGCTTATTTACCAGGCCATGAAAACTATGACAAGTCGTTTCACCAAAATGTTTGAACGAAAAATGTCGAGGACACCTTCGGCTACCGGTGTTGTGGAAACCTTTCCTATTTGCTGCTTGAAAATTTCAAAACAATTCAGTCAAAGTTATTACAATTTTTCTGATAAACTTTTATAATATCAGTTACATCATTTTTTTATGATCACGTTAACGAGTTTTCTATCTTTATTCCGGTGCCAAATAATTAAAATGTTAGTCATTGTGCTTTGTTTTTAGTTATTAATTGTAATAATCAAGATAACATACTAACTGTTTCCATTTAAATTGTTCCCCATCAAGAGTAAATATGCTGTCGGAAATATCGCGGACCCCATTCAAATCGGCAGCTTGCAAGAGAAGCTTTTTAACTTTAGGATAATTTTTCTTGGTTATCAACCATCGAATCGACTCCGGTAAAATCCTTTAAATCAATAAATTAAATCACTGATGGCTGTGAGTGTAAAGTTATCAATTTTTTGTCTTACCAAAATAAAGCTGTGAGACCAAACATGGGAAGGCTAATGACAAGCTGAAGTACTCTCCAATCTCGCACAAAATAGGCCACTAGTCCCAGACAGGCAGATCCTGTTGCGTAAACTATTTGGTAGATGAATCCGCAAGCGATCCTGTACCGTTTCCCGACCGCTTCAACTCCTTTGCTCGATCACAATTAATGTACTTTAGATTTTTATTCAGATTTATGTTCGCTAATGTCTTAATAATCTTACCCCAGACGAAGATGATGAGGAAGTGGCCACACGCACCGATTCCGGAAAAGAATCTCATCACACAGAAAGTGATCCAGTCGGGTGAAAATGCCGTTGCAGTTGTGATTAGCGCCAGGATAAATATGTTCAAAGTGAATGTTTTCCTTCTCCCAATACTGCTTAAATTTTTTTTAAAATATACTAGCATAATAACAATTTGATAGTTTAAACGTATTAATCTTACGTGTCTCCTATAAAGCCAATGGTGACTGCTCCAATCAACATCCCAAACATGAAAAGACTGCTGGCAACAGTTTGTTTCCATTCATTCTCGCAAGTTAAATCAAACTGTATAACGCCATTAATCAAATACGTCAAATAGAATTTAAATTTTTGTTCGTCATAATTAGCAAGATTTACTATGTACTTACATCGCTGACGATGGTGGAATGAAACATTGACGTGTCGTACACCCAACGATCGCATTTTTCCAGGAAGGTGCCGTCGGATGAATTTTTAAAATTACATTGGCGAGAATGAGTCCAAGAATTATTATCAAAGTTGCACCCATCCTTTTTACTATCCAACGCAATCGTCTGGTTTTGCGGAGAAACATCTCTTGTAGAAAAATTTGTCGTCATTTTATCACTATCACAGACTTGCACAAAGCATCTGCAATCATGAAAAAATAATTCTTAAATTATTTTAACAAATTTTTCTAGATAACTTTTTAATCTTCCAACCTGTAATTTGGTGTTGCTCCGGTGAAAGTGTACGACATGATGACTATACCTGGGAAGAAAGCCGGTAGACAGAGCCATAGAAATGTCTTGAGTTGAAATTTTCCCATCTGCCCTAATTTTTCTAAAATTTCGTCGTAACTGACAACGGTCGATTCTGTTCCATTTTCCAACCTGAATTCAGAAACAGACGATACATTAAATTGATTGCGACTCGTTTCAATGTCACTTGAACTGTTTGAAGCCATGAATGGAATTATTTTTTTGAAATAATTTATACAATAGTTCCCAGTTCTCTGTGGAGATTGAGAGTGCGGTAACTGAGATATCTGTCAGTCGACTGATGTTGCGATCTGTACAGGATAACAAAGGTTGCCGTAGCTTTTGCAAGTCTACTATAAATAAAGATAGGCTACATCGTTGACCGTGTCCTACTTCGGTCCTCGTCCATGATTGATGAGGAATCGATTTCAAATACTAGTGCGGCCCATATTAAACCAGGTATCGGATCTACAGACAAAAGGTCTCCATGGTGATCGGAATTCAGCATGATGGTATTTTGGCGACATCAGATTTAGCCTTGGGAGCTTCTTAAATAGAATGTTTTCCCCTATAGACAATCACAATCGGCCGTCAGCTGACGAGCTTTGCTTCCTTCACAAAAGCCTTTTAAAAAGCGAGTAAATTATTTTCAGATTCGTTATTCAGATAAAAGTTGTCAGCATTTCTGACAAATTAAGAAAATTTGAAATCAGAAATGCAATTAAACAAAAATTGAAAATTGAAATCTGTTAGTGAGACAAAGGGGAAAAAGGTGGAGATCGTAAATCGATATTAACAAAAAGATTTGGATTTTGTTTATTGGACCCCTAGCGAAAAATGTTTAAATAATAAAAAAAATAAAAAATAAAATTGTAATTCTAATATTTGTAATTCTAAACATTTCTATGTCCGATGAAATCTAAACCGTAATACCGTATCAAAATGGTTCGAAACTCCCATCTCCTCTCATCGCGCCTTTTAGTTGTTTAAAAATTGCGCCCTTTTTCTTCCCTCCACTGCCTACCGCGCCATATCCGGTGGTGGTGAAAAATCCAACATTTTCTTCAACGGTTTCATCGAAACTTCTCGACAGTCGAACGCAGACGCAGTGTAAAGCACAGTACATTCCAGAACAATCCTCCGTCACCGAACGAAGTTTTTACTTATTCGTCGTTTTACAACATATTCAGGTATAATATTTTATTTATTTCTATGCAATTTTGTTCAGTAAAATTAGCTACTATGATGTGAAATTTTTTGTGTAACGAACAAAGGTGTTATATAAAGCTATTTTTCGTAAAAGTTTCTGCTCAGCCGAAACCACGTGCGTCACCAGGAGATAAAGATTGTGTAACGGTCGTTTTTTTTTCTAAGTGGCTTGAAATAAGAGTTGTTAATTACTGAAATAGTTCAGTGATATTCTGGCATCATTTTATAATAGTTTTACTGAAAATCTGTGTCTTAAAGCCTTAGCACTCTGAGAAATTCTTACTCTCATAATCGCTACTAGTTAACTCAACGTTTAAATTTTTTGTTTTATCTTTACAGAACATAATGGCTGTTAAGACTCCTGCTGTAGGAATTGATTTGGGAACAACTTACTCATGTGTTGGTGTATTCCAGCATGGTAAGGTTGAAATCATTGCCAATGATCAGGGTAATCGTACCACTCCTTCCTATGTGGCATTTTCCGATACTGAACGTCTCATTGGTGATGCTGCTAAGAACCAAGTTGCCATGAACCCCACCAACACAGTTTTCGATGCCAAGAGATTGATTGGACGTAGGTTTGAAGACACAGTAGTCCAGGCTGATATGAAACATTGGCCATTTGAAGTTATCAGCGATGGAGGCAAGCCAAAGATCCAAGTTGAGTACAAGAATGAAACGAAAAACTTCTTCCCCGAAGAGATCTCTTCCATGGTTTTGCTCAAGATGAAGGAAACTGCTGAAGCTTATCTAGGCAAGACTGTTGCCAATGCTGTTGTTACTGTCCCTGCTTATTTCAATGACTCCCAGCGTCAAGCCACCAAAGATGCTGGTACTATTGCTGGTCTCAATGTCCTTCGTATCATCAATGAACCTACTGCTGCTGCAATTGCTTATGGTTTAGATAAAAAGGTACTTTATGTTTAAATTTTTTCCCTTATTATAATTACTAACTTCTTCGTTGTCCATAGGTCGGTGGAGAACGCAATGTCCTCATTTTCGATCTCGGTGGTGGAACTTTCGATGTTTCAATCTTGACGATTGAAGATGGTATTTTCGAAGTCAAGTCTACTGCTGGAGATACTCATTTGGGTGGTGAAGATTTCGACAACCGTATGGTGAATCACTTTGTGCAAGAGTTCAAGCGTAAATACAAGAAGGACATGGCTACCAACAAACGTGCTCTTCGTCGCCTTCGAACAGCTTGCGAGAGAGCCAAGCGTACCCTTTCTTCATCTGCCCAAGCTAGCATCGAGATTGATTCTCTGTTCGAGGGAATTGATTTCTACACTAGGTATGTATTTTGTAGTTCTTTGTTGCTTTTACATTGTCTAATTCTGAGACTTTATAAGCATTACGAGGGCTCGTTTCGAAGAATTGAATGCCGACCTTTTCCGCTCTACCATGGAACCGGTTGAGAAGGCCATCCGTGACGCCAAGATGGACAAAGCCCAAATTCAAGACATTGTTCTCGTTGGTGGATCAACCCGTATTCCCAAAGTGCAAAAGCTGTTGCAAGACTTCTTCAACGGAAAGGAGCTGAACAAATCTATCAATCCCGATGAGGCTGTTGCTTATGGTGCCGCTGTTCAAGCTGCTATTCTCCAGGTAGGATTTAATTGATTTTGTGATATCATGAAATTGTTTCTAAAGTTTTCCTTTTAATTTCATAGGGAGATAAATCTGAGGCTGTCCAAGATCTTCTGCTTCTCGATGTTGCTCCTCTGTCTTTGGGTATTGAAACTGCTGGTGGTGTCATGACTGCTCTCATCAAGCGAAACACCACTATTCCTACCAAGCAGACCCAGACTTTCACCACCTATTCCGATAACCAGCCCGGAGTATTGATCCAGGTTTACGAAGGAGAGCGTGCAATGGTATACATAATTCTTAACCAAAATGCCAAGCAGTATGCTAATTAAACTTTTCTATTGCAGACCAAGGATAACAACCTTTTGGGTAAATTCGAACTCACTGCCATTCCACCTGCACCCCGTGGTGTTCCTCAGATCGAAGTTACTTTCGACATTGATGCGTAAGAAAAAAATCTTTGTATAAAACTTCGACAACTTTGGTTAATATTTTTGTTTTTTTCTTTTTTAGCAATGGTATCTTGAACGTTTCTGCTGCTGACAAGTCGACTGGTCGTGAAAACAAAATTACCATCACCAACGACAAGGGACGCTTGTCTAAGGAGGAGATTGAAAGAATGGTAAGAAACAAATTCTTCTAAATGTCTTGAATTTTATTCAATTCCTTTTTAAATAACAGGTGTCTGATGCCGAACGTTTCCGTTCCGAAGATGAGAAGCAGCGTGAGCGTGTGTCTGGCAAGAACGCTTTGGAGTCTTACTGCTTCAACATGAAGTCAACCGTCGAGGATGAGAAATTCAAGGACAAGCTCTCCGATGCCGACAAGACCACCATTTTGGACAAGTGCAACGAGGTCATCAAGTGGCTCGACGCTAATCAGCTGGCTGATAAGGAAGAGTTTGAACACAAGCAGAAGGAGATCGAACGTGTTTGCAATCCAATTGTCACCAAGTTGTATCAGGGAGCTGGAGGTGCTCCTCCCAATTTCTCGGCTGGTGGCGGAGCCGCTCCTGGTGCTGGTGCCCCTGGCGCTGGATCAGGATCCGGCCCAACCATCGAGGAGGTCGACTAATTGTCACGTATTTATCTGCAATTCCTAAATCGTTTTCCATCATAAGATTTAAAGTCATTACCATCAGTATTCATTCATATCAGAATACACAAGATAAATCAAGTCCCATGTTTCTTTTTGTTGAAATTGCATGTTAGCTGCACGAATTGCGTCATACAGCTGTTGACTTACCTTGGCAAGAAAAAGTTGGATGAGTCATTGATTACTGCTATGCGACGTCATAGCTCAACCTAGCTGATAGTGTTTAGAAAGGTTTTGCTATATCAACGCCATCTGTTACGGCTAATATTATAAAGTTACCTAAATCTTACAGCATTGGATTCGATATCTGCCACTTAAATATTAACCACGATTTCAGTTAGTCAAGTTAACGTATCGAGCTTCTATAAAGTACTCAAATTGGCTAGAATTTTCCAAAATTACGAGTTAGTAAATAAATAGTTAACTAATAGAGCTGACGAAAATCAGTGTTCAGAATTGTAATTAATTATATTCTACTTCCGTTTGACTTTTATTATGCTTCTATTGTTCAAAATAGTGAAGTATAGTTTTTAACTAGGAAAGCAGGTATCTTTCTTTCATTTCCGCCATTTTTTCCCATTCATATTTTGTATGGGGGAGGGTTGACGTGTTACGTAAATGCTGATGTCGGTGTCTGTTTTTAAAACCCCTTCCTTCGGTCCCTTTTTTCTGCGAAGCGCATGATCACATTTCTACGTCCACCCCTTCCTCTATGCTACCTCTTGGAAGGGGGAGTGGCTACCCTACATAGATTCCCCGTCCTTCTTTTGTTTCGATTATTTGATCGTCTAGCAAGAACCAGACCGGTCTGGCTTGACGCTCATAGCGGATCGTTGAAGTCGTCTCTCACATTTCTCTCTTCCTTTCCGTGCAGGCCTACGTGCGAGTGCGAACGTGACATCCACTAAAATAGAACATTCGTTCTCTCAAGAGACTCAACGTAAGACGTACAACTATTCTTCCTTTAACGGTTTTGCAGGTAGAATTCTACTAGTCATTCCATTCAAATAATATTAGTCGATATTAACTTTTATTTCTTTCTGCTCTAGAATGTGTCCCCTGTGGCCTTTGCACATTATCCTGCTTTACGTGCTGTGTGTGGCTCCGCTGTTATTGATGGCTCAGCACGTCCACGTCGCTCAATCGCATCAGCAGCTCAAAGAATTGAAAGTGGCATTCGCTCCGGAAATGAGCGAAAAGATGACAGAAGGCGACAGCAAAATGATTGAATTCCAATTGGGCAACATGCAGGATTTCGACGACAGATTTCTGGAGGTGGAAGTCAAGTCTATTCATCCGGAGATAGCCAGCATTCAATACGTGGGCAATTCAAACGATTTCTCGCCCAATACCAACTGGACTGGCAGTTTCAACTTAACGGCTAAATTTCTGGGTTATTCGCAAATAGTCGTCAAGTTGTGGGGAAACATTTCCACCAACAACCAGACCAAAGACAGAGAACTTGTTGCACAATCTCAACTGGGAAAAGTGGCTGTCGTTCGTCACCCAAGGGCCATCGACAAAGCTTTCATTTACACCATAGCAATTTTGGTGTCGGTGGCTTTCATCAATATGGGCTGCCTGTTGGATTTGGAGATTGTCAAGGCGACTCTGAAGAAACCCATTGGACCAGTTATTGGCTTTTGCTGTCAATACCTTTTCATGCCCTTGGTATAGCTATAATGTTTTTTAACTCATTTTAACTAGTTCGAAATTAATTTGCTATTTTGAAAATCCATATTTTAGTGTGCTTTCGGACTTGCCAAACTCCTTTTAGCCGACAATGTAGCGCTTCAGCTGGGATTGTTTGTTACCGGATGCAGCCCCGGAGGTGGAGGATCTAATTTGTGGACCTACATCCTTGGCGGAAATATTCATCTGAGCGTCACGATGACTTTCCTTAGTACTCTGGCAGCATTTGGTATGAAATACGTGCTTCGATTTTTTGAAATTTTATTCTAATTATTTTCACAAATGTGCAGCGATGATGCCGTTCTGGACCATGACACTTGGCCGTTTAATTTTTGCCGATGGACATATCGTTGTTCCTTACCGCAATATCGCTACGTTAGCGGGTGGGCTAGTGATTCCATTAATGGTGAGTAAATAACTAATTTCGATTGCTAAAGATACTGGCCAAAATACTGTTGTATTTAACTTCATGTTATAACTTTTTCCACTAGATTGGCTTAGCGATTCGCCGCTTTGCACCCAAGGTCGCATGTGTTTTAGCCCGGACACTGAAACCACTTGCTGGAATATTCGTTTGTGTCATTGCTATTTTTGGCATTTACACCAATTTATACATGTTCAAACTATTAGACACCAAGGTAAGCAAATGACAGATTGGGATTTATTTCAAAATGACAGAGCTGATATTATATAACTTTTTTAGGTGTTCTTATCCTCTTCATGTTTGGTGCTCCTTGGCTACGCTTTTGGTGGCACAATAGCCGCTATTATGCGTCAGTCTTGGCCTGATGCCCTCACTATTGCCATCGAAACAGGTATCCAGAACACTGGAATTGCCATTTTCATTTTGCGCGTTACTCTGGAACAACCCGAGGCCGACATCAACACGGTAGTTCCTGTCGCAGTTGCCATAATGACTCCGATCCCGCTAGTCATATTGTGGGTATTGCAGAAGTGTGTGTTATCACGCTTCGGAATATGTGTAAACAAAAGCTCAGAGTTGAATACCTGTCCGGTCACGCACTTGGAAGCTGGACAGCAAATCGACGGCAGTGGTGAGAAATTTCTCCCACTTGACAATGATGTACCTGCGAATGCCTATGGGACGGCGACGGCCAGTTAATAATCAAATTAGAATTTTCTTTAGCGTTGCTTGTAGTTTAGTAGATGTTAAGTTTCACAAATGCCATCAGCATCCGGTAGGATTTACCGTCTCAATTTGATGTTAGGGTTTTCATTGGGAGTTCAGATATATGTACATCAATTCACAATAAATTGGTTGGTGTATTGTGCTTGTTGTGTTTCTATCCTTTAACATTTGTTTGAAAATTTCAGGCTGCGGATGACTAAGTCTAATTTGAAGAATTTGCGTGACATCTTCACGTAAATACAATGCCGTGATGGAAAAAGTTCTTATTTAATAAATTTGGGTTAATTTTTTTCCCCTAGACATGATCAACATCCATTATCTTCAGTCCGAGGTTTTGATGGATGAGACTGTTCAATATCTGCACTTCTGCAGTGCAAACTTTTACTATCCAGATTTAGTTGAATCGGTTTGTTTCGACTGTAGGGATGTTATATTACATGGTAAGAAATATAGTTTGATTATTTCGTGACTTAGTAAGTTAGTTTTAAATTTTAAGCCAGAATTTATTAAAATTAAATTTTCCGCTTCCTTCAAAACTGAAAAAAGTAGTTTAAAAACCGGTCAGGTGTGGCGCTGACATCGTCTTTGAGATCAGTCGTGATAACACTGCGCAAGTGCGCATCTCAAGTATCTCCAGATTCAAAATCATATCCTTTTCAAAACAAAATGCATGTAAAATGTGCTGAAGAAAAATAATGTACTTGCGACGTCCAATCGATGTAACATTTTTGAAAACCATATTATCTTCATGACTTTGTGGAATTCCTGAGAAATTGAGATCAGCTAATGAAAGTAATGAAAATATTATAGGTTCATTTTCTGAAGTTGAGTTTAAATGAAATTATAATTTGACAGGATCAAAAGTAATTGTTTTTCGTGAATAATAAGTAATTACGATTTTGGCTGAAGTGTTGCAATTATACAATTAGCCAATAAGACCCAGATACTTCAGATCTTAATGACTGTCCATTTGTTTTTAACTTCTGATGAGCCCACTGATTTTAGATACTTTTCTTTCTAGATTATTTTATTGACAAAAACTAATACATGTGTGTATTCATTTTCATTTACAGGCATGCATTTGATTAAAGCGTCAAAATAAGTTTAACTTTCACCATGGACATCATCAACAAAGGTTTGAAGATTAATCTTCCCTATGTAAGCCTTCGATCTGCAATGATTCATGTTGTGGATGTTGGCAATGTTCAATTACCTGTTTCTTTAAAGGTAAGCAAACACACTACATACAATTTTAATTTATTATTTAATTGCTGGAATTTGTCACAGAACGCTGAGAAACTTCTGCAGAAGGCTAAACCAACTGTGTCTGGCTGTGGCTTCCACAGAAAAGAAGATATCTTAAGAAATTTATCCTGGCAAATTGATCGTACTAGTATATCCATTCCAAATTCATCAAAATTCCTTGAAAAAAATATTTCTGGGTGGATAAAACTGGTTCTCAGTCAGCATCAAATCAACGTCCAATACGCAGAGGTCAACTGTTCTCTCACGCGAATGAACCTTTACCGATCAGGTAGTCGCTACATCCGTCATTGCCATTTGAAGCAGGAGATAGGTACACTACTATTTCTTTATATATTTTTTGTTTTCACTTTTGTTTTAATATTGCTACTTTATTTAAATATAAGGGCATTTTGGTACCATCATCCTGCAAATTCCTGTGGAAAATGGCCATGAAGGTGGTGAATTGCAAGTTGAATCACAAATGATCCGAAATAGTCCTCTGGAAACATTGACGTTAGATCTCTCTTCAGGCAGTGACCAATCATTTTACGTCAACTTTTTGAACGTCAATTGTGTACATGAGATGAAGCCGTTAACCCGAGGATGGCGTATCGAATTAGCTTACAACATTTTGTGGAAACCAGAAGTAGCAACGTTAGTTTTACCGAACATTTCCTCCTTTCTTGTCACGTTGGTAAGCGCGTCGATTTTTTAAATAGATATATGTTTTTGATATTTCACGAGTTTCAATCGATTTCAGACAAAGATGGCGGTCGAGTTGCGCTCGTGGCAAGAAAAAATGTCCGAAGGCAAACCACCAAAGATCATGATTTTTGGATTGGATCATAATTACGATCCTGACTGTCATTCATTCTCAACGCTACTGGATCAGGATCGTCAGATGGCCCTTCTGTTAGGTTCTATCCCTTTCGTTAATGTTCACTTGGCCCGGCTTACAAGAAAAGTAACGGGTCTCCTTTGTTCTTCGCTTGAAAAATTTGAATGTGATGATGATGTGATGGAGTGTGATCCCATTTCCAGTAAAACATTGATCAGTAGTGCCACTGGACTGAAAGAAATGCGTGTTACCCATTCCGCCAGCCACTGGATAGGCATTGACAATTGTGCTGCCCAGTTTCATAATCTGGATATTGATACTCAAGCTCAGTTTGTCAAGCCTCTTTTTGAAAAGAACAGAAAACCCGATGAAGTGGAAAATCACAATCAAGATTCGAAAGACACCATCATAAGCCATTATTTTTATCAGTCCGCTCTCATTTTATGGCCCAAAAATGGATCTTTTTACATGGATATCCATCATCGACCCGATTACCTTTTGGATCAAATGGAACGTGGCGTATTGCCCAACCCACTGGCGATCGTACGTGCAATGATATCCCAGTCAAACTGTACAGAATTGATAATCTATCGCCTTCTCAATATCTGCCCATCGCTTAACGCAAAAACGGAGGCTCTCCAACTACTCAAGTTAATGGCAGACAAATCCATCGGTGTACCTTCTGAAGACGCTGCTGTCCTGATTAGCGAAGTTGAATGCAAGTTAATTGGATGGCCCGATTGTGAAGACGCCATTAACAAGCTGCTGACATGTAAACCGTACCAGCAACTGTGCCATTTTGCGACGCTAGCCAAGCAGCTGTTCTTCCGGAACTGCATCAGCGGTTTCCTAAGTGTAGCAAATCAGACTTGGAATTTCTTAATGGAACAATTTAGAACAACTGGTAATTTTAACAACCACAACGCACTCATTTCTTGCATTCAAATGTCCGTTTGTATCGAGGAACAATCTAAGCTTGTGAATCCGTCGAAATCGGAGCAATTTTTATCGTGCTTTGTAAAGTTGCCACTAATTGAGCAGTGCCACATTATCATCGACCTCAAGGACATCTACCACAAGAATGCTACCGGCCAACATTTTTACTTGAGTCTTTGCAGATTTGTCGCCGTCACCTTTAACACCTCATCGTGTAAGAAATCGAACATTACCGACTGTGTGGTGGACCTTCTTCGGTGTTTCCTTGTACTTGATCGCCATCCTGTGAATATCGCAGACATCTTCATTGAAAACGTCTGCCGACCAAATTCGTGCGAAAACAATCACTTGCTAGAAAAGCTCGTCGCATCACTGCACAACTTAAATCTGAATACCAGAATGACGAACCAACTTTTAGACTCCCGAATTGCCGAATTGAGTCTACTCCGTAAACCGGAATTCACGTGGAGTATGAAAGACGTCAAATTTCCCGATGCCGATAAGTATCCTCAAATCGTGGAATTTTTAGAATCAGCCAGGAAAGACGCGACCATCAAGCTTGGTTCGATCGGAAGCATTCAACAGGCCAAAGATTTTAACGTTTATTACTTCGGAGTCATGGAGGAGTGTGTGGAACGAGGATACAGCGCTATGGCGGAGCCTTTGAAAAAAGGCAAGACTATTTCTTGTGTGATTGTGAAAACCCGCCACTTGCACATGGCTCTCGTCCAACAATTTGAAGCCAAAATGGAAGAGCTGAAACGACTTGAGCGACTTCGTGCCTTTTATGAAACTTCGCATCCGTCCTACGTTGAGTCTGAATTGGGTGGATCAACTTCTCAACCTCAATCTTTAGGTGCGTCCTACGGGAAAACAAAGGCCGCCAATCCATTATTGCGCATCAAATTTAAGACACCGAAGAAGAAGAAAAAGTGAATATTGTTTAATGTTGGAGTTAATCACTAAAGTGAAGACGTTCCCTTTTTTTAAGTTTTATCATTCAAGAAACGTTCACTTTCTTTTTTTTTAACATGTTTAATTTCTCAAAATACATGACTTAGAACTGTGAAATGGAGTTCTTTAGTTGGAGAAATGGAGACATGACGTAACGTTGGACATTTTCGTAATTCAAATTGTTATAATCCATCGCTTAATTATTTCATTATCCATTATTTTTGGCCAAAGATGTAGGTACACCTCTCCATTGCGTAACGTAACGTACAATGCATCAGGGACCATTTCGAGATCCGATTATTCATTGTCAACTTTGGTGGTAGTTCGATTCAGATCGAATTTCGCGTCGATTTACCTTCAAACTATGTGGTAAAGAGAATTAGACCGTGGAATCTGTCTGACATTTATCTATTAAGCAATATTTTTAAATTTTTCAGTCCCATTCGATTATTACACCAAAAGTTGCCTATCATCTATCAATCGACTAAACCGCAGTATAGGTTACCTAATTTTCTAAAGGTGTATAGGTTTTCTCTTTTGTTTCGCTTGTCCCTGTTAAATATGCGTATTTACTTTCACCTCGAAATGGCATACAATTGGAAAGTGACATTGACAGTCACCATCACCGCGAGAGTGCAATTTAATGTTTAAAGAAACGATAATTACTCTGATCGAACAAACCGCTGTAGATTTCCTTGTGTCATAATTGCTTTTGCAATTTGTATTGCGGTTTTACACTAGTTGTATGTGGGTCTATTACAAGATTTGCATACAGTATATAAAGGCGACTTTTCAAACTCAAGTCACAACTCATTCGAGACTTTTTTAAGCCTGCAAAAAGCAGCTTCTTAGTAAATATTAATTTCCGAATTCTAATACTCTTTTAGCATTCTCCTAGTTACAATGGCCGTTTTTAAGGTATGCCACATTTTCTTCGCTGTAAAGTCTATAGTGTGTGATTATCTTTTTCGTTTAAATTAAACATTTCTTTTTGTAGATCGCCTTGTTCGTCGCTCTGGCTCTGATCGTCGTGGCTTACGCCGAGGATTCCTCCGCGGATTTGAAGTCTTCCGAGGCAAGGTACAATGGATACCAAAACTACAATAGTTATGGTAGTGGATACGGATATGGAGGTATGCTATGATTCCTTATGTGCCATTTTTCGTCAATAATACATTTATACATAACATTTAAAAAATATGATTAACGAATTAATACGAATTAAATTTTAATCAGGTCGTTACAGAGGGCAAAACTACGGATATGGTAACAACAACTACGGCTATCGCAACAACTACGGCTATCGCAACAACTATGGCTATAACAACTATGGCTATAACAACCAGGGCTACAACAATTATGGCTACAATAACGGAAACGGTTATAGATATAGTTCGCCTTATTACTACTAACGTACACCCTCCACTTTTAAAAGAAAAACAGTTCATTATATTATATGAAGGTTTATTACACTGTAGTTCATGCACAGTTTAAGTAAAATACTGCTGAAATCAAGAACACAATACACACGCATTACACAGCATTTACTGAATCATTTTTATTTCTCCCGAAAAATTATTAGAAATTATCTCTTATCCCAACTACGAAAAACTGATCGAGTCGGTGGCGGCGGCCAAATTGTCACGTGATATTGAGCAACCAGTCAGATTTGCGCATGCGCAAACTAGATCACGCCATCTATCTTCACCGGCCAATAGCAGGGCTATTGTTGTCTTGTCATCTGCGTCATTCCCTCGTGCTTCATAACGAGGATTAACTGGGGAAAAGGCATCATGAGTAATTATTCGGATGAGATTAGTGATACTGAAAAGCTACCAGAAAAGAAACCAAAATAACAATAAAATTATGTCACAAAGAAAAGAAAAAACTTAAGAAACAGATTGAATATGACAAACAAATGGATGTCATCAGTCGAAAAGGAGGTCTGGGGCATAGTGAATTGGAAGACAACTTTTCCATATCTCAAGTTCAGCAATCTGAAAATAAGTTGGCTCAGTTGGAGAATGCTGTTGATATTAAGATTGAAAACTTAGAACTTAAAAAACGTATCGGGAAAAGGCAAGAGTTTATTTACAAATGCCAGTCTTCTATAATCACTCAAGGCAGAAGATATGGACTTGTTGGGCCTAATGGGTAAGTGACTTATTTAAAAATGTCTTGTGCCATGAGTAATTTATATTCTAAAATGTTTCACAGGTTAACTCTGTTACGTCATATTGCTTCCATAGCTCTGAAGATTCTTCCTTCAATTGCTGTTTTGGTGTGTGCGCAATAAGTAGTCACAGATGATACACCAGCAGTGAGCAGTCTGAAAGCTGACAACAAGAGAATAGCATTACTGGAAAAAGCTTACAAAGCTTGAGAAAGAGCAGCAAAAAGGAAATCTGAAGGTACATTGTTATTCATCGATAACATACTTACATTTTTCCTTATCAACCTTTTTTATTTTCATTTTACAGGCCACTGAAGGATTAAGCCAAGTTTATGAGGAATTGCGGGCCATTATTGGTGGCGATGCAGCTGAGCCCAAAGCTTGACGAATCTTATCAGGTCTTGGCTCTTGGGTTCACTGCTGAGATGCAGAACCGACCCACCAAAAATTTTAGCGGCGGTTGGCGGATGCGTGTCTCCTTTGGCAGAGTACTTTATTTGGAGCCTACTCTTCTAATGTTGGTTAAACCTACCAGTCATTTAGATTTGAATGCTGTCATTTGGTTGGACAATTATTTACTTGGTAATTAATTGTTAAATAATTAGTATCAAATAGGCCAAAAGTAATCATAATTTGTGTATTAAACAGGCTGGAAGAAAACTGATCATTGTATATCTCACGACCAATCTATCTTAGATACAGATATTATTCACTTGGACATGGAAAAACGTTGTTGGGTTTTCAGCACCATACTGTTCCCATCTGTCTGATCCCTCTACTATGAAAATCATCTCTACTAATCAGACATTACAAGGAGATACCAGTAAACATACAGACTTTTCTGTTTGTTACGCCCACTACGACCAGCAGTAATGACGTAAAATTATATAATAGTAGATGGTGATTAATTAATCAAATTTGCCCTTGAACCATTTATGACTCAGAATTAGGTGCTTTCAGCAGTGTGAAGTGAATTTGCTGTCACATCATGCTTCTTTTCCTGATGACTTGAAAGCAACATTGCACTAAAAAAGGTAAAAGTTTGCCACGGTTTTCTTCTAGAAGCATTTAATAGAACCAAACTATTTCTGTGAGTATTTCAGAAATATGCTGATGGCTGCACCAATAACTTCCACATATTCTTCTGTGTTCATTGATCAGCCTTAATGGGATATGGGAGCAGGAGCACCTATTGAAATCCCCCTTCCACTAAGTTACCCTAGCCCTGTTAAGGTAAGGTTACTGGATCACACTAAATTAGTGGTGGCTTTGTGGAAAGTTTTGTATGACGATCGACTTCATTTGCTTTGCCCATCGTTGTTTGCTTCCCGAATTTTCCCCTTGTGCTCTAGTTACCCTCATTGCCCCTGGTTTTGCAAACGCGCTCTACAGATAGATAAACCACAAATCCCCTTTCCCTTGCAAGGGCAAAAGAAGAATAGATCCTTGTTGTTTAGTTCAAATCTTCGAACTTATGCCAAAATTTTACCGTTTTTTTTTCCGTTCGAGTAACTTAATGGGTTAAAAAATTTATGTGTGTGAAAGTCACATCCTCCAATGCCTTTCCATCTCAGAGAGATTTAATATTGTTACCAATCAAGCTTTGTTTTCCGTGAACGTAGAAACAGTTGGCAGTGACATCCACTATCATTTCTGGAATTCGTGGGATTTGATTTCAATGAACAGATCAGGTTAGATACTTAGATTGTGTAGAATTTTGTTTTATTCCTGCACTGCTAGAAACTTTTGAAAATTTGCGGTAGATTCATTAAAGTGTTGCAGCTCCCAATATCGAATAGAATCTCCCGAAGTTCGTCATAAGACCTTTGCTACATTTTACCGCGATCGCTTTCCCTGTGCATTTCAATTGTCAATTGACGAAATGAGTTAAAAACTGTGCCATTCACCGGTGACGGCGAAGTGAATGCTTTGTCTCAATTAATAACCGAAATTAAAGTTGCGACACAATTGATTGTTACTTATTGTCTTTGTTTTTGTTTTCAAGGATCAAGGACTGACGCCGATTGTATAATCGCCCCTTCAGGTTTGGAGTTTCGAGCTGTAGCCGTTTGTGGTTGCATGGTGTGCTAGCGGCTTCTTTTCGTGCTGACGGGTTATCATGATTTGGTGAGTAGATGAGGCGTAAGTCTCGAGCTCTTCTAGACCTTTGTTATTGTTTGTTATATCAATCGAGTGTCAACGAGCTAGGGCGGGAACATCTTCACGTTAGTTTTAAATGCTCTTCTTTCCATTTCTTATTTTTAGCGCTAGGTGGCTACACCGTAGTCTTTATTATTTTTCAGCTGTCAGTTTCGATTATTTTAATAAACATCTCTAAAGACATTCGCGATCTACTCCAAATTTCATGGGGATCACGAATGTCTGGTTCGATTTGAAGACAGCACAACAGTTGAGGAGCTATTGCTTACTTCCGGTATACTTCCGGAACATTTGCATGAAACCGGAAAGTGAACTTTGTTCTTTGTAGTTTGTACAGTTGTCAGTATTGCTAGCTAGGATTTAAGCAAATAAAAGTGCACTGTTTGTTGACTGTTGAATCAAATAACCTGATCAATGTTACCTATTTGCAAGTTTCATTGTCATGTCAATTTATATGAATTATTTTCTCTTTATTCAGGTAATGCAGAGGAGACGTTGAAAAGATGGACTCCACGTTCGGCCTATCTTCCATCATCTTCCCCCTTATTCCAAAGGTTCGGCGGTGCGCGGATCATCATTTGTTGTTGGTAACATGTTTTCGTTAGTTAACCCGTTGGCTGCCACGCCTTTGTTCTCCCCTGTGTTAGCTCCTTAGCACGGGCCGCGCTGTTCGGTCTCGTGGTTTACATGCCGCGGGGTCGTACAGTCGCACCAGCCCCAGATTCGCCGAAAGGCGCCTGTTAGGCAGTGCACCATAGGGACTTCCCCCTTGTCGATACGGTGATGGATTCTAGAGGCGTGCATTCCATCTTCTCCTGTCACCGTGTCAGCCCGGACTTGTCAGCAATGGCAAGTCCCTCCTTGGTCATGGATCCTTCAGACATGTCTCGTAGTGAGTAGAGAACAACCTACGGGTTGTATGGCGTGGCAGCCAACGGGTTAACTTAAGTGTATGTGTGTGTGTGTAACTGTGTATGTATGTATCTGTATCAGTGTATGTATGCATGTATGTTGCTTTCGCAAAACTGTGGAGGAATTGTGGGTGGAGGTGGGACAATATACACAATTCTCATATCACTTATAATTAGTATATTTCATTTCTCACTCATACAGAATAAATAACATAGCAGAAATTATATATTACTATTGCTCAACTCAAGTAACTGCTATACAAACTTAATTTGTAACTCAATATTGTTGAATCCCCTTGTTGTTAAGAGAGTAGATTCCATCAGATTTCCTCTATCATTTCAAGATGAACATTCAACTTACTACTATAAATTCTCTGACAGGAACAAATCATCAGCACTTTTCAGATTGAGCAGTTGCCGAACCTGCAATAAAAATATAAAGAAGAACAATTTCAACCAAGAAATATTTGCACATAAATACTTTTAAATAGTAAACAAGATTCAATAACCTACATCAAATCATCAAATACAATCAGCATGCAGTATCCATACTTGTTTGGGCTCGGGCAAAGATCTAACACCACAAATCACAACTGGCATCCAGGCAAAGTCAGTGTAGGTACCTACAGCCCTACAGGTGCAGGTAAAAAAAAGGAGTCAATGAAGGAAACGTGAACACTTTGTGAAGCAGCCAAAGGTAATTACCGTGAAGCAATCAACCTACACAGTTTTCGAACAACGTCAGAGATATGGAAATGCCAATAGGGTGGCGTCTAGGCTTCTGCCTCGAAGGTGTCAAACTGGTCAAGGTGCTGTCAATCCTGTACCATGTCAAAAGAGAGCAGCGTTGCCTGTTGCCTCAAAATCAGCATTTCTTAAAAAGAAAAAACAAAAAAACTTGTACAAAATAATTTAATTTTTAATTTAAAAAAAAGAAACCTGCACTCACATTAAGAAAGCAGCAACTACAGCCGTGCAGCAACTACAGCCGTACAGCGTCGTGATTTACTTGGAGGTGCCGTCTCTTTAAAGTTCCTAACTCGCGTGGGCAAAGTCGAATTCTCACGATTCTTGAAGAACGAACTCGTTTATCCATTACGTAACTTTCCTGGCGAGTTCAAAGAATTGACGATTCAGTTTCAGTCGGTTTCCTAGAATTTTTTGTTCAGTTGAAACCTTATACAAAAGATACAATAAAATCATCATCACAACACGTCGGGCTACACAAAATTGGCATAGTCATGTAAGAGACTACACGGCGCGTGCATCTTGTCTCTTACGGGAAACGAATGTATAAAATATGAGGCGTGACTCAACAATGTAAATGTTTATTAGTATAGTCTGAAAATACAATTGATAGGAAAGATAACTAATGAAGAGGAAGAATAATGAGAGAGGCGACAGTACCTTTACTCGGATGTAGTTGAATAAGTCACACAACACAACACTTGTTGAAAGAGAGAACAACTGGACCGATGATCGGAAACACCCGGTCGGTCAAACTACGAAAAGGATCTGCCTTGTGGAGAGAAGAATATCGCACCCTTTTATATGAGAAGAGTGGGGTTGCGACATAGTATAAGGAAAACGATAGCAAAAGGTATCCCATAGAAAACCCACCCCCGAGTGAGTTGACAGTTCTGTCAACTCACTTAATTGAGGTTTAAAGAGTATTTAAATGGGGTAAAAGGGGCTTGAAATATGCGTGGAGGACGCGTAATTTATGCATGGAGATGCAATCTAAGAAGGGTAAAGAACCGCGGCGTCGACAGCAAGGGAGAAGGGGTTGCACCGGAAGCTGTACAGGTGTGATGCGTCATCATAGCCGTAGGCCAAATGACGCACACGCCGTTCTATTACATGGCTCCGGGGCCCCTTTGATTACGTCCCGTAATCTACTCAATTGGTTGATTGATGGTAGAAGATCTTGAAGTTTCGCTGCTGGTGAAGAATCCAAAGTTTTTTTCACGGCGTCGACGATGAACTGGAACACGGGACGAATTGACGCGCGGTGAAGCTTGCAGAAAATGCGGAGAAAATGTCGAAAAGGAGCGCGAAAATCAAGAAATCACGCAGGAAGGCGATGAGAAAGGCGAAAACAAATATTGAACTGGTGATGAGACAGCTGATGCACAAGAACTTGCTATTTTTTTTTTGCTTCGGTCTGATGTCCGATGGTTGATAAACTAACCATTTTTTTCCAATTTTACCATACGTTTCGTTGTTGCTTTTCGTCAAGTTCCTTGCATTAATTAGCAGGTCGATGGGTCGGTAGCTGATAGGGCCTCGTCTTAGGTTGGACTGATACATTTTCTTTTGATACTATTTTTGAAAGTTATTCCCTTAGAATAATTTAAGAATCATAAAAAGCTTAAATTTGTTACTTATACAACGTTTAACACTATAAAACTTTCGCTCCTGAATTGAACAATTCTATAGTTGACGACTCAAAGCAACTGTTCCTATTATAACGCCGTTTCAATGTCACTAAACTTTTATTAGCATTCCTCCCACGCACATGACCAAATCCTATTAATCTCCATATTTATTTTTTTTTATCGATTTCATCCGGCAACATCTCTTGTTCCAGACTAACATAACAAAAATTCATCCGCAACGTCCGTTTCGATCTAACCTCTAAACTGTAACCGTAAATCCATCTGACACTTTCCTCATGTCAGGATAACCTTAAAAATAAAATCTATCCGAAAACGTTCAAACCAGGCTTCCTTTTTTTTTTCTTGGAGATCTTTTGTTAATCATGTCGTAATGAGGAATTCTCTGTTTCTAGAAATTAAATAAAAAATACAACTTATTGCTAAATAATACGTTACTTTTGTTGTTGTTCAGTTTTAATGTATCTACTCTGACCTCACGATACCCAAGGATTTCCTATCAACTGACCCATGTCTCCCATTGGTGTCTACACAGTTATACTCATTTGTCCTTCCGCCAAGCCGCATGTAATGGGCTCTTTGTAGGAACAGCTTGATGGTTGATGGTCGAGAGCTCCGTAGTTATAATATGGCATTAGTTTTCTTTCTCCGTTTGCGTTGAACAGTTTCCTTGCATCTCTGGCCAAACTAAAATGATTGGCTTCGTTCGTTTGCACATTTAAAGTTGGAGAGTTGAACGGATGGAGATGTTGATGAGCACTGAGAGGCATTTGTTGGTATGCAATCAGATGATGCAGAATTTCCATAATACGATTGGTCAAGTCTTCGTTCGGAATTAGTTCGATGGCTTTATCTGGAGGGTCTGTGTTGAAGCGTGACAGCGACGTGATGGCGGTGATGTTTTCATTTTGTGTCTCTATGGCCTGCCAGATAAGATGAGAAGCAGACTGTGATAAGGTAGATGTCATATCGTTTACCAATTTCCTTTTTCTGATTTCTTCTAGTTCTGCTTCTAGCCGTCGGTCATATTTGTCAGTTTCTCGCACGAGATCTTCGTAGACTTTAAAGTGTTTATAACGAACGTTATACTTTGTCTGAAGGTCAAGTCCAGCAAGAAATTTTTGTCTGAATATCAGAAAACGCGTGGTTTCTTCGTCTTTTGTAGGTTGGGCGTTCTTGGGGTAGCCACGTTCAAGAATATTTTTCAATCGAAACCCAGAAGTGATAATATTTTCGTTTACTACTGAAGAACGCGGTTGTTTGATGACGAGCACTTCGGATTCGCCGTAAAGGTGGTCTGCAGCAGTAGCGACGTTAGGGTGTATAAGAACGCTACTGGAAAGATGAGTTGCGGTGTGCGGTGAAGAAGTGGGGATTGAAAAACGAACTGAACTTGCGACTGGAGCTATTGACGTGGAACTTCCATCGGGGATAGCAAAAGCGACCGGGGAGCATTGATGTACAAGTCGTGTAGCGTTGGTGGCGTTTTGTCGTAGTTCTGACGTATTGCGATTGCCAGGAATGTCTCCGTTGCCAAAGTTTTGCATTCCGGACGCTTTGTTTCCTTTTCCGTAAGTTGGCAAAATGATATCCTGATTCTTAACTTCCATAAGTTCTTCTGGAACGTTGCTGTCAGAGATATTTTGAATTCGTGAAGATGTTCTCGCGCGGGTGATCCTGTTTTCTTGCAGTTGCTCAGTAGATAATTTTTCCTTGACCGTCGTCTTTGGTGATTCATCAATCTTCTTTTCGAAATCAGACTTTTTTCTTTTCGAAAAAAGACAAAGAGTCTTTGCAAGAAGAGATGAGCTATTACAAATAGCGGCCTTTGCGCGTGCCCATCCAGAAGGCTTTTTCAATGTCGCTGGCGGTTTGAAGATTCCAATTTTTCGTAAAAAGGATAACTTCGGTTTTTTAACTGGGGGGACCAAGCTCTCTGTCATGATGCTTGATTCCGAATTGCGTTGCTCACGCAAACGCGCAAATAAATCAACTGTTTTCAGACTGATACTCTTATTCATAAACATTGTGAGTCTATTCGTACGCCGCTGCCACCAGATGTAAGAGACTACACGGCGCGTGCATCTTGTCTCTTACGGGAAACGAATGTATAAAATATGAGGCGTGACTCAACAATGTAAATGTTTATTAGTATAGTCTGAAAATACAATTGATAGGAAAGATAACTAATGAAGAGGAAGAATAATGAGAGAGGCGACAGTACCTTTACTCGGATGTAGTTGAATAAGTCACACAACACAACACTTGTTGAAAGAGAGAACAACTGGACCGATGATCGGAAACACCCGGTCGGTCAAACTACGAAAAGGATCTGCCTTGTGGAGAGAAGAATATCGCACCCTTTTATATGAGAAGAGTGGGGTTGCGACATAGTATAAGGAAAACGATAGCAAAAGGTATCCCATAGAAAACCCACCCCCGAGTGAGTTGACAGTTCTGTCAACTCACTTAATTGAGGTTTAAAGAGTATTTAAATGGGGTAAAAGGGGCTTGAAATATGCGTGGAGGACGCGTAATTTATGCATGGAGATGCAATCTAAGAAGGGTAAAGAACCGCGGCGTCGACAGCAAGGGAGAAGGGGTTGCACCGGAAGCTGTACAGGTGTGATGCGTCATCATAGCCGTAGGCCAAATGACGCACACGCCGTTCTATTACAGTCAGTGGAGTAAAAGCGAGTAAAAGGAATGCAAAATAGCAATTACGCAACTCTCGGACGTGAATTCGCTTTCACGTGCCGATAACCCAGTCATACGATTAACTTGGTAACCACGTCTCAAATATTCAACTGAAATGCCTTTTAATGTTGAGTTAAAAAATCATTCTGAAATAACTGTTAAGCATTTAATTAGATGAGAAAATATATATGGAAAATAAAAAAAAATTAAGCTGTGGATAGAATGGATGACCCGGATAAGACATCGCTTGATGATCAGACTACTCCTGGGTTAGAGTTCACTCCCAAATGAGAACGAAAGCAGTTTCATTTTTCATTTTTTTTTTCTCTCCTATTTGTTAGTAAAACTAGCAGATGGCCGAAAAAGTATCAATTTCCTTCACACTTTTATTAGTTCTAGTGGTAATTAGATGCCACATGACAGAAATCATGAGGCAATTAAAGATTTAATACTATGTGAACGGGTGGGGGAGTCAGATAAGTCATCGCTCGGTAGTCGGGAGCACCTTGGGTCCTGAGTTCGACTCCACAGTGGAACACAATCGTTTCCATTCCACGCCATCAGGTGGCGTGTACCTTCACTCAAACAATGCTGTTGCAACGGAGATTTAAATCGGAATCGTGGAAATGTAAGAAAATAAAAATAGTAATGCAGGAAGAAAATGTCGTGGTTTAGGGAGCGGTCACCCCCCGTTGAAAAAAGTAAATTTGATGTGAACGAGCTGCAACTTCCGGTTGGTCTAGAGTAATAACTCGATAGGGTAAAATATTAAGCTAGCAATCAGTAAAACTGAAAGATTAGAATTGTACTGCAAATTCACATAAATGGTCAGGTGAGACATCTTCTTGGTTAAGGAGTAACAGAAACAAACTGTCAATTTGCTTGAATTCCGAGATGTTTTCTTTATTCTAGCTGGGGACAGGGACTTCTATTTGAATTGGATTCTTCTATTGAATTGGACTTCTACTTCTATTTTTCCCAGGGACTTCTATTAGCAGTGGCAAACAATTTCCTTTACGAGGAATTTTACAAAGGAGGTTTCTTCCTACAGAGTACAGATTTCATGTTAATACCCTTCAGTCCTTCACCTTTCCTAACCTGGAAATCGTGGTGGGTAAGTTGACCCACCCATGTTGGGAATCATCTACCACAAAACACTCACTGCATTAATTGTTTTTTCCTATACCTGGAGTCGGAGTCATAGGCCCAATGACCTCGTATCAGAAACCACAAAACAATTGTGAAATTGTCAAATGACACGATGGGTGAACCGGGAAGGTCTTTGTTAAACAACGTTGCTCTGCTTGCTGCTCTGTTTTACAGCGATTCAGTTAATGAAAAACTCCTATGATACAATAAAAACCAGATAAATAACCTTAAATATGCTAATATTCATGAAATGGAAAGTTAATTACCAAAATGCAGTGAATAACTCTCAAAACAATCACACCATCACAAGTTAAAACACGCACTGTCAAGAAGACGGCGTCCATTTTTAATGATATCAATATGAGGGGGAGTGGGCAAGGTTGCATGAATATGAAAAAGGTGGATACACTAAAATTCTGAAAAAATTCAAGTATTCAACAGACAAAAACATAAATCATAAGATTTCATAATCATAAATGATTTGGGCACAGATAAAGATCACGTCGTCTTTATCTATGATTTGGGTATGATCAATGATGTAGCGCCTATCTCCACTGTCCAAATAAGCTAAAATTTCAAGAGGGAATCGTTTGTAACAGAAAATAGAACTCCAACGAATTTTTAAGAATTTTAATTTAATTAATCAAACTTTGTCAGGGATCATGGTAGCTTAAGATAAATAAAACACGAAAAATTCATAAAAAATGTTATAATAAGTATTGTAGGTGTTGCTACCTGCCTACTGCGGTGGTAAGGGAGGGTAACTGACTAACTGGTAAATGGGTTGATTGGTAGCCGGAAGGAGCGGCGACAGCAACTGCCAAGAGAGCAGCGACGATAAACTAAATTAAAATGAAGTTTAACTTTTCTGTAAAAAAAAATTCATTCATTCATTCATTGATGGCGAACCCTGAACTTTTTAATTAATTTTTTTTTAACAAGATTAAATACCCTTTAACTAACTAGGCAGTGGAGATGCGCTGAGAGGTTTGAGGATGATAACATTCGACGCTAAAGGCTGGCGAGAGTAGAGTTCGACACCTTGTCCCATCAATTTTTCGAGCTTTCATTCTATTTCTCCTCTGGCTCTCATCTAGAATATAAGAAATAGGCAAACAAAATCGTTACAAAATCACTGCGAGAGCAAGAGAATAAAACTCCGGCCATGTCTAAGAATGTATAGGGGAAAAGACGAACAAGATGCATATCTCGGACACAAAAGAGCAACAAGTTATAGGTCTATTATAGCCCCGTTTTGCCCCTATAGGTCTTCTCTTTTGGCTGTTGGGGGGACGGACGAAGAGGATGGCATCATACTTGTGCGTTATATTACGTGCCGTCCGGTCGTTATTATCATAATCGGAGAGAAAAAATTAAAGAGGAGAGAAAAGTGCACGGCAATTAAAATAGCTGAAACCTTAGACATATTAATCAATAATGACGAGAGCTAATAGTGACCCGTACGCGGTGCACTATTGCGTATATGGCTACTTGGATGATTCTGCTTATGCTGATACTCTCTGCATTACCATTGGAACAAATTTAAGGCATTTTTTTAATTTCTGCTCGAATGACCAATTAGCGTTAGATGACTATAGTTGTAAAGGTTATCTAGAGAGACAATCGACTATAATCTATCCCAAAGACCGACAGAAAAGAAAACTTAGAGAAATTTTTTTTTTTTAAAGCTAACTGGGCCAGACAAATAAGCGGAGACCTTCAAAAAGTCAGTGCTGACGTAGTGACGTCAGCACTGACAGCAGAGACATAGATTGGTGTTAGTAGGTAGAATATATATATCTAGATCCATTTGTATCAATAAAATATTCGTTAAATCAACAAAGACAATATATGATCAGCAGCTCTGCTCTAATTGGGGTTAAACAAATATTGGTTTTATTGATTAAATGCAAATGGAATATTCAGTCTGTGGGACCTGAGACCAGAGAAAATGCGAGTATAAAAAGACAGCTTTTTCTCTGAGCTTATCATCACAACTCGTCCAGCATCAGTTGCAGCGATAACCCAAAATGTTCCAGAAATTTTTTGTAAGTATTGATTTTCACAATAACTAAATTAGTTCAATCTCTTCTTCAAATCTTTTTTAAAATGTTGCTGTGTTTTTGTTTTTTCGGTAAATCTTTTAAAGCTCTTTGCTTGCGTCTTGGCTGTGATGGCCGTCGTCTACACCAACTCGGCACCCACTGAAGATGAACCCTCTAATTCCGACGAGCCGGGAGACCAGTTCTTGTTCTACTGTCGCTTGTTCAGTAAGTTACCACGCACTTCGTTTAAAAATAAGTTATAAATGACGCTGGAGACAGCAATCAAGGCTTGACGAAATGTATAAATCTCAATGCTTTGGAAACGACTAATGGGATTATGTTTCTTATAGGTTCTTGCAGCAACAGCACCCAGTGCTCGAGCAATGTGATCTACAAGACCTGCAACGGTGGCCGTTGCTGTAAAGGTTAAACATTATGAGGAGTAACCTACCGTGGTAACGCATGTCACTAGATACGGACCACTTCTAAGAAAAATCATTCGTCCTTATATTATCATTCCCTTTTATATCCCAAGTTTTATTAATTGAGTCCTATCAAGACTTGTCATGATGTCCGTCTCTTTTGTAAGAATCTAAGTTAAACGAAAAAAATACACTTTACATCATAAACTACTTCGTTCGACAATAACTGGCTTCTTTTACTATGAACGACTAACGAGGAGGTGCCGGTGTGGCGGCAGGTTCCTCTTGATCATGATATTTTCTATAGTTGCACTACGCTTGAAGTGTTCAAAGTTAAAAATTTCTTGAATTTCATTATTTACCCACAGACAAAATTGTGAGGTACAAAATTGGGTTTGATCTGCAGTCGTTCTACAAGTGAGTTATCTAACGAACCCTAATTGAGCAAACAAAAATGGCAAGAGAAAACAGCCTCAATCAACGCCATAGCTCAGGAATAATTGTACTCCGTACTATGTAGGCCTAACGATAACCAGCGCCACCAAATAGTAAAAGAGGAAGAATAGAGGCACATTTGTCCTACCTTAAAGCCTGGGAACCATACACAAGTGTTTCATCCGCTGAAGAGTTGAATCCTCCAGTCGAGAAAAAGGGGTCCTCGTGAATACACCCACACTCACATGGGTGTAACACGAGGACATTTAAAGAAAAGGAGAAGAAGAGATACTCGGCCGACATCGGTAGTTTCTCCAGTTAAACGGGATGCTGATTATCTAAATAAAAAGTAAAAAAAAATGGGTTTCAGAAAATATTGAGAGAAACAACAAGGAAAAGTTGAAAAAGAGACAGAGAGTCCATTTTAACATCAATGCAGGCGTATGTGAAATTTCGATCCTGTAAAAGTTTCCGATTTTTTGGAAAGAATATAAATTTTTAAAATACTAAAACCGGATATACTTTAGGTCCTTGAATACCACGTTAAAAGAATTTCTGTAATCAAACAGTTAAAATACATAATGTGCGGGAAAGCGGAATAATTCATCGTTCGTGCAAACAGAGGAAAATTTTAGCTGAAATTTTTGAAATTTGCATATTGGTTATCAATTACTTATTAAATTAAATGCGAATTGCAAATGTGCATGCGCTTTCAAACTTGAACAAATAACGGCGATAAGCTCGGTCGTACTGAACGAAACAGGTTAGAAAGAGGGGAAATTGGTCGATAGAATCCTTGTTTACAAGGGAATTAATGCAATTTCATTTAGCAGTGACAGTAATGAAAGCCAGCAGCTGCACGATAGGGGATTCCCCCACTAATAATTGACAAAAGTGTAAGCAGGTTTTCATACCTCATGTCGTGACTGCCACCTTCAAGGGGCTGGTGTCGTTGGGTCACTGTAGTCCTAACTTACGGCATCGAATGGTTTTTGCCACGGGAGAAAGGTGTAAACGAAGCCTGCATTGAGAGGAAACAAAGCAAAGAAAATTGAATTTTTAATTAAGCGAAAAAGAAAAACATAAATGCTATACGATTTTCATACCAGCAAAACCTTTTTTTTTCTCCTGAATTTTATAATCAAAGTGGTTTTTATAACATTTCCTTCTGTCCTTCCTTCTGGGTTTCTACAAACTTTGCTTATACAGAAATCATATCAATTACTTTTCGTTTAACAATCACATTTTCAGTTGGGTACCTTTGAGAAGTCAAACGCTGAGCTGGCTGGATATTTTGGATTATCTGATAAGCTGGCAAAGACGAGAAGAAACACCGCAAGGTTAATACCTAAGTAAATCTCCTAATAAGCTGTTGATCCTGGACAGCAATGACGATTGAGTACTTCCGCCTGGATAATCTTCAATGGATTAATAATAGATTTAATTTCTCTACAGAAAAAAAATATTCCGCTCCAGCAAGAATAAAACTGGAGAGGGGAGGTTGTTGTTGTTTCGGGTTCATGGCTTTTCATACTTGCGGAAAATTCAGAAAACTTTTCAAATAAATTCAATTGCTTAGTTATTAGGTTAATGAATACAGCGTTTAGAAGGAATGGGGCATTTTTATTTTACCACTCAGTTTTTCCTCTCTATTCACGAAAATATAAACATGTAAACAATCCCTATAAAACCAACGAGAAGGATTTAAGTTCGTACAATAAAGACGAAAAGGTTGAATAAAGTAAAAAGGGGCCAGACTGGTAATTATTTTTACATTTGAAGTCGGAAAAAGAGCATCCACTGCGCCAAAGAACGAAACAGATCTCCTAATAAAAACATGATCCATACGGATCAACATAATGGACTTCAAGAAACAAAAAAATAAGAAAAGAATTGTCAATTAAGTGACATCCATTTACAAGATTGAGCCGTTTGGCAATCGCATGTCACATGGGCGAGGTTTTGGCAACTAATGTTTGAGGGATCCCGACAAGAAAATCCACGATGGATTATACAGATTTAAAAAACCGATCATCTCGTCAAACATAACGCCCACTCCGCACCATTACATAACCCAAGTCATAATCCCCTAATCCTTCGCCGCCACAGTTGGAAAGAGAAGGATAATCCTGCCACGCGCGGAAGTGGCGGCAGGAAGTATTTGTCAGGTTTTTCTAGTTTTACAACCAATGGCGAAGGAGGTCAAATTGTCCAAAAAATTTTATCCATATAAACCCCCCTTAAAACTTGAAATTCCGCATTCCATCTTTGGTCTTTGTTCACTGCACGTCTCGCTACTGCCTCTTCCTCTAAGGTCAGTTACCAGTGTCTGTTCGCAGTTGTGCACATTAGTTTAATTAATTGAGTGCTTAATTTGTATCGTTGACTCTTTAACTATGAATAGTTACGGTAATTTACTTTCTTTCTTCACTCAAATCACTTATTTACGAAGGAAATATTTTAATGTTAATTTTTACTTTCAGATTATTATCCAGTTGTTTCCACCACGAAGTCTTCTTCAGCATCAGGTCGTCAGCGCCACTTTTACGACGAGGTCCAGCTGGAGCTACTCGACGCAGAGTTCAACAGAGATCCGTTTCCCAATCGAGAAGGTCGCCGACGCATCGCCCAGTTGATTGGCGTCTCTGAGAAATCGATTATGGTATGGCATTTTGATTTTTACTTTTTAAATCAATTACCTGAAATTAATTTCTCTTCTTGATTGCATCAGTGGTGGTTTCAGAATCGCCGTCGACGTGCACGCCAACTTGGATCTTCACGAGTCCCGACATTAACTCGTGAAACAAATCGCCAACATCGTCGATCAACGCCTTACGTTTCTCGTCAAAGTCGACAAGGTTAGTCTCTATTGGATGAAGAAATTTCTGTGATTAATTTACTAACGTCTTTTGTTTTAAATTTCCAGATACTTACGTCTCACCTCAAGTCCTTCCTACTCCTGGATTCTATTCGGATCCTTCGGCAGTTTCATCCGTAGAACCAATCAACTACTCGACGTCCGAATCATCATCGTCGTCTCCACTTCAATCCGAATGGCTTGCTACCAGCTATCCACAAGACGTCGTTAGTCCCGAGTCCAATTTCAATAACTCGAATGGATTCCGAACGGAGCAGCAACCACAGCAGCAAGACTATTCCTCCTACTACTGGAACAACTGGGAACACTCTCCTCCTTTCTATCCAACTTCTTTGACAAATTCGACTTTTTACTCCAACACTGTTTCTGATCCGTATTCTTCTTTTTACAGTTATTATTCACCTGAAACAACAAATCAGTTTTATAACCAGTCCTGTGTGTAATTTTGTTATTTGACGTTCGTCTGAAGTCTGACAATAGAACTATTCACGAAATAGACTTCGTAAAACTTTCCCCTAATTTTAAAATTTTTTCAAGGGTTGCACTGAACAGCAAATGAATCCCAATAATTAACTTAATCGTTCACTCCAAAATTATTCACTATTATGCATCGAATTGTTGGGTTTCAAATCATCATTTACACTAGAAAAAAGAAAATGTTAGGCATTTTTAGAGGTAAAAGGCCAGATTTTGTTCGGAAATTAATTTAAAGCGAATTGAAAATATTGAAAAGTCTGAAGTCAGCTAGTATTTGAACCCATCATCGCGGATGGGATTTGTGTAACCTTTCACATAGAATTTTAAGAAAATAAAAAATCCCACCAGATAAAGTAAAAACTACATATGTGTTTGTTCGTTTAAATTTAAAGGGTTTTAATTCAACAAAATCAGAGAATCGAGCCATGGATTCGCCCGAGTGACACAATTCGTCCTCGTTGAGGCCTCCTCCGGAGCCGCTAATTCTCAAATTCTCGACGCGTTGACCACTCGGTCATATACATCTAATGACAACTGCTTATCTTATAGAACTTAAATGCTATAGAACAATAAACTATGCTGATTCAGTGATTGTTAACAATACGATAGGTTAGCATAAAGGAAACACAAAATTAAATAATTAATTAACTTACCATTTCAGACAGATGCACCAAGTAAAATTCTGAGAAAGAAATTAACAGAAACTCCCCCAAGCAGCAACTATACTTGTCATCGGGTTGTCCAACTGAAATAACAAGGGAATCATGAACATCATCTATAGTGCACTCAACTTTTCTTCCATTACAGCATATTTCATTTCAACTTTTGGTGCTAATATTCATTCAACTACTTGTGTTGCTTTAAGGTACTGTTCTAGTAAGCTTAGTAACTGAAAGATTTAGATAAAGAAAAAAAACGTAATGCACTGCATGTTTGCTTACAAAAACAATTCAATTTTAAACAAAATTTTATTTTACAAAAAATTATTTTGCAGTTTCACTAGCAAGTACAATTTTCAAATAGTAAGTTTTCCTACATATAACCCATACACCCATCTCCCCAACGCTCTCCTGCTGGGCTTCGACTTTGCAATTATTTTTCATATGAATTTTAATAATTCTTAAGCCAAGAAATAATCAATTTGGAAATAATTCGAGGTATTTAACGTTCCAGCAATAAAAAAAAGTTATAAAAATGAAATTTGGATTTTTAAAAGGTTTTGTCCATGTCGGAATGGAACCACCAACTACCAAAACAGATTTGGTGCTAAATTTTACCAAATTATTATCGTGGTTAATTATTCTTAAAAAATAAAAAACAGCTCCATTTTAATAAAAAAGATTTCGAAATCGATCAGATGTACTAATCTAGACGACCCCGTGACATGGGCGCATACACCCGACAAGCCGCAGTCGTCACCCTATCAGACCAAATGAGTAGGGGGCTTTCCGTTCATGATCAATCCAGACGCGCTCACCACTACGCCATACGCGTCTAACATAACTCGCGTCTTACATAACTTTATTTTAAATGTTGACTATATTACTATAAATCATAAAAATATGGACTCATGAATTTCCGCATACAGTTCACGACCCAAGACGTGCCCCAAAATTGCAGTTAACTTTTGCATGAATAAAAATCGATTATTCATGCAATCAATTTTAACGTATTCCGACTTTACGTAACACTGAGCTAGATCTCAGTCGACTACTTAAACGGGAATGACATTTTGACTGAAGCACCCTTATCCTGTAACATTTCTGTATAATCTTACTAACAAAAACTGCCCAATAATAACCTAACATGATCTAACTGACTCTTACTCGCACAACTACTAACAGTCTTACACTATGACACTGCATCATTAAAAATAAAAAGTTAAATAAACACATCAGGGGAAGCCAGATCGATTACTTACCGTAAGAACAAATCAATTACGGCAGCGTGCTCTTACCATCATTTAAAAAAAATAACAAATAAATTCACAACTTCAGATAATCACAATATAGAAAAAATTAATCTTTTACCGCTTGCCGATTGAAAGAAAGGGTTGAAAGCTGTCTAGTAGATTGACTGGAGCAGCGGCTTCCGATTTCGAAGATGGGCACCGATCTAATTCGGTACGACACTGGAAAATTCGGCTGATGGTTTTCTATGCTGGATTCCCATTCCCATTTCAATGGGATTGATTCCAGTGAGGACCAGTAAGCGAGTTGCTCCTGGATGAGACATATGAGCTGTTGCGCATCCAAGAGAAATAAATTTTCTTCAGCCCGATGAATGGTTTGGCCCACGATCCAAACTTGGCAGCACTTCACGGAATTCTAATTCCAAGTCTATTTTCAAAGTAGTAACAAAATAAAACAAAAATTACCGTTTAATTTAAGTTCCAATAGTCATAATTTGCACCCACTAATTTCCATGGAATAACCACCAGAAGTTCCCGTTTGCGACTCGATTTGTTCAACCGGATTAACGGTGGGCGAACTAGGACCACTCTGATGCGAAGCAAACGGCCAAGCAAGTAATTGTCGAATCAGTTACACTAAACAGGCGCTCATTATCCTAGGACCATTTGGCAGCTGCTGTTGAACTGGAGATGAACAGTGGGTCAGTGGCAATCACTGGAGCTCTCGGAACCTAATTTCAAACAGTTATAGAATCACAGATTAAAAATATGCAACTAGAAAATTAAAAGTTCACCTTCATTTCTTTGTTTAACTTCGTAAACCCAAAGTTTGCTGAATCAAACAAAATCATCTCCGGTTTGGTGGGCAATGTACTATTTATGGCATTTTGGATTGTTAATATACATCATATAGCCCTTTGAACATGAAATTAAAGAAATATGCTATGTCACAAGGATCTAGGTACATAATCAGTTTGCTTGTAAAAAAAACGTTCACGAATATCAAAGCGATTGCTCTGTCTACACTGATTTCGAAGGTAACTTCGACTTTGACTGATTATGAAAATGATTACGTACTTTAGGAATTAAAATATTCAAGCATTACACAGCGAACATATTGCAATGTAATCTTTACCCAGAATGGTTTAACATCATCGTATTGCGGACTTGCAATGGTCTGATATGAAATAAAACATGATATTGCCCACCTCCCGCCATCTTCTTTCAGTTCTTTGACGATATTTTGGTAGTCCAACCCGACATTGCCAGGTTTTAGATTAACGATGCTGTTCTCTCACATTTTCATTGCACATTTGCATTCCAATATGAAAATTAGAAGTTGAACTGTTGAACTTTTCTACATTTTTTTAACGCTTGAACGATCAGCCAACGACCTAGATTATTGAAAATACTGATTCTGACAGCCTTGCAAAATGCAAATTTACCCTCTTGTTTTTTTCGTTATTGATGCTAGATGACAGCATTGTGTGTTTGTTTCCTTCTTCGCTAGATGGTGTTGGGCGATTCCTATTTTGGTGAGCTCAATTAGGCGCGTTTTTCAATTAAGTTTTGGATTGCAGAACCGCAGGGCGATGAGAGTGGCGTTAACGTTAATGCCCTGTACCTGTACAATTATTCAAGCGTGACGACTCTTCGCTTGACGAACACTTTGATTGACAGTAAACTGGCTCACAAAAGAAGAAGAAATTGAGTTTAGGTTTCACGGGTGTGGCACTGTCAACTACCAAAGCCAATGAAAGTGAAATGAATTAAGAAGCTAAATTGGTATTTTCTAGGCGGAGTACATTAACTTGATTGACGCTCGCAATGAAACCTTTTTGCTTTTCCTATCTATATGCGAGTTCTAATGACTTGGAGACTGTAATAGTAGTCATTAAGTAGAATAATTGGATATCGATTAATTTAAAAAATAGCCTTTAAAAAGCCGGCAGTAAGCGATACACCCGCACTCTTTTAGCCGTGGCGAGAGAGAAGAGTTGCGATGACTAAAACTATTCATTACGTGGGTCTCACCGTTCTGGTGCTAGCCTTGTTTGCAAATCCTTCATCTCCGTTGGAAGGAAATCAACTGTTCAATTTGATCCTAACGCTGAAAAATCCCGTCTGTCCGAGTATCGTTGTCATTTTTGACCAACTCTCCTGGGACGAAGAGCTGGAGGACCTGTCGGAGGAATTATTCCAACTTAGCTACTCGAATCCAATCATTTTACTTTCTAGCAATCAAAGTGTTTTACAAGACTGCGCAAGGAGCAAAAGCAAATGGAATAACTTGGGAGCCATCGCTTGCAGTAACGTCATCATTTTCAGTCGTCATCCGGAGGAACTAGGGCGGATTCACCATCAGCTGACCGACTGCATCTACGCCTCTCAAATAGTTATCGTAGCCGAGATGGCGCCCAATTGGGCCGATCTCTGGTTGACAAAGATGAAGAGCGAAATCATCGTCCTGATCCTTCGGGAACGTCACAAAGGTCTCAGAGAAATTCGTCACTGGATGATCAACAACGAAATCAATCGGGTCAAACTCTTGCGCAAATCGAATGTCAGCAGGAAAGAGTTGGGATTTGAAACTAATAGAAATCTGATGGGCCGTAATTTAAAAGTGGCAACTTTGAATTTCCCGCCGGTTGTGTTCATCAGCAACCAGTCGATCTACGGCATCGAGCCTTCGCTCATGGAAGTTCTGGCCAGCGATTTGAACTTCACTTTCGACTATTTCCCCGTGTCGCCCAACGAAATGTGGGGCTCCGTCTCCGGAGAAGGTGAGAACCTAACGGCCACGGGCCTTTTGGGTGCGCTGATGAAGAAAGAGGCCGATGTGGCGCTGGGCAATCTGTACATGGACTACACCCGTCTATCCATCATCGGATTCAGCTCGTATTACAAGATTTCCGAAGAGTGTTTCTCGGTGCCGGCCACTCGCCCTTATCCCAAATGGACGGCCTTGTATTATCCGTTCTCCAACCAAGTGTGGATCGCCACCATCTTGTCCATCTTCTTCGTCATTTTGACGCTGCGTCTGGTAGCCCAATGGTCGATCGAGTCGTCGGTGGTCGACGCTTATTATCACGACCCAGTTTTATGTTTCTTGACCGTCTGGGGCCATTTGTTCGGACTCCAACAGGCCCAGGAAATTCGATCGATGGCCAATCGGATTTTTCTCGTTTGGTGGCTGTTCGGCGCTCTGATTCTGTCGACCGGCTACCGATCGGGATTGATTTCTTTCATGACATTTCCATTCACCCCTGCGCCCATCAACACGATCGAGCAGCTGGTGGCCAGTCCCATCCGGAAAATCATTTACGACCCGTTGATGAAGGAGATCCTGATGAAATCGGACAATGCGCTGCAGAGGCAACTGGGCAGCCAAGTCGTCACCAACGACAATTTGACTTACATGTTCTCGCTGATGGATTCCGGCGACTGGGCGGTGGATGCCAACCTGGACAACCTGCGCTACGTGATAGCTACCCAGTACCCGATGACCCAGGATGGACCTCGAGTCCACCTGATGAGCGAGTGCGTTTTCTCGATGAGGGCCGCTCTGGGCCTGCAGAAAGAGTCGCCGTTGAAGCTCTACTTTGACCGGGAAATTCAAAGAGTCATCGAAGCCGGTCTGGTCGAATACCACCGGTCCAGGTTCGCTAAAAAGGCCGTCACCTGGAACCCCAAAACGTCCAAGAAAAAGATGGTCGCCTTCTCTTTGGACAGCCTCCAAGGAGCTTTTTATTCCTTTGCCATTTTTGTGTTATTATCCACTCTGGCGTTCGTTGGCGAATTGATTCACGCATGGATCAAGACTCGATTTCTAAAAAAATAATTTCATGAATTATTTGCATTTTACTCTATTTAGCTTTCAATGTTCGATATTATCTTATATAACTTCAATTATTTGGTAGGTTACTTGCCAAAACATAAAGTTGGAATCAATATCCGTCTATTTGTAGTAGAAGACAACGTTCACTTGATGAATAAGTAGACTATAAGTAGACACCGTCACACAGATATAATATGATTGAACTAACTTTGTTGATTAACCAGAACCCTTTAGTGGAAAAACGGAAAAACAGTTAATCAACAAAACGACACTTGTCTTTTTTTTTTTCGCTGTCCGTCTGCTCGTGGCCGTTGCCGGATTTCTTTTGTAATTTTTGTGATAGGTGTTATTTCAATACACGCTCATAATCCACAATTCATCAACTTATTAATATGCTAAATAAATCCACAATATCACTCTGTTGGTTTTGCTACCGATGTACGCCAACTGTAATTAGAGATAGGGCTCAAACCCATGCAGAAAAGCACCGCAGAAAATTATTGTCAGTTCCATATCTAGCTGTGTGGGTACGCGACACTGATATTTAAGACGATAACGATGAACTAGGGACTCGTCTAAATATGCATGGCAAATAGTTTTTAAGATAACAATATTCTGCCGAGTCATGCCCAGCACCTCGCCCCCACCCTATATAATTGTCGATACTACTTGTATAGTGGGTAACTGGGTATATACAGTTATACACCTAATAACTCAAGTCACGTCCACCTCCGCCCCAAAAAATCCTCTTCCACAAGTAGCCATAAGCCTATGTATAGAAAGATAAGCCTCTGTACATGTTGATGACGAAACTCTAATGGTGATGGACGCTTCAATCTTCAGCGGAAGTGACTGGGCAAACACAATATCCCAAAATTGATAAACACAAGTTAGTGTTACATAACGCTTGGCACCCTACAACTGGGTCGCGCGTACAAAGTATTACACAGTCAAGTAGGCCTATACTATATCAACAGGAGCAGCAGCCTAAGTTAATATTAACACAAGAAGAACCCTAAGACAGAGGAGGGGGGAAATATGGAAAGCAGATAACCATTCTATTCTCACATGGAAATCTCAAAAGTATCTGTACAGCGCTTATATTGTCCTCTCATTTCGTTGACCTATTCAATATCCGCCCATCTCCAACAGCCTCGACCGTTTATAAAAACGGTAGCCGCATCTCATATTTAGCACAATTCAGCTGGCCAAGTGGAAGAGGGCAGTCCAGCTACTGCTGCGCACAAAACTATTCCGCTAAAATGATGAACTATTGTAGTTCCCAGTACTTTTTCTTTAGTGCATTTCTGTTATCCCTGACATTAATCATGTGCAATGGCCAAATGTTGTTGGGCGTCCAACAACTAGCCCGTCAGCGGATGCAGCAACAATCGTGGTCGGATTTGATTGCGAGAGAAACGGAAGGTGATTACGTCATTCCAGGTACTACTACCCCAGACATCAGAGAACAACTCGTCGAACTGCTCGGCAAATTAAAAACTTCTTTGCTCCCGATGGCCACTTCGGATGGATTCAACATCAGTCAGCAGTGCATCGAAGACAGTTTGTTCTACGTCGAAAGTCTCACGCTCAACAGGAGCAACTGGGCTCTGCAAAGTAAGTGTTTTTATTTCAATTTTAAAAATGGAAATGATATAAAATAACGCGGAATTGAAATTTGAATTTTTAAAAAAGTGTTGGAGTCATCCGCTCAGTTTCCCGCCGGAATCTTCGGAGCTGGCAATTATCACGCCGAGGGTTTGTTCGACGAGTGTCTGGCAGTCCGTGCAGAGTCCAACAGATACAGGGGCCGGTATTGCACCATCTTCTTCAAACTGGAACCCGTTACAGGATCGGAAATCCTTGTAAACGACCAGCTGTACGAACGAAACGACACATCATCTACATTTGAAATTTTCAATCAGCTGTTGGGGTCGTCGAATCATAGTCGAAATCGAGTGGAGCCTAGACTGTCAGGCTCGGACGCCATGGCGTTTATCTTGCCCAGTTTGAGTCTCTGCATTCCGTCGTCCTGCAGCGCTTCCGATCTTGGCCAGTCGGTGGCTGAGATAGTCGGGAGTTACGTCATCGGGAACCAGTCGATCGTCACTATCGCCGATGAGAATTATTGCTACACCGAGGACAATTCACCTATTAAATTCGACGGTCCCGACATCGCTGTCATGTAAGAAAAACATTTTAAATTAATTCTTCGATTAATTTCTGAATTATTTTGCGTATAGGGTCACGTTGAGTGTCATTGGATTGGCGGTTTTGATGGCCACTTTGCACGATTCTTGGCGGACGTACCGCGGCGTTGCCGTGACAGGCAACAAGGCCGTGAGTGTCCTGCATTGCTTCTCGGCTCTGAGCAACGGCCGGAAGATTTTATCGCTCAAATCGTCGAGCTCCTCCGGTTCGGATAATTTATCTTGTCTCCACGGAATCAGATTCTTATCCACCTGCTGGGTGGTCTTGGGACACACTTGGCTTAAAAGTGCCATAGGGAATGTTGTGAATCCCAATATGCTGGCCCAGGTATATAATTCGATCGATTGTTTTGTCATTTCAAATTTAGAATGAGAACTAAATTATCACAGGATGCTATGAGCTGGGAAATGGAAACTATTGTTAACGCCACTGTTTCGGTCGACACCTTTTTCCTGATGAGTGGCCTGCTCGTTTCTTATCTTCTGCTCCGGGAACTGGATCGCAGCGCAGGCAAATTCAACGTCGCACTTTTCTACCTCCATCGATACTTGAGGTATAATAATTCCGATTTAATTAAATATACATTTTAACCGATAAAACCGTCATCGACATTTGACACAGGTTGACTCCCGTTTACGCCGTGATTTTGGGTTACATCGCCACTCTGATGATTTACCTTGGCACGGGTCCCAACTGGTACAATGTCGTCATGGCATCCGATGGATGTCGAGTTACCTGGTGGAAGCAATTCCTTTACAGTAAGTGGTCAAACTTATAGCGAATTTTATATCGGATAGAATAATTCTTTAATTTTATTTCTTATATAATCAGTTAACAATCTCTTTCCAAACGATATGAACTCCCAGGTAAATCAAAAATACTTTGATTTAAATACCATTGCGCGCATATAATTATACAGTTAATTCATTTCAATTTTAGTGTATGGGAGAGACCTGGTATCTGGCAGTCGACATGCAATTATTCCTCGTTGCACCGCTCATCATTTACCCGTTGTGGCGATGGAAAAAGTCCGGAATCATTTTATTATCCGCATTCACGCTAGCCACTGTGGCCGCTAATTTTGCGGTCTACGCCCTGTACAACTTCCCACCATCTCTGATGGCAACTCGAATGTAATAATAAGCTTTTAAAAAAATTGAATTTGCATAAATTGTATTAATAATTAAATTTTGAACAGACAAGAAATGATGAAATTCACCACAGATTACATGGATAATTACTATTTCAAACCGTGGACCCGAGCCCCGCCTTACCTGATCGGCATCTGGACTGGCTGGTTCCTCCATCGTGTCAAACAATCTAAATTGCGCATATCTCCGGTACAGCATATTTTTAATTATATTTATTTTTTAATTCAGCGCAATAATTATGAAGCCTAATGGATGGCAATAAAAATTTAATTTGATTTGATTTAGTGGATAGTAGCCTTATTCTGGACGCTGTCAGCTGTCATCGCCGCTTCCATCATTTACGGATTAACTCCGTACGTGAACGAAGAGCTGGTTCCAACCATCAACTGGGCCGTCAAAATGACGTATGGACCCCTTCACAGAACTGCTTGGGCCCTGGTTCTGGGCTGGATTATTGTCGCCTGTATCCATGGCTACGGAGGTGATAAACCGCTGAAAATGAACACACAAATTTTAATCTATAATGGTCTTGATCAAAATTCATTATAGGATTTGTTAATCGATTCCTGTCTTGGCGAGGTTTCCTGCCGTTGAGTCGATTGACGTACTGCGTCTACCTCATCCACTACGACTACCTGAACGTGTTTTATTCTCTGAGTCGTAAGATGATCTATTACACGTTCGTCGATCAGTTGACAACGTTTTTCGGCATCACCGTCACCGTTTTCGGGCTGGCCTTCGTTGTGTCCGTCTGTGTTGAGGCCCCGTTTATTAATCTGGAGCTATGGCTGTTTATGATTTCAACCAAGACCGGTAATAACAAAAATTATCTATTGATTTTTTCAGTCTGGTAATATTCTTATTTCTAAACAGCTCAAACAAAACTGCCGGATGAAACAAAACCCAATAAAACGAGTGAAGAGGAACTGAACGCTAGCAATGGTGGCGAAATCAACGCTGCTTTCAACTCAGAGGAGAGTTCGCTAGAGTCTGACGTACGATGTGGCACGAAACTGTAAACTATTATACTACGAGTCGATAAATAAAATTTGTACAACATCTTGGTGGACGTACTAAAGCGTTTATATAGGGACTGAGTTAGCCTTTAAGAGGCGCTCACCTCATATTCGTTTGGTATAGCACTTATTCAAGTGTGAAATAAGAATACAAACAAACTACTTGTACGAAATAGCAGTAAAGGTAATAGGTCAAACGAAGGCTGATTGCGAAAAATCAGCCTCTTAGATCCGCCCTTCTCTTTTATCAGAAAACCTCCAAACAAACCCGCAAACAAATTCATTACATAATCAAAGTAGCCTAATACAACTATGCAGTCTGCGGAAAACGTATAGTATAGAAGATATGAAGAGTGTGGAAACGAGTCGATACAACACTTAAAATTATTCGTCCGTAAACCAATTCAAATGAAATATTTCTGAAAACGTTGCAAAAAGGATGCGCCCCTGGGTGGGCTCGAACCACCAGCCTTCCGGTTAACAGCCGAACGCGCTAGCCAATTGCGCCACAGAGGCTTGTCACAAATAAAAAATTTATAAAATAAAAACTAAAGTTGCTGAAAAACTTTGGAGTAGTATTACGAAGTGCGTAAGCAGATTTGTAATAGTGGTTAAATGATTTTAAAAAAAATCCATGTATGTAGTACTAATTTTATTGTGTTATCAAATATCACAGGGAATTAGAATCCAAGATTTTATGAATGGACGAATTAAATGTCTTCTTTTCAAAAACGTAATCCTGGTGACGCTCATGGGGTAGTGGTTGGAGCGTCCGGATTGCTGGGCACAACGCACCTCACAGGGTAACTCTGTTACATTGCACTACTGTGAGTAGACGTCTGCGGCTTGTCGGGTGTGTATGCGCCCATGTCATGTGGGGACGACAGTGTGCACGTTGTCTGGTGATCCGTTTTATTTTTCTGATAATTAGTAATATTTTTAACAACAAAAATAATTTGAAGGGTAAACGTTCAGGTAATTGCTTGACATGAAATTTACCTGCTGTCAGACTGTCAACGGTTCAAATCCTTGCACATGCAAACGTTTTAAATCCCTGATTTCCTTTAATTCCTTTTTTTTCCATATGCTAGAACGTGATTTACTATAAATGCATGGATATTTTTATTATTTTTGGGGCTGAAGAAACGATTTAAATTCACGTGAAAAATAATTTTTAAAATTGGTTCAGCAGGAGAGTGATGTGGAGATGGATAAATTGTACATAATAAAAATTCTAAATTTTATCTTATTACATTTTGTTTTTCATTTCAAGTAAAACTGGTGTTTAAATTATTTATAAGTAAGTACTAAGTAGGTACAGGCTAGATCTAAAATTCGAAGCATTTTATGTCACACTTTTAATGATGACATATCTGAGTCATATACAATAGCAGCTTTAAATATTCACAGAATAAAATTCACAATATTTTAATGGAATCAGCACAGTCTTCCTCCTCCATCGCCACGAGCAGGAGCCGATTGATCCAGTTGGTACCAAACATATTCGTGGGAAAATTCTCCATCCAAGCTGGGGACCGGGCTGACAGCTGACCCAATATTCCTCCATCCGGAAGGAAGTCTTATTTCTTCGCCAGAAATCGACCACTTTGACTTTGACGATCCATCACGAAACGTTGTCTCTACACACGTAACTTTATAGCCACACTCACCTCCGTTATCTGCGTAATTGACTGTGAATTTTCAGAATAAGTATACCAGTGCAATAACACAAACACAATTAGAATAAACTATGCTGGTAATCAACACAGCTTTAATTCGACTTACGTGGTGCTGCCCATACCAAGCCAATCAAGGCTACAAGAAGAATAAGACAATAAATGGCAATTTTGCACGTCATTTTCGGCAGCTTGAAAAGATGTCTGAGCCAGTCTTTAAAAATGAGCTTCAACAGTGTCAGTCGCTTCAACGTGGACTGATTAAGAAGTTTACGAAAGATTTTTTTTTATAGGTTTCTTTACCTTGAAAATGTTTTTAGTATACTATTTTACGTCTTTTCTACTGTGCGCACTCCTGGAAAGTATAATTCATTCTTGATCAACAACGTGACAAATACGGAGTGACTGCGTCAATGAGAAAGCTAAGTTACCTTTTTAGCATATTTGAGCAGTTCAAACGACGTACATATTGGTCATCACGGCGAGTGGGAAAACCTGGACTTTCCATTCGACTATTATAGCGCTAAATGCGCCGTATATGACTATACTTTTTTCTTGATATTGATTTTTATTCGTTAAACTAGTTTGTGAATTTTGTTTAGCCATTTCCTTATAAAGTAAAATATACGATCGTATCCGGGTTTGAAAATAACTTTCTGAAATTCAACTCCACTTAAATCAAATCATATTATGTATGAAAACGCTATCAAGCTAAAAATCATGTAACAAGCAAAGAAACAGCTACTTGATTGGCTAAGAAATGCGATTTGATATTCAGTTTATTGCCACAAGAAGAAGCCCAATAATGATTATTTTACAATTCATTTTTCGTATATAGCGTTATTGAAAAACAATTAAGTCGATCGAGCTTTGAAGATTCATGAAGCTGCTATAAAGCCGACTCAACTTGCTTGGTCTGTTAAAGCATTTTCCATAAACGATACGTTTTATAGAAAATTAGATAAATTGTAAAATTAATTAGTAGATAATCCAAAATTCAAATATTTTGCCAGAATACGTATATTTCCGCCTTTTAATGTTGACAGTTGAATCATATGCATTTTCGATGATCAGTTATAAAAAATACATTTTGAATTTTTTGGTCGAATTTTTGTCAAATTTCAGTCGAAGCAGGCAACTGTCGAGAGCTGCCCATATCCTATTGCTTCACCGCGAGCAGGAGCTCTTTTTTGTCTGGTGAGTACCAACTGAATCTCGTCGAATATGGTCCAGAGAGCCTTGTACTCTACCGATCATTTGTCTCCATCCGATCGGGAGTGGTCTGGTCTCTGTAATTCGTCAATCCACCAACGTCCTGACCCTCGAAAACCAGGGTACGTACTCTTATCACAATAATGTTTATAACCGTACTCCGGTCTTGTAACATCTCGTAAAATGTGTATGTAATTTAAAAAAAAAAAAAAAATTTGAGAACAAATAATAAAACGTTGTTAATATCTCTTTAACTTTTTATGATGACTATTTTATGCTTACGCTGCGGAGCTGCCGATCCCAAGCCAATCAAGGCTGCCAGAACAAGACAATAAATGGCAATTTTACTCGTCATTTTCAGTAGCTTTGAAAAACAATGAAGTCGAGCGAGCTTTGAATAAGATGAATAAAGCTTTTCTGCTGCTAAAGCCGACTCAACTTGGTCTGTGAAAGAATCTGTCATAAACGGCACGTTTTATAGGAAACTTTTTGCAAGAGCTAGTGTCCCTTAATGACACCAAGTTAAAAAAAAACGAGATCTGATTTTATAAAGCCCAACCCAAAACCCGTCATCCTTGGGAGCTAATAGTTCCAATGTAATTTTAAAAATTTGGTTTATCGAATGAATCCCACAATTCCGTATATGGTGTAAGAATGGACTGAGTTTCACAGCACCTGCTGGAAAATGCGCTTCTCACATCCTGAAAAACAAGGTGACAAAGAAGGAGAGTCTGCGTCAATTATATACCTATGTATAGTTGGAAATTCACCTTATCATAAAACATTTCTGTTTTTTTTTGTCGTCGACCTTACGCAAGCAGAAAATTCTCCAGACATTCCCATTTCACGACTTGATTTCTCTATATTTGTATTTATGGAATCCTAAATTAATTATTGTCTTTTGGTGGTACCAAACAAGTTAAATGGCAATTATATTCTCATGTGTTGGAAAATATCTGCTATAGCAGATATTTTATTTGGTATACCAAATTCAACTTGCGATCGCGTCGAATGGTGCATATACATTTAATTAATTTTCCGCCCCAAACAAAAGTGCCACAGGGCATTATAGAATCGATATAAATGGACTAATTAAATGTCTACTTTTCAAAACCATATGCGAACATTTCAATATTTTATTCTTTTAATATTTATAGTTGATTTTTCTTTTTTTTTTTGGAAAGCATGAATTTTGGAATGCCTATTGATATACAATATTGGTAGTAATTCGTACCATTTAAAGCTTTCGATTTATGGTATTGGTACATGTACCGATTATTATCGGTACATCACACCGCAAAAAAAAAATTTGCGGTAGAAATTCTAACCGTCCTGGCAACAGAACCGATAATCGGCACATATAGCATTTCCTACCGGAAAACGATATAGATTTTATTAACAGTGAACGGATGCCAATTTATACATATTATTTTAATCAAAGACGGTTCAATGACGAATTTGATTTATAGGACGGAAAGCCCCTCCCCAGCCGCGGCGAAGGTTATCGAAGGAAGCGGTTTGTTATTAGGTGCGTGCGTCCGTGTCGTTCAACTTGCTGCTTGATTAATACTAATAATGATAAAACAACTTGATCAACTCCGTTATTTTCAGGTTATTATATGATATATGTTGTTGGGTTTATATTGTTTTTGCTCTTATTTCTTGACTGAAGAATTATATATTTGAATTCATTTACAAGTTAATGAAGATTTTACTGTGTATTATAGAGTGAGAAGACTGATATTCTTTTACATGTGGTAAAGCGATTTATTTTTTCTGCTTGGATTAGTTAATTTTTTTTTTCAAAACAGCACCGCATATGTCATAATCAATTTTCGATTTGGTTTTGGTTTTGAATTTATCAAATTAGCACAGACTGCCTCCAATAGGAGACCTTTTATCTAGTGCAAACCAATTTTTGGTCAGCGTAATTACTCTTCCATTGGCCGAGCTTGCCCCTGTACCCAATCCTCTCCATCCAGACGGGAGTTGAATTAATCTTCCGTCAGTCCACCATCTCGACTTGGTTGAACCATCGGGGAATGTTTGCCTTTCACAAAAATGTCTGTAACCCAATTCCGATCTTCTATTTTCTATAAAATGGGGATGTCATCATTAAAAACAAAAATTAGTTTACCCTACTAAGACATGGACGTCCATGGTATATCCATGGGATGTAAATTTTGGGATCTGGTACATCCCATTTGTACATACAATGGATGTACGGGGAATATCCTAATTACCTTCCCCTCGACGTACTGTGGGGTATATCAGCAGTACGTCCGTATGTGTCTGTACCCATGTCATCCCAATGGCATCCTTTTTGGTATTTATTTTTTAAATGTTTCTTATTCGACGTGTACAAAAAACCCAGTAAATAAAACACAAATTATGATGAAACAAACATTGTATTTTTTAAATGTCCATGACAACATTAAGGAAAACGTGTCAATCATTTTATCTATTTTCTTCCGCATTGTGTTCATCATTATGATCTGCCTCTATAGCTCAGGAAGTAAGATTTTTCTTGCTGCGATTCTCCTGGCCGCTTACAAACGATTTTACTGTCTCAAACTGCAAGGCAGCATCGGTGGATTTGCTGCAAGCTGGATTTCGTCTAAGCACATCTAAAAAACATTCAAAAGTTAGCTGATAAAAAACTTTGGATGTACATATGTTATATACGACTTACTCCACATAGCCAAGACTAATGGTGATTTATTCAATTTGTGTTTTTTAATGGTGCCCCTTCTAACACCATTCCAATTACATTGGGCTCTTACTTCCACCGAAACGACCTCCTTCCAAGCTCTGTGTACGCTATCTCCCTCTGTTGCGCCACCAATGTTTCTTACAAAACGGACCTACAAATTAAATTTTAAATTCACATAAAATCTGAAAATCCAGAAAGAGATCTCGATATGATATTTGCCAACTTACCAATGATGCACGTTTTCTTTCATCAACCAATAACATGTTCTCAAACCGTACAAATTCTTCCAATTTCAAATCCAGATCATCATATTCATCACTAAGGTTCTGTGCATGTGGTCCGACATCATCAAGGGGTTCTTCAATGTCACGACTCAGCAAACCATAACCTAAATTACAAATGAAAGCCATTAGATACACCAATTATACAGTCACATCTATGTATGTGTAACAAGAATACTAACCCAGAGAACGAGGAGGTGAGGGTCTATTTGACAACAATGTTTCATGACCACTGTCATTTCCACTTTCATCTGACGATATTTTCCTCTTCAATCTTGAAGATCTACGAACACTTTTTCTACTGACTGCTTTACTTTGTTGAGACTCGCTATCACTTTCTGCAAAGTCAGTATACTGAACAGCATTTGGCAAATCTTTCCGTGCTTTGGAGTAGGATTCTACAGCAAGTAAATCATACATTAATTATTTTGGAGTAATACATTACATATAATGACAGAATTTTATACCGTAATCCCTTCTCCAAGTAGGATATGTCACCCAAGTATCGTCTTGGACATGCCTCATTTTAATTGGGGTTATTGTTGTTTTGTTACTAGGGGGGTAACTACAAAACAGTTGACCTTCTTCAATAACTAGCCAGAAATCAGGCACGATTGCTGTCTGTAGTGTATCTTCAAAGTGCAAATCAACGATCACGAATGCACCACGCTTGATAAAAAACTTTCATTAACATTTCGGTTTCACATATTTAACAAGCATGTGTAATACTTACATCTTCGTAACACCCATCATTTGCGCATTTCTAAGAAAAAATCACTTAATTTATTCTTACTTCCCACTGACAATTTAAGAGTAAACTTCATCAAATTTGACAAATAAGTTGACAAGTCTGCTCTTTGCTGTATCTTGATGCAACAAAGACTACAACGATTTCCGACAGCGTGGTGTGTTGCCAAGTTGAAAGTGGGTCTGAAATGAAATATTTTTATTATAATTTTGAGCTCAATTAATATAATTTTGCAATTAAATTCCGTAAATTAAAATTACTTTATTTATTGTTATGTCAATATTATGTAATGAGTAAAAAAAATATAAAAAAATATTGATCTGACAATTTCTAATACTAGTGTAAGGATTCTGAGATGCGCCTTTCTATTTTTGATCTGGGTCAAAGTTGATCCAAGTGCCTTTCTCTTTTGTGACCTGTTGTGACCTACCAATTTCCCTTTCTCTTGACCTATTATTTCTCACTTTCCCTTTACTTGTTTTTGGTATAAAACCCAACGCAGAGTCTCATTCTTTAGTTCAGTCTTTCTGACTCACCCGTCGCAGAATGTTACTGTGTAGCTCAGTGTCTCACTACTGGCTCACTTGTCACACCTCTCGGGTTTATTCTTCATTTCATTATTGTTTCCATATTCATGTTTTCACCCGTCTCATGCTAGAGAAGTCTTGCGCTTCGCATGTAGTCACGCAAGCTAATGTGAACAATACAATTCTTTACGCCTTTAAATTAATCTTTAAGTTGACGATTGAGCGGAAACAGCCACACGGCCTATCCATTCAATTCGTTACACTGGTGGCAGCGATTACCGAACTCAACGCTACGAGGAGATTGGAGAACCTTGGCCAACCGCCCACCTACCACGAAGGACGGCCATACACTCAACATCTTCAAGCATCACGACCATCCCAGGAAGAACAATCGAAGAGGATCCGCTCAGAACTGACAATTCATTTTAGAGTAGACTGTATGAGTAATATCACAGTTGAATTAAGAATTAAGAAACGTGAAACAAGTTATTGACTAATTCAAGAAATATTGATGGGAGCGAGAAAGAAAAAATTCTCGCCAGCCATGATTAAAGAAGACAATTAAATTTTAATGCATAAATGTGTATCTCACTGTCAGTTCTGTGCAGTTTTATGTCTCTTTATAGGTTGCGGGACGCAACCTGTCGGGAGGGTGAGTGATGTAAGGATTCTGAGATGCGCCTTTCTATTTTTGATCTGGGTCAAAGTTGATCCAAGTGCCTTTCTCTTTTGTGACCTGTTGTGACCTACCAATTTCCCTTTCTCTTGACCTATTATTTCTCACTTTCCCTTTACTTGTTTTTGGTATAAAACCCAACGCAGAGTCTCATTCTTTAGTTCAGTCTTTCTGACTCACCCGTCGCAGAATGTTACTGTGTAGCTCAGTGTCTCACTACTGGCTCACTTGTCACACCTCTCGGGTTTATTCTTCATTTCATTATTGTTTCCATATTCATGTTTTCACCCGTCTCATGCTAGAGAAGTCTTGCGCTTCGCATGTAGTCACGTAAGCTAATGTGAACAATACAATTCTTTACGCCTTTAAATTAATCTTTAAGTTGACGATTGAGCGGAAACAGCCACACGGCCTATCCATTCAATTCGTTACACTAGAGAATAGAGATGTCGACTTCTGATTCTCTGACAGCTCTGACTTCTGACTTTTAAGATTTTTTTTGCTCTCTTCACTTTTAGAACTATAAACTAAGCAATCGCAGTGCAATAAAATGCCAAATATGATTAGAAAACGACGTCAAAAGGCTATTGTTGGTGCTAGACAAATTAGGAATCGGGTACATGCACAGTTAAACGAATACTATGCACAGGTGGAAAACGAAGATATGCCTAACTTGCTGTAAGTATCTTGTGATATCATTGTGATGTGTCTTACAATAAGTTAAATGTCATGCTTGTTCTTACTAGAAATATGCCATATGAAGAGAATAATGGAAATGTAGGTGACATACCTGGAAGCTTTAATCAACATCTGGGGCGCACAATGAGACAAGTCACACACCAAAGTTATTCGAACAACTCAGTGAGAGAAGGTATACATAGCTTTTCCTCGATAAAATTATTCTTTCTTAACTATGTGCAAATCAAGCAGGAACCCCAATCAGACAGTACGGCAATGAACAAGAAAATAAAGTAGACCTGGACCAAGAAAATCAACCGGACAGTGAACCAGACAGTGATTACTGCTTTGATGATCACGACTCATTAAGAATAGAGCTTTCAATTAGCTTTCAAATTGCTTGCGTGACAGTTGTGTCATTATTCATGATAAAACACTGCAATATTTCTTGATTCATAACTTCGTCGATATTGCTGGCACCCCATATGTTATTGGGAAAAGATATCTGAAGGTTGAATCTATGTTTGAGTACCCTCTGTCGTCAACAAATTTGTTTGAAGCTGTCGTGTCTTGTTTATCTGAATTGGAATTATACCCCTTCCATGTTATCATGTATAAATGTATCACAATTCCAACCAGTTTCCCAGAAATAGGAAAGTTTTTTGTGTCTCGTCTATTGAACTTAAAATTCAACCAATAATCTTATCTTATTTCACTAATATGAATAAACATTGAAATTTAAGATTTTAACTGCTGTGTGTTGTCGTCCTGTGTTGTTTTCCTGAACGAATTGTTAATATGTATTTGTTTATCGTGTTTGATAAGAAAGTTATATATATGAGCTTTCATCTTAATCGGATGAAAACTGTACGTACACCAAACATACTTCCGGTACATTCTTTGAATGTACTTGATGGTATGTCCATTGTATATGTTTTTCATATACTGTTGGGATCAAAGAATTTCTTAATTTTTTATCCATTTATGTACATACTGGTTGCGTACCCTGAACATCCACATGGGATGAGGGACGCCAACATCCCGTTGTACATACCTGGGATATCGCTTGGATGGCGCGTCTTAGTAGGGATATATCGTAAAATAAATACGAGAACAAGTGCAGTATAACTTACGCGGAGCCGCCGATACCAATCCAATCAAGGCTACAAGAAAAAGACAATAAATGGCAATTTTGCACGTCATTTTCAGTAGTTTTTTTTTAAAGAAGTAAGTCGAGCTTTTAAGATTGAGCTGTACCGCTACTAGAGGCGACTCAACTTGGTCTGTGAAATAATTTGTCATAAACGAAAGTTTATAAAGACCTTTTTCACTCCTTTCTGGGGTGAGTAGAATATATAGTTGGGACCGAATAAGCGCCTGTTGCACAATGTTTGGCCGCAGAGGAGGTGGTCTCTTGGGCGGGCATCATTGCCGGGGCGGCGACAGCAGCGGAGGCGGCATCAGAGGAAATGGCTTAGCGGGGCCCCTGCTATAATGGCGATCTGCTAGAAAAAAAAAAATAAAATATTTAAATCCACAAAACAATTTTTGAATCATCAAAAGTCAAAGAAATTGAAGTGACTTATAGAAAACTGAATTCAGTTGGAACAAGAAAGGCTGCTCGTTTATATTCCACTGTCCTAATAATTATTGTTGTCATTATATTACCGGGTCATATGGAGCATTATTACCGGACCCCAAAAAATATAAGAACAATACCGGCCTGTTTATCTGCAGGGTTCATGCAAATTAATAAATCACCATACTATATAGGCTACTTTTAAAAATAAAACAACGTTGGCGCTCATAACTACCGCTGGTTATATAGAGCGCCCGGATGTGTCTTGTAATAAAACTAGTGTACAACTAGAAGTAGATCTCACATTCAATAATTTCGAAAGATATTATATTTTCACTATTAATTTCATTCATATAATATACATGTTAAAATGGCAGCAGCTTTAAATAATATTCACATGAAATAAAGTTCGCAAAATAATTTGATTGAATCAGCATCGTCATCAGTCTTCCTCCTCCATCATCGCGAGCAAGAGACGATATGTTCAACAGATGGATCCGATTGATACCAAACATATTTGTAAGTAATTTCTCCATCATCTCTATTAGGTATGAGTCTGGCAGCTGACTCCATATTTCTCCATCCGGACGGAAGTCTGGTTTTTTCCATTGAAATTGACCACTTTAACTTCGACGGTAGATCGCGATACGTTATTGTCTCCACACACGTAACCTTGTATCCGTAATCACCTCTGTTGGGTCTACCTATAAATTGCACATGAATTTTTAAATGAGTATACCAGTGTGATAACATAAACAAAATTGATAACTGTGCTAAAACAAATATTATAGACTGTATAATATTTCTTTAATTTGACTTACGTGGAGCTGCCGATACCAATCCAATCAAGGCGACAAGAAGTAGACAATAAATGGCAATTTTACTAGTCATTTTCAGCATGTTAAAAATGTTTGAGTCAGGCTTTAAAAATGAGCTTCAATAGTGTGAGCCGGTTGAACGTAAACTAATGAACAAGTTTGCGGTAAGTTATTTTATATAGGTTACTACAAGTGAGCGGTCTACTGTCCTTGAAAAATGTTTTCTGTTCATTGACGTCTTTTCTGTGCGCACTAGCTCCCAGATAAACTAATTATATAATTCTTGGCCAAGCAACATGCCAAATATGGAGTGCTAACGTCACTGAGTGACGAAGTACGTAGCCTATATGCCAAGCTACCTGGTTGGCATTTTAGCAATTCGATCGAGGCTATACAGCGGGAAACGGGAAACCCCGGATTTTACTAAATTATGGCGCAATGTGCATGTTATACACTTGTTTCTTGATATTGATATTGATTTAATCCTTGAACTAATTTTTGAATTCTGCTTCCGTCTCTTTGAATGAAGTAAATACGATCGTGTCCGGGTTTGAAAATAACTTTCTGAAATTGAAAGGTCATCACTCTTAAATGTTATGACTGTGCCGGAGAAAAATCCGAGTGCCTACCTTTGGGATCGATGAGTTAATGGTATAATCATAATTGTTTATTTGTTATTTATTATACCGTGACGGTATAATTCCTTATTGGCCGTTTAACTATTTCACTATAACAATTTTAGTGTTTAGTGTATCCATATTAACGTCTCCATACGTCCATAGACTTTTGCATATTGTTTGAAGTGTTTAAAATTAAACAATTTTTGGGGGAATTTGATTGTTTACCCGCAAACAAAGCTGTGAGGTACAAAACCGAGCCAGACCTGCATCATCGCTCTAAAAATGTGTTATTCAATTAACCCCGCGTTGATTGAGATAACAGATGAAACGGCAAGAGAAAACTTGCAGTCGACATATTTATGCAAGTGTCGAGGCAGGTCACAGGTAATACGGCAAATAAAAGGAACAAAAATCAAATGACCATCCAATTGATGGGGATGAGTCACAACATCTTGCATAATAATAAAAGTATTTCAATGAACCATAAAAGGGAAGGTTCTGGGAATGGTATCTGACTTGAGGTCACGCTCTTACTTCATTGGCTGCCTACTGGGCCTTAATTCGACCGTCTAGTGTTACCGAGTGAACGGCAACCGTCGACTATCGTCAGGGGCTAAGCGTAAGACTAACGGACACAACTTCAGAATGTGACCAGCATGTCGAGAATACCGGGGTTTGATGGGTCACGATCCTTATGATAGACGTCCTTTATAGCAACAGGGCGTCTAATAGATCGGGAGGTGAGTTTAGAAGTGAGATAGATATATTTTGAATCATCGATTATTATTGACCCGTACTTTTGAAGACCGTATATTGATGAAGAGCATTCATAGCATTCAAGACACACAGTTTTATAGACACAATTACAATGGGAGTATTACACAATTGGGAGGGACAAGGAATTGAACACGGGTCTTTTTGATGCGAAGCGAAGACGATGACCGATGCTCGTTGAGTGCACATCTCGATGTGAATTTAATCGAGTCAGGATGGACGACCTCTAATCGACGGCAGTGACGCCTATGACCTTGCGCATCTCCTGGCATCGGCCCCAATTCACGCAACATTGAAGAACATTGTTCTTCTACCCGATGTAATTTCTGGAATGAAATGATTAATGAATAGATATGACAGTCATTCAATTGACGAAATATTTTTTCAGATGCAGTGCCTAAAAGCTATGTATTTATAATTATAAATCATACTAATAAACTGGAAATTGCTGGCACTTGATTGACTTGATTCCAAAAGTTCTGGCTATGAATCTAATAACCGGAAATTGCTGAATAAGTTTCATTGGCTATTATAGGAAATGCGATTTTATAATATATCTTCAGTTCTTTAATGGTATAGCTATAACAGACGGTTCAAAACATTTGATTTCAATCAGCAGATTTTTCCTCTTCCATCACGGAGAGAAGGAACCCAGAATCTTCGTACACCCTGGTCCGCCCTGGCCAGAATCTCCCTATCTCTCCTCTCATAGAATCTTTCGGAATCTCTAGAATCTCTCTAGAATCCCGAATCTTCGTACACCCAAGTTGTGAGTTGCCAACCCCCGGAAGGAACCGATTGATCCAGTTGATACCAAATGTATTTGTAGGAATATTCTCCATCGCCAGAGACCGGGCTGGCAGCTGACCCAATATTTCTCCATCCGGAAGGAAGTCTAATTTTCTCCGCAGAAATGAACCACTTTGCCTTAGTCGATCCATCACGATACGTTGTTTCCACACAGCACGTAACTGTATATCCAATTATCCATACCCATCACGTCTGTTTTCTGTAATTGAATGTGAATTTTCAAAATGATTTTATTTATTTTATGTTTTATTCGATATCGAATAAAATAATCAGTATAACAAATAACCATAACGATTTTTACTGCTTTGGTGTCAACAATTATTATTATGTTACCAAGTGAATGAAATGATGGTGTATAAAAAATTTTATTCATTAAACAGTTTTGTATTTCTCGTTTTAGAAATATGAATTTAACACTCAATTTCTGATTCTCTAGTCAATTGATACCAAGTTTTGGTATACGTAGTTACTCCGTCTTTGGTCGTGGTGGATTCGTTAGTCAATTCTTTCCATCCGGATGGGAGTTGGACTAATTCAGACCCCGAATTAAAACTCGTTGATCCACTGGACGTTATCTTTTCACAGTAATGTTTAAAACCTTGCGATCTTCCAGTTTCTAAATTTCGTAATTAAATTTAAGAAAGAAAATATTTAAAAATAATACGAGAACAAGTAGAGTAACCGAAATTAATATTATTCTTTAACATTTAACCATTTTTGACTTACGTGGAGCTGCCGATACCAATCCAATCAAGACTACAAGAAGAAGACAATAAATGGCAATTTTACAAGTCATTTTAAACAGCTTTAAAAAATATTTAAGTCGAGCTTTGAAGATTATTGAGCTGTACCGCTGCTAGAGACGACTCAACTTGGTCTGTGAAATAATTTTGCAAACGACACTTTTTATAGGAATCTTTGTACTGAAGACTGTACTCGTTTTTACCTGTCTTCTGGTTCACCGAGTTAAAAAAGAAATCCGATCCAATTGCTCAAGCAAATTCTCGTTATCCTCCCTCGAGTTTATAAATGTTATGCAAATTGCTGTGTATACATTAAACTCAATTTCCGTACACGGTGCTGTAAAAAGTGACCGAGTTATCCAACTTGCACATATAGTCATAGTGGAAAACAGCAAGGTGACAAAGTAGGAGAGTTTGCGTCGTCAAGCTACGTACGGTATTAGTTAGAAAGCCATCTAATTATTAGCATTTCTCCATTTTCCCGTTATATCGACTTTCACGTACGAATATAGTGTATTCCCAAGGCGTTAACGTTTTAGGGATATTTCTCCATATTTCTCATATCACATAGCATAAATCAATATGTGCATTTTGGCAATCGTGAGCAGGAATAAAAAATTCCCTTCAATTTAATTTCACAAAAATCTAAACAAGAACATCGCAATGCTTGTACGAAATCTGCTAGCGACAAAAATTTGCCAACTTGGCGAGTTAAGTGTTTAAAATTATCTATGCGTAGATAATAACGTCATTAAAAGTGGAGCAATATTATTGAAAACAACCCGTTTGACTAATAATCGCAAAAATGATTTGAAACTACTTTCGGGTGCTGCCGACGTACAGAGAAAGCAACCGTCTATGAGACGTATAAGCTGTAATAAGTCAACGAATTTCATTTAGGACAGAAAGCCCCGCCCCAGCAGCCGCGACGAGGGTTATTGACGGAAGCGGTTTGTTATCAGGTGTGTGTGCGTCCGTGTCGTTGAACCGTGCCTGATTATTCTTTTTATAATACAACTTGACCTTCTCCGTTATTTTCAGGTTATAATATATGTTTTTTTGGTTTATTTTGTTTTAATTCTGATTTCTTGACTGAAGAATTTATTTGAATTCATTTAAAAGTTAATTAAGATTTTATTGCAGAGAATGGAGAATGATATTCTGTAATCAAGGCAACAAGAAGAAAATAATAAATGGCAATTTTACTCGTCATTTGCATCAGCAGCTTTTAAAAAGAATCTAAGTCGAGATTTGAAGATTGAGCGCTGCTATAGAGACGACTCAACTTTGTCTGTGAATGCATTTTTCACTAACTAACGACACGTTGCATGTAGACGTTTTTCACTCCTTAATGGGGTAATTAAAGTTGGAACCGAAGCGGCTGTTTCGCACAATGTTTGGCCGCAGAGGGTGATGAGGAAGTGGCCTCTTGAACGGGCATCATTTCCGGGTCGGCAACGGCAGCCGAATAAAAGGAAATGTTGGCATAGCGGGGGTATAAGGTAAAGGATAAGCTCTGAAGCCAAAGACAGCATGATTCCTTAATCCGTGGGTCTTCGACCTGGAAAGGCGCTACTAAAATAGCGACGGGAACGACGGGGACGACGGGCAATCAAGTCGCTCGTCGTTGGATTGGACGCGAAAGGTTCATTGTAGGAGAGAAAGACTCCCCTCATGGAAGTCACGTTTTATTGGTATAAAATGATTTCTTATTCATTAATTTAAATCCTTTGAACAGCGTATTGTATATGTGATAAAGAGTTTTGTATTTCTCGTTTTAAATGTATTTTAAATTTTCGCATTTAATTTTTGTTTCTTTAGTCAGTTGATACCAAGAATTGACATAAGTAGTTGTTCCGTCTTTGCTGATCGAGCTTGATTCCTCAGTCGATCCTTCCCAGTCGGAAGGGAGTTGTACTGTTTCATATCCCCAAAAAAATTGCGTATTTCCACTGCTGGTCGTTTTCTTTTCACAATAATGTTTAAAACCTTGCGATCTTCCAGTTGCTAAATTTTGTATGCGATTTAAGAAAGAAAAATATTTAAAAATAATACGAGAACAAATGTATTAGTAGAACCGAAGTTTGACTTACGTGGAGCTGCCGATACCAATCCAATCAAGGCTACAAGAAGAAGACAATAAATGGCAATTTTACAAGTCATTTTCAGGATCTTTAAAAAAGAATTAAGTCGAGTTTTGAAGATTGAGCTGTACCGCTGCTAGAGACGACTCAACTTGGTCTGTGAAAATAATAATTCAAACGACACTTTTTATAGGAATGTTTGTGCCGAAGACTACTTAGGCTACCTGTATTCTGGTTCACCGAGTTACAAAAGAAATCTGACCCAAGTGCTCCAAACCCCCGTTAACTCCGCTCGAGATTTAGAATGTTATCCGATTTGTGTTTGCATTAAACCCCATTTCCTTATACGGTTCTGTAGGAAGTGACCGAATTACCAGCTGTTAAAACTTTACATAATTTTGCATATAATGGAAAACCAGGTGCTGGCGAAGTTGGAGTGTTTCGGTGATCGAATCGAGCTAAGTGGTTAGAAAGATATCTTTAGCAAATCTGCCGTTTTCGTTATAGACATCGACAGCATTTACTTAAGAACGAACGAACTGTAATTATATTCTCAAGACGTTCACGAATTGGGAATCTTTCTCTTCATTTCTCATATACTGATATACGCCTCAGTATGAATCAATTTATGAATTTTGGTAACCGGTTGGCAGACATAAATAGCTTCCTTCACTTATATTCCATAAAAATCGAAGCAAGAACATCGTAATGCTTGTATGGAATGTGTTATAGTGACGAAAATTTGCCAACTTGGCTAGTTAATTGTGTTTAAATTTACTAATGCGTGGATAACGTAAACAAGAATACTTTTGGAAGAATGTAATATATTATAAACAACTATTGCAACAAATATAAACCGCAAGAATATTTTTAAATTACAGATTAATGTCGTCGACGAGTAGCCGTGTATAAGGCGCACCATAAGCTGTAAGAGCGAATATAATTTAGGACAGAGAGCCCCACCCAAGCCACGACGAGGGTTAACGGAACTGCTCAAGTAGCGGGTTCTCAACTGTGATGAGCTCATTGAACCGTCCTTGATTATAATAATACAATTTGCATTCGTTATATTCAGGTTTAGTATGTTGCATGGGGTATTTTTTAAAACTTATTTATTTACCCCAAGAATGAATTTGCACATTACTGAAAATTAGTGCAGAGGGTGTGATGGAGATTGATATTCATGAGATGAATTAGTTTATTTTATTTTTTTTCAGAACAGCGTAGTATATATTTGATAAACAATTTTGTATTTTTCGATTTAAATCTATGAATTTAATAGCAGTCAATTTCTGATTCTTCAGTCAGTTGATACCAAGTTTTGGTATACGTCGTTACTCCGTCTTTGGTCGTGGTTGATTCTTTAGTCAATTGTTTCCATCCGGATGGGAGTTGGACTAATTCAGACCCCGCATCAAAATTCTTTGATCCGTTGGAAGTTATCTTTACACAATAATGTTTAAAACCTTGCGATCTTCCAGTTTCTAAATTTCGTAATTAAATTTAAGAAAGAAAATATGTAAAAATAATACGAGAATAAATACAGTAATCGATGAAATAATATATCTCTTTAACTTTTAACGACTTTTGACTTACGGGGAACTGCCGATACCAATCCAATCAAGGCTACAAGAAGAAGACAATAAATGGCAATTTTTTTGCACGTCATTTTCAGAAGCTTTTGCAATGAAGTAAGTCGAGCTTGGGAAATTGAGCTGTACCGCTGCTAAAGACGACTCAACTTGGTCTGTGAAATAATTTTGCAAACGGCACTTTTTATACGAATTTTTGTAATAAGGAGTGTACTCGCTTTTACCTGTTTTATGGTTCACCGAATTGAAAAAGAAATTTGATCTAATAGCTCAAATAAAAACGAGTCATCTTCTGGAGTTTAAATTTATGCGAAACCAGCATTGTAATACGGTATGTAACATATATTGAACCCCATTTCCGTATACGGCGCAGTAAGAAGTGACCGAGTTACCCAACTAATGCTGAAAAACATACGCTTTTCACAAGTTTGCATATAGTGGAAAACCAGGTGACAAAGTTGGAGAGTTTGTGTCGTCAAGCGAAGTATTACGGTAGTTGGAAAGCCATCTAATTATGAGAATTATTCTCCAGTTCCCCGTTACATCGACTTTCACGTACGAACAGATATTCCCGAGACGAAGTTGCGATTTTCGGATATTTCTCCAGATTTTTCATATTACTTATAGTATAAATCAATTGATGAATTTTGACAATCGTGGCAGGACTAAATAGTTTTTCTTCAATTATATGTTTTTATGCGTAAAAACAATAACGTAAAAACAGATAACGTAAAAACAATGGAACAATGTTATTTAAAATAAACAGTGTAACTAATAAGCCTAACCGCAATAATAATTTTTTTTAAAATACTGTTGGATATGTCGACGTACTGCCAGAGATAGCAGTATAGGTAAGCAGGTAAGCTGTATTTCAGCGGGAAAATTTGATTTGGATGTACTCCTGTTTTTCAACTAACATATGCAAAATTACGTAAAGTTTTAACAGCTGGTAATTCGGTCACTTCCTGCAAAACCGTAAAAGGAAATGGGGTTTAATGCATCTACACAATTCGCAATCAACATTCACAACTCTCGAGCGGAGTTAACGGGGGTTTGGAGCACTTGGGTCAGATTTCTTTTGTAACTCGGTGAACCAGAATACAGGTAAGTAGTCTTCAGCACAAACATTCCTATAAAAAGTGTCGTTTGAATATTATTTTCACAGACCAAGTTGAGTCGTCTCTTGCAGCGGTACAACTACTCAATCTTCAAAGCTCGACTTAATTCTTTTTTAAAGCTGCTGAAAATGACGTGCAAAATTGCCATTTATTGTCTCCTTCTGGTAGCCTTGATTTCATTGGTATCGGCAGCTCCACGTAAGTCAAACTTCGGTTCTACTAATACATTTGTTCTCGTATTATTTTTAAATATTTTTCTTTCTTAAATCGCATACAAAATTTAGCAACTGGAAGATCGCAAGGTTTTAAACATTATTGTGAAAAGAAAACGACCAGCAGTGGAAATACGCAATTTTTTTGGGGGTATGAAACAGTACAACTCCCTTCCGACTGGGAAGGATCGACTGAGGAATCAAGCTCGATCAGCAAAGACGGAACAACCACTCATGTCAATTCTTGGTATCAACTGACTAAAGAAACAAAAATTAAGTGCGAAAATTTAAAATACATTTAAAACGAGAAATACAAAACTCTTTTATCACATATATAATACGCTGTTCAAATGATTCAAATTAATGAATAAGAAATCGTTTTACCACCACATCATTCAACATGGTACCCGAGCAGAATTTTTCCTATGAATTTTGTAGAAAAAATGCATTTTTCGAATGGATTTACTGTTTGAAATCAATTTTGAAAATGTAAAAGAGACACGTGCAGTCTGCACTTGTTTACACTATTTTACAATAAAGTAACTATATAAATGTTCATTAAAAATGCGTTCGAAGATCCCATCAAAATCAGCAATTAATCTGTAAGGGAATACCGGCTACATGCATATTTATGACGCTTATGGCGATGTTTAAAGAGTATAATGATAACAGAAAAGCAAAAGAGATGTTTTACTCTGGGATTCTCAAATGTATTGTCATATTGCTTAAACTGAAACGTCATAAAATTCTTAAATGAGCAATGAAATGAGCAATTAAACACGAGATGTACTTGAGGAATCAATAACTGCTGAACACAGATGACCTGTAGACAAGAAAATGTTAGTGAGCATATAGCGAGCGATAAATCAATAATTTTTGTGGTGTAGTTACAACGTACTTGTACATAAACCGCTAATTTAGTTCAAAATTCAGGATGGCGTTGTACAGTTCTGCCATTCTGCTGTCTACAGCGAGTTGGGTTTTACGATCGGCTCTGTGCCCTTCTACCTCGTCTGGGACTTCGATTTGATTCAATTCTTTGTTTTTTAACTCGAACAAAAAGATGCGACGAGCGCTTTGGATGGTTCCTATTAGCTCATTGAAGTCCACTTTAGGTGCCTTATTGTTGATTTCCCGTATGATGTTAATAATAACTAATAAAAAAATATATAATCAATAACAAGTTATGTGAGGACTTGAGGGAAAAACTAACCTCCCATAACTGCAATCAGATTGGTCAGATGACCGAATCCTGGACGCCTGCCGTTTCCTCTTTTTTTCCATTGAATCTTTGAGCACAATGAATTGGTGAAGAGTTTGCTCATCAACATCTTCGATACTTGATCGCGAGATGACATGGTTTTCAAGATTTTTGAAAAAAAAGGCACATTATATTTAAAACAAATTGCATGGTAAGGTTAGAGTTAACATATAGGTGCTTTTATAAAATACAGTTACCATTGCAATCGATAGATCGTTGTTGGCTAAAGCCGAATCGAGATCTTCAATTTGGTTGTAGTGTTGAAGGGGCAGCTTCACATTAGATGTCACAAATTTTTCAAAGTGGTGGAAGTGCTCCAATATAACGTTCTCAAAAGTCAAATCGGCACTCTGCTGCCCGCTATTTCGTCGACCGCTACTTTTAAGTCGACTTGAAAAGGAGTTATCTGTAAATGAACAATATAATGATGAATCATGACCAGCGCTTTAATATAATGAAATATGACACGGTTACAACCTGCTCACGAAGGATAAAGAGATGTTTGATGTGGAATAAATGGGCGTCTAGGCTTGTTTTGTGTGTCATAATGTGTCACGCAGCATTTGCCAGTGAACATAAGCTGCCACTAGAACTTCCTTCGAATTCCTTTTAGCATGCACAGAGAGTTAGAGTAAATCCAAAACTTTCTCGACATCTTAAATTTTCAACTTTACCTGGAAAAGTTCTTGGAATGTCGAACGATCAACAGAACTTTAAAGTTTGGCACAGCAAGGCTCTTCTCAAAAGGGTTTTACCACATTTCGTGCTAATAGGCCAGTGAATCTGAAAAGAACAAAAAAAGTAAATCATAATGAGAATCTATCTGTAAAAGTTGCAGTACTACTAAGTTATGCACCAATGAATATTTTGGATCAACCTCCTCCGATAGTTCACTAAAGACCGGCTTCTGGAGGGAAAGTATTGTGCCAAAAAAAATCGGCAACAAGACCAAATTTAGACTGGAGCTAATAGTTAGCAATACCAGGATTCCACACCATCAACACACGTGAAATTCAATAGATCTCACATGGGAAGCAAAATGTGGCAGCCAGCGAGTAAACTAATATGAACAAACAATCCTAGAAGTTAAGATCCAAGAAAGAGGATGGGGGACAATCGAGGAGTATTCCTTTGGCTACCATGTTTTCAGTCAGAATCTAAACAAAGCACAAATGAAATAAATAAAATGCCGTAATAAACAGACAAATGAGCTTACATTTGACATACAATTATTATGTATTGGAGGAATACCAGCATAAAGCAATTAGATTGGGATGTTGCGTGCTCTGTGAAAAATATGTATTACATTAATGACAATATATAAATTAAGAAAGCATACCAATCTTCACCTTTTCTAGGCAGCACATTGGAATGTTTACAATGTGTCACTAACTCCATGATAAAATAGCTTGCCAACACTCTGTGTATGTATTCGAGTCAACACTTTGGTCCAGATCCTGATTTGACAGATAGCCAGTGCTGCCACTTCTGAAATAGCAAAGTCGTGCAGGGTTGCCTAAAAAGTCCCGAAAATCCGTTTTTTTTTTTGAAAAATCCTGCACTTTATCTTGCACGATTATCTTCAAAATCCCGCAAAATCTTGCAAAAAACAACAAAAACCCGCATAAATCTGACACCATCCGACATAATTTCCTAGTTATCCTAGTATATTTGAAGTCTTTTCTTGTCAGACAGATGACAGTAAAACATTATTCTGATACTGTTGACTGACAGTTAAAAGCTAACGACGGGAGACGGTGATGAAAGTTTTAAATTAAAATCTCGAGTTTCCAACGCTACCATTAGTTAATGGTGGCACTGGCTTTGACTTTTAGGCGCCTTTAACCATCCCTTCAGGAACTTCGATGAATGCGCTTGAAGCTTGTTTGTTTTTCAACCATTGCTGCGCCAATATAAGACTGGAGAGGGACACATTGCGCTGAGAAACGGTCGGAGAAAGACAGTAAAGTAGTTTTGTCTGGGAAAATACGCGATAAAGCATTCTTAGTTTGCATTTTTGAAATCTATATGCTGTACATGTTTTACAAAGACGAGAGGCATAAGGTGCATCTGCATTTCTGTAGTTAATGCCACTACCAAAGTAGAGTTAGTAAGATAATCATATGTATCAGTGTAGTGGTTAGCGCACAGCGTGTCTGTTCTTAAAGTCTAAGGTTCAACCCCAGTCTCAGACATAATTTTATCGTCGAACAACGTTGAACAACCTGCTAGTCTAACAACAATCGGCGGTTGCGAAGGTTACTACGCTTACTTCGTAAGAAGCGTTCCTCAACTTATAAGTAGCTAAGTAGCCCTCTTTTGAACGAGTGTATGTTAATATCTTAAAGTATTTATTACCACATTTGCCATTAAACTTTCCAAATTTTATTCGTCTTTTTCACATCAAGAAAAACGCGAAAATGAACGGTTTCCCAACAGTTAAAATATTCATTTTTTTACTATTTTTCCAAACGCAATGGTTCTTGGACAGAAAGATTCTGCTCGGGTATAACAGATTATTATTGTCGCCACACAGCAGTAAAACTCGTTATTGCGGTTATTACTTATTACACGCTGATTCCTTAATATAAATCAATTTATTAATTTTGGCAATTGCGGAATAAATAGTTTTGTTGAATTATATTTCATAAAAATCTAAGCAGGAGTATCTCGCAATGCTTATTATAAAAAAATCTGCTAGCGAAAAAAATTGCCAACCTGCTGGCGAGTTGTGATTAAATTTACTAATTCGTAGATCGTAGATCGTCAGTAAAAATGGAAAAATGTTATTTAAAACAAACAGTAAAACTCATTGGCCTAATAACCGCATTAATGATTTGAAATTACTACTAAGTGTCGACGTACTGCCATAGAAAGTGGTTTATTACGTAAGCTGTATGTAAGCGAATTTGATTTAGGACAGAAGCATTTAGCCCCGTCCGAGCCACGGCGAAAGTTGACGGAAGCGGTTTGTCAGGTGGGTGCGTCCGTGTCGTTGAACTGTGCTCGGAACTGTGCTTGATTACTAATAATGATAACAACAACAACAACAACTTGATCAACTCCATCATTTTCAGGTTATTAAATATTTTGTTTGGTTTATTTTGTTTTAGTTCTGAGTTCTAGACTGAAGAATGAATTTTAATTGATTTAAAAGTTAATTAAGATTACTGCGAGAGTGAAAAGTGATGAGACTGATATTCTGTTACATGTGGTAAAACGATTTATTCATTACTTGGATAAGTAAATATTTCTCAGAACAGTGTAACGTAAAACAATTTTGTATTTTTTTAATCTAAAAATTTAGCACAGACTGCCTCCAGGAGACTTTTGATTCAGTTGATACCAATTTTGAGTATACGTAGTTATTCCGCTATCATCGATCGAGCTTGCAGCTGTAGTCGATTCTCTCCACCTGGACGGGAGTCGAATTAATTCTCCATCAGTCCACCATCTTGACTTCGTTGATCCACCAGGGAATGTTTTCTTTTCACAATAATGTCTATAACCGTACTCCGATCTTCCAGATTCTAATAAAATTTGTATGTCATTTAAAATTAATACGAGAAAAAATAGTAACCGATGTTAACATCATATATCTCTTAAATTTTTTACTTACGTGGAGCTGCCGATACCAAGCCAATCAAGGCGACAAGAAGAAGACAATAAATGGCAATTTTACAAGTCATTTTCAGTATAAGTTTTAGAAAGAATTGAGTCGAGCTTTGAAGATTGAGCTGTACCGCTGCTAGAGACGACTCGACTTGGTCTGTGAAATAATTTGTGCAATCGACACTTTATATAGGACTTTCTGAGGGAGTGTTTTCCATTTTTTGTATCCTTTTTTGGAAACACAGAGTTTGAAAAGAGATCTGATTGAAGCGCCCAAACCAAAACACGTTTTTCCTAGGAGCTCAAATAAGGCAACGGGGAAAAAGAGATTGATGTGACGAACGAACAACTCTGGAAAAACCCAATTCCGTGTATAGTGTTGGCCGGCAACAGCACAGCTGCGGAAAATACGCTTTTAATGTATATCCTGCTAAACAAAGTGAAAAGATCGAGAGACTGCGTCAAGTAGGCCTAGTTAGAAAGCTACTTGGTTACTTGATTAAAATTAGCAGTTATCTGCAATTTGCCGTCATCGAGATTCGCAAGCGGGAAATTCCCAGACTTTTGCGTGCATTGATGGTTTTTTTGCGATCGGTGACAACGCTTCAATAAAATCTCAATAAAATATCGAAATAATTTTATTAATTGACTCTATAATAATGTGTTTCTATTATTCCTTGCTAGAAATATTTAAATTCGTGTGAAAATTATTTTAAATTGTGTGAAAAAAAGTGCGGAGATAAGTATCTCCAAGTAAAATACTTATTATGTTTGTTTAAAAAATGTTTTAAATTTTATGTGTTTCTATTATTCCTTGATAGAACTATTTAAATTCACGTGGCAAATATTTTAAATTTGTGAAGTGTCATGTCACTCATGTGTGATGTAGTTTTAAAAATGTTTTTCATTTTTTAAGCAAAATTAGATAAATTGTGTAGACCCAAAATTCAAATGTTTTGTAAGATTTTTATATTTTTCGCTCTTTTAGTGTACACAGTTGAATCATGAATTATCAATCAGTTATCAAAAAATTAATCATTTTGTTTTGTTTTTAGTCAAATTTTAGTTGAATCAGCAGAGTGATCCTGATCCTCCAGCACCACGAGCAGGAGCCGATTGATCCAGTTGATACCAACTATATTTCATCGAAAATTTCCCATCGCCAGGGACCGAGCTGGCAGCTGACCCAATATTTCTCCATCCGGACGGGAGTCGGATTTTATTACCAGAAATCGACCAGTTTGACTTTCGCGATCCATCGTAATACGTTGTCTCTACACACTCAACTTCATATCCGTACTCAACTCCGTTCTCTAGAAATGAATGGAATAAATGTTTCAGAATGAGTACCCGACTACCCGGGCAATAAAATATAAGAACAAATAGAAACTATAAATGCCAATACACAGTTGTTTAATTTGACTTACGTGGAGCTGCCGATACCAATCCAATCAAGACTACAAGAAGAAGACAATAAATGGCAATTTTGCACGTCATTTTTAGTAGTTTTTACAATGAAGTAAATCGAGCTTTGAAAATTAATTTGTTATGTTGCTTGCTTTTACCAGCAGCTCAACTTGGTGTGAAATAGAATTTTGCAAACGGACTTTATATAGGACTTTTTGGAGGAGGGTCTTACCTGCCTTGGAGGCATCGAGTCAAGAAACCTGATCCTCTTAGTCATAATAATATGTTAACAATGCTGGGTTTTTCCAAATTCAGCAATGAGCCAAATGCTGCATAAAGATTCGCCTTGTTCCATTTATGGTGTGAGAATTGATTTTATTGGCTAATTGCTGGAAAATACGCTTCTCCTATCCTGCCAAAAAATATAGGGGCAATTAAGGATTGAGAGAATCTTCGTATTTATAAGTAGGTTAGGTTAGTTGAAAATACTTGCAGTTGAATCAAGTTGTCTCCAAGCGGACGGGAGTTCTATTTTTTCTCGTTCTATTTTACTCGCCATTTTCAGTACTTTGTTGCAATGAAGTGAATTTTGAAAATTAATTTTTACGTTCATGCTTGTACCAGCACAACTTTTTGTCTGAAATATAATTTTTCAAACGGCAACTTTTTTGAGAGGAGTGTCGTCTTACCTGCCTTGGAGGCATGGAGTCAAGTAATCAACGACTTTTATTTCTCTGTATTGATTTCTTTCGTTTCAATTTTAATTAATTTCTGTGATTGTTTTTCCATCAATTAAATTTCGTAAAAATCGTAAGAGAGTTTGGAAATCTGCCAGCGAGACCAACTGCGATCGCACGGGAATTGATATCTGTGAAGAAATGCGATAGGTGTTTTTTAAATTTATTTATTCCTGGATAATAACGTCAATAAAAGTACAAAAAGATTAAAAAGATCTAAAATACCGTGATTATGACTTCAATTAATTCCGGCTGGCATCGTATACTACCACCACTGCTATATAGGGCTCTTTCACATCTGTTTTATTTAGCCGATTTATCTGGCAACGCAGCATGGTTCGAGACTTTTGTAGGGCAAAAACGGGGAGAAGAGGGAGAATGGGAGGACGCCCCATTCCTCCCATTCTCCCTCTTCTCCCCGTTTTTGCCCTACAAAAGTCTCGAACCATGCTGCGTTGCCAGATAAATTGGCTAAATAAAACAGATGTGAAAGAGCCCCATATAGAATGCGCAGTAAGCGGTAAGTCAGCGAACAATACATGCAATTTAAAACATGGATTTATGAATACTGTACATTTTTTTTTTCTCTCACACGAAAGACTGTATTGATATTAATAGATCCGCATTCCGGAAAAAAAGAGACAAGAATAAAACTTTATGGGTGAAAATTAAAAACGATATGAATCCTTCTCCATTATAGATGAACTAATCTTTTACCTACGGTAGTGGATTAAAAAGTTTAAACATTCTTTGCAGTAACGTCACAAGTTTCTAATTCTTCCAGAAAAAGATTTGCAAATGTATTATTATTGTATCAAAAAAATTTTTTATTTTTTTAAATTGATGAGTTTAATTGTCTGCCGGTATTTTTGCAAGTTTATTTTAAAATTCCTAATCAGATCCAGATAAATTTCAGGGAGCCTGTTCTTCGGCGGCCCGGCTTCTCATCAAACTGATTTGCACCTGGTCGTTGAACTGATCCATCTTGTGGCCGTATTCCCTCATCTGTCGCCGGAACATTTCCATGTTCTCAATGTTGACCAAACAGTCGGCCAGCTCCCGTTTCATGTCATCCAGCGAATGCTCCAGCAATTGGCGGCTCTGGAAGACTTCCGGGGCGGATTTTCGCCCGCGTCCGTTCATCCCGCCCAACATGGTGAAAAACTTGTAGAAATTCTCTTGGCTCATCTTCCAAAATCGCTCGTCGAACGACAATTCATCCTCGTCGTCTCCATGCTGTTCGTTGTTGGCGTAGATGACGGAATTGTTGAATTTGCTGTAGCTGATTCCGGCCGACGGGAAGGTCACGGGGAAATTGGCGGCCAGACAGGCGTCGACGACGGGCGGCTGGGAGTTGTCGGCGAACGTCACCAACAGTCTCATGTTCTCCTTGACGTCCTTGCCGAAAACGGAGTAGACGGAATCGATGGCGTAGCGCTGGGTGGCCGTCAATCGGCTGTCGCCGGAAGCGGCCACAAAACAGGCGGCGTGAATCTGGTCGATCCGGTTCTTGTTCTGCGTCAGGAATTGTTGAATGTTGCGCGTGATCTCCTTGTCCCTCTTGGCTCCTTTCGATCCTCCGTATCCTGGGGTGTCGATGATCGTGATGGAATACGGAACGGTCATCCCTTCCTGGTGGCGGATGGTGTAGGCCGTCACGGAAGTCGTTTGACTGGCGTTGATGGTGTGGCTGGAATTGTCATCGCGGACGCACTTGAAGCGGAAGGAATCCTTCCATTTGACTCCCAGGATGTAGTTGACCATTGCGTCGATGAGGGTACTCTTACCACTTCCGGTCGATCCCATCAAGATGATGACTTTGTGATCGCGGTGGTCGTCGGATGGCGAAATAACGGCGTCCGCACGGCCGATGTTGAACCACCGGAAGTCGTCGCTGCTCAAAACTTCCTTGGCGTTGAGCTGGTAAACGTTGGGATGACCCTGTTTGATTTGTTTGGCGCAATGATTGCTCTTAAATATCTCGGCCAGTCGTTTGGGTTTCTTCTCCGTGATGATGGCGGTGCTGCTGGTACTGCTGTCGTCGTCGCCGGATAAACTTTCCAGCGCTTTGACGACGCTCCCGATGTCGATGTAAGGCACGCTTTTCGAATCCTTTCATATATTGAAATGATGACCGGATGACGCATGAAATGGAAATGATTAATTTATTAATTTGCATAATGCGAATATTCGCTGGATATAATTACTTTTTCCATATTAGTGTGCTTGTTGTTACGTACGGCCTTGGATACCAGAATTGTTAGGGTGGTGGCGCACAACAACGCCAAGAGGCTGACAGCCATCAAGGCCCATTGCAAAATCAGCAGGTTAGTCGGATAACCTGTCGTGATGGACATTTTAAAAAACAAATGAAATGAAATGTTGTACCAAAAAAATTATCATATCAAGGTATTTAGATTTCTTTTGAAACATTTTATCCAGTGGAAAGGTAAATATAATTATCTTCGTGAATTAGAAAATGACCAAATCTTATGACCTACATCTTCTTCTGGAATTGAGGCTACAGAAATTATGGAATTCGACTAATGTCGGGATGCCAGACAGTGCCGCTGCGACGATGGATGCGGCGATGGATAGAATCGACATTACCAGTGTCGCCACTAATCTAAAAATTTATTCAAATTAATTCGCATATGGTATTTAGGGCATCTTCACATTTTGATTTGACTTTCTACTCAACTCACAGTGATCTAGTCCGATTGCGGGAGGCACTTATGCCCAAACTTCCACTAATGATGTACAGACTTCCAGCCCAGATTCCGTGGCAGATTGCATCGTAAAGAACAAACGATCGCATAAGCAATGCAGCTACCTTTAATTGTTGAAGAAAAAAATTTAAATGATTTCCGTTTTTATTATTGAAAATTAATTACGTAAACATTTATTTAATAGAGATCGTTTTGACTTACTTGAATGACGATGGAGAAGATTCCCAAGATGATGCAAATGGCTGAAATCGCTCTGATGGCAGCCGCCTTCATTTCTGGACAATTGAATCGACTAAATAAATTTTGGCTTTCATTATTGATGGAAATAATAGCAATAGAATGGGTTGATCTTATATAATGTCATAAAATGTTTATTGGTCGGATTTATGCACCTGATGTGAAACAGTGAAAGCGGCTTTTACGACAGCACCGACTGCCCTTAAATTAACATCGAACACGTTATATCGGATAATAACTGCAAGCTATTTTACCCGTTGCTATCCTCCAAGGTTGTACGCATGATCCGAATTTAAATCGAAAGAGAACAAACCAAAAAGAAATTCGCCCTCCTTTATTGGTTATAAACAAAAATACTTTCTTTTATTCCTCCCTGCTTCTACCTTGTTCATTTATTTTCGGTTATAGCTCGCTGACAAATCAAAAACTCAACTGACCGCCACCCTATTTTTTTCGGCTGCTCTTACTTGCACTTTTCGTGATCTTTTGGGGCGATGTTATCAGTTTAGAAACCAGCTAGCGCATATATACTGATAACTGCGGGAATTGCAATGCACGAAATGCTTTTAGGGGAGAACCTTGGGAAATTTCGTTCCAATAAAAATTGCTGATTGTAATCACCGTTATTATTGGATTGAGGTGACAAAGCAAGTTTTGTGGCGCTCCAAAAAATTACGGAATAAATTTAAAATCACGGGGAACACCTTAAATCCAATTTGTGCAACACTGCCACTTTGGGGACCGCCACATTTTCAACTTTTACTTCAATTTCACTTGTTATCTTCAAAGGCATTAATTGCACAGCGGGATAATATTTTTGTTTTAAATCGAGAGTTGTTTTAAACGCCGTCCGTAATTTATTCCAATGGTATTCCTCCAGCGCACGTAACAAGTTCACAATTTCTTTTTCACTCTTCAGCAACACAGGGGCGGTTTTGTTTCTAGCAACATCTACATTATTATGCCACTATACTATAGATATGTGTAACTATTAATTTAAATGAAATAACGGAGACATATATCCCAGCTGGTAACCACAGGTAAACCAATTCGCAAAATACACTTTAGCTTAAACATCTCCGTGATGGGAGCCTGATTAGAGTTAGCTAGCTACAGCACATCGCATTAGATAACCAACTGCCACGGTATTGCATGGTGCAGAAAACAAACCATTTTTCCCAAAAAATTAAATCCAGAATGAATTTACCGGTAATAGTTTTCAGCGATCGAAAGTAGAGCTTTAAGCGAAATCCAAAGTGTGTCAAACTGTCTCAACGGAGCATTACTACATGTCTTCGTTCGACTTGGACTGGGTAAGAGTCTTTTCAAGGGACTCCTATATATAAGGTGGATTCAGGAAATGCTTACCTACTACCAATACACCCCCCGCACTCTCGTACACACAACAGCAAATGACGAAAGTACACACACAACAATGGTACATGTGAAAGTTATAAGAACTCGGTATAACCTTGCGTGAAATCGATCTACGAATGTATCATGGACTCGGGAGAAGAAAAAAGAAAAACAACGAAAATAAACGTGTCAAAGTGAATGTGAATGTCAGGACAGAATAACCGTCAGCCGAAAACCGGTTTTTATATATACACCTTTACCTTATTGCACAATATATACGCTGGAGGGTGGAGTTCATTGCTGGAATCAAATCCTAAAGCGTATCTAATAGTTTTTTCCAGAGTTCTGGCTTACTCACCTTGCTCTAATATCGCTTCAGTCGAACTGGGGATATGTACGTTAGACGAAAGTCGTAGGCAGACCTTTCTCTCTCGTAGACGGAATCCGCCGGCCCACCAAACGGCCGCCATTCCATATAGTAATTTAGTTATAGCGGCTTAGAATTTCATTTTTTAATACTGAGTTTAGTTCTTCTTTTATTGGGCGTTATCGTAAGGAACTGGTTACGATAGAGGCACAAAAAAATCCGATGAGAAATGGACCTCCACGAAAGGTACTAATATATTCTATAATTGCACGGATAGAATGAGATAAAAGAATGATATTTAATTATCCCCTTAGGGCGATTTTAAATGAATAACTTGATTCAAGTGACAACAGTCTATTCGTGCAGTGGAAATTAAACGAAACCGTCCTGATATTGCTGTGCGCGGCGCTCTGACCTCAGGCAAGACCTGTTTTCACCTGAGTATTGGTCGGTACATATGTGTCGAATGTTTTCGTGGTAGACGTATGTGTCTTTTTATGGTTTTCGATTAAACTGGAATTGAATTTTAACGGAATTTAGTTTCCAGTTCTAAAAACCATTTTCGGCCAATTCATTCAGTTTTTTAAGTAGTACCAAACTGTTTTCTATTTTTGCATGGCAATGAATTTCTAAATACTCTCAGCGGTGGCACGGATAGCGCTTAAGTATTTCCAGCACGAAATTACTAACCAAAATAATTTGATTCTGGTGGTCAGAATCAGATTACTTCTGCTGCGGATAATAACCGGCCCTCGAATCATTTACTCTTTTGTTCTCTTACACAAGGTTTTATTTAATGTATAGTGGGGAAATACCTTGACTTAATGTTTTTTTAAGGAGTTGAAGCTAAAAACAATCTTTCAAACTTTATAATAAATTTGATTGTCGATGTGGTGATCTTGAGACATATTAAATCGGGGAATTTCCAGCAACTTCAATGTCAGTCAATCCTATGCTTGTTGGCGTACGTTTTGATTCAAGGTTATTAGCAAGAACGCTTTCACTGACAAAAAAGGTATATAATTCAAACACACGTCGGCACCGCTTATAGGTAGACGTTGTTCGCTATATCTAGCGAAATCGGTGGTATTGCTACAACAGCGCACACGATTATATCGAGTCTAATTATTTCCGCGTGCATTTTCGTGATTTTTCAGCAATTACCTGCGCTAATTTGTGCTGCATTATTTGTGTCATAGGAAACCGGATGCGTCTCTCGTTGTATCCTTATTTTCATTCAAATAATATTGGCTGGATAATTTCAATTTAATTTAGTTAGTCTGCAGGCTATCTTTTCTATAAAATTCATGGCAATCAACTATTTTGGGATTGCCAAATAATTTTATAAAAAAGGAATAAGTCAACGCATGAATTATAAGTTTTTATAACAAGAGAATTAATGTTACAAAAGAACCTTGACAGAAATCTCCGTAACCCTTGCGGCGGCTTATCAGCGAGAAATATTTGAAAAAAAGAAAAATTAAAAGATGACGATATCACGCAAGTAAAATCAATTATGGATGACTCATCAAACCCACGAAATACTCAAAAATTGGTTGACTGGAGGAGCTGACAAGAAATGAATTTACTCGACAAGTCGTAAAAGAATTCGTAACTGATAAACAAAAATGAAACTTAATAATTGCAGCTCAGTCGACTACAAGAAGATAATAATCTGTACCCATGATGTCCTGATCCTTTTGGTATTTCAAGACCCGACGACCAAAGAAAAGTCAAGAAATGTCCACAAATAATCGATAGCAGCAGAACCCTGAAACGAGTTACAAGTTACAACTCGTTCTTTTTCTTTCGAAATATTAGTACACTTGTTGGAAAACAAACGTCCTCGGATGCCAGTTCTACCAGTATATATAAGGCTGGAGCGATATCGTGACGGACGCAACACGAGTGTCTGGGTAGGTAGACGTCATCAGCGAATAAAATTGACAAGGCCACAGTCACCACGCCCTTTTTCTTTGCAACGTTACATTTTCGCTTATACGACGATAAGAAATTCCGACCCACTATTGGCAAGTGAATGATAATCATGATTTTGTTTTTGTTGTAATTCGAAATTCCTGGTTGGCGGCAAACAAAAGAAAGAAAGAAGTCTTGTGTGAAAGCTAAACTTTCAAAAAATCAATTAGCTATAAGATACAATACATTCATATCCTGACTCGGATTCATTAGCGCACTCATTTTGTAGACTTAATAATAATAAATTAATAGCGAGAAAACATCGTTGACTGTCGTTGCGTTACTGCTCTAAAAGATAGCTGAGATAAATATTTAAAAATATAAAATGACATGACCATTATGTATTCATTTCTTAGATGGGACAAAAAAAAACTGGATGATTAGATTGATTCATTATTAAAAATCCCTTTTTGAAAAGGCAAAAACATTTGTCTGAATTAGCTGTCATAAAATCAACGAAATATTTTTCATAGCTGCAGTTACGACGAGCCATCTATTTCCATGGAATCCAACTTTCAAAAAAAGATACGACATAGTTTTTTTTCTTCTTTGTTTGTTTGTTGCTTTGCTCGGTTTCCTCTTCAGAAGAGAATCCGTTTTCATTCCCTATTAAAGAATACGTTACAATCACTTTCGGTTCACAGGCTTGATTGCTTTCTCTATCCAACATAAAAAGAGTAGTCGACTAACCTTTTGATGTCACGTCGGGTTTCTTACCATCTTCAGCATCTTTCTTTTGGCAAGGCATGGGAGCTTTCTCACTTGATTTATAATAGTTTTCAGGCTCACCTGAAGGATGTCTAACTTGACGTCCAGAATTGGAGTAGAAAGAAGCACGACCAACTCCTCCGTCGGCCTTGGTTTCTTCCGTTTTATTCCTTTGGCTGCTGGCGGGTGTAGTCGATGCAGCGACTTTATTGTTGGTTCCACTCATCCCGCTTTGACAGTGAAGACCGGTTGCGCTTCCGCTTCCACTGGCAGATGTTCCGGTCGAAGGAATGTTAGACGAGCCGGAATAGTTTTGAGCTGATCTTGATGACGTTTCTCCTCTTCCAGAATGATCCGATTCACCGGAGCTGTCAGTGGGATCCATGCTCAACAGATAGCCACGACCACGGCCGCAAGATCCCACGTTAACTTTTTCTTGTTGGACGGGATTCTCTTGCCATTTGGATGTGATATCACGACCACTGCCATGTCCACGACCAGCTCCTCCGCCTTCCTTGGTTTCTTCCGTTCTCTTTTGGCTGCTGGCGGATGTAGTCGATGCAGAGACGTGACTGTTGGTTCCACTCATCTTGCTTTGATAGCGAGAATCGGTTCCGCTTCCTCCGGCTGGCGGAATTTTAGACAATCCGGAATAGTTTTGAGACTCTGATCTCGATGACGTTTCTCCTCTTCCGGAATTAGTCGATTCACCGGGACTACCAGTAGAACTCATCGCCAACAGACGACCACGGCCGCAAGATCCCGCGTTGACTTTTCCTGGCTGGGCGGTGGGAGTCACGGGACACTTATCCTTCTTTGCTGCTGGTACTGCTGGAAAAGCTAGACTTTGTTGCAGCTCCGTCAATGTTTGCAAACGAGTCAAGTAACCGGGCTTTTGTTCCTCGAGCACCCGGCTCCTCATTAAACTAAGGTACTCTGCTGGACTTAATGCGTTTGAACGGAGGGCAGTCGAATCCAGTGATTTGGCATTGGCACCCACTTGTTCCAGTAGACTCAACACTTTGCCTTTAGCCATGTTTAAATCGTCTAAACAGCTCGCCATGATGTCTTCCGTCTTCAATTTTCTGTTGTGATTCGATTCGTATTCAGCCTTCATATCCAGTAGTGTGGTTGTAACCTTTGCTGTGGTCTTCAACAAGGAGAAATTTTGATAAACGTGGGCAGATGGCGGGCAGTAGCAGTTCCTGTCCGTACACATTTTCCTTTCAAAATTAATGATTTTAGCAGGTTTCTCGCAAGTTTTCTTGCACTGTTTGCAGTTGTAAGCCGAAAATCCCTTGTCGCATTTCACTTCCACGTTACGCACTTCTGTTTTTTCCAAGACAAAATTTTTATTGGCTTCAATTTTGTTATCACATTCTCGCAATTTTCGGTGGATCTCCTCCATGCCTTCAATGGTTGAAAGAGCTCCTTCTAACTCCGTTTCAATGTCTTTGAGTGACTGTTCCAATTGCTGCCGTCGTTGGATAACTTCCCGAGTAGATTTCAGATTTCGGCCGTTCATTTCTTCCAGCATCGTAAAAAATTTGTAGAAATTCTCCTGGCCCATATCCCAGAAAAGCTCGTCGAAACAGAAATCTCCTTGATTTTGGTTGGAAGCATACAGAACCGAACTATTAAATTTACTGAACGTGATTCCGGCCGACGCGGATGTCACGGGGAAATTGGCAGCCAGGCAGGCCTCGACGACGGGAGGATCAGCATTGTCGGCGAACGTCACCAACAGTCTCATGTTCTCCTTGACGTCCTTGCCAAAAATGGAAAGAACAGAGTCGATGATGTAACGCTGGGTGGCCGTCAGTCGGCTGTCGCCGGAAGCGGCCACAAAACAGGCGGCGTGAATCTGGTCGACCCTATTCTCCTGTTGAGTTAGAAATTGATGAATGTTGCGCGTGATTAGTCTGTCTCTGACCATTCCTCTCGTGTCTCCGTATCCTGGCGTATCGATGATCGTGATCGAATACGGAACGGCCATCCCGTCGTGGTGGCGAAGAGTGTAGGCCGACACCGAACTCGTTTGGCTAATCGCCTGATTCCTGGCGGTCGTTTCGTCTTCCCGGACACATTTGAAGCGGAACGGATCGTTCCATTTGACGCCGAGGATGTAGTTGACCATTCCGTTGATGAGCGTACTCTTGCCGCATCCGGTGGCGCCCATCAAGATGATTATTTTGTGCTCACGATGAACTTCTGGTGTAGCAGAGGCGTCATGGTGGTCGATGTCGAACCAGCGGAAGTCTTCACTGACCGATATCTCCTTTGCATTCAGCAGGTAAACATTCGGTTGGCCTTGCTTAATTAATTTGGCGTACTGATTGGTCTCTTGCGCAAACATTTCAGCTACTCTTCCAATTTTAGCTGAGGTTGTGCTGTCAGCTTCCTTGGGGAAATTTTGCTCTTGATTTTGAACTTCAATCTGTTGACGATCAAGGTCTTGCTGATGGATGGCGGATGCTTGCTGAATATGCTGATGGATTGGTGGGCTTTCTTGCACCGAAGGAGCTGGTTCGAATGTTGAAATTGCCTCTGATAAAGTGTCAAATCCTGTCGCACGCAATGTTTCTGTGGAATTCCCAAAGTGAGTTGTTACAGGTGAAAACTGGTGAAGCTTCTTTGTTGTCTGGCTCTTCTCTTTGGCTTCACTTTGCTCTAATACGTCCTTCTCAGTCTGCTTGGGGATTACGGATGCTTGATGACGGGATGCCAAATTTTCTTGCGCTGGAGTAGCTGATTTCATGCTTGGAGTCGCCTTCTCTAAGCGAGCAGCTACAGGTAAATTTGGCTTCTTCGTTGGCTGGCCCTTCTCTGTGATTAAACTTTTCGCTTTTACGTTCTGTTCAATCTGAACATCAGCAGCAGGTTCTTGTTTTTGAGCTTGCTTCATAGAATCGTGTTCTTTCGTCAATTCAAACGACTTTTTTCTTACGTTAGCGGGAAGCGGAATCGACGGGGTACAAGTGACACGCTCAGATTTGGTGTGGCCGCCCAATTCAGAATATTTATTCTGGGTCTGCTGATCATCTCTTGGAGTAGACGGGATTGCCATCACAGGTTCTTTCCTATCGACATCTTTTAGGGCAGGGCAGTCTTCTTCAATAGACGGATGAGCGCTCTTAATCGGACCGGGTTGTTTGACACTCCGCGCCCGCAGCTGCTGATGGTTGTACACTGTTGGTACAATAAGAGAAGTTTTAACAGGAGGAAATAAAGTTGAATTTGATGAAGGAATAGGAAGCTTGTCTTCTTGACTGTTGATCGAAGGCTGGATTGGTCTATCCGGCAACTCGGTTGCAGCAACTTTGGGATGGTCTCCCACAGAATGCGCAACAGTTATTACTTTTCCATCGATCATGGACGAAGAGAATGGTACCAGTCCTATCTGGTAGCTGTTGCCCAGCGACGTACATGTAGTATTAAGTTCTTCAAAATATTTAAGTTTTTTGACAATGTGTTCAATCCGGTGTTTCCCTTCAGTCGCAATCCAGAAAACGGGAATTTTAAAAGATTCACAATTCCCCAGTAATTTTGCCAGGCGGTCAATCAGCGGATCTTGGACATAGTCCATTTTCAAGATTAAAACTCTGGTGCGTTCCTGTTTACCTGAAAATACACTACTCTCGATTTCTTCTAATTGAGACATGGGCAACGTGTTGCCTGACAGAATTGAGCACATAATCTCCACTTCTTTGCGACGATGTATCAACCAATCTGTCATTTCGGTCAGCAGACTCGCAATAGGTTCCATTTCGACTAACATTTGCTGCGGAATCTTCGCGAAACGTTGCGAGTGGAAATTTTCAATTTCTATCCGGAGCGGAGTCAGTAGATCGATAAACTGACACATTGCCTTCTCCAGTGGAGGGACACGATCGATGGACGGGTATTTTGAAATGACGTTACTCTCCTTTACGATCGTCTTCAACATGGCGAGTTGTCTTTCCATATCAAAGTCGACATCCTTCATCTTGTCTGACAAAAACCGAGCTTCAATTTGTGCCGGAATACATTGCAAGATAATCTCGATTGGCTGCCACTTTTCTTCATTGGTAGAATTGATGACATCTCTCAGAAGTTTACACGAGTCTTCAAAGGTCGTCTTCCTGACGTTGCCGGCGTTGATGCTGGAGAAAATGGTGCATCGAATTGAAGCTAATTCGACCGGCTGCTTCTCGAGAAACCTATTTGGAACGATGTTTTCGAAGTAGGCTTTGGCTGCCAAATAAATGTTTCCTTCGGCGCTGGCTTTAGACTCGCATTGCAAATCGAGAGGTCGTCGCATCGAAACAATCAATTCGGCCCCGTAGAAGACCCTTTCGACCACATGTGTGGCCTTGCCACCGGTAGCTAGCTGATAGTCTCGCAAAATTTGCCGGTCAAAATACTGTTGATTGAGGCCCTCAGTTCGCCTGATGATGCGGAAGATGACGTCAACTTGTGCCATGTTGGCTTCTACTTGCGTAGGTTTTAGGTAATCGGCAAACCAGAGTTTCTCGAAGCCCAAGGATCCTCCTTCAATGCTTTGATCCAGGTGGGAATTGATGCCTAGCATGTGGCGTTTTAATTTGTCAAGGAATTTGTCCGGTTGCTGGAAGAGGAACGAGCGCTCCACGTCACAAGTAAGATTGATGTCTACATTTTGCCTAAGTACTCGGATTGAACCTGTTGATTGAAATAAATAACATGTACATTACATTAAATGCATAGGTAGGAGGCCTAATCACTATTCATAGTTCGTCATTCTTAAACAAAAAAAAAACAGCGAGTAAAATTATCTATTGGAATCTTAAAAATGTGCTAGCAGGTACTAGGATATATATGCAGTGAAATCAATTCACAATTCATTTTGCTGTGGACAACATATTAATTCTTAATAAACTACAAATGATACTCGTATCAATGAAAAATTTGACTGCTACTAAACTTTTATCCAGCAAAACTAGACTTCAATTTTATACCTGGCAAAATACTGTCGTTGAAATAGTTGTAAAAGTCCCCGACTTGGACGGCGCGGCCCAGAGAGTATAATCGAATGGGCTCCATCCTCTCTCAACTATAAAAAAATAACGAAATCAATAACTAAACATTTCTTATGTAAAATATGACCTGTCAGTTGGACCACATAATCCTTTGACATTTCTTTTATAAATACAAGTACATGTTAGACTTGTCCAAAATTCACGCACGAACTTTTCATTCAGGATTGTGATACATATATATTTAAAAAAAATTATAATTACCGTCTTGAGACGAAAGAAATCAGAAAGGTTCACTGCCGATATTTTGACTGATTGGAGCTCTGAAAAATGCGTCTTTAACTTGACCCTCACTGAGCACCAACTGGCGTCAACAAAACGACGAAAATAAAAACGAGAAACTTTTTAAAATAAAAAATGAGTCAATACACAACAATATTCAAATTACCAAGACGACGCCAGAAAGCCAACACGTTCAACCAAAATTTAAGAGCTCTGATATAGTGCACACTCAAATGACTCAAAGTCTGTCTCCACACTGAGCCCAACTGAAATAAATCACGTGGAAACAACAATCGAACAATAACGTGAGAAACTGCGTTGTATGTTGTTTTGTCGACCAAAACGTTATTCAACTGCTGTTCGGATTTCGCATGATGGAAAATTTTACAGAACATATCCCCCCTCCTCCAAGAAATCAACTCGAAACCGAACACGTGGGAAAGGAGAGGATGAGAAACCAGAAGCTCAAACCGCAATAAAGAAAAATAGGAGGGGGGGCGAGAAAAAAAACTGTTTGAAAACCAAAATTTTGATTTCCAACAAGTTCGAACAAGACCCAAGATGGAGGGCGGAGCTTCTTTTCAGAAATGACGTGATTGGCCAAAGCCATCAAATCCAAAATTCTCCCTCGGCAACAGATTTTGAACGTTTGGTTTACACACACTCAGACACTCAACAGTTGATAACCACCGATCGACCGTAACGTACGTTATAATTCAAAGGCTGTTTAATAATTGATTAATTGTCTACTTTTATAATCTATCAGAAAGTGAATTAGGCATAGAAGAAATTCAACATGGCTGAGGAAGTTATCGAAATTGCTGCTTTGGGTCGCCGTTTCCAGCTTGGCGACTTGTATAACCATCGTAATGACTGCATTGTTTCAGGTAAATATTTCTTGCGTTTCCATTTTGCTCTTATATTTGTTGCTTTGAGAAACCAAATATTCTGTATTCAGCTATTGCTAGTTTTGTTTCCAATCTTGAATGCAGTAATGCAGTAAATGAACAAAATTCTGTTTGGTTGACTTCATGCTCGAATTGAGAAACCTTTGTGCGCCTTTGTGCAACCTTTGTTTATTCATGTAATTTCATTTTAAATGTTGTACGAGAGCATTTCCATCTGATTCAATTTTTACTTATGAGACTTTATTTATTGTAATAGGCAATGGGCAGGATTTGGCTTCAGTCACCAATATCGCAAGGCAGCTGAACTTGGAAGTTACTTCGAGCTCTTCAGCAAGCAAATGGGAGCTGATGGATCTTGATGAGCACCATCAGGCCAGCGTCGTCGCGGGTCTCATTGAAAAGTATCGCGGCGCAAGTAACTTCATCAGTGACGTATCAGATCCCTCACAGGCAACGATCAACCTCAGATGCCACGTCCAATCCAAGAAAGAGTCATTAGATGTGAAGGAGCTAATTGAAAAGGAAGTCTCGTTTCTTTTAAACAACGAAGAAGAAATGAAAAAGTCGGAAGCCACTCACGTCGTAGTGGGTGTGGTCTACGGAGCAGAAGCTTATTGCGTCCTGACTCAGGATCTTGACGTAAATGACGAAAACGATCGAGAAGAGGCAGAAGAAAAATTAACCAAGCTGTCAGCCAAATTTCAGAACGCGTTGGAAGACGGCCAAACGTCTACCGATTTCGCTGACCAATTTGAAAAGGAAGAAGTGAAACAGCTCAATCGAATGAAATGCCGCTTGTATGCAGATAATCAAACTCAGGCAGTCCGGGAATGCGGATTCTTCGACGCTTACAAGAATTGCCTGAAACTCATCGAGGAAATACAGAAGTCTGACGTCGAAACCAACAAGGCCGTCCCAATCGCCGCTGTACTCTGCCCATTGAAGGTTTTCACGAAGCCGGCCGGAGGATGGCAACCGTTCGAGTACCGAGACGTCGATGCTGATCTGATGGCTCGTTGTTCCACTATTCTGGATGAGCTTGATCAAGTCGGCGTCAAGCTGGAAGCCATTCGCAAAAATAACAAGAAAGTAAGTCGTCCCTCACTGCGTCAATTTGGCGACGCTGTTATCAAGTACAAGGAACTGGCGAAGAAGAGTTTGAAAAATGCAGTCGTGAAAGCTCGTGGATCTGTCGATGAAGACGACAGAGAGATTGAAAAAATTGCCGATATTATTGAAAACCATCCGCTTTTCAAACCCTCAAAACTGCGACTGTGGCTGGCCTACAAAGAAGCTGAGTCGGAAATGGCCGGGAAGTTGGCTGGCGTGCCCGGCATAATTTTCATAGTCGACAGAAAGCAGCTGGACAAAGATTTAGCTGACTCGTTTGGCATGAAGTATGCACTCGTCTTAACTGTACCTCCGCTGGACGAGAAAACGAAAGACATTTTGGAGGAAATGAAGGACTACGTTGAAGATTACACGAAGCTGGTGGCAGTCGATGACGACATCGACATGGAGGAAGGAGACGAGGACAAGGACGATCTTCCGTGGCACATGGCTCTTCGTAAGAAAAAGCAAGTGATGGACAGGATCCGGGAGTTTGCCAGTCACGTGGAGAAAAACAAACATCTGGACCAGAAAGTTCGGTTCGTCATCACTCCCGCCGAACCGGGCAAAGCAAGCTGTCGTTATTCCGTCTACGAGGATGGAAATCTTCTGAAAGAAAACTTGAGCGAGTTGCCCACTCCGCCCACCGGTCTCCGTATTCAACTCGCTTCCGGTAAATCGGCCAAGAAATCGACGCCGTCCATCCGTCTAGAATGGGACTACAAAGATCTCGGCTACCCATTTCACTTTTGCGTCGAATCTAAGCCGAAAAACAGTTCCGACTCTTGGACGCAGCAGAAGACGGCCAAGGCCGGCGAAACCCAAATGATCCTGAACGTTTTGAAAAGTGGATCGGAGCTGGAAATTCGAGTGGCGGCTGACACTGCAATTGGACGTAGTGAATTCAGCGATGTCATCGACAGTTCCGACTTTGATATTTCTGGTGGAAACAATTCCGATGAAGAAGAGAAGAAGCCCATCAAACAAGTCCGTGTCCCTCATCAAACGAAGCAAATGACTGGCCAAGCAATGAAAAATGGATCCGCTCATCCGACACCCAAGACCGGGAACAAAGGGACACTCCAGCCTCCGTCTGATCCGCAAGTCGAGTGGGTAACGCAAACAACAGCAGAGCTGACGTGGTCTCGCCCGTCCAAGGGAAGCGGTAAGGTGAATTTCTCTTACCAAGTTCGTTATTTGCTGAAAAACGATGAAGATGACTCGGCGTATCAACAACTGGATGTACCGTCCACCGAGACCGGATGCCGATTGGAAAATCTCGAGCCGGAGACAACTTATTTCATCAACATTTTTGCAGTCTCTGATGAAGAGATGAGCGCACCAAGTCAAACTGTTGAATTGACAACCAAGTCAGAAGAGGTCCGTTTTGCCGAAACGATTCTGAACAAATGCAAGAAAATTGGCAGCCGGAATGGCATGGATTTGTTTGCTGTTCCGCTTACGAAAACGACTGGATACCGAACAACGGCCGATCGCTTCGTCTTTGGAAGAGGAGATGGCCAGCAGAAAGGGCGGATGCAGCACAGAACAATTTTGGTGATGGGCGCCACCGGTTCCGGTAAAACGACACTAATCAATGGCATGATTAATTATATTTTCAACGTGCAGTGGGAGGATACCTTCCGCTTCCAGCTGATTCAAGAACAGACGGCCGGCCGCTCCCAAGTTGATAGCCAGACCAGCCGCATCACGGCCTACGACATCCATCACGCGGAAGGATTCCGCGTTCCGTATTCTCTTACAATAGTTGACACGCCCGGCTACGGCGACACCAAAGGCCTCGACAGGGACCAAGAAATCACCGAAATGGTCCGCAAATTTTTTGAAGACAAGGACGGAATCCAGGAGCTGGATGTGATTGGCTTCGTGGCGCAAGCTTCCCTTCCTCGATTGACGCCCACTCAGATTTACATTTTCGATTCTGTTCTCTCCATCTTTGGTAACGACGTCAAAGAAAACATCAACTTTTTACTAACGTTCGCAGACAGCCAAGTTCCGCCCGTCTTGAGCGCCATTTCCCAAGCTGGCCTGCCATGTCCGATTGATGCCGATACTGGAAAGCCCCTTCACAACAAATTTAACAATTCCGGTTTTTTTTGCTCCAGCCGCGAGTCAGGAAACACAGCCGATAAATTCAACCGATTCTTCTGGCAAATGGGAATGGAAAACTTCCAGCGCTTCTTCACCGTGTTGGCGACGATGAAAACCAAGTCTCTTTCCCTAACTAAACAGGTCCTTGACGAACGGAAGCGACTGGAGTCGACGGTGGATGGGCTTCAACCGCTGATCAAAATCGGCTTGGCGAAAATGGAAGAGATGCGCAAAACCAAGCAAATGATCACCAATTGTCAGGCGCAGATAGACGCAAACGAAAATGTGGAATTCGAAGTGGAGGTGAACATGCCCAAGAAAGTTGAGAACCTGAGCGGCTACCTGACGAACTGCAACAAGTGTTACGTCACTTGCCACAATCCTTGTGGTATTCCAAACGACGACGGCAAGATGGACTGCTGGGCCATGGATTTCAGTACGCCTAGGGAAACTCGTTCCTGTCGCATCTGCCCGGAAAAGTGTATATGGAATATGCACGCTAATCAGCCGTACAGGTGGGAGTACGTGACTGAAAAGCAGGCCACTTCCTCGGACGCCATCAAGCAAAAGTACGAGGCGGAATTGAAAAAGAAACTGACGGCGGAGGAACTGGTGAAGGAGCTGGAAAAGCACGTCGAGGACAACAACAAAATCGTCCTGCAGAGAGTCGACACGGTTTCACGCTGTATCCAGCAGTTGGACGCCATTGCCCTGCGTCCAAATCCTTTCTCGACTCCGCAGTACATCGACCTCATCATCGACGCCGAGCAACAGGAGAAACGTCTCGGCTTCAAGGAGCGGATCGAGAGTTTGAAGAAGCTGCGCCAAATGGCCGTCATCACCAGCAAAGTCCGGAACAACGAATCTCTTTTGACGTCTGACCGGAAGGACGACGTGGATGGAGAATCGACCGATGATGAAGAGGATGACGGGGAGACGGCCGATGCAGAAGATGACGATGGCGCCTCATTCCAAAGCCTAGATGACAGAATGAAAAATTTGATGAGTTCTACCGACGGCCAGAAATTCCAAAGTTCATTTTTTAATCATTGAAAATGTGTCGTGTATTCTCTTAAGAAAATTGTTCCGAATTGTTCCGAATTGTGTCATTCTTTTTGATAAAATTCTTTTTTTTCACGGACAATTTTCGACTTTGTCTGATCTGGATTTTGCTTTTCTCTTTTTCTTATAATTATTTCCCACGCTCTTGTGTTTTGGCATTTTGTTTCGTCATCTGCTATTCATAATCTTCTGTGCTCTTTCGTTCTTACACATTTGAAATGCGTGGAATTTAATTCAGAAAACTATTACGTTCAACTTGGAATAAAATTCTTCATCAAGATTCAAACTCGGTTAATAATGAGTGACAAACATAATTCTTCCAATATTGTGAAAGACTGAAAGTCGAAACATAAAATTCAGTTTATTAGGAATGAAACTAAATAACGAAAGAACTATTGAAATAAAAGAAATAACACAAGTGAGGAGTAATTAAGACGCGCATTAACAACAACTCGGCCTTGAAATCCAATAGGTCTTAGATGTTTGGTGAGAATGCAAGTATTTCTTTTTTTAAATTATGTGTCGACGAGACAAATGCTCGTGTCGCCTTCGCCAGTTTCAATTTCCCACATAAAAGCGGGTGGCCAAGTTGGGGTAGGTCGGGGGTGGCGAAGTTTAACAAAAGAGGGTGGGGGTGTCTTTTTTCGAATAAGCTCCGCCTCTTGGCCCTCGAGCAATTTGGGCTAGCTCTCGTTAGTCTTGGCCCTTGGGATATTCACCGATCATCAGTGTTGTGTTGATTGCTACTCTGTAAACAGTTAAAAGTTTCCATTCTTGTCATTCTAGCTTGTTATTAGTGTTAAACGCCACTCAGTAAACAGTTTTGAAGTTTGATTGCAACTAGCAGACGATTAACAGCATGGCCGACCACGTAGATTGCATCAAGATGATGGCATTAGGACGCAGTTTCGCCATTGGAACCCTCTATAATTACGTCGAGGATGTCGCCATACCGAGTAAGTATAAAAAAATCATATCATCATTTAAGAATAGTTATCACCCACGTTGTATTAAAAATTTGAATTAATCCCATGTGCAACAGTCCCTTTTTTTAAATGGTTTTTAGTTCGTAGCCTACATTGTCCTTTGTGTCTATGTCTGGTTTATTGTCAATTTTAAAATGTTAAATAGAGTCAGATACGAGGCATTAAATAATTTGTGTTTGAATAATACGCATAACCTATGTAACACAATTATTTGAAAGCACTTATCTTTACTTGTTTTTTTATATCTATTTACGTTTTAATATTTTGATTTGCCATTTAAAATCCATTTTGTAGTCAGACACTTAAGATAAATGAAGTAATTACGTAATAATATGGTGGTAACTGATGTATAATTTGTTCCAGATGCTCGCTTATGGGACCCGGATGACGTGTCCCGCTTGTCGGTCGTTTCTACCGAAAGGAAAGAAATTGTCAAAGTTCATTCCATGTCATCTGCATTGCAAACGACTGAAGAAGAAGATCACAGTTCGTGGCTATCCGAATTGGACGAACACTCGGCCATGAGTTTGACGGCTGGTCTATTCCGCTCACCTTTCACCGGAGCTTGGCAGTACATTTCCGATCGTGCGGCGGGATCGTCAAGTCGAGGACCCGAAGTGGCCATTCATTGTCGTTCGTCCAGCAGGAAAGTTTCTGTCGACCCGAAAAGTCAACTGGAAATTATCTGCCGGCCAGAAAGGATTATCAAGAATAAAGCAACTCACGTCGTCGTGGCTGTCAAATTTGGCCTGGAGGCTTTTTGCGTCTTCCAAAATCCGGAAGTTTCGACCAACGACGACCCTGAGGCATCCGTGTCTGAAAAAATGTTTGACTACGCCAATTTCTTTGCCAAAGGTCTGTCGGATGGCCGGAAGAAACTGGAGCTGGATCACGACAAAGAAGGTGACGAGGAAGACGGCGGACATGATCTCGTTCCAGCAGATTTGCAGTGTGTTGTTTACAAAGATGTGCTGGGTGTTAAGAAAGGACAAAGAAGCTGGACATCCAACAGTGTAGCCGAACAGTACGAAGCCTGCCGGAAAATATTAGATCATCAAGTCAACAAGGCCATTCCATTGAAAATTTGGTTGTATCCACTCGCCAAACTGATGCCGACCGAAGCCGGAATAATTAAATTGCCGGACAATAAAATCGACGTCTCCCGAGATGTGGTCATCAAGTGCCAGATGATGTGGAAGCAGTGGCAGCACATCCGCATGGAAACGGACGCAATCAAGACCGAAATAAGCCAACGCTCAACTGTCCAACGCTGCTGGATTCCACTGGCCGTCTCCAAACGAGTCAATGAATTTGATAAATGTTTAAACGAATTCTTGAGCGCTATGCAAAACGCTCTGTACGAATGGACAATTTCAATTAGAAGAGGTGGTGAGCCGGAAGAGAAGATGAAGGAAATGGTTGCAGCAGTCGAAAGAAAATCCCCGTTCATCCCGGAAGAGCTTGAAAATTGGCTCATTGATCACCGGAAACAACTGAAGACTTTGAAGACGCTCTCACAGTTACCCGGTGTCCACCTGGTGACTGAATTTAAACAACTGGAAAAAGAAATCAAGAGTATAGGCCACAATGTGCTCGCTGTTGTTCTTCATTTGCCCAGCATCTCCAAGCAGTTTGACAATACGGTGCAAGAATTGAGGTCCTACGTTGATGCGTTTACTAAATCCCATCCAGCACATCCATCCGAGTGGATCCGGGAAGGTAAAGTTGATCATCGCTCCGCTACTGATCGACGCCGGTTCATTTCTGTCGCTCAAGAATTCTCGGACTGGGTGACTGAAAACAACAGCGACATCTCTAACGTCCGTTACATCATTTTATACAACTATCAGCCGATATTTGGCGCTGCTGAGTTGCCATTCCTGCGTTTGTATGACTCCACTTTCGAGTCTAATGTGAATTTTACCATCCCCAAAGCTCCTGGCCCAGTCACAGTCGAAAAGAACTATCGTGGCGCCATCACGCTCAGTTGGACAACCGAGGAAGAAGTCGAGGAGCCTAATTATCTTTTACAGTATCGCAACATTGATGGATCCGGTGAAAGGTGGGATTCCATTCAACACAAGTCCAAGGAAATTACAATCAGTCATCTACAATCGGAGGAGAGTTACGTGTTTCGCGTTGCCGCAGTGACACCAGGTGGGAGGAGTCCGTTCAGTCCGAACAGCTGTGAGGTGACAATCGATCCCGTTTGTCCGCCGCCAGCTGGATTGCAGTGTCAGTACGTGACGGACAATAGCATCACCATTTCCTGGGACCATGTCGAGATTGAAGAAGAAGATGAAGAGGCTGACACTTCAGATGATGAAGATTACGAAGATGTCAACAGTTCCAGCGACTTTGATGATGGATCGATTTGCAACCGCATGCTCGAATCCAAGGATTCCGTGCAACACGTCAAAGAAATCAAGAAAAAGAAGTCTGTCGTCAGCTGTTACTTGATTGATTGTTGGATGGCCGGTAATCAGGATTCCTCATTCATTCAGCGATCCACAACGGAGACGATGATCACCTTGGAACCTCTGGATCTTGGTACGACCTACTGCATTCAAGTCCGAGCAGTTTGCAACGATGGTGCTGGATCATCTTTCTACAGTCCGGCCACGCCGATTTTGGAAGCTGAAACCTTGGAAGAGGCCGAAAGAGCTGCGCATATCGTCCGTCGTGTTAGCAAAAAGTGTCCCGTTGGGCCTGGTATAGACGCTTATCGTTTGCCATTGAAGAAACGTCACGGGACAAAGACCCAGGGTGTTGGCCACTATGTTTTTGGTGAACCAAGTTACTTGGCGTTGGCCGGCAAGCGACGTCAACGGACCATCTTGATGCTGGGCGCCACTGGTTCCGGTAAGAGTACTCTCATCAACGCTATGGTGAATTATGTGCTGGGCGTCGAGTGGGACGACGATTTCCGCTTTAAACTAATCGACGAGCCGGCCGACAAGTCACAAGCTCACAGTCAGACGGACTTGGTGACCACCTACGACTTGTACGAGATGAAAGGATCCCGGCTGAATTATTCTCTGACCGTCGTTGACACTCCAGGATTTGGTGACACTCGTGGGCTGGAAAAAGACAAGAAAATTATGCAACAAATCCAAGATTATTTCCAGTGTCGTCACGGGATTCAACAATTGGAGGCCGTCTGTTTCGTCGTCCAGTCGTCTCTCCCCAGACTGACGGCCACTCAGAAATATATTTTTGACTCGATTTTGTCCATTTTTGGCCAAGATATTAAAGATAATATTCGTCTGATGGTGACGTTTTCTGACGGTGCGTTGCCTCCGGTCCTTGGTGCAGTCAAAGAGGCCGGCATCCCGTCGCCCATGGATCCATCCACCGGTCTCCCACTTCATCACAAATTTAACAATTCCATTTTCTTTACTTCCAACAAGGGCGACCGCCAGACCAACGAATTCAACCGGACCTACTTTGACATGGCAGTCGGTGGTTTCGACAAATTCTTTGACGATTTGGGTGTAATGGAAGCCAAATCGTTGACGCTAACTCGGGAAGTGCTCGAGGAACGAAAGCGGCTTGAAGCCCTGGTCGAAGGCCTCCAAATGAAGACCGAAATGAAGTTGACACGCGTAGACGAGCTTGAGAAAATCAAGAAAATTCTAAAAGAAAATGAAGATCAGATGGATGCCAATCAAGCTTTTGAATTTGAAACGCTTGTTCCCAAGTCGACAGACATCAGCGGAACTGGCCAGTTCACCACCAACTGCCAAAATTGTCGCACGACTTGCCATTTCCCATGTCGACAGGCTCACGACAACGACAAACACCGTTGCTCCGTAATGGACCGAAGAAGCGGCAGCTGTATGATATGCAAATGCCCTTGGAATGTCCACTTCAATCAAAAGTACCGGTACGAGATGGTAAAGGAGAAGGTCCAGCGTTCATCCGACGCCATCCGACAGCAGTACCAAGGGGCCGTGAGTGAAGCGCTTACAAATGAGCAGTTGCTGGCCCGCATCGAGAAGGAAATCAAGAAACACGAGTCGCAGCTGATGGAGTTGATGCAACTCACTTATCCATGTATCCAGCGACTGGACGAAATCGCCCTTCGGCCTCATCCTTTCTCCACACCCGACTACATTGACCTGATGATAGCCGCCGAGAAACAGGAGCATCGCTCGGGATACCAGCAGAGAATTGTCACCTTGCACAAACTTCGTGAGATGGCCGACATCACGGCCAAATTGATCCGCGACCAGCAGAAAACTGTTATTCGTCGAATGTCGTCATTGTCGCTGAAACCCAAACAGCAGCTCAAACGCCCTTCTGCTAAAACTGTGGCAGACTTAAACTGATTCATATCTGATTTCATTGTTGTCTGTATTCTGCACTGATCGAACAATATAACAAACGTGGAAATTTCATAATTTGTTGAGTATTTCAATTTTCTGATTTCAAATTTAAACCTTATCAACCTGAATTTAGATTCATGTAAGGTTAAACAGAAATTAATTATTTTCTGTTGTGTAATAGGGACATATTTGGATACAAATGAAAATGAGAACCGACATTCAATTATTCAAAACAAGGTGATAGCATGAATAATATGACGGACGACATGCAGTAAAATTATGAAATATTTCTTTATCATTCTATTTTACAAACTCCTTGCACATCAAAATATTTTGAAACCCTAGTTAAATTTTTATCTATGTTCCAATACCTGGGACCATGTCAATTTTCTTACTATTAAAATGTTTTGAGTGTTAGTGCTGAATAATTAATTTTGATTCATGTAAAAGTTAACTGAAATTTTAGAACTTGTATCTTCAACTATGCAGAAATTCATAGGTCCATATTCATGATAAGAATTAATATTTCGGTAAATAGTCTACTCTACATCTAAAAGTTGATATTATATAAGACACTCATGGTGTAGTGGTGAGCGCGTCCGGATTGATCACGAACGGAATCATCCCCCTCAAGGTACGCCGCGAAAAGTCGCACAGTACACATTAGTTGAGCGGTTACGGCTGCGGCTTGTAGGGTGTATGCGCCCGAGTCATGTGGAGCTGTTTAGATTAGTACATCAGATCAGTTTCGTGAACGCACTGCATTGCTAACAAGAGTCGTTAATTTTTGTAAATTAAAAGAAAAATGAACAACGATAATAGTTTGGTAAAATCTACCACCAGATCTGTTATGTGTTATATGTTCGTGGTTCCAATCCTGAAATGGACAAAACTTTTTTCAAATCCGAATTTCATTTTTATAACTTTTTTTAAATGTTTTTATGTTAAAAAACAATCGAAATTTATTTTTTGTATAAAAGAATAATTAACAGCGATCATAATTTGGTATTATTATTTGCCATCCTATCTCTTTTGTTCTATGTTAGTGCTGGTTCCAATCCTGACATTACAACCAAAACTTTTAATAATCCAGATTTTATTTTTTACTATTTTTTTCATTGCTGGGACGTTAGATATCCTCCATTACATCCACATTTATTATTTATCGGATAAAGAATTATTAAAATTTGTATGAAAAATCCTTTAAAAGTCAGAGTACAGGAGTGTGTGGTGGAGATGAGTGTATGGGTTATTTAAGTGGTGAAACTTACTTATTTGAAAATTGTTTTTGCTAGTAAATACTGTAAAATCACAAGTAGATCTAATTTAAAAAGAGTTCGCTGGTCACGTAGGCGAAAAGAAAACATTTGGAGATACATTGAAGATGAAGTAGATAGTTTTCATCATCACGCCCAGCGAACGTGGTGAAGCATATCGTCTACGGACTACGTCTACGATTACGCAAATATTCAAAAAAGAAAAGAAGAAAATATAGTGAGTTGCCCATTCCGCCCACCAGTCTTCGGATCCAACTCGCTTCCAGGCAACAGCAGCAGGGCTGCGTGTCCATAGCCTCCAGCCTAGCATAGCTACTGATCTACCGAGCTCCTCCCACGACCCGAGCAAACCAATAAAGATAGATTGGACAAAACGAAACTTACGTTACGGTAATTTCTCTTAAGATGAAATGCAAGCCTATAAATTGCTAAGAACGATGGTGTGTTACACAGACTTTATTGCTATCGCCAGTTCCGGTGAGTTAATCAGCAGCTCCACCGCTATTTTGTGGACCATGACGAAAGCTTGTGAAAGTGCTTGATTATTGTTAAGCCATTCAGAAAATTCCTGAAAAGATGGGGCATTACATTACGAGAAAAGAGAAACTGAGGCCTAAGGAAAGTGATGGAGGTGATGGGTAGTGCGGAGAAAATTCTTTATGTTTGTCGTGCACCCTAATTTTTCTAGAATCGAACAGTGCATGCGTCAAAGAATTTGAGATTCAATAAAAGGTGCTAATCTAAATGAAAATTAGTAGAAATTTGAATGCTGCACGTTCACAATCTATAAAATACTATGCTTAGCAATATGGCAGAAATAAAAAACCAACGAGACTAAAAGAAAAAAACAATTTACTTTTGAATGGTCGTTTGTATATTGAAAGTCGATAACATGTTATCACAGAGAATTAATTTTGAGCAACGTTGAATACGTGCAAGGTCAAAAAGTACAACATCTAACCGAAAATATTCAATACATCACACTTTCGAATGGGGATTCATAAACTGCCTGGCAAAATATTGCTGAAAATGCAGCCTCAATGAATAACCAAGAGGAATAAGGAACGCTTAGGTACGACGGGGGAATAAATAGTTATTTATACAGTGATACTTTAGAAAAAAGAGTTTTAACAAGAGAATTTTGCTGTCAGTCTACCTCGAGTAATGCAAACGTCAACCCCCTCCTTCCCTCGACTTAATATTCGCTCAACGACAATTTTCCATTAATATCTAAACGAGCCGTCTGAGTATGAAACTTCACTTGAAGTGATTTACCGTTGAAATGGACGATCTGGTTGAAACGATACTGGCAGCTTTTGACGTAGATATGACCATCTTGCTCGCCGACGTGTTTGAGGGTTGAACTCAGCTGATATGTTTCCAAATCGATATTCAGACTCTTTAACTCGCTTGTTTCAGAATAGAATCTCAGGCCGTTTCGCTCGATGCTGCATAATAATTAGAAAGAGACATGTCATCGATAAAGAGCCATATAACTTATACAATTATATATTCGAAAATTTACCAGATGTTTTCTTCAGACTTGGAATTCCAAAGTTCTTTGGATGACATGTGATGGAAGCACAACGAAGCCCCACAGCCGCAAGGTCTCTGCATGATTACTTGATGTCGATCAAACTTTTCCCACTTGTGATCTCTCTCTGAAATCAGTTGCTCGAATGACTTGAAGGATTCCCAACAAGTACGGACGCCAGTTTCGTCAATCACATATGCGACTCCACGTTGATTGCTCGAGAATTTGATTGAGTAGGGCGTAAATTTTACATAACTTGAAAAGAAAAATGACTTAAAATTATTAAGAAACAGTAAATTATACTTAATATACCAATTTACCAAGCCTTTCCAGAGTGAAGAGTGAAACATCCGAACAATCCTCGTTTGTTCTTTAGCACATGTCCCATAGGATGCGAGAATCCCCAATTCGTCAAGTTGTTGTCAGCATATGCAGAAATTTCCGAAAGCTTATTTTCAATAAAAAATGAGCCATTTTCTGTGGTGTACATCATGACATCTTCAGGCATAGAGTCAGTTTCGGCATCCAGAGGGAAACCTTGAAAATCATCTTCTTCTTGAATGCCAACTGGAAGAAATGGTGTATCAGGAAAATATGGATGAGGATCATAGCTTTCAGCAGGTTGGTTGAAGGTCAAACTTTCAGGGTAGATTTCAAAGCTTGTTTCGGGGATTTGTGGTACTGTCCAATGTTGGGGTTCGTAAAGGTGTGTTGTCTGGGGATGAAATGGCAAGCTATTCATGCAGTAGCTGTTTGACGGTGACAAGTTTGCATGCACACACATTGCAGTATCTTGCTGAAACAAAGCCGTGAGAGGAGACTGCAAGACATACACGGTATTTGGATTGTAGTTCACGAGGCTCATGGCAAGGGTGTCTTCTTCTAATTCAAGTAGGCAATTTTGAAGTGGTTCATGTTGGATACAATCAGGAACACACTGATATTCAAGGTTTTCCTCATTGGCATCTGGAATATAATCTGCTGTAAAACAAAAGTGAACAGAATATTAGACAGCGTGCAGACAAGAAATCACTCAAACCGTATTAACTGACTAATAAATTTAAAGGGCTTTTCAACTTAAAAACTTTCCTTTCTGTTTTCATTAATTGTCACTTATGTGTAAAGAATAAGGTCAAATTTCAAGATAGAAATTGTGCTTATAAAAACACTGTTTGAACACTTATTATTACAAATTAAAGAAATGAATGTCTGAACAAACCTGAGGAATAATATTCAGAAGGATAACTTTCATTTACTTGCTGGTCACTTTCATTTTGCGCCTCTTGTTCACACAAATATTTACCCAAACAAAATGAAAATTCATCCACCCAAACATCGATGGGATTAGAGTTGGGATCAAGAATACGGACTAGTTTAGGAGAAGCAATGGCTAACGACATGATAGAATAAACGATCGAAACCTAAACCGCAAATTAAATTGATAACAAAAACAATACAATTATCAACGACGACCTAAGACAACCTTCCTCACGTGCGTCTAGAGGCCGAATAAAATTTCTTTGTCCTACGGTTTCCTTCCTACGACCTTGATATTTCGAGGGGCCCTCTGATTGGCTGTTTCGAACCGGATGTGAAATTTCTTGATTGCCAAACCGTCGACAATATGGACATTATAAAAATTACATAAAAACATTGATGGATTATTTCAACACTTTTTTATTACATTTAATTTTTTAATTCTAGTTTTTTAACTTTTACACTTAGCAGTTGTAAATAGGTTGTACATGTCAAGAATTTTCTCCCTGATTTTGCTCTGTTGATGGTTGAAAAAAAGACGTAACCGTATAATGCAGCAGGAAAAGTGTAAAACCAAACCAGCCCAGGTAAAACTGTAACTTCGTCTTTGTATCGCTGTAGATATGCTGTTGATCCACTGCAATGGCTACGTGATAAGAATTAAGAATAGACAGCTACAAATAGTTATAAACAACTACCAACAGTTATAAACAACTACATAATGAAGCACAACATTTGTAGACATATAGATCATTGTTCACCGTACATTATTTCGTCATTTTAATTGTCTTATTTTTAGTGTTTGCGTGTTTGTTATTTATAGTATTAAGTGTTTCCATCGTAAGAAAAGCTAACGAGGTGTACTTGAACGAGTAACAGAATTGAAAAATGTTCAAATAAGAACCATGTTATCGTCATCGTTCAGAGTTCCAATCATTGTGCTATTAGTGACTACGATTATGCAAATATTAAAAAAAAAAGAAAAAAATATGTAGTGAGTTGCCCATTCCGCCCACCAGTCTTCGGATCCAACTCGCTTGAGTCGCTTCCGGGCAAACAACAAATAATAACAGTATTAGTCTATTAGAATTCAATTTAAAAACTTATTCCCTCAACTTATTCGGTTAATATTCCCATATCGTTTTTTAGTGGTTTGGATTTTGAGGGGAAGTTTGATTTTATATCATTTCTAATTTCTATCGATATCATCGTAAGCAAGCTAGAAGAAAATTGGACATGTGTCGTCTGCTTTGGTTTAATAGTTTTAAAATTTCGAAAAAGTTAGAGACATTATTTTGTATTGATAACCGTCATACTCCATGCTGTTTAGCGGGTAAATAAAACTAAGAATACAAATATAATCATTGTGGGAGCAATAGAATAAGAGTTAAACCTGTTCCATATGTGTGAAATGTTAAAGTTCCTGACTAGCATTTATCATGTGATTGCCCTGTCAAAGCATAATAGTTTGTTTGTACTGTGTAACCGGTGTAACCTTTTTCTTTTTTGCAGATGTGATGCCAGAGCCCAGAGCCAGCGGCCAGCCATCATAACCTCACAATATGCAAGTTTTTCTTGTGCAGGTGGTAACCTGTCACCAGTAACAATCTCAGGATCATCGCCTGGGTAATGATTTCCTTTAACTTTAATTGACCTACTAGATATTTCAATGCATTTCAATGTATTACATGTAAACCTTTCATTCTCCCTTTTATTAACAATTTTCATTTACCCAGTATATCGTTTTCAATTTTCCTGACTTTATTGTTGATTCTGTCAATATTTTTTCGTAACCCTTTTCTATTTTTATTTAGATAAAAACATCCTATGGCATTGGAATGCGATCCAATGCATTGTAAATGGAGTTTCGGATCTCTCTTTTCCTCCTTTCTTGAAATGTCCTCGTGTACGCCCATGTGAATGTGGGTGTATTCACGAGGACACCCTTTACCCTATCCCGTCTGGTGTCATTTGACTCTTCAGCGGATGGATGGAGCAACTTTAGATGCCTGGCTGTATTTCCCATGCATAAAGGTAGGACAAAATTGATCTCTTTTATTGTCTTGATCTATTCTTCTTTTTGAGAGAAATCGTTACGTATTCACGGAGTATGTTTATTCCTGAGGTAGGCGGTTGACTTGCAACTGTTTTCTTTCTCCGTTTTGGTTTTGTGTCTAAGTAATAAGGGTTCACTTAAAATCTCATTTGTTGAACGACTGCAAAATCAGGCTTGTTTTTGTATCTCACAACTTTTCCTGTGGGTAAACCATCACATTCGAAAATATTTGAATTTTAAACACTTTCAAACAAAGTGCAAAAAGAAAATTTTTTTACCAAGAGGGACCTGCCACCACACTGGCATCTCCTCGTTGATAGTCTGAATCAATAAGCCCAGAATTTGTGTGTGTTTTTTTTACTGTTTTTTCTTTTCTTTACGGAGACGTTGCTCTAATATAAATTTATGCCTCAAGTGTATTGTTAAACCTGTTTGACAATAACAATGTTTGTTTGGGAATCTCGACCATGTCTTGGTCCTTGGATTTGGTCATTTTGAATTGTCCAGTCAATCAATCAGAAAAGCTAAACGGAAGTTTGTTTTACATCTTTTATTCTAGTTTGTTGATCCATAAGCCGAAGCTTCTTTTAAATGAGCTTTGTATTTAACAAATTCTTCTTGAATTTCAAATTTTAACCCAACGAAATCCCAAATGTAAGAGTGCAAAAAAAAAACGCACAACAATAAAAATGGCGGTTTGAAGAATAAAAGTCACGTGTTAAAAAGAAAATCCCTTGCCCTAGCAAGGATACCTTTTTTGTCTTTGTTATCATCGGAAGAGTAGCCCTCTTTACTATCCGAAGTTCCTCGTCTTGTCATAGCCGATTGATTATTATACTGGGGTGGCTAGGGCCACTAGCAACTCTCGTATAATAGCCAGAGGAATAATTGGAAGCACCAGCAGCGGAATTTGTACTAGTTATCCGAAAGTCGTCAACGGTGCCGTGTTGAGAATGTTGACATGTTTTCGACCCATAATTTCCTCTGTGAGATGCTCCACCAGTGTTCGATGTTCGGTGCGTCTGCTGGTTAGGGAAACTACGTGCCGTCTTATGCGACGCAGAGGCTGATGCATCGGCCGCCAAACAATTCTGCAGTTCCGTTAATGTTTCCAATCGTGTCAGGTAACCGGGTGCTTGTTCCTCGGCGACACGGCTCCTCATCAGACTCAGGTAGTCGGACGGACTTAATGCATTTGAACGCAGAGCTGTCGAATCTAGTTTACGGGCGCTGATGCCAACCTGTTCAAGCAAACTGAACACTTTGGCTTTCGCCATATTCAATTCGTCCAAGTTGTCAGCGAGAAGTTGCTCAGCAGTTACTTTCCTACCGTAATTCGATTCGTATTCGGCTTTCATGTCCTTCAGAGTCGTTGTAATCTTTACTGGAGTCAAACGCCATTCGAATGTTTGGTATTCGTGTTCTGAATCCGGGCAAGTGCAGAACTCGCATTTTCTTTTTTGCAGCCTTTCTGAATATTTTAGTTTGTTAGGCTTTTCGCAAGTCTTCCCGCAACGTCGACAGTTGTAAGCAAAGTATCCTTTTTCGCATAACATCTCAATGAGGCGCATTTCGATGTCTCTCAACGACTTTTCCAACAGTCCGCGATTCTGGATGACGTTGCGAGTCGATTTCAAGTCCTTGCCGTTCATTTTCTCCAGCATGGTGAAAAATTTGTGAAAATGCTCTTGGCTCATATCCCAGAATAATTCGTCGAAACAAGGGCCGTCCTCTTCACGTTGCTGATTTGACTCGTAGAGGACGGAACAGTTAAATTTGCTGAACGTGATTCCGGCCGACGCGGATGTCACGGGAAAATTGGCAGCCAGGCAGGCCTCAACTACGGGAGGATGGGCATTGTCTGCGAATGTCACCAACAGGCGAATGTTCTCCTTGACGTCTTTACTGAAAACGGACAGCACGGAATCTATAACATGACGCTGTGAAGCCGTTAATTGGCCGTTTCCCGAAGGGGCCACAAAACAGACTGCGTGAATTTCGTCGACACGAGTCTCCTGTTGAGTCAGAAACTCCTGAATTTTGCGCGTAGTCTCTCTATCTCTTTTGTTTTCTGTTATGTGCCCATATCCGGGCGTGTCGATGATCGTGATAGAATAAGGAACGGCCATCTCATCATGGTGGCGAAGACTGTAGGCCGTTACTGTACTCGTTTGACTGTGCGCTTGATTCCTGGCGGTCGTTTCACGGACACATTTGAAGCGGAAAGGATCGTCCCATTTGACGCCGAGGATGTAGTTGACCATTCCATTGATGAGCGTGCTCTTGCCGCATCCAGTGGCGCCCATCAAAATGATGACTTTGTGATTTCGCATACCGAACAACGGCGGTGTACCTTCCGGCTGTCCGATGTCGAAACAACGGAAATCCTCACCAATGGATGTTTCCTTGGCGTTCAACAAGTAAACATTAGGTTGGCCTTTTTTGATTAATTGACTGTAGTGCCTGCTGGTGGAAAATACCTTTGCGATTCCATTTGACGTGGTTTCATTGGCCTCTGTGTACATTTTATTATTTGTTTTTATTTCGTCTTCTCGAGCAAACGATTCTGATTGTGTTTTTCTCTTATCGCATTCGCCGTCGCCAGGTGTTCTTACACGAACGACACCGCCTTTTCTGCGTCTTGCATCAGTCGATCTCTTCTGTACGCGAGAATCTACGGATACTGTAGGTACTGTAGGTAAGGACGGAGTCAATGGGCCGGTTGCAACGTCCCGATTTTGTCTCATCATTGACAAGGCTCGCGCAGAATTAAATGGTTCGGATAAATGCTCAGATAAAAAGACGTCGGTGTTTGGGTCGGCCGGGCCGGACCGGATACACGTAGATGCCCTATCTTGCGTATCGTAATTCTTGATTTGAATAAAATCTACAGCAAGTGGATCTTTCTCTGTTATCTCGTTAACAGTTGTACTTCTCACAAGCTGAGCTGTGCGATTGATGCTGGATGTTCGTTTTACTGTTTGAATCTTTTGCGTCCATTGGTTTGTTTCAGCAGTTTTTTCAATGGACTCTGCCATGATGTTGAAGGAAGAAACTGCGTTAATATAACTTGTAGTCTCGATTTCTCCCGTGCTATTTGAATCGGACGAAACAAATTCTAGATAAATACTTGGTCGTGATGGATCACCTTCAACCAGAAATAAAAATAAATGTTTATTCACGATTTTTTGAGCATCTACACACTTTGAAGGCCCCCTATGAGATATAATATGAAATATGAAAAATTCAACTTACGTTTTGGTTTGGTCTTATGTTTGGTTCAATCGTGTTTCTGGAGCGGCACTAACTATAATTAAAAGGTTACAACGCTATATCGAATCGAACACAAATGGGCTAGAAGGATCGACACAGTATACTTATTTCATCTGAAAAGTTCTTGCTATATTTCAATTCACTCTCGCCTTAAAAAAAAACCTAACGAATAGATAAGATTAGATAGATGGAGCGCCACGAAGTTTAGCAGCGTTGGAAGACGACTGCCCTTTTCGAGGCTACATCTCCGACTGGGACTTGTCTATTTTTGACTAAGATATTCAGGAGTCTTCTTTGCAAAAAACGTCAGCACCAGTAGCCTCTTGTTCGCATCTGATGTACTCTGACTTTTCGATGCAAGAATAGGTATTCATTCAAGCCGATTACAATTCGAATAAAACAGTAAATGTTAGCGAATGTTAGGAAATGTTGCTTTCTGTTCGATAAAATGCAATCTAAATATTATAAATTTCAGAATTGTTCTTGCATTTGATTTATTAAACGAGACTTATTTGCTTATTCTATTTCCACTTTGGAAAAATACCAAGAAATTTATTATTAGGTTTGGGAGCGCCTTTTGGTTCCTCTTGTTGGTGTACTTCGGATTGTTGATTATTAGTTTTGGCTTCTTTCCAACAATTCCTTTGCCCGATTATGGAATTGTGCTGCTTCGACATTTCTCCTCGATGTGATCCGGGTGTAGTGAACGTTAGCGTTTGACTTTTGGGGAAAAATCCTGATGCCAGCCTCTGCTGTAGCTCCGTCAACGTTTCCAATCGTGTTAGATAACCAAGAGCTTGTTCCTCGGCGACTCGACTTCTCATCAGACTGAGATAGTCAGCCGTACTTAATGCATTTGAATGTAGAGATGTCGAATCTAGTTTACGGGCATTGATGCCCACTTGTTCAAGCAGACTCAATACTTTCGCTTTGATCACATCTAAATTCAATCAGGCAGTTAGCAAGCAGCTGTTCGGTGGTCATTTTGTCATCATAATTTGATTCGGGAACGTCACCGAACGCGTTTCATCTGTTCATAACGCATTTCCGCTTTCTCAATGACGTAATTCCTGTTGGCTTTCAGCATCTTGTGGCCGTATTCCCTCATTTTCCTTTGAAATATTTCCATGTTTTCAATGTTGACAAGACAGAGAGATTCCAATCATTCATATGCGTCAAAGCCGAAATCGTCTTCTGTGTTTTTTGCGGTATTTCGTTGGAAGTACAAAGGACGACACCGGAGCTGTTATTAAAATTGGCTTTATTCTAGTAACGGGAAAGTTGGCGGTCAGAGGGTTTGACAACGGGCGGAACGGCGATGTCGCTTGTCGGCCAACGTCACCATCACTTTAAACGATTTTGAGACTTCATATTGACATTCCGTATTCAGACCAAAATAATGTAAATAATAATATGGCACGATTCAAATTTTTTTTTATACTTTTTTTTTTCTTTTTTATACGTAATGCCCGTATGCGAATTTATGTCCCTGGTGTAATATGGTTGAAACCCCTTTGACAATTACCGTAGGTTTGTTTAGGAATCTCGAATATGTCTTGGAATTGGGATTGTCCAGTAATAAGAAAAACAAAAGGAAGTTTGTTTTACATCTTTTATTGTAGCTTGTTGATCAATAAGCCGAAACGAGTTTTGTATTTAACAAATTCTTCTTGAATTTCATATTTTAACCCAACGAAATCCCAAATGTGAGAGTGAAAAAAAACACAATAATAATGGCGGTTTGAAGAATAAAAGTCATTTGTTAAAAATAAAATCCTATGCCCTAGCAAACATACATTTTTTTTCTTTGTTATAATCGGAAGAGTAGTCCTCTTTACTATCCGAAGTCTCTCGTCTTGTCATATCCGATTGATTATTATGCTGGTTGATGCTAGTGCCACTAGCAACTCTCGTATTATATCCAGAGGAATAATTGATGGAAGCACCAGCGGTATTCGAACTAGTCATTCGATAGTCATCAACGGTGCCGTGTTGAGAATATTGAGATGTTTTCGATCCCCAATTTTCTCTGTGAGATGCTCCACCAGTGTGCGATGATCGGTGCGTCTGCTGGTTAGGGAAACTACGTGCCGTCTTATGCGACGCAGAGGCTGATGCATCGGCGGCCAAACAATTTTGCAGTTCCGTTAATGTTTCCAATCGTGTCAGGTAACCGGGTGCTTGTTCCTCGGCGACACGGCTCCTCATCAGACTCAGGTAGTCGGACGGACTTAATGCATTTGAACGCAGAGCTGTCGAATCTAGTTTACGGGCGCTGATGCCAACCTGTTCAAGCAAACTGAACACTTTGGCTTTCGCCATATTCAATTCGTCCAAGTTGTCAGCGAGAAGTTGCTCAGCAGTTACTTTCCTACCGTAATTCGATTCGTATTCGGCTTTCATGTCCTTCAGAGTCGTTGTAATCTTTACTGGAGTCAAACGCCATTCGAATGTTTGGTATTCGTGTTCTGAATCCGGGCAAGTGCAGAACTCGCATTTTCTTTTTTGCAGCCTTTCTGAATATTTTAGTTTGTTAGGCTTTTCGCAAGTCTTCCCGCAACGTCGACAGTTGTAAGCAAAGTATCCTTTTTCGCATAACATCTCAATGAGGCGCATTTCCGTCTTTTCAACGATGAAATTTTTATTAGATTCCATCCTGTGCCCATATAACCTCATTTTCCTTTGGAATATTTCTATATTTTCGATTTTAACAAAACAAACTTCCAGCTCTTGCTCGATGTCTCTCAACGACTTTTCCAACAGTCCGCGATTCTGGATGACGTTGCGAGTCGATTTCAAGTCCTTGCCGTTCATTTTCTCCAGCATGGTGAAAAATTTGTGAAAATTCTCCTGGCCCATATCCCAGAATAATTCGTCGAAACAGAAATCGTCTTCTCCTTGATGTTCGTTGTTTGCGTAGAGGACGGAACTGTTAAATTTGCTGAACGTGATTGGAACAGGAAAGTTGGCAGCCAGCAGGCAGGCCTCAACTACGGGAGGATGGGCATTGTCTGCGAAGGTTACCAGCAAGCGAATGTTCTCCTTGACGTCTTTACCGAAGATGGACAGCACAGAATCTATAATATAGCTCTGGGTAGGCGTCAACCGGCTATTTCCGGAAGCGGCCACGAAACATGCGGCGTGAATTTCGTCGACACGAGTTTCCGGTTGAGTCAGAAATTGATGAATTTTGCGCGTGATTTCCTTGTCCCTTTGAACTCCTCTCGTGTCTCCGTATCCTGGCGTATCGATGATCGTGATCGAATAAGGAACGGCCATCCCGTCATGGTGGCGAAGAGTGTAGGCCGTTACTGTACTCGTTTGACTGTGCGCTTGGTACTTGGCGGTCGTTTCATCATCACGGACACATTTGAAGCGGAAAGGATCGTTCCATTTGACACCGAGGATGTAGTTGACCATTCCGTTGATGAGCGTGCTCTTGCCGCATCCGGTGGCGCCCATAAAAATAATTACCTTGTGATTACGATTGCTTTTCGATGGCAAAGCGAAAATATGAGATCGCCCAATGTCGAACCACCGAAAATCCTCACTAGTTGACGTTTCCTCTGCGTTCAACAAGTAAACATTAGGCCGGCCCTTTTTTATTAATGTGCAAAATTGTTCACTGGTATCTAAAAATATTTCAGCGATTCTTCGATTTGACGGAGACTCTTTGTGCTTCATTCCACTTCTTCCATCGTCGTAGCTCTTTTCTTGTTTTGTATCGTCTTTGTCAGTGTTGATTTTGCAACGCGTTTCTCCATCTTTAGTAGTTCCGTCTGTTTCTTCACGTGAAGAATCGAACTGATTTCCGACATGACGTTCGGAATTCAACTGCAATCCGGATTCGAATCTATTGAGCTTTGGATCAGACTGTTCGGCATGTGTTTCCCGGTCGTTGCTGTCACTTCGTTGTTTTATTTGCTTCTCTCCAGCAGCAGCAGAACTCTTATGGATACAATCGGCTGCTGTGGATGCTGTGCTTGACGGTCTCCCTTCTGCAATATCATGTACCTTCATTTTCTCAATTTCATGGACAATAAAATCTTGCCCTGTATCCGCACTTCCAGTTATGGCATCCGCATTCGATTTAATTTCTATTTTGTCTGAAATTTCCTGTTGCGTGGTTGCCAACTCTTTTTCAGCGACTTTGAGCGATTGTTCTACTAATTGAAGTTGTACATCATATACTGCTGAAAATTTATTCGCTGCTTTAATGGCACTTGTTTGTACCTCATGTTTATCACCTTCGCCTTGTTTATCGCTAACATTTTCTTTCCAACAATTCTCTTGTGGAATTGTGGAATTCCACTGGTTTAACTTATCTCCTCGATGTAATCCGTGCGTTTTGAGCGTTTGCAAAGAATCGCATTTGGCAGTCACTTGTCTTGTCATAACCGACTGATTATTTTCGCCGAAAAAATCTGCCCCTCCTTTCTCTGGATTTGTTCTTTCCATTAAATTATAAACAGGATGATTTTGGTTGAGGCTAGGGCCAGTAGCAGTTCTTGTATGATATCCAGAGGAATAATTGCTAGAAGCACCAGCGGTATTTATAGTAGCCATCCGATAGTCGTCAGCATTATTAACGTGTTGAGATGTTGTGAATCCGTAATTTACTTTCTGAGTTGCTCCATCGGTTTTAGATAATCGGTGAGTCTGATCAGGAATACTATGTGTCGTCTTATATAACGCAGAGGCTGATGCATCGGCGGCTAAACAATTCTGTAGTTCCGTTAATGTTTCTAATCGTGTCAGGTAACCGGGCGCTTGTTCCTCGGCGACACGGCTTCTCATCAGACTCAGGTAGTCGGACGGAGTGAGCGCATTTGAGGGAAGAGCTGTCGATTCCAGTGAACGGACATTGATGCCCATCTGTTCCAGCAAACTAAATACTTTGGCTTTCGCCACATTCAATTCGTCCAAGTTGTCAGCGAGAAGTTGCTCAACAAAGACTTTCCTATCGTAATTCGATTCGTATTCGGCTTTCATGTCCTTCGGAGTCGTCGTAATTTTAACTGGAGTCAGACGCCATTCGAATTGCTGGTATTCGTGTTCTGAAGCCGGGCAAGTACAGAACTCGCATTTTCTTTTTTGCTGCCTTTCTGAATATTTTAGTTTGTTTGGCTTTTCACAAGTGTCACTGCAACGACGACAGTTGTAAGCAAAGAATCCTTTTTCGCAAAACATTTCAGTGAGGCGCATTTCCGTCTTTTCAAAGCTAAAATTTGTATCAGTCTCCATTTTGTGCCCGTATTCCCTCATTTTCCTTTGGAAAATTTCCATATTTTCGATTTTGGCAAAACAGACTTCCAACTCTTGTTCGATGTCTTTCAACGACTGTTCCAACAGTCTGCGACTCTGGATGACGTTGCGAGTTGATTTCAAGTCCTTGCCGTTCATTCCTTCCAACATCGTAAAAAATTTGTGAAAATGCTCTTGGCTCATATCCCAGAATAATTCGTCGAAACAAGGGCCGTCCTCTTCATGTTGCCGATTTGACGCGTAGAGGACGGAACAGTTAAATTTGCTGAACGTGATTCCGGCCGACGCGGATGTAACAGGAAAGTTGGCAGCCAGGCAGGCCTCAACTACGGGAGGATGGGCGTTGTCTGCGAACGTCACAAGTAGGCGAATGTTCTCCTTGACGTCTTTACTGAAAACGGACAGCACGGAATCTATAACATGACGCTGGGAAGCCGTTAATTGGCCGTTTCCCGAAGGGGCCACAAAACAGACTGCGTGAATTTCGTCGACACGAGTCTCCTGTTGAGTCAGAAACTCCTGAATTTTGCGCGTAGTCTCTCTATCTCTTTTGTTTTCTGTTATGTGCCCATATCCGGGCGTGTCGATAATCGTGATCGAATACGGAACGGCCATCCCGTCATGGTGGCGAAGTGTGTAAGCTGTCACCGAATTCGTTTGACTGTGCACTTGATTCCTGGTGGTCGTTTCACGGACACATTTGAAGCGGAACAGATCGTCCCATTTGACGCCGAGGATGTAGTTGACCATTCCGTTGATGAGCGTGCTCTTGCCGCATCCGGTGGCGCCCATCAAGATGATGACTTTGTGATTTTGCATACCGAATGACGACGGTGTACCTTCCGGCTGTCCGATGTCGAAACAACGGAAATCCTCACCAATGGATGTTTCCTTGGCGTTCAACAAGTAAACATTAGGTTGGCCTTTTTTGATTAATTGACTGTAGTGCCTGCTGGTGGAAAATACCTTTGCGATTCCATTTGACGTGGTTTCATTGGCCTCTGTGTACATTTTATTATTTGTTTTTATTTCGTCTTCTCGAGCAAACGATTCTGATTGTGTTTTTCTCTTATCGCATTCGCCGTCGCCAGGTGTTCTTACACGAACGACACCGCCTTTTCTGCGTCTTGCATCAGTCGATCTCTTCTGTACGCGAGAATCTACGGATACTGTAGGTACTGTAGGTAAGGACGGAGTCAATGGGCCGGTTGCAACGTCCCGATTTTGTCTCATCATTGACAAGGCTCGCGCAGAATTAAATGGTTCGGATAAATGCTCAGATAAAAAGACGTCGGTGTTTGGGTCGGCCGGGCCGGACCGGATACACGTAGATGCCCTATCTTGCGTATCGTAATTCTTGATTTGAATAAAATCTACAGCAAGTGGATCTTTCTCTGTTATCTCGTTAACAGTTGTACTTCTCACAAGCTGAGCTGTGCGATTGATGCTGGATGTTCGTTTTACTGTTTGAATCTTTTGCGTCCATTGGTTTGTTTCAGCAGTTTTTTCAATGGACTCTGCCATGATGTTGAAGGAAGAAACTGCGTTAATATAACTTGTAGTCTCGATTTCTCCCGTGCTATTTGAATCGGACGAAACAAATTCTAGATAAATACTTGGTCGTGATGGATCACCTTCAACCAGAAATAAAAATAAATGTTTATTCACGATTTTTTGAGCATCTACACACTTTGAAGGCCCCCTATGAGATATAATATGAAATATGAAAAATTCAACTTACGTTTTGGTTTGGTCTTATGTTTGGTTCAATCGTGTTTCTGGAGCGGCACTAACTATAATTAAAAGGTTACAACGCTATATCGAATCGAACACAAATGGGCTAGAAGGATCGACACAGTATACTTATTTCATCTGAAAAGTTCTTGCTATATTTCAATTCACTCTCGCCTTAAAAAAAAACCTAACGAATAGATAAGATTAGATAGATGGAGCGCCACGAAGTTTAGCAGCGTTGGAAGACGACTGCCCTTTTCGAGGCTACATCTCCGACTGGGACTTGTCTATTTTTGACTAAGATATTCAGGAGTCTTCTTTGCAAAAAACGTCAGCACCAGTAGCCTCTTGTTCGCATCTGATGTACTCTGACTTTTCGATGCAAGAATAGGTATTCATTCAAGCCGATTACAATTCGAATAAAACAGTAAATGTTAGCGAATGTTAGGAAATGTTGCTTTCTGTTCGATAAAATGCAATCTAAATATTATAAATTTCAGAATTGTTCTTGCATTTGATTTATTAAACGAGACTTATTTGCTTATTCTATTTCCACTTTGGAAAAATACCAAGAAATTTATTATTAGGTTTGGGAGCGCCTTTTGGTTCCTCTTGTTGGTATACTTCGGATTGTTGATCAGTTTTGGGTTCATTCCAACAATTCTCTTGCCGGATTGGGGAATTGTGCTGCTTGGGCATTTCTTCTCGACGTGATCCGGGCGTAGTGAACGTTTGCGTTTGTCTTTTGGGGACAATTCCTGCCAGCCTCTGTTGCAGCTCCTTTAACGTTTCCAATCGTGTTAGATAACCGGGAGCTTGTTCCTCGGCGACTCGACTTCTCATCAGGCTGAGATAGTCGGCCGGACTTAATGCATTTGAACGCAGAGCTGTCGAATCTAGTTTACAGGCATTGATGCCCACTTGGTCAAGTAGACTCAATACTTTCGCTTTGGTTACATCTAATTCAGTCAGGCAGTTAGCAAGCAGTTGCTCGGTGGTCATTTTGTCATCATAATTCGATTCGTATTCGGCTTTCATATCCAACAGAGTCGTTTTGATCATCACCGAACGCGGTTGCCATTCAATCGTTTGAAAGTCATGTTCAGTAATGGGACATGGGCAATTGCTGCTAGTGCACGCTCTTTTCTTGAATACTTTGACGCGCGGCTCGCAAGTTCTTTTGCAACGATGACAATTGTAAGCCTTGAATCCTTTGTCGCATTTAATCTGCACATACCGCATTTCCGTTTTCTCAACGACGAAATCCTTGTTGGTCTCCATCTTGTGGCCGTATTCCCTCATTTTCCTACGAAACATTTCTATGTTTTCAATGTTAACAAGACAGACTTCCAGCTCCTGCTCGATGTCTTTGAGCGACTGTTCCAGGAGATCTCGTCGCTGAATGACCTCTCGCGTTGATTTTAGATTGCGACCATTCATATTCTCCAACATGGTGAAAAATTTGTCGAAATTCTCTTGTCCCATGTCCCAGAATAATTTGTCGAAACAGAAATCGTCGTCTCCTTGTTGTTCGTTGTTTGCGTAGAGCACGGAGCTGTTGAATTTGCTGTAGGTGATTCCAGCCGACGCGGATGTCACGGGAAAATTGGCAGCCAGGCAGGCCTCGACGACGGGAGGATCGGCATTGTCCGCGAACGTCACCAACAATCTCATGTTCTCCTTGACGTCTTTGCCAAAATTGGAAAGAACCGAGTCGATGATGTAGCGCTGGGTGGCCGTCAATCGGCTATCGCCGGAAGCGGCAACAAAACATGCGGCGTGAATCTGGTCGACACTATTTTCGCCCTGTTGCGTCAGAAATTGATGGATGTTGCGCGTGATTTCCTTGTCCCTTTGAACTCCTCTCGTGTCACCGTAGCCGGGCGTGTCGATAATCGTGATCGAATACGGAACGGCCATCCCGTCATGGTGGCGAAGAGTGTAGGCCGTTACTGTACTCGTTTGACTATGTGCCTGGTTCTTGGCGGTCGTTTCATCGTCACGGACACATTTGAAGCGGAAGGGATCGTTCCATTTGACGCCGAGGATGTAATTGACCATTCCGTTGATAAGCGTGCTCTTGCCGCATCCGGTGGCGCCCATCAAGATAATTATTTTAGTATCACGATAGTTTTTCGATGGCAAAGTGGAATCATTAGATCGCCCAATGTCGAACCACCGAAAATCCTCATTAATTGACGTTTCCTCGGCATTCAACAAGTAAACATTAGGCCGGCCCTTTTTTATTAATGTGCTAAATGTTTCGCTTTTATCCGAAAATATTTCAGCGATTCTTCGATTTGACGGAAATTCTTTGTTCTGTGGCATTTGATTTTTTCTTTCGTCATAAATCCATACTTGTTTTGTTTCGTCTTGGTCTTGATCTTGAGTAGTCCCGTCTTCTTCTTGTCTTGAAGAATCGGACCTATTTTTGGCATGACGTTCGGGATTCGACTGCGAATTGGATTCGTACCGATCGAGCTTCTGATCAGACTGTCCGACATGTCTTTCCCGATCGTTGCTGTCACTGTGTTGTTTTATTTTTTGCTTCCCTCCAGCAGCAGCAGAACTCTTTTGGATGAAATCGGCTGCTGTGGATGCTGTGCGTGACGGCGTCTCTTCTGCGACATCGTTTACCTTCATTTTCTCAGTTTTGTGGACACTCAAATCTTGCTCTGCATCCGCTTTTCTGCTGATGGCAGCCGCATTCGGTTCAATTTCTGTTTTGTTTGAATTTTCTGTTTCGGTTTTCGCAAAAAACTGTACCATATCCTTCGAATTAGCTGTCGTATTATTGCTCCCGGCGTCCTCGGTGATTTCCAAATCGGACGATAATGCGGATGATTCGTCAATGACCATCCCAATCTGATTTTCATGGTCATCCAAATTAGTATTGGTGGTGACGGACGAGGCAGTTGCTGAGAAAGGTCCACAGTTCTCAATTTGAATTTGCTGCTGGTTTAAAGGGGGACCAACTGTTGGTGTCATAGGAGTCTGAGGTAACATGGAATTAATAAGATTAAAACCATCTGGAGGATTTTGTTGCTGAGGCTTTTCCAATGAATTTTTGGGATCGTCTACGGACACTAAACCAAAACTTATTGTGTTTGATGCTTTGTCAAAATAAAAATTTCTTATTGTTCCATCATCCAATGAAGAGTTCGATACCAGAGCTGTATAGTAACTTGGACTTCGGTTTTGACAACCGCTAAGATCGGCTTCGTTTGCGAATTTGTTTAGTTTGTTCCTTACTTCGTCTACAAGTTTTTCCTGCAACTTGGTGATTAATGAAAAAACCGGGAGCTTCAAAACCTTTGTCTGAAGATCGACAACTTTTTGCATTATGTAGTCTACCGCCGGGTTTTCGTTGTGGTCGACTTTCAAGACCAACACTTTGACTTGCACTTTGACAAGTTGCTCATCATTATTTGTTGTGCTAGTTCGAATATGTTCCAAATCTAGAGCAACCAATTGCTTACCATCGAGTAAGGAACAAATATCCTTAATTTCATTCGGTCGTTGGGTCAGCCAGTCTTTCATATCCCTCAGTAGTTTTTTAATGAGTTGGAATTCTGTTAATTCTTGATCTGAAGGGCTTACTGTCCCCAAGACAATGTTCCCGTAAAATTTCTCGATCTCATTCCAAACTGGCGTCAGCAGTCCGTGGAATTGACATACGACTTTTGCGAGTGGGAACACACGATCGAGAGTCGCGATTTTCAATATTCTACTGCTTTCTTTATCAATCCATTTCCGATGCCAATCAATTTCTGTTCTCAGGTCGTTCATCCTCTCTGATCGAAGTCGAGTTTCCATTTCTTCCGGAATATATCGAAGCAAAATCTCAACAGGTATCAATTTTTCTTTGTCCATATAAGTTGCTTTATTTCTCAGCCACGAAATAGATTGTTGGAAAAGGCCCTCCAGCACCGGATTGGCTTTTGATAGACTGCTAAACATTTTACAATAGACTTCATTCCCCAACTTGACTGGGGGTTTCGTGAACATTGGATTAGAGGATACAACCTCGTCAAAGTAGATTTTGGTTTCTCTCAAGAGGTTTTCTTCTGCGCTCTCTTTCGTTTCCTGCTGATCGATTTTCCTCTGCATGGAACAGATGAACTCGGCTCCGTAGACAACTTCTTCCACCAAGTGGGTCGCTAAACCACCGGTATCGAGTTTGTAATCGTACATTTTAGAATTAATATATTGCTGATCAAGGAATTCGGTTTGTTGAACGATTTTAATGAAGACGTCGACTTTTGCCATGTCATCGTCTTCCGATGGGTTCGGTTTAAGATAATTGGCGAACCACAGTCCATTCAAGTTCACGGCACCTCGATTGATGCTTTTTTGAAAGTGGGAATTGATGCCCAGCTCGTAACTCTTGTCTGGCTGCTGATGGTAGAAGATACTGCATTTTGGAGTCAGCCTGCATTCTTTTGGTGCTGGAGTCCCAGTATCTGTTTTGCATATTTATAGATTTGATTATTTACATGGACACAGAATCTTGATGCACTTTGAAAGAAAAAAAAATTATACGTAGGTTTAATTATAATGTATAATGTAATGTAGTATAATGTGTGTATAATGTAAATTATAATGTAGTGTTTGTGTTGCTCACTTGGAATTATGGCGTCAGTGTAGTAATTATAGACATTCCCAACTTGCGCATCGCGACCCAGAGCTGACATTCGGATAGGTTCAGCCATCGAGGAAAAAGCTAAAAAAAGATCACTACGGGTAGTAAGCGGGTACTACCTACCCAAAGTTTGGGAACGCGCGAGAGAAGCTTATGTAAAAAGGCGATTTTCGCCGCGTTCCCAAAAATCGATTTTTAGGCGGAGAGCATTGGAGTTTTTTTGGGAAGTAGCTAATGGTTGGCTACTTCCTGAATTTTTTTTTAGATTTTTTTATTAAGGGAGGGTAGATATAAATAAATCGAAAAGTTTGGGAACGCGCTGCAGCGGCAAAGTAGCCGATTTTTATTATATTTCTACAGCGCGTTCCCAGACTTTCGATTTTTAAGACCTACCCTACACATTACCTTTTTTTAATTGTCTAAAAAGAAACAATCAACTTTCGTCTTTGAATGTTTGGTTAGGTTAGGTTGTGCGTGATACGGAGCGGCAGAGCCTATAGAATTAATAACATGACCATATAATACACGTTAATAACACGACACAGTTTGGACTGGAATTATAAACGCTACCTGCTCACGGATATTGTTTAATAGAGCAACTTTGAGGTCCACGATTTCGAAACTGTAGTGCAAGTCAAACAAATAACTTTATTCTTTAAATCAACAATTTCGTTGAAAATATCAGAAGTCTACGAAACAAATTCTTCTAAGAGACTAAACAACTTCTAGAAGAAAGGTGGAGTCTATCCTGTTCCATGGCCTGCTTAATGGTTAAGGCCTGTAAACTTGAATGTTGCTCCATGACGGCGAGAGGATTTGCAGGATTCCCTATCCTTTCCCCGAGCAAGAGGTAATCATCGCTATCTGGCGTTCGATATTGCCATCTCGTTAGAATGATATAAGGGGGAATGGTTTCAATTGTCGTGTACCGCATTATTTTTAAGGCGCAACGGAACTACAGTGTGTCTGGAGCAGTTTAAAAAAAAATTACTATTAGTATTCTCACTCCCTCGCACTACGCAAACAGGCCGGGAAATCAAAAAATTACTTCATTTCATTAATAGGCCCTATCCATTAAAAAAAAACATTTCTGTGTTATAACCGTTATTAACTTTCGATAATTCTTTTGTCCTCAGTATATTTTATTTACTTTACAACGAGATTGCATCTTGAACGCCAGATGACGAAGTTGTACCCTCCATTTTTCGTCTGACTGGCTCTCGCAGGAGCAGGAATAGAGAATTTGGCCACACCTCTCGCCTTCGCGTGGTAGTAGACACAAGTTTACAGGCCTTATAACCCTCAAGTAGGCCATGCCTGTAAAACTGTTGAACGTTCAAACTTGGCAATACCGTGCGACAGTTGACGTTCGCCATTGAACTAAAAACCAACCTTTCTACCGTGTCAAATAGGAGACAAAATTCCGTAATAGCTGAAAAAGAAATTTCTTTATTGAGAGCCATGACGGACAAAGCAATTGAACAACATATCATTAAGATGGTTGTGTTGGGAGGCCGATTCCAACTGGGTGATTTGTACGACTACCGCAACGACAGCATTCTAGCAGGTACTAAAAATAGTTTTACACAAATGACCTAGTATTCATAATATGAAACTAACATGTGTGTGTTACTATTATTAAAGATGGCCGGACGTGTTGGGAATCGGGTGAAGTATCATCGGCCACTCAAGTAGACGATAAATTCAAACTGAAATTTAAGCTCCCAGACTCCGATTCTAATAGCAGCAAGTGGGAAAACATGGGTCTGGATGAGCATTTGAAAGCAACCGTCCTTGCCGGCCTCATCAAGAAGTATCGTGACGCGTGTAACTACCTCAACGACAAACCGAATCCATCGCAGGCAACTCGAATCCTATTTCTTCGTGTAAAGTCAAGAAAAGAACATTTGGATCTACAAATTTTAATCAATGAAGACGTTCCACTTTGTCTTGCCTCAGGAGAAGAAACGAAGAAGCAGAAATCGGGACCAGCAGTTCCAACTCACGTCGTCGTTGGAGTCACTTACGGAGCGGAAGCTTATTGCGTCCTGACTCAGGATGTCGGAGAAGAAGCGGATGAAGATGCTCAAGAAGAAGCCGAAGAGAAATTGGCCGAAATAGCGCAGAAAATGGAAGAAGCCGAAGAGAAATTGTCAGAAATAGCGCAGAAAATGGAAGAAGCACTCAACGACAAACAAGAATTAAACGAGTTCAAGAAGCAATTTGACGATAAAAAACAGCTGACTCGTGTGAAATGTCGTTTGTATGCCGATCTCCAATCTTCGGCTTTTCGCAAATGCAGCGTCTTTGACGCCTACAAGAATTGCCTGAAACTGATCGAACAAGTCCAGAAAAGGAAAGCGGTTCCCATTGCTGTTCTCCTCTGCCCGCTGAAATGTCTTATGGGGAAAATTAAAGGCGGGTACCAAGACGTCGACAACGACCTAATAGCTCGATGCGGGCGGATCTGGGATGAGCTGGAGCGAGTCGGTGCAAAATTAGATAGCATCCGCACGTCCATCAAAAAAGAATTTCGCTCCTCTCTGCACCAATTTGAAGACGCTCTAGGCAAATACAAAGAACTCTTGAAGAAAAGCTGGAAAAATGGTGTCGTGAAAGCGCGTGAAAATGGCGACGAGAATGAAATCGAAAAAGCCGCCAATATCGCGGAAACGCATCCGCTTTTCAAGCCGACTCGACTGGAGCGATGGCTGCGATATAAACAGGCAGAGTCAGAGATGGCCGGCAAAATGAAAGGCGTTTCCGACATCACTTTCTTCGCCAATCGAAAATCGCTCGAAAAAGAACTGGCCGAGTCGTTTGACAAGAGACACGCCCTGGTGTTGAGCGTTCCGCCGCTGGATGAGAAAACGAACAAGATTCTCGCCGATATGAAAGACTACGTGGATAACTACACGAAATTGACATCAGTAGACGACGACGACGACAACACGGACGAAGATGACGAAGACGACGACAAAATTCCCTGGCACATGATCCAGCGGAAGCAGAAGCCAGTACTGAAGAAAATTCGTGAATTGGCCGATCACGTCAATAAGAATAAACACCTAATTGATCAAGTCCCTTTTTGTATTACTTATGGCAGTGGAAATGGGTGTCGATATTCGGTTTACGAAGATGGCAATGTGCTAAAGGATAATCTGGGTCGATTACCCGGACCTCCCACGGATCTGCGGATCGCTGACGTTCAAGAGAATCGCAAAAGCAAGAAATTTAACGTTCGTCTAGAGTGGAACTATGAAGATCCTGGGTTCCCTTATTCTTTTATGGTCGAGTATCAATATGATGACAGTTTTATCGAATCATGGACCCAGAAGAAAACGGCGAAACTGGGAGAAAATCATCTAATACTCAACTTAACCAAACAAAATGGATCGACCATCAAATTTCGGGTGGCGGCCGATACCTGCATCGGTCGCAGCGAATTCAGCGAAATCATGAACGACGAAATGGCGTCCGCTGACGAAGATGACGCAACAAACACGGACAGGGAATCGACTTGTTCGGCAAAAGAAATTCCAGCCACACGGAAATCCTTCCAATCAAACAACCATCAAATGACAACTGTTCAACCGCCATTACAGCCGACCGGGATGGCTAAGAAAGAGAACAAGAAATCTGATTTACAACCTCCAACTGACGTCGAGGTTGAATTGGTTACGCAAAGCAGAGCAGAAATTGGATGGAAGAATTCCAGCGTTGGAAGTCCATGGTACTCTTATCGCATTCGGTATTGGCAGAATGGGCAGGATGCGTCATCCGCCCATGAATTGGACATTCCTTCCTACAAATCAAGCTGTCGACTGGAGCAACTCGAACCCGAAACGACTTATTTTGTTAACATTGTGGTTGTCTCTGATGATTTACAGGAGATCAGTGCGCCCAGCGATGAAGTGAGCCTGACGACGCTGGCCAAAGAAGTCCGTTTCGCCGAAACGATTGTGAAGCACTGCAAAAGCATCGGCAACCGAAACGGCATGGACCTTTTTGCTATCCCGCTTATAAAAGTAACCGGATCGCTTTCAACGGCCGAACGTTTCGCTTTTGGAAAAGCCGATGGGAGGCAAGGTGGAGCCGGTCAGCAGAAAGGAAGGATTCAGCATCGAACAATTTTGGTGATGGGCGCAACCGGTTCTGGCAAAACGACACTAATCAATGGAATGATAAACTACATTTTCAACGTTCAATGGGAGGATACCTTCCGCTTCCAGCTGATTGAAGAGCAGACGGCCGGCCGCTCCCAAGTTGACAGCCAGACCAGCCGCATCACGGCCTACGACATCCATCACGCGGAAGGATTCAACGTTCCGTATTCGCTGACTATTGTCGACACGCCTGGATACGGCGACACCAAAGGTCTCGACAGGGACCAAGAAATCACCGAAATGGTCCGCAAGTTTTTCGAAGACAAGGACGGAATCCAGGAGCTGGATGTGATTGGCTTCGTGGCTCAAGCTTCCCTGCCTCGTTTGACGCCCACTCAAATCTATATATTTGATTCGGTGCTTTCCATCTTTGGCAACGACGTCAAAGAGAACATTAACTTTTTATTGACGTTCGCAGACAGCCAAGTTCCGCCCGTCCTGAGCGCCATTGCTGAAGCGAACTTACCGTATCCAACGGGCCCCGACACTGGCGAGCCCCTTCATAACAAGTTTAACAATTCCGGTTTCTTTTGTTCCAGCCGCGAGCCAGGAAACACAGTCGACAAGTTCAACCGATTCTTCTGGCGAATGGGAATGGAAAATTTCCAAAAGTTTTTCTCCGTTCTAACCACTATGAAGACAAAGTCCCTGTCGTTAACCAAGCAAGTGTTGGAAGAGAGGAAACGGCTGGAAGCGACCGTGGATGGGCTTCAGCCGCTCATAAAAATTGATTTGTCCAAGATGGAAGAAATGCGGAAGACGAAGCAAATGATCACAAACAGCCAAGCGCAGATTGAAGCCAATGAAAATGTCAAGTTTGAAGTGGAAGTGACGGTGCCGCAAAAGGTTGAGATTCCAGCCGGTCAATATTTAACCAATTGCAACAAGTGTTACATCACATGTCATAACCCGTGTGCGTACAAGAACGACGACGACAAGGTTAAATGCTGGGCAATGGATTCTGCCATGCCAGAAGCAACCCGTTCCTGTCGCATTTGCCCGGAGAAGTGCATCTGGAACATGCACGCCAACCAGCCATACAGTTGGGAATACGTCAAACAGAAACAAGCCACTTCATCCGATGCTATCAAACAGAAATACGAGACGGAACTGAAGAGGAAATTAACTGCCGAGGATCTAATCAAAGCGCTGCAAAAAGATATTGACCAAAACGCGAAGGAAGTATTGGATCGTGTGAATACGGTTTCAAGCTGCATCCAGCGGCTGGATGAGATCGCCCTGCGTCCTAATCCGTTCTCTACGCCGCAGTACATAGATTTGATCATCGACGCCGAGCAACATGAGAAACGTCTCGGCTTCAAGGAGCGGATCGAAAGTTTGAAGAAGCTTCGTCATATGGCCGTGATCACCAGCAGGGTCCGGAACAACGAATCCCTTTTGACCAGGAACCGACATGACGACTTTGCCGATTAAGAGGTCGGTTACGACGACGATGATGACAATTATAGTAACGCCCGAATGGATAATGATGATGACGACAATTACGACAGTGCCTGGTTGACTAAATAGCGCAGCAACAGATCGTCACAAGTACCAGACTTCATTCATCCGCAAATGAAATGACGTTATACTAATTACATTAATAATAATCAATCAGTAGCATCGAATGTCGATTTACCAAATCTATATTCGAAATTAGTTTGTTTTGTTTTTATTTTACAAATGGGAATTTTTATTTGAAAGTATATTAGTATTGCTATGTTGGAAAATCTAATACAGCACTGAATGACTATATGTGAGTAAAGAGCCTTAGTAAACCATCAAAAGATCAAATTATTTCGTTGTCCGATAGTAGCCCTAAGTAGGCTAGATATTTGAACCTACCGGCGGATAATCGATGCTCCGCAAGCGATAATAACATTCTATCACGTGGATATCATTGCGAACCGAGAATCCGGCAATCCGGCCATTTTATAAGATAACTAACTTTGTTTTGTTCCAGCACGTGCACAAACCCTGCCCACCTGTACATAGACTTAGTAACTCTAAACAAGAATAAATGTGTCAGCTCTTTGCTAGTTGTTAAATGCATCAGTGGTTTTAAACCACATCTGTCCTGTCAACAGCCTAGCGAAACGCGAACGCGCAAATGACTTAGCTATACTGGTATTTTTTTTTTACGCTCCGCGGACGCTCCGTCGTCCAGCATGCACGAAGTTCAGCATATTTTCGTTCGATTCAAATTGCACGGGAGAAATCAGGAGCAATAGTTGTTTCGTCCATTACCATGACATAATTAATTTACAAAAACTGAAACAATCGCGAATGAAAAAATTGACGCAAAAATTTCAAACAGTAAAACAAACATCCAGCATCAATCGCATAGCTCAGATTGTAAGTAGTTCTGCATTTAACCAGGCAACTGGGCAAAGCTCATTTGCCGTGGACTTTAATCAAATCAAGAAAAATTATACGCAGATAGGCCAACTGTTTGTCAAAGTTTGTGGTAGAGGATTAATATTTATAATAATCTCTGTAAAACTGAGTTTTTCAAGTCTGTTTTTAGCCAAGCAAATGCAAATATTTTTTGGAATTGATGGTGACGCATTCTGTGCCCGATAGCGTGATGTTGACTTCATTTGCACAACCGATGTCCTTGTCCTGCGGTGGTGTCACCTATTTATAGTCCATTTCGAGATATGCTCGTGATTCGTTTCAAGTGACAAATAATTTGTTATTCTAAAACTTGTTTTTTATATAAATGTCTTATGAAATAGATTACCCTCAGAAATTTCCCGATAGGAACTCTATCTTAACTTGATAACATTATGAAAGATAATTAAAGACGACCCCTAAAACCCACAAGTCCAATCCCATAAGATGGCGCTGTTTTTTTCTCTCAGAGGTAATAATGGGGCGAAGGTCGGTAAATTTAAGCGTTTTCTTATCATTCAATTTCAAACACAAATAGTTAACGATAGATCCACTTTGATTGGATTAAAGTCGTCGTGATAATTAATCTAAACTCGAATCGCCTTTTCGAGCTGTATTTTTTCCCCGTTAGATGGTTCTGACGCCATGATACAAGGCCGACGAAAGTCAACACGGCCTTGGATTATATCGTAGATAATTAAAACAGTGATGGCTGCTCATTGAAGAATTCTGACCCGTTATATAATTCTCTTCAGTTCGGACGTTACTTGCAAGTAATTACACCGTTTAAAATGCCTAATCCGGATTGTGTTGAAATGACGGCTTTTGGCCGCCAGTTCGCCATTGGAACATTTTACAATTACACCGAAGATGCCATTGTGCTGCCAAGTAAGCTTGAATAATTGACAAAACATAGAATTTGTGCTTAGAAAATACTTTAACATGTTGTACAGAAATTCGTTTGTGGGATTCATCCGATGTGCCCAGCTCGGTCGTCGAAACTGAAGAACATGTCAAGGTTCATTCGATGGCGACTGAGCAAACCATTGATGACGATGAAACAGGGCACAGGTTTTGGCTATCTAAATTAGGAATGGATGATCACACAGCAATGAGTCTGATGACCGGCATTTTGCGTCTATCATCCGGAGGAGCTTGGCAGTACGCGGCCGACGGGGTGGACTGGAAGGCGGAAACGTTTGGCCGTAAAGCCGAAGTGGCCGTCCATTGTTGTTGCTCCAGCAAGAAAGTCTCGGCAGTCGATTCAATAACTCAACTGGAAATCATTTGCCGTCCAGACGAATTAATGAAGAGCGGAGCCACTCACGTCGTCGTGGCCGTCACTTATGGCCTGGAAGCCTTTTGCATTTTTCCCCGTCAACAGCCAAAGTCAAACACGACAACTGACGATGATGACGAAGCCATCGAAAGAATGCGAAACTACGCCCGCATTTTCGCCGATCAGCTCTGGAAGGGCAGACTCAATTTAGGGCCGGATCAGGATCAAGAAGGTGACGAAGAAGACGGCGGACAATGTTTCATCCCGCTAGACCTGCAGTGCATTCTCTACAGCGATCTAAATCAAGCCAAAAACGGTGGACAAAGCTGGACTTCTAAGCCCGTCGCGGAACAGTACGAAGCCTGCAGGGCGGTAATGATCCATCCAGTCAACAAGGCAATTCCGCTGAAAGTATTACTGTACCCACTCCATAAATTGATGCCTAATAAAGAAGGTAAAACTAAGATTCCGCCAAATCTTCGTGATCCGCCGTATCTAGTTCTTCGTTGTCAAATTATATGGAACCGTTTGCAACGAATCCGTTGGGACACGGACGATTTGATTGGCGATTTGAGCGGTTGCCACTGTATTCCGCTAACAACCTATAAGAGAATCAAGGAATTAGGGGAATTAATAACCACATATTTTGAGGTTTTAATCAAGGCGCTGGCCCAATGGATCATTGCCATCCGACGCGGAGAGATCATGGAAGAAAAGATAATGGACAAGAAGATAAAAGCCATGGAAACCCAATCGCCGTTCCTTCCCAACGAGCTGAACTGTTGGCTCAATTGTCAGAAACAGCAAATCAAAACTTTTAAAATGTTGAATCAATTACCCGGTGTCCAGCTTGTGTCTGGAGTAGAAAATTTCAAAGAAGAGGTTAAACATGGAAACGATTGGTCTTACGCAGTAGTCATTCACTTGCCCAATTTGGATGGAATTTCTGACTTGTTGGTTAGCGAAATGAAGCGTTATGTTGGAGTGTTCAACCAAACTCCAAGTTCGAATTGGACAGACTGGAGAAGTGACAATAAAGGACAACCAACTAAGGATTCCATCTCAATCAACTGTCGTCGAATATACTATGCTGCTAAAGAGTTTTCAATTTGGGTGACTAATAACAACAGCGACAACACAAACGTACGGTACGTCATATTTTACGACGAACGGATTGCTGGTGCTGGTGTAGCGGAACTATCACCGTTCACGCGATTATACGACTGCAGAACGGGAGAGGCTCTACCTTTGAATTTCACCATCCCTAAAGCTCCTGGTCCAGTCACAGTCGAAAAGAACCACCGTGGCGTGATCACGCTGAGTTGGAGAACAGAGGAAGAAGTCGAGGAGCCTAATTATCTGTTGCAGTATCGGAGTATCGATAGATCCAAAGAAAGGTGGGATTCCATCCAACATTATTTCGAAGAAATTACAATCAGTCATCTGCAATCGGAGGAGAGTTACGTGTTCCGCGTTGCCGTGGTGACACCAGGAGGAAGGAGTCCGTTCAGTCCGTTCAGCTGTAAGGTGACAATTGATCCGGTTTGTCCGTCACCAGCTGGACTACAGTGTTTGTACGTGACGGATACGAGCATCACCATTTCTTGGTCTCATCAATTTTATTCAGGCAGAGTAGAGACCGTAGCGAAAGACGACGTAACAATTTCCTCTTACTCTATTGACTGCTGGATGGGTGGTAGCCCCCACGAGTCCACATTTATACAAAGATCCAATACGAAAAAGACGATTACACTTGAACCACTCGTCCCCGGTACAGATTATTGCGTCCAAGTGCGGGCTGTTTGCATAAATGCTACGGGATGCACTTTCTACAGTAAAGCTTCACAGATTCTAGAAGCGAAAACGCTGCGAGAGGCCGAACGGGCGGCAATTGTCGTCCGTCGTAAGAGCCAAAAATGCCCGACCGACAAAGACATCGACCATTACCAGATACCGTTAAAGAGACAACACCACGAAGCCCACCAAGCACAAGGAGTCGGACACTATGTTTTTGGTGAGCCAAGTTACTTGGCGTTGGTCGGCAAACGTCGTCAACGGACCATCTTGATGCTGGGCGCCACTGGTTCCGGCAAAAGTACTCTCATCAACGCTATGGTGAATTATGTGCTGGGCGTCGAGTGGAACGACGACTTCCGCTTTAAACTGATCGACGAACCGGCCGGCAAGTCTCAAGCTTACAGCCAGACGGACTTGGTGACCACCTACGACTTGTACGAAATGAAAGGATCCCGGCTGAATTATTCTCTGACAGTTGTCGATACTCCAGGATTTGGTGACACTCGTGGACTGGAGAAAGACAAGAAAATTTTGCAACAAATTCAAGATTATTTTCAGTGCCGTCACGGGATTCAGCAATTGGAGGCCGTCTGTTTTGTCGTCCAGTCGTCTGACGTCAGGTTGACGGCCCCTCTGCAGTACATTTTCGACTCCATCTTATCTATTTTTGGCCAAGATATTAAGGATAATATTCGTCTGATGGTGACATTTGCTGACGCTGCTTCGCCACCGGTCCTTGGTGCAGTCAAAGAGGCCGGTATCCCGTCGCCCATGGATCCATTCACCGGTCTCCCACTTCACCACAAGTTTAATAACTTAATTTTCTTTACTTCTAACAAGGGCGACCGCCAGACGAACGAATTTAACCGGACCTACTTTGACATGGCAATCGAAGGTTTTGACAAATTCTTTGACGACTTGGGTGTAATGGAAGCCAAATCGTTGACTCTCACTCGTGAAGTGCTCGAAGAAAGGAAACTTCTTGAAGCCCTGGTCGAAGGTCTTCAACTTCGTACACAAATTAAATTGACGCGTATCGATGAGTTTCAGCAAATCAAGAAGATACTGGCGGATAATCAAGATCAGATAGACGCCAACAAGAATTTTGAATTTGAAGTCGAATTCCTCGTTCCAAAATCAACTGACATCAGCGGAACGGGTCAATTCACCACCAACTGTCAAAATTGTCGCACAACTTGCCATTTTCCTTGTAGACAGGCTCATGACGCCGACAAACATCGTTGCTCTGTCATGAACCCAAGCGGCAATTGTATGATATGCAAATGCTCTTGGAATGCCCATTTCAATCAGAAATACAGGTACGAAATGGTGAAAGAGAAAGTGAAGCGTTCATCCGACGCCATCCGGCAACAATATCAAGGGGCCAAGAATGAAGCGATAACCAATGAACAGCTGCTGAAAAACATCCAGAAAGAAATCGACGAATACGAGTCACAGCTGATGGAGTTGATGAAAGCCACTTATCCATGCATCCAGCGACTGGAAGAAATCGCCCTGCGGCCTCACTCTTTCTCTGCGCCCGACTATATCGACTTGTTGATAGCCGTCGAGAAACAAGAAAATCGTCCAGGTTATCAGCAGAGAATCACCACATTACAAAAACTCCGCCAAATGGCTGAGATCACGGCCAAACTTATCAGCGATAAGCGTTAACCCCAGCCACCCACGGATAGATTCGGAACTGGTCGATTGTCGTGGTTATTCGGCAATTTATTTTAACAACATCGGTTCTTGAAATTACACACAACATCTTGTTTCATGATTGTGTACAGAACGATGAATTATGAGAAATAATTAAATAAAAGTAGATTGCAATTATCTTCAAGTTTAAAAAAATATATTTTAAATTTCCCGCTTTAATGATTTTTTTTTCGTACAATTTTCACCACGATGCTCTCCATTCGTCAGGGGCTAACAGTGACTGACCCAGATTTCAACCTTAATAAAAAATTAAAAATAAATAAAAACAAAATAATGTGAAAACATACTATCTTTTAGGAAATCACCAATCTGACTCTCCTTGATTTATTAGACCCTGCTGAAGCTCTTTCCATTTTCCAATAGCTACTTTTCTCCAGTTGATTCAGCGCACTCGAGATATTACCGTCGAGCGGTGAGTCCAAATTCATAATCTTCCCCAGACAAAAAAAGAAGTAAAAATGATAATAATTGTAGAGTTTATTGAAGAGAACTCTGACTTACCGAATATCCGGAGGAAAGCATGGCAGATAGGATAGCCTGCGAGTAGCCTACGATTCCAGCACATCTTCCAACGTACAATTCCGCCAATAGATGACGTAGATAGTTTTAGTGAGCGGATCAGGAATCACAGCAAAATTCCGTTCAGAATAATGAGCCAATTGCTTTTCAAAAGTACTTCGGGACGCAACAGCCTTGATTGAGCATCCGAGTTGTATTCGGTAACCGCACACATCCTCCTCTGAGCCAAGGTGAATAAATATATTAATAATTCATTATCTAATTGATTAGGCTATTAAATGATAAAATTACCAGTCGGAAACTCGGAATGAGTCCCATGATGGGGTTAACTTCTTTCATGGAAGCCACATATTTGGTTGAGGCAAACTGCTTCAAAATAATCATATATCTAGCCCTATTAAGAGTTTCCATGGTGACAGCTTTTACAGCCTTCAGGTTAGTGAAGACGTGCAACAACGTAAAGAGGATAAATATTAACCATGTCAATCTGCGTGGAGGAAATAAATTCGATAGTACTTGGCTTTATAAAAAATAAAAGAAACCACATACCCTGTAGCGCCATCTAAAATAGGTAAAAGCCAAAGACTAGTTATTAGGGCAGCTAAATTCACCAGGGTTTCTTGGCTTCCGTCCTTGGCCGATACATCGGCAAGATTCCCTTGTCGGGCCTGTGGCACAAATACTTGTATACAGTCAGTCCGTAGTAATTGTTTAAATTCGTGTTGGTACCTGATGTTGGGTTAAAGCTGCTCTTGTTGCACCTCCAGCTACTCCAACAATCGATTTGGCTACCCCAGCAACACAAAGAATACTAGTCATAGTTCCGTTAGATCCTCCAACTGCCGCTACAGCATATGGAGCACATAATTCTAGGCTTAGAGCACAGTCATTGAGAAGGTCTGCAAAAAACCTCCATTTCTTACTATCCGCATCTAGCTTGGTGCTGAAATATAATTATAAACATGCAAAATATTAATATGCAATGCTGAAAAAGTGCTCACCCATTGCACCAAGCAAACAATATTCGGCCAACCATTCCAGTACCATCTTTTATCAGCCACATTAATGTAGCAGCCAAAGGAGTAGAAGTGCTGCGCTTCCTACTCCGACTCCTTCTATAGTATAGCCCTCGTTGACAAAGATCCTGATAAGCTACCAACGAAAGCCTTGAATACATACAAATGATGTTTAGCCATAGTTACATTTAGATAACATCAATCTCATTTGTAGGCATATAAGAATAGCTTAGTGAAACTTGACTCTCAATGGCTTGAATCAGAAAAAAAAATACCTGAATTGATGCATGTATTGAATAATTTTCCCAGATTTTCATTGTATTGAATGGTATTGAATTTTTCCCAGAATTTCCCAATTTTGGTACTCTAAATAGTGATCACTGACTGATGAAGGATATCCTTGGGGTATAAAAAAACTGAGCTTAGTAAATGGGTGATGCCCCTGAATTTCCCATTCTGAATCAATGCAACGACTCCATTTTCTGTTGTGTCTGCAAAGAGAAACAAATCATGAGATTGTGCACATTTATTAGCTGTTAGCACAACCATCTGTTCAGATAAAAAAAATATATATACAATTACCAGTAACTTTGACATATATTGTCGAGAATATCCTTTCTCTCCTTCTTTTTTCCGTAATCAAATTTTTCAAGGAATTCATCCAAAAAACTGTACAAATATTGCCGAACGGATTTTCGCTAGCTTTATAACAAAATCAAAGGAACAGATACACAAAGGTAAAGAAAATCATATTCATCATATATATTTTCTAATAATTACTAACGGAACCGTGGAACAAAACAGATAAGTTGAACAGGTTATAGCCAGAAGGATTTTATCAACTATCACACACAAAATAAAGTCACTCGCCGATGGAAAGAAGCTGTCTATTGGGTAGAGTCATCGCCAAGCTCATCTCAACAATAGTCTGTAATGTGCTGCACAGAAGAACAGGATTGGCTTACATAGTTGGCAGTATAATTTGTCATGGGTAGCCTAATCGAACAAAAAAAATTAGAATTGATTTATTTTTTAATAAGCACAAGTTAAACGGGTTGCTCGTCTACTACGGTTACCGTCTTACTGCTATCGTGTTCATTTTCAAAATGCGCCTTATTAATGTTTTCGAATGTTTGCGAAAAATTTTTTGAATTCAGGTCCCCTGACGATCGGGACGTTGGTTGCTTTTCTCCGCGCATCAGTCTTCTTCATTTTTCTCGAATCCTTATTTCGCGCATGAAAGATGCTTGCTTGTTGTCCATTCCAATTGGGAATGAAGCCACTCAAGTACTGGTTAGTTGGTTGCTCCAGTGATCCAGTATAAAAATCGTGCTGGTAACCCTTGATTTTGTAACGGTCGACATACTTTCCTTCCTTCTCCATACGCAGTATTTCGCCAACTGAATGTTCGTAATGTTTTGTGATGACCCTGGTGATCACTTCTGTCGACCCATTTTGTTTATTGCAGTCGCGAAAATCTTCAAAGTTTTCCTCATGTACCTTGAAGAGATAGCGATTGCACTCGTGTGTCATTCTTGAAATATTGTAAAAGTCGTTGACACCTCCAGAGTTGAGCGAGACATCGTGACTGTACACGCCTCTTTCTTGGTAACCTAGTTTTTCCTTGATCTCCTTCATGTTTTTGGAATTGCGCTCCTGTTTTCTCTCCGTTTCCGTTGTAATTATTCGAACGGGCCTTCCACATTTGTCAACTTCAGTAGTAGTTTTTCCATTTCTGATCTTACGATACGCACCCACCTGCAAGTGTTGGTAGCTCTGGTTGACACCCAGTTTGCTCATGAATCGAGCTCGATCGTTTCCTTTGGCGTGATTCTTTAACTTTTCAATTGTATGATCCACCGAAGGATCTTTTTGAGCTTTTGAAAGGGCGTTGAAGAAGCAGCGGTTAGGTGGTTCCGAAGGATCGGGCACATATTCGTGTTTCGTTCCATCAGGCATAATGAGACAGACGTGCTTGGTTCCGTCGTCATTCTGCGTGAAACTCATTTTGACTACGGGTTTATTTGAATAAGGATTTCCTTCCGGATAGTAATAAAACTTGTCCCCTTGCGTGTACTGGCCAGTTTTGTCTTCCAATTCAAGCACGAAGCCGTAAGCGTCGACTGAGTTTTGCATTTCGATGGGCCCGGCCGGCCTTCCGTTGCCCATTTCGTCGATCCATTGATCCTCAGTTGGCATTTGGCCATCGCCAACGCCGTTATTAGTATTATTGTTGTCTTTTAGGTCGTTTGCCCCTTCCGGTAAGAGGGAGGGGCAGTATTTTTTGACGAATTTCGAGCTGATACTTTTTACCTTCCTCTCGACTTTGAGTTGGATCTTGGGCTCGAGCCACGTCGATTGGATCGTATCGAGAGTTTCCTTCATTATCGACGATTGAATTTCGCCCTCGGTATCGGACATAAATTTCTCGAATCGTTCTGCCTCTGTTTTTGATAACCCACCACCAGTACTTTCGCCAACAGCTGATTGCTGCCCCTGCTTATTTTTAGTTTTCAAGGCCCTCAGTTCGTCCTGTAGGGCGGCGTTCAGATCGCCGACGTACGTCACTCCGTGTGTTGCCAATTTCTTGACCGACTCGCACTTAGTCGCAAATTTGTTGATCTCTTTAGTCACGTCAGCCGCTTTTTGGCCATAATCAACGATAGTCTTGCCCACCTGAATGGCTTTTTCAATTGTACCGGCGTTAGCAGCGGCAGTGATGCCTTGGGTGTTTCCGGTGGACGCGTGTGACCGGTACTCGCCGGCATAGTTGCCCTGCAAACCGGACAAGCCAGCTGATGAGCCGTTGAAGATTCCCGTCATACGACTGGTGATTGATGACGCGTTCGTGCGAAGCTCAGTAAACCAATCGCCGGCTTTCAATTGATTTGCGGCTCCATCCAACACTTCCTTAATTTTTCGGCTCGCTTCGCCTGCGCTCTTGCCGCTTTTGACAATGACAATCATCAGGGATTTCATGAGATCCTTGAGCTGAGTGAAAGCCGGTCGCATAAGGAAGTTGCTGAACAAGAAAGATTTGATGCGCTCAAGCACCTGTTCCATGATGAATTTGTTGAGCCACGTGAGGAAGCGGCTAACAGCCTGGCCGATGACGGACGACGATATCATGTTGGCGCACTGGATCAAGATCTTCTTGCCGGCCTGGAACCATCCTTTGAGTGTCCCATTGAATCGACACATCAGTTTGGCCGCTTGCCTGAAACTGCCACCGCAAGCCTTAACAAGCCGGGCGGCTCCCAGACCCATAGTGAGGGCAGTGACCGCCAAACTTTTAGCCTTGTCTACGAGGTAGGATTTCCATGAGAAGGATCCTGGTGACTGGAGAGACTGGAAGGCGAACATTAAATCGTTGAGGCCCTCGCCGATGAGCCCCGCACTGAAGAAAGGGAAAGCGATAGCGCCGACCAGTTGAGCAACTCCAATCAGGGCGACGATGCCAATCCGCCAGTTCCATCGCGACACGTACTCCTCAACTTTGAGAACGCGATCCAAGTGCTGGTTGTTGAACTGTTGAACCTCGTCGAATGGACTCGCTTGATCGTCGCCGGCTGGCGGAAGGGCGTCGTGCAGCGAACAGAACGAGGATTTGACTTTCGCCAATGTTTTCAACTGGCCGAGATGAATGCCAACGGCTTGCATGAGCGCTGCAGACAGTTTATCCCTTCTCTCTTTTATAGCTTTAGCCTCTTGAAGTCGTTGGCTGGAAATCTCACCAAAATGGCCAGCAACAGCAAAAATAACAAGGGCCGGCACGATCGGTGGGATCAGCTGTTTAATGTTTTGTTCTAAAGTGCTCTTTGACTTTTCTTCTTCTCTCGTCTTTCCTGTTTCTTCTTTGCTGTAAAAGAGCTTAGCAAGCATGTCGAATCCGTTGAGGGAACTGATCCCACTCTTAATCCCATCCAAATCTTGTTGGATATCTTCTCTAGATCGCTCTCTGTTTGCAGACGGAAATGAAATGGCCGGATCTTTGAGAACTTCCATGTCGACGAGGTAATCAAGGAATTGTTTGGCCAATTTCTTTTTACGTTCATCGAAAAGTGGCCGGAGAACGTACAGATTTCCATTCCGTTCGACTACAAGCGAAGAGAACCAAGTGGCCACAACATCGGCGCAAGATGAGAGAGCCACACCTTTGAGCAGTTCAACGTCAGGATCTTGGTCCATCGACGGGACCGATTTCAGGATGCGATGACGAAAGACTTTGTCCGTCACTTGCAATAATTTCTCGTCGTCCAGCCATTTTTCCAGCTTCTTTAATTGGTCACCATTTTCAATACCGAGTGTAGAGGAGACGAGCGAAAAATCTTGGCCGTCGTGAAATGTCAACCAACCGGGTAAAATACGCCGATAAGCTTTTGATAGGACGGTGTCGGGTATTTCGCCGACGTGATGATGGGCCTTGATCATTTTCCCACCACCAGCTATTTGGCCCTCATCGATGTAAACGGAAATTAAACTGCTCCAAAGCTTTGTTTCCACTTTGCCGATGGCGTTCTCGATATCCGACAGTTTGCAATTTTTCTTTTTCACAAGATCTAAGAGAGGCTCACGGCAGTGGGCAACGAACGGAGGCCAATCGAACGAATTTTCGCCAGTTTTCCTGTAGTGGCGTGGCTTCATGAAATGACACCCCTCCTAAATAATACAACAGATTCATCATTCTGGTAATAATTAAATGTTCAAGAGTAGAGGACTTACGAGCAACTCGATGACTTGATCGATGTGTTGGTCTTTTTCGGTGGGTAGGATGGAAGCCAGGGCACATTTCAACGATACGCCTAGCAGGTTATTGATTTCAGACGCGTGAATTTCCCACAAACGAATTTGATTCGTCACTTGTTCTTCGAACCGCCTGTGACAGAGGGACGATCCGTTTTCCATTTGAGTGTTCAAACATTGATCGATTTGTTGGTTGAGACTGGTGAGCACGTCGATTCGATCGTCGATCAGTTTCCGGGCCCGTTTCAAGTAGCTTTTGGCCTCTCTTTTCTTTTCGTAACCGGCGTCGTCGGCCAGAGCGAGGCGGGCGAGATCGAGCAGGGCGTTTTCGCACCACTTCGGTTCTATGGTCGTCACTTGTTTGTAACACCTGACCGCATCTCTCGGGTGCGACGATTCCTCGTAGCAGCGGGCGAGCATAGTCCATTCACTCGGACTGGAAACGACAGACTCGACGTCCGATAATTTGACGGACATCGTCAGATGATCGAAACTATCGCTCAGTCTGTCGTCGAGTACCGGATCACGATGGGCTTTCTCGATGGAGCCGGCATTTTCGTCGAGCCAAAGCGCCCAGCGATTGTTGAAACAATTTCTCGTAATCCTTTTGCAATCTTTATTTAAATTGTAATCTTTTTGGTTTGAGCTTAAAATGTCTAAAACCTTTGTAAAGATTTGTTGAACAACGTCTTGCTGTTGTGGTGGGTCGATCAAGGTTTGGTTCAAGGGGCGGACACATTTTTCGTAGAATTTGTGGAAAAGTTTCTCTTCCAGTTGGATCTTTGGCAGAGCTTCTCGTCGGATGTTGTCCAATCGGAGCCGTTCGTCTTCGTCGCGCTTCGATTTCAATTGAAGTATCTGGCCATAAGGATCGAAACTTAGGTGGGATTTTCGATGTTCCTCATCCTCATTTTCGATGACAAATTGGTAACTTCCAGGTTGGCCAGAGCGGGCCGTACGTCCTTCGGCTTGAGCTTCGACGCGGGAGTTGGGCGGCAGGAACCCGATAATTACGTGAAGACCGCCGTTATTGAGGAGCACTTTACTGGGTTTCAAATCCGTTCCACGTCCGGCCAAGTTTGTGGCAATGATCACCTGACCCGGAAGAATTTCCTGGTGTTGGTTCTCCTTGAAGGCCTCGTCGAATGAGCTGACATATTTGACGACTTGAATTGGAGTGACTGTTTTGGCCGTTTTGAGGCGGTCGTAAATCGAGTTGGCTGATTCAATGTTCTCGCAAACGACAAGAACGGCCCGCTGCTGGTTCGAAGCAACGCTTACGACCGCCTGTTGCATTTGATCGAGCCAATTTTGCCGATCGTGAGCGATGATCGGCTCGTGTTGAAGGCAAAAGCGCGGCCTGAATCGCGGCAAGCGGAAAAAATCGACGCCAAACACTTGGCCCAGTAGGTCACACTCAGCCGCGGAACCGAGTGTGCCCGTCAGTCCGTACATGCGGCCCTCAAATTCGCTAAAGTAGCCAATGTTGGACATGAAAATGGCCTTCAGGGAGATGGGCGTCCATTTCAGGCCGTGTTTCAACTGCAAAAATTGCTGCAAACCGTCCGACCACTCCGTTTGCACTTGCTCCACTCCCGTCTCTTTGTCCATGATGACGATCCGCCTGCCTTGTCCGTCACAGCAATCGTCCACCTTGTAGGCGTCGTTGGGTTTGAGTAGGTAACAAGCCCGGAACGCGCTCTTGATCCACGTCGACAGGTGCCGTTCGGCGAATTGCTTCAAACAATTGGGAACGCAAGTTGGAATCATCGGCTCGATCAACTGGCGAACTTCATCGACGATGTCACTCGATTCGGCTAAACGGACAACGTCGGGGGCGTTGACCATCGTCCAGATTTGGACAAACAACCGCATGAGATCGTACATTTCGGGGATGTTGTGCGACATGTACAATATATTTTCTCCCTTGTCTAGAGTCATTGAATCCACCTCGTCGACGATGATGGCTCCCGGGTTCCGGTTGCGGGTCATGTCCTTGTCCTCGAAGAAGCGCGTGAGGAGAATGTCACGCATGAAACTGCCCAGGTCGCCGTAGATGACGTCGTTGTTGTACCGGTTACGTCTGATATCGTCGTCATTCGAACATTGCTGGTCACAATTGTTGCTTACGCTCACGTCAAACGCCTGGAAGAGCCACCCGATTTCGGCGATGTTGGCTTCGGCCAGCACGGAAGAACTCGTGATGATGTTCACGTGTCGATCCTTGTTCCAGTAGCGCAAGGTATGATAAATGGCCACCAGCGCAGAGATGAGCGTTTTTCCTTCGCCGGTCGAAATTTGTCCCATTCGTCGAATCATATGCCCGGCTTGCCGGTTATCATCGGAAGAAACGAACGCAGTGACTGCAATAAGTTGAACGTCCCTCGGGAAGTAGCCATTTTTGTCGTGAACGACTCGACAAGCAACGGCCAGAAAATCGTCCACCTGCAATGATTTGCTGCTCGGCTTCTTTATTTCATTACTCCATTTTCTGATGTCGAATTTAGTTTCGAATTTTCGAATCCGGATGCTTTTGATGCGTTCAACCATTTCGCTGCAATTGCCGATCACTTTGCTCGACTCAGGATCTCGACTCATGATGGAAAAAATGTCCTCGACACTCAAATCGGCTTGACTCGATTTTCTCATGTCTTTTTCGATGATATCCGCATCGAACAGCGAATTCCAAACTGAATCTTTCACCGCCATCGAATTTTTCAGTAAACTTTCGTCGATCAGGGCAATCCATCGATCTTTAATAGAGGGGTATCGAAACAAATTCTGCAGAATGTTTCTCAAATGAGCGTGGTCGCCCGACTTATCTTTAAGTTCCGGGTGGCGATGAACGACCAAACGAAGGAAGTGGTCGCTTCTTTGCTGGCCGAATTGGACGTCGAGTATAGATACCAAACGACGGGCAATGTCGGGCGTCCAATCAATGGCCAGCTGGGCGTAGCGGATCACTGACAGCCAATCGTTTAATGAAGAATTGGAGAAACTGTCCATCAATGTTACGTCTTCGTGAAATTGAAGCTTGAGTGCCGTCAACCTGTTGGTCACTTCTTGGACGAGTTTCATCAGTCGAATCGGATCACCCGCCATTTCCTGCCGAATCTTGTGGTAGAAGGTATGCAAGAAAGATCCTGGCGCTCCGGACGATGGCCACCATTGTACAAGTTGTTGGACGATGCCGGAACTTTTAATATCAATTTCATCTTGACGGCACTTTTCGTTGAGTTCATCGAGTAAATTCTGAATGGCGAAAATGGCGAGCATATCGATCCACTGGTGAGGTCGGCAACTAGTCGTGGCGGCTCGACACAGGTCGAGTGGAAATTCCTCAACCTCTTCGAAGAATTTGGTTATCTGGTGGACGGAGAGTCCTTGATTCGCCTCGTACGATTTCAGCGAAGGGACGATGACGTCACGAATCCAAAGGAGCCAATCGTGCACTTCGTCAGCACCTTGTTCTATCTTTGTGCTGATTAATTGATTAAACGATCGGCAAAGTTGGATGATGTGTTGCTTGTCCGCTAATGCTTCCTGGCTATGTGGAGCGCCATTCTGGTTGGACTTGGGCAAATAGCGTTCGATATCCTGGTCGGTAATGGACGGCTCGAAACAGCGGACAAACTCGGCTCGGAATCGTTCGATGGCCAATTTTTGCAGCGCACCCAAGAAACACGACGGCTGTTGGTCGTCAACCAACAGCGCGCTCTCTACTGAGGGACGATCGTCGATCAGATCGATGTACAATTTTTCTTCGTCGTTGAAAATGTCGTAACTGGTGATGGAAAAAAATAACTGGGCGTCATTAAGGCTGTTAGTCTTATTCCGAAGCGCCTCCTCCAAAAGACCAATGCTTCCCGGCCCCAAGCAATCTTCCAAACCTACACATCGTTCATGGAAAGCCTTTCTAGTTCCGCTCAACATTTTCGACAGGAAGGACTTTTTTCCGGGCGACGGATCGAGTTCTTCAAAGGAATAAATTCGTTTAAATAAAAATAAATAAATAAATGTTTAGAACTTGCTTTGAAATTACCTGGAATTAAACAACCATTTAAAAAATGGTTGGCAGTTTTTTCATCCCAATAGAAGGAATTGGATTGGCCTAGTTGAATCAATCCCTTGAGGACAAGTTGCCGGGTTTCCACTTGATCTATCAGAAATTTCGTTTGGCTGCCCTCTCGATTGCTGGCAGTTTTTTGGCGCATGTTTGGCCGCACAAATCGGACAATATTAGTCCAACGGTCGACGAAGTTTTTAAATGTGAACCGCACAAGGTCCAAGTCTACCTTCTTGGTTGGGCACTTTGTACAATTGGCCAACAACTTGGTCTCGTAGCAGGTGCTGCAATAGTCGAACAACACTTGCTGGATTCCCATCGTTTCTGTCCAGTATTCAGTATTTTGTCCATCTGCAGCACGAGATGCATCATGCATCTTCCTTGTGTGTGTAAACAAATAATCAAGTCGAAGGACCCAATCTCTAGCCATATCCCAAGTTGCTCGTTTTCGGTCGCTGCTCAGCTGTAGGCCGACGAAATTCGCCAGTGTCGTTATCAACCCAATTGGCTTCTGTTACACGTACATTGAAAAAAAGATTAGAGCAGAATACTTGAAAATGTAACTTGACGTATACTACGCACCTCATTGGTGTTAAGGTTCAAAATGGCGTCAAAAAACGAGCTCCAACTGATTTCGGACAGATTCGGGATTGAAGTACACTCCACAAAAATGTCGATTGCTGCCCGGAGTAGAGATGTTTTTTCGTTTTTCAATCCGTTCCAACTGAGACATTGGCTAGACGCAATAGTTGCTTTGATAACCGTGAGCGTGTCGATACCGGACCTAGAACCGGCCAAATAACCAACAAACATCTCCAACCAGGAAAGCGCTTGATTGAACGTGTGTAACATGTTTCGACGACGAGCGGTCATCTGATCGTAGATTTCTCTGCTGCAGTCGTTCTCACTTGACGACTTTGATTCGGCAGTTTCGACTAGTTCTTTGACAGCGAAGTGTACCATAGATTGCGCTTCGCTATCCAGGACTTTCCATTGAACTAATTTCTTCTTCCATTCTCCGAGCTTAGCTGAATTTATTAGCTGGCTGCTGGTATTTTTGGCGTCGTCAGTAATCAAGTCCATCATCAATTGAGCTGATTCGATCACGACGAGTAGTGATCGAACTGATTCCGCGTCATCGTAAAATGGAACTGTCGCTCCCGAAATGATTTCAAACAAAATATCCGTCAAGACGACGATGTCTTTGCCGACATATTTTCCTGAATTAAACAAAATTAGTTAATTAATACGCAATAATGCTAACACTGCGACGAACTTAATAATAGCAATAATACCTTTCGTTGTTATACACAATAATTTATTCGAATAGAGTTGGGTGACTCTTGGAGTAATTGTCGATGCTATCTCTTTGACTGCGTAGCAATAAAAAACATAAATGAAACACAAACATTTTGACTTCTTTCAAATAAATTGCACTTACCCGCTAGTTTGAGATATTCTGCAATGAATTTGAAGGTATCTTGGGGTGAAGACTGTTTCTGGAGTTGAAGCCATTTTTGGACGGCTTCGAGTGGTGGCAGACCAGTTGTGAAAAGCAAATACCGTTCGAGAGCCAACTCCAAAGAGTTCAAACTTCGATCGTCGTCTTCGGGATTTCTGCGGGCGATCACGTTACGAAAATGTTCTGTCTGTTCATTGCATTTGCTCCAACGCAAGAAGAAATAGTTGCTCCATTTTTCAAGGAACGTCGATCGAAAGCAGTGCCAATGGTATCTGATGAAATGGTCGGGGATCGGCGACTTGTTGAACAAAATACCGGCCACTTCCTCGATTTGACTCGGTTCGAACGATGCAGTAAGATGACTCAGCCGAAAGTGCAATTCCAGAATGACGTTCTTCTTTTCAAATTTCTTTGAATCAGCCAACAAGGACAAAATGATTTCCACTTCGTGGCGAGTATCATTTTTACTCGATACGAATAAATCCGCAGTTGACGCTTCAACTTTTTCCGATAGTGGTTTGATGCAATCTAGAAATTGTCTTGGTTTCTTATCGGCACCATCCAGTTTTTCTTTCAAAGTACGTCCCAACTGCAGTCGCTCTTTAAAAGATAAATTGGTGAACGACGATTGGATAGCCGTTTTCAGTCGGCGAATCGCCTCTCCAACATCCTCGTTCATTTCCCCATCTGTGGACCATTTTTGACTGAAAAGCGACTGCATTTGCGACCAAATCGGTGCTACGAATCTTTCGCTGAATGCCCGTTCGACAAGCGCCATCAAGTGGCAATCGCAATTTTTGCGCGCCCACTGACCGATCGCGTCCATCTCGTCGACTTCCGGTGACATGTGATCGATGATGAAAACCCGCTGCCATCTATCTTTGACGTCAATCTTAGATATTTCATGAGCTATTCCGAGCCGATCCCGAGCGAAGGGCAGTAACAACTTGTCGACCGCGGCGATGCTATTCTCATAATTCAAAGCTTTCGAAAGCCCGCTCACGAATTGATCGACATGCTTCAACCAATCATTTTCGGCGTCCGATGAAGGTGCAGCAGATTTGGTCCATTTCGACACCGGTGAGCATTGCAACCAAACTTGGGCGAAGAGACTGGCCCTTGACTGACGGAGTTCTTGATTAATAGTAACTCCAAAGATTGTTTTAGTTATGTTGGTAAGGATCCACTTGTCCAAAAAGAGGCCCAGTATAATGTGACAATCGTAGACGGGCTGGTGGGTCCAATCCGATATTTGGCGACCAAGAAAGGCGATGACTTGTTGAACCGGGATGGGGCGCTGGTGGAATTCGTGCAAAATCCAAATGGGGTTCTTCTCTGCAACTTCGTGATGGCCAGTTGACGCCAGAAATGCAAGTAGAATTTCGATCAAATCACACCTCGCCGGCGACACCTGGTCGGCAAGCGAAATAATCAACGGAAGATGCGATGCAATAAACTCCAAAGAATCGGCCAATTTGAGCGGATGGCTCGTCTTCGAAACTTCGCTGACAATTTTCTCAATGGACTCCCATTCCTTTTCGTGTTCATCAAACTTTAATTTGAGGACTAGCGATTGAAATGCTTGAGGAATTTTCAGCGTCAGCAAAAAAGTGTCGTCTCCTTTGCTCATCATAAGGGACATGACCAATGCATCGACTTGAGCCGAGCAACGCAATGCTGCTGTCGATTTTTCACATACCGGGCGGCCGGATCGCACGTTGCTCACAAGGTTAGTTGGAATCCTGGAAGCAGGAAGGCCCAGAATGTTTTCGTCCTCAAAATTCAGTTTCAACTGCCTCGTTATTCTTTGGCCGACAACCGTCTGTTGAGCGATGCGCTGCTCAAATGTTTCTTGAATTTTGGCTTGAACGCGCTGGTGGATTTCGTCCATCCGCTCGAGTCGTTGGCGATCGGCGGCCAGCGCTCCTTCGTGACGTGAAACGGCCTTCCGCTCTCCGACTACCTCTCTCGACATTTGGTTGATAGAGTCCCTTTCTTTTTCTTTTTCCCGCTCATCGCGACGTCTCGCCTCCGCTTGTCTGTTTCTCTCACGTTCGTATTCGTCGCTTCCTGTTTGATGTTGACTGTGAAATTGCGAAGCGGTTTGATGAGTAGTTGCATTAGAAGAGCGTTGTCTCTGTTGCTGACGCGCGGCTTTTTGGCCTTCAGTGCCACGTTTGCCTTCTGTAGCTTGATGCCTACTTGAATAACTACTGTGAAGCTCATGTCCTATTATTAATTTCGAATACCAGACGCTTCTCAGATCGATGCTGGAACCCGTGTGACTCCGCCAATATCCAGTATTCCAAATGAGTGGAGAATAGTCGTTTGGCTTGAAATACAAAACCGCGTCATGTCCGTGTTTGCCGCCCGATCCTCCCGCAGCGCCGCGGCCCGGATGACCATCGTCACCGTCTTCTCCACGGGTGCAATCTTGTTGGATGAATTGAGATGAATCGGTCGATTGATGATGGGACGAAACAAATTTCACCTGTCCGCTGAGCCCACCTTGACCACCCTTGCCGCCGTTTCCGCCAGATCCACCATCACCACCCCGTTTTCCGGGCCATCCATTGTTATAGTAGACCTTATCTGTGATACCACGGTGATCACCAAAGAAATACCAATCATATCCTAATTTTCGATTACAGGGAGTCGTTCCATCACGGCCGTCGTATCCATCAGAACCGGGTTTGCCGTTGCCGCCGTCCTGGCCGTCGGTTCCTTTTCCGCCCCGAGCCACAATCTTCAAAGAGCCTTTGAAATTTTGACAACAAATGTTGACGTTGCCGGCGTCCTCACCATCTTCTCCCGCTAGTCCATGGTTTCCGCTCCCGCCCGCTCCATTTCCGTCGTCCGCATTCCGACGCTGGTGCTCTTTAGCGTCGCGACCCGACGTGTCTATGGTCCGCTTGCCCCCGCCAGGTGAACAGATTATGTGAATGAGCGGAGCCGTCAGGGTGACACTGATACCGGGCACTTTCAAGTCGCAATCAAAATAGATAACCCGTTCCGCTTTGATGACAATTTCTCTGCAATTGCTTAGATTTACTGATGATTTTACAATTTTACTCAGTACGACGCTCGCTTCTCCGTCAATGGTTAAGACGCGATTGTTTGTAATTCCATTACTGATTTCTCGTCCTATAAATTTGTCCAAAGCCGAGTGCAGCTCTTGCAGCTTATTCGACTCTCTTTTCACGTAATTCTCTATCATGGCTCGCTGCTCTCGATTGGCAGTCGACGGAGGATGCATCAGATCGAAAACCCTGACAGCCAACAAAGAAGCATTCCTTTCTCTGTAAATTTCGTGATTTCTTCGCTGGCAAGCCAAGTTGTAATCCGGAACAAAGGCGGGATTGGCCAGATCGAGCAGCATTTTTTTCCAGGCTAATTTTTCCAACAGTTTGAGTTCTTCAGCGGCGCATCTGTCGATATTGTCGATGCGTTGACGACATTTGGCAATCTCCGAGTTCAGGCGTTCAACGTTCTCTAGGATTTTGTCGATTTCCTTGTTGGTTTCTCGCCGTTTCATTTCAATCTTCCTCTTTTGATCGATGAACGCCTGTTCGATTTGACGGGCCAAACAGCGTGCCGTGACTTGCCACAGTTGATCACACCACGCCGAGGTGGAATCTTTGGAATCTTGGTCGGGTGACAAGATGCAATTTTCCATGTCTAAAACGATGTGGTGGAATTCGTCGCCGATTTTCCATTTTCTAAACTGTTGCTTGAAAGAATCAAATGTATTGTCGATTAACTTGATTTCATCGTTCAGTTGATCGTATCGGTTTCCCAGCGCCTCTTCGGATAAAGCGGCAAAAGTATCTTTGAAAAATTGATCGAGACAATTTTCGACAAGCAGCACCAGATGTTCCCAATAGGAAGCCGTGTCTTGATAAAACTCTGACAGACAAGCTATCCCGTCAAAACATTTTCTTATTTTGTCGTGCCACAAGTAATAGGTTGTGGTTGGATGAGATGATGACAGCGATAACTTGAGGGCGCGGGAGCCTTCATCAAAACCGAAGCAGATGATTTGAAGATGAGAAGTTTTCGAGAGTTGCTGAACCCAAAGGCGATGAAATCTTCCCCATAACTCGCCAACTTGATTGGTGGTAATCGTCTCCGACAAATCGAGTGTTGCTCGAAACTTGTTCCAGGTCGATTCGTCGAGCCAATCGAGCCCGCTGATAACGGATAGTGACGCATAGTCCAGGCTCTTGTGCCAATAACGAGAAGTGTAATGCTGGACGAGACTCAGAACGAGCGACTCATCTACCGTCAAGTCGCCGTTGGGTTGGTTTGACGTTAATCCGACGCATTGTTTCTCCAAAAATACACGCAAAGCATCATCGGTATTCGTTCTATAAATGACTCGAGGTTCGATTTCTATGGATTGGCGACCAACGACGATCGTAGCTTTTCTCGGGGTTTCTAAAAATGAACGATTATTCTATTATTCTGCCGTACCGAAAATTAAAATCAATAAATAAATAAAGAACATACAATACATTGTGCTATCGTGTTACCTAAAAGTGTACACTTGACTTCCATCTTTGGTTTTACGCGCTAGTCGCTTCAAAAAGGGTTTGCGAGATGAACTTTCAAAAGTCCACTGGTGACCCATTCAACGCCATTCGACGATGACAGTATCTGCAACCTGGATTTGTAAGTGTCAGAAGAAAAAGCAATTAATTAAAGCATTAACAAGTTTCACAAAAAAAAATCGGAAATAATTCACACTCTTTACAGAAAGGCTACTTATGATTATGGGAAACAGAGTAAAATATTTCATAGGGCAGCCCGCAAAAGCCGGGTGCGTAAGGCATGTATTTTTAACAACTCAAGCATCGTGCTCAATTTTTGCTTTGCAAGTTTTTTCTCACTCGCTTACAGCTTTAGTATTTGTTTGCAATAAGTGCTGAAATAGAATTAGCTTTAGGGAGGAGCGCAGACATCGGTGATGCCGTTGGCATACGGTGAAAGAGGAAATTGTCACTGGAAGACTTTTTACGATCACAGCTTTATGTCGTAAAGCTGTTTTCATTTTATTTGCTGCATTCTTTTCTCAAAAAGTCTTTCAGAATTTGTATTTTGTGCTAGTTTTTTTTTCTTTTTTTAGCTTTTGGCATTCTACGAAAAAAAAAAAAATATTACCCAATCAGTTAAACACGCACGTGCATAGAAAGGAGAGAATCGCAGTCCGTAAGTTAGCACAGATAACCACACAGGCACACACATTTTTATGAGGTAAACAAATACGTGTTACAAAAATATCATCAGGAACACTTTACGTCTAAAGTGTCTTTCTTTGTTGGTGTGATTGGTTTTTAGAACTCTGTACTTACTTGACTCGTGTGAGAATAGTGAGATCACAGGCGCCGCATAAAGTGCGGATGAGAAAAATTACTAAATTTAGCCTGGGACGGCCTGGGATAAAGTGACAACTCGCCGAGATCGTGACGGTACTAAGTATAGCTTACTTTGAACCATATTTAAATACTATTGATGGCAACCAACAACCAACTAATAGTTGCAAATTTAACTTCATCACGTGGCATGAAAAAGCAAGAGTTTCTTGTTTACTTCGTTCAAGTTTAACGCCTTTTTCCATTTTCAAAAATTATTCACATGTGATTAGGCAATAAAAATTAAGTTTAAATGTGCTTACCCCAGAATTAATTTCACGTCGACATCTCTGTACAGCGAAACACAGTTCTCCGTTGCTGTTCCGCGCTATACGTTCGGCTACAGGTTGACTGAAATTCGGAAATTTTGCTCCCAAGTTACTGAAATTACGTCGCTAAATTACTAACTAAACCTCCTGCAAGATATCTCACCTGGTGCCCATCAGTGCCTACTGCTTTGAGCCTAGTGGCTCTCTCTTTAAAATCAAAATGTCTGTGAGACTGGGACCAACTGACCATGCTGTGACTGTGTCATAAATAAACCAACCCCCTACCGCAACTTGAAATAAACCCATAATCAGCCCATAATAGACGAACAGACGATACACTGGTGTCAGAGTGTAAGTTTCACGACAATTTTCTAGGAAATGAACATTTAAAAAAATTCAATACTCAGTATTAAAGCTAATTCTCATCGATTGATCGATTAGATGAATTATTTTAAATTTGACAGATAATTTGAAAACTTGAATCTTTTAAGTTTTCAACAACGAACAATGTAGGTAGGCTAGCAGACAACTGTTGTGCTAGCTAGTGTGACTGCATGTAGATGTAACGACTAGCGACTAACACTAACAACTAACAAGAAGTAACAAGATAACTAGCTTTCTTCTTTCTTCGTCGTTCAACATTTTTAAAAATTCTTAGATGTTGGTCGAAAATTGCATGTTAAGTCGTTCAGAATTTTTTAAATTATTAGTTTTGGGCCAAAAGTCGCAGTTTCCAATCGTTACCCGGTCACCGCGTACTACACAAGAAAGCAGCACTGCAGTAGGCCTACTACTCACAGGTTCCCTCTTTTTCGGTTCGGTTAGCCATCTCTATTTTAATCTATTGCCTACTGTGGTCTGTGATCGAAGTAGCAGACGTTATCACAGATACTCGAATATTTTACAGCAAACATTCGTTTCTTTTCTAATAACAAGCTAAATTTAGTAGTCGGCTGTACCACGATACTGTAGGCCACGGTCGATATTCATCCAACCGAACGATAAGCTTTTATTTCTAAAGAATGACAAAATAAAATAATCATAATAAACGTGGAAGAATTTTCCGGAAGATTTTACTTACGATGAGGGCAAACTGCTTTGTGAAATTTCAAATTTGGGAATTAAGATGTCCATTGATTGGGTTATTAAACAACAAAACAATAGCGCGGCAGCCAGGTTTCAGCAGTCTAACCATTCCGTTGAATGTTTCAGAACGCAGTTCATGGAGTTTTAATTCCGTTTTAGTTGTTTGTCGAGGGGTTTAATTGAGTTACCCCTTTGTTTTTCTTTTGAATTGTTTCTTCTTCTAAACGCCTAAAAATCAACTGAAAAATGAAACAGAGTTCCTTAACATAACTGAAATGATAAAACTGTTCAGCAATGCTTGATATAACGATAAATGTAAAAAATTACACAAGGTAAGTCATGACGTATCCCACTGCCGCGATAAAGAGAACTGGAAAGAGTCAAATTACTGAAAATTAGTATAACTGAAGGGAAAAATTTTAAAATTTAAAATTTTATTTTCTGAACCTGTTCCAACAACTGAGCCGACAGCAAGAAGTTCTTGACGAGTGATATGATCTCCGAGAACTTCAGCCGCTGTCACAAAGCGTGCAGTGATTCGACCAAAAATACCTTAGCGTGTTCATCAACGATCGTTGATGAAGGAACTCGAGTTCCTAAATGTTTTAAATTTAAATCGCATATAAATTGGGATGATAATTAAAGTAGATGTGAATTTTTTAAAGAACCAAATTTATACCTTCACAACTGTTTGATGTGCTAACGGTTGTGCAGTTCCCATGATTTCAGTTAAAGTACGATGAAGGAATTCAATGCTAGAGTTCCAATTGTCTACCCCGGAAACAAAATAAGGTTGCGAAAGCCAACTATATAGCTTAGACGTCGAATATATTGACGCCATAAACAATAACTAGCCTTGAGTAGTTGTCTCAGTATTAGGAGATTTCCCATCTGTGTTAAAAAAATTCGACTTTTAATTATTGAGAAAAACCGAAGGAGCCATTTGTTGAAACCTTCTAGTAGTGCGCGAAGGAATTCCGTTTGTTTTTCCCTAAAAACATAGCTGAGACAATTCGATCACGACTGAATTCAAACTGGCGAGTAAACTGTCGAAGTTGTTCTCGCCCTTTTCCATCCTCTTCTCTATCATCTGTTACAAGAATGGTACAGAGGTGTCGGCGGACATTTGAACTCTCGGGTGGGCAGAGTGAATCGAACATATTCTAGTAGCACAGCTCAGATTAATGTTTCTGTTTTTTTTTCGTTTTTAGTCGAAAAGTAAAAAAAAAAAACCTACTTGAGAAGAAAGTCTTGGCAACTGAAGATATTTGTTGGTTTCGATCACGTCTTTTAATGTTGAGTAAGGTAAATCTGCCATACTTAATCGGGCAGCTGGCTTGTCACGGTCTTCATGAAACAGTAAGAGATAATCTCATTTTGAAGGGATATCAAACTTTTCGGAAAGAGTTTGTGTGGCGGTGTGGCCTCTATGTTTATAACTGCGCGTAACTGCAATCGAATAAATGTACGTGGTTATGATAACAAAGTTTCTTATTTAATTAAGTGCCAAATACAAAAATTCCAGTAATAAAGTGAGCTCTACCCAAAAACGGCATGAGATCTATACTTGAAAGCCAAAGTCAAGTAACGTAGACGGACGTCGGACGAGTTCCAATTTTCCAAATATCAGCACACGGAATTTGTTATCTTTCCAGCCACTTAAAAACTGTTCTGAATTCTGGTCATTAATTTCGGTTATCAGATTACGTGAAAACAGGTTCCTAAAAAATTCTGTCGATTACGGAATATAGCAATTATCTGAACACATGACACATTCAGGATTTAAATGTTTCATCATACCTATAACTCTGACAGTGCTATTAATTCATCATCCTTGTAGCATGAGATTCTAGATTCCATCACCAGGACAATATGTGCTGGGAGTTCTCCTCTTTTCCCTCCAAGTTTATGAGCTAACTCGGTTTCTTGGTCAAAGTGAACTGTAGCTAAGTTTATTCCAATTGGATTCAAATCTTCTACCAATTGTTGCCACATATGGGCAACACATGAACACACACACATCAGACACCATTCAGAATAGAAAAAAATCAAATAAGGTTGGTTTTGACTTTGTGGGGAAATTAGATTTTCATAACTCCTACACAAACAATATTGTTAGAACCTCCTATAAAATATATTAAAACAAATGTACTTTATTACCTCATTGTAATTCTATGCTGATGAAATGCAGTAATTTCAGACATTTTAAACTGAAATCTAAATCCACCATGTACTGAGAAAAATGATCATCTATCTCCAAACCCAGTATTAGGGTTGTTCATGTTGATCAAAAAGTTTCTTCGGGCAGGATCTGACACCAACTGCAAACCATACATCTATACTTCAGAACTGTAAACTTATTGAAAATAAAATTGTAAAAGTACCTCATATGCTTTATGAATCTCCACAAATTTTTATTCTGCATTTTTATTTTTATCTGGATGCCTAAATACAGTAAGAAACATTTTTATCACAGCTATCAATTTATTTTACAAAACAAAAGTACAATCACCAGTAACTTTGACATATATTGTCGAGAATATCCTTTCTCTCCTTCTTTTTCAGTAATCAATTTTTTCGAGGAATTCATCATAAAAAACTGTACAAAAATTGCCGAAGCTTTTTATTTACTTTTCAAACGCAGTTATTAGCAGACAACTTTGCTTCGTGTCAAAAATAAATCAAATAATGAATCGAAGTGCCACCTAGCGATAAGAAATTTAGGCTTTACATTCTAAACTTATTCGTGCAGAAGATGACGCAACAGTCAACTATTGGGGGAGGTGGGAAAAGTGAAAATGACATTGACAATTTTATTTTACGTTCCGTCGTGCATGGAGTTTAGTTTATGCCACAGCCCACATGTTACTTGTTGCATATGCAATATGAAATTCTTTATTACTGGTTAATTCATATTTTTCGTTTCAATCCATTCCTGTAAACACCTTTTCCTGCTTTTATATTAAATTATTTACAGTGTGTGCATGGTGTGTGTTTGTTGTTTTTCCAAATTGGGCGTCGTGCCGCTTGCAGCAGTGCACAGCACTTATACTCGCGTATAACATTGTCAGTTAACCAACAAGATTAAGGTTGCTATTTATAAATACTACGTTTGTACTGCCGTTTTATCGGCACCATGCCTATTCCTCTCTCTATCGCTAGTTAAAGTGGTTGGATAATGGCGACACGATAGATCATTTGATTACGTGAGATCTCCTCCCACGACCCGAGCAAACCAATACGTAAAGAGAGATTGGACAAAAGGAAACTTACGGTAATTTCTCTAAGATAAAGTGCAAGCCTCTAAATATCTAAGAATGATGGTGTGTTGCGCAGACTTTAATGCTATCGCCAGTTCCGGTGAGTTAATCGGCAGTTCCACCGCTATTTTGTGGACCATGACGAAAGCTTGTGAAAGTGCTTGATTATTGTTAGGCCATTCAGAAAATTCCTGAAAAGATGGGGCATTACATTACGAGAAAAGAGAAACTGAGGCGAGGCCTAAGGAAAGTGGTGGAGGTGATGGGTAGTGCGGAGAAAATTCTTTATGTTTGTCGTGCACCCTAATTTTTCTAGAATCGAACAGTGCATGCGTCAATGAGATTCAATAAAAGGTGCTAATCTAAATGAAAAGTAGTAGAAAATGCTGCACGATCACAATCTATAAAATATGCTTAGCAATATGGCAGAAATAAAACACAAACGAGACTTAAAGAAAAAACAATTTACTTTTGAATGGTCGTTTGTATATTGAAAGTCGATAACATGTTATCACAGAGAATTAATTTTGAGCAACGCTGAATACGTGCCAGGTCAAAAAGTTTAACCACAACATCTAACCGAAAATATTCAATACATCACACTTTCGAATGGGGATTCATAAACTGCCTGGCAAAATATTGCTGAAAATGCAGCCTCAATGAATCACCAAGAGGAATAGGGAACGCTTAGGTACGACGGGGGAATAAATAGTTATTTACACAGTGATACTTTAGAAAATCAGTCCAAAAAAAGTTTTAACAAGAGAATTTTGCTATCAGTCTACCTTGAGTAATGCAAACGTCAACCCCCTCCTTCCCTCGACTTAATGTTCGCTCAACGACAATTTTCCATTAATATCTAAACGAGCCGTCTGAGTATGAAACTTCACTTGAAGTGATTTACCGTTGAAATGGACGATCTGGTTGAATCGATACTGGCAGCTTTTGACGTAGATATGACCATCTTGCTCGCCGACGTGTTTGAGGGTTGAACTCAGCTGATATGTTTCCAAATCGATATTCAGACTCTTTAACTCGCTTGTTTCAGAATAGAATCTCAGGCCGTTTCGCTCGATGCTGCATAATTATTAGAAAGAGACATGTCATCGATAAAGAGCCATATAACTTATACGATTATGTATTCGAAAATTTACCAGATGTTTTCTTCAGACTTGGAATTCCACAGTTCTTTGGATAACATGTGATGGAAGCACGACGAAGCCCCACAGCCGCAAGGTCTCTGCATGATTACTTGATGTCGATCAAACTTTTCCCACTTGTGATCTCTCTCTGAAATCAGTTCCTCGAATGACTTGAAGGATTCCCAACAAGTACGGACGCCAGCTTCGTCAATCACATATGCGACTCCACGTTGATTGCTCGAGAATTTGATTGAGTAGGGCGTAAATTTGACATAACTTGAAAAGAAAAATGACTTAAAATTATTAAGAAACAGTAAATTATACTTAATACCAATTTACCAAGCCTTTCCAGAGTGAAGTGTGAAACATCCGAACAATCCTCGTTTGTTCTTTAGCACATGTCCCATAGGATGCGAGAATCCCCAATTTGTCAAGTTGTTGTCAGCAAATGCAGAGATTTCCGAAAGCTTATTTTCAATAAAAAATGAGCCATTTTCTGTGGTGTACATCATGAAATCTTCAGGCATAGAGTCAGTTTCGGCATCCAGAGGGAAACCTTGAAAATCATCTTCTTCTTGAATGCCAACTGGAAGAAATGGTGTATCAGGAAAATATGGATGAGGACCATAGCTTTCAGCAGGTTGGTTGAAGGTCAAACTTTCAGGGTAGATTTCATAGCTTGTTTCGGGGATTTGTGGTACTGTCCAATGTTGGGGTTCGTAAAGGTGTGTTGTCTGGGGATGAAATGGCAAGCTATTCATGCAGTAGCTGTTTGACGGTGACAAGTTTGCATGCACACACATTGCAGTATCTTGCTGAAACAAAGCCGTGTGAGGAGACTGCAAGACATACACGGTATTTGGATTGTAGTTCACGAGGCTCATGGCAAGGGTGTCTTCTTCTAATTCAAGTAGGCAATTTTGAAGTGGTTCATGTTGGATACAATCAGGAACACACTGATATTCAAGGTTTTCCTCATTGGCATCTGGAATATAATCTGCTGTAAAACAAAAGTGAACAGAACATTAGACAGCATGCCGACAAGAAATCACTCAAACCGTATTAATTGACTAATAAATTTAAAGGGCTTTTCAACTTAAAAACTTTCCTTTCTGTTTTCATTAATTGTCACTTATGTGTAAAGAATAAGGTCAAATCTCAAGATAGAAATTGTGCTTATAAAAACACTGTTTGAACACTTATTATTACAGAATAAAGAAATGAATGTCTGGACAAACCTGAGGAATAATATTCAGAAGGATCAATTTCATTTACTTGCTGGTCACTTTCATTTTGCGCCTCTTGTTCACACAAATATTTACCCAAACAAAATGAAAATTCATCCACCCAAACATCGATGGGATTAGAGTTGGGATCAAGAATACGGACTAGTTTAGGAGAAGCAATGGCTAACGACATGGTAGAATAAACGATCAAAACCTAAACCGCAAATTAAATTGATAACAAAAACAATACAATTATCCACGACGACCTAAGACAACCTTCCTCACGTGCGTCTAGAGGCCGAATAAAATTTCTTTGTCCTACGGTTTCCTTCCTACGACCTTGATATTTCGAGGGGCCCTCTGATTGGCTGTTTCGAACCGGATGTGAAATTTCTTGATTGCCAAACCGTCGACAATAGGACATTATAAAAATTACATAAAAATATTGATGGATTATTTCAACACTTTTTTATTGCATTTAATTTTTTAATTCTAGTTATTTAACTTTATCACTTAGCAGTTTTAAATAGGTTGCACATGTCAAGAATTTTCTCCCTGATTTTGCTCTGTTGAGTTGATGGTTGAAAAAAAGACGTAACCGTATAAAGTATAATAGACACCAGGAAAAGTGTAAAACCAAACCAACCCAGGTAAAACTGTAACTTCGTCTTTGTATCACTCTAGATATGCTGTTGATCTACTGCAATGGATACATGATAAAGAGTAGACAGCTACCAATAGTTACAAACAACTACCAACAGTTATAAACAACTACATAATGCAGCACAAAATTTTGAGACATAGATCATTGTTGTCCATCGTACATTATTTCGTCATTTTAATGTCGTTTTTTAGTGTTTGTTATTTGTAGTGTTTGCATCGTAAGAAAAGGTAACGAGGTAGTACTCGAACGAGTAACAGAATTGAAAAAGTTCAAATAAGAACCATGTTATCGTCATCGTTCAGAGTTCCAATCATTGAGTTATTTCTTCTTAGTGACTACGATTATGCAAATATTCTAAAAAAGAGAAAGTCCAGCGTTCATCCGACGCCATCCGGCAAGAATATCAAGGGGCCAAGGATGAAGCGATAACCAATGAACATCTGCTGAAAAACATCGAGAAAGAAATCAACGAATACGAGTCACAGCTGATGGAGTTGATGCAGGCCACTTTTCCATGCATCCAGCGACTGGAAGAAATCGCCCTGCGGCCTCACCCTTTCTCCACACCCGACTATATCGACTTGTTGATAGCCGCCGAGAAACAAGAACATCGTCCAGGATATCAGCAGAGAATCGCCACACTACAAAAACTCCGCCAAATGGCCGACATCACGGCCAAACTGATCCGCGATAAGCGTACAGCTCAAAAACCACCACCGCCACCGAAACCCCAGCCACCCACGGATAGATTCGGAAGTCGTCGTTTGTCGTCATTATTCGCCACTTTTTCTCGTTCTTTCAACAACAGCGGTTCGTGAAATTACCGGAAATTACCCACAGCACCTTGCTTTCATGTTTGTGTACACAACGATGAATTATGTGAAGTATAATTAAATAAAAGCAGATTTCAATTATCCTCCAGTTTTAAAAAATGTATTTAAAATTTCCCGCTTTAATGATTTTTTTTTGTCCAATTTTCACCATGATGCTCTCCATTCGCCTGGGGCTAACAGCGACTGACCCAGATTCCAACCTTAATAAAAATTAAAAACAAAATAATGTGAAAACATATGATTTAAGCATACGTAGAAATCACCAATCTGACTCACCTTGATTTACTAGACCCTGCTGAAGCTCTTTCCAATAGCTACTTTTCTCCAGTTGATTCAGCGCGTTCGAGATATCACCGTCGAGCGGTGGGTCCAAATCCATAATCTTCCTCAGGCCAAAGGAGAAGTCAAAATGTACTACTTGTAGACTTTTTTTTGAAGAGAAACAGACTTTATTGAAGGGAACTCTGACTTACCGAATATCCGGAAGAAAGCATGGCAGATAGAACAGCCTGCGAGTAAGATTCCAGCATATCTTCCACCGTACAATCTCGCCGATAGATGACGTAGATAGTTTTAGTGAGCGAATCAGGAATCACAGCAAAATTCCGTTCAGAATAATGAGCCAAATGCTTTTCAAAAATACTTTGGGATGCAACAGCCTTGATTGAGCATCCAAGTTGTATTCGGTAACCGCACAAATCCTCCTCTGAGCCAAGGTGAATAAAAATATTAATAATTCATTATCCAATTGATTAGGCTATTAAATGATAAAATTACCAGTCGGAATGAGTCCTATGATGACGGGTTCAAGTCGGTTAACTTCTTTAACGGACGCCACATATTTGGTTGAGGCAAACTGCTTCAAAATAATCATATATCTAGCCCTATTAAGAGTTTCCATGGTGACGGCTTTTACAGCCTTCAGGTTAGCGAAGACGTGCAACAACGTAAAGAGGAAAAACATTAACCATGTCAACCTATGTGGAGGAAATAAATTTCGATAATAATTGGCTTTATAAAAAATAAAAGAGAAGGAAAACTAGTACCACATACCCTGTAGCGCCATCTAAAATAGGTAAAAGCCAAAGACTAGTTATTAGGGCAGCTAAATTCACCAGGGTTTCTTGGCTTCCGTCCTTGGCCGATACATCGGCAAGATTCCCTTGTCGGGCCTGTGGCACAAATACTTGTATATCAGTCAATCCGTAGTTAATTGTTAAAATTGTGTTGAAACCTGATGTTGGGTTAAAGCTGCTCTTGTTGCACCTCCAGCTACTCCAACAATCGATTTGGCTACCCCAGCAACACAAAGAATACTAGTCATAGTTCCGTTAGATCCTCCAACTGCCGCTACAGCATAAGGAGCACATAATTCTAGGCTTAGAGCACAGTCATTGAGAAGGTCTGCAAAAAACCTCCATTTCTTACTATCTGCATCTAGCTTGGTGCTGAAATATAATTATAAACATGCAAAATATTAATAAACAATGCTGAAAAAGTGCTCACCCATTGCACCAAGCAAACAGTATTCGGCCAACCATTCCAGTACCATCTTTTATCAACCACATTAATGTAGCAGCCAAAGGAGTAGAAGTGCTGCTTCCTACTCCGACTCCTTCTAGTATAGCCCTCGTTGACAAAGATCCTGATAAGCTACTAGCGAAAGCCTTGAATACATACAAATATGGTGTTCAACCATAATAACATTTAGATCACAATCTCATTTGTAAGCATATAAGCATAGCTTGATGAGTCAGCTTGACCCTCAATGGCTTTTAGAGAATAATGAAATACCTGAATTGTATCCCAGATTTGGTACTCTAAATAGTCATCACTGACTGATGAAGGGTATCCTTGGGGTAAAAAAACTGAACTCAGTAAATGGGTGATGCCCCTGAATTTCCCATTAGAATCCAAATCTGAATCAATGCAAACGACTCCATTTTCTGTTGTGTCTGCAAAGAGAAACAAATCATGAGATTGTACACATTTATTAGCACGTACATCAGATCAAATTTTGTTACAAAACAAATATTCAATTACCAGTAACTTTGACATATTGTCGAGAATATCCTTTCTCTCCTTCTTTTTCCGTAATCAAAGTTTTCAAGGAATTCATCCTAAAAACTGTACAAATATCGCCAAACGTATTTTCGCTAGCTTATTTACTTTTTTTCAAACGCAAACATAAGCAAACAACAACTTTGCTTCGTGTCATAACAATGTACCACTGCCACCTAGCGATAAGAAATTAGATTTTTACATTCTAAAGTTCGTGCACAAGATGGCGCAATAGTCAGCTTAAGGAAAAGCGAAAATGAGTAAATGACCATTGTCATTGTTTTTTACGCTCCAGTTTATGCCACATGTTGCTTGTTGCAAATGCAATATGAAATTCTTTATTACTGGTTAATTCATCTATTTCGTTTCAATCCATTCCCATAAACACCTTTTCCTGCCTTTATATTGAATTATTTACAGTGTGTGTTTGTTGTTTTTCCAAATTGGGCGTCGTGCCGCTTTCAGCAGTGCACCTTAGCACTTATATATGCTTATTCCTATACCATGCTTATTCTGTCAATTAACCAACAAGCTTAGGGTTGCTAATTGTAAATACTACGTTTTGTCCTGCCGTTTTTTCGGCACCATGCTTTGCCTTTCTCTATCGCTAGTTAAAGTGGTTGGACTTTAGACTTAACAATCCACGAGAAATGTACAGCAATCTTGAATCAACTCTGCAAGGCTACGAAGAAAGTTTGTCTAAATTCAAAGGTATAACAAGTTACATCAATTATCCTTTTTGTTAGACAGAAGTCATGATAAAATTGTTAAGTGAAAATAATTGTTTCAACTTATGAGCCACAAAATCTGTTTTTCGTGCATATTGGGGCAACATGGGTAGACTTCAAACTTGATTACAATGTAGTATGTATAGTACCTATAGAGGAAAGAGGCAGGCAGACATGTTGTTAGTCTTTCAAATGATTAAAATATATACTTAAATTCTATTTGCAGATGAACGAGATTCCATTCAGAAAAAAACGTTCACCAAATGGGTCAACAAGCACCTGAAAAAGGTAACAGTTTCTGATCTTTAATAGTATTATGAGTGGATAGACTATGGCAGTTGTAAAGTTTTCCTAGTCTTTAATGTAAGCTCACATTCGAACTAATTCGGAAATGGAATTTGATTTCAGTTCAAAAAGTTGTGTTGAGCAAAGATAAAAAATTATTTTCCCCGTTCGTTCCTTTATTAACTCACTCAGCTCAAAGTGTGATTCATTTTTTTCCTCTTTTTTCTCATTAGATTGGGCGGCGTGTGGACAACCTCTTTGAAGACCTTCGTGATGGACATAACCTCGTTTCGCTTCTTGAAGTTCTCTCTGGCGATAACCTGGTACCTTGTTTTTGTTGTTAAATATTTAGTGGTTGGGTAGTTGTCATTCGGTTCTCACCAAAAAGAGATGAGATTTAAAAAACATTTAAAAATTTTCTAGCCCCGTGAAAGAGGTCTGATGCGAATCCACATGTTGCAGAACGTGCAGACGTCGCTCGATTATCTCCGCTATCGCAAGGTGAGCTTGTTTAATTACGGACGAAGTACTGTAGTAATTTTTGGCAAATTAGACGATAGCCACGATAGATGGAGAACAAGTAAAGAAAGCCAAAAATATTGAAACTCATGAATATTTTCTATGGCGATTTTCACTAATTTGTTTTTATTATGTTGATCACTTGTTCTTAGATTAAGTTGGTCAACATCCGTGCCGAGGATATTGTCGACAGCAATCCAAAGTTGACTCTAGGTTTAATATGGACCATTATTCTCCACTTCCAGGTACAGTCATCATTGTGCTATTCCAAATCTCAAATGAATATAATAATTACCAGTTGTTTTTACTTTAAAAAAATGGAAAAATGCGCTGCCGGGTACTTGCCTAGAATGATTAATCTTATCGGAATTTAAGTTTTCATTGCCAGTTTGGAGTTTTTTTAAATTAATTTGATGGTAACAGATCTTAATTGAAAAAGATCTTAACAGATGTAACATCTAAATTAATTGCTTTTACTATATTTAAATTAGAACTATCGCTTTCCTTTATTTCTCTTTAGATATCGGACATCATGGTGGGCCAAGACGAATCATTGACAGCTCGAGAAGCTCTTTTGCGATGGTCGCAGCGTTCCACTGCCAAGTACCCGGGTGTCCGAGTAAAAAATTTTACCTCCTCCTGGAAAGATGGCCTGGCGTTTAACGCCATCATCCATCGCACTAGGTGCAGTGACTTTGTGCTTAGACTTCTTAGTTATCTTTATGATTTTAGCTTTTTGTGCATTAATAGCCCAAAACTTTTTAAAAAATAAGTGTTCTTTTTATAAACCAGACTTACTGTCCGTTCCTTTTGGTTACTTCTGGTTTTTCTTTTGACAGACCTGATTTGGTTGATTGGCGTTCGTTGAAGACTTGTGACATTCGCGACCGACTGGAATCTGCCTTTAGCATCGTGGAACGCGAGTACGGCGTCACACGACTTCTCGATCCCGAAGGTAAACTGATACTACACTCAACCACACTAGCCGGTAAACTAGTAAAAAAAAAAGAACAAGTAAAATTAAAGTAAACAACTTTTTGATTCCTTTACTTTCCGGTGATTTGATCATATTCAAATTAATATTTTGTGTTATGGTTATTTCGTCGTAGATGTTGACACTTCCGAACCGGATGAGAAGTCGTTGATTACCTACATTTCGTCGCTCTATGATGTTTTTCCTAATCCACCGGCCTTACACCCTCTTTACGATCCGGTAAATGCGCTTTTCTACTCTATTTTACAATTTTCGCTAATAATCATAACTATTTGGGTAGTCTTCACAAATTTTTCAATTCCATATGAAAAACAATTGAAGAAAAAAAATAGCAGGGAGAACGCGTTCAAAATTTTGTTAAATGTTTTCTAATTTTAAAAATTTAAGGAAGCGCAGAAAAAATACGGTGACTATCGAGATTTATCGAGTTCTTTTCGCATCTGGATTCGCGAAAGCACGCTATTGATGCAAGATCGGAACTTCCCCAGCACACTCGTGGAAGTCAAAAGCTTGGCACTGGAGTCGAAAAGATTTCGGACGGATGAGATACCGCGTCGATCTAGAGAGAAACAGCGCCTTGACCAACTTTATAATGACATTGAGGTGATTAAAATGTTGAGTTACTTTATGTTTATCTCTTCCCATTTCGATCGTGTGCACATTTGTTTATCAAGTTGCATCAATTCATTTAATATTAAAATATTATGTTGTTTTTGTTTTTTGAGCACAGAAGTTCTTAGAAGAAACGGAAGAGATCTTAGAACCTGATTTGCGACCCGAAACTTTTGAATGCGATTGGAACCAACTTTTGTTGTTACAACAGGAACGTGACGACGCCATCCATAGGGAGATTGAACGGTTAGAGAAACTTCAGCGAATCGCCGAGAAGTTGCACCGTGAAGCCAAGCAGTTTGATATCCAGTTGGATGATGTTGAAACCCGGATCGATGAAGAAGCCAAGCGGATAGATCGACATCTTGTAGGGGATGCCGCGAAGAACTGCGATATTCTCAGTGGCGAATTGGCCACCATCGAAGAGTCCATAAAAAATATGTTTGCCGAAGTCCAGGTCCTTAAGGACGGTAGTTATAATCAGGCAGGCGATCTTCTCAAGCGAGTTAAACGAATCCATCATTCCTGGGAGTTGATCAATGCCGTGTTCCAGACGCGATTGCTCGAAATCTTGCCTTCATTGACATCTTCCGATACCGAACGATCCTCGAGCTCCTCCCTGGAATCCCGTCTTATTGAGACCAACCAACACTTTGAATTCCTCCGTGAATGTTCAGAATGGGTTCAATCCCAGTTGGCAAGTTTTCGTATTTACTTTTTATTTATAAATAAGCAATTTAATGTAAAATTTCGATTTGATTTCATTACAAAACCAAACAGACGCAAATGGAGAAAGCCGCGCATGGTACTGATTTGTCCAGTGTTGGAACCGAACTGGATTTACATTTGAAGATGCACCAATCTGTTGATGAATTCCAAGGAAATCTAGAAAAATGCATATCGAATAAGGTAACAGCAAATTCTTTTAAGAGATCTTATTTTAATTGTCTCCAAATTTTACATTGTTTATTTTTTTTTAGAATAAATTTCAAGGTGAGGAGTCGCCCATTTACGTGCATTACTTGGAGATTCTCCAACAGTCCTATAGTGAGCTAACGATGCTCAGCAAAAAACGATTGGTGGACTTGCAGAGCTTGCAAGAATTCATACTGTCCGTTATGACGGAGCTCGCTTGGCTCAACGAGAAGGAGGAGGTTGAAATTTCTCGCGACTGGTCCTCCAAGTTGCTCAACCTTATCGAAATCCAAACTTATTATGAGGTAAGTTTATCCTTTAGTTTTGCTCCTGCTCCTTGTTACTACCCTAAAAATCTGAAATACTGCTATGATGTACTAATTACATTTAAATTGGTGTGAAAATGCAATAGGAATTGATGAGCGATTTGGAAAAGCGCGAAATTCAAGTGAGTGCAGTTCATGGTCGAGGCGAAGCCCTTGTGAAACATCATCCAGCCTTTGAGTGTGTCGAAACCTTCATGCTGACCTTGTCGTCCAAATGGAAATGGCTCCTGCAGTTGACACTTTGCCTGGAAACTCATCTGCGCCATGCGACTTTCTACGAAAATTTCTTCACCGAGGTCCGAAAATGCGAAGAGTGGTGCATTAAGTACGTTTATCATAATTATCTACTCCTTTTCTTCTAACTTCCTTATGCTAAATGCTATATGTTAAATTTCCCCTCGCAGACAGGATCAGCTGTTGAATAGCACCTACAGCCAAAGTGGTTTTACGTTGGACGAAGGAGAACAACTCTTGAGAGAAATGCAGGACCTTCGAGATGACTTGAGCCATTACAGCAAAGTTGTTGAGGAACTTTGTGAGAGCAGCCTGGAAGTGGTTCCACTCAAACAGAGAGGATCGCCGTTGCAAAAGCCTGTCGCTGCTAAATGCGTTTGCATCTACAAACAACATGAGGTGCGCCGTTGTCATCATTTTCCTTTTCGTTATTTTAATTCAATTTTCCCTTATTTGGTTATTTCTTTGCTTAGGTCAGTATCGGCAAGGACGAAAAGTTTGATTTGGTCGATAATATTTCGGCAAGGACATGGAAAGTCGTCACGGGCAATGGACTCGAATACCAAGTGCCCAGTGTGTGTCTTCTGATTCCACCACCAGATAACGAAGCGATTGAAGCTGCCGAACTTCTCAAACGCCAATACTATCAGTGTGAGGCCCTTTGGATCAGGAAGCAAATGCGAATGAGTCAGAACATGATTTTTGCCACCATCAAAGTTGTCAAGAGCTGGGATGCTCCTCAATTTATGGCCGTGGGCAAAGATCAACGCGACGCCATCCTAAAAGCGCTTAACGAAGACACCGAAAAGCTTTTGCAACAAGGAGATCCTAGTGACCCACAATTACGATGCCTTCAGCGGAAGATTGAAGAAGTCAACCAACTTTTTTGTGATTTTGAGAGGCGTGAAGCTACGTGCAACCGACCGGAATTAAGCCAATCGGCCATCGACGATCACTTGGCGACTTTGCAGATGAAACTGGAAGAATTTGAGATGACGCTGACTAGCATGATTACAAGTCCTTTGCCCCGAGACTTGGATCAACTCGAACAATTCGTCGTCAACCAAAGGCAGTTCGAGACGGAATTACAATCGCTTCAACTCGAACTCGAGTCGATTAAGGAGAACGTGGAAGCCTGTCCGTGCAAAACACCGCAAATGCAAACAAAGTATTACTAAAATCTTTTAACTAATTTTATTCAGTGAGGAAATTAATATTTGATTTTCTATTTTTTTTTCTGGAATCAAAGAATAGACAGTTGCAACAGCCAATGGAAGAAGATCTGGGAAAATTCAAATTTGTACGTCGAGCGCCTTAAAGGAAGCGAAATTGTCTTGAATGGTCTAGAAGTCATGAACAAGTTCGTGTCCTGTTTGGAGACCCAATTGATCACTAAGAAAATGCAGTACGATCCGGAAGCACTGCGCAAAGTTCATGATGACTTGATCGACATGCAGTCGAATATCCAGATTCAACAGGATGCTGTCGACCAACTGGCAGAGGAAGCTGTCGTTGTTCGCCAACTAGTGATCAGATCGCGAAATTCAGTCAACACAACCATCCGCAAACATCCGGATGTCGACCGGTTGGATGCAGAAATAAAAGCGGTTCTCACTCGCTTGGACAACATTCGCGCTCAAGTTGTCGAACGGTAAAACGCTACTTTTTATACTAATCTTGACAAGTTCCGAAATAGTTTATTGTTTTTAAATGAAAGAAATAATCTAATTGCTTTTTTGTTGTTGTTGTGGTTCAACAGGCTACAGATTTGCGTGTCGACTGTTGAACATCAGGAATCCTCCGCCAAATTGCAGGATAATCATCCAATATCCGACACCGCGAACGATGCTTCCAGTAAGATGCCGTCAATCATGAATGAGATCAAGATCGAGTCATCGCTGGTATTAAAAAATTCATTTTTGGACTTGTTATTTTTTGCGAAGATTATTTCAATAATCTATGAAAACAACACACAATATTTAAAGATTTGAATTTTATTATTGTTTCTTTTGGCAGTCAGTACCTTCAGTATTAAATGCTGATAAGGATAACGCCAGTTACGACCACTCTGAAGAGCAACCTGAAATTGAACAACACCCTCGAGAGTTGGCGCCCTGTTTGGATATGGACGAACGGATGAACGTTCTTAAGAAAGCTATGGCTATAGTAAAGGAGTTTCAAGACAAATTCTTTCCCATCGCCAACTGGTTGGATGAAATGGAAAGTAAAATCAAAGATATGGAGGTTGTTGCCACCGATGAAGAAAGGATCCAAAAGAGCATCGAAGAACACAGTGTCCTTCACGACGACATTCTCGGAAGAAGACAGGATTTCGATAGCCTGGCGAATAATTTCACCGATTTGATGTCACTAGTCACAGAAGAAGAGGCAAACGTCCTGGCAGACCGTCTTGCAGAACTAACTGACCGTTATGGTGCCTTGGTGGAGAATTCGGAGACTCTAGGGCGGTTGCTGGGCGATGCCAAGAATGGTTTGAGACACCTGGTTCTATCGTATGAAGATTTACTGTCCAGGATGGAAAGTATGGAAACCAAGTTGAAGGACTACAGCCTGTCAGTACACGTTGAAAAATTACAAGAGCAAATGGAGGAGCTGATGCATCTGACGGAAGAAGTGGCCAGATATCAACGTCAGATAGAATCTGTTGTTGACACTGGTCTAGAGCTAATGCGCCATATAACCAACGAGGAAGCTCTGCAACTTCAAGAAAAACTCGATTCTATTCAACGTCGTTACATTGAATTGACTGTAAGAGCTGATGAACTGTTGAAAGAAGCTCATGAGACTCAACCAGTCATCGAACAGTTTCATTTGTCGCACAATCGCCTTGCCAATTATCTCTTGGACGCTGAAGATCGCTTGCAAGCTTTGGATTCTTCATCGACAGCTTCAAGCGGAAGCGCTGGATTGCACGTTCAAGAATGCATTATCGCCCACTTAGAGAAATTACTTATCGAAGTTAGACCTTTCTTGGATATGGTCAATCAGAATGGGCCAATGCTCTGCGGAAGATGCCCAGGTAAAATTTTAAAAACTCGTTTGCTATGGATTTTTCAGCTAACTTTTGTTTTATCTAGATGAAGGGGCTGCTTATATAGAATCTTTGATCACTCGCGACAACCGTCGCTTTGACGCTGTTCATGAACAGATGCAACGAAAGACCAAACGACTGCGTTTATATAAGCAACGCCTGGTGGAAGTGGTGAGTGATCTTGACGAACTGCTGGACTGGTTCCGCGAAATAGAACAGCAGGTACGGGAAGCTGAACCTCCCAGTTGTGATCCGAGGATCATTGGCGTTCAACTTAAAGAGCACAAAAGCGTCGGTGAAGAAATATCCTCTCAAAAAGGACGTATACGCGACATTCTCTCAGCCAGTCAGACAGTGCTTCGTCAGTCACCTCAGACTGAAGATTCTGCCTTCATCAGAGAGAAGATGGAAGATCTTAAGGTCAGAATAAATTATATTCCTTGTTTTTACATTAATTTTAATCGACTGTTTAAATTATACCGTGCAGGAAATTAGGGATCACGTTTCCGAATTGAACGCGGACCGATTGAGTATCCTGGAGCAAGCCCTACATTTAGCGAAGCATTTTCATGAAGCCCACTCTGATCTTTCCAACTGGCTGGATGAGATAGAGGAAGCGTTGGCAAATGCGGATGATCCAGCCATTCATCTCAAACAGATCGATCGTCAACAGGAAGTCAACAAACTCCTCATGTCCGAAATTGCCGAGTACAAACCAATCTTTGAAAAACTGAACAAGACTGGTAGCACTCTAGCCCAGCTATGTCTTGAGGAAGAAGGTGTCAAAGTCCACGATATCATCGAATTGCACAATGCCCGGTAAAATCCTGTCAGTTGGTTGATGTTTATTGATCTTTAATCACAGGAATGTTTTTATTTTTACATAGGTATGCTGCTTTGCGATCAGGTGTGCGAGAACGCCAAAAAACCCTTGAAGAGGCTCTGCAAAAGACGAGTCAATTCTCTGACAAACTGAACGGCATGCTCACCGCTTTGACTAATGCTTTCGAACAAGTGAAATCGGCTGAGCCCATCTCTGCCCACCTTGATAAGATTCAGGAAGAGATGCAAGAAAACGAATCTATTGTTGAAGACTTGAAGAAGAGGGAGTCTGCTTTTGAGGCAGTGAAACGAACCGCCGACGAAATTATAATGAAGAATCCTTCAGATTCAGGCGTGAAAGACATCATTGACAAACTAAAGAAGTTGTCCGACCTATGGGAAACGGTCAATTCTGCAACCGAAGAGCGTGGCAAGTCTCTGGAAGAAGCGTTGGGCCTTTCCAAGCACTTCTGGGAAGAATTGCAAGTTGTTGCGGCGATCTTGAAAGAACTACAAGGAACCTTAACTACTCAAGACCCACCTGCCGTCGAACCGACAAAAATTCGGCAACAACAGGCCAACTTACAACATGTCAGGACCGATATCGAGAAAACCCAACCTAAAGTGGAGCACTGCCGCCAAGTTGGTCAGGAGCTTATCAATTTGTGTGGAGAGCCCGATAAGCCGGAAGTAAAAAAACACATTGAAGAGTTGGATTCCGCCTGGGATAACGTCACTACATTGTATATTAAACGAGAAGAGAACCTCATCAATGCCATGGAAAGGTCCATGGAATACCATGATATTCTCAATGTAATATGCCCATTATAAAGTTTTTTTTTTCATTTAACTAACGAATTTTTTGTTTATTGTTAGACCCTGTATGAGTTCTTGGAGAAAGCAGAGGAAAAATTCCGAGGAATGCAACCTCTTGGAACCGATATCGAGACGGTTAAACAACAAATTGAACAGCTCAAAGCATTTAAGGCTGAAGTTGATCCTCACATGATTAAAGTGGAGACCCTCAACAGGTATGAAAACCTTAGCTTTCATATGATTTTGATTTATGAAGAAACAAATCTAATTTATTATTTGAAATAATGTTGCAGGCAAGCATCCGATCTTCTACTTTGCTCATCACCCGATCAAGTGTCCCGTTTGAAAGAACCCTTGGCCAAGGTTAATCGGCGCTGGGAAGATCTTTTGCGGGGAGTTGTCGACATGCAACGTGAGTTAGAGAAGGCCCTGTTGCATCTAGGACAATTCCAGCATGCTCTCAATGAACTGTTGGTCTGGATCCAACGAACCGATAGCACTCTGGATGAATTGAAACCCGCTCATGGAGATCCGAGTGTAATAGAACTAGAATTGGCCAAGCTAAAGGTGTTTATCAACGACGTCCAAGCCCATCAGAGCACTGTCGACACTCTCAACGACGCCAGCCGGAAGTTGTTTGAAGCAGACGAAAGTTCTGATGATCCCAACAATAATCAAAAACAATTGGCGCTTCTAAATAAAAAGTGGGGTGATATGGTAGAAAAAGCCTCGAATCGCCAGCAGGTAAGAATTTGATTTCACGTTCACGCAATCTTATTTAATTTTGCAATGTATTCAATTTCAACAGGAACTTGAAGATGCCTTGAAGGAGGCTGAACAATTCACTGCTGAGATACAAGACCTGTTGCAATGGCTCAACGAAATCGATAATGCCCTGTCCATGTCGAAGCCGGTGGGTGGTCTACCAGAGACGGCATCAGACCAACTTGAACTCTTTATGGAAATATACCAAGAGTTGGAAAAGAACCTGCAATTAGTTGAAAGCTGCCACGAACGCGGTGCCGGTTACCTGAATCAATCAACCGATCGTGCCGCTTCTTCACTTCAACGTAATTTGGAAACGTTAAAACAACGCTGGGATAACATTATGAATAGAGCCAATGACAAGAAAATCAAGTTAGAAATCGCTCTTAAGGAGGCCACCGAATTCCATGATGCCCTACAAGTGTTCATCGAGTGGCTGACTAATGCCGAGAAAACTTTAAGCGGCTTCAAACCCGTCTCCCGCGTCATGGAGACCGTCGTCTCTCAGATCGAGGATCACAAATCCCTCCAAAAGGGCATTTTGATTCAGAGGGATGCGATGGTTAACCTAGATAAGAAGGGGACCCACTCAAAGTACTTCAGCCAGAAGCAGGATGTGATCCTCATCAAGAACCTTCTCATAAGTGTTCAACATCGCTGGGAGCGTGTCCTATCAAGAGCTGCCGAACGAACAAGAGCACTGGACCACGCCTATAAAGAGGCGAAAGAGTTTCACGACTCGTGGCACAAGCTGTATTCGTGGTTAGAGGAAGCTGAAAAAGGTATCGTCCATATTAACAATTATACCCCGATTACCAAAACTGGATTGTAACAAATGATTTTTTTTTTACAGGATTCGATGATGCTGAGCTGAAATTGAGCTCAGACCCCGAAAAGATAAAGCAGCTGTTGGCCAAACACACAGAGTTCCAGCAAATTCTTGATGCTAAAAAACCGGGATACGACGGTGTTGTGCGACTCGGCAAACTAATCAAGGATCGTGCTCCCAAGACAGATGAGTCCACTCTGAATCTGATGATGTCTGACATGAAAGCCAAATGGCAATCCGTTTGCAACCAATCAGTTGACCGCCAAAGGAAACTCGAAGAAGGATTGCTCTTCTCTGGGCAATTCGAGGACGCCATTAAAGTTAGTTTTTTTTTTTTAATTTAGGAACGTTTTTTTAAATTTATTCTAAAATTTTTTATTTATACTTGATTTCATAGGCGTTGGTCGATTGGTTATGCAAAACCGATCGGATTCAAATGGCTGAAAGTCCCGTTCACGGAGATTTGGACACGGTGATGTCATTGCGTGAACAACACAGTGACTTTGAAGAAGAGCTTCAGAGCCGATTTGTTCAGGCAGAACAAGTCCAAAAAATGGCCGTCGATGTCATGGCAATCGCTAGCGAAGAGGACAAAACAGCCATTGAAAAGCAAGTGTCTGAACTGGAAGTCACCTGGGATAATGTTTCAAAATCTTCGAACACCAGGTCTGCACGGCTTGAAGAAGCATTAGTCCAGTCTGAGACTTTGCACAAAGCAGTAAACGTGCTTCTCGAATGGTTCTCTGATGCCCTGACGAAACTGCGATTCGCTGGTCCTTTACCTGATGAAGAAACAGAAGCACTGCAACAGTTGGATGATCACCATAAGTATGCCAACGAGTTTTTAATGCATTTTTTAAATATGGTAGTGTCAATCGATATTTCTGTTGCCTGGATTGCAGATGTTTGGAAGAATTGATCAAGAAAGAGACTGACAAAGACGATATAATGGCCATGGCTCAAGATATCCTCGAAAAGGCTCACCCTGACGCTGTACCTGTTATTCATCATTTGATTACGGTCGTACAATCTCGGTGGGAAGAAGTTATGGCATGGGCTAACCAGGTATTTTCCTACTTTATTTAGAGACTGCTCTTCTCTTGCACTTATCCTTTTTTTTATTATTATTGTTGCAGCGTGAGCAACGTCTAAAGGAGCACTTGTGCAATGTGCGTGAAATGGCTTCCATTTTGGAAGAACTTCTCGCTTGGCTCTCCATTGCGGAGAACACGATGGATACATTAGAAGCTGAACCTTTGCCTGATGATCTGCCTTTCGTCGAAATTTTGGTCAAGGATCACCAAGACTTTATGGAAGACATGGCCAAAAGACAACCTGAGATGGATCGCTTTTGCAGGACTAGGACACCTGACCGAGAAAATTCGCAAATCCCTCGAATACTTCGATCCAGGTCAGCTTTTGCTTATAAAATTATTAATAATTCAATTCATCAACTCTCGTTTTTTTTTGCCACGTCAGTTACAAACCACCATCGGGACAGTCTACTCCTGGGTTACAACAATCAACTCGAAAATCAAGGTAAACTTGAATTCCGTTTGATACTTTTAATAATTATGTACTAAAACATGGTTGATTTGACTCTAGCAAGGTGAACCTGGAAGGATCACCGTGTAGTCCTCGTGCACGTCATCTCTGGGATCGCTGGCGCAACGTTTGGATGATGGCCTGGGAGCGCCAGCGACGCCTCCAAGACAAACTGAATTATTTGCAAGAGATTGAAAAAGTGAAAAACTTCAGCTGGGACGACTGGAGGCGCAGATTCATGAAATACATGAACAATAAAAAATCTCGGGTGACGGATCTTTTCCGCAGAATAGATCGGAATAACGAAGGATTTATTCCTCGCGAGGATTTCATCGATGGAATCATGAAGACCAAGTTCCCATCAAGCCGTATCGAGATGAATGTCGTGGCCAATATGTTTGATCGCAACAACGAAGGATCTATCGAGTGGAAGGAGTTTCTGACGGCCTTACGGCCTGACTGGGAAGAGCGTCCCACAACCGAAGACGAGATCATCCAGGATGAAGTGGAACGCGCAGTTAACCAATGCACTTGCCGCAACGCATTCAAAGTTCACCAGGTCACTGAAGGCCAGTACCGGGTAAATAATCCAGTAAAAAAATCATGTCCTTCTCTCTTATATTTAATCTTTTTGCAACTTTATCGTGCAGTTCGGCGAGAACCAGAAACTTCGTCTAATCCGTATTCTACGCTCGACTGTGATGGTACGTGTCGGTGGTGGATGGGAAGCACTTGGTGAATTTCTTGTTAAGAATGATCCCTGCCGTGGTAAGTGCTTTTATTTTAAGACTTAGTTTGTATTTTCTTATTTTGACATTTTGCGCGATCCTTTTCAAAGTTAAAGGCAAGACCAACTTTGAGCTTCGCGAGCAGTTTTTGCCCGAAGGCACCTCTCAAGGAATGACACTTTTCAAGTCCAGGACGAGCCCCAACAGCTCCGTGTCTAGTCAGCTTGGAAGCAGCCAAACGATCTTCTCGCCCCTTCATACACCTTCACCATCTCTTACCACTGCTGGGCCCATCTCTAAGGTCTGTTTGTTAGTTACTGCTGCAAACTATAGGATGGCATGAATAGAAGTAAGAACTTTGGTTTTGATTTGTACAGGTCCGGGAAAGAATAGTACGCAATAAGGAGTCCCCGTTGCTTCAGTCGTTATCTGTTGGAACACCCGACACCTCAGTAAGCGAGAGCGATGGATCTTTCCAAATTAGCCGAAAAACCCCCGCTTCTCGGAAGTCTATGATAAGTATGAGATCTGGAAGCAATTCTGTTGATTTTGTTCTATTTTATTAACTGAATTATAATTTACACTACTTTAAATTTAGACGGAAGTCGTTCTGGAAGTCGGTCAACTAGCCGCCTCTTGGATTCCAGAAACAGATCGGTTCAGTCGCTGGATGGTTATGGTACGATGTCATTTGCTTTTGATGGCAGCTGGATTTTATCTTCATTCAAAATTTTTTCATCTTTGCAGACGGTGGATCCGTACAAAATACACCCATTGGAAATCGTCGTTCTCTAAAGCAACCAAGCTGGTCGTGCACCTTACCTCGAAAAAGACCAGCTGTTCCGTCGCTATCACTTGTGGAAACTCGCGCTCGCCATCCAAGCGGATTAAGCGCATCAGGCATTTCACCCAGCCCATCTGGGGTTTTCAATGGAGGCGCCATCAGCGCTGCTAGTCGGTAAGATTCACTTCATAGTTATAGTACCTTAACTCAGTCGTAGTTGTATTCTATAGCGTGCGATAAGATTGAGTAACATAAACCATAACTAATCGATATACTTGGCATTTTATTATAGATCAAGGATATTACGAACTTCCTCCGCTTCTAGTATCCCTATATTAACATCAACGCCGGCTAGGTGATGAACCAAATATTTCCTTCCTTGCTTTTTCCTTGCATTGCTTTATCGCAATTATTAAATAATTGATCTATGTTTTTAATAAATTAGGGATCACAGTGACTCTGGGCCCAACAGTACCTGCATTCCGGATACACCCAAAACGATGAGAGGTGATCCGCTGACTGCCGTAGTACGCAAAGTCGTAAGCACAGGCATTAGAAAACCTTCCAGTATGTCAACATTCCGACCTAGTCCCAAGTAAAAATTGAAATAATGATCTTGTTCCATCCCTTTTTGTAATAGGAAATTGTAATCATATTTACTCTTTTCTAGTTCTCACTATCCCTGTTAAAAAAAGTTATACTTTATTATAAAACAAATCCAAGCAATACAAATCCCTTAGTTAATTATACATATTTCGTATTCAATTTTCTATTGGGGGAAGGGGGGCGCAGATAGACCTAATAAATAAATATCAGAAAGTAATGGGGGGCATTGGCTGCTGTGTGGAACTGTGGATCTCCGAATGTTTTTAGCTTTTTACATGGGGAAAAGGGACGATGCTTCTTTTGCAATTCGGCAAGCCGATGTCGATCTTCCGTGAGGGATAACCATCAGATTGTTATATTGCAGATTTTCGGAAGAGTCAGTAGTGGCGGGAGGAGGAGGGGGATGATTGTTATTCTTGTTTGTAGTGAAGGTGGCGGTGGTTGGCGTTGTCGCTGCAGTGTTGTTGACACCGGGAGATGATCCCTGAGAACGTCCACAAGACGATGATGGAGTGTATCGGCCACCCCTGGAAGAAGAATGGGCCTAGCCGGAAGCGCGTTGTTGTCTGCGAGACGGATCGGTGATTGGGACGATTGGGACTGACGCTAGAACCCCGTCCAGCTCGGTGATTCCTTCTGCCAGCTCAGGACCTCCCCCACCATTTCCGGAACCGCGCCAAACGTCGTCAAATAAGGAGTTCCTTTTCCTCCGTTGTATGGACCTCCTCCGCCCAGACGGATGTTGGGATGATCGTATATGACACCAGACCAGACGTAGGATCGTAAGGAAGTGCAGCCACGAGTCCTTTATCGTAGCCTCCGCCGCCAATGTATCCACCGTAATCGTGGCCATTACGGCCTGGTAGGCGTGCGGATGCGGCTAGGTGTGGTTGTTGTTGCGACTGGAAATGATTGGGATGACCCATGGGCCCCGGTCCCCGCTGCTGCGAATGATGATACTGTTGTTGCTGTAGGAGCTGAACATTAGAAGACGCTGTCACTTTCATTTTCTGCTGTTGAGCCATCATTCATCATTGGTGTTCCGACTGGCCTTTTTCGTGTGACTGCCAATCGGACGTGACCGGAATTGGGACTGGCAACGCTCAGGTTGTCTTCGCGCGGATTGGCTGGTAGAATAAGAGATGATGCGGATGACGTAACATGATGATAATAATTGCTGCCACCTGCGCTGGCTTCTTTCCTTCTTCTTCGTTAACCACCTGATGACTTTCGTTGGTTTCTTCTTGATCCGCAGAGGGGGTTGCTAGCAACAGGCATCTTTGAGTTTTATGATGATCCTGTCGTTGTCGTCGTCGTCGCCACTGGCCGTCTTCACTTGGACCAACGACGACACACTCGCACCGCTCTCGTGATCGCTCGTGATTATTCAGCGCATTTCTTCTCCAGTCACTTTGTTCACCTCCACAGTGCAATAGTTTCCGACTGCACTTGGCCGACCGACGAACCCAAAACTGTTTGGCGACAAATAAAAGATTATTAGTCTAAGACATTGGAAGCAGAAGATAGCTGACTCTTAAAATAGGGAAAGACGAATTTGGTTATTCATGGAACTAATTGACACGCTAAAATATTCACTCTTTACAACTCCTCCCTCGGACCCTCCCCAGCGTTTTTCTACCATCACGGACGTTTGATCTTTTTGTTCAGCACCTTGTTTCATGTGGCGGCTTCTACATTTATTAGCTTCTTTCTTCGACCGGCAACAAAGCTAACGGAAATCCCGAAAGACTGAGATAGATTGAATGAAATTTATAAGCGGTTCCGGCATTCATTTTGTTGGAGAAAAATCTAAAATAACATTTCGCTCTCAGCAAGAGCAGTGCTCAATCTTTGGGGAACGAAACCTGATGCCTTATACATAGATGACCGTTTTCCCTACGGCCAGCTAACTTGTTGTCTTGACCACGAACTCACAGATACTGAACGGAGGAAACGGGCTCAATGTTGTGGATGCAATTCCCTCACATGGCCACTACGAAAGACTCTGGACGTGGAGACACCACACGAAAGAGAGAGAGACACACACATACTGCTTCGTTCGCCCTCACGCCGAAATGATCTCGGCGCGCGTACCCGATGAGATAGATTTTTTGACATTTTGACGATTTTTCATTGATCTCTGTCGAGTGTGATGTCGAAACGAAGGACGAACGGAAAGACTCCACATAGACAACTAATTTCTAGAAAAAATTTGACTTCCCATTGACTTCACATAAAGTCTAAACGCAATCGGAGACATCTGGCGTCGTTTTTCTTTTCGGCTGTCTCACTGCTATGTCATCATCTAGCGTTCGATTGTATAACGTGACTGTGCAATAAGGCAAACATCCGACATTTTTTTTAAAAGTCGTTAAAAAAAAATTAACCATAAGTGTAACAGGTCTTAAGATAAACAAAAGAATTAATGAGATAGCAAAATCGAGAGACCGTAAAGGGAAGGGAAATTACCTGAAGTGATCTTATTCGTTTTCTGATCGCTATCGATCTTCCTCCTCTCTTCCGAAGTCGGCTTCCAGCGCGGGTTTTCCGGTCGGTAGTCCTCGTCCTTTCTTCGTCGATCGCGACGTGGGAATTACGGAAAAGGCCTCGCTCTTGGTGATGGTTCTCGCTTTAAGTTTCAGGGTCTTGGCTTGTCTCTTCTTGGCCGCTGCATCCACGTCGCTCTCTTCTTCTTAGTCCATCTTTTCCTCGTAATCATCTTCCTCGTATTCGGGACCTTCGTTGTCTTCCCCTTTGGACACGTCAGTCGATTTCAATTCTTCCGTCACTTTGTCAGTGGTCACATTTTCCTCTGCGTCTTCATCGTTTTCCGATTCGTCAGCCAAAGAGTCTTCATTGAAGTCCGGCTTAGCCTCCAAAGGCTGGATGACGTCACCTTCGTATTTCAAATCCACATAAATTTACTGAAATCCTGAGCCAATCTGGGCTTGAATTTCTTCTAGTCTTTTTCTGTCTCTTCTCCCGACTCTTCAACAGCGGCTCAGGTTTCTCCAACACTTATTGGCTGCATCCAGATTGACCAGGGTGACGAAGAAAGGCCATTCGGGGCGAATTGCCTTTCTTTGTCGTTGTTGTAGTCGTTGTTCATAGTTCCAGACCATTCGGGCAGGAACATTGAGCAGCCTGCCCGTCCTGCGGGCTATTTGGTCGAGCAAGTCGTTGGCATCTTTCCAGTCGTTCAACCTGTAGACGCGGCGCAGATATCTTCCTTCAATCGTCTCATCAATGCCGGGATAAATAGGGGAGAGTGGGGCGATCTGGCGTTCGGGTCGGATGGCTCAATTGATTTCTTGATGGGTTAGAATTGCAATAAAATATTCAAAAAATCAGGAGATGTAGATGTTAGTAATGCGCATCTTAAAACAAAATTTCATGGTAGTACGACGAACGGTTGAGGAATGAAAGGTAAAATAAATTTTTCGTCTTAAAATTGGGTCGTCCTACTTTGACTTTCGAATCAAGTATCGGCTTTCCCGATTACTTTAAAATTATAAAAAAATATGGAAAATACTCTACGTTATCTCATCTTTAAGCCTGTTTAGTTTGTTTTATATTTACAATAGTTTAAATAAGAGATATTCAATAATATACTAAGACCCCTTTGTTGGGGGCGCATCGGCCACACAGCGTCGGGGCTTTTTGGCTTACATAAAATTGCATATGAAAGCAGTAAAATTATTTGTGTTCGACTTTTTTCGTGTTTTTAGTCAACTACCATACTTATGTAAGCTTTTTCATTGATATTCCGTTGGTGGGTTGCATTATTGGTTTATTTTTTCAATTTTAAGTTTCTACTGTCAGTCAACGGTTTTTCCGTAAGAAATACAGGGGCCGAGACACCCCGGCGGTGTGAGCAAGTGACCCCGTATCAGGGGCGGGTTTGCTCTTTTTTTTTTTTTTTTAGATCGATAATAACCTAGTCTTAATTTATTTGGATCGGATTGCAAAAATCACCATTTAGAGCAGAAAGAATTCTCTATCTTTTAAGATTTGGTGGATCTAAATACGTTGGCAAATAAGGGAATGGGAGCTAAGAGAAAAAAAAGTGAGCCAGTCGCCCCACTCTCCCCTACTTAGGACGTTTTCGGCTTTTCCAATTGAACGACACCCTGAAAGAAGTCGTATTACAATTTGCATCAGGTTGATCCTTGCCAACGGTTTACCTTCAACACTTTTTCTTCGTCCGTCTCTCCGGTGGGAAATACAACTTCCGGGCAGTCGATGAGGAAGATTCGACGCATCAGCGTGATGTGCTGTCAAACTTTGGTCTCACCGGCGATGGGCGCCCTCGCAGACTTTCTTGCTGGGTAACGAATTAATGACGGTTGATTTTCCAATTTTCCGGTAACCGATGGAACCCACGCTGATTTGCTTATTGTTGGGGTGAAACTTGTCAAACTGGCGCACAGAGTTGATCAACGAACCTTTACCAAAGGGATGGGTCATCGAAGAACGGAATTCCATGGTGGGGTACTTGGAGCTAAGCGTCTTGACCCAACGTTGGGTGATCAAAGTTGGTATCAAATCTACCTAGAAGAAGCATGGAATTAGGCCATGAATCTAAAATATCTTGAAAATGGCACTGATTAACTTGTTATTTGCAGTTCACGATCAAAGCTTCGTCTTTTTCGATTCCGTAACCAACGCTGGATTTTTGGGCTGAGGATACGTAGCTGTCCAAGTCACCGGTGCCAAGGCTCGGCCGCTTTCGTTGTTTCTTGGGGCCAAAAGTGTTGTCAAAGCTTTCGGTTTCCAGCAAGTGCACTCTTGCAAATTTTTAGATTCCTTCAACAAAGTGACAATGGGCAGCTTTACCTGATGCGTTATACTTGATACGGATCCTTGATGGCCTGCCCAAGTTCTTATTCGAAAAATCTATTGCACCGACAGACTGTCGGTGCTCGAATGGTATTTCAGCTATTGCACCGACAGTCTATCGGTGCCTGTCGGTAGTTCCTATTTCCACCAATAGATGCCTATCTTGATGCGCTGGGTATGCGTTATGCGGGAAGTTTGTGTATTTACCATTTAATTAAATTATTCATTTATGTTATACAAATAAAAGCCAAGTTGTCAAGAAAATTACAAAAGGATAAAAAATAAGGTGTCAAAATAATAATGAGAATTTAAACAAGTAAAAGTTGTCAAAAAATTAGTAACAAAAAAGTTAATGGCCAAAAAACGAAACTTATTAAGCTACGAATACTGTAAATTACTTCTTCTTTGCCTCAGCATAACAATGTTTGAAAAATAATTATTGCTAATGGGTTCTCTTTCTTTGAGGCCTTCACATCGAAAGTGAAGCCACTCCCTGCAAGAATTGCAGAAGACCGAACCGTTATCGCCAACTGGTTTGTCACATTCGTGACATATGTAGACGAGTTTTTTCTTTTTCTCAAGCCCTTTCATAACTGAAACTAAGAAATTAAGCGGTTTTAGTTTAACTCACTAATTAACCCAACCCACGTGAAGCATTGGGATTAAGTGATTACCAAGACTCGCGACCGATGCCCATGCATCATCATCAAAGAAATGCTTGAATGTTTCAAGATCGAAGTATTCTTCTATCAGTGCAGTTGAAACATCCTCAGGCCTGACTTTAATTTGATCTTGGTCGAGCTTTTGATTGTTTGCCAGCGCCCTCTCTGCGTTAGTAGCTCCCGCCACCCAAGTAAGAACCACTGAACCAACCAGAATTGAAAATATTTTGTATGACGAATGAATTCTTATTAGAAAAAAATACTTTTTGCTTGTTCATTTTCCAATTTTTCAGCAAAACATTTGGGTATAAAGTTATGATGGTCCAACGCTTTCTTTTTGGTTGGCCTCCCAACCCTGGCTTTCTTGGCTGGCGACTTCAATGGTGCCAGTTTGCGCTTTAGGGCTGTCCTGGGGGTGTCTTCCCCACCAGCCAACTCGTCCCTGCTGCTACTTGTCGACGGCTCAGCCGTAGACGTAGAGCCTGAGTCTTCGGCCGATGTGTTCCCAGGCAATGGCGCAGACACCGACTGACTAATGCATGTAGCAGTTGGCTGCAAAACAGCCGAGCTATTGCCTGTTTCAATTCAGATATTTAGATTAGTTTATAGTTTATATATCAGAGTTCTTCTTAGCTTATTCTATTTATTCTATTTAATATTATATTCTGTTGTCAGTCGGTGGTTCTTCGGTTTGTGCACGCGCCAAGCCCTCGTCAAGAAACTTAAAAGCCTCATCGAGGAAAGCCAATGTCACGCCATCTAAGAACAATTTTTAAAGATACTATTTGTCTACATATAATTAACAAGTTACCGTCGCCCAAATCTGCCGGAACGTTTGCTCTCCACCGGTTGTTGATAGAGCGCAACATGTTAATGCATCCGCACAGCACAGGAACAGGGAACCCTTGGACAGTCGTAGAAATTGTCTGAAGCACCATGTTTAATTCAGTGATTGCTTGTTTGGCATTCCTTCTTTTGGGCCCGGGCCCAACGACAGTTGTAACAGACGGCAGGTTGTTCGGAAGCAAGTGAATATCATTTGCTGCGACGGAATTCTGTAGGAAAATATAAAATACATGTAAATAGTAGATTTGTAAATTAAGTAATACCGCGTTCCATCGGGCGTAGGAAGGCCATGTTGTTGATTTCATCGATTGTTCCAGCACCAAATCAAAAGCGGCAGGTGTAAGCGCCTTGCGCAAATCCTCTAGGTCAGGAGCGATTTTCAGTGTGGGAAATCTAATTTCCACCTCCAACTCATTATTGTGCTTAGTTAGTAGCCTCTGAGTCACAATATCGAGCAGTTTTTTTCCCACTGTGCTAAATCGCCGACCTTTCTTAAGAAGAATGTCTTCGATTGTTCTATGATACCTATAGTAATAAAGGGGTCGAGTGTAAAAAGTAAAGAAAGGATATATAGTGTTTCAATTAGCTTGTACCTTTCGATTTAATTGGTAGTGGTAGTGGGAGAACATTTTTGGTCACGTAGACGGCATTATCATCGAACTCGGCAATATTATTGGGTGAATGGGCAAAGTTTAAGAACTCGTGAATGAAGTGATTTGTTTTTTGAATTGACCAAAAGTAAGATTTAATGGCTGCTTTGAAGGGTCGACTACGGATAGGATGTTTAGTAAGTAGTCCTAGAATCTTCTCCATCACGTCCGACAATCGAATCTCGGGGTCGTCTATTAAAATGTTCAATTCACAGTTCAGCCAGGGAATGAGTCGATAAGTCATGTCGGGATTTTGTTGAAAAACCGCTGGTGTCGTTTCACGAAAATCGATAGGTAGTCACTGCCGGGGAGCAAGTGTCTGGGTAGCCAGTGTCGGTCGTATGGGTAGCTTGTGTGGGGTAGCCAGTGCCAGTGTAGCCAGGGTCGACCCGCCGTGTAGTTAGTCTCGAAAAAGGTAGCTGGTATCAGTTTCGTGAGACGTAGCTTGAACACCCGTTTAACACTGCTTGCGTTCAGAGAGATCGCTCAGATGTTCAGCGCGTATATTAACTACTATCATATCATAAAGAAATGAAAAGCATGTAAAAACATGCAAAGTAATGTGTGAGCAAATGTCGGAGATTGCTACCGATGGACATCCATAGGACATCCCAGTATGGACCCGTTTTCTTGATCCAAACATTCTATCAATAGGATATCCGTAGCTGACGCTAAACGGGGACGGGTTTTCGTTCACAGGATATCCATAGAACGTCCTGTGGACATTGTGTGCTAGTAGGGGAGCTGCAATATCCCCTTTGTTTCAAATTAATAAAAACAAGTGTAGCATGGATGCATAACACTGGCACGGCATTCAGGGGTCCCGGGTTCGATCCCCGATGAGATTAAATTTTTAATTTTTCCCAAATTTTTAACTGATCCCAAAGACGTCCGTTTTTTGGACGTCCATGGATATCCAAGTTTGACGTCCACAGGAGAGGACATTAGTATATCCTGTAAACATCCATAGGACGTTCAACTGGGATATACAACTGGATCGGCTCTGACATACATGGTATATCCTATGGATATCTCTGTGCTAGTAGGGTGCTAGGTTGTTGATTTCTTCGTTGGTGATATTCTTCTTCTCCTGCTCCACCTTCTTAAACTGCTTTTTCTCTGTCTGCAATTTCATCTTCAAAGCTTTCTTTTTCTAAAATTCAACCTATTTTAATTATTTTACCTTTGTCACTTGAAGCGGTTGCAGTTTCATCCTTTGTTTGATTTTTTCTCCTCGTTCTCTTCTTTGTCCATCATCTTTAATCTCATCGAATTCATAATTTTTCTTCTCTTCTTGTGAATGATGAAACAAAAAATTTAAGTGTTGGGAATTAAGTTAAAATAAAAATATAGGAGTGATTCCCATGCATTTCTCTACATTAGGTAATTTTTTCATATTTTTTCGTTAAACTATGTAATAGTTATTTTATTAAATGTAAAGAGGAAAAAATTAAGGAAAAAAAAAATTTTAGCGTTAAACGGAACAGAGCCAGGGGCAAAACGAAACACCATTTTTCTCTGCAACGGATGGATTAAATATATTGAAATACGCACTAATGAAAAGGAAATTCATTTCTCTTTCAGAATTACTGTAATTTTTTTCATTCTATTGAGTATAAGTGGAGATACAATAAAAAAAGTAAAGAGGTTTTTTTTTCGATCTTTTTTGGTCGTTTACCTGGCAACAGATGGCTGTACCATTTAACCCAGACCCCAACAACATCAAATAAACTAAATTATCAAATACTTAGAAACACATTTTTTATAAAATAAAAATACTATCTTAAACTAGAAAGAAAACCCTATCAAATAGCTGTCTGGGTTTTATAAAAATATTTATAGAAGTATAAAAAAAATTGGAAACTAAAAGTCCAAAAATTTTTGTCCGATTCCCATTTTTTTGTTTTTACCAAAAAACTCGCAAAATTAATCAGAAATTCAGGAAAAGAAGTTTAGAGGATAAAAAAAACATCATTTTCAATACGCTTTTTTAATTTCAGCATTTTAAAACAAATCGTACATATCAAAACTTCCCTGTACGTTTTAGCCCCGTGTCCCGCATAGGTCTCGCTTAATGCTGGCAATTTTGCGTTCAGAAAAACGAGCGAAAGTACCTGAAATTTAGAAACAATTTAGTTGTGAAATCTTTGCAATGTTACAAATTTATACCGGCAATCTTTTTGGCTTTGAAAATTGCTGGTTATGTAGTGTTGAATCCTGTGTGGCTGCATGTCGTGAACTCTTGTCTACTTTGGCAGAAGTTCATGATTTCTGCTGTAAGCTTTTTGAAGGGAAGCCGGAGATATAGGACCGGTCGAAATAGGCCCCGACGAAATAGGCCCGGCAAATAGGACCGGACGAAATAGGACCCTACGAAATAGGCCCACTTTTAAAATATTTTTAAAGCGGTCCTATTTCTCCGTCAAAGTGGGCCTATTTCTCCCAATTATTTCTAAGTTCCATAAGGTACTCTGAAATATTTAAAAAATAAATTCGACCTACTCTACATGAGCGAGAAGGCGGAACAATCTACGAGAGATCCGCCACCGTATATATTCATTGCCGTAACTCAAACCACGATGATTGATTTCACACATTGCCGTTTCGTTTTTCACATGTTAGGCAGCTGATTCCCGTCTTTATTTTTTTATTAACGTATTCCCCTTTATCTTAACTGTAAAATTCATTTTTTACAAACGTCGTTTTCACTTATTAACTATCGCTAATTTAAAAAAATGAACAAATTTCCGTGTTTTCTTCGCCATTTATTTGTTCCGTAGCTCGATCCCCCCTTCAGCGGCTCAGCCTTGAACGCGTCTCTCCCCTTTCAGCGGCTCAGCCTTGAACGCGTCTCCCCCCTCTACCTATGCCAGTACTCAGGTGAAGTAGGAAATGAACATGTTTGATGAAATAAATCTTACGGATTGATTTCAAACATATCCATAACAATTTCATGTTTTTTTTTTAAGCAACAAACGCATATCACTTTTAAGTTTCTTGTTTTATGGGGCTGACGCGAGGTGCTGCTCAAGCCGGCCAGAAGGGTGGTCGAGCGGGGGAGGCTGCACGCACTCATGGGAGAGGGGTGAGTGAAGGGGGGTTTACCTGGGCCATACCATACACGCCCATGTTTTCCCTTCTCCGTATATGTTAAAGGATGGACTAGTAGTTAGCAACTCGGGCTATGAATCTCTAGCGCCGGTGTTCGAATCTCGGCCATGTCGATAAAGATTTTTATTTACAAAATATTTTAGAAAATTAATAGCTCAACAGCATAAAGCGGTGTGGAACTATCCTGGCGAAATTGATGGTTTTTTCTTTTTTTAATTGATTTAATATACAGCACGAAAAGGAAATTTCTATTATAGTTGAATACCAAATGTGGTTTTGAAGATTTCCATCTATCGGTGATAGTAGCGTCACTAGCGTGGTTCAATAGCGTCATGAAGATGGCGTCATCTGCTCATCGTCAACTTCAGCGTTTAATTTACAAATAAGAAATAGAAATCTTATAAAAAAATTAAAATAGCTTCAAGATGTGTACATTTTATTTTTAATCATTTTAAAATTTGAATTGCAATTTTCGTTACATTTGATCTGTAAGAATTCGATTCTGAATCATTCTCATTTCAAATCGATTCACACACATAGCAGACGCTAACACATCAAGCGTCATCAATAGCGTGGTCTATGGTGCAATGCTATCACTGGAGTAAGGCGTTTATCTTCTATTCGGGTATGTTAGAGAACTCTTATCATGTTATTTTCAATCTTTAGTTTCTAATATTGTAATTATCAACTTGTGTGGATAGGTAGCGTCATGATTGGCCTACCCTGATGGCGTCATGATCGCTGCTGATTGCCTTTCAAATAGGTTTTCAGCATTCTGCTTACACCTTTGGCATAGAGTCACATATTTCACAATCCAACATCAATTGGTACCAACAGCAGCCCTTCTCTCCATCATCCAGAAGGGTCTGAGATCAGTGTTGGAGATGTGTGTGACAATTTTAATATGATGAAATTTATCTACTACCAAATTTTTACTCGTGTATGTTTTTGTTTTTCAGGATGGTTCGGAACAACCCATGGAAAGCTTATCACTCATTGATGCTGTGATGCCTGATGTTGTTGCAAGTCGTCAACAGCAAACACAGAACAAACAGAAACCACAAGTGGTAAAGACAGAACCACCAAATTCCAATGGAGATGAACCCATGCATTCCAATCGTAAGATAGTCACTACTTTTTTTTGATCCCCTGAACTGCTTACTTATTTTCCCTGCAACTATTTAATGAAGGCTGGGAAGAGGAAACAGGAGTAGAGATACCTGCCAGCAAATCTACTGTACTTCGTGGCCATGAATCTGAAGTTTTCATCTGTCTGCGCCTGAACCCAACAACATTCAGAAGGGTGGAACTGAAGTTCCGAGCAACAAAGATGTCACCTCACTTGACTGGTATGTAAGTTGTGCTATGTAATGCTATGTGTAATGTAATGTGTATGTAAGCAAATGCTTTTGACGGAAGTGTAAGTTTTATTTTACTATTTCATTCGATTTGTTTTAATTTTATTTCATTTCAAGGTATTTGCTGGGTTAACTGAACAGAAGTTTTAAAGAAAGACTGAAACAATTGACAAGGCAAAAGATTGGGAACCTGAATGCTATTCAGGTAACTAGTGCCAATACATTTTATACATCAATAAAAATAAGATAATGTGTTCTAAAATTCTTCGTCACGAAAATGTAATTAAGTATCTCTACATTAATATTTTTTGTTTCTGATTTTCTTCTTTTTATCTGAACAGAGTGCAGGCGAGAAGCTTAAAGCTGCACTTGAACATACAGTGACGTCCTTAAGAAGCATTGTAGAAGAAATTCGTACTAAAGAAGATACTATACAAAAACTTCAAACGCATATCGAATCTATGCCACCTTCAGTACTAACAAGGTAATAAACTTTTGTTATCCACTTGAGTAACGAGATAGTTGTATCTCTTTCTTTTTAGAACATTTTATACTCAAAGAATACTGAGTATCGTAGCCAACGTCAAAAAACAAAATGAAGAAATGCATCGGGTACTTGAAGATGTAAAAAGTGTGCAGCGTGAAATCAATTCAATACAGGGAAAAGTTGAGCGCACGTTTACCGTTACGGATGAAATTATTTTTCGGGTATCTATTACTACTATCAAAATGCTGATATTATTAATAAAAAAATGTTGTTACCTTTTTCTTTTTTTATTAGATGGCCAAATCGGATGAGACTGCCTGGCGTATTTACAAGTATTTGATTTCATTGCAAACTGATTGCTCTGACATCCAAAAATTAGTGAAAGAATCTGGCAACTTGTCACGAGAGATAAAGGATTTAGAAGATCAAGTATGTTTCGCTAATTTTTGTTTGTTTGTTTGCATTATTGTCAAATAATGTCAAATAATGATGCTGTTTGTTTCGTAATCAGGCGGAGACCGAATTACGTAAGAATATTGCTACCAAAATTAGGCGACTGCAAAGTGACCTCGAACAGATACGCACGGAAAATCAGATTTTAGAAGAACGAGTCGGTACTAAAATTTAATTATTCATCTTAGTTTGTTTCCAGTCAGTCTCACTTTGTTCAAATTAAATTTTTCTCACTTCAATAAAGTTTAACATTCCAATATTCCATCTCATTCAGTGGCCATTAAGTGGATTGTACATTATACAACGCTACTATAATGCATTGATTGTAACCTTGTACTTCGTTTAAACAATCAAGAAGCTACCAAAAAATTAATTCGTTACGATGCAATTTACTAACGACGATAAGCTAAGCTATTAAATAAGCCATAAATCAGGTTTCCTTCGTATTACGTTGGAATTGTTGAATTAAATGATTAATTGTTCCATGAATGCATTCTGCATTGCCAACACTTTCTCCTTTGCTTCAACTAGAAATCCTGAGAAAAAAGTGTAAAAATTAAGTAAAGAAATTACACGTTCCAGTAAAAATATTAACAGACCTTTCATAAAATCGATAAGATCGGGATCTGCAACTAACAATTCCTTCTGAAGGTCATCAATCTGTGATTTCCATTCTCGAACTTCTGTTGCCAGTGTCTCAAGACTCAGCCTGCTCGCTTCAGATTCATGGCCACGAAGTACAGTTGATTTGCTGGCAGGTATCTCTACTCCTGTTTCCTCTTCCCAGCCTTCATTAAATAGTTGCAGGGAAAATAAGTAAGCAGTTCAGGGGATCAAAAAAAAGTAGTGACTATCTTACGATTGGAATGCATGGGTTCATCTCCATTGGAATTTGGTGGTTCTGTCTTTACCACTTGTGGTTTCTGTTTGTTCTGTGTTTGCTGTTGACGACTTGCAACAACATCAGGCATCACAGCATCAATGAGTGATAAGCTTTCCATGGGTTGTTCCGAACCATCCTGAAAAACAAAAACATACACGAGTAAAAATTTGGTGGTAGATAAATTTCATCATATTAAAATTGTCACACACATCTCCAACACTGATCTCAGACCCTTCTGGATGATGGAGAGAAGGGCTGCTGTTGGTACCAATTGATGTTGGATTGTGAAATATGTGACTCTATGCCAAAGGTGTAAGCAGAATGCTGAAAACCTATTTGAAAGGCAATCAGCAGCGATCATGACGCCATCAGGGTAGGCCAATCATGACGCTACCTATCCACACAAGTTGATAATTACAATATTAGAAACTAAAGATTGAAAATAACATGATAAGAGTTCTCTAACATACCCGAATAGAAGATAAACGCCTTACTCCAGTGATAGCATTGCACCATAGACCACGCTATTGATGACGCTTGATGTGTTAGCGTCTGCTATGTGTGTGAATCGATTTGAAATGAGAATGATTCAGAATCGAATTCTTACAGATCAAATGTAACGAAAATTGCAATTCAAATTTTAAAATGATTAAAAATAAAATGTACACATCTTGAAGCTATTTTAATTTTTTTATAAGATTTCTATTTCTTATTTGTAAATTAAACGCTGAAGTTGACGATGAGCAGATGACGCCATCTTCATGACGCTATTGAACCACGCTAGTGACGCTACTATCACCGATAGATGGAAATCTTCAAAACCACATTTGGTATTCAACTATAATAGAAATTTCCTTTTCGTGCTGTATATTAAATCAATTAAAAAAAGAAAAAACCATCAATTTCGCCAGGATAGTTCCACACCGCTTTATGCTGTTGAGCTATTAATTTTCTAAAATATTTTGTAAATAAAAATCTTTATCGACATGGCCGAGATTCGAACACCGGCGCTAGAGATTCATAGCCCGAGTTGCTAACTACTAGTCCATCCTTTAACATATACGGAGAAGGGAAAACATGGGCGTGTATGGTATGGCCCAGGTAAACCCCCCTTCACTCACCCCTCTCCCATGAGTGCGTGCAGCCTCCCCCGCTCGACCACCCTTCTGGCCGGCTTGAGCAGCACCTCGCGTCAGCCCCATAAAACAAGAAACTTAAAAGTGATATGCGTTTGTTGCTTAAAAAAAAAACATGAAATTGTTATGGATATGTTTGAAATCAATCCGTAAGATTTATTTCATCAAACATGTTCATTTCCTACTTCACCTGAGTACTGGCATAGGTAGAGGGGGGAGACGCGTTCAAGGCTGAGCCGCTGAAAGGGGAGAGACGCGTTCAAGGCTGAGCCGCTGAAGGGGGGATCGAGCTACGGAACAAATAAATGGCGAAGAAAACACGGAAATTTGTTCATTTTTTTAAATTAGCGATAGTTAATAAGTGAAAACGACGTTTGTAAAAAATGAATTTTACAGTTAAGATAAAGGGGAATACGTTAATAAAAAAATAAAGACGGGAATCAGCTGCCTAACATGTGAAAAACGAAACGGCAATGTGTGAAATCAATCATCGTGGTTTGAGTTACGGCAATGAATATATACGGTGGCGGATCTCTCGTAGATTGTTCCGCCTTCTCGCTCATGTAGAGTAGGTCGAATTTATTTTTTAAATATTTCAGAGTACCTTATGGAACTTAGAAATAATTGGGAGAAATAGGCCCACTTTGACGGAGAAATAGGACCGCTTTAAAAATATTTTAAAAGTGGGCCTATTTCGTAGGGTCCTATTTCGTCCGGTCCTATTTGCCGGGCCTATTTCGTCGGGGCCTATTTCGACCGGTCCTATATCTCCGCCAATCTTTTTGAAGTCTTCTTTACCCTCTTTCAGCGCGTCCTTAAATATTGCTTGGTCGAGGATGTAGGGCATCAATTTCTGTACTTAATATTATTTGAGGCATAGAAACATGTTACACTGGGGTGGATGGTTTTACCAACGTTGGGTGATCCCATTTCAAAATAAACACCAACACATATTTTTTTCTCTTGAACGGGAATTTTGAGGGAAACACTAAAGGGTGTTTATCGCAAGATAATATAAAATAGCTATTGGCGGACATATTTTTCCAACGTGTTCAATAAAAAAAAATATGTGCAATTTAAATAGGTCCTACATGACTGTCCAGCAATTGCAAGAGTGCAATGGCAGCAATTGTTCGCAAACGCTGACACAATTTTTTTGCCAGTATCATCACCATTGTGAGAATAAATCTGAAAAAGAGTGCATGCTCTGAAGCCTAGATTACCAGTCGCAATTCCAACGATGACAGCAGAAAAGATTGATAGAAACGAGAAAAAACATCGTCGAAATAATACAGCAATATCACAAGGAAAATTTAATTTGCGATTATTGCTATAATCTGATTTGGTTTTAATGGAAAACTTTGATGAAACCAAAATAACTTGAAAAGTCCAATCTCGACTTTGTATTTATTTACTGAAAGACTTCGCAACACTAACACTGCAGACTTTGATCAACATAAATTAAATGAAAACAGTGAGGAATGGAAAAAACCATTATATCAAAGCTGTTCAATAATAAAACTTAAAACAATCTTGTTACTTGTTAGTTTTTCTAATATATGGTGTTTGACCAGAGAAGTGTTACACAACAACTGCTAGACATATTTTCTTTGGTATTGCCTGGCGAAGACTGTACACTCCCACGAACATTCCATCTTTTGAAGAAATACTTCGCTGTTGAAAAGCTAGACCGCAATATTATTGCCCAGTTTTATGGAAAAATTGAAAACAAATTGCTTCAGTGTGTCTGCAATCAGGAAAATAAAGTTAAAGCATATTGTAGTACTTCATGCTTAAGGAAGCCTACCTTCACCTTAACATTGAGCCACAGCTTGTAATCCTATTACAAAACAATGATATTGTATTTCCTATACAACTTAATCCACCCACCGGTAAAGGAGGATTTGCAGATATTTACGATGCTATGCCTTTAGTTTGAAAGCACAAAATTTATTGGTCAATATGCTTTGACCTTCCATAAGTGAACACCGATGGAGTTCCACTGTACAAGTCTTCTACAACATCAATATATGCTCCATATATTACATAATCAACGAGCTTCAAAGAAATGGGCGTAGAATTACTTAATTCTCTGTTGGCTTTGGTTATATGGGAAGAAGCTAGAAAAAAATATTTCCTTTGAAGCGCAATACAGATTTCATAAAGCTATCTACAGAAGGTTTTGAGTGGTATCTAAACGGGAAAAAAATATCTTATATTTTTTTGTACTAAGAAGGGCCTGTGCAGATGCAGTACTAGCAGTAGCAAGTTCTATGATGCTAAACTTGATTCAAATATGGAGCTTTTGGATAATTATAGTGTCATACTCAGGTATAGAGGGAATTTGCATTTCTGTTTGCTTTGTTTGAATGAACGTCCAAACCGGAGAAAAGAGAGATGAGTAAGTCCAATGTTAAAATTGGAAAAACAAACGAATTATGAAAACATCTACTCGAACTTTGCCTTCTAGGCTATGTCGTTAAGGACAGTTCCAAGCTCTTGTGTGCCAAACACTTTAATTGATATAGTGATTGTATGTTTCCCTTTACAAAAATTTTGCTTCCTAAAGTTCAACCAATGTTTATTTAGCACGATTGTAAGTGTTAAAAGTATGTGTTTCAGTTAAAGGGAAATGTAAGAGTAAAAAAAATTAAATGTTTTAGCTCAACACAGCTTTCATGAGTTTTCTCCCAACCGTTATACTTGTTTTTTTATGGGCAGCTGAAAATTCCTGTTAGAAGCTTGATTGAAATTGTTTTGAAACACATTTTCAGTTAATTGTGGTGAATCAATCATAACCTTCAACCTCGATAATCTCATCGCATACCTGTCTAACAAAGTAATAAAGTTACCATATGTACAGGAACTATTCCTTGCGTTGCAATCCTGCGTTTATGACTGAATATCAAGGTGCAAGTGAGCTGTTACATGTATGCATGGTCAAAATTATTGCGTTTCAACGTTTAAAAGTAGCTACAGTGTTTTTCCTTGTGCAGAACTTCAAATCAATAGCTTAGAAATGAAACTTCTTAGAGAAATAGAAAAAAAAATAACTCAGTTGGACGGTTTGTAAGTAATAGTAGAAGAAATAATTGTATAACTGTAATGATTGTAAATCAGCAAGAAATAAATATCACAAACCTATTTGTTTCCAATTTAAAAAACATTTCACTTGGTTTTTAATTCAGTTTCTTACAGAAATTCGTTTCACGCCATACCTAACACGTAGCTAAGAAAAATTAACAGCTTCTTACAGTCATACTCGAGTATTGGCAGGTCACTAGAACGCAACGAGAACAACCAAACACGCCTAGGGATTGCCATTATACAAGGAAATATTTAATTTACTCATGTCTTGATTATGTTTCTGGACACATGTGATCGTTCAGTTGCAGAGTTTGATGCAGTGTCTGAGGCCATTGCAACTAGTTCATCCCGCCCTCCCAGTTGTTAAGTTGATTGAGCAGCTAATCAAAGAGAAGGATGAAACTGGTTGAATTTATTCAATCAAGTTGTCTTAAGGTCCGCCTTTTTATCTTGGTCAGAAAAGATTACTGCTCTTGAACTGGTTGTGCTTCTCTTCCAAAAAATTATGAAGGCTCTTTTGCAGTGATGTTTTGGTGCTGGAGAGCCCAAAAATCCCCATGAATTTTTTAACGTCAAAGTTACTCTCCTGTTGATGGTGAGCCACTTCTGCCAAAGAAACCTTATGGGGGTGATACATCTGTGGCATCTCTTGTGGTTTTCGGAACTGCTGTGAAGGTCATGACAATGGAAGAGTTGAACCTGTTTGAAGGAGATTTTATGTGTGACGTAGTTGAACGTGATGAGGAAGGGCGACTAAGGTGTATCAATCTGCTGAAACGTCAATGTCTTCTCGTAATTCAAAGAATCGCCAGCTAAACCAATCACGGACATTCTAATGCGCGCTACATCTTAAGTTTGTACGAGTATGTTAGAGAAAGTTTAAAAAATAACGAAGAAGATGATGAAGATGAAGATAAATTCGAAGATGAAGATGAAAATGTTATCGAGATCGCACGCTATTATATACTGTGATGAATGGGATTGGGTTTAACACTTTCCTGCTCATCCTGAAGCAAGTGACTGATGGATTCGATCCACAACTGCTTCTCCGCAAATCATTTGATATTTTCGAAAAAACACTTGCTTTTACGTCTGACTGGTTAGGCTTTATGGCAAAGAAACCGCTTGGATATCCAGGAAGAGAAGAAATTCTTTCCCGCACCAACCTACTGGCCCTTAAAAAATTCATCGGCAAGATTGCAAGGTTTTTCCCAAATCATCTAGCCTGGATGTCTTCCATTGAATTGGAACATTACATTGATTTTGAATAAATTCCTGAATTCATGATGTACTGCCATAGAATCCTACCACGGTTTCGGGAAAATCATTTTTGATTTGGTTTCTGATCTGGAGTCAATGACCCCAAACCTAAACAACCATGACAAGCAGCAATTGTGAACGTTATCTTTCGAATTACATCCGAAACTACTTTGTAGAACTCCAACCTACTGTTCTTCACGTCGCAGTAGCCACAATAGAAACCAAAATACTTGACCTTGACATAATTCAACTGTTTCTACGACTTAGAGCTGATCCTAACGCTAAAGACGATAGTGGCTAAACTCCACTTCACATTCTGGCCGGAAGGAGATTGGCCTATTTGGATGCAAACTCGCCCATATTCAAGGCTCTGGTGGATTCGTGAACTCATCTCGACAATGCCGAAAGGGATGCCGATAGTATTCTCAACATTTTAAAGAGATATTTGTTGTGTCTTGGTTCTATCATAAGATCCCCACACTGTAAATGAATACAAGACTATCAAGTCGAGACGGGCAAGAATATCACACTTCAGCGTACGAGAATAAAAAAGAGTCTGAAAAGCGTCAACACCATCAGGGCGGGAACAAACAACCGTAAAAATACACCTGTCTATTAAAACATTCTATTAACAATCTATCCAGGAAAAGTCTGAGTCTAGTTTGTAGACTACCTTCAGGTACCTTCAGGTGGAAGAAAATTATCATCAGACAGGACAGGAATATTAATGTGACCCAGCTGGCACAGCTTACTGCTGGAAAACGATCACTTTTGGCTTGGTAACAACCCGAAGTAAAAACCTGGTTGTCTCCGATTTACCAGCTATTGATGCACACGCCTGGACACGACCAAATGAAATTATTCGGTAATGACCCAGTTTGTGTAACAAACTATGAAATAGTACCAACATGAGGGCTGCCAAGAATTTGAGATGAATTGTCATCTACGGTTGATTCTGTTGTTTTTTTAATTGTTGGTCTTTACTTTTATTTTTGGTTCTCGCACTGGTAATGGCATGTCTTGTTGATGTCTAGCAATAGGCTCAGGACCGATGAAATTCAAAAAAATAATGACTTATACTAAAATTAAGAGAAAAAAAATAAAATTTTTTTCAAATTTAATGTGTCTCTCGGAAAAAATTTCGTTGGAGTGGTTTTGTGCCACACGAGATTCTTAAAACTTCTGGACTGAATAGAAGGTAAGTGTGAAAGAGCGAGCAGTTTTTGAGGGTTCTCTAGTAGATCCTGGGCCTGAGCTCGTCGTTTGCGATGAAGGGCACATACCAAAAAACGAAAAATCCGCGGCTGTGATAGCGCTTAGTAACATCTCAACGCGAATAAGAATTGTTGTAACTAAAACTCCAATACAGAATAATGTTCTTGAGTACCATGCTATAGTGCAATTGTGAAACCGTTTTTTTCCTTGGGACTGTCGCACAGTTCATTGAATATTTTGCGAAAACCATAAAAAACGGGCAGTCGACCGATTGATCTGAATCTGACTTTAAAAAGTTATGAAACTCAAATACCATGTTTTGCTCAAAATTCTCAAAGTTCGATTACATTTTTGCTTATTTTACTGCAATCTTTAGAAAATTTGTCTAGATTCAGGAATCGCCCGAACGATTTGATTATTCAAAATATTCTGTCCCCATTTCTGCCTCCAAAATACGAGTATATCTTGTACTTGAAGATATCTGCTTTGCAGAGGAAGCTTTACCAGCAGTACTTGAGTAATAGATACAACTTAGACTGCATGCATAATCGCCCTGGGCATTTAGCTGATTTTATTTATGATTTGGGACGTATATGCACCCAACCCAAGGCCCTGATCGATAGTCGAATTGTTGATAACCTGATAACGTAGAAAAGGATGAAATAGTAGTGGCTATATACCATCCAGCAAAAATCCAGCACCTGGTGCTTTCCATAAGTCAGATACAAAGATATGTCCAAGATTGAGCATAGTGGCAAAATTACGTTACTTATCGATATTCTTCGTCGTTGCAGTTGTGAAAAAGTCCAGGTGTTTAACCAGTCTTTTCATTCTTTGAATTTGGTCGAGTAATTTGTCGCAGGCGAGGACGAATGAAAAAGGGCGAGCCTGGAAAACCAGGAAGTAAATTTTGTTTCCAGCAGTAATTATATACCAGTAATTTCTTCACATTACCTTGCTCTTCAAATAATGCAAGATATAATGCAAGATGTGGGCATGGCGTTTAGGGCTGGATTACTACGCCTAGTTGGGCAAACCACACTATAAGAACGTAAAAATGAGTGCAATGTATTTAACAACCTATTTATAAATCCGCGTTCAAGACTAGACGGTATAAATTTGGTTGCCGCGATCCGTGAAATTATTGTTGACGCGTCGTGGAATCCGTCACACGATGTCTTCACAGAAGCAAACAGACAGCGTATTGGTTGACATCGCCCTCGAAAGAAAAGGCTGGCTTTTAGCATTTCACGAACATGATCCACTGCTCGACCAGAAGCATTGCTCTACATCTGGATTATTTAATTGTTGTTGGCTGGCAACCACCATCTCGTCCGAATAATAGATCGGTTCATTCAACTCGTTTCCGTTCGTGTTTTTCCGTTTTCCAAAACTTGGTGTGGTAACAAATAGTTTTGTGTCAAAGTGACTTAGATTTCGCCCAATTTCAGGTGAGGTCTCGTCGCCTGCTGTGCATTGGCAGGGAGAAATTAAAGAATAAATATATCATGGCATGGTGTGTCACAACTGCGATGTAGTCGGCTATCACGCCAAATATTGAACGGCGCCTAAAAAAGGAACCATTACTATGCGCTGCAATTACTGCAATGTGAAAGGGCATAAATTTGGAAACTGCCCAACACGTAACGCCTGGTTATTGAAATCAGTTGACATCCCCACTGAATTGGGTAAATTTGAATGTCTTGGTACGCCAATTTCGATACTATAAATCTGGATTAAAAAGATACTTTACAAAATTAAAGAATTCATTTTTTATTGCTTTTCCATTAGAATTTGGCCAAAAAATGGTGGTGAATTGGGATGTCACATGGTCTGATTTCTCAGATTGCAAGGGGTGCATTCTAAAGGCGTACAGGTACACCTACAAATATTGTGGTGGCGTCTTGATGACCCTATCCTGGCATCAACCGAACGAATACGTTCCCAAGTGGACAAACGAAAACGTGGTCTACACCACGCAGGTTTTTTCAAAGAAGAGGGTAAACACATACATGCCAATATCTTTCTGTAGTTTTGTATTCACCATTAATTATTCTATACATGTCTTTCTAGCTCGGTGTCAATGAAACTGAGCAATCTGATCCCCCAAATATAGTAATTGTATATATTATATGCATAACAAACATTTTATACAAAATATACATTTCATATTATCTCTCTAGAACATCTCCGCGGTTCAACCAGAGGAAACATCGTTACCCGACAAAGAGGTGTGTATTTAAAAAATATGTTTTCATTTCCGTCTACTTCATGTTAATTTCACGATCGTCATTTTCATAGGTAATGATGGTGGAAGACACTGAAATACCGAACCAAAATCTATAAGTGGTATATAATATATGCATTATACACGTTATATACAAAATGTACATATTATTTCATCCATTTAGGAGAGCTTCGTGGGTCAACTAGAGGAAAACCCATTTAAAAAAACATCATTGACATCAGCAATGTGTTTATGAAATTGAGGAATATCTTTCCCACAATATTGGCAGATTTTAGCTTTTTCTTTGACGTACCAATGATCCGAAATTGAGGTTTGAATGACTTGGAATTTACAATTTCCAAGACACCAAACATGTAGTTTTCCTTGATACGCCTAAAGGCATAAAAAATAAATGAAAACAACATAGAAATAAATAAGACATTGCAAAAATTGCAACACCTCGAACCGACCCTTATGAAAAACCGACTTAAAGCATTGCAAATACACACCATAACTATACATATATTACAAAGTATCAATATTACGAAGTATCAATTACATACCATTTCGTTTGAGCTAAAACATCATTTACCCTGATATTGTGAAATTTCCAACGTTCTTCGCTGGATAAGGACAGCAGATGTTTAATTTCTTCTATAATTTATTGGACGCTATGCACTTTCCAATTTTTTTCTTTAAGATGGTAGCAGTTATCCAGTGGGCAAAAAACACAGAGCGGCCATGGCACATCCAAAAGTTTAATAACTTATGTCTGCGAAGTTTGCCAACTTTTACCATGCGTTGAACTGACTCTCGCTCTGGTAAATTCACTGTAGGAAACAGAAAATTATCCATTTAACATTTTTCTACTGCAAAGTACTCTTTAAACACACGTTGCTTTACTATGTAAAATTCTTCAGTTTTACACGCACGATAAAATTCAGTAGGTGTAGTCATTTCAAAATCTAAGTCACTTTGATACAAAACTATTTGTTACCACACCAAGTTTTGGAAAACGGAAAAACTCGAACGGAAACAAGTTGAATGAACCGATCTATTATTCGGACGAGATGGTAGTAGCCAGCAAACAACAATTAAATAATCTAGATGTCGAGCAATTAAATAATGCTTGTGGTCGAGCAGTGGATCATGTTCGTTTAATGTTAAAAGCCAGTCTTTTCTTTCGAGAGCGAGGTCAACCAATACGCTGTCTGTTTGCTTCTGTGAAGACATCGTGTGACGGATTCACGGCGCGTCAAAAAGAATTACACGGATCGCGGCAACAAAATTTATACCGTCTAGTCTTGAACGTAGATTGCATAGGTTGTTAAATACATTGCACTCATTTTTACGTTCTTCCAGTGTGGTTTGCCCAACTAGGCGCAGTAATCCAGCCCTAAACGCCATGCCCAGAAACGATCTTGCATTATATCAAGAGCAAGGTACTGTGAAGAAATTACTGGTATATAATTACTGCTGGAAACAAAACTTAAACTTTCTTCGTGGTTTTCCAGGCTCACCCTGTTTCTTTCGTCCTCGCCAGCGAGAAATTCCTCGGCCAAATTCAACGAATGAAGAGACTGGTTAAACACCTGGACTTTTTCACAACTGCAACGACGAAGAATATCGATAATTAACGTAATTTTGCCACTATGCTCAATCTTGGACATATCTTTGTCTCTGACTTACAGAGACCACCGGGTGCTGGTTTTTCGCTGGATGGTATAGCCACTACTATTTCATCCTTTTCTACGTTTTCACGTTATCAGCAATTCGACTATCGACAAGGGCTTTGGGTTGGGTGCAGGTACGTCACAACTCATAAAAAAAATCAGCTAAATGCCCAGGGCGATTATGCATGCAGTCTAAGTTTTATCTATTACTGAATTACTGCTGGTAAAGATTCCTCTGCAAATCAAATATCTTCAAGTACAAAACATTCTCGTACTTTGGAGGTAGGAATGAGGACATAAATATACGAATCAAATCGTTGGACGATTTCTGAATTTAGACAAATTTTCTATAGATTGCAGTTAAAAAATATATAATCTACCATCGAGAATTTCGGGTAACACATGGGATCTGAGTTTCATCACTTTCTTACATTAGATTCAAATGAATCGGCTGACTGCCCCATGTGTTTCACAAGAAGTTCAATTAACTGTGCGACAGTCCCAATCAAAAACGGTTTCATAATTTTACTTTAGCATAGTAGGGGCGGGAAGAGTGATATGGAACGCTTGCCAAATGGGACAGTGGGAGGAAAAATAGTTAAAAGCGGATAGTTTTTAATTTTTTTAAATATTTATCCTGTTGTTTTAAAAGGCTAAACTGAGCCTGTCCCACATCACCCACCCCAGTGTCCAAATTCACCCAATGCCATAAGCTCCTCCCTCAATTTCTTCAAAAACTTTAAAATCGGTACAGGATATACCGTTTCTTCTAAAATTAACAACAAAATTCCTGGGAATGGAAATAAGCACAGAAAACATAAAAAAGAAAATAAATCAAATCGATTGGTTTATTCGGAAGTTACTACAGCATTAATAAAAAACCTGTCCCAATTTACCCCACTCTCTCCTGCTCAAGAAGATTATTCTGTATTATAGTTCCAGTTAACACAATTCTTCTTCGCGTTGAGATGTTACTAAGCGCTATCGCAGCTGCGGATTTTTCGTCAGACCAAGGATCTACTAGAGAACACCCGAAAACTGCTCGTTCTTCCACACTTACCTTCTATTCAGTCCAGGAATTTTAAAGAATCTCTTGTGGAACAAAATCAATTCCAACATGCACCGGAAGGTCAATGCTAGCTCCCTTATTTGGTTTTAATAATACAGTCCAGGAGTTTTTACAAATTCAAAAATTTAGCACTTTTGTCAAGGATTCCACGATACGTAAAAAATAATGACATGGTTCACGAACACCAAATTTATCCCGAAGCCACCAGCTTTGTTTGAAATTAGACAAGTCAGGAACGAAGACTGGGTGGATTTGTAACTGCATTGCACGCGTTTGTGTGCTGTTTTATTATTTCGGTCTGCCCATCTAGAAGAAAGAAATCTTCAATGAAAACGGTCGTTAGCGCACGCCGCACAATCAATCAATATCGCAACAAAATAAAAAAACCCGACTCACCGCGAAAACGACACCTGCTACTTTCGACACTAGCTACCCGGGGGGGTCGACACTGGCTACCTCGAAACTGACTACCCCACGCTGGCTACCCATACGGCCATACGGCATACGGCATATTTGCTACCCCTGGAAAACGGTAAATAGAATACTCCCCTGTGTCCTTGTGTGTTTTGGCCGTTTAATTATTGACTGTAACAAACAGTCTAAGCCTCTAAGGCTTTTGGCATATTGCAGCCTGATGTGATATACTTCTTTCATACAATATGCTTTGAACCAACCAAGTAAGTTAGAATTAAATTTGTCGTTTGGAATATTTTGATCTCCAGTACATTAAAAAATATTATCGAGTGTTGACTGTGAAGTCTTGAATAATTGACTGCGAATTCTCCAAAACTTTTTGTTCACAGTCAACTATCCAAGACTTTTTTGTTCACAGGCAACACTGGTCAACACTTGCAACACAATTAGAACAAACTAGTTGACTGCCAAAGGAAACATTTAAAAGAAGGGTTAATCTTCTTTAGCCAATGGAGGAAGCTGTTAAAGTAAGTTTCTTTAATTTAGAAACAGTTAAATTTCTACACTTTGTTGGCTATATGCTTGATTTCATAGGTGTTAGTCGACTGGTTATGAAAAACCAATTGCATAAATTAGGCTGATGATCACACTCATGGAGATTTGGACACTGTGATGGCATTGTAAGAACAACACAGTGAATTTTAAGAATAGCTTTATAGCTGATTTGCTAAGGCAGAGCAAGTCCAAAAAAGACAAAGGATATCATGGCAGTCGCTAGTGAATGAGGATAAAGAGACCATTCAACACCAAGTGTCTGAACTGGAAGTCAACTGGGATAATGTTTCCAAACCTTCAAACACCAGTTGTGAACGGCTTGAAGATGCATAAGTCCAGTCACAGACTTTGAACAAAGCAGTAAACATACTTCTTGAATGGTTCTCTGATGCCCTGATGAAACTGCAATTCCCTGATCTGATGAAGAACCAGAAGCACTAAAACATTTGGAAGATTAACATAAGTATGTCAAAGAGGTTAATGTTTTTTTCAAAATATGAACATGTCAAGCAATATTCTGTTGCCTGGATTGCAGATATTTGGAAGAGTTGTTCAAGAGAGAGACCGACAAAGACGATATGATGGCCCTGGCTCAAGCATCCTCGAAAAGGCTCACCCTGGCGCTGTATTATCTGTTATTCATCATTTGATTACTGTAGTACAATCTCGGTGGAAAGAGGGTTTGGAAAAATGATTAAGTTTTCAAGGAAATCATTGTCATACAAAATGTACAAAAATTGCCGAACTTATTTTCGCTAGTTTATTTTTTTTTTCAAACGCAATTTTAAGCAGACAAAAACTTTGTTGAGATTTGACTCTTCGTGTCAAAACAATAAACATACCGAACTGCCACCTAGCGATGAGAAATGTTAAAAATGAAGTGTTCATGAAAAGCGAGAAGCCAGTCCTTTCTTTCGAGGGCGAGGTCAGCCAACAGACTGTCTCTTGGCTTCGGTGAAGGTGGTCGATTTAGGTGACTGTTGGGATCGTATACATACAACTTATTCTCCCCCTCACTGAAATGACGTTTAATTTGATGTTCATTGATCACTCGGCATGATAGCAATTGCTTTGTGACCTAGATTTCAAAACAAAAAAGATTAGTATTCAAACAGTGATGATTCATTACTGAACTGTCATATTACTTGTCGATCATAAACTTTCTCTTCAATTTTGTCCCTTGTGCGATGAAGCGATAAATAAAGCATGGTTTCATTTGACCCAAACTTGAGCAGGCAATAATAAAAAGAAATTCGCGTCATCCGAAGGGGTTTACATGGAAAGAAATTAATTACGCACCGATAAACGCGGAAGATACTTGGACATCCTGCGACGGGTTCCACGACGCGTCAAAAAGAATGACACGGTTTACGACTACCAAATTTATCCCGACGCCACCAGCTTTAGTGGAAATGAGAAATAGTCTGGAATGGAGTGAATGGCGTGCTGTGAAGAAATTATTACTGGTAGGCCTACTGATTGCTGGAAACCAAACTTACTTCGTTGTTTTCCGGGATCGTTCTGTTTCTTTCATCCTCGCCTGCGAGAAATTCCTCGATAAAATTCAAAGTATGAAGAAACTGGCTAAAAACCAGGACTTTCTCCCCGCTCATCTTGCACCGGCGAAGAATATCGACAAGTAAAGTAATTTTCGCGCTATGTTCCATCCTCGACATATCTTCGTCTCTGACCAGTCGAGACCACCAGGTGCTGGATCGGCGCTGGATAGGAGCTTCCGTTTCATGATTTTCTTTGTTATCGGTAATTATTGTATCGGTCAGTGCCTTGGGATGTGTGCAGATCCGTTCCAACTCACGGAAATCCGCTAGACCTGGTGGACTGCCCGTTATTTATGGGTTTGGCAAAAAAATCAGTGAAATGTGCGGCAGTCCCAAGCAAAAGTGGTTTCACAAATTGTACCATAGCATGGTACTCAAGAAGATTATTCTGTATTGGAGTCCCAGTTAAGGTAATTCGTCGTCGCGTCGAAATGCTGCTAGCGGATTTTTCGTTTTTTAGTGTGTGCCCCTCATCGCAAACGACGAGCTCACGCCCAGGATCGACTAGAGAACATGTGATAACTACTCGGTCTTCAACATTAATCTTGGGGTTGGTTTTGTCGGTTAGAATACGGTACATCTCATATCCTATAACCATGACTCCTCCACTTTCCATCCAACTGCGTAGCACGCCCATTCGTGAGGGATTGTCTTTGCTGTTCACCATTTCATACCCCTTGACGACCGAAGATGTTGGAAGCCACAGCTTGAACTCATTAATCCAATTGAAAATGGTGCTTACAGGGAAAACTACTAGCACACGGTCCACCTAAGAATAAGAAGTAAAATATCATGAATCAATTACTGTTTTAATCTGAAGCTAAAAGCAGAATAAAGAACACACCAGGCAAAGTCTGTTTTTCAGCACTGTATGTGCTATGGTGACCACCTGCAGACTTTTCCCTAGTCCCATGCAATGTGCTAGAATAGATCCAGATCCAGATCCAGCATTCTCTCTGATTTTTCGACTGATTCAAAACAGTTATCCCACATAAACTTAATTCCTTTGACTTCATGATCCTTTAATTTAATGGCAAAATGGCCGTCAATCCTGACGCGTTCTAGCTCCTTTTCGGGGATAAATCCAGCACCATCCAGGGAATTGATTGATTAATGAGGTCTAAGTTTCCCCAGGAGGCTTGATGGTAAGCTTCTCGTTGGCAAGCCAATCTCCTTTTTCGCTTTTCTTCTTCGGCGACAACGTAACCGGGATTAGGTGATGGTGATGACTGAGTGAGCAGAGGTTGCAAAAGTGAATTGGTTTCATTAGTTACTGGTAACCTCACACGAATGTGAACAACAAGCTTAGGGGTGGAGGATTATTATGACCTGGTGGCCAAGTATGTGCCGGCATTTTCCACTACAGGCTTTTAGACTCAAGTTTAATTAAGCATATAGTGTATCTTTACTGGAACAGAGCAGCCTACAAAAGAGTAAGCTTATTTTCAATATTAATTATGTCCCAACTTTTAAAAAAAAAGCTTCATTACCTGACCCACACAACTTTTGTCAACAGCAGGTGGTTCTTCAGTAGCTATAGGCCCTTTATTGTGCAAGACCTCCACAACTTGCAGCTTTATCCAGAACAAGTGCTTGGAAAAGGTCAGTGCTTCTTCAAGAGACTTCGGTTGCAGAACTTTTTCAATCGAACGTTTTTCAATGATGTCTTTCAGTGCCGAATACGACTATCACACGACACGAATTTTACAAGTAATGCCTGCTTATCCTACGCTTAAAATAGGATTGTTTTTATCAGATTAAACATCATATTGTCGCGCACAAAACGTACAAGGGGAACGACGGAATGTCGTCGGAAGTAGAAATCTATCTTAAGTGCGTTGTTTATAAAATGTAATGTGATTATAATTGTGTAAGACAACGACGGACTTGAGACGTATGTACATATGCGTGGTGGTGGAAAAAACGTTTTTGATTTGTAGGTGACCCTTCCGACTGGTAGGTCACCTTGTTCCTCTCCCTATATTATCCAGCTTCACCTTTCACCAGAGTTAGTCTTTTACTGTTTGATCCCTCGTCAGATCTTTTGTTCTCTTTGTAGTTAGTTATTGGGTGATGGGCACTGTCGTCGAAGTAGTGTAGTGACGACAGTGACAGTGTTTTGCGGAGACTGCGCTATTTCCAAGCTCGAGCCAGCACTGGAAAACACTCTTTCTGATCGGCCACAGCAACCCAGCAGAACTGCCCGTGACATTTTGGTGGAGATGCAGGGTATTTGGGATTGCTAATCTGTGGTCCGGCCAGATCAACATTGATTAAGTGAACACAAAAAAAAACCTTGGAGTGAGCGCGAACACGGAAATGGGCGACTCAGACAGCTGTCTGCCGATTTATTCCCGATCATCGTAACGTGAAAGAGGAGACGACCTTGACGCCACGGGTTTGATTACACATCCTGGCCAACGATTGACAACATCGGACGGCGACGGAGCGACGCTACAAACGAAAACCATTTATAAGTTATCTTTTCTTTTTATTGTCTTACTTTTGCCTTTGTTAAAACTTTATGGTACTTGTTCAACCTAGCGTTTAGAATCGAATATGGCTGGTCGCGAGACTAGAGGTTTAGGGGCCGGTCGTGGTCGAGGGAGGAGGGCGAATGCTGATATCGACGTCGCAAACATAATAGAACCCAACCCGCTGGCACCGGAACGAAATGTTGAGCAGCCGGTTTTCCAGCCTCGCTACAGGGACCCTCCGATTTTTCGTGGTACTGCCGCGGAAGACGTGGTCAGTTGGGTGTTTAGGTTTGAACAAATAGCGGAATATAACCACTGGGATCCGGGCCAACGTTTGAGACATATCGGAATGTGTTTTGAAGGTGTGGCCGAAAAGTGGTACTGTGGTTTAATGACGCGAGCACGGCCGCCGGCAACTTTCGATGCCTTGCGTCAGGAGCTGCTTAGCGCGTTTAAATCCGTCAATTACGAGGATCATTTAGAGACAAAGCTACGGTCAAGGGTCCAGGGAAGTGAAGAGTCCTTTATCGATTACTTTCACGATGTTATGTTTATGTGTTCCCGAATTGATCCTGGCATGTCTGAAAGAGGGAAGATTGGACAGTTATTTCGAGGACTGTTGCCAGCCACCGTTCGGGGAATTTATCGCTTTATGACGCCGGATAGCACGACGAATGACTTGTTTAGGGAGGCCCAAATTTTTCTTCAAGGGGAGGATATCACCTCCAAACGGGAAACCCAACCGGACACCGTACCACAGACACAACCCGTCCTGCTTTTAAAAGAAGAAGAATCCAGTACGTCCAGTAGCCAACAGGAAACGAGTGGCGTTACAAAGGACGAGCTGAAACAGTTAGAAAAAAGAATCTTAGAGAATGTAACAAAAGCTATTGAACAAGTGAATCGACACGGGCCGCCCCACAACCGAAACGATCAAGGAAGACAACCAGCTAACTATCGGGGAAATAAACGAACCAGGGATGGGCGGCCTATCTGCAACGCGTGCGGCAAACCGGGACATATTGCTCAATTTTGCGGTAAGGGCAACGATGCTGGGGGAAAGGATGGACCGTCCACCAATCCAAAAGCCGAACCAGGACCATCCAACTCAACAAAAAACTAGAAACGGTGGACGATGGGGGGAGTTCCACCGCAGCCCCCACAGAATCGATCGAACCTTGTCTTTACCAAAGCAGTATGTAAAAATCATCATTTCGAAGCCATTGTGGATACAGGAGCGGGAATTTCTGTGATTTCCCCTGAATTTTGTAAATTTTTAAAACTTGTACCTAAGGAGCGATGGGAAGGACCGAAACTTTTGATGGCAAATGGGGCAGTTATTACTCCGGAAGCTTCCGTTAGTCTTGAAATTTTTGTAGAAGAAACCCCTATTTACATTGAAGCGGCGGTCTTTCCGATAAACGGCTATAAAGTGATATTGGGAAACGACGCGTTACGGCAACTTGATGTAATCAAAATCGAATACGAAAGGGAACAAGCGACGATATTTTCAGCTAACCCCGGAACCGAGCTCGACGTGCAGGGGGAGAAAGGTGAGATGGGAACGATTAGGAGCGAAGAATCCCGAGTAATACCCGCCTATTCCATAGTTACCGTTACCATGGAAGTCGATAAAAAGCCGTCTTATACATCCAAAACGCGTCAGATGATCGAACCCACCAATAAACTATTAATTGACAAGGGCGTCTCGGTAGGTCATCTCTTGTTACCAAATGAAGAATTAAAAGATACCGTCGAAATTCAAGTAGTAAATTTTTCTCGTGTCGACTAGTGGCTTAACAAAGGGACCGTACTGGGCAGTATTTTTCCTGTTGAAGTAGCGACAAATACTGCTGGTAAAGCTTCCTCTTCAAATCAAATATCTTCAAGTACAAAACATTCTCGTAATTTGGAGGTAGGAATGAGGACATAAATATACGAATCAAATCGTTGGACGATTTCTGAATTTAGACAAATTTTCTATAGATTGCAGTTAAAAAATATATAATCTACCATCGAGAATTTCGGGCAACACATGGGATCTAAGTTTCATCACTTTCTTACATCAGATTCAAATGAATCGGCTGACTGCCCTATGTGTTTCACAAGAAATTCAATTAACTGTGCGACAGTCCCAATCAAAAACGGTTTCATAATTTTACTTTAGCATAGTAGGGGCGGGAAGAGTGATATGGAACGCTTGCCAAATGGGACAGCGGGAGGAAAAATAGTTAAAAACGGATAGTTTTTATTTTTTTTTTAATATTTATCCTGTTGTTTTAAAAGGCTAAACTGAGCCTGTCCCACATCACCCACCCCAGTGTCCCAATTCACCCAATGCCATAAGCTCCTCCCTCAATTTCTTCAAAAACTTTAAAATCGGTACAGGATATACCGTTTCTTCTAAAATTAACAACAAAATTCCTGGGAATGGAAATAAGCACAGAAAACATAAAAAAGAAAATAAATCAAATCGATTGGTTTATTCGGAAGTTACTACAGCATTAATAAAAAACCTGTCCCAATTTACCAAACTCTCTCCTACTCAAGAAGATTATTCTGTATTATAGTTCCAGTTGACACAATTCTTCTTCGCGTTGAGATGTTACTAAGCGCTATCGCAGCTGCGGATTTTTCGTTAATTTTAGTATGTGCCCTTCATCACAAACGACGAGCTCAGACCAAGGATCTACTAGAGAACACCCGAAAACTGCTCGTTCTTCCAACCTTACCTTCTATTCAGTCCAGGAAATTTAAAGAATATCTTGTGGAACAAAATCATTTTCAACATGCACCGGAAGGTCAATGCTAGCTCCCTTTGGTTTTAATAATACAGTCCAGGAGTTTTTACAAATTCAAAAATTTAGCACTTTTGTCAAGGATTCCACGATACGTAAAAAATAATGACATGGTTCACGAACACCAAATTTATCCCGATGCCACCAGCTTTGTTTGAAATTATACAAGTCAGAAACGAAGACTGGGTGGATTTGTAACTGCATTGCACGCGTTTGTGTGCAGTTTTATTATTGTGGTCTGCCCATCTAGAAGAAAGAAATCTTCAATGAAAACGGTTGTAAGCGCACAATCATTCAATATCGCAACAAAATAAAAAACCCTACTCACCGCGAAAACGACACCTGCTACTTTCGACACTAACTACCCGGGGGGGGGGGTCGACACTGGCTACCTCGACACTGACTACCCCACGCTGGCTACCCATACGGACATACGTCATACGGCATATTTTCTACCCCTGGAAAACGGTAAATAGAATACTCCCCTGTGTCCTTGTGTGTTTTGGCCGGCTAATTATTGACTGTAACAAACAGTCTAAGCCTCTAAGGCTTTTGGCATATTGCAGCCTGATCAATGTGATATGCTTCTTTCATACAATATGCTTTGAACCAACCAAGTAAGTTAGAATTAAATTTGTCGTTTGGAATATTTTGATCTCCAGTACATTTAAATATATTATCGAGTGTTGACTGTGAAGTCTTGGATAATTGACTGCGAATTCTCCAAAACTTTTTGTTCGCAGTCAACTATCCAAGACTTTTTTTTTCACAGGCAACACTGGTCAACACTCGCAACACAATTAGAACAAACTAGTTGACTGCCGAAGGAAACATTTAAAAGAAGGGTTGCTCTTCTTTAGCCAATGGAGGAAGCTGTTAAAGTAAGTTTCTTTAATTTAGAAACAGTTAAATTTACTCTACACTTTGTTGGCTATATGCTTGATTTCATAGGTGTTAGTCGACTGGTTATGAAAAACCAATTGCATAAATTAGGCTGAAGATCACACTCATGGAGATTTGGACACTGTGATGGCATTGTAAGAACAACACAGTGAATTTAAAGAAGAGCTTTATAGCTGATTTGCTAAGGCAGAGCAAGTCCAAAAAAGGCAAAGGATATCATGGCAGTCGCTAGTGAATGAGGATAAAGAGACCATTCAAAACCAAGTGTCTGAACTGGAAGTCAACTGGGATAATGTTTCCAAACCTTCAAACACCAGTTGTTAACGGCTTGAAGATGCATAAGTCCAGTCACAGACTTTGAACAAAGCAGTAAACATACTTCTTGAATGGTTCTCTGATGCCCTGATGAAACTGCAATTCCCTGATATGATGAAGAACCAGAAGCACTGCAACATTGGGAAGATTAACATAAGTAAGTCGAAGAGGTTAATGTATTTTCAAAATATGAACATGTCAAGCAATATTCTGTTGCCTGGATTGCAGATATTTGGAAGAGTTGTTCAAGAGAGAGACCAACAAAGACGATTTAATGGCCCTGGCTCAAGCATCCTCGAAAAGGCTCACCCTGGCGCTGTATTATCTGTTATTCATCATTTGATTACTGTCGTACAATCTCGGTGGAAAGAGGGTTTGGCAAAATGATTAAGTTTTCAAGGAATTCATTGTCATACAAAATGTACAAAAATTGCCGAACGTATTTTCGCTAGTTTATTTTATTTTTTTCAAACGCAATTTTAAGCAGACAAAAACTTTGTTGAAATTTGACTCTTCGTGTCAAAACAATAAACATACCGAACTGCCACCTAGCGATGAGAAATGTTAAAAATGAAGTGTTCATGAAAAGCAAGAAGCCAGTCCTTTCTTTCGAGGGCGAGGTCAGCCAACAGACTGTCTCTTGGCTTCGGTGAAGATGGTCGATTTAGGTGACTGTTGGGATTGTATGTATACAACTTATTCAAGTCCCCCTTACTGAAATGACGTTTAATTTGATGTTCATCGATCACTCGGCATGATAGCGATTGCTTTGTGACCTAGATTTCAAAACAAAAAAAATTAGTATTCAAACAGTGATGATTCATTACTGAACTGTCATATTACTTGTCGATCATAAATTTTCTCTTCAATTGTCCCTTGTGCGATGAAGCGATAAACAAAGCATGGTTTCGTTTGACCCAAACTTGAGCAGGCAATAATAAAAAGAAATTCGCGTCATCCGAAGGGGTTTACATGGAAAGAAATTAATTACGCACCGATAAACGCGGAAGATACTTGGACATCCTGCGACGGGTTCCACGACGCGTCAAAAAGAATGACACGGTTTACGACTACCAAATTTATCCCGACGCCACCAGCTTTAGTGGAAATGAGAAATAGTCTGGAATGGAGTGAATGGCGTGCTGTGAAGAAATTATTACTGGTAGGCCTACTGATTGCTGGAAACCAAACTTACTTCGTTGTTTTCCGGGATCGTTCTGTTTCTTTCATCCTCGCCTGCGAGAAATTCCTCGATAAAATTCAAAGTATGAAGAAACTGGCTAAAAACCAGGACTTTCTCCCCGCTCATCTTGCACCGGCGAAGAATATCGACAAGTAAAGTAATTTTCGCGCTATGTTCCATCCTCGACATATCTTCGTCTCTGAACAGTCGAGACCACCAGGTGCTGGATCGGCGCTGGATAGGAGCTTCCGTTTCATGATTTTCTTCGTTATCGGTAATTCGAGTATCGGTCAGTGCCTTGGGATGTGTGCAGATCCGTTCCAACTCATGGAAATCCGCTAGCCCTGGCGGACTGCCCGTTATTTATGGGTTTGGCAAAAAAATCAGTGAAATGTGCGGCAGTCCCAAGCAAAAGTGGTTTCACAAATTGTACCATAGCATGGTACTCAAGAAGATTATTCTGTATTGGAGTCCCAGTTAAGGTAATCCTTCGTCGCGTCGAAATCTTGCTAGCGGATTTTTCGTTTTTTAGTGTGTGCCCCTCATCGCAAACGACGAGCTCAGGCCCAGGATCGACTAGAGAAAATGTGATAACTACTCGGTCTTCAACATTAATCTTGGGGTTGGTTTTGTCGGTTAGAATACGGTACATCTCATATCCTATAACCATGACTCCTCCACTTTCCATCCAACTGCGTAGCACGCCCATTCGTGAGGGATTGTCTTTGCTGTTCACCATTTCATACACCTTGACGACCGAAGATGTTGGAAGCCAAAGCTTGAACTCATTAATCCAATTGAAAATGGTGCTTACAGGGCAAACTACTAGCACACGGTCCACCTAAGAATAAGAAGTAAAAATCATGAATCAATTACTGTTTTAATCTGAAGCTAAAAGCAGAATAAAGAACACACCAGGCAAAGTCTGTTATTCAGCACTGTATGTGCTATGGTGACCACCTGCAGACTTTTCCCTAGTCCCATGCAATGGGCTAGAATGGATCCAGATCCAGCGTTCTCTCTGATTTTTCGACTGATTCAAAACAGTTATCCCACATAAACTTAATTCCTTTGACTTGATGATCCTTTAATTTAATGGCAAAATGGCCGTCAATCCTGACGCGTTCCAGCTCCTTTTCGGGGATAAATCCAGCACCATCCAGGGAATTGATTGATTAATGAGGTCTAAGTTTCCCCAGGAGGCTTGATGGTAAGCTTCTCGTTGGCAAGCCAATCTCCTTTTTCGCTTTTCTTCTTCGGCGACAACGTCACCGGGATTAGGTGATGGTGATGACTGAGTGAGCAGAGGTTGCAAAAGTGAATTGGTTTCATTAGTTACTGGTAACCTCACACGAATGTGAACAACAAGCTTAGGGGTGGAGGATTATTATGACCTGGTGGCCAAGTATGTGCCGGCATTTTCCACTACAGGCTTTTAGACTCAAGTTTAATTAAGCATATAGTGTATCTTTACTGGAACAGAGCAGCCTACAAAAGAGTAAGCTTATTTTCAATATTAATTATGTCCCAACTTTTAAATAAAAAGCTTCATTACCTGACCCACACAACTTTTGTCAACAGCAGGTGGTTCTTCAGTAGCTATAGGCCCTTTATTGTGCAAGACCTCCACAACTTGCAGCTTTATCCAGAACAAGTGCTTGGAAAAGGTCAGTGCTTCTTCAAGAGACTTCGGTTGCAGAACTTTTTCAATCGAACGTTTTTCAATGATGTCTTTCAGTGCCGAATCCGACTATCACACGACACGAATTTTACAAGTAATGCCTGCTTATCCTACGCTTAAAATAGGATTGTTTTTATCAGATTAAACATCATATTGTCGCGCACAAAACGTACAAGGGGAACGACGGAATGTCGTCGGAAGTAGAAATCTATCTTAAGTGCGTTGTTTATAAAATGTAATGTGATTATAATTGTGTAAGACGACGACGGACTTGAGACGTATGTAGGTCACCTTGTTCCTCTCCCTATATAATCCAGCTTCACTTTCCACCAGGAGTTAGTCTTTTACTGTCTTGATCCCTCGTCAGATCTTTTGTTCTCTTTGTAGTTACTTATTGGGTGATGGGCACTGTCGTCGAAGTAGTGTAGTGACGACAGTGACAGTGCGGAAAACACTCTTTCTGATCGGCGACAGCAACCCAACAGAACTGCCCGTGACAATATCATAAAATTGTTTAATCTTAATTTATAAATTGTAATATCTTACGAGAACACTTATGTAAAATAAATCACGAGTTTCAGTAACATTGGCGGGAAAGAATAGGTTCCTTGCATTAATAAGGGATTCCTTTGAAAAAAATATCATTAGAATCAGTTTTTCACGCTGATTGTCAAATTTCCCCCCTTTTCACCCTTTTTCGTGCTGCCTGTACCCCCTCTTTTGCCCTTAGGGCCGAAAGGCGAAAGACGAAAAGGGTAAAAAGGGGGGAAATTTATCCCATTTTAAGGACCACCCACCAAAAATGGCGTGGGGTCCGTTTTAAAATGGGGGGAGCCTAACTCAACTTTTAAGTGAGATTACGGGAGGAAATTATTATTTTAAAAATAAAAAAAAAAATACCATGAGAATCAACGTGAAAAACTGATTCTAATGATATTTGTTTCAAAGGAATCCCTTATTCATGCAAGGACCCTATGGCCTATTCAACCAGAACAGTCTCAGGGGAAAATATTGTGAAACTGCCAGTCACGTGATAAATCACGTGATAAAACTTATTGTTTGGTCCACCAGATGGCGCGTGTCTTCATTGGCAAGCCATTAGATTCAGACTTTCAAGAGAAAATTCGACGTTTTCCATCATGAAAGTTAAACTGGTAATTCCAGCTTGAATTCCCCAAGTTTTTCATGGTTATTATGCTTGTTTAAATTTACAGGTAATCTAGCCTATTTAATTTTACACTTGGCAAAATTGAGGATGGCACGTTAGGTGATCGTAACGGTCGAGTCTATTGTACCGTCAGGCCGCTAGGGGCGCTCTGACGGCTGACGGTTGGGGGCTCCCCTCTCTTGTCTCTACATCTGACGGCTGGAGCTACCCTACCCCTTTCTGACGGCTGGGTGTACGGACCCTATCCTTCCCGGACCCTACCCTTTCCAGAACCGTCAGGCCGCTAGAGGCGCTGTGACGTCCGGGTGTGCCCTCCCCCTATCTGACGGCTGGAATAACCCTTCCCCTTTCTGACGGCTGGGTGTACCGCGTCCGTACCGTGTACCAGAACCGTCAGGCCGCTAGAGGCGCTGTGACATTTAATCGGGGATCTATTACCTTATTCATAATATTTTTTTTGTTTTTTTTTAATATTTGCATTGTACTGTACAATTTCAGCACAGTCTGCATAGAATGTAGTTAAAGTTGAAGTGTAGAAATGAAAATCTTTCTGTAACGTCGAGGGAAGAATATAGTGTTTGAACTTTGAAGTAAAGTAATAACCTTGTTATCCCGGAGAGTTGATAACTCACGACCTACGGGACAACTCACAACCGTGCTTCAATTATCACCCGGAGGCTTATCCGACTCACCCACCGGACTCTTAATTTGATTCTTTTTATTTTCCACAAACATTTTGACATTTGGCATCCATGTTGTGATCTGCGATTTTCAAACAGCGTTCCTCTCTATATGGATCTCATCATGTAAATGGTCATTTTTTAAATTCAATTTTCCTGTTCTTTAAAGTCTATTATTTTTTGCTCGATTTTGAATAAAATTAACTCATTTGAATGGTAATTAAATTTTTTTTTACCGTCATTTTTATTGGGTCAGTTAGTGAATTTGAATTCCGATTTCGGACGTGGCATAAAATGTGGATATGTAGTAGCCAAAACCGTTGTCACATCAAATTTAGCGTGTGATTCTCGTTTCCCAATTTAGTGTGATAATATCTATTTACAAGAAAGTGTCATGCATACGTGTGTAAGAAGAAGGGGGGATTCTAGATATATGTAATAATATTAATTATAAAATTTGAAGATTGAAACTCTGTTCAGTGGTGCCGGCGACGTTATCGAAACGGCAAGTGTAAACGCCACCGTTCACGGAGCTGTCGGCCGCTAGAATTTTCAATCGAACTCCGTCGGCCGTCGGTTCGATCCATTCATCCGGAACAGGATCCCCGTTCAACAGCCACTGATAACCCGGACTGGGCAGGCCGTCGGCCAGACAAAAAAGTTCTGTCGATTTCCCTTGTTCAACTGACACCGTCGAATCGCTGCTCTTGATGATCACCGGCTCTCGCGCATCTTTGAAATTCCCCGCCAATAAAATTTGAATTGAAATTCTTTAAACAATTAGCCATTAGAAAATATTACCTTGAATCTGGATGGGAATGGCAATGCGGGACCCGTCCGCCGAGGAGTGAAACGTCCAGGTGAAAACTTCTCCGGCCACGACACTGTGACCGAGTTGATCCGAATTCGTGTTGATTCCTTTAATTCTGTAACAGTATCCCCTTTTATCTAAGCAATGCCTTTTAGAAATATTGAAACCTGCTTCCCGCAGGTCATTTTTTAATTATCACGTATATTTTAATACAATTATTTTAAACTGAATAAAACCTGAAGGCGGATTGGATAAGTCGAGCGGAAGAGTTGTTCCATCCGCTTGGGTCCACAGCCACAAACCGCTGCCGTTGGTGTTGTAAAACGTGTTGACGACCCAACCCAAATAGAAGAACCGTTCCGGCTCGTTGCCCGTCTCGTTAGTTGAATCTTTATATTAAATTGATCAATTCAAATTCGAATTGATTCGACAGGATAATTAATTAGGATCACTCACCTTCCACGACGCTTTTAATGTAAATCGTCAACGGTTCCAGGACGATGTGGCCTTTGCGATCGATTTGCCGGGAAGTATCGACATCCCAAACGGTTTCATCCTGAAAATCAAATTAAAATCAAACACCTTATTTAATTAAAATGGATGGAATTACATTTTCGCTGGATCGACGGGTGAACGTCTGACACGGGAGCGGAGGCCGACACTGAAGGAACGAGAATCCGACGATGGGCGGCTGAGAATTGATCCAGAAAAGTGGCGAAACGAGTTCGAAGGAATAGCGCCAGCTCATCATCATCGCTTGCGGCCGCTCTATGTTTACGTCAATCGTTATTTTTTTAAATGAATCGGGTAGAAAATGTTAATTCAAATTTTACGTTCATCGACAACGAGAGTGAAGTTGACGCTCTTGCGCTGCTTGCCGGAAGTGGCGACTAGACGGTAGACACCGTTGTCGGCCACCGTTGCGTCTCTGATCTTCAGGTAAGTTTTGCCCCAACTGCGGTGGACGACGTATTTGGACGACGGCCTGATCGGCTCCGCTTCGTTGTCCTTGTACCAGTCGACGGCGGGGTCCGGGCGGGCGTCGACGTAGACGACGAACGTCGCCGTTTTGCCGGCCTCCACATCTCGTGGGCCGTCGTTGTACGGCGTCGATACCAGTAGAAACGATTCATCTTCTTTATCTGTGATTGCAATCACCAAATAATTAAATTAAATTAATCATTTTAAATGAATTAAATTTTTTTTTTGTATACGATGGATGTTGACAAACACTTCGGCCCATTCCATCGTGCTGGTTTCTTTGGAGCTTTGGTGGCTGGCGCACATGTACAAACCGCTGTCGTCCAGGGTGGCGTTGACGACTCGCAGGGAGGACCTCACCGTCGTCCGCTTCTTTCCACCTCTCGGCGTCGCGTTCAAAACGACTTTCTCCGACCGAACTCTCCTGCCCTGTCGTTTCAATTTTTCAACTGATTGAGCCTCTAAAAAAATTTAATTTGATGGGTAACAAAAACTCACGTCGATGCCTTGAAGTTGAGGGACCATCCAGAATAATTCGACGGTTAAATTTTGGCTCTGGTAAAATGTGGTGGAACAATTGAGCTGGAAGTGAGAACTGACGACAAGTCGTCTGGTGGGCATCTGGATCAGCACGTCCGACTCCATCGCAATGACTAAATTAATAAGAGAGTGTAAGATCTCTCCGGAAGATGTTAATTAATTTTAGGATAGGATGGAACGTACGTGGTTTGAATGGCTGCCAGATGTAGACGGGATTATCGGCCTCGAATCCTTTTGGGTGGCGGGCCAAGCACCGGTACACGGGCAAATTACTGTTGGCCGCCGAGTTGAGGAAATCGTTATCGACGTAGAATCCGACGTGAGGGTCGTACACCCAATCCGCCTATTTCAAATAACCCGCCAAAATAAATTTTTAAAAAATTCCAATTTGAATATTAAATTGATATGTACTTTGGTGTCCTTGTCGATCATGACCGACATCTCAATGTCGGGATGAGACGGTTTACACGGAACGATGACCGAGTAGCGGGACAATCTCTGCGAAAACATCATCACTTGTCTGTGTTGCACAATCAGATTGTCCTCGTCTGTTCAAAATTGGGAGATTCAAAAATGGCGCCAGTTGTTAATTCAAATTTTAATTTAAAATAAAAAGGAAAATAGCAACTCGCCTTCGACGAAAATGTAGGTCCTGATGCCGTCATCGCCGTCGTCGTTGTCGCGATTGTGACAGGCGTAATAGCCGGTGTCCGTGTAACTGGCCTCCGACACCGTCAGGATGGACCGATAAGGATAAGCGAATAGTCCGTCGCGATTGGCCGACTCATCTTCGACGTCGTAAAGTTGAATGTCCTCGATGGAGATGCGATCTTCCAGCTCGTTCTTCAGGACGACTCCCTTTATTTATAGACAAATTAAAATTGGAATTGGATTTTTTGTGGGGGAGATTTGTTGTGGATTACGTAATCTCGGGTCTCCAAGATGCTGGGCAGTTTCCAGTCGAGATTGAAATCGGCTTCGCAGATGATTTGGAATGTGACGCCAGTTTTGAAAATCTTGTCGGATTCGTCGGGTAAGAGGCGAATGCTCGGCCTTTCCTGCTCGGCCACTTCAACTTCTATAATCATCAAATTATTTTAAATGTTATACATTTTCAAATTTTAATTGGTAAATTGCATCAGCACCTTTGGCAGCGTTGATTGATGACGGTGGCAAAACGGACGACTGGATCGCAGCGATCCAACCGACAAGAAACACGAAAAACTGGCGAAAAATTCCATGTGAAAGAAAATGTCACGTCATCAAAAGTTTTCAAATTTTTTCTCAAGAAATTCAAATTAGAGTTAAAAATAAAAAAGATGTTACTCACCGATAATTTCATGGTGACTGCCCCTGGCGTAAGAATGTCGTTCACTGACGACCTCCTCCGTCCAGCGCGAATATGAACGCCGTGTGGACTATAGCCGGACCAAAATGTTCAATAACACATCGTCACACTCATCAAAAGATTAAAGAAATAATTAAATTTCAAAAATTTATTATTGCGCCAGCAGCAGCTGCAGCAGCAGCGGAGAATCGCCCAGTGACTGCTGTAACTGTTTACATGTGTATAAATATGATAATAATAATACAAGCCAATCGCAATCGCAATCGACCTATTGAACTTTATTTCCATCTTGGCTCTATGCTGGACCGCGCGCTGCTGGCCTAAATAGCTCTCGGCAACCGAGAGGAAGTGTCGGTTGATGGCGATAGTGTATAAGAAGATTCCAGTTGTACATCACCACCAACATTTGAGAACGAAGGGTCATCTCTCCGCACTTTCAGGTTCAAAGGCAATTTATAACGAGAAATTTTCAAACAGGAAATTTGTTATTTATTTTATTTTTACTTATTTTTTTTTTCCCTGGGGTTTTTCATTTCGATGATGAATGGCCTGTTGTTGCCCATAGATGGCGAAACAAACCAGTCGAACGCGGAAGAAATAAAATTGTCAGCTTCTTCTACCTGCGCTGCGCTAGCAAGGTTTTAAAAAACAAACATAAAAGAATAAGACCTATGCTATTTCCTTCTGCAATGCTGCTGCAACCACAGGATGACTCTGGTTTCGAAGAAGAGAGTAAATAGAATAAAATCGAACCTGAGTAGGTGTATGCTTTCGCTCTTTCTTATCATGCAAAAGTTGCGAAAATAGTTGAATGAGATGATGACTCAAATAAAAATGTCTTTGATGGGATTTGAACCCTGGACTCCGGCGTGCCAGGTGAAGTCTATACCACTACGCTATGTGGAGATATTAAATCATAACAAAAAATTATTATGATCTAAGCCAATTCTTTTTTAAGACCTGATCTACTTCCGGAAATAGTTTGATCAGGATATGCGATCATGGTATAATGGTTATAGCATCTAGTGTTGTGTTCAAATGTCCCGGGTTCGATTCCCAATTCCGCCACATTGTCCCCCCTCCCTCCTCTACATTACATGTTCCCCATATCGCCCTGTATATAATATAACTATGTATGTACTAACCCTTACTACTGCTAACTACTACTCATTACTAACTAACACCAACAACTACTACTAATTACTAACCAACACCAACTAACTACTAACAATTGATATGCGCGGCATATTAAAATTAACAAAAAATTTGAGATAAATTCGTTGGGGCAAGTCGGATCGATTATCATCGTAAGACGTGGGACATTCTTGTACGCCGTAGTACTCGAAGGTTGGCTACTGCTGTAATAGACCGGTATGAGAGATGATGAACCCTGAACGAAAAAAACCTTTTTAATTTAATATTTTTTTTTATAAACGACATTAAATGTCCTTTAAATTTATTATTTATTGGTAGTCACAATCCGATTCAAGAGATGGAAAGTTAAGGGATGATGACGCGATCGAGTTTCATCACCCTAGTTTTCTCTTCCATCTGCATATTGCATATGTAGGCGCAGAACAGCACTCGGCAGATTTATATGCGCGTATATAACAACTGGGGGTCTTTCCATCCATCTTATTTCCTTCTATCCTTAGAATTTCGGTTCGGTGCGCACTGTGCTGTATATATATAATAACATTATTATCTTGCTCACACTCTTACGTCAAAAGCCCTGTAGGCTATATATTACATTCTGGGTGATGGATATCCCCCCCTTTATATACGCACTTGGCCCAGCTGACATGAGACGCCAAAAGATCAAAATCGGCATTTCAACACTAGCTATATGATGATGTCCGCCAGTTTACATTCGCACCCGTTTGACTGTATATTATCTCATTGGCCGTCAACTCATCATGTATATATATAGTCGAAATACATAAACATCAATCAGTTTTTTAGAGAGACGTATAAACATTTGAAATGCTCTCTCATGTCCATCATCATTTAAAAGACGAGATATTATTATTTATGTAAACTTTTGTGTGTGTAGTATAGACGGCCAGGAAATGTACTACTACCAATAGGCTAGATATAGATAAGAGCGGGCTATTCAAATATATAGAGCGAGTGTTGCTGTGTAAAAAGGCCGATGACATCCGTCAAACAAACGTTTTCTTTTTATTAAGAAATTAAACCCCCGAAATATTTTTTCTACAAAAATAAAAAAGGGCGCTGACAAGTCAAACACATTGCCCCGTACTGTGTTCCATTGAATTCTCACACCCAGGCTCAACACTTGTGACCAGATGGCCACCACACACATCTATAGGATAGCCAGCCAGCAGGCTCTAATGCAAGACAGCAGCAGCAGTCAGTCCACACTCCCAACAGGTCAGAAAATTTCAATTCTAATAATTTTGAATACCCCGCGCTAAATAGTTAATGATGTATGTTCAAACCTCGACATTTTTACCGGGCTTTTTTTTCTCTTTTGAACACGAAAAGAATGTCCCTTGATGATTACAGCAGACGTACTTGTTTGTCTTTGTGGCTTTAGAACCGCCTTATCTGCATGATGGTCCGGCGATTGCTGGAACGAGAAATCCAGAAGTTGGACGAATCAAATAACTTTGCGCTGGCGGCTAAAATATAAATTCGTATACGTCATCCACGGGCCGATGACTGCTCTCCTGACATGTGCGCTCGACACACGTTTGTCTAAATAGATCTCTGTAGCCGATAGACATATATTTTTTGCCTCTATGAATAATGACCATAACGATAATGCTGATATGATGAGGGCGTTTCCTTATATATTTTTCAACCCCCCACCAAAAGTAAGGGGAGAGACTGTGGGGGTGAAAGGGCGAGGGTTGTAAAACACTCGACGTGTGTCTTGTATACAGTCAAATGTTGAAGCCTATATACAAAAAACCCCGCCCTAGTTGGCCTGCATGGTTATATTTTTCTGTGAAGCTGTTCCAGCTTTTTTAAAAGAAAAAAAAAAGTTCTAGGGGGAAATTCGAGTTGAAGCAATAACATTCGAAAGGGAAGAAGAAAATATAAGAAGGCAATGGGCATCAGTTCAGCATCAACACAGCAGAGACAGTCGCCCCATTATATTTTAACAACGATCATCTCATCTCTCGTCTTTCCCCCCCAAACGTTCATTTTTCCAGGTCTAAATATCTTTGAGCTTTGAGCGCTTTTATTTTTTCGGCGTCACACAGCCTGGCCGTCTGATGTGTTTTTGTTTTTTTTCAAACAAAAAGAAACGAGACGCGACAATATACTTTGATGAATATAAGTGCTGCGCTGCCATCGTGTCGCCAAGTCTTCACCCTCCAACCACTTTGTATTATATATATAATATTCCGGATGAGTTTTCATCAGCCCTGTGGGCTATTGCTGGCCGTAAAAGTTCATTTGGTTCATCAATTTTTATTCTTTTCCTTTTTCGTGTGTGTATATCGGCGGGATATTATTATTATTAAGCCAAAAAAAAAATTTGAATCTATTTGATTTGCATATGGGACTGTCTATAGATGACAGCCGCCTGGATGTTTATTCCGGCGGCTGAAAAATAATTTTTTTGTTAAGAATTTAAAGTTGAACATGGTATAAATGTGGCCATTTAAAAAGGATAGACACGCATGCTGTTACATAACCATTTTATCAATTTCAAAATGAAAATTTATTTTAATTCCAACTTTTTTTGTCCCTCTTCTTTTTCCCCTGGCCATTTGAAAGGAAATGAGAGAAAGGAAAGCGTGAAAGATCGGGTTTCACGTCGCCTAGAAGTTTTTGAAAAAAAAAAGAAACAGGAGACTCTTTTTTTCTCTATATGTTAGCATCTCTCTCTCACTGGCGGAGATGGACAAAGCAAATCTTTTTCGTCATGAGAGAGTCAAGTTTTTAAAACTCGGAGCTGGAAATTTATAGGCCCATTTAATGCGCGTATATACGGAAAAAGAAAAACTCTGGCAAAGCGTGTAGAATATCGTACATTATTATGTCCGTTTGTATTTTATTATATATAAGCGACTTTTTGTGCGCGCGGTTGTGTGTTAGAACTCGCGCAAACGGTTGGCGCTAGCTGTAAAAGAGCAGCAGCTAGGAGGGTTGTTATGGCAACCAGATGCTTTTCCAGCCGCACCCCTCCGTCGCTTTGTGTCTTGTATTCCTTTCAAGTGTTCCGCGATGCGCTGGCGGTGCAGGCCGCTAATTGCTGTGCGCTAAACGTAATAATCTACCGCGCCAGACTTTTGGTTTTTCACCCCTTCAAAACTTTCGGACAACCAGTTGCTTTTCGTCAAATTTTATTTTATTTTTAAAAATTTAAATTTCGTTTGTTTTTTTGTTTTTTTTCCCTCGATATATTTAAATCTCGCACGAACATTTTGTTTCCCTTGTTTTGGGTATAGTGAATGAATATAACTGTACTTGGCGAAAAATTTATTATTCAAATCGCTTTTGTTTTTTTGTGAGCGGTTTCACGCTGCGCTCGTTTGGTCACGAACTCACCGACACCGATTCTTCAATCCGGACGAAAGGGGGCCGTCGAGATTTATGGTGATGACGGGGTACACGCGCATTGTTGTTGTGTTTTTCGGCTGAAAAATTTCAGGACGAATCCCTGCCCAGTTGCTTGGCAATTTCCAAAAAAAGAAAAAGAAAAAAAAATGTTTGGCATATCTTAATCAAGTCGACGAGAGTGAAAGTGGCTGAGACTGGCCTGCTGCGCATATGCATCGCATTATAGTTCTCTGGCAGGATAATGGCCATGTGCTGCTGCTGCTTGCTGGCCTTGCTGTCCTGTCCGTCCGTGGGAAATGTTCAACAGTTTGTTTCTTGTCGCGTCATCTTCACCCATTTTTCTATGTTTTCCACCAAGGTGGGTGGGTTGTAATAGCGTTGTTGTTCCAGTTGTTGTTGTTGTTGATTAAGAAGATTACTAAAAAAAAAATTAAATAAAGTCAAATACAATTTCACGCCTTTGCCATACAATTCCACCTAGACAAAAGTGAAATTTGGTTCACTGGATTGAGAACCTGGTATTATGCCAACGCCACCTAGTGGAACCAATTATCTCTACCGAAGCGTCGGATAGTTAATCATCATCCGACTCCCCCACCGGTCCTCCATATTACGGAGGCTGGAATCTTGACCCATACGAATCTTGACCCGAGGAATCTTGATCCATGGTTCACCACGTCATCATTCGGTGGCGTGGCGAACCACAGTATGCTGTCATGAGGTAGTCTCAATATTTGATTTTGATCCTCTAGGTGGGATCGAACTCGGAACCTCTCCGGAGCAGCTCAACAGATCAATCCTTTATCCGACCAACCCACCAGTTCTCTTCTATTTTTAATACAATTCTTGGATTAATGATACAATTTCTGACATGTGCCAATTGTGACATCTTATTATTAACAAAAGTGAAATTATGATTTCTGACATATGACATCTTATTACTGATTAGGAAAAATAGAACAAATTATAACAAATGCGGAGGAAGGGTTCATGCGCGTTTATATTTTTATTTTTTCGTTGAAAGATTTAAAAGAAAAAATTCAATTGAATTATTTTTAGTTTTTATAGAGTCAAACCGCTGATTTTTCCAACGCGCGGCGGGCTTTTTGAAAAAAATAAAATTATAAAAGGTTTTTTTTTTTAATTTTTTTTTTCCAGACACTTGGAGCGGTGAATTGAGAGTCAAATTTAACGGTAGATGAGTGTCACGCAGATAAATTCGTAGACTATATAACAAAAAGAAACTTGGGAACAATCGTATAAAATCGTCTGGAATGACACAATAGCTCGCCCAACACAATCTAAGGGTATCACATGTTGTGAATAATGACGACATAGAAAATGTCCATGTCGCCAGACTATTTGTCAAAAGTGTCTATTATAATATAACCTATGCGCATATATGTTTTAAAAATACGACTGTATAAACGTGTGAACCTACTAGGATACTAACCAAAAAAGATGACAGCGATCGATATCTAATTCGATCATTTCCACATGTGTCAGGATATACCTGACATTTTCTTTTTTCGGTTCTCATGGAATAATTTTGAACATGTCCTATATAGCGACATGCACGAAACAAAGTCAAAAAGGAGTGAATACGACCGGATGAGAACAAAAGAAGAACATGAGGTTTTTGTTTTTGGAAAAAAATGAGCTAAACAATACAAAAGGGGCCTTTTTCGGTTGTTGTTTGCGGCTATGCACACTGCGGAGAAACGGGGAAATGTTCCCACACAAATTGAATCCGCGCATCGAGTTACCCTTTTTTTTAATTTAATTTTAAAACAATACACACGGAAGATATACCGAATGAATTTTTCTGGGTGACTAAAAAGGTTATTTTTTACTTTAAATTAATTTTGGAATCAAAAAGCAAAAAAAAAAAGCCAGTTTTAAGTGTGTACAGCCATGCGCAACAGTTTCAATTAAGGTCTTTTGGAGTGGTTCAAGATCAAAATTTTTTTTTATTTAAAAAAAAGGGAAATTTAAAAGAGGACGGAAAGTCTGGACGCCTCCAGAGAGAATATAGAATTGAGTATAAAAATAAAATAAGGGGAGGAAAAAGTCGCCGCGACTAAACCTTTTTTTAAAAAATAAAAATATATTGTATAGAAAGAGTGGAAACATACAAATATACAAGCCCTCTGCGCTCGTGTGTGTGTGAGAAAAAATAAAAATAAAATAAAAATCCAAATTCTTTTAAAAGAAAAGCCCTCCGGAAGGGGTCGGAATAGATATAAGCCTGTTAGTGCGGTGGGCTTGAGTCGCAGTCTTGGTCCAACCACCGTCGAGACCACAGCAGCAGAGTATTTAGTCCCTCTCCGTATTATTTTTTCAAAATAAAAGTGTTGCCCGCAAGCTATATTCCAACATCTGAGCAGCCAACAACAACCGTGTGTGTGTGTGTGTGTGTTGACTTTGTGTGATAGTTGTTGTTTTGAGCAGAGGGGTTTCAGTTACTGTTTTTATAATCGGTTATCGTCTAGCTACAAGTGATTCGACATATTTTAGTTCAGTTTTCCCGATCAAATTTTTGGGTTGAAATTATAAAAACCGGAAGATTTGATTTACACACGGCGGCGTCATTATGGAGGAGATGAGTTCGGCGGCCGCCAGCCAATGGAATAACATGAACAATAACGACTCGTTAATTACTACGGCGGATGTCTATAACGAGAGCGTCACATCCGCTCATCATCCAATCCGCTACCCGCGTGAAGCTTCCTACTTTGCGGCCGCCTGCGCCATCCTCTTCGTCTTCATCGGCATCGGAGGTAAATTTAAAAAAAAAAATTAATTCATTTTCTTTTAATCACCTCCCATTAAAATTATTTAAAAAAAAACCAAGAAAGACCTAAGGGTAATTTTATATAAGATGCGGATTTCATTTTGTAATTTTATTTTCTATTTTTTGGCCTTCCCAATCGTGACGGGAATGACGAGCCGAAAAAAAATAAATAAATCTTCGATATGAATTCGATATTTTATTTTTATTTTTTTTAAATAATAACTTAGCCCCAGGCGTTCATCCATCATTTTTCTATTTTTATTTTTTTCCGGATTGATCATTTTCTCGCGCAATAGTTCGAAATGGGCGGCACCCCAGTTTTGTGTGTGTTGTCTAGTCGAGAGAGACGAGAAGTCGATTTACATTTACAACCCCCCGACACGTTTAACGGAAATAAAATTAGAGAAGAAAATATATTTTTAAAAAACCTTTTCCACCACCCCCTGAGTAGCTATGTATTGTGGGCGCGGTTTGACCCATCAAACTTGTATAACATATAATAACGTCCGCTATAAAGAAATGGAATTTGGTGATTTGTTATATTATTCAATATTCATCGACTTGGTCGTGATTGATGATTTTCTCGCCCGTGGGGCAATAACCAATCAAAGAGCCGTTTCCATCCGCTGCGGATGTGGAAGTGGTTTTACTCGACATCGAATCAAATAGAAATTGAATTTTTCCCGACTTCCTCATTTCGCCCAGTCCAAAATAGTCCGAAAATAATAGCCCGCCAATTTTGAAAAATTTTGAATTTCCTTTTTTACTTAGGTAATTCGCTAACGGTGGCGGCGTTGGTGCGTAGTCGTAAATTGCGGTCGCACGCCACGACGGCGTTCGTCCTGAGTCTGGCCGGCTCCGACCTCCTCTTCTGCGCCTTCAACCTGCCGCTGACGGCCTCGCGCTACATCTACGAGTCGTGGATCCTGGGCGACACGCTCTGTCGTCTATTTCCCTTCTTCTTCTACGGAAATGTGGCAGCCTCTCTCTTCAGCATGGTCCTCATCACCATCAATCGGTATAGGCATCTCATTGTACTGTCTGTCCAGCAGCAGCCGGCTGGTCTATTTCTGATCCCAGGGGATTTAATTTTGATTTAATTTGCAAAATTCCCAGGTATATTCTGATAGCTTCGCCGTCTTGGTACGACAAGATCTACCGGCGCCCGCTGATCGTCTTGATGATCCTCGGCTCGTGGCTCTTCAGCTTCCTGATGATGACGCCACCGCTGCTGGGCATCTGGGGCGACCTGGGCCTCAATCCCGCCACTTTCTCCTGCACCATCCTGCCGGGGGAGAATGGCAAGTCGCCGAAAAAGTTCTTTTTCGCTTTCGGCTTTCTCATCCCCTGTCTGACCATCATCGTCTCCTACACGTGCATCTTCGTCAAAGTCAAACAGTCCAGACGCAACGTCATGGCCCACAGGTAAATCAATAAATTGCCCATTTAAATTTTGGCGGGAAATTAAAAAAAAATGGGTTTCATTTGAATTTCAGCCCCGGAACGAGTGGTGGCAACAACAGAGCGGAAGAGCATCAGGCCAATGTTCCGGTGATGAAATCGGTGAATAAAAAGCCGGGCAAGAAGAGCACGTCGGAGAAGCACCAGAGACGGGATGACCTGCGACTCACCCGTATGATGCTTATCATCTTTTGCTGCTTCCTCCTCTGCTTCCTGCCGCTCATGGTGGTCAACGTGGCCGACGACGAGGTTCGTGTGAACAAAAATTATCATTGTGATTGGGATGATTTGATTTGATTTTTAATTTCTTAATTCCATAGAAAAAGACAAAAGTGCCAGTCATTCACGTGATGGCCTCCATCCTGGCCTGGGCGTCCAGTGTCATCAACCCGTTCATCTACGCGTTTTCCAACCGGCAGTACCGATCGGCCTACCGCCAGCTCCTCTGCGGATCTTCGCGCTCGGCCCGGCTGACCTCGCAGACTCAAACGTCGCGCTCTTCCGGCCGCACTTTCCTCACCGACATGCTCCATTACACGGCTCACGCCGAAAAGGTCAAAGTCATCCGATCCACCACCAACACGACGACCAACAATGCCAACCACAAAGAAGATGGCGATCAGCAGCTGGCCAGGGCTTGAAATGAACGAATAAAATGCGCAATCTAGACATTTCCGCCATTTTAAAAATTAATTAAATTGGCCAGGGAAAATCACAAAATTTGAACCCAGTGTACATATGCGTTGTTCTCTCTTTCATTTGTTTAGATGTAGAACAGAATGGGAATTTTTTCTTTTTTAAAATATTTCTGCGCGATTTTTTGCTATCGACTTTTGTTTGTTTTTTAAATCCAATGCGGAAATTTTTGAATTTTTTTTTTGTTTGGTGGGAAAAATTGCCGAAATGTCATTGAGATGTCGCATGAAATTATTACCATGTCTTTTATACTACATGTATTCTCCTGGCAGAGAAAGAAGCCGCCGACGGGCGAGAGAACTTCATTTACATTTTTAGCACATCATATCGAAAAGCAGACAACAAAAAGAAAAGAAAAAAAGAAATATGAAAGATAGAAAAATTTTCAAAAAAGACAAGTTTGTGTGTGTGTGTTTTTTTTTAAATATTTCTTGTGTCTTGTACGCACGGTTCCTCGTAAATGATGTTGTATACACATTTCATGTAACTTCACGACTCGGAAATTTTTAAATTTCTTTTATAACTGTGTGTGTTCGTATACAAGTGCATGTATACTATATTGGTTGATTTTTTTTTAAAGAAAGAAGGAGAAAAATATTATCGAACCCGCCTATATAATCCTTATAGGGATGGAGAGGATTCAAAGTGGTTTTTTTTGTGTGTTGGTTGGTCGGTCAATGACACGCAGAGTTAAAAAAAAAAGAAGAGGATGTGATTTGTGTTCCGATAAGTAATAAGCTGTTACCAAAGGGATAGGCTGAGCTAGTCAAACAGGTTTTTTCTTTAGTCATTCTGCCACTGGGCATTTTACGTCGATAGGCGACATGGAATGATAATTTTTTTTTTTTACTATGTGAATTTTTTACCGCTAGATGGCAGCACGTTTTAACTTTGGAATTTGTTCCTAGATGTCAGCTCAAATAGCAGACGTTTTCTTGAGAGACTTTTCACGACAACACGTGTGAAAAGAAGTACGAAAAGTTGTACGCTTTAAAGTTTATGACAAATTTTGTTTTTTTATAAAAGTAGTTTGCATTTGATCTGTTTACGTTACAGATATTGAAGCTACTGATTCTGAGTGGTAGGTCGTATATTTATTTTCAGTATTTTCGTGTTTTGAATAGCAATGTTTTCAAATGTTAAAAACAGGTTTAAGCATCGTACTTCCTCAAAATGGCTAGGACTGTCCGTAAGACCGATCCGGTCAAAAAGGCCGGACGAAAAGATGGATTTAACCGATCCGGACACAGGTTTGTTATTTGTCACTAATATACTAAATGTTTGCTAATAAAATCTTCTGATGCAGTATGAACCCAGATCGAAAAATTTCTGGTCTGAGGGGAGTGAGCAAGGCAAGAGATAAGGCCACAATCAAACGATTGCAGATGTACCGTAACTTTAAGGCCAAGCGTGATGAATCAGGCAAAGTCATCCGCCCAGCACCTTTTCAATCCAAATTTGCATCTGGTACTGTTGCACGTGTGGAACCTAACCGGCGCTGGTTTGGAAATGTCAGAGTGGTATGTGATCGTAATTACTACTTCACCATTTCTTTGATAGTGATCAAATATCTTAATCTACGTGACTATATTTAGGTTGGCCAATCAGCACTCCAGAAATTCCAAGAAGAACTTGGACAGGCCATCAAGGATCCCTATCAAGTAGTAATGCGTCAGACAAAGCTGCCCATCACTCTGCTGAAGGAATCCTCTAAATTCGCAAGAGTTCACTTGCTGGAAACTGAAAGCTTTGAAAACACTTTTGGCCCCAAGAAACAGCGAAAGCGGCCGAGCCTTGCCACCGGTGACTTGGACAGCTACGTATCCTCAGCCCAAAAATTCGGTGACGGTTACGAAATCGAAAAGGACGGAGCTTTGGTTCGTGATCTGCCAGACGATCGCGAACTGACTCGAGAGTGGATCATGAAGGCTGGCCTCAGCAAACGAATCTGGGGAGAATTGTACAAAGTGATTGACTGCTCGGACGTCATTATCCAGGTATTGAATTATACCAAATCATTTATTTGAGTTCAATTGTACTAAATGTTTAATTTGAAAAGGTTTTGGACGCCCGTGATCCTTTGGGAACTCGATGCAAGCAAGTCGAAGCTTATATCCGTAAAGAAAAAAGCCACAAGCAATTGTTTTTCGTGCTCAACAAGGTAAGCAAAGTCATTCCCAAGATAATTTAGACCCCTGGCCTCATTCCATGCTTCTTTCTAGGTGGATTTGGTACCAACTTGGATTACCCAACGTTGGGTCAAGACGCTCAGCTCCGAGTACCCCACCATGGCCTTCCGTTCTTCGATGACCCATCCCTTTGGTAAAGGTTCGTTGATCAATTTGCTGCGCCAGTTCGGCAAGCTTCACAGCGACAAGAAACAAATCAGCGTGGGTTTCATCGGCTACCCGAATGTTGGAAAATCGTCCGTCATCAATACCCTGCGCAGCAAGAAAGTCTGCAAGGTGGCGCCCATCGCCGGTGAGACCAAAGTCTGGCAGTACATCACGCTGATGCGTCGAATCTTCCTCATCGACTGCCCGGGAGTTGTATTTCCCACCGGAGAGACGGACGAGGAAAAAGTGTTGAAGGTAAACCGATCGCAATTTGATTTACCTGATTGCAAATTCTAATACGATTGCTCTATTCTTTCAGGGTGTCGTTCAAGTGGAAAAGCTGAAAACGCCCGAAGACTTTATTCCAGCTGTGCTGGAACGGGTGAAGAAAGAGTATTTGAGCCGCGTCTACAGGTTGAACGACTGGAAAGATGCCACCGACTTTCTCGACCAGATGGCCCGCCGAACGGGCAGGCTGCTAAAGGGTGGAGAACCGGACAACAACGCCGTGGCCCGAATGGTCTTGAACGATTGGCAGCGAGGCAAATTGCCTTTCTTCGTCGCCCCTGTCAATCCGGATGCGGCCAAAGTGGAGGAGAAAACCGAAGGAGATGCCACAGCCGCCGCTGTTGAAGAGTCGGGAGAGGAGACTGAAAAGGACAAGAAGAAATTCGAGCCCAGATTGGCCCAGGATTTCAGTAAAATTCGGGTGGATCTGAAATACGAAGGTGACGACGTCCAGCCTTTGGAGGCCCAGCCGGACTTCATGGACGACCCTTCGGCCGACGAAGCGGAAGACGATGAAGACGCAGAGGAGAATGTGGCCACCGACAAAGCGACGGAAGAGTCGAAATCGGCTGATGTGTCCAAAGGGGAAGACCACGAAGGTCTCGACGACGAGGAAGACGATTACGAGGATGAGATGGACGAAGAAGAAGAGGAAGATAGCGACGTGGATGCGGCGGCCAAGAAGAAACAAGCCAAGACCCTGAAACTCAAAGCGAGAACCATCACCAAGAGCGGGGCCTTTTCCGTGACGCCCACGTCGCGATCGACCAAGAAAGGAGGCGGCGGTGACGAGGACGACCGACCGGAAAACCCGCGCTGGAAGCTGACTTCGAGAGAGAGGAGAAAGATCGATCGCGATCAGAAAAAGAAGAAGATCGGCACTCACTTTTACGAAGTGGTCAACGTCAAAAACAAGTCGAAGAAGAAGGGTTTCTTGGAGATGGCCAAGGCCTTTAGGGGTCACTGTAAGAAGTAGTGTGGGAGTTGCTTTTGTGATTGTCTAATCTTCTTTATGAGCTGATTATAACGATTGATTGATTCTAATTGCCACCACGGGCCGATACACACATTCTCGATTCTTCTCTTTCTCGCCGATTGATTCAGTTATTTTGAACATCTTTTATGTAAGTGGGGTCTGAAATAAAACGATGAAAATAGATGGGTATTTATTCGTAAACTTATTTTTCCAAGTTGAAATTATCGTGTTATGCGTTTCTTTTTTTAAAAACTTGTTTTATTAGCAGGTGTGGTTTAAACGAGGCTTTCTTTGATCAAATTTTAAAAGGAGAAACTATTATACTAAGTTCGTTGGAAGGCTAATTTCCTGAACCAGACCACAAAACAAATAGCATTTTGAGTTTTCTGGATAGATGTTGTATAAGCCTCGATAGCGCAGTAGGCAGCGCGCGAGTCTCATAATCTCGAGGTCGTGAGTTCGAACCTCACTCGGGGCAGTATTTTACGACCATTGTATCGTCAAAGTTGGATTCTGTTTTCATCTCGGGAGATTCTGTTACGTATATGCAACCCATATCTTCTTCTTCTCGAGGCTATTACTCAACATGAATATCCTCTTTGTGTGCTGATGGCTGATGGTATAAGTGAAATGATTTTTTCTTTCTATAAAACAGGAATAAATAACCCACCTACGTCTCATTCTAGACATGTACGTAAGCCTAAATATTGCTGGCTGCCTGATAACACAAAAATGCCTCGATTTTTTTTTTGCAGTATAGATAACATTGAGAATGAAAATTTATAATCTCCTATTAAGGATGACGGGGATTTTTCGTAAACTGAAGTAACACAGCAAATGTATTGACAGGAAAAGGAAAAAAGAATGACAGAAAATTTGTTGTAAACTGATTAATTCACCAATAATAATAAAGTAGGGCACAATTTCCCCTTGAATTGATTTGTCATTCCAAACTATCAAAATAATAAAATCAGGTTAGATTTTCACGCAATTGTGTCCTATAGGCCAGCTATATTCTCGTATTTATGCAGTCATTCCCCAAGCGAATTAATTCCCCAATTGAATTGACAAATAAGTATGCCTTTCAAATGTGTTTATTGGGCTGACTAAATTATATTTTAAACATTTTAAGTATTTGTTCTCTGCGCATTTATTTATAGGCATACAGGGGGATTCTCCTGTTACTGGAATAATAGTCCATTAAATCGCGCATATACGTATATATAGCTCTTTACTTTCGATTGCCAGTGCTGACCGGATCCCTCGACGTTATTGGCATTTTTAGTGGCATTGGCCTTATGTGCAGCGTATATATTAATAGGACACAGCTGCATGCATTCTCTTTCACTTTCTGCCTTTTCCTTTCGTTCACGGCGATGCGCATATCGGATACGCTGCCAAACCTGTTTCTCAACTATTTCACGACCATATTTCTGCTGGTTTTCACGCTAAATGAACGCCAATCGGTTCGGTATAGAATTTGAATGATGGCCATTATATATTCGATCAGTATAGTCATTTCCATTTACACCATTTATTTATTATTTTCTCTTCCAACCATTTGCTGATCGGCAACTTTAATTTGAAGCCATGCATATTTACCGCCATTTATACCTGACAGGAAATTCACGGATAGATTCACCTGAAAGGTCTGAGCTGAAACCGGAATGGCAACAAGCTGGCCCTTACGAAATATACAGTTTCACATTGTTGCGTTTCGTAATGATCAATTATTAAACAATAATTTAATTCACAGATATTATAAATTCCTTTTTTATGCGTTTGAGTTGTGTAACTAAGGACATTTTCACGTCTATAGAACATATAGAAGGAGAGAGAGAAAAATCTAAAGCAAGCTCAAATACGACCCTTCACTTTGGAATCGGGGTTGGGTGTGAATATTTTTCAATATCTCAACTTCAAATTACTATGATGCTGTTCCCAGGAATATTTCCTGACCACCAGGTGATTCGCATCAATTTCCCAAAAAAACTTGCCCTCGTGAATTTCCTTTCACTTTCAACTTGGAGCTTCTTTATAGTCATAAGAAAGAATCAGCTATATTGACTATGGAAGTTCTCATACAAAGCCAGCGTTTTTTTCCCAGCTGTTTCACCGAATAAGGAAGGGCTTTGATGACATTTTCACATCAAGTTATAATATCTATTCCTGTTATGCACTGGAACAAAATGAGACCTTAAAAAATCTCAAGGATGCGCACAGTTAAAAGAGAAAGTAAAGCGATTGCATCCTCCCGTATATAGTTTAGGCGTGTAATCAAATAAAAACAAAACTATAAAGATTCCGAGAATCAGGAACTGAGTTCTCAAAACCGCTCATCCGCCTTGTGCGCGCAAGGCTTAATGGAAATGTGCTTTATGCCCATAACGTGTGTACAAGTAAACCCGTTTTTTTGAAGTATAGTATAGTACTTTCACTCGCGTCTGTTATATACGGAACAGAGTCACGGGGTGTGTTTGCTGACCTCCATGGGGATGAGAAGATGACTCGATCTAGTCGTGATCCTGAAGATCACGAACAATCTCCCAATGAAATCGACAAGCGCGCGGTATAAAAAGACCAAGGAAGATGAGCCAATGGTATCACACTCTCCTGTCTCCTCTCCAAGACAACTTCAATAATCCTCATCAAAAAATGAAATTCGTAAGTTGATTTAACTATATAAAGAAATATTTCGCATCGATTCAAAATTTAACTGTGAGCTTTTTTCAAACACTTTTCATTCTATAGATTATTCTGTTCGCCTTTTTGGCCGTGGCTTTGGCCGCACCCCAGCGTCGCCCCCAGAGTACTTTGACTGCCCCACGCCGTCCTCAAGCTTCACCCCAAGCGCAGCGTCCAGGAATCAAAACTCCGGAGGGAGAACCCATTGCCATTATCTCATCCAACAGCGAAATGAACGCCGATGGCAGCTACTCTTTCGAGTAAGTAATTTAATGTTTATTACCAACTACATCACATCTGTCTAAAATTATCCAATAATGAATTCAAAATTTTATAGTTTCGAGTCTGCTGATGGCACCAGAGTCCAGGAGAGCGGAAACCAAAAGAAAGTCGGACCTAAACCCGAGGATATTGGCACCGTTTCCAGGGGCTCTTACTCTTACACTTCTCCGGATGGCGTTGTCCTCTCCATCAACTGGACCGCCGATGAAAATGGATTCCAGGCCGCTGGCGATCACCTGCCCACTCCTCCCCCGATGCCCGAACACGTCGTCAAGATGCTCGCAGACTTGAGAGCTCGCGGACTCCTGTAAACTACTCTGCCCATCATCATCCCCGTTCCCAGTGAAATCCCATTCTCTTTTTGTAAAGGAATAATTTCAATCGTTACCTGAATACTTTTTCTTCGATGTAAAAAATTTCAGACTTGAAGTTCATTTGAATAATTCTGCAATCAAGACTCAAGAGTCAATTAAGTTCTTAATTTCAATGATCACTAGATAAAATGTCTTCTTATCAATTACAAGACAAAATAACAAATTCGATATCGTTCAACTATTTTAAAATCAGGTTTTAACATTGTCATGAAAGGCAATTTTGCATCAAAGATAGATGGACGCCGTTCCCATCCCCTCAATGTAAACGAGATAAAAGATACCGTTCAGGCGATAAGCCGAGTGGTGACAGTACTTAAGTTGATCTAGAAATAGTTCAAACGACACTTGGATTTTGTGTCGCTCCACTAATCCCCATTGATTAAAACGATTGATTTATATCTAAAAATTGCATCTCTTTTCCTATCGGTCGTAAATAACTGTTTAGCACAAGTGCCATTCATCAAGTGCTGCTGACTACTGATTCGCTGTCGGAGGAAAATGGAGAAGCGCAATACTGGATTAAGTTTCCTCGTTATTCTGGCCCTGGCTTTAGTCCTACCCGCCACATCGGATGTGACGTCATCTTACGTCACTCTGACCAGAGATGGCTACCAAAACGTTGTCGTTTCCATCGAAGAAAACTCCGGATTTGCCAGCTGCCAGGAAGGACTCGACACCGTCAAGGTAAAAATTGCCAAGTATTAAGTATAAACTCGACAGCATTGCCAACCCTTGTGCGTTATATGAGCAGGAAATGATTCGAAACACTTCCAAGAGTTTCGCTCAAGCCCTGGAACGGCCGGCTTATTTTGGCAACGTCACCATAATCTTTCCCGACTCCTGGGCGGCCAATCCTCTTTGCAGTCCGCTGCTGACGTCAACCAATGTCAGCGACTTGCCGTGGGCCAGGAGACACCGTGCCGACATCCGGATAACGCCGGATCACTTGGTCTTTGGATGGCAGCCGCACTCGTTCCAGTACGGCCTGTGCCAACAGTCCGGCCTCCCCATCAATGTGCCATCGTCATTTCTCACTAGCGACACCGTTTTAGCCAAAGGTAAAATAAAAAAACAAGTGATAAATTCATTTATCTCCCCGGACTTCCTCGTGTTGAAATGGCTAGCAATCTAAGATGGTTGCGTAATTTTAGGAACGAGAATGGCTCGAGAATGGGCTCATTATCGTTACGGTGTGTTCGACGAGGGCGGAATGCCAAGCGACCAACGTCACCCGTCCGGTTATTTGACGTACCAAACAGAAAGTTCCGACAAGATTTTGCGACCCAATACTTGCTCAGATCTCAAAACGCCCGCCGGAAGCTGGAGCAGGTATATATTCATGCAATTTTTGTTATAATGGATGGCGATAAAAAAATGGAAATCAAATATTTGTTGCAGTGAAAATTGTCAATCGACTTCAATTGCCGACTCCACTTGCGAATTCGTCGCTGATGTCTACAATCCGGACATCCGGTCATCGCTGATGTATCGCCCGGATTTGGATCACGTAATAATTTTTACAAGCGGGAGAAACCATCTATTTTGAATGCTGTAAAAAAAAAGTTGAAGTTATGTTGTCTGCCTGTAGATGGAGAAGTTCTGTACCAAGGAAAATCACGATGACAGCTTGCCGAGCAAACTCAGTTATCACTGCGGCCGTCTCAGCGCCTCCGAAGTCATTTACAAGCACTCTGATTTCAAGTAAGAAAAAAACAACTTTTTAAACTCTGTCAAATAGAATCAAGAATTTTGTGACAATTTTTGAATGATTTAAATTTAGTCCCGTAGTCACGCCGGCTAACACTTCGGCCGATATCACGTTCAACGTTATCCAGAACCCGTTCAGCGGCTACCACGTCGTCCTGGATATGGCGTCATTCAAGGACGCGAAATCGGTAATCGAATTGATTTGATGTCTTCAATTATAACTTTAGCGAATGAACTTAATTCTGTCCGTTTGCGTTAGTTTGAGACGGCCAGATCGTCTCTGATGCAATTCATCAGTTTCCTTTTGGATCCCATTTGGTTATCCGTCGACGTGTACAATGGGTACAATGTCATCGAGTTACAACCGCCAATGGTGCTGGACAGGTTCATCAAAAACGAGTTGTTGGTCAAAATAGCATCTTTGGAATACGTCGGTAGCAGTACCGATAAATTTGGCGATGCTCTCTCAAGAGCTCAATCGGTATAGATATAATTGTCAATTTGAAATGGGTTGGAAAATAATTTCATTCGATTTTTAACAGAGAGCCTATAGCGGGCAGGACGTCATCATTTTAACGGCCGTTCAGACTTTTTCAAGTCTGAGCACTTGGGTCAAGTCGTACGATGATAACAAAGTCAACGCCCATCTCGTTCATTTCGGAGTGTCGACGACCAAGGTGGACATCGCCCAGCTGACTCGTTACGGCAGTTCGAATTTCGTGCCGAATATCATCAACAACCGCGCAATGAGTGCCTACTCATGGGCTGTCAATATCCTTCAGTCCATTTACGGGAAAACGAGAACTCACCGAGCTAAAGTAATATCAAATCAAATTTTAATTCTCTTATCAATCGATAAACTCATTTTTATATTTTGATTTGATTAGATTTTTGAGCAGTCTGTCGTTCACGATTCGTCCTCCGACTTGAACAAGACGGGAACTTTTTATCTGGACAGCCCAGCGTCCAGGTTGCTGGTTTCGCTCTACTCCCTCGACGCCGATAACGATGCCGTCTACGTCAGATCGTTCACCCTCATCCAACCGAACGGACTGAGAAACGACACAATGGACGTAGCAATTTCTTTCGATGATTTCTATACATTTACCTTGGAATCTGCACTTGAACCCCTTCCTCAGGTAAATTCGAATTTGAATTTCGAAAACTCTGAAATTCGCAGTGAAAACAAGTAATTTTTTATTCATTTAATTTTTATTTTCTTTGCAGGGTCTGTGGCGTTTTGAAATCATTTTTGTAAAGTCCACTTCCAGCCTGCCGGATAAACGACTGGATATCTGGGCTGAATCTGCCAATTCGTCCCAAATCCAGCTGCGGACGTGGAACAGCGCCCTGGATAATCAGCCGTTAGATTTCACTAAAGCACCGGTCGGCCTCTACGCCCAGCTGACGCAGGACAACAAGCCAATTCGAGGAGCCAATGTCTCGGCCTTCGTCTACGTCAGCGACAGTACCGGATCGACTTCCAGTTTGCTGGCCGAAATTCCTTTGATGGACGAAGGAATTTCAGGTATAACTCCAAAAGTTCCAGCAGCGCTGAATTGTTAAATCATTTATACCCTTATTATTAGATGTGACGTCCGGTGACGGAATCTATTCCGGTATCATGACCAAGCCGTCGAATTCCTCTTTCTCCTATTCCGTCTATTACCGGGCGTACGGCGTCAACAGCTTGGCCGAGGTCGACAATGGTAACCTAACCCAATTAATTGCCATTCGAACTGAAAACTTAATTTCAAACTTGTCTTTTTGTAGGAGTGTACAGCCGACAACCGACGACCGGAAGTGTGATCCCGATGTCGGATCCTGTTCCGGCCGCCATCCAATTCAACCGTTTCGAATACGGGCCGAGCTTTCAATTGACGTCTGTTTCAACCAACGGAGTCGACCTGATCCCACCGCAGCGCATCACCGATCTGACCATCCTCTCCTACGATTCGTCCAGCAGGACGGCCATCCTTGGATGGACCGCCTCCAAAGACAATTACGGAACGAGCGATTTCGGTCCATGCTTAAATTTCTCTCCATATTAATTTTCCCAAATAATTATATCCGATTGATTTTTTCTATCCAGTTACATATTACCGGCTGGAACGATCCATCGATACGCGAGAAACCGTAACGACGGACTATCCATCTCTTGCCATAGTGGACGGAACAGTGAATTTGACGGTCCAGGTGCCTTCCGTCAACGAGGGCGAGTACGTCAAGTATCGGGTGCAGGGCCGGGACTCTTCGCTCAATTACGGCGAAGTTTCCAACGTCGTCTCGTTGGCCGGCCCAGCTCCTTCGACCGGCGGATTATCCACGGCTGGACTGTGGGCCATCATTGGCACTTTCATCGCCCTGGTTGTCATCATCCTCGTCATCGTCCTCATCCGCTGTTGCTGCCCAGTCGAAGCCAAGCGCAGAAAGCGACAGATGCGCAATCTGTTCTCGTCCAACGACTCAGCGACCAGACGGGCGGAAGACACGCCAGTCCCCATATTCCTATCGCCGTCAGCACCAACCTTCCAGCAATTGCAATCGTCGGAAAATATTAGACTCCCCGATTAGACTTTAACATCTCATCAAAGAAGCACAATAAAAAAAGAAAGTATACATCTTTCTCCTTCATAGTTCCCAATCCCGATTCCCAGTGAAATTCCATTATCTTTTTGTACGTATAATTTCAATCGCTACTCAAATTTTTTTTCGATGTCAAGTCATGAGAATACGTGATTTCTGTAAGCAAAAATAAACCAAGTTCTTTTCACTGATCGCTAGACGCTCCTAAATCACTCCTCTCTACCTTCGATCAACATTTCTTTGCAAACCATAAGAAAAAATAGCAAATTTGTTTCTTTCATATCTTAAAAGCACATTTAAGCATTTTCTTTAATTGCAATTTTACAAAACGTAACCGCCCGATAAGGGACTTGAACCCTTGACCTCAGGATTAAAAGTCCCGCGCTCTACCAACTGAGCTAACCGGGCTACGGATTTAATCAAAATTGTGTTAGTTCCATATCACGTCAATTATTAAATGATGACCTTTGCCACTGATGTATTACGAGAATACACGATTCTGTAAGCAAAAGTCTCCCAAGTTATTTTCACTGATCGCTAGACGGTCCTAAAACACTCCTCCACCTTCAATCTACATTTCTTCTCATGTTTTCTTTGCAAACTGCCAAACCATAAGAAAAAATAGAAAATTCGTTTCTTTCAGATCTTATTAGCACATTTTAGCATTTTATTTAATTGCACTTTTACAAAATATAACCGCCCGATAAGGGACTTGAACCCTTGACCTCAGGATTAAAAGTCCCGCGCTCTACCAGCTGAGCTAACCGGGCTACGAATTTCCTGAAATTGTGTTAAAATCGTATCACGTCAAATCAAATCAAATGATGACTTTTGCCACTGATTATTACGCATTGAAATTTCCTTTTTTTCCCCTTTATTTATTTTTTTTCTTTTCTTTTTTTATTTGCTCATATGAGTTGCGCAACCCTTGGATAGATTTCTTCTACAAGACTACAACAGCTAGCATAATCATTGAGGCAACTTGGTCATTTCACATTTGCGTTTACTTAAAGGCTCCCGTGCAAACAGCCGCTTCGCTTTTTTACGCCTACTGACCCTATAAAGGAGAGTTTACGTCATACTTGTGTACAAGGAAATAAGTGGGCCGGTATTAATCAGTGAGGGAGAGTTCTCTGGCGTGTTGGTCAAAAACCTGAAAGGTTGAAAGTTCCGTTTGTTAGTTTCCTAAAACAGACTACAAACAAATAATGTTTCATACTCAGCTGGAAAATTAGTATACAAGCCTCGATAGCGCAGTAGGCAGCGCGCGAGTCTCATAATCTCGAGGTCGTGAGTTCGAACCTCACTCGGGGCATTATTTTACGACTATGGCATCGTTAAAGTTGAATGCATCATGTTATATTACCGTCATATCTTTCCTAAAATCCTAAATGAACTGGCATATTTTTTTTCGTTTATAATTCGAACAAAGTCGGATGCGGATTGCGGATGTCAGGTCACAGCGCCCCTAGCGGCCTGATAATAATAAGGCATCAGGATGAAAACAGACGTAAATTTGTTTTCAGATCCGCATGTATTGCACGTGGTGTTGCACTTGCGAGTTTTTTTTAGCAGCAAGTTGAGGGAGGAGTAGATCATGATTCATGAATTTTTATTTTTTGAATTGTTACTAATAACGAGGTCGAAGATTAAGGAGAAATCAAAATGAGTAATAATTCTGATGAGAACAATGGTAGTGAAAAGTTTCCTGGAATAAAGCTTCGAAAATTTCTGCAATAATTTTTTTGATTTCAAGATATTACGGTCACACCACAGGCTTAGTACTCAACACCAAAATGAAAACTAAATCTCAAAAGATTCAGGGGAATGTCCTCTATTACCTAGGTCCAAAATATTGAAAGACCAAAATAAATTTCAAAAAGTTTGTTCATTTGAAGTTTTTTCTGCCATCAATTTTGTGATTTCAAGACTTTACGGCCACATCACAGGCTTAGTACTCAACACCAAAATGAAAACTAAGTCTTAAAAGGTTCTGGGGAATGTCTTCTATTATCTAGGTTGCAAATATTCAAACACCAAAATGAATTTCAAAAGTTATGAGAATGTGTTTTTTTTTCTGCAATAATCTTTGTGATTTCAAGACTTTACGGTCATACTACAGGCTTAGTACTCAACACCAAAATAGAAACTAAGTCTCAAAAGGTTCAGGGGAATGTCTTCTATTACCTAGGTCTCAAATATTGAAACACCAAAATAAATTTCAAAAGTTATGTGCATTTGAAGTTTTTTTTTTCAATAATTTTTGTGATTTAAAGACTTTACGGTCACCCTACAGGCTAAGTACTCAACACCAAAATTAAAACTAAGTCTCAAAAGGTTCAAGGGAAAGTCTTCTATTACCTAGGTCTCAAATCTTCAAACACCAAAATAAATTTCAAAAGTTATGAGCATTTGAATTTTTTTCTGCAATAATTTTTGTGATTTCAAGACTTTACGGTAACACCACAGGCTTAGTACTGAAAGCCAAAATGAAAACTAAGTCTCAAAAGGTTCTGGGGAATGTCCTCTATTACCTTTGTCCAAAAAAACACCAAAATAAAAACTAAGTCTCAAAAGGTTCTGGGCAATGTCTTCTATTATCTAGGTCCCAAATATTCAAACACCAATATAAATTTCAAAAGTTATGAGCATTTGCATTTTTTTCTGCAATAATTTTTGTGATTTCAAGACTTTACGGTCACACCACAGGCTTAGTGCTCAACACCAAAATGAAATCGAAGTGTCAAAAGGTTCAGGGGAATGTCCTCTATTACTTTTGTCCAAAATATTGAAACATCAAAATAAATTTCAAAAGTTATGTTCATTTGAAGTTCTTTCTGCCAACAATTTTTTGATTTTACGGTCATCTCACAGGCTTAGTACTCAACACCAAAATAAAAACTAAGTCTCAAAAGGTTTAGGGGAATGTATTCTATTACCTAGGTCTCAAATCTTCAAACACCAAAATAAATTTCAAAAGTTATGAGCATTTGAATTTTTTTCTGCCATAATTTTTGTGATTTCAAGACTTTACGGTCACATCACAGGCTTAGTACTCAACACCAAAATGAAAACTAAGTCTCAAAAGGTTCGGAAGAATTTCTTCTATTACCTAGGTCTCAAATATTGAAACACCAAAATAAATTTCAAAAGTTATGTTCATTTGAAGTTTTTTCTGCCATCAGTTTTGTGATTTCAAGACTTTACGGTCACATCACAGGCTTAGTACTCAACACCAAAATGAAAACGAGGTCTCAAAAGGTTCTAGGGAATGTCTTCTATTATCTAGGTCCCAAATATTCAAACACCAAAATAAATTTCAAAAGTTATGAGCATTTGAATTTTTTTCTGCAATAATTTTTGTGATTTCAAGAATTTACGGTCACACTACAGGCTTAGTACTCGACACCAAAATAGAAACTAAGTCTCAAAAGGTTCAGAGGAATGTTTTCTATTATCTAGGTCCCAAATATTCAAACACCAAAATAAATTTCAAAAGTTATGAACATTTGAATTTTTTTTCTGCAATAATGTTAGTGATTTCAAGACTTTACAGTCACACCACAGGCTTAGTACTCAACACCAAAATGAAAACTAAGTCTCAAAAGGTTCATGATAATGTCCTCTATTACCTAGGTCAAAAAAATTCAAACACCAAAATAAATTTCAAAAGTTATGAGCATTTGAATTTTTTTTCTGCAATAATTTTTGTGATTTCAAGACTTTACGGTCACATCACAGGCTTAGTACTCAACACCGAAATGAAAACTAAGTCTCAAAAGGTTCAGGGGAATGTCCTCTATTACCTATGTCAAAAATATTGAAACACCAAAATAAATTTCAAAAGTTATGTTCATTTGAAGTTCTTTCTGCAAACAATTTTTTGATTTCAAGACTTTACGGTCACATCACAGGCTTAGTACTCAACACCAAAATTAAAACTAAGTCTCAAAAGGTTCTGGGGAATGTCTTCTATTATCTAGGTCCCAAATATTCAAATACCAATATAAATTTCAAAAGTTATGAGCATTTGAATTTTTTTCTGCAATAATTTTTGTGATTTCATGACTTTACGGTCACACCACAAGCCTAGTGCTCAACACCAAAATAAAATCTGAGTCTCAAATGGTTCAGAAAAATTTCCTCTATTACCTTTGTCCAAAATATTGAAACACAAAAATAAATTTCAAAAGTTATGTTCATTTGAATTTTTTTTCTGCCATCAATTTTGTGATTTCAAGCCTTTACGGTCACACCACAGGCTTAGTACTTAACACCAAAATAAAAACTAAGTCTCAAAAGGTTAAGGGGAATGTCTTCTATTACCTACTTCTCAAATATTCAAACACAAAAATAAATTTCAAAAGTTATGAGCATTTGAATTTTTTTTCTGCCATAATTTTTGTGATTTCAAGACTTTACGGTCACATCACAGGCTTAGTACTCAACACCGAAATGTAAACTAATTCTCAAAAGGTTCGGAAGAATGTCTTCTATTACCTAGGTCTCAAATATTGAAACACCAAAATAAATTTCAAAAGTTATGTGCATTTGAAGTTTTTTTTTTGCAATAATTTTTGTGATTTCAAGACTTTACGGTCACACTACAGGCTTAGTACTCAACACCAAAATGAAAACTAAGTCTCAAAAGGTTCAAGGGAAAGTCTTCTATTACCTAGGTCTCAAATCTTCAAACACCAAAATAAATTTCAAAAGTTATGAGCATTTGAATTTTTTTCTGCAATAATTTTTGTGATTTCAATACTTTACCGTCACACCACCGGCTTAGTACTCAACACCAAAATGAAAACTAAGTCTCAAAAGATTCAGGGGAATGTCCTCTATTACCTAGGTCCAAAATATTGAAACACCAAAATAAATTTCAAAAGTTATGTTCATTTGAAGTTTTTCTGCCATCAGTTTTGTGATTTCAAGACTTTACGGTCACATCACAGGCTTAGTACTCAACACCAAAATGAAAACGAAGTCTCAAAAGGTTCTAGAGAATGTCTTCTATTATCTAGGTCCCAAATATTCAAACACCAAAATAAATTTCATAAGTTATGAGCATTTGAATTTTTTTTTTGCAATAATTTTTTGATTTTAAGACTTTAAGCTCACATAACAGGCTTAGTACTCATTACCAAAATAAAAACTAAGTCTCAAAATGTTCTGGGGAATGTCTTCTATTATCTAGATCCCAAATATTCAAACACCAATATATAATTTTCAAAAGTTATGAGCATTTGAATTTTTTTCTGCAATAATTTTTGTGATTTCAAGACTTTACGGTCACATCACAGGCTTAGTACTCAACACCAAAATGAAAACGAAGTCTCAAATAGTTCTAGAGAATGTCTTCTATTATCTAGGTCCCAAATATTCAAACACCAAAATAAATTTCAAAAGTTATGAACATTTGAATTTTTTTTCTGCAATAATGTTAGTGATTTCAAGACTTTACAGTCACACCACAGGCTTAGTACTCAACACCAAAATGAAAACTAAGTCTCAAAAGGTTCATGATAATGTCCTCTATTACCTAGGTCAAAAAAATTCAAACACCAAAATAAATTTCAAAAGTTATGAGCATTTGAATTTTTTTTCTGCAATAATTTTTGTGATTTCAAGACTTTACGGTCACATCACAGGCTTAGTACTCAACACCGAAATGAAAACTAAGTCTCAAAAGGTTCAGGGGAATGTCCTCTATTACCTATGTCAAAAATATTGAAACACCAAAATAAATTTCAAAAGTTATGTTCATTTGAAGTTCTTTCTGCAAACAATTTTTTGATTTCAAGACTTTACGGTCACATCACAGGCTTAGTACTCAACACCAAAATTAAAACTAAGTCTCAAAAGGTTCTGGGGAATGTCTTCTATTATCTAGGTCCCAAATATTCAAATACCAATATAAATTTCAAAAGTTATGAGCATTTGAATTTTTTTCTGCAATAATTTTTGTGATTTCATGACTTTACGGTCACACCACAAGCCTAGTGCTCAACACCAAAATAAAATCTGAGTCTCAAATGGTTCAGAAAAATTTCCTCTATTACCTTTGTCCAAAATATTGAAACACAAAAATAAATTTCAAAAGTTATGTTCATTTGAATTTTTTTTCTGCCATCAATTTTGTGATTTCAAGCCTTTACGGTCACACCACAGGCTTAGTACTTAACACCAAAATAAAAACTAAGTCTCAAAAGGTTTAGGGGAATGTCTTCTATTACCTACTTCTCAAATATTCAAACACAAAAATAAATTTCAAAAGTTATGAGCATTTGAATTTTTTTTCTGCCATAATTTTTGTGATTTCAAGACTTTACGGTCACATCACAGGCTTAGTACTCAACACCGAAATGTAAACTAATTCTCAAAAGGTTCGGAAGAATGTCTTCTATTACCTAGGTCTCAAATATTGAAACACCAAAATAAATTTCAAAAGTTATGTGCATTTGAAGTTTTTTTTTTGCAATAATTTTTGTGATTTCAAGACTTTACGGTCACACTACAGGCTTAGTACTCAACACCAAAATGAAAACTAAGTCTCAAAAGGTTCAAGGGAAAGTCTTCTATTACCTAGGTCTCAAATCTTCAAACACCAAAATAAATTTCAAAAGTTATGAGCATTTGAATTTTTTTCTGCAATAATTTTTGTGATTTCAATACTTTACCGTCACACCACCGGCTTAGTACTCAACACCAAAATGAAAACTAAGTCTCAAAATGTTCTGGGGAATGTCTTCTATTATCTAGATCCCAAATATTCAAACACCAATATATAATTTTCAAAAGTTATGAGCATTTGAATTTTTTTCTGCAATAATTTTTGTGATTTCAAGACTTTACGGTCACATCACAGGCTTAGTACTCAACACCAAAATGAAAACGAAGTCTCAAATAGTTCTAGAGAATGTCTTCTATTATCTAGGTCCCAAATATTCAAACACCAAAATAAATTTCATAAGTTATGAGCATTTGAATTTTTTTTTTGCAATAATTTTTTGATTTTAAGACTTTAAGCTCACATAACAGGCTTAGTACTCATTACCTAAATAAAAACTAAGTCTCAAAATGTTCTGGGGAATGTCTTCTATTATCTAGATCCCAAATATTCAAACACCAATATATAATTTTCAAAAGTTATGAGCATTTGAATTTTTTTCTGCAATAATTTTTGTGATTTCAAAACTTTACGGTCACACCACAAGCCTAGTGCTCAACACAAAAATAACATCTGAGTCTCAAATGGTTCAGGGGAATTTTTTTTCTATTATCTAGGTCCCAAATATTCAAACACCAAAATAAATTTCAAAAGTTATGAGCATTTGAATTTTTTTTCTGCAATAATGTTTGTGATTTCAAGACTTTACGGTCACACCACAGGCTTAGTACTCGACACCAAAATAGAAACTAAGTCTCAAAAGGTTCAGAGGAATGTTTTCTATTATCTAGGTCCCAAATATTCAAACACCAAAATAAATTTCAAAAGTTATGAGCATTTGAAATTTTTTATGCAATAATGTTTGTGATTTCAAGACTTTACGGTCACACCACAGGCTTAGTACTCAACACCAAAATGAAAACTAAGTCTCAAAAGGTTCAGGGGAATGTCCTCTATTACCTAGGTCCAAAATATTGAAATACCAAAATAAATTTCAAAAGTTATGTTCATTTGAAGTTCTTTCTGCCATCAATTTTGTGATTTCAAGACTTTACGGTCACATCACAGGCTTAGTACTCAACACCAAAATGAAAACGAAGTCTCAAAAGGTTCTGGGGAATGTCTTTTTTTATCTATGTCCCAAATATTCAAACACCAAAATAAATTTCAAAAGTTATGTTCATTTGAAGTTCTTTCTTCCATCAATTTTGTGATTTCAAGACTTTACGGTCACATAACAGGCTAAGTACTCAACACCAAAATAAAAACTAAGTATCAAAAGGTTTTGGGGAATGTCTTCCATTATCTAGGTCCCAAATATTCAATCACCAATATAAATTTCAAAAGTAAAGAGCATTTGAATTTTTTTCTGCAATAATTTTTTTGATTTCAATACTTTACGGTCACACCACAGGCCTAGTGCTCAACACCAAAATGAAATCTAAGTCTATAGAAAGAAGGTTTGATAGAAAATCTTCCAGGAACTGAAAATCACCACTTCAATGAATTTGAAATGACCATTCTGATTGTCTGTCTGATTGTAGGAAAGTGTTACAGTCTTTGTCTTTAGTTTAGTCTTTAGTTTAGTCTTCGTTGTGAAAGTCTTTAAAATCAATAAATCTTTTAATACATGCATTAAGGAAAAGAAATAGATATAATGATTGATAGAAAATCTTCCAGGAACTGAAAATCACAACTTCAATGAATTTGAAATGACGATTCTGATGGTTTTACAAATTTAAAGGGTTTCCTTGTTACAGGATATGTTAATCGATGTCCAATACACTATTTCAAGTCTTTAAAATCAATGAATCTATTAAGACATGCATGAGGGAAAATAAATAGAAATAAGGGTTGATAGAAATCTTCCAGGAACTCAAAATCACCACTTCAATGAATTTGAAATGACGATTCTGATTGTTTTAAAAATTTCAAGGGTTTCCTTGTTACAGGATATGTTAATCGATGTTCAAGACACTATTTCAAGTCTTTAAAATCAATGAATCTATTAAGACATGCATGAGGGAAAAGAAATAGAAATAAGGGTTGATAGAAAATCTCCCAGGAACTGAAAATCACCACTTCAATGAATTTGAAATGACGATTCTAATTGTTTTACAAATTTCAAGGGTTTTTCTGTTACAGGATATGTTAATCGATGTCCAATACACTATTTCAAGTCTTTAAAATCAATGAATCTATTAAGACATGCATGAAGGAAAAGAAATAGAAATAAAGTTTGAAGAAATAACAAAAAAACGTCCCAAACATCTAGCATGAAATATTTCCTAATCGTGGTGGAGACCTTTCCTATCACATGTAATGGTATTTTTCGTGTTTAATCAGTGTAGAATACTCTATTTTACAATAATTATAAGAGAAAACTCATTACATGTGACAGGTTGCATTGGTGTTGAAGAAATACCAAAGAAACGTCCTAAACATCTAAACTGAAATATTTCCAAATCATGGAGGAGACCTTTCCTATCACATGCAATGGTATTTTTCGTGTTGAATCAGTGTAGAATACTCTATTTTACAATAATTATAAGAGAAAAAACTAATTCCATGTGACAGGTTGCATTTTTGTTGAAGAAATACAAAAAAACGCCCCAAACATCTAGCCTGAAATATTTCCAAAAAAAGGTGGTGGAGACCTTTCCTATCACATGTAATTGTATTTTTCGTATTGAATCAGTGTAGAATACTCTATTTTACAATAATTATAAGAGAAAACTCATTTTATGTGACAGGTTGCACTGGTGTTAAAGAAAAAACAAAAAAACGTTCCAAACATCTAGCTCGAAATATTTACAAATCGCGATAGAGACCTTTCCTTTAACATATAATGGTATTTTTCTTGTTGAATCAGTGTAGAATACTCTTTTTTACAATAATTATAAGAGAAAACTCATTATATGTGAAAGGTTGCACTTGTTTCAAGAAAAAACAAAAAAACGTTCCAAACATCTAGCCTGAAATATTTCAAAATCATGGTGGAGACCTTTTCTATCACATATAATAGTATTTTTCGTGCTGAATCAGTGTACAATACTCTATTTTACAATAATTGTAATATAAAACTCATTATATGTGACAGGTTGCACTGGTTTTGAAGAAAAAACAAAAAAACGTCCCAAACATCTAGCATGAAATATTTCCTAATCGTGGTGGAGACCTTTCCTATCACATGTAATGGTATTTTTCGTGTTTAATCAGTGTAGAATACTCTAGTTTACAATTATTATAAGAGAAAACTCATAACATGTTACAGGTTGCATTGGTGTTGAAGAAATACCAAAAAAACGTTGCTAACATCTAGCCTGAAATATTTCCAAATCGTGGTGGAGACCTTTCCTATTATATGTAATGGTATTTTTTGTGTTGAATCAGTGTACAATACTCTATTTTACAATAATTATAATATAAAACTCATTATGTGTGACAGGTTGCACTGGTGTTGAAGAAAAAACAAAAAAACGTCCCAAACATTTAGCCTGAAATATTTCCGAAACGTGGTGGAGACCTTTCCTATCACATGTAATGGTATTTTTCGTGTTAAATCAGTGTAGAATATTCTATTTTACAATAAATATAAGAGAAAACTTTTTACATTTGACAGGTTGCATTGGTGTTGAAGAACTACCAAAAAAATTTGAGAATTTGATTTTCAACCATGAATAACTTTTGAAATCCAATCGGGTAATAGAATATTTACCCCCCTACGTATTACGGGCACTCCCTTAAAGGTTTTACCGTTGAATTATCGGTTTGGGTAACGCGAATTTCGACCGTGGCACACTCCGAAAGTATTGAAATCGTAACACGAAAAGTTCAACAAAAAATGATGAAAAAAGATTTTCAAACAAGGATAACTTTTGAAATCCTATTGGGTAATTGAATATTTACCCCTCTCTGTATTATAGACAATACCTTGAAGGTTTTAATGTTGAATATGTTTTTGGGTAACGTGGATTTCGACAATGGCACACTATGAAAATATTGAAATCGAAACACGAAAATTTCTCCAAAAAATGATGAAGTAGATTTTCAACCATAAATAACTTTTGAAATCCTATTGGGTAATGGAATATTTGCCCCTCTACGTATTATGGACACTCCCCTGAAGATTGTTAAATTAACTTTTCGTTTGGGTAACGTGGATTTAGACCGCGGCACACTATGAAAATCTTGAAATCGTAACACGAAAATGTCAACAAAAAATGATGAAAGCAGTTTTTCAACCATGAATAACTTTTGAAATCCTATCGGGTAATGGAATATTTGCCCCTCTACGTATTATGGACAATCCCCTGAAGATTTTTAAGTTAAGTTTTCGTTTAGGTAACGTGGATTTCGATCGTGGCACACTCCGAAAGTATTGAAATCGTAAAACGAAAATTTAAACAAAAAATGATGAAAACAGATTTTCAAACATGAATAACTTTTGAAATCCTATTGGGTAATTGAATATTTACCCCTCTACGTATATTGGACACTCCCCTGAAGGTTTTAAAGTTGAATTTTTGTTTAGGTAACGTGGATTTCGACCGTGGCATACTCCGAAAGTATTGAAATCGTAACACGAAAATTTAAACAAAAAATGATGAAAAAAGATTTTCAAACATGAATAACTTTTGAAATCCTATTGTGTAATGGAATATTCAATACCTTGAAGGTTTTAATGTTGAATCGTAACACGAAAATGGCAATACACCTTTTAAAGACAGTTGAATCTAGGAATTTATAAAAATATTCATGAAGGAATAGAAATAGAAACAAAGGTTGACAGAAACTCTTCCACGAGCTGGGAAACGCAACTTCAATGAATTTGAATTTGATATATTTATGGTTTTGCTTATTCCGATTGTTTCTTTCTTACAGGATGTGTTAATTGATGTCCAATACACCATTTAAAGACAGTTGAATCTATGAATTCATAAAAATATTCATGAAGGAATAGGAATAGAAACAAGGGTTTACAGAAACTCTTCTATGAGCTGGGAAACGCCACTTCAATGAATTTGAATTTGATATATTTATGGTTTTGCTTATTCCAAGTGTTTCTTTCTTACGTGTGTTAATTGATGTCCAATACACCATTTAAATACAGTTGAATCTAGAAATTCATAAAAATATTCATGGAGGAATAGAAATAGAAACAAGGGTTGACATAAACTTTTTCACGAGCTGGGAAACACCACTTCAATGAATTTGAATTTGATATATTTATGGTTTCTCTTATTCCAAGTGTTTCTTTATCACAGGATGTGTTAATTGATGCCCAATTCACCTTTTTAAGTCAATTGAATCAATGAATTCATAAAAAAAATCAGGAAGGAATAGAAATAGAGACAAGGGTTGACAAGCGTAATTGAATATTCGCCTCCCTACGTATTATGGACACTCCCCTGAAGGTTCTAAAGTTAAATTTTTGTTTGGGTAACGCGGATTTTGACTTTGGCACTCTCCGAAAGTATTAAAATCGTAACACGAAAATATCAACAAAAAAATTAAAGTAGATTTGCAAACATGAATTACTTTTGAAATCCTATTGGGTAATTGAATATTCCTCTCTCTACGTATTATGCACACTCACTTGAAGGTTTTAAAGTTTATATTTTTTATGTAACGTGGATTTCGACTGTGGTACACTCCGAAAGTATTGAAATCATAACACGAAAATATCAACAAACAAACAAGGAGGAGGAGGAGGAGGAGGAGGAGGAATATTAGGAGAAGTAGGAGGAGCAGGAGGAGGTTTATTAGAGGAGGAACATGAGGAGGTATATTAGGACTCCTAATCTCCCTCCAGTCCCTACTAAACCCCTTTGTTTCAGAAAAACGTTGGGGGAGAGTAAGCAATTCCGTAGACCCGGCAGCAGTGCATGGCTCTCATAATCGGAGATCTTAACGAAATCAATTTTGAGGGTGGGTAGAGAAGGAATACTAATCGTTTTAAAAAATCGTGACTTATGGGTGCCAAGCCATAGAAGAAACGCAGATCTTTTTTTAAGACCATTTGCGTTTCTCTAGCATTTCCCAGTGAGTCACAATTCAAACCTAAAGTAAGCCCATTTACATATGGGCCTCTCTACTGTCCGGAAACTTTTGATTCCGACTAAAACCTACCCTTCCCATTATTTTAAAATTCAAAAAAAAATTAGGATTGTTCCTGGCATCCGAGAGAACCTACAGAAAAATTTTCATTCAATCGAATAAAAATTTGACTACTTTTTCGCCTTGCGAAAACAGCGTTTTCCATAAGGTTCTCTCGGGTGTCCGGATACTTTTGGTGCATACTGTAAATTCATAAAAAAAATAGTAAATGTCAATCGAATTGATTCAAATTTGAAACTAATGTTTATTGATAGATAAAGTATGATTGCATGTATTAAAAATTAATAAATCGTTATAATTGGACCCCTCATTCCCAATTACAAATTTTCATTTACATTTTTTTAACGATCTAACCGGCCGATTTTTTCCAAGTGGTAATTAAAGAAAAAGAAATTATAAATAGTGTTCATGAAAAAAAATTCTTATTGAAATTTCAAATTTGTTCTAGGTAAAAATTTTAAATGACTACCCATGCTCTCCATAACAGCAGGGAGTTTTTCTTTCTTCAGATTGGTAAATTTTTTATAATTTGTAATGGCGCCATGCGGTTTCTTGAGGATGACGAGGTACTGATGATTATTTATTGCGATATTTTTAGTATCAAGTGTTATTTTAAGTAGTTTCGATGAGCTATTCGAAAACAGGGATCCCTGAGGGTATTTACTTTCTTCATTGAATAACGAGTGAATGAGTGAATTTTAAATATTTATTATCCGTGTATTTCATGTTACAACTAATACAGTTGCAATAATAACAGCTGTTTTACCGGATTTGTATAGCTGATTAATATATGTTTTCTCTATCTAAGACCACTCTACGACGTAAGACTACGAAGTTAAGACGGAAATCCCTATAACTCTCTCTAGGCGATGCTTGAGCTTGCCGCTAGGGCGCAGGTCCATAGAGTTGGAGAATGTTTTTAGATATTTTGATTATTTTCTTCTAAAGATCCAAGAAAAAGGACGAAATAGGGTATTTTTTAAAGTAACCCTGAAGTTCTTCAAATATTATGAAATGATTCACGGGTCATCGTGAAGGGCAATGAATAATAATGGTGTAATTTTCAAAAAATTGTACCTAATAGAACATTCGCAAATCCCGAGTGTGTGAAGCACGTATTCAGTAGGGAAACGGGGAAAATACCTAAAAACATTCTCCAACTCTATGGACCTGCGCCCAGCGGCAAGCTCAAGAATCGCCCAAGCTGTTCCTCTCAGGTTTATGGGACCGATTTCAGTCTTTAAATTCTTAGTCTCTGCTAAGACTATGACATAATGTGCAAACCACCAAACGTGGAACAGTTGGTTAGAGATGGATTCCTAATTTTCTTATATTATTTCATTTTAAAATAAGATATTACATCATTCATGTTTTCTTTCAGCAAAACAGCTTGTCTTTTTTGGGCCTTAAACGTTTGACAGATTTTAGGCTAATCTCAATAGTGAAAATGAGAATCGATCCGACGACTCCTATTCCCAGCAAATAGAACGCTCCTTGCAAGCTATCCAACGAAAAGGAAATGAGATCGTTGCTGGCTTTCTTCGGGTTCCACTTGCCCAGTTTTTTGGCGAACATCGTCGTGTGGTGGTCGATCAAGCCGGATTCGATCAAACGCTGGATGCCCTTGTCAAAGTGCGGTTTCAGCTGAGAGTTCTTCTGCAAACCGAAAGCCACCCAGGCCGGCATGATATTCTCCTTGATGAGGTGAACTCTTGGTCCGGCGGCCGTCGTCGGGTACATGGTGGCCGCCATGTAGAGAAGATTATTCAAATTGGACTGGACGGCCGAGGAGCCGGACCCGAGTGACACGAACATCCCCGTCAGGTTGTAGTTGGGAATCACGTCCTCTCCTATCTTCCTCTCCAGCTCCTTGGTCGAATTGAGGAGAATAGACTTGAGGAAACCGCCAAAAACCAGTTTCTTTAACGAGCTGTCGACCAATTGTTGGAGGGTGTCGATGCTCGGCGGCGTGAACGGAAACGTCATGTAGGAAATGAGTCCCGAACGGTAGCCGGTCGTCAGGATGAGAGCACCGAACAGCCACCAGATGATGAACATCCGGTTGGCGTTTGATGTGATGTTCTGCGGCTGGACCTGCATGTTGGACAAGTTTCCGATGACGTAGAGGCAGCAGAACTGGAAATCAGCAAAGACGTTATTTCTCGTCGTCGAAGGAGAACCTTGTGACGAGTAATTGGCCACCAGGTAGAGCATGATGACCACGACGACGGCGGAGGCGATGGTGGCCATCCAAGTGGGCCAGGTGAAGGAATAAAACAGGGCCGTCCATTTGGCGTAGGGCTGTGTAGCCGGAACGAGAAACGTTTCGTAGCCAATGTTGTAGACTTCGGTGTAGCTGATGAAGGGTGCCCGGATGCTGGAAATGTAGAGTCCTCCAACGGCGAGGTCGACTTCCTTCCGGGCCAGCATGCCCAGCAATCCGGTAAAAGAGAAATGGCCTTCGGAACCGAATATTTCGCCCCACATTTCGTTGGGCGACGTCTGGACAAAGTCGTAGGTGAAATGCAAATAATCGGCCAAGGATTCCATGACGGACGGCTCGATTCCTCGAATCCTTCCGTCGAAATCGATCACGACTGATGGCGGATAGGACAGCGTGGCAATCAGCAAATGTCTGCCCAGTAACTTGACCGATTGATTTTTACCCATTTCCGTGCTCACGTTGGAATGGCTTCTGATTGTCGTCAAACTCGTTCGATTGTTGACCGCCCAGGAATAAAGTTCCAGGTCTCTGCCTATTTTCTCCAGCAAAACGAACAGTTTCTCGTTCTGAATGGCAAACAGGAGACGGCAAGTTTCCTCGGCGGAAAATTTGGCGACAACGACCAATTTGTTGACGTAGAAATTGCTCTTGATTTGGCGGTAAATTGAAATTACCTTTTCAATTTGTCGACTGAAAATCACGACATTTTGACACAATGGCTCGGTGATGTTCCAGCTAAAGTTCTTCAGGGATGAAATTTCCAGGAGGATAACAGAATTTGATTGCTGATTAATTTCGATGAATTTGTTCACCAATACATCTTCTTCGACAGCCTCTTCTCCGATTGAAGGATCGAATTGGTGGACGACTATAGTTGCCGGACATTTGGAGTCGATCATCAGCAGTTCGGAAATGACTTGGATGGTTCTCTTGTCATCGCGAGAAACGGCCAGCGGGATCGGCAGGATCAGCAGCAAAACCGTGTGAATTGGAGACAACATTCTCGGTGCTGAACCAAGTGCCGATTGCGAACGAGTTGGCGTCGGGCACAAGATATAAATCCCTTTCCTTTTTGGCGTCGGCTTGCACAAACCACATTTTTCTCTATTTTTTGTTTATGACAGACAGCAATGACGGTCTAATGAGAAATCCCAACTACTAGTTAACATTGGCCAAGTTTGATCGGTTGAGTTAGTAGGTGGGCAACTTTGGCGCGGGTAATCTCGAGAGATGAGAAATGGGGGAATAGGAGCAACTGACAACTTCAAAAATTCAGACAGACAGGTTATCAAAACTTCCGATCAACAACTTTCAGCAAACGGAAATTCACTGAAATTAAGTCAACTGCTGCAAAGTGTGGCACCCGTCTGTCAGTGTCGCTTTTACAAAAAAAGGAAATCATTGTTGAAATCGGTGGCAATTTTCTCTGTTTCCTTGTTTGTCGTCATAGTAACGGAAAGTTAAAAAGACAATTTGAAATTGAATTTCTTTAGGAACGCCTCTAGACCAATCATCAGTTACAAAAGAAAGGGGGGATAACAATTACTGCGCTAACGTCGTTAACGACGAGTATTTATAGCCAACTATGTCATGGATTTTTTTAAGCAATACAATGATCGATCCGCGCGCGTTCCAAAGGCTAAATCTGTGATGAGATCTACGATTGGTAAGTTTGATCGGCCGAGTTCGTACATCGTGAGCAACTTTGGCGTGGGGTAACATCGAGAAATATGAAAGGGGGAATAAGGGCAACTGACAGTCAAATTGAGACAGTAAAGGTTATCAAAACTTCCAGGAAACGGGGATTCTTTATAAAGTCATCTGTAAAGTGTGGTATCTGTCTATCAGAGTGTCGCTTTCAAAAGGGAAATAAATTGAAACTGAAGCGACTACTGTGTTTATACCTTGTATCGCCATGGTAACGGAAATATTGAAAGGGATTTTCAATTGAATTTCTCTATAGAGCAATCGTCGCTGCAAAAGAAGGGGAATAGGGGAGAGGGGGGCCAGTTGGCAGGGTCACTTTTTGTGAATTTATTTGAATTTTTTTACCACAATTTTTTGCAAATTGAATGATTGAATCAGATTCAGATTTCAATTCTTTATGAATTGATCGTATTTGTTTACAATGTTCATTTACACGAAATTGTTAAATTGAGAAAAACTGCAAAAAAAAGTCTGCCTACGTGCCCCACCTAAGGGGTAAGTTGGCAAGTGACGATTCTCCATTGCTCCAAAATTTCTAGGTCGAATTTTGAAAACTTGAAACTCAGCATCTCGTGAGAAATCTGTATGCCAACATGCCCCTCAAAATTTCTGCCAACTTACCCCATAGGGTGCTTTTCGAACAAATAAATTGATAACTAAATAACTTTTTTAATGTAACTAAATGTCGGGTTTATTTTAAAAATAAGAGAAACATTAATTCTTGTTTGCTTGGGTTTTCTGACACTCTTAGAGTTTTATACTATGAGAAAAATGAAAAGTGCTGAGAGGCCGAAAAAAAACTTTTTGCCGTTTTTTTTCTTTTTGCTATAACTCCTGTTGGGGAAGTCGTATACTTTTGAAATTGTGTATGAGTAATCTGGGTGTTGTCTTACATATTTGGTGTAAAAGGCTTGATTTGTTTTGGTCTGTAAGGGGTCTAACTAGCAAAATGCCAACTTACCCCACCTGCCAACTAGCCCCCCTCTCCCCTAACAGTTATTGCGCTAACGTCGTTGAAGACGAGTATATTTATAGCTAACAACGCAATGAATTTTAATAAGCAATTCGCAGATCGATCCGCGTTCGAAAGGTAAAAAAATGATTGACGACTATAATTGAAAAATAAAAGTCCGATAGGAGTTTTAACAATGAGTCAACCACTCAATGAGGCCGGATTTGGGGGATTTGGTGGTTTTTGACATCAGTTTTCTTGCAAACCAGACCGTTAAAAAAAACCTATTTTTCAGAATGAAAGATTTTGCCCCCTCTACAGATATCTCGCCCCGTTTTTCGATCTGACCTTTATTATTAGAGATATAAACGTTAAAAAATGTAGAAAATTTTACGCCATTTTCTAAAGATTTTCGCCATAAAAAAACTTAATTTTGCCACGCCATCTAGCGGCCGATTTTAAATATGCAAGGAAAATTCTTCTCGGCTATGGAGCAGTTGGACATCCTGCGTTGCCAGGTCTGGAAATCTCATTTGTGTCCAAAAGGGCCAATCAGCGTACAGCCTCTTTAAAACGCTGTACGCTGATTGGCCCTTATTGGACACAAATGAGATTTCCAGACGATGTCCAACTGCTCCATTTAGAATTCTTTCAAAAATAATTTAATTTAACAATTATAAAGTTGTATAAAGTTGGTATTTATTTTGTTGATTTATATTTTCAGAAGAATTTTCCCTCGCATTTTTTAAATCAGCCGCTAGATAGCATGGAAAATGAAGTTTGTCATGGCGAAAATCTTAGAAATGGCGTAAAATTTTAAATTTCCAAGATTTTCAATCGTTTATACCTCTGCTAATAAAGCTCAGAGAGAAAAACGGGGCGAGAATCATCATATCTTTAGAGGGGCAAAATCTTTTAAATTAGTTTTTTTTAACGGTAAAAATTTTCAAGAAAACTGATGTCAAAAATTCGAAAAAACTGTACAATTTCTGGTGGGCCTCTTTCGGCCCCTTTAGTTTTTCTTAAATCGTTAAAAAACTACGACAGCTAGAAAATCGCGGATTTCAGCATTCGGTTTTCCGCAAAATTCCGAATAAATTGGTTTATTTGGGGATTGGCTGCGATGCCTCAGTCACCGTTTCCCAAAAAATGAAAACCCCAAAAACCCCCAAACCGCAGCCTCATTGAGTGGTAGACTCATTGTTAAATTAATCGCATTTCAAGAAAATTAGCAAAAAAGAAGAAAAGCAATTTTCTTCTCAGAAGTTGAACTCAGCAAAAGGATCGTCTAATTTATAATTATTAAATATAATTATTAATTTAGGGAATTTTAGATTCGGCGCATTTTCATTCGGTTTGACAACAGTTCTCCGGCGAAAGTCATCGCGGAGATGAGGACGCCAACCAGTAGCAAAAAGAATCCGCCCTGGAGATTGTCCAGGGAAAAGGAAATCAAATTGTTATTATTTGTCTTCGGATTCCATTTGTCCATGTTCTTGGCGAACTGCAGCCGGTGATAGTCGACCAGGCCGGTCTCAATCAAGCGCTGGATTTCCTTGTCAACGTACTTCTTCAACTGGGAATTCTTCTGCAGACCCAGGGCCACTCCGCTCGGCATGATCGAGTCCCTCATCAAGTGAACTTTGGGTCCGGCCGCCGTCGTCGGGTACATGGTGGCCGCCATGTAGAGAATGTTCTCGACGTTGGACTCGGCGGCCCACAGGCCGGAGTCCACCTGCACGAACATGGCCGTGAAATTGTAGCTGGCGATGATCTCCTTTCCCAGGATTCTCTCCGTCTCCGAGGTGGCGTTCAGCAGGTTCTCCTTCATGAAATCGCCGAAACTCGTTTTCTTCAGCGGACTGTCCACCAGCTGCTGGAACGTGTCGATCGGCGGCGGCGTGAAGGGAAAGGTCATGTGAGATATCAGTCCCGAACGGTAGCCGGTCGTCAGGATGAGCGTCCCGAACAGCCACCAGATGAGGAAAATTCGATTGGCGTTGGAGTTTATGGTCTGCGGCTGCACCTGGACGTTCATCAAATTGCCAATGACGTAAAGGCAACAGAATGGCAAACTGGCAAAAACGTAATTTTCACGCGACGACGAAATCGACTGCTGCCAGCTGGCCACGAAGCGCAGCATGACGGTTATCGTGGCGGTGGAGACGATAGTGGCCGTCCAGGTGGCCACAGTGAACGGGTAGAAGAGAGCCGTCCATTTGGGGTAGGGCTGTGGAGCCGGGACGAGAAACGATTCGTAACTGAACTTGTAGATGGCCGAGTAATCGATGAACTCTTTTCTTTTGAGGAGGAGATAGAAATTGCCGACGGCCATGTCGGCCTCTTTCCGTCCCAGAATGCCCAGAAGTCCGGTTAAAATCAAAGTGCCGTTGTCCAGGGTGACGACGTCGCCCCACATCTCGTTGGGCAGGGCCTGCACGTAGTCGTAGGTGAAACCCAAATGCTGCGACATGAGCTGGACGAGGGCCGGCTCCACTCCGGTGATGGCCGAAGTTTGGTCGTCGATGATAGAAGCCGGACGGCTATCGATGGCGGCAACTTTCAACTTCCGACCTTTCAATTTCCCTTTGAAGTTGAGCAGCAGATCCTTCCGGTTAACAGTCTGACGAGGTTTCAACACGATCGAATGGACGACATCGTTGACCGTCCAAAAACGGATCTCGACCATCCGCCCGGGTCTCTCCAAAACGGCGAATAAATTTTCATTCTTGGCGTCGACTATGACAGCTTCCATCTCCCGAGTTGTTCCCTGTGTAAGGACGACCAGCGCAGTGTGAACGTAATAAAGATCTTTGACTTGGCGATAAAGCGATTGCAATTTCCTGGGTTGGTCGGAAACGATGACGACGTTAGAGCACACCAGTTCACTTTTCGGCCTAATGTCGAGACTGCCACTGGACGAGGTCTCCAATAGCGTCAGAGGATAGGGGTAGTCTTTGACGAGCATTTCGACCAGGAAATCGTTGGCATCGGCGTCATCCGGTTGGGCGGAGGAGTCGAAAACGACGACAATCGCCGGACATTTGGGTTCTTTGAGGGCCGAAATGACTTCCATCACTTTTCGGCGCTCGTCCAGTCGCCAAGACCCGGCGACACGGCCAAGCTGCAACAGCGAAAAGAAGACCAGAACCAGCAGGAGCGCTTTCAAATTCGACATGTTGACTCGGTTCCAATCGGCGGTTGAATGTTTGCAGCCGTTGAGGATATGTTGGTGAAAGACCCATTTATATACTGTAGTTGGCAGCACGTAGACGGGAATACGTTAAAATGTTTCGTATACTGTTTCAACTGACTTGATTGGTTTATTCCAGGTGAGTCTATTTATCGAATATTTAGAGGGGCAACGAAACCGGATTTGTGTACGTTCCATCTGTGTGAAAGCTGAAATGTTTTTATCAGATAACAAAGGGACCAACATTGTCCATTTTCTGTTGTATAGAACTGCGCTACATCTCAATTTGAATACGGTATAAATGAGCAATGAAATCAATGGATAGATTGTCTTTATTCCGCTGGATGTATAATAGCCTATAGTCTGTATTGCGCGTTATAGCCTACTACGTACGTATATGCGCATTACACTATAATACTATGGAGATTAGTTTTTAAATATCAATTGGTTCTCCAGGAACTTGACGCATGCAAATGAGCTGCTCTCCCATTCTTTTCTTATATCGCAAATGCCAATTATATACTGTGTACGTGTACGTGCGGATAGTCTGGATTTCGAAACTTGTCGAATTGTTGAACTGGAAAGCCGTCCTTGTATACATTTAAGGACAAAATAACGAGATATCTGTAAATTCCCATTTTTGGCTGCGAAATTAATTTATCCGTCGAAATCGATCGCCCTTATAAACTTCCATTTGAGTAGGAGAAACGGGATATGAAATGGTGCGTGCTGGACACAGTAAACTATGTATAATATTCCCCGCTGGTCGACTATATACTAAATATAGAAAGCGGAAGAGATTCCTGGATTATTCAATCATATAGCCATCCAGCGAACGACAGCAATCTGCTATATAAATATAGTCTCGATTTCCTGCTTTTCACTTTTATTGTTGGCAATTGCTGCGCATACAGCGTGTGTATATGTATACATACGCAGACTTGTATAACGTCCACCTCTTGGCGGAGTGAAATGGCCGGATGTGTGGGTAAAGCAACAATTGTTCGCCTCCGCTTCGACCGCTATAAACGGGAGAAAACCCACAATTATGTATAGTTTTCACGCACTGAAATATAAAAGTGCATAGGCTCTCGCAATTGTATAGCAGTTCGCTTAATAATTTACTTGTTTTCCATTTGACGTTGTGCGCGCCAATTATATAGTCCAAGATCCTATACAAATTCCGTCCCTATATCCGCACAATTTTGCGAAAAAATGATTATACATTTGATGAATGAAAAATGCTAAAGTGCAAATAATTCAGTGGCGGGTTTATGCGTCATATACTATCATCAACACGGAAGCCCAGAGCGCTAAACAGAGTGTCCGTTTTGTTATATTTACATTTTGTCATTATGGTTTATTTTTTGTTGCGCTAGACGGATGATTCATCTGTCATCTGTGTGAGTCAGCTGCGTGTACACAGTAGCTATATAATCTGGCAGACATAATGTGGTTGATAATTAATTAGGCCTATATTTTTGGTTATGGTCCGCTGGCGCAATTATTCTTATTGTGTGTCGAGAGAAAGTACCTTTTTTTTTAATGATTCACTTTCCCTGTTGAAGAAGTTATTTTTACAAAAAAAAAACATTAAACCCTATTTTAGAGCTTTTATACCTTCTTCCTGGCTATCCCTATAATAATTGTATATAGCTTTTGTATAGCCTGTATTTTATTATTTCCACCATTTTCAAAACTTTCACTTTGGATGAGAAAGAATCGGTGAAAAGGCAACGGAGTAATTCGCTCTTACAACTGAATTTGTTAAGAATTCTACTAGTTCCAAATCACTTTTCTTTTTCTCTGACATTCCCTACGATAGGTCCCTATACAGCAGATCGATACGTTTGACTTGTGTTTTATGTATTGTCCAGCGTATATGCTCTCCCAATTACAATGAAATGCGTCAACCGTGACCGAAATTTAACGAGAAGTCATGAAAGATTCACGAAGAAGATCCCTCCTACCAAATTATTACTATTGTATTGGAATTGAGTATAAAATGACTCAGCATTCTCTATAGGTACTACGCAGTTCTCTGTCTTATATTCGGCCATCGATCGTGTTGCGTTCGTCGTTTTGTTTCGCTGCACGGAATAACCAACAACTATTGAACGAAACGGAAAACAAAAAAATGTGTCCTTGTTTATTCCGCATTCTGCATATGACCTTATTTACCGACTTGTGTACGCAGTTGATAAATAATTCAAGATAAGTTCTTATTCCGCCTTTTTTACTCAATTGCCATTTCTTCTTCACGCATGTCCAGCAAACAAAAGCCTGACATTTATTCCATCAAACATATGCGCAGCGCTCAGAAAGCTATAAAACGGACGTGTTAGTCCTCTCGGTGTACCATTAATTAACACGGACCTGTTTCCTGAATTTTTGTTATTATTCGCCATGATTTTAATTCGCTGGTTATTCATTTATTTGGCCGTCAACCCGTCGACGATGGCCCAGCAACTCGTTGAGGTGATACTCGACATTTCCGAAAATTCCACTTGTCCAGGAATAATTGTAGCCCTTCCTGGCCAAGAACGGACAGAGAAGGAAGAATTTGTGCTGGACGAGTTGCTGAAAAACAGGTTGAATCGACCCGTCACTCTGTTACCTCATCGCGAAAATTGCTGGCCAGAATTGAGAGAAATCGTCTGTAGCGACGCTGTTGTTGTTCTCCTCCGAAACCGGACGGCCGAGCTCCCGTCAATCTACCGCCAACTGCGCAACTGTTTTCACCTCAACAAATTGATCGTGGCCATCAGCAATTCCACCCGCCAATCCGGCGACAATTTCTTACAAGAGCTGAGGAACGAGCGAATCTTTTTATTAATCGAGTCCAGCAACTTGACACAAATTCTGAGATGGTCCGTCAGCCGAGAGAGGGTCGTCATTCAACAGCATCCAGAAATCGACCAAAGTTATCCGGTTGATTCGTTTAAATTATCCGGGCGGCATCTCAAAGTGGCGACGCTTCACCATCCGCCGGCCGTCGTGATCCGCCCGTCCAACATCAGTTCAGAGGTCGCCTTATCGGTGGACGGGATCGAGCCGTCCGTCATGAAACTGATAGCCGACGCATTGAATTTCACATTCGACTACGTCGTAGCGCCGGCCAACGAAATGTGGGGCGAAATAGTGGTGACGGACCAACAGCCAAAGGCCAGCGGGAATCAAACGGTCCGTTTCACCGGAATCAGAGGCATGTTGGCGCGACAAGAGGTCGATTTGGCCTTTGGCGATTTGTACGTCATACGAAATTGGCTGCCTCACATGAGCTACAGTCAAATTTACAAGATGGACTACGACTGTTTCGTCGTGCCGGGCCCCAAGCCGCTGGCCAGCTGGATGGCCGTCGTTCTGCCGTTCTCCGTCAAAACCTGGCTAGCCACTTTGGCTTCGCTGGCCCTCGTCACTGCCGGACTGGCGGCCATGTTCGTTCAGCCCAATCGATCGGCCAGCCTCGGCTCCTCGTTCCTCTTCGCCCTGGGCCAGCTGCTTTGGATCCAGCAGCCTCGATTCCCGGACGGAAAGGCCTCGTCGGCCAGCCTCTTTCTCATCTGGTCGTGGCTTTTCGCCGCCACCATCCTTTCGACCGTCTACCGCTCGGGCCTGATTTCATTCCTGACCCATCCGTTCGCCCAGCAGCCCGTCAACACCATCCAGCAGCTGGTGGAGAGTCCGCTCAACAAAATGATGTTCTCCGATTTCTACAAAACGGTCCTGATCAATTCGACGGACCCGTTCCGTCGCCAGCTGGGCCACCAGCTGCGGACGACCGACAACATGAGTCAAATGCTGGACTTGCTGCAGACCGGCCACTGGGCCGTCGACTCGTCGCTGGACAGTTTGAATTATTTGATGAACAATCAGGAGCAGACGACGCTGGACTTGCACGTCATGCAGGAAAGACTTTTCCCCACACGTTCGTCGTTCGGCCTCCAAAAGGATTCGCCGTTAAAGCCCAGAGTCGATTCGGTGCTCCAGCGGCTCATCGAAGCCGGGCTGGTCGACTACCACCGCTCCTATTCGAATCAACCGTCGGCCGGCAGACGCTCCGTGCTGATGGATGGGAAAAATAACAAAACGGCCTTGGCCAGTTTCTCGCTGACGAATCTGCAAGGGCCATTCTACCTGCTGGGCATCGGCATCTTCGTCTCGACGCTGGCCTTCGCTTCCGAGTTCGTCGTTTCCTTATTATTATTTTCCGGAAGAAAGAAATGAATAAACGAATTAAAAATGGCTTATAATGGTTTATTCATATGATTTAATTCTCTTAATTCTTTTATCTATAAACGGGCGAAATTTTAAAATGCTTATCGTCGCACACGAGCAGTCAACGCGCATTTATTATGGCCGCCAAGGTTGGAATCTATTGTGTGCAGATTGTGTGTTGTGTTGTTTGGCTGTGAGATTTAAACAACGACATTTGTTTATTTTAAAAGATAACACGGATAAGGCAGATGGTTCAGCAATGTCGAAAGTTCAATTGTCCTTTTTATTTTGATTATTTTTAAAAGAAAGAAAAAAAACCCAAAGTAAACGTCTCGGATAACATTGTGTGAAAAATAACTGATTTCCCTCTCCTTTCTAGTTATTTAAAAATAAATACAACTATTACCATAACACATTCCGGCTATTTGCCGTCAGTATGGGCCAAGGACGTTTGCTATAGACACAATAGAAAACGAAATACGAATTTTTTTATTATTTTTCCGAACACAAAAAGAACCTGACCTGTCCTAATCGTTGGGAGATTTCTTCTATTATTTCTTTAGTTATTTAATATCCTCATCCCACTCACCTACACACATGAGAGACCAGCCCCCCTGAGCACCCCCCTTTGCAAAGTAGTATATCTCGTCCCCTTCACTGATGTTGTGGGACCTGTGGGGACCATAGAGTGGACCACCTTGAGGTCGCCTTATATGCCAAGGCGGATCTGTTGTAGGGCTCGGCATTTTTTGTAAAATTCGAAATGGGGAAGTCCATTTTATTTGCAAAGACAAGGTTACGTATGTGCGTGCATACCGAAATGATCGGTTGACCCTGCGCTGCTGTGTGACCAACAGTCCAACCTTGAGCTCTACATCCGTTTCCATTGAGGCCGCTGACCAGTTTCAGATGACCGAGAAACGGTTAACTGGAAACCCTTTTTTTATTTTAAATTTCAAATCGCCAATTTTCTCTTGGCGGTTTTTTTTAGAAATGCGATTTGAAAAAAGCGGGAAATTTGAATTGGTTAAAAAAAAATTGGAAATGATGAGAAAATTGTCAAATTATACCATCAGGCGATATATCATCTCACCAGATGCAAATCATATGCGAAAAAAGTTTGGACGATTTCACTCTCAGCGGTTCGACTGGAAACATTTTGAAACCGAAAATTTCAGCCGTGTGCTGCGCTGGTTATTGTTCCTGATGCTTTCGACTGTAGTACACTGCTGCGCGTGTTCCACATATGTGTGTGTGTGTAAGAGCAGCAAGGGCGGCCTTGATCGACATAATACCCACCCACCTTCCCCGGCTGGCTAAGGAAAAAATGAAATAAAATAAAATAACAAAACTGGAAACCGCTAATCACGTTCACGTTGTGAACTGCGAAAAACCGCTAGCGCGTGAGCGTTGCACGCGTAAACCTGATTTCACTCTCTCGACGCAAGTAGGGAAGTTTGCGTTCTTTCCTTTTTCCACATTTGTGTTTGTATTTCATATCGATGGCTGGCTGGCTGCAATGCAGCCCTATTAACTTTGTTAGTTGTTGTTGTTGTTGTTGGTTGTGTTAATTATTAGTTTTGAGCGCTTATATACTCTCTACTGGACATGACCGATATGCTGGCCGACTGCGTGTCATCACGTCCCCAAGGAAAGTGAAACTCGGCCGATGATGGAAATGGCACACAATAATGACCGGTGTGTGTCCTATTACGCTATAATAATGGGCAGCCTGGATAAATGATGACGCAAAAAAATATAATTCGTAGACGTTGAAAAATATGGAGAAATAAATACAAAAGAGGAATTAATGATCACCTTGAATTATAAGCTGTCATAGTTATATGTATACATAATACCCCACGATCTCATTTGGGAATGGCAGTGCCAGGAACAGGTCTCCCAACTGGGTAATACGGCGGCATTCATTTTTAATCTGATAGATAATATACACAACAGTCCTACCTACCTTAGTCTGTATACAGGTATGATTTTGCACGTATGTACACAGACTATACAGAGTCAAAAAAAAGAAATACAAAAAATCGTGGATGAGAAAGTGACCGACCTCGCCCTCAATTCCCTCGCCGTCATTCAGTCCGAAGTGCTTACTGCTTATAGTCAAACAGAGCTAAAATAATAAATAATATCCTTCGCTGATTGTTACGTGTGTTAGGCTACATCCTGCTGTGTGACGTTTTTCCCTCTATCCCCCGAAAAAGGACAAGACAGAAATAAAAATAAATGAGGTTGTTGTGTCAGAAAATAACAACTCTATTGAGAATTAGTCAGCGCTTTTGATAGTAAGAATTAAATGCTGATTGGGGTTAGAAGAAAACAGATTTAATGTATAATAATAAATATATAGGAAAAGCAATGCAAGTCAATTGCGCAACCAACTTGGCGATGTGAGAATTATCATACCTGCAGGGAAAAGTTATTAGAAAGAGATGCGCGTTCTGGTTTAGTATAACCAACGTCGAAATCATTCGGTTTCCCAATTTTAAATTTTTTTTTTTTTTTTTTTTAACGTGTGGCATGAAAAAGATACGGGCAACAAGCGACAGTGTATATGTATATGCAGCAATAATAATAATCCGAGAGAGTGAAAGTTTCCCTTTTTTTTCTTTATTTTTATTTTTCTGGGCTTTTTATATTCTACATTCGTCGTCGTGTCCGACGTCGTCGCGTATCGGTCTTACTGGTTTATTCATTTCTCTCGTTCTCTCTCTCTCCGTGGCCGCCGCCCGTTCCGCTTTTCTGCATTCTTCATCATCAATTTGCTTAGTTTCTTTGTTTCTCCTCTCCGATTTCTGTTCATAAAACAATCAAGGCGGACGCCTTGAAATATTACCTCGTTTTTCGATTTAGAAGATTTTATTATTTTAAATTTCCCGCCAATTTCCGTATATACCCTCTTAGGATTCCCACGAGTATTACGTTAACTTTAATATCGATCTATAATTTTTTTAAATCCCCAAAATAAAATAAAGATTTAAAAATTTCAAGCTTTTAGTTGAGCTCTACACCCGGAATACCTGCTCACCTGTGCGCACAAGCGCAGGTAAAATAAAAAATAGACTCGACCAGACAACCGAATTTTGATTTGGGCTTGTCGCCGAGTCTGCTTTGTCGTATAATACGCACGTCTATAAGAAAAGAAGGAGAATGAGAGAAAAGTCTGATGATGGAACGAAGAAAAGGAGAGTCGAATAAGAGAGAGAGAGAGAACTGGGTTCCCCGTGTCGAGTGGCGCTCGGCATTTCATCGCCATTCAGTTGGAGAATTTCAGTCGAGTCGGTCGGTCGGTGTAGTTATAGCACACGCCCAGTCTCTCTCCCGCGACTCTCTCTTTCCCTCTACGTGCGACTACCACCTTGCCCAGCATTGAGTCACCCGTCGTCATTTCTTGTGTTATCAGCTGGCCAACAGCACCTCGTGTGTTAAAATTCACTATACACCGTGTATGCTTGTATAGTTTTAATTGCATTACCGTCGAGTTGCCAAAGAGTTTGCCAACAACCAACGGTCGACTGATTTTCTCGTCCATCTGACACACAGCAGACGGCAACAACAACTGTACAGCAGTGTCAAAAGGGTTAGTTACGTTCACGTTGACAGCACCCAATCCAATTTTTCGAACTCGTACAAGTGCTGGCCATTATTATCGTTTATAATCTAATCTCTTTATATTTTCTCTCCCGAACGAGTTGCTATTGTTGTAAGTTTCTTTGGAAAATATTTTTGGTTTGGCCCATTTGCCAACAGCTGAGCTATTGCCGAGATTGGCTCATCTTTTATCTTTTGGTTATTTCTCATTTGATTCGGTTGGATGAGATTTACAATCTAACGTGAGAAGAAGTTGGTTAATAGATTACGGAGTTGCCAACACGAAAGAAACAAATGTTGATGAATAAATCAGCAAACAATCGAAAATCATAAAAACCGGCTTTCACTTGACGGTGCTCTCGCTGGACCCTCATCTATCGATTGCGTTGTTTTTCCATCAAAAAATGTGTCCAGCTCTCCCGTTTCCAGATTTTTCGACATTTTGTGCTTGTGCTAACACTGAATATTTCTCATGTCATTTTCTATTTGCTATTAATGAATTTAAGAAAAAAATAACTAACTTTCGTTCTTTCACGTGATTCTGTTGACAGGGCGAATCGACCAACAACATTTCGGAATAATAATCTATCTCAAACGTCATCAGCAGCGCAGTTTCATTTCAACTTTGGCGCTGTGTACGTCCGTGTTTGTTTGGTTGTTTGTCTCATTATCGGATAGCGATACGAGACGAGAAGTGGTTGACCCCGCAAGTTCGCAATGCGACCTCGTAGTGGATTCGTCTGCCAGCAGCCGTAGCCGTTATTACTGAGAACCCGTTCGATCAAATTTATCATCCGCGGAATAATCATCGTTTTACAACACAAGTGCGCGCGCCAAATTTGAAATCGAATCGAATCGAACGGACGTCATGGAACACTCGGCTCTTCAACCGTCTGCCCATTTGGCGTTGGTCGAATTGGCCGCCGGCGCTGCGGGATCTTCATCGTCATCGTTCGCCGACAGGCCATCCAAAGTCAAACTCGATGGTAATAACAAGCAACTTTTTTTTTTATGTTCGCGTTCACATATTTCACGTTCTTGCGTCATGTGGGCAAAAAAGTTATGTGCTGCGCCCTCTGGTGGTTTTTTGTTTCTATTTTCGGGACTGCAGCGCGTGACGTCAATCGAAATCGACCTTCAACGCTGAGTTGCAAGTTGCATCAAACTGTTTTCCCTCACCCACCAACCCCAAAAAATTTGAATTTTTCGATTTCTTCTTCTCAGCGGGAATTTCAAATGTTTTAAAAAAAGCGAAATTATTCATTTGTTTTTTTAAGACTTTGCCTATCTGGGCCGGACTAGATACACATATGATCTAGTTACACGACCGATTTAACGGTCAAAGACACTTTAAAAAAATAAAAACGCTGACGTTATCAATACAACATGTCCGACCTAGCGGATGTATTTTATAGACTCACGCGACGCGTGTTGTTCTCATGGCCTTTTTTTTTTTGTATTTTGTATTTCATTTTATTTTTATTTTATTTTCTTCGGGATTTTCCAGACGCTGCCGCTATTCATCTGGGCGTGAACGGCAGCGGCGGCGACGACCCTTTCTTCACCAGCACCGCCTCAAGGTTAGACCTGGAGCCAACAACAGCCGGGCCTCACGAACTCAGTCCAGGTAAATATCTCTTTTTCTTATTCTTCTTCTTTCTTCTGACTATTTCTTCACACATCTCTATGGAGGCCCTCCGTGTCTTTGTAGAAGGTGCGCTTCTTCTTTTGATTATTTTTCATCCGGACGGATGGATATGACCGCAACACGGCACTCTCTCCCTTTCGTCCGACCTTGAACACGGAGAGGGCCGCCGAGAGAGTTTGTTTCTAGTTTCCAGGGGGTTGAGTCCGGGTCTTATGTGCGCGCCAGGTTTAAAAAAGCAGATGGGAAAAACAGAAATTTCAGAAAGGCGAATGGTAGTGGAATGGCGGAACGAAAGAAGAAGAAGAAGAAAAGGGAACTACAAACATGGATGGCCTCCCTTATATGCGTTTAAGTGGATATTCGAATAGAGGAGAGAGAATACAAGAGTGGTGCACGACTGGACTGTATAGAAATACGTTCAAACAATTCAAAAGTAGCAAAAGAAAGAGAGAGAGATAGGTGCTGACCTACTTTAGGTTATATACTCTCTGAAAGTGATTTTACCTTTTTGGTTGTTAGTTGGTTAAACTCTGTCGATTTCAATCCTGGGGGGATGTCCGCGGAGAAGAAACAAATGGGGCCGATTGGTTTAATTTGTGCTAAATCAGCTGACACTTCTTCCGTTTCAATTTGGTGAAACAAGTGGAAAACGCACGGGGTCCCGCGTGATCAAGTGTCCTATTATTCCCGTTATATATTTAGTACGTGTCGACTTTCTCCTTATCAATTCTTGGGTTGGAAAAAATAAAAAATAAATAACAAAATGAATGGAAAAGGCTTTGTCGCTTAAAATGTTCAAAGTGGAACGACTGAAAATATTTTAAAAAAATAACATTTTTATTATTTTTCAAAAAAATTTGATGGTGACGCAGTTGAATTGGCCGGAGTCATCGTAGCGGCGGCGCTCATCACGGCGGCTCTCATCGGCTTCGGCATCTGGATGCACTTCCGGCGGAAGAAATCCAAGAGCCAAGAACTCAACTCGGCCACAGGCGGACGGATGAACGGCGGACCCAATCACCACCCAGTGGCTCCTCAAGTGTCGGTCATCAGCATGGAAACGGACGTCCGACCTGCCGGTGAGTTTGCCAGCCCAAAATCCTCCAACTCCTCCAACTCCTCCACCATGCTGGCCAGCAACTTGTTCCGTTCCCGTATCATCGGTTAGTTCATTTAGTTTATCGATTTGGTTTCGTCGGAGGCCGTTCGTCCGTGCTCGGGACTACCACGGAAGTGTGAGATGATTTCAAAAGTCTCAGCTGTTATTCACCAAGGTCAGAAGGAAACATAAACAAGACGATATAGCTGCAAGGTCAAAAATCAAATAAGAAAAAGAACTGGACATCTATCCGTTTTTTTTTTTCTGGCCTTTGTTAAAGAATAACAAGAGCTGCTGGCCTTGGGACAACGGCCGCTTTGGTCCATCCAGTTCAACAACAACAGCTCAGGTAAAAGAGAAAAAAAAGGTGCCCGACAGGCTGCAGCTGCTGGCCAGGAGTTCAGCCAAAGTGAAAGGGGAATTGATTTCAAATACGGAACAGGGTCCAAGGACGAAAAACGTTGACCCCGCACACAAATTATATTACCTGAGCCTCTGGTACACATCGATATAATAGCGGTTAAACTTAAAACCAAAAAATAAAATAAGAAATTTGACATTGAAAGTCTACTCGCAAGAGAATCAAATTAATTCTGGGGTCACCTCGGTACTGAAACCGGTTGCACCGGTTCCGCCAATTTATTAATTCTGTAACATTTCGTGATGTAAATCTTTTTTTGAATTTTTTTTACAGTTATAAAACGAAAATGTGTTCAACCTTGTTGCAGGCTAAACCATGATATAATTTCAAATGTAATTATAATGTGTAAATTTGGGTTTTTTTTATTCTTTAGCCGTTCGACAAAATAGTTACGGCAGCACGGGATACATCGGGTCCCTGGGCCCTTACCGCTCGGACGGCGTTGGCCAGTCAGAAGAAGATGAAATGGGATCGTTCACCGATTACGGATCGATCGTCGGCTCGTTCCCGCCGTCGCCGGCTGGATCCTTCCGCTCGGCCATCGACGCTCCGGGATTTTCCAGGTGAATTTTTAAAAAATCTCAAATGTCAAAATTTGAAAATGGTTAATTAATTTTTGAATTAATTTGATGACAGATCTAGAGCGGGGACGGGGACGTCGTTTGCCACCGTCATGTCGTTCGGTTCGTACCGCTCGAGGGCCAGCAACACGGCGTCGTTCCACACTTGCGTCGAAGAGGAATTCTCGTGAAATCGTCGTGAATTGAATTTTCCCGCGCGGAAATAGTGGCGGGAAAAATTCGAAAATTCGAATAGAGGAGTTCACATCGAAGTCTAGTGGAAGGAATGATTCTGCTATACGGAGATTCAATCAGTGTGTCGTCGCGCGTGCCTAATAATTTATAACTAGTGTCCTTCAAATATTGAATTCATTATTATTATTATGAAACTATGGGGGGGTTTAATATTTCTATCATCGAAAAATAAGTCTTCCAAAAACTCAGTGGCTCTTTCATGATATTTCGTGGGTTAATTCTCCTCCATTCCGACTCGACCGCTGTCGTGTGCCAAAAGTTACATAAGACAATCATCAAAATCATCGACTGTTTTCTTCTCTTTGCTATAACCGAATTCCCTGCGATTCGAATTTAAAGATATTATTCATTTTTTAGTGGCTTGAAAGTGACGTGCAGTTAAAGCAAACTGGTGTAATGTGAATCGGTACAAGGGAATCGGGTGAAGTAGAACACAAGAAAAGAAAAAAAACAAAAACAAAAGCCAAACGGACCCGCGACTAATTTTCATTTGGCCGCTGGTGGTGACCGCAGAACGGCCGTGACTGGTTTGATCTAAAAATAAGACTCGGGGCGAGAGTGTGTGTGTTCGTGTTACACACACACACACACACGCAAACTAAATAAGTAACTGGGAAAGTTTCGTGTATTTTCTTGTTCAAACCGAATGCTGGACACTTTTTCTTTCTCTCTCTCTCTGGTTGGTCCGTTTTTCTTTTGTTTTTCGCTCCTTATTTTAAATGTGATGAAATGATTGTCCTTATTCTCCCACATTAATGAGATCGTTCCTCTCTATTGTTTTTTTTTTTAAACCTTATTATATATCTTTCTCCCAACACCACACCATCGACTGTTAACTATTTTGCTCGGGTTCGTCCTTCACGTATGACCAATTTTTCTTTTTTTTTTTTGCTCAAAGTTTTGTTTCTTTCATTGGTGTTTATTTTTATCCATCATCATCATCATTTTTTTTTCGCCTTGAATTATATTCCTATATACTGTCATTCCCCCTCTCCTCCCCCCCATCATTCCGGTACGGATGAAAAATAATGGACGATGCCATCGTGTATGTAAAAGTCCCCCACCCATTTTTGAGTGTGTTTCGATATCGCCGCTGGCTAGTTCCCGCAGAGCACAATACAAATATAAAGCAAATGAAAATAAATATCTTTACCGATTAATTATGTACTGATGATTAATTAGAAATTGACGATACAGAGACGCACACGAATTTAAAAGTTTAATGTGTAAGGGGAAATCACGTGTAAATTGATTGATTTTGGGGTATTTATACTTTGGGTTTGAAATTAAAACATTGAAATTAATTATTGTTCAGAATTGAATCAAAAGGTTTAAACGGCCGAAACCAAAGACGGTTTGCTGGAAGACCTGCTCATTCTCTGCGGATCGACTCCGTACTGATCCATTGACATGTGGCTGGAACGGTGGTCATCCGCATATCCAGCATCCGAGTTGTACACTAATATACATAGAAATTAATTTAATTAATTTAACCATTCTAAAAATAAAAATAAATGCGTCTAAAAATAAACACTCACTTCGAGGGAAATTAGGTGGCGGCACAGTTGGCAAAGCTGGCGGAAGACCGATTTGGTTGGCCGGATGCAACTGGGGGTCAAAGCTGCTCTGACCGTTGGATTGACCTTTATGTTTTTGTCAATTAAAAATTTTAGAATTTCATCATGTTGTCGTTAATTTTGTATTACAACTCTGCTGGCGTTATCAGAGCTAGTAGAGTGTGGAAAATGAAATCAAATAAACTGATGACGCCATCCATTTGATAAAAAACAAAAAATAAGCCAATCTGGTTGGAGTTTTCAACTTAGCTGATATCGTATCAGCCTTTTTTCCAGACAAACAACAACAACAACCGCCCGCAGCTTTCACGACCGGTTGTACCATACAGTTTTCGGCTGGAAAAATAATTTTAAAATAATATCACAGCGCGGGTCAACAAATCTGTACTGCGACATTTCCACGAACTGTTTTTTATTTACATTTGGCGACTCGTATTTTTCCCCTGGCTCTTGTTTAGACTTCCATGAAGGATGTGAAAGTTGGCCGGAGATGTTTCAAGAGCTTTGGCGAACCGTATATACACACACAGGCATCGTTAAATAGATAGCTGGGGAAAGAAACAATCTGAGATAAAGCTGCGCTGTATGGATGAGACTATGCGCATAGATCGTCGTCCGTCTAGCCGGGCGTGTGTATAATTTTCGTTGCCAAAATAGGGAAGGAAATATCACAGTGGTATATAGCCTCAAGATATTTTTACCTGGTTTTTTTCCTGATAATTATTTAAACAAGATGCGTCTGATAGCTTTCACTTTTGACCGGCGGTTAAAATTTTGCCCATTTTTCTATTTGGTGGGAAATGGAAAAAGTAAATTTCATACCGTCGAAACGAGGATCGGTGTAGATGATATTGTTGGAATCCCGCCACTCTTCGTTGACTCTCAGGCCGGCTCGCAGGGTGCTGGCCAGACTGGACTGGGCAGACGACGGCTGATGGACCCCATCGGCCCTCTGCTGTAAAATTGAAGCGACAAAAACGTTCAAATAACGAATGAATTTGACAATTTGAATATGAATTCACCTCGGCGAAGACGGACAGGTAGGAATTGGTGGGCGACGATTTGGTGGACGGGCCTACCGGCGGACGGAGGGTCACGTCGGTGTAGTACAAATTGGTTTCGGACTGCGACAGAGGCTTGTTGTTCGGGCCGTGGATGTACGAGAAGCCTTTGCTAGTCACTTGGCTGCTGACCGGCCGGCTGGACACCGGATTGGGCTTGTACGGCCGCTCGTAAACTCTCGGCTTTGGGGCCCCATCCGACCTGCGAAAAATACCCGCGAAAATAGTTTGAATTTAAAATTAATTCAAATGTTAATTTGGTTTTCTTTATTTTTACTCGTCGTAATTGTCTTCCAGTCCGGCCCGCTCGATCGACATGTTGCTGCTGTTCAATCTCAAAATGGTGGCCAGTTGTAAGTCCATCGAAGGTGCCCGTTTGATCATCTCATCCGTGCCTCTTAAAATTTAAATAATCGCAAATGAAAATCTTCACCTGGAATGAAATTTAAAAATTTACAATTTTTTACCTTTCGGAATAAGTTTCGCTGCGCTGGCCAGTCGTCATTCTATCAATGTCATCTCGACCGAAGTAGATGCGCTCCGAGCCTTGAATGGAGCCCGGCGCCGGATTGGCTTTTTTCTGCCGGACTTCCACTTGCGGCTGTTGTTGCGGGCGGACTTTGTCGGAGGAAGAAGACGACGAGTCGCTTTTCCGTCTGACGGCCGGCGGATCCCCTCCGTCTCGTTTCATGTCCGACGATGTCCACGACTGGACGGGTGGTGGCGGCGATTGGTACCTGGTGACCGGCGTGTCTTCCGCCCGTCTGGTCGCCGTGTCGTTGGACGAGAACAGATTGCGCATCTTGCGCTGGGCCTGTCGCTTTCTGCGCTTGGCTTCGACTGGGCAGCAACAGCGGATGAGGACGATGATGAGGATGATGACAACCAGGGCGATGAAAGTGCCGATGATGGCCCACAGTCCAGCCGTGGATAATCCGCCGCTAGGAGGAGCCGGGCCGGCCAACGAGACGACGTTGGAAACTTCGCCGTAATTGACCAAAGAGTCCCGGCCTTGTACCCGGTACTTGACGTACTCGCCCTCGTTGACGGAAGGCACCTCGACCGTAACATTAACTGTTCCGTCCACTATGGCCAGAGATGGATAGTCCGTCGTTACGGTCTCTCGTGTGCCGATGGATCGTTCCAGCCGGTAATGAGTGACTGGATAGAAAAATAAAATCGGATGTATTTATTTGGGAAAATTAATAAGGAGATAAATTAACACGGACCGTAATCGCCCGTTCCGTAATTGTCTTTGGAGGCGGTCCATCCAAGGACGGCCGTCCTGCTGGACGAATCGTATGAGAGGATGGTCAGATCGGTGATGCGCTGCGGTGGGATCAGGTCGACTCCGTTGGTTGAAACAGACGTCAATTGAAAGCTCGGCCCGTATTCGAAACGGTTGAATTGGATGGCGGCCGGAACAGGATCCGACATTGGGATCATACTTCCGGTCGTCGGTTGTCGGCTGTACACTCCTACACGAAGACAAGTTTGAAATTAAGTTTTCAGTTCGAATGGCAATTAATTGGGTTAGGTTACCTTTGTCGACCTCGGCCAGGCTGTTGACGCCGTAAGCCCGGTAATAGACGGAATAGGAGAAAGAGGAATTCGACGGCTTGGTCATGAAACCGGAATAGATTCCATCACCGGACGTCACATCTAATAATAAAGGGATGAATAAGGGCATAAATTATTTAAAAAATGCAGCTGCTGGAATTTTTGGGGTTATACCTGAAATTCCTTCGTCCATCAAAGGAATTTCGGCCAGCAAACTGGAAGTCGATCCGGTACTGTCGCTGACGTAGACGAAGGCCGTGACATTGGCTCCTCGAATTGGCTTACTGTCCTGCGTCAGCTGGGCGTAGAGGCCGACCGGCGCCTTAGTGAAATCTAACGGCTGGTTATCCAGGGCGCTGTTCCACGTCCGCAGCTGGATTTGAGACGAATTGGCAGACTCGGCCCAGATGTCCAGTCGTTTATCCGTCAGACTGGAACTTCTTTGAAAAATGATTTCAAAACGCCACAGACCCTGCGAAGAAAATAAAAATTAAATGAATAAAAAATTACTTGTTTTCACTGCGAATTTCAGAGTTTTCGAAATTCAAATTCGAATTTACCTGAGGAAGTGGTTCAAGTGCAGATTCCAAGGTAAATGTATAGAAATCATTGATAATAATGGCGAAGTCAATTGTGTCGTTCCGTAGTCCGTTCGGTTGGATGAGGGTGAACGATTTGACGTTGATGGGATTGTTATCGGCGTGGTAGTAGAGGGAAACCAGCAACCTGGACGCTGGGCTGTCCAGGTAAAAAGTTCCCGTCTTGTTTAAGTCGGAGGACGAGTTGTGAATGACGGACTGCTCAAAAATCTAATCAAATCAAAATATAAAAATGAGTTGATCGATTTATAAGAGAATTTAAATTTGATTTGATTGACTTTGGCTCGGTGAGTTCTCGTTTTCCCGTAAACGGACTGGAGGGTATTGACCGCCCATGAGTAGGCGCTCGTATGGCGGTTGTTGATGACATTCGGCACGAAATTCGAACTGCCATAACGAGTCAGCTGGGCGATTTCCACTTTGGTCGTTGACACTCCGAAATGAACGAGATGGGCGTTGACTTTGTTATCTTCGTACGACTTGACCCAAGTGCTCAGACTTGAAAAAGTCTGAACGGCCGTTAAAATGATGACGTCCTGCCCGCTATAGGCTCTCTGTTACACAATCGAATGAATTATTTTCGAACCCATTTTAGATTGACAGTTGACATCTATACCGATTGAGCTCTCGACAGAGCATCGCCAAATTTGTCGGGACTGCCAGTGACATGTTCCAAATTATCGATTTCGAACAGCAAATCCATTTTGGTGAGACTGTCCAGCACAATTGGCGGTTGCAACTCGGTGACATTGTACCCATTGTACACGTCGATGGACAGCCAAATGGGATCCGCAAAGAAGCTGACGAATTGCGTCAGAGACGATCTGGCTGTCTCAAACTAACGCAAACGACATATATAACAAGTGAATTCGCTTAAGGCATCAAATCAATTCGATTACCGATTTCGCGTCTTTGAATGAAGCCATATCCAGGACGACGTGGTAGCCGCTGAACGGGTTCTGGATAACGTTGAACGTGATGTCGGCCGAAGTGTTAGCCGGCGGGACTACGGGACTTTAATTTAAATAATTCAAAAATTGTCACAAAATTCTTGATTCTATTTGACAGTGTTTAAAAAGTTCTTTTTTCTTACTTGAAATCAGAGTGCTTGTAAATGACTTCGGATGCGCTTAGACGACCGCAGTGATAACTGAGTTTGCTCGGCACGCTGTCGTCGTGATTTTCCTTGATACAGAACTTCTCCATCTACAGGCAGACAACAGAACTTCAACTTTTTTTACAGCATTCAAAATAGATGGTTTCTCCCGCTTGTAAAAATTATTACGTGATCCAAATCCGGGCGATACATCAGCGAAGACCGGATGTCCGGATTGTTGACATCAGCGACGAATTCGCAAGTGGAATTCACATTTGTAGTCGATTGACAATTATCACTACAACAAATTAATTCATATTAATTTCAATATTTTAAAATCATCATTCATTAACAATAGAAAATGCATGAATGTACCTGCTCCAGCTTCCGGCGGGCGTTTTGAGGTCTGAGCAAGTATTGGGTCGCAAAATCTTGTCGGAACTTTCTGTTTGGTACGTCAAATAACCGGACGGGTGACGTTGGTCGCTTGGCATTCCGCCCTCGTCGAACACACCGTAACGATAATGAGCCCATTCTCGAGCCATTCTCATTCCTAAAATTACGTAATCATAGGTTTTTAACTCATTCAACACCACGGGGAATTTCGGGGGAAAAAAAATTTTATTTAATTTTTTTACCTTTGGATAAAACGGTGTCGCTAGTGACAAATGACGATGGCACATTGATGGGGAGGCCGGACTGTTGGCAGCGGCCGTACTGGAACGAGTGCGGCTGCCATCCAAAGACCGGGTGATCGGGCGTTATCCGGATGTCGGCGCGGTGACTCCTGGCCCACGGCAAGTCGCTGACATTGGCAGACGTCAGCAGCGAACTGCAAAGAGGATCGGCCGCCCAGGAGTCGGGAAAGATGATGGTGACGTTGCCGAAGTAAGCCGGCCGTTCCAGGGCTTGAGCGAAGCTCTTGGAAGTGTTTCGAATCATTTCCTGCTCATATAACGCACGAGGGTTGGCAAAGCTGTTTAGTGTATGCTATACCCTTATCAGTTGGCAACCGCATTTTTACCTTGACGGTGTCGAGTCCCTCCTGGCAGCTGGCAAATCCGGAGTTTTCTTCGATGGAAACGACAACGTTTTGGTAGCCATCTCTGGTCAGAGTGACGTAAGATGACGTCACATCCGATGTGGCGGGTAGGACTAAAGCCAGGGCCAGAATAACGAGGAAACCTAATCCAGTATTCCGCTCGTCCATTTTCCTCCGCAACGAATCAGTTTAACACTTGATGAAATGGCGCTTGTACTAAATGAATCAAATGAATCAATTATATTCGACCAAATTTTAGATGGGAATCGAACGTTTCGATCAATGAGGATTTAGTGGAGAGACAGACACAAAACCCAACTGTCGTTTGAATATTTCTAGATCAACTTACGTGCTGGACGCCACACTCGTCTTATCGCCTGATCGGGTATTTTTTATCTCGTTCACATTGTGAGCTGTCTTTTAATCACGAATTCTCAAACTGATAAGGATTTTGACCAACACGCCAGAGAGCTCTCCCTCACTGATTAATACACCGCGGTACACTTGTTTTCCTTATACAATAAGATATCAACTCTCGCTTTATAGGGTCAGTAGGCATGAAAGAGAAGCGGCTGTTACGGGAACCTTAATAAGTTAAACGTGAAATGACCAAGTTGCCACAATGATTGTGCGCTAGCTGGTATGGATAAATCAATTCAGCAAGGATTGTCCCGCTACTGAAATGAGCAAATACAGTAAAAGGAGACAAAAAAAGGAAAAAGGAAACAATTATTCACTGCGAGCTTAAGTAATATAGTATAATTTTCAAAAATGTTATAAGTAAATACTTACTACATCTGTGCCAAAAATTGTGATTTGAAACACTTGTAACAAAACTCTTCATTTCATGTAGCCCGGTTAGCTCAGTTGGTAGAGCGCGGGACTTTTAATCCTGAGGTCAAGGGTTCAAGTCCCTTATCGGGCGGTTACTTTTTATAAAATTGCAATTAAAGAAAATGCTAGAAGGTGCTATTAAGATTTGAAAGAACCGAATTTTCTATTTTTTCTTATAGTTGCATATTGCAAAAAAATATTTGAGAAGAAATGTTGATCGAACCGATCGAAGGTAGGGAGTGATTTTTAGGGCCGTCTAGCGATCATTGAAAAAAACTTAGTTGACTCTTGCTTGCAAAATCGTGTATTCAAATGACTCCAAGTCTGAAATTTTTTACATCGAAAAAAAGATCGGTAGCGATTGAAATTATTCCTACAAAAAGAGAATGGCATTTTACTGGGAATTGGGATAATGATGGGCAGAGTAGTTTACAGGAGTCCGCGAGCTCTCAAGTCTGCGAGCATCTTGACGACGTGTTCGGGCATCGGAGGAGGAGTGGGCAGGTGATCGCCAGCGGCCTGGAATCCGTTTTCATCGGCGGTCCAGTTGATGGAGAGGACAACGCCATCCGGAGAAGTGTAAGAGTAAGAGCCCCTGGAAACGGTGCCGATATCCTCGGGTTTAGGTCCGACTTTCTTTTGGTTTCCGCTCTCCTGGACTCTGGTGCCATCAGCAGACTCGAAACTATAAAATTTTGAATTCATTATTGGATAATTTCAGATAGGTGTGATGTAGTTGGTAATAAACATTAAATAATATTACTCGAAAGAGTAGCTGCCATCGGCGTTCATTTCGCTGTTGGATGAGATAATGGCAATGGGTTCTCCCTCCGGAGTTTTGATTCCTGGACGCTGCGCTTGGGGTGAAGCTTGAGGACGGCGTGGGGCAGTCAAAGTGCTCTGCGGGCGACGCTGGGGTGCGGCCAAAGCCACGGCCAAAAAGGCGAACAGAATAATCTATAAAATGAAAAATGTAGAAAAAAGCTCACAGTTAAATTTTGAATCGATGCGAAATATTTCTTTATATAGTTAAATCAACTTACGAATTTCATTTTTGATGAGGATTGAAGTTGTCTTGGAGAGGAGACAGGAGAGTGTGATACCATTGGCTCATCTTCCTCGGTCTTTTTATACCGCGCGCCTGTCGATTTCATTGGGAGATTGTTCGTGATCTTCAGGATCACGACTAGATCGAGTCATCTTCTCATCCCCATGGAGGTCAGCAAACACACCCCGTGACTCTGTTCCGTATATTACAGACGCGAGTGAAAGTACTGCTTAAAAAAACGGGTTTACTTGTACACACGTTATGGGCATAAAGCACATTTCCATCAAGCCTTGCGCGCACAAGGCGGATGAGCGGTTTTGAGAACTAAGTTCCTGATTCTCGGAATCTTTATAGTTTTGTTTTGATTTGATTACACGCTTAAACTATATACGGGAGGATGCAATCGCTTGACTTTCTCTTTTAACTGTGCGCATCCTTGAGATTTTTTAAGGTCTCATTTTGTTCCAGGACATAGCAGGAATAGATATTATAACTTGATGTGAAAATGTCATCAAAGCGCTTCCTTATTCGGTGAAATAGCTGGGAAACAAGCGCTGGCTTTGTATGAGAACTTGCCATAGTCAATATAGCTGATTCTTTCTTAAGACTATAAAGAAGCTCGTCGTTGAAAGTGAAAGGAAATTCACGAGGGCAAGTTTTTTTTGGAAATTGATGCGAAGCACCTGGTGGTCAGGAAATATTCCTGGGAACAGCATCATATTAGTCATTTGAAGTTGAAATATTGAAAAATATTCACACCCAACCCCGATTTCAAAGTGAAGGGTTTAATGACGATATTATACTGCATGCAGGTATTATTACTATCTTCGGAGAGTGCTGGGGTGTAGGAAGCAATTTCTGCATAATAAGGGCTTTGCGCTTGCTTTAGATTTCACTCTCTCTCCTTCTGTATGTTCTACAGACGTGAAAATGTCCTTAGTTACACAACTCGCAATTCGCAAACGTCTAAAAAAGGAATTTATAAGATCTGTGAATTAAATTGTTTAATAATTGATCATTACGAAACGCAACAATGTGAAACTGTATATTTCGTAAGGGCCAGCTTGTTGCCATTCCGGTTTCAGCTCAGACCTTTCAGGTGAATCTATACCCGTGAATTTCCTGTCAGGTATAAATGGCGGTAAATGGCTTCGAATAAAAGTTGCCAATCAGCAAATGGCTGGAAGAGAAAACAAAGAATATGCGTAAATGGAATTATTATACTGATCGAATATAATGGCCATCATTCAAATTCTACCGAACCGATTGGCGTTCATTTAGCGTGAAAACCAGCAATATGGTCGTGAAATAGTTGAAAAACAGGTTTGACAGCGTATTGTATCCGATATGGCATCACCGTGAACGAAAGGAAAAAGGCAGAAAGTGAAAAAAAGAGAATGCATGAGTGTGTTTGTGTGTATTATTACGCGTATAAGGCCAATGCCACTCAATGCCAATAACTTGGAGAGAGGTCCGGTCGGTCCGGTCACTGACAATCGAAAGTAAAAACCTACATGCGCGATTGAATTGACTATTTCTCCATCCGAGAACATAGGCTACCGGCCATTAGCTTTATCGCCGGCCCATTTGTAGTTTTAGAACTTTTACCAGCCGACAAAGAAACATGTATATAATTCGTGACGACGACACTGAGCCACTAGGAAAATAACTTGATTAAATAGATTGAACAATTGAACAGTTGTATTACGTTTAGGTGACTTAACTGCACATTTGTACATGAGTAAGAGTTACGCAATGTGCATTCTAATATTCAGAGGCACGCTGTCACACTTAAGTATGATTAATTGCATACGTGTTGGGTTTTCTTTATAAGTTCAATTTTCTAAGAATAGTACATATGTAAGGTTATATCATACAATCAATCAACATACGGTAAATTATTCCATTAACAAGGTAATCCCCTATCTATGCCTATAAATAAATGCACAGACAATATAATATTTACAAGGCAGGTTTACGTAATAGAATTTTATCAGCGCAATCAACACATTTTATGCTTTATCAATTCAATAATTTGCTTGCGGATGACTAAATACGAGAATAGCTGGTTGATCGCAATTTCCAGAAAAGAAATTCTAAGTGAAAAATTTCAGATTTTGATTTAATCTTGTTACAGAATGTGTATAATTTGTAATTAAAAATAAATTCAACTGGAAATTGTGCCCTGCATGTCAGTCGATTGGTGAAATCCGTTTACAGCAAATTTTCTAGCACTCTGGAAAAAGTTCCTGTCCTACTACGAAACCTGCCCAGCGAACGGGTTCCTTTTCCTGTCGAAATTTCAGGTTAAAAAAAATCTCCGTCTTCCTTCTAGGAGATTTGAAATAATTATCAATGTCATACTAGTATTACATTAAAATTCCTGTTTTCAAAATCTGCTATTAATTTCCCGTTTCGTATTAGAGTTCGAATAATTTTTTCTATCAGCAGCCACTTCGCTATATTTAGGCTTGTGCATATGTCTAGACTGAGACGTGGGTGGGTTATATATTTATTCCTGTTTTAAAGGAGAAAAAATAATCCTTTCACTTACCAGCCATCACATTCCGTAAAGCACACAAAGAGAATAATGTAAATTGATGCTGCGTATAGCCTCGAGAAGAAGATATAGGTTGCATAGCAGAAACTCCCGAATAAAAGATGGTACATACACTGGCCAGTACAATCTCTTTAGCTAATCGGCTCATATAAAAAGACACTCGAGGATCAGAGCCATCACAATCCTTTCACCCATCTCCTCGAGCACAGTTATAACTCTCAAAAAATTCAAAATGAAATTCGTAAGTTTTGATTTCATTCATTTTCGTTGATGACGATATCTATGGCAGCTTCATTTCAATAATGTTGTCGCTAATTTTATACAGATCATCGCACTCGCTTTCTTGGCAGTGGCTTTGGCCACACCCCAGCGTCGCCCTCAACCCCAAGGGCTTTCCGTTGTTAAACCTCCGGCCGGATTCAAAGCTTCGCTGGGCAATCCCATCTTGATTGTTTCATCCAACAGCGAAATGAACGCCGATGGCAGCTACTCTTTCGAGTCAGTAATTTTCAAACGTCTTTCTATTTCTATCATCACTAATAATAGCGCTCATTCAATTTTGACAATTTGCGAATTTGGCAGTTTCGAATCCGCCGATGGCACCAAAGTTGAGGAAAGCGGAAACCAAAAGAAAGTCGGACCTAAACCCGAGGATATCGGCACCGTTTCCAGGGGCTCTTACTCTTACACTTCTCCGGACGGTGTTATCATCAGCGTCAACTGGACCGCCGATGAAAACGGATTCCAGGCCACCGGCGATCACCTGCCCACTCCTCCCCCGATGCCCGAACACGTCGTCAAGATGCTCGCAGACTTGAAGGCTGCCGGTGTTCTGTAAACGTGCTAATTTATAGTATTTTGAATAGGCCTTCCACTTTGTTACCTTATTCCACTTGGCAAAATCCAATTAAATGTTTACGGCTTTGTATCTTCATATTTTTGTGTATCGGCTGACTGTAAATAATAAATGCTTTTCAAGTAAAAAAATCAAAGTTTTGGTATTTTCACAGTTCACACAATCGAATTTTGTGTTATTTATTTCGTTTGTATTTCTTATATAAGCTCAATATTTGTCCCATGATTTATTTTTCCAATCGATGCGTCTTGGAGAGTTTTGTTTATCATCATCAGACTCTCTGGGTTTAGCTAATCAAACCAACATATCATATTATTGCATGAAAAGTTTATGAAATTTGAAGGGCTGTACGTACGTGGTGAAAAAGAAGCAAAAAGAAGCTTCTCAATGTTGAGGAAGGAGGCCTCGACGGTAATGGAGACGACAAAGGCCAGCCCGAAGACTGTGACGACGATGCCCAAATATGTCGTCAGTTGGCTGTTGAAAGTGTAGTAAACGAGCTTGCGATTGGAGGCGTAGAATGCGTCAAGATAAGCGAAATGAATGAGATAGACGCAATAACTCAGTCGGCTCAAAGGTAGAAATCCTTTCCACGACAGCAGTCGGTTGATGATTCCTAGCGATAAAGATTTGAATATATTTATTGGCGCCATATTGTTGCGATAGCTCAATGCATTAGTTTAAAAGATTTTAGATTTAAAATTTAAAGTATGAACAAATCAAAAGTAAAACAATTTAAAATTTAAAAATTTAAAAGATTAAATCGATTGAAAAATGTTACCTCCGTAACCTTTCGTGCAGGCATAGACGATCCAGGCTACAGCTGCGGCCCATGCCGTTCTGTGCAGAGATCCGTAAAACAAACTAACTGTCGGGTCGATTGCCGGCACTGCGGTTTCATCCAAGTAAGGAATCAAGCCGTAAATGACGGCCAAGATGATGGCCGACGACATTGTCCAGAAGATGACTAATATTATCTAATAGTCATGCAATAGGATATCAAATTAATTCCAATAACTAGCCGTATTATTTATTAGAGTGCGTCTTTATACCTTGGATGTGCGCTTCTGTGAGTCTTTGGTGACGTACAAGAACCAGCCAAGCCAAACTCCAACGATGTAGGGTGGAGCCCGAGTCCACGGTTTGGTGTAATAATAATCGGCGTCCAGACCCATTGCGATCGTATCCATTCTGAAAATTGGAAAAATTAAAAAAAGTTGTGTAAAGATTCTATATATCCGTTAGTGGGATAAAATCCTATTATTTACGTCCGGGTGGGCATCACCGTAGGCATCAAGTCGAACACGGCGAAAATGGCGAAATTGGCAGCGATGGTTCCGATAAATAAAAACCCGAGCAGAGGCAGTCCAATTTTCTTCCATCGCCACATCAAGTAGATGACAAGAGGTGAGACGATAAAGAGTTGCATGTCGAGCGCCAAATACCACGTCTGTTCCATACACTGTCCGAGAAAAAAACAAACAATTCAGTCCAATGAATATAATTATAAGCAACAAATGATAAAATAGAACTCACCTGAACGTTTATGTCGGTCGGGAAGAGATTGTTGACTGCATTGACAGCACAAAATATTATTGCGAGTTTAGTCCATCAACTTTACAGTAGCGTTGAGAGTTATGCATAGAAGAGTTGGACTCACTATAGAGAAGATGCCACCACCAGTTGATGCGACAACCGTAAGCCGATGTTTCAACGTTGTACCAGTTGGGCCCAGTCCCCATGTACACGATCAAAGTGGCAATGAAGCCAAGAACGATGGCGTACACAGGCGTCAATCTGAATGAATTTAAAATAAAAGTATTATGGGAAATGGTCGAGGAATATTGTTTAAAAAATTGAAGGGCGCAAACCTGAGATATCGGTGAAGATAAAACCATCCAAAATTGAATTTTCCTTTTTTCTTGTCCAGCTCGACCAGCAAAAGGAACGAGACCAGCAGGCCACCCATCAATAGAAAAGTATCAACCGATATGGTGGCGTTTGAAATACCTTGAAACCACCATTTCATAGCGTCCTAAAAAAAACGCGGGAAATTCAAACAATTTTTTTGGTTATTCATTTCAATTTGATCCATTTCTATCGACTCACGTCTTTGACCATGCTTGGATTGACTGAAAAAGATGCCGGGCCAATAACCCAAGTGTGACCAATGACCACCCACAGAGTGGAGAGAACGCGGATGCCGTGAACGCACGACAAATTCGTCGGAGATTTCGAGACTTTCATCGACAGCAATTTGCGTCCATTTGTTAGCGCCGAGAAGCAGTGCAGGTAACTGACGATCGGTCCGTCCTTCTGGGACTCGAAAGGTTCATCCGCCAACATGCGCCAAGTGTCGTGAATCGTAGCGGCGACAACCACCAGGCCCAAAAGACTCAAAACGACTCTGTTGATAAAATAGAAAAATTCAAACATTTAGCCAAATTATAACCGGAAATGGATTGATTTTTACATGACGGTGATGTCGGGGCCGTCAAAAGACGGCGGATCTTTGTTGTCTTTGAAGCAGTATCGCTCGTCAGTCACGGTCACGATGGAGTAGTTGGCGATGATGTAACTGCCGACCAGTTCGGCGACGGCCTGTCGCAAATCGTCGGCATTGCAGGACGATGGCAGACAGAAACTGATACTGGGGAAAACGTAAGTGATGACGTCCGCCGTCGCCACTTTGGGCTCCACTCGTCCGGCATTTGGCGACAGGAAACCAAGCAACTGCAGAATGGTTACCAAGTTGGCGCTTCGCCCTTCGACGTCTCCTGATGCGGATGAAGACCATCCCGATGACAGGAGAATTTCCGATTCGTTCACCGGAGCCGCTTTAAAGTAAGCGGTGCAATACTGGCCGTCGAAATCTGGCGCTCGAACGGCCAGGCACTCGTCGAACAATCCGTCGGCGTGCACATTACCAGCTCCGTACAAACCGAGTGGGACTTTGCCGGACGATTCCTTCACTGAATTGAAAAGAAAAATGTCAATAAAATTAGTCAAATTCAAATCATTCTAACCGCGCTAGAACTTACTCTGCATAGCCCATGCACGCCGATAGAGATTGTGAACGTATTCGATGCTGTCGTTCTTGCACTGCTGACTGATATTGCTGGCCACGGCCGTTGGGTAAGAGGTTGAAACCAAATTGACCACCAAGTCGTGCAGCCATTGTTGGATGAGGCTCAATTTGCTATCACCTTCTTCGGCCTGGAGCTCGGCTATTTCAGCGGATGTCAGTTTCAACCACGTCCGGAATTCCTCCTGTCTGGCGATGCCTTCAAATCGACTCGAGGTCTGGCCAGCAACAGACGTGCCGACGGCGACCACAGCTATCAAAAGCCAACAATTTTTCATTGTCGATTTCGGTCTTGAGCTGAGAGCCGAGCTAAAATGCACAAAAATCAGCAATGATCAATTGTTTTTGCGTAGATATTAATCCCGTTCTATAATACGTCAATCTGGTGTCGGCTGCAGAACACTTTCACCGCAAACTGGCCATGAGACAATGATTGATATAGCGCCTCATTGTCGATATACCTATATTGGAGATAAGAATAGCTATAGTCATTTAAGTACACTTTAGACGTGCACTGATAAATCGTGTGCGAGGCGGTTTGGGTCATTTCGAACACATAAGGCATGCACTATTGCGTTAAAAAATAGTTGGAGATATCGCTTCGCCTTCTCACCAAAACAAACACGACCAAACACATTTGGTGGCCGAACCCCGCTCTTGAAACCCAACGTAAACCCAACGTATAGTCAGTCGTACGTGATTGAAAATAGTTCCATCATTTTATTTTCTAAACGACCGTGGTTTCACCACCACTAAACGCTTTGAACGACAAGATAACGCGTGACCGCGCGTGATTCAATACAAAACTTTACGAATCATGACGATGATGGGTGTATCTTTTCTAAGCCTTGACATCCCAAGCAGCAATCTACCAAATGTTTAAAGTTCCAACCCTATTACCAGGAAGGAGATTTCCTAACTGTACTTTGCATTCAGAGGTTAAAGTTAAAAGATACTGTAATTGCAATCTAAATTGTGAAACATAAAGGTGGGTACTGGTTATAGTCGGCAAAGCATTCCAATGTTGGTAAAAAAAATCAAAGCAGTTACAAACAATGCTTGCTTGCACAAAAAATTTGCAAAGAAACTGTTGAAACTACAATCATTAACACTCTTGCTCTTAACTTGCAAGAAATAGGAAAATTTTATGTTTACCATTTTTTCAAAAAATCAACACGATATTGTTTTCCACATACATTTGTGATTTTCCTGCAACACTGGAATTATTTGCTGACAAACAACTTATGTTGGTTTCACAACTTAAATCATTAAATGATTTACGAATTCAAAAATGGTTGGAACTGCAAAAATTAGGAAGTTTTGTGATAAAAGACGACGATGTCGAAGGTGTTGACGATGGTTGACGATAACGAAGACGTTTTCGCAAATCAACGCAATTACTTCTCAGATTGGCTTTAACATTTGAAAAATACTTTAACAATACATTTAATCAGTTTAATTTGAATTTTACCTTCAGCTTAATTTCGAATGTCATCAATTTGTTTGGCTTCAACTTTAAACAAAACAAAAGCAGACGACACTACTAAACATCAAACATAATTTTGGCGCTCTATTTTGATTTTTGAACTTGAGATGTTATTTTTTTTAAATCGCCAATCACGCCATAACACGAGACACGTAGCACGACTTGTGATGTGTCAATCAAGGATATCTCAAACGACATACGCTGATTGATAAGTGTCTCAAACTTTTAACCGTTTCGGCTTTTACCGGTAAAATTCGTCATTTAGAAAATATTTTCACGGGGGTTGCTGTGTGACGCGACATTATGACTCATTTGGGGGGTTATAGTACAGCGTCATTTTTATTCGATTAAAATTACATTCATACACAATTCTCAAACATTCTAAATTGCACGTGCCATTATTCATTTCCAAATGGATTTCGGAGCCGGGGCTGTCTGCGGCTGATAGCTGTCGCTCTCGTATTTGGACGTGCTGTAATAATTAGAATTGTCGCTGTAGGAGTTCTCGGCCGGCTCGTAGGAGACATCAGCCCGGTAGCCGTTCTGGTCAGCCTCGTAGGTGACAATCTGTTTGCGTCCGTCCGGCAAGTTGACGGTGTACTTTCCGCGAGTCTGTTGGTTCTCGTGGGTCTCGCTGCGGGATTGCTCGTTGCCATAGTAATCGTTCACGTTGAACTTGAAAGCGTAGTTGTACCATCCCTAATTTTATTTTAAATCAATTAGGCTAGTTTAATAATTATGTCGGCCAGTGAAATGTAATTTGATTCACTTACATTGTCATCTCCCTCGTAGTTCTCGGGGTAGTACGATGGAGTGGTGTAAGCAGTGGTGTAGCTCGGCTGCTGGTAATAGGTCGGCTGGGTGGTGTAACTAGGCTGGACGTAAGGCTTGCTGGTGGTGTAAACAGGGGCTTCGGAGTAGTAAGGTTTCGGGGTAGTGTAGTAAGGAGCTGCAGTGGTGTAGTAAGCCGCCGGAGTAGTGTAGTAAGCTTTCGTTGTGGTGTAATAAGGCGCCGCTGTGGTGTAGTATGGTTTGGCAGTGGTGTAGTAAGGCGCCGGAGTGGTGTAGTAGGCTGCTGGAGTGGTGTAGTAAGCTGCCGGGGTGGTGTAGTAAGGTTTGGCCGTGGTGTAGTATACTGAAGGTGGGGCGTAATACGGTTTAGCCGTTGTGTAATAGTTCTGCGGCTGCTGCGGTTGCATGTAGCCGTAGGAGCCGGACACCGGTCTGATGGCCCACAAGGCAGCAAAGTAAACCTTGAATAATAAATTTCAAAAATTAGTAACTTATAAAAAACAACAAATATTTAATAATGAATAAAAATACACATACCAAAACAGGTAAATACATGTTGTTCAAAAAGTAAAGAAAGAATCAAAATGAGGAGACCACTTGATAGTTGCAACTCTGAAGCGGAGAGCTGAATGATGATCTCACCAACTCACTCGTTCTTTTTATATCCATCACCAAACAAGTGAGCAACGCCGGAATAAGGTAAAAAACCATATTTTAGGTACATCCTTGAACTTCAACAGGTCAAATCCTGTGTTATATTCTTCTGTAGTTCTAAATGCAACATCATCCCATATGTACATGTTGAATGTTTAAACTTAATTGGGTGGCTGTCGAGACCATTTTCCATTGTACACCGAAGTTGTCTGACACCATCCGGGGGGATTTCCACAACCATATAGCACGTACCAAAATGTCCTCGTTATTTGTATTAACCCTGGCCAGCTTAAGCAGTTAAACCCTTATATTGTCCCTCATAAAGCCTTCCCGTAACGTGCGCTATAGTCATCCGTAGGGACGATCTGAAATTGTATTTTCCCCTTATCGATAAATATCGACCAGTCACAAGGTATTAATTCTTAGCAGAGTTAATTGGATCCCTAGATAACTAGATTCAACTCCTTTTTCTGCTTCTTGTGTATATAAAATTAAATCAAGAATATCGCCAAGTTACTACAAAATTCGGCTTTCAAGACGGAGGTTTACATCTTCTTCTGGATGAGTTGTCGATGGCTACTAAATTCTACAAACGAGCTTCGATTAACGTCGAAAACGAAGCGATTAAATTGGCTGTTCTTCGATCAATTTCACCTTGCGACTCTCCTTTTTAATTTTTATTCAACGAAGTTAAATATCCAATAAAATATTAAGTAACAACATGTGTCCATCAACTGCCTTATGGAAAATTTACTTTTTACTTTTGGGTTTCGTTGAAGAAAATAGCAACTTCTCCAAATTCAAAAATGAAGCCTCGATCGTGACGGACGCCAGAAACGCCAGGGCGAAGCAGAAGACCAGGACGCCGAAACAAGTGACGACCGTTCCGAACAGGGTGTAGTAGTACTGCTTCCGCACGGCGGAAGTGAAGACGGTCAGGAAATCGTAGTGGACGAGGTAAACGCAATATGTCAGCCGACCGAGCGGCATGAATCCCTTCCACGACAGAAAGCGATTGACAAAACCTGAAAAATTGACAGGAATTAAAATCTTCTTTTCATTTTTAAATTAGCTAATTTATATGGTTCACCTCCGGTTCACCTCCGTAGCCGCGGGAGCAGGCGAAGATGATCCAGCCAATGACGAAAGCCCAAGCGGTTCGATGAAGAGGCCCGTACGTCATACTGACGGCCGAACTAATTTCGGGCACTTTGGACTCGTCGACGTAGGGCGTCATGCCGTAAACAATCGCTAGGCCAGCAGCTGTCGACAGTGTCCATGCCAAGGCTACAACAGGCTTAAAATGATTTAAAAAAGGAAATTTTTTTAAATGAATTGTTTTTTAAAATTATAAATGATCTGCTTACTTTTGATAGTCGAATCGATGATTCTTTAGTGACGTGCAAATACCAGCCGAACCAAATGCCCACCAGGTAGACGGGCGCTCTAGCCCACGGATCGACGTAATAGTGTTCGAAATAATCATTTGAAGAGGCCAAATCACCACTATGTATAACATCAATCGAAAGAAAATTCAATTATTTGGTTGGCCAATAATCAATTTAGTAAGTAACCGAAATTACAGGCGCGTGAAGAATAAGGTTGGCGGGAGGTCGTAAATGGCGTAAAGGGCGAAAACAGCTGCCTGACAGGCCAATCCAACAAAGGCCAATCCGGCTAGCCCGAATTTCCTCCAGCGCCAAAGCGGATAAATGAAAAGCGGAGCGACGATAAAGAGTTGCATGTCCACGTCCAGGTACCAAGTCTGGCCCATACACTGTAATAATATCAATCATGATAAAATAGTCTTATTAAAATCAGAAATGATTTGAATTGAATTTCTTTACCTGAACTTCAGGGTCCATAGGGAAAAAATTATTAACTATTAAAATCAAATGAAAAATAATTTTTAGACAAAATTAATTAGCGGTTTTGAATTAATTAGACTTACTGTAAAGAAAGTGTCTCCACCAAGTGATGCGGCATCCTTGCGATACGAGAGTGACGCTGTACCAATTGGGTCCGGTCCCGGAGTAGACCATCAGCGTCGCAATGTAGCCGAGGATGACGGCGTACACGGGCGTCAATCTCAGATAGCGGTGCAGGTAGTAGAGGCCGATGTTGAATTTGCCTTTGGTGCGGTCCAGCTCGCGGAGCAGGAGGAACGAAACAAGCAATCCGCTCATCAAGAAAAAGGTGTCGACGGAAACTGTGCCGTTGGCGATGGATTGCATGCCCCAACTATAAGAATCCTGTGAGAAAATCATCAAATCAATTCTAGACATTAATTCAATTTTCTTTAAGGTCTAACCGTTATAACTGCTCGTGGATTCATAGTTTTGTAGGCGCAGAGAATCCAGGTGTGGCCGACGACGACCCACACGGTGGAGAAGAGACGAATTCCGTGAATGCATCCGAAATTGTCGCCCGATGACGACGTCATTTTCATCGACAGGATTTTACGACCGTTACTCAGCGCCGAAAAACAGTGAAGGGCGTTTAAAGCTTGGCCGTCCGTCTCGGCGTCGAATCCGGTCCCGCAGTACATCCGCCAGGCTTCGTGAATGGTGGCAGACATGACCAATAGTCCGATGGAACTCAAAACGACACTGAGAAAATCGAAAGTTGAATTATTGAGAAATTAATTAAGCTTGAAATTATTTGGGTCTTTACATGACGGCGATGTCCGGGCCGTCGAAAGATGGCGGATCGATTTGATCGGTGAAGCAGTACTGCTCATCCGTCACGGTCGCGATGGAATAGTTGCCGATGACGTAACTGCCGACCAGTTGGGCGACGGCTTGGCCGAGATCACCTGAGCTGCACGACGACGGTAGGCAGAAACTGATGCTGGGCAAGATGTAAGTGGCGGAATTGATGCCGGCCAACTTGGGTTCCACTCGACCCGCTCCCGATAGCTGTCCTAGTATCCCAAGGATTTGGAAAATCGTGATGAAATTGCCACGCCCTTCCTCATTGTAGGATGGTGGAGAAGGAGGAGGAATGATTTCTGATTGGTCGACCAGTTCCGGCTTGAAATAGACGCTGCAATATTTTCCGCTAAAGACCGGAGCGCGAACGGCCTGGCATTCGTCGAACAATCCGTCCGCGTGAAAATTGCCGGCTCCAAACAATCCCGGTGGGAGTTGTCCCGTTGACTCAAACACTGTTGTACAATCAATTAAATGTATAACAACTTCGATGTCACTTATTTCTTTAATCTTACAAATAAAAGTCATAAGAGATAAAAGAGGCTATCGTTAGGTATATATGGAAAAAAAGGTCGTTGTGCATTTTGCTTCAATTGGGACATCACGCAAGGACTTGTCGGGACATGTTGACCGATAAAACGGCAGGTATTAGGGTAGGGCCGAATGCCTCAAACGATTTTGAACGAACAATTATAGCCAGCAAGTCTTATCTTAAACTAATTCTGGGCATTTCTTAATTGGACTCTAATATTATTCTGCTATCAGATCGCTAAAATTATTTCGTTTTTAGCTATTAAGCAATAAGGTATCACAGTTAATTAATGGCGATAAAAGGCTCTTACTCTGCAAGGCCCAGAGGCTCCGGTTGGCGTAGAGGTTGCGGACGTAGAGCTGGCTGTCTTCTAGACATTGCTGGCTGATGTTTTTGGCCACGGCGGTCGGGAAAGCGGAAGACTTGAGGGCCAAAAAAATTGTTTGAACGGCCGACAGTGCGTCGTATCGAACACCGAACTGGTCGTCCAGTTTCTCGGCGGTCTGACTCAAAATCTGCCAAATGTGGTGGTGATCAGCTCCGAGTGAATCGACAGGCCTCAGATTTATTAACTGCTGGGATCGGCCTTTTCCTGCCCAGAGTAGGAGGCAGCTGGAAATCATGATCATCCAAAAGGAGTTCATGGCGGAAGAATAACGATTGATGGTTCTCGGTGCGCTATTAAATCTTCCGCTCTGTGAGACTACAATTTCCAGCGAGGGTATTTATAAGCCGCCGGTGTCTGTGGACGGACTTATTTTTACCCGATTATCTTTCATTCAGATCTAAATGGGAGCACAGTTATTATATCCTGGTTATATCAGTCAACAAATGCATTGCACCAGCTCGCGCAATAGATTTTCCCAAATCTGTGTTTGTTGTTTTCATTTTTTATCTGATTTAATAGAGTGTTCTCTACAAGACGTCCAGTCCAGTCCAAACTACAAGGGTTAAGCTTGTATTTCATTATTGCAACTTGGGAACGAAATCTCCCAGTCGAGTCTAAGAATAACTGAAAATAATAAGGTTGTGACGTCACAATGTTTGCTGTAAAACCCGGATGCAGGGATTCCCTGTTATTTAATCAGAAATTAATTCATAAGATGGTCTTTACCGACTGTTCCGGTCTAGTGAACCACAAGAAAAAGAGTCGAGAACCCCTTGGTAGTTCTTTTTGCCATGAAGTAGGAAATTTAATATTGAAATAGCATATAATATTTTGTAAACCACCAAATTCCAAGCCTCTATGGCGCAATTGGCTAGCGCGTTCGGCTGTTAACCGGAAGGCTGGTGGTTCGAGCCCACCTAGGGGCGATTTCTTTTTTTGGCCTTTCTTGTGCGCCTTAATAGTGTTAATATCACTCCTTAAAAAAATTATTTAAAAAAAAACAACGTAATCATATAGTTTACTTTATCGAGCATACATTGTATGCATATTACTGTAAAATTTACAAATTTCGAAAGACGTTAAAAATGTCTAGCGTCTTTTACACATTTTACAGCACCTGAAAATTTTGATTTGATGATAGCCGCCGAAAAACTAAAACATCACCCTAGATATCTACAACGCCAACGCCTCCTTCAAATAGCCGAGATTACGACCAAAGTGATCAAACCGACCATCGGAGTACACGGCGGCAACCCCAGCAACGGGCAGAAGGTGATGAAGATCACCAATTGAATGTGCATTTCACCAGCCATTTATTTTCCGCAATCTGGATTGAAAACCTTAATTATGTTTACAGTATGTTTTCAAACAGAAATAATCAACAATGAATCAAGTGCAATACAATAACCAACCCTACAATGCCTGAATTATGTATTATTTATAATTATAAAGAGCGTAACAAAATCAGAAAATTAGCTAATCTCTTCCAGAAAAAACGGCCGTATGCAGTTCTCATTCTCATCGAGTTTCTCTCCTACAGTACAATGGGTTTAAATGCAGTCGACTGAAGATCCCGAATTCGTTTCTTCTTCTTCAACAGTCGGTTTTTTTTAAATCCGGTTGGTTCAGTCCATTTGCCTGATTCATTTGAGGCGATTTCGACGACTGATGACGAACGGCTTCCGTGTCGGCGCTCGACTCCGGCGACGTAACGATCGAGTTGTTGCTGTTCAAAATACACACAAATTATGCAGGTTAAAATTGTGCAAAATTTAAAAGTTGTTGTAAGTGTTATACCTTTGCTCGCTAGAAGGATTCGTTCCAGCGCTCGACTCCGACGGCATTGCAAAACCCACAGTGTCTTTCAGTTTGATTGAGACGTCTCTGTTGCCGATAAAATAGAATGCAGGTCACAAAAATATGCAAAATCTAAAACTTAATCATGTTCATACCTCATAGCCCGCTCCATGCTGGATAGACGGGTAGAAAGATTTACTTCAGATCCTGAAAATGATCCTCTTTCTTGCTCAATTCCAGCTACTGAAACGATAAAAAAATATACAATTAGTGCACTTATTAGGGAGTCGAATATTATTTGGGTTTACCTTGCTGTTGTTTCCTCGGGGAATCATTTCCTTTCTTGAAGTCTCCAAAAGTTGTTATTGTACCGTCGGTTAAATGCGGATATTCAGAAGTTATTCCAATATAGTAACGATGGCGCAGCTCCTCTTGATCCATCAACGAATTCGATTGCGCTTCTGCGGAAAATTTCTGTAATTCTTCTCTAATTTTTTGGAGGCGCTCTTTGTCAGCTGAAAGTACCGGAAGGACCGGAAGAGGGGCACTTATTGCCGAAGGATTACCAATATATGCATAAATGGACTCAATTAGTGGAACTGGATAGAATTCGGCTCTCAACACAAACACTTTGGCTCGATTTGGTTTGTTGGTTGCCGTAAGCATCACGATCTCTGCCATATCCAACATTTTCAATTGGATGCCTTCGATTAGCCAAAAAATCTTGTCCATTTCAGAACGTCGATGAATCTGCCAATCCATCATATCACTGAATAAGTTGGAGATTTGTCTTTCTTCAATGTTTCGGTTCGGGAGTAGTCTCGTGAAATCTCTTAATTTTCTGCCTTAGGGGCTCCAGCAAATAACAGAACTGGTATATAACGTCTTGGAATTGAGGAAATATTTTAAGATGGGCAACTTTCAATGCGCCATTTCCATCCAAGATCCGTTCAAGCTTCCGTTCATGCATTTTCCTTATAATCTTGGCATCACAATCCCTCTCTAACCGAAGTCGAGATTCCATTTGTTCCGGTATGTTTCGTAAAGTAATTTCAACAGGTTTCCAATGACCGTCGTCATTATCAAAACTCATCGCATCAATAAGATGTTGAATGGATTGCTGGAAAGATCCATCAACTTCTTTGCCAGGATTGAGGCTGCTTAGGATTTGACATTGAACCTTGTCTAAAGCTGCAGGTAAATCTGGATCAGTGGAATTCCGACCAAAGACTTGATTGAAGTATTCTTTGGCTGCCAAGTAAAGATTCCGTTGCGCGTTCTCCTTCGTTTCGTGCTGGCGATCGATGGTTCGCTCCATGGTACAAATAAATTCGGCTCCATAAATAACCTGCTCCACCAAATGAGTTGCCACACCACCACTTTGCATCTGGTATTCGTTGAGTTTCCAGTCGATGAATTTTGGACAAAGAACTTCGATTCGTCGGCAGACTCGGAAAAAGAAAGTGACTCGAGCTACGAAGGGATTTTGAGTGACGCGAACATTCTCGTCTTCTTTTACTTTTCTTAATTCCGAATCAAGATCGCCGAACCAAAGTTGACCCAAGTCCGCAGACTTTTTGCTAAGAATGCTGATGCACAAGTGCGCATTGATGCCTAGGGCTTCGTACTTTGAACGGATCGATTGCTGAGGCAGGTGAAACCACGTATCTGTTTCGGATGTCAATTTCTTGGTGATTGATATGGATTCCTGGGGAACTCTGACATTGCCTGTTGAAAATCGAACAAAAAAATTTGGTTAATTATGAAATGTGTAGCTAAAAATCCACACACGATCACTGACTACTTTGTATAGTACACTGTACTTAATTAATATACCGTAAGAGGCGTAATAGTTTCGAATACGATAAGTCAGACAATAAATAAAAACAAGCACACGGAATAAGATCTGCTGAACACTCCTAGATAAAAAATCAAGACTTGATATATTTATACGAGAACTTACAAATGGAAATGGCGTCGGAATGGTAGTTGTAAAGGTTTCCGACTTTCACGTCGCGACCAAGAGCAGATAACTGAATTCGTTGGGAATCCATTGACTCAGACTGTCAGACTACACCGTAAATAAATTTCGACTCAACTGGGCACCAACAACGTGCGGAATGGCGATAGCAAATTTTAGTTGTGCATTTGAGCGGCAAATTAGACAATGGATGTGTGCTGGAATAAAAATTAAAGCAAATAGTAAGCGTTGCCAACTATCACGAAACTATAGCCGTAACATTGATTTTTTAAATTGAACAAATTTGACACAACTTTATTATTTTTTCGTAGGTGATTAGCCAACAAAAACTGTTTCTCGTCGTACCGGAAAAAGAAGGCGATTTCACATTTTTACTGAGATAAAGGATAAATTATGAAAATAAAATAAGAAATAAAAATTTACGGAAAAAAGAAACAATGATAAAAGAACATCAGATTCGGCTCGAATTAAACAGCTCAAATTAGGCTATAACGGTTCCGCCCTTTTTATTGCGTAGATCACATCAAGAGACCGGCAAGACAAACTTTATTTTATTGAAGAGCAATACTGAATTACTGATATACAATAATAGCCTAAAGTTGTTGTAGACTCTCTGCGTATTTTTCAAAAGTTTTCTTTTTTCTATTTATACTACATGATCTCGTCAAACATTGTCCAGGCTGCATATACTGGAATGGAAAATTAAATTGAGTTCTTTAAAAACTTTCGTCAAACGTCGAACTCTGCGAACGTTTTTGTTGTAGCGCGGAATACTGCTGATAGAGGGAAGTCCGCAAGACGTTTGTCAAAATCGATTCAATAAACAAACTTGAAACTTCTATAATTCGTCTGCTGGGAATAGGATTTTGACAACAACGTAGAGAACTAGAGACTACATATAAAAAGATCCATCGATCCAGTTACACGGAAGTTTAATTTTAAAGAGCGAACCTTCTCCTTTTTTATTTTTACAGCAACTGCGCCGCTGTGTATATTCCGTTATTGAATCACGAGCCCATATTTATAAGATGTTACGCAACCTGTTGGAATATTGAGCAAACATTCAACTGCGCCTGTCTCGTTGCGGATGCTGCTGCACTGGGAGCTGAATTAAATTGCGCATTGTCTGCATCCAGTTACATCTCGAAGGCTCGACCGATTCCAAGGAATCAAAATGTTGACTCGATTTCAAAGTGGATCTCAGTCTCCATCCATCGTCAGATCCGCTTGCGAGCTCTACCAGCTGCGGTATTACATCAGTTTGAGTTCATTTGAGTGGTCACCCCTAGCGATGGTCCCTGCGAATAATTTGAAGACAACACGTCAACTCGTCATCAGTTATCCCGGAATGAAGAAGCTATCCATCAAGATCTTTTCGGCCGCCTGCCTCATCTGTGGCATGGCGTCCATCGGCATACAAGTATAGGCAAAACGTCAAAGCGATTTTGCATATTAATTTCGTCTCTAATTAATTCATTATTTTATTAAATTGCGCGTTGAATTCAAGACCGTCACCTTGGTGATATTCCTGGAGACGTTCGATCGCTATTACGTTTACTTTCCATCGGACGTCGTCGGCCATGGCATCTGGGGCGGTATGCTCTACTTGACGGCCGGCAGTTTTGGATTCGCTGTCGCCTTCATGAGGAAGAAAACGTTGTAAAATTTCAATTTAAAAATATCTAAACAAACTTGTGGTTTGAATCAAATTGTCAATTTGTTTGACAGGCTCGTGGGAACCGTCGTGACTTCGTCTTTATCGATTTTCGCTTCGTTCTTGACGTCTTTGCTCTCAGCTGGAGCGGCTTCGTCGGGCGTTTACAGCTCTTGCTACCGGAAATTCGGATACTCCAATTCGATATGTTTGTTTGATGATTAGAATTTTTGATTGGAATCATCTATTGATTATAAAATTTTACATTTTGATTGATATAGGTGACACTTGGCTGGGATTGGAATGGGCGTTGATGATGTGCGGGATTGTGGCGTTTATCAGCTCGACCAGTCTGACCATCCTGGCATCCGGTTCTCTCTGCACTTGCTGCCGGAAGCACAACACTATCGCGGACGTGGTAATGAAGTTGTTTCCGTTTCAAACTAGTACGCGGTCTATTGATTTACTTGGCAATTCGGCCATTTCTTTCACAACTGTTTTAACAATTTGGGAAAACGGACGGACACAACCACTGCCCACAACTTGACATAAATGATGCAGCAAGAATCGGTGGTAACTTTACAGGGTGTCTACGTCGATCAGCAAGTTCCGGCCCAACAACAGGTTTAACACAATATACCAGTCAGAAGTCTGAACTCAAGAGTCCGAATCACCGGAAGAAGATGGACAGTACTGAGCAACACTCTTCAGATAATTTTTAATCCATTGAATTTTGCTATTGTATTAGTGGTATGAGCCTATGTTTGTAGAGTGTAGATTGCTTATTCAAGCCTGATTCAGTGATTCCCTTTATAATTAAAATAGCTTTTTAGAGCGGGCTGTTAAATACTTTAGGCTAGATTTTTGTGTGTTTTGTGACGATTCAAATTTTTCAGGTGAATCGGAATAAAGAAATTCGGTATGAAATTTGAAAAGTCGTTTTTAACTTGACATACTTAAAATTCCTTGATGGCACTGCGACCACGGTGACACAATTTCTGACTATGCCTAATAAGCCCTAATTGAGCGGATGTTCGCGGATGTTCAAAGCGATAAGGAATAATGATAAACATTAATGGGATAAGCGAGGCTGTTGTGATAAAACCTGACCTTAGACAAACCTGAGCGGCTTTAAGAGTTAAGTCATCATATTTTCAAGCCGCATTCTTACGACATTAAGAAAATCATTTGGACACTCTCCTATAAAGTTCTAAAGCCCTAGTTGAGTTTGAACTATCGACACTTGTAGTCGCCTTGCGGTCTTATATAATTATTTCCTAATAATAATTAACCTGAACAATTTTTTTTTAAATTATCAAGAAATAATGGACAAAACTAAAGTTGAAATTGTGTCTCCGGTCAATCCGGAAGGAGGTAATATTCTATGGCAACCAGTGGTGATGGTTCCTGTGGACACGCCCCACCGTCCAGCGCTCAATTATCCCGAAATGAAGGTGACAGACATCAGGATCTTTGCTATTCTTTGCATCTTCTTGGGTATTGCATCCATCGGAGTGCAGGTAATAATTTAATTAATCAAAGAGTTTGAATTCAAATTTTTGTGAATGGCTTTTCTATATAGATAGCGGCCTTGGTGATTTACGCAACTTCATTATTCAATCATTGCGTCGTAACACAAATGGACGTTGTGGGACACGGGATCTGGGCTGGTGCCTTGTACTTGACTGCCGGAAGTTTGGCGATAGCGGCCTCTTATAAACGAACTCAATCGCTGTAAAAAAAAAATATTTTCACCTTTTTTTATTGTTAAATATAATTTGATAAATAAAATTGGGAATATGTCATTTCTACATGCAGCATGTTAGGGACTGTGGTGTTGGCGTTGCTATCGATCTGCGCCTCGATAATTGCTTCGACGCTTTCCGGAATCGCTGCCGCTCACGGAATTTACAAGTCCTGCTATTATCACTCTTCATCTTTGAGCTCGTTATGTAAGCTCTGTGATTCTCAGATCATTTTGATTGGAGAATTGAAGGAATTTAATTTAAAATTTTTTTGGGTGGGCGGGGGTTGATGGAAGGTGATTCTTGGATTTATTTGGAGTGGACTCTTGTGTCCATCAGCGTTCTGGCTTTCTTCAGCGCACTGATTATAATTTTCTTAATGACACTGGCACTCTTCAACAAACGTAAAGGCTCTACAAATGCGGTAATAAAATTGAGTTAAATTGTTCCCTGTTATTTGATTTGATTTTTATTATCTTCCAATTTCCAGGACGCTAACGTTGTACGGCCTGATAATGGCGCCAATCAGACAATCTATTTGAAAGCGCAAGCGAAAAACCAGCTGCCATCACAACATTACCGGCCTGTAGCGTCAAATTTACAAGTCGTTTACGTCGGTCAGCAGGAGAACAAACAACTGGAATCGGTGCAACTGGTCCCGGTCTCCGTTCCAGCTCGGCTAGCATCGATGAACGAAACCGTGAATAATAAATCAACCAAAGATCAGAAGAAAACTATTAAAATTACCAGCAGCACGGCGCAAACTAACAAATAAATTATGTGGGCGCGACTAATAGAAACATAACTATAACAATATGTAAAACAGCATAATACTAATAATATTCAAAGGAAATTATTGCACTAATATGACAACTCTTCATGTCGTCATGCACAATATTATACATTACATCAGTCATACACCGATAAAAAGCTGATTGAATATATTGGAGTTGCACCTAGTCATCCAACAGTCTCAAACTTTGCTCGTACTTGATCAGTAATTGCAGCTATTGGTGGCATTACTTAATCATGCATCAGCTAATATAGGCTAGATATCTGTATTATCAGTCCTTTGGTATACTTATTTTCCCCTTGGCTCTACTTTGAACTCGATCCAATCATGGTGTCGAGTGATCAGCGCCATCAGCCCAAATCAAAAGTGGAAAAAAAAACAAGACCCTTCCAGGTTCGCCCTCGGGTATTAACGGGCAAGATATCAGTTAAAAGCTTTTGCTTATATTTTCAAAACAATTAAAATGTAGGAATTTCGTAAGATTTTGTTTATTGTAATTTCCTGGATTTTTTTTCTGTATCATTTACGAAATAAAATAATACAGAATGTAAATTCTAGAGTTAAACTCAGACAGTGGCCCAATTTCTCCATCACAAGGGCTGAGGTAAAAAGGCAACAGTTCAGGGTACAACATCGAGGCAACAGTTCAGGTTACAAGATCGAAGCCATATTTTAGGAAAAAAGTTTGAGGCAAGGCAACAATTCAGGGAAACAGATGGAGGCAACAATTCGAGAAAAAAGATGAGGCAATTAGCTGCAGTCGATGTTTAAGGACGTCAAGTAATTAAGATCTTCAGACAATCAGTAAAAAAGGATTTGTTTACTGATTGTCTTTAAGCCACTCCCTCAGCTCCCTTTCATCAGGTATATCCGGGTTGATCTAAAGAGAATACACAAGAAAAAAAAATCCCGATGAAAAAAACTGCTGGAGAAATATTATTGAGTTTAAACTAACCATGATTACCGAATCATCGAAGGAGTCTAGGAATATTTCTCCACTATCGCGTGCGAATGCAGAAACCTTAACACCTCCAAATGCAACAATGGCGTTATCCAGGCTACTGAGCTGAAATAGCTTTAGCTTTGCGACTGAGTGCAGTACCCACGACTGAAAAGTTCTTGTCCCTGCGAAAATAAATAACTTTAAAACTGTCGGAAGCAAAATTTGTCTGATTCAAAATTTCACCTCAAATCAGCGTAAAGTTCTTCGGCCGAGTTTAGAACAACAGATTTAACAGAGCTACCATCAGAGCGAGGTGACTGGCCCGCATGTGATTAGGCTTGAAAATTTTCTCCTGGAAGCTTGACTGTATCTAAATAACAATGAAACCACAAAATGCAAGTAAAATAATTGTTTTACTCAGAAGCTAACAATACTTTCTTACTATGTTTTATTCCATAGAATTCGTCGATAAGACCCTCATAGGTCAACTGAGTGACAACAGGAGTTATCAAATCTACAGTCCTATCAATGATTATGAGAGTGTTTAACAACGGAGACATGGGAGGATCACAGTCTACCCCAATATCACGTCGCATTCGAGTCATCAATTCGAATACGTTACGGGCATGGCGCCCCTTACCCACAACGTTGAGGAAAATGCCATATAAACTTTGGAGGGACATTAACCCATGAGCAATTTGGTGTAAGGAGCTGATTTCATTGTCAACATATAAATCCTGAGAATAAATTTGAAGAAATTGATGACAAGCAATCCCTTTCAAAGTTTGGCTCATAAATAAAAAATAAATACCTTGAAAACATTATCGAGTTCCATTGAAATGACATTACTATCTAGTGGGAAAAAATCAACAGGCAGTTCATCAATAGAAGTAAGAGTTCCATACACTCCTTTGTCCTAAATGAAGTAATAATTTTGTCAACAATTTCTTCTTCGCTGATTTAAGTAACTTTAACCAACCTTGAGCCGCTGTTCACATACTGCACTTCGTCGGGAGACAAAATTAACTGATATTCCTTACTAGCAGAATGTCCTTGGTTTTCTTCGCTGAAATGAAAATTAACTTATTGTTGACGATTTAAAGTTAAAATATGTAGATTATTCATACCTGTGCAAGTTATCGGCAATACAATCCATCAGCTCAACTTCAGGTCTTGTGATGAACAGTATATTTTTAACAGATATGGAAGACAAGCGCCCAGGTTTTAACTGGAACATTTTTACAACATCTAGTTCCTTAAGAAAACTGTATTCTGCCACGTGCCACCAAACCAATGGGGCCAGTTCATCCCAAAATATTGCCTAGCATAATTGATGAATTTACGTACATTTCTTAAATGGAATAGCACACACCAAAATACCTTTGTTCCACTGAACTTCTCTAAAAGAGAAACAATATCCTGTAACAATAACAAAACTGTTGACGAAATTTATTTTTACTGAACAAGACATCAACAGACTGTCAACAGACAACCTAATGGATTTTGTGGTTGTCCTAAGTCACAAAAAGCTAATGACTAAATCCGCATAAAAATTAATAAAATTTAGTATTACCAAATGAATCGAAACTTACCTAAGCGCTGAGATAAATTACTGTACGTTTACACAAAAAGTTTGAAGAAAATCGATGCAGTAGTTTAGTTTTCTATAAATTTATTCTGATTCTGAATTAAAGGTTCTGGAAGCCTGGCTCAGAACAGCGTTCACTCCCCCACATCCCCCCCCCCACTCCTACACACACACACACACACCCGCATTTACTTTAATGCCTTCTGGTAGTACAAGTACTACCCTCAGGGATAAATCTTTTTCATTTGTGAAAAATGAGCGACGCCAGCAGGAATCGTGAAGCGTTCTCGCAACAGCAGGTGGTGAAAATAAACAACCAATTCTTTCCTGTCGCTTACTGGCTCTGCTTCTTATTGGGTTTTGCGTCCATCTTGATACAGGTAATATGATACGCGATTTGTAGATAGTTTAAAGCATTAAACAAATTTCATTCTTCACCATTTGTTTGGTCTAAAATGAGAATTAAATGAATTAATCTAAAAATATTATGCTGTGTGTCAAGATAGCCGTGCTGGTGATCTCCGGTTCACTGAACTCGTATGTCCCCCATGGCCTCCACGACCTGGGCTTCGCAATCTGGAGTGGCGTCTTCGTCTTGTTAGCTGGCTGTTTCGGATTAGCTTCGACTTTCACACGAAATAATATGCGGTAGGCCAATAGTCCAATACATACAAGCTGCGGTTTTTCCATCATTTATTCAGGATGATATAAGGCGTGAGTGAATGAATAATGAACTCATTTAACAAATTTTTGCGGTGTACGTGTAAAATAAATTTTAAAGTTGGATCAAGTTTACTCTCCTGATGTCGACGTTTTCAATCGAAGCTTCGATCTTCGCCGCTACTCTGTCCGGAATGGCGGCTTCCAATGGCGTTTCCACTGGCTGCTACGATTCAACACACGGGGAATTATGTAATAAGACCCTCAATAAGGCAGTTATATAATAATGAATCTTTTTTTCGTTCAAATTAAAAAAACACACATTTAGCATAACTGAGAGTGATGTGATATTAATTATATTTGATTTTATTATATGTACAGGCTCAACGTGGATAAATTTGGAATGGAGCCTGATGGCAGTATGCGTATTGGCTGCGATCGATTCAATAGTTTTGATTGCTTTGACATCGGATGTCTTTTGTTGCAGTAATGATAAAAACGCAACCGTGAACACTGACGGTCATCAGGTATAGCATTACATTCATTTACTTAATTTAAAAAAAAAACTCATAATGATCTACCTCTTTATCTTGTTCCTATTTTGAAATATGTTTTTTTTTTTTTAAATTGAGCTAACTATAATGCAATAAGTATATTGTAGCCTACTGACCCCTTTATCTCATGGACCATTTCAGGTAGTCATTGGGACAGGGGACATTGGGATTGGAAACAGCCAACAACCAGTTGATGTCAAACAACCGACGATGCAATTAAATGCGCAAGTAGCGCAACAGCTGATGTGAACACTTCAATTACCCTGATATCCATCCTACAGCTGATTCAGAGTCGACAGACACCATAACCGGTTTCAGCAACGGCTCCATCAGTTCTACCGCAAGTGCAACAGCACTAGCGAGCATTATAGTCACTAGTCAGAATGGTTTTATAATTAAATAATCTATATAAATAATATCCGAATTTCATGCTGCTGAATAAACGCTAATTATACAACGTGACTGCTGTTATGCATACGAGTGTATTTTACTATATAACTTATATTCTATGGACGTGGCTCGAAAAAATGACAAAATAAGGTTTTTTACTTAGATAGACCGCGGCTATGCTAAAATTCGACAACTCTTAATAATTTCGTCCATCAGCAGTCAATATACACTGATAAAAAGAAACTGATTGAATATTGGAGTTGTGCACGTAGCCATCCAACAGTCTCAAACTTTGCTCGTATTTTATCTAATTGCAGCCATATTGTTGGCATTTACTTAATCAGGAAAAATATCTGTATATCCAGTCTTTTTGTATCCATGTAATTTAGTGTTTCCGCACTTGGTTCTACTTTGAACTCAAAAATATAATAACGATGTCAAAATAAAGATGAAAACCGTTTTTTTATTTTGTTTTTCATTTGTGAAAAAATGAGCGACACCATAGTAATATAAATCATCAGCATTTCTAATAGCCTGCGATTTTTTAAAATTAAGTAGTAAAGTCGTCAAGGAGAACAGCTGGAATAGCTGCAGTGGTCCCTATTATCTCCACACACAGTACAAATTAAATATAAAATAAATAAAAAAAGCCACCGTGAACTACGAAATCACGAATTTTCAGTTGCAGATGAGTAATAATTCGACAGCCAAAGCTCAGAGGAAAGTCAAAGTCGTCATTGATGCGTAAGCTCCGCAAAAATATACATTCAGTAAAATTGACTCATATTAACCGACAAATGTTATCGTTATAACATCTCTCTCAAACGGACATAGTTCTTAATTTCGTCATACGTTCCATGATACGCAATTGCTCTCATTGCTCACAAACATCCATCGATAAGCTAATTAAATATCGTGTCAAACTTTATCAGCAGCAGTTTGTCAATACATTATCTATAAGCGGTATGTAGATACTTAATCGGGTCTCTTGGCCCAGCACTTTGTATATGGCCGCTATACCCCGTGTTTCTATGCACTTAGTTCAATTAAATACAAAGGAGTCTGAACCGTCAAACAGCTTTATAGGCTACCTACTTCTATACTTGTGAAAATGAACAACGCCAACGCAATCCACGTCATGTTTTCCCCAAAGGAATTAAAAAACAGCAAAATCTTTAATGCTACCTGCAAGATCAATGTGCCTTTGGGTCTTGCGTCCATCTTCATACAGGTATATTTATTGTGTAGTACTAAATATCAAACGTGAATTTTACTACACTTAATAAGAGCGCAAAAAAAACAAATTAATTCGTCTACCAATCGGTTTGTCAATCATAATGATGAGTGCAGTTATCCGCCTTGGTGATCTCTATTTTTCTGGACTCTTACATCCCTTACGGCTTTGACGACATCGGCTTCGGAATCTGGGCAGGTGTTTCCTACTTCATGGCTGGCTCATTCGGAATGGCTGCCAGTTCCAAACAGAGAAAATGGCGGTATGATATGGAAACTGCTATTTTAATATTATAGTACTTCAACGCATTATATTTTGTCAATCAAATTGTGATTATCGATTTGATTTAACATATTAGGTTGACGACGACCATCCTAGTGTCGGCGTTTGCATTGGGCGCTTCCATCGTCTCCGCTACTCTGTCCGGAATGGCGGCTTCTATGGGCGTTCTCCCCGGTTGCGAGAATTCAGAATACGGGAAAACATGTAAGGTGGCATGTTTATAATATATTAATTGTTGTATAATACTCATCAATTTAGCCATGCAAAAGATGTTAAATTAGTACAGACTTCTTCTTGAATTATTACCGTAATTCTGGTTTTTTATTTTGTGTTGATTATACAGGCGGGCCGTGGGTAGGTTTGGAATGGAGTCTGATGGCAGTCAGCGTATTGGCTGCCATCAGTTCAGTCGTTTTGATCCTTTGCGCGTCGGATGTCCTCTGTTGCGGTAATTATAGCAGGCATAATATCGCCACGACAACTGTCAGTCGCCAACAGGTAGGCCTATAGCATTGTATTTACTCAAAGGAAAACTCTAAAAGATTTACTCTTATCTTGTCTCTACGTTCATTATACTGCTACTGCTAACATCGTGTTTTTAACTGGCCATTTGATTTCATGGTTCATTTCAGGTTATTCACTTTGGAAATGGAAGACAGCACCCACAACAATCGGGTCACTTCAAGCCGGTAGCACATCAGCCTGTGTCATTGAATGTGCAACAGCTACCAACATTTCAAGTATCCTATGTCCCCCAGATAACCCAGCATAGTCAACCGCAACCGCAACAGATTTTGGTAACGGCTCCAGCAGTGGCTCCAGCAATCGCACCAGCAACGATTCCAGATCTACAACAAGTGCAAGTTCATCAGTAAATATCGCAACATGAAATATGGTTATTCAATTTTTTTTTTGCTGCGGAATAAACTTACATAATGACTGAACCATATAGCTACTATGCGGAAATTTTTGGCATTTTCAGTTTCTGATTTTTTAGAAATTAAGAATTCATTTCTATTTAATTGGTTAATAAGAAAAACGATTTCAAACTCCATCTCCACCAAATAGAATAGATAGAATAGTAAATTAATAATCACTACAAAAATAATCATTTATAATAATTATAACAAAAGGGAAGGTTGTTGGGAATGGTATCTGACTTGAGGTCACGCTCTTACTTCATTGGCTGCCTACTGGGCCTTAATTCGACCGTCTAGTGTTACCGAGTGAACGGCAACCGTCGACTATCGTCAGGGGCTAAGCGTAAGTCTAACGGACACAACTTCAGATTGTGACCAGCATGTCGAGAAACCGGGGTTTAATGGGTTACGATCCTTATGATAGACGTCCTTTATAGCAACAGGGCGTCTAATAGATCGGGAGGTGAATTTAGAAGTGAGACAATTATTTTGATTTATTCTTCAGTGTTTGATCGTTTATTATTGGTGACCGTATATTGATTTTGCATATAGTTCAGACATACATATACAGTAGGAGCATTACAGTCATGGGAGAGACATGGAGGGAATCGAACCCGGGACTATTTGATGCGATGCGAAGATGATGACCGTTGATCGTTGAGTGAACATCTCAATGTGAATTTCATCGAGTCAGAATATCTTCATCAACTTAAGTCTATTACGATTTGTTTACTTTCACTTTCATTTTTTTACAAGCCTCTATGGCGCAATTGGCTAGCGCGTTCGGCTGTTAACCGGAAGGCTGGTGGTTCGAGCCCACCTAGGGGCGATTTCTTTTTCAAATTCCTATTAGCGAAAGAAATGTTCTTAAAAATGTATTCGATGCTGCATTTTACGCTATCTAATAAATCCAAACATTCCAAAGACTTAGTTTCACAGAACTAGCATTTATTGCAAGCAGTCTTTGCATAACTATAACACCAGTTGCTGGCAGTATGGGCAAGCCCGTTGTATTCGGCGTCTTATACACTAGTAAGTTATTTAATTATTTTTTTCTTGTCATATTCCTCCTCTCCGGCACCGCAGGACAGCTCGTCATCAACCTAGAAGTTCGCATGTCATTTTAATTTTCATTATCGTGTTCACTAGCATGTGATCGTATTTCTCATTTATAGCCGAAAGCCCCAAAACGATTGGGAAATTCAAACGGAAAGATCTAGACTGTTGTTATCAATTGAAAATCGATAAAGAAAATAGTATTCGTTTCATGTGTCGCTAGATGAACCACCCTGATATGTATTGATAATCCGTAATTTCGACGCCACGCATATGCAGAGCGCACACAAGATAAGATTGAACAACGCACACAAGAGCTGATTGAACAGTGCACTCTACCTCCGCTCTACCTTTATCACCGCCAAACAAAAGCTCTTACTCATTTTCATTTTCAAACATTTTTGTTTCCCCGGTCCCCAGATATAGCGAAGCCATTATTGACGACGGCGAACGGTTTTCACCGTATCAAGGCTCTCAATTTCAACGTAATACAACTGAAGGTCACTCTCAGTTGTTGATCAAAACGAGAGTTTGTTTCCATACAGTCGGCATACTTTTATTTGAATTGCGTCTTCCCATAGTGCGCAAAGTTATTCCTCCAAATTTGTGTTAAGAATTTCTTGTTTTCTTCTGAACGCTTTGTTGACGGACATATTTAAAATAGAAAATGAAGAAGCCCGTAATGGTGGTCATCTTTTCCGTGTTCGGAATCATCCTCGGAATGGCATCTGTTGGCGTACAGGTACAACACACAAACCCAGCAATTCACAGTCAACTATTGAATTAAAAAAACAATAATAATTAATTTTTTTTTATCGATTTTAAAGTTGGCAGCTCTGATATTGTACACGAGAATCACTGAGTACGTTGAAGTTGGTTACGATGTCGTCGCTTGCGGAATCTGGTGCGGATTTCTCTACATCGGAGCCGGAGCCCAGGGCCTCTACTCTTCATACAATCGTCCGAAAGCGTAAATATAAATGTTTTAAAAATGCCGCTATTTATATTTGAATATCTAATAATACTAATTTAGATAATTTAAATTCGGACAGTTTGATGTTGACGGTGTTCACGGCTGGCATTGCAGTATGCGGGGCCCTTGTGGCCTCCACTCTATCTGGCTTAACAGCCTCTTCCGGTTATACGTCCGGCTGCAGCGCCTACCATTATACTTCCTCTTGTAATTTCAAAATATTATTATATAATCCAGCACACTTTTCCTAGAAATTTAACGATAAAAATCCAACGCGATTTTCACAGGTGTACCTTGGAGAGAGCTGGAATGGTCGCTCATGACAATCAGCATTTTATCGGGATTAAACAATATTACTTTAATGTATTTCGCCTATGCAGCTCGCAAGTCGAGCAAGTGCCAACCAAGATCATTTCAAACTAGAATAAATACTATTGCTGTGAGTACATTATCATTTTTATAAATAAAGATTTTTTTTTAGCTATTAAAAGTAAATTCGATTGCTGATGAGAACATTTTCTTTTGGGCATTTTAGGTCGAAGGAGAACCGCCGGGTCCTTATTCGGATTCCAGGAGAAATACTAGCAGGCCTCAATCTGGTGGCAATAGAGAACCTGTCATTCAGCAGGCTGACATTTAACAGCGCTGATTTTCAATTCACATTTTGTTTTTTCTTCGCAAGATTTCACGGGCGTAGTGTAAATATACGACATCACATTATTCACCAGCGCTTAACCACGAAACAAAACCGACGACATAACAATGAAATAAATCGTTTCCGGTTTTTTCTTGTTTCAATTTGACGCTAGATTTAAATAACAATATGATGCAGACTGTTTGGAATAAATATTGAACTAAATAGTCCGAAAAAATATCTTATTTGTATAGAAAACGACATTTTTCTTATAAATTATTTCCCTTGTCCCTCACGAAAGCATCATTTTAGATAGAAAAATAAAAAAAATATAGCTTTACAGAAACAAATGCGTATCGAGGAAAATATAGTTATCGAGGAGTCCACAGAGTTAATGTTTTTTTTTCTTATCGGCCAATCCTGACGCAGCACTAATATTTGTCGCGCCGGTCAAATCATGTATTGATATTATTTAGTCATGCACATTTTTACGTCGTGTGTTATCTCTGATGTAGACGGTTAGTTGATTGGAGAGTGTCAAGGCGTATGTAACCGAGCGTATGTTTGATTTCTTATATACGACGCATGACGCAGTTCTAATGAAAATACTGATGCGCGTCACGCGGGATGACTTTAAATCTGTGTGATGATTCATAGACATAAAAGGACGTCATACCAAGGTAGACTATTTGCTATTACTGAATATTCTGAATAAACGGCAGTAAAAAATAATTTGTAATTTACATAGCAAGAATTTTTAAAAAGTTCTTCAACTTATTTGAAATGTTTTTAAATGTCTGTGTTTTAAATATGACGATATAGGCTAGTAGACCGAAATAGAAATCAATTAGTACCAACGTTCACAACAGGAGATAAGAGATTTCACAACTCAATTGTTGCATGGAAACGGACGGAGAAGCTGCGATAATGGGGTTTGACGCAACCTGGAGAAGGTTTAGACTCTATATATTTGAACCATATGGGCTATAGCTTAGTCTTTGTGTCACATTATTATCTAGACTCTGCTGTAGGCCTGTAGTCGCGTTCTTTTTTCTGTCAATTTCCCTGCTGCTTAACCTTCGGTTTTATCGTTTGAATTTAAAACTTAACTTGAGAAATCCATTCGAGCTGAACCAGAAATTCATTTTGGTGTAAAATGAACAGACCCAACGAATTTACGAGTGCCGGCTATCCCTCAGGTGATGGCGCAATCGTTTGGCAGCCGGTAACGATGGGTCCTAATGGTCATCCTAATAATAATGTGGTAACGGACGGCCGCAAACCAGCAAATTATCCCGGCATGCCGACCATTGCCATCAACATTTTTTCGGCTTGCTGCATCTTACTGGGCGTTGCTTCCATCGGCGTACAGGTACTGAAAACCGGGTAAAACAATTTTTGAAAAAAATAATAATTACTTTTAATTATTTTTTCGCCGTGTCATTTTAAAAGATTGCGGCGTTGGTGATCTATGCTGAGTATGTGTACAACTACGTTTGGTTTGCTGCCGACGTCGCCGGCACCGGAATCCTGTCCGGTTCCTTCTGCGTGATAGCCGGAAGTTTAGGAATCGCTTCCACCAAGAAACGGACTAAATCGCTGTATTTAATTATTAATTTCCTATTTCACACCAACCCTTGGCCAATCGTATATCAAAGTTGGGCTGATATGAATTTAAAAAAACAAAAAAACAAATTGATTTGATTTAAAGTCATAATTTGGTTTCAATTTCAATTGACAGTTTGGTGTGGACGGTGGTGATGTCGGGGCTTTCGGTTGCCTTTACCGTTGCTGCCTCAATTGTGTTCGGAATAGCGGCTTCTGATGGAATCTACTATTACTGCTATTATAATGTGTACCCGAGTAGCTTATGTAAGGCTTCTTATTTATTTCTACTTGTCAGATAATATACCTTCACATACCTTTTTTCTCGAGACAGGTAGCACTTGGGAATCTTTGGAATGGAGTCTCATGGGGATCAACATAGCGGTTTCGATCGATTCAATTGTTTTGCTCGTTCTGACGTCCGTGTCCGTTTGTTGCGGCAGACGCAGTAACAGCACCGCCAGGAACAATCAGCAGGTAGTTAATAATTGATATTTGCGCAATAAAATGTTACATCTGTCATGATTCTATATATTCTAGGGAATGTTCTATGGAACGGCAACGGGCCAGCAGCCAGTCTACTTCCAGCCGCAACCAATGCAGCAGCAGCAACCGAATTACCAAATGGCCTACGTCCCTCAACACATTCAACAACAGCAGCCTCCTCAAATGCATTTAGTTGCGGCCCCAACAGCCCATCAGCAGCCAATGCATGAGAAACAGACTCCAGTTGTACAGCAGCAGGCAAAAGCAGACGAAACTCTGGATGTTATGGTGCATCCGGCCAAATGAGCGGATTAGATAATTAGTTTCTCTTGCTGTGCCCTTCACAAATAATCATAACAAAATAAACAACGTCGCGCGTGTATTCGAAATCATTTTTATTCGTGATCTTCCTCTTTCGCATGTATAGAGGATACACCCAAATTTATGTGCAACTCAGACGATTTAATTCATTCATTTTCAAATATTCGAAATTTGATTATGAGTGTATTTAGTGCAGTCGATCGAAATATTGAAAAAAATTCAAATGACGTTTCACACAAGGAGAGATAAAGGGATTGGACCGATAAATTGTTGTATGACGAATAAGATAAGTTAAGTTTGCGATAAATATGGGTTTTGACGCAACCCGGAGAAGGTGCGTATTTATAGATGTGAACGCTAAGATGCGTGTCGCTATCTGATGGGATCTGTGATCTTAGACTTGTCCAACTGATTCCCTAGTTTGTAGTTGACGGTCAACTAAGCTTGGAGAAAATCGAAACGAAACCAGCTGAGCAGGAAATTCATTTTTGTTTTTGTGGAAAATGAACAGACCCAATGAATTCGCCAGTGCCGGCCATCCTTCGGGTGATGGCGCAAACGTTTGGCAGCCGGCCACGATGGATGCTGTGAAAACGGACGACGGCCGTGTCAAGTATCCCAGCATGCAAACAGCTATTATCAAGGTTTTCTCAGTTATTTGCATCATTATGGGCGTTGCTTCCGTCGTTGTGCAGGTAAAAAATTTTTGGAAAAAAATAAAAACGAGTTTAAATAAGTCTAATACAATTTTAACTAAAATAGCTTAATTGAATATTCATTTTTTTTTCACCACCCGACTCACAAGATTGTGGCGTTAGTGTTTTATGTTGCAGAGATGGACGGCCTCGTTTATTTTTCTGGAGACGTTGCCGGCGCCGGAATCTGGGCTGGCTCCTTCCACGTGACAGCCGGAAGTTTAGGAATAGCCTCCACCCAAAAACGGACTAAATCGCTGTAATTGATAATTGATTCCCTTATTATAAACACCAGCACCGAAACGTTTATTGGGCTGATATTCATTTTCAACATAATTGATACCATTTTTTAAATTATTATTACACTAATTGATACTACAGTTTGACGTGGACCGTTGTGATGTCGGGAATTGCGATTTTCTCTTCTCTAATTGCATCAACGCTGTCTGGAATAGCGGCGATTGGTGGAGTTGATTATTATGCCTGCTACTACAATCCCGGAGGGAAGAACAGTGACACATGTAATGCTAATCAGATTTATCCAAAAACCTGGTGTAAAAGATAACGTCCCAAGATGATGATCCAATTTTTATTCTCGAGACAGGTGACGCTTGGATTTCTTTGGAATGGGCCCTGGTGGGTATCAGCGTAGCGGCTTCGGTTAGTACCATTGTTTTGATCGTTTTGACGTCCGTACCCCTTTGTTGTAGCAGCCAGCGCCATAACATCATCGCCATAAAAAAACGGGTAATCTTTTTTCTTTTCTCTCAGATTAAAAAAAAAAACGAGCTTGTTTAATTTATAAACGGGTGGTGCTGTGATCCATATCTTCTAGGAAATGTCTGATGGAAGGGATGAAATGGGCCAGCATCCGGTCTACTCCAGCCGGCAACAGCAGCAGCAGCAACCGCAGCAGCAGCAGCAACCGCAGCAAGCTAAGAATAATTACCAAACGGCCTACGTCTCGCAACAGCCTCAAACGCATTCAGTGTCGATCCCAAGAGCCCAGACAATGCGAGAGCAAATTAGGGCTCCTGCTTCAGTTGCCCAGCCGCAGCAGCAGCAGCAGCAGCCAAAAGGCGAATACAAATTAAACTCTGCTGGATATTTTTAATAAGGTTTTAATCCTATAAGCGGAATATTTCATTGTGTCTTAATATATCTACCAAAATAACGGAAACCAAATAAAACGCCACCGTGTATTCGAAATCAGCATGTTAACTTCAAATTCGTTTCGATGCTGCTGTCATTGCGATTGATTTCATCATCTTCCACGATGAGCTGGGCATTTTATACGAACTTCATTTTACCAACTATTTTTATAACCATTTATAACCTCTTATGATTGATTAATAACACAATTGGCAGTTTCATTTGTATGACAGCATTCTCCCCTATTGTTAGCGCATAGGTTTGATTCAATTGGCCTCTTTTTATTAAATTGTTATCGATTCATGAGTGGAATCATGACCGGTTCCGAGCCGGCAATCGGCCCCATCCGCTTGCTCCGGCCGTGCTCGGCTTGCTGGTGCTCGTCGTGTTCCTCACCTTCCGGCACTTCCCACGACAACTCGTCGTCAAACAGCCGATGACGGGGCACTTGGTCGAAAATGGGCAACTTCAGCAAAATTCCTAATTCAATAAAAAACAATTATATCTCAACTATTTTATAGTTAAGTCAATTATTGATTTAAAAGTTGAGATTGTTGTACCGGTGAGAAGGCCACCGACAATGGCGAGGGCCAGGGTTGTCAGAAGGGCGTAGATTTGATAGGCCGCCTGAGTGGTAGCCGACCGGCCCAGTCCCGGCTCCATGTCGGGGAATTGGCTTTTCAGTTGGTCAAAGTCCGTCGAGTTTGATTCGGGCACTCTGGCCGGAAACTGACGGAACAAACTGTGGCCGTACTCCTCCTGAGTGGCCATCGCGGCCGTGATGGCACCGACGATGCCGGCCATCACGCCCGGCATCCCGTGCAAATTGTGGACGCCGCAAGTGTCGTGAATGGCCAGCTTCTTGTTCATGGCAGGCTGGCGACAATAAATGTAATTAAAATGTGAATTAATTATTACATTATTTTTTAGTTTGTACCGAAAGGAACCGATAGCCCAGAACGGAAATAGCTCCGGCAACACTTCCGACCACCATCGCTCCCCATGGATGGATCATCATGTCGGCCGCTGTTCCGATGGCCACTCCTCCCGCCAGAGTCGAATTTTGAATATGAACCTAAATGAGGTTAAATTTATTAAAAACATTTTGGTCATTTTTGAAATTTTGATTTTGATTATTATTGCAGACAATCATACCATGTCGAATTTATTATCTTTGCTGACCAAAGAGGAGAGGGCAAAGGCCGTCACGCAACAGGCGGCCAGCGAGTAATACGTGTTGATGACGGCCCGGTGCTGGGCGTCGCCTTCGGCCAATCCGGAGTTGAAGCTGGGCCAAAACAACCACAAGAAAATGGTGCCTAACAAAAAGGCGGGAAATTCAAATTCAAAAATTTTGTTTTTCGATTAATTCAAAGCGCCAATATTATACCGATCATGGCGAACGTGTCCGACGTGTAAGTGGGTCCTTCCTTGTCCGAGCTGTGGTCCCTCCTCAGCACGAAACTGACGGCCAGTCCGAAATAAGCGCCAAAAACATGGACGAGCATCGACGCTCCGATATCCGAAACCTAATCGAATTAATAAATTAAATGAAAACAATTGGCTAATCAATTCGCATATTTCAATGAATGAACCTGGTAGATCTCCAGTCCGAGATGTTCGTTGCCAGCGAAGATGATGATCTCGATCAGTGACATGACGACCAGTTGGAAAGGCGTCGTGACGCCGAGGACGGCGCCGAAGGAAATCAAAACGGTGGCCGAGGCGAAATCGGCGTTCAACAAACTGATGCGTCCATCAAATCATCTTGAATAATCTTTTTAAATGTCTAGCATATTATATTCCTTATTATTTACTTGGTGATGCTGACGTGGATCGAGCCGGCGCCTTCCAGCCCGTGGAAGAATCCCTGGCAGAGCGTCGCCCATTGCAGAGTGATGGCGGCGATCAGGAAATTAAGTGCCACGGCGCTGTAGCCGTATTTCTTCAAAAAGGTCATCAAGAAGCCGAAGCCGATGAAGATCATGACGTGAACATCCTGGAACACTACCAATCCACAAGCAACATTATTACGTCATCATCTAAATTTAGGCCTACGCCAAATCAGTCAGCAGCCCCAACTGGCAACAATTGTGACAAAATAAGCAATTTGCAACTAACGACTTACTGGGATAGTAGTGGCCTAGGGTGTTGACGTCATTGTCCGAGCTAGCGTGATGGCCGCTGGCACCTTCCGCTGTCTTTTTGCCAGCCGCGCTGCTATTCCCGGCGCCTTCCTGGGAGACGGGGGTCTTGTGACCGCCAACGGCCGGCTCGGCCGGCGAGTCGTACTCGACGAAAAAGCCAAACAGGACGATCAGGACGGCCTGCAAAAAGAGCAGGCACGGGAAATGCATCAATCGCCTGCGCCGTGAATGCTGGCCGTCGTCCATCGACATGTCCAGTTGATTTCTTTTGAATTATTTTAGCGCCCAGCAGCCAACGACGACACACTTCCAGCAACAGCCGAGTCTGGCGGACTACTGAAACCCCGCCAGGGGTATATTAGATGCTGGACGGGCGACTCGGACAGCAGGGGCGACCTCTAAACAACATAACCGGTCGCTGGTTGTTGTTTTATGTCATTTCTTACAATAAAAGGCGTCGATATCATATCCAGTCTAGTCCATGATTACCGTTGGGTCTGTTGTTCTTTTGGATTTGTCGTGTTCGAACGACTCCAGGTCCGCCATTTCCTTGTTTTCTATCCAGCGTCCAGCGCTACACATATACGCCCGCCCGGCCCGCATTGCTTAAACACGCGCTAGACTGGAGCTGCTGGTGTGTTTATCACACGGTATATATCTCATTCAGGCGCGCTCAGGTTCGATCCGGATAATCAGATAGTTGCCTGTTATGTTATTACACAGACACCAATAATTGAATAGATTTATGCAAGGGCGCGTGACTATGTATCCCGCACGGCCGACGCATTCTTGATGACCTTCCTGTTTAATACACGCAAGTCCACACACACATACCTACTCGGGAATGTATACACACCAACCACAAAATAACGAGCTGAAGTTGAGATTGATATCAGATATTACCAACGGTCCGGAATAAATAACGACAGGGGGGGATGGAGTCGTGTCTTTGGCGACTAATGAACTTCTGCATCCGGCATATCTCGTGAGTTTTTGAGTTTTTCTGCTCTGGAAAGCGGTTCGTGCTGCGCACTACAAACACATTCCTGAGAGTTGAAAGTTTTGGGAAAGATTTCGATGATGGTCATCGACCGGATTGTATTATTTAGTGTAGTGTCCGGCATCTATAGAAACGGTCAACAAACTGCGCAGAGGGTCTGCAAGGGTAGTTGATTGGCCCTTAAATGGTTCTTTCCTGTTGATTTCAGTCTCAGATTAAATGGGCGTGTCTTTTTGTTTTTCTTTGGTCCCATCAGCGGCCCGATCGGCGCTTGTTGTTATAGAAAGCGTCACGTGAATGAGTGGCTATTCTCGATCTAGCCTGTTTGTTATTGTTTTCGAGCCCAGCTAATAAAAACCGCTGCTCGGAATGATCAATTGTGGCGATTCTCATCTCGAGTTGAAATATCCTCAAACTTTATTTTTATTTCTTCTTTCCTTGAATCGAATTTGTTGGTTTGTCCCTCATCGAATTAAAAAGAAAAATGTTCATTTCATTTGTTTCGTTTCTACGTTTCTACAATTGGATATAGGTTAAAAACCTAAAAAGTTTTAACAAGGGTGATAATAGAGTAAATCATATTTTTGGAGCGGCATTCAAAGGGGGGTCTCTCCTAAACTTTTGGCGCGGTGAACCGTCGGCGTCGACGACGCCGTGCGGTTCTGATGATGATCAGCCTCGGGCACTTCCCATGATAACTCGTCGTCGAACAAGTGATCCCTAGGCACCTTGCCAAATATTGGTAAGCGTAAAATAAACCCTAATTTGAATTTAGAAAAAATAAATAAATAATCGAAGTGATTGTGAAATTATTTGAGTTATTTGAATTATTGAATTACCTGTCACGAGTCCGCCACTAATGGCTACGGCCATCGTCACAAAGAGGGTGGCTATTTGGTAGCCTCCTTGCATGGAAGCCGAACGGCCCAGTCCCGGGTGAAGGTGTCCGACGTGATGCTCCAATTCAATTAATTCGGGGGTGCCGGGCAGAGGTGCCCGGGCAGAGAATTGCCGGTACAAACTAATTTAAACAAATTGACAAAAATGCCAGAATATTAAATCATCATGTGTTTGAAAGATGGGAAATGATTAATTTCTTACCTGTAACCGTATTCCTCTTGGGTGGCAACAGAGGCCGTGATGGCCCCGACTATTCCGGCGATCACGCCCGGCATCCCGTGCAAATTGTGGACGCCGCAAGTGTCGTGAATGCCAAGTTTCTTGTTGATCACCGGCTGCGCGGATTCATAATTTATTGATGACAAAACGTGAAGATGGATTCGGCATTAATTAGAATTCAAAAACCTTTGGCTAAAAATTTGGATTGAATTTATACCGTAAGGTATCGATAACCCAGAACGGATACCGTGCCGGCGATGCTACCGACAATCATGGCACCAAATGGGTGGATCATCATGTCGGCCGAGGTACCGATGGCCACGCCTCCAGCCAGAGTTGAATTTTGAATGTGAACCTTTTGGGAAGAAAAATTTCATTTCTGATTTGTCAAATTAATTTAGTGAATCACCGCCCTCCTTCACGCTTATATACCATGTCAAATTTTTGCTCTTTGCTGACTAAAGCGGAAACGGCGAAGGCCGTCACGCAACAGGCGGCCAACGAGTAATAAGTGTTGATGACGGCCCGGTGCTGGGCGTCACCTTCGGCCAATCCGGAGTTGAAGCTGGGCCAGAACAGCCACAAGAAAATAGTTCCTGCAATTCAAAGAAAAGCAAAAACAATTCAATAAAGGTAAAATTACAAATGAAAATCGATCCGGAATTTTACCAATCATGGCGAAAATATCCGAATTGTAATTGGCGCCTTCCTTCTCCGAGGAGACGTCCCTCCTCAAGACGCAACTGACGGCCAGGCCAAAATAGGCGCCAAAGACGTGGACCAGCATCGACGCCCCAACATCTGAAATCTGTCAAATTCATTCCAACGAAATTCACATTGACGTGATTGAATCATAAAATAAGAAACTAGTCGATCTGTACCCTCAAAACTTCTAATCCCAGATGTTCGTTGCTAGCGAAAATGGCGATCTCGCAAACGGCCATGACGGCCAGCTGGAGCGGCGTCGTGACGCCGATAACGGCGCCGAACGAAATCAAAACGGTGGCCGAAGCGAAATCGGCGTTCAACAAACTAAATTAAGAAAAAAAAAGTGCTGGTGCGTTACGTCATCCATAGCCTACAGGAACTAAAATACTAGTGTTAAATGAGCTTGCTGATATAACATGTCGTTTGCATTATTATCACGCAATTTGTGCCATAAAGTGTTTAATACTTTTACCCCAACAAAGTATAATGCACAATTGCACATATGATATCACCATCACAAATGCGAGATATTCACTGGGTAGAACTAGAACGGTACGCTCAAACTACACCAATCTGGTTGAGCGGAATTGATACCTAGTTATGGAGACGTAAATCTTCTGTCCGTCGAAAGTGTGGTAAAAGCCTTGGCAGAGGGTGGCCCATTGGAGGACGATGGCGGCAATTAAGAAATTAACAGCCACTGCGCTGTAGCCGTACTTCTTCAAAAAGGTCATCAAGAAGCCGAAACCGATGAACATCATGACGTGGACATCCTGGAACACTTGATGGCGATAAATTAGCTAATAAATATTTTCTCAAAATAATAATAATACTAATTCTTACTGGGGTAGTAGTGGCCGAGATTGTTTCCCTCGTTGGTGGTGGCGTTGGCGTCAAACGCCCTGGCACTGTGCGCCATCGGGTCGTACTCGACAAAGACACCAAACAGGATGATGAAGACGACCTGGAGGCCCAGCAGAAACGGAATGTGGCGTCCGTGCGTCAAGAAACGCTCATTATTCCAAGACATCATTTTTCGGAGGCGGTCGACTGACACAATGATCTAGTACCGATGCCAATTATATACTCCTGTCACGATCAAACACTCACTATCCACTGCTCCTGCGAAACTAAATAAAACTACCGAGTTGGTTTACAAGGAACGTAATTATTAATTATCTAGCGGACCCGGTCACTCGGTCCTCCATTTTCTGGTGGTGTGAAATTCAAAAACGTAGATAATAACATTATGCGATAACTCAAACTACATTTTAGTGTGTGGTAAAATGTTGAAAAATTTTTATACTCTCAAATGCGAATGAAACAATAAGAAAATCAACTTTTTCGACTTTACGACAGCGAAAGGACGTGTAGTACAACATTTACAGCTGTCAACAAATTTAGCATTTAGCACCTACTCTGTTGAGATAAGACAGATCATAACCGGTCATAACGTAACGTCATTCAAAAGCGTGAACGAGTTTTCACAGCAAATATAGTCACGCTATCGCCATTCGTCCGTGACAGGTACATCCGTCGGAAACAGTTCGAACATCAATTCTCAATGTCCCCCCAGTCAATTATCAAATACCTGGTGCAATCAGCCTAGTGTGGTATGTACATGTATAGTTTGCACGAAAATGAAAGGCCAGTCGACTTGAGTTTCGTTAAAAAAATTGTTGATTGTCTGTGCGCAAATTTTAATTTCGCTTCTTTATTAACTGCGGTGGATATTATTACATAATAGTGATGGTGGAAGGTGTCACGCATGCGTTTAGTGAATTAGTGTGCGGTGTTTTTGTATTCGACTTACAGATTAATTATTGAATTGCGACGCGCTGTCTGCCGTCGAGCGGAAGACAAATGAAAGGATAAAATTTAACCAGAACCGCAACTTGGGGAAATTGCAACCGCAAATTTCTTTTCCCTTTCTAAAAATTGCCAATCCGAGTACGGATTTCATTTTTCAATTGAACTGTTGTGAACGAATAATTAGCGATTAAAGTAGCCTACTCTCACTTCATTTCCAAAAGACCTAGAAAGAATACAAAAGGCAGTAGACTTTTCTTTTCTTAAAGAATCGTCTGGTTGGTTTCCTTCCTCCACATAACTAGATAATTAAAATAACCACAATCACGAAGATTACACGCATTGTAAATCACATGACAGTAGCACATTATAAACAGATCGATGACACGACGATTTGATTTCTTACAATTTTTTTTCCCCTTTTTCTCGTGACAAATATACAAGTTAAAAACTCAACGTAAACAACCGGGTGATGGCGAATTAATTTTTGAAGGTATTCAAATGTGGGTGTCTTCCACACCTTTTCCGTGTTGAACCATCGGCGACGACGAAGTGTTGTGATTCGCAGTCTTGACCATTTGCAGATGATGCTCGGAATCGGGCACTTCCCACGATAACTCGTCGTCGAACAAGTGATCCCTGGGCACCTTGCCAAATATTGGCAAGCGCAAAATAAGCCCTAATTGAATTTAAAAAGAAAATTTCAAGTTATGGCAAGTTATTTGAATATTTGAATTATTGATTTACCTGTGACTAGTCCGCCACTAATGGCTACGGCCATCGTCACAAAGAGGGTGGCTATTTGGTAGCCCCCTTGCATGGAAGCCGAACGGCCCAGTCCCGGGTGAAGGTGTCCGACGTGATGCTCCAATTCAATTAATTCGGGGGTGCCGGGCAGAGGTGCCCGGGCAGAGAATTGACGGTACAAACTAATTAATAAAAAATTAAAATGACAGAATATTAAATCATCATGTGTTTGAAAGATGGGAAATGATTAATTTCTTACCTGTAACCGTATTCCTCTTGGGTGGCAACAGAGGCCGTAATGGCCCCGACTATTCCGGCGATCACGCCCGGCATCCCGTGCAAATTGTGGACGCCGCAAGTGTCGTGAATGCCAAGCTTTCTGTTAATCACAGGCTGAAATTCACAAATAAAATGTTTTTTTTAAAGAAAAACGTTGACATTTGTCCATGAATGAAATAGAATTAAATCATACTGTTAGGTAGCGATAACCGAGAACGGACACGGTTCCGGCAATACTTCCGACGATCATGGCTCCGAATGGATTGATCATCATGTCGGCCGCCGTTCCAATAGCCACACCTCCAGCAAGAGTTGAATTTTGAATGTGAACCTGGCGGGAAAAAAAAATTATTTAAGAAACAAACAAAAAATTATGTCACCCAACTTGGAAATTACCATATCGAATTTGTGTTCTTTGCTGACTAATGCGGAGATGGCAAAGGCTGTGACGCAACAGGCGGCCAACGAGTAATAGGTATTGATGACGGCCCGGTGCTGGGCATCGCCTTCGGCTAATCCAGCGTTGAAACTGGGCCAGAACAGCCACAAGAAAATGGTTCCTGCAATTGAAAGAAAACCAAAAACAATTCAATCAAGGTGGAATTACAAATGAAAACCAATCCGGAATGTTACCAATCATGGCGAAAATGTCGGAATTGTATGTGGCGCCTTCCTTCTCCGAGGAGACGTCCCTCCTCAAAACGCAACTGACGGCCAGGCCAAAATAGGCGCCAAAGACGTGGACCAGCATCGACGCCCCAACATCTGAAATCTGTCAAATTCATTCCAACGACTTTCACATTGACGTGATTGAATCATAAAATAAGAAACTAGTCAATCTGTACCCTCAAGACTTCTAATCCCAGATGTTCGTTGCTAGCGAAAATGGCGATCTCACAAACGGCCATGACGGCCAGCTGGAGCGGCGTCGTGACGCCGATAACGGCGCCGAACGAAATCAAAACGGTGGCCGAAGCGAAATCAGCGTTCAACAAACTGAATTAAGAAAAAAGAAGTGCTGAATTTACACTTCCACTTTCAACTTCAATTTTTAATTTGTATTGCTTACCTGGTAATGGTGATGTGAATCTTCTGTCCGTCGAAAGTGTGGTAAAAGCCTTGGCAGAGAGTGGCCCACTGGAGGACGATGGCGGCGATCAGGAAGTTGACAGCCACTGCGCTGTAGCCGTACTTCTTCAAAAAGGTCATCAGGAAGCCGAAACCGATGAACATCATGACGTGGACATCCTGGAACACTGTAGAAAAACAATCGATAAATCAATCCATTTCCTTCCCTCTCTCTCGATTGAATAACACGGTGCCTAACAACAATGATCTAACTTATTAAATCCTATTTCGTACTTGGATAGTAGTGGCCGAGGCTGTTGCCCTCGTTTTTGGTGGCATTGGCGTCCTTGTCGAAGGCCCGGCCGCTGTGGGCCTCTTTGTCGTACTCGACGAAGACCCCAAACAGGACGATAAAAGCGATTTGGATGCCCAGTAAAAATGGAATGTGGCGCCCGTGCATCAAGAAATGCTTCAGCGACATTTTAGTTTTTTGTTTTGTTTTGGCGGTCGATTTGAAAATGTTAAAACGCTCTTCTTTTTAAAAAATCAAGCGACGGTCGCTTAATGCAATCAATTAAAAATCAAATCAATCAATGGCTTTAAGCATCCGAGTACTATATCCCCCGGCGATCAATGGCGGCCCTTTTCACTGCGTCGGGACTGGCGGTCTGATCGCGGCTGTTGACCGTTTCTCGTCCGGCAGTCCTTTTTATAGTGGGTAACACGATGACAGATCAAGCCAATATATACACACACACACACACACAGTTACACACACACACACACGCACCACACCCAACCCCTACCTCTATGCGTATTCAAGCGATTGATGCTGGCAACCTGGGGGAAATTCCGATGAAAGTCGGTTACTACGCAACCCGTCGTGTCGCATGAGCTAATAAATAAATCAAAGTCGACCTGAATGATATACACACTAAAAGTGGAAGGCCCCATACAAGAGTATGGGGAGAGCGGCCGGAATTTTGTTGTTTTTTTTAAGATTTCAAACGTAATGCGTCACGATTATTGATCGCATCAAATGACACGGCACGACGTGTAGGAGAGCGGATAGGCTAATAAATTTTGAAACTTCAAACTTGTTCCAAATCGGACACGATAATGGCGTCTGTGGTTAGATCAAACTTTGCAACAGACTGTCTGTCTGGGACAACGAAACAAATGTGCGACAAAAGAAATAAGAATCAAAAGCGAATTTTTAAAAGAGCCGTGGAGGTAAGGAGAGAAAAATCAAACAATCAGGTGGGCGAACAGGTTCATTTGCCAAAGAGGAAGAGTCAGGAAACCAAATTTCGTCAAACAACCAAATCGGCCATTATAGTTTAGTTTACTTTTTTCCCCCTTGGCCTTGAGCAGTTTCATATTTTTACGTCATTTCTTAGACAATGTCAAAGTTGGTTGTAGGGTTGTTGCTGCGCGGGATAAGAAGGAATGTTGTCGATCTGTGCCTGTGCATGTCATTAGACGCTAGCCAGCCCCCCTGCAGACGTCCATTAGTTGAAAGCCGATCCAAACAAAGTTGTCTGTCGTCGAGCGGAAAATTTAAAAAAAAAAAAGAAAGTTGGCTGTTTTGTTCGGCTCGAGCGGAACGCACAGATGTGATTATCCAAAACTCGACGGTCCTGAATTGCTGATTTTTGTTTTTGTTTTGTTTTTTTTTCTTTCTGACGCGGACGTTGACCGTTTTGCATCGAATAAATTGGGTGTGAGAACCGAGACCCAGCTGGGCTCAGCTGGGTGAGTATAGGGACCTCCCGCGTTCATTGATCAATTATTATGTAGACGACGACGTTGCAATCTGAAATATCAAAACAGACAACAACAACAACAAAGAAAAAACACGTCACAAGTTGCCAATTAAAAGCAGGATGTCTCGTTATATCGTTGTAGATAATCAGCAGGGATATTAAACTGGCGGGGTAGCGCATTCATTAATGAAGTATAAAATAGCACTGCCGTCAGCAGGTTTGGTCAGTTATTTATAGGACGTGGGAATATCAGCGCAAAATTACGGAATCTGATCACTGATAGCGCGTGACGACAGGACGCAATCCTATAGCTAATTTGCGGTTAAATGACTTAAATTTGCGGCTAAATTAATTTGGTTTTGGGAAGATCGTACCACAGTTCAATCAGGCGGTCGCTCTAATTTATTGTTAACAACTCGTCGATTTCTCCCGGACCGGACGACAATTTTTCTGAAATAATTTTTTTCACGTAGACTCGATGAACCTGTGAACTACTAAATTAAAAAAAATATTAAAAAATCAGCTAATGAATTCCGAGATAGCGTCACTGTATGCGATATCACACAATATGCTCCTGATTAAAAACTGATCGCATGATCTGGACCGTGCGCTTTTCATCCAATTAAATTAACGGATGCCGTTCGATGGATTTCCCAACACTTTTTCCACTGGGATCCCTTATTCCGTTTAGAATTCTGTCAACAACAAAAACAACAACAAAAATTTAAAAAAAAGACTGAAAATCAAAACGAAAACAACAAGTGATACTGCTCATGAAATATTCATCCGCATTCATCTCTCTCCAATCGCCGTCAAGAAAAATCTGTTGTGCAGTTCGAACCGCTTCCGCTTTTAATGATGGCACCCGAGCGTCTGCGCTCGGTCTGCTGCGGGTGCCAACCGGTTGCGTGAACGTCAAATAATGACACAATATATATACTTATTAGCATCTGAATCGCGTTCGTTACCATTTGGGCCGTCCAAAAACAAAAACATCGGGGAAAATAGAAATCAAAAGCGGGTGGCATACAAATGATATGCCCAACAACTGGAATTCCCTTGATTTGTGATCGAGTCGCCTGACTAGGAAGTCGCATCGGAATTGCCGTCATTTTCCTCGAGCCGTCGGACTTGAAGAATATATAGAGCGGCGACTAAATTCCAGATGAAGAATAGGTTGCTGAATGCGACTATATGTGTGTCGAATGTATATTAATAAGAAAGTTATATTTTCGTTTAAAATTTAGTAAAGTTACGTCATTTGGATGTTGCAATTTGTTGCAGTTTAAAATTTGGTAAAGTTACGTCACTGACAAAATAGCGAAACAAAAGCGTGCCTTTAGATATTAGATCTAGTCAAACGACCTTTTTGGGTTTGATTTTTTTATGTTATTTATTTTTTGTATTCGATCGACCTTGAATGTTATGAAGATTGCGATACAAATCGAACCAGGAAATTCAAATTAGCGCTGCTGTTTTCGTTTTCCAGCGCGCTGAACCGAGGAAAAAATTGTGTAATCAACGATCGATCGATTCTCAATCGAACGTGAGTGATTTGATCTGAACGTTTTGAGCGGCATTTGAAATATTGAACGTGCCGGGTAGAAATAGAATTTTATCGAAGAATTGTTGATCGTGAAATCGACGTTATATAAGAGTTTTTCAAATCTGCGCGCCACATCGTCTCCGCGCTTCGGCAATCCGAACTAAACGGAACAGGTAGACTAAGAGAGCGATCTCTCTTCACCAGATGGCATCTACTACAATTTGAGTCTGAAAGAAATCAGTTATTTGTTACGGCACCGCGCAATCATGTGCTTTGATAAGAATAAATTATTAAATTTGAGCTCTAATCTGCATTCGCTAATCAATTTCTCCTTCCTAAACCAATGCTAAACCAATGCTATTTAACCAGGGACCTCGCAAACCAAATTTTCCTCGTAGAAATTTGATTATATTCAGATGCCTATAAAAATGATTCGGTTAAATATGATGGGCTTTCAGTCAAGTATTTGTTGCCCAATTTTTTTCGAAAGATAACGGGGAAAATATAATGCCCCTAGAGTCCCATCTTTATCACGGTAAGATGTGCCATCCGAAACTGTATCGCTTAGGTTTTCTAACTGTTCAAACAATTTCTTATTTACTCTTACTCGTACTGTATGACAAACGGTTGGATGTTATTTGATTGATTAAGTATATGCCACGTGCAGCACGTTTAGGCCGCAGCAAATAACAAAGTTCTTATTGAGTGAAACTTCACAAACGTTTGAATATAATGAGAGCATTTGTGATAGCGCTATCGCCAAGAGCCTTATGCGCATCATATCAGACAAATGCTAACGGAATGCTATTCTGACACAGGTTGATAGAGTCTGACAGGAGCGTTGGGAATTATTGAGATTAAGATTCAGGGCTTGACCGCAAGAGCCCTTCTTCTCTGCTATACATTGTTGACAATCAACATGTTGGTTTAATTTTCGAATACAAGACGTTTAGGTTTACGTCAGGAATTATAGTGCAACATATTCATGCAGACAAAAAATGAAATTAGATTGACCTACCTATATATTCCTATCGTCAGTGATTTCAGTTTGTCTTATATTTTTATCGATGAGCTCAACATGAGAGTCGGTGGTCTGCCAGCATTTCCATTACAGGCCCTTATCACATTGTGTAGCCAGCAAACAATCGCAAACAATAAAACCTGAAGCATCAGCTTCCAATCAACTTATCAATCAAATGTGAGATTATCAAACTCGATGCGTTCATCTCGTTAGTCAATCATCCGTCTTTGGCGATAATTTCATGTCAGTTCTATCCTTTGCATCTTGCATCAACCCCAACATGAAATGAAAATTTAAAAAATATTTGACAAGTGTAACACTGATGAAATTCAATTCTATTGATATATCTATGCAGTGCGCTATATTCGGGATTACACAATAATAGGGACTTGCATGTATTTTTGGGATCAACATTGGCATATATGCGAAAGTGACTCCAAAATTTAGCTTACACAGCAAAGTGAAAAGGGGAAAAGATCGATACACATTGGAATGAAATCCATCAGCAAAGACTTGGTAATAATAAACATCTGTCAATACTCTCGGGTCCGTTGTTTAAGCTGTTTAAGGGGTGGTGTACACCTGTTCTCCGGCGGTCCTGTAGAGCCAGGCGTAGTAGACGGAGAGGCGAGTAAAGACGCTCGAATCAGCTGAATCACATATTGGGCTGTACTTGGACAAAACACCGACAACAATAGTGATGGGACCGTCAGTTCCAAGATATGTTTGCACCAATGGAGAACCATCGTCCAAAGCGCAAGGGGTCGGTTCAGCATCTCCGGATGGTAGAGTCACTTTAAATAATCAATCAGTTGTCAATAATAAAAGGAGAGATTAACCCAAAGTTCTCTTATTTCATAACGTCAGTTGCTGTGCATAGCATCTCTTACTTAGGTACCTGGCATAGTTGCGGCACAAATCATCGAAGAAATGGTAAATTCATCTGGAGTATAAGGATTGCAAACTGGATTGTTTTCTACCATGGTAACCTCTGCATGACGAAGTCTTGGTGAAAAACCTCCGCCCAACTTTTTCAAATAATTACATCGTCGGATTTATCAAATGTTGACTGATGGACGCATAAACTATGCACAGTAAAGTAAAAAAAACATACCACTGTTGCTCCCCATCCCAGGAAAGTTCCAGGGGGAGTAGAGTCAGCATCAGTGTTTACTTCGTTGAACTTAATTAAATCCCTGGCTTGTGTGTCAAGCGTAAAATTTGTCGATAGCTGAAAGAATAATGAACGTAAGTTACAGAACAGAACGATATCAACGGATCAAGTGAATATCGGTAGTTTATATTAACGAACCTCAATGAGAGCGATGTCGTCTTTTCTTGTGACATTATTGTAAGTGCTATAAGGAATAACTTTGAAAACTGGTCGCCTCTCTTCGGTTTTTTCTGCATCGATCAAGTTCATCTGTCCGGCAACCACTGTCAGTCTGCTTATAACCTTACTAAAGGAAAATAAGTTGCAATATAAATAAACGTGATAAGGGGGGATAGAATCAATCAATTACAAAAAATGTGCTCACTTCTCCATACAAGATGCGCTTGTGACAACCCATTTAGGGTTGTAGATGAAGCCTCCGCAAAAGTGGTTTAAATCATCCTCAATGGAAACCACGTAGGGATACTCAGTTACTAAACCATCGGGATCTGGTGTAACAGGAGTTCCTCCGATGATGCGTCCGTTGAAACCAGGGGCTCCTAAATTTCCCAGTATTATTCATTGATTGAAAAAAAAATATATTAAGCAATATACTCAAAATTCAAATTGATGAATAACGTACCAGCAACGACACCAATAATAACGAGAAGGAAGCACACGATAGGCTGTTGCATGATGGCTATTCTGTTGTCAGATCGCGTTGGCAACTGATTCCTGTCCCCAACTGACGGCTGCTCTAACATAAAAACAAACAACCGGCCAACTCCAAAGGTCCCACATTTTGAACGAAAGCGATAAAACAACAAAATAAAATAAATGATGAACCTGCGGCGGGAAGTAAACGGTGATATTTCATAACGAATAACGTGCGTGCGATAAGCATCTCTTCGATAGCTTGATCGACACATATTGCCCAACTCATATAAGAAATGGAATTTTCCAAATGGGAAATATCCAAGGGGAAAAAAGAAAACTCTCGGCTCCAAAATGTCAAGTTTGATAAATTCCCCTTATAATCGCGCTTAATCGTTCACGGATTGATCTTTGAAATAAATCTACTCAGGGCATATGTATACATAGTTATACAGCCCAGATATCACGGGCTTGTAAATATCGGACCCGACAAAAAAATGTTTTTTAAAAGAGCTTATAATTCAATATCCTGAAGTCGAATAAATATTATATGCGTTATTTTACCAGTCGATATAGAGATATAAGTGAGGAAATCTGGCTACCTGGCTCTAAATCGACCTATATCGCTATACAAAGTCATCTGACATTATAACTGTTGCAGTTGCAGCTCAGTGCGTTTTGGTGGACGTGATCAAAAGATAAAGTTCTGTATTGATTGACGGACATACTGATTTTGAATACAAATGTGAAATCCCGCCAATTAAAACAGGGACGATTTGACGGTATATCTCATCACTAAGCTGAACATTTCCCAGTCTTTATCTTGCTTATGTCATCCATGCATTTAGTAAATGATTTGATTTCTACTGGGCATAACGTTCGAAAAAGACAAGGCATAATTTCAACTTTGAACTTGTAGTTTGTATTTCCGGATCAAATCAAATGCAATCAAATAAAGGACCTTGGGGAAGAAAACTTAAATGGGCATATTGCTCAACTCGTAAAAGAAACATGGGATTTTCCAAAATTGCAACACGGGAAACATAATCCCTCACAGCAAGGAGTGAGGGATTATGAAAAACTCCCCTTAATCACTCGTGATGGATTTATCTTTCAAATAAAAGGCACTGAGTAAATCAGCATACATGATCTTCTCAAGCATACGTGCAGTTTAAAGCCTAGATACCATGGGCTTGTCATATGGGCGTGAATCTGTCCAATAATAAGTTTTTAGAGCGGGGCTCAGCACAAGTTGGAAACTAAACTATCAGTGAGACGTGATATTTTAAATGTTTATTGACGTCTTAAGTAAAGATATCGAGCCCATTTGACTCCTATAGAATATTGTCAATAGTTCACATCGACTTGTATCATCATCAGGGGCTTTTGTACACGGGCTGTTGGCCGGCTGTTGCCTGTAGCCACGAATAGAAATTGGACAGGCGGGTGTAGACACTGACAGAGTCCAACGAGCAGATTTTAGCTTTGGACATGACGCCCACCGCTATGTGCTGGGTGCCGATAACTTGAACCAGAGGAGACCCTTCGTCGTACTGGCAAGGAGACCCAGCGGCAACTTTAAATAATAAAAAATAAATAAATAAATAAAAATAAGAAATGTATTCGTCGTTATAAAAAAAAATAGCTTATTATTAGCCTATCTATATACTTGGTGGATCGGTAGTATCAGGACTAGCGCAAATCATAGAGAAAAGTTTAAATTCCGGCTCGGAGTAATCGCCACATTGGGTCGTTTCCGTGATGTAGACTTCTCCGTAGCGAAGTTCAGTAGTTACATTGCCTTCTTCCTGTTATGTTTTTCAAATTAATTAATTAAGGTCGATGGTATTAATCTTTTACATTTAAAGACATATAGAAACCATTGTAGCACCCCATCCGATGACGGCAGCTCTCAGATCGTCCGTATTTACTTCGCTATATTTCACGAAATTTGCATTGGATTCGTTCGAGTCAAAAACGATATCTTTCGTCAGCTAACAAATTGTAAAAAAAAAAAGAATATTGATGCAATCACGGCATAAGAATTTAGACTTTAATCGTGATTCCTATAACCTTTAGTAGGGCGATATCATTCAGCTGAAAAGTGCTGTTGTACCCGTCAAAAACGTAGACGTTGTAAACGGGAACACTTTGGACATCCGGCTCTTGATTCCAACCCAAACTTCCGGCTGCAATTCTCAGGGCACTCGGTAATTTACTGAAATAACGAAAAATGGCCGAGTCTTTATTATTTTCGTGGTTGTATTATTGGCCATTGCTCAAATCATACCCCGCAACACAGGACGCTGTGGTGACAATCCACCGGTTGCTGTAAATGAATCCGCCGCAGAAATGGCGGTCGTTTTCAATGATGGAAACGACATAAGGAAATTGTCCAGTGGTGGCCAAATCCCCGCCAATAATGCGCTGGTTCTGGACCGACAGCCCTATAATAGATTGGTGTTATTGTGTACGTTATTTGAAAATGAATTAAAGCATTAAATTTCTCAGTGAAACAAATCTTACCTGCTGCAACAGAGCAGGCGATGCTGGAGATAAGGAGGAGAACGGACTTCATGGCTCCAATCAGTTAGTAACGGCGCTGGTTAATGCTGGAGATTTATCGACCCACATATAGCTACAAAGTCCTCTGACATTATTAACTGATGTGAGCAGCACCATACTTTTTAGTTATACGTGATAAGAAGGACAAATCCGGTATATTGATTTTGTATGTTGGAATAAGGTTAACTCCCCAATTTAAAAAATGGATTTGAAATTTTTTAAATCTTTATTTTGTTTATGTAATTTATGCATTGATAGTAATCGCATTGTTTTCTGGTACCGCACACAACAACGTTCGAAAAGGGCAAAGGAAAAATTACAGCTTATTTGAATTTGATATTTCTGGATCAATAAGTTGAACTTGATGTATTAATTCCATAACTAATACCGAGTTAAATTGCGCACTTACTCAACCACTATAGTTTTATTCAATGTTTTATTCATTTTAAGAATTAGTGCGAAAGGTGTCTGAAGCTTAAACTAATTTAAATGAATATAGTCAACAGGAATATCAGCGGTATTTCATTTATTGGTGCACAAAAAAAAGCTGTCAAACGGTTTTGAAATTATTGCACATGTCCGTGTAGATTGATGTTGAATTAAGCGTGAAGAGAAGGATAGAAGGATTTCTTCTTCACAGCTAGTGCAGATTACTAGCCTTATTTACGCCCCGGAAGAGCTGTCGTTGGCGTTGTTGGGGCTTCCGTTGTTGGCCGGATTGGCTGCGGACCGGCCGTGTTGAGAAGCCACGAGTAGAAGATGGAGACGCGGGTGTAAACGCCATAAGAATTTTCCGAGCAGCCATCAGTCTTGGACAAGATGCCAACAACGGTAGGAACGTCGCCCATGACTTGGACCAACGGGGAGCCCTCGTCGTATGAACAAGGAGATCCAAGAGGACTTAAAGTTGCAGTAGGAGGAGGAGCTATATTATAGGTAGACCACAGAGAATATTACGAATGTGACAAAGCTTTGGAATGTAATTCCTTATTGGTTGGCACATAATTAGCCGCCATTCTTAAAAAATAGTGGAAACTCGCCTAGGGTGCTGGCGGCGGGATCATTTGAAGCGCAAATCATGGTCGCCAAATTAAATTCTTCGTTTACTGCATAAGGTCCACAAGGCGATGTCGCAGTCACAAGATTGAGGGTGACCTCTCCGTAGTGAAGATTAACCGATTCCAATCCTCCTTGCTGTACATTACAAGTTCATTGTTTCAACATTATTTTCAAAGAAATTAGCCAATCCGACTCGGTAACATTGCTTCAATGTAAACTTACGAAAGTTGCACCCCATCCCATGACAACTGTAGGCAAATTATTGTCTAATTCGTTGTACGCGACGAAATCAACATTGACGTAATCAAAATCAATGTCAGCTGTAAGCTGTTGGAATTTATTATAAATTTGATGGTGATCGATTTCTATAAACCATAGTAAGCGCATTTTTGTTATACCTTAAGGAGAGCGATGTCATTAAACTGATTCGTGCTGTTGTACTGTGGCACAGGTGTGATGGTGTAAACAGCCAACGTTTGCTCGTTGGGATCGGCGTTAATGGCGCTCACCTGACCGACGACCACTTTCAATTTGCTGGCCGTTTTCCTTTAAAATCAATTAGTGACCATGCATAAGTTTCGTTTAGGTCTTAGCATAATATCCGATAACATCATTATAGAATTATTATTAATTTTCTACATATATAGCGCCTACCCAACAACGCATGAAGCTGTCGTGACGATCCACCTGGTGCTGTAAATGAATCCGCCGCAGAAGTGGCGATCATTTTCAGTGATGGAAACTACGTACGGGAATTGTTCGGATTCGGCCGTACCCCCTCCAAAGATGCGTCCGTTATCGTACAGGGCTGGCAGACCTTCACAACAAAAGGAAAAAAAAATTAATAAAAGAATTATAGACCAAAATGTGCATGATGCACGCTGGAAAGCTAACTTTGTGATAGACATATACTGTTGCAATACGTGTAGAATGGGCTTACGCTTACCTGTAACAGAGCAAACGACAGCGACAAGAAGGAGAACAGACTTCATGTTGGATCTTGTTGAATGCAAACAGCGTTCGTAAATGACAATAGTCCTGTTTGGTCGAGCTCTTATCCCCAAATAATATGTTGCTTATCCTAAACTTTGAACGGCTCTGATTATAGTGATGTGATCCTGATAGCGAGTGATCGATGGCAGTTAAGCCGAGAGTTAAGCAGCGTTTTCTGTATTTGCTAGATTTTTGAATTTACCGGTTATATACATGAAATTTGTATATACGTAGGCCTACAGATTATGAATGAGGAACATTAATATATTATTTAGGAATTCGCATATTTTACCGTATATAGGCACGCATGCAATTACACACTTTCTTATTGTTCCAGGTTTTGACAAGCCACAAAAGTTTTTTTTCGAAAAGCTGTTCCACTGAATAGACTCTCCACTTTTCCTATTTTTGGATGTGCTCTAATAATTTTACATTGTCTACTTGTCTAGATATTATTTTATTGAGTTGTATAAATTTCTGCAACGCGCACTGAACAACAAATTTGTTTTTGCTGGTTGTTTTTATTTATTCTCTCGTTAAATACACATAGCCTGCTGTTTATGGCAATCAGCTAAATCCAAAAAACAATGGTGTGAATTGTACGCAGACTCGTGAACATTTTTTATTTAAAAAATATGCTGCATGGACTTGTATTTTGACAATTGATTTTGGGGCAAAAAGACTAGATAAAGGACAACTACAAACTATCAGCATACCAAGTACAATTTTAATGGTTATTATTTTTATGACTAGGCTATATTATTATAGTTGGTTATTATTACTTTATTATTTGTATGATACAACAACAATAATGTGATATGCATAGCAGTAGAATCGTGCCGAATATCTGCTGCTTACACGAAGCGACAAGGGGTGAAATATATTTCTCCTCCGTTCCCTTTTGACCGTGTGCAAGATACTTGAATTTTCATCGTGCTGTGCCTTTAGTGTCTTTTTTGGAGCGAACCGGTTGTTCACCTGCCGTGGCTAGGAACCAAGGATAAAACACGGACAAACGGGTGTAAACGCTTATAGCTTCAAGGGTTCCGTAGGCGCACATTTTATTCTTGGAAAAAATGCCCACAGCAGTGGGAATCACCTTTGACGTGTCAGGATCAACAAAATCTTGAACGAATGGGGAACCTTCGTCGTACTGACAAGGTGAACCGCCGGGATCTGTAATTTGAAAGAATATTTTGCTATAATGAATAGGTAACGAATTTTACTCTTTAAAAATAACCTGTAGTGTGACTATTTCACCTAAGAATTATTATTAATTAGCCTACCGTTATTACATGACAAAATAATACATGGAGTAACTTTGAAAAGGAATTATATCTTAATTTGATTGAAACCTTTTTGTGGTTTTTATTTTATGTATGGGCCAATTCAATAGGAGACGAGGTATAGCAATAATAAAATAATTTAAAAATTTAAAATGTTGTTACATGCGGTTGCGGCTGTGGCCCCCGCACATATCGTGGACGTAAAATTAAATTCAGTGCTGAGAAAATCTCCACATTTAGACGAAGCGTCTACCACTGGATATGGTGACACCGCTCCATAGCGAAGATTGACCGATTCCAATCCCCCTTCCTGTTGAAATGTTCATGATACCAGTGTAATTCAAAATTAAATAAGATTAATTCCAATTTAATAAAACGTACAAAAGTTGCACCCCATCCCATGACTAGTCCAAATGTCAGTCCGTTGGCTTCTTTATATACGATGAAATCAACATTGGCTTCATCAAATTGAATATCCGCTGTTAACTGTTAAAAATTAATCATTAATGAAAAGACGGTCATGAAATCTCAAAATGATCGCCTTTCGATATTTACTCTGATGAGAGCGATATCATTCAGTTTGTTCGTACTGTTGTATCCGGGGAAAATATTGAGGGTATAGACATTCATTGTCTGCTCGTTAACATCCGGATTTATGGTGCTCAACTGTCCAACAACGACATTCAATACATTCAATGATTTCCTAAAAATATTATACAATCAAAACATATACATAAAATGAAATTTCGTTAGCGAATGGGACTTAAGTAACAAAAGAGCAAAATTAATTAAGTTATTTAAATTTCACCCTTCAATACAGGAAGCTGCGGTAACGACCCATCGTGAGCTGTAAATGAATCCTCCACAGAAATGACGGCCGTTTTCAGTGATCGATGCTACGTACGGAAATTGTCCGGGTGAGGCCAAACCGCCATTAATAATGCGGTCATTCGAGGTGTACAGCCCTTTAAAGGATATGAATTGAATTGATTTTCATTAGAAGAGTGCCAAGGTGCCAATTATGTTTTAAACTATTGGTCCCCTATATTCTTGGCTTACCTGCGACGTAGGAGAGAACTGTAGCGTATAGAACAAAAACGAGCTTCTTGCTCTCCATTCTATCGCTTGTTAATAGTGTATATGTAAATGACAGCACTCAGCTTGCTTATAGGTCTCACTTTCCTTAGCAACATTGTTTACGCTGAACTTTGGACAGTTAAATCTGATAGTCCAGATAACAGAGTTAATGTAGTTATCCTAGCTAAGAAATTTTGTAGCATTCCTAAAACTAAGTTTGCTGCTATAATATTAAATGATAACCACTCTAAATGTAGGAACATCAAGATCACATAAGAGTAATTGATTTTGTTTTTTTTTGCGTTATGTAACAACATCAGCAGTATATCGATATCTACGTGATCGAGTTCGTCAGAAGGAGAAATTCTACGTACCTAGAGATCAACTTTTGTAAATGAAATTTTGAGTGAAGATAGCCTATATGTATCATAACTAGTTATTGGGCGAATAAAAATTTAAAATTGATTATTTCTAGATAGACAGTTCCGAGGACTCTTATTGTCAAGAAGAATTAGAAAATGTCTCATTGCTATAAAGGAGGTCGTAGCAAAAAATTATAAACCTTCCAATCAGAGTTGGCCGGGTATTTGTTTATTTTTCATTTCTATTCTATCTGGCCAGTCTCTAATTCTTGCTATACACAGGTTCACATTAAGTATCGATGAGAAGAAGAAACATATTATAAATTATTTCAAAAGTTTCAAATTGTTTTTTTTTTTTTGTTTTTTTTTTGTGCCTTATCGGTCCAGTTGTAATCCACATCGGGAAGGTGATTAAGCCTGACTGCTCAATCAAAACTGTCAAAACAGTCAAAACGAATATCACTTTTTGTATCAACAAGTGTGTGACGTAAGTGTGGGACCTTGTAATATGGAACCGTAAAGAACATTCAACTATTTGCTCATCATTTATGGATACTACCATCAATCGTTTAAGGTAAATTAAAGTAAGTAAAATAAGAGAACGCTCGTTTTGTTTGGGTTGATTATCAATTTCAATAATAAAGATTTTATATCCTTATTAATATTCGCGTTTGCGTTTTCTTTATGGTAAACGCTAACCCCTAATTGTATAGGTATAATGAAGAGCAGCCATTGCTATAAGTAGTAGGTAGCCAGTAGCCCATTAGTTGAATTTTCCTGCGCACAGTATATACAAGTATAAACCTGGAATAAATCCATGTAATTTTTTTACGTAACATAGTATACATGTAGGCCTAGTGATTATGTATTAATGGCGACTGCATCTGTTTTTTAACGTGTATTAAAAGCTCGGCGGACTGGCTGTTCACCTGCCGTGTCCAGCAGCCAAGAGCTAAATTCGGACAAACGGGTGTAAATACCGGCAGCTTCTGGGATTCCATACCCGCAGATTGCAGTCTTGGAGAAGATACCAACAGCCGTGGGAATCATCTGTGACGTATCAGGATCAACGAAATCTTGAACGAGTGGAGAACCTTCGTCGTACTGGCAAGGAGAACCACCCGGATCTGTAAAGCGATTACATTGATTAAAATGAAAAAAATATTTTTTATTATTTTGCAAAAACACAATAAACTCTTTATCACCTAAAATACAAATTTTTAAATGCAAACACTCAAATTTTCATAGATTATCGCTAGGCCTTCAAGTTGCAACCCAGAAATTTTAAATACCACGAAACAAACAACGTTATTATTTTTTTTTTATTGGAACTTTTCGACTTAACTGTTACCGGTAGTACACTAATCGTGACAATCTACAGTAATCAATCCAAAATTAAACTGCAAAAATGAAATATCTTAACTCTGTCTTAACTTTATAATCAACCTAATGTTATAGACTAAAAAGTCAAGTAAAAGTAGAAAAAGAATTGATTTTCTTACATGCGGATGCAATGGTGCCCCCTGCGCATATCGTGGTCGTCATATTGAATTCTGCACTTGTAAAATTTCCACATTGAGGCGGAACGCCCATCGATATTGGTACAACCGCTCCGTAGCGAAGACTGATGGATTCTTTTCCCCCTTCCTGTTTCGATTTCCATTACAAGTGTAATAAATACATAGTTCTAATAATTGAAATTCTGAATTGATTTGTAAATTAAAGGGAAACGTATTATAGCCTACGAATGTTGCGCCCCATCCCATGACTAAACCAACCGTCCAGGTGGCTTCTTTGTATAAGATGAAATCAACGTAGACGTCATCAAATTGAATATCCGGAGTTAACTATTGGAAATAAATTATCGATGAGAAGGCGAAACATTGCTAACATTTCTTCCCCGCGGTTATGAATACTTTTCATATTTACCTTGATGAGAGCGATATCATTCAGTTTGTCCGTACTGTTGTATTCTGGGAAAATAGTGAGAGTATCGACGTCAAATATCTGCTCGTTTACATCCAGGACTGTGGAGCTCAACTGTCCGACAACGACTTTCAGTGCGCTTACTGATTTCCTGGAAGATTATTATACGTATAAAACGCGCATAATAGTTAAAAAGTGGTCAAGTTTTTAGTAAGGTAAATAATTAAATTTACCCATCAATACAGGAAGCTGCTGTGACGACCCACTGTGAGCTGTAAATGAATCCACCGCAAAAATGACGGTCATTTTCAGTGATCGATACTACGTACGGAAATTGCGGTCCCTTTGAAGCCAAATCACCACTGGTAATGCGGTTATTCCAAGTGTTCAGCCCTTTTAAAATACACTTTAGTTAACACTTGGTAAAGGTAGCGGTCACTATTTGAATATGTTGATAGCAATTAATGCTCATCCAGGCTTACCTGCAATAGATGACAGAGCTGCAGCAAGTAGAACGAAAATAAACTTCATCATGCTTCCCATCATTCCATCGGGTGAAAACAGCGTTTAATTTTCAAATGGCATTCGTCCCTCTTGGATTTCTTATTCCCAAATAAATTTGTTTTTACGCTGAACTTTGGACAGTCAAAATCGATAGTTCAGATATGATCGAGAGGTGGTCGAGTTTATATCTTACAAAATATATCCCATAATATTATCTAAAGTTGGAAGGCTTTCACGAAGGAGTTTTTGCTTTTGTGGATCTAAGCCTGAGGGTTCAAAGACATATCCCTCGCCTGAGCTAACAACCCCACGCGTGTAATTTGTTTGCTTCAAAACATTTATGGATAACAAAAGTCTCGACTCTCGAATGTCAATCTCGCACGCTTGTTTTTTTTTTTTAGGTTTTATTATTATCAAGAACGATAGGGATTTTATATCTTTATCAGTGTATTTGTTTACACGCGTCATTTGTTGATAACTCTAATCTCGTATTAGCGGTCTAAATGATGCAGTATAATGCTACTGCAATGTATCTACAACGTAAAAATTAAAAAATTAAAAAACTGAATAGCATCATAACCCGGTTTACAATTAACAATATACGAAAAACACTTAATCCAATATTTATATATAAGCTGGCAGGACAATAAGTCTAGATAGAATATGTTACGAAATACCAATTCTTTGTTTTCATATACAGTACAAATCTAATTTGACTTTTCTAATGGTTGAATAACTTTAAGGGCTTTAATCTGAAGAGGTGGTCGGGTGAAAATGGGGGCCTTTGTCGTCGTGGGCGGAATAGTAAAATCCGGTGGCAAGGTAATAGGCTCCCTAGTCGTTGGCGTCGGAGTTAAAGTGGGCCGGCCCGTCGTCGTACTGGCTTCCGTCGTCATCGTGGTGGCTTCCGTTGACGTACTACTGACTCCAGTCGTCGTACTACTCATTCCGGTCGTCGTACTACTCATTCCGGTTGTCGTGCTACTGATTCCGGTTGTCGTACTCGCTCCCGAAGTTGTGCTGATGGCCGCTGTCGTACTGGTACTGCCCGTATTAGGGTCAGTGGGTCCAGCCGACGTTGTTGTGAGGCTATCCACCGGTTGATGGCCGGCCACCTGCGAAAACCAGGCGTAGTAAACGGACAGACGGGTGTAAACGCTGGGCAGGTCGACGGAGCAGCCCCGGTTTTTCGACATGATCCCCACAGCAACGGGTTTACCATAAAATGTTTGAATCATCGGCGATCCTTCATCGTACTGACACGGAGCACCGGCGTCGGCTGTCAAAATATATAAATTTAAAAAAATCAATTATAATCGAATAAAAATTGTAAAGATTTTGTTTAAAAAATAATTATTACTTGTGGCAGCGCTGGTGTCTGCGCAGATCATGGTTCCAGTTTGGAATTCTTGTTCGGTGTAATCACCGCAAGTCTTTGCATTGGAAATACTCATGGAAGCGTAGCGAAGTTTCGTCGATTCGAATCCCCCTTCCTGTTTTTGCAATCAAATCATTTGGCATCAATCGTTAAAATGACCAATTTATTTTTCAAATAAAATGAGACTCTAACTAAATACCTGAGTGGTACCCCATCCGATCGTAGTTCCCTCCGGTTGAGTTGCATCCATCTCGTCGTAATTGATAAAGTAAACTTGATCAGGCGAGCTGAAACTGATGTTCTGCATCAGCTGTGTAATAAAATTTGAAAAGAGATACTAATAATTTAAACGAAGAAAATGAAACTATAGATTATTTGCTAATTGGATTTTTACCTGAAGAAGGGCGACGTCGTTCACCTTAGTGGTGCTGTTGTACCGATCGATGACGTGAATCTGGTAGACGGAAATGGTTTCCTCGTAAGGATCGACCATGGTGAGTTCCTGCTGGCCAACGACCACTTTCAGTTTACTCGCAGATTTCCTAATTAATAAAACGACGTACAATTTTATATTTATTTCCTAAGTTATTTAGAGTTTAATTTTACCCTGAGACGCACGAGGCTGTTGTTACGATCCATCCCTGGCTGTAAATAAATCCTCCGCAAAAATGACGACCATCCTCCGTGACGGAAACGACGTAAGGGAATTGTCCAGGTGAGGCCAGCCCTCCGCCAGTGATGCGCCCATTATTATTCGCCGGAAAGCCTTGAATCAAACGCAATTTTATTGGATAATTTCAATATTTTAATTCAATCAAAATTTGTCTTTATAAAATACATCCATACCCGTGGCAGAGCAAATCAAGACAGCGAGGAGGAGAACGTAATTACTCATGGTTATGCTCTCACGAACTATATACACTGTGAGGCGTATTTAGTTGTTGCCTGAACCTCAAATAGTTTGGCTTTGTCTTCCCGTCTATAAATATAACAATCATTATTAGCTCGTGGGACGTCATTTATGAAGCTGATAGGCCGTGATTGATGTATTTGAGCGTCTCGAAGTCCCAACTCCACAAAAGTTCGTTCAGAGCTACACAATTGTGTTGCAGCTTATATGATTTTTGCCCCGTTAATAAACAAATAAGCAACAGTCTGATAATGATCAGTTAACCGTTTAAAAATCCAGTTTCCTTGTCACGGGCTCACGGCATCAGATCCTGCATCTACAAGTCAATCAATGTGTTTGTAAATATTGGAATAAGAATGTCAGATAGTTGGAGTCAAATATTGAAGAATCTTTCTAGAATGTCTGCTATATCTTTATTGTGTCGCTACCGCAACCCTTTATAAATTTGGATTTCAGAATCATCATTAAAATTCTACGCTTTAATAACAAACAGTGAATTTCTTCATTTGAATTATTTTACCACAATTTCGATAGTCGATTTGGTCCATTATTCGACTGTCAAATTGTCTGAATTGTTTCGAGTTTTACGTAACCGTTGCATCACATGTCTAATATGCGTACACTTATTGCCCCGGGCCTGTCAGAAAGTGTGTACGTGATCGTCTTATCCTTCAATCAAGAAAACATAATCTCCGTTTGAACCAAGTGATTGCATCTCTGTCGACAAAAAGATATACCATAAGATCTTTGTTGTGTTACGTCACTAAGTTCATGTATATAGCATTATTTACCTTGCAATTGTTGATATCGATAATATTTACCTGCTAGACGTTCACTCAATTACATTCAGTATAATTCACTATGACCTAGTACACCTTGTAAATAGACTATGCCTATAGAGAACTTCGAGAACTTATTTCCTTGGCTTTAATGTAATATTTGAATTATTATCGCATAAAATAAATACTCTAATCCGATTTAATTAGATTTTCTATTGTGCATTTACAGCGCAAATAATTTAAATAAAAGGAACAACTGTTTCCTCTGTTGTAACAATAACTTCTTCTGTCACGAGTTCAGTCGTGATCTCAACCGCCTCAGTCGTAATAATCACCTCCTCGGTCGTGATTACCGCCTCGGTCGTAATGGGGGCCTCTGTTTGGGGTTCGGTAGGGACGGTGGTTTCATCCACCGATTGCTGGCCGGCCGTCTGCAGGAACCACGAGTAGTACACCGACAGACGGGTGTAAACGCTGGGCAGGTCGACGGAGCAGCCCAGGTTTTTGGACATGATCCCCACGGCCGTCGATTTGCCCTGGACGATTTGTACCAACGGTGAGCCCTCGTCGTATTGGCACGGAGCTCCGCCAACGGCTGATTGGTCGATCCAAAAGCACAAAATGAGTTTATATCTAACAATTTGAGCATAATCAATTTAAATATTTACCGCTAGTGGCACTGCTTTGTGCGCATAACATGGTAGCCACCTGGAACTCAGAGCCGCTGACGTAATCGCCACAAGACGTTCCCGTTTGGATATCCATTGCGGCGTAATGAAGTCTCGTCGATTCAAATCCACCGTCCTATAAAAAAAAAAAAAAATTCCATTTGTGATATTTCTGAGTGATGATTATGCATTTAATTTAACTATACCTGATTGGCTCCCCAGCCCATAACGGTAGCCTCAGGATTGTTGGGGTCAACTTCGTTGTAATTAATGAAGTAAACTCCATTCGGAGTGCTGAACGTAATATTTTTAGTCAACTGTATAAAATTAAAAAAAGATTTAAAAAAAAATAATTATTAGATAACAGAAACAGCTGAGATAAAATGAAATAATTGTTGGTCACTGCCTTTACCTGAATGAGGGCAATGTCGTTGGCCTGATTGACGGCGTCGTATTGAGTGAAAATTTTAATCTGGTAAATCGAGATGATTTCTTCATTGGCATCCGGCTTGGTTAAATCTTGCTGTCCGACGACGGCCCTCAGGGCGCTGGGAATTTTACCGGAGACGCAGGAGGCCGTCGTGACAACCCACCTCTCGCTGTAGATGAACCCGCTGCAAAAGTGGCGGTTGTTTTCCGTCAAAGAAACAACGTACGGAAACTGGCCGGCCGAAGCTATGTCACCACCTACTATGCGCTCATCGTAAGTCGGCGCTCCTTTTTATTCCAACGAAATTAAATTTCAATGAAATTAATTATTAAACGCAAATTATTTTTGAGACTTTATAGAAATGAATTAATTATTAATTACCTGCAACGCAGTAAAAGATGGCGAGAAGTACGGCAGTAGTTTTCTGCATATTATTGCTCCGGGTGTGTGTGTGACTTGTCAGATGTGAGAGTGACTGGTGTGGTTTGACGTTCGACTTCCGCTATTTATCGTCTCTTGTTACGTGCGTCTCTAAAGCCACTAATTAATTTTTTTTTTAAGATAACAAGGGGAAACAAACAAGATGAGTTCATGGTTCACAATTGACGTAACTGACACTGTGACATCACGATTTGGATAACTCTGATATAGGCTATATAATGTATGCCAACGAATGTATATGGTGCAATTGAATTATGGCCCCAAAAAAACAAGACAACACTTTTCAACCGCCCCAGAATAAAGAATATCTCGTTGCGATAAAGGTTTAACCTGGGTAAATATCAAACCCACATTTTGTGGTATATACAGACACGCAAATATCTTACTGAAATATCGAAGCAGACTAGAATTTTTCACTTATTATTATTTTTTGTTTCACTGGGCTTTAAATTGTTGGTAAGTTAAAAGGAACAAATAGTTCAGAGAAATTTCAATTGGATTCGGTTTTGTGCATGGCCAGCACAGAACAAACCAAAAACTTTCTTATTGTCGAACTCGTGTAAATTGATCTTCGACCAATTAGTCAGCACGTCTTTGTGCGTGTTGCAACACGACTTCGGCTATAGATGACGTTGTAGCCTGCCATACGACCCTGCCGGAGGGTTTCGGATTAATAAACGTTTCATTTGCGAAGATGGCAACTTTAACTGCTGGTGACGAATGGAAGGGAGAAGGGAGAAACGAAGAACAATTGGTTTTCTGAAATGGATCGAGTTGGACGCTTCAATAACGCTCGTAAGCCGGTTGGCAACAACAAATCTAGATCGGATGAAAGTAATTGGCGTCGTCCAGCATCTAGAGATGATGGAAAAGACGGAAAAGGTAACCAACAGCCTATTAGGTAAGTGTTATCAGTTATCACAGTAATTCAATTAAAGAAAATGGGCGAATCTTTTTAAGAATTTGAACGATTCAAATTAACGTAGTCCCATCTTTAACTTATTTGTCGTCTGACGTGATGACGATCTAAATTGTTATGTGTCAACATTTTATTCAGATACTATTCAGATGGTTACAGAGTTATGAGATGAATTTTTATTCTGGTTTAGTTCGGGATTTTCGGGGGAATTCGTCCAAATCGACCCGGAGGCCAAATTCCACGAAAACGAGCAAGTGGAAGGCGTCCGTCTGGTGACGGATTTCGATTTGGTCCGTCAATTGCACGTCCGTTTGGGAGAATTCGCCAAGGGACCGACCGATTTTTTCCCGGCTTTGTGGCCGGTCACATTGTCCAATGAGAACATCCATTTTCTCGCTTCGGAATCGTACGACGTCGTTCCCAGAGCCAACGGCACGCGCTACCTTCTCTACGTCGACTTGGCCGGTAACATTTACTTGGAGAACATGAGCCAGCACATCTTCCGGTTGGATGACGATCGCTCTATTCGAATGATCTCGTCCGACGGTCGCCCAATCACCGACACCGTCCTTGACGGCATAATCACCCGAGAAAAATGTACTGATAGCGGTGAAAACGGAAAGTTAACTTTTTTAATTCACGATGCCTTCAGATGTAACGGGATGGATTTGGTAGATTTAAATATTCGCGCCAGAATTAACGTCATCCAGGTAAATAAATAAAAATTGTGTCGCTATTACGTCGTTGAAATTAATTTTGTTTTTCCAAAGGAGGAGATAATGAAGCAGCGATTGGATAAGCCAATGGAATTGGATGATAAGGAACCTTTTAATTTGGACATTGTCGACTGCAGAGACGCCCGTTCGGCTGAGGATTTTTTGTCCGAAGGATTCGAGGATCTTTTCAAATATTCCTTCCGCTGTTTGGTCTTCTTTCCGAGAGAAAAGGTCAGTTTTTGGGCGTTTTAAACGTTTTCCACTTTTGATTTCTTCATTTTTTTGCTATTTTGTTCTTAAATCACCTCAGGGTTATAAATGCGGCACTTGCTATGACGTGTTTCAATGGTCGGAAACAAGTAGCCATACCTGTACTTTCCGTTTGAAATTTCCCGAATATTGGCGTTCCGGAGAGTAAAAAAAAAAAAAAATATTATTTGCATTTGATTAATTAATTTTATGGGTTTTTGTTATCACTGGATTCAGCAGTTTGAAAAGAGCTGAACTGCATGCCGTGGGTCCGCATAGGACTGAAATTTATTTCGCTACCATCGAGCTGACAAAAGAGCTCCGGAATTTGGACGGCCGGATAATCGAGTGTCGATTCGCAGATCGCCAATGGATTTTCGTGAGACAGCGCAACGATCGCCACCATCCCAACGGAAGGAATGCGATATTCAGTGAGTTGATTTAATGTTAGATACTTTTTAAAAAATCCGCCGAAACGGTGAACTAATTTAAAGTTATTTAAATTTGCATGTGGCATATTTAGATAAATTGAAAGTATTGAAGAGTCCGATCACTCGACAGCGTCTGGTTGCGGCCTTGGAGGAGTTCAAATGATTTTCAGAATCAATCAATCCGGAATGTTAATTTGTGTTACGTATACTTGCTTACACCATTCCCCTTAAATAATCTGCTGATGAGTGTAAGTTATGGAGTTAAAATAAAGAAGTGTAATCGTGAGTCGCGAGTGAATGTTAGAATAAGACATCTCAGATTACGTTGTGTGCTAAGCGCCTAGCGGTAAAGAATACGAATTGAGGCAATTTTCGTTGAACAGTACAGCGTATTAATCAATTCGAGAACAATTTTCTTTAATATTTTGCCATTAGCGACGAATAAAAGAAGATTGATGTTGGTGTTTGAATGACCTTTTTGCATTTTGGTTTCGTGGCTGTAATTTAACCCAAAATTTACTAAACCGTTAACGGTTTTAACGGACACCAATCCCGCTAAACAGTTCAAATACTCCCGCCCTAGATGGCGAACTCGTCGAGCTACGCTGGTTCAATAAAAAAACAAAAACAAACAGGGCATTAGAAAACTACATTCGACTTAGTAAATGTGGCTTTGATTAGTCCGGCGTCACAATATCACAAACTAGTCTGGAGATTGGCACATTATTGGTCCGTCTTCAGCATTATTAACCGTGACGATGCGGCTTACGGTCTATGGCGCAACCAAATTAAAAAGTTGAACAATCTCTACATATACTAGACAGCAAAGATACGAGGTGATAAGGTGGGTCCGTCGCCATGGAGACAGTAAAAGCGGCGCATCGATTAAAACATTTCACAGCTAAAAATACCAAGTTGAAAAAACTCACTAGATCGCTCCGACTCCCATAACATTTTATCAGCTTTCCTGACTCAGAGATTAGCTTTATTGCCAACCAGCATTCTCGTTATTACACGCGTATACTGGAGTATTGCGGTTGGTCAAACGATTTTATTATCACAGGGGAATTAGGCTATACACGGAAAGGTAATTTATAAAGACACTGAAAATAAAAATCTAGTTTTGTGGTCCACTTACATCAGATTCTGCAACAGCAATCGAATAGCGAGGAGGTCTTTCTTCTTCTTCCTGGCGTCGAGAAAATAAAGCCAATCGGGATAGTATTTCCATTTCCGGTCGGTGCGAGGAAAAGAGGTGGATGCCCGTGGACGAAATCTGTTGAAATGAAATTCGAAATTTTACTCATTTTTGCCGTTAATTGTACTAATTTTACGATTCTGGTCATCATTTACCGCTGTTCTAGTTCCGGTTGAAAGATCCGGTGTATCTGCTGGCATGTCGATCGTAGAAATGCGGATGGTGGAAGTATGGAGATTTTGCGTTGCCGATTGATTGGCACAGCACAGCGGATTCGAAACTAATACCACAACGAAACTGCTGATGACGATGGCGACAATGTTGGTAATCATCAAAGCCAATTGAGAGGCCGGCCTGGGGCAATCTCCCACAATGTATATACCGTCTTCGTGATTTTCGTATGAATAGTACGGGTCACAATATGTGTAGCCGGCCCAAGACAAACCACTGACTATGAAGCCGAACAAGATGGACAGACAAGAAAATGCCATAACCCATGACAACCTGAAATGTTTTCAAACCAAATTATCTTTTGCCATTACATAGTATTATGCCTCGGATAGTTGAAGGTTGATTTCAGGTTACCTTGTGTACGTCGGGCGATAAGATGCACCGAATCCAAACAATCCTGAAACCATGTGAATGCTCGAACCCCAGATGCCTTGGCCGAAGTACGGATGAACCACCTGCATTACGTAATATACATATGGTAAATTATTATCTGTCACTTTGCTCACTTCAAATTAGATTTTTTTTCATTTTCGTCAGTTACCTCTAGGCCGATGCAAACGTTGAAGAGGAGAATGTTGAAGACGGAAAATAAGCGAAGTAATCCCGTGTTGATTTTCAGATTTTTATCTCCATTATTATCCGCCGATTCGTTGTTATTTCTTTGACGATTTCTAACTGCGGAACTATTGACAGGCCGCATTTGGTGTTTTTCTTTGGGGAACTAGAATGAAAACAGAATAATTAATTAAGGTAACCACAACACGTTCTTACTTGTATACTTTCACCACAAAGTTGAAATCTAATACCGAATGGGTCGTGTCCGGACAGCGAATGAAAATGTTGCTCGGTGGGCTATTATTTTGCTCCCGCTAGTTAACCTTGTGCACAGGCCGATGCGCACAATCGGGTTTCCACAGTTACCATTAATACAATGTCACAAGTTTTTCCCTAAGCTAGTTGTGAACTGTAAATCCCTGTAATTCTCTGACACATGATATAAATTTTATGGCTATGGTTATTAAGATCCCGTGGAAAGATAACACGGATGTGTGTTGGTTGTATAAGAACATAGCACGAGAGCAAGCGCCAATATAAAACCTCTGAACTTATTTTAAAAAGAGAGCATTAAGAGTTTCTCGCAATCATACCCTTACGCAAACAAATTCCCTTTTCTTTTTGCGTATCAACTTGAATTGATTTTATTTTTTTCAAAATCTGTGACACTGCTGCATCAAACTTCTGCTCTGCTAACTGTAAAATTGTATCGATTTCGATTTTTTTTTTTAGCTAGGGGGAGGCGACGTGACATCATTCAAAAGGGCGGGAGCGGACGAACGAAGAGTCTTTGGATTCGAAAGTATCCATTCAAGACGATGCGCATTTCAAATCGAAGTTAATTTAAGAATAAGTTTATGTAAATTTGTAAAAAAGTGGAGGAGTTGTGGGTGGAGGTGGGACAATAGATGCAATTCCAACCAATTCCAACATTACTTAATTAATTAATAGCAAATCGAGTTATTATGATTGTTAAGGCTTATGAATTTACTCTATTTCTCTATCTACAATTTCTCTATTTACTCTATTTCTTGGGCGGTGGGGCAAAAAACGAGGTTTTTCCTCTCCAACAGCCGAAAGGGAAGAAACAGATTAAGAATAAGAAATGAACTCGCGCACCGACTTTAACTAGAAAAATATCATTCATGCGAAATCTAAGACAACACAGTTCGAAAGCATTTCTGCACCACTCTTTTCGAAAAATATTCAACCTTTTTTCACGATTCTTACAATATTACGTCGATTAATTTGTAGTTTCGAAATAGTTGAAGGGCAGGGCACATTTATTTTGAAATTTTTAGTCACGAAAATTCAGCAAATTTCGAGTTATAAGATTCCGAAAGAGTTAAAAACAACAACAACTGAAGTTTTTAAATATGAAACGCGCTGATAAAATAGAATTCCACAAAAAAACAAAGGACAGGGCACTTAACGTCCATATTTTTGGAATTCCCATTCTTTATTATCCAGTGGGCATGCATGACGAGTCGTCAGCCAGCGAGAAATACAATGGTAGTGGTAGGCATGCTGAAATATTTTTAAATCAAAAAAATTTTTTGAATATGCTTTTTATCCTTATAGAACTAAAAGAAATAAAAATCAATAGTCGCTTACATTGCAGGTACCCCAGGCAACTGTGCAGTCTTCACCAGTAGCCGAATCCTGATTGGCTTGACATTCAATGCAGAGGTCCATAATGTGATTACGACATATAGCACAGGTTTCGACAAGAACATCTAAGGATAGAGAGTAGAAATCAGCAAACATAACAAGTTGGTGACAGTAGTTTAATTTACCCCAACTCCACTTGGGAACTCCACTCCACTAAAAAAGTTTATCAAAAAAATTATCAGTCAAGTTATCAATAACATCACAGATAAAGATGTTACCTTCGTAACTTCAATACGTTTCTTCTCACCCTTCACATTGGACAATGAAGGCTTTTCTGCTTCTTTCTCTTCGACATCCATTTCAGAAGTATTATCAGCCATCTAATGAAAAAACATTGATTAGTTTAACTAGTATGTCTTCAAACTATGGGACTCAAATTAATCTTAGATTTCTCTCAAGTTAAGGGCAAGTTAGTTCAAGAAACTATCAATAAACACATAAGTGATCACTTTCCCCAACACCATACCTGAACCAAAATTTTAACTAGCCTTTCCTTCTGTTTTAAAGTAACCCAGAAATCCTTGTATACAATTACCTTGTATTGTATTGGATAATCACACGGAAATTTAAGTGTTATTGTTATCTTATAAAAATGAGGGTTAACAACTATCAAATAACAACTTTTGATGAGCAGCACTTTTTACGTTCGTTAATCGTTTTCTCTTTTGAGTTTTCTCTTCCAAGTACAGCGTTGCAAGCTCGATGCAACGCTGAGATCAATTAAGAAAATAGCTTAGAAACATTATTTCTGCTTATTTGGCGATTTGCATAATCGTAGAGTGAATTTTAAAATATAATTATATATACTGAAATATCCGAGTTCGATTCCCCGCGTGATCAAAATTAATAAATTACCATTCGGCATTTCGGCTTTTGGCATTTCCCAATACCAAGATGGCGGAGATGTGAGACAACATATTTCTTTGACTTTTGAGCATAGTCATGTCATTTTATTTTCTCGTTTCCGTGCTTTGAACCCCAGATGCCTTGGCCGAAGTACGTTTGAAACGCCTGCGTTATGGGTGAATGACTTACTCAGTCACTTTATTACTCACTTCAAATCAGATTTGTTTTTATTATTTTGCTTCCAAGTTTAAACTTGTGCACATGCCGATGCGCACAATCAGGTTACCACAACCTTCACACACCTAGTCACCTAACACGTTTATCCTTAAGCTATATGTAAATCCCTTTAATTCTGACGAAATATTTTTATGGTTCTGTTTTGATTAAGATCCCGCGGAACAAAGAGCATACGAGGAACAACATATAGCATGTGAGTATGTAAATTACACCTTTCAATTTTACGCAATCAATACTCGTGGCTCGTGGCAAGTACGAAACAAATTTTTTGCGTGTAAACTTGAATTTAAATATTTTTCAAAATAATAACACTGCTGTCAAACTTCCGCAAACTTCCTTCGAAATTTTTTGAATTTCTGTTAACTATTTTATTGTCAATGTGTATCGATCGATTTTACACGGGGGGAGGAAGGCGATTTGGCAGAATTCAAAAGGGCGGGGGCGGATAACTGACCCGTTACCGATTTCCCGGGTTCTTGCTTTGTTTTCCAGACTTAATTTGAGAGTTGATTATTTTACTTTGCTTTCAGTTTTGTGGTAGCTCCGAGACAGGGTGGCTGCTGGACGAGGACTTCACAGAAATTCGGCTGAGTAAATTCATTCACTTACGAACTCGACACAAATTGCAGAGGTATGGTTACGTAATTCCCGCTATAGCAACAACAGAAAGAGTAAAGTTAAACTACATTTGACAGAGAGCCATAAGTGAAGCCATGGATCGTCGTATAGCCAAGATGGCAGCCCTAGGGCGTCATTTCGAAGTGGGCAACTTGTACAACTACCGCAACGACATTGTCATACCAGGTAAAATTTTGATTACATTCATTGTGATTGATTATGTAAACTTGTTGCATCAATAACTTACACTCACTGGGTCTTGGTGTTTTTAAATCTAGATTAATTCGAATGTTATTTTTTTTAAATATTTGCCAAATTGTAGTTTATTAGTTATTGCTAACTTAATTGCGTACTTAAGTTTTAACATTTTAGCAGAATGGTTACATCTTTGGCTAACGAAAGGTTTTATTGTGTCACAGATCAATGGACGAACGAAAAGTCTTTGGATTCGAAATTAGCCATTCAAGTCCAGGATTCGAATTTCAAATCCAAGTTCATTTGTTTCGACTCGGAATCATCCGCCAGCCAAAAATGGGAGCACATGATGGGCATCGACGAGCATCTCCAGGCCAGCGTCCTCTCCGGCGTCATCGACAAATTCCGCGGCGCCAGCAATTACCTGAACGACCGACCTCAACAACCAGCGCCAGCCACCTGCACTCTCGTCTGCCGTGTCAAATCCCGCAAAGATTGTTTGGACCTACAGGCTCTTATGAACAATCAGGAGGATCTCGCAGCTCATTTCAAAAGTGAATCCATCTCCCGCGCTACTCATCTGGTGGTGGGTGTCACCTACGGAGCTGAAGCTTATTGCATCCTGACTCACGACAAGAAAGAAAATGACAATGTCGACCGAGAAATAGCCGAAGAATTCCTGTCCGAGATGGCGGGTAAAATGAGAAACGCTTTAGGAGATGATCAAGATTTAGAAAATTTTAAGAAATTGTTTGACGATGAAGAAATGCGACAGCTGGACGGCGTCAAATGTCGACTGTACGCTGATTTTCAATCGCAATCGGTTCGCGAATGTTGTGTCTTTGACGCCTACAAATTTTGCTTCAAAATGGTCCGTCAAGCACAAAATGGCGTAGCCGTTCCGGTCGCTGTCCGCCTCTTTCCTCTCAAATTCATCGCTGCCCGAGGAATTCAGCCGCTGGATTACCGAGACGTCGACGCCGATCTGGTGGTTCACTGCTGTCGCATCCTGGAGAATCTGGAGAGAATCGTCGTAACGGCGGATGCGATTCGCTCGACTAGTAAAATCATCCGCCGGGCATCTTTGCGACATTTCCGCGAGGCCGTCGCTCAGTACCAACAACTTTTGAGGGCCATTTTGAAGAACGGGATTTTGAAGGCCCGTGAAATGGGTGAAGGTGACGACGAAGAAGTCGAAAAAGTGATTGGAATCGCCCAGAGTCATCCGCTTTTCAAGCCTTGCCGACTGGAACGGTGGATTGGCTACAAACAATCCGAGTCGGAGATGGTCGAAATGATGGCCAGCGTGAAGGGTGTGGTCTTCTTTGCCAGTCGAAATCAACTGGAGAGAGAAATGGCCGATTCCTTTGGCAAGAATTTCACCCTGGTGTTGAGAGTTCCGCCGCTGGATGAGAAGACGGGCAAGATGCTGGAAGCCATGCGGAATTATTTGGAAGGTTGTACGGAATTGATGCCGGCTGGTCGTGACGATGAAGTTACGGACGAAGAGGAAGATCATCAGCTGGAAGAAGACGGAATTCCGTGGCACATGGTTCAACGAAAGCGGAAGCAGGTGGTGGACAAGATCCGGGAGTTGGCCAGTCACTTGGAGAGGAACAAACATTTGGAGGATCAGATCCAGTTTTGCATCACTTCCGGAGAGCCTGGCAAAGGAGGTTGTCGCTATTCCGTCTACGAAGGTGACCATCTAGTCCAGGACAATCTTATTCACTTGCCCAGTCCACCCACGGATTTAAGAGTCCAACTTGTAACATCCGGCGGCGGAAAAGTTTCTCAAAAATCGCCATCCTTCCGCATCGAGTGGAACTGCAAAGATCCTGGTTATCCGTGTCAGTTTCTAGTCGAGTTCCGGCCAAAAGGAAGTTGTGACGAGTCGTGGATGCAGCGGAAGACGACCCTTCCGGGCGAAAATCAAACGACCCTCAGCTTCCAAAGCGGATCGGCTATGGAAATTCGAGTGGCTGCAGAGACTTGCATCGGCCGCAGTGAATTCTCCAACGTCATTCACACGGAATCTGTTCATGCGGATGAAAGTGATGAATTCCGGAGCATCAGCGGTTCAACTAGTCTGCGGAGTGGTGATTGGTCTAACCATTTAATGCAAGACGCCAATCCTTTTTTCTCATCAAGTCCTCGGCGTCAGGAACAGCAACAACGAAAATCCTCGTCTACTCCGCGGATCGCTCAACTATTTGCGGAAGAGTGCAGCAAACAGGATCAACTCATCAAACAAGGAAGCCCGAACGTTTACCTGTTGAACGCCAAGGAAAATTCGACGGTCGCCGATTTCCGATGGTTCGATGTTGGCCGGACGGGATTGACTCCGCCACCGATGGATCACCGCGATCACAAAGTAATTATCCTGATGGGCGCCGCCGGAAGCGGTAAGAGCACCCTCATCAACGGAATGGTCAACTACATCCTGGGCGTCGAGTGGAAAGATCCTTTCCGGTTCCAGTGCGTCCGCCAAGACGATTTGAGAGTCCATCACAGTCAGCCGGGATCGGTGACGGCCTACACTCTTCGCCACCAGGACGGAATGGCCGTTCCGTATTCGATCACGATCGTCGAAACGCCCGGCTACAGTAACACGAAAGGCGCTCGACGGGACAAGGAGGTGACCCGCAAGATCCAGCGATTCCTGACGCAGGAGAAAATCCGAGTGGATCAAATTCACGCCGTCTGCTTCGTGGCCGCTTCCAACGACATCCGGTCGACGTCGATGCATCCGTACATCCTCGACTCGGTTCTCTCGCTGTTTGGCAGAGACGTCAAGGATAACATCCGCCTGTTGGTGACATTCGCCGACATGGCCCATCCGCCGGTGGTCGAGGCCTGCGCATCCGCCAAATTTCCCGTGACATCGGCCGGCGGAATCGCCTACAGCAAATTCGACAATTCCGTTCTTTACGCTTCCAACGAGCAGCAGGACGAGGACGATTTCTCCTTTGACGAGCTCTTCTGGCAAATGGGCCAGGAGAATTACCAGAAATTCTTCGCCGTCCTGGAGAAGATGAACGGACGGGATTTGTCGTCCACCCGGGAAGTCATCCAGAGGCGCCTCCTGCTGGACCAATCGCTGAAAGACATCGAAAGAGGATTGGAAGTCTACCTGGTCAACGTGGAGAACGTCCAAATGTTTCGCCGGAAGATTAAAGAGTATGGCGACAAGATGGAAGCCAACCGGAATTTCGTCCTGGAAACAAAAGAAGTGCGTCGGGTGAAGGTGGACTGCGACCGAGGATTCGTGGCTTACAACTGCCGCCATTGCCAGAGGACCTGCGAGGATCCTGTCCGCTCCATCAACTTTGATTACTTCCGCAAGAGCAAGAAACAGTGCTCGCACATTTTCTGCCCTTGCCCGGCCTTCGAACACGAGTACCAGCAATTCCAATGGCGACAGGTGTCGGAGAAAGTGAGCACGATCCTGCCGGAAATGAAGGCCGAATACGAGTCGAATGGCAACGACAAATTGACGACCGAGAAGCTCCTGATGGGCTGCCTGCACGAATTGAAGATGACCAAAGCGAAATTGTTTTGTCTTTTGGCTCGGGTGGGTTCCAGTTGTCTTTTGCTGGAGGCAACAGCCCTCCGATCCAACACTCTCAGTCTGGCCGACTACCTGAGTCTGATGAGGAGCCGAGTCGCCGAGGAGCTGGCGCCCGGCTACTTGACTCGCTTGGAGATTTTGAAGGAGCTGCAACAAAGTCTGGCCAGAAGAGCGTCCGAGAGCAACGCTCTTGAGCTGCACGCCGACAGTCCAATCAACCGCAATCGGAGGAAGGTGAGCTGCCAATTTGGGGAATGGCAATCCGTGGAGACTTTTGCTAATTCTTTCGCCATTGACGGATGCTGGTCGTAGGGCTATTTTTCGTTTTGTTTTCTTAGTTTTCTCTTCTTATTTGTGTGTTGTTATGCGGGAGAAAAATAGCTTATAGGTTGCAATTTAGCTTGTCAGCTTATTGTACTGATTGTCTATAATTTCAAGTTAATAATATAATGAGATTATGTTGCAAAGGGGATTTGATTTATTATTGCGGGAATCATTTTTGAAATGTGATTCCTTGAAATACTACTCAATAAAACTAATTGGCGACAATCTAATAAACAGTGATTATATTCTCAAAGTTTTCATATCACGTCCATTTCATTGATGTCTTATAGAGAAAAATAATTGAACGCAGTTTGTAAATCAACGGTTATGGATACGAAACAGATAGATTGCATGTTATATTTCGTAAGTTATCACATACGTGATAGGTTGAATATCTCAGACAAGGAAAACTTTATTGCGTCACCACATACAATGTTCAAACACAAAAAAGGATAATTTAGAAAAAAAATTATGTAATAATGAATTAATTGGAAGCGCGTTTTCCTGTGCTATATAAGATATAGACTCGAACTCGTCTTGTCGTACGGGATAGAGTACGCGTGAGATTTGACCCGCACGTCAATAACGATTCCGCAGGCGAACGCGCTAACCACTACACCAAGCGTGTCTGTGTTCCACTGATATGTGTAAGGATAACTATTCAATCAGCATTGGGTTGATTTATTTAGTTTTCACTAATCTGATTAATTTTATCATAACACACTTATTTTTCATACTAAAGCCCCAACTACTTTTTAAAAAATATAAGCAGATGAAACAAATATTTGAGTAAAGCAATTAAATGTATTTTTCGTCATCTTTAATTTTGTACCGGAACTACACCGGAAAAATAAATTAATTGCATTTTCAATTAACAAATATCCCAAAACAAGAAAAAAATTAACTTAATGGAACTATGGTTATAAAAAAGTTTTACAAGAACCATGATTTGAACCACTTTCACTTTGCAGCAAAATTGTTTGCCCCATTCATTTTTTTGCCTTTTTGTGTTGAATTTGGGCAAACCGAATAAATTAATAATACTCGCAATAAATAAATCAAATAATTAAGTATGATGTTATCAAATTGAAAGTGAAGTTGACGATAAATGTAAAATCGGTTAATCGATTATCGAATCATACACCGATATAAACTTTTTCAAGGTAGTCTGGTAGTGTCGACTGCTGACTCTGCTCGCGAGGCTCTTGAAGTCTTGTTTATGCTTAACTTGCTGAAAATTCAAAGAGAAAAGTGAAAACCACGAAATTTATTCTATTTTCTTGATAAGAACAAAATAATTAACTAATAAATGACAAGCAAAAGTCACCTCGCACGTATCGAATCAGTGATTGACATCACTCGCATGGGCATTTGGTGTGGAATATTCCACAAAATTGAATTAGTCTTAAACAGAACGGTGCAATATTTTTTGGTGTTGAAAGGTAATGTTCCAAAGATAACATTTTCTATGCCTTAATTGAACCCCCTTTTGCCCATGAAAACAATCAATCAGAATCAATCATGTTCTTCGGGTGAACCTTCAACTTTGGGTTTACAAAAAAAAAGTCACAGCTTGCTTGAAACTTATTAAAAGTAATGAATCTGCCATTCCAGTCATCATCATATTTTTGTTGAAATTGAAAAAGACACTAGTCATCCACCTTCTGTGGATGTTCAAAGCAACACAGATTGATCCTGTTTGTAAACAACTTTGAATATTCTTGCAGTAAAAAAATAGATTTAGGTTTTCAACTTTCAACAACTCTATAGGTGTTAACGTAAAATGCTAGAAACCATGGTGTAATAGGTTGAGAGGTACTTCCACTGGGTCCTTCCCCGTTGTGCCCAATTATACCATTCTAGAAACTATTTAACTGCTTTCATTAATCTCTTCTCATTTCTATATTTTGATTAGAGGAATTATGTTACTGGCTATCTAAATACCTGTAGCAGTCCTTAAGCATTTCCCCCCCTATCCCTTTGCCTGTGTTAGTTTATCATGCTTGCGAATTCGTTAATTATTTCATTGTTCTTCCCTACCGTCATTTGCACGGCCAGTAGAATGTGCCGACATGCACTTGTCGAGAAATATCAGTTGAAGACCTTCATGCCTTAAAAGGAATACAAGAGATAATATTCAATTCGAGTATTGAGATAATCATGACAACTGGAGTGTAATAACTAAAATTCTGATTGTTTCACCCTGTTTACAGTAATTTCATCAACTACGGCGGAGGCCAACGGAAGATTCCCCATCTATGCATCGATTGTGAAAAAATAGGCGGGGTGAGGGTGAGAAAATCCATTGGAGCCGGCTGTAATCCTACCAGTGTCAAGGTTAATATTTTGATGACTTAATATAATAACTGTTTTCTGGCCTCATCTGCAATTCCCATTGCAAGCACGTAAAATTTGTTTGATTTTCCAACTCATTGATTGACTCTTGAAAGAAGATGGCATTTAATTTTTTGTTAACAAATATTATTCTTAAATCTGAACGGACAGCTGCATGACTCGCCGATCCTTTCACCGGTTATCGACGCGCCTTGTTGTGTTAGTAACTCTGATCTAAATTTTCGTGTAAGGATTGCAACATTTTATTCAACAGTTCGTATCATCTGCTAGTCTCACACATTTTATTGGTTTCCCTTTTCAGTTCTCTTCCTCTGACGCCTTCGCTTATTAGACGTGACAACCTTCGTCGACATGCAAGTGGCCGGGCGTGTCCTAAACTCCTATTAACTTGCCCGTCAAAAGAACTGATTTAGCCTACTAACAACACTGACCAAATCAGCGTCGCTTCCATTATTCTGATCAAGGTACTTGTTCTTCATTTCTTTATAGTTTTCTTCTTGCTAATTACCATAAGTTTAACCGGAGTGATGCGTTGCTCAGTTTATTACAGTTTGAAATTATGAATAAAGAAAATAAAGGTTTATCTAGTGATACAACCATGGAGTTTAACCGCAGATCAGGGGTATTTCTTGTTCTGATACACCAGTTGTGTTTAGTTTAATCTTTTTGTTGTAATGAAATGAAATTGAAAAGGTAAAGTATATCGGCGTTGTGCAACAGTGCATCGGTATTTTTTAATTGCGTACGAGAAAGAACTCAAAGCATGGTACATAATTGATTGCTTTGTTCAACACATAAAACACCAGCGAAAAAGGGTTGCCTTCGCTTATCTTTGCCACTGCGTTTTCAAACGATTGGTTGTGAGTAGGATCGACTTCGGGGGCTTCGATGAGACCAATTTCACTTGCCGAGACATTCGTATTCTATAACACAGAGACCCGCCCAACCATCTTAAATCTTTAACCTTATTACCCACCGGTATCTCGACATGAGTGGTCCTCTATCCTTTGCCGTCGTTCCCACACGGTCGACCCAAGGCCACCCCCTTCTCCATTATAGTTTAAAATTGCACGCTTAAATGAAATGTTTTTTTTTTCCCATTTAGTCACATTGTCCAATCTCCTTAGAAAAATCGGGGTTCATTAACAGTAGGAACATCCAATTTTGTTACCAGTTTAATTGTTTTTCTTTTTTCAAAGAAAATTAATGTCACATTTTTCTCTCTCTTCTTTGAAATGTCACTCGTTTCGTTTTGAAATAAAACGCCCTTCAGTTGCTTCTTTTGTTAGCCAAAAACCTGTGGGACTAATTCGACTTCTAAATTATCGAAGCGTTTGCAATTCTCGTGTTGGAACCAGGAAAATTTTGACAATTGCGTGCCAACTGTCTATCCCAGGCAGCAGTTGCTGTTGCCCAGACCCCAAAATGAGCATAATCATCGTTTCCATCGCGTTTTGAAAACAAAAAATGCGCACTTAGTTTAGTGTATCCGCAAAAAGGCAAAACAATAAAACCCCTTTAATATGTGGGGGTACAAAGCCCTTCGTATCTATACATACGATTAACCCCGTCGTACTACATAGTTCCCTCTAAGTGCTATTCTCTAAAACACTACTAAAAAAGGGTCCTTAGTAGCACTTTAGTAGTACCTTAAAATTTTGAGTCTTGCAAATGGGAAACCTTTCCACCAATGGGAGCGAGACTTTTTTCGACTACGTGACACGACACGTCGATCAAACGGGTGACGCTATTCAAACGGGTTGTGCTTCTTCTCTTGAATCGATAGAAAACTTGGCGCTAGTTTAATTATCGATTTAGAAGTGATGGGTATGAAAGGCGACCCTTTTGGCGTTCAAATCCAACACTCGAAAATCTTCTGTCGAAAATGAAATCGTTTCCAATTTTCTTCCTTCTACTTGTCTCATTCGGCTGTCGCCGCGGTAAGTTGTCTCACAACTGTCGTTTTATTTTAAACTTCTAAGCTCTTTTTAACTAAATGTATTCCGACCAATTTAATTGTTTCGAACAGGAGGCCCAACTTACCAAGCAACGACCGTCCAGCACGGGCACGTCGAATAATCCTTCAACAAGCCGCAACTTTGCCGTCATTTTAAAAGCGGATATGGCCATTCGATCGCTTCCATCCAGCGGCAAGGGTAAGTTGAATTCAGTTTATTAGACAGTTGTGATTTTTTAAAGGCCACTTTTAATGTACAACTTCATTTGAACGTGAATTTTGGCGGAACATTTGGACGTTCTCCACGTTGACCAGGTAGACTTCCAATCCTCTTTCGATGTCTTTCAGCGATTGGTCCAGCAGGAGGCGCCTCTGGATGACTTCCCGGGTGGACGACAAATCCCGTCCGCTCATCTTCTCCAGGACGGCGAAGAATTTCTGGTAATTCTCCTGGCCCATTTGCCAGAAGAGCTCGTCGAAGGAGAAATCGTCCTCGTCCTGCTGCTCGTTGGAAGCGTAGAGAACGGAATTGTCGAATTTGCTGTAGGCGATTCCGCCGGTCGACGTCACGGGAAATTTGGCGGATGCGCAGGCCTCGACCACCGGCGGATGGGCCATGTCGGCGAATGTCACCAGCAGGCGGATGTTATCCTTGACGTCTCTGCCAAACAACGAGAGAACCGAGTCGAGAATGTAGGGATGCATCGACGTCGACCGGATGTCGTTGGAAGCGGCCACGAAGCAGACGGCGTGAATTTGATCGACTCCGAACTGTTACTGGAAAACTGAAACTTAACTCAACTGAAGACTTATTGGCACTTCGCCGCCCGTAAATATATAGGGGGACTGGATCTTTCTGCCCACATGCCGCCCACTTTCTTTCATCTATTATATATTCAACTCGTGCGGACTCATCCTTTATTTTATAACTGGGCGTACTATGTGTGCGGGCTTTGAGCGACGTTTGACTGAAATCATACGGTGGTTCAGAGCGAATTTAATACGAGGCCGCGCTGTCCGAGACCGAGTCGGCGATGGTAAACTGTTGGCAGCCATCCGGATGGCGCGCTGCGAATGTGATCTATGATCCCCATTGATCCCCCGCCATATAGCTCTTCTCCGTCGTCCATCCAGCGCCCAATGCCACCACGTCCGCAATCGTGTAGACTGCTGTAGAGAGTAATTGTATGTATACGCATCTTGTATTGAATTCGGAAAGCGTTTGATTGTAACATCTTTTTTCTGAAATGTTGATGTCTGTGAAAATTTCCGGTTTTGTTGTTGTTGAGGATTATTTGACTCATCACTCTATCAAGTATCAACTCGGCTTTTTTCCCCATCATCGGCGACCGTAAAAATCGGCCAACGGCAGATATCCCGCGGAGCCGATCCGCACATAACTGATAAAACAGTAGAAAAAATCCAATAAAACAAAAAAACAAAAACAGTGTGTGTGTGTGTGTGTAATGGTGAAAGGTGAGCGCGTGTCAACTGTTTGGACGCAGTTTGAACGTGATATAATTATTATTTATTGATCTAAAAATATCGATTGACTTGTTGCTTGTTGGACGGTTTTATTTAGTTGAAATTTATTTTTCTCCCTTATTTTGATGAATTGAAATTTGTGTGTGTGCTTATGGCACTGCTCACATTTAGAAAGTGATATACTCTGACCGATTTCCAATCAAAGTTACCTTCGTTATTACTTATTAGATAATTCCAAAATTTCGATCCTAACTTAATTTGTAATTTTCACCTTGCGGCATCATTATATTGCGGTATTATTAGTCCGTCGCAGATTAATCCAAGAACCCTTTCAAAAATAAAAACCCTAGAATAATTCGAATCGTAATTCCGCGCCCTTGATGTAAGTCATTGGATGCCGACCGCTAGATGGTGTACTGACTCGTTGTGTCGTCGTCAAGCGCATCCTCTGCCCTCTAGTATACGCGTGGGAAAAAATAAAATAAATTCATTTTTCACCGCCATTGTTGATTCTTGACTTGATTGTTCTGCATGCGAACTGTGAAACAAACACAAAATTCTAGCTAAAATGTTGACTTCTGTAAAACGTGGCATAACTGAAGTTATTCCTATAAATTACCCTTTTGGAAATACCCGAAGTCGAAATGTGCTGCAAGACTTCAATTGTGAAGTAGGTGGTTTTAACACATGCGATTCATCCTTGAAGGTAACCGCCAGCAGAGAAATCTGTTTGATTGAAACTAATTTCTGAGTTGCACCATTTGCATTTAGGTTCTCTTTCTGGGTAGTGGGGACCTGCGAAACGCTCTTCAGGTTGCAAAAAACGAAAGTGTCAATCACATGCAAATCCATTTAAATGACCTGAATCCATCAGTCGTAGCTCGCAACATCACTATTTTGAAAATAATATCAGCACCAGATTTCAATCCAGAAGATGATGAAGACATAGCTTTCCTTTGGGATGTTTGGTATAATCTTGAATGGCCAGAATTCACCTGTAAGCGATTACAAGGAATTTTGAAGGACCTGTTGAATGGTGTGTTCCCTGAAAATGTCTCAGTCCCCAAAACTAGTCAGTCTGAAATGTTAAAGAAAGTGTGGAGTGCTTGGCTTTCTGTTTTATCACAAACTGAATCTCAAGCTAGTTTTTTTTTGAAAAAAGTTGGCTTAGAAAGGTAAACATTTTTGTTCAAGTTTATGACTAGATTGATGTACTAAATTATATCTTCTTTTATTTTCCAGGAAACTGTATATCTGTAAAATCTGGGGCATCAAGAATAAAGGAGAAATAGAAAACGCGATGAACGTTGATAGCTTTTCAACGGTCATTGATGATTTAGCTTTTAACCTGGAAAGAAGTATTGGGATTGAATGGTTGAGCGATTCAGCGAGGCAGAATATCCGTGAAGAAGCTAAGCGCTATTTTGAAAAAGGTAGCTGTCGACTTGAAAACGATATCAAGATCGTTTGTCTTAATCCAACAATGCTTGACCACGCAACACTCCGCTGGACACTCCATCATTCCCTGTGCCCATTTGACGGATACTTGCCGCTCCTGAAAGAAGAATTGGACACTTCAAACAAGAGCAAGATGATGATACTTTCCTGCCAGAAAATACTAAAAAACCATCTTTCTTTCTATCGAAAGCGCCTCGTCGACGGAAAAACCTTTGAATTATTCTTCTACTTGGAGGATGCCATAGAGTTCTGCTATTCTGAAAACGTCAGCAAGTTCGACGTCATTGACTGCTCTGAAATTGCAGATCATGTTGGATTAGTGAATTTGATCCTCGCATGCAGCAGGAAGTTGTCAGATCACCCATCTGCAATGTTGTTCACCGAAACTTTAAATTGGTTCCCATTTGGAAAGGGATCTGTGAAGTTATACGTCGAGAAAGCCCTTTGTTGTCCGTTGAGCATGATCCCAACTATATATGGATTGCGTCTCAAAAGCCGCATCGAACTAGGATTGCCTGAATTTGTTGACTTGCGACGTCCGATCGGTTCGCCCCCTGTTTACCTTTGCTGGCTAAAAGCACGTCCTTTTCATAATGTTGCCATGTCATCATCTTCAGCACTCAACGGATTCCTGGATCAGTTAGCGAACGTTTGTTTTGTTTCGAAATTCCCTTTTCGAATCACAGGTGTCCCTCCTGAATTCCGAAGTGGATGTGGCATGGTGCTGTATACCCCGCAAACATTCAGCTACGCAGTGAACTCGATGATTCAACGGCTTGGAGGAGACCATTGGCTGAAGAAAGATGTCAGGCCGGCGGAGATGCATCCCAATTTTCAGCTCGCTAGACGAACACTTGATGCTTGGAAAGATGGCCAGAAGATTCTTAAGTTATCCGCAAAGATTCCTACTTCGTCCTCCAACAAATTCTTGCTTCGTGCTTCTGTACGAGCTGCTGCATCAGGATTTCCAATACCTCGATTGATACTCCTGCCGAAAGCGAAGCAAGGGAACTGTTCCGACTTTTCTGGACCAGATGTCCATTTCATCGACAACTTTCAATTGGAACTGGAAAGGTCCTCAACCGGATTCCAAGACGTTTCAATTTCCTTTCTCCTGATTCCTCATCACGGGCTCGAAAAAACTCATCGTGCTATCATCGTGGATATATCGTATGGTTCAGAATTTGTCGTCTTTGAGTCGTTTGAGTCAGTGCAGATCGAGGACTGGAATTTTCCTTATCCGTTTATGCCTTCGAAAACCAAACTTGAGCTTCCCTCTCCTGAAGAATTTAGCATGAAGGTCGACAGTTGCGTCGAGTCGGAAGATCAGTTCCGTCTGAAAATTAACATTACCTCATCCAAAAATGTCTCAGGTGGGTTTGTGAACTTACTTGCCATTTTTCGTCTGTTAATTTTGTTATTTTATTTATTTTAGGGTTAAAAGTAGCAACATATCATCAGTCGCCTTGTGAATCCTGCCACAAGATTACTTTGTCACTGAACCGGCCGGAAAAGTTCAAGCCGTTGTCGCTGTCATTTCCGTATCCGATCCTTGTCGATGACATCCACGCTACCCTTCATCACAAAAGCCGCCATGTTGATTTAGTGTTAACGAAAGCATTGTGGGAACCATGGCCGTGTGAATACCAACCTGCTGCCGATTTGCACAACGTCTTAGATCTAGATCAACTAAAACCTTGGAAAGAAGAAGAATCACTCCGACCGTCCTTGGAAAATCACATTAGAAGCCAGTTCAACATTAATCATCTAGAGAATATTTCGCTGATGGAAAAATCCCCTTTGAATGTTGTTCGATACTTCATGAATGTTCTGTTTTTGGATCCCTCTCGTCCTCGTTATGTCACCATCCAACGGATGAATGCACCAGCACCCGACTGGTTCTTTCTAGTCCATGATCCTGTTTCAACAACTCCGACGGGCAGACCAGTCCTTTTGCTTTCGGCTTTTGATTTCCGACTGGCAAAAAAACTTTCTGTAGACGGCAAATGGACCGTGAAAAAGACTGAAGAGAATTTTATTCGAGTTTTCCCTGGCGACGAGGAATCATTGAACATTCCGATCCAAACGACTGAAGAGTCGCAGCTTTTGAGATTCGTCTTGCGGCTCAACAGATCCAAGATCACACCCAGCAAATGGCAGAAAAAAAACATTACGCTAGGAAAAGACAGTCCGTGGATGGCTACATTCGTCTCACCACTTTACAGCGACAACCCACACATGGATCTCCGTTCTTCTGATGCTTCAAATAGATCGACTCTAGGAGGATCCGTGACTGACAACAACTGCTGCGCCGCGTGCAAGAAAGTTTCCCAAAGTCTAAAACGCTGCAGCCGTTGCCGAAGCACTGTTTATTGCTGCGTGGAATGCCAACGTCAGCACTGGGCTCAGCATAAAATGGTTTGCAAGAAAGTTTAATGGGATTCAATGAATGGACTGTTCAACTAGTTATCTTAATGTTAGTCTTTCTCGAATTGCCTGTTGAATTCGTTTTCCTCCCCAAAACTAAGAGCTGTTTTTTCATGCTGTCTAATGTTTGGTGTATTTTCGAATACAGAAAAGAAAGAAGCAGTTTTATCGTTTCTTAAGAAAATATTCTCACTGTTGCTGCTGGTAGCATCCCAAATCATTTTACAAAGTGAGACATCAACGTGCCACTGCACTCCACTTGCAATCCCTCCAAGTCAAATTTTATTCTCTACCAGATTGCGTAAAACAAATTTGTTTTTTTGTGTGTTTCCAGAGTCATTTATTGAAGTCATGAAGTGATTAGGAAGTGAAGGGCTATTCTTAAGGATTACTGAACTCGTTTGACACCACCGCATATTTGAAAAGTTGAAGAGAAATATTGTGATATATTTTGAAAAAATTTTATTTTCAGTTTTTGACCAACAAGGAACAGGCTAATGTAAAAAAAAATCGTGATGCAACAAAAACCGCTCCAAAGTCTCTCAGTATGAGAACTTCTGCGGAAGCTGGGTTTCCATGATCCACGACGACCGAGTGCCATATCCCCATAGCCCGTAACATATAAAAGTAAAAACTTAACAATTGTTGATAATAACTATAGCCTACTTTCCGCTCATTTTTACGCTAATAACAAAAAAAACTTGTATTAGGTTTATGATTCTACCACTAGAGGCTCACCTTTGTATATACTCAAGTATCAAATTAGATGTCGCTAGCATCGCATTATTTTCTTGTCAGCCGTCAGATTCGAAATTCGAAAGCTCTTGTCGTAGTTTTCCTTATGTTTTTGGAATAAATTCAAACGCCTTATTATTGTTATTAAATGTAAGTTCTCTTTACTGATTATAATACTTGCCTAGTTTATTTTTACACCCATATCGTGTTTCTACTTGAAATTCTAGATTGTGTGCTACTTGACAACTTCCAACAATGTTAAGTTTTCATCATTACCACACCCGAGATGACTGAATTAGATATGCTTTCAGCAGTGTGAAGTGAAATTGTTGTCACACCTGTGCTGTTTTCACTGACTTGAAAGCAATATTGCATTAAAAGAGGTAATAGTTGCCACTGTTTTCTTCCAGAAGCATTTAATAGAACTCAATTATTTTATTGACTATTTAGGTAATATGCTAGCGGCTTTGGTTACAACAATATCTCTACATATTCTTCTGTATTCATCGATCAGCCTTAATGGGATATGGGAGCAGGAGCACCTTTCAATATCCCATCTCCCAGAAGTTTCCCTGGGCCTGTTAAGGTAAGCTTACTAGATCAAACAATAGTAGGCCTAGTGGTGGCTTTGTGGAAAGTTTTGCTTGACCAACAACTTCATTTGCTTTGCCAATCGTTGTCGGCTTCTCGAATTTTCCCTCATCTCTTGCTCGTGCTTTAGTTGCGTTCCTTTATTACCCTTGGTTTTCCAACGCGCTCTGCAGATAAACAGCAATAAATTCCCTCCCACTTGCAACCTTGGGTAAAGGAAGCAAAGATATCGAATATATCCTTTTTATTTACTTCATATCTCCGAACTAATGCCCAAATTTTACTTTTTTCCTTCGAATAACTTAATGGGTTGAAAAGTTGTGTGTGTTACATCCTCCAATGCCTTGCAATCTTAGAGAAATTTAATATTGTTTTTGCTTAAGCTGGCTTAAGCTTGGTTTTCTGTGCACGTAGAAAAAGTTGACAGTTACGTCCACAAATCCACTCGATTTCTGGAAACCTTTGAATTTGATTTTCAGTGAATAGATCAGATTGCGTAGCAATGAGCTTTTTTCCGCAGTACTAGACACAAAGTCACGGTTGATACGTTAAAGTGTTGCTCCCACAATCGAATAGAATCCCTCGAAGTTCGTCATAAGACCTTGCCACCTTGGTACATTTAACAACAATTCGCTTTCCCTGTGAATTTGAATTTGTCCATTGCCCAAATGAGTTAAAAACTTGGGAATAAAGTTCGTTATTGAAAATTATTGTCATCCAAGTAAAGTAAAGTAAAGTAAATGTTCGTTCTGCTTACAGGGTACCTCCTTCGAGCTACTAATCAGAATGGACTTCATCACTTGGTGAAAACTGACGAGAGAATGCTGTAATTCAAGACAATAAATTGTGTAGTTGTTAGATAACTTACAAGTGCATATCTGGGCTCCCTTCTTTTCTGTGGCCCCGTTTCCCTAACTAACCACTAACCAACGCCCGCCGGTGGTCACTCACTCGCTGTGTCAACCAGGAGGAGGGGAGGGCTCTGGTCGAACGGGGACTTGGAAGGCCCCTGATCTGATGAAAACTTTTGGAGGGTCATGAGTCTAACCCGGAAGCCTAGTATGACTATATCTCTCCAGTAAAACTGGCCTCGTACTTCTCTCTTCTTCTCGGACCAGATACTATCTCTGGGGGCCGTAGACAATTCCAACAGCATGTGCGAGTTTTAACAAAGCAATGCGCAGGCCGCAGGCCATGCGCTACCCAATGAGACGAAAAGCAATGTTTCATTTTTGTGGAATTAGAAATTTGGATTTTTTGTGAAATTAGTTCTCGAATAAGTAAAATTTTAATTGACTGACAAAGATTTCAGCAAAAATAAAACAACGCTTTTTGTGTCATTGGGTAGCGAGTTGTTTGCTCAAACTAGCACTAAAAAAAAAAGAATTGCTTTGAACCGGACGCTCTGTTTATTAAATTCATAATTTTTTTAGCCTGTTCATAAAATTTAATATTTTATTCAAATTCCGGAAAAATAAAAATAAAATAAAGAGTTTTTGTTGAATATTAAATTTATTTTTGCACATTACAAGAGTTACATGGAAAGGAGTTTGAAAAATGGTAGGTATTTATTGGTAGGATTGTAGGGGTGTGGAATATGATATATACGTATGTTTGTAGGATTAAAGGTTAATAGGTGTTTGGGAAAAAATATGAAGGTGTATGTTGGTGGGATTATAAGTTATGGTTTAATCATTACCTAACATGAAGGTCTCTTTACAAAAAACCTCAACATTTCTGAAATTCAAATCTCCCACCCCCACCCCCCAACATCCTCTACATTCCTTTCCCAATCCCGAAAACATTTTATTATTTGTTTTTTTGTTTGACATGAATTACCAACATTTCTGCTTTTGTCCCTCTTAACATGTAAACGGTAATCTGCATAGACGCAATGACAATAAAATAAAATAATGATGCAATAAGCACCTAGTGCCAGTCGACGGATGCCTCAGCCACAAACCACGAACGGCAGGATTACTTCCAGATTTTCAGACAGCTCACCACCACCACCGAAAATTGAATCCTATGGGGATAAATGAATTTCCTGAGCGGAACAGCGAACACATTTATCCCGATTTCGCTAAACATTTTGGTGGATCGCATTAACGCCTCGGGAAAACGGATCTCTTTGGCCGATGCTCGTTCTAGTTCATCGCAGCTTCTTTCTTCAGGTAACAGACGGCGACGTGACAGAGGACCCCATGGTCTACCATTTCTGAATTACCTAATAAAACCCAAAAACCACATACTGAATTTTAGTAAAACGGATTCGACAAAGAAATACGAAGAAAAGTACCAAGATTTCGGCGATTGGTAGAAACGGTGCTATCCAGTGGACAAGACGAATTCGACAACGAAGCAGACGCAGATTGAAGGTCCTTTTCAGACTCTTTGGGTTGATCTGGACCAGAAACTAAAAATACGCACCAAAAACCGCCAAAAACAATCATCGATTAGCATGAAAGTTAGTAAATGGAATTCAAAGACTGAAATCTTACTATTTAGTAGTTCGCCCGAGGTCATCCCATCAAACTGAATTATCTCATCGATTTCCTCTCGACTTAATTGTGATCATTCAGATTCAACTGTCAAAAGAAAAAATTCAGTAAAAAAAATTACACAACTCATAATAATTATTTGATACATTAGTATAAGATGCGCACGAGCTTTCTTCAGGTCGGCTCGGCTTTGCGACGTTTACGTTCGACGGCCTCCATCCGGACCTCTTCCAGCATCCGCTTGACTTCCGTCAAATAGGCTGATTCCACGGACTCCCTGATCACTCCAAGTAGCCTACTGAGGTGGACGTAAACTCCGCTGAAAACGGAATATTATTTTCTTTAGGGGCTAAAATTTCCCAATTCTTCATCGGATCTAGTAGATTCCTTTTCTTTTCGTGTCGATATCTCGAAATTGTTTCTCGCTCGATCCGGTTCACTATCCAAATTCCGCTTCTTCTTCGATTCTTCGCGGCCTTCTTTTATCTTTGCCGTGGGATTTCTTGTCCTCCTCTGGAATATGAGGGCTGGCTTTGTCCTTGGACTTGTTGGAACTAAAAATTTTCACATCATATTTTTTTCCTTTGGCATTTTCAAACGAACGAGAGATTTCCGGTCCGTTTGGGTCCTTTTCTCGCCTAGTGTTCTTTTGAGGATTTATTTCCTTTTCAACAGAGCCGCTACTGCGCTGAGGTGAAACATTCTCTCATCTCCTTTTCCCTGCATAAGGAGCAAGGATTTATCTTTCTCGACTAAACAAATACAAAGATTTAAATAATTAATTTGCAGTAACCTTTAGTAACTAATGAATAGTTAATTACCTGTTGGTTTCGGTCCAGTGTAGGGTCCCCAGTAATGGGTGTTTAGTTTGAGATCGGCGATCAAACAATCCAATTTCTTCTGAGGATACTCCTGGAGAAAACTCTTCTTCATAAAAGTCGATTATCCATTTCCATCCTTGCTAGCTCTCTGGAACGTGTACAGCGACGTTTTGAAAGAATCGTGCAGTTGGACGAAATGTTTTCCGAGCTCCCAACGACCAATCTTGGAAGCAGATTTCAATGGCCTTTTTAGGAGTGACACGACCACCTTCGTGAAGCAAAAAGAGACGCACTTGCCATCGGAAAGCCTCCAGGTCCATCTTGGCACGTGAGTAAATGGGATGAGCATTATGACTTCATCGATTGAACATCCCAGGACAACCATTCGTGGAACAGTGATCGTTCTTCTTACAGTAAAGGTGGCCAGTTGGAAGGTGATGTTTCAACTGCTGGATGTTATCTGAAATGGTGCCTGGGAGAAAGACGAATCCCTCAAGTATACTGTTTGGCCATCCTTCTCGACAAGTGATTCCTGTTGAATGGTTTCTCAATCAAGCTTATGACAAACATGTACATAACATCTTAAGTAATAGGGCACATAGAGCTACAAATGTTACACAGTATTACACATACGCCTAGCCATAACAAGCAATCGAGATGTGTAGAATACTTACGAAAAATTGGGTGGAACTGTGGAAGAGATCTCTCACGACTTGTTCTTTTTCAATGACTCATCTTTTCTTCATCGGCGTTTTGTCTATCTCCCTTATTTGATTCATCCGGATTGTAGTTTAATTCTATTGAGAAATTTGTGTGTTGTAATTGCAAAGAAAATTGTAAAATCAGCAGGTAAAATCGCCCCCGCGAGGTTTTTTGTCACTCAGCTGTCAGCTGTTCAGTTCAGGATAAGAAGGGTAGGAGGGTTTTGGCGTTGCATAATATTCCAGTGTTGCAGAATTTATGCGATACGTAAAATGTGTTTACGGCTAAATCTAAATGAATTCATGATAATTGATCAACTAAAACTTCGTTTCAAAGTTAGAAAATAATATTGAAATAATTATTCTTTAGCGAAAATTTTGAACTAACAAAAAATGGCGTATATTGAAAATGTGCGTTTGTAGATTGGATGAGCTCTGATTTGCTGTGATATGGGCGTTGCTTATTGTCTTCATATCTTAACCAGCATTCTCCGTCCAATTACATTAGCGCAATAGTCTAGTTTAAACAATAATTTTTTAAACGATGGTGAGACTTCGAACTTCGAAACGGAATCAATCGAAATACTTCAGTGTATTATAATTTTTATGATTGACGCACCAGATTGCACGTATGGCGATCATTTACAATTCAAGATACTAGCTTTTTTATTTATAAAATAGATCTGATCGGGTGGGCGAACTGGATGTGGCGTCGCGCTGTAAGTGAGAAGCATGCGAGCTCATGTTTCGATCCCGGCACTAGACATTATTAGTTATCATCACATCCAGTATCGCTGAAAATTAGGAAAGTAGGAAAATGTGGGGACCACTCAATCTCAACAGCCACAGCGGTTCGTGGATGAACAGTAAATAATATTGTATGTCATCTATTATTAGATATCGTGGACGACCCTCCAATAAGATTGAACGGACAGAGCACAGAGTGTCCGTTTCAAAGTGTATATTCATGTATATTCATGGAATATCTAAATAACACTTTGTTTGTGTTGATATAGAAATTAACACGTGAACCTGTTTGCTGCAAAGAACGCTTTGTATTGCTACTCGCCTAGCCACAATCGTCAACAGCACTGAGTCCCCCTCTCTTATTCCTTTGTCTGGGTAGGTCCTTCTCCCCCTCTCTTCTTTCCTGGCTATCCTGCGTTGCCGCACTGTCCAGTTTGTTTATCTTTTATACTCAACACCTCCCCTCAAACTGGACCCCCAAAAATAAACATGAGCACAGAATACACAGCATATTTGAATCAGACATAAATACTAGGTTCAGTGTCACAAGACAAATAATAAGAAAAGAAATATCAGCCTCCTTTAACTCTTCAGTTACACCTCCCCTACACCCCGAACGCCAATCTTGTCACGGAGATACTTGAAGCGTGGAGCAGCCAGGGGTTTCGTGAGTGCATCGGCCAGTTGCTCCTGGGAGCTTACATAGTTTATCATCTCTTCTGTCATGTCGATCGTAACGCTTCCTTTTTCTGTCCGCTTCTTCTCCTTCTCTCTCACGCCGGCGTTTGTATTGACGGCATTGAGCTCTAACATGCGTAGTGGAGTTGCACTCCCAGCATGTTCTCGGTATACCAGCATGTTGACTGGAAGGGTGGCTTTTTCCTTTGTTCTGACCGTACTGGGCAGGAAGTGCTTGCTCTTTGTGCTGTGATTCATCTCTGTTCGGCTTACTGAGATAGGCAGTATCAGATGTCGATTTTGCTTCTTCGTCGTTGCGCAGGCTCTTGTCCAATGCTATAAGGCGAGTAGTCAGTTTCTTGAGAGTTTTCTCTGCAACAGGCGTGCTGTCCCATGCAAAGGCAAAAACACGGAACTCTGGAGGAAGCGACATGAGTATCTTTGCCATTATTTGATTATCATCAATAGCTATGTTGAGGCTCTTCAGACGGAATGCTATCTGTTCCAACTCAGTCAGGAAGCTTGATACACTTTGGCTTGGTCGAAATGTGCATCCATAGAACTTTGTCCACAATAGAGGTGCATTGTCTGCGGCATCTTCTTCATACTCAGTCTCCAATTTCATCCACATCTCTTGGGCTGTGCTACAAGACATCAGGATCCTTGATTGGTCTTCTTTGATGGCGCCAAATATGTTCTGCATTGCCGTGGTATTTCTCTTGTTCCAGTTGGTTATATCAGCTGCATTTTCAATCACCTGGTCAGCATTGCGTCTCTGATTGTGGTAACAAAACGAGAAGATGGTTAGGTTTGTGATATCCATGGCAGCCTCACATTATCTCAATGTGGAATCTCCCTCACATCATCTCGATGTGGAATACCTCTCACATTATCTCAATGTGGAATCTCCCTCACATCATCTCGATGTGGAATACCTCTCACATTATCTCAATGTGGAATCTCCCTCACATCATCTCGATGTGGAAAAACACTCAGCTGTCTCCTAGATGCTTGCAACTCTAGCACACACTTGTCCACCATCATATGATGGAATTTAGCCAGAGTGACCAAACAGATTGAGAAAGAAACACAAAAAAGAGAAATGTCCAGCAAACACAAACACACAAAAAACAAAATCAAGTGGCAGAGATTAAGCACTCACGCCGGGATCTAAGTTTGTCAATTTAATAGTTGGTACCACGCCACAGATAGGCATCTCATATCGCGTTGTTGTCAGGCACGGATCACACACATAAAGAAAACAATAAATCATCAATAAACTTACTTCAGCAGGTTGCCGTTGAGTCCCGTTCACGACTTCCCAAAGCTCAACACTTTGTAACGCCAGCTTCATTCCAAATTTCCAAGACGCGTAGTTTTTCCCATTCAGACACCATACAACATGGCGGCGGCCATCTTTCTCCATCACTCCAGAAAAGAATTTCTAATTTCTTGGGAACAGTTAGCCGGGGACACACACAAAAAAAAATAATTGTTCAGACAGAGTAGCTGTTAGCTGTGCGTACAGCTGGGCCCATAACCTGTTGATATAGAAATTAACACGTGAACCTGTTTGCTGCAAAGAACGCTTTGTATTGCTACTCGCCTAGCCACAATCGTCAACAGCACTGAGTCCCCCTCTCTTATTCCTTTGTCTGGGTAGGTCCTTCTCCCCCTCTCTTCTTTCCTGGCTATCCTGCGTTGCCGCACTGTCCAGTTTGTTTATCTTTTATACTCAACAGTTTGGGGGTCCTCTAGGAATTCCACGTGGTAATTCTGTGTAGCCCAGAAGTAGACTTTCTGAAATTCAGTGTATGCTAGCTATTGTTTTCTATTGTTTATTTTATTTTTATTTGTATAGCCTTTGATATATTCATTGAGGGATGGAATTCGTTTTTTTAAGGGCTTTTACTTTGTATGCAAATAGGCAATCGGAATACACACAAAAAGAGTTCTGTCTATGAAAATGAAGATGCATAAAGTAAAAAACTGATTCGCAAATTTATCAAAACAAATAGAGGTGTAAACTATCAACTATCAAATTCATTACTCAAAGCTAATCGAGTTATCTCTCATCTGCTAAGCTTTCATCAATGCTTAAAAAAATTTATTTTGTAGCGATTTCTCATTTTTCAAAAAGGTTGCCGCAGTTAACTTATAAAAGTTAACATCTACATAATTTTTAGAGGTTATTCTTAATTGCTTTAAGTGCGATTTTTCCGTGCTATATCACGCAATGGACCCATTTAAAAGTCACAATCGTATAGGACATATATGGACTTATTCGTATCAAGATTTAAGTTATATCATTTGTAGTTTCAGTGCAGTGATCTCTATATGGAATGTCAATGCAGTCCAAACTGCAGAGGTTATAACCTGCCGTAATTGAAATAACTTATCCGCAGGGTTCCTTTTCAGCAGAGCTATAGATACTGCTATAGCTCTAGCTCTGCTTTTCAGTAAGAAAGCAAATATTTACTACGCCAGAAAGAACAAAGAAAGCAGTCTATACAGGTAATGGGTGTTAAAATAAACCCCCATAAAAAAGAAAAGTAAAAAGGAAAGGGCTAAGTAAGACAATGTAGCAAAAGGACGTAAGATAATAGAATGCAACCAGACAAAACCAAATTTTATTTTTTTGAAGGACGCATTAACTTTGAGAGGAAATCCGTTTATTGTCTTGATTATTATTTTCAAAATTGAACCTGGTTGAAAAACTAACAAAACAAAAGTATAGTGCTGTAATCACGCGTGTTCAAATCGGTAAGCCAATAATAGCGAATGATTTAACATTCGAAAGTGAAAATAGTCGTTCCGCTTATCCCCTACCACCCCCTGATGCGTTTCACTGGCCTTCTGGAGATGTTATCTGATTTCTTAAAGTCTTCAGACGGTGTTTTTCCCGATCCAGTTGATAAAAGACGTCACTCTGGTGTACACTCCGGGATATTTCGCTTGGGCGCATCCGATTCCCCAACTGACGATTCCAGCCTGGATCCAAGGGGTTCCTGGGGACGACTGGACGAGAAGTGGCCCGCCACTATCACCCTGCAAATTTACAGCCGCAAACGTGTCATTTCATTTCTGGTCTAGTCGTGGCAGTAACATTATTAATTTCTCCTTACGCTGCAAGAATCTTTGCCGGGATAAGCAGCGCACAGCATGTGATCGACGATCCCTCCAGGTGCGTCACTCCCGTAGCTGCTCTTGCATTTTGAATTGGCAATGATCTGAACGGTGACTTGCTGCAGCGCATTCGGCTGAGATCCACCTGTGGAGAGAAATCGATTTCATTAAAAATCATTCAAACTCGATATTAGTTCGTTGGCAGGTATTATGTAGCTACCTTCTTTCAGGGCTCCCCATCCTATTACCGCTGCATCTTTGTCGGTGTATTGGTCGTTTGATCCTTCTGGTGGCAAGCAGACAGGTGAAATCTTGGACGTGAAGAACACGGGAGACTCCATCGTCAAAATGGCAATGTCGTTGTACTGCGAATTTTAATCGGAGTTCAAAATTCAATTCAATTAATTCATAAGATGGTTTTTATTACTCACCAAGGTCCTCGAATCAAATCCTTTGTGTCGGGTCACGCGACGGACTTTCTTCGACACTTGGGCGTCACTGATCGGTTTGAGAACGTGCATGCCCAGCTCCACGGTCAATCGTGAAACGTCCCACGAAGACATACTGAACGATCATTCCATAAATATTCAATTTTTAAAAAATTGTTGAATTAATGTGCTGTCCTTACTGAGCCACGCAATGAGCCGCTGTCAGGATGTGAGTCGGAGACATCAACGATCCACCACAGAATTGACGGCCGTTGTTCTTCAGTGCCACCTGTGGATTAATTAATATAGATTAAGAATCAATCATTTTTATTCTGATAGATTTAAGGAATTCAATTTTGATAGAAACTGACTATGCCAGGCCAGGAATTCTTAATGGCTTCGGTACCACCGACGATCTTCTGTTCGTTAGTGTTCAATGATCTAAATGGGCCTGCACCGCAGCCGGTTTGTCTGTCCATAGTAATCATAGTAGTTTCGGCTTCTGGAGATACTCCTTCATTTTTTCGATCGATCAGACTGTCAATGACTACCGAGTCGACATTTCGAGGTTGCATTCTTGAGGCTGCTGGCTGTGATGGGCAACACACTCCATAAACCTGGAAAACAAAATTTATTGATGTAGTAAGATCACAATGGCAAAAATTGCATGAAATTTAAGTCATCCGAATCTTCGAATACGTAATCGACTATTAGACTATATATACTCTGTTGCTCTTAAAAATTTTGTGTAATAGTCCAATATAGTCATCACCTGTTTGCCATTTGTTTGGACGTAATGGCAAGTACCGCGTGTACTGGCAGCCCACAATTTCGAATTTCTCAATTCGGACAACTTTAATTCCGGGTAACAGGAACGGACCGATGTGCATTTGCCAATTTCACCATCCGTCGTATAGCAGGAATTTTCAGCTGCCAAGTCCGTGTTGGAGTTGTGCAGAAAATTCTGGGCCTTCTTTAAATAAGTAAAAAAATGAATAATTATTATAAATTGAAGAGTGAAATAAAATCCTCGTTAAAACAAAATAACAAATAAATTGAAGACTGAATCCGAGCATTAGAGAGAAAAGAAAAAAATTAACTTACGGCGACTGCAGCATAGCAAACTGCAATCCAAATGATGGAAACTGTGAGTCCTTTCATTCCGGAGAGCGTGCTCTGAAAGAGTTTCAGGTACACTATGAATCTGTGAATGCGAGCTGGCATTCTTATATTGCCCAAAATACAATTTATCCATCGATAACAAATGTTGCCAAGAATTTAAGTTTGTTCAACTGGATGCCAACTGCCTGGCGCAAGTGGCAACGATCAGAGTCAACAAAGTATTTGGGGCAAAAGCTTTTATTATTTATGCAAATTGTAATTGCCTTTGCCAGACGACAACTACGTCAGAATAAAGGGTCAATGATCCACTTACAGTCCCAACCTTTTCAGATTCGTAACCAACAGGTGCCCATATAATTAAGGTTCAGGTGTATATTACTTATATATGCGCCAGATGTCTGGCGTTATTTACAAATACGCGATTTCTCCGTGATAGTCACCGACAAATGGGATCTTTATGATCCATGAATCCCGGGTGTATATGTTGATGTTGATCCGCCTGCCATTGCTGCTGCTCTTGTTGGGGTACCGGTTGCTGTCGGTATGGCGAGTAGACCACTGTCGGATAAGACTGAAATTGTGGCTGCTGCCCAGCTGGGGGAATGACCCACATGGACGTCGGTTGCGGCGGATTCTGAACTACCAACTGAACTGGGATTGACGAGTCGGCGGACACGCAACATTTACAGACGAAGACTCTACTCAACACAACAGTGACGATAATGTTGTTCACAAAAGAGACGAGGTTGGCTGTTGGCTAAGACTAGCGGGTTAATTCTAAAGTAACAAATTTCTGCAAGCAAGAAATTTCTCATGTAAATTAAATGTAAATTTTTCAAAATACCTTATATAATAATACTATATTACCAGGAAAATTCTGGTAGTGAGCCTGCCTGAAGCCTCCAGCCAAAGTTATACATCCGGAAATGAGAGCCAAACAGACTGATAGAGAAGAAAAAATCGTCGTCGAAATAACCCTGTTAAATCATAAGCAAAATCAAACGATCGCTTAAATTGCTTTGCACCTGAATTGTTTGATTAAAATTTTAAATGTAATCGAAATGTTTGCATCTCGGTTTGCATCTTTTGGTGAGTCTTACATTGGTCTTGTTGGCTTGTAGGAAGCGCTAAAGCCGGTTAATCCCGCCACGATAAACGGGATCGATCCCCATACGCCTTGGCCGATCAATGGTCCCTATGAATAAAATAATCCAATTATTACACAAATAACCAAGAACGTGAAACATTTAAAATAAAACAAGTGAAGAATAAACCAGTCAAATACGGTGTAATTACCTCCAGACCAACGCATAGTGGAAATATTAAAATGTTGACGATGGAACAGGTCAGAAGAAAATTGGATTGGGATTTGACCCGTGCTGATTTAGGTGCAGATTCTAGGTCTGGCTGCATTTTGTCTAGTCTTTTTAAGTCGATTTCAATCAACCTATAAGTAATATGCTTTATGTTAGGAATCTATATTCGGCAATGAAATTTAAGACAGATGAATACCTAACAAAAAATACGCCACTATGGTGAAATATTAACAAATGCTCAACGTGTCGTATGGCTCAATCGCTGTATAAATTTAACTGAGTGTAGACGACTCTAACGACAACGGTTGTGATAAACAGAAACCTATTAATTGCTGCATATAAATATAAGCGCACAGCCGCAAGCACCATGGCCGCAAGGGTCCTTAATGCAATTTAGCTTCGCCATAGAAAGAACAAAGAAAGCCTCGTGTAAAGGTAAGGGGTGTGTTGAAATCAACAAAGAAAAGAAAAAGTCTAAAAATGAAAGGGTTAAGTAAGAAAAATCTGAAAAAAGGGTAAAAGTAAGAAAACAACCAGATCAAACCCAATGTATTACTCAAGGGCGAATATTATTGTTGGACACACGCGATATTTCACTTTGAATCGATCCCATCTGAAAAGTCGCTTCGCCATCACCGCTCAACTGTCTGCTCATGTCCGGGTGGACGGACCAGTCGAGCGGGACCCGAAGTTCAGATGAATTCCTCGGCGAGATCGTTAATAACCTGCTGCTGCTGCTGTCCGAGCATTCCATTTCATCGTCTTCGCTCGAGTCGTGTTTCTGGACTTCCAACGAGTCCGCCCTCGACACTGAGCTGCAATCAGTTTCCCGCAAAATTAATTTAATTAATTAATTCAAATCTGGTTTCAATATATTACATTAGAAGATCAAATAATGGAGTTACGATGTTTACCTATCTCCTGTTACCGGTTCATCGCTCTGATTGCTGGCGGGGGTATTGAACATCTGGCCATCCGATTGAAGATCGACGGCCGAATCGGGAATGTTCAATTTGATTGGCCGGACGCGGGACAAGTCGAAATCGATTCGCTGCTGATGGACCGGCCCGAAGATGAGAGCGACGCTGTAGAGGACGTCAGCCGACCAGTGTCGAGGAATACGTGGGTAGATAGAAGGCTGGTAGGAGTCGGGGAAAAGTCCGACGCGGTGGAGAAGATGAAGAAACTGCTGGGAACGAAGGGCGGAGTCTTCCAGTTCCGTCCACGGAACAATCGGGCACGGAACGTTCATTTTCAAGCTGAGGCAAATAATGGCATGGCGGAATTCCTGGCCAGCATAGGTGCCCAGACGGGCCGAACATGAGGTTAATAGACACGATTGGATCCAATCCAGTTGTTTCTGGAATCCTATATTCATAAAATAATTAAGTGAAATGACCATCAAGAATTATTCGAATATTTTTTTTACTAACCGGATTTGACGAGCTGATCCCGGAGTGATTCAATTTTTGTAGGATTGCTATTTCCTTGTTTAACATGAGAAGTTTCCGCTTTCTCCGATGCCGTTACCACTCGTTCCGGCGATTCCATGGCCTGGCAGCCGTTGGCTTCATAATGGCGCATGAATTTGTTGACGATTAATTCAATCAAATCATTCCACTCTTGGCAAATCTGAAAAACAAATCAAAATAATGGGTTTTTAAACAAGTGAAGTGGCAATGGAATGAACTAACGTTGAATCCCTCTTCCCATATCTTGCCGAGCGGACGCAGAATGGCCGGATTGCACAACAGGTCGGCCCGACCACGGTAGACGCCAACGTGACGCAACAACGTGAAGACGCAATCGTTCACAAACGGATCGTTGGTCCTGAAATCATCTAGGGCCAATCCGTAGCGATTGAGGATAACCTTCGAGTAAAATTGTTCAAAATGCCCGCCAAAATCCAAGTTGCAATTGTACGCCGACGGCTGCCCGGCTGCCCGTTCCAGCGTTTTCAAAAGGACGTGATTAGTTGTGATGACGTCGCCCAGGTATTTTTTATTCTGAATTGCCGGATCGAATTGGCGGAGTTGAAGCAACGGCAGTTGGCGGAGATCGTTGGCCTTCGCCAAAGAAGCGCGAAATTTGAAAATATTCATTTGCTCTTGGCAATAAGATCCGTCGGCTTTTCCCACGTAGGAAGAACGCGCTTCCAGCGCCAGAAGGCATTCGCGGATGGCTTTCACGCCGAGTTGCATCCGCCGCAGACCCGGCTGCAGGTCGGCGGAGTTGAGCGAGTTGATTTCGAATTCTTCCGACTCGCTGGCGGATTCCCAGATCAAGTAGGAAATGATGTCAAGGCAAACGACGTCTTTCAGGTGCTTGAAGATGTCCAGTTCTAGATGGGAAGCGATGGGCAGGAAGTAGGAAATGAGCCAAAGGAAATAAGATTTATCGAACTTTGGCAGCTGAGCTCCTTGTTCCAACAGACGTTGATAAAGTTGACTCACTAGAGCGTTGTAACCTGTTTAGGAGATTTGAAAATGACCGAAAAATGGATTTCTTTTGTTATCAAGGTTTTAAAAATGGCTATAATTATATCAAGTATTATACCATACGGTAGAAAATTGACGGTAAATTCCTTTAAAAGTTGGGAAATTTCGTCTTCTGAGGGCGTGTAATTCGGGATTTTAGACTTGGTTTGAATGTGGCGGGCTATTGCCCGACTGCGCCGGCTGGTCAGAATTTTCTTCCGCCTCTGGTATCCGGATTGAGAATCCGGAATTTCTTCTTTATCAGCAGTCTTCATGGTAGCCATCAAATGCCTAAAATAATTTTGAATTTAGAATTATTAAAAACAAAATGCTATCTGTCTGATACATACTTCTTTTTTGAGCGGAACATTTCCGTAGTCGTCGGTTTACGAGTCCAATAAAATTTGCCGGAAGTTTTCATTTTGTTCGCCGTCTCCGTTGCGGAATTGCACGATGAAGTTTGAGAGCAGTTGCCTGAGTCAGTCTGTTGAATTTGGAAATTCAATAAAATTAATAGCCATACTATAATTAACTAAATTAATTGTTATTAGTTATAGTGATAATGTTTTTAAAAATTACGTCATCATCTGAAGAAGATGGAAGCGGAGTTTCGCTTGGCATCTGCTCGCTCGACACAAGTTTCTGGATCTTCTCCGGCGTGTGGTCTTTGAAGATGAGTGTAATCAGTTGGGCGATTGTCACGATCCATTCGTCCTGCGTATTAAATTGCCAAAAATCGCATGTGACGTCCAGTCAGACACCGCCACCACACCAACTAGAATTTCTAGTTATCGGTACATAACCAAGTTTGACACCCCAAAAGTTATTTAAAAAAATAAAAATTCAAAAAAAAACAAGCGGAAAAATTGTGAAAAATACGGGTTAATTAAAAATAATAATAATAACCGTAAATTTGATCATTGAAATATTGATATTGAAATTGATAACATTATGTTTTGACTATTTCATCGACACTGAACATTTTTAGCTTGACTTTTAGAGTGTCGAAACTGTTTGGCCCATGGAATAATTCACAATAATAAAGATAAAGTCAATTTCAACCAATACCTTTTGAGAGCAGGTCAGCAAATCAATGAGAAGTAGATCCAAGCCTTGGGTGAGTAGGTCGGACAGAAGGCGCCGTTTTTGCCAATGGCCGGGCGAGGCTGCTGCTGCAAAATAAGTAGCGCTATCGCCAACTGAAGCTGATTGGTTAGCACAAACACCTTCTGGGGCGTGTACGATGTTGCGAATGAGCAATAGGAAATAACTGACCGATTCGCAATCGTCCTTCGACATCGCTTGCTGTGGAACCTATATAATAAAACATCAAACAGCAATTGAAAAAGCTACTGCTGATCATCGGTTCGGTCTGAAATGATTTTACATTTGCTAGTAGACAGTTGAGATGCTCGAAAATGGATCGAGTAGCCAATGGATTCAACACGAAAGTTTCCTTGGCGACATAAAGGAAATTGGTTAGTTCGTGGACAAAGTGTTTAGACATCGATGTCTCATTTGGTTGCTGGATGCTTTCCCCGCTTACTAAACATCCAACGGGTAAAGTCATCTGAACCAACAGTCTACAATTTTAAAATAAAAAAACCATTTTACATTTTCCTCCCGATATTGTTGTCAAGCTATTTGACTTATAATACTTGATTGTTGAACGGATAATGTTTGGCTGATTGACATGGATCAGAATAGGGATCAGATCCTGCAGGAAAAGTATGAATTTAGTTATCTCCCAATCCAGTTGGACATAATAATGAATACTAGCTATTAACCGTACCTTATTGAAAATGTCCATGAAGATTAGAGCGCGTCGGAGTGGATAGGTGTGTGGACCTTTATCGTTCAGTTTGGCATTGATTTCATTAAGGCAATCTGTCCACCAGCAACAAAAACATGAGAATGTGTGTATGATTGTTCTGTATAGTTTGGCGACTGTCAAATAATGAGGTTCAAATTAGCATCGCACGTGACCCTTATTGATGTCGGAGTGTGTGTCCTGTGGCGGACGTGACTTGCAGAGCGTAAAAACGTGATTGGCGTGAATAATAAGTGGTTGGACTCGGTGATTGGAGAGTTGGAGACAAATAAGGACGAAGGAGAGACCCTTTAGAATACGGCTTGCGTGATTTCCACTCTCTTTTAACACAATACTATATCACCATATTTTTTTTCCAAACTCTACCCGACTGTAGGTCTATCTTACTATAATATTCTATACATATCTTATTTTTTCGGCCAAGGAAAGGAAATACATTTTAAGGTCGACCGCTGTTGATTAGAAACAGGGTCAATGACAATCAAAGTATGGCGAGGAAATCTGTAACAAGGCTCAATGAGCTTTCAAATTTCGTCAGGATTTTATTTCTCCAATTAAACTATGTTGTTTGTACTCACCCAAACATTCGTTGCTGGCGTGGTATTTGCTGTTGTGGAAGGTCCCGAGTGAGACGAGGGACAACGACGGAACATTTCCAATCAACTTTACCCACTCGTCCATTTCGAAGTCGACGCAAGATTGACGATATATGCTGTAGGCTTTGTATATCGATGGGGATTGACTGCAAGCACGTAGGATTATAGCCGCGTAGTTCGTTCTGTGTATAACCACGACGAGGACGAGGACTGAAAATGAGAAAGAGGGAAACTTGAGAAACTCCCTATTAGCTCCTCCCGTTTGGGCCACTGCGCACAGGTTACAGTGTACAAAAAATAGACAAAAAAAAAATGACAGAAAACCAGTTTGTCCTTATGCGTACCCATCCAGCCTACGAACGAGTTCCTTGAGCTGGCGGACTTGTTTGATATCCCATATAGAAGAAAGACATTGTCATCTATTATACCTATACCTGGTTTACCAAAAAAAGAAGTTTTTGGGCTGTCCTCGTTTTAATTTTCGAAATTTCAATTCATTAATCTATTTCAATGAAATACGTAGATGTTCGACGCAATTAAATGTATCAAATAAATTACCTATAGTAGTCCCTGTGGGCTTTTCCAAGCTTTCCCGTTGCATCAGTCACCCGCGCCAGGTCTTTACCGTTTAAGGTATTTTTGTGAAAGTCTATTATAACCGATTTATAATCTTGCTGAGTGAAGTTATTTTAAAATACCAATGTTTTCTTAGCGATTGACAGAATTGAAATTCTCATAGAATAAGTCGCCTGAACGCGTCTTCAAAGTGAAACCGGTGGCTTATAAAGCGAAATTATTCCGAATTTTAATTGTCAGTTTTCTACGAAAACAACGGTGAATGTTGGAAGTAGCGAGTTTGCAATTAGTTTGCTTTTGTAAGAGCGCGGTTCCATAAAGAAAAGAGGACCTTGTTAAGGGGACTTAAAAAACAACTTCAATGACAAATGATGTCAAACAGCAAACACACAGTTGAGAAGGAACTGGAACGGGCGAATCGGAGGAAACCGTGAAAGGTTTTTCAATCGAAAAGTTTTGAATTCCACGTAGAGCTGTGTCTATAAATTCATGAGAAAGACAACAGCTTATAAATAATTTAAAATTATTATTCCAAAGTTCATATCAGTGTACATACAAGGGATTACAAGCAGTCGATTAGTATTAAACCGTCGATTATAAGACGAAGGCCTATCATCCGATGTTCAAATGAAAATTCATAAATGGCGGACTAATGTCGTTGGATTTCCATTTTTCTAATATAGAATTGCGTACTTTTTTCTCTTACCTCGGGAATAACATAAAACAGTTTGATAGAAATGTAAATTCGGTGTGGTCAATCCAGTTGCTTGGGCCGAACCAAAATGAAAAAAAAAGAAGCTCAATTGTTAAAAGTCGACGGTTAGCAACAGCAGCCTAACCAACTTTTAACAGGCCGAAATGTAGGTTATTGGTCTTACATTAAGCAGCTATTCCTGTTGTCAACTGCATTACATCAGAAAATGTTTTATTCAGACTTATATGGCGTTAGATAACCAACCCTTCCTTACATCGGTATCCCATATATGCCCTTCTACTTTTATGTAATAACGGCTGGAATTCTAGAGTCGTCAGTCCAGAGGGGTCGTCTCAATTAGTTACGTACGTGAACTTGGAGGTCGATCCTGCTCAATACAATGAAATGCAGATGCAGAGGAACCTGCTATAAAATCAGAGATAACACCTCAATGTCCCTTTCCAAGGCCATTTCTTAGTCGCTTTTGAAACAGGTTCACAGAAATTTTACGTCATATCTAAAAATAAATGTTGGTTTCCTTTAGTTCCAAACAAAAAATTAATCGTGTGTAAACAATCAAATGGTGCACAACTAGGCATTATAATAAAGCAAAAGAATCTGTATAGAATCGTTTATCCTCATCGATATGCATGTGTGACCTACGTTACAAATAAGCTTATCCATTTAAAGTTCTTCTTATGACAATTCAAATTGAATTTGCGCAAATGAAGATAAGAGTTTCTAAATTTTATATTTATATTCCTTCCTTACTTTAAAATTCGCGGCAACGTTCGACTGGTTTTTCTGATGTTCACCGCCATCTGTGGTTAATATTATGTAACAAACCCAGCAGACGCCTTTTTGAAAACGCCAAGTCAGAAGTTACGATCAGTCAGCTTGAAGTCAGACTCAGAACCGTCAAGTTAGAAGCAGAACTTCAGTGAATCACTGTTAGTTGTTAAAAATCAAATCTATCTCTTAATAATAGTTCAGTCATGGCAGATGTGAAGATTGAAAAAACTGACTCCACCACCGAAAAGCCAAAAGTAGATTTAGGTCTGCTCGAGGAAGACGATGAATTCGAAGAGTTTCCGGCTGATGGTAACATTTCTTACTACCTAGCGAACTTGAAATTGCCTTTAAACTTAATTGCCTATACTTAAAATATATGTTCATAGTTACATGTACCCATTGAATATTGTAGATTGGACTGGCAAAGAAGAAGATGCTGACGATGTCAATGTCTGGGAAGACAACTGGGATGATGACAACGTTGAAGATGATTTCAGCCAGCAATTGAGGTTTGAATACTAGTAGAAATTATTAATGACTTAATTTGGCATAACCATAAAATCTTTTTATTTATTTCATAGGGCTGCTCTGGAGAAACAAGGCATTAAAATGGAACAGTGATCATTAAAATAACACACCCATTTTATTGTACCACTGTTCACTTAAAAATTGAATACAATACTGTCTCTTTTGTATTTAATTATCTTGGCATTTCTTTTAGAAATGTACTAGAATTGGATTTGCCAGTCAATTAGTTCCTTTTAAGTTATAATGGAATCCTTCCTAAATTTTTCTAATAAGTTTCTGATTGAAACCTGTCCCAGATAAAGTTGTTCCATCTGTCAATATCTTCCTTTAAAATGGGACTCCCCAGCATCATATTCCATACCAATGAACCATTCTTAAACCCAAATTTATTTTTTAATTATCAACAGTTTCACAACATTCAAAGCAGATTGGCCCTATCGCAGTCCTAACCGGAACCGCTAGGGTTCTGATTTATTTTTTAAAATTATTTTCATTTATTAATTTTAAAATTAACATTACCACAGATTCACAGATTTTATTCAATTCAGTAATTACTAGATTATATGATTATAACGTGGTCATTATGTCAAAAGTCAAATCTGTTCGATTGATTGTTTCGTAAGTTCGTTAACGATTAGTAGCTAGCAGACAGACATTGAAGTTTTATCCGTTTTCCTCACTAGACCAAGACGGCATTTGAAAAGTGTAAACAAACTGCCAAGGCCTAAATGGTTTCAATTTTTTTACGATAGCTAGAGAAAAAGGGTAAACAATTAACATAATATTATGGTGAATCAATCCAACATAAGTATATTTTAGTGTTAAAAGGACAATGGATGGGACTTGCATTGCAACTGCCAATGAACTCCAATCAGAAAATATGGATGATGATGGAAGGCCTAAAAGTACCAGTAGTGATACATCCATCCCACTGTAAGTTATATCTTTATGGCAATTTGCAGTAGACAGGGACTTCATTTAATTGTAACCATATTTTTTTTAGTGAAGATGATACCTTGGCGGACACTGTCAGTAATAAAAAACCAGTTGTAGTTCCCAGCACAATGTTTGAATATATTGGACCTGTCACAGGAAAAGACATGTCTCACTTTAAATGCTTACTGGGCTGTTTACCTTCATACAATACCAACGGTTCTCCGAAGTACATCTCTTGCTCGAACTACTCAAGATTCAATATTCGCAGGCATGTGAAGGTAGATGCTATTTTAAACATGTTAAGAGTTTAAATTTCAATATAAAACTAAAAATAAAATTTTTTTGACCTTTCAGTTAAAGCACATGGCTAGTCTGAATCAGTTTGATAATGAAACAACAAATTTACATGGATATGCAACTGAAAATGAACACCAATCAGAATTGGATGATGATGGAAGGCCTAAAAGTACCAGTAGTGATACATCCATCCCACTGTAAGTTATATCTTTATGGCAATTTGCAGTAGACAGGGACTTCATCTAATTGTAACCATATTTCTCTAGTGAAGATGATACCTTGGGGGACACTGTCAGTAATAAAAAACCAGTTGTAGTTCCCAGCACAATGTTTGAATATATTGGGCCTGTCACAGGAACAGACATGTCCCACTTCAAATGCTTAATGGGCTGTTTACCTACATACAATACCAACGGTTCTCCGAAGTACATTTCTTGCTCGAACAACTCTAGATTCAATATTCGCAGGCATGTGAAGGTAGATATATAAATCGATAACAAAATGTATTTTATTATACATCTTAGAGTTTCAATTTTTATTAATAAAACAAATAATTCAAACAATTTGTTGCCTTTTAGTCAAAGCACGAAGCTAAACTGAAGCAGTTTGATAATGAAACCAAAAATTTGCATGGAGAACCAACAAAAAAGAGGAGTAAATCATCATCTCAGAATCTGAAACAGAATTGTCAAAAGAATAATGACATTTCTAGTAAAACTGTGTCCTGCCAAACAGAATTTGGTGATTTAGGATCTAATGATACCACCACCAATCCACTGTAAGTATGCAAACATATAGCTAACGACTTAATTTTAACTGCTAAATAATTCTTTAATGTTGATACTGTATAGCAAAGACAAAGATCACTCTACCAAATCCATCGGATTCAAGAAACCAATCAAAGTTCCAAGAACAATGTTTCAGTACATTGGCCCTGGAAAAGGAACAGAAATGTCGCTATTTAAATGTTTGCTTGGATGTGTACCAATGTACAACTCCAATGGCACAGAAAAATATATTTCTTGTGCCAACAGTTCACGGTTCAATCTGCGCAGGCACGTCAAGGTTGATGCTCTCTCTTTAATCTACAGCTCATTTGAAGTTTTATGACGCCAAGGTAAAAATTTTGATTCAATTTTTTTTTTTTCAGTTCAAACACAAATCCAAACTGCATCTGTTCAATGAAAAGTCCAAGCGGCAGCGTTCTTTGAAAGAAGATCTCCCAGACAAACAGAGCGAATCTACACGGTTTCAACTCAGACCAATTCTCAACCAGCAAGAAAATCCGCTTCGAGACAAAACAGTCGGGGTACGTTTCTATCACCTATTTATACTGAAGACGTTTTGTATGCATATGTTTGGTATTCTTACTGTCTGTAATAAGAGATTTATTAATTAAAGTATTTTTTGTTTTACTTTAGGAAACTCCCCATAAGTCATTAAGTATAACGGAAGATTCGGCATCTTCCGCTAATTCACTTGTAAGTTGTCGACGCTCTTAAAGGAATCTGTTTCAATTTATTATTATACTCTTTGATATTGCAGGTTGAAACAGCCAGAGATAAAAACCTCTCCGTTATCGAAAGTTCGCCTTTACCTTTTGTTGATGTCACGGATGTAAGTTTCACAATCATCCCGTTCTTCGCTGTCTTTTTTTGTTTGTTTAATTTATGCGCTGGTTTGCAATTAATAAGTGCTGTGTTGCTGTCTCAGTTTCTCCAGATGACCCTTGATGTTCGGCCATCTTCAGCGAGAGGTGGAAATGTACCTTCTTGTCCTAGTCAACAGGAGGCTGTAGATCAAAGCGACTCCGCTTTAGAAAACCTATCGATCTCATCGAATCTTGTACGCCGAATGTACTCTTCTTCTTCTTCGTCGAAAGTATGAATAGTGTTCATTTTTTATCGTTCAAATTGCAAGTAAATTCAATTGTATGATTGACAGGAAAAATCCACCGGGACGATAGCCAACAAAGATAGTAGTATTGTTTCGAGGTTAAGTCGATCCTTGTCGACACCAGAAAATGAAAATGTAAGAAATTTTCTAAGTGACTTATAGTAGATACATAGTCCAATGTTAAACATTAAGATCAAAATTGTATGTAGACTTTGCAGTCCTGTCAAGAAGCCAAACAGACAGATTCACCTTCGAGTGTTGATATTGACTATTTGCATTTTCCTCGTGCAATAACGGTAAATACTCGCTTAAGTCGTCGCGCCGCTTTCTTTATGAATATCAGCATTAATTTTCCACTTTGGCTCATAGGTAGATCCAGTTTTCCAAGATGATATAGATGAACCAGACCCAATAGTGAATACACCGACAGCACTTTTTCGCCATTCATCTAGGTCCTCGCAAGCCATTACAAAACAAGCTGTAAGTTGTTCCATGACTGAATTAAATTCCTACGTAAAGTTTCACGGTGTAATACATTTCAAATTATTAGATAACTACGAAAGAACTTTCAAAAACAGTAGAAGGCAGAAGTATAAAAGATGGTGCACAGTTGAACCCTCATCTAATAAAACCTTCTGCGCTCCCTCTGAAAGAGTACGTAATAATTTAACTATTTGAATTTCAATTATTTCGAGGTGTGGTCCAAATGAAACTAAAATCAAAATTTGTTTCCTTACTATTGACAGGTTGAAATTATCGCCCAACGAATCCACTGCCTTTCAAGATTTATTTGGTAATCATGTCTACTGGCTCCAGCTGATCAAGCGGCCTAGACTTGTTGGCAACTCTGTTCTGTGGAACGATGTGTACCAGGAGCTTCAGCCAACGCGAATCGATACCGTTCCGGGCAAATGCGAAATCAAGTTTCGAACATTTTTACATGGAAATGTCATCACCAAATACTACAAACCGGTCAAGTTGAGTCAAAAAGCGAATGACGCCATCGATAACTACCCATTTGCCGCCTGGACACCACTGATCACAGTCTCAAGCGAAACGATTCACGTTTTAAAGCTCGCTCGCATCACGGGGATCGACGATCCAATGCTGCCACTCATTCCAGAACTGATCATTTCTTGACAGTTGTTCTTAATATCTCACCCGGTTGTAAAAATGTGGATATTAAACGGATGATTTCGCGAAATTTCTTAAATACGGATTCGCCCAACTATGCCCTCGGCGAAATACGCAACCCTTTTTCCACTATTCTTAATTTGTATCCGGTGCGGATTAAAGGTAATCTCATCCCTATTATCTTTCCCAATTTTTTATTTAACTTCAACTCATTACTTGGGTAATTGTCCTTAAATCCTCAGTTTAACGCCAGTTCCTAATCTCTCATCCTTTCAAGAAACAGGTTCTGAGATCAGTCGACAAAATCTTGCGCACCTGCTTCCATCCATACCCAGTCAATCATTTTCTTCTCTGGCCACACCACTTCAACTAAATCCTCGCGATTGCAAATAGATTTTTACCTGTAATTAGTAAAATTCCTCGTCCTCATTAGCAGCATAGTTTGGGCGTGGCTTTTAAGACAGCTTATAGCCTTTAAAACTTCCAGCCCTACGCCCCCACTGCACACGGATCATTTTCGACTGGCTTGTTCTTGTTCTACTAAACTAACACAGTAAAGTTGAAACTTGCAGGAAAACCTGCCCATCTCTCCAGACCCATTAAATGGACAAAGTAAAGAATTCTTTTTAAACTCTTAATTGTTTCTACCTTTTTGAATAGCCACGCCTTCATTACCATAGGTAGAATTCTTGAACCGGACCTGTTCTTCCGTGCCTTTAGGTGGTTTGGCTAGGGGCTAGGTGCTGCGTGTTAGTGCGGCGATCGTAGATGCTTGTAGCGGTTCGCTTGAACTGATTTCAATGGATGGACGGAATTCGCTGAACACGTGTTCTCCATTTCCTTCCAGGTCTTCCAGCCCACTATATAGACGCATCCAGGTAGAAGCGGTACCTGAAACAGCGAAACAAATTCGGTTTCATTCAAGTGAAATGCAATTTATATGTCGTCCCTAGGGTCCAACCATCCTTCCTTTTTTTTTATCACTTTATTGTTAACTGAATTGGGGGGTGAAAGTTCCCCCTACTGAATTCTCTTCCCCCCTCCCCGGCCTGTTTTATCACAGGCTGTTCCGACCCCCAACTGGCCCCCACCTGAAAAAAAAAATAGGATGGAAACAATTCTGAAAGGCTGAGCAGCTGCTATCGAGTTACAATCTCCTGGAGAAGGTCAGACCCCATACTCTTATTGAACCTTCTTTTCCATTAAAAAACCGAGTTTCAATTTTCAATTTTCAAAATTTGAAGGACGCCATTCAGACGGGCAAACATTTGTCATCTTTTGAAAATCTTTTTGACAACTCCTTTATTTCATTAGTTTTCGCAAACTTTTGGGCCATTTTGGGATGCCTGAATTTCGTCTTTTATTTTCCATTCTATGAGATTTCGTTTCTTATAGGTTTAACCTGTAGTATAGACATTTTATACATCTACCCCCATATGGGGTCGACGAGCCGACAGTCCCATAGCTACCGTAAAGAAACCCAAAGCATTCCTTTTTTCTAAGGGGGTACGACCCCTAGTCTACCTCGCTTCCCGGCAGTTGAAAGTGTGTCCGATTTCAGTCGTAGTGCAGACGTCCAACGTTCAACTGTGTCGCTTGCATGTCTCAGGATTCGTAACTCCTCACTTTGAATGGATTTCCAGTTTTGGTGCCTGTAGATAACGGGAAAAAATTGTGATTTCATCATTGTTCTATCCAGTAAGTGAAAATCCTAGTTTCCTTAATTACCGTAGTGGCCATGTGTGTTAAATAAAACAAAGTGTTGCAAAAAATAAGCGATCCATCATACAACACGATGACTGCAAAGACAAAAGAAACTTCTTTGTGGATGCTGCAAGACGTCCGTCATTTTTGACAGTTGCTGATTTTGTGTTTAGTAGAGAATAGCTTTTCTTCTCTACACTGTAATTTTTTTTTTTAGTTAAGTAATCTTATACTTTGAAGGCCTTTGTTTTCTAAAATAATTGCATTGTTTAGTGTCCTCATTAGCAGCATAGTTTGGGCGTGGCAGCTTTCAAACTCTCAGCTCTACGCCCCCACTGCACTCGGATCATTTTTAACTGGCTTGTTCTACTATAACTAACACAGTAAGTTGCAACTTGCAACTTGAACTTTGCAACTTACAACTTGAAACTTGCTTGAATTGAAAAACGAAAAGTGAATTCTCTAGATTGTGGATAAACAACGTTGTTTTTATTGTTGTGTGATCACAGATTACGGACATTCCGATTCGAGATGGAAAATATGTGCATCATCAAGATTGCGGATGAGAAGCGTAGGACGCGAACTTTGATCCAAGGGTCGGTCAAGAGCACGCTGGAGAAGCATTTCCAGATGGAACAGAGGCCGTCGCTGGAAACCATTGCCAAACTGGCGGCGTGTTTACGAATTAAAAAGAAAATCGTCCGCATTTGGTTCTGCAACCGGCGATACAGGGAGAGATACATGAAACCGCTCACCCCATCAAATACTACATCGGTCTCACCGATTCCGGCCGAGATTGTGGATCCTCTCGATTCCGCCAACTTGTCGCCAGTTCAATCAACAGGTCCTTATCATCACCAAAATCACTAAATATGAACATTGTACTCAATTTCTTTTATTTGCAGCTGAATTGTCTCCGAGTGTCCAGGACTCGCTTCGGCCGAGTGTCCAGGACTCGCTTCGGCCGAGCGTCCAGGACTCGACCGTCTCGTCTGGCACTCCCAACAAAAGGGCGGTGCTGGAAGGATCGCCCAAGGATGCTCTGGAGAAACACTTTGCAATGGAACCCAAGCCGTCACTGGCGACCATCGCTTGGTTGGCCGATTCTCTGCGGATGAAAGCGGAAGTAGTGCGCACCTGGTTCGGCAACCGACGCTGCAAGGAAAAACGAATGAAGAAGTTTACCACTTTAATGACGCCCATGAGACAAACTCGACTGTCAGCTTCACGAGTTTTGAGGAGCGGCGACATTGCGGATGAATCTGTCTACGGAAATAACTCGGCAGGTTAGTTATTCACAATCTCAGCTTCGTAATTGAGTTAATTGTAATTATCCTTTTAATGTTTAGCAGATTTGAGCGGTATTGGTGTGGATCCTTTGGAACGTCCTTCGTTGGACAGCGTTGAAAGTGAAATTTCCTTAGCTGGTACGTCGAAACGATCCTTCTCACAACTGTGACGTAATATTACAATTATTTTTACAAAAATTTCAATAGAAGATCAAACACCTGGACAAGCAACAGCCGAAACCAATTCAATAAGTGAGGAGACAAATAATGAGATGCCTGAAATTGAATATTCTGTCGAATCGCCGGAGCAGGAGGATTCGACTGTCCCGTCTGACGTTCGTTTCACCAGCTGTCAGCCCCGTCAGTCCAAGACGTCCAGGAAGAGGACGTTGATCGAAGGATCGCTCAAGGATGCGCTGGAGAAACACTTTGACCAAGACCCCAAGCCTTCGCTCAAGGCGATCGTCTCGCTGGCCCGTTCTCTCCGTTTGAAAGCGAAAGTGGTGCGCGTCTGGTTCGCCAACCGACGACACAAGCAAAAGTACTTGAATCCAATCGCCAAATCAAATAGGCCAGGAAATCGGACAGCTACACAAGCTCCGGTCCCTTGCCAAATCGCGGATGAAACCACCGACACTGCTATGAGGGATGTCGTTGAGTCTTTTACCGGAAACAATTCTTCGACAGTCGAACAAATAACTGGTAAGTTGATTTTCATCAAAGCGATCGTTATAGTTTCTAAATATTTTTGAATGTTCGATAGATTCTGATCAAAATGACGAATCTATTCCAGCGAGTGAGCCAACTGCAATGCCTGAAATTATCAGCAGTCCATCAAATTCAACTGCACCATCTGAAACCGCCGCTATTAAAAGAACTTCCGGTACGTTTTGGATTGACACATCACACGATTTTCGCTTAAACATTAAATATTTCTTTTATTAGGAGGTTCGTTCAAAAACGGTAGACCATGGGGTCCTCTTTCACGTCGCCAACCAGTGATTGAAGATCAAACTGAGACTGAACAAGATGAAACTGAAATTCCGGAAACACTTTTGGAGTCGACGAGAAAACTTCGTTTCGCCGAGAGGCTAATCAAAAGATGCAAGAAGATTGGCAACCAGAACGAGATGGATGTGTACGCCATCCCACTCATCAGATCAGCCGAGTCTGATTCCACTTTCGAGCGGTTCTCTTTCGGCCTTGCCGATGAGCTGGCAGAGCACCGGACGGTCCTGGTGCTGGGCGCCGACGGATCGAATCGGTCGAAATTCATCAACGGAATCGTCAACTTTATCTTCGGTGTCGAGCAGGACGACAGTTTCCGTTTCCAGTTGATCGACGAAGAAGAAACGAACGGCGTCAAGGTCTACGACATCCACCACACCTTTAGCTTCCGCGTATCGTATTCCATCACGATCGTCGCCGCGCCAAGTTACGACACCGTCACCAACGACTCGCAATATTTCAGAGACCAGAACGTTGCCAAAATGTTGCTGGGCGCGATGGAGAAGGACGGAGGCATCCAGCAGCTGGACATGATTTGTAATGTTGTCACAGAAGCCGTCGTCGACCAATCATTCATGTCCATGTTCGGCAAGGACATGGCCGGAAGCATCTACAACTGGCAGCCGTTCAACCACCTGGGCGACACCGGCTCATGGCTAGAAGTGATCCAGCGCTTCTGCACGGCCCTGGCCGACAATACCAATCCCAAATCGCTGTCGCTGACCAAACAGGTGCTGCAAGAGCGGAAGCAGATGGAAGCGGTGACGGACGGATTGGAGTCGCTGGTCAAAATCGGACACGGCAAGATGAAGGAGATGGACAAGGCGAAGCAGATGATCGTCTTTTGCGACTCGCAGATCCAGTCGACGGACGAAGAGGAAGACGAGTGTTTTGTGGTGGAAATGAAGAAGAAGGTCGAGCTTCCGGCCGGAGAGTGGGCCTACAACTGCAACCGCTGCTACGTCACCTGTCACGACGCGTTCTTCAAGGAGGAACCGGTCGAGGACGGACATTTGAATTCGGAGGATCTTTACGAGTCGACCGTCACCGGCTACTGCTCCGTCTGCCCGGACCAGTGCAATTTGATTATGCACTCGAACCAGCCCTACCGCTGGGTGTCGGTCGAGAAGGTGACCAAGGTCTCGCCCGATCTCGGCAAAATCCAAAGGAACGAAGCCGAAATCAAGTGGAAGGACATCAAGTCGAAAGGTCGGGATCTCATCAAAGTGCTGGAGAAGGATCTGGCCGCAAACGGCAAGGTCGCCCTGGAACATTTCACAGCCACCTGGCGGTGCATCCAGAGGCTCAACAGGATCGCTCTCCGCGGTAACTCGTTCCTGACTCGGAAAGTCTTTGACGTTCTCTACGACGCCGAACAGCTGATCAAAGAACTCGGCTTCCAGGACGGATTAGCAAGTTTGAAGAACTAGACGTTATGTAATTATTTGTTGTCTAGTTTTAATACGTGTAATTGTACAACTTGTAATAATGATTGTGGCAACTTGATCAACCATTCAGATATCATCGGTCTCTGTATTTTTAAATTTTTATTATTTTGTCAAAAGAAAATGAGCGCATCAAAGAATAAATTCTGTATCTCCATCTTGCCAAATGTATTTTTGATTAATTTCTAATAATAACTGGTACAAGTTTTTGGTATCCCAAATATACATTAACAATATGATAATCTATTAAAGCAATTAGCAACAAATGGTGCGGACTAAATTTAACCAACTCCAGGCACTCCAGGCACTCCTGGACTTCCGGGAATTCCATTTTGACCTGCCGGCCCGGCCTCTCCAGGTATTCCATTCTCACCCGGCAAACCTGAAATTCAAATTGGTTTTCAACATTGACAAAATGTGACGACATTTCAGCTCGACTAATAATTATTGAGCTTACCTGGACTTCCAGGCGATCCCGGTGATCCTGGACTGCCAGGTGTACCTCCTGTGCCTGGCGTTCCTCCAGTGCCAGGAGTTCCTTCCGGACCAACCGCTCCTGGAATTCCCGGTTCGCCAGACTCGCCAGGCAGTCCAGGAGTGCCTGGATCTCCGTTATCGCCGGCCGTTCCATGTAGGCCATGAAGTCCCGGATCTCCGCCTTTAATTTAAAAAAATGGTTTAAGTAAAATTTTAAAAATTGACTACCGTATTATAAAAGAGTATTTAGATTTACCTTTTCCGTCCGTTCCGTCTTGGCCGGGCGTGCCACTTGGCCCAACAGGACCTTGACATCAAAATCTTAGATGTACAGACTGATACTGTATTTATAACCATCTTATTAATATTGTCTATACCTTGAGCTCCTGTTTGTCCATCTTGACCTTCTTGTCCATCTTGACCATCTTGGCCGAATTGGCCGGCTGTGCCGTCACTGCCGTCCTTTCCATCTTGCCCCGGTGGCCCTACATCAAAATTCCGATGATTAAAGTTATCTGCTGGTGAATGGGCATAAATTAAAATCCTTTACCTGGCGGCCCCGGAGCTCCGTCCTGTCCATCTTTTCCGTTTTGGCCATCTCTGCCATCCTGGCCGTCCTTGCCGTTTTCGCCCGGCGATCCCGGCGGACCTTGAGCTCCATCTTGCCCGTCTCGCCCATCTTTTCCATCCTGCCCATTTGTTCCAGACAATCCTGTTTCGTAATTTGTTAAAATTTTTTAACAGCTGCGTAATTCCAGTTAAAATTATAAATGATTACCTGTCAGGCCGGGAGCTCCGTCTTGTCCATCTTTGCCATCCTTGCCTTCGACTCCATCTCGCCCGTCTTTTCCATCAGTTCCGTCTCTCCCTTTTATCCAAATTTTGAAATTAAAAAATTGTTGGAACAAAAACTAACAGAGTCGCGAATACCTGAAACGCCGGGAACACCCGGCGGGCCTTGTGATCCTTGTACTCCTGGCGGTCCCTGAACGCCCTGAACGCCGGAAGAACCCTGAACACCTTGCAATCCTTGAGGCCCTTGCACGCCAGGCGGTCCTAGCGTGCCGGGCATTCCATCTCGTCCGTCTTTCCCTGGAGGCCCTAATTAATATTCAATTGATGCGCTTTTACAACTGTCAATGAAAATTAATTTTGACTTGTACCTGGCGGTCCCATTAAGTTGAAGAACCACGGCAACCCAGAGCCACTGGATTGTTTCTTTTTGTGATAATAGTGCTGATGATGATCCTCCTCATCGTCTTCATCCCGAACGATACCGGAAGGTTTGCGATTTTTCGAATTGGGTTTTCTTCTTCTTTTAGTTTGGTTATTAGCCGCCGGCCAGACGGGCCTCCTGCCTTCGGCTATTCCGCCTAAATTGAACGAATTCAAATCTTGGCGCTCCAATTTGTCGTCGTCGTGTTCTATTAGCGGATAATTAATGCGCAATCCGGCGACGCTGCTCTTCTTCAAAGCCACCAGACCCGTTTGACCCATGGACGACAGTATCCTCGACCATTCTCCTTTACTTTTGGATTGTTCACGGCTGGGAACGGGACGGCGATGGCCTAATCAACTGAGAACAAATTAGGCCCAGTAAAAATTTAAATTTGGTGCATCCACACATTGCGTAATGTTGGAACCCCTACCGTAATTGACGATTACCCGCGATGGATGGTCCCACATTTCGTAATGAGACCGGACTGGAGGCGGCCAAGAGTCAAGTGATGGATATCCATCATCGTGAAAATAATTCGGATATCTGATAACTCGTCTGGGATGTAATTCCTGTCTGTAATAGTGTCCCCTATGCTGGTAATAAGGGAAATAAGAGCGACTGGATCGAGTCAAATGAATTGCCCGGCTGTCAATAACTGTCGAGTTGCCCGTCGGGAACGCCAAATAAGCCGCTACCAAGTACACTAAAGTTCCAACAACAAACTGCAACACGAAAAAATAACACAGAGAGACAATCAAATAAAAAACAGAATAGACTTTCATTGATGGAAAAACAACAAAATGTCAATTTACCAGAAACTTCATGTTGTTGGCGATCACTTGAGCAGCGAAAATCAAATCTACTCGTTCAAGATGTTTTCGTTCAAGTCCAGCAGATTTATCACGTTGCAAACGCCATCACTACTACTGGCGCCCAGCTCAGTTCGGGGACTGATGTGAGCGCACTCACGCCGAGTTCAAATAGAAAGCGCTAGACTAAAGCGTTCACCTTTATTATTTTCTTTTTTTTCTTAACAATAAGAATCCCGTATAGGTATTTTTGTTATTTTTTTTTCTTCTTCTGAGCTTTCGTAAGTCCCCGAAGGGCGGATGCAAAGTGGGTTAGGTCAGCATATACAACAACGTCTCTCTCCCGCTGCAGCACTGTTCACAATTTTCAGCTTTGGGCGTGAACTTTTTTACAAACTCAAAGCACGGACCAACTACCTGGCGTGTACCCGCATAACCTTTAACCGTTAAGTGAATAACGCAAGTCTAATCGACATGTAGCAAAAGCTCACGTGCGCGTTTGCCTTTATAACGCCAAATCATTTTCTTTCGAGTGACATTTGAATTCCCGCGCGCAACTAGTCGTCGGCGGACCCCAAATTGGGATTCTTTTCTTTTACGATTTTTGTTATATTTCCCGATTTTTAGAATGTTTTTTTTATCTTTCCGCAAGAGCGTAATAAAATGCCATTTGAGTGTTTCCGCGATTGCGGAAGATCTGATACCTTGCAGTGTGTATTTTCATCCACGTTTGGTCAGAAAAGGAGAAGCTCGGAGAGACTCTAAAAAAATTTGCAGACTCTTAACATTGGGCGGGGACAACGCAATAAATATAAATGCAATGGCGATTTGGCTGCGATTTTGCGATTGTGGACACGCGACCGAACACGACAATTTCATTTTTAACGAGCGGAGGAAAAAAGGATGCGCGTGAGACGCCTCTCGTATTTTATCGAAAATTCCGAATGTTACACGAATTACATTTTTACTTTTATGTCTATGCAACACGTAAAATAGCGATTTTTTGTTCAGCTATTCTGTCCTGTTCATTCCTGTCCTATTTCAGAAGGATGCGCATTTTTAAGGAAAACAGGATAAGGGGGAAACAAAAATGTTGAAGGTTCACTCGCCGTCCCCCGCCGAGCCCCAAAAGCAAATGCCGTCACACACGAGAATAGGAAGACACACAAAAAAAAGTCCTACCGTATATTATTATTATACAGTGAATGATTACAGGTGAAATAGAGTGGATTTACACATGCAGGCAAACTTATATACTGTAGACCAAATTTACAGTCAGGTTTAAATTTTTAAATATCGTTGCCTATAGCGCTCTCAGCAGAAGCGAGTATGTATAAATATAGTGTACGATTTTTATACGTTTGATAAATTGTGAATTATGTCCTGCTAATAAGCGAACTTGGCGTACCCGGCGAACCCGGCGAACCTGAACCGTTTATTCCCTTTTTAGTTTTATAGAATTTCTTTTTCCGTGTTTGGCTATTTTTATTATGCATCGTTGCCGATAGAATCTGCATGTAAATCGACAATTTTGATTTACTTTTAGCTTGTATGCCCATACACCTGCACACACAAGGACATTGGGCGGGTTGAAGTTAGTATATAGAGTCTAGACAAATAATTGTCGGAGAGAATATTAATGTAGGGGGGCAAGGCAAAAGAAATTTTTGTAATCAAGATATGGCGCAGAAGACACAGTTGAATGAGAGCTTTCAAATTCAAAAGCTCTCGCGCCGTTATAATTCATTCAAACAATCATATAGCCATCTACCGAATTTTTGCCGAAAGATCTGGCTGATTGTAGACTTTACTCTTTGCATAGCAACTGCGTTCCCACCCAGCAACCGGTATTTGATTGTTTATACCAGTTCCCGGATTGGAATCAGAATCTGCATATAGCTGTATACTACCCGTAATTTAATTCTGAGCTCATCCCGCTTGGAATATGGAATAAAGCTGTATATTAAATTGAAGATTCAAATCGGGCAGTATAAGAGGTTTTATTAGCGCAGGCATATCAATTGCATTGCAAATTTACGAAAAAGGAAATACACAAATTTCCCCGCTGCTGTGACCTAAAATTGACACACCTCTGCTATACGCAACGTTCGTCCTTAATAATAAATAAAGAGGAACCGTCTAGCCGGTAGCATCAGTTTTATTAGATGACGCAAAAATATGGTATACAATCGCTATATAATACCCCAAGCGCAAAAAGGGTTTCAATCTATCTTTTATTTGGCAGGCCACACAGCACGAGAATGGAGAAGAACATGTATTATAAAATATCTTCAAAGGCAAAGTAATATTAGTACTAGAGTATAACTATATAGCATAGACAATTTCATACGGGTCAGTGAATGATTCCAGGAAGCGCTAGAGTGTAGCATTAAAAGCGTAATGTTATGTCTTATGCAAATTTTATTTTATATATTTTTTTTAAATACCAGACGCTATATAAACTCATTGACTATATACAGAAGAAGAACTATAAAGCTGTAAATGTGAATAGCCCCCCGAAACTTATATAATATGTATAGGTTTTAGACCAAATCTGCACGATGTGTGCTCAGTGCTGCATCGTCACCATTAAAATGCGCACATTTTACACAAATGACAGTTAGACGAATTGACAAGAGCGGGAAAATTCCCGCGGGATATTTGTTTCACTCCAAATGCTCCCATTCATCAAGATATACTCCAGAGATAAACACCACGCAAAGCTGAAAGCTCTCGCAATTTGTTCGAGTCACCGGAGCCTGTCTGAAATTGACTACAGGCGATTAATATCAGACGTATGGGTGTGTTAATTTATTTTATTTTTTGAGGGGTTTCAGGAAAAAAAGAAGCAGCCTGAAATATTTCACGGTTTTCCTCTTCAATCTAAATGCCATCCTCCCTTTTTTAGAGTGACTGATGATCGAGGCTTTTCTGCATGGGATAACTGTATAATGCGTTACATAGTGCGCTATCGCTATATAGAAGTAGCCTTTTTAGAAGCAACCAGCATAGTCCATTTATTCTTCTATACAGCGATTTGATTTTTTTGGCGGGGTTCAAAAATAGAGAACCTTATCTATCGGCATTCCGATTGGTTTGACATTTCTTCTCGGATCTCGGATTTTTTTTTGGTGAATAGTTCACGTCGTACGCCGCATTGTGGCGCCTTTTTAGAAAGATGCTGCTGGATGCTGCTGTATAGGATTAGATAACATTTTCCAGATGGCGACAAAAAACATACTGCACATCTGAAATGTCAATCGCTTTATAATAACTCTTCCAATAGCTCTGTAATAAATCGAATTATTCCCAATAAATTGATGGACTCTGATAACAACTTGGGCGTTTGATTTTGAGACTGGATATTATTAGTCTATAGGCGGATTTATATAAGAGCATGCTATGCATAGCTGGATCTAGGCACAGCAGATAATGATGTGTATCTACCAGCATTTCCTTCATATCTTCACGATCTTGGAATAAGATTAAAATAGCAATTTGTTACAAGCTCAACGAGCCCCCCGTCGAAGATGACGCAGGATAATTATTATGATTCTCCGCGTGATTCCCCGAACTAAGGCATTGAGCGTATAATTATCTCTCTAGTCTAAATCGGGTAGAGATCCATTTTTGGTCACTGATGGGGGGTCGATGGCCTCGTTTATTATACCACATTTATTTTCACATGTCTGTGTAATTTTCGTGCGTTTGGCACAGGCCAACGACTTTGAGCGCGTAATACGTAATATAGCCCAGTGATTGCTTTCAGGTGCTGTCTAGAGTAGTCTAGACATGGTTTAACACAGTGCTGCTGCTGCTGCAGTCAGAAAAATGTGGAGAACTGTGCTAAGGTGTGATTGCCAATCTATTACACAAAATGTATAAGGAGAATGTGTGCGTGAGAAAAACTGGGTCTTATCATTTTTATTATTCAAATTCCGTGTGTGTGGATGCTCCCGGCCGCGCCCGACCCCACATAATAAACAAAATGGAGTGAAATTGTTTTTTCCATCTTTTTTTCTCTGCTTGGCTAGACTTTTATTTTAAATTCTTGGTTTATAATAGCCTATCTGTACATTTCCATCTTCTGTGCGCAAGTTATGTCTGTCTACTCACTGTACACTGTTGAAGGGGATTTGCTGGAATTTTATGCGATTTTATACTTATTTTGCATTCCAGGTGGTACGCCTCTTTCCAACAAATCACGAGAAAGTAATTAAAAACTGGCATACGCTCCGTAAAATGTAAATAAAGAGGATGCAAGAATCAAAGAAAAAAATAAATGATGTGTGTACCGAGTTGAACCGAGAAATGAAATAATCGCAATAGCTGACGTAATATATATATTAGACTTGGGAAAAAGTGAATTTAAATCTAGCGAGTTAAATGAGCTATTAAGTTGTCTGCCAGTATGAATAGTTACGTAATAAAATGTATAGTAAATGTCGAGACGTAAATACAGAATTTATTATGACATTACAAAATGGTCAACCGGGTGCGGCCAAAATAAGGATTTTCTAATGGCCGCGTAACGTGTATATCGCGTTTACGGTCACGCCATTAACTTTCATAATAGTCTCCCATTACGTATAGATATTATTGCCAAGCTTATGGCTATAGACCTATTGAAAATTGCCCGTGAAATTTTGGTTTTCTTTCCTTTCTCTTCTTTATTTTATATTCACGTCACGTTTCATATTTTGACGTTGAAAACCTCATCCGAACAACATCCGATCGGCTCCAGACGGACCATCACTTTTATAGACAGACTATTATTCTACATGCATGCGTCCATATTAGCTATATTACCATGAGATAAGCGTGATTTTTTTTCACGGTCAACGGGACTTTTGAAAGGGTCGGATACTGCCGTTTACTTTTCGCACCACTTTGTGCAAAGCAAATATATTTTTTACACTAAAATGCGCATGTCTTTTTCTATATAAGAATTGGCTATACATATGTGGATAATATAGGCCCTACCTAATATAATATAAGTAGCATTATATAACTCCCGCGGCGATATATAGTCGAAAGAATGACAGCTCGCGGCAGACGGAGTCAGAGTGAATAATTCTATTTGATCCATCACTATTGCCGCGATTGATATCGCGCTGGTATAATCAAAGCTATAGAAGCTTTATAGCTAATAATAGAGCTCAAGTAGTTCTCACAGAAAATAGAATGGGTTGAGTTGTTAAGTCCATTTCGTGCTGCTACCACGTCTGGAGGTCAATTCTGAAGACTGTTCAATTTTCAGCCACAGTTTGGATCTTAAGTAAACATATCTGATTGAAATCGTCCACTGACGAACACAATTTCAAAATCGTTTCGTGGTTCGGGTCGAACGCTGACTCACGCTAGGCGACCCTTCCCTATTCCGAAAGGAAATGAATACGTAAAAAAAAAAGTTTAACATTCCCAGAAAGTAAAAAACAAACAAAATCATGTTTCCGTTATTTATTTCTTTCTTTTTTGCAAGCAAATCTGATCAAACAATGTATACTACGATTATCCACAATGACTTGCTATCCGTTTTGGGTTTTATTTTCACATCTCCATCTCAGTCAGAGCGATCAATTACCTACACATAAATATTGATACTCCCGGGCAATCAACCGCAGGTGTCCGCTTATATAGAAGAGTCTCTTCCTCTCTCAAAAATAAATAGAAAAAATAAAACCAGGTTGGTCAAGGGGTCGGGCAATTCAAGGCATTTTACAAAAAAAAAATTAAAAATTAAAATTAAAAAAGACATCAACAAAGGATGAGTTCCCCTTTTTGCCCTTTGAGCTGGAGAACTTGCCAGACAAATTTCCAATGCTGCACTGATGCTGCCCATAGCCCATTGGGTTTGGTCGAAAGACAAATGCTGTAAGAACCGTCAGGTCATCATCTCTGCTGTATCACGTTCTATACATGGTACAGTGCAAATATCATTGAACATTCAGTTTATTATGAAGTCCGGTGGCCTCATACATGACGGCATGAATGTCCGCAAGACATATTCCGGACCTTGTTATTTTTTACACGATTTGTCTGGTTGGATGACGAATCGTCACAGCTAGCATTCCCCCGCAACATTCTTTATTAACCACGTCATTCCTGAAAATTCCTCAGATCTTTATTGCATTTGGTATTACTTCAGACAACACTTTTGAGTCTGAGTTTTTTTTTTTTTTTTTTTTAAATCAATTTCGCTCGCATTTAGATTTGACTTCCGTGCTGTGTCTATATATGTTGACCAGCACTTGGCTCACGATGACTTGGACAGATTGAGTGGCTTTCAAAGGTTCAAAGTGCCTCCTGGAAAGCTAATACGAATGTGTGCTACCGTAACCAGATAATATAACCCCAAAAGTGTTATCAAATAGTTTGCACGTTCAAACTTCCCGCTCACGCACACACTCCGAGTCCCTATATAGACTGGAGGTAGTATAAGAGCTAGTTTATAGGAAAGTGGAGAAGATAAGCTGGAATGAGAACGACCGAATAATAATGCATTATTTTGAAAAGAAATAAAAGAAACGATATAAACTTGAAGGATTCTATTTAGTGACGGAATAATGACTGATTAGTCTGGGCAATTTAGAAGAATAATATATAGACTCGAATTTATACACGAATATCATTACAGCAAATTCTAAATGCGCATATGTTTTCGCTAGACGTGATGAGATGAACTGATGCGTGATTAGCATCTCATTTTGGTCATCAAATTCATTTATAAAAGCGATAAGTGATTCAAAAAATCTATAAGAGCACTTTAAATTCCTTGTGTTCCACTATCAATGTTTCGGGAAACATATATAGGCCCATTATAGAATGTTCCGCTTATTTCTGTATAACTGTAATAACATCACGGGGAAATTATATGCAAAAATGTATAACAATAATTCTCCGTTGTTATTGTGAACGCAAATTCCATATTAAATTTGTCTCCTCGACTAGACTAAAGCAAAATTCATGTAATCATTCATCATATTCTTCTGTTTCGCATACCCAACGGTAAATCGCATTCATTTTTATAGAAGCCAAAAGTCTTCCAGAGGAATCGCTCATTCTCTGCTGATGCCATTATTCACTAAGGTTTCACGCTAGGAAATGTTATACCTATATAATACGCCGTGGATCTTCAAGTTGATTTTTCATTTTTTTTCCCACGTTATAAACCATCGTCAGTTATATTCTTGCAGGTGTTGGCGGACTCGGGATGACGTATGAAAATCGTCCACAGCCAACTCCAAACCGCTCGCTGATTAGCATCTCGTTTTGGACTGGATTGTATTTGTCCGTTAATTATATTCTGTACCCAGTGATGTGTAAGGCAGGTCAGCTATGTAACATTTAATATCAAAACGGGTATGCAGCATTTAGCGAGGTTTCATCGCTGTCCGTTTATGGTCCAAGGCAAAAGGGCAACATCCGAGCGTGAACTCTCCGGGGAAAAAAAGACAACGCCGAGTGCGCTAGTTTGGATTTCTCTGTTTTTATTTTTCGGTTTTTTCATCCTACATATACGTGCGCAGTCTATCTGTCTAGCAAGGTCGCATAAATTAACATAAAGGATTATATCTCTCTCTCTCTCTCTTTCTCCGGGCCCGACCGCTGCTGAATAACGATCAAACACGCATCGCTAGACGAGTCCGCAAAACATATCACTCACACAGTTTCACTATATAATATCGGGAATGCCGATCTTTTTTTCGGATCTTTTTTCATTCGCCCAACTGATTGGACCATCAAACCGATTCTGTTTCATATGTACATGCGAGTCCGGAGCAGAGAGTCCAACGGTCAAAGTAATGCCAGCCGCACCCATTGCCACAATAAGAGAGATACACAAGTTGGATGGTGTCTGACATCGGTTTGACGTTCGGATACTTAATTTCTTCGGGTGTACAAAGAAGCGACCGCGCCGGAGATGACCCCGCGCGTGTTTAATATAGCCCGTGTAGCTTTTCTTTTTCTTTTTTGGGAGGCACTGTTGTGGGCCCCTGATGAAGCAATGCCTTGCGCACACGTCACCAATGCGTACGTGGTCGTTAAAATGTGCGCACGCTTTCACGGTCAAAAGTTGAACGTCAGTTTGGTTGGATTTTGGCCAGCGTAGATTTATTCCATTTGTATTTCCTTTCAATTATTATCAGCACATTCACATCTTTCAAATAAGTGATGGTACATGTATTAATAGACAAGTCTTAAAATCATGTTATGTTTGGAAGGTTGAATTGTTATCTATAAGATTATGCTGTAAGACAACCAACTTTTATTGGAGGTGATAACGTATTTCAAAATTGGCGGGTGAAATCAATAAAGCGCGAAAGAACATGAATTTCAATTTGTATTACATGGTTGGAATAGACCATAGAACAATATTATAACGAAAACATCAAATTGACACTGCCCCCCGTAAAATTATCATCTCCCAACATTGCCCGTAATAAAACAAATCGACATTTTCTTTAAACGTGAAATTATTAACTGAAATAAGTTGTTGAATTTTTTATTGGAATAAAAATCTTCCGACAATTTATCTTCCCGTTGCTCCAGGTACTCCCGGTACTCCGGCTGCTCCAGCAGCTCCCGGCGTTCCGGGAACTCCAGGCGTTCCAGCTGAAATTGGGTAAATCATTTTTTTTTTAATCAAAATTTTTTAAAGTAATATAATGTCGAATTGATTTTTACCAGGTCCACCAGCGCCAGAAGATCCAGCCGCTCCAGCTGCGCCCGGCGCTCCAGCAACTCCTCCTGGCCCAGCCGCACCACCTGTTCCGTCTTGCCCGTCTAATATATTATGAAAGAAAAATAATTTTGTCAATACAATAACACTTGACACGGGCATCGATAGCAATTTATACCTTGCCCAGCTTGGCCGAATGTTCCTGGAGTTCCGTCTTGACCGTCCTTACCCGGAGGACCTATAACAATAAAATTCATGTCAATAAAAACGAATTAAACTATAAGAGCATCCCAATAAATCAATAAATAGTATTACCTGCGGGTCCAGGAAGTCCAGGCGTACCGTCCTGTCCATCTTTGCCATCGACTCCATCCTTTCCGTTTTGTCCAGGCGTACCGGCAGGACCTTAATTAATTTATAAATATATATATTTCAAATTACAATTCGAATGCAATTCAAATTTTACCGGGTGGGCCGGATGGGCCAATCACTCCATCTCTTCCATCCTGTCCGTTTTGTCCGGGAGTCCCTGGAGGGCCTAATATATTAAAGCAATGCGTGGATTAATTCTTATCTGTTGAATGCAACCAGAAAATTAATGTTTTTAAAAATGTCTCAGCACCTGCCGACCCAGCAGTGCCAGGAGTCCCGTCCTTTCCATTGACTCCGTTCGTTCCATCTTTTCCTCCCTCTCCTGCATCGCCTTATTATTTGAAAAAAGTAAGAAATAGTTACAAGTAACATTAGCTAGTATAGTTATAGTTAGCCTACCTTTGGGACCTTGAATGCCTTGTGGCCCAGCAGCTCCTTGCATTCCCTGGACGCCTTGGGCACCCGGCGTTCCGGTAGCTCCCTGTATTCCCTGGGCACCATTAACGCCATTGACTCCCGGTGGCCCTAAACATTTCCGAAGATAACAGAACTATAATTTCAACGAATTACATTTTTAAACATACCAATCGGCCCTTGCGGTCCCGTTTGACCGATTGGACCCTGCGCTCCGTCCGTGCCATCTTTCCCGTCGACGCCGTTGATTCCGTTAATGCCATTCAGTCCGTCTTTGCCTAAAGCGAAAAAAACCCAAAAGTTATATGTTGGGGAATAATAAAACAATCAACAGGGACGATAATATTTGAAATATAAGACAAACCTTGCGGCCCGATGGGGCCGGGCGGACCCGGAGCACCGATTAGATCATACATCCAAGCCGCTGGCACTTTGTCCTTCTTTCCAGGCTTAGGATACCCGTAATAGATTTGTCCAGGTTTTTCACGATGCTGTCCTCTTCGCGATTGGACGTCTATAAATAATAGCGAAAAAAAATCGCATTGACAACACCAATCAAAATTGAATAGAAAAATAAGTTCGTTGTTTATATTATACTCTGAAAGTCTTCGGTTGCGTCATTTTTACGGCCGCCAATTTCCTTGGTCGGAATAGCCACCAGACCCATTCTCGCCAGAGACAACAAGTTGCTCTGTAGATGGTCAGGTAAATCGAACCTGTTGTACGCATCCCTTAACCTGTCTGGACGTTCGTAATGTCTGCCTTGGTAATAAGGAGGAAGTTCTTCTGGGTCAAATTCGCCCCAAGAGTCTTGGGCTGGCGACGGCCAATAAGATGAACGCCGCTGCTGGTGAAATGCTGGCCTGCTGAACGACGGGTGAAGTAATTCGTCCATTCGGTCGGATTCGAGGAGCTCTTGAAAGTCCCTCTGCGTGGCGGGTTTCAGGATGACGGCCACAGGCTTGTACCAGCTCAATTCGTCGTCGCTAGTCGCGTTGGCGGACTCTTCCGGCTGAACATTTTGTATCAGATCCGTCGGGTAAGAAAGAGACGTAGCGGCCCACAAAGCGAGAACAACCGGCACCTAAAATTGTGATTAAAATTGTCATTTTAATTCAAGAATAAACACATCTTAATAACAAATAATAAGATGAACGAAGAAAATTTGTTGACCAATGTCTTCATGGCTAACTGGTGGATCTGATCGGAACACACTTTAAAACCGAAAAGAAAACCCAACCGAGTGGATGGTCGGTCGACTGCCCGAATGCTGAATTTGAATTGCTTTTTTCTTATCTCAGCTGGGAGAAGCCGCAGCAAGAGAATAGGGCGGGACTCTTGTTTTGTCTGTAGGCGGGACATTTCGAAAAACATCCGAACCATCTTCCACCGTTGCGTCGCCCAACATTCGCGGGGTATATAGCTATAAAGCTATTTATAATTTTGTTGCAAAAAAAAAACAGACGACCAATGAATCTCCTTTTTTCTTTAGTTTTGATAGATAAGAATTTATTTGTCCGTTAAAAATGACAATTTTGGCACACAAATAAATTTCTAAGAAATTATATATGTCAACTTTACAGGTTAATAAAGTTTGAAATGTTTCTGCTGATTCCTGACTGGGCAAAAATTAGACGCGTGTAAGGTTTGTCAGGATGACTAAGCGTTATTGATTTATTGTAGAATATCAAATAAAGTCGTAGAATGACACGAGTTATTTGTACCAATATCCTTTTATATCCTCGAAATTTGATTATTGTTAACGCTAACCTTGCTTATAAGAACCCACAAAGTGTTATTCATCGAATGTTTCATTTTTATACGCAGGTGTATATGTCACTGTTATCGTGCTGTTCATTTGAAATAGTTTCAACAGAGTTTTTTATTCAGATAAATATAAGTTGAGTAATATTTCCAGTCATCGTCTCTGCTTATACAAAAACCAACAATGAAACAAGGATTAAAACATTTATTTATTCAACGACGTCCTGCAGCTCCAGGGGCTCCCGGTGATCCTGGACTGCCAGGTGCCCCACCTGTACCTGTGAGTTTCGAATAAAAAATTTCAGTTCAGTTGAATGTTACCTAAAACCTTAAAATCGTCGCTAACCTGCAGTTCCAGCTGCTCCTGCCGCTCCAGCTGGCCCAGCCGGGCCAGCGGCGCCTGGATCACCCGGTTCTCCTTGCAATCCAGGTATTCCAGGGAAACCTGGAATTCCACTGGTTCCAGCCGTGCCCGGAAGACCAGGAATGCCTCCTAATATGATGTAAAATAAATAAACCCGATTTCCCGTTTCATTCAAAATAATTTCAATGGAATATTATACCTGATCCATCTTGACCTGGAGTGCCACCAGTGCCAGGAGTGCCTCCTGGGCCGACAGCGCCTTGAGAACCAGTTTGCCCGTCTTGTCCGTCTTGTCCATACTTTCCAGATTGCCCAGCAGTTCCAGAAGTGCCATCTTTACCGTCCTTTCCTGGAGTACCTGCACGCCATATAAAGATTATTTATGTTATGACTCAAAATAATAAATTTTTAGTGTTTTCAGCTAGTAAATGGTTACCAGGTGGCCCAGGTAATCCTGGTTGGCCATCTTTGCCATTTTGGCCGTCTTCGCCGTCTTTTCCGTCCTTTCCGTCCTGCCCAGCAGGTCCTTTTAAAAATAGGATAAAACGTTTCCCTCAATTTGTTATGGTCAATATATGGTCTGTAAAATTAGAGAGTTATTATACCTATAGGTCCTGCAACTCCTGGTTGTCCATCCTGTCCATCTTTTCCGTCCTGTCCAGCGGTTCCAGGCGGACCTTTTTCAAAAATAATTTGAATTTTGTCATTTTGGTTTATCGAATTTTTTAATTTACCCGCGGGACCAGGGCCTCCATTTGTGCCATCCTTTCCATCAGTACCGTCAGACCCGTCTCGTCCGTCCTTGCCGTCTTCACCCTTTTCCCCTAGTTGAAATTGTTAATGGTGCAAGCGGAAAAAAGAAATCTGTCATAAAAATCTTAATCACCGATTACCTGGTACTCCTGGTGGTCCTAGCGGCCCATGCAATCCTTGAATTCCTTGTTGTCCCGGTGGACCAATGGGGCCGATTCCTCCTGGTTGCCCAGTAAATCCATCACGCCCATCTTTTCCTGGTATACCTTTAATTTTTTTTTGGCAATGCTACATTTTAGTGTTGAATTCACTCACGAATTCGTTATGTCGACATAACTAACCGGGATCTCCTTTAGTTCCCGGTGGACCAGCCGGACCAGCTGTTCCGTCTTTTCCGTCTTTTCCGTCTCTCCCGTCGACTCCGTCAAGCCCATCAGTACCTTGAAGCGTTAACATCGAACAATATATTCATTTTTATATTTGGTCTTTATTATTCAATCATTTTTGTTATACAGTACCTACCAGAAGTTTGGAAACGCGCGAGAGAAGCGGAGAGAAGCTTATGTAAAAAGCCGATTTTCGCCGCGTTCCCAAAAATCGGGTTTTTGACGGAGGGTGTTGAAATTTTTTTTGGAAGTAGCCATAATAGTTGGCTACTTCCTGAATTTTTTTCAGATTTTTATATCTAAGGGGAGGGCATCTACAAATGGATGTAAAAGTTTGGAAACACGCTGTAGAAGCGTATTAAAAAATGGCTACTTTGCCGCTCTTTAATTAGGGAAAAAATAACACTACAAAGACGCCAAAAAAAGAAAAATGAAGAGCTTCGTTAGTTCTATGACAAGTGTCATTTTCAAATTTTTTGAGTTTCATTTAATATAATGAATTTCAAATTGAAAATGAGATTTGTCATTTTAGCCCATTTCTCCCCTTCTATCCCACCCCGCGGTGTTGTCGCGATTTCTCCTTTGTTTCATTTTCGGAGGTGGGAAATTTTCGCCTTTGCTCTAGTAGGCGATATTTACCCTTCCTACGAAAATGAAACAAAGGAGAAATCGCGACAACACCGCGGGGTGGGATAGAAGGGGAGAAATGGGCTAAAATGACAAATCTCATTTTCAATTTGAAATTCATTATATTAAATGAAACTCAAAAAATTTGAAAATGACACTTGTCATAGAACTAACGAAGCTCTTCATTTTTCTTTTTTTGGCGTCTTTGTAGTGTTATTTTTTCCCTAATTAAAGAGCGGCAAAGTAGCCACTTTTTAATACGCTTCTACAGCGTGTTTCCAAACTTTTACATCCATTTGTAGATGCCCTCCCCTTAGATATAAAAATCCGAAAAAAATTCAGGAAGTAGCCAACTATTATGGCTACTTCCAAAAAAAATTTCAACACCCTCCGTCAAAAACCCGATTTTTTGGGAACGCGGCGAAAATCGGCTTTTTACATAAGCTTCTCTCCGCTCCTCTCGCGCGTTTCCAAACTTCTGGTAGGTACTGTACCTGGCACTCCCGGTGGCCCTGCTAGATTGATCAACCAAGGAATAATAGGGCTTTGTTTCTTATTCTTATCCACAGTTTGGGGCGTTCTCGATTGAGCTATGCCACCTGTAAACGTGTTAAAAAAAATCCACAATGAATAATAAAAGTTATATCTTATATAGCGGCAATCGTTTGATTGTATAAAAACCTGACGCAATCGGTCGCCCGTTTATTGAATTGGAAACTGCATTTAAATTGCTGACGGCTTTTTTTGGCAAGTAAACGGCTCCCGTCTTCATTAACGACCACATCATTCGCGACCATTGGTACTCGTGAGAATCGTCGTGGTAAGGTCGACCGGAAAGAGCGGATGAAAACCGTCGATTCCCTTTATATATATACTTTCAGCTGAATAACTCAACTCTATCGACTATTTAGCTGGAATGTTTCGCGTTTTACCGTAATGATCCGTGTAATAATTCCGCGAATTCGACGACGACCAGCGGGGCTGAGAGCGATGCCATCCAGATGCTGGCCCGTAATGCAGAAGTAAATCAATCTGCTGGTGCTGAATGTTACCGACTGCTCTGCTTTTAGTCGGTAACGGGGCGAGTATCATTGCGATGGGAGCGTACCAACCGAAATTGTCCTCGTCTGTCTTGTTGTTTAACAGCAGTCTCTTCTCTTGTCCGTTTTGGAACGGTCTCGGGTAGGCGGAGGTGACCACAAAGATCGCCAGTAGTCCGGAAGGCGAAACCAGTGCCTGTGTTGATGGAAAACATCGGCAACAAACAATTTTTCAACAATTCTGAAAATGTATATTGATAATTAATTCACCGTGAATTTCATAACTGCGTTTCTACCCGTGCGCCAGTCAGCAGGGAACTGGCACCAAGAGCGGCTAGGACAGGGAATACTCAAACTCTTACTTTCTTCTTTCGTATATACTTCAGGGCATAAAAATGGGCGGGACTAAGAAACACGACTATACCGTGGCTACCAACCGTTGCCTCATGAAATCTTTCGTTGAAATTCAAACACGAATATTTTGGGTAACTTACATGAAGCTGCATCTAGCGGTTGTAAAGAACATTTGTCCTACCTTGGAAGCAAATAAGCAAAGCATACCCACATTTATAATAAATAGTATTTAAATTTGTTTTTACATATTTGCTAGGCGTTTATTATTTACGATTTTAGGGGGAGAGGGGGGCTAGTTGGCAGGTGCGGTAAGTTGGCGTTTTGCTAGTTAGACCCCTTACAGACCAAAACAAATCAAGCCTTTTACACCAAATATGAAAGACAACACTCAGATTGCTCATACAAAATTTCAAAAGTATACGACTTCTTCAACAGGAGTTATAACAAAAAGAAAAAAAAAATGGCAAAAAGTTTTTTTGGGCCTCTCAGCAATCAGCACTTTTTATTTTTCTCATAGTATAAAACTCTAAGAGTGTCAGAAAACCCATTAGCAAATAAGAATTAATGTTTGTCTTATTTTTAAAAGAAACCCGACATTTCTACCGTACATTAAAAAGTTATTTAGTTATCAATTTATTTGTTCGAAAAGCACCCTGTGGGGTTAGTTGTCAGAATTTCTGAGGGGCATGTTGTCATACAGATTTCTCACCAGATGCTGAGTTGCAAGTTTTCAAAAAACGACCTAAAAATTTTGGAGCAATGCAGAATCGTCAGCAGCCAACTTACCCCGTAGGTGGGGCAAGTTGGCAGACTTTTTTTTTGCAGTTTTTCTCAATTTCACAATTTCGTGTAAATGAACATTGTTAACAAATACGATCAATTCAAAGAGAATTGAAATCTGAATCTGATTCATTCATTCATTTTACCAGTAGTGTAATCAAAAAATTCAAAAAAATTCAGAAAAAGTGCACCTGACAACTAGCCCCCCTCTCCCCTACTGAATTCTCTTGTTTATGTTAAACGGAATCGTCTAGATATAAAAATTCCGGGATACGGTAGACTCATTAATAACTTTTTTTTCAAAAATCTTGTAAGAAATAAATGTTTTGTAATAGTGAAACAATCAATAAAGCACCTTCAAATTTATGGAAGTGGTGTCTTTTGGCACCTGAAGGAGTTTCTATCAACCCTTGGTTCTATTTCTATTCCTTCATGAATTCTGTTATGGAATCGTTGCTTCACAGGACATGAAATGGGGTATATTGAACATCGATTAACATATCCTGTAAGGAATAAACGTTTTGTATTAGTGAAACAATAAAAGTTGCAATTTCAAACTCATTGCAGTTGTGTTTCTCAGCTCCTGGGAAGAGTTTCTATCTTCCCTATGGTTTGTACACCTAAGGAAAGTTTGGGAACGCACGAGAGAACCTTATGGAAAAAGGCGTTCCCAAAAATCCAATTTTGATCGGATTGCGACGAATTTGTTTTTGGCCGTAGCCATTATGGGTAGCATTAAGCTGATTTTTTTTAGATTTTTCCTATCAAAGGAAGGGTAGGTTTTCAATCGGGCCCAAGTTTTGGAACGCTCCGTAGAACTACATGCAAATTAGGGTACTTTGAAGGGGGATAACTACAGAATGGGTTAAGGTAAGAAGACGCAGAAAACCCTTAAATGAAGAGCTTCTTAAGCTGAACAAAAGTCTCCATTTTAAGATTTTTCGCGTCATATTTAATGTAGTCAATTGTAAATTGAAAACAGTTTTTATTTTTAGCCCGTTTTTGGCCCGTTCCCTTTCTCCCCCCCCCCATTTCCACCCCGTGCGCCTTTTTCTCGGTTAAACAGAGAAAACGCGCGCTTATGAGGGCACAAAAAATAGTTTTAGAAAAACGGTTCATAGAAAATCTTTAAGGAACTGGGAAACAACACTTTTATGACTTTGAAGTTGCTATAATGATTATTTTACTTGTTATGACCATTTCTTTATTGCAGGATGTGTAAATCGATGTCCAATAGTCATAGGTTGCATTGGCGTTGAAGAAAAACAAAAAAAACTGCTAAAAAAATTACCATCAAAATTTTTCAAATCGTGCTGGATACCTTCCCTATAATTTATAAAAGAATTTATCGATCTGAATCGGTGTGGAATACCCTATTCTAAAATAAAACCACAACATAACTCTTTATAAGTTATAGGTTGCATTGGCGTTGAGGAAAAACAAAAAAAAAAAAAACTGCTAAAAATTTTTAAATCGTGCTGGATATCTTTCCTATCACTTATAAAGGTAATTATCGTTCTGAATCGGTGTGGAATACCCTAGTATACAGTAAAACCACAAGATAACTCTTTATAAGCCATAGGTTGCATTGGCGTTGAAGAAAAACTAAAAAAATTGCTAAAAAATTTACCCTCAAAATATTTCAAATCGTGTTGGATACCTTTTCTATCACTTATAAAGATAATTATCGTTCTGAATCGGTGTGGAATACCCTAGTCTACCATAAAACCACAAGATAACTCTTTATAAGTTTTAGGTTCCATGGCGTTGAAGAAAAACAATAAAACTGCTAAAAAATTTACCCTCAACATTTTTAAAATCGTGCTGGATACCTTTCCTATCACTTAAAAATGTAATTATCGTTCTGAATCGGTCTGGAATACCCAAGTCTACAATAAAACCACAAGATAACTCTTTATAAGCCAAAGGTTGCATTGGCGTTGAAGAAAAACCCAAAACACTCCTCAAAAGTTTAGCCTCAAAATTTTTGAAATCGTGCTGGATATCTTTCCTATCACTTATAAAGGTAATTATCACTCTGAATGGTGTAAAATACCCTATTCTACCATAAAACCACAAGATAACTCTTTATAAGCCATAGGTTGCATTGGCGTTTAAGAAAAACTAAAAAAATTGCTAAAAAATTTACCTTTAAAATATTTCGAATCGTGCTGAATACCTTTCCTATCTATTATAAAGGTAATTATCGTTCGGAATCGGTTTGGAATACCGTATTCTAAAATAAATCCACAAGATAACTCTTTATAAGTCATAGGTTGCATTGGCGTTGAAGAAAAACCCCAAAAACTGCTCAAAAAATTACCCTCAAAATCTTTCAAATCAAGCTGGATACCTTTCTTATCACTTATAAGGTAATTATAGTTCTGAATCGGTGTAAAATACTCTTATACTAAAATAAAACCACAAGAAAACTCTTTTATTAATCATAGGTTACATTGGCGTAGAAGAAAAACCAAAAAAAATAATCAAAAGTTTACTCTACAAATTTTTCAAATCGTGCTAGATACCTTTCCTATCAATTATAAAAAGATTTATCGACCAGAATCGGTGTGGAATACATTATTCTAAAATAAAACCACAACATAACTCTTTATAAGTTATAGGTTAAATCGGCGTTGAGGAAAAAAAAAACTGCTCAAAATTTTTCAAATCGTGCTGGATATCTTTCCTATCACTTATAAAGGTAATTATCGTTCTGAATCGGTGTGAATACCTTATTCTAAAAAAAAACACAATATAACTCTTTATAATTCATAGGTTTAATTGGCGTTGAAGAAAAACAAAAAACAAAAAAAACTGCTCGAAAGTTTACCCTCAAAATTTTTCAAATCGTGCTGGATGCCTTTTCTATCACTTACAGTACTCACCAAGCTATTAGGTACACCCCCTTTCTTCAGTGCATTTTTATGGCACTGCGGGTTTTAGAAAAAGTGCAAATACTCACCAAATGGCTTTGGCTAGATTTGTTTTCTTTTTTTCCTGAGTAGATCTAATGATGATCTACATTATTTACACACACAAAATTGTCGTAGGATTAACTTCCATGGCGCTACTGTATCCTTCACTTTATTAAGTACACCCCGTTTTCCCTCATATTCGCCGTGTTAAATACGGCGTTTATGAGGGAACTCCGAAATTTTTGAATTTTCTTCCCTAGTTTCTTTTTCTATTCCAACAAGAATTCCCTTGGAATTCATTGCTTCAATGAACTTAAAATGGTGTATTAGACATCGATTAACACATCCTGTAAGAAAGAAATCTTTTGTATTAGTGAAACTATCAAAATAGCAAATTCATATTCAGCAAAAATGGTGTGACCCATCTACTGAACTTATTTCTATCTTCCCTGGTTTCTTTTTCTATTCCTACATGAATTCCTTTGGAATTCATTGCTTCATTGAACTTAAAATGGTGTATTGGACATCGATTAACACATCCTGAAAGAAAGAAATCTTTTGGATTAGTAAAACCATCAAACTAGCAAATTCATATTCAAAAATGGTGTGACCTACTGACGTATTTCTATCTTCTCTAGTTTCTATTTCTATTCCTACATGAATTCCTTTGGAATTCATTTCTTCAATGAACTTAAAATGGTGTATTGGACATCGAGTAAAACATCTTGTAAGAAAGAAATCTTTTGGATTAGTGAATACAAAACATATAGCCTGAAATATTTCCAAATCGTGGTGGAGACCTTTCCTATCACATGTAATGGTATTTTTCGTGTTGAATCAGTGTAGAATACTCTGTTTTACAATAATTATAAGTGAAAACTCATCCTGGAAGATTTTCTATCAACTCTTATTTCTATTTCTTTTCCTTCATCAGTGTCTTAATAGATTCATTGATTTTAAAGACTTTAAATAGTGTATTGGACATCGAATTAACATATCGTGTAACAAGAAATTTGTTCAAACTTGTAAAACAATTTATATCGTCATTTCAAATTCATTGAAGTTGTGTTTTCACTTCCTGGAAGATTTTCTATCAACTCTTATTTCTATTTCTTTTCCTTCATCAGTGTCTTAATAGATTCTTTGATTTTAAAGACTTTAACTAGTGTATTGGACATCGAATTAACATATCGTGTAACAAGAAATTTGTTCAAACTTGTAAAACAATTTATATCGTCATTTCAAATTCATTGAAGTTGTGTTTTCACTTCCTGGAAGATTTTCTATCAACTCTTATTTCTATTTCTTTTCCTTCATCAGTGTGTAACGGTTGCTCGACCGTTCACTTAGCGACAGCCTCGACACACTCCTTAATAGGTAGTAGCTGGCAACCCGCACGCCAGATGCACGTGATCAACACATATCTGGATCGTCTGGAAACTGACCTCCAGTCTGTGCCCGCAAGGCACAGCCACGTCAGCAACCCACCACTACTTAAGCGGAGCCCACCTGAGACTCCGGGGAGACTATACGATGTACACTGTTACTGTATGTAACATCTAGACCCGTGTCTCGTCAATACAAGCTGTTCTCCCATACTTTGAGTTCGTCCATTTACTCATTGTAACTACCTGTTACATTTGGTGAACGTGCCTGCGCGAAGCTGACATCTTCAACATCTTTCAGCCCGAACCTTCCACCATCTCTTCCAGACCTTGCCATACGATACAACAATATCTTCAAGATTATCTACATATCATCACACTCATCACTACCATCTACGATACACTCAAACTTTATCACCAAAAACAGTAAAATTTTAAAACATACCTTGAGTATTCAAAATTCAACATGTTGACAGCTGTATTTCAAGTCCTCAAATCAACGCTCAACCACAAAACTGATTTTGAAGTAATTTTCATATGTACTGAAAATTCACCAAATGATTCAAACTGGTTATTGAAGACCAAATCATTCGATCCACCAATATTTTTAAATAACAAATCAAATTTCTAAAAATATTCCATCTTCGTAGTATATAAATGTAGATTCAACACCCCAACCCTTAACTAATCTTTTAACTAAACCATCCTTAATTTTTTAGTCTTTTTTGAGCACTTAAAGCTACTAATTCAAATCTAGCCTATTAAATAATAAGTCTGCTTCCCTCTCCTATCAAAAACCCCTTTTTTGAAGTCAAGAAGAAAACATACATTACAATGGCGTTCTATCTTAACCCTTTTCAACGTATCCCTTATGAAAGAAACTGATAGTGAAGCTACAAAATTCTCGAGTGTTGACCCAACGTGTGGCGAAACTCTCATTATCGTGTAAACTCCGACCAGGCACACTCAAGACATATTTTACCCTTAGAGAAGATTTTGTGCTTCTACCTAAGGCAAATCTGGAAAATAGTGCATTGCCAATAAGTATCGTTTCTCAAAGGAAGAAGTGGGATATTTAGGACATATCGTATCCTAAGGAGGAATCGAAGCTATTTTATCCGTAACCAACTACAGAAGATATTTAAAAATTCACCAACAAGACCCATGGTTCCCAGCTTACAAAAAGCAAAGTACCATGGACACGGGGAACTGAGGAGCAGACATGCTACGATGGCTACTGCCGTCACCTTAGGAAAACCAGGGCGCCCATGAGGAATCTGTTATTGATTCACGAGGAATCTGTTATTGATTCACGAGGAATCTGTTATTGATTCATGAGAACATTCTGTTGCGTATGCCTCTATAAACACATGACCAAGTAAACTAGAACTGAGTGGACCCCTACTCAGCAACTAGATATATTTTGCAAGGAAATCTACATGGACGGCATGGCGCAAAGAAAGGAACTTGTCGACAGTGAGCAAGTCAGTAGTCCCGGTGAAACTACATAAGAGATACTTCTGTTTGTTGTCCAAGCATGTACGCATATTGCAAACTGTTAATTTAAGCTGAACAAACGCCATAACAAACGTGCACAGCCCTACTGCCATCCATACCGATTGACACACATTTTGTTGACGGTTGGAAATATTTAGCAGCAGGGGCCCCGTTTTAAAACGCCTACTTGAAAATGGATGTATCTTGATGGATATAGAGTATGCGACACACTGTGTGCGCTATTCAACAAAAAAAAAATGTATCGGCCTAATCTTAAAAACAAAAGTTCACTGGCAAATAACACTGAACTAAGACGGTTTGACTGACAACATGATCAACTATCGAGATACACATTTTTTCAAACTTCAGTAATGACAAAAAACGAGCTAAACCAAGCCATTTAAGCAATTACATGCCACCACCCACTATAAGACCTCCGGATTATAATACTTCTGATGTATGTGTACAACTAACCCTATTATCACGGGACAGAACGTGATACTATTAATGGGGTGAACAACTAAATTTCGTAGAGTCAACGTCCACAAAACTTTACATTCCAGTACAAGAATTTAACCTTTCTTTCTTCTCAAGGCTTTACGACCTTAGAGCAAAAAAATGATGAAGGCCTCTTGTGAGGATTGTTAGTGATTGCCAACTAAACTTGTCCTCATAAAACCATGGTATGAGACAGTTTATTAGCAAAAACAAAAAAAAAATACGCGATTGCACAAGCAAAACTGAACCACTATTACAATCGTTTACTGAAGAATTACTCTTCGAGTAACACGACGCCGTGCTTCTTAAAGTCTAAATGTGCAGATCGGAAAATGAACTTGAGGTAAACGCTCATAGTAATTGAAAAATTTTCCGATCCCAAATTATTGATGTATCAAATCGACGAAGACTACGAAATGTTGCAGTACACTATGCAATCTCCTCAACCAAAGGAACTTTATTTAAACCGAATCTCACTAATAGATGCAAAATTAACAAAGGAGTTAAACGAACGATCCATTCAAATGATATATCAGAAAGTGAAACTGGACTTGAAAAAACTTTCTAAAATCCCCGAGGCTACAACAGTAAAGAAGCCTACGAAAAGGAAATCGTCTGATCAAAGAATTCAAAATACGGATTCGTCTTTTTCAAATAAGGGAGGAATGAGAGTAGACTTCTCCGCTATTAACAAATTCACATACTAACTTCGGTAAAGGTTAATAGGGTTTTCATTAAAAGAAATTAACATTATTCTTTAACTAACACGAAATATTCATTTCCTTCAAATAAGGGAGGAATGTAACGGTTGCTCGACCGTTCACTTAGCGACAGCCTCGACACACTCCTTAATAGGTAGTAGCTGGCAACCCGCACGCCAGATGCACGTGATCAACACATATCTGGATCGTCTGGAAACTGACCTCCAGTCTGTGCCCGCAAGGCACAGCCACGTCAGCAACCCACCACTACTTAAGTGGAGCCCACCTGAGACTCCGGGGAGACTATACGATGTACACTGTTACTGTATGTAACATCTAGACCCGTGTCTCGTCAATACAAGCTGTTCTCCCATACTTTGAGTTCGTCCATTTACTCATTGTAACTACCTGTTACAAGTGTCTTAATAGATTCATTGATTTTAAAGACTTTAAATAGTGTATTGGACATCGAATTAACATATCGTGTAACAAGAAATTTGTTTAAACTTGTAAAACAATTTATATCGTCATTTCAAATTCATTGAAGTTGTGTTTTCACTTCCTGGAAGATTTTCTATCAACTCTTATTTCTATTTCTTTTCCTTCATCAGTGTCTTAATAGATTCTTTGATTTTAAAGACTTTAAATAGTGTATTGGACATCGAATTAACATATCGTGTAACAAGAAATTTGTTCAAACTTGTAAAACAATTTATATCGTCATTTCAAATTCATTGAAGTTGTGTTTTCACTTCCTGGAAGATTTTCTATCAACTCTTATTTCTTCTTTTCCTTCATCAGTGTCTTAATAGATTCATTGATTTTAAAGACTTTAAATAGTGTATTGGACATCGAATTAACATATCGTGTAACAAGAAATTTGTTCAAACTTGTAAAACAATTTATATCGTCATTTCAAATTCATTGAAGTTGTGTTTTCACTTCCTGGAAGATTTTCTATCAACTCTTATTTCTATTTCTTTTCCTTCATCAGTGTCTTAATAGATTCATTGATTTTAAAGACTTTAAATAGTGTATTGGACATCGAATTAACATATCGTGTAACAAGAAATTTGTTTAAACTTGTAAAACAATTTATATCGTCATTTCAAATTCATTGAAGTTGTGTTTTCACTTCCTGGAAGATTTTCTATCAACTCTTATTTCTATTTCTTTTCCTTCATCAGTGTCTTAATAGATTCTTTGATTTTAAAGACTTTAAATAGTGTATTGGACATCGAATTAACATATCGTGTAACAAGAAATTTGTTCAAACTTGTAAAACAATTTATATCGTCATTTCAAATTCATTGAAGTTGTGTTTTCACTTCCTGGAAGATTTTCTATCAACTCTTATTTCTATTTCTTTTCCTTCATCAGTGTCTTAATAGATTCATTGATTTTAAAGACTTTAAATAGTGTATTGGACATCGAATTAACATATCGTGTAACAAGAAATTTGTTCAAACTTGTAAAACAATTTATATCGTCATTTCAAATTCATTGAAGTTGTGTTTTCACTTCCTGGAAGATTTTCTATCAACTCTTATTTCTATTTCTTTTCCTTCATCAGTGTCTTAATAGATTCATTGATTTTAAAGACTTTAAATAGTGTATTGGACATCGAATTAACATATCGTGTAACAAGAAATTTGTTTAAACTTGTAAAACAATTTATATCGTCATTTCAAATTCATTGAAGTTGTGTTTTCACTTCCTGGAAGATTTTCTATCAACTCTTATTTCTATTTCTTTTCCTTCATCAGTGTCTTAATAGATTCTTTGATTTTAAAGACTTTAAATAGTGTATTGGACATCGAATTAACATATCGTGTAACAAGAAATTTGTTCAAACTTGTAAAACAATTTATATCGTCATTTCAAATTCATTGAAGTTGTGTTTTCACTTCCTGGAAGATTTTCTATCAACTCTTATTTCTATTTCTTTTCCTTCATCAGTGTCTTAATAGATTCTTTGATTTTAAAGACTTTAAATAGTGTATTGGACATCGAATTAACATATCGTGTAACAAGAAATTTGTTCAAACTTGTAAAACAATTTATATCGTCATTTCAAATTCATTGAAGTTGTGTTTTCACTTCCTGGAAGATTTTCTATCAACTCTTATTTCTATTTCTTTTCCTTCATCAGTGTCTTAATAGATTCATTGATTTTAAAGACTTTAAATAGTGTATTGGACATCGAATTAACATATCGTGTAACAAGAAATTTGTTCAAACTTGTAAAACAATTTATATCGTCATTTCAAATTCATTGAAGTTGTGTTTTCACTTCCTGGAAGATTTTCTATCAACTCTTATTTCTATTTCTTTTCCTTCATCAGTGTCTTAATAGATTCTTTGATTTTAAAGACTTTAAATAGTGTATTGGACATCGAATTAACATATCGTGTAACAAGAAATTTGTTCAAACTTGTAAAACAATTTATATCGTCATTTCAAATTCATTGAAGTTGTGTTTTCACTTCCTGGAAGATTTTCTATCAACTCTTATTTCTATTTCTTTTCCTTCATCAGTGTCTTAATAGATTCATTGATTTTAAAGACTTTAAATAGTGTATTGGACATCGAATTAACATATCGTGTAACAAGAAATTTGTTTAAACTTGTAAAACAATTTATATCGTCATTTCAAATTCATTGAAGTTGTGTTTTCACTTCCTGGAAGATTTTCTATCAACTCTTATTTCTATTTCTTTTCCTTCATCAGTGTCTTAATAGATTCTTTGATTTTAAAGACTTTAAATAGTGTATTGGACATCGAATTAACATATCGTGTAACAAGAAATTTGTTCAAACTTGTAAAACAATTTATATCGTCATTTCAAATTCATTGAAGTTGTGTTTTCACTTCCTGGAAGATTTTCTATCAACTCTTATTTCTATTTCTTTTCCTTCATCAGTGTCTTAATAGATTCTTTGATTTTAAAGACTTTAAATAGTGTATTGGACATCGAATTAACATATCGTGTAACAAGAAATTTGTTCAAACTTGTAAAACAATTTATATCGTCATTTCAAATTCATTGAAGTTGTGTTTTCACTTCCTGGAAGATTTTCTATCAACTCTTATTTCTATTTCTTTTCCTTCATCAGTGTCTTAATAGATTCATTGATTTTAAAGACTTTAAATAGTGTATTGGACATCGAATTAACATATCGTGTAACAAGAAATTTGTTTAAACTTGTAAAACAATTTATATCGTCATTTCAAATTCATTGAAGTTGTGTTTTCACTTCCTGGAAGATTTTCTATCAACTCTTATTTCTATTTCTTTTCCTTCATCAGTGTCTTAATAGATTCTTTGATTTTAAAGACTTTAAATAGTGTATTGGACATCGAATTAACATATCGTGTAACAAGAAATTTGTTCAAACTTGTAAAACAATTTATATCGTCATTTCAAATTCATTGAAGTTGTGTTTTCACTTCCTGGAAGATTTTCTATCAACTCTTATTTCTATTTCTTTTCCTTCATCAGTGTCTTAATAGATTCTTTGATTTTAAAGACTTTAAATAGTGTATTGGACATCGAATTAACATATCGTGTAACAAGAAATTTGTTCAAACTTGTAAAACAATTTATATCGTCATTTCAAATTCATTGAAGTTGTGTTTTCACTTCCTGGAAGATTTTCTATCAACTCTTATTTCTTCTTTTCCTTCATCAGTGTCTTAATAGATTCATTGATTTTAAAGACTTTAAATAGTGTATTGGACATCGAATTAACATATCGTGTAACAAGAAATTTGTTCAAACTTGTAAAACAATTTATATCGTCATTTCAAATTCATTGAAGTTGTGTTTTCACTTCCTGGAAGATTTTCTATCAACTCTTATTTCTATTTCTTTTCCTTCATCAGTGTCTTAATAGATTCATTGATTTTAAAGACTTTAAATAGTGTATTGGACATCGAATTAACATATCGTGTAACAAGAAATTTGTTTAAACTTGTAAAACAATTTATATCGTCATTTCAAATTCATTGAAGTTGTGTTTTCACTTCCTGGAAGATTTTCTATCAACTCTTATTTCTATTTCTTTTCCTTCATCAGTGTCTTAATAGATTCTTTGATTTTAAAGACTTTAAATAGTGTATTGGACATCGAATTAACATATCGTGTAACAAGAAATTTGTTCAAACTTGTAAAACAATTTATATCGTCATTTCAAATTAATTGAAGTTGTGTTTTCACTTCCTGGAAGATTTTCTATCAACTCTTATTTCTATTTCTTTTCCTTCATCAGTGTCTTAATAGATTCTTTGATTTTAAAGACTTTAAATAGTGTATTGGACATCGAATTAACATATCGTGTAACAAGAAATTTGTTCAAACTTGTAAAACAATTTATATCGTCATTTCAAATTCATTGAAGTTGTGTTTTCACTTCCTGGAAGATTTTCTATCAACTCTTATTTCTATTTCTTTTCCTTCATCAGTGTCTTAATAGATTCTTTGATTTTAAAGACTTTAAATAGTGTATTGGACATCGAATTAACATATCGTGTAACAAGAAATTTGTTCAAACTTGTAAAACAATTTATATCGTCATTTCAAATTCATTGAAGTTGTGTTTTCACTTCCTGGAAGATTTTCTATCAACTCTTATTTCTATTTCTTTTCCTTCATCAGTGTCTTAATAGATTCATTGATTTTAAAGACTTTAAATAGTGTATTGGACATCGAATTAACATATCGTGTAACAAGAAATTTGTTCAAACTTGTAAAACAATTTATATCGTCATTTCAAATTCATTGAAGTTGTGTTTTCACTTCCTGGAAGATTTTCTATCAACTCTTATTTCTATTTCTTTTCCTTCATCAGTGTCTTAATAGATTCATTGATTTTAAAGACTTTAAATAGTGTATTGGACATCGAATTAACATATCGTGTAACAAGAAATTTGTTCAAACTTGTAAAACAATTTATATCGTCATTTCAAATTCATTGAAGTTGTGTTTTCACTTCCTGGAAGATTTTCTATCAACTCTTATTTCTATTTCTTTTCCTTCATCAGTGTCTTAATAGATTCATTGATTTTAAAGACTTTAAATAGTGTATTGGACATCGAATTAACATATCGTGTAACAAGAAATTTGTTCAAACTTGTAAAACAATTTATATCGTCATTTCAAATTCATTGAAGTTGTGTTTTCACTTCCTGGAAGATTTTCTATCAACTCTTATTTCTATTTTTTTTTCTTCATCAGTGTCTTAATAGATTCATTGATTTTAAAGACTTTAAATAGTGTATTGGACATCGAATTAACATATCGTGTAACAAGAAATTTGTTCAAACTTGTAAAACAATTTATATCGTCATTTCAAATTCATTGAAGTTGTGTTTTCACTTCCTGGAAGATTTTCTATCAACTCTTATTTCTATTTCTTTTCCTTCATCAGTGTCTTAATAGATTCATTGATTTTAAAGACTTTAAATAGTGTATTGGACATCGAATTAACATATCGTGTAACAAGAAATTTGTTCAAACTTGTAAAACAATTTATATCGTCATTTCAAATTCATTGAAGTTGTGTTTTCACTTCCTGGAAGATTTTCTATCAACTCTTATTTCTATTTCTTTTCCTTCATCAGTGTCTTAATAGATTCATTGATTTTAAAGACTTTAAATAGTGTATTGGACATCGAATTAACATATCGTGTAACAAGAAATTTGTTCAAACTTGTAAAACAATTTATATCTTCATTTCAAATTCATTGAAGTTGTGTTTTCACTTCCTGGAAGATTTTCTATCAACTCTTATTTCTATTTCTTTTCCTTCATCAGTGTCTTAATAGATTCATTGATTTTAAAGACTTTAAATAGTGTATTGGACATCGAATTAACATATCGTGTAACAAGAAATTTGTTTAAACTTGTAATATCGTCATTTCAAATTCATTTTTGTTGTGTGAGAATGATGACAAATCCTTTGAAAACATTAAACACTAAAATAACCTGTTCTTTCACTTAGTATTATTTAATCGAAAATGAAGCTCCATAAGAGGGCTGTGTCCCAGACAGCGCCATTCCGTCTTTTAGACGTCTTTTGTCCCAGTGATTGGGACCGATGGTATCGTTTAAAAGGCGTCTTTCTGGGTGGTTTTAAGAGGACCAAACTGGGAAACATGTCCGTTTTTTCGGGGTTTAATCCGGCCAAAGCCGGTTTTTTAAACGGCCAAAGCCGGTTTTTTAAACGGCCAAAGCCGGTTTTTTAAACTTCAAACGAAATTAATCAAATTTTTTGTTTAAATTTAGCCTAAAACATGCTAAAATTTCTTTTATTATTATTTAAAAATAAATTTATGGTTAAATCACTTAAATCGTACTTTCTGAAGCCGAATATCAGATATAAAAGTTTTCTTCGATCTGCGGTTTGACTGCAACTATTACTCATATATGAATTACGTTTCCGACACTCTAACCACTCGTCCATCTACTGTAGTGATTTAAAGAAGTTTTAAAACGTATTGTTAAGATAGCATTTGGACTTAGAATTTTCGCGCATTTCGTGTCTTTGTGTCATTGTTCACAAACCCAAAACACAGAAACGAGACCAGTTTTAGACTGCTTTGGGCAAAACGGAATTTTATATTTGTGCCCATAAAAAAACAATTTGGGACCACACGAATTGGAAGGACAAAAGCCGTCTTTTTCCCGTCCTTTTTTTCCGGCACAATAGGGGCGTCAGACGGAACCCTTTAGTTTTTAAGCGTTTCAATTAGACGGATAGAGTTGGCTAACGTCCGAAGTTGCCAGTTCGTTGGACGTTGACGATTGGTCGGTTGACGTCCAAAATCCAAATTTTGGACGTCAACCGTCCAATCATCAACGTCCATTCGTCCAAGTCGAACTGGCAACTTCGGACGTTAGCCAACTCTATAAAAACCGTCCTTTTTCCGGATTGTCTGTACGGTACGGAAGGGACGGTTTTTATACCGTTTAAAAACCAGGGATGTTGTCTGGGGTTAATTTCAGGCATGTTGTCCCTAATCGATATTTTCGACCTTTTCCAGACCTGGCAACTCAGCATCCTTTCGTGGTCTATAGGCTCGTTTTAAAGTCATTTAACAAGCGATCCACGAATCAAGTAGACCAAAATCCCGGAGCGGGTTTCCTGATCTAAATCCGGAAAAGGCATTAAAAATCTAAAAAAAATATAGCCATGTTCGTCTTCGCACGCCGGATTTACCTGCGTTTGCAGAATGACGATTTTCCCCCCGTTTAGGAGTTATTTAGCTCTAAAGTTTGGTTTTTTTGAATTTTGTCAGAAAGTTTGGTTTTTTTGAATTTTGTCAGAAAGTGGGGGAGCTAGGGAAAAAACTAATTTTTTGAAAAGGTTTATTGCAATCTCAACCACCAAAATCCAAAAGGAATTTCCTTTCCGGATTTTATTGGTTGAGATATTACCAATTTAGTGAAAGGATTATTTAGCTGGTTTCCCTCCCTGGCTTGCAGCAATTTTTTCGTACGGTCCGCTGCGCTCCTGGCGGAAGCCAGCAGAAGGTCTTATATATCGGCCTTCACATTAGACCCATTGCATTTATACAGGCCTTCATATATAGTGAACCCAGATTTCTTATTGGCCGATGTATAAGACCTTCTGCTGGCTTCCGCCAGGAGCGCAGCGGACCGTACGAAAAAATGGCTGCAAGCCAGGGAGGGAAACCAGCTAAATAATCCTTTCACTAAATTGGTAATATCTCAACCAATAAAATCCGGAAAGGAAATTCCTTTTGGATTTTGGTGGTTGAGATTGCAATAAACCTTTTAAAAAAATTAGTTTTTTCCCGAGCTCCCCCACTTTTTCGAAAATGGATGTCAAAGCCCCCCCACTTTCTGACAAAATTCAAAAAAACCAAACTTTAGAGCTAAATAACTCCTAAACGGGGGGGAAAATCGTCATTCTGCAAACGCAGGTAAATCCGGCGTGCGAAGACGAACATGGCTATATTTTTTTTAGATTTTTAATGCCTTTTCCGGATTTAGATCAGGAAACCCGCTCCGGGATTTTGGTCTACTTGATTCGTGGATCGCTTGTTAACTTTAACTTTAACACTGAGTCCACCACTCAATCAGGCCGAAATTGGGGGTTTGGGGGGTTTACAATTTTTGGAAAAGGGTGACGAAGGCATCGCAGCCAGTCCCCATATAAACCATTTTGCGCAGAATTTTACGGAAAACACAATTGTGAAATCCGCAATGTTCTAGCTAGCATAGTTTTAAAGTTATTTATTAAAAACTAAGGGACCCCCCCAGAAATTGTAGTGTTTTTACTGATTTTTGACATCAGTTTTCGGGCAAACCAGACCTTTAAAAAAAATATAATTTTTTAGAATGAAAGATTTTGCCCCCCTCCAGAGTTATCTCGCCCCGTTTTTATTTTAAACGGTTATTAGCAGAGATATTGGCAATGGAAAATCTTGAAAATTTTTCGTCATTTTCTGAAGGTTTTCGCCATTGACAGACGTCATTTTTCCACGCCATCTAGCGGCCGTTTTGAAAAAAACAAGGGAGATCTACTGTAGGCAGCGTACGTACGCCGCAAGGTACCCGAAGGGAATGTTAAGGGTATTCTAGTTGGTATAGTAGTATTGGTATAGTTTTACAAAGACAGAGCTATAGAATAGTTATAGAATAATAAAAATATTCTGTTATAAAGGTAGGCCTATTATTAAGATGGATTAATAACATTTAAAAAAAATTTATGCCCTTAGTTTCCGGAAGATTGTAATAAGCAGAAATCGAGAAAGAGATTAAAAGAATATTTCCGCATGTTTCTATCCAAACATTAAATAACAATTAAATTCCAAAAAAACCTAATATGATATGGCGCGGCGTAAGGGTAAGGCGTGACTTTGGTGCGGCGGAGGCTTCGCCCCGCCACCCCACGTCACACCGGATCTTGTTAAAATTAAATTTAAGTAACTACCTATCAGCACTTCTGTTACTGGAGATTGATAGCGTTCGGTGATAACATACAGTGACTTCTATTCTATCATACAATAGTAGTCGATTGTCACGTTACGTTTATATCCCTGTCACATGTCTCTGTATTATCGTCTGCTGTGACAGCTATTGAAATTCTGTCAAAAGTAACCAGAACTCCGTTTGATCAAATGCCTGAATCGATTGCAGCCAAATTTTCAGAATAGATGTAAAAAATTGTAAGCTACCGATTACTGCCATTGAAATGCAATAAAATTGTTGATTACAATCAATAATTGCCAAAAACTAGTGCATCCATCTATGTAGTGTTACGAGAACTGAGGGTGCCCATGTAAACCATACTGCAAACGAAACTTTGACCAGTAACCCTTCGGGTAATTCTTCTGGCCATTAATTTTTTTTCAATGATTGTTGAGAAAAGAATGGAATCGATGTAAAACATCTGGGCTTGGTTGGCTATAGATGGTTGGAGTTCGAAAAAAATTATGGCCAGAAGAATAGATCTCACTTGCTTTTTTCAAAAACGGCCGCTAGATGGCGGCCGATTGTTTTTTCCGTAAAATTCTGCACAAAATGGTTTATACGGGGACTGGCTGCGATGCCTTCGTCACCCTTTTCCAAAAATTGTAAACCCCCAAAACCCCCAATTTTGGCCTGATTGAGTGGTGGACTCAGTGTTAAAACTTGAGAAGAACACAGCGGAAAAGTTATTCTATTTATAAAAAGATACTCCTTTTTTTCTATTTTTCTAAATAATCTACAACACACCCGCAAGGGGGATATTTTTTTTGCCGCTGCAACTTTCTGCAACTTTCCCCATGCGTTCCCCTGGTATAATTTTTCTTTTTTCTCAAAATAAAACGCATTTTTCATTTCATACTGCTGACTAGTGCCGAATTTGTAAAAAAAAAAGTGCCGAAATGGTAGTAGGTAGTGCCGAATGTGACAAACCTACGAGTCGGTGCCGAAACGTCCGGTAATGGTTTTTTTTTTGGTGACATGGTTTTTTTTTCTGCGTATGCGATTATTAGCTTTCCCCTTCGGGCTCGCAATTATTCCCCGGAAAATGTAAACAACACTTCTAAATAATTGGTAATAAATAAATTGAATTCAGAAAAATAAAATAAATACATGAAAAAATTTCCTGTTCAATTCCCTATTTCACTAGCGCAACATAAATTTACCATTATAAACAAGAATAAAACGACAGACTAAAATCTAAGGGACCCTCAAAAACCCGTAAGAATCCACAGAATAGAAAAACGACGTGATCCCAAATATGGCCGCCGCGAGGTTGCCATTGCAGGGGACGCGTCATTGGTTTTTTCTATTGCCATATTTTGTCGGCAGAGGGTGATACATGACATCGTTTGCATTTTATTTGTTTGTTTTCTTGTCCACATCAACAAGTTTGTTCAGTTAATGCTATGCTAAATTTGCTCAAAATAGTTGATATTTTGCAGTCCAGCAAATAAATGTGCAGCTATTAATTGAATTTTTTTTCTTGAAATAATCAATAATAATTATTTCAATTGAAAAGTTAGAAGAAACGATAATTTTGACACCTGTAATTCGATCATTACGTGTCCTAACTCCTATGTTATATTACATTTGTTATATTTATGCAGACGCCACGTGAATATTTGGTTTTGTTACATGTTCAATGTTGAAGACAAATAGAATTTTTCTGAATTGCCTTCCCACTGCACAGAATTGATATCCAGTTTGATTTTTATGTTATCAGACAGACGTTTCCCAAGAAATGGTAAGCTATTTTCAGGTTTTTATTGCATATTTTCTTCTTACTATATTTGTACTAAACAGGAAAAAGACCAGTATTCTCCCATTCTGTTTCACTCCACTTCTCGTCAGAGGCATAAAAATATTCACAACTCTTCAAGTGGTAATTTGAAACCATTACAACTTTTTAATTGCATGTCACTGTAACCTGCTTAACTTTTGGTAGTTATATAATCAAACAATGTTTTTATTCAATTTTTGTTGCAAAACCTAAACTATTAGATGATGATCTGAGTAGTAATGAAGTATCTTTGCGAAGTACGACACGGTTAGCCAAACAAATTCCGGAATGTGCTGAAATAATCTATGGATCCACTGATTCTATTAAGAAGCTTTTTGATTCTGTCAGTCAGGACAACTCATCTACTGCTCAATTAACAGGTTACCGCCTGCGCCAAAAGAGATCGCGTCCTGAAAGTCCTACCACGGACTCGTCATCCGAATCACAATCATCATCGGTTATGACTTTAGAAAACAAGCATGCAAAACAGTCACGACAAGAAATTGGAAATTCGTCTACTAGTAATGGTAAGCCATATGATTGATGATACAAAATCGTTACTAATTATATTTATTGAAGCAGGGTCAGTCGGAATTGTTATCGAACCATTTCACCCTGACGGAACATTCAACATACACGATGGGACTTCTATAGTTGGTATGGTATTTACATATCTCATTCGCAACTCCTGTTACTGCACAGTGACTTTTTTTTTTAATTTCTAGCATCTTTATTTCTTTCGAAATGTAATACAAATTTAGGCACGAATCCAACTAGTCATTCAGGTCAACAGTCTCAAATGGAATATTCGCTAGAACCAAACCGTGCGCAGGAATCGATGGCATCATCTGCTAAAACTGCTTCCGCCAGTTGGCCAAGCCCTCCTGCTAGGAAGCGGACGCTGATCGAAGGAGCGCTCAAGGATGCGCTGGAGAAGCACTTCTACATGGAACACAAGCCATCACTCGCGACGATAACTTCTCTGGCCGAATCTCTCCGGATGAAAACTGAAGTAGTGCGTGTCTGGTTCGCAAATCGACGACATAAGGAGAAGTGCAAAAAGCCAGTTGCCAAATCAAAAAGGCCAGGAAGAAAAGCACGGGCAGCTCGAAGAGCTCCGGTCCCTTGCAAATCCGTCAGTGAAACCAGCGAAACTATTCAGGAATTAATTGATTCCGTCACCGAAAGTAACTCGTCGGCAGTTCAATTATCAGGTAATTATTTTTATCAAAAGAAATGAAAAACATTTAATGATGCCGATTTTCCAGAGTTAAACAGGATTGATTTGGAATCTTTGGGGCCTCCGCCGTTACTTGATGTTGAAAGTCAAGTGCCGTTACTAAATACTGAAAATGAAGTGCCTTTAGTTGGTATGACTACAGACCTTACCCGAAAAACGTTATATTAATGACTAAGATTCTAATTCGTTTATGTCTTAAATAGTAGAGCCTCTGGACACCAATCCAGCGAGTGATGAGACCGAAGAATTGCCGGAAATGGAATGCTCTCTGGAAACTTTTGTGCAAGAATTGATAGTACCGTCTGATACCAATGTTTTCAACTACCCACAGGCCGGAAACGGTTGTTATTTTTGTTCACTTTCATGCAGAATTTATTGTGTTTTCCACATATATTTACGTAGTTTCATTATTATTATTTTAAGGAGGCTCGTTCAAAAATGGTAGACCATGGGGACCCCTTTCACGCCGTCAACCAGTTGAAGAAGACACCTTCGATATCTCAGTAACATTCTCTGATTTGATCAAAGATGTTCGTTTCGCCGAGAAGCAAATCAAACGATCCAACAAGATAGGCAACCAAAAAGGGATAGATGTGTACGATGTTCCAGTGACGAAGTCGATCGAGCCAACGTCAACGTTCCAGCGAATGGTTTTCGGTGAAATCGATGCTCACGCGGAGCACCGGACGGTCCTGGTGTTGGGTGCCAACAGTTCGAGTCAGGCGAAATTTATTAACGGGATCATCAACTTCATCTTTGACGTCGACCTGAATGACAGCTATCGTTTTCAGCTGGTCGAGGAGGAGCCGGCCAGCCAGAGCAACTGCATCAAGGTCTACGACATCCACCACTCATGCGGATTCCGTGTCACCTATTCGTTGACAATCATCACCATGCCCACCTACGACGCCAACTCCGATGACTCTCAACTTTTCAGAGACCAGAATATAGCCAAAATGTTCCTCGAGTTTTTCGAAGACGAGGGAGGCGTCCAAGAGCTGGACATGATCTGTCATGTCGAGGCCGACGGCAATCAACACTACTTACTGTCTATCTTCGGCAACGATGTCAAAGACAACAACAACTGCTGGATGCCGACGGATTATTTCGGCGATAATTGCAAATGGCAGGATGGTATCCAGCGTTTCTTCGTCGCACTAGCCAAGAAGGAAACGAAATCGCTGTCGCTCACCAGACAAGTTTTAGAAGAGAGGAAACACATGGAAGCAATGCTGGATGGACTCCAGTCGCTCATTGAAACCGTTTCGGTGAAGATGGAAGAAATCAACAAAACGAAGAAAATGATCACTTTCTGCCAAGCGCAGATCCCTCCGACCGCAGAAGTCGAAGAAACTTTCCCTGTCGAATTGACGCAAAAAGTGGAACTTCCGCCCGGCCAGTACATGATCAATTGCAATCAGTGCTTTGTCACGTGCCACAATTCGTTCGTCAAGAAAGACAAGGTTTATTCCCCAGACGTCACCGAGGCGATCGTTTTGGAAAGCTGCTCCGTTTGCCCTGGGAAATGCAGCTGGAGCATGCACTCCAATCAGCCCTACCGATGGGTGTACGTGAAAAAGGAGCCGACGGACTTCACGAACCCCGCCAATCAGAGATACGAAGCTGAAATGAAGTGGAAAAAAATCAGATCGAATGGGCAAGAATTGGTGAAAGTGCTGCAAAATGACCTCGTCGAAAACGGAACGATCATGCTGGAGCATTTCCAATCGACCTGGCGATGCATCCAGCAGCTGAACAAGATCGCCCTTCACGGAAACTCGTTTTTGACTCAAAAAGTTTTCGACGTCCTCTACGACGCCGAACAGCAGCTAAAAGAACTCGGATTTGAAGATGGACTGGAGAGTTTGAAGATGTAACGAAGAAAAAAGGCAGTATTATCAAAATTGTTGTGCCTCACGTCCACTTTTGTATTTCGTGTCTTCATAATCAAAATAATTTATATTTGGTCTTATTTTGGGGTGGGTTGAAATGTGACAATTGCTGTTTTAACATTTTTGACCATTATCATACTTAATATTTTTGTAGTAAAATTTTCACCTAGGAAATAAACGAACCCGGTTAAAGGAGCATTAATCATTTTCAATTTTGAAACAAAACAGGCAGTTAAAATTTCTAAGGGGATTAGCCAACGACCATGGGAAACCAGGAAACCTGTGGAATATTTCTCAGCAATGCCGATCACTTTATAACTAAATTACAACAATAATATTATACAACAATAGACGAGTAAAACTGAAGGGTAGAATATCATTGTTTCTTAAAGCTGTGTTGTTGCACTTCTTATTTTACGTTACATCTCATCTGCTACGAGTGATTGCTTCTTTGTTCATTCTCCAATAGCGTGACGCTATTTATGGCCGACGCCTACTTAGTTATATAACATTTTCCGTTGTGACATTCGTTGTAATCTTCGATTTGAAGTCGTTATTTCTATCGCTCACATTTCAATACATTATTTTTAAAATTCCCGAATCTTAAACAAATTCGAATTATTCAATCATTAATTGAATAAGAGGTAAAGGTTTCAGAATTCAGGAACCGGACAAGTATTACATAACATCATACGCAGTACAAAAACGTGACAGTCATAAATTAAAGAGAGACGACGTTGGGTAAAGGTTGCGTAAGAAACCCTAATAAGTAAAGGAGAAAATGTGTGTAGCTATATTATATTAGGCATAGACGCCCAAGGCTTGAGTAAATGGCTTTCCTCCCATTTCCCAAAGAAGAATAATGTTTAACTATCCCCTGAGGTCTTGTAATATTCTGAAGAGTTTTCGTTTCTCTTTTCTGAGTCTGAGATTCCGAATTTTCAGTTGGAACTTTGTCGACGACGCTGCTGGTTGGTATTTCCCTACTTCCGCGAGGATAAAGAGGAAAACAAAAAAACCTGTAAAAATCAGGAAATGTTATTCGAACATTATGTAGAAGTCCAAAATTATTACAAATCCCAGTCGTGGATTGCTCTGCTGCTATTGGGATTCGCTCTTTTATTCCTACTACGCCAATTCGGAGGCTCCTACATTCAGCCATTGCAAGTTGCGCAACTTTTTTAAATGCAGAGTTTAAACCGATTCAAAATTATTGTCAAAATTGTGTGTGTTGACAGGTTTTTCGCCAGCGTCTACAATGCGATGGCGGCCTACCACAAGGAGTGTCGCGAGTTGAAAAGGCAACATTTCGATTCGATGAAGAATCAGCAGTCGGCCGACCCGGAATTGAGGAAGAAGGGCGTTCTTCGCATACTTGAAATCGGTCCCGGACCCGGATACAATTTCGAATTCTATCCAGCCAATAGCCAATTGACAGTGGCCGAAGTCAATCCGTTTTTCCAAAAGCAGTTCTTCGCCCAACAGTCTCAATATCCGCACATCAAAATGGAGCGCTTCATCGTCGGATTCGCCGAGGATATGAAAGACGTCGAAGACAACAGCGTCGATATCGTCGTCTCCACCATGGTCCTCTGCTCTGTCCGCAGTATAGAAAGAGCCCTGAAGGAAATTCAGCGCGTCTTGGTTCCGGTGAGGATAATAATTTTTTTAATTAATTGTATCAGAATTTTTAAAATTGAACTCTTAATGGATTATTTTTCCCAAAAGGGAGGAAAATATTATTATTGGGAGCACATCCGCGAAGCGGAATACAAATCAGTCCTTTTCGTTCAACATTTGTTTTCCTACACGTTTTACGATTTGGTCTTTGGCTGCAAATTGAACCGAACAAGTGACGAAGTGATCAAGAATGACAAAGGCTTCTCGCAAGTCGACCAGCAGCGATTCAGGACACCGTTGAAGGGAGGACTTTATGCCATTTTGATTATTCATAGTTCCCACGTCAAAGGAATCGCTACCAAATAGAAAAAACCAATCAATTCAGATTTCCAATTTTTAAAAATGCTTTGAAAACAAAAGTTGTATACTTTCATTATAACTACGTATATTTTTACTTCATTCGAAATAAATTGTTCTTATCGTCGTGTCCAATTCTCTCGATATTCCATTCGAATCTAATATTTTCACGAAATTTTTGATTCTTAAAATCGCCTACCAGTCAACGTTTAACTAACATAGCTTAACTTAACTATACCGGACGGTATATATACTGTTGTCTAAAAAAAGTTATATGAAAGCAGCTGAAGTAAATTATACGCAGTTTTAGATGTAATAACTAACAAGTAAACCACTTCCGTCTATTTCCTGTTCTATTTTGTTTATGCTAAGACTTAAAATTGACCAATATAACTCCATAATATAGTGTGTTACCAGCTGTTGCTTGTTTGCGCCATCGAGGTGGTACGTGGTGGTACCGTACGGCATGAAAGTCAGACTACAGTTTACTTAGGTTAGCAGGCATAGGCTCGTTTGCAAAGGTGGTGCCAGGGTACGAATGCTTCGGGGCATTTTCGAAAGTTACATCTATGCTAGATATATATAGGCTACACAAAGTAAAAGGTATATAGCGGGTCAGTTCATTCTAGTTTCATCCCCCGATGACTGTGCTTTTCTCAAAAGCATTTTCTTGAGGGCTGTGACCGTCTGACAGTATAGGTCGTAAATTATCCGAAAAGAGAAATCGCCGATAAAACAAGGTAACGTTATGCAGTAAGTTATTTTAGCTTACCCAAAATGGGACGAGTATAACGTCGTATGACTGAAGGCTATTGCCCTGCTATTAACCCGCTAAAAATGCAGTGCAGAAATAAAAATTAATATCTGAGAATATCACTTCAGACAAGCAGAATAAGAGGGCACATATAAGAAGAATTTAGTAGATGGTGGTTTTCCCTGCATACTAAACCAAATGTTGGCGTTCTAAATGCGGGAAAATTTTGTTTTTCCAGGTAAAATTCAGCCTCATTATATGTTTCACTCATATTATGTTTCACCTTTTGCGTGCTTATATAGGCTACAGCTACATAAGGTATTTGCGTTATACCCCACATAGCATCAAGGGAATTAACCATTATAATTCAGATGATAAGCCAAGCGTAGTGCAGCACACTTGCACGATAAGCATCACAGCTTATTTTTTTAATTCTTAGTTATTTTTGTTTAAACCGATTAGCATAAGGTTTCCATATTTAGCGATAATTAAAATAGCGAGATAACAATTCCATTACAATCTCCTTTGTCAGCCTTTATACTCTCTGTAGGGGACAACAATAATTATTCTGAAGAATGTAATGGGTACTTTTAATTAATTACCGGATTGGAATATCTTAATCTCATCTGCTATATTCACAGGTTTCCAAAATGAAGATGGATGTAAGGTAGATCATTAATGTGTATCATATTGGGGAATTGAATGAGGTAAGGTCATTTCATGCGGCCAGCATGACCATCAATCGGTATTATAATAGTAACCGTTTCGCGTAGCGATTCAAACAGCATTGCGGATAGCAATATCCTATACGGTATCAATAGCGGACGAATTGCATAGAAATATTGATGCAATAAAATTTATTGCCGCTCTTTTATCACATATACTTAGTGCTGCCAGTAATATAAGCACGTGAGAAATATGGTGCTGAATGTCTCCGCTGTCATTTTACCCACGCTCTTTCCATTTCGCATTTTTTATTAGTTTAAAATATTTGATTTCTCTTTCAATTGTTTTATACGCTTCCTAATCTTTCCTGATTTACAGTTATTTCAAACGCGGTTCTATAAACTTGTATAGTTTAGTATAATAAAAGCGCAAGAGTTTCCAAATGAAATCAAATATAAACCACTAATGACAAGCAATCAATGAGCAATTGTAATCGAGCGCAAAAGTTAAACAAATGAATTAAAGTAAATCGAGATTTCTAAGCACTGCATTGACTCGAGGAATCAGATCTTGATTATAGCGCCAGATGGTGGTATCTTTGACCAGGTGTTGCTTGTATTCTACCTGGCAGTTCGTTTTCTTCAACTGGCAATCGCTTCGATAATGTTGCAAATGGGCCGTTTGCGGGTCGACCGCGTACGACGTGCATTTGCCTTTTGAGCACGCCAGTGGGTAGTGATTGTGGAGGAGAAGGATCTTTTGAACATCGTGAAAACACTTGACGTATTGGCCGCTCTTGGTGTAGTTGACACTGCGGTAAACGTGCTGCAGCATGTGCATGTGACGAGGAATGCTGGCCACCAAACTGCGCGAATGCTCGGCGTCGTCCCAAAAGTAAACGTTGCGGAAGTTGTACGACGCAAAGGGTTGGCCGGCGGGAGCTTTGGCCAAGACTTTATCCATCAGCTCGTTCCATGTCGACACTTCCCGGGGCATAATCACTTCGTCCGTGTCCAGCAGAGCGATGTAGTCGTAGCTGTAGAGATTGCGGTAGAGACAGTCGTTGTAGGGGATCACCTCGTTCTGTCGCTTGTTGATAATTTTCGATTTGAGATACAAGTGACGCAATCCGGGTAGATTGGGCTGGTCACCCGGAAGCGAAATGGGCGTCAAATCAACTCGCCCCATCTCCTGGTAATATTTCAAGACTCTGGAGATGTTCGGATGGACTTCCAGTTCGTAGAAGAAAACTTTGTCGGCTCCGAGTAATCCCAGCAATTCGATCCACTCGACCAGCCGGACACTCAAGTCCACCTGGAGAAAGTCGAGGCCTTTGACGCAGACGGCGAATCGTTTCTTTTCGGCCGGCACTTGATTGTTGATGAGCAAATTGTTGGTTGGCGGCTCGCATCCTTTTTCCGTCAATGAAACCGAGACTGGAATTTGATCAATTTTGAAATTTTTGGCGATGAGATCTGCCGGATTAGGTAAATGACAGGCCATCAGGTAGGGCTGAAGGATTCCGTGTTTGTAATTTCCCCATATTTTGTTCCAGATGTATTTGTACTCGACGATTGGCGTGAGCAGCGGATCTCTAGCAGCGTCGTACCACAGCAAACAATGGGTCTTCACTTTCGGCTCGATCCGGTCGATCATCCCGAGAATTCGAATGGTCGGTTTCTGGACGGCCGTGCGGTTATCGTGATAAGCTCCGTACAAGAAAAACGTTCCGTTCGACGACCGGAGAATTTGCCAGAAACTAAAATTGCAGGTAACATTTAATGTTTTCAGCTAAATTCGAATTTGAAACTGTAGATAATTATAGTTATAACTTACTTGTTGTTGAACTGAAGATCTAAAACACTTGGATAGTAAGCGCATGTGTGTTTGAATTTGCCGCTGGAAATTTTAGACTTTTCACGCATCCAGAACTCGTAGGGCACGTTTGGCGCTAGGCTCTGAATGAACGACTCGTTATCATTGGGTACTACTTCCTTCCTATTTGCTCTTGCACTCAGCTGATTGGTGGTTAGGTTGTTATCAGGCTGATTACGTTTTTCGTTATACGATAAAGTCGACGTCAGCGCCACTTGGGTGGCTTTTTGCAGGAAGAACCGGAAGTCGTCGTAGGTAGACCTTATACTCTTTGGTGGATCTCCTCCAACATTCTCGGTGCTCCAGATGTGAAATAGACCGAAAGAAAGACACATCCAGAGGACTAGAACACAAGTTTTAAATCGCCGACATTTCAAAACCATTTTCAGTTGGTTCACACACAAATGTTTAGTGCTAGAAATACTTTAAATTAGCCTATAACTTTTAAAAGACTTTCATTACTCAAGAATCACTATCACCATGAACTGAATTAACTCAAACGGTTCATTTTAAAAATGCAGGTTCCCTGTACAAAGTACAAAACAGACTGAACCCTAGACAGACAGCTGGTCTTGTTCACAGTTTAGAGAGATACAGGCATATACGGTATAATTTCTTTTTAGGGGAACTGAAGAGTTGAAAAGAATTAAGAACAAGGTCAAAGAATACAATTTTAGTTGAAGGTCTTCTATTATATAGACTTGGACGAGGTCAGTCTAAAATTGATTTTACCTTCGAATTGACCGTGCGATATGTATAAGCTGCTTATTAGGCCTATTTGATTGTTCTGAAATTCTCGACAGACATCATTTGAAGAATCCGGCGATTTAATCAGTCTTTTGAATGTTGCTGTAAAGTCGTAAATTAGAATGTATACTGAGCAACACAAGAACTTGACGCAAACTGACTCAAATATTACCTTGGTGTCGTCGCCATATTGTCTTTACGGTGCTACTGTAATGAAGACGTGGTCGTAAATGATGGCGATAACGGGCGATAAAGAAATGATGGAAAGTCACGTTCGTTTAAGATAGATAACACTGCTCGACTTGGTGCTGGTTACCCAAAGAATTATTTCAGTGGGTGGACGCCATTTTACAGATCACGATGAGTGCCCGGTGCTGTCGTCCTTTCCGACTGAACGAGCTGTTGGCCGGTGGCAAATTGGAACGCGTCTGTTTAATAATTTGCAACGGTTGGTCGAGATTGTTTTCACTGCTGACCGGTGGCAAATTGCGGCCACGTCAACGTTTCATTTACCTTCTCGCCGTTTGGGTGTGTCTCTGCTATGGCCTCTTACACATTTGGATTAGCCAGGAAAGGAATGCTGGTATTTTTCAACCTGTAATCACAATTTTGATTTGATCATAGTATAATGCAGTTAAATCTGAAATTTCCCGATTCTTGCTAGAAAAGAATCAGCAGCACATTATCGCCAAGCAAACTAGAGTCAAAATCAAAGAGCGGCAAACATCAAAGGACAAAAATGACATGGAATCCTTCATTCAGGGATTAGCTCATAACGTGCCTTACGAATACTGGATGCACGAAAAGGCTAAGAATTCCAGCAGCAAAAATAAACCGAAATGCGCAATTTTTCCGAGCGTTTTCGACCTCCGATTCAATAACAAGTAAATTTAAAAAAAATCCTCGCATCTTATTGTTAAAATTTTGTCATTAAAATTGATTACATCGTTCATTTAGTTATTGGCAAACGCTTCGGTCGTCGAATGGAACCTTCTACTTGTACGGGGCTTATTACGACAATCGCAAGGTTATCCAGCAGCCGGTGGTTCGAATTCTCGGAATGATCGACCGGCTCGAGCCAACCGTGAAATCGAATTGTTTGTTTTGGTACGACATAGCTAAAGATCCTTTGGTGATGCCAATCGTCGAGTACAAGTACGTCTGGAACAAGAAATGGGGTAATTACAAGCAAGGACTTCTTCAACCGTATCTGATGACCTGTAACTTGCCAAATCCAGCTGATCTCGTCGACAAGGGTTTCAAGCTTGATCAAATTCCAGTCTCGGTTTCATTGACGGAAAAAGGATGCGAGCCGCCAACTAACAATCTGCTCATCAACAATCAAGTGCCGGCCGAAAAGAAACGATTCGCCGTCTGCGTCAAAGGCCTCGACTTTCTTCAGGTGGACTTGAGTGTCCGGCTGGTCGAGTGGATCGAATTGCTGGGATTGCTCGGAGCCGAGAAAATTTTCCTGTACGAACTGGAAGTCCATCCGAACGCATCGAAAGTTTTGCAACATTACCAGGAGACTGGTCAAGTTGAATTGAGGCCCATTTCGCTACCGGGCGATCAGCCCAATCTACCCGGATTGCGTCACTTGTATCTCAAGTCGAAAATTATCAACAAGCGACAGAACGAGCTGATCCCCTACAACGACTGTCTCTACCGCAATCTCTACAGCTACGATTACATCGCTCTGTTGGACACGGACGAAGTGATTATACCCCGGGAAGTGTCGACATGGAAGGAGCTGATGGAAAAAGTCCTGGCCGAAGTTCCGTCCAACAAATCTCCGTCGTCGTACAATTTCCGCAACGTTTACTTCTGGGATGACGCCGAGCATTCGCATACGTGGTATCACGACATTCCTCGTCACATGCACATGATGCAGCACGTTTACCGCAGTTACAATTACACAAAGCCTAGAGCGTTCGTCAAGTGTTTTCACGACGTCCAAAGAGTGATGACGCTGCACAATCATTTCCCGTTTGCGTGTTTGGGCGGCGGCTGCACTTCGCACGGGGTTGAGCCCGAAACGGCTCATTTGCAACATTACCGAGGTGACTGTCAGACGAAGAAGAACTGCGACGTGGATTTCAAACAGTTTCTGGTCAAAGACACAACAATCTGGCGCTATAAAGAAGATCTGATTTCTCGGGTCGATGCAGTGCTCAAGAAACTTGGATTCCTTAACGAGGATGATGACGGTTACAGGTGATCTAATGCGAACGGGTTCATATTAGAAGTTATCTCGATTCCTAAATTAAGACCATAAATGTTACGATTATTTGTTAGATGGAGTGATCAATAAAATATTGTTTTCCCACGTAGCCTATTTTTATGAAATAGCAATTGATTGAATTTACCAACTTTGCTCAGTTGATTGTAAGTTTCCAAAGCAGACGGCTTTTTTTTCCTGTTTACTAGTGAAAGTTCAATTAATTCAACGTACTAAACTGAGATAAAATATGTCGCAAAGTCTAATCATAACCGCAGCGTTTGTGATCTTATAATTGTTTCACATGAAACAGTTAAAAATTCCGACGAGGATGAGATTCGAACTCACGCGTGCAGAGCACAACAGATTAGCAGTCTGTCGCCTTAACCACTCGGCCACCTCGTCTGCTTATCTCAACTGCACCATAAATTCAAAATTCTAGAAAATTGAAAAAAAGATTTTATACACGCACCCAATTTTTGCTTTATAAAATAGTCTTATCGGTGTTAGATCTGGAACAAACAGAAGCTGCGACATAACTTACTAAATGAACTTTTATTTGTGTTGTTGTTGACGCAGCTATCTCACCTATCTGAACTCAAGCGGGGGATTCATGCAAAACGACAAAAATATCATTACCGAACCATAAAAGATAATGGGCTCCAAAGTGTATCTGAACTGGAAACGTATTTTATAGATCATATAACATTTTTTTTATACAAATATTAATTAATGATTTATGGAGATAGCATAAACAACAAGCAAATTTTACCTAGTTGAATGTTGAAACATTGACTAGTTGAATTTAGGCCCAATTGAAGAATGTCTTTCTAGGAAAGCGGAAGGAAGTTGTTCATCTCATTTGCTGCTAGATCTCGTGAATGAAGAAGGACGAAAAACACGGCGGCGCGATCCTCTGCTGCTGCCCCGAATTCCAAGTTGAGACGTCTGGATGGGGTAAAACCATTGGGACTTGGCCGCTTCATCGTCGGCCAAACTTTGCTGTAATTCCGATAGGGTCTCCATACGAATTTGGTAGCCGGGCTTTTGTTCTTCCGCAACGCGACTCCTCATCAGACTCAAGTAATCGGTTGGACTCAGAGTGTTGGAACGAAGAGCTGTCGACTCCAGTGAACGAACATTCTCGCCCACCTGATCGAGCAAGCTGAACACTTTGGCTTTGGCCATTTCCAGATTTTCCGAACAATCAGCCAAAAGTCGTTCGTTTGTCATTTTCTCGTTGGAACTCGACTCAAATTTAGCCTTCATATCCAGGAGAGTCTTTTTAGTTTTCTTTACAGTTCGGCGGATTTCAACGTTTTCGTAATCGTGTTCAGAAGGATCGTGGGGGCATGCCAGATGTGGACACTGTCCTTTATTTTTCCGAAGTTTCGCCGGGTTGGTAGAGCGGATAGGCGACTCGCAAGTCTTTTGGCACATGAGACAGTTGTAGGCATACCAGTCGCTTTCGCAGGGTACGCGACTATAACATACTTCCTTATTTTCAAAGACGAAATTCTTGCTGGACTCCATCTTCTGGCCGCATTCCTTCATTTTCCTTTGGAATGTTTCGATGTTTTCGATGTTAAACAGACAGACTTCCAGTTCTTGCTCGATGTCTTTCAATGACTCTTCCAGCAAAGTACGACGCTGGATGACTTCTCGTGTGGATTCCAGGTTCCGGCCGTTCATTCCTTCCAGCATGCTGAAAAATTTGCCAAAATTCTCCTGGCCCATGTCCCAGAATAATTCGTCGAAACACAAATCTTCTTCTTGTTGTTCGTTGCTGGCGTAGAGGACGGAGCTGTTGAATTTGCTGAAAATAATTCCGGCCGACGCGGATGTCACGGGGAAATTGCCTGCACGGCAGGCCTCGACGACGGGAGGATCAGCATTGTCTGCAAATGTCACCAACAAACGAATGTTCTCCTTGACGTCCTTGCCAAAAATAGAAAGAGCAGAGTCGATTATGTATTTCTGGGTGGCGGTTAATCGGCTGTCGCCGGAAGCGGCCACAAAACAGGCGGCGTGAATTTCTTCCACTCGACTTTCCTGTTGAGTCAGAAATTGTTGAATGTTGCGCGTGATTTCCTTGTCTCTTTTCACTCCTCTCGTGTCTCCGTAGCCGGGCGTGTCAATGATCGTGATGGAATAAGGAACTGCCATTCCATTACGGTGGCGAATAGTGTAGGCTGTTACTGAACTCGTTTGGCTAATCGCCTGGTTCCGGGCGGTCGTTTCGTCTTCCCGGACACATTTGAAGCGGAACGGATCGTTCCATTTGACGCCGAGGATGTAGTTGACCATTCCGTTTATCAGGGTGCTCTTACCGCATCCAGTGGCGCCCATCAAGATGATTAATTTGTGATTTTTCATACCACAGGTCGGCCGGACAGGCCTACCGACGTCAAACCACCGGAGATCTTCACTCACCGACGTGTCCGTAGCGTTCAGCAAATAAACATTTGGTTGTCCATTCTTGATTAGTTTGGCGCACCGGTTTTTCTCATCGGCGAAAAATTCGGCAATTCTTTGGTTGTTGAGCTGGTCATCATTTTCAATGTCGTCGGGCGGAGTTGTTTCAGTAGCGCAGTCCATGTCTATGGAAGTTTCATGATGACGGAATTCACGGTGGGAGATTGACATTGTACTGTTCCAGAATTGGACAGATTGATTACCAACGTCGTCAACTGATTCTTCTGTGATGCAGTTCTCATTCTCGTCCAGTTTGTCTCCTACACTACAATGGGCTTGCATACAGTCGACTAAAGATCCAGATTTCGTATCTTCCTCTTCAACCCGTCCGTCTTCTTCATTCAGTCGTTTTAGTTGATTTGCTTGCTTCATTTTAGGCGATTTCGTCGACAGGTAATGAACGACCCTCGTGTCAGCGCTCGACTGCGGTGACGTTACGATCGAGTTGTTTCTGTTCAAAATACACACAAATTATGCAGGTTAAAAATTGTGCAAAATCTAAAAGTTGTTGTAAGTGTTATACCTTTGCTCAGTAGACAAAATCATGTCAGCCCTAGACTCCGACGGCGATGCAATAGATACAATGTGCTTCAGTTTGATCGAATAGTCTCTGTTCAAAATGCCGGCAAATTAAGATGCAGGTTATTAAAAATGCGAGAAAACTAAAAGTTAATCATGGTTTTAAGTGTCACACCTTTGCTCAGTTGATCGACAAAATCCGGCAGAAGGATTTATTTCAGAGCCTGAAAGTGATCTACTTTTTTGCATAACTCCAGATCCTGAAACAAAAAATTATACAATTAGAGCACTCATTAAGGAATTAAACATTATTGGGTTTACCTCGCTGTTGTTTCCTCGGGGAATCATTTTCTTTCTTGTAGTCTCCAAAAGTTATTATTGTACCGTCAGTCAAATGCGGATATTCAGAAGTTATTCCAATATAGTAGCGATGGCGCTCCTCTTGATCCAGCAAAAAACTCGATTGCGCTTCTTTGGAAAATTTCTGCAATTCTTCCCTAATATTTCTGAGTCGCTCTTTGTCAGCCATAAGTATCGGAAGGTTCGGAAGAGGGGCACTTATTGCCGAAGGATTATCAGTAAATGTATAAATGAACTGAATTAGTTGATCTGGATAGAATTCGGCTCTCAAGACAAATACTTTTTCGCGATTTTGTTTGGTTGATGTCGTAAACGTCTCCATTTTCAATTGGGTGCCTTCGATTAGCCAAGAAATCTTGTCCATTTCAGAACGTCGTTGAATCAGCCAATACATCATACCACGGAGTAAGTTGGAGACCATAAAGATTTGTTCGGGGGTAGTGGTCGTGTTAAGTGCTTCATGAAATCTCCAAATTTTCTGCCCAAGTGGCCCCAGCAAATAATTGAACTGCCACAAAACGCTTTGGAAACAAGGAAGCATTTCAAAGTAGGCACACATGTTCTTACTTTCATTTGAGATCCAATTAAACATGACTACATGCGCATCACATTTAAACTTGAAATCGTTCTCCATATCTAATCGAAGTCGAGCTACCATTTGTTCCGGGATATTTCTTAAAGTGATTTCGATGGGTCTCCAATGACTGTCTTCCTTATAAAAACTCATCGCATCCATGAGATATTGAATGGATTGCTGGAAAGATCCCTCTAGTTCATTACCAGGATCGAGGCTGCTGAGGATTTGACATTCCACTTTGTTTAATGATGCAGGTAAATCTGGATTAGCGGAATTCCGACCGAAAATCTGATTGAAGTAATCTTTGGCTGCCCAGTTGAGTCTTCCTTCGACGTTCTCCTTCGTTTCGTGCTGGCGATCGATGGTTCTTTGTAGGGAACAGATAAATTCGGCCCCGTAGACAACCTGCTCCACCAAATGAGTTGCTACACCACCACTTTGGATCTGGTATTCGTTGAGTTTCCAGTCGATGAATTTTGGACAAAGAACTTCGATTCGTTGGTGGACTCGGAAGAAGAAAGTGACTCGAGCTACACTGATGTCTTCTTCTGCTGCTTGGCTTGATTCCAGAAAATTGCCGAACCAAAGTTGACTCAAGTCCACAGATTTTTTCTTAATGCTGTTGTGCAGATGTGAATTGATGCCTAGGGCTTCGTACTTCAAATGGGGCAGTTGATGCAGATAAAACCACTCTGTTTCGGGTGTCAATTTCTTGGTGATTGATATGGATTCCTGGGGAACTCCGACATTGCCTGTTCAAAATCGAACAACAAATTGTGTTAATTGTGAATATATGTAGCTAAATATACACACACATATGACCACTTACTAGTGCAAGCAATGTAATACTGTAATTTAGGTTCGAATAAGATAAGTCAAACAATAAATAAAGACAAGCAGACAGAATAAGATCAGCTGAACACTACTAGATGAAAAATAAGACTTTATCTACGTGAACTTACAAATGGATATGGCATCAGAATAGTAATTGTAAAGGTTTCCGACTTGCACGTCACGTCCAAGCGCAGATAACCGAATTTGATGGGAACCCATGGTCCATGGACAGTGGACACAGAACACCGTGAATAAATTTCGACTCAACTGGACACCAACAACATGCAGAATGCTGGGAATGGCGATAAGAAATTTTATAGTTGTGCGTTTGAGCGGCAAATAAGACAATGATGTGTGGAATAAGCAAATAAGCGTTGCCAACTATCAGACAACTAACGTAACATTATTTTTTAAATTGAACAAATTTTTACACAACTTTGTTATTTTTACAACTGCAATTATATTTAGAATTAGAAATTTTTTATGCTTCACATGACGCAACAGGCTAACTAGGCTAGCTAGTGGCCAGTCAATACAAAATTAATTTTGCTATCATAACAATGGTGTGTCATAACTCATCAATAACAATAAGAACGTCGGCTGCACTGATCGTAACTTTTTTAAAATAGTTTTCCCGCAATCCCGCGTCCCGCCCTTGTATTTTTGAGTTAACTGAGACTGCAGATGTCAAACGTGAGTAAGTGAGAATTTCATATCTCAGTAAGACTCTTCTCTGAGAAGTCAAGTGAAGTATAGAATAGACGACGTGATAGGAATTGTGACAATTTACAAAAGGTTATTAATTATTGCCCATTTTGGTTAAAATAGCTGCCCGTTTTTCTTGTAAAAAATGGAGGCCCTGTGTAAGGAATTTAAATTGTATAATTTTGGTAGGTGCTTGGCTGCCAGCCAACTGTTGTAAAAAAAAGGGCCAACAGTTGTAATATATAAACTTGTAATAAACTGCATTTGCAACCATGAAGTATTTACAATAACTCATTGCCCATTTGGTGAACATTTACAGAGGATGGAAAATCTCATTTCGATATAATTTGATAACCTCTGGAACTAACGAACAACTATAATCAATTTTGTAACTTTATTTTAAGATTCTTTTCCGTTTGTTCCGACTTCCGATACGGAAGGTTCCGCTCCGATTTGCGATGTGATGGTTTAAGACATTTTTACAATTGTTTTATGCAAACATTAATTTACTGAGATTTCTGAAAATAATAAAGACAATATAAACGCCAAGCAATTGTACCAGACTAGTTAGATGTCGGCCAAGTTGAAGGATACCATCTCACTCGTTAAAATCTCGGGAACGAAGAACGACGCAAAACTCCTACACTACAATGGGCTTGCATGCAGTCGACTAAAAATTCAGATGTCGTATCTTCCTCGTCAACCAGACGGCCTTCATCATCCGGTTGGTTCAGTCCACTAGCCTGATTCATTTGAGGCGATTTCAACGACTGATGATGAACGACTTTCGTGTCGGCGCTCGACTCCGGCGACGTAACGATCGAGTTGTTTCTGTTCAAAATACACACAGACAAATTAAACAGGTTATAAATACGCAAAATCTAAAACTTAATCATGTTCACACCTTTGCTCCATGGATAGACAAACTTCGGTAGAAAGATTCACTTCAGCACCTGAAAATGGTCTTTCTTGCTTAATTCCAGTTCCTGAAACAAAAAATTATACAATTAGAGCAATTATTAGGGAATTGAACATTATTGGGGTTACCTTGTTGTTGTTTCCTCGGGGAATCATTTTCTTTCTTGTAGTCTCCAAAAGTTATTATTGTACCGTCAGTCAAATGCGGATATTCAGAAGTTATTCCAATATAGTAGCGATGTCGCAGCTCCTCTTGATCCAGCAAAGAATTCGCTTGCGCTTCTGCAGAAAATTGTTGTAATTCTTCTCTAATTTTTTGGAGTTGCCTTTTGTCACCCGAAAGTATCGGAAGGACCGGAAGAGGGGCAATTATTGCCGAAGGATTACCAATATATGCATAAACGGACTCAATTAGCGGACTTGGATAGAATTCGGCTCTCAACACAAACACTTTGGCTCGATTTAGTTTGTTGGTTGCCGTAAGCATCTCAATCTTTGCCAAATCCAACATTTTCAATTGGATGCCTTCGATTAGCCAAAAAATCTTGTCCATTTCAGAACGTAGGTTAAACATCCAATACAACATATCACGGAGTAAGTTGGAGATTTGTCTTTCTTCAAGGTTTCGTTCGGGATTAGTCGTCGTTATTAATGTCTCGTGAAGTCTCTGAATTTTCCGCATAAGTGGTTCTACCAAACAAGAGAACTGGGATATAACAATGTTGAATTGAGGAAATATTTTAAAATGAGGATCATTAAATGCAGCAGCTCCAAAATCCAAAATCCGATCAAACGTGACTTCACGCATATCGCATCTCCAGATGACATCATTCTCCATTTCTAACCGACGTCGAGCTTCCATTTGTTCCGGGATATTTCGTAAAGTGATTTCAACAGGTCTCCAGTGACTGTCTTCCTTATCAAAACTTATCGCATCAATAAGATACTGAATGGATTGCTGGAAAGATCCATCAACTTCTTTGCCAGGATTGAGGCTGCTTAGGATTTTACATTGAACCTTGTCTAAAGCTGCAGGTAAATCTGGACTAACGGAGTTCCGACCGAAAATCATATTGAAGTATTCTTCGGCTGCCAAGTATAGGTTTCTTTCCGCTTTCTCCTTCGTTTCGTGCTGGCGATCGATGGTTCTTTGCAGCGAACAGATAAATTCGGCCCCGTAGATAACCTGCTCCACCAAATGAGTTACTAAACCGCCACTGAACTGGTATTCGTTCAGTTTCGAGTCGATGAATTTTGGACAAAGAGCTTCGATTTGTCGGCAGACTCGGAAAACGAAATTGACTTGAGCTCCATTGTTGTCTTCTTCTGCTGCTTGGTTTGATTCCAGAAAATCACCGAACCAAAGTTGGCTCAAGTCCACAAATTTGTTTTCAATGCTGATGCGCAGGTGCGAATTGATGCATAAGGCTTCGTAGAGTTCATACTTCAAAGGGATGGATTGAGGCAGATGAAACCACTTAGCTGTTTCAGGTAATTTCTTGTTGATTGATATGGATTCCTGGGGCACTATGACTCTGCCTGTTGAAAATCGACACAACAAACGATTTGTCAACGAAATATGTGGCTAAATACATACACAACTATTGTATAAGCGTTGTAAAAGATTTGCTTAAGATAAATCATGTAATAAATAAAAACAAGCAGACGATATAAATATCAGCACTTGATGAAAAATAAACACTTTATTACGTAGGTGAACTTACAATTGAATATGTCGTCGGAATAATAGTTATAAACATTTCCAACTTGCACGTCGCGTCCAAGCGCAGATAACCGAATTTGATGGGAACCCATGGACACAGAACACCGTGAATAAATTTCGACTCAACTGAACCGTGGACCCCAACAACATGCGGAATGGCGATAGGAAATTTTAGCTGTTCATTTGAGCGGCAAATAAGACAACAGATGTGTGGAATAAGCAAATAAGCGTTGCCAACTATTAGACAACTAAGCCGTAACATTTAGATTTTGAAAGTGAACAAATTTTACACAACTTTATTATTTTTTACAACTTTAAAATCGTTTTTAGAATTTTTTGTGCTTCACAATATGACGCAACGGCTAACTTGGTACTTGCTTGTGTGTCAATAATGAATTTTGCCATCATGACTCATCAGTCAACAGAAGAACGTCGACTGCACTGATTGTCATTTCCATTTTCCCGAACTTGGCACTTGTATTTTTGACATATACGAGCGTGTATGCTGCTACTGCTGTCAAACGAGAATTCGAGTCAAGTTCTTATAGAAATTTCGACAATTTAAAAGAGGTATTTGCCCATTTTGATTGAAAATCTGCCGACTTTTGTTGCAAATAATTGAGGATGTAAGATGTAACAAATATCAATTGTATAATCGTATAATTTTGGTAGGTGATTAGCCAGCTAAAACTGTTTCTCATCTAAACGGAAAAAGAAGACGGTTGGATAGAAATGGAAGATAACTTTACCAAGATGGCCGCGATGGGACGTCGTTTTCAAATGGGAGATCTGTATGATTATCACACTGATAACATTCTTACAAGTAAATTATAATTTCTTGTCATCTTTATAAATTTTCTTTCGGAATTTAAAAAAAAACACACTGCTTAGTTTAGTTTAGAATTCGTGATACAAGCCATGATTAAGAAAAGTGTTTTCTCATTTGCTTAAATTCAAATACCGAGTAACTTAACTCTTTCAATCTTCCCTACATTTTTAAAATGTTTTCTTACTTGTTATTTTTAGTGCCGAGTATAACGCAGATGCATTTGTATTTTAGATTGTCGACTGTGGTGGGATTCATCCAAATTCGCGAATGCCACTGATGTCACTACCGGCTTCAAAATAAACTTGATTCGTCCCGATTCAAATTTTAGTAACAAGTGGCAGCACATGGGTCTTGACGACCATCTTCAGGCCAGCATCGTGACTGGTCTCATCAACAAATTCAGCGGAGCCAGCAACTACCTGAACGATCCATCGAGCCCGTCACAAGTCACCCAAACTCTTGTGTGTCGCACAAAGTCCAGGAAGGAGCGTCTGGATGTGCAAACTCTTCTCCAACAGATGAGCCCTTTACGTCTGCCTGACAGAATTGATGCCGAAATGGAGTTGCCAAAAGCCACTCATGTCGTCGTAGGGGTCGTCTACGGAGCTGAAGCCTATTGCGTCCTGAGCCAGGATCTTGGCAGCCACGAAGCCGACGAAGAAGCTCACGAGGAAGCCGAAGAAAATATAGGAAAATTGGCAACGAAACTAGAGAACGCATTAGGCGACATCGACTTTGACGCCCAATTACCTGATTTCAAGGAGCAGTTCACCAAAGAAGAAAAAGCCCAGCTCACTCGTTTGAAATGTCGGTTTTACTCCGACCTCCAATCTTTAGCTGTTCGAGAGTGTAACGTCATTGAAGTCTACGCACATTGCCTGAAAATGATACGACAAATCAAAGAAGATGTAGAAAACAAGAGCAAAGCTATCCCCATCACAGTCCTTCTCTGCCCGGTGAAATTCATTTTGAAACTTTCCGATGAAAGATTACGGCGGTCATTTGGATTCCGCGATGTCGACTCCGAAGTGACAACTCGAATGTGCCGGAACTGGCTTCAATTGGAAGAAATCCGGAACAAAGCGGAAGCCATTCGAGCCTCCTCATCTGCCAAGAAAATCAACCGAGCATCGCTGAAATCTTTCCTGGACGTTTTGAATGACTACAAACATCTCCTGATGGAAAGTCTGAAGAATGGCGTCATTAGGTCCAGGGAAAGTGACGATGGTGATGACGACGAAGTCGAAAGAGTCAACAGCATCGCCGAGAGTCACGGGCTGTTCAAACCAATTCGACTAGAACGTTGGCTCCGCTTCAAAGTTTCCGAGTCGGAGATGGTCGGTAAAATATCCGGCATCAACGGAATTTTATTTTTATCCGGGAAACAACAGCTGGAAAAGAAACTGGCCGATTCGTTTGAAAAGAAATACGCCTTGGTGCTGACTATTCCGTCGTTGGATGGAAAAGCCAACGAGATCCTAGAAGAAATGAAATACTACTGTGAAAACTATAGCAAATTGGTGGCAGTTGAGGATGACACGGATGATGAAGATGATCAAATTGATGAAGAGAGACTTCCGTGGCACATGGGTCCACGTAGGACAAAACAGGTGATGGACAAGATCCGGCAATTTGCCAATCACGTCGAGAAAAACAAACATTTGTTGAATCAAGTCCAGTTTTACATCACTTCCGGAGAACCAGGTCAAGATGGCTGTCGCTATTCCGTCTACGAAGCTGATAATCTACTCAAGGACAACCTGGACCAGCTGCCCGTCCCCCCGACTGATTTGAAAATTCGTCTCGCTCCCGCCAAACCCAATAAGAAGACTACGCCATCCATTATTTTGTCGTGGGACTATGAAGATTTAGGTTATCCGTGTCACTTTTGCGTCGAGTTTCGACCGATGAACAGTTCCGACCATTGGAGTCAACAGAAGACGGCCAAGTCCGGAGAGAAACAAATGATCCTCAACTACAACAGTGGAGGACCAGAGCTGGAAATTCGAGTGGCCGCCGACACTTGCATAGGACGCAGCGAGTTCAGTGACGTCATTGACACCGAGACTGCACTGGGCGTTATTAATCTAAGCGATTCCGATCTTAGCGACGACCTGGACTGGATGACTGGAAATTTATGCATATCCGACAGCCGTCAGGGGGCATCAGCATCCGCAGAGCCTTCCCAACGGGCGAAGAAACTTCTGTTGCAGCCCCCCACTGGATTAGAAGTGGATTTGGTTACCAAGAGCACTTGTGAGCTGTCCTGGAGAGCTCCTTTTCATGCCGGAAGCTTATCGTATCGCGTTTGTTTTTGGCGAGACGGCCAAACCCCTTCGTCTGCTCGCGAAGTGGAAGTCGGAGAAACCGGATGCCGTTTACAAGAACTCCAGCCCAACACGACTTATTTCGTCATCGTTGTAGCCGTTGACGGCCAGGATGAAAGTGGACAAAGTGCAAGCGTCCGATTCACAACGGAAGTCAATGAGATGCGTTTTGCCGAAACGATCGTGAAGAAATGCAAGAAAATTGTCAACCGCAACGGGATGGATGTATTTGCTGTTCCGCTCACCAAGTTATCCGGGCCAGCAGCAACGGCCGATCGCTTCGCCTTCGGTAGAGCTGATGCCCTGCACAAAGGGAAGATGCAGCACAGAACGATTTTGGTGATGGGCGCAACCGGTTCCGGCAAAACGACACTAATCAACGGTATGATTAATTTCATTTTTGACGTCCAATGGGAGGATACCTTCCGCTTCCAGTTGATTGAAGAGCAGACAGCCGGCCGCTCCCAAGTTGACAGTCAGACCAGCCGCATCACGGCCTACGACATACATCACGTTGAGGGATTCCGGGTTCCATATTCTCTTACGATCGTTGACACACCCGGTTACGGCGACACTAAAGGCCTCAAAAGGGACCAAGAAATCACCGAAATGGTCCGTAAATTTTTTGAAGAAAGGGGCGGAATTCAAGAGCTGGACGTGGTTGGTTTCGTGGCGCAAGCCTCTTTGCCCCGGTTGACGCCCACACAAATTTACATTTTTGATTCAGTGCTTTCCATCTTCGGTAACGACATCAAGGAGAACATTAATTTCTTATTGACGTTCGCCGACAGCCAAGTGCCGCCCATCTTGAGCGCCATCACCGAGGCTGATCTTCCCTGTCCGACGGATGACAACACTGGCAGGCCGCTTCACCACAAATTTAATAATTCTGGCTTCTTTTGTTCCAGCCGCGAGTCCGGAATCGGTCCAAACACAACATACACGGTCGACAAATTTAACAGATTCTTCTGGCAGATGGGCATGAACAATTTCCAGCTTTTCTTTATCGGCCTGGGAAAAATGAAAACCAAATCTCTTTCTCTAACGAAACAAGTTTTAGACGAGCGGAAGCGACTGGAAGCCACCGTGGACGGACTCCAACCGCTCATCAAAATCGGCTTGTCCAAGATGGAAGAAATGCGGAAGACGAAGCAAATGATCTCGAATTGTCAAGCGCAAATCGACGCCAACGAAAATGTCGAGATAGTTGTGGAAGTAACGGTGCCCAAGAAAGTGGACATTCCAGCCGGTCAATATTTAACCAATTGCAACAAATGTTACATCACATGTCATAACCCGTGTGCGTACAAGAACGACGACGACAAAGTTGATTGTGCTGCCATGGATCATGGCATGCCTAGATCAATTCGCAGTTGCCGCGTTTGTCCGGAGAATTGCATCTGGAACATGCATGCCAACCAGCCGTACAAGTGGGAGTATGTCAGCGAGCAGCAGGCCACTTCATCCAACGCCATCAAGCAGAAATACGAGGCGGAACTGAAGAGGAAATTGACGGCTCACGAACTGATCCAGATCCTGCAGAAGGATCTCGACGACAACGAAAAGGCCGTGCTGGAGCGTGTCAATACGGTTTCACGCTGCATCCGGCGGCTGGACGAGATCGCCCTCCGCCCGAATCCATTCTCGACTCCGCAGTACATCGACCTCATCATCGACGCCGAGCAACAGGAGAAACGTCTCGGCTTCAAGGAGCGGATTGAAAGTTTGAAGAAGCTGCGTCAAATGGCCGACATTACCAGTAAAATCAAGAATAAGGAGTCGCTGTTTAGCGAAGATGGAAAGGATGGCGGTGAAAACCTGGCGGCCGATGATGACGAAGGCGACGGCCTGCTGTCGCCGATTGCTGAAGACCCTGAAGTTGGTGCGACATCCGGTAACATGATTGGATGGCGCGATGAAGATTAAGTGGCATATTGTACATTGTTGGTGAGATTTTGGTAAAATGTTATTGTTGCTTGTTGTTTTGCGTTCACAGATTATCTCGAGGTTATTATGTAAAGGTTGTAAAGAGCCATATAATTGCCATATAAAAGAAAACAGAGAAGAGATTAACTATGAAATGTTGAAAAATACAGCTATTTATGCATATTATGTGATTTTGTTTGCTTGTCAAATTCCTGATGTAAAAATGAAGAGTTTTCAAAATTAATCACTCGTCGATATTGTCCTAAAATTATGTCATAAAAGTAAAGTAGGAAATGCGAAATTAGTGCGTAGGAAATTTCTCAAGAAAATATTAAGATTTTGAAATAACCATAGATTATATGTTATTTATAGATAAATTTTGCAATTTAACTATTACGAGTGCAAATTTTTTATAATGTTTTTTTAAATAATTAAACAAGCGCTAAAAGTTGTTTCTTTGAAGGTCCGCTAGTGACAAGTGTCGTGATGGCAGACGACAACAAAATCTGACGTTTGATTTTGTTGGATTCAGTAATTTCAGTTTATTATTTCGTGGTCTGTCGTAGCGTAATGCAAATGCTCAGTTCTCAACCGGTTTTCCATCATGTTTAACAAACTCGATACTATTAAAATGATTGCTCTTGGCCGTAATTTCAACATCGGCACTCTCTACAATCACTGTTGGGAATTTATTGCATCCCAACAGTGATCGACATTATTGCTATTGTTAATTCTGTGTAATTTGTAGGGACCTCAACAGAGGGCCCCAATTTTACCCTCTCTTCCCATTCAATCTATTGTTCCCTACCCTACTCAACCCTAAACCAACTATTGAAATACCAAAATGCTGTATTATACGGCAGTGTGAAATATAAGGACGAACTAGCAACAACAAAGGTGTCATCTCTTATCTCAATCTTGGAAGTTGAACGGTCGACACCGCCAACAAGAGTTCCATTTCCAACATGGTCCTTCGAACCGGAGTTTTCTCCAACCAGTGTTAAGTTAGTTTCGCTCTATCACACTCAAATCTTTCTCTCGTTATCTCCTTTTGCTTAATCATTGCCGCCATTTATCAAAGAAAATTGTGTTTAATTATGGCAGGTCAGTCATTTATTAGAATCTTTTTCTCTCTCTCTGAGTTTAACTTGTTCTCAGGGGTCTAGTAAGCAAATAGATCCCTCTAAACAGTAAATTATTTTTCTTCTCTCTCTTGAATTAAAGCTAAAATATTTCCTCAAAGTTTCTTAAAATTAAAATAGGATTCCTAAATCATTTTTGAAGGGGGATTTCTTTTTTTGTCACGTAAATTATCATCGCCTAAGTTGATTATTCTCTCTTCCCTTTCAACAAATTTTTTTTTTTTGGGGGGATATTGCTTTCCAATATCTAAGATTGGGCAAACTTGGGAACTTCCCTACCTCTTTAACGTGTTCACCTCGTGTGAGCCTTAGGTTAAATTCCCTCTCTATCTCTTGATACGCCTCCCGGCATTGTAAAAACGAATCTCAGCTGATTGGGTTCACTGCCCGTTCTTTAAAAATGGGATAACGCGGGAATCTCTTTCCTTTCAAGAATTTTTTTTTGGGGGGGCTTGCTTCCCTACCTCTTAGATTGGGAAAACGCGGGAACTTCTCTAACCCTTCAATGAGTTCGCCTCGTGTGAGCCCCAGGGTGAAAAGACTTAAATAAATTATCGCTCTCTTTGCTATGGCCTTAGACCATTTCCCGAAAACAAATCTCTCTCATTTTTTGAATTAATTTGCATTGTTTGTTATTCAATCATTTGGGTAAATCTCTCTCTGTCTCAGAAGGCACAACGATCTCTCTAAATACGACAGAAAAATATTCTCTTTTTTGGGGGGCTAGGCCGGTTTCCCCTTTAAACTGGAAAAAACGCGGGAAAATTCTCTACCCTTTCAACGCGTTCGCCTCGTGTGCGCCTTAGGGTGATTAAAACTTGAATTTTTTTTCTCTCTCTCTATTTACAAAGGCCTTCCGCCATTTCGAAACAAATCTCGCGCTCTTACGCTCTTGCATTTTTTGTTTGCTTAAAGGGAAATCTTTCTCTTTTTCTGAGAAGGCACAAAGCGCCCTCTGAGCACAAAATTGGGAATTAGAAACCGCCGTCTTGCGGCAAAAACTCTTTAAATTCTCTTTCCTAAAAATTGTTATTATGCCGTTTGTGGGATTGTAAGGAGCTAGAAAATTACCCTAGCTCCAAAATCATTCAGTTTTTGCAGATATCTTCACATAAAGGAATTCAAAGAAAGTGGAAAAGACAGCAGAATTTAATTCGGCACCACGAATCTCCGAAGACCGAGCAGAACAACAAACAAAAAGGCTAATCAACTTAATCAAAACATTAATTTAAACTAATTATCTTCTTTTCGTACTCTCAGCAGCTCCTTAGGAGCCACCTCCAACTCACAATGGCTCCAAATTACGCAAGAACTTTAATTAAAAAGCATATCACCCGTATCATTAACCTCGTCGAAACGTACAAATCAACAGAAATGACGTTGGAAGCGTTTATCGAAGTCGAAAAATTAGAAAAAAAGCTAGATGGATTCTACAAAACTTATGAGATATTCTCAAAAAGGGTCCAGGCTGAAATGTACAAAGAAGGCGAAGACCAAGAAGAGATCAATGCAGACATCGACACCATGTACCAAACAATGGACGATGTTATTGTCGCCAAAATTCACATCTTAAAGAAAAAACGAAGAGAATGGTTAGACAAACTCGAAAAGGAAGCAGATGACGAAGAATGGGAGAAGGACAGAGAAAGAATGCTCCAAATTCTCCAACATCAGGCAGCAACCCAGGCAGCAAACCAGGCAGCAACCCAAGCACAACTCAATCGGGACATAATCAGTCAGGTGATCGCAGCCATCTCAACAGCCTTTTCAGTGCCCGTCGCTCCAGGAGATGTCAACTTATCACCAACAGCTTCTCAGGAGCCAGCTTCTCAAACAAATCCAGTAATAGAGTCAATTCTCAAAACCCTCTCAACATCTCAATTTGCAGCAGTATTAGTGCCAAACCCAACTCCACTAGAAGTGTCGTCGCTTACGACAACAAGCTGTAGTTTTCAAAACACCCCTTCATACCAGTCAAAAGAAAATATCCAGACGGAAGAAAAAGAGACTGGAACGGCCAGTCTCCCTCACCCACCGAAAAAAGGAGACTCACTCTCGGATTCTCCGGATGGGCCAGACGGATATCCCGACAAAAAAAGGTTTGAAAGGAACGAAATAAAAGAAAATAATTCCTTTGTTTCAAAGTTAGAAAACTCAGCAAATCTGGAAGGAGCAGAAAAAATCCCATCATCGAACGCGAAAAGTTGCTACAGCGACCAAAACGTCAAATCAGCCCAGTCAAAAGAAGTCCCGATGGAAAAGGAGCCTGGAACAGCCAGTCTCCAACAACGACCAAAAAAAGGGCTATCAATCTCAGATATTCCGGTCAAATCCAGTGGAAACAAAGACGAAAAAAGGTTTGAAGACGAGCTGAAAGCAACTAACCTCAAATTTGCAAACTTAGATGGTGTAGATGCAGTGGAGTCCAAAAATCTCTTGAGCTCCTCTAGCAACGAAAAAACTGCTTGCACACTCATTATTCAAGAAGCTCCAGCTACTCCGGCAGAAGCTCCTCGTCCTCTCATTATTCTAGAAGCTCCAGCTACTCCGGCAGAAGCTCCTGGTACTCTCAATCTTCAAAAAGCTCCAGCCAATCCGGCAGAAGCTCCTCACTCTCTTAGTCATCAAGAAACTCCTACTTATCAAGCAGAAGTTCCTGACACATTCAATTGTCTAAAAACTAAAGATTCAATTATTAGGATTCCGCCAGCCGGCTCCAAAGAAAAGGATATTCCTACCTTTCTTTTTTTCCCCTCGGGAAGGCCAGCTGCATCGCTGGAAACACTTAACTCTTTTCCGAGTCAACTTAAACAAACCAACTTCTCTTCTTCTGGAAATTTATCATCGTCGCCAGAAATCCAGGAAGCTTCGAAAGAAAATCCTCAAGAAGCCGCTGCATTTGTCAATTCAACAAACGTAGAAAGCAACCAAGAAATCATTCCGAAGTTCAGATCGCCGTGCAGTCAAGCAGCAATTCTTCCGGAATTGGCCAATCAACAAAACTCAATGAAACGGAAGCGCTTGGAGCCAGTAAAACCAGCTCCTAAACGCATCTCAAGGTTACCAAGTATAGAAGAACATCTCATCAACCAGTTGCTGTTCTCTTATTCGTTAACCCAGGTACCAAACAAAATCGTTTCACATCTACTAAAAAATATTCTTGTGTTAAAGGACATTGAAGAAGATTCCAACACACACCAATCGGTATGGGATCCTGGTGGCAAACTTCCAAAGAGTCAGCCAACTCTCAATCGGAATCAAATGGAATGGACAATTAACTGAATCCGTAGCCAGTCAACGAAACAGCTCCTCTTAATCCAGGCCATCCATCTTCAACCGCATTTTCAGATCTCCAATCCAACGGATATCAAGTCGATCAGGATGTCGAGCCAATTGAACGGGCTCTACTGGGGAGTGTGTTGGGAATTTATTGCATCCCAACAGTGATCGACATTATTGCTATTGTTAATTCTGTGTAATTTGTAGGGACCTCAACAGAGGGCCCCAATTTTACCCTCTCTTCCCATTCAATCTATTGTTCCCTACCCTACTCAACCCTAAACCAACTATTGAAATACCAAAATGCTGTATTATACGGCAGTGTGAAATATAAGGACGAACTAGCAACAACAAAGGTGTCATCTCTTATCTCAATCTTGGAAGTTGAACGGTCGACACCGCCAACAAGAGTTCCATTTCCAACAATCACATTGAAGACGTCATTGTACCCAGTAAGTAAAAAGTTTAACTTTTCTTTCTTCACAGAACGTCAAATTCAAATGCTTATTTTTAAAGATGGACTTATTATTGAACGAAATTTAAGATAATAACGTGAAATTTGGTTGCAGGTATGCGTCTGTGGGATCCAAGTGATGTTTCTCGTCTGGCCACTGTCAAAACAGAACGGAAAGAAACTGTCAAAGTTCATTCAATTGTGGCCGAGCATAGGAGTGAAGAAGAAGATGATATCGAAGATGATGAACATGGGACCACCTTGTTGTCTGATTTGGGAATGGACAATCACTCGGCCATGAGTTTGATAGCTGGACTGTTACGTCCATCACTGGCAGGAGCTTGGCAGTACCCGATTGATCGGTCTGATTTTACCACGTTTGATCACGGTGCTGAAGTGGCCGTCCATTGTCGTTCTTCCAGCAGGAAAGTCTCAGTCGACCCCACTAGCCTGGAAATTATCTGCCGGCCAGAGAGACTCATTAAGAGCCAGGCCACTCACGTCGTCGTGGCGGTCACTTACGGCCTGGAGGCCTTCTGCATTTTCTCTCCTCAACTCGGCCCACCTTCAAAAAGTTCCAGGGACGACGACGACTCATCACTCGACTACGCCCATTACTTTGCCAACGGACTTTTGAATGGCCGAAATCGACTAGAACTGGACCAGGATGAAGATGAAGACGGCCGCCTTATTCCGTTAGACTTGCAGTGTCTCCTGTACAGCGACTTGATTGGCGTTAAAAGTGGACAATGCTGGACTTTGAAGGACGTCGGCGAGCAGTACCAAGCCTGCAGGAAAGTCATGGATCACCTGGCCAGCACGGCCATCCCGTTGAGAGTCTGGTTGTACCCTCTTGGTAAGCTGATGCAGACGGAAGCCAATAACATCTACAGGATTTCCAGCAACATTTTGGATCTCCCCCACGACCTGGTGATCCGCTGGCAGAAAATGTGGAGCCGGATGCGACGAGTTCGCCGTGAAACGGACTCGTTGGTTCACCATTTACAACAAATTTCCAATGGCCATATCCCTCCCAACTGTCGTCAAAGAATCAAAGACTTTGATGGATTAATGGCCAAATTCACGTCCGCTTTGCAATCCAAGTTGCTGCCAGAATGGACCACTTGCTTCCGGAAAGGGGCCGGCATGTCAGTTGAGAAGATGCTGGAAATGATGGAAACAATTGAGAACAAATCGCCTTTCTCCACCAAAGGATTAAGCTTATGGCTAAGCCACCAGAGACATCAGATGGAGACCTTGACCAGGTTGGTCCAGCTGCCCGGCATCCGACTTCTTCTGGGAGCGGATCAGCTGAAAAAGGAGATCAAGAATCCAGGAAATGATCGATCGTTCGCCGTTGTTCTACACCTGCCCAGTCTTGCTGGACAGTCGGACATCAGTCTAGTAAACGAGATGAGCCGTTTCGTCGACGTATTGAGCACATCGCATCCATCCAGCTGGACACAATGGGCAAGTAACAATATTGCCGGATTGGACAGCAGTCGAATGTCAGCCGCCCGTCGTCGGTGTTTTATCGCTGGCCAAGAATTCTCCGGATGGGTGACGGATTGTAACCGGGACACACCCAACGTCCGGTACATGGTCTTTTACGACGAAGAATTGCGCCAAGATGGCGAAACAATTTCCCCATCCATTCGGTTATACGACAGCTATTCCGGAGAAGTTGTGCAGAATAATTACACCATTCCCAAAGCTCCTGGCCCAGTCACAGTAAAAAAGAACTATCGTGGCGTCATCACGCTGAGCTGGACAACTGAGGAGGAAGTCGACGAGCCCAATTTCATTTTGCAGTATCGGAGTGTGGATAGATCCGGAGAAAGTTGGGATTCCATTCAACATCATTCCAAGACAATTACAATCAGTTATCTGCAGTCGGAGGAGAGTTACGTGTTCCGCGTTGCCGCAGTGACACCAGGTGGGAGGAGTCGGTTCAATCCGGTCAACTGCGAGGTGACAATCAATCCGGTTTGTCGGCCGCCAATCGGAGTCATCTGCCAGTCAGCGACCGACACTAGCATCACCATTTCCTGGTACCATTTCATTTTTGACGAAGAAGAAATTGAAGTTGCGAGTGAAACAGAAAGTGAAGAAGAAATGGAAATTACCGTCAAGTATTTTGCTGTCGAATGCTGGGCCGATGGCAATCAAGATTCGTCTTTCATCCAGCGATCGACGACAAACAAAACTTTCACCATCGAACCGCTCGTTCCAGACACGCTCTACTGCGTCCAGGTCAGAGCCGTTTGCACCGACACCAACGGGTCTGTTTTCTACAGTTTGGCTTGCCGGATCTTGAAGATTAGGACGCCGCGGGAAGCCGAAAGGGCAGCACTCATCGTCCGCCGATCCAGCCGAAAGTGTTCCAGTGACAGGTGCCCAGGTGTTGACTTTTACACCTTACCGGTCAAGAAACATCGCGGGGCCCAAACGCAGGGAGTCGGACACTATGTGCTTGGAAAATCGAGTTACTTGGCGTTGGCCGGCAAGCGTCGTCAACGGACCATCTTGATGCTGGGCGCCACCGGTTCCGGCAAGAGTACTCTCATCAACGCTATGGTGAATTACATTCTGGGCGTCGACTGGGACGACGATTTCCGTTTTAAATTGATCGACGAGCCAGCTGACAAGTCACAAGCTCACAGCCAGACGGACTTGGTGACCACCTACGACTTGTACGAGATGAAAGGATCCCGGCTGAATTATTCTCTGACCGTCGTTGATACTCCCGGATTTGGTGACACTCGTGGGCTGGAAAAAGACAAGAAAATTATGCAGCAAATTCAAGATTATTTCCAGTGTCGTCACGGAATTCAGCAACTTGAGGCCGTCTGTTTTGTCGTCCAGTCGTCTCTTCCCAGGTTGACGGCTACTCAACAATACATTTTCGACTCCATCTTGTCTATTTTTGGACAAGATATTAAAGATAATATTCGTCTGATGGTGACATTTGCTGACGGTGCTTTGCCGCCGGTCCTTAGTGCAGTCAAAGAGGCCGGCATCCCGTCGCCCATGGATCCATCCACCGGTCTCCCACTTCACCACAAGTTTAATAACTCAATTTTCTTTACTTCCAACAAGGGCGACCGCCAGACAAACGAATTCAACCGGACCTATTTTGACATGGCAGTCGGCGGTTTCAACAAATTCTTTGACGATTTGAGTCGCATGGAAACCAAATCTTTGACTCTCACGCGTGAAGTCCTCGAGGAACGGAAGCGACTGGAAAGTCTTGTCGAAGGTCTTCAACTTCGTACACAAATCAAACTGACCCGCATCGACGAGTTCCAGCAAATCAAGAGGATTTTGGCGGAAAACCACGATCAAATGGACGCCACCAGGAATTTCGAATTTGAAGTGGAATTTCTCGTTCCAAAATCAACTGACATCAGCAGAACGGGCCAGTTCACCACCAACTGCCAAAAGTGTCGCACAACTTGCCATTTCCCTTGTAGACAGGCTCATGACGCAGATAAACATTTTTGCTCTGTCATGGACCGAAGCGGCAATTGTATGATATGCAAATGCCCGTGGAATGTCCATTTCAATCAGAAATACAGGTACGAGATGGTAAAGGAGAAAGTCAAGCGTTCATCCGACGCCATCCGGCAACAGTACCAAGAGGCTACGAGTGAAGCGATGACCAACGAACAGCTGCTGGAACGGATCCAGAAGGAGATCGACGACTACGAGGCGCAACTGCTGGACTTGATGCAACTCACCTACCCGTGCATCCAGCGACTGAACGAGATCGCTCTCCGACCTCACCCTTTGTCTGCGCCCGACTACATTAATTTGATGGTTGAAACCGAGAAACAAGAACATCGTCCAGGGTATCAGCAGAGAATCGCCACACTACAAAAACTCCGCCAAATGGCTGAGATCACGGCCAAACTGATCCGCGACCAGCAGAGCACTCGACTACCGCCGCCTCCAACCCAGCAGCAACGACGGACAGCCGTCGGAAGTCGTCGGTTGTCTTCGTTATTCTCCGGTTTATATTTACGTCCCACTTCCAGGAATGGTTTGTGAAATCTCACACCTTATTTATTTACATGTCCAAAAAGAGAAATAATGATTATTTGAAAAAGATATTGATACAACATTAATCGTGTAATACAGATCCGCTAAAATTATGTATTGATATAATCAAATAAGGAGTGAATAAAGCCAGATAGTTATATGAGATAAATCATAACAAGCTATACAAATTTTTCTTGAATAATTTTTCTCTTTTTTCGGTCAGTATAATTAATTCATTTCCTAAAATGCTTAGCCAACCAACCCAACACAAATGGGTTTACCGTTATACAAGATATAGTGACCTCGAAAAATATACTATGCTCCATCAAGATTGGGTCTCTTCCGGATCGACTGCTGCCGTCCTATCTATTGAAATTGGGTCACCATCAAATTAAATTTCGTGCCGTCTCCCGCGGTTTCTCCTATCACAACTGAAAACGTTCTTTTTTGCAGTTCAGCGTTTCAAGATGAATTTATTCGATAAGAGCCCGTTATTAATGATGCTTTCGTGCACTTGGTTAACTGGGTGTCGACGACCGCTCGCAAAAAGTGAAATGTATTTCTTGGCGATTAATTGGGTTTTCTCTGGCGCAACTTTTGAGTTACAACGCCCACAGTTTCTCAGCATTTCTATACATTTTTGTTATTTGATTGCGAGACAAAGATCGACCGCTCGTATCGTCTGTGAAAAATTATTTAGAAAAATGTTTTTTCAAAAAAGAAAAAGCTTTGGGAAATCAAATATAAGAAACACGTTTATAATATAAATCTCCAATCAAGATTTTTGCAAGAGATTGGGTTGTCATGCTTCTGATGAAATACACGCGATAGCCAGGATGGTATCAGATTGGCACAAAATCAGCGCAATCAAATGAATTTAAAAGAGAAAAAGCCACATACTTCCTCTTGGCAATAGAATCTAGGTGAATCAAGAAGAGAGAATAATGTTTTAAAAATCACAAAGTTATATCTGAGGTTTCAGAATGTCACAAAACACGAATGCTGTCATAGAGGGAAGCTACGTCACACAATCACTTTCTGTAAAGCGAAACGAAATAATAATATTAATTTTGAAACAAAAATACTTAAGACCGGTTTCTTATAGGTGTGAGACGATTCACTCCCGCTAGACGTGTCTGACACTTCATTATTTTCAGGTTGAAATTTACAGCTCAGCTCAGCTGGAATAAAATACTTCCAACTGTACACAGCATATCTTAGAGAAGTCCTGCCAGCGGTGTTGGTAGGACAGGTTATATTTTTGTTCAGCTCGCACCTTTCGCCCATTCTTTTCATTTAACAAATAAATAAAATACATATAAGCTGGAATTTGGAGTCAGACCGGTCAAATGTTGGATGGTAGCCAAGCAAATTAAATCTATCGAATTATTCTTCCATTTTATTCCATTTTATTATAGAAAGTCCAGCTATAAGCAAGTGTATAACCATTCTCTTTTACATTTCTATGTCTCCAGAGTTTTGTCAGTCTTTTAAAAAAACAAATCTATTCGAGAAGTAAATCAAAGTTGATAAGCAAGTTTTGTTGCTTGATTACTGCCTTATAAACCATCCTTATATATAATGATTGACCTGAATTAAGGTGCTGCCGTGGCTTTGTGATATAATACCTAACAAAAAGTATACGGTAATTCTGATTGTAGCGGTGAGTAGACGGTGGACACTTGTTTGACTACTTCTCTATACATGGAACTGTGGTTATTCATTCCTCTCGCAATCTCAGCGCAATCACCACAGCACGGTGCCCCCCTTTGTCATTTCAATTTCTCAATTCACTAAGTCGGCTGGGTCCAGCCTCTTCGGTTGTGTGTGTGCTCAGTTTTTAATTGATAACAGAAATTTAATTGTAGTGTTTTTTGTGGTTGGAGTTGGACATACCTAATAAAATTCGGAATAATAAAAATTAGGTAAGAATCAAAATCCATTTTTACAAAGTGAATCAAGAATAAGCTGTTTGAATAAAAATTTAATTTTGATGTGATAATAACCGCTGGTATTTGATAACAGGTGACAAAGTGCGGACAAACATTTTGTCGCTTAACTTAAATGGATACTTCTCGGATATCAGTTTCCGCTCTGGGCCGCGATGTGGTGGTCGGAGATCTTTACAACTATTACACTGACGATATCATGAAAAGTAAGATTTTTTATCTCAACAAAATGATGTTAAGTATTTCAAAAAGGTTATCAGTCCGTGAACTGATGGTGAAAGTGGTTTTCAGATTTCTTTTTTTTTCAATCTTATAAGGAGGTAAGCCTTTTACGTGTTGACAGTTGACAAATGAATACACATTGCGAAATTAGAAAGGAACTTAACTACTTTGCATCTGCAACATTAGCTCCGTTATTATAGCCTATATCGATGGCGATCGCAAAGATGCCGACGTTAAAAATCATATGAATAATATTTTTATTAGAAATCCGTACTGCATAATAATGACATTGGCTTGTATCCAAACAGGTAATATTGCAGTACCTGTCGAATGCGTACGCGTCGAGCACAAAGCCATTCCAGAATCGGAGCGCTCCTTTTTCTTCAACCAACCCGCCAAATTCAAACCTTCTTTACTTGGAATCAATTCACATGTCCAGCAGAGCATCGAGCAAGGATTCGTGGACCTCGATCAACTTTGGTTCGCCGAATTCTTGCGACCCAATGTGACAGAATCCCGTGATAATGAGGCCATAGTCACCGCCTTCTTCCGCGTTGTCAGACGGACTGAAACTCTGGATCGACAATTCCTCGAATCTAAAATCTACGACTATCAGCTGGACAGCGGCGGACGGGCCACGCATTTGGTCGAACAGGTTGTCTACGGATCCGAGCTGATTTGCTCCATGCGCCGGACCGTCGACTGGCGTCGGGAAACCAAGGAAAGCGTCGAAGAAAATATCTATTTAGTAGCCAAAGCTTATTTTGAGCGGATTTTCGGACCAAAAGCAACTAGTAATAATAATATCGATCCTCCAGCCGAACTGGACAAACTGTCGTGTAGAATCCTGAGCAGTTTGGAAGACGTCCAACCGACCGAGACTTCATTCCGCCAATCCTGCGAGTTCCTGAGAGACGTCATCAATTTCAAAGAGGATAACCAACCCGCCAAATTGTGGCGGCCCATCTACATCGTCCGGTGTCAAATACCCAGGCAAATCGAGACGCGGATATTTTGGGACAGGATATCCGACAAGAGGCTCAAGATCGAACGGAAATGGCACTGGATTTTGAAGGAGAGCCGCAGGATTTTGAGACACCCGTACCTCAATCAAATTCCTCCCATCGCCAGGGCGGTGTACCAATTCCTCGACTTGCTGGAGCCCATTGAAAAGGAGATCAAGCAATTCAATTTGAATGTTCTCGGCAAGAAGTACACTCAGGAGCAAGTTGGGAGCGATATTAAAATCATTATCGATAGCGTCCTGCTGTCGGACATGGTCAATTGGCTCATTCAGAGACGTTGCGATATCGACGCCATGTGTTTGCTGTTTAAAGGCAAACAAATGGCCATGTACGACATTGCGGAAATCGAATCCCGGCCTCATTCGACCATCGAGAGGCGGGCCAGAGTTTTCGTCTTGAAAGTTGAATACAACCCGGATCCGCTGATGAAACGCGTCCAGAATTTGATCGGCGATCCGAATCCGATCATCAAAATCCCCGTTTTTCCGGTTATGTTATCCGGTAATAAAGAACGTCTGGCGGTAGTTAGTCAGGCGTTTCACGAATTTTCAGAAGAGGCTCACTGGTGTTCCAATGACAAGAACAACTACCAGATTGGACTGGTTCCGGTTTCTTCCGCTCTGGATGAGGCAACCATCAAGACGATTTTGTATCCTGCCATCGAGTTTAATACGCAGACATGTTCGCCGGTTATCAGCCAACAGTTAGCTGCCAGTTCTAAAACAGAACAAGAAAGTTATACTCACAAAGAGGACGAATCTCTTCCGTGTCAGCAACCGACTTCTGCGCAGCATAATTTAAAGAATTCATCTCAGATTCATTTAAAAACAACATCATCAGCCACACCAAAGCAAAATCCTTACGAAAAAGTCTCGTATTTACTAATGAAAACTTTTTGTCAAGTATTTAATGATTGAGAATGTTAACCCGTGTTGCCCTTTTTGTATATCTGTATTATTATTTTTGTAAAGCTATATATTCTTATTAAATTAAACCATTTTGTACTTTCTTGTGCAGCGCTTGAAACCATATACCAAAGGGACACCCCATAGTTGGAAATGTTCGTTCCTTTTTGTCAATCAATAAATTGGTAATAATCCGCGGTAGTTATGCGAGTTGTTAAATTGTCACACAACGTACACGATTAAATCAATTGTCTAAATTGAAAATAGGAAACTTTTGTTAGACTTTCATGTACTGAACAGATTGAAGACAATTCGGAAAATTCAACGGAAGAATACAAAGATGAAGGCTTTTAGATGATATTACATATTAAAGGAGCAAAAGATAAGATCAAACAGTATAATTATAATAAGGAGAGCAGGGGAGAGGATTAATAAGATACGATGCTTTTATATTCATAGTTCACGTAAGATTTAATTGTGAAAAGTCGACTCATTAGTTTAGATTTTGTCTTTATTTGCGTCCTGGGCGCCTTTTATTCGTGTTGGGCATGTCCGTCCAGTTAGAGCAGCAAAGAAAGTGACCTGCAAGATTGTGGCAGTTCAATCCCCCTGTTAGAAGTCCGTTGTGGTGATAAAGCGATGACAGGGAGATGCCACATTTGTCGGCAATAGACAAACAGGTATCATCGCTATTCAAGCGAAATCCATGACGGCAGTTTGGATGCGAAGAATTAGCAAAATCTGTTTTTATTTCGAGAGAAATAAAGCATTCACTGTTAATTACGCATTACCTGTAGTCAGTCTACTATCATCACATGTTTGAAATATATACCAGTGAATACCAGTTTGGCTGCTACTGCCTTGGAAGATAACCAGTGCTTTACTGAACTTTTTTTTTTTTATTGCTAAAGAACTGACTTAAATTGAACTCTAGTCAACTTTGGTTATACTCCGATCCGTGCACTGTTAAAACGATTGCCTGTACTGATTTTTCGTGGTTGCTATAATCGTAAAATAGACGGATATCCTCTAAAATAAATTGTGATCGGCCTCAACTTATTTTTCTTGGTTTATGATATTAAATCAGCTAGTCTCAACCGTCTCAGCAAAACCTCTAAATGGTGGTAGCAGTGCTAGTGGCTAACCCCAAAAATTAAAAAAATAAATGACGGAAATAGATTAGCCACGATACAATCAACCATGCGTAAAAAAAATTGTTGGAATTTTTGAAAATACAGCAACAATATAAAGCAAAATCCTTATGAAACAGTAGCAATAAATAATCTTTGCTTTCCAGAGGAATATCTCGATTTCGATAAATATCTTAAATAAATTCCAATATTCAAGGGAAAATGAGGTAGGACAGTAACCACAATTTTTTTTTTACCATCAAGCCATCTCAGGAAGTACAAATTTATAACAAACTGTAATTTTCTCGTAGTTCGCACTTTCACTAATTACCCTAAGTTTTACGTTTAATGAGAGATAACTTAAACTATGAAGTTGAACTCATCTTCTCTACAAACTGCCATGGAACTCATACAGCAATATAATTACCCTAGGCCTGCTGAGTTGTTCGAGGTAGCTAACTTGTTTGGATATAATAGATCCCAGGATTTGTCATTATAGACATCACAATTAGATTTGTGAAACGCCGAAACGACTTTCATGATATTATTTATGAATTTTTCTAGCCTATTTATTTGCGCCCATTCCATCCATTACCTACATCAAAGGAAATGGCCCGGCCGAATAAAAATTATGGCGGAAATTGTTGATTAGCCCCGATGCAATAAGCAACCGCATGCGTCGTAGAAAAGGGGTCTTACCGTCTTAGTACCCCTTGATGGTAGGCTAGAGAAAATTTTGAGTGTGCAATTTGAATTTCCTTGCCAGTTTTACATTTTGGGTGGCGACGTTGCGACTCATGAAATAATGTAATGTAACTCAGTAACTGTGTTTGAAAAATAAGCCAGTAAGCATATATGGAAAGTCGAAAACAATTCGGAAAATTCAACACAAGGATGAATATGTATTATCTAATGTCAAGTGCAAAAGAAGGCCAATCAAAAATGATATAAGGAGAGAGTGATTTCATATTCAATTTCATAAAGTGATAAAGCCAAAATGATTTTCGTTATTGTTTGTGAATTTGTCTTTATTTGCGTCCATTCCAGTTAGTGCAGCAAACGTATTGACCCGGCTGATTGCCGCAGTTATTTCCCCATTGTAGAAGTCCGTTGTGGTGGAAAAGTGTTTTCAGGCTAACGCCACATTTTTGGGCAAGACTCGAACAGGTATCATCTCTATTCAATCGAAATCCATGATCGCAGTCTTGATGCGAGTAAGCGAAATCTGTTCATTCAGAGAGAGATAAAATATTCACTATTATTAAAAACTACCTTTGATAAATAACATACAATCATTTCAAGTCTTCAACATGTTCAAAGTATACCAGTGAAGTTAATAAGAACGAAGAGCGAAACGACCACCAGGAAAAGGGAAACGGAAGACATTCTCTTGGGAACCATTGCTGCTATAACAAAATCGAAAAATGACACAAATATTTAAGCAAATTAATTTTATTAATTTAATAATTATTAAAATTATTAAAATAAACAAAATTATGTCGTTTTTTTCTCTCTTATTAGCCTACCCATATTACTTCTTACCTAGTGGTTTGGCTGCTACTGCCTTGGACGCTAAGCCTAAAGTGATTTTTAAAAAATTTGAAGAACTTGTGATGAATTCAAGCGAACTAGTCTACCCTTTTTATACTCCGACCCATGTAGACTGTAAACATTGTGGCTGTTTTTTGTTGTGATTGCTTAACCAAGAAATAGACGGATATTCTCCAGAATTGTAGTTCGGCTCAAAATGTTCGGTGATTGTGGTTTTTTATACTAAATCAGCTGCTCCCAATAAAACCCGTAATTATTGATAATACAGCGAACGCCCGCAAACCCCCAAAAATTTAAACACTGGCGGTTATTGATTAGACTGTTAAAACGATAACTGATTTTTCGTGGTTGCTATAACCAGCTAGAAATAGACGGATATCCTCCAAAACCGCGTGATTGGCATACACATTTTCGTGGTTTGTGATAAAATGTTTGTAGATAGTAGCAAATCCCCAAATAAAACTAATATTTAATTTAAAAAAAAAAAACGACGGTAATAATTGATTATAGAAACGAGCAATCAACTATGTGTCGTAAAACTATTTTCTTTGGATTTTTTTTTTAAATACAGCAAACATGCAACACTATTGCAAAATCTTTATAGAAAAGTAGTAGCAATGTAACAACTTTTCTTCCTAGGAATATCTCGATTGCATATAGATATTTTAATCATTCCCAATATTCAAGAGAAAATGAGGTAGCCTACAGCAACAATCAACTTTTTCACCATCATCAAAGCCATCTCAGGAAATACAAATTTATAACAAACTGTAATTTTCTCGTAGTTCGCAATTTCACTAATTACCCTAAGTTTTACGTTTAATGAGAGATAACTTAAACTATGAAGTTGAACTCATCTTCTCTACAAACTGCCATGGAACTCATACAATATAATTACCCTAGGCCTGTTGAGTTGTTCGAGGTAGCTAACTTGTTTGGATATAATAGATCACAGGATTTTTCATTATAGACATCACAATTAGATTTGTGGAACGCCGAAACGACTTTCATTATATTTATGAATTTTTCTTTTCATTTTCGCATATTCCATCCATTGCAGCAAAGGAAATGGCCCGGCCAAATAAAAATTATGGCGAAAATTGTTGATTAGCCACGATGCAATAAGCAACCGCATGCGTCGTAGAAAAGGGGTCTTATTACCGTCTTAGTACCCCTTGATGGTAGGCTAAAGAAAATTTTGAGTGTACAATTTGAATTTCCTTGCCAGTTTTACATTTTGGCGACGTTGCGACTCATGAAATAATGTAATGTAACTCAGTAACTGTGTTTGAAAAAGCCAGTAAGCATATATGGAAAGTCGAAAACAATTGGGAAAATTCAACACAAGGATGAATATGTATTATCTAATGTCAAGTGCAAAAGAAGGCCAATCAATAATGATATAAGGAGAGAGTGATTTTACATTCAATTTCATAAAGTGATAAAGCCAAAATGATTTTCGTTATTGTTTGTGAATTTGTCTTTATTTGCGTCCTCTACTCCAGTTAGTGCAGCAAACAAATCCACTGCCGTATCTAGGACCGCAGTTATTTCCCCATTGTAGTTTTCTGTTGTGTTGGAAAAGTGTTTGCAGGCTAACGCCACATTTTTGGGCAAGACCCGAACAGGTATCATCTCTATCTATTGCAAATCCATAATCGCAGTCTGCATAATTCTTAACCCCGTCTTTGGCAGCCCCGTCTTTTTGCGAGTAAGCGAAATCTGTTCATTCCGAGAGAGATAAAATATTCACTATTATTAAAAACTACCTTTGATAAACATACAATCATTTCAAGTTTTCAACATGTTCAAAGTATACCAGTGAAGTTAATAAGAACGAAGAGCGAAACGACCACCAGGAAAAGGGAAACGGAAGACATTTTTTGGGGAACCATTGCTGCTATAACAAAATCGAAAAATGACACAAATATTTAAGCAAATTAATTTTATTAATTTAATAATAATTTAAATAATTAAAATAAACAAAATGTCGTTTTTTTCTCTCTTATTACCCATATTACTTCTTACCTAGTGGTTTGGCTGCTACTGCCTTGGACGCTAAGCCTAAAGTGATTTTTTAAATATTTGAAGAACTTGTGATGAATTCAAGCGAACTAGTCTACCCTTTTTATACTCCGACCCATGTAAAGTGATAAAATGGTGGCTGCTTTTTTTTGTGATTGCTTAACCAAGAAATAGACGGATATTCTCCAGAATTGTAGTTCGGCTCAAAATGTTCGGTGATAGTGGTTTTTTATACTAAATCAGCTGCTCCCAATAAAACCCGTAATTATTGATAATAAGCGAACCCCCGCAAACCCCCCAAAATTTAAACACTGGCGGTTATTGATTAGACTGTTAAAACGATTACTGATTTTTCGTGGTTGCTATGCTATAACCAGCTAGAAATAGACGGATATCCTCCAAAATCGCGTGATTGGCATACACATTTTCGTGGTTTGTGATAAAATGTTTGTAGATAGTAGCAAATCCCCAAATAAAAATAATAATTAATTTAAAAAAAACGACGGTAATTGATTATAGAAACGAGCAATCAACTAGGCCCTACGTGTCGTAAAACTATTTTTCTTTGGATTTTTTGAAAATACAGCAAAAAAGCAACACTATTGCAAAATCTTTATAGAAAAGTAGCAATGTAACCACTTTGCTTTCTAGGACTATCTCGATTGCAGATAGATATTTTAATCATTCCCAATATTCAAGAGAAAATGAGGTAGCCTACAGCAACAATCAACTTTTTTCACCATCATCAAAGCCATCTCACGAAATAAAAATTTATCACAAACTGTAATTTACTCATAGATCGCAATTTCACTAATTATACCCTAAGCTTATGTTTTATGAGAGATATATAATTTGAATTTCTTTGCTGGTTTTATATTTTGCGGACGTTGCGAGTCATAATAAAATAATGCAATGCGACTATATGTGTTTGAATAAGCCATTAAGTGTTTAGAGAAAGGGCAACAAAAAGGTTTTAGCATTATATGGAAAGTCGAAAACAATTCGGAAAATTCAACACAAGGGAAGAAAGAAATGTATCTCAAGACGTTAAATGCAAATGAAGCCCAATCAAAAATTATATAAGGATTAGATGATATAGATTTCATATTCCATTTCATTTTTATTTTTCAAAAGATTTAATTTTGAAACGCGGAAATGACTTTCATTATTGATGAATTTTTCTTTATTTTCGCCCGTTCCAGTTAGTGCAGCAAAGAAAATGGCCCGGCTGAAGATTGTTGCAATTTCTTCCCCAATCTGTAAGTCCGTTGTGGTGAAAAAGCGTTTGCAGGGAGATGCCACATTTTTGGGCGGTAGACCAACAGGTATCTCCGCTATTTACCCGAAATCCGTGCCGGCAGTCTTGCGAATAAGCAACATCTGTTCATTCCGAGAAAGATATAGCATTTTCCGTTAGTCAAATATATTATACCTTTGACACATAAACGGAATAAACAATCATTTCAACATGTTTCAAGTCCTACCGATGAAGTTAATAAGTACGAAGAGCGAAACGACCAGGAGAAAAAGGGAAGGCACCTTTCTGGAAACCATTGTTGCTAACTTGCTACTACACAATCGAAAAACGAAACAAAAATTTAAGAATTAAGAAAATGTATTATATTTTATTTCATAATTTTTAATATTATGCACCATTTAAAAAATATTCAAAATAAAAAATAAATTGTCTTTTTTTACCTATTGATTTGGAGGCTACTGCCTTGGAAGAAAAGTACTAGTGATTTTTTTAATTCCTGAAGAACTTGTAATGAATTCAAGCGAACTAGTCTACCCTTTTTATAAGTTCCGACCCATGTATACTGTTAAAGCAGCTTCTGTTTTTTTGGGTGATTGTTTAACCACGAATAGACGGATATTCTCCAGAATTGTAGTTCGACTCAGAATGTTCGGTGTTTGTGGTTTTTTATACTAAATCAGCTACTCAAAATAAAACCGTAATTATTGATAATGTATTATAGCAAACCACAAAAAATTTAAAAATTAGCGGTAATTGATTAGACTGTTAAAACGGTTACTGATTTTTCGTGGTGGCTAACCAAAAAATTTGACGGAAATCCTCAAAACCGATTGGCATATACATTCTCGTGGTTTGTGATAATATCAACAAAGCCCTCCAAATTAAAAAAAAAAACGGCGGTAATTGATTAGCCACGACGCGCGCAATCAAGAATGCATCGTAAAACAATTCTTAGTTATCAGTATTTTTGAAAGTACAACAAAGTAATTTTCATAAAATTTAATAGAATAGGCTGATGACTTCAGGAGTTCAGGGTTTTACTGCTATTAATTAATATATTCGGGCATCACTGATTTATCAGGGTATTTCACCTAAGCCTGCTGGATTTTACGTTAGATTGTCAAGAAAACCCGAGGTGCCCCTCGTCCGATATAGAGGGGCGAAGCACAACCGGATCCCATCCGGCTGCTTCAAAACAACATGAAGCGAGTCATGGCGTGATTATTGAAATATCTGCCAAATTAGATGACACATGTCAAAATTCTGGTGGCAACTAAATATAAATATCAGAAGTGGTGAATAGTTGAGTCGGGTAGGGCGTGGCTTTAATATCAAAGTATATTGAGTCCCGAGTTCGGTTCCCAAAGGGGACATAGCTAGTTCACCATTCAACGATTAGGTGGCGCCCTAAATGTGAGAAAGGTCGTATGGGGTAGTAACTCATCAATGTAGTGGATGCTCGTTGGCGTTACCAACAATGTGCAATAATGTTAACATGGAATATTGCATTAGCATCATGGCTTAAGACTTGCATCTAGGTACGATCAAACTAGTCGTCATATATTACATGTTTAAGATGGCAGCAGTTAATACTAAATCCATGGTTAATTGAATACAGTTTCTGGGTCTTCATCTTATAGCAACTAAATAGCCGTATGGTCAGATCTATAGATGCAGCTAACATTGATCAAATATTAGTCTACAGAGTGAAACCCCATACTTTTCTCATTTAATTTTATTTGAATTTTAAAAATTCTGATTCTCAGATTCATTCAAAAACATCAGCCACAGCACCATTTTGAAGCAAAATCCTTACGAAGAACTAAGAAGTGTCGTATTTACTAATGAAAACTTTTTGTCAAGTATTTAATGATTGAGAATGTTAACCCGTGATGTTGGCCCTTTTTGTACATCCGTAGGCCTATTATCATTATTTGTAAAGCTATATATAGCATGTATAAATGAAAACATTTCGTATTTTCTGTGAAGCGCTTGAATGAATTTATACTAATTCGTGGGACGCGCCATAGTTAGAAAATTTAAGTTGCTTTGTATTTCCAAATTTGTATTTATCTTTTTACAATAAATCTATATAATAATCAGCGATAATTATGCAAGTTGTTAGACTGTTGCAAATCACTTCGCGCACACATAATTAAATCAATTGTTTAATAAATTGAAATCAAATGAAATGTAAATTTTGTTTCTGGTCTTTCATCTTATCGGCGATCCATCCATTGTTTATGTATGCCGAGACCCGCGTGTAAACGCCGCCTTCTTCACACTTTGCAGGCCCATGGCTAGTGATTCCAATTTGGACGCCATCGACAATAATTGGGCCTCCACTATCTCCCTGAAAGATGACACGACAAATATTAGTAAGTGGAGCACGCACGCCAGCCGTAAATAGTTTTAAATTTAAAGCCAGTAGAAACGTTATCTCACATATAGACCATTTTTTGTTCCATTTACTCGACAAGGCTAAAAAGTAAAAACCAATTTACTATTTACCTGACAAGTTCCTTTGGTACTTGACGGAACTGTGCATAACTGATACTCGTCGTTGTACGCCACACTAAATTGCTTTTCACATTCTTCCTTGGAATTTACTGCCAGTTCAACTTGCATCATGTTGGGGGAACTCATTCCATCTATAATCATTTATTTGTGAGAAAATGCCCGTTAATATTAGACATCTATCGGCCAATTTAAAAAAATAACGTTTTAAATAAATCACTTGCCGGAAGATGTCAAACCCCAGCCAACAGCAATAATTCTCTTCCCTGCGTAATCGACTGTGCAATCGCTACATTTTTCAGGTAACTTTATCAGACTTACACCTGGATTCTCGTTCAGGACAACGCGCGTATCCATCTTCAGGATGGCGATGTCATTTTCACCCTAGCGTATGAGGGCCATTAAAAAGAGTTGAACACAGAAAATAGTAAGTAACGGAGAATCAGAGTATGCCTACCTTGCCCAACTGATTGAAATCGTCGTGAATTAAAATTCCGTCCATGGAAACAGTTCTTTTAGTGCTGGTCGAATACAGCAACTCGATCAACCCATTTGGTGGAATAGCGTTGACCCCCAAAAAGATTTCGATTTCATTCGAAAGCTCCCTAAGGTTAAAGAAAGACACACGTCACTGAGTTTAATAATATTTCGTAGCCTACTAGTTCCTATTCAAAAGAGACAGTATTCAAGAATTACCCTTGATCGTTGAACAAACAGTGAGCTGCGGTTAAAATGTGCCATTCACTAATCAAGGTACCGCCGCACCAAGGAATTGATAGCGTATCGTTTGTGGTAACGTCATCGATCACAAAACGTCTAATATGAACCTAGAAATACAAAACAAAAACATTAACTGATAGAAGGTGTACGTTAAAAATAAGCCGCACAACTTGGATTAAAACTCACCATGTATTTGTGTCGTTCACTATCATCAGGGTTCACTTCGGAACCGCCAATTATGTAACCAAACTTCGGAGGAGTCAGCCCATCAACCAACATACCTAGGAAAGCGCAAGAAACCAAACCCAAACAAAGCAAAAGAATTAAAGTAGCCATAAAAATACGTAAAAATATGTCAATCTTGATTGCCTATCAGTATAGTAACCTGAATTAGAGCGTTCCAGTCCCATTGCGTCACTAGGATTAACAGACGAGGACATTAGTAAAAGAAATACCTAAACAAAAAATATCATTAGAAAATTCGTTAAGCGGATGTTTTTTAAAATTACAGGTAAAATAAATTTCCGTGACTGGCCCGCCATGTACGAAGTGTCTAGTTTTAACTTGGTCGACTGATAATAGTTACTCGTCGTAAGGAGGAAGCCCCCTTATATACCTTTCAAACTGTGTTAGCGGTAGATTCGTGTTGGCCAGCATGACCTAGATTGCACGATAAAGCTCTATATATTCTGGAACACTCGGAAAACTCGCTACTTCTCAACAGTGATGCAGCATTTTGATATGTGTAGCTAGACTGATACTTTCCCTACAAGCTAAAAAAAGGGGGACAATTAGAATGCGGAGTACCGTAATAGGCATAACAGCGAACAAATCATTTTAGTTTTCCATTGATTCATTTGGAAGTCACACACTTTCTTTTGTATTTAAGACAATTCGACTGAGAAATGATGAAAATATAAAAACAGCAGAACTTAAGCCAAACAGAACAGAGATAAGAAAAAGGTGATTTTTTAAACAGTTATTACAGATCAAACGTTTACGGACTTAATGAGAATAAAGGAAAAATGTGTCTAGGTTTTCTTTTTCATTGGGATTTTTCTTTTACTTCGTTTGTTTAACCTAACTGGGACTCATTAAAAAATTAAACAAGAAGATTGGCAATTTCAGAATGTTACAATCCAAATTGCAGAGAATCGCAGAGAAAAATTTTAAATTACTTATCAGCCTTTCTGTTTTGTGTTCTTCTCCTCACTGTGAACATCGACATCCAGTGAACTCCAGTAGGGAAGTAAGTAGTGGGCGACGCGCTGAATGGTGACGGCTGCTCCCGGTTGGAGCGCTCCAATCAACGTTGTAGGCAAGGGATCTCCGAGCAAAGTATTGGCGCACATCAGCATGGAATCAGAAACCGATTTCAGATTGTAACCGCCTTCCAATAGGACGGCAACCCGTCCTTCGGCCAGGGAAGTCAGCATATGGCACATTTGGCCGTACCCTTCTGGAGAAACCTTGCAACCTGCAATTTCCCAAAATAAAATAAAAGGAGCTCTATTTAAATGAATGTGCGACAAAAGGACGTTTTTCAGAAAAGATCTTACCACCCAAAGGATCTCCAAGAGCCGCGTCGAATCCGGCTGCCACGAGAACTAACTGTGGATTATATTGGTTGGCGATCGGCATGATAATTCGTCGAAATGCTGCAAAAGATAAATTATGTTAAATGTTGTTCTCATAACTAAAAACTCGTCGAACTTACCTGCTAGATACTCCGAGTCGCCCATTCCTTTCTAAAAATAATTGAAAATTAAAATGATGAAAGTTAATCAAAGCGATAGTCAACTTACACTGGGCCAAGCGATGTTGACGTTGAAGCCCACCCCCGGTCCTGTGCCCACCATATTGCAATCACAGTTCTCGGGGTTGAAAGGGAAGATGTCCAGGCGGTGTAAAGAAATGTACAGCACTCGAGGATCTTCTTCAAACATTTTCTGGATCCCGTTCCCATGATGAATATCCCAGTCGACGATAAGAATTCTAAATAATTGTGGTAAAAAAGCAGTTTAGAAAATTTCTCTGCTAATAAAATTTTTAAAGGGACCTTTCTAGCTGATGGTTCTCGATGGCGTATTTAGCTGCTAACGCCGTATTGTTGAAATAGCAAAAACCAAAAGCCTCATCACTTTCCGCATGATGTCCTGGTGGCCGGATGACGGCGAATCCACTTCGACTTTCGCCGCTCAGGATGCTTTCGACGACTTGCAAAGAAGAACCAGCTGACAGCAGTGCAGCTTGGTATGTTTCCGGGCAGAGAAAAACCGAGTCGTATTGTCGTTCCAACGCGGTGAGAATCGACTGCTTCTTCTCTGAAGTCGCGGATAGTTCGTCGACGTAATCGGCTGTATGCAGCCAAAGTAGCTCCTCACGGGTGGCGATTCGAGCATCCAGTTGGAGACACCGATCTAACACTCCGGACTCCTGAAGCTTCTGGTACACGGAGGTGATGCGAGCAGGTTGTTCCAAATGGCTCCTTTGTCCAAATTAGCCGTTGAACCACTCTTTTTATACAATTCGTCTTTAAGAAATATTATTACTTACGGTTGTTTAACGTTCCGATGAAGCGCCATTCTTTCGTCGTAGACGTAACAAACTCGATGTTTGGGGACAAAGCGACGCGTTACTACTAATTTGTCTTCATCCCGTTCTTTAACCAGACGATCAGGTGAAAGCAAAACCCTCGACGTTCCGTTTTTACCAGAATTTCCTACAATTTAAATTACATAATCAAATTTAATTAAAAACAGTAATGAGTACACTGCAGTAGTAAGATACAAACCAGAAGTTTTGCAATTGATCGTTCTTAAGATGGTCGACTCCTTGTTCTCTTTAATTTCCGTAAGGATCCTATGATTACTTCCGACTAGACGCCTGTCTTCTTCCAGTGACGTATTTTTCTGCTGCAACAACACTCCGTCGACTAAATTCTTCTCGGGTTTAATTGTTAAGTTAACTGAAGTCGCTTGAAAATTTACTGTTTGATTTTCATTTTGTTTTTCAAATCGGTCTGAACTTAGTTTTTCAATCTCGTCTGCCAGGTCTGCAATAATTGCTTTAAATTTTGCTATCTCGTCTAATATCGGAATCAGGCAATCTTTTAACTGGGATGAAACATTTTCACTGAATTGTCGGTTTGGTAGCATCCTTTCATCCTCAGATTTGTCAAAGTCATGCTTTGATTCTTTTTCTAAACACTTATAGGATTCTTTGACCTTGGAAAGTTCGTTCATAGTTTCTTCTCTTAGATATCGGATCCTTTTTAATTGCTCCTGTAAATTTACCAAAATTTATATATTTTTCTGTGACACGAATAAATTTTATTGTTGTATTACCTGTAGGATATCAGTTCCGGTCGTGAATTTCTGGACATTCGCATTGTGCTCAATAAGGGCCTGATTTTCTTTACTGATCCTTGCACCAAGCTCCTCCACCTCTTTTGTTTTTTCTGCGAAATCGTCCTGTTTCAAAACGAAATAAAATATCTTTATTATCTAACATTCTTCTGAAACTAAAAGGTTCAAAAACCTCATTTTGCCGATGTAATTTGTTGCTAGGCACTCCTTTATCACATTTTGTTACAAGTTGTGTATCAATTTTCTTATTTTTCATGGTCCTATCAAGAGATTCTGTAGAACCCAATGGAGTTTGTAAGGCACAAGTGTTCCTATTCAGACACAACTTTTTGGGAAGTGGCTCTTCACTGATTTCGGTTGGTGGGTAATGGAAAAAATATGAAAATTTTGAAATCGAAGCAAATGCTACAATATCCTTATGTTGAATGGGAATTTGTTGATGCTTTGGAACAAAGACTTTATTCAAAGCAATGCCGTGTTGTCCCTGAGAAAGTGAAAAGTGATCTTGGTAAGACTATATTTAATAACTGGAAATAATAAGATAGTTACCACACTTTCAAGAGTCCACTGGCTATTGTTGTTGTTGAATCTAAATATGGCATGCTTGCGAGAAATGATATCATCAAAAATACAGAAAGAGCTATCTCTTGATCTCCCTACAGTGACCTACACAAAAGTAAAAACAAGTTTATGTTGTGAAACTATAAATCACAATTGAGAAACTAAAATTTATTACTTCCACATTAGAATTCAATGTAATACTTCTGTATTCATCATTACAAGAACCAATTCTCTGAAGAACAGCCACAAAGGGGCTTGAAGCCATGCTGAGTTTTTAGAAGAGAACACCTTGGTTAAACCGGATTTTGAATTAAACTTTGCAAACGCAATAAAACAAAGAAAAGCAATAATTGTTTTTATTTTGGAAAGCTTTCCAAGTTTCCTTTGAGTTGATGATGTTAGGTGAGGGTGTTAGGTGCGTCTGCCAAGATTCCAGCGTTGCCGGATTGAGCACTCAGCGCATAGTAGGGCCATAGATAAAGAAGACTGGTTTCGCATGTGCTATCCTTTTAGCCCTATCCCTACTGACCCCGAGTTCTTGGAGTGCTTGTAGTGCCTCTAGCGGACAAATTACTGAACTGCACCGAGGATACGAAGGGTTTTGCAGACGAAGATTGTTTTCCTTCTGTCTTGGTAAAATTCTTTGCTGGCGTTTAATAGTTTTAGGTAATTTTGCCTTAAAATTTTTTATTAAGAAGTCAAATTGTATTTAATTTTGACATTTGCTAATTACAAAAGCAGAGAAATCAATTGAATCATTGCAATTGAATAGAAGTAAGCAGAGTGTAGAGATGAAAACGTACACTAGAGGGTAGGACAAGTAGTCCAAGATTGGAGAAATCGGAGGAAGGGTAGCAAGAATGTTGGCGACAGTTGGCCATGTTAATTTTCTTATGAAGAGCATAAACCAGTGGTCTTTATCTGTGGTAGGGCATAGATAAAGACGGTCTGGACTGGTTCAGTAATCAGAGTTTCACGATTCGCTATATTGGTGACGCCACCGTCGCGATTGTTCTAGAACAAAACTGTTTAGTGTTTGGTCTGTTGATTGTCATTACTGTGTACTGTTTTACTGTACTGTGACTGAGTCTCTGAGTCTTCTTTAGAGCTGGCGATTTATATCAAATATCGTTTTTCGATATATCATTAAAAAAATCTGTGTTTTCTGATATATCGATATTTTCGATATGCAACATTGCCATGATACAAAAAATGCTAATTAAAAATACATGCAGGTAATAGGTATGTAGCCTTGTAGGAATTGTATTTTCGTCAAATTTGGCTAAGGAATGAAAAACAAACTGTGTCAGGTGACAAAAATATAAAATGGCAGAAATATTTCCTCAACATTGAAATGGAACGGAAACGAAAAGAAATCAAAACTTAAACATTTTTGTTTAAAAAAATCAGCATAGACAAGTTCCGGATGCTGAGTTGCACAACCGCTAAATTAGGATCGTGCGCCAACGTGTCCTTTTAACGTTGTGGGGATAGTAGAAAGCGGGTTTTTTATTATTTAAGCATAGAATTACTTATCTAATCTTAGAAATGTTCAGGATTATCGTTGTTTAGAACATTCTGCTTTTTATAGAGTAATTTTAAATGTATTATTCAGCTTAGTTTACCCATTAAAATTAAAGAAAGTCCAAGCCTGGGATGCTGTTTAGTCTTTTCTTGTGTTTAATACTTAGAATCTTAGATGTAAATAATAACATGGGTGATCTTAATGCTAGTGATCCAATACTTGGGCAAACTTTAACCCTTTTTAAATTGTCCGACTACGCGAAAGGACTAGTGCCAAAAGAAAAAGAAAAGTATCTTGAAAAGTTATTGAAAAGTTATTGAAAACTGAAAAGTGACAAGCTCAAACACACAAGAAAAGACTAAACAGCATCCCAGGCTTGGACTTTCTTTAATTTTAATGGGTAAACTAAGCTGAATTATACATTTAAAATTACTCTATAAAAAGCAGAATGTTCTAAACAACGATAATCCTGAACATTTCTAAGATTAGATAAGTAATTCTATGCTTAAATAATAAAAAACCCGCTTTCTACTATCCCCACAACGTTAAAAGGACACGTTGGCGCACGATCCTAATTTAGCGGTTGTGCAACTCAGCATCCGGAACTTGTCTATATCAACATTTGAGGGCTTTAAACCGTTCCTTTGTTTAGAAATAAGAAGTCCAGCCTTCGAAAATATCTGCTCCGAAGGCACAGAGGTAGCTGGTATACAAAATATCTTTTTTACAACATTGACTAGGGGGATCATCACTCCGTTTCCTAGACGTTGTCTCCACCACTTGAGTGGGTCGACATCTTCGAGGAGAGGCCAATCATTGTATTCTTTAATAAGCAAAATGTTGCTCACTGCCGTATTCTCACCACCTCTTCTTTCCAGATTCTTTTGTTTCACCGTCTCGGTGTGCAGTTGCTTAAAGATATTTTTTTGCTGTGAATCTATTAGGCTTGGTCGATCTCTCGGCTGTGGAGCATTTTGATTGGACATTTTCCGCAGCTCTCTTAATTCTCTGTCGAGAGTATGTTCCACGGATGTGGACGCCTTTTTAAAATACGCCTTTTTGTATCTAAGAAAATGTAAACGAGAAAATTTAACAAATGTAAAGTAATAAAGAATTTCAAATGAGTTACCTTGGATCTAAGAAAGTTGAGAGCGCTTTTGATTGCACATCTTCGTCTCTCCCAAAACGAGTTTTCAAATTTGCCTCTAGGTCGTCTTTAAGGAGTTGTAGACACACGAAAAACTGTATTTCTTCATAGTCGGCAAAATCAAACTCCAGACTCTTTAATAAAAGAGCCACCACTGGAATTACTTTTGAGAGTGAGGCATAGCTTTGGGAGCTGAGATCTTTTGTGGCCTCTTCAAAAGGTTCTAGAATTGTAACTGATCCCTACAAATATGTTACAAATTATTAATTTAGGCCTACAAGTGCATTATTCAAACAAATTACCTAAATTAGCTTGATCGCCTCGTCTTCTAAAAGGAGATCAGTTCGCTTCAGAGATGCGAGAACGGCAGCTATCGGATCAGCTAACTTAACAATACTTCTTAACATAATAACAGTGGAGTTCCAGCGCGTCGGAACTTCTTGCTTTAAAGTAGTTATAGAGATTTTTGACAAAACAGCCATCTTTTTTAATTGAGAATTGGCCTTCGAGGACTGTTTGAAAAATGCAACTAGAGAGCGACAACGTGCTAAAATTCCGTTCAACTCAGAGTTATTTTTTAGAGCATCCGTCACGGCAAGATTCAAAGTGTGAGCAAAACATGAGACATGTTTCCATCCTCCGAGAGTCACGGCCAATTTCATGTTGGACGCGTTGTCGGTTACGATGGCAACAATCTTCTCATCAATATTCCACTCGTTGGCAACTTCTTTAAGAAAATCACAGATATTCTCACTTGTGTGTGCCTGGGGCACAAATGATGTGTTTAGGACGCGAGTGATCATCTTGAGATGGCTGTTGATGTAATGGACTGTCACCGTAATGTATGAATCGCCGGTGTTAGAGGTCCAACCATCTGTCGTCAACGCTACATGATTGACCGAAGCGAGTTCTTCTCGAAGTTTAGTTTTGGCTTCTTCATATAATTTCGGCAATAGTACATTTGTGAGCGTTGTTCTACAGGACAGGTTGATTCTTGGATCCAACTCTTTAACAAGAGTTATGAAGTGCTCGTTGTCGACTAGAGACAAAGGGTGCATACCTCGCACGATGAATAACAAGACTGCTCGCATATCGACCTAAGAAGACTCTTCTTAGGTCACTTAGTGGTGTTGACTGTTGACGTTACCTCATCTCATTCTTCCCATCTCACCGGAATAACTTTCCCATGACGAAAATCTCAATCAATCCCAGTCAACTTATAAATTGTAGAAAGGCAGTTTAGTAAACTAATTGGCTGAAAAATTTATTTGAGTGGACCTTTCTAGCTGATGGATCTCGATGGCATATTTGGCTGCCAACACTACGTTGTTGAAATAGCAGAATCCTGAAGCATTGTCACTTTCCGCAAGGTGTCCAGGCGATCTAAAACTCCGGACTCCTGAAGCTTCTGGTACACGGAAATGATGCGATTTGGATGTTCCAGGTGTTCCCTTTATCGAATTTGGGCTTAATAAACATTTTTATAGTACTGATCGAAACATTTTTCTTACGGTTGTTTAACATTCCGATGACGCGCAATTCTTACGTCGTAGACATAACAAATCTGATTTCGGGGGACCAACGGACGTGTTCCCAGAGTTTTCACTGCATTTTGTTGCTTGGCCAGTGGATCCAGTTGTTTGTTTTTGTCCTTTAAGTCATTGTTTTCTTCAATTAGTTCTTCAATTAAAATAATATCTTGAGAACTACTACGGGCCAAATTTTTCTATACAATAAAGAAATATATATGGAGTTGGTGTATGAAGTTGGTCGTTGGTGTAAATTTTTAAAAATTATTCATACCATCTTTTCCCGGTTCGAATCTTCCTCATTTCATGCTGCAACAGCAGGGTTTTTCTCCATCGAATCCATTCTCTGTTGATTATCCAAGTGTTAAAAGCACAAAGGAAAAAAAAAACCTACAGTAACAGGGAGGTAACAAAAAATTACTGCTGCACATAGAGTATAAACGAATAGCAATAGCACAAAAGTGCCAAAAAAGTGCCAATGATGTGTAATTGCGATTACACAAGTAATAACATATGACATCTTCAACGATGTAGAACTGGTTTTTCGTTTACGTTCAATTTGTTTAGCTTTTATTGTTTATTTCAATTAATTCTTAGCTAGAAATATAACCTGTTAGATTTCAAGTTCATGTACCTAAAGATGAATGTCCCCAAAGAGCTTTTGATTGGCTGTTTTCAACATCTAGGTCTAGTTTGCCCATGTTAAGGTATGTGTGGAAATGAAATGGTAAAAGTCTAGTTTAACTAACTGATTTTTTAAACTTTGAGCTCACTTGACGTTAATATACACTTTGTCGTGAACAACGGGATGAGCCTAACCGTTGGTGTGAGACTTATAAGAAAACTATTTTATTCTTCGTAATTTCACTAATTTGCATTTGAATAATCTAAAATTGATAACAATTTGTTTTGTAAATTTGCCTAAGAAAGCGATGGAAATATCGGTGAATATCTGGGTTTCATATGCATAGTGTTTTTGTTTTGTTTTATGAGTATTGTGAATTTTTTTTGTAATTACAACAAAAAACAAAACCTTTTTTTTATTTGTCTTTTTTATTTGTTGTATTGCAAAAAAAACTTTTATGTTGAGGTATATCTGGAAATGAAATGGTAAAAGTTTAGCTTAATTAACTGATTTTTGAACTCGACGGGTTCACTTGACGTTAAATTCCACATTGTCGTGAACAACGCACGGGCATAACCATTGGTGTGAAACTTAATTTGATTCTGTGGAATTTGCATTTGAACAGTCTAAAATTGTTAATATTTTGGGTTGTGCCAGAAATCAGCCCAAGACCTTTTGCTATAGGAAAACAAAAAGAAGAATTATTTCAACAGAAAATACCTATCGTCGAACAACAAGTCATTGAAATAGCGACGCAGAACTTTGGTTGGCCAAGCAGACACTTGCAAAAAAAGGGGTCGATTTAATTGAATTAAGAAACATCATTCACCAAATAAACAACACAATAGAAAAACTTTAAACAACACCTGCCAGATCTCAAGTTCTCGGCGCCATTAACGAAATTTACGCTCAACACTTTATCGTCAGTTGCACAAGCAATTTCAGCTAATACATCAACTAACTTTCCCACCATGACTAACGTCACAACTTCAGACTTCGGATAATACCTTTCTCTCTCCCAGAAAGAGAAAATTCCGTTTTATACAGGATCTTGATGAAGTGTGGCATCCGTGTCCAAGATTGGTTCACTGAAGCCGAATCCATCACCACAAGTTGTAACTGGACCAAAGGACAAATGAAACGTAATTTTTCTAAAAGATTTAAACATCTTTCCTTTGCTTTTCAAAAAGATTTCGATCGATCACAACAAAACTTATCCTATGAAGAATGGAAAGACATAATTATTTAAGAATTTAAAGATCCAGCAGAAAATTAGTATTTCAAACAAGACTTATCTGAAATCAAGCAAAGAGAAAAATAAATAATCAGAGACTTTAAAATATACTATTCTAGTTCTATTCTGAATACCCTTGGTATGTTCATTGAACATACAAAGTACATACATTTTTATGTCTCTCTAATGTTGTTATTTGTATGCTCACCATTCATTTCTGTATATAAAACGTACGTAATTGAATAAAGCACAATTTTCGTGAATCAAAAATCTTTTTATTTTCATTGGCCAACCCTTGTACTGAATGTGACAATCAGAACACAGGATAATTAAATGAAAATAGAAAATTTTACGATCAAATGATAAACGATGAACTCTTCTGGATGGTTATTAGCCATCTTTCTCAGCATCGCTGTCACGACTTCCATTTAAAGCAGCCTTTTCTTTTCTTTTTTTTAGTAAATCAGGAGCTCTAACAAAAAAGGCGCTGGTAGAAGATTCAAACTCTTGCAGCGTCATATCCTTAGTCAATGCATTTAGTTTGATTCCATCTGTGCAAAAAGAAAAAAAAATAGAAGTTATAACCAGCATAATAATTGGAAGCAAGTTTTTTTAAAACTTACCAAGAACAGCTTTAACTATAGCTGTGCCTTTTAAGCCATATTTTTGGTTTGCCCCCTTTTTTATTCCGAGCCAGTTGCAGTAAGCTCTACATTCGATTGTTGTTAAGGCGGACCAAGCTCTCTTGATGGCATCTCTTCCATTGGCACCGTCAATCGATTTGACAAACTTAACCTAATAAAAATATCCAGAATGAAATCTCGCAATGGGTTAAAAAAATTAAGAAACTTACAAGGGCAATACATTTCCCAGCATTCGATGAAACTTCGTTATTGAAAGATATGTAGTCGTCCACACTAGTAAGTGGAATTTAGTTAAGTTCAACTTGTTCTATCTGTTGTAGTTGATTTCCTTCAATTTTGTCTTCGATGTCACGCAAATGTTGCTTAATAGCTTTCAATTCTTCCATACATTTGAAGAACATTTTCAGAACACCATCATCAACCTTATTGGGAAGAGGGAGAGACTCAAGCGATGTTAAATTGTGATTCTGCGTTATATGCGTGCGGTCAGTAATCTTTCTCAGTGGCATCGTAGCATTTAACTCAGGTTGTGCATGCCTTTTCTGAACTCCATCCACTGTTTTCGATGATAAGACTCCATGTTCTGTGTCAACTCTTGAATTTTTGGTGTTAACACTACTGCCACCAGGTTGTGGAGACAAAATTCTACGGCGACCGGGCTGAGTTTTGCTAACAGCACCACGTGAAGACCTTTTAGCTGGTGGATATGCAGCACAGCTTCCAGAATGCGTTGGATAACCACCACTGACTCCAGATTGACTTGGGTAAACATCACTTGCTCCAGATTGAGTTGGGTAAACAGCACTCATTCCAGATTGAGTTGGGTGAACAGCACATGCTCCAGATTGAGTTGGGTAAATAGCACTCATTCCAGATTGAGTTTGGTGAACAGCACTTGCTCCAGATTGAGTTGGGTAAACAGCACTCATTCCAGATTGAGTTGGGTGAACAGCACTTGCTCCAGATTGAGTTGGGTGAACAGCACTTGCTCCAGATTGAGTAGGGTAAAGAGCACTCACTCCAAATTGTGGGTTACTGATTTCCCCGTCCACAGTTTCTGTTGTTTCAGAAGCAGAAGTTTCACTGCTATCATCGCCCATGAGCAATGCGAATCCTCATCACCTAGAAGAAAATGAACCAATATTGATAACATGTTCCCAATTATTGTAGTGTAGAACAATTCATTTATACCTAGGTTACACCTTAAAAATCGGAAATCGTTCGACGTTGCTGCTGCTTTACCAATATTCAAGTTCTGAGTAGGGATTGCTGCTTCACCAATATTCAAGTTCTGAGAAGGGACGTCGTCAATGTTCGGTGTGGATGTTGAAAAACTCAGATCTTGAAAAGCTTGGCTCCCTGTACAATAAATAACAACAAATTAAAGTGACTGATGTGCTATCATGCAGCACATTTTGGCAATAAAAATGGGAAGAACAATTTTTAGGTAACTACTTACCAATAGTGTGAGGTTGCTTCGTTGAATATGGATGAGACTGATCAGCACTATATTTCCATAGTTGCCCTCCTAAATAACAGAAAATACATTATTGATGTGCTACGATAAATTTTCCTGTTAACAACTCAAATATTCAGTTACCAACTGTGGGAGGTGGCTTTGGTAAATCATATAACAGTCCAATTCGAGAAGTTAATTCTTCATTACTGTCATTATCTGAAGAGTTCACATAGCCTGGTGAATATCGTGCTGGAGGTCTCTTGCTTCTTTTCCCTTTTCCTCTTTCAGATTCATGTGCTGACTCAATGTCAGTCTTCTTTGCTGTAGTGTTCACGTATTCCCTTCCAGAAGTATAATCATCTGCAAAACAACAATAGATAATTGGTCACAGAAAATGAAATGCATTGTCAAAACAAATAATGAAATACCAAAATTTCTGCGGTGAACTGCTGGCCAAGATGTCCAATTTGGGCCAGGATACTGTCTATCCTTTCCTCGTTGACATCGTGAACAGCCAAGTCAACTATTGCAAATTTTCCTAGCTATACATTGAATAAGAAATTATTAAATGGTATTTTTACGTCACAGCAATAGTGTACAGTATGTTGCAGAAAAAGCTGACAGGTTTGTCAGCGTTGTCAGGTGACAACAGTATCAGGTTTCTTGTAGGATACTGTACTAGGAAATAGAAAAATGTCCCAGTCAAAATCCAAAAAAGTGATTCCACGATTAGCGGAATTTCCCTACACCAAGAAATTCTCACATCTGATGTAGAAAGCTTGAAACGACATCAGTTTTAGGAAATGAAATCTTCCTTTTTTGGATCTAGGAAACAAGATGACGGAGCGTCCATTTTCCCTATAGCATCCACCAACGCTTCGAAAACTCTGTAGGATATACACGTTTCTCCAAAGACACAGGTACCTTTAACCTATCAGTGATCGCCAAAGCAGTACGATTTCCACAAGGCACTCGAAATAACAAAAGAAGATGTTCCAACGATAGATCCTCTCCGTACAACAGAGAGCGATCGACAAGTCCATACAACAGAGATAGTCAAAATAGTAACCCGTATAGACAAGACCGCCCACTCAACCGCTCCTTGAGCAGAGAATGTTCTTCCAGTATCGACCGCTCTTCCAGAGACCGTTTAATAAGCAAAGAAAGACCCCACCATATCAATCGATCTCAGAATCCCAGATGTACTCCTGGAAACTATCACAATCCTAAAATACACCACTATCAAACACCATTACCATCGCAACCTAATTTGCGTAATTCTCCCAATCAATTCAACTGCAATTCACCATCACCAGGCCGTCCAACTAACCTAACCCAACAACATTTTTTTCTCCCACACCTTACTCAGAGAACTCTACAAACATCCACCATCGCCTTCCCCGTAATTGGGTATACAGTCTATTGCTTCCTTTGTGGCCTACGAGAACACATACGACCATAATGTAGTGTTTCACTCAGAGACAGGGGATCTCTCAATTAAAATCTGACAAAAAACCTATTTTATTTTTTTATAATAGTCATACGCTTAATGTTATTAAGCTGGAAAAAGAAATAGGTAATGTGGCAATTTTAGCTGTTGTAGACACTGGAGAAAAGTCAGTGTATACACTAACAATATCAGAAAGTATAATTTCTGATTAACCTTGCTTTTATTAATCTTCTCTTTGTTCAGAAAATAGATTTAGGGGCAACAAATTTAACAACCGCGTCTAATAATTCCCTGAAAATCCAAGGATATTTCGTATGCCAGTAACAGTACAGTCCCATATGCCATCATGAAAAAGCTTAACTTGTACGTTGTTTCATGCGTTTGCAATTTGGGTACCGACTTTATCCAAGAAACTGGCTTGATCTTTTACGGAAGATCCCTAACCTTTCTCAATAACAGAAAACGCAAAATCTCAGTAACAGTTAAAGTAGCCATTGACGAAGTATACTCGTAAAACAATTCTATGTCTTCACAATCTGAAAAACCAGGCAGTGGTTCTTCTCAATCTGCCACTACCACTGATGAAGAAACTGATGAAGCAGTACTTCAAGAACAAGTGATTTTCATCACATCTCATGAAAATGATCTTATAGTCGTTGAACAAGGGACACCAGCCAAGAGAAAGTGCATGCGGAATGTTCAGAAACAAATCACTGCCATGCCTTACGCCAAACCAATACCTTCATCATTCAAATTTCCCAACCGGTTTAGACCAGATTTACAGGATCTCTGAAACAATCCAACTTCTGGTATCATCTTGAAACACCAGTCTGCCATTTTAAGAGAGGTCACAAACTCTTTGCAAAACTACACTTACATATACTGCTTTTGAATTCAACAATGTGGTTACTCAACTTCTGAACCAGTACCCACACTTGACGAAATTAAAATCACCTGAGCATCGTACACGTACTGCTATTATCAATTATGGAACAATATTTATTTAACTTTCTATTTCCAGAATGATTTAATCTTCAAGTTAAAAAAAATGCAGAGGAAAAGGAGTGAGTTTATGGGGAACATAGAAAATGGCAGATCAAAAGCAGAAAAGTCTTAAAACATTGGCCCTACAGCCACACGTGAAAGAAATGGTAACTGTAATGCTGAAATTTTAAATTAAATTGTTTGACACATCGAATCTTGCAAAAATATTGGAGATCTACGAGAAATCAAGTGAACCTTTCAACAATTCTATTGACACTCTTTTGAAACAAACTTCCACTCAACGGCGAAAACAAGTGTTGGAGTGGTCAGTAGAATCTGGATGTCTTGACATATTCATGAGTAAAACTGTCCATTTTTTAATCAAATTCAACTGAAACTGTTATAACAACATACCCTCCCACAGAAAACAATACTTTACTAACATTTGAGAAAAACCAGTAGCTCCCACCTCTCACTGCAATTACTAAAAAGGAAAAGCTTCTCATCTTTACAATAGTTCAAACTTTGCTGTTTAACACATTAGATACAAACAAAACCAACTATAGAATACATATTCATTGATCTCCCAAAAACATTTGTAATTTCAAAAACTCTTACAAAGCACGAGGATTAGGCGATACATTTATCCGCTACTCCTTTAAAAAGACAATAATCAGAGACACAAATTTCCTCATTTCCAACGATTTCACCAATTATTGTTTCGAAAAACCTAGAGCCAAAAATATGAGAATTAGTATAAAATAGACTGCAAAAACGTCGATTATAACATACAACTAAATTCAGCGCCAATTCACGGAAAATGGAAATTACAAGAAGTAGAAACTGAAGAGGACGAATTTCAAGCAGACGATTCAGACTTAATCACCGATGAACCTAGCCAACATCAATACAATTCGGGAACATTTATCGACATCTCTAACACCCTTAATGACGAAATACGAAACACGTATGACAAAAGCATAATCAAGCCCTATATGCTAGCAGGCATACTGTTATGCCTGTACTTGCCAGCGTATGCAAGCAGACGGTCAAATAATGCTGATTCAACAATGCAAACAAGAAACAGTAAAACTAGGTGCAAAGAGAATCAAATGCGGCTGGGAACCAAAACGGGATAAAAATGTACCTTAGGATGAAGTGACGGATATACCCACAGACCATTCCTCCCCTTCCTCTTGGAGCAATGGTCTTTCCAATATAAACGCAAATAAAAACTTATGAATTTGTAAACAACACTTGGCACCTTATTAAAACAATAAACAAACATCACAATTGCCTCCACTGGACTAAAAACCCATTTCGTAGAAACAGTAAACAATTGTTTACTTCAGCTTCATTAATGAAGCTCAATACCCCCACAATCTCAAAACCTCCTTTCACTCAAAAGAAATTGATAAAATTAACATTATCCGCGAACTAATGCCTATATGAAAACAGACGATATTAACTCAATATCCCCTATTATCATTTATAAGAAAGAGGCATCTCAACTCAAAATTTTTTTCAGTTGGTTCACAGGAACATTACCCACAATCACATGGTGCACCCTCGTTATTGCATTCCTTTTAATGTATTGCCTTTGTTGCCACATTCGAGACACAAGAATCTTGATACTCTTTCCAGATAATAAAAGACGACCAGCATTTATTTCATGACACCAGAGGACGAAATCAAGACACAAACCTTCTCCTCGACATTTATATAAACGAAAATACAGCCTGTAGCATCAGCTGGACCACACTTACCCCTTTCACACCAACTTCCACTCAAGAACCATCAATCCTCATTCCCCCCGCTCCTCTACAAACGCCTGTTACACCCGGTTCAACCAACCTCCAAAATAAAATAAATTCAAACACCTTAAAAATCTCAAAACATTAACCCCTCGATGTAAAAACCAACCCACAGCCCAATCAATAAACTTAACCCACGACTTCTCTCAACATATCAACCAACATTTCTCATCACATCAAAAGGATATTGCTGGCAAGATGGTTGTAAAAATTTTTGCCCCAACAGCCATCCCCTTAGGAAATTTAGGAAAAGAACATGAAGACACGGTTTAAATCCCTAAGCAAACCAACCATTAATTTCTCCCTCACTCTCACCAACAAACACGAGTTAAACTCTCTACTACTCACCCAACACTATAGTAACTTAATTCATCTAAAAGACCAGACGAGAAAAAGTTATTCCTTTGGAAAATCGGATTAATAGAAAAAACCTGAACAACAACTCCCCACAATAAAAAAAAGAGAAAACTACCCTTAAAATAGATGCTTCACCACATTCTCCATTTAGATTTCCCATACAAAATTTGATAATCAATCCATTAAGACTATTTTAAGATTGCCGTTTGGTAGAAAGTCACGAACCCGTCAAAATACCCATTGAATGTTTCTCTTCTTTTCTCTAAGCTACAGACCTAAAGTCTTTCCCCTATACAAACCAGGTGACCGACTCCAGCCCACATTCCAACAGTACCAACTCAAACGTGAAACGTGAAAATAGTGCGTGCATTGTGAAAGCAAAAGTGAACTCTAAAACCGGATACATAGGCTACTCACCACACAGGGTAAAAACATGATTTCACATTTCTAAACAAGCAAAATTTCTTTCGAAACAATCACAATTGCGGATAGATAACTCAACATTGAAGTCACCACCTTCGACTGCTGGAAGGCCGGAATTCTTTAATACATGGACACACACGTCCTATGGAATTGGGGCAGCGGACAAAAACTCGAGAAAAAGGAAGGGATATGTTCCCTTAATTATATTATACGGCCCCTTCCAATGTGGCCGACCAAAGATTCAACAGAACACACCGTTACCCCCCCCCCCCCTCCCCATGTAACTAGAATCAATCGACCTAATCCATCTTGTTACAACGAACATCAAACATCTGGAAACCACCAACCTTTTACCAAATACAATGGACATCAGGGCCCATCTGAAGTGGGCTCTCATTGATACCACCGAATATACCCCCATTTAAACTACTTTAAACAAGAAAACGATGTCGCGTCTAACTCGAAAATCAACAAACATGTTAATTTCAAAATCTAGAACAGAATTTATTTATGACACCTACAAAAAAGGAAAAAAAGCAAGTAGAAAATGATGTGATGTAATTGGAAAAGAGAAAGTTAAAACAAATTTCGTATTTTATTTATCATTGAAAACAAAACATGCAGTTTCATAAATGTTAGATTTTAAACTGCACATTAACATGGATGGCATTCCATTGTTTAAAAGCAGTACAATTACATTGTGGCCTATTTTGTGTAGTATTTAAAACATTAATGACAAACTTCCATTCATGATTAGTGTGTTTAGTGGAAATGGAAAGTCCGATTCCTTGGAGAAATTCTTACGGCCATTCTTTACAGAACTACAAGAACTTGAACTGATTGGCTTAACAGTTAACGGTATTCATTTCGATTTGGAAGTCACTGCTTTTATTTGCGATGCACCGGCTAGAAGTTTTATTAAATGTATCAAGGTTCATAATGTTAGAAAGGGTTGCAAACGTTGAAATGTAGTTGGGGAATCAAATCAACAGAAGAATGATTTTTAAAATGAAGACAACGACTAAAGCAAGAACTAACTCATCTTTTCGTCAACAGAGAGACAAGGCTCACCACAAGGGTATTTGACCACTTTTCAGAATTAAACTCTCTGGGTATGATTAAAGCATTTCATTAGATTATACGCACTTGGTTTGCTTGGGGGTAGTGAAAAAATTATTAAAACTTTGAATTACAGGAAGTAGAGATCTTGCTCATAAATTAGATCAAATTGACATAGAAAATATAAATAAAAGAATTGAAGATTGCAGTAAATATTTCTCGTCCGATTCTCACAGAAAAGGCGGTAACATCGATGACTTCGATCATTGGGAAGCAGTAGAATTTAGATCTTTTTTATATTGTATTCTGGAATTTTAGTATTGAAAGGAGTGCTTTCCGATGAAAAATATGATAATTTGTTGTTAATTCATATTTCAATGAAGATCCTCTTATCGCCTCATTCTAAAGTAAGCAAATTCAGTGTGCTGGTTGTTGCCTTAACAACTTTGTTATTCTTTTGGAGAACATTTATGAGAGCCACCACATTAGTTTATAATGTTCACAATCTCCTCCATATTTCTGATGACTGCATAAATTATCAAGGCTCTTTAGATTCATTTAGCTGCTTTCCTTTCGAGAAATTACTTAGGTCAAATTAAAAAATTGGTACGCAGCTCTAGAAAACCCCTAGCTCAGTTGTACAAGCGGATTGTCGAAAGGGAACAACATGAGACTTCTCAATGGTTAGTGAGGGACAAAGGGACAAATGAAAGTTGTTATAAATGTAAAACAAAAACAGATTCCTTTTACTCTCTCGGGGAAGGATTAATTGTCAAGTTATTAAATGTTAACACTTCAACATTTGTCGCCAGACCATTTGCTTTAAAAATGTCGGGCGTTAAGTATCTTGATTTCTATGATAAACCAAAACCAGCAACGACACTTGGAATTTATATTGCTTCAGGATTGGAAGATGTTTTCTCGTATTCGATCAAATCACTTCATAACGGATTCAAATGTCTGGTATTGCCATCTGAAATTTTTGAACTTGGTGAGGATGATGATACCCAAATAGAATATATAATAATACCATTAATGAATGTCACAGTGGAGTTGCCATTATCCGACCACCTGGACACCTTGCGGAAAGTGACAATGCTTCAGGATTCTGCCATTTCAACAACGTAGCGGAAGAATCCCTCATTCAAAGTCGTCCGCCAAAAGCCCGTACATTGTTCATAATATATTCAATGTTTACGTCAATCGAATTCCAGTGCGACAGCAGGTAGGTGGCGACGCGCAGTAGAGCGGCGGTTGCTTCCCTTTTGACCCCTCTAACCTTGGACGTACGCAGACTTTCTTTCAGTAATACTCTTACACACATCACCATACAATCTGAAGTTGATTGTAGGTTGTATCCCCCTTCCAGCAAAAGGGCAACTCTTACTTCGGCAAGGGAGAACAGCATACGGCATTTGTGGCCGTATCTTTCTGGGGACCCCTTGAAACCTGCAATTTCACAAAATAAACTAACGAACATGTTTGCGTAAAGTGGATGGCAGGATATAAAATCGCCTTGATTATTGCGTCATCCAGAGCGGATGAAACTGGAACCAGTCCAATCTGGTAGTTGTTCTTGTCATGGGAACACCAGTGAGCCTCTTTAGAAGAATGCTTCTGAAAATTCGTGAAATGCCTTGCTAATTACCCCCAGACATTCTTTATTACCAGATAACATGACATGAAACACGGGAATTTCGATGATCGGATTCGGTTCGCCGATCAAATTTTGACCTCGTTTCATCAGAGGATCCAAACAAAAATTGGACGCATAAAGTTCAAATACATGGGATGGGCAAAAGATGAGAGGATCTCTCATACAAAGTCGTCAGCCAAAAGCCCGTACATTGTTCATAACATATTCAATGTTTACGTCAATCGAATTCCAGTGCGGCAGCAGGTAGGAGGCGACGCGCAGGAGAGCGGCGGTTGCTTCCCTTTTGACCCCTCTAACCTTGGACGTACGCAGAATTTCTTTCAGTAATGCTCTTACACACATCACCATACAATCTGAAGTTGATTGTAGGTTGTATCTCCCTTCAAGTAAAAGGGCAACTCTTACTTCGTGAAGGGAGAACAGCATACGGCATTTGTGGCCGTATCTTTCCGGGGACACCTTGCAACCTGCAATTTCACAAAATAAACTAAAATGATCTTTAATGGTTATGAGACACAAGGACGTTTTTCAAATGAAATTTTACCACCCAAAGGATCTTGGGTCTGTCGAAATACATACAGCCACTACCCAGGTGGCACGCTATGCTAGTCCCTTATCGCAAGAAGTCGGAATTCTGTTTCTCTTTATATCCGATGTCGGAAACGCGTTGTTAATTTGTCGTTAATTGATGTGTCTTCAGAATACATAGCTGCTCTTAATAATAATACCCATATAGATACCCAAATAGAATATATAATAATACCATTACTTCATCAAATGTTGTAATTTAAAATTTAACCAAGATTCCACTGTATCTGTTTGTAAGAATGGCATTTGGTTGTTTAGTGATGGAAAATTCTTCCTAATTTACTCTCGGAAATTCATATCAAGTATATATAGGTGCTATATCGGAAATCGTTTAAGATCTAAATGAATCTTATGAAAAATTCTTATTTTTTAAATATATTGGTTACATTTCGTAGCTATTTATACTCACGACAAATAAATTAACAACAAATAAATTAACGACAAATCAAAGTAAACATGGATTTTTCCGAAAAAATTTTATTCACCAACGTAGTTTCACTTTATCTGTAATACATCGTGTAGATGTTTTTAAATAAATTGCATTTGTTTTGTTTTTTATAATGGAAAATTCCTTCTCATTTAATATTGGAAATGCATATCGTGTACATGTAGATGCTATATCGGAAATCGTTTAAGACCTAAAGGAATCTTATAAAAAATTCTCAACATTCTTGTATATTGGTTGCAAATCGCAGCCGCTAAACCATCAGAGAAACTCGTAGGAACGCCTGCCCACCATCATCATGTTGAGACAAGAGCTCTTTTCTCGATCATTTGTTAAAATCAGCTGTGGTTTATTGCAGAAAAATATACAGCATTGCCAATTACAATTTACAATTCTAATGTATTGCCATCTATTGAACAAATTTAGCTTTTCTACACTTTGTAAATTAAGCGTCAAAAGGTAGCGCCACCTTTGATTTTGTCGCCATTGGTCTTAAAACAGTAAAACGTGATGCGTGATCTGATAGAAAATCCTTCAATCAACGCATTTTAAATGCTTAATTAAATTTTCAACATAATACAGTCAAGCCTTCTTTTAAAAAATTCATACCTTAGCGACAGGCAAACGCACAATTTTTTTCCAAAATCCTTCGAAGATTATTTTTATCAAAACGAAAATAAAAATAAAAAATCCTAGTGGTCGCTATCAAATCCGTGAGATTTTCGCCACAGGCCGGGAACCGCTGCAAAAGACTGAAAAAAAGAGGGGACCAGACTTTCCTTTCCTCCCTTTTCTTCCCTCGGGCACGATTAACCCGAAAAGTCTATTACTATGCCACATGGGGCGAGCCAAAATAAAATCTCCTGTTCACGGCACCCCTTCACACTGCAACGCGCCGCTAAGGGGTCGGCTTGACCCATACCTTTGGATCTTAATAAGGTCTATAATGCAAACGGTAACGCCGAATAAAATCGTTCCTAATTGAGATGACACGAAAATCGTGATATTTCAAGCAACTAAAATAATTTTAAAAATTCCTTTTGAAAATGATAGAAGGATGAATAAGCAACATTTTATATCAATTAGTTTTTGGGAAAGAAAATTCCGCGTTTTGGGGCCAGAAAAGGGAATTTTGCATGTAGTTCCATATTTGACCGCTAGGTGGCATTGCAGCGAAACTTTTTTTCCCTTTTTTGTGACCCTTTGGCGTGCTATAATTTTCATTTCAACATTCTAAAATTTAATTTGAAATATTTTGGGTTTTGTGATCATTTCAATGGAAAAGCGATGATCTAGAAAATTCTGGCTCAGAAAACTACGGAATTTTTTGGTTTTGTAAACGTAAACGTGTTTTTTCTCTTTGGTGAGTAGTGTAATTTTTTTCTGAGTACTACAAAAAAAACAAGAAAAAATAAAAAATTCTTTAAAATGGTTCGCACTCTATGTTAGGAAAAACATATCACGCAATCTAGAGTTGAAGAATTACTCTTGATCGTCGAAGAAACAGTGAGATGCAGCAGTTAAAATGTGCCATTTCAGTAATCAAAGTACCGCCGCACCAATGAACTGATAGCGCACCGTTTGTGAGAACGTCGTCGGTCACAAAGCGTCTAATATGAACCTAAAAAAACAAACAAAAAAACATTAACTGATTAAAGCCTTAAAGGTATGTTCATAATAAGCCGACCAACGCGGAACAACTTGGATTAAAACTCACTTTGTTTTTGTATCGTTCACTGCTATCATCAGGTTTCACTTCTTATTTACCGCAAATTTTGTAACCAAACTTAGGAAGAGTCAGGCCATCAACCAACATATCTAGGAAAGCGCAAACAAAGCAAAATAATTAAATTAGCCATAAAAATATGTCTCTCTCGGTCTTTTTGTCGGTTTTTGCCTTGCGGAAAGTGACAATGCATCAGGATTCTGCTATTTCAACAACGTAACATTGGCAGCCAAATATGCCATCGAGATCCACCAGTTAGAAAGGTACACTCAAATAGATTTTTAAGCAAAGAAATTTACTTAACTGCCTTTCTACAATGTTATAATTTAGAATTCACATCGTCGACTGGGATATTCGTCATGGAGAAGGTATTCAGAAAATGTTTGAAGAAGATCCTCGAGTGCTGTATATTTCTTCACGCCGCCTGGACAACTTCCCATTTAAACCCGAGACATCTGATTGCAGTATGGTGAGCACAGGACCAGGGACTGGCTTCACCGTCAACATCGCTTGTCCCTGTGTAAATTCAATTTATCTATCGCTTTGATAACGTATTCAAAAATGAAAAGATTGTAGAACAATTCTGTGGAATAAAACCTCTTTTTTTTTTTTTTTTTGAAACATGTATGTTTTATTTTGGGTTTTTTTTTTTTTCGAACAAAGAGTAATTTTTTAAAAATACTCCCTAAGTTCTTTAAAGTTGCTGACCGCATCCACGACGGGAAGGAGGAAAATATTTTGGTCTTAGGAAAAATCTCATTCAATGGTTAACTGTACACAGTTCCTGGGTCTTCATCAAAGCAGCTAAAAGCCGCACCTAGGGCTAGATCTCTAGATGCAGCTAATTAAAATAAGCAAGAATTTTGGTTTTAACGAAAGCATTTCTTTGCACAACTCTGCACAATACAGTATTTAACATGTCATCTTCATTGTTTACGTGAGAATTAAAATCAAATTAACTTCTTGACTTGTGCTGATTTCCCCCATTTGGTTGGACAAGCCATTTAATAGCTCAGAATCTAAAACTGATGAAACTAGTGAACACTTAAGTCGTCCATGACGAATGAGGTAGAAATTTTGGTCCTAGTTTTGAAAAAACAACATCGTTGGGTTTAAATTTTCCGATTGGCGCGAAACTCTCCAAACGTTACAGACTTGAGATTATTTTAACTTTGGTCGTCAGTCGGGCACAGTTTCAACTGCTGCTCGATCTCGTAGAGAAAATCGCACAGCTTTTGGGTTAAAAACGGGTTGCGGCGGGAATTCTTCTTGAGCTGCTGGACGCAGCGAAGGGCGGTCACGAAGTGCTCCAGCATTTCATTTTTGTTCATGTCGAGATCCAGCTGCAGGCAAGCGAGGAGATCCTGCGCCCCAGATAAGAGGCACGTCCATTTGATTTCAATGTCGTCCGTTTTCTGGCCGTCGGCCAATTTCTCCTCGTTGGCTTTGATTTGAGATTCGCAAGTGGCCACCGTCAGCTTGGCATTTTCCATCTCTTTGATCTTGGCGGATCGTATCCGGAAAATGGGCTGAAGACTGCCCATCGACTCCTTCAGCCGCTCCATCACCTCCAGGACTTGCTGGGTCAGGGCCATCGACTTTGGCGTCATCTTGGACAGGACGGAAACGAAGCGCCGGGGAATTTGTTGCCACTTGCTGGTGTCGCCCAGGTAGTCGCTGGGCTGCCAGCAGTTGATATTTTCCTTGACGTCGTTGCTGAAGATGGACAGGGCCGAGTTGAAGACTCCCGCCTCCATAATCACGTAGCAAATCATGTCCAGCTCCTTGATTGCGGCCTCGTCTCGGAAGAATTCCAGGAACAATTTCACCGTTTTCTCGTCCCGGAAGAGCTCCAAGTTCTCGGCGTTTCTGGTGCCGTAGCTGGGCGTGTCGATGATCGTTAACGAATACGGGACACGGAAGCCTCTGGCGTGGTGGATGTCGTAGACGTGGATGCAGTCCGGCCGGCCGGCATCCGCTTGCTCGTCGATCAACTGAAAGCGGAACTTGTCGCTGGGCTCGACGTCGAAGACAAAGTTGATGATTCCGTTGATGAATCTCGTCTGGCCGGAACCGTCGGCGCCCAACACCAGGACCGTCCGTCGCTCCACCTGGCCGTCGGCTTGACCGAAAACGAATCGCTCGAAAGTTGAGCTCGGCTCAGCGGTGGATTTCGTGAGCGGGACGGCGTACACATCCATCTCGTTCTGACTGCCGATTTTCTCGGATGTCTTGGCCAGCTCCTCGGCGAAACGAACTTGTTTGACAGTTTGACTGGTTTCTCCTCGGTCGATTCTCGATTGAATTAGTTCCCCAGTTGCGGTTACTACAACGGGTGTTCCAGTATTGTTGGACGGACGCCCTGGTAAAAGAAACAGAATAATAGATGACCGAATTCAAAGGTAATGTTATGCAACTCAGCACGAACCGGCAATAATAACTGGACGTGATGTGTACAGCGGAAACTGTAGCGTATCATTGTTTGAATCGGCCAGTAAATTCATCCGGAATGCGGAGGCAACTGGAACGTTCTCCGGTGATTCATCGGTCGATTCGGTACTACCTTTTACATATTTAATTCAATCATTACAAATGGAAATCGATAGAATAGTTCTGAGGTAAAAAACTGACTGCTGATCAAGTATCCGGGTTCTATTCCTTCCCTCTCGGCCATCTCTCCAATTTTGATGATTTCATCGATCCTCTCCTGAGTCAATTCCGATCCGTCCGTTACGACTGCCGAAATCAAAAGAATCCAATCAGCTTGATTACAACAGGAATAGAATTGGAAAACATTTCTTACTGCTGTAATTCAAATAAGCCAGGGCTCTCCTCAACTGGTCTGCCTCTTTCCCTCTTCTTTCCGCCTCCAGCCGGACTGCTTCCAGCATGAACTTGACTCCCGTCAAACTCTCGGGATCCATCGACTGCTCAAACTGGTCCACTTCGGCCGTCAAGTCCTTATCCGACGTCATTTCCCTGTCCAAAGTTGCGTCCGACATGGGACTCGAATTTCTCGTCAAAGGATCTTCAGCTTCCGGTTCTCTCGTCAACGCTATTTGAATGTTACAGCACAGACGGGGTGTTCCGCCTATTTAAAAGTTTCACATTTTTTATCCGGTTAGATTGAAATTATTCAGATCTTTTACCTTCTTCAAATGGTCCCCACCAGTCTTTGGTTTTCTTCAGCTCGGATATGAAAGTGTCCAGCGCCATTTGGTAATGGGATTTCAGGAAAATAGCCCGCTTTATTCCTTCCGAGCTTTGCGGCCCGGCGTCGGCCAGTTTACGGTAGCGTGCCAACGTTGAGCGCATGATAGTGGCCAGTTCTATCGGCACGAAGATTTTCTTCATGGTGAAAGGCCATTCCTGGTAGACGATGTCCACGACATCTTGGCCGGATTTGTTCCTGTGCTTGGCCAGCATGTAGAGGACGACCTGCCACCAAAAGGCCATCAGTTCCATTTCAATTCGACCCGGTGGGCCGTGTCCTTTGTGGTGGCCATCGCCTTTTTTCCAGATCGCCGTGCAGTGGCTGGCAGGCTCCACCCTCTTGTTGAAGTATCCGCACCGGGACGAGTGGATCTTGGTGGCGAACAGCTGCGAATCGGCGCACTTGAAATCGGGGAACGTGTAAACGTGACCGGTTTGCCTGTCGTAAATCAACGGCCCCGATTTCATACCAGGAAGTTTCAGCCAAGTCTTCTCCTGTATTTACCACAACAATTGACTCGATTAATTTCAATCCATTTGGCAAATTAACTTTGATCTGATTTACCTCTTCGTTCGGTAGTTTGGCCATGGCTGGATGTTCACTAATCGTCTGGAAATTTCACGACACGAAACGAACGCGAAATGAACCACATGAATACCGTCCACTTTTGAATGTCAAATTGAAAGTAAAATCACAAGAAAATCGATGAGTCAATTGTTTCGCCTTTCAGCCGTCGTCACGTTTTCTCACTCGGGTATAAACACACGGCTGCAATTACATCACTTAACGTGTCGTGCGACACAATCACTTTGAACCATCGACTGCATCGAGTGTGTCAACATTTACCGAGATGATGGAACTGTCAAATGTTTTATTTTACCTTTTTTGGCCACTAGGTGAAATCAAATCGATTGAGATTTTTATTCGCTCGGTAGGTGGCGAATTTCCAATATTTTCGCCCGCGCTAAAATAATCAAATCACAATCACAAAATCAGAAAATCAACATTCCCGCGTGTCTGTGGCCTCCCAACCACTACTTACGTCACGCATGAATCGATCCGGCCCAGGTGCCGGAATTGGTAGGCTCTAAAGTTTCCTTATCACAATCCTGGCTCTACCGGAATAGGTTTTTTACTTTTGTTATTTTATTTTTTTCAATCCCCTCTGTGTGTAACACGGCCGTGACACGCTATACATCACTAGATAAATATACCTGCAGACACACCTGATGGGGTTGGCGCTGCTTGACTCACTCAGCTGTACGGGGTAGAAAAAAAATACAAAAAAATGAGAAAATAAAATAACTGAGCTGGCGTTTCCATGGCGTCCAATCCACACTGTTTAGACGTCTAGAGTTTGCTGCTATAGGTCGTCGTTTGGGGTTGGCGTCGTCCAGCACTCGTCAGTCATTGCTCTGTGTCGTTCTAACTTTGTTTGTTCCCTTGTAAAACTCCACCGTTTCCGGGAATTTCTTTCGTCCTATTGATTTGGCGCTGCTGCTGAAACACTTGGAAGAGGATGAGCGTCTCGACGGCGTCAACCAGGAGCTCGCAGGATAAGAGTGGCGCCGATCATCCAGTCACGGCCATCCACCGGGCCTTGCCGCCCGTCAAATCTGGCGGCAGGTGAGTCATCATCATATTTTATCGATTGCTTCCTTTGTTGTTTGGTTGTTATGACACACCTGGCGTCGGGATAGTATCGCTAATTAATCCGTGCGAAATGCGGGGGAATTCCGCTTGTCTTTTTGCTCTTTACTTAGTACATTATCCCGCCAGCATGTCTCAAAATAGCTCCATCCAAGTCGCATTTTATCTAGACCTTTTGCTGTGTGTGGTCCCCCCTTCCGCCGGAATCGGGCATGCGCAACAACCCGATTCAACTATATAACTGCGTAGTGATGTCTTCCCGGCGAGTCTGTCGTCTTTTACTGCGTAGATTCCCAGGTGTCGATGTGCCTAAATAAAAAGGTGCGTGAATCCAGACTAAATAGGCGCACAAGTGTCATTCATGTTTTGGTGTGCTGTGCTGGGCTTCTCTCAGACATTTTTCCAGTGAGAAAAGTTTACCGGCCGACCGACGACATATTGTGGTGTAGATATCGACTCACCTCATTGAAAAATTCATCAAGGATATACCGAGCAGCAGCCACTGTGGATCGACTATCGATAAGAGGCAGAGAATCAGCTGACGGGTGGGAGGGATGTGTATCCGTCGTCTCGTTAATTATTCCCGCTATAGCAACGTGAAACCCGGCTACATATACACAGCACATACAAGTCAGGATAATCATATCAAATGGAAATGATATAAGATGCCAGGGTGCCTAGTCTGGGCGACGACAGTCTCCGCCGGAGTGACTCTCCATCCAGTCGCCTCTCTTTCTATTCCCTCCCGTTTTATAGAATCATTGTTGATTAGATAACCGTTCATTCCGTCGAGGCATGTCCTTTAGCGGCCGTTCGTTCGCGACGGAAGCAACAAACGTTGTCGATTTGGCTGGAGAGCAACTGCCGACGGATCTGAGTCCACCGGTTAGCCGGTCCGAAGTCTTGGAGGTTTTCGATTCGTGGAGGAATTCAGCTGCCGGTAGTTCGAACGCCGACAGCGGGATTGATCAGGTTTACTCATCGTCCAGCACGTCAGGAACTCAGCCGTCGCCAACTAAGGTCAGATTTATTGGAGAGAATTGAATTGCAAATTAGCCAAAAGGGAAATTGACGCATACGAGTTATTGCGATAGAGAAATTTGAATTTTTGTTATCATTTGACTGGGGGGAAAGTACAGAAGAAAGAAGGCCGGCCTGCGATCAGGAAGCGCAATTCAAAGACCGAGACGGCCGGCGTGATGAACAATCAGGGCGGCGTGAACGCTAATCACAAGCTGCCGAGGATCGGCAATAAGAAGCCGTCGAGGCAGTCGACGATGCACTCGCTCATCAGCCCGCCGGCGACGAACAATGTGGACGAAAAGCGGCGCTTCGTCACCGTCGTCCGCCCGCTGAGCGTTTTCCCGGAGCCGGCCCTGCCGCCCAACTACACGCCGTCGGTGTTCAGCACTAGTAGTAGCAATAACGGCGGCAGTTTGAGTAATCGATATGACGATTTTAGCCACATGGTTCAGCAGTACAATCCGGTCCAGCGCGGGCGGCCGCCCAGTCCGGCACCGTTCCCGCCGCAGCAGCAGCGACAGCAGATGAGGCCCGGTCAGCGCAACACCGGCAACAGCAATTTCTCGCTGGCCGGCCAAGGCGTCTCATCCAACGGATACCACGGAGGCGGGCCCGGCTCGGCTTCTCTCCGGGTCAATCTGGCCGGCGGAAGCGGCTGGGATTTGACGGCCATCAAGCGCGGATACAACAACGTCGGGTACGCCACCAACTACAAGTCAACGTAAGTAGCGATTTTAAATTTTCCCGCGCTAAAAAAAATCAAATTCAAATAATGATTGCCAGGAATTGATCAGTTGGTTTCGACATCGGCCGTCACGCGAAGTTTCCGTCTATTTCTGATGGGGAAGAAAACCGCGCCATTCCGTTTTTTTTGGAGGGTGGGAGGAGGGGGGGTGTGGAGATTCGGCCCGATGTGATGGCAACGGAACTCAACAAAAAAAAAGCATTTTGCTTTTGGTTGCGAATAATCGAACAAGGAGAAACGAGGGCGCTACGTGACATTGCGTGTCCTCGGCTTTATTGTTACATGTTTGCCTTGGAATCCAAAACAACTTCCATCTCTCATTCAAGGCTGTGTTGAGGTTGCCATGGCGACCGCCAACGTATACACTCTCTGTGTGTGCTGTCTCTAGAACAGAGAGCGGCGTAGTATTTTATTATTCCTAAATTTATTAATAGGCCACCCGGGCTGCTGCCCGGTGACTGATGTCGATATTATTGGCTAACTCATTTTCTTTTGCCTTTTTGGTCTTATTTTTTGGGTCATCTTCTTATTATTTGGATTATCTGGGATGGGTATTGCACAATTTGCGTGACCGAAATAATACGGGGATCCGCCCATTCGAAACTTATGCTTATCATTTCCTCGGTTGGAGTCTAGTATATAATACAGAAACTTTTTTGTTTTTTTTGTTTATACCTTGCGCGGTTTTCTTTGAATGTTGTTGTTGTTGTTCATCATCAAAGTTGAGCCACGCCTACGCACTTCAAACTTTTTCTTTTTTCGAATTTCCCGCTGGAAAAATTTCGAAGCGCACCCGTCGACACGGCAGGAGGCCATCAAACGCCAATTAAACCGGCAATAAAGAACACAAACAATAAAACTAAACAATGTGCCTATATATACAGATAAAATGAACTGTAAATAAAATTAAGTTTAAATTCATCATTTGAAACATTTCAACCAATAACCATGCAGGCATGATCGGTCCATGGAAAACGGGGCCCACTACCAATCGCAGAACGCGCTCGATCAAGAGGTAATTATTTTCGAATTCCAATCATTTTCACGATCGAATTAAAAAAGAGGCCGATCAGCGTGGCGCTAAAGCTTCGACACTAAAAAAAAGCCTGAATGTCCGTTGTCATTGCAAATCGCTTAAAACTGCCAAAGAAAGTGCTAACATAATGAACTGACTTGTTATACGTGTCATTTCTGTTTTTTATTAAATGTGGAATGCGCTACTACACTCACACGAACTATTTTGAATGCGCGGGAAAATGAAATCAAATTTAAAAACAAAACAAAAAATTAAATTGATTCCGGTGAGAAGATTAGCATGCCTCCGTGGAACCCGCACTTCGGCTACAGCAAAGTCTTGTCCCAACAGGTGTGCACCTAAATATCTAAAAAAAAAATTAATTCTATTTCTTTATGTATCCCATAATGAAATTTGTTTACAGTTAATTAAATATAGTAAACAAATTTGAGTTGATGATAAAATGGTTGTATTATTTGACTATAATATTCACCTTTGGAATAAAGAATTTACCTTTGACGGATGACTGGAGGCGGCACATCGACGCCCGGCGTAAAGCCCTGCAACGTCGCCGTACCAAGCGTCGAGGAGTGGCCGACGGCGGCAACAATTTCGGCGCCAGCGGCGACCGATTCTACAACGGCGCAGCCCAGACCGACGGCAATTTCGAAGAGGTATTAAATGTTTAAATAAAAAATAAAAGACCTTTAACCAATTTTTTAAAAATGATTTCAAAGCTACTGCGACGGGCCGGAGATGTGGAATCGAGCGTCCAGACCGATCCGGCCATCGAGAGCGTCAAGCGGAGCCGGGCGGTGAACGGATCCTCCGACGTCATCAGCTCGCTAAACAGCAACACGCAGGACAATTCAACGCAGGTGATCCTTAGCGACTTGCCGGACTTTGAGACGGGCCTGGCGCCGATCGTCGAGCAGCTGGTCAACGTGACGCTGGAGCAAGCCTTCGTCGAGATGCTGGAAGAGGAGGAAATCAAGGAGATCCGCCAGCAGCGCATCCAGTTCCAGCAACTGAAAATGGCCGAGCTGACAACGTCCAAACTGATGAACGTCGCCACCGATTGATTTTAATCTTATGTAATTCCACTGGCCTTTTTGGAATTCTCATTTTCACTCAAATCTACTTAATAATAATAAAAACTATAACTGCAATTTAATCACAGCCCTATTATAACCTATATTATGCGTCCGGAATAATGAAATACAAGATAATCATAAACATTTGGACACACACACAGAATATTATTACGAAACAAACCCACATCAGGATCAATTCTGATTATTTCCCCCCTATATTTAAAACAGCGCGGCCTGGACGCGGAGAAGAAAGCTTTCGCTCTGTTTCGCTCTGCGCGTCAGCTGGACGGACCAGATTGAATAAATATGCATAATGGATGGATCAGGTGCCACCATTCCCAGATCTGGACACAATCCCCCCTATACGTATATAGTGCAACTATAAATAGTGAAAATGCAAGAGTGTAAAGACTATACTATAAGATGGTGGAGAGCTATAGAATATATGATAGGGCGCGCCGGTTTTGAATGGTGCTGACGTCAGGTGGTGCGGATATTCTTCACGCTTTTTGGCTTGGCATAAACGATTGGCTCCGCCTTCCCTACTATCTAACCTTTTTCGCTGAGTGCTGTATATATTCGTTTTGTTGTCCCCCCTCTCTTCTGTTACGTGCCTAACCAGTGGCTCTTCTTGGCTCTTTGCTGCCGCCCATATAGCCAGGGGGTGAGAATACCACCAGGTGACGGCGCCTGCTGTACGCATGTACACATACACAGAGAGAGATAGACGTCTAACATCTCTATATGCAATCAAAGGCAACTAGGAAATAAGAGGGCGGTTTTAATCGCATTCACCCTCCTCTTATACGCGCAAGGATAACCCGTCACCCTCTTATATTGAAAGAGGAGAGGGGGGGGGGGCGATGAATGGTGTATACAATAAAGGGGACGGAGGGGTGGTGGTGGGGTCGTTAACAGCTGACGACGCCACCGACGCCACCACAATAACAAAACAATCACGGGGTCGGCCGATGGATTTGTTATACCCCGTCAAGATTTCATATCTCCGTCTTATCTGATGTCGCTAATACATTTGCCTAATATAGCTACATCAAAGTGGATTTATCAATTAAGTATACCACCAAGGAATAATATTATAATTATATAACTTTCTATATTTTTATTTTTTCTAAAAATTAACTGAACTATGGTGTAAATTTGAATTTTTGCGGGAATTTAAAATTTAAAAATGATTAAATGCCATCGGCAATCGTATAGGCCGAAAACGAACATCTTTTTCGAGCGATTTATTTTTTATTTGGTTACCCTCCGATGGTTATCGATGACGAATCCACGTGTTGTGTAACAAAAGCAGCTGTTCAAGATCCCACCATCTCGACTGGGCTCAGCATGGAGAGAGGGGGGGTTGGTCTAAGTGCAGCCCCGTCTATGTACCACCCGCGTTCCCTATATACATCTCGATGATAATAACCCCAGCAGCACCGGCCGTGCCCTCCCTTTTAGCCTCCCACCGGTGCTGCTCTGCTGTATAACAAGTGCCTCATCATCATCATCATCAACATCCAGGCCGGCCTTTTACATGAAATCGCTGTTTGCGTGGGCGGAGTCTCCGATCCTTTTTTTCTATTCCTTTCCGCAGTTCTTCATCCGGACGCGTATAAATAGTCGGTGACGTCGGCGTCGATGGCGGAAGTCACATGATCATTCGCATCCGGATAAGGTTGGACTTTTGGCCTCTGATACGTCGCAGACTCGCAGTTATTGCATTACGATGATGATGAACTCGTTCCAGCATCAACCGGTGACGTCAATGGTCGACCGGATGACCATCAACAGTAACGTCGATGCCGGCGGAAGGTGTCCCGAGGCGCTTAGCGGACCGTCCGTCGTGGCGGAAGAATTCATCCGGCCGGAATCCAAGTCGGCGACCATCGTCCTCGATCCTCGACGCTTCATTCCGCATCACCAACAGTTCAAGGTAATTTTAATTGAAATGAAAATGTATTAATTTTCAGACGAATGAATTAAAATTAAATGATTTATTCTCAGGTGACTTTTAGAAAAGGTGAAATGATTTCCAATCCGTCGTCCAACCTGTGGCCGATGTCCATAGAAGTGGCGACGGAATGCCGGATGCAAAATGTCGAATGCGCCATGGTGACCCAGCAATCCGGCGGAAGCAACAATCATTTGTCGCTGATATTCACAACGACCCGCCCGGTGGAAAAGGGCCAGCGATTGTATTTCTGGTTCTCCGAGTCGATGCTGGCCCGTCTCGAAATGCCTTTCCTTGTGCCAAAAAACATCCAGGCCGGCGACCGATACGTCTGTCACCGATGTTCCAGTGTCTTTGTCAATCCGAATCCGCTCAAACTTCACCTGTTCTTCCATTGTTCCAACCGGGCCGTCTCTCCGTCCGCCTTGTGGAGCAGAGTCCTCCACATGTTGACGGCCTCGTCCAGCCCGGAAGTGCCGCCAGTAGTCCAGTTCCCGTCGTCACGAAATATCATTTGCAAACCGACAGCGACTCATCTGTTCCAGCTGTCGCCGTTCGGCATGGCGGCCGGCAATAACCAGCAGCAGCAGCAACAGCATCGGATTCATTCCGGGCCCGGTATCACCGGACCTAGTCCAGCAGCTCAAGTGGAGACCATCGTCAGCCACCTGGGCCGCTCCAAACACGGCCACATTTGCATTTACTGCGGCAAAATCTATTCGCGCAAGTACGGGCTCAAGATCCACATCCGGACACACACGGGCTACAAGCCGCTCAAGTGCCCAGTGTGTTCCAGGCCGTTCGGAGACCCGAGTAACCTCAACAAACACATCCGGCTGCACGCCGAACACCACCACCACCAGGTGGGGATAACGGGAGATAAAACAACGCCCTACAAGTGAGTTGAATCATATATAATTTTTCGCGGGTTTAAGATTTTGTGGCTAAATTGTTGGATGTCCATCAGATGCGAATTGTGCGGTAAGGTGCTGGTCCGAAGACGCGATTTAGATCGTCACATTCAGTCGAGACATTCGTCCGGGGACTCGTCAAGCGTCCGTCATCAGCATCAGCCAAATTCGGCCGATTCGATCGACTGTCCGTCCCCGTTGAGTTCGACCCACAGCAGCAGCAGCAGTCACAGCAGCGGCAGCAACAATAACAGCGGCCGGGAAGATAGCGATGTCGAAGATGAAGACCAGTTAGATGTGGTTGACATCTGTTAGTCACTGAAATTTTTCATTGCATTTTTTTTATAAATTGTATTGTATATAAATTTAACAATAAAAAAATGTCAACTATATAATGCTCATCACATCATAAGTCATAAGATGATCATCCCCCGCAATTGTCGTCTGCTCAAATTGATTTATTCAATGAAGAAACGACAGCACTTCTTACCCAGCAGCGGCCTCCGCTTATATCAAACGATATATAAATCAAGGGAAGGTTTTTTTTAAAATGGATCCTTAAGTTTGGGAACACTCCGTAGAACTCCATGCAAATTAGGGTCATTAGGGTACTTTAAAGGTGGGTAACTATAGAACGGATTAAGCTAGGAAGACGCGGAAAACTTTGAAATGAAGACCTTCACAAGCTAAAAAAAAGTCTCCATTTTCAGATTTTTTGCGTCATATTTAATATAGTCATTTGTGAATTGAAAATAGACTTTATTTTATTGACCGTGTTTGTCCCTTTCTTTCCCTCCCATTCCCACCCAGCCCGGGTTGTCGCCCCCTCATAAGCGGGGTGGAAATGGGGGAGGGGAAATATCATATATAAATTCCTATCACATATAAAGGAATTGATAATCGTGAACCAATGTGGAACAGCATATTTTGCAAATTAACACAAGATAACTCTTTATATGTGATAGTTTAAATTGGCAAAAAAAAATAAATAATACTGTCCAATAATGTAGCCTAACAAATTTTAAAATCGTGATTGATACCTTATTTCCTTTTACAAATAAAGGAATTTACCATTGTGAACCAATGTTGAATAGCCTATTCTACAATATAAACACAAGATTACTCTAAATATCTATGTTATAGGTTGCAAGGTAGTTGCAGAAAATAAAAATACTGCTCAAAAATTTAGCCAAAAACTTTTTCAATTCGTGCTAGATACCTTTCCTATCATTCATAAAAGAAAAAAAAACATTGTGAATCAGTGTGGAATACTCTATTCTACAATAAAACGACAAGATAACTCTTTTTAAGTGAAAGGTTGCATTTGCGAACCAAAAATAAGCTACATTTAATTTTTAAGAACGAATTATTGTTTCAAACCATATTTAAATTTCCCTTAAATAAATTGACTATGAGTTTTTCATGGTTAACTGAACCATTTTTGAATTTTCCCAGATTTATTCATTTCTATAGTTCCTCAAATCAGAGACTACAGAAGAGTTCATATACAGTTAAAAACCTCTATGAGCTGGCGTAGGCCGAAAAAAGACGCTTATTAACGCAACTGGCGCTCTGCTACCTTTTTTTACATTTTCAAAACCCATCAAAGGTTAATATAATCAATTTTTTCACGATGTTACAAAAAATTGAAATTAGCATAATAAATTTGAAGTTGCTATATTGATTGTTTCACGAAGACAAAACATTTCTTTTTTTGCAGGATATGTTAATCGATGTCTAATACACCATTTCAATTCCATTGGAAGAATGAATTCATAATACAAATGATGAAGGAATATTTTTAGAAAAAATGGTTCATAGAAACTCTTCCAGGAACTATGAAACACTTCTGCAATGGGTTTGAAGTTGCTATATTGATTGTTTCACGAATACGAAACATTTCCTTTTTACAGGATATGTTAATCGATGTCTAATATACCATTTAAAGTCCATTGAAATAATGAATTCATAATACAAATGATGAAGGAATATTTTTAGAAAAAAGGGTTCATAGAAACTCTTCCAGGAACTGTGAAACACTTCTTCAATGAGTTTGAAGTTGCTATATTGATTGTTTCACGAATACGAAACATTTCTTTCTTACATTTAAAACTGTTGTTTACTAGTTCCTGGAAGATTTTCTATGAACCATTTTTCTAAAACTATTTCTTCATGAATTGCTTTATGAATTTATTGATTCCATAGATACGAAATGATGTATTAGACATCGATTTACTTATTCTGTAATAAAGAAATGGTTTTAACAAGTGAAATAATCATTATAGCAACTTCAAAGTAATAAAAGTGTTGTTTCCAAGTTCCTGGAAGAATTACTATGAACCATTTTTCTAAAACTATTTCTTCGTGAATTGCTTTATGAATTTATTTATTCTATTGATACGAAAGGCTGTATTAGACATCGATTTACTTATTCTGTAATAAAGAAATGGTTTTAACCAGTGAAATAATCATTATAGCAACTTCAAACTCATAAAAGTGATGTTTCCCAGTTCCTGGAAGAATTGCTATGAAACATTTTTCTAAAACTATTTCTTCATGAATTGCTTTATGAATTTATTGATTCTATTGATACGAAAGGCTGTATTAGACATCGATTTACTTATTCTGTAATAAAGAAATGGTTTTAACCAGTGAAATAATCATTATAGGAACTTCAAACTCATAAAAGTGATGTTTCCCAGTTCCTGGAAGAATTGCTATGAAACATTTTTCTAAAACTATTTCTTCGTGAATTGCTTTATGAATTTATTGATTCTATTGATACAAAATTATGTATTATACATCGATTTACTTATTTTGTAATAAAGAAATGGTTTTAACAAGTGAAATAATCATTATAGCAACTTCAAAGTCATAAAAGTGATGTTTCCCAGTTCCTGGAAGAATTGCTATGAAACATTTTTCTAAAACTATTTCTTCATGGATTGCTTTATGAATTTATTGATTCCATAGATACGAAATGGTGTGTTAGACATCGATTTACTTATTCTGTAATAAAGAAATGGTTTTAACAAGTGAAATGATCATTATAACAGCTTCAAATTCATAAAAGTTTTGTTTCCCAGTTCCTGGAAGAATTGCTATGAACCATTTTTCTAAAACTATTTCTTCGTGAATTGCTTTATGAATTTATTGATTCTATTGATACGAAAGGCTGTATTAGACACCGATTTACTTATTCTGTAATAAAGAAATGGTTTTAACAAGTGAAATAATCATTATAGCAACTTTAAACTCATAAAAGTGTTGTTTCCCAGTTCCTGGAAGATTTTCTATGAACCATTTTTCTAAAACAATTTCTTCGTGAATTGCTTTATGAATTTATTGATTCCATAGATAGGAAATGATGTTTAAGAGATCGATTTACTTATTCTGTAGTAAAGAAATGGTTTTAACAAGTGAAATGATCATTATAGCAACTTCAAATTCATAAAAGTTTGTTTTCCCAGTTCCTGGAAGAATTGCTATGAACCATTTTTCTAAAACTATTTCTACGTGAATTGCTTTATGAATTTATTGATTCTATTGATACGAAATGCTGTATTAGACATCGATTTACTTATTCTGTAGTAAAGAAATTGTTTTAACAAGTGAAATGATCATTATAGCAACTTTAAACTCATAAAAGTGTTGTTTCCCAGTTCCTGGAAGATTTTCTATGAACCATTTTTCTAAAACAATTTCTTCGTGAATTTCTTTATGAATTTATTGATTCCATAGATAGGAAATGATGTTTAAGAGATCGATTTACTTATTCTGTAGTAAAGAAATGGTTTTAACAAGTGAAATGATCATTATAGCAACTTCAGATTCATAAAAGTTTGTTTTTCCAGTTCCTGGAAGAATTGCTATGAATCATTTTTCTAAAACTATTTCTACGTGAATTGCTTTATGAATTTATTGATTCTATTGATACGAAATGCTGTATTAGACATCGATTTACTTATTCTGTAGTAAAGAAATTGTTTTAACAAGTGAAATGATCATTATAGCAACTTCAAATTCATAAAAGTTTTGTTTCCCAGTTCCTGGAAGAATTGCTATGAACCATTTTTCTAAAACTATTTCTTCGTGAATTGCTTTATGAATTTATTGATTCTATTGATACGAAAGGCTGTATTAGACATCGATTTACTTATTCTGTAATAAAGAAATGGTTTTAACAAGTGAAATAATCATTATAGCAACTTCAAAGTCATGAAAGTGTTGTTCCCAGTTCCTGGTAGAATTGCTATGAACCATTTTTCTAAAACTATTTCTTCGTGAATTGCTTTATGAATTTATTGATTCTATTGATACGAAAGGCTGTATTAGACATCGATTTACTTATTCTGTAGTAAAGAAATGGTTTTAACAAGTGAAATGATCATTATAGCAACTTCAAATTCATAAAAGTTTGTTTTTCCAGTTCCTGGAAGAATTGCTATGAATCATTTTTCTAAAACTATTTCTACGTGAATTGCTTTATGAATTTATTGATTCTATTGATACAAAATGCTGTATTAGACATCGATTTACTTATTCTGTAGTAAAGAAATTGTTTTAACAAGTGAAATGATCATTATAGTAACTTCAAATTCATAAAAGTTTTGTTTCCCAGTTCCTGGAAGAATTGCTATGAACCATTTTTCTAAAACTACTTCTTCGTGAATTGCTTTATGAATTTATTGATTCTATTGATACGAAAGGCTGTATTAGACATCGATTTACTTATTCTGTAATAAAGAAATGGTTTTAACAAGTGAAATAATCATTATAGCAACTTTAAAGTCATAAAAGTGTTGTTTCCCAGTTCCTGGAAAAATTGCTATGAATTATTTTTCTAAAACTATTTCTTCGTGAATTGCTTTATGAATTTATTGATTCTATTGATACGAAATTGTGTATTATACACCGATTTACTTATTCTGTAATAAAGAAATGGTTTTAACAAGTGAAATAATCATTATAGCAACTTCAAACTCATAAAAGTGATGTTTCCCAGTTCCTGGAAGAATTGCTATGAAAAATTTTTCTAAAACTATTTCTTCATGGATTGATTTATGAATTTATTGATTCCATAGATACGAAATGGTGTATTAGACATCGATTTACTTATTCTGTAATAAAGAAATGGTTTTAACAAGTGAAATAATCATTATAGCAACTTCAAACTCATAAAAGTGTTGTTTCCCAGTTCCTGGAAGAATTGCTATGAACCATTTTTCTAAAACTATTTCTTCGTGAATTGCTTTATGAATTTATTGATTCTATTGATACGAAAGGCTGTATTAGACACCGATTTACTTATTCTGTAATAAAGAAATGGTTTTAACAAGTGAAATAATCATTATAGCAACTTTAAACTCATAAAAGTGTTGTTTCCCAGTTCCTGGAAGATTTTCTATGAACCATTTTTCTAAAACAATTTCTTCGTGAATTGCTTTATGAATTTATTGATTCCATAGATAGGAAATGATGTTTAAGAGATCGATTTACTTATTCTGTAGTAAAGAAATGGTTTTAACAAGTGAAATGATCATTATAGCAACTTCAAATTCATAAAAGTTTGTTTTCCCAGTTCCTGGAAGAATTGCTATGAAACATTTTTCTAAAACTATTTCTACGTGAATTGCTTTATGAATTTATTGATTCTATTGATACGAAATGCTGTATTAGACATCGATTTACTTATTCTGTAGTAAAGAAATTGTTTTAACAAGTGAAATGATCATTATAGCAACTTCAAAGTCATGAAAGTGTTGTTCCCAGTTCCTGGTAGAATTGCTATGAACCATTTTTCTAAAACTATTTCTTCGTGAATTGCTTTATGAATTTATTTATTCTATTGATACGAAAGGCTGTATTAGACATCGATTTACTTATTCTGTAATAAAGAAATGGTTTTAACCAGTGAAATAATCATTATAGCAACTTCAAACTCATAAAAGTGATGTTTCCCAGTTCCTGGAAGAATTGCTATGAAACATTTTTCTAAAACTATTTCTTCGTGAATTGCTTTATGAATTTATTGATTCTATTGATACAAAATTATGTATTATACATCGATTTACTTATTTTGTAATAAAGAAATGTTTTTAACAAGTGAAATAATCATTATAGCAACTTCAAAGTCATAAAAGTGATGTTTCCCAGTTCCTGGAAGAATTGCTATGAAACATTTTTCTAAAACTATTTCTTCATGGATTGCTTTATGAATTTATTGATTCCATAGATACGAAATGGTGTATTAGACATCGATTTACTTATTCTGTAATAAAGAAATGGTTTTAACAAGTGAAATGATCATTATAGCAACTTCAAATTCATAAAAGTTTTGTTTCCCAGTTCCTGGAAGAATTGCTATGAATTATTTTTCTAAAACTATTTCTTCGTGAATTGCTTTATGAATTTATTGATTCCATAGATAGGAAATGATGTTTAAGAGATCGATTTACTTATTCTGTAGTAAAGAAATGGTTTTAACAAGTGAAATGATCATTATAGCAACTTCAAATTCATAAAAGTTTGTTTTCCCAGTTCCTGGAAGAATTGCTATGAACCATTTTTCTAAAACTATTTCTACGTGAATTGCTTTATGAATTTATTGATTCTATTGATACGAAATGCTGTATTAGACATCGATTTACTTATTCTGTAGTAAAGAAATTGTTTTAACAAGTGAAATGATCATTATAGACACTTCAAAGTCATGAAAGTGTTGTTTCCCAGTTCCTGGTAGAATTGCTATGAACCATTTTTCTAAAACTATTTCTTCGTGAATTGCTTTATGAATTTATTGATTCTATTGAACTGAAAGGCTGTATTAGACATCGATTTACTTATTCTGTAATAAAGAAATGGTTTTAACAAGTGAAATAATCATTATAGCAACTTCAAACTCATAAAAGTGATGTTTCCCAGTTCCTGGAAGAATTGCTATGAAACATTTTTCTAAAACTTTTTCTTCTTGGATTGCTTTATGAATTTATTGATTCTATTGATACGAAAGGCTGTATTAGACATCGATTTACTTATTCTGTAATAAAGAAATGGTTTTAACAAGTGAAATGATCATTATAGCAACTTCAAACTCATAAAAGTGATGTTTCCCAGTTCCTGGAAGAATTGCTATGAAACATTTTTCTAAAACTTTTTCTTCTTGTATTGCTTTATGAATTTATTGATTCTATTGATACGAAAGGCTGTATTAGACATCGATTTACTTATTCTGTAATAAAGAAATGGTTTTAACAAGTGAAATAATCATTATAGCAACTTTAAACTCATAAAAGTGTTGTTTCCCAGTTCCTGGAAAAATTGCTATGAACCATTTTTCTAAAACAATTTCTTCGTGAATTGCTTTATGAATTTATTGATTCCATAGATAGGAAATGATGTTTAAGAGATCGATTTACTTATTCTGTAGTAAAGAAATGGTTTTAACAAGTGAAATGATCATTATAGCAACTTCAAATTCATAAAAGTTTGTTTTTCCAGTTCCTGGAAGAATTGCTATGAATCATTTTTCTAAAACTATTTCTTCGTGAATTGCTTTATGAATTTATTGATTCTATTGATACGAAATGCTGTATTAGACATCGATTTACTTATTCTGTAGTAAAGAAATGGTTTTAACAAGTGAAATAATCATTATAGCAACTTCAAACTCATAAAAGTGATGTTTCCCAGTTCCTGGAAGAATTGCTATGAAAAATTTTTCTAAAACTATTTCTTCATGGATTGATTTATGAATTTATTGATTCCATAGATACGAAATGGTGTATTAGACATCGATTTACTTATTCTGTAATAAAGAAATGGTTTTAACAAGTGAAATAATCATTATAGCAACTTCAAAGTCATAAAAGTGTTGTTTCCCAGTTCCTGGAAAAATGGCTATGAATTATTTTTCTAAAACTATTTCTTCGTGAATTGCTTTATGAATTTATTGATTCTATTGATACGAAATTGTGTATTATACACCGATTTACTTATTCTGTAATAAAGAAATGGTTTTAACAAGTGAAATAATCATTATAGCAACTTCAAACTCATAAAAGTGATGTTTCCCAGTTCCTGGAAGAATTGCTATGAAAAATTTTTCTAAAACTATTTCTTCATGGATTGATTTATGAATTTATTGATTCCATAGATACGAAATGGTGTATTAGACATCGATTTACTTATTCTGTAATAAAGAAATGGTTTTAACAAGTGAAATAATCATTATAGCAACTTCAAACTCATAAAAGTGTTGTTTCCCAGTTCCTGGAAGAATTGCTATGAACCATTTTTCTAAAACTATTTCTTCATGAATTGCTTTATGAATTTATTGATTCTATTGATACGAAATGGTGTATTAGACATCGATTTACTTATTCTGTAGTAAAGAAATGGTTTTAACAAGTGAAATGATCATTATAGCAACTTCAAATTCATAAAAGTTTTGTTTCCCAGTTCCTGGAAGAATTGCAATGAACCATTTTTCTAAAACTATTTCTTCGTGAATTGCTTTATGAATTTATTGATTCTATTGATACGAAATGGTGTATTAGACATCGATTTACTTATTCTGTAATAAAGAAATGGTTTTAACAAGTGAAATAATCATTATAGCAACTTCAAAGTCATAAAAAAGTTGTTTCCCAGTTCCTGGAAGAATTGCTATGAACCATTTTTCTAAAACTTTTTCTTCGTGAATTGCTTTATGAATTTATTGATTCTATTGATACGAAATTGTGTATTAGACATCGATTTACTTATTCTGTAATAAAGAAATGGTTTTAACAAGTGAAATAATCATTATAGCAACTTCAAAGTAATAAAAGTGATGTTTCCCAGTTCCTGGAAGAATTGCTATGAAACATTTTTCTAAAACTATTTCTTCATGGATTGCTTTATGAATTTATTGATTCCATAGATACGAAATGGTGTATTAGACATCGATTTTCTTATTCTGTAATAAAGAAATGGTTTTAACAAGTGAAATAATCATTATAGCAACTTCAAACTCATAAAAGTGTTGTTTCCCAGTTCCTGGAAGATTTTCTATGAACCATTTTTCTAAAACTATTTCTTCATGAATTGCTTTATGAATTTATTGATTCTATTGATACGAAATGGTGTATTAGACATCGATTTACTTATTCTGTAGTAAAGAAATGGTTTTAACTAGTGAAATGATCATTATAGCAACTTCAAATTCATAAAAGTTTTGTTTCCCAGTTCCTGGAAGAATTGCTATGAACCATTTTTCTAAAACTATTTCTTCGTGAATTGCTTTATGAATTTATTGATTCTATTGATACGAAATGGTGTATTAGACATCGATTTACTTATTCTGTAATAAAGAAATGGTTTTAACAAGTGAAATAATCATTATAGCAACTTCAAAGTCATAAAAGTGTTGTTTCCCAGTTCCTGGAAGAATTGCTATGAACCATTTTTCTAAAACTTTTTCTTCGTGAATTGCTTTATGAATTTATTGATTCTATTGATACGAAATTGTGTATTAGACATCGATTTACTTATTCTGTAATAAAGAAATGGTTTTAACAAGTGAAATAATCATTATAGCAACTTCAAAGTAATAAAAGTGATGTTTCCCAGTTCCTGGAAGAATTGCTATGAAACATTTTTCTAAAACTATTTCTTCATGGATTGCTTTATGAATTTATTGATTCCATAGATACGAAATGGTGTATTAGACATCGATTTTCTTATTCTGTAATAAAGAAATGGTTTTAACAAGTGAAATAATCATTATAGCAACTTCAAACTCATAAAAGTGTTGTTTCCCAGTTCCTGGAAGATTTTCTATGAACCATTTTTCTAAAACTATTTCTTCATGAATTGCTTTATGAATTTATTGATTCTATTGATACGAAATGGTGTATTAGACATCGATTTACTTATTCTGTAGTAAAGAAATGGTTTTAACAAGTGAAATGATCATTATAGCAACTTCAAATTCATAAAAGTTTTGTTTCCCAGTTCCTGGAAGAATTGCTATGAACCATTTTTCTAAAACTATTTCTTCGTGAATTGCTTTATGAATTTATTGATTCTATTGATACGAAATGGTGTATTAGACATCGATTTACTTATTCTGTAATAAAGGAATACCAAAAAAACGTACAAAACATCTAGCCTGAAATATTTTTAAATCGTGGTGGAGACCTTTCCTATCACATGTATTAGCATTTTTCGTGTTGAATCAGTATAGAATACTCTCGGACGTTTTTGGGGGTATTTCTTCAACACCAATACAACCTGTCACATGTTCTGAGTTTCTTCTTATAATTATTGTAAAATAGAGTATTCTATACTGATTCAACACGAAAAATACTAAAACATGTGATAGGAAAGGTCTCCACCACGTTTTGGAAATATTTCAGGCTAGATGTTCGGGACGTTTTTTTTGGGTATTTCTTCAACACCAATGCAACCTGTCACATGTTCTGAGTTTCTTCTTAAAATTATTTTAAAATAGAGTATTCTATACTGATTCAACACGAAAAATACTAAAACATAAGATTGGAAAGGTCTCAACCACGTTTTGGAAATATTTCAGGCTAGATGTTTGGGACGTTTTTTTTTTGGGTATTTCTTCAACACCAATGCAACCTGTCACAGTTCTGAGTTTCTTCTTATAATTATTGTAAAATAGAGTATTCTATACTGATTCAAAACGAAAAATACTAAAACATAAGATTGGAAAGGTCTCCACCACGTTTTGGAAATATTTCAGGCTAGATGTTTGGGACGTTTTTTTTGGTATTTCTTCAACACCAATGCAACCTGTCACATGTTCTGAGTTTCTTCTTATAATTATTGTAAAATAGAGTATTCTATACTGATTCAACACGAAAAATACTAAAACATGTGATAGGAAAGGTCTCCACCACGTTTTGGAAATATTTCAGGCTAGATGTTCGGGACGTTTTTTTTGGGTATTTCTTCAACACCAATGCAACCTGTCACATGTTCTGAGTTTCTTCTTAAAATTATTTTAAAATAGAGTATTCTATACTGATTCAACACGAAAAATACTAAAACATAAGATTGGAAAGGTCTCAACCACGTTTTGGAAATATTTCAGGCTAGATGTTTGGGACGTTTTTTTTTTGGGTATTTCTTCAACACCAATGCAACCTGTCACAGTTCTGAGTTTCTTCTTATAATTATTGTAAAATAGAGTATTCTATACTGATTCAAAACGAAAAATACTAAAACATAAGATTGGAAAGGTCTCCACCACGTTTTGGAAATATTTCAGGCTAGATGTTTGGGACGTTTTTTTTGGTATTTCTTCAACACCAATGCAACCTGTCACATGTTCTGAGTTTCTTCTTATAATTATTGTAAAATAGAGTATTCTATACTGATTCAACACGAAAAATACTAAAACATAAGATAGGAAAGGTCTCCACCACGTTTTGGAAATATTTCAGGCTAGATGTTTGGGACGTTTTTTTTGGTATTTCTTCAACACCAATGCAACCTGTCACATGTTCTGAGTTTCTTCTTATAATTATTGTAAAATAGTGTATTCTATACTGATTCAACACGAAAAATACTAAAACATAAGATAGGAAAGGTGTCCACCACGTTTTGGAAATATTTCAGGCTAGATGTTTGGGACGTTTTTTGGGGTATTTCTTCAACACCAATGCAACCTGTCACATGTTCTGAGTTTCTTCTTATAATTATTGTAAAATAGAGTATTCTATACTGATTCAACACGAAAAATACTAAAACATGTGATAGGAAAGGTCTCCACCACGTTTTGGAAATATTTCAGGCTAGATGTTCGGGACGTTTTTTTTGGGTATTTCTTCAACACCAATGCAACCTGTCACATGTTCTGAGTTTCTTCTTAAAATTATTTTAAAATACAGTATTCTATACTGATTCAACACGAAAAATAATAAAACATAAGATAGGAAAGGTCCCCTCCACGTTTTGGAAATATTTCAGGCTAGATGTTTGGGACGTTTTTTTTTGGTATTTCTTCAACACCAATGCAACCTGTCACATGTTCTGAGTTTCTTCTTATAATTCTTGCAAAATAGAGTATTCTATACTGATCCAACACGAAAAATACTAAAACATGTGATAGGTAAGGTCTCCACCACGTTTTTTGAAATATTTCAGGCTAGATGTTTGGGACGTTTTTTTTTGGTATTTCTTCAACACCAATGCAACCTGTCACATGTTCTGAGTTTCTTCTTATAATTATTGTAAAATAGAGTATTCTATACTGATTCAACATGAAAAATACTAAAACATAAGATAGGAAAGGTCTCCACCACGTTTTGGAAATATTTCAGGCTAGATGTTTGGGACGTTTTTTTTGGTATTTCTTCAACACCAATGCAACCTGTCACATGTTCTGAGTTTCTTCTTATAATTATTGTAAAATAGAGTATTCTATACTGATTCAACATGAAAAATACTAAAACATAAGATAGGAAAGGTCTCCACCACGTTTTGGAAATATTTCAGGCTAGATGTTTGGGACGTTTTTTTTGGTATTTCTTCAACACCAATGCAACCTGTCACATGTTCTGAGTTTCTTTTTATAATTATTGTAAAATAGAGTATTCTATACTGATTCAACACGAAAAATACTAAAACATAAGATAGGAAAGGTCTCCACCACGTTTTGGAAATATTTCAGGCTAGATGTTTGGGACGTTTTTTTTGGTATTTCTTCAACACCAATGCAACCTGTCACATGTTCTGAGTTTCTTCTTATAATTATTGTAAAATAGAGTATTCTATACTGATTCAACACGAAAAATACTAAAACATGTGATAGGAAAGGTCTCAACCACGTTTTGGAAATATTTCAGGCTAGATGTTTGGGACGTTTTTTTTTGTATTTCTTCAACACCAATGCAACCTGTCACATGTTCTGAGTTTCTTCTTAAAATTATTTTAAAATAGAGTATTCTATACTGATTCAACACGAAAAATACTAAAACATGTGATAGGAAAGGTCTCAACCACGTTTTGGAAATATTTCAGGCTAGATGTTTGGGACGTTTTTTTTTGGTATTTCTTCAACACCAATGCAACCTGTCACAGTTCTGAGTTTCTTCTTATAATTATTGTAAAATAGAGTATTCTATACTGATTCAACACGAAAAATACTAAAACATAAGATTGGAAAGGTCTCCACCACGTTTTGGAAATATTTCAGGCTAGATGTTTGGGACGTTTTTTTTGGTATTTCTTCAACACCAATGCAACCTGTCACATGTTCTGAGTTTCTTCTTATAATTATTGTAAAATAGAGTATTCTATACTGATTCAACACGAAAAATACTAAAACATAAATAGGAAAGGTCTCCACCACGTTTTGGAAATATTTCAGGCTAGATGTTTGGGACGTTTTTTTGGTATTTCTTCAACACCAATGCAACCTGTCACATGTTCTGAGTTTCTTCTTATAATTATTGTAAAATAGAGTATTCTATACTGATTCAACACGAAAAATACTAAAACATAAGATAGGAAAGGTGTCCACCACGTTTTGGAAATATTTCAGGCTAGATGTTCGGGACGTTTTTTTTTGGGTATTTCTTCAACACCAATGCAACCTGTCACATGTTCTGAGTTTCTTCTTATAATTATTGTAAAATAGAGTATTCTATACTGATTCAACACGAAAAATAATAAAACATAAGATAGGAAAGGTCCCCTCCACGTTTTGGAAATATTTCAGGCTAGATGTTTGGGACGTTTTTTTTTGGTATTTCTTCAACACCAATGCAACCTGTCACATGTTCTGAGTTTCTTCTTATAATTCTTGCAAAATAGAGTATTCTATACTGATCCAACACGAAAAATACTAAAACATGTGATAGGTAAGGTCTCCACCATGTTTTTTGAAATATTTCAGGCTAGATGTTTGGGACGTTTTTTTTGGTATTTCTTCAACACCAATGCAACCTGTCACATGTTCTGAGTTTCTTCTTATAATTATTGTAAAATAGAGTATTCTATACTGATTCAACACGAAAAATACTAAAACATAAGATAGGAAAGGTCTCCACCACGTTTTGGAAATATTTCAGGCTAGATGTTTGGGACGTTTTTTTTGGTATTTCTTCAACACCAATGCAACCTGTCACATGTTCTGAGTTTCTTCTTATAATTATTGTAAAATAGAGTATTCTATACTGATTCAACACGAAAAATACTAAAACATGTGATAGGAAAGGTCTCAACCACGTTTTGGAAATATTTCAGGCTAGATGTTTGGGACGTTTTTTTGGGTATTTCTTCAACACCAATGCAACCTGTCACAGTTCTGAGTTTCTTCTTATAATTATTGTAAAATAGAGTATTCTATACTGATTCAAAACGAAAAATACTAAAACATGTGATAGGAAAGGTCTCCACTACGATTTGGAAATATTTCAGGCTAGATGTTTGGGACGTTTTTTTGGTATTTCTTCAACACCAATGCAACCTGTCACATGTACTGAGTTTCTTCTTAAAATTATTTTAAAATAGAGTATTCTATACTGATTCAACACGAAAAATAATAAAACATAAGATAGGAAAGGTCCCCACCACGTTTTGGAAATATTTCAGGCTAGATGTTTGGGACGTTTTTTTTGGTATTTCTTCAACACCAATGCAACCTGTCACATGTTCTGAGTTTCTTCTTATAATTCTTGCAAAATAGAGTATTCTATACTGATCCAACACGAAAAATACTAAAATATGTGATAGGTAAGGTCTCCACCACGTTTTTTGAAATATTTCAGGCTAGATGTTTGGGACGTTTTTTTGGTATTTCTTCAACACCAATGCAACCTGTCACAGTTCTGAGTTTCTTCTTATAATTATTGTAAAATAGAGTATTCTATACTGATTCAAAACGAAAAATACTAAAACATGTGATAGGAAAGGTCTCCACTACGATTTGGAAATATTTCAGGCTAGATGTTTGGGACGTTTTTTTTGGTATTTCTTCAACACCAATGCAACCTGTCACAGTTCTGAGTTTCTTCTTATAATTATTGTAAAATAGAGTATTCTATACTGATTCAACACGAAAAATACTAAAAACATAAGATTGGAAAGGTCTCCACCACGTTTTGGAAATATTTCAGGCTAGATGTTTGGGACGTTTTTTTTGGTATTTCTTCAACACCAATGCAACCTGTCACATGTTCTGAGTTTCTTCTTATAATTATTGTAAAATAGAGTATTCTATACTGATTCAACACGAAAAATACTAAAACATAAGATAGGAAAGGTCTCCACCACGTTTTGGAAATATTTCAGGCTAGATGTTTGGGACGTTTTTTTTGGTATTTCTTCAACACCAATGCAACCTGTCACATGTTCTGAGTTTCTTCTTATAATTATTGTAAAAATAGAGTATTCTATACTGATTCAACACGAAAAATACTAAAACATGTGATAGGAAAGGTCTCCACTACGATTTGGAAATATTTCAGGCTAGATGTTTGGGACGTTTTTTTTGGTATTTCTTCAACACCAATGCAACCTGTCACAGTTCTGAGTTTCTTCTTATAATTATTGTAAAATAGAGTATTCTATACTGATTCAACACGAAAAATACTAAAACATAAGATTGGAAAGGTCTCCACCACGTTTTGGAAATATTTCAGGCTAGATGTTTGGGACGTTTTTTTTGGTATTTCTTCAACACCAATGCAACCTGTCACATGTTCTGAGTTTCTTCTTATAATTATTGTAAAATAGAGTATTCTATACTGATTCAACACGAAAAATACTAAAACATAAGATAGGAAAGGTCTCCACCACGTTTTGGAAATATTTCAGGCTAGATGTTTGGGACGTTTTTTTTGGTATTTCTTCAACACCAATGCAACCTGTCACATGTTCTGAGTTTCTTCTTATAATTATTGTAAAATAGAGTATTCTATACTGATTCAACACGAAAAATACTAAAACATGTGATAGGAAAGGTCTCAACCACGTTTTGGAAATATTTCAGGCTAGATGTTTGGGACGTTTTTTTTGGTATTTCTTCAACACCAATGCAACCTGTCACAGTTCTGAGTTTCTTCTTATAATTATTGTAAAATAGAGTATTCTATACTGATTCAAAACGAAAAATACTAAAACATGTGATAGGAAAGGTCTCCACTACGATTTGGAAATATTTCAGGCTAGATGTTTGGGACGTTTTTTTGGTATTTCTTCAACACCAATGCAACCTGTCACATGTACTGAGTTTCTTCTTAAAATTATTTTAAAATAGAGTATTCTATACTGATTCAACACGAAAAATAATAAAACATAAGATAGGAAAGGTCCCCACCACGTTTTGGAAATATTTCAGGCTAGATGTTTGGGACGTTTTTTTTGGTATTTCTTCAACACCAATGCAACCTGTCACATGTTCTGAGTTTCTTCTTATAATTCTTGCAAAATAGAGTATTCTATACTGATCCAACACGAAAAATACTAAAATATGTGATAGGTAAGGTCTCCACCACGTTTTTGGAAATATTTCAGGCTAGATGTTTGGGACGTTTTTTTGGTATTTCTTCAACACCAATGCAACCTGTCACATGTACTGAGTTTCTTCTTAAAATTATTTTAAAATAGAGTATTCTATACTGATTCAAAACGAAAAATACTAAAACATGTGATAGGAAAGGTCTCCACTACGATTTGGAAATATTTCAGGCTAGATGTTTGGGACGTTTTTTTGGTATTTCTTCAACACCAATGCAACCTGTCACATGTTCTGAGTTTCTTCTTATAATTCTTGCAAAATAGAGTATTCTATACTGATCCAACACGAAAAATACTAAAATATGTGATAGGTAAGGTCTCCACCACGTTTTTTGAAATATTTCAGGCTAGATGTTTGGGACGTTTTTTTGGTATTTCTTCAACACCAATGCAACCTGTCACATGTACTGAGTTTCTTCTTAAAATTATTTTAAAATAGAGTATTCTATACTGATTCAAAACGAAAAATACTAAAACATGTGATAGGAAAGGTCTCCACTACGATTTGGAAATATTTCAGGCTAGATGTTTGGGACGTTTTTTTTGGTATTTCTTCAACACCAATGCAACCTGTCACAGTTCTGAGTTTCTTCTTATAATTATTGTAAAATAGAGTATTCTATACTGATTCAAAACGAAAAATACTAAAACATGTGATAGGAAAGGTCTCCACTACGATTTGGAAATATTTCAGGCTAGATGTTTGGGACGTTTTTTTTGGTATTTCTTCAACACCAATGCAACCTGTCACAGTTCCTGAGTTTTCTTCTTATAATTATTGTAAAATAGAGTATTCTATACTGATTCAACACGAAAAATACTAAAACATAAGATTGGAAAGGTCTCCACCACGTTTTGGAAATATTTCAGGCTAGATGTTTGGGACGTTTTTTTGGTATTTCTTCAACACCAATGCAACCTGTCACATGTTCTGAGTTTCTTCTTATAATTATTGTAAAATAGAGTATTCTATACTGATTCAACACGGAAAAATACTAAAACATAAGATAGGAAAGGTCTCCACCACGTTTTGGAAATATTTCAGGCTAGATGTTTGGGACGTTTTTTTGGTATTTCTTCAACACCAATGCAACCTGTCACATGTTCTGAGTTTCTTCTTATAATTATTGTAAAATAGAGTATTCTATACTGATTCAACACGAAAAATACTAAAACATAAGATAGGAAAGGTGTCCACCACGTTTTGGAAATATTTGCAGGCTAGATGTTTGGGACGTTTTTTGGGGTATTTCTTCAACACCAATGCAACCTGTCACATGTTCTGAGTTTCTTCTTATAATTATTGTAAAATAGAGTATTCTATACTGATTCAACACGAAAAATACTAAAACATGTGATAGGAAAGGTCTCCACCACGTTTTGGGAAATATTTCAGGCTAGATGTTCGGGACGTTTTTTTTTTGGGTATTTCTTCAACACCAATGCAACCTGTCACATGTTCTGAGTTTCTTCTTATAATTATTATAAAATAGAGTATTCTATACTGATTCAACACGAAAAATACTAAAACATGTGATAGGAAAGGTCTCAACCACGTTTTGGAAATATTTCAGGCTAGATGTTTGGGACGTTTTTTTTTGGTATTTCTTCAACACCAATGCAACCTGTCACAGTTCTGAGTTTCTTCTTATAATTATTGTAAAATAGAGTATTCTATACTGATTCAAAACGAAAAATACTAAAACATGTGATAGGAAAGGTCTCCACCACGTTTTGGAAATATTTCAGGCTAGATGTTTGGGACGTTTCTTTTGGTATTTCTTTAACACCAATGCAACCTGTCACATGTTCTGAGTTTCTTCTTACAATTATTGTAAAATAAAGTATTCTATACTGATTCAACACGAAAAATACTAAAACATAAGATAGGAAAGGTGTCCACCACGTTTTGGAAATATTTCAGGCTAGATGTTCGGGACGTTTTTTTTTTTGTATTTCTTCAACACCAATGCAACCTGTCACATGTTCTGAGTTTCTTCTTATAATTATTGTAAAATAGAGTATTTTATACTGATTCAACACGAAAAATACTAAAACATGTGATAGGAAAGGTCTCCACCACGTTTTGGAAATATTTCAGGCTAGATGTTTGGGACGTTTTTTTTTTGGTATTTCTTCAACACCAATGCAACCTGTCACATGTTCTGAGTTTCTTCTTATAATTCTTGCAAAATAGAGTATTCTTTACTGATTCAACACGAAAAATACTAAAACATGTGATAGGTAAGGTCTCCACCACGTTTTGGAAATATTTCAGGCTAGATGTTAGGGACGTTCTTCTCAGGCTCAGGCTCAGGCTTAGGCTCAGGACATTTTCTAAAAATATTTCTCCATGAATTGCTTTATGAATAAATTGATTCAATAGACTGGAAATGGTGTATTGGGCATCGATTTACATATCCTGTAATAAAGAAATGGTTCTAACAAGTGAAACAAATATTTTAGCAACATCAGGCTCAGGCTCAGGCTCAGGACATTTTTCTAAAAATATTTCTTCATGAAATGCTTTATGAATAAATTGATTCACTAGACTGGAAATGGTGTATTGGACATCGATTTACATATCCTGTAACAAAGAAATGGTTCTAACAAGTGAAACAAATTTTTTAGCAACATCAGGCTCAGGCTCAGGCTCAGGAGTCCTTTCCTATCACATGTATTAGTATTTTTCGTGTTGTATCAGTATAGAATACTCTATTTTACAATAATTATAAGAAGAAACTCAGCCCCATCTAGCAGACAATGTAAAGTAATTGGTACAACTTACCTCAAAAATAAATGGCCAACCTACCCCGTGAGTAATTTTTATCGAATTATTTTAATATAATGAAATGAAAACTAATTACCAGAAATGCAAATACACGAAAAAAGAGCTTAAGGCATAAGCTTTCTTAAAAAACATAATAACATGAATATTTTTTTCATATTCTGTTAGAAAAAAGAAAAATAATTTGCAAGAAAAAGTTACTCGGCAGAAATGAAACATGTTTTTGTATTAAAACTTTTAGGATTATGTGCAGACGGATAAAATTGTGGTGGAGGCAATCTACGAATAGAATGCACACTTTGGCTATTCTGAAAAACGTATAATTTCATATGGCTTAAAATAATAGCCAAACGAGCGTCTTTCCCCGCATGCCAACTAACCCCGGTTTCCCCTATATTTTCCTGCGCCACATAACTTCAGAAATAACTCCCCCTCCTCAAAATCAATTATTTTGTTTGGAAAACAGAATTAGCTCAACAAAAAAGACTATAACGGAAAAGCAGGGTATGCTAGTTAATTATCAACAGTGATTTTCGCTGACGTAATTTTCCCATAAGCGAAGTGTAAAACACGGACGCGTGAATCGAGTGGAGAAAAGGGAGGTGAGAGTACTTTTCCATGTGGATTTTTGACATTCTGCAAGTCAGGTTAATAAAAATTGGTATGCATATTACAAAATGAGTAATAAATAAAGCTCATTTGTCAAAAGCTTAATTTTTTGTATTTTGAAAGAGGCCTAAATTTCATTACAAAAATAATTTGTTTTAATTAAAATTAATGTTACTAAGAACTAAATTTTTGGGGTAGGGTTTTGGGAGTACATTTAAAAAGTGAGTAGAAAAAAGCTCATGAAGAAATTTTTGCAATTTGTTTTTTTTTAACCATACATTTCTTCCTATTCTGACCAGACTACAAGTGAAATTGGTGGCAAAATATTTCACATTACATTATTGCGCTAAAAAAGTCTAGAGCCATGCTGCGTTGCCAGATATATCGGCTAAATAAAACAGATCCCGAAGAGCCCTATAGGGTACAGGTGCAGTTCAGTACAGCTGAGCTCGCACTTCTGCCTTAGTCTTTCATGTGAACACTTGTGAATTCTTAACGAGTTTTTTTTAGTTTCAAATTAAAAATTATCCGTCAAAATGGTAAGTCGCATAAGAATGAACTCAGTATGGCTTAAATGAAAAATGATTTTAGTCTTATAAAATCAGCTTATTGTTATTTAGCATTTTAATTTATTTTAAACATTTTTTAAAACGTATGCTGATCATTTCCTCTCAAAATATTTTGTTTTATTATTATTTGCTCGTAAAAGGATGATATTTGCAATGCAAGATCCTACATCAATCTTGGATTTGACAACGATCTTGTGGTAAAAATGTTTTAAAAAATTTCCATCGTGCATGGTATTAATAAAATGAATGGCATGCATAAAACTATTAGGACAATTTAAAATCAAGCAAACAAGGAGACTTGCTTAAAGGAAACGTAGAAAGGGATACCGAAATTGTTTTTGGCGGATCTCGACCGACTACATACTGTTGGAAAAATGTTGAAGTTCAGTTGGAAGTAAATCAAAGTCATTGTTTCAATGGGATGGCCCGAGTTCAGAAAAAAATTCTCAAAAGTGGTACTATACTTGTTTTATTTTGTACAACCATTAGAAAGTTTATCATAGGCCTATTCTGTAACGCTCATAACTAAACATTCACGCTCTATTTGTCAATAAAAAGTCACAGGATGTCTCAAGCCGGGAGAATTTCTCGCCATCATGGGAGCGAGTGGAGCTGGAAAGACGACTCTTCTCAATTGCCTGACATTTAGAAACGCTAGGAAATTGAAAATCAACGGCGAGAGGTACCTCAATGGAGCGGAAGTTAACACGGACATCCTCGCGCGAATCTCCGGATTCGTACAGCAAGACGATCTGTTTATCCCAACGCTCACTGTCAAGGAACATCTGCAATTCCAGGTTAAGACAACGTTTAATCGAACTCATTGGGACCAGTAGCTATTAAAACCGTGATGGAACTCATGCGGATTTAATTTGATAAGGCCTTGTTGCGGATGGACAAACATTTGAGTTACGAAGAAAGAATGAATCGGGTTGACAATGTGATCCTAGAATTAGGACTCAGTCAGTGCATCAACACCGTCATTGGCCTTCCAGAAAGAGATCTCAAAAGCATTTCTGGAGGCGAAAGGAAGCGACTGGCATTTGCCTCAGAGGTCGAGAGTTAAAGTAAAATTTCTTTATGCAACATCAGTGATGAACTTTAAGAATTAATTTTGCCGGAGTAGGTTTTGACCAATCCGTCGCTGATTTTCTGTGATGAACCTACTTCCGGTCTCGATTCTTTCATGGCCCACAACGTCGTTCAAGTAAGCAATTAAGGATAATTAACAAAACACTTTACGATTTGATCGCATTTTTATTGGCAGATTTTGAAAAACTTTGCACTTTCGGGCAAATCGGTCATCTGTACGATACATCAACCGTCATCCGAAGTTTTTTCGCTTTTTGATCGAATTCTATTAATGGCCGAGGGTAGGACGGCCTTCCTTGGCCCAGCTGGTGATGCCCTGCCCTTTTTCTCCAACCTGGGTTTCCCTTGCCCACCCAATTATAACCCTGCCGACTTTTTCATTCATACTCTGGCCACCCAAGGGATGGAATCGAGTAAGGAAAAGATCAAAATGATTTGCGATGCTTATGACACTTCAGAGTCAAGTCGATATATTTTGGAAGTTTTCAAATCGAATTGTTATGTCGATTCAACCGATGGAGTGAATCGGGAAAATTTGACACTTGGAATCAAAGAAAACAAGTCTCCTTACAAAGCTTCCTGGATGATGCAATTCAGGGCCGTCTTTTGGCGATCAGTCATTTCTCTATTGCGAGAATCAGCTATTATGAGAGTCAAAGCTTTTGAGACTATTGTGAGTAATTTTTTAATGCAGTATAGCCTCCTTAGATAAATTTGATTCTTATTCTAGTTATTTTTTATTTTTTTTCTGGGAACTGGGATAACTCAAGTTTATTACTGCTATCGTAGCTATCATTTTCCAAGGCCAGACCATAGAGTTTGCTAACGTCCGCAACATTCAAGGTGTCCTCTTCATATGTGTTTCCAATACGACGTACCAATATGTTTTTGGAGTCATCACCGTGAGTTTGACATTGGAAAAAATTAAAGTTACCCAATAAGTTGTGTTGCTTATTTTAAATATTCGGGCGTGTTAAATTTTGTTTGTCTCTCTTAGGCAATATCAGGCGAATTGCCAATATTCCTGCGCGAACACCACAATGGAATGTACCGGACGGACGTCTACTTCCTAAGTAAAACCCTGGCTGACTTGCCCGTCTACATTTGTTTCCCGTTTGTCTTCGTTGCCATTACCTATTACGCCATTGGATTGAATCCCTCGCCCGATAGATTCCTTATCGCTTGTGGAATAGTCATCCTCGTCGCCAACGCCGCAACGTCATTTGGTGGGAAATATTGTGCTCCGCAGTCTTAACTGATATATTCAATTACATATTAGTAACGGCGATGGTTTATGTATTTCTTTTTTTTAAGGCTACCTGATTTCTTGTGCAACTGGATCGACTCAATTAGCCATAGATTTGACCAATTCGCTTTTGGTTCCTATACTGCATATGGGAGGATACTTCCTTCGAAGCGGATCGGTGCCCATCTACTTGGAGTGGATGCGCTATTTTTCTTGGTACATGTATGGTCTTGAAGCGCTTTCCATCAACCAGTGGTCTGGTGTCAGCTTCAACGATCCGGCTTGCCCTGACGGGATCTGCACTGGAGCACAAATCCTTCGGAATTTCGATTTTAATCCGGTAATTCTATAAGAGCTGGAAGTATAATAGAGCCAATAATTTATACTAAGTGATTGGCATTGATATTGCTATAGGACTTCTTCTATCGTGATATTTGCGGACTTTGTGGATTGATTGTGGGTTTCCGCATTTTGGGATTTTTCGCTCTACTCGTCAAGATTTCTAGAAGTAAAAACAAATAGAAATCATAGTCTATTTTCAACAATTTGTGCAATATAATTTTCTCTTATTGATTTCATGTCACTTTCCTTTTACTCTATTGCACTTTAAAATAGTTTACCTTTCTTCACTAGTAATTTTTTTTTTAAATACAAGTGTAGTCTAACATCGACTCGATAGCTTTATACTGGACTATTTTTGTGCTATTTATCTAGCTCCCAGAAGTTTGAATAAAGTGAGGGAAGTAATTTATATCATATGAATAGGAAAGCTGTAAAGTTTTCCGATTTTTTTTATCACCAATTGATACCAAACGGACGGATTCAGACACGCTGCTGAAGTAGAGAAAATATAGGGACTCAGCTTGACACACCTTTCACTGACTCAATTGCAATCCGGGAAACCGACATGTTTCACGGCAGCGACGGCACCATTTATTCTGCGCCACCTGTATATGGGGCTCTTCGGGATCTGTTTTATTTAGCCGATTTATCTGGCAACGCAGCATGGCGCCAGTCTTTTTTGAGGGAAGAACGGGGAGAAGAGGGAGAATGGGACGAATGGGGGAGAAGAGGAAACGTGGGTCCCCTTTTTTTTCGTACGCCCTCCTCCCTCCCACTCGTCCCATTCTCCCTCTTCTCCCCGTTCTTCCCTCAAAAAAGACTGGCGCCATGCTGCGTTGCCAGATAAATCGGCTAAATAAAACAGATCCCGAAGAGCCCCATAGGACACCAACTGTTTTAGCTATTGAAAGAATACATTTTCTCTTTGAAATTATTTTTGTTTTGGTTGCTCTACCTAGCTGTATATGGTTGGCGTTCCGCGCGGTAGATCCGTGACACAGTGATTGATAAGCATAAAAAACAGGTGCATTACAGACGCGCACCTTATGGCACATTTGGGTGCCGTCAATAACTTGAATGCGAAAAGACTGAAACATACAAAAGCGACGAGTTTCATACAGCCACCATATGTGTGAATGTGTCTAGCTTTAGCGTCGTTTTTTAGTTGTTCGAGTATGTGCATAGCAACAACACACGCAGACGTTATTACCAAACAGAAGGTATCGACCGTCGACAGCACTTAGTTTGAAGTTAATACAGTTTTAGCAAAAACGGGTGAAAAGGCAATTGGAAAAAGATGGAAATGGTAATTCAGATGCACTTTTAGCCTGTATTGAATAAAGTTAGTCTCTAGCTGTTTAATATGTTGATTCCCATGCAACAGATGTATACAGCGCTTACGAGCGCAATTATAAAAGAAACACGTAAAATATTTCAGTAAAATCAAAATTAAGTATTAATAACGTGGCCTATCGTCCACTAAAAAAAATGTGATTATTAAGTTTTTTGTATCAAGGTTAACTTTATATTGTGCAGTATTGGTGACTATGTATATTATCCTTAAACATCGATCTGAGAAGTGATGGCAAAAAAATTGGTGTAATCAATGACGGTTACAATTACTTCACCTTTCCCTAGACCGCAGCGTTTCAGCCAGTAACATACTCATGGGAAAATATCCAAATAGAGCTGGAAACAAATAATGGTCACTGTTTTAATCGTGTTTCCTCCGTTCAGAAACAAATTCTTGACAAAGGTATGCTGTATTCCACTATATCTTTATAATATAAGTATTTTCATAGCTGTTTAAAGTGTTTATCTTACACGATCTCACATAACCAAATAAACATTATAACTGCATCTATAATATAGTAACGGGATGTGTCCAGCCGGGAGAATTTCTCGCCATCATGGGAGCAAGTGGAGCTGGAAAGACAACACTTCTCAATTGCCTGACATTTAGAAACGCTGGGAAATTGAAAATCCACGGCGAGAGGTACCTCAATGGAGCGAAAGTCAACACGGACATCCTCGCGCGAATCTCCGGATTCGTACAGCAAGACGATCTGTTTATCCCAACGCTCACTGTCAAGGAACATCTGCAATTTCAGGTAAAGACAACGTTTAACCGAACTCATTTGGTACCAGCCACTATCAAAACTGTGATGGAACTCATGCGAATTTAATTTGATAAGGCCTTGTTGCGGATGGACAAACATTTTAGCTATGAAGAAAGAATGAATCGTGTTGAAAATGTGATTCTAGAATTAGGACTCGGAAAGTGCGCCAACACCGTCATTGGCCTTCCGGAAAGAGATCTCAAAAGCATTTCCGGAGGTGAAAGGAAGCGACTGGCATTTGCCTCAGAGGTCAAGAGTTAAATAAAAATGTCTTTATGCAACAGTAAAGTGAACGTTTAAAAATTTTAAAGTTTTTCTTTTGTCAGAATAGGTTTTGACTAACCCGTCCTTGATTTTCTGTGATGAACCCACATCCGGTCTCGATTCTTTCATGGCCCAAAACGTCGTTCAAGTAAGCAATTAAGGATAATTAACATAACAATTTTCGATTAAATCACATTTTTATATTGGCAGATTTTGAAAAATTTTGCGTTCTCGGGCAAATCAGTCATCTGTACGATCCATCAACCGTCGTCCGAAGTTTTTTCGCTTTTTGATCGAATTCTTTTACTGGCTGAGGGTGGTAGGACGGCTTTCTTTGGCCCTGCTGGTGATGCCCTGCCCTTTTTCTCCAACCTGGGGTTTCTTTGCCCACCCAGTTATAACCCTGCCGAATTCTATATTCACACTTTGGCAACGAAACCGAGCAAAGAGGCCGAATCCAAGGAAAGGAGAAATATTATTTGCAATGCTTACGAAGTTTCTGAGGCCAGTCACCGTGTTTTTGAAATTGTTGAAGCCAACAAAATTCCCATCTCTTCTATTAGCACAGGAATAAGGCCATCAGAAAATGAAACGGCAAGGGGGAAAGTTAAAAAATCTCCGTACAAAGCTTCGGTGTTCGACCAGTTCCGGGCCGTCGTATGGCGATCGGTCATTTCCGTTATCCGTGAATCAATGATTCTCAAATTTAAAAGTTTTCAAACTATTGTAAGTATTTTTTGTATTGACTAATAGCACAACATATACGATCTATTCTAAAACTTGACAATTTTTAAAAGTTTGTTGCAGTAATTATTGCACTCCTCTTTCAAGGACAAACCCTACAGTATGAAAACATTAGCAATATTCAAAGTATTCTCTTCATATTCGTCGATATCGTAACCTTTCAAAATGTCTTTGGGGTTGTGACCGTAAGTGATAATTAATAATAACAAAAAAAATTCACGGTATTTCATTTTTTTCTTCTAGACAATATCAAATGAATTGCCAATATTCCTGCGTGAACACCGCAACGGAATGTACCGGACGGATGTCTACTTCCTAAGTAAAACCCTGGCTGATTTGCCCGTCTACATTTTTTTCCCGTTTGTCTTTGTTTCCATCCCTTACTACGCCATTGGATTGAATCCATTCACCGACCGATTTTTTGTGTCGTGTGGAACAGTCATTCTCGTCACCAATGTTGCCACGTCATTCGGTTATATTAATTATTCAGTACGGAGATTGATATACGTAAAAGTATAACTGGGCATTTAAATTCTCTGCAGGCTACCTGATTTCCTGTGCAGCTGGATCGACTCAGATTGCTCTTGACTTAACCACCCCACTTGTAATTCCGTTGCTGTATATTGGAGGATTCTTCCTCCGCAACGGCTCCGTCCCCGTGTACTTGGAGTGGATGCGATATCTTTCATGGTTCATGTACGGCAATGAAGCGCTTTCAATCAACCAATGGGCTGGCGTCAGCTTCAATGACACGGCCTGTCCTAACGGGATCTGTACTGGAGCACAAATCCTACAAAACTACGATTTTAATCCGGTACTACTAATATGAACGGGGCTGCGTTACCGATCAATTCTTTCCAATAACTAGATTTCATTCAAATTACGATTTCATCACATTTCCATCTAGGAGTTTTTCCATCGTGACATTGGCGGACTATGCGGACTGATTGTCGGTTTCCGCCTTTTAGCTTTTCTCGCACTGCTCTCAAAGACTTACGAATTTAAAATATTTAGAGTTTATTCATAAATTTTCATTAAATCTTTCCAGTTGTTGCTTGTTGAAATGTCTGGAATTAATAATTCAATTAATAATTTTAAATAATTTCTTAGTTCATTGAATTTGTTTATATGATTCCTTCGGAATTGAAAAAAAGTTATAAAATCAGCTATAGGATTAGAACACATCATCACGTACAGGACTATCTGTTAATGCGGTTAGCGGGTTACGTGCGGGTTAGGTGCGTCGGATAAGGCGTTGATTGATGGTCAGGACATCTTCAGATCCAAGGACATCTTCAGATCCAAGTTCGACTCCTCAGACGAATAAAACCTAGGACGATTAGCAAACCAGAAGGAACTTGGCCATGTCTCCTGAACATGGGGACAGTCATATGTGGAGAACTGATAAAAATAACATTATTGAGTTCGACTCTAGTACCATCCCAGTATGACTTGTAGGTATGATTGTCTTGCGCTAATCGCTTCGGTCCACAGACCAAAAAATGGAGCATGGGCTTGGCCACCGGGGGCAGTTCCGGCGCCAATCGAGGGGTTATTCATATTTTACAATTTTGCGGGAATCAAAATTTTCAATGAAATGCCGCCGGCAATTATATTAACGAAAACCGACGAAAACGAAAATCTATTTCGAGTGATTTCTTTTATTTTGTTACCCTGCGATGATAATCGATGACGAATCCCACTGTAGTGTAACAAAAGCAATTGTTAAAGACCCCCACTATTTCGACTGGGCTCAGCATGGAGAGAGAAGGGGTTGGCCCTTTTAGCCTCCCACCGATGCTGCTCTGCTGTATAACAAGTGTCTCATCATCAACATCCAGGTCCTCCTTGTGGAACATAGTCCTCCACATGTTGACCGCCTCGTCCAGTCTGGAAGTGCCGCCAGTATAGTCCAGTTCCAGTCGTCGCGAAAAATAATTTTCAATTAAACCGACAGAGATTCATCTGTTCCAGCTGTAGCCGTTCGGCATGGCGGCCGGCAATAACCACCAGCAGCAGCATCGGATTCATTCCGGGCCCGGTATCACTGGACCTCGTCCAGCAGCTCAAGTGGAGACCATCAACAATCGTCAGCCACCTGGGCCGCTCTAAGCACTGCCACATTTGCATTTACTGCGGCAAAATCTATTCTCGCAAGTACGGCCTCACGATCCACATCCGGACACACACAGGCCATGCACAAGCCGCTCAAGTGCCCAGTATGTTCCAGGTCGTTCGGAAACCCAAGTAATCTCAACAAATACATCCGGCTGCACGCCGAACACCACGACCAGGTGGGGATAACGGAAGACAAAACAATGTCCTACAAGCGAGTTGAATTATTATTTTTCGCGCAAGATTTTTTGGCTAAAATTGTTGGATGTCCATCAGGTGCGAATTATGCGGAAAGGTGCTGGTCCAAAGACGTGATTTAGATCGTAACATTCAGTCGAAACATTCGTCCGGGGACTCGTCAAGCGTTCGTCATCAGCATCAGCCGAATTCGGCATATTCGATCGACTGTCCGTGTCCGTGTCCGTATCCGTCCCCGTCGGTCCCGTTGAGTTCGACCCACAGCAGCGTCAGCAACAATAACGGTGGCCGGGAAGATGTCGTAGATGAAGATCAGTTATATGTAGTTAACATCTGTTACACAAAAATTTTTCATTGCGTGTTTAAAAACTTTGCTTTGTATAAAAATTTATCAATAAAAAAATGCAAAATCAAAATACTCGAAAATATTCGAATGGTTTCCGAGATCCTTAATATTAATATGGCTGGAAGCCTGTGGAAGCTTAAAATTATAAAATACGATATGCAAATTACCGGAATTATCGAATTATTCCTGATATTTTTGATTAAAGAAATTCGCAAATTCCACAGAAAATTGTGTTTATGGATTTTGGAAGAATTACAATTTAGTATTGGGACATTTGGCAACGCCTAATTTTCTATTTTCAGAAAGCATCAAACTGTCAAACTTGCATGAAACTGCTCAAACACAAACAGTGTTTTTTTTTTGGTAACAGTGATAGATGTGTGTTTTCTTCTAATTCAAAATAAAATGACTGAAAAATAAGTCATAAGGAATACTCGAATTCTTGACTGAGGAAAAAGATGATATTCAGCATCAGCAATCAGCATTTCGAAAAATATGAAATAAGATGTTTTCGATTCTATAAATACTTTCTTTTTTATTTAAAAATTTCAAGGTTATGTCTTATGGCTACGAAGGTACGACAACGCTTAAGCCTATGGCGGTCGAGACTTGGCCTACCACCAAATGTCAGAATTTGGTGACCGAATTTAATCATCAATATGTGAGACATAGCCATTGTTAATTTATGGTACTTCCATCTAATTCTTCTGTTTGCCAAGGACGACTAAATTTATGGACACCATGAACTAACAGGAAATAACCTTGCTGGAATGGATTTGGAGGAACAGATTGAATTAGTTTTCAATAACAATGATGTATCAATCAATGGAATAGTAAGCCACTAAAAGTGATTGAATTATGCACTAATTTAAAGATATTATCTGTATTTTCAGAAACTTTCACTTATGAAGCTGCAGGCTTAGCGGCTTAGCTGCAGCAACTAATAAGGGAAGTAGGAAACTGGGAAACTGAATACTGTGGTACAACTAACTGTTTATAATAATAGTTCTTGAATCTAAAATTGTGCTCCACTCTCTCTTGTCTAATAGAGTTTACCAGTTACCTCCCACAAACTTCCATCGGCTGAAACTATTGTGAAACCACAGCTGAAGTTCAAAAACAGAATAAGTAATTATCTTGGGATATTTGTTCTCAAAATAAAAAATTTACCTCATTCCTTGAAACCATTGGCAATATTATTTCTGGAGTTGGACGAATTGGGAGATGACAATGAGTTGGACCACCCTTACAAATTTGAGTTAGAATCTTTACACCAGATCCAAAGTTCTTGACTGCACTTGATTTATTGCCTTCATTTCCAAATCTAGAAACCTCTTTATTGATGAGAGACACTGAAGATGGTTTAAAGTCTTTTTGAAGTTTTCCTTGCTGAATCTGTGATAGCTGTTGATCTTGAGGTTATTAATTTTGAACAGTTGAATTTCTAAAAGTCTGTAGTTTGCAGGACTTCCACTGTTTTTTTTTGTTTTTTTATTTGTTTCCAGGCCCATTTATACAGATCCTTTCAAGGCACAACATGTTTGATGCAAATTTCAACTACCAAAACTGACTTCATCATTGATACTTCAAAACTATGGGAATGGGATCAACTACAGCTTTTGAAAGAAGTTTTCTGCAATCCAATGATTGTCAAGGTACAATTAGAACACCTGAACTAAGGAGAAAATAAATTAATCTTGTGGATTTCCCATAGAATTTTCATGGAGCTAATATGGAAATTCAGTGGCTTCAGCGTGATTTCGGTATTTACGTGGTCAATCTGTTCGACACCTACCTCGCTGCAAAACGACTCGGCTTTGCTAAACTTTCATTGTCCTTCCTCCTCATCTGCCAAGTTAACGCTGACAAACGATAGCCGACTGGCGTATTCGTCCCTTGACCGAACAGATGGCCCACTAGGCCACTATGCTCGGCAAGACACTCTTGGTTATGAAATGATGAAAATGGATTTGAAGAAGGTCCAACGGAAAAACCATTACAACCATAACTAATGTCTACAGGAAAAAATTTGCTGACAGAAGTTTGGCAAATGAGCCGACTGGTTTGCTTCAAGCGCTACCGAATTCCCCAAGTCACCACAACAGATTAAGAACCATCGACAATCATTCAGTACTCTCTTTTAAATAACTAACTTTCTGAAAAATTCAAGCTTACAAAATACAAAGATCTATGGCATGGAATGCGTTTTATTGTCCCATCCTCCGCCCACACATGCACCACTGTCTGATATGAATTTAGAAAAAAAAATTGTCTAAAATTTTCAAAAACACAAAAATACGTTGTCGAAATTTAAAGGGGAAACGAAGGGAACACGGAGAAAAATAAAGAGTTAATTTAAAAATGTGAATTTTTCATCAGATTGACTAGAAGCTCATTTGCACCAGAAGCCAAAACTAAACCCTGGATAGTTTCGCTGCTGCGAACGAAATTTTGAATAATTTCATGGAGCGGAGTGAGGATTTCCACCTCTTTTCGGTTCAATAAGGCAACGAGTCGTGGGAGGACCCCAGCGTCCACAACAGACTGAATTTCTTGAGGTTCTTTGAGGTAGGTGAACGTAGTGCAGATGTTTAACAGTATCTCTTGGTCGTTGCAGTCTAGAAGGAGAGCCAGAGTTGGAAAAATCTGCTGGACAGCGGTGAGCTTGAAATCCTTCCGGCACAGGCAGGAGATGGTCCAGGTTGTATTCCTCATCAATTCAACCTGCAGCATATTAAAATAGGATTTATTAAATGTACGTAAAACTTAACGACTACAAGAAAAAAAAATACATACCGATGAATCATCTTTCATGTAGTTTATCAGCGGCTTCACAATGCCGTGCTCCATAAAGCGTTCCCGGCGATCTGGTCCGTTGCCAGCAAGTTTGCATAGATTGAGAATAGCATGTTTGTTAACTTTTGGGTAAGGCGAAGCCATACCCATTATGATGTTCGTGATAGCCCAAGCTACTTGCTTTTGGACCTTTAAGTTGCCGTCCTCAAAAACATCCAGTAATGGGCAAATGACGTTGTTTGAAATGAGAGTTTGGATCTGGACGGTGTTGCCAGCAGCAATATTCGACAAGATCCGCGCAGCATCTTGTACAATACTCAAGTTGCAATGAGCAAGCAGCTTGACCAGCAACGGACAGGCACCAGCAGCCAGGACAGAATTCGTTTGAGTAACGCTACCAAACACGATGTTACCAACAATCCTTAAAACAGGTATGACAACTGTTTCTTCAACGGAATCCATTAATAGAATGAGACGACCGACAATCCCAGCGTCCATGACTTCTTGTATACAATCTCTATGGCCATCAGTGAGTCGTGAAAGGGCCCAGCAAGTCTCCGACAAAATGTGGGTGTCCTCTTCGTTCAGAAGTTGAAAAATAGCAGGAAGAATTTGTCCGACCGCAACGATATTGGTAAGGTTGCGACTTAGGCTGCAGCACAGCTTAGCAATATAACGCAAACACAGAGTCTAAAAATAAAAAAATAGGTAAAAAATGTAGAAGAGACTCAACCACTAACTGAACAGAATTACCGAAGAGCCATTTCTGAGCAAGTTAAGCAATGAATTTATTATGCCCTGGCCAATTACGACATCCCTTGACTCCGCCCCTTCTTCGGCAATATTTGTCAATGCAAGCAAAGCAGGCTCTATTAAATGGTAATTTCTTGTCACACGGATATAACCATTCTGATAATTCTTCTCAAACAACACTGCAATTAGTGCTGCTACAGCTCCAGCACTGACGACAGCTTCAGTGTGTGAAGGTGTGGATGATATCAAGTTGTGAAGAGCCCAGGCTGATTCAGATTGAAGATCAATGCTAAGAACCAAAAACATGATTAGAAATCGCTTTCGGGGGGGGGGGGGGGGAGGTGTACAGTCAATCACTTATCATACCTGCCAAAACGACCAAGAAATGTTACTAGTTTAGAAACAACTCCAGCCTCTAACAGATTAGTAATTTGAGCAGGATTACATGTATTGCCAAAGACTTTACGTGCAGCATGGGTAGCAATGCATTCTCTTCTTTTATCACGACTGCTGATGCCTTTTCAAAAGGAAATTTTCATAAAAAAGTTGGCTTTAGCATAAGAAACTTCATGAAAATACCATTAACAATGTCTGTGATCCCCATGTTTAATGCAGCCATTTCATTCTGTTTTTGAGGGCTGCTGTGAGGTTCATCAAGACATTCAAGTGATTCACAATGAAAATACCGTGCCCTAAAGTTACTATTATTTTAGCATAATTTAATAATAAATGGAAACAAAATATTGCATACCGTCTTCTTTTAAGAGCCGCAAGGTTTGCCCGAATTTTCAGTTGATTTTTGGGAAACGGACAATTTTTGATATGATGGGGTCCATTGCAATTGATGCAGGATATAGAGCTCAAATCGACTTGGGCCTTCAATTCCTCACCAAGAACTCCGCTACCGAATTCATGATAACGAATCTTTTTATTGGGCTGTCGTACAGTTTCTTTACTCTTTTTGTCGATGAAAAAAAACATTTTAAATTTGGGTGAAAACGTTCGCGCTTAAAATCATAAGCAACCACAACAGCCTAGAGCGAGGAGGCAACTAAAGTTAGAGGTAGGCAGGGAGCTAATAACATCAGCTGATGATTCAGCAGTTTTGGCCAAATGGGCAATGGAGTCTGCTAGTGTCGTCTGTGGTGGTGGTGTCATGGTGGTGTCAGTTTTAAATTTTTTATTATATTTGATTAAAATCCAATATTAGCTTTACATATGCCATATTTCTCTGATTCTATGTCAAAATGTAGTTTGCGAAATTTTGTATAGCACAATACTTGAAGTTTAATTGCAGAAATCCGACTAGGAGGTTTAAAGATGTTAACGAGATTTTTATGGACGTTTCCCAGATAGGAATTATTGTCCCAAGGCGGGACCAAAGCCGTGCGGATGGTGCGGGGGGCACAGGGGAATCTCTAAGAGGTCCCATTGCGAGCCCTTATTTGAACACGTTACTCATTTTCATCTTGTCGGATACGTCATTTTTTACTCCCTCTCGTAGAAGTCTCTGATGCGTCCCGTTTTTATTTTTTGGCTCCTTCTCGACACTTAGAAAATTTCGGAGAAACTGTCTTTGTCTTTTCGCGGCAAAGTTTGATTCTAAAATTCTATTATTAGCTTTATCTTCAAAACTCAGATATGATTTCGTGGTCCATCTGTATAGTACTGGCTTCTCACCACGACGATCCGGGTTCGATCCCCGGGTTAGGTTCCATATTTCTTCAACTATGATGGTTATATGCAGTCGAATTATGATGTGTGCCTCGTAACCCTTTGCATGCTCTGACAAATAAACTTTGTCCCGATACCCGGATCACCGTTCGTGAAAAATGTCGGCACAGCAAACACTCATATGAAAAAGAAGAGTAAAGAAAAAAGGAACGAAATTCAGAGTCCAGAAAAAGATTTATTATTAATGACTTCTTGAGATCCTTTTTCCGTCCCAAGTACGTCTAAAGTCCATCCAATGGGACGGGATAAGGACCGCTATGAGATCTCGGCGAAGCGGACATTGGCCATACGTAAAAGACGTCCTAGGAATGTAAACTTGGGAATCTGCTATGTGCCAAGTACATCCCAGACGTCTCAAAGTGACGTGTTTTGGGCGTCTATGGGACTGCAGTGTGCTATCTGGGTTTTTATGCTTAAACCTGCTAATTAAAGCTTTGTTTATGAACATATCTTTTGGATTTAGGTTAACAGTGATGATAAAATGAAGGAAATAGTTGCACATGTGCTGTACATAATAAAAGTTGTAAGCAGAGCGATAACATAATTCACACATTGACATGCATTCAGTCAAGACCAACAAATGCTTCAGTAAGAAATAGGACAGCAGTATTAGAGGTAGGCTTCCCTTCAATTTTTAATGTGAGTATTCGCTATGCTAAAATTCTGAAATACTAAATTGGGCTGTAATTATGATAGAAGCTTATGGAACAATTTTATAATATTATTAGGAGCAAATGTTGGTCATGCTTCGCACACCAATCCGACCATGTGGTCCGCTTAAAAGATCTTTTGGCCAAAATAATTGAAGCCGCTGGAAATATTTTTGCTCCTTGAAGGAGCTTGAACAATTCACAGATGAGATCCAAATCCTGTTGCAATGGCTTAACGATATATATTGACGGTACTCTGTCCATGTAAAAGCTGATGATTGGTCATCAGCTTTTTGTTGTTGTTTTTTTTGTTTTTCTTTTTTGTTTTTCTTTTTTTTTCAAAGGGAGGCGATTCTCAGCCTGGACAAGAAGCGGACCCCCTCAAAGTACTATACAGCGAGAAGCAGGACGTGATTTTTATTATGAACCCTTTCATTAGTGATCACCAAGAGCATGTTCTATCAAGAGCTGCCAAACGAAAAAGGTCATTGGACCACAGCATTTGCGGTAACAGGAGGCTGAAAATGGTTTCGTCTACATTATATTATACCCACCTTGCCTAAATTGGATTGGATTGTAAGTTGGTAATAAATGCTTTTTTTTATAGGATTCCGCTATGCTGTACTTACACTCACTTTGATAGGTTTCGTTAAAAATGCTGTACTGACTTCCACCTCAAGAAGCAAATTCACGTGAGTCAGAACATGAGTTTTGCCACCATCATTAATCAAGAGCTGGGATGCAAGTTTGGATGGGATGCACCACCCGGTGGTGGTGATATGTTGGTCTACTTCACAAATTTATTTCATTGTTATCAGAACTATTTATTTTTACGTATTTTTAAGAAATTCGAAATTGTAGACTGAATGTGTTTGATTTTTGTATCTTTCACAGGTTGTGAGAATAACATCATGCAACAAAAGCTCCCGTAAGAATCCCAGCATGAGGACTTGAGGAGTCTTCATTAAGGTGTGGAAGCTGGGCTTCTATGATCCACGACGACCGAGTACCGTAGCCCATCACACACATAACAAGAAAAGTAAAAACAACTAATGTTAATGGTGTTCATTTATGAATACAAAATAACTTTATTTATCTTAAACCTAACTCCGACAGGAATGACAAACGACGACGATGCCCGCAGTGCCGCAAAATTATGAAAAGAGAAACAAAGCACTTGTTAGTTATGCCGAATTTGAATTGATACAAATTATTAGTTAGGGAAAAGGGAAACTGCTATCTAACTACTCCCAATACTTTTATCAAAAATTAATTTTTATTTTTTACAGAGTCTTAATTAATTGGAATTAATTCTTGTTCCTGTTAAACCTAAACTACGTAATCTCATTAGCGTAAACGCCTGGCGACCACCACGCCGCCTTTTGGGTGTCCACAATATGTGTATACGTCTGTCACGCTATTAAGGAAATCATAGAAAAACAGAAGGAATCAAAATGGACATACCTGAAGTCAGATGAATAGGCGTCGTCCTCGTGGTTTGCGTCGTCTTTTTCTCTCCCAAGTTGTTTTGGGAGAGTCGTGCCTTTCGGTTCGGGAATGTAGAATAGAATGGCTCATAACTTTATTGCTTTTACTACTACAATATGTATTTACCTAACAATTAAAACAATACTTTCCGCTCTCTCTTACGCTAATTACAATCATATAATATTTTTTAAAAAATCTAAGCTTTGTTAGAAGCGTGCCTTTACGTAAGTGTCAATCTCTTCAAGAAATTCTCTTGTCACTTGCTTAGCTCTAAAGAAGCTTAAAGATAAGCTTTAGATAAGCTTAAGAACTATTCTTTATTCTTAGCGAAAGAATAGGTAGCTAAATTCTTTCCAAAATTTAGTCACATTAGTTTAGATGAAAAGAATTTGGGAATTGAAAATAACTGTCGAAATCCAGTGTTTAGATTTAATTCCTTTTTCACTCACACTACACACACCAGGGAATATCTATAAATGCACCAATCAACAAAAAAAAGTAAAAAACAGCTATAGTAGTACTTTTCAATTTTTAAATAATAATTACAAAAAAATCCTTTAGAAATATTCGCTTAAAGGATAATATGTTAGATATTTAATAGACGTTTAAAAAAAATGAGTAATGGAGGGGACAAGGTAGGTATAACGGATAAGGCGTCGCTTGATGCTCAATACATCTTGAGACACGAGTTCGACTCCCCAGGTGGATAGAATCACCCTCTCCGATTGCCGTCAGATGGCGTTTGCCCGCACATCCAGTGGTGAGAAATAGCTTCAATGAACCACCATGGGCAACCAACGTGTGTCATTATGCTATGTTTGCATGATTAGAGAAAAAAATAGATTAGCAAACCATTAAGGTGCCTATGGCCATGGATCATGCACATGGGGACATGTATATACGTACTACTGTGTTATTAGAGCACATCAGTAGAGTCGTAATCATGTCTTGCGCTAATCGAGGCACTAACTTCCCGCCTCGGTCTACGGACCACAAAGGGAGTTCACATTTTTTTGCTCAAGATTTGTGAAAAAGAACGGGCCAGTTGGTAGGGTGATGAGCGAGGTAATGAGATTGGAACCTTGCGTGCAACTGCTCACCAGCTCCTATTTAGCATTTCGGAACTTTAGCGTAGCAATTAATATCAGATTAAATGAAAACACAGCCTAATACCTAAAAAAAAAACTTACAGACTTTACAGTCAGATAAGTTTGTTCATGAATCGACCCAAAAAAATTATGTTTTCTTCCACGATGAGAGAACTGCAACTTGTCCTTTACATTGAAGATGACAATAAGAAGTAAAACATCAGCTGGATCGAAAGAATCAATTTTTTCTGGATCAAGGTTGCAGTTTTCGCCGTTTTTATTAACAGCAACCATGGTACAGCTCAACAGAACATATAAAAAGTGAGAAACGCCAATAAGAATTTAATTGTTTGTTGGTACCTAGAAAGAAAAGAACGAGGGATGTTAACGTTAAGTAAAAGAAATATTGACTGTTATAACATGAAGACTGAAAGATTTTGCAAATGCGATAGAGCTGCTGAAAGCAGCAGCAACATGGTACAGCTCAACAGAACATAAGGTGAGAAATGCCAAGATAAGAATTTAATTTTTTTTTTACAGAAAGAAAGAACGAGGGATGTTAACGTTAAGTAAAAGAAGAAATGACAGACAGTTATAAAATGAAGAATAAGTCGAGAGATTTTGCAAATGGGCAAACAGCAGTTTTCGACACGGTCCCCGTCGACTCTTTCATCGTTTTTAGTACAATCTTTAACTTGGCCGACAAAGATTAAATTGCACCAGCAGCGGAAACACAACCAATTTCATCAAGTTCGTTGCCTGCTGCAATGTTGCGAATGGCTTTTAGAACTGGAGTTACTACGGCGCCCTCATTATGATTCAATAAAGAGATGAGGCGAGGGACGAGTCCCGCTTCGACTATTTCTTGAATGATTTCGTTTGGACCATCAGTGAGGAACGCTAGAGCCCAGCAAGAATAATGTAGAGTTTCTGGGTCGTCGTGAGAAATTAAGATACCCAAAGCGGGGAGAAGCTTCCGAACAGCAGGAACACTGAGATGAGGCTTACGGCACAAATTGGACAAGGTCCATGCGGAAACGGAAGACAACGTAGACTACGAACGAAATATTTCATGCATGAGATTGAATTTTTAAAGTTAGGAAGTAATATTACCCATGTATCATGCTCGATCAAGGAAACTAGAGGCTTCGTAATGCCTTGTTCGATAACATAATCTCGTAGATCTGGACCGTCACCGGCAATACTACCGAGAGCCCACATAGCTGGTTCGACCAAATCCGATTTGAGCGTCAAAGTTGTAAAATCATTTGAGAAGATGTTGTCAGAAAATGATCCTAACAAGGAAATGAATTTATCTGTAGCCCCAGTCCTAACAACAGCTTTGGTCTGCTCAGATGGGCCTGAGACAATGATTGCTAGGGACCATGCTGCTTCCAATTGCAGCTCAGGTCTAAAAAAAGAAAATGATTGGAGTTGGGAACTTTTTTTTAAAACTGATTTTAAACAGTAACATACGCGCTGTCACGGTTGAGGAATTGTACTAGCTTCGGAATACGAAGCAAAATGTTCAGCGGTGGACACTCAGATTCCATGCAGAGGTTTTCACGTGCAGCACGAGTAGCAATCATCTCCTGATATTCATCACCGCTGTCAATGCCTTTCACCAAAGAAGAAATGTTTATAGCAAATATGCTGCATAAAAGGAAGCGACATTTACGTACCACAGACAATTTCTTCAATACTCATGCTGGCTGACGGCGAATTTGTCGATTCCACGCAATAATGATCCCTAGATAAAAGATTGTTTTAGCCTACTCTAGCACTTTCTTATTTCAACTGATCATTAATTATTCTGCTTACATAGTGGTGGGTTGGATTGTTTTTCGAAATAAGGCATCAACGTTTCGTCGAATCACGCGCTCAACTTTTTCTTCCGGGCAACAGCTCAGTGAGTGACAACCACAACAATTGAAACAAACAGGACCGTTGTAACTCTCTGAACCCAAAATACCATATTGTTGGAGCTCGTACAAAACACGACCTAAACCCAAGCGTGGACGCTCGGTGGATGGAGTCTCATGACTCTCATCTGTGTAGTATGAAAATAAAAAAATTAACCTGTTCATCGATTTTGTAACTAATCGAAACTTGTTACTGAAATGTAAAATATCAACTTCATACCAAGATGCGATTGACTCGGAATATTGCTGCCTACTGTTCCTCTACAGGGTGTTTCAAATGCATCCGGTTGGCCTGATAAGTGCGGATTCATAACATCGATGAAATGGGAACAACCAGCTTGCTGATCCATAGCAGATTCTAATCCTCGAGCGGCAGTTGCGGCCCCAAGTCCAGGCAAAGCGGATTGATCCTCTAGATAAGCAGTCATGGTGACATTGGAAACAGCACCAGCCAATTGAGTGACTTGACCCATGGGAATATGAGCAGGAGTATCGGATGGAGGCACTATGGGCCCAGCTGGCATTGGTTTTTCAATCTTTTGGATATTTAAGCATAACTCAAAGTTGGTGGGACAAACAGTGAATAAATGTTGAATATTTCTTACCCCGTTTGAATGATTCAACAACCAGAGGAGAAGGGCTTCCTCATCGAAAGATTCCACTTCTGATGGCTGTTTGTTTTCAATGGTGTCTGAGGAATGCTGGAACTGATGAGACATTGTTACAATATGAGGGAGACGTTGAGTTGAGGGTTGAGTAGAGACAGTAAACTGTAAATTGAATTTAGTAATTGTTGTTTTTCATTGATAAACTTAACAAATTAATAAGGTTCTCACATCTCAGTGTTGTTTGCACTCACAGATGCAATCGTTTCACTAGCAGCTATGACTTTTGAATAATTCTCGACTGAGCTGTTGCCTCTGGGTCACTCACTTTGATAGACTGGCTCTGGAGAGAAAAAATAACTCAATTCAAACTTATCCCTTAAACTGTAATTAACAGTATAGATTAATGACCTCTGTTTTACTTACTACTGATCCATTTTTGACGTCATACGGATTACATACACCCTCGAACTGTGGAGGCTCCTTTAGAGTTTGTGTTCATGTAAGTTTTTAGCCTTATCACTATACATCACTTCGAACTTTCAGATACTGGAAATCACGACTGAATAAAATCAGAATCAAACATGAAAAGATAAACATTAGCACGTGACGTAGGGCCTTTGTCAGCTACAACAATTCTTGTTCACGCGGCACGCCACTCGGCAGAGACTAAAAAACAAAGGAAGGAGAATATCTTCCCCATGCCCAGATCTTCCCCCCCCCTCCCCTTTCCCGTACTTCTTGAGATTGCCGATGAGGGCAGGTCGTACGTTGGGGAACAATTACTATTAATTACTTCTAGATATTTAACTAAAAACAAAAATTTATAATAAATTTAAAAAAAAGGGTTGTCCACCAGAACATCTTAGGAACCGAGTTCGATTCCCCAGCCTAATGAATTTACCAACACCGATTACCGGCAGATGGCGACACTCTAAATATTGAGATATTCCAATGAGTATTTGTATGATTCATTGTATATCTGTATGTTGTTACGCGATACTGTGGCATGAATAGAGAAAAAAAAGATTAGCAAACACATTATGTTATGGCCATGGTTCATGCACATGGGGACATGTATATACGGACTACTGTGGTCATAACAGCACATCAGTAGAGTCGTAATCATGTCTTGCGCTAATCGAGGAACTAACTTCCCGCCTCTCAGTCTACGGACCAAAAAGGGAGTTCACATTTTTTTTTCGTTTTTTTCGTTTAGTCAAATTAGTTTAGATGAAAAGAATTTGGGAATTGAAAATAACTGTCGAAATCCAGTGTTTAGATTTAATTCCTTTTTCACTCACACTACACACACCAGGGAATATCTATAAATGCACCAATCAACAAAAAAAAGTAAAAAACAGCTATAGTAGTACTTTTCAATTTTTAAATAACAATTACAAAAAAATCCTTTAGAAATATTCGCTTAAAGGATAATATGTTAGATATTTAATAGACGTTTAAAAAAAAATGAGTAATGGAGGGGACAAGGTAGGTATAACGGATAAGGCGTCGCTTGATGCTCAATACATCTTGAGACACGAGTTCGACTCCCCAGGTGGATAGAATCACCCTCTCCGATTGCCGTCAGATGGCGTTTGCCCGCACATCCAGTGGTGAGAAATAGCTTCAATGAACCACCATGGGCAACCAACGTGTGTCATTATGCTATGTTTGCATGATTAGAGAAAAAAATAGATTAGCAAACCATTAAGGTGCCTATGGCCATGGATCATGCACATGGGGACATGTATATACGTACTACTGTGTTATTAGAGCACATCAGTAGAGTCGTAATCATGTCTTGCGCTAATCGAGGCACTAACTTCCCGCCTCTCGGTCTACGGACCAAAAAAGGGAGTTCACATTTTTTTTCCCCACCCAATCGGGCAGTTTCCGTTTCCGCGTTTATCATTGAGCGACGTCCCACTACAACTTATTCATTAAAAATATTAAAAGTAAATTTTTTTTTTTTTTTTTTTTAGATTATAAATCTTCCCTGGGCTGTTTATCAAATATCTAGAAATAATTAATAGCAACTTTTTTTAATAGGGAATTCCGGTTCCGATCGAATTCGATGTAAAACGGAAGTGTAAAGATAATACCTGCTGCATTGTGAAACAATTGATAACAAATTCAAAAACGAAAATCAATATGCACAGCATGTAGATGTCTGTCTGACATAGGTGACTGTTCCCGCCAGCACATCTTCAAATGGATAATTCAGAAATTGAAGTCTGTCGAATACCTAAATCTGAGTTAAGTGTCTCGTCAAGGTGTTCCGGAGGGAAAAGTGACACTTCGTCATAAGAGAGATTAAAAGCCCCCCCCCCTCCTCCCCACTCGTTATAATGTTTGTTATCTATCTCTCAACTTAATATATATTTAAGAGATAGACAGACACATTAGACCGATAAGAACATCCCCCTCCAAAAACACAATAACAGAACTGATAACGAAACGCAGTTGCATTTCAGTTTTTAAAAAGGTGGGCAACGGAGTGAAGAATTTCAAAATGCTAATGGAGTGGAAGGAAGTAAACTAAGAACCAAAAATGACAAGTTGGAAAAAACAGATTATACCGTTTATTGAAGTGTCACTTCGAGCGCCGGCGGATGTGAGCGTTTCGTCATCACGACGCTAATCGCAGCGGTGACTCGGGACAAAAGTCTGACGTATAACTAAAAAAGGTATATCGTAGGCGTCCGTCTTGTATATTTTGTGATGACTGCAGTAACTTTGGGATATTGAAGAAGAAGTCGTGCCCGATACGAGTGACATAGTTTCAACGCTCCGGCACACGGGAAAATGAATTGCCGGTTCAATCTCTTCATCGCCTTAGTGTTGGCCCTGTACTTGACCACCGCCAATTCCACCAGTATCTCTATAGCTAATAACGCTTATTCAAATATAGTAGTGGCTATTTCTCCCGACGTGCCCAACACCTGGTCCGAAACCATCCTGAAAAACATTCAAGTAAAATTACCGAATTATCAAATATTTATTCGTTCATCTGAAATTTAAATTTTTATTCATCATTTTCTTGGATGCAGTTGATGATAAGAAGAGCATCGAGTGTCCTGTACCGAGCTACCGAAAAGCGAGCTTACTTCAAAGATGTTCGCATCCTTGTTCCGGAATCTTGGAGCAACATCCGCGCTAATCTCAGCACATGGGAAACATATTCGGTCAGTAATGGCTTGTTTTTATTTTGAATCGAATTTCATTTAATAATTTTAATTTTTAATATTCACCTCTCAGGAGGCTGACGTACGAGTGGCACCACCCAGATCGACTTATGGCAACACGCCCTATACCGTCCAATCGGGCGGATGTGGCCAACCGGGCGAGTACATCCATCTGACGCCGGACTACCTCCGCACGGCGACAGATCCCAATACAACGGCAACTTACGGGCAGCCTGGTAATATAATGCGAGGTTATTTGCATTTGAAAATTAATAATTTTTTGTTATGCAATTATTACGTCATACAGAAAAGGTATTTGTTCACGAGTGGTCTCACCTGCGCTATGGCGTTTTCGACGAGTACGGTTACCAGGGCGACAAGAAATATCCGCTATTCTACAAGGAGCCCAACGATCAAGAAATCCAGGTCAATTTGTGCTCCGACACTCCTCCCATCTTCACTACAAAGTATGTGTTGCTTGAATTATGCAATTTTAAAAAAATAGTTCAATAGTTAATTCAAATTTTTAGGGACATCATTACTCAAGGCCCGTGCAAAATCGATCCGGCCACTGGTGTCTACGACAATAATTGCGCTTACCAACTCTCGCCGGCATTCTTACCGGATTCGTCGCTCATGTCCGTTCACTCTCTCGATTCGGTATTGATGAACAACCCGTTTTTATTTGATGATTGCATTTAAATTTAATCATTTTTTTTTGTTCCGGTTTAGGTGGTGGATTTCTGCAAAGAAGACCAGGCATTGGGCCACGTCTTCGACGCACCGAACAAACACAACGCTATGTGTGGAGGGGCCAGCACTTGGACGGTTATCACTTTGCATCCTGATTTCGCCATGAACAAGTTTGTTATCAACCAGCACTTATTTCATTATTATTTCGAAAATTCACTATAAATCATTTTATTTTGACTGCAGTAATCCGCCAAACGATGTGGTCTTTATAGAACCCAATTTCCAGATCGTCCGGTCAAGCGGCTCACGGTTCGTGCTCGTCTCAGACACTTCGGGCAGCATGAACGATTACGTAAATAATAATTTAGACTCTTTAATAATATGTCCAAAGTGTTCATGGAAGATTTTGATTATACAGAACCGGATCGTCAGATTGTACGAGTCTTCCCGCCGATGGATCAAGTACGACATTTCCGACGGCAGTAAACTTGGCATGGTCCAATTCGCGTAATTAATAATTTTGTGAATTATCAATTTTTCCTTATTGATTTTTTACCGTACTTTTATTGTATTACTAATTTCAATAGTAATAATGCTAGAATCCTTAGCCCGATCGTAGAGATCAACGGTGACGCAAGTCGTGAAGCTCTCATAGCTCGGTTACCCGTTACAGCGGTCGGCGGAACTTGCATTGGGTGTGGCCTGCAAAAAGCATTGGATGTAAGTATTATTACATATATTGTTTTTACGCGCCAAAATTCAAATTTGATCGATTCATCATTTGAACGAAAGCTGCTGAGACCTGGTGGACCAGGTGGGGTTATTCTACTTCTAACCGACGGAGAGGAAACAGATAGGCCGTTCATCAACGATGTCATTTCCGACGTGATTAAATCGGGTGCTCGAGTCGTTTCCATCGCATTCGGGTATATTTTTCTGATTTAATTCAGTCAATTAATTCTAAAATCCTTATGGCGTCTTTTATAGGAGGAAAGCGGAAGACAAAATTGAAGATTTAGCCACAAAAACGAACGGTAAAAGTTACTTCATTGACGACAACGATTCCAGCCAAGGTCTTAACGACGCTTTCATCGGCTCACTCACTTACCAGCCGGCCGTCTCTGCCGATCAGATTGTTGTCCTGGTAAATAATTCCATTTGAGCGCAAATTTCCAGTCGATTGAATTTACCAAAATTTCATTTCAGCTGTTTCAACGGCAGTACCAGAACGTGACTGAGACGATCAATGAAAATTTCTCGGTCGACTCGACAGTCGGTCGCAATTTCATTTTCCGCATTGATTACACGCAAAAGAATTACCTGAGATCGTTCAGCTTGAAATCGCCCAGCGGAACCGTCTACACCCAACTCGTCTACGACGACGTCGCCAAAGTGGCCATGTTCAAACTGGCCGAAGCTGAAGTATGCGTAAAAATATTGTCACAATAAAAACATAACAAATTAATTCATAAATTTCAAGGTGGGAAAATGGTATTTTACTTTGACGGTGACCAGCTCCACCGTTGACGCTGCAGCCGTTCACGTCACTTCTCAGACGAGATCAACAACGACGGCCCCCATCACAACTGAATGTTACGTCCCTGATGGTAATTAAATAATTAATTTAACACCCTACAATCATTTTTGATTGCGTATTAATTGAATGTTTCCCGTCGCAGGAAATACGTCGAATAATACCGACACGAGTCGGGTGAGAATCTTGGCCAAAGTGATGCAAGGCGCCAATCCCGTCGTTCGTGCTAAAGTCAAGTAAATTATTCGCTTTCTATTTTCTTGGCCAGTTTATAATTATAAAAGTATTATTCGGTCATTATAGGGCGCGTGTTGAAATGCCTTCCGGTCCGGCGGAAGTCATCGAACTGTTGGACAATGGAGCGTCGGCCGACACGACGTCCGACGACGGCATCTACTCACGTTACTTTGTGTCAGCCACGACCCAGGGGCGTTACACCGTCGAATGCGAAATTTGGAGCGATGGATCGGCTTACGTCAACGTCGCATCCTTCACCAAATCGAATCCTCGAACGAGATCGACAACATCCAGGATGACCGGCTCGTTCACCCGAATGGCCGACGGTGGTTCTTTCAAGGTTTGGACTAATCAAATTGTTTCAAACAACATTCCCAAAGTTTAGACATTAATTTGTAACGTTACAACAGATGGCGCAATCAGTTTCCAGCAGTGTGGACAATTATCCGCCCTCGAGAATCACCGATTTGTTCGTTGTAGACGTGCAAAATAATCCCGAAACGAACGTCACCATCCAATTTACAGCACCCGGAGAAGATTTAGATTTCGGAACAGGTATTTGGAATAATTCATTTTTTAATCCATTCCGAATTTTATTCAAATTTACTTTTGATTGCCGCTTAGCTTCGAGGTACGAAATTCGTTACTCGCCGGTGTTCAACGACCTCCGCGCAGTTAATTTCGGCTCGAAAACCGACAATTCGACGCTGGTCCAGCAGGAGCACGTCCTGAACGGTTCCCTGCAGCCGCTGGAATCCGGTTCCATGCAAATCATCTCCTTCGTCATGAAGGTGGAGAGTTCCAGCTCGGAGGCCAAGACTTACTACGTCGCCCTGAGAGCGCTGGATCGGAGCGGCCAGGCCGGAACGGCGTCCAACATCGTCTCCGCCCAATTATACCCATCCGGCGACGGCCCGGCGTCGAGCTTGTCGACCAAAGCCATTATCGCCATCGCCGTCGGATCTCTGCTCGGCTGTCTTCTCATTGCCGCCATTGCCTACCTTATCGCTCGGAAAAAATACCTGTCCTACGACGAAGCCAAAACCCGGCCTTAGTTTGTCATTTTTTTTTATTATTTTCTAAATATATATGAACTTTGTGTAATTTATGAATTTATCTTTTTGCAATAAAATTTTGATGGTATTTTTAAAAAATGAAATAAAATCCTTAGTTCTTGATGACCGAACAATATTTATTGAAACAATCTCTTGCACAGCTGATAATATATGAAACCAACCGGTTTAATAACGTTTTAACAAATTAATGCTGACCTAATTTACCTAGGCGCGCGACTTTCATGTCGAAATCATATAGATGCAACTATGTAGGGGCGATCCAATATAATTCTTACACAAATAAAAAGATTGTGGAGTTGGGGACGTAATATATCCAAACAGTGAAATGTAGAGAGAGAGCAGAAGATAATGGGCGCGTCGACCAATTTCAGATTTCGATAAGCGCCTAGCTCGAGATTATACACGTTGCAGCGTTGACTGGCCATCGTCAAATAACTCTACATACATTTGTTTTTTTTACAGCGTGTTTCAACAACGCGAGATAACGTCAAACGCATAGAGAGTCAAACCGCAGTGTTTAGTTCTATACTCGCCCAGTCTGATAAAATGGTTCGATGGACGCTCACGCTTCGGTTTTGGGTCTCGCTGTTGATGATCAGTTCCGGACGATGGATTGGAATGGATGCGAGTCGAGTGACTATGACAGAATCCGGTTACAATAACTTGGTGGTGGCCATCAGTTCGAAAACGCCCGCGAGTCAATCGACAATTATCATCGACAACATCAAGGTATTTCATTCATTCATTAGGTAGTTTTGATTTAAAAAAACAATTTCATTCAAAGACTTGCGTTAGAAAATGATAGCGGATGCTTCTCCGGTGCTCTACGTGGCGACCGAGAATCGAGCTTACTTCCGAAGTGTCCACATTCTAATTCCAGCTGAATGGGAGCACGACGAGGCTAGTCCCAGCACTTGGGAAACGTTCAACGTCCGTAAAACAAAATTACCCCATTTCCGTCATTTCCACCCTAACGTTGATTTGTTTTTTCTTGTTTTGTTACACATTGTCACTGATGGAAATCTAGACGGCTGACGTCATCGTGGACACACCCAATACCATGCGCAAAGATCTGCCCTACACGGAACACAACGGCAAATGCGGCGAAACTGGTCAGAGAATTCACTTCACTCCGGACTACGTGGCCACTCTCTCGGAAGACAAGAACAATATTCAATACGGAGAACCGGGTAAATAATACATCAATGTTTTGACTGAATTTGAATTTGAAATATTTACCTGTTGCTGGTGTCGTAAAAATTTAATAAAAGGCAAAGTCTTCGTTCACGAATGGGCCCACTATCGCTACGGCATTTTCGACGAGTACGGAACAGCCGGCGGAAAGTATCCGCTCTTCTACCGCCAATCGGGCTCTTCCACCATCGAGCCCAACATCTGCGCTAATTACCCGACCATGTTCAGCGAGTGGGACATTAGCACCAACACTCCGACCTGCAAGAAAGATCCGGCCACAAAGCTTTATGACGACAATTGTCGATTTAAGTTGGACCGAGATTTTTTGCCGGAAACTTCGCTGGCTTCCTATCACCAAATTAAATCAGTGAGTATTATATTGATATTTTATAGGCCTATCAATGAATAAGAAATTGAGTTAGTAAAGTGATTCATATTGCCGATTCGTGACAATTTTTAGGTGGTTCATTTTTGCAAGGACGACCAAGCGCATGCGCACAGGATGGACACTCAAAACGAGCACAATGACAAGTGCAACGGGGAAAGCACCTGGACGGTCATCATGCGGAGCCCCGACTTTGCGGATGTAAAGTAAAAACTTGATTACTTAAACTTACAGCACGCAAGAAATAATCGCAGCAAAATGAGACGTGATTAATGGAATTACAATCGACATTGTCCAACTCAATTTTTCGTAAGAGTAGAAAGGATAAAAATACACCAATCAATAACCTGCTGCCGACGGTATTCCGGATCGTCAAAGGAACCGTTGCGCGATTCGTTGTCGTCATGGATGTTTCCGGCAGCATGAAGGAATTCGTAAGTGGCCAGAACATACACTAAAATGAATTGTTATTTGAATTTCAATGGAATTGTTTCCATAATATTTGACAAAACTAACATAATCGAATATACGTTTAGAACCGGATTGGCAAATTGGACGAGTCCGTCCGCGCCTGGATCAAAACTGATTTCCCAAGCGGAAATGAATTGGGAATGGTCCAGTTCAGGTTTGTCTTAAAAATTGAAAACAGGTTACATTTTATTTCGTGAAAATTATAATCGATTGTTTGTTTGTTAATTTTTTTTTTAAAGTTCGAATGCTGAAATTTTAAGTGACCTGCGAATGATTGCAGACGAGAATTCACGCGAAGAAATGATGGCAAAAGTGCCCAAAGAGGTTTTCGTGGCCACTTGCATTGGGTGTGGCCTCCAACTGGCGATGCAGGTGTGTCAAACAAATTATATCATCATCAAAAGCAATCAAGCAATCGCTGCTAATTGATAATCACCATTTTCAATTGGCAGATGCTAAAGGATGGTGGGATCATCGTCTTGGTAACGGACGGCAAAAATTCACCCGGTTATCACGACATTTCTGACGTGAAGAAGGACATCGTCGATGCCAAGATCCGCGTCATCACCATCGCCTATGGGCGAGTGTAAAATGAATTGAAAATTCAATTATAGCCATTTTTATAAATTTTTCGACTGACTCGGCAGGAGTGAGGCGGACAAGAATGTCGAGCATTTGGCTGACGTCACTGGTGGTAAAAGTTATTTCATCAAGGACGATGACAGCAGTGAAACCCTACAACAGGCATTTGTGGGCGCTTCGACCTACCAGTCGACCGTGAAAAACGAGGACTTGATATTCAAATTGTTCGAAAAAGAATTGACGGCCAGTGGTGATCAAACAGATTTGACGGATGAATTCGTTGTCGACGAGACAGTTGGACGAAATTTGAAATTGAGCGTTTTCAACTTGGATGATGAAATGAGTGTCGAATCTGTTGAGCTGACTGGACCTGATGGCGACGTCGTGAACAATTTCGTTTTCGACACGACCACCGCTACACTCACTGTCGAATTGGCGAAGGTAACCAAATACAATTATATCTGAACAATCGTATAGAAATTGAATTAACACGACGATATTTTACAGATCGGTCAGTGGTCCCTGAAAGTGAGCTTGAAAAGTTCCCAGTCTAAACCGGTTCAAGTCACCGTGACGACTCGGTTGCGCCCGGATGTTACAACGCCCATCAAAACTGAATGCGTTATTCCAAGTGGTATAATATTTAATTCTTTAATAATCCTTTTCTTTAGATTTTGGTTTTAAATATTTGTCCCTATATACCTGCCGTTGATTAGGAAGTGATATAAGAGACGCAAATGAGAAGAAGATTATTATTCAGGCCAAGGTTTTGAAAGGAACTCATCCAGTCACGGGAGCATCAGTCAAGTAAATTTGCCTATTTTGTTCTTAAGTTTAACTGTGTCGTTTTCATTTTCTAAACAATATCAAACGCATATTGAAGAGCTTTTGTGGTGAAACCCAACGGTGACACGGCGATCTTTGACTTGCTGGACAACGGCAGCGATGCGGATGGCACGGAAGACGATGGCGTTTATTCCAAATATTTTGCCTATCCCAATCAACAGGGACGGTACTCAGTCAAGTGCCAAGTGAACAGCAATCACAAGTCATTCGAGAATCTGGGCTTTATCGGCTCAGCCAGTCCTCAACTCTTTGGTAATTCATTAATTGCGCATGTACTTATGCTATATTTACAGTAACAAACCAATTTTGTATTCATAGATCCTCAAATTGATGAGACGATCATTGGAGAAGTCGAAAGAATTCCAATGGCAGATTTTACCCGAATCGCTTCCGCTGGCTCGTTTCAGGTTTTTTGTTCTTCTGACTATAAACTCATCCGGAAATGTTAATATTTGATTGATTCATTGCCTGAATTAGGTGGGAATCCCGGTCTCCATTGACGACTCCTACCCACCAGCTAAAGTCACCGATCTGTCGATTATGGTCGTCAAAGACACCGCCGCAAATATTTCAATAGCACTTAAATGGACCGCTCCCGGAGATGATCTCGATTCCGGCACAGGTCTAATTAGATTTATCAATTCAATTCTATCACAAACATTCGCCACTCACATTTGCCCTGGTATTTTATTTGCTCAGTTTCTTACTACGAACTCAAGTATTCCGATGTCGTCACTGATGTCATGAACTCCAACTTTAACAACGAATCCGCCATTCGGGGGAATCGATCCATCATCACGGAAGAGGATCTCGTGGCCGGTTCGCTCCAGCCGAGCGAAGCCGGCGTCCAGCAAACGGCCACATTTCAGCTGACGGACGTCCAGCGGGAGAGACCCTATTACTTGTCTCTGCGGGCCGTGGACAAGGCGGACAAAGCCGGCCAAGTCTCCAACTTGGTCGTTTTCTTCATCCCGGACAAAACGTTGGTAGTTTTAACGAGGAATACCGAAGACGACAGTTGGGAAGAAGCGAATCCAGAGGACGACAGTAATTCGGGAGAAGCGGTTGATCCCGAAATTAACATTCACATCAATTCTAATGAGGCGAGTTATCGTCTAGGTTCGTTATTAATTGCAGCGATCAGTCTGATTTTGATCGTTTGCTTGTGCGTGGCTTTGCTGATGGTCGTCGTCAAACACACGCAGGTGTACCGTTACGACGGCATTCCCGCCTAGTTCAATTCACAAATTGTTTTTCTCCACCGCGGATCTATTTGTCTTTAAATCATCCGTTTACTATTTGATATATAGTTTTTTTTTTTACTTTACACACAATTTCTTTTGGATTAAATATTTTTCACTGAATTTCACATGAAGAAATTATCTTATAGCGAAACTAGTCTTTTCTCTCGTTTGTTTAACAATTTCAAAATTTGTAATTAATAATGCCAATTTTTGTGATGCACCGCGGAGGAGAATAAGTATATAGAGACATTTATAGCACTTTCTATTTGTTGAGTATATCCGTTTATTGTCAATACTGGCAAATGCTTTTGTAATTTTGTTTTTTAAAATATTTAGCTATTTTTAACAAGTGAAATTATTGTATCATTTAATTGGATTTGTGGAGAAAATCCGAGGAACATCAACTTTAGTAGAGAGCCTTCAGTAGCTTGGTAGACACATCGGACTTGTCATCCGCAGCAGTTCCGTAATACCTTGAAACCTTTATTTAATATTTTTATTGAAATGATTATTAATATTTTTTTTTAAATCTGTCAGTCATATTTTTATTGGCACTTTGATTAAGTTGTAAAAAAATTGTCACAGTTTTGATTTACCTGTACCGAGTCCGAGGTCCGCCTTCCGTCCCGTAAATTCCAAGGTAAATTCACGTATCCAGCCGACGTAGTCGACGTAAATTTGTTTTTAATCTCAGTTTCATTAGAAGATGCCATAGACTTAAAAGGCATACCGTACTCTGGCTTGTTATTCCACACAAATAGAAAATTACCAGCCATTGTATTTGTCGACGGATAATTTGGCACTGGGAGAAAAAATCGTTTAGCTCAAGAGGAGATGGTTATTACACAGCGGATGTTTCGACTGGTGTGAACGCAAGTTCTTTTATACCGCAGACTTTTTCTCCTCTCCGTTTCACCACATCGCTGGAGGATATGGAAGTAACCGGAGACAAGCGGTGCGTACAGGAAATTTCGAAAGTCAGCTCATGCAAATGATTAGCTACTAGCTAGCGAGACTGGGCTAGGTATTCCCGTGCTCTGTGAAGGACGAATGAAAGGCTCTGAAGGAAGTTGTACATGTAGGATGAACAAACTGAAATTAGGGCAAAATAACTAGCGCGAAATAATTATTCAGAAACGACCAATTCAAATTTTCTTAATTATAATTGGTAATTGGTTCCATGCAATTAATAACTTATTCGTTCGTACCATATCCGGACCACATTTACATTTCGCGCAGTGAAAATTATTTGAAGTCATTTAAAAATACTTGACGGACTAGATGTGATTTGTATCAAATGAAATTTTAATCTGATTTCTCGGAAAAGAATTTCGGATATTTGAGTAACCTTCCGGTCCCTTTTTTTTGCGGCCGTTTTTGAGTTTGACAAGTGACAACTGGAGAAACCGGTGCATCAGGAAATATAATTACAATCGTATATTTATCATGAAATTTAATTGAAAGACGAACTTTTAAAAATTTCATTCAATAGCAATATAAGGGTATATACCAGAGTTGTTGTAGAGGGATGAGCCCGTGTGTTATAACAGCAACAAGAACCATTTTGTCATTGACCTACAAAGCCGTGCGGACCCTTTCACCTCTTGTTTTCTCCTACATATACTAAAGCGGTACAAGTCGGTACCAGGACTATACGGTTAATTGGTTTAGAAATTTATACTACAATACTACACATGAGTCTCAGCAACGATGGTGTTCTTCTGAAATAAACGGACGAAGGAATTGTGTTGTCAAAGGCCATGGGCCTCGAGCGGTATTACTATACTTCCTCAGATTTTTTATCTTGACAGTTTTACACCGGCAACACAGCTGTTATTTATCCACCATATTTAAACTCGCAATTTTCTCTGGGGTTTTCTGTTGCGCAATATTTGCAGTAAAGGCCTCCACACGAAATGGCGCTCGTAATACCTTCGCCCGTGCCAGCGTTCGCCTGGTACGCTCGGGAACGGTCGGAGTGACAATCACGTGCCTCAATATTAGCAATGTCTTTTATAGCAACTCTTGTCCTTGATTTGATTTCGATAGTTTTTGCCAAAGGGGCCGAAGTTTTTCGTCTCATATTATATCGAGCGTATTATTACGTGTTTTGCTATTATGCATTCAGGTGGGATATTACGCATGCGCCGTCGGCGTGACTTGCAGTTTCTAGGAATCTGTTCTGCTTTATGTTTTGGCAACTTATACGGGGACCTCCAAATTGGGCGAACGGTTGGTGTCATGTAACAGCATAAAATAGATGTTACCCAACATTTCAGGTTTTTCAATATACTGTACCTATTTCTTTTAATCAATTTGTTTAATTGTGTTATGATTGCTTTTCTACATTTCTGTACAGACTTAAACTTCAAAGTTTCCTTTTATACTGAACTTTAGGGATAGGTCGAGGGATAGGGATGAGAGAGAAAGGATGCACAGCACCAGCATAGTAACGGTAAATTATGCAAAAATGATGTAACGTCTCACTTTCAAAAGTCCATCATTTTCAAAAGGACTAAATAAACAGAAACAAACACATTTTTGAAAATACAAATGTTTATTTCGACCGTCATTTGTTCCTTTTTAAAAATTTCGTTCTGTGGTAAAAGCTTGCAAAAAGTATAATTGATATGTAGCTGTCGTTCTTGGCAAATGTAAGAATTCTTGGGCGTTGTCATGGTGCGAAATAATTCCGTGCGAAATAATTCCTAATACTAGTTGAGTTTACAGGACTCCGGCGGCTTTGAGGTCTGCGAGCATCTTGACGACGTGCTCGGGCATGGGTGGAGGAGTGGGCAGGTGGTCGCCGGTGGCCTGGAATCCGTTTTCATCGGCCACCCAATTGACGGTGAGGACGACGCCGTCGGGAGTCGTGAACGAGTAGGAGCCCTTGGACACGGTCCCGATATCCTCCGGTTTGGGACCAACTTGTTTCTGGCTGCCGCTCTCAGACACTTTGGTCCCATCTGCAGACTCGAAACTGATTTTGACACATTTTTTTAAATTATGAAATGACATTAGTATCTTAATAGTATCAACTTACTCGAATGAGTAGCTGCCGTCTGCGTTCATTTCGCTATTGGATGACACAATTTCGATGGGCTTCTTATCTCCTTGAGGTGCGGCGAGGGCCACGGCCAAGAAAGCGAGAGCGACGATCTGCCATTTTTAACGTGAAGTAGCAAAGTGAATTTATTAAATAACATGTATCCCAGAATCAAAATCGAATTAAATTAAATTAAAATCGGTAAAAAAAAAATTTCAAGTTTCAAAATAACTTACGAATTTCATTTTTGAGTTGTTGGTGAGGTTGTACTATACTACACTGCTTAAGACTGTTGAAAGAATTCTGTGAGGATGGTTCGAATGGTGTCTGCCTTTTATATCTGGCATTTGAATGAAAGTGAGTGGGGAGATGATGGAGACCTTCTTCATTGCAAACATTCTCTTCTTCTTCAGCTTGGGGGCTTTGTAGAACTAATCGTATGCAATAAAAGGGAAAGGAAATGTTTGCAAATCTTCCTATATATTTGCTTCATAAATCATATAACCAGCATCATACATAGGCCTATAGTGATGCGAATTAAAGTTGTTGCCATGTTATAAGATTTTTAATTAGTCCCTGTCTGAGCTAATTTATTCGCTTTTTAAAATACGTGATGACTGCCTTCATTTGAAGAGTTCCGCGGTTTCCATATCACTTTTCAGACTTCAAAAAGGGATCAGCTTTAATTCGTTTTCTTGACTTTAAGCGACTTTAAGGTCTAGAAATTTATACTAAATTTTAGCGCTTAAATTTCAGCGCAACAGTGATTGCTCCATTCAACGTAGTACCGTACAGTAATATAAAAACAGATCTTTACGTTTTCTTAATGCTGTTTATTTGGGTAGAAAATCCTAAGCCGACCATTTAGTGCCGAATAAAAACACACAGGCCAAGAGTACATATATGTGAGCTTAGGGACACACCAGATTAAAAGGGTTGAATTATTTCGGTTGCCATCAACTGGATGTGGTCAGCAGGGTCGGCTGCATATTTAATAATAGCCGTAGCCATATTCGTTGTGATAGGCGGGCACGTATCCTTTGGCGTAACCGTATGTTGGAACTATAGCAATAACAATCGTTAGTCTACAAATGATTGAAGATTATGGAGAACTTCCAATCGAATTTTACCGCCATATCCATGACCGTATCCATAACCTTTTCCGTAATGGCCTCCGTAGTAACCTCCATAACCACCGTAGCCGTAGTAAACCTTGGCTTTGGTCGCCACAGTCACAGCCACGAACATCAAAGCGACGATGAGCAAAGTAATCTAAAATGAAAAAAAAATAAAATAAAACATGTAAATGTCAAAATGCAAATTCTTTGAAATAGAAAATGCAATATACTTTGAAGCTAATATTAGCCATGTTTAAAGATTCTGAATAGTCGGGACGATACAAATTTCAAACTCGAAAATGAATGCGGTTGAAGTTGTTGTGACGATCCGGTCTGAACATCCTTCCTTTTATACAGAAACCGTTTCCATTTCCGAAGAGCTGTAGCGCCTTTCGCGGAGAAAGTGAAACTCACGGAAATTTGCCCTCATAAGCCTTGCTATTGGCCTCCATTAGTCCTGAAATATATAGACAACGTTCCATTTATAGAGTCTACCATACTGGAAAAAAATCCAGACCGGGTAAAGCGCTTGTGATTCTTTTCTAAAGCCAATAAAGATGATGTTATACCAAGTTGTATAGAATTATTATGCTGTGCAGAGAGGAGTAAATTAATTGGTTGAACCTTATACCAAGAATTAACTGATGAGGAAAATTTTTAGCATGGATCTAACTCGCTGTCTAAACGTTAACTCGCTTGACAGCTGTTTTCTCTTGCATCACGATTCAGCACCATTCACAGACATTTACCGTCTGGTAGTTGTTTTAGCGCATATCGGTCGTACCTGGTTTTCACTGGTACGGTCGCTCTAGAAAGTATTCGCCGGACGTCCCAGGACTGTAATATTCCCATTGACTAAGTTTCCCATTCATAAAATATGTAGCCTATAATAAGCCATACTATACTACACTCTACTATGTCGCCGATTGTATCGTATTCTCTTTTACGCATTTTCTCATAAACTTGGTTATAACTGCTGGCGTATAGTAAGTTATATTTGCGCAAGAGTTCAACGGAATGCGCGAGTACATAGTACATCATAACCTGAAATTTCGGTCATTAATAATACCATTTTGTCCAACCGTCATGTCCCGGTTTCATTTTGATGTAACTGCTTCGCAATTACGGTGATCTGTTTTATGATTTATAACTTATGGTTTGGGTAACTCGCATGGGTCCTGTTCTAACGGATTTATTGTGATCCAGTAATCAATATAGTTCTGCTTAAATTTTACATTGTGTTTTTACTTGGCGAGTGAATTAGAATGGTACTTTTTTTTAATAAGTGTATTTTTTAGAAAATGCGCTAGCAGACAAAAAGTTACATTCAAGATTACATGTACATACAGTCTGCTCGAGTATAATAATGATGTACAACTAAATAGATTCATCCAGATCCAGATTTGTGCATCCACTACGATAACTGTCCTCTGATCAACGCTGATTAGACGGTGGCTATTCTGTATTATATAATTATATTATACCCGTGTCCTACACTATACATACTATAGAAAAAGAAAATAGATTCAAAAGAAATCAAAGTATTTTAATGAACCCTAAAAGGGAAGGTTTTGGGAATGGTATCTGACTTGAGGTCACGCTCTTACTTCATTGGCTGCCTACTGGGCCTTAATTCGACCGTCTAGTGTTACCGAGTGAACGGCAACCGTCGACTATCGTCAGGGGCTAAGCGTAAGTCTAACGGACACAACTTCAGATTGTGACCAGCATGTCGAGAATACCGGGGTTTAATGGGTTACGATCCTTATGATAGACGTCCTTTATAGCAACAGGCCGTCTAATAGATCGGGAGGTGAGTTTAGAAGTGAGATAGATATATCTTTAATCATCGATTATTATTGACCCGTATATTATTATTGAAGACCGTATATTGATGAAGAGCATTCATAGCATTCAAGACACACAGTTTTATAGACACAATTACAGTGGGAGTATTACACAATTGGGAGGGACAGGGAATCGAACACGGGTCTTTCTGATGCGAAGCGAAGACGATGACCGATGCTCGTTGAGTGCACATCTCGATGTGAATTTAATCGAGTCAGAATGGACGACCTCTAATGGAAGGCAGTGACGCCTATGACCTTGTGCTTGGCCTAGCGTCGGCCCCAATTGACAACATTGAAGAACATGTTCTTCCCGATGTCAGGTCGGCCGGTAAGCAGAATGAAATATGACAATTCCTAGGCCCTCCTAATAACCGTATAGGGTGCATGGACATAGTTTAAGACCTACCGGCCGGCAGGCACGAAGATAAATTTAATATCGTCGATAAGGTCGATAAGGTCCACCTTTTTTTTTTCTCTCATTTTTCTCCCTCTCTGCTTTGAAAATGATCACCAGCCAGTCTAACATCACCGTCGTCATGTCTTAACCACGTTCTTACGCAGCCCCAGTGTTTTACTTGTGCATCCACTATACGATAAGACGTCGTCGATAAGGTCCATCATTTACCAGCCATTTGTTTCCTGATTCCACAACCAACCCTCTCACCCCAACTGCTGTGGAAAAAAAACAAGGTTGGGTTTTTTTTTATTTAGCGCTTCGTCGACTTTTCAGTCGACTGAAATATTTTCCGCTCAGCTTAAAAAACGAAAGGAAAATGGAAAAGTTGATCAACGACTTGTGCGCAGAGTTAATTTTTTTAAAATCCAAATTCCGAATTCTATTTATTTAATACACAATCAAATGTTTATTTTTCGTGGCCAACAGACACGGCCAGCAGGCCAGCAGATGAATCTGTTTCGGGTACGCGTGTGCCGTTTATGGAGAACCCTGCACGTGTTTTTGTTTTTGTTTTACCTGCCGGACCAATCGATGTCGAATTGCCAATGTTTTAACATTGACCTACAAATAGCACCGACCCATTCACTACCAGTGATTTCCCCAAAAGGATTTACCTTGTGCGATCACCTTTACTACAGAACAGGGTGGTTGTAGCCTACTACGTAATATTAAATGTTGGCACATATTATTAATAACAGCCGTGCCTGGTTTTCACTGGTACGGGACTATATACGTGCGCTTGCGTGCGCTCTAGAAATATCCTTCGTACCAGGCACGCAGCTGTATTTCCATAATGTGTCTTACACGTCATTGACTGTAGGTTTCTATTTAAAAGTGTTTTTGTGTTTTTTTTGTTTGTTTTTTGAATGGCTGCTGTAAGTTATTGCCAACAGGAGTCCTGAAAGAAAGTCATGTGGAAATTGTGAGCACTCATTAAAAAATTATTGTTATTTATTTTTTTTCCCCTTTAGGTTACGCGCACTTTACTGTGGAAACAGGGATAAAATATAATTTCAATTAGGCTAGTATCGGTGTATCTATACTTTTAACGATCCGAAGTATTGGCCACAATGTGCATCCCCACCTGATTTGAATTAATGACGTTCCAGTGTTTGGGTCAAAATGACTGACGTTGTGCCTCAAACTGGCCCATCAACAAATCAACCAAGTTCGTACCAAAGAGAAACATTAGGGTTACATATAGCAGCAACGATGCGCGGATGGGTAGACTGGTAGACTCCATAAGAAACTAAACTCAAAGCAACTGCGCTATTTAAAAAAAAATAACGATCGAGATTTTCCGATGGTGAAAAAGCTATGCGTGCTGTCGAGTGTAATGGCAGAGAGAGAAGAGATGTGTGAAATATATAAGAACTTGACATGATTTGCCATATTGAATTTTTTAACGATGGCGACGAAAGCTTTGAAATGTTTCAATCAAGCGCTAGGGTTAGGTGTATGTAAAAGACGTGATAAACTCTTGGGAATATTTTGGAATAATTTTTATTTGTAAAAACGCGCAGAAACTGGCCAAATGTTTACATAAATACATAAAGGCTGTATAGTGCACGTGGAATTATTGCACGTCTTGCGAAAAAATGTTGAATTTTGGTAGAAATTTCATCTTCGGTGATCCGTAGTCTTAATAGCCGTGCCCGTATCCAAAATGGCTGTAACCTGAAATTCAATTTCATACAGTCACTATACACAATTTTTTTTTTAATTATTTGATCAAAATATTTGTATACCTTTATATCCAAAGCCACCATATCCCTTTCCGTAATGAGGACCGTAGAAGCCTCCGTAAAATGGATAGCCATAGCCTCCATGGCCCCCGTAACCATAGCCTCCGTACCCACCGTACCCACCGTGTCCATAGCCCAAGCCATAGCCCCCGTAACCGTGTTTACCCTTGACTTTGGTCGCCACAGCCACAGCCACAAGCAGAGCAACGAGAAGGAGTGTCAACTGTTGAAAATTGAAAATTCTATTAATATCAGACTGAACCTTATTACACAAATGAACAGCACAATTATTTTGATAAAAACTAAATACCTTAAAGTTTGAAGTCATTGTTGATTTCGAAGCGGTATAAGTTTTAAAGCAGGTATAACTTGCTGATGTGGGAGGTCCTGGGGAGTTTGCGACTGTCTGACTAATCCGGTCTGAGGACAGCGTCTTTTATACACGCCGTTTTCATCCTAAAAATGAGAGAAAAACCGGATACGAGTGGAAATTGTTGATGTATACCAAGCACCTTGGTACTGTACTACGTAGAGGCTTCTATGCAGGGCGACCGGAGGGCGACATATGCGCAATGGTGCAGGCCTAAATACTCGAAACCGCAATTCTATTTAGAAATATGCCAACCGAATAAGGACGAGTGAAAGGAAGCTGAAAAAATGTAGAAAATGATTCGAAACTATGTCGACTGTAAAATTGACTCGAAAATAAACTCTAAACCGCTCTAAACGAACCAAACGTAATGATCCTGCGGGATCCTAAATGGCGCCAATTGTCGACAGAGCTCTGCCTCAACTCCAGATTTGAAATGAATTATTTTGAATAGCGCGTTTAATTAAAAAAAAGAATTGTCTAGTATAGTTATGCGAGATATTGACTTGGGACTCGGTGCCCTGTATAACTTACTCTGGCGTTAATTATGAATGTTTGGATCCTGTTGAGTGTCGTGCCAAACATGCCAATCCTGCGGAAAACCCTTATTTCTTTGGTGTCGTCTTTTTCATCGGTATGTACTGGCCTACCGGTATGCGCCAGTATGGCACTTTGGCCATTTTTCATAGCTAGTCTATTCGGCCATTTTATTTTTTGTCTCTCTTCCTTTTAAAAAAATAACTATCACGACAACCAACAAACAAAAAAAAAAGATTCGAGCAAAAATGGAAAATAGATCCTGAAAAAAAAATAAAATCGCTCCCTTCCTCTCGAAAGAAAATCCTTGAATGTGAAACAAGGAAAGGTAAGAATTTATTGGCGCTTCGCTGTGATAAAAGATAATATGCTTTCTTTTTCTCGGAAAGTATATGAATAAGGAAGTGGATGATTTTGAAAATGAGAAAGAATCCTTTGTTAGAAATATTTTGTCCGGCACTTCGCCGTTTCGGACGATTACTTATTTTTCAGTTCAGTTGGATTTTGACTAGATTTATTTGCTCAAATAACGGAGAAATAATCAAGTTACAGCAAATTTCATGGGTCGATTTATTCATCCGTCTCATACGATTTAATACTTTTGTTGTCCGCTTACTGTATTCTTACCGTAGAAGCCAAACAGACAGCAGTTTTAATCATATAACCCTGTGCAATTTCCTTCGCAATTAAGCCTCAACCAGGCCTCAGCGAAATCTAGCGCATGTGATTTGCGTAATACGCTTGGTCGGCAACTCGGCAAGTCATACTATGAGTGGTTAAGGTCATTATCAGTAAAACAACTTTAATTCTTTTGCCATGTTTATTTGGTATTTAGTATTTATTAAAACGATGTATGCCGCTATATACTGACCATCGCTGACCATTGTGTGCTATACATAAAGGCACATAGGCTTTGGGTACATTGCATAAATACATAATATAGTCTGTAGTGAACACAGAACGACAAAGTTAAATAATTCAAAATTCCATCTTTGGATCGGATTCAGATTCTCAATAGCCGTGCCCGGCGTATCCCTTATCGTAACCTGAAATCAAATTTAAAACAGTCACTATTTCTGCGGGATTCTAAGAAATGATTATACCTTCGTAACCATAGTCCCCATATGCCTTTTCATAACTACCGTAGCCTCCGTAAGCTGGGTAGCCATAGCCTTTGTGTGATGCTGGGTAACCATAGCCTCCGTATGATGCTGGGTAGCCATAGCCTCCATAGCCTCCATAACCTCCACCGTAGCCGTAGTAAACCTTCTTGGCTTTGGTCGCCACAGTCACAGCCACGAACATCAAAGCGACGATGAGCAAAGTAATCTAAAATACATAGAATAGAAAAACATGTAAATGTCGTAAATGTAAATTATTTGAAATAGAAAATTCAATATACTTTGAAGCTAATATTAGCCATGTTTAAAGATGAATAGTCGGGGACGAGATGCAAATTTCAACTCGAGCAAGGAATGGGGTTGAAGTTGTTGTGACGATCCGGTCTGGACATCCTTCCTTTTATACAGAAACCGTTTCCATTTCCGAAGAGCTGTAGCGCTTTCGCGGAGAAAAGTGAAATCTGCCTCAGGAAATTTGCGCGCAAACCAGAGTCATAAATGAATACCATATGCTTGTTTCGTGTACAGTTATTCTGGCTGGAACCAAATTTTATCGGTGATTAAAATAGCACAGTATAAAGTGAACATTGGAATATCGATTTTTTGGAGCTTATAATTTCCCTTGGTGTAAGAATGTCACCAATTGTTACATAAAATTTATATGCGCATAGCGAGGGCTTGATTTGAACTGGTAGCTTTACCAAGAACCGACAACAATTTTAGCATTGACCCACTTGTACACGCGCACCACCCGTTTATAGTTCTTTTCTCTTGCATCAAGATTACCAATAACGCACTCCGCGTTACACTTGCTAGCGTGTTAGCGCATAATGGCCGTACCCGGTTCGCAGTGGTACGGTCGCTCTAGAAAGTAATGGTTCCAGGTCTGCCGTATAACATACCCATTAATATACGTTTCTTTCTTCTATCCGCGCATTGATTTTCCTACTGACTACATATAGTTTTCTAAAATGTCAAATATTCGTGCCAAATTCTCTGTGATTGTCTTATGTATGAATGAATGTCAGCGAAAATTGTATCGCTTGACGCATTTTCGTTAAAACATTCCAAATGTTGGCTCATAGCTTTAAGCTGACTTTCTAACACCAGACAATAGACGACGAATTTAAAATGTCAGTTATCCTTTTCCAAGTTCTTGTATAGGCTATAACCCCGTTTTTCTTATCATCTAAAATTCTTGTGAAAAATATGTAACATTTGATCTGCCTATCACCGCGTGCTGTCTTGTTCCACTTTCAGCAATCACTGTAAAAATATTGCGAATTTCGAAAATTATGATCGGACCTTCCAATATTATTTCGGGAGGATTATTGTTCATTAACATTATACCATATTGCGCACATTTTTCCTGATCGACCAATTTCAGAGTTTTTATGTTTTTTGCAGCTAATTCATATAGACTATCAATTCGACTGATACTGAGCGTTATAGATTGAATTTCAAATTTTATCAAATATTTTTTAGCTATACATTTGTGATGCGGCGCCTCGGAGTAGATAGGAAAATATAATACACATCTAACAATGATGCATTGATGCTGTTAAGATTGAAATTTTTCCTTGTTTTATTTTTATCCAGTAATTAAAATAGTTCTGCTCTGCTTCAGTGAATTAATTGGAATTAACACGTGTCCCTGTACGACGTAGTAAATTATAACAGCGAAATGAAAACGAATTATTACAGAGAGAAACAGTGAAATTCAAACTTTTTAAAAAAATTAGTGTATTGGTCGAAAAGTGAGAAAACTGACAGATTATTACATCGATAAGAAAACAGGCTTGTTTATGAGCTTAGAGCGGTGCAATTACGTACATCAAAAGAATATATGATGAACTGTAAATTTCATTCAAGGCCCATATCAGTTGTCTTAATAATAGCCGTATCCGTTGCCGTAACCTGGAATTATCAATCGCAATCAGTCAATTTAAATTCACGAAATCATCATTAATGTCTTCTTATTGATCAAAACGATTTTTACCTCCATATCCTTTTCCGTAATAACCACCGTACCCTCCGTAAGCTGGATAGCCATAGCCTCCATAGCCATAGCCCCCGTAACCATAACCCCCGTAACCTCCGTAGCCGTAATACAACTTGACTTTCTTAGCCACAGTCACAGCCACGAACATCATAGCAACGATCAGCAACATAATCTAAAAATCGAATAGGAAAACGTTCAAAAATGTTTAAAAAATAAACTATAACGATTTATCAATTGGTTTAGTGAAATACTTTGAAGTTAGCAGTCATTTCTGGGCGCTGGAATAATAAGATGTGGAAGTTTGCAATGCAAATCTGAATTCACGAGTTGTGGAAGTTGATGTGACGATCCGGTCTGAACGTCCGTTCTTTTATACAACCCAAAGCGGTCCGAAGAAAGTTAGAGCGGAGCGTGTCAGAAATCTGCGCGTTCAAGTGCAGACCAGCCCAGCCTTCAGAGCAACCATGGAATCAACTATAAGTCCTGACGTAAGTCTAATTTTAGCAGCTGAAGGACGCTTGAAGTTGAAACAAAAGGTAACTAAAAATGAGTAAACTAATATTGGATGGGCTTACCCAATACCCATTACCCAAAAATCAAATCAAATCAGGTTGTGTTTAAAATATTTATATCTATCTATATTTGGCAGTCGAGTTTCTTACTCAATATTATCGGATGTCATCTGCAAATTTTCCATTTGAAATTGAGAAATCAATTTGCCATTACATCATTTCACGATTCGATGATTTTTACATGCACTCGAGTGCTTTACCCACATTTTACCAGCAATGACCCACAAGCATGCTAGACTGTTTCACCTGCTGTTTTCTCTTTTATTAGCAAATACACCAATAACGCATCATTCATTAGAGTTAAATAGCGTATAACTCTGCTTGCGAGTCTTTACCAGCAGTCAGCAGTAAGCCATTCTTCATTCCAGCCAAAGACATAATAGCACTTTCCGCCATCAACCCGCATCAACCCACATTTTACAAATGTGAAACATTTTTTTTCTTTCTCTAGAGCAATTTTTTTTTTGTCAGTAAGGCCTTCGCGAAAGTAAGCGCATGGCCCGTGTCAGCATTCGCCTGGTACGGCTCGGGAATGGTCGGCGGTGTGACAATCACGTGATCTAAACAGCATTTGCCTCTTTTCTCGCTTTTCGTACCGATTGTTATAATGTCGGGTCGCTGTTTCGCGGGGAATTATTCGAAGGATCGTTCTACACTTCTTTATAGTCTCGTTCTCATGCTTTCGCCTTCGTTCGGCGGAAAGTATAGAAGGCCAATACCATGAAAAAGAAGCATTAATATTGTCATTCACAGTTATATTAGTCTACGGAGAATTAGAATGAAAAACTCGATCTGAATCGTGTTCGAAATTCAACATCTGCGGATCGGGATGAGAAATGACCCACCTCTGTTTAGATGGAGAATAATTTCTGAAATTTTGCGCCTTCTTAGCTCAGTGGTAGAGCGTTGGTCTCGTACAGTTAATGTTAGATAACCAAAGGCCGAGAGTTCAATCCTCTCAGGAGGCATTGGCATGGAGATTGTCCATGTCGAAATGACTTTGTCACTTTGTTGCAAGGATGCTAGCCGAGTCATGTAAATTGAACAAAGGCTAAGTACAGTAGATTGTTAATAAGTATCATTTCCAATGGAGAATTAGAGTAAGAACCTCGATCTGAATAGTGTTCACAAGTCAACACCTTACGAGAAAAATCCTATCACCAGTCTGAAATCTTTGCGGGTGTACAATCCGATACTATTTATTTGGTTTTCAATAATGAGAGAATTGGTTACAGACTCTCGACAGACTCTCGACATGTTTGAGCTATGTAATATACCCAGGTTATTTCAGGGGAATAGTTAATGAAAATATATGGAGACTCGATGAAATCCATGATTATTATGTGCGTATTATTTATCGGACCGCGGATGAAGCCATCAGCCGCCATCAGCATCACATAAAATATATCCGATCCTTGTTTAAATCCTCGTCCTTCCAGCGATCTGGCTGAATTAATTACTACTTCCTTTTAGTATAGATATATTCTGTGTATTACTGCATGCCTGCTCATTCTTGTTCATCAATAACGTGGTGTTATATGATGTGACGAATCTAACCATATTTTCTAAACTATAAATTCATCTGTAAAACGATAAAACCATATGCAAGATATTTTTCGTAGCTCACCTCCCGTGCCTTCTTAGCTCAGTGGTAGAGCGTTGGTCTCGTAACATTATAGTTGGAAAACCAAAGGCCGAGAGTTCAACCCTCTCAGGAGGCATCTATCTATTGTCAGAGTTCTCCCATAAGAGGAAAACTCTGCGCATAAAGAGAAATACTAATATATATAAAAAGAAGAACTAATTTTAATAGTTGCGAACTTGTTGTATTACCTTAATTGACACATGATGTTATGGACAGTCAACAGACGTGGAAATTACTCGAGGGCGAAGAAGAGTAAAAATGACGATCTACCAGAAGGACGCTATGAGGAGGGGACGCCACGGCTGGAAGAGCAGCGGCAACAACTTAGCACAGAAACTGACAAAAGACTGCCCGTTTTCTATTTTGTCAGCCTATTTATTAACTAGTCGGATGCTGGGGGTTGGCATCTATTTTCATACGCGTCTACGTGGGAAACTAGGGGTCAATGCGCGCACTTGTTTTTCTAGGTCACTCTAGGCAGTGGCTTTCTAACTCTACTTTTATGAGTTTAAAAGAAGGAGGAAGTTAAAGTTAACATAGCTGCTCAACCTTGGGAGGTTTGTCACAGCGAGGGGGGAAACTTCTTATTCTGCGCCTATTGCGGCCACTTGATCTTTATCTGCGCCATCCCGGCGGTGGTCTCCGCTCGCAGATGCGAGGGGGGCTGCTGATGGCATCTGTACGTCTCGGTTTACGAGGGGAGGGCTTGTTTCATCAACAAGTTTCCCTAAAACGTACAATGTCGCCTAGCAGAATCTTTACACTATTATACACTAAATTGTTTTAATCGAAATGACATTGTCATTTGTTGCTTGCGAGTAATGCAAATTAAAAGAAGGCTATAAGTGGACATTAATGGGAAGTATAAGAAACATCTGATCTTATTCGGTAGTTAGAAATAACCGTCAAGAAAGTCGAGAACCTATCTCGGTTCGATGATGAAATCCACATCGTTAAATCCATTCTTCATGTTTTAAAAAAGACGACGCGATGAAACTAAAAACGGTTTCTAAACTGTAAAACTATAAAACCTGATGGTAAATTATTTTATACTAAAATGTTGTGGTAAACAAGCCTTCTTAGCTCAGTGGTAGAGCGTTGGTCTCGTAACATTAAAGTTGGAAAACCAAAGGCCGAGAGTTCAACCCTCTCAGGAGGCAGCGATTAATTAAATCTTTACATTGTTTTAATCATATTGAAAATTATTCAAAATGAAAATGACGTCGTTGTTTGTAATGCAAATTCAACAAAGGCTAAGAAGGGATTGGGAAGTATGTCCAACTACTATAAACTTCCCTCGGTCTCATTCAGTAATTAGAAATAAGCGCCTTCATTTTATAGGTTAATAATTTTATTTGCGAAACCGATTGATCGTGGAATTATACAAAACCAATCGCATAACTAGGCTACCAGTACCAGCTTCCATCTTTAATTCAGTTACCTTGCTCTACATAAATAATAGTTTGCGCTCAATTTTAAGTTTGAAAGCCCCAGAAAAAGTTTAGCTGAACAGGTTTTAGACACCAGCAGGTGTAATGTTAGTTAAATAAATTTAATTGCATTCGGTTGCCTCCGTTATTACGTTGCCCGATCTACGTCGATTGTGCAATAACTCTATGATTGACGAAGATTTTATTATCTTTTTTATAACGGAAGAAATTCGTACACACAAACGATACAGGATAACCGGCACATTAAATTGAATAAAAGGGTCATGCATTCAGTACAAACAAAACTAGACATTTTAATGTACAACTTGTAGAAAACAAATTTTTTTCTGGGGATTGTCGTACAAGAAAAATTGTTGAAATGATTTACAGGACTCCGGCGGCTTTGAGGTCTGCGAGCATCTTGACGACGTGCTCGGGCATGGGTGGAGGAGTGGGGAGGTGGTCGCCGGTGGCCTGGAATCCGTTTTCATCGGCCACCCAATTGACGGTGAGGACGACGCCGTCGGGAGTCGTGAACGAGTAGGAGCCCTTGGACACGGTCCCGATATCCTCCGGTTTGGGACCAACTTGTTTCTGGCTGCCACTCTCAGACACTTTGGTCCCATCCGCAGACTCGAAACTGATTTTGACACATTTTTTAAATTTAGGAAATGACATTAGGATCTTAAAAATATCAACTTACTCGAATGAGTAGCTGCCGTCGGCGTTCATTTCGCTGTTGGACGACACAATTTCGATGGGCTTCTTATCTCCTTGAGGTGCGGCGAGGGCCACGGCCAAGAAAGCGAGAGCGACGATCTGATAATTACACGTAATTACATAATTATATTATTTAAATGGATAACATTAAAGTTTTATTTAAAAGGATAACATCAAATAAGTAAATAAACTTACGAATTTCATTTTGGCTGCTGGTTTGGATTTTTCTGAACTGCTGTAAAGACTGTTGAAGGAATTCTGTGAGGATTGTTCTAGCGGCGCCTGCCTTTTATACGATTACATTCTTGCATGGAAAGTGAGTGGGAATAATAAGAGACCTTCTTCACTTCACACATTCTCTTCTTCTTCTTCAGTTGTGGGTGGCGAAAAATAAAGAACAAGCCTGATGTGCTCAGTAAAAGGGAAAGGAAAACTTGGCTCGCATAACGCCGTACCTGCGATGACAATTCTTTCCCCAACAAATCAAAATCGGAATTTATTGAGATTTGTTTTTTTCTGAGAAAATGGCAATACTTATTCTCTGATTCCGTGATGCTGCGCTTCTTGGAAGCCAGTGCATTGATAGGCCGTTACATCTGATAGTTGCGGTGCTTGACTGATTATTTTATTACAGTTAAAGTTGAGTCAGCAATAAATTTGTTTTTGTGTTTTAGTATTAGTTATTACTTATTACTCTTGAAATTTGAGGCCGACATAACAATGTGAAACTGCGGTGAAATGGAGATTACTATGTTTTAGAGATAAAGAATAAACGAGCCCAAAAAAATGTTTAATGCAACACCAGCGGTACGGCATGCTGGACCACAGTTATTATTCTCACTAAAATCCGACTGGTTTATCTTTAGCACGATATAAAACACGGTGAGATCATTTCATCAAATAAAAATTTTCCGTATATTAGCCAACCTAATCTTATAATATATCCGTCTCAGGTATAGCGCGCCACAGCAAATAATATAATTAACCACAAAGAGAAGTAACGTTATCAGCAGTAAATACATGAGCTGTAGCCTATATAGTGTTATTAAAGATATGCCTTATTTGATGTTGAAATTAGGTCGTTCGAATTTATCAGTTATTATACACATGCTCATGAAGAAATGAAACATACATATTTCAACCGAGGCTATCAGCATAGGTGTCTTATTTTTGAGATGATATAGTCACGTCCATCTCATGTCCAAAGCGTCAAAAAAGTACTGAAAAACCAACCATTCATTCAGATTATAGTACCTGTTGCCACCTAATACCCAAATCGTAATATGTAGCCGCTTAACTCTACATTTGCGCTCGCAACTGATATCAGTTTCAGTCATCATAAAATAAAGTGCCATGGTTTGGTCTAGTTATTATCGACCAAAAAAGAAAGATAAGGAAATCCCTGCCAGTTAGAATGATAGGATAAAAACACCCAACAAATAAAAAAATAAATGTGAATAAAATACCAATTGCACTGTACAGACCCGGTCAGTGTGATAAAAATGGGCCAGCCGACGACTTTGACGCAGTGTTGCTGGTTGGCGACGCTCTTTGTGATTTACACGGCCAGCGGCCGGTCGGGAATTGCGGTCGAGGCGAGTAAAGTCGCTCTCAATAAAAATGGCTACAACGACTTGGTGGTGGCCATCAGTACGGAAGCGCCCGTCGCTCAAGCGGAAACGATCATTAATAACATCAAGGTAGGTTATATATTTAAAAAATTGATTGTGAATCATTCACTTTTTTTTTAAATCTAATTATTTTGATTCATTTCTTTTTCGATGTAGAAAATGATACTGGAAGCCTCGCCGGTGCTCTACAAGGCGACCGAAAATCGAGCTTACTTCCAAAGCGTTCGCATTCTCGTTCCACCAACATGGACCGAAATTAAGGCCGAATTGAGCACTTGGGAAACGTTCGATGTTCGTTAAAAAAAAAATTAATTGATTATCTCACATATCCGTCCAACATTTTACGGTGAAAATCTAATCAGCGTCTTTCTTTTGTTTTTTGGGTTGAATTGAAATCTATAGACGGCTGACGTCATCGTGGACACGCCCAATCCCATGCACAAAGATGTGCCCTACACTCAACAGAACGGTAAGTGCGGCGAAAAAGGACAAAAAATTCACCTGACTCCGGACTATGTGGCCACCTTATTTGAACAGCAGAAAGTCCTCCAATACGGAAAACCAGGTACATATAATTCAATTAACGTCAACTTGAAATTTGAGATTTTACAAAATGACTTTCGACGTAAAAAAAGGCAAAGTCTTCGTTCACGAATGGGCCCATTATCGTTACGGCATTTTCGACGAGTACGGAACGCCCGGAGGAGAATATCCGCTCTTCCGCCAGCAATCAGCGACTTCCTCCATCGAGCCCAACATCTGCGCCAACAAGCCCATGACCTTAAAGGACTTTTCAGTTTGGGATATGACCAACAATGGGGCCTGTAAGAGAGATCCGGCCACGAATAGCTACGATCAAAACTGTCGATTCAAATTCGAATCGCAATTCAAACCGACCACTTCTCTGGCTTCCTACCATCAGCTCGATTCAGTATAATTCATTTCAAAAAACAATTGCTCATCACTTTCTGTCCAAAATCTGAAATTTGAAAAATATTTTTTGAAACCTTCAAGGTGGTTCATTTCTGCAAAGAATCCGAGCACAACGCAGAAGCTCAAAACAAGCACAACGACATGTGCCAAAGGAAGAGCACCTGGTCGGTCATCATGGAGAGTGACGACTTTAAGAACGGCAACGGTGTACCGAAGGATTTCGACAAATTTGACACGGATTTTAAAATCGTCAAACCGACTGGCACGCGATTTGTTGTCGTCATGGACATTTCCGGCAGCATGAAAGAATTCGTAAGTGGCCAGACGTTCCAGACGTTCACAGATATTTACTCGTGTTAGACTAATGTTATTTGATTATGTGTATATGGTGTGCTGTATAGGACCGCATTGGCAAACTGAGCGAGTCCGTCCGCTCCTGGATCAAAACTGATTTGCGCAGCGGAAGTCACTTGGGAATGGTCCAGTTCAGGTTTGCTATATTCCAAAATGATTGAAAACAGGTCCAGTTTTAAATTTATCTAATCGATTGTTGATTTGATTTGATTTTTAGTGCGGCGGCCGATATTCTAAGTGAACTGACAATGATTTCAGACGAGAAATCACGCGAAGAAATGATTGCCAAGTTACCAAAGCAATTGCAAGCGGCCACTTGCATCGGGTGCGGACTCGAACTCGCCGTCCAGGTGATTCTTTATTCCCTCCTCAGCATATCATCATATTCATTATCAACCGAAATGAATATTCTAGAAATCTTTTTTCTGAACTTATTCGCCAGATGTTAAATGAGAATAAGGGAACTTCTGAAACGGGTGGGGTCATCGTCTTGGTCACAGACGGCAAAAATTCACCTGGATATCACGACATTTCCGACGTGCAGGAAGACATCTTGAAAGCCAAGATCCGCGTCATCACCATCGCCTTCGGGTGTGAATCAATTATTTGATCGTTCGTTAAGTCTATCGTATTTTCTAACACGTCAAATTGATTTGAGTAGCGAAAAAGCCGACAAGAATCTGGAGGATCTAGCTCGCAAGACGGAGGGTAAAAGTTACTTTGTTAAGGACGAGGATGGCGGTGCAGCCCTTCAAGAGGCTTTCCTGGGCGCGTCCACCTTCCAGTCGAGCGTCCACAACGAAGACTTGATATTCAAATTGTTCGAAAAAGATTTGACGGCCGGTGGTGGCCAAACAGATTTGGCAGATGATTTCGATGTCGACGAGACAGTCGGACGAAATTTGAAATTGAGCGTTTTCAACTTGGATAATAAAAAGAGTGTCAAATCTATCGAGCTGACAGGACCTGATGGCAACGTCGTGAACAATTTCGTTTTCGACAAGACCACCGCTACACTCACTGTCGACTTGGCGAAGGTAAACAATACAATTCTATGCGAACAATCGTCTAGAAATTGAATTAACACGACGATATTTTACAGATCGGGCAGTGGTCCCTAAAAGTGAGCTTGAAAAGTTCCCAGTCTAAACCGGTTCTAGTCACCGTGACGACTCAGTTGCGTCCAGATGTTAAAGTTCCCATTACAACTAAATGCCTTCTTCCCAGTGGTAAAACATTTAATTCTTGAATCATGTTGTATTTTTTTCATATATTTGTTTATTCGTTTTTCTGGCTAGGACCTGATATCAAGAACGCCGCCGACAAAAAGATTCTAATTCGGGCCGAAGTGTGGAAAGGATCCCATCAAGTCACGGGATCTTCAGTCAGGTAATTTCGGCTCAAAATCACTTTCGTTATTGCATTCATTTTCTAAACATTTTTATATCAATCGGACGGAAGAGCTTATGTGGTGAAACCCAACGGCGACACGGCGGACTTGGTATTGCTGGACAACGGCACCGGTGCGGATGGCACGAAAGACGATGGCGTTTATTCCAAGTATTTCGCCTATCCCAATCAACAGGGACGGTACACAGTCAAGTGTCAGGTGAACAGCAATCACAATACATTCGAGCAACTGGGCTTTATCGGCTCGGCCAGTCCTCAACTCTTCGGTAATTTATTCAATGCGCATGTCCTTATACTATATTTACAGTCACAAATTAATTTTGTATTTATAGATCCTCAAATTGATGAGACGATCATTGGAGAAGTCGAAAGAATTCCAATGCCAGATTTTACCCGAATCGCTTCCGCTGGCTCGTTTCAGGTTTTTTGTTCTTCTGACAACAGACTCAAAATGTTAATATTTGATTGATTCATTGTGAATTAGGTGGAGATTCCAGTCTCTAGTGATGACTCCTACCCGCCAGCTGAAGTCACCGATCTGTCGATTATGGTCGTCAACGACACCGCCACAAATATTTCAATCGCATTGAAATGGACCGCTCCCGGGGATGATCTTGATGTCGGCACAGGTCTAATTAGATTTATCACTTCAATACTTCCATCAAAATTCGCTATACTCATATTGGCTGTTGTTTTCCATGCACAGCTTCCTATTACGAACTCAAGTATTCGGATGTCGTCGCCGATGTAATGAATTCCAACTTTGACGACGAATCCCCCAAGCGGAAGAGTCGATCCATCATCACGGAAGAGGATCTCGTCGCCGGTTCGCTCCAGCCGAGCGAGGCCGGCGTCCAGCAAACGGCCACATTTCAGCTGACGGACGTCCAGCGGGAGAGACCCTATTACTTGTCTCTGCGGGCCGTGGACAAGGCGGACAAAGCCGGCCAAGTCTCCAACTTGGTCGTTTTCTTCATCCCGGACAAAACGTTGGTAGTTTTAACGAGCAATACCGAAGACGACGAGTCGGGAGACGTGATGACTGATCAAGAAATTCAAATTCACGTCAGTACCAAAGAGGCGGGCTTTCACGTCACTTCTCTATTGGTTGCCGCCTTCGGACTCATTCTGATCGCTTTCTTGGGCGTCACTTTGCTGATGGCCGTCGTCAAGCACACGCAGTCATATCGCTCTTACAAAGGCGTTCCGGTCTAGTAAAGTTGCGAATTTTAACGTACAGCATATAGAACCCGAAGTGGGAGTAACTTTTTTGCGACTCGCACGAAATCGGCTTGTCACTTTTTTATTAGCCAATCCAATTGTAAGCCAAGCCTATAACTGTAACTAATAACAATCGAGTCTGCTATTTGTGTGTTATCTATTTTCCTGCGGTTTCTCTGCTTGTGACGTCCACACACAAATGCATAATTTTCTGAAGCTCTGTAGTTCTGCCCACAACATTTTTAATCAATACAAATCTAATTTCTAAATTGAAATCGGAATGAAATTTATCTTAACTTACATTATAGGCCTTACGTCTTGTGGAAATAATAAACACTTTTCAAATCAAAAATAACAATCATAATTTACCAATTGATTCGTTTGCATGGCGCAATTATTACTTATTGGCCGGGTTTATTTACTAAAGATGGAATATGGTTTCACAATCTTCATTACGTATTGTGGTCTTTAGCAGTATACAAGCACTTAAATATGAAAACGTTAAATTACGTCAGGACGTGAGAATCCAGTAATTTAATATCCGCCGTAGCCGCCGCCGTAGCCGCCGCCGTAGCTGCCGCCGTAGCTGCCGCCGTGACCATAACCTGGAATTGTCCACAATACGAAATAATTAATCCATTTATTCACATAAAGCATTAAAATCGTTCAATCAAAAATCAGGGTCAATTTAATAAGTATAAGAATAAATTCTTTACCTCCGTATCCGCTAGAGTAGCCCCCGTAACCGCCGTAATGATACACTGGGTAGTGATATACTGGGTAGTAGTAGCCCTTAACCTTCTTTTTGGCCACAGCCGTTGCCACCAGCATCAGAGCGACGAGCAACAACATCATCTGTAATGATGGCAAACCCAAACACACAATTGTATTATAAATAACGATTTGCGCATCTTGGCGCGAAAATTCAAAAAACATAAAAATGAATTGAAATGATAAATTTGAAATACTTTGAAATGAATGGCCATATTGTTGGATTAATTTTAGAGAGTTATTGGACGAATCAAAAAGTGTTGGTTGCACGAAAGGCAATTCAATCTCAGTTCACGAGAAAGGAGGGTGGAAGGTGTTTGTGACGATCTGGTCCGAATGCGCCAGCTTTTATACACCGCGCCCTCTTCGAACCAGATTCTTACAGATTCAGATCGAATTCGAAATAAGAGAAACCGGATACAAGCGGTCTATCAAGAAAATCAGAGCTGGCACAGTCAAACAGGCTGCATGTCTGTAATGTTTGACTGGGTACTTGTGAAACTCTGGAGGTCCAGCTCGGCGAAGGACGAGACAGAGTGAAAGGAAGCTGCAGGGTAGTAAAACAGTTATCGGAGTCTGCATCGTGAATATTGCACACATATTACACTATACCCCCAGTAAATCGAATTAATTCTTTTTGATTGATGCGATTTGCGCTGCTGGATTTTTATGTAATTATGACAGTGAAAAATCAGCCAATATAGACTTATTTTTAGTGCTATTAAGACAACTTTCTTTTTGTTTCTGAACTTTCTTTAAATTTCTGACGATTATCACTGGGTCTTTTACAATAATGGCGAATAAAACAAGCTATAATTAGAGAGATGAATCAGCTAGTAGTGATATAAGGCAAAAGAAATCATTGAATGGCTGCCAAATTTAATTGTTGTCAAGGGCGGATCTGCTGTGTTCCAGCCATTTTCTAATTATTTGTGTTGACTCGTGGCCATAGCTAGCACGTAAATGTGGTGCCAAGCGGTGCCAGCACCCAACAGCAGCCGTGATGAATTCGGCATTGACCCATAAACAAAATGTGCACCCGTTATTCTCTGACGCGTGCAGCAGCAGTCGCGGATCAGGGTTTCAATTTCGATTCCATCACCAGCGCCAGGTGTGCTGGTATATCTATACTACACCCAGTGCCAGCGTTTTATTTCTGTCTAACAAAAAACCAGAGTGTTATATAAAATCAGGTTCGCTGGGTAGATTTCTATAACATTGACTCTTGGTTTTTCCCCCCTCCAAACATTTCAGCACAAATTGTACAAGTTGTACAATTTGTGCTGCCACACAAGTATGCCAAGTGTATAAAGACAGCATTTCATAAATGCGCTTCTTTGGACGGCGAGTGTTTCCTTTTCGATTGACATTGTTGTGCTCATTCCACGACAAGATAAACTACTTCTCAAAATCGCTGTTTTTTTTTATTATTACCTGTAACATTCAGCAATGAGCACTTAACACGGTGAGTCCATTCGAAGTAAAATTCATGATTTAGTGATAAGCCTTTTTTAGAAATATTCCCATAAAGAAAAGGAATAATGAAAGAAACTTTTAATTTCGACTAAATTTGAAAACAAGTTGTATTTTTGCGCAATCTGTCGCGTATATGTTACAAACCCAACTGCTTGTGAATTATCCACACAAAATAATGGAAAGCACTTTGGGTGTCAAATGTATAGGCTACATACCGCGTATGTACAGAATAATGGTGGTGTCAATTCCGGGTTTAAATTATTTACAGGACTCCGGCGGCTTTGAGGTCTGCGAGCATCTTGACGACGTGCTCGGGCATGGGTGGAGGAGTGGGGAGGTGGTCGCCGGTGGCCTGGAATCCGTTTTCATCGGCCACCCAATTGACGGTGAGGACGACGCCGTCGGGAGTCGTGAACGAGTAGGAGCCCTTGGACACGGTCCCGATATCCTCCGGTTTGGGACCAACTTGTTTCTGGTTGCCACTCTCAGACACTTTGGTCCCATCGGCAGACTCGAAACTGATTTTTTGACACATTTTTTAAATTTAGGAAATGTCATTAGGATCTTAATAACATTAACTTACTCGAATGAGTAGCTGCCGTCTGCGTTCATTTCGCTGTTGGATGACACAATTTCGATGGGCTTCTTATCTCCTTGAGGTGCGGCGAGGGCCACGGCCAAGAAAGCGAGAGCGATGATCTGATGGTGCATATATTCACGAACATATTCCAGGATTGAAAATCGACTCTTTTGAGGTAAAAATGTTCAGTTTTAAACTTACCAGTTTCATTTTTGATTGTTTGTGTGGTTGTTCTGCACTTCTGAAGACTGTCGAAGGAGTTCTGTGAAGATGGTCTAACATTGTCAGTCTTTTATACGTCAACTTTCGTCTGGAAAGTGAATGGGGGAGACCTTCTTCGCGACAAACATTCTCTTCTTCTTCAGCTGGAGGCGTTTAGTTATTATATATGGAAAAAAGCGAAAGTAGAAATTCGGAGATGAATCAGCAATTGCATTCACGCAACTATTTTTTTGTATAAAGGAAACCTTTCTGAATTTTATTGGGTATATTTCTGCGGTTGGATATCCACCTATAAAACAACCCCAATCGGCACTTCCCTGTGGCCACATCACACAGAAAGGTTAAATTCACAATTTTGCTTTTGTTTTATTATTTGTCTTTGATTTTTTTTTGTTATTGAATGGTGAATGTAAACAATTCAATTTAAGTTAGATAGATCAACTTAGCAACTGTAGTAAGATTGAGTGCATCCGCTATCAGTTTATCTCATATTTTAATCCCGAGTTGTTTGACATATAACCACAGCCTAGAATGTTTTCAACTCAAAAACTATTGGTGCCATACGGGTTCCGTCAATGTCTCCAGCCCACGATTACAAAAGTCAAAACGTTCATTTATCAATCGAAACATTCCTACTGTCCCACGCTTTTCCTTCATAAACTATGCCCCTATTGATTTAGGTTCGGCCAAAAAAAAAAAGGTGAACTGATAAGGCAACATATAATCACGAAGTATTTATTGTTGTTCTACTTATTGTAGGACCAATTTGTTCAACCTATTTATCGCAGTTTTCATGCATGGGTTTTTACTATAGGTTTTATATGTATTTAAAATGTCGTAATAAGTCTCTTTTTTTTCAACCGTCAGTAGAGAAAGAGAGAGATAATTAAAGAATCATTTATGCCCGGCTTATACAAATATACACATTTTATCGCCTGAAATCTTTAGGTCCACATCCTGCCCAACTGGCAAAGTAAAAAAAAAAGTCTTTGATAAGATCAGAAATCTCTTGCCGCCAATGGCTGAAATTTCATTCGTCTCTGTGTTCACAACTCTGTACACATAAAATCGTATAGAGACTTCAAAAGTATACAACACCAGACGGTGCCAGATCTATTACCTATCCATTCAAGATAACGGAAAAATGGGCTAGAGCGAGGATATAAGTCAAAACACACACTACCGGGGTAATATCGTGTAGACAAAATGTACATTGCACTGGGCTCTAGCTCAGTCACGCTCAGTCCGATAAAATGGACAGATCGTCGGCGCTAGCGCAGTTGTTTGTGCTGTTATTCGTGATCAATACTGCAGAATGGCATGACGTGACGGTCGGGGCTAGTCGAGTGACTTTGACCGACAACGGCTACAAAAATCTGGTGGTGGCCATCAGCCCAGCAGCACCAATTGATCAATCCGAAAGCATAATTAAAAATATCAAAGTATTATTTCGTATATATATGCAAAAAGATGACTACCGAAATTAATTTAATCTTATTCAGTGATTTTTTTTTTTTTTTCTTAACGATTAGCAAATTATCACGGATGCTTCTCCGGTGCTCTACAAGGCGACCGGTAATCGAGCTTACTTCCAAAGTGTCCACATTCTTATTCCGGAAACATGGGACCACATCGAAGCTGATTTAAGCACTTGGGAAACGTTCGATGTCAGTCCAAAAACAAAATAATAATTATCGCCATTCTTTATAAAAATAATCAGTGTCTTTCTTTCTTTTGTTATTGTCACGGTGTGAAATCTAGACTGCTGACGTCATCGTGGACACGCCCAATCCCATGCACAAAGATGTGCCCTACACTCAACAGAACGGCAAGTGCGGCGAAAAAGGCGAAAGAATTCACTTGACCCCGAACTATGTGCTCACCATCGTTCAAGAGCAGAACATTGCCCAATACGGAAAACCAGGTATTTAATTCAATTAACGTCTACTTGAAATTAGCTATTGTTAAATGACTTTCCACCTAAAAAAAGGCAAAGTCTTCGTTCACGAATGGGCCCATTATCGCTACGGCATTTTCGACGAGTACGGAACGCCCGGAGGAGAATATCCGCTCTTCTTCCGCCAATCGGGCACTTCCTTCATCGAACCCAACATCTGCGCTAACAAAAAAATCATGTACAACACCCGTGACATAAGCAACAACAATGCGAACTGTCAAATCGATCCGGCCACGAATATCTACGATCAAAACTGTCGATTCGAATTCCATCCAAGTTTCAAGCCGGACACGTCGCTGGCTTCCTACCATCTCCTGGACTCGGTAATTCAAATCAAACGGAGAAAAGAAAAATCGAATTTCAGATTTCTTAAAAATATTTGGTTTGATATTTAAATTTCCAGGTGGTTCATTTCTGCAAGGACGGCGACTTCCATTCGCACCGATCGGAAACTCCGAACAAACACAACACCATGTGCGGCGGAGTCAGCACCTGGACGGTCATCATGCGGAACCCGGACTTTGCGTTTTACCAGAACAGACCCGTGGATTTGGACCAATTGCCCGCGAAATTTAAAATCGTCAAACCGACTGGCTCGCGTTTTGTTGTCGTCATGGACGTTTCCGACAGCATGAAGCAATGCGTAAATTAAATTTTCCAATTTAAAAAAATGCTATCGATTTAAAAATGATTTCATTGCGCAATGTAGAACCGCATCGATAAACTGGGCGAGTCGGTCCGCGCCTGGATCAAAAACGATGTCCCCACCGGAAGCCAATTGGGGATGGTCATGTTCAGGTTTGTATTTCATCATTCTGAATCAATTGAAATCTTTCATTTAAACTAATTCGACATTTAGTTCAACTGCTCACATCGTGAGCGAACTGAAAGTCATTTCCGACATGAAAATCCGTCAGGAAATGATGAAAAAAGTGCCAAAAAATTTATACTCCATCACGTGCATCGGATGTGGTCTCGACCTCGCCGTTCAGGTGCGTGTATCTATTCAGATAAAGTCTTACTAATTCGTTTAATTCAATTTCATTCATCTCCTTTGGTATAGATGTTGCAAGAGAAGGGAAACAATAAAACGGGTGGCATTATCGTTTTAGTTACCGACGGTAGAAATTCAGCTGGTTACTTGGACATTTCTGACGTGGAGGAGGACATCGTCAAAGCCGGCATACGCGTAGTCACCGTCGCCTTTGGGTGAGTCTAAAAAATGAATTAAAAATTCAATTAAAACATTTTTAAAATTTTTTCCATCGATTCGGCAGGAGTGAAGCGGACAGCAATATCGAACGTTTGGCTGACGTCACTGGTGGTAAAAGTTATTACATCAAGGACGGTGACAGCAGTGAAGCTATTCAACAGGCCTTTACGGGCGCCTGCACCTACCAGTCGAGAGTCAAAAACGACGATTTGAAATTCAAATTGTTTGAAAGTACGGCGGCGTCGAATTCGACCAGCATCGAAGGCTGCTTCGACGTCGACGACACGGTCGGTCGGAATTTGGTGCTCAGCGTCTTCAATTTGGATGATCGAAACAGTTTGGAATCGATGCAATTGTCGGGGCCGACTAATGAAATTTACGACCAAATCGATTTCGATACTAGCACGGCCACTGTCACCGTGGCATTGGCTAAGGTATGCCAATACAAATTGTTGTAATTTAAAAGAATGTCGACATAGTTTGTACGAGAGCCTGTTTGGTCGAACAGGTGGGACGCTGGGACTTGAATGTCACGCTGAAAAGTTCCCAGTCTAAACCGGTTTTAGTCACCGTCAAGACTCAGCTGCGCCCGAATGTCACGACGCCTATCAACACTAGATGCTGGGTTTCCAACGGTATATAACAAGTTTTAAAAAATGATTAATCATGTTTTGTTTTATTTTGTCAATTTTTTTGGGGGACATTTAATTGGTAATTAGGAGCTGATATCAAGGATGCGAGCAACCACCGGATTCGAATTCACGCCGACGTGTGGAAAGGAAGCCATCCGGTCACCGGAGCCTCCGTTAAGTAATTTCAAACCGTATGACATGTTTTAATGTGTTCTCATTTTTCTTTAATTGGACGGAAGGGCTTATATAGTGAAGCCCAACGACGAGTTGGAGATTTTGGACTTGCTGGACAACGGTGTCAATGCGGATACCACGCAAGATGATGGAGTTTATTCCAAGTATTTCGCCTATCCCAATCAGCCGGGACGGTACACAGTCAAGTGCCAAGTGAACAGCACCAATCACAAGGCATTCGAGCAACTGGGTTTTATCGGCTCGGCTAGCCCTCAGCTTTTCGGTAATTCATTCATTTCGTGTGTTTCTTTTATTCAATAAAAAAAAAGTGGTGCAATTTATTGTTCAATGATACTCCAGGTAATGAGACGATCACTGAAGAGGTGGAAAGAATTCCAATGGCAAATTTCACCCGAATCGTTTCCGGTGGCTCATTTCAGGTTATTTGATTTCCTGATCGCAGATTCATCCGGGAATGTTAATTTTATTATTGATTGAATTAGGTGGAAATCCCAGTCTCCAGTAATGACTCCTACCCGCCAGCTGAAGTCACCGATCTGTCGATTATGGTCGTTAACGACACCGCCACAAATATTTCAATCGCATTGAAATGGACCGCTCCTGGGGATGACCTCGATTCCGGCACAGGTCTAATTATTTATCAATTCAATACTTCCATCAAAATTCGCTATACTCACATTGGGTGTTGTTTTCCATGCGCATAGCTTCCTATTACGAACTCAAGTATTCGGATGTCGTCGCCGATGTCATCAACTCCAACTTTGACGACGAATCCCCCAAGCGGAAGAGTCGATCCATCATCACGGAAGAGGATCTCGTCGCTGGTTCGCTCCAGCCGAGCCAGGCCGGCGTCCAGCAAACGGCCACATTTCAACTAACGGACGTCCAGCGGGAGAAACCCTATTACTTGTCTCTGCGGGCCGTGGACAAGGCGGACAAAGTTGGTCAAGTCTCCAACTTGGTCGTTTTCTTCATCCCGGACAGAACGTTGGTAGTTTTAACCAAGAATTTCGAAGACGACGATTCGGGAAACGGAACTGATCAAGAAATTCACATTCACATAAATACCAAGGAGCCGAGCTATCATGTGGCGTCTTTATTGGTTGCCGCCTTCGGACTCGTACTGATAGTTTGTTTAGTCGTAATGTTGCTGGTGGCTGTCGTCAAACACCTGCTAGTATATCGCTCTTACAAAGACGTCCCGGTTTAGTCAAATAACAGAATTCAAGTTTTGAAAATGTTTTGTTGAAATTTTAAATTATTTCTTCGCCACCTGTAAGAGTAAAAAGCAACCACTAAGCTTTTCGAGTGCCCTAATTATCTTATCAAATCAAGAAAATCCCGAAAATCCGAGAGACTTTTAAATGTGTATCGATTATTCTTTAGTAATCGCACACTATCACACCACGTAGGCAATAAACGGTTTCAAAATAACGCGCGCAGTTGAAAACACGCAACTACGTATTAGCCAATCGCGTATTAGCCAATCGGTCAAACGGGATTTTGTATTCAAGTCACCAGACATTTGAGGTATTGGGGTGAACGAATTTATTATTTGACATCTCACAAATTTCCAAATGATTTGATTCCATTCGATTCGGCGGGACTGGTTTGATTGCGGAGACTGCTGTAGGATACAGGCGGGCGACTGGGCCGAATCGGCGGTGTCTTGACGGCCAGGAACATGGTCCTTGGAAGCGGTTTGGGCGCTTTTGAATAACTGGCAGCACTGCTGGCGCTCACGTTGATGGACCTGGGCGGTTTGGGCGGTGCTTTGGCTGCTGCTGCTGTGGCCGTCGCTGTTACGTTGCTAACTGGATGGTTAATTGCTGGCTTATTCGCCTCCGTTCGACTGGACGCTGGAGCTGAAGCGGGCGATCGTGGCAGACAGAATTGCTTGCCGAGAAAGCGGTAAACGTCGTCATCGCTCAACTGGATGCCAGACTTGCTGTTACCTGAGGGGCTGGGTGTCGACGTCGTTTTCGGCTGTTGCTGCTGCCAACACTGGCGAGGACGCGGGACGGGCGTCTTATTGCACAAACTGGTTGTCATTTCTTCCAAGTTTGAAATTAAAAAAAAAAAACAGAAATTCCCCCAAACTTTCTTTAAAAAAAAAATTCGGGTAATAGTTTGGCTCACTTCTAACGGTTTGACAACGAAAGCTAAACGATCGTTAGTTAGATACTACTGCGTTGTATTCCTTATCAAGGTTGATTTGGTTGTTTTCAGCGCCGAGATGATTTTTTTTTTTTATCTATAAAGGTCTCTGCTGGGTGATTACGAAAAACAATTCGAAATAAAAGATTTTGATACATAAACTGCATAAGAAATAAAAGCTTATATAATACACAAAATTGAATCATTTTTTTTTTAAAGCCAAGTGTCAATGTCATCTTCTTCTTCTGGTGGAATTGAATGGATCGTTGCGGATGATTCCGGAACGGTGGATAGTGCTGAATCGACGGTCTTGTTATTATCAACTTTCGGATGAGGTTTGTCATCATTTGAATTTGGACAGGAAATGCTGTGGGAAAGTTGGGGCTTGACCGAACGTTCTGCGGTGGCCGTTTCGGGGAAACTGGCGCTTCTTTCCAGCGAAGTCGTCGGATCGATGGCGGGTAAATTGAATTTGGTTCTCGGCAGAGGAACGGGCGTCTTCTGTCCCGAGTCGCTGCTGCTGGAACTGCTCGTCCTCGGCAGTGGAACGGGAAAGGCCCTGACCAGCGTGACTGGCGATTCGGACAATGTCGGGCTGACGACGGCCTGGCTCTGGCTGCCGCTATTGCTGGTCACTCTGAGATCGACGGGCCGCAAGAGTTTCTGCGAAATATTCTGGCCACCGCCGTTCAAAATCGCCATCCAGTTGGTCTTTGACGGGAGTGAGTAAGGCGCCGGCCGTTTATTAACGTCGACACTTCCAACTTCGTCCACTTTACTCTTGTTATTTCCAACTGGCACCATGTTGCTGGACCAACGATTCGATCGACACTGTATAATAAACTCGGCGAGTGCTTCTTATTTCTTCCCTGTCGCAGATGTCAATGGCTGTCGGCGATCATCACGATTTGATCAAATGGACGACGAATGTCTAACTGTGAGTTGTTTTTTTCTGGTCCTTTTTTCTAGATATCCCATCACATTTGTCCTTCCTTTTTTTTCCCCCTTCAATTTTTAGTTTTGACGATAACCTGGTTTTTGATATCACGCGCGTCCCGTTGTATTACCGTTAGTCCTTTTTTTTTATTTAGTTCGAGAAGTTTGTCGAGTTGCGTAACCTATAACATGCCAGACAAAATGCAGTTGCACCAAAATTTCGGTTGGTTAAAAAGCTCAAGCACGATTTGTCGTACATGCGGGGCCGGTTATCGTGACGTTTGATAAGGCTATATTATAGTATAGACATCATCGCCCAAGGGCATATCGCGATGATCCTTATCCGCTGCTGCGCTCAGCTGTTATCATCGTCATCACGAAATCCCATCTATTAATTGCCCGTCGTGTCGTTGCTGGTGTTGGCGTGTGAAATACTGTCTGAGACTACTAATTGTTGTGTAACACCGCCGAGTTATTTTAAAAACAGATTTCAATGATGGCAACCCTTCAGTAAGAAGAAAGTTGACATTATTTGACGTGATAGTGACGATCATTTGGATATGCAAATGTTGGTTAGATTTAGTAGCATCCTGCTGGTGATTATTGTCATCGTTGAAACTTCTTTCGTCAAACTCGACCAGAACGGCTACGAAAATGTATTGATACGCATAGCAGACGACGTTTCAAGCGCCGACTGTCTCCAAACCATTTCTAATCTTAAGGTCTGTGTAGTATATCTTGGATTTTTCGATTGACGTCAACATTCAAAAAAATATTGACGTCACCAATTGTCCCGCAGGTTATGCTGCTAGAAGCATCCAGCGCTCTGTGCACGGCTGTAGAAGGTCGGGCTTATTTCAGAAATGTGACGATCCTGATTCCGAACCACTGGGCGGCTAACCGCAACTGCTTGGTGGATACCAACATTACCTGGCCCAGGACTCACATGGCCGATTTGATTGTGACTCCAAATCACCCGAACTTCGGGAGTCAGCCGTTCACTTTGAATTACGGCGGCTGTGGCGTTAGTTCGCTGCCCGTTCGCCTACCCATCGGTTATCTCACAGCCCTCGGAAAAGGTAGTATACTTGTTTTAAAGTTTGATTTGAATTAGGCTAATACTTATCGCTGTGTTGCCAATGAAAGGTGTTGCAATCGCCCACGAGTGGTTCCACTATCGTTACGGAGTTTTCGACGAAATCGGAGTGAACGGCGACCCTTTATACCCGGATGGATATCAAATAACACAGCCGGAAGCCGAGATTTTGCCGACCAGTTGTACGAATGAGCCGCTGAAAGGCGAATGGATTGGGAGGTATGTTTCTATATTATTTAAACCCACATAGTTTTAAAGGGTAAACTTTGATTCGTTTTATTTTGATACGTATTAATTTTAGCGAATGGCAAAACAGCAACGATAACGGCAATATTACGTCATCCATCATGTTCAGCACTAACTTTCCCAGCGTAAATTTTTAAATGTCTGAAATTGTTTTCTTTGTTTAAGATTCTCATATTTAATTCATTTCGCGTATAGATCAATCGACTTTGCACGGCAGAAAATCACCTGAAAGCGCCACCTACCAAACAGAATTGGCTCTGTGGAAGTCGCAGCGTCTCGGAGATTGTTTACAGCCATCACGACTTTATCGAGTATGTAACAAAATAATGAATTAATTAAATACGTTTAGCTAATCATCTAAATTGTTGGGTTATTATTCAAAATAGGAACAATAACACCCAAGCAAGGAACTGCAGTCAAACGACATTCAGCGTCGCCACCAATCGCCATCGTGGCTATCACATCATTCTCGACGTCACTTCAGCGATGGTATCAAATCTTGATTCGACTAAATCCATCAATCATAAATCTAATTGATTTTGTTTTCAGGGAGTCGATAATTTGACGAAGAGCGCCACGTTCGCCGCCTCTCATTTCGTCTGGTTTCTACCCGAAGGCTCTATCGTTTCCATCGACACCTTTAGCGATACCTACTCCCAATTGCAAACGCCAGTCGCCCTCAATGTGAACACCAAAAACACCATTCTATCTCATCTTGGTGAATTGGTAATCAAAAGTACTGCCAACACCGCAGGGCTGAGCTTGGCTCTGGACTACGCTATGCAGGTAATATAATACAATCAAATTTGATTGAATTTCAAATATAGAAAATTCATTTATGATTATTATTTGACAGATGTTCCGTGACGGTTCGGAAATTATTCTGATCACAGCTGCCCAGGAAGTGCCGAGCAATTTCAGTGTTTACGTCGACCAATTCCGGCGCAATTTGATCGCACCACACATTCTGGCGTTGAGCATACAGGCTTCCGACATTTTCACTCCTTTAGCTCGTGACGGACGGCTCTACTTCGTGCCCAGCAGGAGCAATACCCCGGGGGTTGGCAACTCAAAATTTGGGTGTACGAGGATTCAGAATCTCAGAGATTCCGAGAGATTCTAGAGATTCTGAGAGATTCTGAGAGATTCTACGAGATTTCCTCGAGATTCTGAATCAAGTTTTCCCCGAAATTCCGCTAGGGGCGCCACTAGTCCTTGGCCCAGTTTCTGTACAGAAGTATGCACTATGTTACGTAGTGGGCGTAGCTCCGTTTTGGCATGCTCTATACAGCTTATAGACATGTAGATCGTATTATCTTTAAGATAATTTACTGATAGAAAAAGGTGCTACAATAGGTTTTGTAGTTTCAAGTAGAATGAAGTAATCTGATAGTTAGAAATTTGATAGGTTTGAATTAAAAGTCCAGCTTATTAATTTTAAAATAAAATATACGGGGAAAATTAACTTTAATTGCTGGGAATTATTGGCATATTATCAATAAAGTTTTTTTAACCATAAATTTTTCCCACCCCATTTTACATTCATGAGCAGATGAAAAAATGTGTACGCCACCATTCGGTGGGAAAAAGGAGGGAAAATTTAAAAAGATTTAGCGCAACCCATATTTTTACATTTTGCAGTATTTCTAGTGCATTTTTTACAATTGGAGCTTTTCAAAGACCAAATTCACAAAATATCTTGAATTTTAGACGGTTTTGGGGTAGTTTAAAGTTAAAAAAGGGGGTAAATTTAGTGAGATTCTGGAGATTCTACGAGATTCTATGGGATTCTACGGGATTCTGTGAGATTCTAAAGATTCTACGAGATTCTGAAGATTCTATGAGATTCCGGGGATTCTGGAGGGATTCTTGAGATTCTGACAAGATTCTGGCTAGGGTGTACGAGGATTCTGGGGAGTTGCCAACCCCCGCAATACCCCACTCGTTCCAGGAGTGCCGTACCGTAACGCTCGGACGTGGATGACCGATACCCTGCAGTCGGTGTACAGCCGAACGCGATCCTACCGAGCCAAGGTTCCCATTTAATTTGAAATTCACTAAATAAGAAATGAATTAGAATTACTAATTTCACATCAGGTGGAAGAACGGACACTCCAATTCATCGACGGCTGGAATAATGGAACTTTTCAACTGGAATCAACTGCCACCAGTTTGATATTCGCCTTTTATCATCTCGACGATGGATTGAGCATGACAGCGTTAACGAGAGGAACTTTGCTCAGCCCTTTAAACGGAGAGTGCCCGATTGTTCGACTCGGCACACTCGCCCTGTACACGGCAAATTGTGGCAACATCATTTTCGAGGTTATAAGCATTTTTTGTCAATTTTAATTCGTCTCCTCTGAATCCAATTTAAATTTTTAGAAAGGCACCTGGTCTTATTTCATCGACGTCATGGGCTCCAGCACAGTTCGCCTGGACACATTCTTTTCTAGTGAATCCGTCAGTCCGGTTAGAGTGGAAACGTGGACGAATTCGATTGAAAATAAACAAATCGACTGGAAAACCCAACGAGTCGTCATTTATGCTCTGGCGACCCTGCAGGAAAAGGCCGTCAGCGGATTGAACCTCGTCGCCCACATCTCCGGCGACAGCGAGGCCGATTCGGTTCTCAGCGTCAGTCTGAATGAAAACAATCCGTCGGATGTGACGAAAGGCGACGGAGTTTACTCCGCCCAGCTCACCGATTTGCCCCGCAATTCCATCCGCTTCTCTTACGTCGTCGAAATCGTCGGCGGAGTAGGGACTGTCGATTCCGGTATATAATCCATCGATTTTTTTCTATAGTTAAATGTTGTTATTTCATCCATTTTTGGTACGTATATTAAGGTACTTATAACGGACATCCTATGGCGGGAAGTTTCATTCCCTCCGGGCAATCTCTGCCAATCTCTGCCATCAACCGTTACGTTTACGGCGGCAGTTTCCAGTTGAGTCTGCCTTACGACGGTGGAGATGTTTTGCCACCTGGGCGCATCGTCGATTTAAACATTAGCAACTTTGATTCGAAAAATTCATCGGCGGTACTCACCTGGACGGCTCCGAGGGACAATTACGATGTCTCCGACAATCTGGGTAAACAAGAAATGCCATCCCATAACGTGAAATCGTATTTAATTTTGTAATTAAACAGTTGACAGATTCGTAATCACCAGTGAAGATGCTGATAGTAAAGAAGCGATTATCTTCAACGGAATTGTCAAGCCTCTATCCGGAACTGTGGATCACGTCATCACGGCGGTCGACGTACCGAAATCCAACAATAGCCGCAGTGTGTACTTCCGCGTTTACGGGCTGGATCCTTCCGGCAACCAGGCCCAGCCTTCCAACATAGCCACAATTTACGTTCCGGCCTTTTACCTTCCGACCGATCCATCTGGAAATCCGCCCATTTTGCCGGAATGGCTGTTTTGGAGCTTGATCGGATTGGCGGTTGCCTGTACGATCCTGATTGTGGCCATCATCATAGCCTGCGTCCGGCGCTATCGCGATGCTAGAAAAAGAGAAGCGATGGGTGCCGATTGGGTCCAGATAGGAGAAACTTCGATAGGACCCAATAGACTTCCGGAGAGGAAGAAGGAAGCGAATAGTATTAAAGCGGTCGAACCACAAGTGCCGGATTTCAACGCTCATTTTACTCCATCTCCTATAAGACGAGCGTCAAGTGTCAGTTCTACTAGATGGTCGGACAACAGTTACCAAACAACAGGATCGGAAATGTAAATATCATTTTTTGATTGATTGATTTTGTTCATTGATTATAATAATTTTGGTTTGGGTTAGTTATCATCGGCCACGAGTGACTTTTACGGAGGCCAGGATCGAAAGGCCAGCTGATTCACCTGAACGCCCTTCATCGAGCAAAAGCCTTCCTACTTACGCGTACTAATTATTATTTAGAAAATAAATTTCTTTAAATTGTAATTATTATTTTGTTGTTGTCTGGTTAAGTTTCGGTGGCGGCTGGGATAATGCTCCATCGCCAGCATCTAGTTCTTCTATTAGTATTACCACAGTGTCGTCCAGCCCCAGCAAGAAGATTCCTCCTCCGCCACCGATTCGTAAATACCATCCGTATTCATTCGAGCGAAATGATAATAACGAGACGAGCAATAAAGTCAAAACGAAACTGCAGTTTGGTGGGGGAAACGAAGCTCCGTTGGCAACTTCGCCCTCTTATCTCGCCCATCAGCTCAGAAAGGTACATCATATAGGAAAACTTAATAGTTCTACGTTCTTAATAATTTTCTATCGATTTTTGAATGAAATCGAAAATTTCACGTATTATAACAGCAAGATGTATCTTACCTACACCGAGGAGAGCTACCGAAAACTTATTCGATGCAAACATTAACAAGTGCAAGTATGTACTATAATAAACATCGTCAAGATTTTGAAAGTATTTTAAATTGAAATTATTATTCATTTCAGGCAACTCGTCGCTGAGCAGATTTGGGGTGGTTTTGGGAGCCGATAGTGAAGCTTCCCTCGTGTGATATGCGCCCCCTGTCAACTTGTCATCCATCGTTATTACTAGGAAAATAACGTGTTAAATGAAAGTGATAATTAATGGTTCCTCTGTAAATTAGGATCAGGTTTTTTTTATGTGAATTCGTTTAATTTTAAATGATGCGGAGATGCGAATTAGTAATTAGTGCAAATAAACAAATTCGGCAGAGTATGCAGATGTCTAAGGTTCATTAATTAAATGAGGCTAATATAAAATAATCCGCAATCATTTTTATAAACGTTTTAGCCAACCAATATAATACGCGATAATACGACGGTTGAGGGATCACATGAGTTGCGGTAAATATTGAACGCTCGTTAGCGGTTCAAGTGATAGCGCTGCATGTTGACATAAAGACATGCGCTCTTCAAACAAAATAAAACTTTCGTGCGCAGTTCGAACAGAGCAAACAAATACAAACAACGTTCCCTGATCTCAATTTGTTGTTCATCTCTGTGATTAAAGAAGCCGAACATCGCCATATACAAATAAATGATAAGAAAGAATTTAATTTTATATTGGTTGGTGCACTGTCATTGGTTCACCAACGATATCATCCGGCCATCACGTGAGAAAATTTATTAAACGTAACCAGTGTTTGCTGAATCAAATTTGATTTTAAATCGTTTCGTTAAATTAAATCAAAAATTAAATCAAAATTGATTTAATTACAAGAATTAAATCATACAGAGAAATTTGATTTAATTCATGATTTTAATCGTTTGAAACACAGTGAATCACGGGTAAAACAAAACAATTGAAAAAAGACGAGAAAACCTACAGATTTTCATGAAAATTTTCTCGATTTCCAATCAGTTTTTAAAATAATATGACTATTCTAGTTCCTTTCCTAAAACAAAGCAGCAGAGAAACAAAACGTATTTTTTTTCTGAAGATTTTAGGTGTGCATAACATATATATTTGATTTTTTTTGCAAAGTATAATGCAAAAAACTATATGAAATTTGATTTTGATTTTGATTTTAATTTATAAATTAAATCAAAAATTTATTTGATTATTGATTTAATTTTTGATTCATCTAAAATTTCTAAAAAATGATTTATGATTTTGATTCATAAATCAAAAAAATCGTGATTCAGCAAACACTGAACGTAACTAATAAACAAGTAAACATTAAATCTATTGTGCCTGTATTTGTAGATAACGACTATATGTTGACTTGAACGCAAGTCCCAACCGAGTTTATAAAACGAAATGAATCAACTGGTCTTGCTATTGCGTCTCCGTCGTTCAATTGATGAAAATGTTTAAATTAGTTGCTCTGTTGCTCTGCTGTTGGGCGTCGCTTAGCGCCGGACGACTCACGACCAGCGGCACCAATTTGTACTACAACGGCCAAAAAGTCTTCCTGTCGGGCGCCAACATCGCCTGGAACTCGTACGGCTACGATTTCGGCAACGGCCAGTATGCGGCCAACTCCAAGTCGACGTTGGAAAGTTGGCTAACTCAAATCGCCAACAGTGGAGGCAATTCAGTCCGTAAGTTTTTAAAACTGAGCCCATTTAAAATCGTGATTGTATATTTGATTATTATTTGTCCATTTTCTTCTGGATTAAAGGTATCTGGCTGCACGTCGAAGGGGAAAATACTCCCGCCTACGACAGCAACGGTTACGTCACCGGCCCAGACAGTACGGGAACGATGATCAGCGATATGCGCTCATTCCTCGACTTTGCTCAGAGTAAAAACATTTTGGTCATCTTCGTTTTGTGGAACGGAGCTTACTTAAGAGTTCAGAATACCATCAACTTATTTTGGGACGAGGGCAAACTGCAGAGCTACATCGACAATGCGTTAAAGGCATTATTCATAATCAAAATCGTTGGCGCCAAAATTTAAATTCTTATAATTGTCTTTTTATTATATAGCCTATGGTAAGTGCGCTGGGTGATCATCCCGCTCTTGGCGCTTGGGAGATCATGAACGAGCCCGAGGGTTCACTTCTGAACAACCAGGCCGATGCCAATCCCTGCTTTGATACTACCCCGCTGAAGAACACCGGTGCTGGCTGGACTAACCTTTACATCCCAATGGAAAAGTACAATGAGCAGTTCAATACCTATGAAATTATTTACTAAAACTGTGAATTCATTTTCATCCTATTTTTGAAAAGTATTTTGAAATTTGTCAACTGGCAAGCGGATGGCGTGAAAGGAACGAACGGGGCCGCTCTAGTCACGCTCGGCTCTTGGTCGGAGCACGCCCAAACGGACACCAAAGCTCAATCAAGTAATACAGACAAATGAAATTAAATTTTGATTCAGAATGGGTCGACTAAAATTCATTTCTTTTGATTTAAAGGAAACTATTACACGGACTCGTGTCTGGTGGCGGCTGGTGGCAAAGCTAATGGCAAATTAGATTTCTATCAGATGCACACGTACGCCTTTAACGGACAATGGGGTCCCGATGCTCCTTTCAAAGTATTATAACCTTTCCCGTCTTTTCTATTCTTTTTAACGATTGACTTGTATACCTTGAATCAGGTCTCAGCCTCTTCGTACGGACTTAACAAGCCTTTGGTGATTGGTGAATTCGCCTCGGTCTGCGCTCAGAACGAGGGAATCCAAAATTTGTTCCAGTACGGTTACACCAACGGCTACCAGGTGAAAAGAATAATGAAATCGAATAGTCCCATTAATTCCAGACGTGTCATTTTGATTGGCTTATCAATAGGGTGTTTGGTCTTGGCAATATAACGCCGGGGGAGAATGCTCCGACACACAAGCCACTCAAGACAGTGGCATGAACCAATTGAAGGGCCAGAACGGAGCCGGAGGTGCTGTCAATTTTCCCGTCGGGTTCTAATTTTATAAGAGGAAGTTACCGAGTCACTATAAGCTATACTTATTTTCTCTTCTATTCAAATACAAATTTCAAAACGCTACAGTGTTTCACTTTGATTGATAAGAAGACATTGGCTGGACTCGTCCATTTTGAAGTTACATTGTATAACAGGCTAATCTAGACTTTTTGATAAATGGAAAACTAAACTAACCATTCTATATGAACTATAGAGATATCATAACGATAATAATTTTCATTATTTGCCGGAGGTACGTACGTAAAAGTTGAAAAATAATCGATTAGTAAACGTCTTTATGTAAAATGATCGATATAACTTTAGATGTTCAAACAACATAGAAAAACCCGGAAAAACCCAGTTTACTAGGCTAGTTCACGTTATTGAATCTAACGATCGAGTGCTGTATTAGGTATCAAACACACACTGTTGCGCACATTGGACTCCACCCGAAAATTGCCAGAGGGACATTTCGATAACTTTGTTGACTTGTACTTGATGCGTTACAAATTATACTACACGATTGCTCCCTTTATTTACCTGCTCGTGCACAGTTCCAAACCTCCGGCGGTATATAATCGTCCGCTTCGAGTTATCCTAAAGTCATTCGAAATTGGATTGTTATCCAAGTGTGAATATAACTCTATACGCTATTCGAGTCGCCATGTTCAAATTCGTTGCGCTGTTGCTCTGCTGTTGGGCGTCGCTGAGCGCCGGCCGACTCACGACTAGCGGCACCAATTTCTACTACAACGGCCAAAAAGTCTTCCTGTCCGGCGTCAACATCGCCTGGAACTCGTACGGCTACGACTTCGGCAACGGCCAGTACGCGGCCAACTCCAAGGCCACGCTAGAGTCTTGGCTCACTCGGATCGACGCCAACGGAGGCAACTCCGTCCGTAAGATGCAAATCATTTGGAGCATCAGTCGCTCTTAATTATATAATCAATCATTCAATAATTGTTTGAAGGTATGTGGGTCCACGTCGACGGCAAGAACACTCCGGCATTTGATGGCAACGGTTACGTCACCGGTCCTGACAGTACGGGGACGATGATCAGCGACTTGAGGTCCTTTTTGGATTTCGCTCAGAGCAAGCAGCTCTTGGTCGTCTTAGTTTTATGGAACGGAGCCAAACGGCCAACGGACAACACCCTCAACTTGCTTTACGATGAATCCAAACTGCAGACTTACATCGACAACGCCTTGAAGGTATATCTACTATCTATAATTCTATACAGTTCTTTAAGAATAGATATTAATATAAACTATTATTATGATATAACCTTATATATTTATTAATTATGCTATAATAAATAGCCAATGGTAGATGCCTTGGGTAACCATCCTGCACTGGCGGCCTGGGAGATCATGAACGAGCCCGAGGGATTGTTGCAAAACAACGTCTACAATGGTAATCCTTGCTATGACACCACTCCACTGAAGGACACCGGGGCCGGTTTCGCTTACACCGACGTCCCCATGCAAAAGTGGGTGCAAAGAAAAAATTATTTTACTGTTACTATATTTGTACTGATGATGAATTCATGTTTCATCTCATTAGCATTTTAAAGTTCATCAACTGGCAAGCGGATGCTGTGAAACAAAGGAACAGCGCCTGTTTGGTGACTATTGGTTCTTGGTCGGAGCACGCCCAGACGGACACCAAAGCTCAATCGAGTACAACAATTTCTCTTGAATCGACGAGAATAATATATAACTAAATAAATGTCAAATTAAGGGAATTACTACACGGATTCTTGTTTGGAGGGCGCCGGTGGTAAGGCGGCGGGAAAATTGGATTTCTATCAGATGCACACGTACGACTTTAACGGACAATGGAATCCCGATGCTCCTTTTAAAGTACTATCACAAACCTTTTCCATCTGTTCTGTTTTCTTATACTTGCATATATCTTGAATCAGGTCTCAGCCTCTTCGTACGGACTTAACAAGCCTTTGGTGATTGGTGAATTCGCTTCGGTCTGCTCCCAGAACAGTGACATCGGAAATATGTTCCAGTACGTCTACGACAACGGTTACCAGGTGAAATGAGTTTTCTGCTGTTATTAATGATTTTATATTCTAGATAATTGCAGATTTCTAATGATAATATTATTTAAATGTTTCAAGGGCGCTTGGTCTTGGCACTACCTGGAACAAGGGGATTGCACCGATTCGCAAGAGGCGCAAAATATTGGCATGACCAGAATTAAAGACCAAACAGCAAACGGTGCGGTGACCTTCCCCTTGTAGAGGACTATACCTATCCTGTCAAAACTAAAAAAACAAATTGGATCAGTTCTATAATTATAACATCAAAAACATATAGAATGTAAAATGCGCTATCAAATCAGAATACACCTATACATCATAAAATCACTTTAATACTCGTGTGTTGCAGTAAATAATCTGAATTACTGATTAAATCTATTAGATATATTTCTATAAAGTTACAGTTTAGTGACTATAATAACGGACTTGGTAAAGTGACGATACGCATAAACTTATTTAGGTAAAAAAAAAATACCTTTTGCGTCGTGCATGGATGTCAACAAGTAATTATAATCCAATCCGTGAAAATCCCGGAAAAATCAACAAAATATCACGCGTTGAACTTTACGTTTCAACGCATGCATCCTCTGGTGTTCACGCACTGCTCACGTCTTCTGATGTTCACGCAATGTTCACGTCTTCTGATGTTCACGCACTGTTCACGTGCAGCAGCAAAGTTGTTTTTATTAAAAATTGTTTTCCAGGCGAGGGGATTCCAAATAAACAAAGATAATAATGTTTTTGTTTATTCCTTCGCTTTTGTGGACAGGGACAAATGAACTTTATAACATCCACCCACCATGGTTGTATAATATAGTTTCAAAGTTTATTTAGGGCTATAGGTTGTTTTTAGTAAATAACAAAGATAACACACCTGTCTAGGTAGCGGTAGCTATAGCTACTTTTTGTATAACTGAGCGACAGTCCAAATTTTGGTTGGGTTATAATAAACCAAGTCGAATAACCGCTCAAATCACTAAGTATAAGAGACCGCTGTTGAAATGTTGAAACTTTCTTTTGTGCTACTTTTAGGCTTTTGGGCGTCGCTGAGCGTCGGCCGTTTGACGACGAGCGGTCGGGACTTTCTTTACAACGGCCAGAGAGTCTTTCTGTCGGGGGCCAACATCGCTTGGTATTCGTACGGCTACGATTTCGGCAACGGAGTTTACCAATCCGATGTTAAGGAGACGCTGGAAACCTGGCTAACAATGATTGCCAATAGCGGAGGAAATTCAGTTCGTAAGTGTGATGCCCAGGTAGAAATGATTTTTTGAAGGAATAAATTGAGTATGAATAATCTATAGGACAATGGGTGCATGTGGAAGGTCAAAACACTCCTGCTTATGACAGTAACGGTTACGTCACAGGTCCCGACCGAACGGGGACCATCATCGATGATATGCGCTCGTTCCTTGATTTCGCTCAGAGTCAAAATATTTTGGTCATCTTCGTCCTGTGGAACGGAGCCGTATTAGAAAATCAAAATACCATTAACCTCTTTTACGACGACGCCAAACTGCAGAGTTACATCGACAACGCTCTTAAGGTGATTTCAGTTATCATTTGGAATCGTCGAATAATTTTCTATCAATATTATAAGGTACATAACTTAATCATTTGTTTTGTGTGATGATGACAGCCAATGGTGGCTGCTTTGGGTGACCATCCTGCTCTTGCAGCTTGGGAAATAATGAACGAACCGGAAGGGGCCATCTTACTCAACCAGGCTAGTGATAACCCGTGTTTCGACACGACTCCACTCGCCAATACTGACGCCAGCTGGACAGGCCTTACCATTCCAATGGAAAAGTATGTTTCACACATGTAAATATGATTTGTGAGAATTTTATAATATTTAATTACCTATTTAATACAGTAACTTGAAGTTTGTCAATTGGCAAACCCATGCTATTAAAGAAGCTAACAGCGCTTCTCTGCACAGTGGCGGTATCCTACTTTCATGTAACTGCTACTCGGTGACAGCCTACTAACCAATTGATTGAAACTACTTCTCAATTCTTCTACCTTTTCTTACTCGCCTTACTAATTATAAACTAAACCACTTTAAATTCTTTCCTGCTTTAACTACCCACCCCTTACTTAAAAAGTTTTGACCACTTCATTTACGGTATTGGTTTTGGCATTCCTACTGATATTATTCGGCACCACTAACCGACCATTTCGATTTTATTTATCTTGGAAAGAAGATTTGATTAATTCGGGAATTGAACCCGGACCTTTGGCGTGGCAGTCTAGTGCCTTACAGGCACGCCACATTGATATATATAAAAGCTACTATCCTAACGAATACTACTTATTCCTTGTAAGTTGTAACCTACTAGTCTAAGGTACTGAATTGTTCACACTACTTATAACAAAAGTACTAAATTTTTGTAAACTACTAGCTATAACCTACATTGCTTTTATTTTTGATTACTTTTTAAAATCAAACTACTAACCCTACCTGAACATACTGAATTTTTCAGACTACTAACTAAATCTTTATAAACTGCTGGACCAACCTACTGAACAGAACTATGCCTACTAACAGTTTCACTAGGAAAAACGTAAAAAGTAGGCAAATGAATGGTTAGTAGAAAATTTGTACTTAAGCAAGTACAGTAAAATACTGAATTGCGTTTCAGTAGCATATTAGACCCTTTTGAAGGGTACTGAAACTGTTAGGGGTGTGTAGGTACTGGAAATCGTTAAAATAAGCAGTTTAACGCGGCTGTGTGGTTACCCTTGGTTCCTGGTCGGAACACGCCCAGTCTGATGCTTACGAGCAATCGAGTACGAAGATATATACATACAGCTAATTTGGGGAACAATTCATTTAAGTTAATGGCATTAAAAAAAATCGTCCGTTAGGGAATTACTACACGGACGCATGTCTCTTGGCAGCCGGTGGCAGAAGTTTGGGCACGTTGGACTTTTACCAATTTCATACTTACACGTACACCGGACAATGGGATCCCAGTGAGCCCTTCAAGGTAATTTGACTTATCAACTATAACAGGTAAACTCGCACTTGACTTTCTTGTGTGGCTCATATATCCACAATAAGCCGGGATATTAAATAGTGTCTGAAATTGGATTTAAGGTTACTGCCACTTCCTACAAACTGGACAAACCTTTGGTGATTGGTGAATTTGCTACAGTTTGTGGAGGACCTGAGAGCAGTCCAACACTCTTTCAATACAGCTACGATAACGGCTATCAGGTAAAATGAAACATAATTTTCTTATTCCTTACCGAACATATTTCTGACTTATTTTTGGTTATATTCCCCCTTCCAAAGGGAGTTTGGTCTTGGTCTTATAACGGTGGGCCGACGGGTTCAACGTGCTGCGACAATCAGACCACGCAAGACAGTGGCATGTTGCAGCTGAAGGGTCAGAATAACGGCATCGGAGGAGCGGTCAATTTCCCGATTGTTCCATAAAATTAATGCTGAATATATGGAAATGAATAATTGAAAATCACTCCAGATCAATGAAAATCATGACATGGACAGTCTGAAATGTCATAAGAATGTCACGCAAATATTACTGGCGATTATTTTTGAATGATAAATCAATAGGGTCGTTGCATGAAATTTCGATTTGTTTTAAACATACTTCATGAGAATATGTTTTTAACGCTGATTCTCATGGTATTTTTTAAATATTTTTTAAAAAATTAACCTAACTTTGTGTATTTCTGGTTCAAAGTTCAAATAAGCGACTCCCATTTCAAAGCTGGGTCTCAGCCATTTTTGATGGGCGGTGCTTAATTTGTGATGAATTTGTAGACGACGCTCACCAAAATCACCCTTTTCGTACTGCCTACGGCTGAATACAACCCACTTTCGCCCTTAGGGCCTTAAGGAGAAATACGAAAAGGGTGATTTTGGTGAGAATTTTGAAGAGAAGAAATCGAAATTTCATGCAACGACCCTATTAACAAAGTCAGTAAAAAAATTTGTAAATTGTCAATTTTTTTAGAAAAAGGCATTTTGTTTGCAAAGACTATTCCTGCCCCTAGGAAAGAAAGACCCCACGCGCCCCTTTGTCTCCAGTTCCTTCTTCGTCTCTTCTTTCCCGTTCTTTCCATTCTTCCCTTGGGGCTGAAATAATAATGATGAAATATAATGACACCGGAGAAAACTCCATAATAAGCTGCCATGCAAGACCAACTATCGGTTCAGAGTTATAGATGTATGGTAGAACCACTGCCTGTTAAATTTTCCTCTCGGAAATTTTTCCCAAAGTTGAAGCCAATATCGCGAATCGAAAGTGGGAAAATGGGCTTAAGTATCGATTTAGACCTTATTGTCAGCGCCAACAGCGGCCATCTACTGAAACTTTGTTCATTTTGGTACTGGAAAAAAACAATGTGTTTCCCAACACACCCGCTGTGGCTCTGCAACTAAGGTCTGGCCAGAACACTTCCCGGGGGAAAAGACAAAGGAAGGCCTTTCCATATAAGTGGTTAAACCATACATCTATGGCTCTGATCGGTTAGTGCACAAATTTTTGGGTGGCTTTAATAGAGCTGGCAACTTCGGACGTACCCCTAATCTATAGGTAATTTTTTTGAGGACGAAAAACGGTGGGTGCCAAGTTAGGGGAGGTGGAGTTATTTGGACCGGTTTTTGCTTTTCACGTGTAGGGCCTTTCCTAATCATCCGATTTGTAATAAAAAAATGTTTTATTGTATTTTTCTCACTTTTTTCTATCTCCAGTATTTTTAATTTTATTTTAGAGTCGTTAGTTTACCCGCTACCGATTTTTAAAGTTGCGGAAAAAAGTGGGCGTGGAAAAATTCGGGGTTTATATAGACGACGAAAGGATACTGAGTTGCCTTCTCGTCTTTGAGAGCAGTGCGAGAAAAGCTAAAAAGGGGAAACCGATAATAAATCTGCATAGTCCGCCAATGTCACGATGGAAAAAATCCTAGATGAAAATAAGGCGAAATCTTAATTGGAATTAAATCTAGTTATTGGAAAGAATTTATTGGTAACGCGGCCCCTTTCATATAAGTAGTATTGGATTAAAATAGCATATTTTATTTGTTGTTCCCTACTTTCCATTCTACTTAAACTAATTCAGTAATGTTTTTTAAAGGTGCGCATTAGTTAAGACCATTACAGGTAATTTTTAAAATTCAATCCATCGATCGCAAGAGGGTGGAAAACGGTGAGTGCTAACTTACACACTACCTCAATTGCTCCGTTCTCCTCTACTCATATTAGAAACGCTTACATCCGATCTTTGAAAAAGAATGTGAGTGCATTATGAGTCAAGTCATTTCAACTTATATTGAATGCTATCTACAACTATACATAATACGATTTAGAGAATATGGGACTTTTAAAAAAAAATTTGGACTTAGAAAAATTGTTTGAAACCAATATTTTAAAGATTTAAGTTTTATAAAAAAAAGGTTTTTAATTTCCAATGATACATGTATATGTAGTGGTTAGTGTAGCTACTAGCTCGGAATTCCATATAGATCTTATAGATTCAGGTCGTTAATGGCGAAAAACTTTTTTATACCTTTTTACATTAATTTCTCTTTATTTCGCATTAGAATATCGCATTACAATGTATGAAGGGAACAAACAGGGACTTGATATATAGCTATTTTGTAAGCTTAAAACTATTAACTGGGTATGTATACTAGGGCGTTTCATTCCCGACGATTTTTTTTGTTCACAACGGCGTTTGTGGATCGGGGTCTTTGATATGTGAAAACTCCGGAAAACTCCATGTATTTTTTATTGCGAGGGGGAAAAAATTTTTAGGGGTCGCGCCACGGGAAAAAGCGTGAAAAACCATACTGTTTTTTTGGTTTTTAGCCCCCTCTTTTTCAGTAATAAAAATACCCGAATCTGGATTCCCGTTTTACGGGGATTATTTGTCCGATAATCGGCAAGGTTTTTTAACAGTGTGGGACAGCGAGAGGAAAAATAGTTAAAATAATTTTTAAAGTATTGAAAAATAGCCTCAAATGGATATTGATGAGGGCGAAAGTTTGGGAAATTAGGTTTTGTCATCTGAATTTTTATTGGAACACATCTGCTGGCTGGATCTAGCAAGCACGTTTTTATATCTTCCACATGACTTCCAGTTATTCCGCAGTCTACCTGATCCGGATGATCCCTGGAATATCCTCATGGATATCTATTCTGACATCTAGCTTCCAGTTCGTTGTCGGCAGTGAACTTGTTTCCATCCGGCCCACGTCTTGAGTTCGACAAGGGGGCGGTTTGAGCTCCATCATTTTCAACCTTGCCGCTGAGCCTCTTTTACGGTGTGCGAAAGTCCCTGATAATACTGATGTTTCCCTCTTCTGTTCTTTCCTCAAAGCTATCGCCTTCGCTGATGACATCTCATTGGTTGGTTCCTACCCGGCCGATCTTCTATCCACTCTTGATGGCATGCTGTGAAGAGCTCTTGAAGTGCCCGGCCCATCGTCACAACGAAAGGCAAGGCTGATCCCTACACTAATCTATTTATCCGTTAGGAGGAAGTTCGCTTTCTGGTTGAGGGTGAGTATGAGGACTATCTTGTTGTTCCAATGGGTACGGGAACCCGCCTCACTTTCCGCCCGGCCTCAGGCCTCCCCGATAAACTTATTCTAGTGGCTGATTCCGACCTAGCCCCATGACAAAAGTTGGAGGTTATAATGCCGGTTTAATCTGCCGGCCTCGACAGCGTCGACTTCTATTGGAGTACCTTTTGCATTTAAAATATGGATGTCTTCCGGATACGCGTTTTGACTGACTCTTTAATGTTTACAAACACCGGAATAGTGATAATATTTGAATTCTCCATCACATCCAATTTTAAATGAAATTAATATGGCTATGGCATATAAAAAAATAAAATACTTTTGTTAGTTTACTCAATACAAAAACAAAAAAACTTACCAGAAAACATTCAACTAATTCAATATTAATAACACAAATTTTTTAAATCATAAGCACATTATCACGATAAACTTCTTCATATTTGCAAGTACTGAACAATTGCTGGTTACTGGTAAAGTGATGACATGTTTTATAGGGAGCCCAGATAGTAAACGGACTCTTATTCAGGTCTGTTACAGATATGTTTTTGAGAGTCTGTAAAATTCTTTGGAGTAAGACAATTATCTTACAGAGCATAATACAGGTCTGTGGCAGATCCTTAAAACGGAATCACCATTTACAGACGAAAAACAGATTTTCAAGAAAGAAAAGATATGCCATTATGGTCGAGTGATTAATCACTTACTCTTAGATTCATTAGCAAATATACTTACCATTACACCATTAGTTCTTATATTATGCCTAGTACATATATTTCATTAAATTTATAATCACGAACACATAGAAGTTGTAAACTTATACCTTCATCGGGTATAAGGTATAAGAATAAGGGTTCGTCCACCGTGTCTCTCTCTCACGAAACTGATTGCTACAAATAACTGCCACTCTTTTCCGATAGTCACAAGTTCAAGACCGAGATTGGCCCCACACCAATTAAAAAGTCTTCTAGACCATTTAGATGATACTTGCCCGTCCGGCGGATAAAAAAACTATTAATCACTTCTTTTCTTCACTACTCTAACCCAGTTCTAATTTATTTAACTTTCTCTGGAATCCTGCCTGACACAGGGAACATGTTGATGTATTACAATTCAAAGTAATACACCTGTGAGAGAAAGAGATTTTGACAAAAATCAGTATCACAGAATTATCTCAGACCTGCACTGAACTGTCTTACCTGTAAAACCAAAATTTAAATCATCATGGGAAAAAGGGTGGAAATAACAGATCTTTGACAGACGTGGAATACAAAGCCAAACCAGCCATAACTTTTACAGAATGAAAACTGAACTGTACCAATGCTGGGATACAGAGACAAAACAGCATTTATTTTTATAGTGTGATACCAACTTGTGACAAACCTGGGATACAGAGTCAAGCCAGCGTTAAACTTAAAAGGGTGAAAACAGATCAGGAACAGGTTTGCAATACAGCTAAAAAATAATATTATGTTTTATAGAGATAAAACAGGTCGGTTTCAAGTCTGTGAAACACTTTTTTACCAAAATATATAAAACAGATTAAATCTAGACAAATTTCTTGTGAAACAGAACTGATCAGACCTGATTCAGATCTGTTTCACAGATATAATACGGACCCGTAACAGGAATCTGTAACAGATCTGTGTGCTACCTGCTGGGCATGCAAGAGAGATAGATCAAAATCTCAATGTTACCAGTAAATGTGGCTGCCCTTATTTCAAATTTATTTGCTATTGCCAGTGAGTGTCAGATTCGATGTTCTAGTCTTCTTTTTTTTTACTGTTGAGTTTTGAAACCCATGGTTTGGACTTGACTTTCTAGATATTTGTGTGTGTGAGTGTGAGAGATAACCAAATGTGAAATGTTTGTGTGCATTTACCGCTATTCTAGCCTATAATTTTGAATTGGACAATTTGTCTGAATTGCAGCCATTTTATCCTGATATCGTAAGTTGCACTGATTTGAGAGGATGATGAAGTTGTACATAATGTTGAATCTTAAAATTGTTTTGTCTATATTTCAGTTATAATATCTTTGTTAAATTATTTCTGTCTAAGTATAGTTTGTGCATCCGTCTCTTTTAATAAGGAATAGTTGGTTGCAGCTTTGAATCAACATTTCCTTGACTGTTGAACCATTAGAACTGAAAGTTGAACGGCGAATGAAAGAAGAGAATAGCAAAAAAGCATGCTTTTTTTGGTTCCTGCATTTTTCTTCAAGTCATCTGATTCATCGTCAGCTGCACGTCTTTCCATTTCTTTGGCCTCTTTGGCCTGTCACCTAGAGTAAAAGAATAAAAAAGTATTGATATTGGGAAAATTAAGATCATATCGTTACTGCATGACATCATTCAGAGAGTGAACTCACCACAAACTCTTAACCTTCTATATTGATACTCGATCCAGGAATCTTCTGGTACTACATGATCCTTGATGCACTTAGTCCTTTTTTGTCACTTCAAGTGGGACGGATACTTGACAACTTCTTCATCAATGGTCCAACGCTCTGAGACTATTGCAAGTTCTTTTCTGTCTTCCACATACAATTCAGATAATATGTACTTCCATACAATGGGTTGTTTCGACATACTGAGGACCTGTTTGAAAAATAAAACAGTCAATTATTGTCGATAGTGATTATTATCTCATGTGCATCAGAAGTAGCGTGGCCCTTCGAACTGAGAATCAAAATTCATTTTCTTAACAAAAGTGTACTACGAATAACTTCATATCTGTTGACTGAAAACCAAATATGTTGTAAGTGATTAAAGAAGCAAAAGTTTTCTCACCGTTTTTTGTGTGACAAATTCTGAATTAATAACTTTTTAAACGGCATTGACGAGAAATTTCTGATCCGCCATTAATCTTAAACCACGTCAACTTCGCAATCGTTTCAACTGATCCGCCATTAATCATTAAACCACGTCAACTTCGCAATCGTTTTTTGCACCACCTTACGAATGCCATTGAAGAAGAGACAAGAGAAAAATGTGACAGTGAATTCAAATTAAATAGCCCTTCCAGCTCGGGTGATGAATTTATGGAAGAGAGTGCCAGCTTCATGGGTGATGATGAAGAAGATTTATCCTCTGATGACTCAAACAATGAAGTGGAGTTTTTCCCCGTTCACCAGCAAGAAAGAAATGACATGTATCAACAGAGCGATGAACCATCTGATAATGGATCAGAATCTGAAATGGATTTGGAAAGTGACATCAGCGATGAAGGAGTAAATTTGGAAAGCTTTGATTCATCGACATGCTATTCATCCAATAGCGATTCAGATTATGCATCTCGGGAGAAGGAAGTCAACGAGCACGACTTCAATCACGCTGATCTTGAAGAAATCATTTTAAACGAAACCGATTTTGATGGTCCTACTGAGCTGCGGAACTTCTTGGCCACCTTCGTAACGAACAAGAATCTTTCCGGGAGTGCCGGTAATTATCTGTTGAAAGGGTTAAAAGCCCTGAAGCATCAAAACAACCAATTTGACAGTCTACCTAGAGACATCCGCACACTCCGTAAGACTCCCCGGAAAGTAGTCGTGGAGCACATTTGTGGTGGAACTTATTTCCATTTCGGATTAGAGAAGGGGATAGCATCACGGCTTTCAGAGCTCGTTTCCCGAAGATTTGTCTTCACCTCATCCCTACTTCAAGTACTGATCAGCACCGATGGACTTCCACTGTTCAAAAGTACAAGAAAAGAGTTTTGGGTTATCCTTGCCCTTATAAAAGGAGACGACCAACCGACGCCAGTTGGAGTTTTTTGTGGTGAGGGACCAAATAACTGTAATGACTTCTTGCGAAAATTTGTGAAAGAAGCAAATTTCTTGGCCGAACATGGACTGCTTCATCAAGGGCAGGTGTACGACGTAAAAATCATCAGATTCCCATGTGATGCCCCTGCCCGCTCATTCATTACCGCTTCCAGAGGTCATACGGCCAAAAACTCTTGCCACAAATGCACAACACATGGCGTCTACTATAGAAAACCCGGCAAGAAGGATGGACGGGTAACCTATCCTGACGACCAATCCTCCTGATGGATGCAGCACTGCGGCTTCACGAGGATTTTCTCAGTGATAAATCACAAGGTTATTATTTGTTCCGGAGCATCTTTGCAGACATAGATGGCATAGACATGGTTAAATATTTTCCATCCGACTACATGCACCTTTGCTGTCTGGGGGTGATGAAGAAGCTCCTACACCATTGGCTAAATCGAGAAACAGTATTTCATTTAATCAGCCATGACACCGTAGGCGAGATCACTAGAAGATTGCTACTCATCCGCAGCTTTATTCCAAATGACTTTGCTCGTAAGGCACGGCCGTTGACTGAGCTATGCCGATGGAAGGCCACCGAACTTCGACAGTTTCTACTTTATCTTGGCCCCATCATTTTAAAAGACATTCTTCCTCGGGCTTTGTGCGACCACTTTATGGTGTTTCATTTAGGTATAAAATTGCTGTCGTCGACCAAGACTTGCTACACGTACAACACGTTTGCAATACAGCTGATGCGCCATTTTGTGTCAAAATCTGTTAAACTTTATGGGGGACATTTTATAACGTTTAACGTGCACTGTTTGATTCACCTACCTCTGGATGTTCTTCGATTTGGCCCATTAGATCATTTCAGTTGCTTTCCCTTTGAGAATTTTTTGTATCGTTTGAAAAAATTAATAAGAAATTGCTCTTATCCATTAGCTCAACTTGTTAAGCGGTTAAGCGAAATATAAAATTGTCCTTCAATTCCTTCATCTATAAATTTTTCCTGTGTTCCAATGGTATCACGTCTTCACGAAAATGGCCCTTTGTTGGAAGGGGATGATGACATTGAACAGTTCCAGACTTTAATCTACAAGAGTTGGAGAATCACAATACGCCCTCCAAATAATAATGTCGTACTGGAACTTGACGACAAATCAACTGCCGTCGTCGCCGTCGAAACATTATTCGTGGAGGTGACGGATCTACATTGGATCCATATTTGAACAAGAAACTCCGTTTTTCATGGCCCCTTGTGATTCTAATTCTATTTTATCTATAAAATATGTCGATTTCCTATCTGCTTCCTTACAAGTTTGGCCAGTAGAATCCATTTTGTATAAAGTGTTTCTTGTACCGAATGTTTTTAATGGTGAAGAGGCTGAAGAGGAAGGTTTGCGTTACGTTGTTTTTCCATTGCTCATGGAAAATAAAATAATGTGAATTTAAATAAATAATCAATTCATAGAAACAATTGTTATTTGTGCGTCATTGGATCAACCACTTTTATAACTAGGGAGAAATTTCAATTTAACTTTAAAATTTTAGTTGTGCGGATTTGTGCGTAATTTGTGAGCAATAAGAAAAATAATCAATTTTGGGAGTGAACTGTGAGTGATTTGTTCACTCACAAAACGAGAGGAAAAATGTGTGCAAAGATTTTTGACCTGTTCATGTTTTGTTCACTATCTGGGAGAACTCGTGCTAGGTGGGAATTATAACGATGGCCATATGCCCAACCTGCAGAAGTTATCGTAATTTAACGTTTATTTTTAAAATACTTTGTCAAGAAAAACTATAGTGTTTTGATTAGGGATTGATTATCCACCGTCGAGTCCATCCTCTGAGGAAATGACTCTTCCAGTCGTCTCAGATGAATGAGGATTTAAAATACCTGTGGTATTGCTCGACGTAAGTCTAGTCCTTTACAATTGTTTTTTGTTTTGTTTTGTTTTCAATAATCAAATGTAACTACCAATTTATTCTAGTTGCCAGAATTATAACGACCTCCACACGGCCATATGCCCAACCTGCAGAAGTTATCGTAATTTAACGTTTATTTTTAAAATACTTTGTCAAGAAAAACTTTAACTATAGTATTTTGATTAGGGATTGATTATCCACCGTCGAGTCCATCCTCTGAGGAAATTACTCCTCCAGTCGTCTCAGACTGTCCTGATCCACTCGCTTTGCGTAATCCTCCAGTGGAAGACGACCTCCACCTAAAGAGCCTCTTTGGGTCTATCAGCGGGGACGAGGATAGAGACGAAGCCGATCTCTTGTCCTCCCCACATGCCGGGCTAATCATATGCCATATGCAAATCTAATCAGAAACTCACTGGCACACAGCACTAGCAAATAAATTTCAGATTAGGGCAGCCATTTTTTTATGTAATGACCAACTGTCATTGACAAATCAAATTTTTTACTTGTAAAACTACTTGGAAATAACTAGTCAAGATGAATGAGGATTTAAAATACCTGTGGTATTGTTCGACGTAAGTCTAGTCCTTTTTTTTGTTTTCAATAATCAAATGTACCAAATTATTCTAGGTGCCAGAATTATAATGACCCCCCATGGCCCAACCTGCAGAAGTTATCGTAATTTAACGTTTATTTAAAAAATACTTTGTCAAAAAAAACTTTAACTATAGTATTTTGATTAGGGATTGATTATCCCCCATCAAGTGATTCCAGTCTTGAGGACCTTCCTACCACAATTTTCTCAAGTCCTTTCTCTGAGGAAAATCCAGTCGTGTCAGACTGTCCTGATACAAGTGCAGAGACAAACAAAAATGATGTGTAATACTATTTCTTAGCAAATTCTTAGTTTTTTGTTGACAATTCAACTAGATTTAAAAATAATGTTTGTTTGTTGATCAACAATCAAGCTGAGAACAGCGTAGGAGGCATGAAAACCATGGGGAATATTGAAGAAAGTGGCCAAGAGACCGCAGAACCCGAGGAAAAGAATGGAGGGGGGGTATTGATCTAGGGAACGTACCAGCTGGAGTGGTATTGGTAGGTTATTTGGTATTGCTCCACGTAAGTCAAGTGCTTTTCTATCTAAGTTTTTAAAATTTATCACTCTTTATCTTCTAGGTCCCAGGTCTTTAATAGACATTCAACGTTTATTTGCATGATTTGTTCGAGCCACCGTAATATAAATATTATTAATGTTTTCCACCAAGATTAACTTTAATAATTTTAATAGGAGTTGATCCACCACCCTCAAGCTCATCCTCTGAGGAAGAGACATCTATTTTGCTTGTTTCAGATTACATTAGCAGTCCCGATGAAGCAGAGGATGGTTAGTGTATATTTTAGTTTCTTTGTTATTTATTCGTTCTTGATTTTCAAGAAATGCTGTGTGGGTATAGAAGCTGAAGATGACTGCCAAAGCTAAAGTTGCAGAAGTCATTGAAGAGGAAAATCCTGAAATCGGTGATGAGGGTGAGAACAATGAAGGCGTCCAAGACAAAGGGGAAAAAGACGAAATGGGCACAGAGGATACGGGAGCTGAAGGGAAGAATGAGAATCCTTGGTAGTCAGAAAGGCAAATTTAAAAAAGGTGAGTCCAAAAAGGCAATTGCCTTTATGGTCAGGCCAGTTGCCTTTCTGGCGGAGCAAGTTGCCTTTCTCATTTTTTGGCTCTTATGAGAATCGAGTGGGTCTAAAATCAAAGCGAACGTTAAAGATTTATCCAAAAGGGGGAAACAAAACGCGGAATTCAATATACTTAATAAATCGAACCAACGAATCAAACGATGGATTATTTCCGAGATTACTCAAAGCACTCAAAGGGAGGTAAAATAAGATCTCTAAATCGAAATTCATTAATGTAATGGACTGTAAAGGATAAGAAAATAAACAACACTTTAAAAGTTTTAAGAACATCAAGAAACACATTTTTCCGCATCACTTTGAATGTGGTGAAGGAAATTATGGTTTCAGTTCAGCAAAACGAACGCCATGTTCTAGCCTCGTGATCAGACGAATTGGCCAATATAAAATTATAGGCTAGAATATCGGTAAATCCAAACGAAAATTTCACATTTGGTTTTCTCTCTCACACACCATATAGAAAGTAACGGCATGGGCATGGAGAAAACTCTCTCCATACCCCTGGTAAGGGCAAAACAATGGGCGTCAAACTCTCAATAGTCAAAACTCAACCGCCGACAACAAAAAGAGAACTAGAAAATCGAATCAGAAACTCACTGGGCAACACAGTATTAGCAAATAAATTTCAAATTAGGGCAGCCACATTGACATGTAATAACCAACTGCCAAACAGTTCGTTCGTTCTATCGTTCTATTTTTTATTTTACAAATTACTACTTTTAAAACTTCTTGGAAATAACTAGTCAACATGGATGAGGATAAAAAATGCCTTCGGTATTGTTCGACGTAAGCCTATTCCTTTTCAGTTTTGTTGTTTTTTTCTGATTTTTAATCGTTAACTATAACTGCCAATTGCCAAATTTTTCTAGGTGCCAGAAATACAACGATCCCCTTATGGTCATGTGCCCATTCTGTAACAGCTATCGTAATTTAACGTTTTTAAAAAAGATACAATGTAAAGAAAAACTTAACCATAATATTTTGATTAGGGATCGATTATCCACCATCCAGTGATTCTAGTCTTGAGGACCTTCCTTTCACAGTTTTCTCAGACACAAATAGTTCCGATGAACAAGAAGCTGTTGATGGTAAGACTACTTCTCAGTATGATCTTAGTTTCTTTCGATAAATCAAACTTTATTTTTTTAAATAATCTGTGGGTAGGATCTGAAAATTCAAGTCATTCTGAGCACTAGCAAATAAATTTATTTTTAAGATTAGGGCAGCCATTTTAATGTGTCACCAACTGTCATTGACAAATCGATTTTTCTACTTGTAAAATTTGGTAAAACTACTTGGAAATATCTAGCCACAATGAAAGAGGACTTAAAATACCTGTGGTTTTGTTCAACGTAAGTCTAGTCCTTAACATTTGTGTGTTTTTTTGTTTACAATAATCTAATGTAACTGCATAATAATTCTAGGTGCCACAATTTTAACGATCCACGCATGGTCATATGTCCAACTTGCTCTAATTATCGTAATTAAACGTTTTTTTGAATACTTTGTCAATGAAAATATTAACTTAAGTATTTTTATTAGGGATTGATTATCCCCCATCAAGTGACTCCAGTCTTGATCCTGAGGACACAATTTTCTCACCCAAAAATAGTTCCGATGAACAAGAAGCAGTTGATGGTGGTAAGACTACTCAGCGTGATCTTAGTTTCTTTCAATAAATCAAATTTTATTTTTTTAAATTATGTGTGGGTAGGATCCAGAAATTCAAATTCTGAGGCTGAGAACAGCAAAGGAGGCAAGCAAGAACCTGGGAATGTAGAAAAAAGTGGCCAAGAGACCACGAGACCTGAAAAAAAGAATGGAGGGGGGACGTATCGGCTGAAGTGGAGAGTGAAGATGAAGGCCCAGGACCAAGCAAATCCAGGAATTTCAAAAAGTTGCGTTCCGGAAAGCGTAAAAATGAAACTGGTTTCCCATTGAATGATACGAGTAGCAGTTCAAACGAACAAGAAGCAGAGGATGGAGGTTGTGGTAAGCATATTAAATATTCTTTAATTGAATCTAACTAATTCAATACATCAATTTAAAAGTGACGACAGTAAAAATGGTCAACAAGTCACAGGAGCTGCAGGGGCAAACTTGGATAATGAGGATGCAGTAGAGGTCGAAGTGGAGAGTCAAAATGAGAAGGCTTAGAGCACACCCAGGTTAAGCAGTCAAGCTAAAAGAAATTTAAGAAAGAAAATTTTGAAAAGGCAAGGACGTAAGAAGCAAAAGGTTGAGTCCGACGACGATCTGGCGAAAAGTTTAAGGAGCACTGCAATAGTTCTGGTGAGTGTTTTTATTCTTTTGCCTTTCAACCTCCTCTCAGTTACCATTTTCTCTTTAAATTTGGTTCAGATGAAGGGCAGAAGAAGAGCAAATATTCAAAGAAAAAGTAACGTGATCAGACGAATTGGCCAATTTAAAATTATATTTTGTTAGGCTAGAATATCGGTAAATCCAAACAAAACCACTAATATTTAGAAAGTCAGGTAAAAACTATGGGTGTCAAAACCATGTGTGAAAAATCAACAAAAAAAGAAGACTAGAAAATCTAAACAGAAACTCACTGGCACACATCACTAGCAAATAAATTTCAGATTAGGGAAGCCATTTTTTCATGTAATGACCAACTGTCATTGACAATTTGCTGTCCTCCATACAAAATAGTATGGAATGGAGGATTGACGTGTAAGAGTTGACCAAAATGAGCACGTGAATTTCTTGACAAATGTAGGCGATGGCCTCTAAGGCTGCCTCTTTTCGATGTTCATTTGCTGGTTGAACCTGGAAAGCAAATCCTCCAGAGAAGTCATCTCAGAAGAAGGCTGTGTTCCCGGGAAGAGTTCAGCTACCGCAATGTAAGCCAAACATTGGGCGGCACAACTCGGATGAATGTTTTCTGTTCCCAAGGTTGAAATCAAACGCTCACGCACAGCCATGCGAGTTTCTTCGTCAAGTTTTGACCATCTCTGTTGACACCCTTTCTTCAGGGTCAAATCTTTAACAGTCAAACAGTTTTTCAGTTGGAGACCAGCAGCTTGACGAGCAATAGGTGAGTTGCTTGGATCAGCAATTACAAAAGACATATTTGAAATAAATTGACCCAAATCATCCTGAGCACACTTTTCCGAGGCATGAAAACCAAGGGGAATGTTGAAGAAAGTGGCCAAGAGACCACAGAATCTGAAGAAAAGAATGGAGGGGGGGATATTAATCTAGGGAACGTACCAGCTGGAGTGGAGAGTGAAGATGAAGGGCCAGAACCGAGCGCATGCAAGAGTTTCACAAACTATCGTTACGAAAAAATGGAAAAAGGAGGGGATCAAGTCGAAGGGGAGAGTGAAGATGAGGAGCATGAGGAGGCTAAAGGCACGCCTAGGTCAACCCAATCATAACGCAATATGAGGAAGAAGACTTTAAAAAAGCGGGGACCTAAAAAACAGAAAGTCAAGTCCGATGACGATCTGATTCTAATAACTAAGTCTAAGTCTAAGTCCAGATGTTGACGATTTACCCCTTCCCCTCCCTAGCAGATAAATTTGACTGCTGTGGTTATTTATTGTAGAGCTCCGGAAACTTTGCTCTACGCGTTGGCATGGATCTGACGTAAGGGACAGAGCTACCTATGAACCTATGTGTTCTGGTTTCCTTAGTGGACTCCGACCATTCGGTGGAGTGCATGCCAATTTTCCCAAATTCTGATTGACTCTCTCATCATACAGTATTGCCAAACATATATATCAACCCAGAAAAAAAGGTACTCTCATTTTGCAATAGGGTTGGTGCATGAATAAGGGATTCCTTTGAAAAAAATATCATTAGAATCAGTTTTTCACGCTAATTCTCGTGGTATTTTTTTTTATTTTTAAAATAATAATTTCCCACCGTAATGTCATTTCAAAGTTTAGATTAGCTTGAAGCTGAACAGGACAGCTTGGACAGCTGAAGCATACGAGTTCTCTGCACCTCGGGCTTCATATTGCTGGCCACTAGACTATATGAAAAGGCCTACAGTATGTCCCCTGTTCTAAAGTGAAGGCCAGGAAAGCGTAGCTTCGGCTGTAATCCACCAGGAACGCGAGGGAGAGTAATAAAAAATGGCGACTAGGCTGGGTGGGAAACTGGTCAAAATTACACTTTACAAGATTAGGAATAACTCGGCCAATCTTATCCGAAATGTAAATTCCTTTTGGATTGGTATTGAGGGATGGCCGAGCAAACTTTTGAAAGAATTAGTTTTTTTTTTTTAAGGTTTGCATTTTCCCAAAAAGCGATACCAAAGACCCCCATGCCCCCAAAATTGTTAAAATTTGAAAAAACCAAAATTTAAACATTAAATATCTCCCAAACGGCAAGGAATATTTAAATTCTGCAAAAACAGGTGAATCCGGAGGAGAAATCTGGATATACCTGAATTATTTCAGATTTTTAGGTCCTATAGCGGAATGGGAAAAAACAGGGGTCCATGGATTTGGTGCGCTTGAGTGGTGGATACTGGATTGCTTGTTAAAACGGACCCCACGCCATTTTTGGTGGGCGGTCCTTGAAATGGGATGAAGTTTCCCCCTTTTCACCCTTTTCGTCTTTCGCCTTTGGGCCCTAAGGGCAAAATAGGGGGTGGATAGGCAGCAAGAAAAGGGTGAAAAGGGGGGAAAAAAGAGCAAACTTCATCCAGGATGGATTGACGGAGTGCACCAACAATTCCATCCAGATGAGATTGTCATTCTGCATCGCTAGCGCTCGACGAGACGTTCTTTTCATTATTATTATTTCCCTCGTCATTATTTTACAATGGTCGGCCAAAGTTTCCGTTTATTATTGTACGAAATTTAAAGGTTTTTTTCGGATTTTCAAAGGCAGAGCATTTTTATTTTCTCTCGACATCAGATCTTATCTTATGGCCTTACTTGCCTTATCAGTTATCACCTTGTACGCGTTTGTACAAATGCTGTCTGTCATATAGCGATCGAAGACGACCAGCTATATTTGAATGATAGCGTCGGAAAACCTGAACCATCAATCCGGTAAAATAACCAACGCCGTAAACACACAGCATTTAATACAGTATGGAAAATAACAATAGAAAAATTCGTTGTACACCAGACTTGTTAATCAAGCAGTTTGTCTTAAAATACTGTGGACAGAATCCGTACATTACAAACAATTTTTTTTAATTTTGACGATGAAACATGTCTGTGGTTTATTTTTCATTTTGCTTTGCTGTTGTCAAATTCTCACGCCGACAGGAAAAAAATTTTAGTTATGACTTCATGCGCGTTATCACCCGTTCCCTTAGCAACAATGTTCCAGACTGTACTTGTCAACATGAGTTAGATTTAATGGGTCAAGGTATCCTTCTACGTTTTCTTATCGAGTTATCGACGCACGCAACGAGCTGTGGTACCTTATCAATTAAAAACAAGCGAAATCTTACCTGGATTTCATTTGATTTTTCATTGAGTTGCTCATGTCCAAAGCTTTTTTCGGATGCGTGGGTTTCTCTTTTTAGTTAATTCTCGATTGTCAACGCACAATATGCTATGGGAATTTAACAATTGTTGTGCTAATTTCATTTGTTTTCTACCTCTACCCATATATTAAATTGCAATTTGCATTCGTTTAATCATACCGACTCAAATCGAAAATTTCCTCAATCCTAGCGTGTGCTGGGTTACGAGCCTCTTCATCTGACCGATAGATCGCAGCACTTATTCGGGTCGACCCGTGCCGTTCCAACAATCCCGGATTATTTGAATTTCCCAGAAAGAGGGGTTAGGGTCTTCAAGACGAGGGGGAGGGTTAGAAAGAATCCATCATGGCCGCCGATCTTTTGGAACAATTTTGTTACCCCTACTCTACCTCTCCTTTCCTTTTAGTCAGTTGGCGTTTGAATGGCGACTAGAACAGTAGAACACTTGTGCATGAAGTTTCGGATCTGCTAACAACATTTGTTAAGTGTATTCAAATTTTTTGTTATCTGTTAATAGAAACATAGTGTCGCATTGTTTAATGTTTTTGCGTCGACGGAACTGGTTACAGAAGTCCTTACTTTATACTTCACACCTTCGTAGTCTGTGCATGTGCTTCGATGTGCTTCCATATAAACGGACATAATCCAGGTGACGCTCAGCGAAAAAAGTCCAGATTAAACGGTGGAATCAAGTTCTTATTATTTGTCAAGCTTTGTAGGATAGCAAATCTCTACATTTTCTTAAGTTAGCCTAAGTAAAAGAATTTTGATATTCAAATGCCGTTATGCCCAATTTAATGTTGTCACAACAGCCCATCATTTTCGGAGTAAGCTGGCAGTATTTTACACATAGATTTATCTATTCCATGCACGGACCATTGAAGTAAATTAATTATTTGGTGATGTTGATTTCACTTTTTTATGCCTTTTAAAAAATTATTTTCATACGAGCCAACGACGCTAACGGCCATTTTTACTAACTTACGAAATTGTGGGAAAGGAAGGGATTTGCCCGCCAATTATCTGAAATTGGAGGTAGAGAGATGAAATTAATCCATGATGGCGGACTATTTGTTTATTACCAGTCCTCCTTTTCATTTGGAGTCACCACGGAGTGTGAAATGTGAACCAGTTTTATTTTGGCAATTGATTTCATCTAATAACTCATCTTTCGTAAACTTCATTGTGCTGATTCAATCAGATTTATTTCGCGTCTACTCTCTTGTCAGTGACCATTTGCTTTCGTGTTTAGACTAACTTGATTGGAAGCCAAGTGAAGAACTAATTATTAAGCCATTCCACCTACCACTGTACCACGGCACAGTAGGTTCACTTGCGTTAACTCAACTACACAACCGCTAAAATAAGACATATTCAAGTTCTTTTCTTTCAGTTACCATCAGTAAAATGGATGACATTTTAAAAATATTTTCACTTTGATTTATTAGTAACCTGCTAACTTAAATTTAGTTGTGGTCAATATTCAAATGTAACTCATCAGCCTTGGTTTCTCTCGTTCGTGAACAGGTTTCGTCGGTGGAAAGACCTTGCTGATTGGGACGGAGAAAATGTCTATCCAGGTCTACGGCCCCCTTTACTGGTGTGTGGATGGGAACGAGGACACGCGGTGAAGCAGGTAGGAAGAAAGTTTACTCACATTAAGATTTGCCATTAGTCAATCTAGATTTAATTTTACGAGAGAACTATCAAGATATTTAGTTAATTTGACAGTTTATTGTTTTATAGACGTTTTATTGAAGAAGAAAATCTGTCAATCACGTGTAATCTAAACTTCTTTTCATCCGATTCGTCTTGAGCATATCGCATAGAATTCATAAATCACGGGTCATTTACTTGATTTTTGCGTTCGGCCTTTATTGTTGTTCGTTTATGTTCATTCCATTTTATAAATAGTTGAACCATTTATTTTTTTTTTTTTCTAAAGATTTTTTCCTCCCTTCCAAACTGTTATCAGTTCCTCGATTAGTCCATGCTCGTTAAATATTGTGCAGTGTAGCGAATTTTGTCCGCAATTATTTAAAGGAAAGAGTAAGAATTGATCTGGGCTCCCGTGTCACCCAGCATATGTTATGCTGCATAACATCGATAATCTCAATCACTTTGTTAAAGGATGTTGTCAAATAAAATGGCGCACGACAAAGTTTGTCTTCTAGATCAGGATATGCGCTGCTTATCATCAGGGATCCTTCTGGGATCTAGTTAGATGCCACATCCATCGTTATCGAAAATGGTGGTTGTTGCTGCCATTTCGAAATGTCACGTTGGATGTAGCAGGTTGTTTTCTTTTGGCGAGTTTTTTTTTAAATGTTACTAAATTTTCTATGAGTCTCATTTATTAAAACATGCCAACCAATAATTGCGAACCTTTTTCCAGCATGTGCCGATATCGGAAATCCTGTAGTCTTCAAGTCCTTGATTGATGTTCTGTAACTTTTCGATTTTTTTGTCTGTTTTTTTTTATTCCGTTACTCACTGACACGCAAATAGCCTATGTGATAAAAAAAGACACATTTCTGAAATCTGTCAGATTGAGTTGGAATTGTAGTTTGAATTCGAGTGACCGCCAGATCATTCCAATTTACTACGAAACGGAAGGGAGTTCATGTGACGTTAGTTGAATGCCGAACACTCCCTTTACAATCTGTAATGATTGGTTGTCCCGCAACTGTGCCTTGACTCTGATAATTTAAACGTATTTGGGAGCTGACGAGTAGGTCGGTAAGCTTATTTGTGTGGGCGTTAAGTTGTGCGTTTAAAGTCGTTTTCAAGTGACATTTGGTGCGTATTATGAACTTGCTAATATCATAAGGTCGTTTTCTCCCTTGATTGTTAAGCCAGCTTTTGATGTTCCCTGTTTCGTCCTTTTACTTTTGCTCCATCTTGATTTTTTTTTTTTTCTGTTCTGTTAACTGAGTGTAAGAACTAAAGCCATATGGGCTACTGAAGAATAGGCTACTAATGACTTACAATCAGTTTGGCGGATACAGATAACATAGGCAGTAGCCCCTCCCACGAGTCTAACTCTTATCAGAAAACTAGAAAATTCACTGAGACTTATTTCAATGTAGGGGACAATTCGAACTATAGTTGAAGTAACAAATTTTTAATTAAAAACAATTGGCAGGACCACAGATCATGCGCTCTGACGGATTGCAGTTTTTCGTTGCCATTTTCTTAAGTAAAATTTTCGAGTTCTTTTTACGTGTTCCACAAGACGTTTTCAATTGTTGTTGTCCGTGTGCGAGAGCCCCACTGTAAAATTAATGATCAAGTGCAATCGTCTCGTACAGTTAGTGAAATGTTCTTTTTTCAGGCGAGCTAGCGAGGAGAAGGCAAGTTCGAATCCAAAGTTGACTGTAAGTTTCAATATTGAGTACAAAGCATAATCAACAAAATGTTGATGCATTTTATTTTCTGAACTTTGATTGAGCAATTTCTAAGAGTAAATCAATTCATATAATCTTTAAGTGATGTTTTGAAGGATGGCCTTGCACAGCTGAAATGAAGATTGACGTGCATGATGCTTTGAAATGGAGCCAAAATATTTTGGTAGTCAGCCTCTTTTGAGAAAAGATTTCCCGCTAACACCACCAAATATTTGACAGTTTCTTCTGTGTACTGCCTTGAGAAAAATCATCTAATTCTTTTACCATAGCAGACAGAAAATAAAGGAAAATCAAAGTTTTAATTGAGTGATGAAACGTGTCTTGCGATGGTATCAGCAATAATCGGTCACCATAACTCATAATCGTGAAACATTTCAAGAGGCAATACTTTTCCCCAGTTTTGTTCTCCCATTTTAACGTTTCTTGTTGCCGCTGATGAACTGTGACAATGTTTCGGCGTCAAATAACCTGTAACTAAAATCGTTGAGCCTTCACAGTCGACGACGTGGGATGTTATGTATTCACCGCCTTATTACTAGCTTTAATGGGTTTTAATTTCTGAAACATAACTTATTTTCAACTATTACTTTGTCAGCTGTTTCACGTCAAATATTTTTCGGAAAATGTCAGCAGTTCAAATAATATATTTCCCTTTATAAGATACACGTCACATGATTGATACAGGGCTAACAGGCACACATGTTTATGTAAGAGATGCTTCGTCGAAGAGTTTTATGATTTCGTTCAGATGTTTAGTTTTATTTTCCCGTAACATCGTACGTACGTCGATGCCACTGACTTCGATCCCGAGTTGGATTAATAATTTGATTGCGTCGATTAATCTTTTGCTTGAATAATTAAATCGACACAATAAATGGAGAGCGTTGTCTCCGTCTTTGTCTTTCTCATTGACGTCGATCCCGAGTTGGATTAATAATTTGATTGCGTCAATTAATCTTTCACTTGAATTATATTGACACAATAAATGGAGTGCGTTGCATCCGTAGTTGTTTTTCTCATTGACGTCGATCCCGAGTTGGATTGATAATTTGATTGCGTCAATTAATCTTTCACTTGAATTATTCAAACACAATAAATGGAGTGCGTTGTTTCCGTCTTTGTCTTTCTCATTGACGTCGATCCCGAGTTGGATTAATAATTTGATTGCGTCGATTATTGTTTCGCTTGAATTAAATCGACACAATAAATGGAGTGCGTTTTCTTCGTCTTTGTTTTTCTCATTGACGTTGATCCCGAGTTGGATGAACAATTTGATTGCGTCGATTATTTTTTCGCTTGAAATATTCCAACACAACAAATGGAGTGCGTTGTTTCCGTTGTTTTTCTCATTGACGTCGATCCCGAGTTGGATTAATAATTTGATTGCGTCGATTAATCTTTTGCTTGAATAATAATTTCGACACAATACATGGAGTGCGTTTCTTCCTTGGTTGTTTTTCTCATTGACGTCGATCCCGAGTTGGATTAATAATTTGATTACGTCGATTATTTTGTCGCTTGAATTATTCCAACACAATAAATGGAGTGCGTTTTCTCCCTCTTTGTTTTTCTCATTGACGTTGATCCCGAGTTGGATTAATAATTTGATTGCGTCGATTAATTTTTCGTTTGAATCATTCCAACACAATAAATGGAGTGCGTTGTATCCGTTGTTGTTTTTCTCATTGACGTCGATCCCGAGTTGGATTAATAATTTGATTGCGTCGATTAATCTTTCGCTTGAATTATTCCAACACAATAAATGGAGTGCGTTGTATCCGTCTTTATCTTTCTTATTCACATCAACTCCCTGCTGGATCAACATTTTTAACTTTTCGTTTTGATTTGTTGAAGAAATAATTATGGAAGTAGCTGGGTATCTTATTTTACACAGTAAGAACAGTTCCTTTTCTTTTTCTGCAAGCTACGTTGAAATCAAGTGAAACATAAAATGCAATGGTAAATGCAGATATACTTGCAAATGTAATGTTCTTTTATGTTTACCTTATCTTTTTCTGATTTGAGTCTCTCAACAATATTTGATGAAGATATTCGATCAGCAGCTTCATTTTTTAACATTTCGGTAACAAGATCATATGCGTAGTGCAATCGATCTATTTCTGAAAAATAATTTAACATTTAAATTCCGTTCTGTGTTTCACGTATATATAGGCTTAACTTACTCTTCATGTTGATCGCTTTGTCTCCCAAGATGTTGTTAATAATGTCAATCTCATTAGAACCGTAAATGTGTTGCCCGTCTAACAGAAGATAAGCGAAGACGAGGCCTAGTGCAAATAAATCGCTTTTGACGGTACCTCTAGGCTGCTGTTGCCCTTTTGCTTCAGATTCCTGAAGTAATCTAAGCAACTCGGGCGCGTACCAGTTTCTTGTTCCTTTTACTCCACTATTCATCGGGTATGTCCCTCGCTCATTCACGGCCCTGGACAGACCAAAATCAGCCCATTTCATTGTTACCTTTACGTCTTGCGTATTAGTGCTGGAGTCGACCGAAATCAGTACATTTTCGGGCTTTATATCTCGATGAATTAAATTCTTGGAATGTATGTACTCGAGACCAGAAGCCAATTGCGAGAAAACTTCAAAATGGTATGGCAATTTAGGCCCTTTGTATTTTTCAGGATGATCAGGCCTTAGAAATACCTGATCTAATGACGCGGTGCAGAGCTCCAAAGCAAATAGCCTATACAAGACGTGCCCAGTTGCACACATTATCTTCAATAACCTTTAAAAACGCAGTAATTAAATTTCGGTTACTTACATGAAATCGTCGGTGCACTCAACATGGAAGAGTTTGACGATATTGGGGTGATCTAACTGATTTAGAGCTTCCTCTTCATTACCGTTAGCCATGTTAAGGAGTACTCTTTTGACTGCCACTTCTCGGCCTTGAAAGGTTCCTGGAAACACTGAACCATAGCCACCTTCTCCTAATGGAACTGTCCTATTGTATAAAATTTCCATGTTGTTGTTTTGGAAAATTATCGCAACTACGAAATTTCAGCACGAATGCGAAGGCTGTTAGAAGTGGTTTGACAGTGTGACTTGCTGCTTCGAACGATTCTTACGCAAATGCTGTCGACCGTCATAAAGTGTATGATAACGGAAAGCAATATTTCAAAGATAGTGCTTTAGATAATCAAGTAAAACAACAGACGAAATATCCAACATTTGAAAAAATCTAGATGGCGGAAGATAATTTATTCTTACACCATTTTTAGTCGAGTTATTTGTTCAAAAAATTTATGAGGTAGCGTTCAAGTGCAAGTGCACCTGAAACACCTTTTACCTCGTGTGAATTTTATACTAAACTAAAAAATAGTTCCAACTTCCAAAATAGTTTCGTTTCCATTTTATGTATTTACACTGTTTTCTTATCAACTTCTCATGGCAATGGAAAACAAAAATGTATTGTTATCACTTCATGTGCATTATCACTCGGTACTTTTACAACCATATTATAGATTGTTCATGCCAAATTATAGTTAATTTAAAATAACCAAAGAATTCAATTTTTTGTTCTTGATAAAAAGTAAAAATTAATCAAATGAGTGGTGGGTAACCCGTATGAGAAGAAAATTGGTTTCGTTTTGTAAACTCGGAGCTATTCGGCCTCTTCTTGCGTTAACTTTTCACCTTGTTAACATTTGCTGATTTAGATTTTGAATTAACTTAATTATAAAAATACGTGAGTGATGACTTGACTCCTTTTTCAATCCGCATCATTGTTGTTCCATACGTATTCTCTTCTCCCATTGCGTCTTCCGGTCTTCCCGCTAATTTTTTTAATTTCCCAGGAAAGGGGTTAGTGTCTTCAAGACGAGGGGGAGGGTTAGAATGAATCAATGAATCCATCATGGCCGCGGTTCCTTCCTTTTTCTTACCCCTAGTCCCCTACCCCTTTTTCCAGTCAGTAGTCGTTTGCAGGGCGGCTGGATTGCTTGTGTATGTGCACGAAGCTTTCGAATCTGCTTTCCAAATTTGTTTAGTGCTAAAAAAATGTTATTCAAACTTGTCCTCTGTTAGCAGAAACATAGTGTCTCACTGTTTAAAGCTTGTGCAATGTGCATTGATAGAAATGTTACTGGATACTTTACATCTTCGTGGTCTGTGCTTTACTCAAAGTAATTCCAAAATCGGCAAACTATACAAGAGATCGTACGGGGCACATTGAAACAGTTCCTCATGTTTTGTGCGGTTTTCTGATGAATATACATTGGAATGGTGACGAATGTCATCTGTCGGATCGCAGCGTGAGTTTTTTTTATCTATTACTTATACTGTATTTTTCACATTGTGAAGCTTGTGTTATTTCTTTTCTCGTTATCGAATGACGGTTGAACTATGAAACAAACAGTCATTTGTAGGCTTGTAGCCCCGTAGTCACTTGCACACTTTAACACATACGAATCATACGATGAATCACGTGAAAAAGATGGCTTCATGCTCCACACAGTCTTGACAGCTTTAGGTTCTTTGTTGTTTAGTTTTTGTTTTGACGTATTCATTACGCCGAAAAGTTAGCCAATCTCTTTTACAGTCACGGTGTTTCTATCCTTTAAGCTACAAGATGCGTACATTAATTTTATTTGGCAAAGCCACGTTTAAGTCAAATGTAATTTTTTTTTTCAATGCCAGGACACGTTAGGCAATACTGAGTTTTGTTTTCTTAGTTTTCTGAGTAAAAATTTATGCCAACTGTATCAAAACGAAACTTGACGACTGTACGACTGTATTAAGTTTAGTATTTCGTTCCTCGGTTGTAAAATGGAAGTGCCTACTCAATGGATCTTCATGTAGTTCGGATTAAAATCGCAGACGGAAGATGCACTGGCTTTTAAGAGTCACTTAAATGTGCCAATAAGAATTTTTGAATTTGTCGCGTTCATGGGACAGTCACGTTTTCTATTGGCACACTGGTTGCATCTGATGATTTTTCGTTTGCATTTAACCTTTAGACCATCGTGCATTACGCCTGTCTGCTCATCACCTGAATGCGAAGACATTTAACCGTTCCACGACCAGCAAAACTAGCCTTGCCTTTTGCGATTACCGATTTTTTGCTACGATCGTCAGACAATTTTAAAAATTATTATAAGACTTTTCAGTGCTTTGGCCACTTGCGAAATTGTAGAACGTATAGTTTTCGCAGCCTTTGAACGCTGCGACTCTTGTCTCGAGTCACATTTTATGCGGAGGCTTTCGATCACTTTGTAACACGTTCAAGTTGCGGCGTCTCATCTACTAATCTACTCGGCGTTTAGAATTTGTTTGCTGCTATTTAACTGGTTTTGTCTTTTTTATTCTCTAGCTTCCTGGATTGGATTGACGGAGTAAACCAACAATTCCATACGGATGAAAACTGCCATTCATGCATCGCGATGAACCATGACCACCCAGGTGCTCGATGAGACGTGGGGACCTTCTTTTCTTTTTTGAGGTTAGATCAAAATTTTTTTTTATTTCCCTCGTCATTATTTTACGTCGGTCGGCCCGAGGATCGACCAAAGTTTCGGTTTATTGTGGTACGAAATCCCAAGGTTTTCCTATTTTCAAAGGCAGCTATTAGCTTTTTTATTTTCTCTCATCAACATCACCAGATCATATCTTATGGCCTTACTTGCCGTATCACCTTGTACGTGTTTTGTACAAATGCTGTCTAAGATAAAAGCGATTGAAAACGACCAGCAATATGTAAATGATAGCGTCGGAAAACCTGAAATCGCAAAATAACAATTTAGACGGCGATAAATTTGTTACTTTTTACACTTGTTAATCAAGCAATTTGTCTTAAAATTCCGTGGGCAGCGTCCGTACATTAAAAACAGTTTTTCATTTAATAATTTGACGATTAAAAAATGTCAATGGTTTCTTTTCCATTTTTTTTACTGCTATCAAATTATTACGCTGACGGGAAATAATTTTAGTTATGACTTCATGCGCGTTATCACCCGTTGCCTCAGCAACTATTTTCTAGACTGGATTTGTCAACATGAGTTAGATTTAGTGGGCCAAGAACTTTGACAAATCTTGCTTTAGTTAATTTGATGCACTATTTTGCGTTCCAGCGCAAAAAATTGACAACTACTAGCAAACATCATTAAGCAATTAGCTGCTATCAATTTAGCATTTTTGACTTTTCGTTAGGTACTTGGAATTTCCAACGCTTGTAATAGAACAGCCGATCGCGCACTGTTATGCAAAGAATATGTGATTATTCTCAACCTGACGTGCGCCACTAATTTATTATAGTTATCAATGACTTGTGAAGTTTATTACCAACATCGTCAAGATTACCCATTTATTTAATAGTGGGTAAGTGTAAACTTTAATTGTTATACAGCAATCGAGGAGTGGTAGCGCGTAAAGCGACACCTAATAGAAGATATTCGTACTCTTTACTGTGTTGATGATGGAGAAAGAGTCGTACATTCGTTATGGTTACTTTAGATTGTCTTACGTTAGATTTAGGTATATTTTCAACGTGTTCCAACTGATGCAGTGTTTATTAATTATTTTTCAATTACCATTGTAGAGTTCAACCTGCAGACGGGCCGGCCAGTTTGCATGTCCTTCACGCTGGGGAAAATTACGTAAAACTGTCAATGCGGTGGTTAAGAGGTTGGGTGAGAACTGGACGTGTTGCATCATTATCAAGCAGGTACAAAAGCCAAGCAAGGCTCAGCCATTTGGTATTCATTTTGATTTTGGTTATTGTAGACCCATCCCCAGGAACGTCAACCTAAAGAAGGAAAGGCCAGTTTGCATTTTCTTCACGCTCGAAGGTCGAAACAAAAACGTAAAACGTGTCATGCGACGGGGGAGAGGTTGGGTGAGGACGACACGTGTTGCTTCATTATCAAGCAGGTACAATAGCCGCAAGGCTTAAGAGGTGGGTCAGGGTGAGAAAAAGAAAAAGTCGTATAAAAGGCGAGAGAAAAGGCTACGGAAACCAGTCGAGTGAGCATCTGCGACACGGCAACAACTGCTGTGCACTATTTGTCACTAAATCGCAATCATGAGTAAAAAATCTGTTAGTTGTAGCTTTGTATCAATTTCTATTGTTTTTTAGTAAGTTATTATTGCATATTAATGTTCAAATTATTTATTGTATAGTAAACCGTGGCGTCGTCCGCTGTTGGTTGTTGTCCACAAATACTACACCACCGAGGCTTCAAAGTATTACACTACAATTTATGCTGCCCCGAGCTGCATCACCAAAGAGCCCGGGTACTACATCGTGATTCCATTCTTTTCAAGCCATATCCATTTGGTATTAATTTGATATTGATTTTTGTAGACCCACCCCCAGCAACGGAAACCTGCAGAAGGAAAAGGCCAGTTTGCATGTCCTTGACGTTCGAAGGTCACGGAGATCATTACGTAAAACGTGTCATGCGGTGGTTAAGAGGTTGGGTGAGAACGGGAAGCGTTTGCTTCATTATCAAGCAGGTATAGCCGCAAGGCTCAAAAGCTGAGTGTGAGGAAAAATCGTATAAAAGGAAGGGAGAAAAGACTTCGGGAACTCAGTCGAGTGAGCACCTCCGACACGGCAACAACTGCAGCTCAATATTTGTCACCAACTGCCTTCATTGTTATACCGGTTCGCAATCACGGGTAAACATTCATTTTTATTTCGAGTCGTGCATTAATTTTATCTTGTCTTCAGTTGATATGACCAGTTATATTCGATAATTAATGTTCAAATCGTTTATAGTTTAGTTAACTATGGCGCCGTGCTGCTGTTTGGTGTTGTATGGTTAATGGTTGGGTCGACCACGGGTGAACCGATGTCTCCTGGACTTGGTGGATACCAAGCAACAGCAGCGAAAGAATAGTGCACCACGTCGCCGCCTTACTACACAACAACGTCTAGATACGCAACATCTACTTGCTGCGCCGAGGCTCCTAAGTACTACACCACCGAGTATACTGTCCCAGCCTACTACACCGAAGTCCCCTAGTACTACACGACTTCGAATGCTGCCCCAGTCTACTACACCGAGGCTCCATCCTAATTCAATACCAAAGAGGTCGAGTATTATACTTAACCGCACAAGTACTACACTGCCAGTAACTTCACAACCACAACTGAGGCGGCCAAGTACTACATAGCCCAGACTTACAACACAGTAGCTGTTCCTTCCTACCACATTGAACTGTAATACTACACCGAGGATCCAGTCTACTACACCACAACCTAGGCTACACCCAGATACTACGACGAAGCCCCCAACTACTACTACACCGAAAAGTTTACTTCATTAAGTATAACTCTGCTCCAAGCTACACCAAACTGAGGCTCCTGTTTACTACACCAAGGCCACCGAGTATTACACTACAACCAAATGGTAAATATTCTGTTTCTACATGGAGTTTTGTTTCATTTTATTATTTTTTCTGTTTGTTAATATGCTAGTTATTATTGGAAATTCATGTTCCAACTATTTACATTTTAGTTAACTATGGGGTCGTGCTGCTGTTGGCTGTTGTATCCTTGATGGTTAAGTCGACCACTGGTGTACCGATGTCTCGGGGGAATGTGGATACCAAACCGCAACGCCGCCGTTTTATAACACAACAGCATACGCAACAACCCGTTACTTCACCACCAATTCCCCGGAGTATAATCCACAACTGATGATGTCCCGAACTACTACACCGAGGCCCCAAAGTATAACTCTGCCCCAAGCTACACCACCAAGGCACCGGAGTTACTACACCACCAAGGCACCGGAGTTACTACACCACCAAGGCACCGGAGTTACTACACCACCAAGGCACCGGAGTTACTACACCACCAAGGCACCGGAGTTACTACACCACCACGTATGCTGCCCTAGCCTTTTACACCGAGGCCTAAGTACTACTCCGTTCCCAGCTACTTCACCGAGGCTTGAGCTTATTACGCCACCAAAGCGGTCAAATACTACACCGAAGCGCCCTAGGACTACTCTGCACCGAATTACTACACAGCGGCTGCTCCCTCGTACTACGTTGGACCGAAATACTAGACTGAGGTTCCAGTTTACTACACTACAACCCACGCTGCCTTCAGCTACCATACCGAGGCTCCGCTCCCATACCGAGGCTCCGCTCCCATACCGATGCTCCTAAGTACTACACAACTAAGGCACCCGAGTATTGCACCACTACTTAGGCTGCTCCGACTTGCTGCATCGAAGCTGCGAAGTATTCCACTGCCCCGAGTTACTACACCGTTAAGACACCTGAATGTTACATCACAACCTTCGCTTCTCCAGTTTATTACAGGGAGGCTCTTAAATACTATAGCCAAAATTTCTGATGTATTTAATTGTGTTCAAATTTGTCGGTCACATCTTAATAGTTACTAATCACTTGGAATCGTTGAGCTTAAATGAGAGAATAAATTGTTTTATGGTGATCATCTTCTACGATTTCTCTCAACACCTTCAAGCCTTTTGACATTGCGACTATTTCATATGTTGGAGTCGCTTTGCATTACGATTTACGAAAGAAACTTACGATTTAATGTTTACTCTAAATTTTAGAAATTGTAGAGATAACTTTATTGTCCCACCTTCACCCACAATTTCACCACATTATACAATCTCATACACACATAAATACATACATACACTTGAGTTAACCCGTTGGCTGCCACGCCATACAACCCGTAGGTTGCTCTCTACTACTTTACGTGCCACGTCTGAAGGATCTATGACCAAGGTGGGACTTGCCATTGCTGACAAGTCCGTGCTGAAAAGGGGGAACTATGGTGCATTGCCTTGTAACAGGCGCCTTGCGGCAGATTTTGGGCTGGTGCGACTTTCCAACCACGAGGCCGAACAGCGCACGCAGCCCGTGCTAAGGAGCTAGGGGAGAACAAAGGCGTGGCAGACAACGGGTTAACTAACTCTCACAAACATATTACCAACAACAAATGATGATCTGCGAAGACATTTTGGAGATACCGGCGACGTTTCGGTGTCCACCTTCTCGACGTTTCCTCTGCATTACCTGAATAAAGATAAAACAATTCTTATTTAGTGACATGCCAATAAAAGTTACATAATACAGATGGAAACAATAATCAGGTTTTTTAGCTCAAAGATTTAAAGATGACATTTTTTTAGCTTAAAATCAAGCTTGCAATATTGAGAACTGTTAACTGAACAAAGCTCACTTGCTAGTTTATCGAAAAAATTTCCGGAAGTATACCGGAAGTAGCCACAGCTCCTCAACCATTGAGCTGTCATCAAATTAAAGCACATATTCGTGATCTCCATGAAATTTGGGGTCGATTAAGTGTGTTTAAAACGAAATCCAAAATTTGGCCAAAATCGAGAATTTTCCTGAACTATAGTTCAGGAAAATTTTCGAAACCGGAAGTACGCGTACGTAAAAAACATAACATGAACTTTACCACAAATTTTACGAGGATCACGAATATGTGGTTCTTTTGCTCGTCAAATGAATATTTACTGAACTACTGACTGAAATGAGAAAACCGGAAGTAGAAAAAAAAAGCAAAAATCGAAAATTTAACAAGTGAGCTTTGTTGGGGGAATAGTAATCGTCAGTTATCACTAAATATTTCAACAAAATAACTGCCAATTAATGTTTAAAGAGATGTGCAAAGCAACTGAAACTGACTGTTTTGACAGCTGCAAATTATCAAAAAGCCATCTAGCGTTAGAAAAAAGAAACGTCCAAGTAAAACTTCGTTTGCGCGTAAGAAGGGCCTGATTTTGGAAACTATTACACAGACAGAGTTTAACGCAACTAGACTATTAGATAACGGATAACCTACGAAAATAAGTCAATTGTTGGGTACCTGGGCATAATCCCGCGGTGAATGATTACAGGTGTGTCACAGCGGGCGGAAGCGAACACTGAAGGGATCCAACTCGCCAATGAAGAAGACAAGTTGTGTAGTAGTTCATACAAAGCAGTGAAGCTAGATGAGCGGACGTCGCGAAGATAAGGATGAGAGAAGACATTGGTGGAAGTTCCTCTTCGTCATGGACAAAGGTCAGCATTGGCACAAGAATCTCCGTGCCAGGACCACACGTATCCATAAAGGAACTGCGTGCTCTGTAAAAAAAATGTTTTACATAAATTGAAATATAAAAATGAATAAAGCATATCAATCTTTACCTTTTCTAAGAAGCACACTGAAATGTTCATGATGAAAAAACCATAAAAATGGAATTCACAGCAATCCATGTTCAGCACTCACATGTTGAGATAAATTTCCTGATGCTAAAGACAGTGTCATGAAGTATTGCAGTGGCGTGGTGAAAGGTTGTATTGATGCTTACCTTTATCATATGGGATATGAATTTAGTAAGGCATTTGACTTTCATCAAGCAGATCTGGTACAAACATGGCAGGTCACTTCACACTCTTCACGTCTCTGAAACTCTAAGTGGAAATGAGACAAGGAAATTATCTTCATTATTTACAAATTTACACAAATTTACCCAAGAGAAATAAAACTCTACCTATCTCTTAGCTGGATGACCTTCTAAACAGAAGTAAAAACAGCTACAAACATGCTGTTGCAGGGTACACCACCAAAATTGCGAGATTCAGAAAAGATCCTATGGTTCATGAGAAAGAATACCAATGTTGTATGAAAATCTGAATTGTAATGGTCTGGTAGCAATAATGGGGAAATACCTAATCTCAGAACATTTGTATTCCAGTATATGTGTGCTTCAAACATGAGTTTTAGGCTTTTGACAGCATGAGGATCTAATGGATGGAAAGTGACTGAGCGCTAAGTCAACTTGTTGGAATGACTGACAGTATCCATCTAGAATTTGAAGAAATAAGTTGGTACAGTACAAAAATAAGGAAACTAGGTAAAGATAAACCTACATATGATACGAAGTTCAATTTGGCATTTGAAATCACAGGATTCATTGAAATTTCACGATGTCAGAATGTAAAATTCACGATGTCAGAATGTCAACATGGGCGACACTGGCGACATCTAGTAATGAGTCTTGAATCTTACGTTAGTTGCACATCAGTCAGTCATGACACAGACATGACATTACATTACACGTCGTTACTTTCATAAGTTACTTAAAAAGTTTAACAACAGAGATTGGATAACAAGTTAACTGTTTTTACGTAATAGATAAAACAATCTTAAGCCATGCTTTAGCTGATGTTTCTTACTGCATCCTTGACCGCTTGACAATGTTTTCAGATAATTTCAGCCGAAGTTTTCATGTACCTGGCCAACTAGGTGCTCATGACATTAGAAATGAAATGGTCTAATCTAATAATGCAAGCTCACAACCTGTCTTCTGAAGCAAAATAATTTTTGTTGCAAGGTATTTATTGTACCAAAATTATTTTTAATTACTGTGTTCTTTAAGGCAATAATGTTCATGTTAATTTTTCCCTGTCAAGTTGTAGATCTTCAAGATATTTATGCCTTCGCCAGATCCAATTCTTTGCTGCTATCTATTTTGGGTACAACAGCGAGAAAATGCAGCTACTCAAGATTATGTGGTGTTCTTAGTTCTAATTTAGAACAATGTAAGATTGATTGATTTGAGGTAAACTTGGTTTTCTGTTACTACATCATGTGGTTTGAAAATTATATCTTAATATACTCTTCTTTCAGGTTAATCCCTCTCCAATGTTCTAGTTGCTTGGAAACCGACGAGAGATTGCTGGAATTGAAGACTGATAATTTGGTCGGTCCAGATACTATCTCTGGGGGCCGTAGACAATTCCAACAGCATGTGCGAGTTTTAACAAAGCAATGCGTAGGCCATGCGCTACCCAATGAGACAAAAAGCGATGTTTAATTTGTGTGGAATTAGAAATTTTTTTTAAAATTAGTTCTTGAATAAGTAAAATTCTTAACTGACAAAGATTTCGGCCAAAATGAATCATCGCTTTTTGTGTCATTAGGTAAAGAGTTGCTTGCTCATACTCGTGTAAAAAAAGACAAGATTAACTTAATCCACAATTCATAAATTATTTCAGTGCTTTTAAATAAATAAAGGGATTTGTTTATTAAATTAATTTTGCACTACAAGAGTTACACGGAAAGGAGTTTGAGGAAAGGTAAGTTTTTGTTGGTGGAATTTTAGGGGTGTGGAAATGATATGAAGGTATGTTTATAGGATTAAAGGTTTATAGGGATGTCGGAAATATATGAAAGTGTGTTTTAGTGAGATTATAAGTTATTGTTTTTATCATTACCTAGCATGTAGGTAATATTTTGTACAACAAACCTCAGCATTTTTTGAAATTCAATCCCCCCCCCCCAAACATCCTCTACGTTCCTTTTCCTTTCCCAATCCCGGAAAAATATTTATTATTTTTTTAACATGAATTCCCCATATTTCTGTTTTTGTTCCCTCTTAACATGTAATCGATAAACTGCAGGCCCAATGACAATTAAACAAAATAATGATGCAACTTCGGTAACCGACACCAGCACCAAGGAACAGCCTGCAGTTTAACATGATGTAAAAAAATATTTCACCAACATAGGCTACAATAACGTCCCACATCGGACAGCAACTACGGGAACATAAACGATAAACCTATAACCAAAATGAAATGAATTAATCTTCAGCATCAATGGAATTGCTGCCTGAAAAGACAAATTGATGTCACTATTTTTCGGTTTCAAGAGTTAACCCAAATATTCTGAAAACAATCTCTGTAGAACTAATTATCTGAAAGCTATTGTTGAAACAAAATTTGAGTTGAAAAACAATTTTACATGAAACTAGATCTAAGACTAAACTACAAAATCATTTGGAATTTAAATACTTGAAAAAGTGCCTGCAATCAAACATTCTAAGTGTCATTATCAAAACATTAATCAGCTTAATCTATAATCCTAATTGAAAAAAAAACCCATTACAATTGAAGTCTCATTGACAATATAAAAAATGATGAGAAGTATAGTAAACTATGGAATCTCTCAGAATTATTGTTATAAATGTTCTTAAGTAATCTACAGTTGGCAAAGCTTAATTTCTGATGAGCCATATATACAATAAGAAAGTTGATTGAAACAATTACTTCAATTGTTCTTAAGTGTTTTTTCATGTGAAGAAACACACACAATACAAGTAGCAAGATGAACACCTTTAACCATCTGGCTACATCAAATGATCAAATCCATGTGCATGTTGTGCAGCAACGAAGGAGATCAGACTTTACCAGGCTATTAATCTGTTAAAAAAAAAAATTCAATTACTCTCAACATCCCATGTCTCAAATGACACAACAAACATTATAAAAGTTAGCTTAAGCTATGCAATCCCTCACAGAATAAATATTGCAGAGGAACCTACAGTTGGCCAGCTTTTCTAATGTCGACTCAACTGAAAGATCTGCAACAGGTAAGTTAAGATATAGTCACCAACTAACTAAATCTGTAGTCTAACAGTTATTAAATTAAACAACATATTTACTTGAATTTTTCTGAAGTGTTTTTGACCAAAACGTGCAGCAGGTACAGGGACCGTACAGGGAAAAGAGACATCATTGACATTTTGGCAAAATGTACCATAGCTGCTTCAAGATACTAGGCTGTTGTCACACAAATAATCAACATTTAGTATCCTTAAAGAAATTGAAACTAAAATGAATAAATTACCTTTTCAATTTGCTGTACACTACAACGATTTCCATTCATAATCACACTCGCTCAATCGAAAAAAAAATGGCGGTAATTGTCTGTCACTCACTAGTCAGTAGTAGTCACTAACGAGTAACGAGTAACGAATGGACACTCAGCCACCTGGTGGACATAATTTTAGGTTTTAGCCACCTAGTGTAACAGTCGACAGTTTCCTCACAGCATCCGCGAACCACGAATGAATGAACGGCTGGATTGCTTCCAAATTTTCAAATTTCAAACAGCTCAACCTCCGAATATTAATTGAATCCTACGGGGATAAATGAGAAATCAGTAATTAATCTTGTTTGCTTTGGTCTATAAACTTTTCTCTTTAGTTCTAAGTAAAAAATATGAATTTTGCGAAAAAAATTGAAAGAAAAGAAAGACTTGTCTTCTGGGTCACTCTTCCCGTCTTCCGCCAAAATTCTGCTGATAAACCTGACTGTTCGTGGCACAGAGACAAATGGGCTATGTTATATTTTATTTCAGGAAACGCCCACATTTCCCTTCCCAAGAATAACGTCATATCAATCGGTTGGGACCAACGTATACTTGTCATTTCTTTTAAAACCTTTCGTGATTTGATAACATTTTCTTTCTTTTCGAATCGAATTTCATGAAAATGAAACGTAGAATCTGAAACTCACCGAAAAGTGTAAACTGGAAAAATTTGAAATGAGTGAAAATCGTAAAATCAATGTGAACGTTGATACCAAAAGAAAAAAAAAACGCGGAATTCAATATACTTTATAAATCGAACCAACGAATCAAACGATGGATTATTAAGAAGATTACTTAGGAGGGAGGTAACAAAAGGTCTCTAAATCAAAATTCATTAAAGTAATTGACTTCAAAGGATAAGAAAATAAAGAAACATCAAAATTGTGCCCATTGAAATAAAATCCATTTACAAAGGAAGAAAAGCCATATGGCAGCTGCTTTGGAAGCTGCATTGGCTGCTTTGAAAGAGATTTTATCAACTGGCGTTTAAGAAATTCCGACAAGATAATCCATCGTGATCATTCACATTAAGAAAAGGATATCTGGTCAAACACACTCTCCCTCTACTCAACCATTACATAAACCAAGCCCAGTCATAATCCCCTAATCCACCGCAAGAAAGATAAACTTGTCACGCTCGGATGTGGCGGCAGGAAGTGTTTGACGGGATTTTTTATTTCTTTAGCCACTGTAGAAATATTTCCTCGATCAATAGAAACCAAATGGCAAATTTTCGCATTCCGCTAGTTTTTACTAGTTCTTGATTTCCGTTTAATCTACCTACATACGTAACTCATCTTCACTGTGGCTAGTTACGGTAATTTTTCTTTTCCCATCATTTATACTTTAATTGTTAAAGAAAAGTTTTAAATGTGAAATTTTACCATAAGATTATTATGCAGTTGGTTCCACTTCAAAATCTTCCCGATCAGTTCGCCAGCGCCACTTTTACGACGAGTTCCAGCTTGAGCTACTGGAAGGAGAGTTCTCCAGGAATTCGTTTTCAAATCGAGAAGGTCGCCGCCGCATCGCCCAGTTAATTAGCGTCTCTAGTCTGAGAAATCAATTATGGTACAGAATTTTAAATTTTACCTTTGAAACCGATTACCAGAAATTAATTTTTCCTCTTGATTCATCAGTGGTGGTTTCAGAATCTCCGTCGACGTGCCCAACAACTTGGATCATCAAGAGCTGCGCCTCCGACTCGCGAAACAAATCGCCAACATCATCGATCATCGCCTTACGTTTATCGTCAACGACAAAGGTTAGTCTCGATTGGATTAAGAAGATTTGTTGGATTATTGATTAACTAGTGTCACTTGTTTCGTTTTATCAAATTTCAAATTCTTCCGCCTCACCTAAAATCCTTCCGACTCCTGCTGGATTCTATTTCGATCCTACAGTTGTCCCATCGCTGGTGCCAACCCAACTACTCGACGTCTCGAGTCTACACCTCCACAATCACCACTTCAATCCGAATGGGGTCGCTGCCAATTTTCAAAAGGATGTTATTAGTCCCCAGTCCAACATCAACTTTACTCTTCAACTACATAGATGGTCTCACCCGGAACAGCATCCACAGCAACAAGACTATTCTTCCTATTACTGGAACTGGGAATAATGAATACTCTCCTCCCTTTGTTCATCTTCTGTACCTGTACCCAATCCAACATTTTACTCCAATAACTGTGATCCACCTCCATACAACTTTTCTTCAACTCACAATTGTTCACCTGAAACAAAAAACAACTAACCATTTTATTGACAGTCATGTCACCCGTTATGAAAAACCACATTTTCATAGTATACACTTCACTGAAAATTCTACAATGGTTAAGCAAAGGATCTACAGTCTGTAAATCAACTAAATTATACATCTACGATGTCTTATTGTAGAGAAATTTGTTAACATAGTTACTTTAATTGCTGTCGAGTGTTTCTGATTGGGATTTGGATGAAACATACGGCAGATCAGGTAGCACAGCAAGGGACATTTCAGCAACATGAACAGCAGTTTCAGGCCACGTGATCAGATGATTTGGCCCAATTCGAAATTGGCTAGATTATCTGTAAATTCACACAAACATTTTACATTACATTAAAAAGGAATGCGAACAAGAATGACCTTTTTAATTTTGATGCTGGGAAATGTCAAAGTACAACGTAAGTCCGTAACGAGTAAAAGTTTTCGCTCGATATCTCAGAAAGTAACAAACGTTCTTTGTTCTGTCAGTTCCCACCCAGTCACCGACGAAGACTACGCCATCTAGTGGACAAAATTGTAGGTACCTAGTGACAGCCAACAGATTCCTTGGCAAATTTGAATGCATCTACGAACGATTGGATTGCATACAGACTACAGAGTACGTACACAGTACCATAGCCATCTACAACAACTACACTAAGGGCCAGGGAGCAGCCGCAGTCGATCTGTAAAAGAGAGTTTAGTTTGGCATTGTTCCACCGACCCAAATTCGGGTTTTAGGGACTCTTCCTATATACGCCAAGAGAATTCAAGAAGCCAGGCGGCGCCCATCATAACGATCATAACAAGAAGAAAATGAACCTGCGGTTGTTATTTGTTTACATTCAAATATTCACAGAGGACGAGGCATTAATGCAGGACACGTACGGCATTGATTTCACTTTTATTACGAAGCTCCTTTTTGTTTCTTTGGCACGTAAACAACAATCTGAAAAACCCGCACAACCTCCACAATACATTGTTGTAATACACAGTTGTTGAGGTTAACATCCATCTTTGCTGACGGAAATGCCAGCAAGGCTAATAAAAAATCTGTTACATTTCGAAACAATTTTTAAAAAGTTTAACTTTGTCGTATTGTTTTTACTTCCCGAATTATAGTTTGCCTCACTGTGTGTTACGCAGAAGGGTGCAGGTGCGTTCCTGGTATTGTTGTCGGTTTGAATTTCCCGTTTTTCCCGCTTTATCTTCCGTGTCAAATAAAAAACATAACTGAAATCTCCATGACAAAAACGAGGTGTTCCAGTTTTTCCAACATCCACATTCCGGAAATATCCACATTCGCAGTAATAATTTCACAATATGAACAGCTTTCAGATGGTTAAATTTGGTATAAATCAATTAAATCAATGAAACAACTTACGCGCACCTTGATCATTGTTCAATGTTCATTGTCATCAATAATTCGATATGTTTCCTGAACGAGAGCGGATCGATAGAAAGGCAAACAGAATAAAAAAAATTGATGTCAACTTTCGGAACACGCAAAAACCATTAGGACGGAGACAAAAAAGAGACAAAAAATCTATCAACATGAGTTATTGATGTCGCTTGTCCGCGGTCCCGTTAAAGTAAAAAAGGTAAACATAAGGACACATTTTTTGTCAACTTTTATAAGATTTGTAATATTTTTAAAAAATTGAAGGACATCCACCTGCGCTGACTATCAGTGCTCGATGGCTTACACGTTACACTGAACGAGGCGTTACCATTTGAGTGATTCAAGAAGGTCGTTTGACCGGTTTGCCTGAAACTCGTCACTACATCATTGGTTGCTGGGTAACGTTACACGCATTATGACTGTTGTGGGTTCCGTCAAGGTCCATCTCAGCCAAAACTATATAAAGGCGACGAGTTTTTGCATCTTCATACTGTTGACAGAACGGCGGGAACTGACGCGCGGGACTATTAGTTCAAATCAAATTTATACGTCATCATGCATTTTTCGGTGAGTTTCAGAATAATTTTAAACGGATCGACGAATCGGTTTAGGAACAAATTTTGGCAATCATTTTACAGGTTGGTGTTGCTATTTTGCTCATCTGCTCGACCCTACTAGAGGCCGTGCCAACGCCTCAAATCAAAAGCATTCCGGTAAATAAAACCATCTGAATTATTGTTTACTGTATCAAATTACTTGATTTTAAATTCCACCATTCCTATTTTTTCTGCGCATAAATTTAAATGGACATCAGAAGCAACCGTGGAGACCCAAGGCCATTCGTGAAAAGGAAGCAGCTGAAGCAGCTGCCAGGGCAGCCGAAGAAGTCGCTAGAGCAGCTGAGGAGGCCGCCAGAGTATCGACAGAAGGGACCACCGAAGTAGCCGAGGACGTCACCGAGATTGTACAAGGGCCCATCATCACAGCATTAAACGAAATTACGGAAGATACGACATTATTAGCGGAAACCGTCTCCGATAATAATGAAAACGATTCTTCAACCGTGACCGAAGAGCCATCTGATACCAATGCTATTGTTTCTACTACTACAACTACGCAAAAGAACATCGTAGAAAACTCGCCATTACCTACTGGTAAAACCAAATCGGCCCGAAAATTAGTTTTATCCGCTGGCGGAAAACCTGAAGTCACAACACAGAAAACAGCGGCTCAGATTACCAGCGTTGATGGAGATGAAACCGTTTGCAGATTGTCGTTGCGAGGAAAGCCCTGCACTTGTCGTTTCGAGAAGACCTGCCGCTGTGATTGCGGAAGGATCACAGCAATGAAACAGGACTCGGCTGGTAACCCAGGGAAATCCAGCAGAATAAGAAGCCATAGAATTCGATTTTCAAAATTGAATAAACCTTCATCTTTCTAATTATTTTCTAAAAATCTTTTTTTACCTTTAAAATTGAGTTTTTGTTGTATGTTAAACAGTTGGTGTTCTGACGGGTACAGAATTTCTTTTCTCCAGTTTCTTATTCCATTTGATTCGCCATCTTGCATACCTCGCGGTTTGAATTTCTGATGTAAACAAAAAATTGATTCTATCTGTGTGATTATAGTGCACTTGAAAAAGGATGGAATAAAGATGGAAAAGGGAATGGCCTTGGCGAGTGAAGATGTGAGTGAAAGAAAAACAAGTGAAGAAGAAATACACGTCTCCATTTGAATCAAAAAAAGGAAAATGATTTAATTTCTTATTATCTTGTTGAAAAAAGGAAGCTAAACTGGTTTTGACTTACATGATGCCTAGATTGAGATTCGATCTGTCGTGCTCCTTTTGAATAATAATCAGACCCGCCAAAATTGAAGCAGCAGTCTTGGCCATAATTCCTAATGGTGTAAGTAAAAATGTAACTCGAGGTTTTTGGTTAGAAGGGTATTGTAGTTAATTTAGTGATTGAGATGTTGACCGCTGTGGGGAAATGCAATGTCATCGATTCGTCGGTCTTTTTGTTTTAGTCGGTGTGTAATCTTAATAACGAAATTCCTTACTTTCAATTTTATGCGTCCTTTTTGCGATTGCCTACGGTGGTTGCGAGTGCTGTTAGTGTATCAGTATGTACTTAAGACTTTACCTGGTTTTCCCATGTTTTTCTTTTGTGGTTGGCTATCAGATCGTAACATGCGCAAAGGCGTTTCGCTGCAATCTGCCAATTCCACAATTTGTTGTCGGTTTGCTAATTGCTGTTGGTACAAAAACTTTAGAAATTAGATAGAAATATTAGCTGAATTGCGTCAAACACTATAGCGAATTCTATTGTCTTCAAATTTATTTCTTTTATCCTATACCACATCCTATGCAACCTTCACCTTCAGAGATTAATAAAATAATAACACCCTATAAAAGCGTGTGGGAAAAGGCTCAGCCCTTCTACGGTTCTTAAAATGTTTAAAGGGGTAACATCTTGGAGAAATCGATTCCTGGAATATTGCTGCACGGTACAAGTCGATTGTATAAGCTGGTGAAGTCAAATGATGCATCCAGCCATCCAGAGAAGAGTAGTACCGCGAATAGAGCAGTCAAATAAAAATTATGTAGATTAATGTACACATGTTTTTAATAAAATACTTGCTTCAATACAAATATAGCAAAAATGAAATATACATACTCGTGGGGAGTGCGGAAAGCTTTGGGTTGGATGTAACCTACGGTGCCATCGCTGTTGTCACATATAATGCGCGCCAAAGAGACTTTTTGAATTTCTGCCAGTTGACCTGACATAAACAACCAAAACGTATTAGGGGAGAATTTTAGTAGAATAACTGCCTGAGACAGTCAAATAAGATTCCATTTCTTTGGGCATTTGATTATAGTACCTGATCTGAAGCTGGTGGGTTGATCGACATTGAATTTGTAAAAGAAACGATCACTCCTCCTCAGATTCGAAAATTGATATGCGAAGATATTGGCGAATGTGGGGCCTAGCACAGCGTCGGGCATAGGATATTCGGTCACTCCGCCAATAAACAGGTCAATGTCGTACACTGACTCGTACACGAACTTCATAGCGTTGACGACCTGATACGAATATGTCATTACATTATGGATTTTAAAAAAATCGATGTGAGACGACTAGATGCCTTAATTCATTATTTTGACACGAACACCGGAAATATTTAAAAGGGTAATAATCAAATCTCACTTCGTTTGGTATATAAGAAAGCAGTTGGTCGAAACTAGACGGCAAAGGTTGTCCAAGGAAAGCCAACATTTTAGCGTATGTAGGCAGGCCATGATCTCTTCCACGTTGAATGTTGAATGCTGTCAGATCCAGCCCAACTGTTGCCCCTTTTGGCCTAGAAAAAGTGAGCCAAACCAACAACATCGTCTGTTTGAACCGCTGGATTAATTTATAACAAGAACTAGTATTTACTTGAAAAGTTGACTGGTAATGTCGAATGCGAAAAAGCTGTCCACTTCTTCGGCAGGTACTTGGAGAAGTCCACGGAGAGCATTATCCATGAAATTAGCTCCAAAGAGCCGAGAAGAATCATCGAACGAGTCCGAGAGTTGGTAACTCTCTCTGCTGTCACTTCCGTCTCTCTCGAAAAGCCTGGGCAGATTTTAAACATCAAATATAAATAAAAACGGCAAAGTATCAAATTTCCGTGTGATATTAATAACACACCGGATGAAGCTTCTCAGCTGAGAGTGACCCATGCGGAAGGCGGCAGTGGAAAACTCGGTGAACACGGCCGGATTCAGAGTATTTGAATAGCCACTTTCAGAATTAACTTTGGCAGCCATCGTAGGACCTAAAACCACACATTTGAATTGTGTACCAACAACTCATATAAAAATGAGCCAAAGATGATAAAAATATTTTACCAATTATGACTGGCAAGTATTCGTTGTAAATGATGTGCTGCATTTCAGCGATAACTAAACGCCGGGCGTGTTGGAAATAAAACTCATCCGTCTGACCCGGAACTATCCTGAACAAGTTTTCAGCGATGCGGTTGTGCTCACGAAGCCAAATGGTGTGCATCACTGAAAGTAGCGGCTGTTCGTTGACTCTGCTATCACCTAACAAATAAAATAAAGTTCATTGAGACAATTAGGCCTTTTGCTAGGCCCCAGTATATCTACCGTTTAAAAAATCTAAAATGCTGGGATAGTGGGATACCGATGATTGTATGTGGTATGAAGATTATGTAATAAATTATTCAACAAGATATACCTGCATCAAAACAGGTTACTGGACAGTTGCCCAAAGGCAGCATTTGACGACCTAAATTGCTGATGAATGTCCTCATCCGGCCCCTACCGGATGTCGAATCCCGCAGGGACCTGGCTTTTGCGGCTGTACTTCCGTAAACGTTCGAGCCGTCGATCCAGTGTGTTAAAGCGTTGATCTATTTGATGACAAAATAACATGAAAACAAACTGACAATTTGATGCGCTAGATGAATAATACCTGTGATCGCATTCGGGGAAAGGTTCCGTCCAAATTATTTCCAAATGTCGAGCGAATGAAATTCATGCACGTCACTTGACCGTTACCCAATGGATTGAAAACAGGATCGTTTCTTGGGATGGCAATGGGAAGGCATTCTGGGTGAGGAGGTGCCACATTGACGCCAGTTTGTTGGGCCGAACAGCACAGAAATTCAGATCCATCACCTTATTTCACCCGAAATTGCAACATAACATGCCATATAATATTATAATAACACCAAAGTCGCAATAAGTCATAGTATTTAGCCACTTACTCTTGGTGAAAGTCGGGGTCGACGTCAAGTCGTGATCGAGGAATTGTCCCCATTGCATCGTCAGCAGGGAGACGTCAAGACGGGAAAAACTTTTGTTGTTCAAAACTGTAGTGGATACGAGACGGGCGCTGGGCAACGGACTCCGCGTTAATTTGCTCCTTCGAATAGTCGCCACACCTTTGTAATTTAAAAGCATAGGTAACGATAATAACATAAGACGAAAATGGATCAAATAAAATGTAAAAGAAAATTCAACTCACCGTCGTCATATCCTTCGCTCGGGGTGGAAACGAGTCGGTTGAAAATGGTACCCGATTTCCCGAACGATGGAACTCCGACGTTGTTACACGTCCCATCGAAAGTGCGAAACTTGGAGTTAAAGTCACAAATTTGCCTGTCGCTGACATCGCTTCCAAAAGTAGACGACCGTTCAAAATCTCCAATCTTCTCGGCTGGGATTCCCAACCTAAGATGAATTTTAATAAATTTTTACCAGAATTTTCTCTAATTGAAGATTTCATTAGACTTACTTATCACTCAGGTACTGCCGAGCCACCAGATAGACAGCGGCTTCTTTTGACTGAGCCATCGCTTCCGGGTTGTATCGCTGCGGATTGAACCGGCGCGAGTGATACTTTTCATCGGCTCTACTCGTTCCATGATGTTGGCTTCTATTGCGATCAACTTCCAATATCTGGGCTTCCAGTTGTTCCCATTTCGTTACGTACTCTTGGCCGATCCGTAAAGCTTCCTGAAATTCTTCTTCGGTGAAAGTAACCTCTTCGTTTGCTCCTTGAGAAAATTCTAATTCGAGGGCGTGTCATTGGTTGATTTATTAAATCTTTGTCGTGCCATTTAAAATAATGAGCTAAAACATACCTTCGCCATAAGGAGCAGCTCCTCGGCCATCTACCTCCAACTGTTTGAATTTGAACAAAAAATAAAGTTTAACTAATTTTGCTGAGCTAAAATTTTGGATTGCATTTCTTACCAGTGGGCATAAGCAACTAGCGAGGAACAGCACAACGAACCATTTATTAGAGCAATCAGTCATTTTCGGTAACATACGAGTCGATCTGAAAATCCTGAGAGATTGGGAAATTTGGTTTCATCTCCGCTGTTATATAGTACGTTTTTCTTGCACGTGTTTAACCAACGTGGCCGCACAATAAACATTTGTCGAATCCCACAATACCGCAATAAAATTCACAAAGTAAACGAAAAGTATATAGGTTCAGTTGCCTGCACAATACTAATAGTACTTCCTGTATTATTCTGGTTGGTTGGAAATAAGCTATAGAAAGGAAAGGAATGACGTCCAGCGCAATCGTGCCAAAAGCTTTACGGGTATAACACAGGTGTTTTCTATTTAACTCAAATAATCTGCGGTTCATTATTTGTACTATACTCTGGGTTCGTATCGTTCAACTTACTTCGCGGTGGTTTTCAAGTGTTTCGCACGAAGAGAAATAGTGATATGCTGCTGTGTTTACGTCATCAAATAAATAGGAAGACAATTTTCAAAAAGATTTTCTATCGGACCATAACATCCGCGCAAAGGCGACGCTGAAAAACCTCAAACGCACAAACAACTTGTCATCGGTTTGTTGAGGCTTGGTTGTTCAGTTTAGTTTTCTTCGGGCATTAGTATTCGCCCTGTGGACTTTGGGTAAACTATTCGTTTCATTAGGAAATTAAAATCGCATAACAACTTACGCTATTATTACCTTATAGATTTTTAAAACAGAAAATGAAAGCATTATGACTACGATCAAGAATGCGCATAATTGTTTAACTTTCTATCTTTCTTTTTCCATGATAAAATTGCTTTAAGTAATTACAGCAATTTGATTCATTTCTTGCTACCAACAATATATCCTATACATATCATCCACATTTAAAAATTAATAGAAGAGGCTCACCTCATCATCGTGGTTCTTTCAATATTTATAGCAGAAACATCTTGGAGAAGTCGATGCCTGGAATATTGCTGCACGGTGCAAATCTGTTGTAAAATCTGAGAAAAACGGAAAAATTAAATGTAAGCATTAGTCAACCGCGTTAAGACATCAGTCAAGTGAAATTAGAGATCAGGTTATACGATGTTAAAAAAATGAATTAAATACATTTATTTAGAAAAATTCGTACTCGTGGGGAGTGCGCATAGCTTCGGTTGGATTTGACCTATGCCATAACTGTTGTCGCAGACGATTCGCGCTAAAAGAGACTTTTTGAATTTCATCTAGTTGACCTGATAAAAAAATTAAAAACCAAAATCGTATGGTCAGAAAGTTATAGCAGGAAAACTGAAAAAGACTGTCAAAGATTAATGAGCTATTTCATCGGTTATTTAATTTCACCTGAACTAAAGCCGATGGGTTGATTGACATTGTAGAAGTAGCGATCGGTCCACCTCAAATTCGTAAACTGATTTGCGAAGATATTTGCGAATGTGGAGCCGAGCACAGCCCCGGGTATTCGGACACTCCGCCGATAAACTGGTCAATGTCGTATGACTCGTACACGTACTTCATTGCCTTAACGACCTTATACAAACACGCCATTGCGTAATGGAGCGAAAGAATTCTATGACCTGTTAATTATTTCGACACCAACGACAAAGACATGTCAAAGTATGATTGATGCTCACCTCTAATGGTATTAATGGAAGTAGTTCGTCGAAACTTGACGGTTAAGGTTTTCCGAATAAAGCCAGCATTTTAGCGTTTGTTGGTAGCCCGTGATCTCTTACTCGTTGAATGTTGAGAGCTGTCAGATCAAGCCGCAATGTCTCCCCCTTTAACCTGTTGATAAAATGGATTTTTTGTTACGTTTTCTTGTTACTGGAAATTAACGCAGCTTGAATAAGTTATCTGGGTGAAATTGTAACCGATTGTAACACACACTGTATGAAGCTTTTCAATTGAAGGTGGCCCATGCGGAAGGCGGCAGTGGAGAATTCATTAAACACGGCCGGATTCGCACTTTCGCAGTGCTCAAATAACAATTAACAACCATTGTCAGATGTAACTTTGGCAGCCATCGTGGGAGTGGGACCTAAAACAACAACATTAGAATTGTGAACCTACAGCTAATATCAGTATGAGCTAAAGATGATAATATTATTTTACCAATTATGACTGGCTAGTATTCTTTGTAAATGATGTGCTGAAAATCACGGAAAAAATTATTCTTATTTTTTAACCTTGCTTAAAATAATCGAGGGTTCACTTTCTATCACTTTTTAATAAAACCTCATTTAGTTGTCGTCACTGAGATAGCTGGTTTTGCTGGCATCAACTATTTTTTGTTTACTAATCCTTTTAGAAAGTCCCTAAAGGAAAATAAAAGATGGCTCACACTTCAAATGTTTAAATATCATTGAGAAACATTCATTTGTCGGCATCAATTAGGGTTTTGTGAAGCTAATGAACGTACTGTCTAAATCTCAAATTAATCTACATCAGTTTTATTGTAGAGAAAGTCATTAACATAGTTACTTTAATTGTTATCAAATGTTTCCGCTTGGGGTTTGTGATGAGGCACAGTAGGTCAGGAAGCACAGCAAGGAACATAATGAACATTTCAGCAAAATGAACAGCATATGTTCAGGCCTCGTGATCAGATGAATTGGCCAGTTCAAAATTATAGGCTAAAATATCTGTAAATTCACACACAAATTTTACATTTGGTTAACTCAAAAAGGAATCCAGACAAGGTTTACCTCTTAATCATGCTAAAAAATGTCAAATTTCACCATACACACAATTTACAATCAATATGTTTTCACTCAGTGTCCATGGAACACACATGAAACTACTGATCTAATCAGATATCTAAGGTTCTCTGGAAGATGGAATGAGAGTTGTGATTTAGCAAGTCCAATTCAAACAGCAGATAATTATGAAGAACTTAATAAAGATGAGAAGAATATTTCAGCAATACTGTAACAAAGCTAGTGTTTCTTGTTACCTGCGTCATTTTGACAGAAAAAAGAATACAAAGATTTTGATCAAAATTGACAGTAGGCTGCACAACCCTTTAACTTTTTCTCAAAAAGTTGATGAGAAACAATTTTAGGTTTTCCAACAGTAGGCTTGATGTAAGAATTATAAGTTATCGAAGAGACTGCGATATATTAAACGAAAACAATAAATCAAATGTGCTCAAATTGCGTAGAGCACTGCACTGACAGATAATTTTAATGTTAGGGCAGCCACATATAAATTTAATGATCGGTCGGCCACGCCATTGAGATTTCGATCTGTATTATTGCATGCTTTTCGCGCTATTTTGGCAATTTTGCTGTGAAAGTAACCATTAACCAATATGGATAAAGAAAATGAATACCTTTGGTATTGCCCCACGTAAGTCAAGTCCTCAATTCTATCTGAGTTTTTTAAATGTATCATTCTTTATCTTCTAGGTGCCAGGCCTTTAATAAACCCTCTACGTTTATTTGCATAATTTGTTCAAGCCACCGTAATATAAATATTTTTCATGTTATCCGCCAAGATTAACTTTAATCATTTGAATAGGAGTTGATCCACCCCCCTCAAGCTCATCCTCTGAGGAATTTGAGTACAATATTGAACCTTATGTTTCAGATTACATCAGCAGTCCCGATGAAGCAGATAATGGTTAGTGTGTATTTTAGTTTCTTTGTTAATTCATTCTTGATTTTCAAGAAATGCTGTGTGGGTATAGAAGCTGAAGTCGCAGAAGTTATTGAAGAGGAAAGTCCAGAAAAGGGTGATGAGGGTGAGGACAACGAAGGCGTCCAAGACAAAGGGGAAACAGACAAAATGGGCACAGAGGACAAGGGAGCTGAAGGGAAGAATGAGGATGAAGGGGTGCAATTTGAACCAGACACAGAGGCCGAAGAGGAGAGTAGCGAGACTACAGATGATCAGGCGAGATCCACACCCAGGTCAGGGCAAACCAAGAAGAATATGAAAAAGAAGGCCACCAAGAAGCTAAAGCGGGGTACTAAGAAGCAAAAGCTCGAGTCCGACATTGAAAATCTGTCTAAAGAATTTGAGGATCACTGCCAGAGTTCAGGTAAATTATTAGGATTAAAGTTATCTCTCATCTTACTTTCAAATATTCCATTCTTTTTCATTTAGATTCCGATGACGGTCAAGCCGAAGAGGAGAGTAGCGAGACTACAGATGATCAGGCGAGATGCGCACCCAGGTCAAGGCAAACCAAGAGGAATATGAAAAAGAAAGCCACTAAGAGGCTAAAGCGGGGTACTAAGAAGCAAAAGCTCGAGTCCGACATTGGAAATCTGCCTTAAGAATTTGAGGATCACTGCCAGAGTTCAGGTAAATTATTAGGATTACAGTTATCTCTCATCTTACTTTCAATTATTCCATTCTTTTTCATTTAGATTCCGATGACAGTCAAAAAGGTTGCTGCTAGACTCAGCACTCAACTTCCACAAAATTTCAATTTCTTATATTTTACAACCTTTTTGCTTAATAAAATTAGACAGTTAACCTTATCTTATTTTATTATTGATTCAGAAAATTTCTGCAAATAAAAAGCTACACAATTGTTGGTCGTACCAACATAGTTAAAAGAACTAGAAATAGAAACTATGTTCAAAAAGCAGTACAGGACTACAGGTACAGGTAGCAAGAGGAACATTCCTTAACCAGCTGGCTGCATCAAATACCTGTGTGCATAAGGGGCAGCAACAAAGGAGCTCAGACTTTTGCAGGCTGTTAGCCTGTCGATCATATAAAAAAACTCAATTACTCTTAATGAAAAATGTCTCAAATGACATAACAAAATGAAGGAAGTTATCGTAAGCTATGCATATGCAATCCCTCAGAATAAGTGTTGCAAAGTCACCTACAGTTGGCAAGCTTTTCCAACATGGACACAGCGGAAAGATTAATATAAAATTAAGTTGAACAACATATTTACTTTAATTGTTCTGAAGTTTTTTTGACCAAAACGTGCAGCAGGTGCAGGGACCGTATAGGGAAAAGACATCATTAACGACATTTGGGAAAAATGTACCATAGCTGCTCCAAGCGAAATAGAAATACTAGGCTATTGTCACACAAATAATCAACATTCAGTATCCTTTAAGAAATTGAAAATAAAATTAATAAATTACCTTTTCAATTTGCCGTACATCACAACGATTTCCATTCAGAATCACACTCGCTCTTCGTCTCGGGAGAAAATGGCGACAATTGTCACTCGCTAACCGATGGACTCATCGCCATCTGGTGGACATAATTTTAGGTTTTAGCCACCTAGTGACAGTCGACAGATTACTCGCAGCATAATGAACGGCAGGACTGGGCTGGACTGCTTCCCGTTCCAGACAGACAGGGAGACAGATTTTTACTTTTTCAGACAGCTCGAACATCATCCAAAATCCAAATATTAATTGAATCCTGCGGGGATAAATGATACATGAATCATTAATCTTGTGTGCTATATTCTATGTACTTTTCTCGAAGAGTAGTACCGCGAATAGAGCAGTCGAATAAAAATTAAATAAAGTGAACACATGTTGTTAATAAAAGAACTGCCTCAACATAAATAATAAAAATTCAATACACTGATACACATACTCGTGGGGAGTGCGGAAAGCTTTGGGTTGGATGACATCGCTGTTGTCACATATAATGCGCGCCAAAGAAACTTTTTGAATTTCTGCCAGTTGACCTAACGTAAACAAACAAAACGTATTAGGGAAAAATTTTAGTAGAACAACTGTCTGAGACAGTCAAATAAGATTCCATTTCTTTGGGCATTTGATTATAGTACCTGATCTGAAGCTGGTGGGTTGATCGACATTGAATTTGTAAAAGAAACGATCACTCCGCCTCAGATTCGAAAATTGAAAGGCGAAGATATCGGCGAATGTGGGGCCGAGCACAGCGTCGGTTATTGGGTATTCGCCTATTTGGTCACTCCGCCAATAAACAGGTCAATGTCGTACACTGACTCGTACACGAACTTCATAGCGTTGACGACCTGATACGAATATGTCATTACATTATGGATTTTTAAAAAATCGATATGAGACGACTTCATTCATTATTTTGACATGAACACCGGAAATATCGGTATTGGTCGAAACTAGACGGCAAAGGTTTTCCGAAGAAAGCCAGCATTTTAGCGTATGTTGGCAGGCCGTTGATCTCTTCCTCGTTGAATGTTGAGAGCTGTCAGATCCAGTCCAAGTGTACTCCTTTTGGCCTGATACGTAACATTTGGCTTTTTGATACGTTTTCTTGCTGTTGAAAACTAACACAGCTTACTAAATTATAAGCTGTACTCACACACAGCATACTTAACAAGTTGACTTGTGATGTCGAAAGCAAAAGAGCTGTCCACTTCTTCGGCAGGTACATGAAGGAGGCCCCGAAGAGCCTTATCCACGAAATTGGATCCAAAAAGCCGGGAGGAGTTATCGAACGAATCTGAGAGCTGATAAGTTGGTTACTATCTCTGCTGAAACTTCCGTCTCTCTCAAACAGTCTGGAAAAATAACAGATTATTATTAATAATTTGAGAATCGAATGAATAAATCGTCTAAGTGAAATTGTAACACACCGTATGAAGCTTTTCAATTGAGAGTGGCCCTTGCGGAAGGCGGCAATGAAGATCTCGGTAAATATCGCCGGATTTCCAGTATTTAAATAGCCATTTCCCAACGCAACTTTGGCAGCCATCATAGGAACTATAAAACCACATATTGAGGAATTGCGCGCTACTAAGAAAAATCTTCAGAGGCAAAATTGTAAGCAAATAAGCATTGCATACCAATTATGACGGGCAAGTATTCATTGTAAATTATGTGTTGCATTTCAGCAATAACAATTCGCCGGGCATGTTGAAAGTAAAACTCATTCGTCTGTCTCGGAACCACCGTGTACAAAATTGCAGCGATGCGGCTGTGCTCAAGAAGCCAAAGGGTGTGCATGACTGTAAGTAGCGGCAGTTCATTTACTCTGCTTTCTCCTGTAGCAGGAAACATTAAGATTTGACATTAACATTTAACATAAACCGGACAAATTGTAAATGAATAAAAATCGTAAAATCAAAGTGGACGTTAAAGTTTTAACAAAAAGGGGAAAAAACGCGGAATTCAATATAAATCGAACCAACGAATCAAACGATGGATTATTACGACGATTACTTAAGAGAGAGGTAACATAAGATCTATCTATACCTAAATTAAAATTCATTAATAATGTAATCGCCTTCAAAGGTTGAGAAAATAAACAAACATCAAAATTGTGCCAATTGAAAGAAAATCCATTTACAAAGAAAGAAAAGCCATATGGCAGTTGCAGCTGTTTATTGGGAGAGATTTTCGGACGTGGCGGCAGGAAGTGTTTGTCGGGATTTTTAATTTTTTTAGCCAATGGAGAAGATCACACCATCGAAAAATATTTCTTTAATCATAAGAAACCAAATGGTCAAATTTCCGCATTCCGCTGTCGGATTTTGTTCACTCCACATCTCAGTCACTACTATCTCACAGGACAGATTTCTGTTGTTTGTTTCTGTTTAATAGTTCTTAATTTACGTTTAGTCTACCTACTTAAGTGTTTCATCTTCACTATGGCTAGTTACGGTTATTTCCTATCCTTTATACTTAAATTTGTAAAGAAAAGTTTTAAATGTGGAGTTTTACCTTCAGATTATTTATTATGCAGTTGGTTCCACTTAAAAATGTTCCCGATCAGGGCAGCAGCGCCAGTTCTACGACGAGGTCCAGCTGGAGGAGCAATTGGACGGAGAGTTCGCCTGGAATTATGAGTTATTAGTCCTCAGTTCAACATCAACTAGCTACTCTATAACAATAGATGGATCTTACCCGGAACAGCAGTCAAAGCAACAATACTATTCCTCCTATTACTGGAACAACTGCAAATACTCTCCTCCATCCTTTCTGTTCATCTTCTGTACCCAATCCAATGTTTTACTCCAACTGTGTTGCACCTCCAAACGACTTATCTTCAACTCACAATTATTCACCTGAAACAACAACCAATTTTATTATCAGTCCTTAATGTAATTTTTTGTTTGATGGATGTGTGACAATTCGACCAATCACGAAATAAAGCTCTCTTAAATAACAATAAAAATACTCGATTAGGTAAAATATAATTAACCTAGCAATTAATCGAATTAAAGATAAGAATTGTACTACAAATTTCACATAAATGGTCAGGTGAAACGTTCTAACTCATCGTCCAACTGACGTAAATAGGCCAATAGAATAGATCTCAGGGTACAGAAAACTGTACATGTGGACCATGCTCCTAATGGAGCTCAAACACTATCTAATTTTGGGGCAACATCATCACGTCTTTTCAGCGGGATAGGATACCCTAATAAGAAAAAAGTGTTGAAAGAGTTCTGTCGAGTAGGTACCTTACAAATATCCTATATTTAAAATAGCATTCAGCAGGTCACATTAGTCTGATACGAGAATTGCAATTGAAAATGATCTAGGGCCAAAATGCAAGACGAAGCAACAACCTATTATTATGTTCCCGTATACGTGAAAACAGAGGAAAATTTTACCTGAAATTATTAAAGTTTGCATGTTGGTAATCAATTACTTTTCAACGCGAATGCAAATGTGCATGCGCTTTCAAACATGAACGGCAATAAGCTCGTTCGTACTGAGCGAAACAGGTTAGAAAAAGGTGAAATTTGTCGACAGAATCCTTTTTTTTCAAGGGAATTAATGCGATTTCAGTCAGAAATGACGCTAATGAAAGCCAGCAGCTGCACGATAGGGGAACTCATAATTGACAAGAGTGTAAGCAGGTTTTTATACCTAATGTCGTGACTGCCACCTTCAAGGAACTGGGGTCGTTGGGTCACTATTGTCCTAACTTACGGCAACGAATGGTTTTTTACCGTGTGAGGGACGTGAGAACGAAGCCTGCATTGAAAGGAAGCAAAGAAAATGGAATTTTGTAATTAAGCGGAAATACATCGATAAATGCCTTACGAGTTTGCTTCTTTCACCTCAAAACCTTTTTTTCTCACGAACTTTATAATCAAAGTGATTTTTAAAACATTTTCTTGTGTCCTTCCTTGTGGGCTTCTACACACTTCGCTTATAAAAAAATCTTATAAAATTACTCTTCGTTTAACAATCCATTTTCAGCTGGGAACCATTGAGAAGTCAAACGCCGAACTGGCTGGATATTTTGAATTATCTGATATCGGTAAAGACGAGAAGAAACTCCAAGGTTAATACCTAAATTCTCAAATAAGCTGTTGATCCTGGACAGCAATGCCGATTGAGTACTTCCGCCTGGATAATCTTAAAATGGATTAATAATTGATTTAATCTCTCCACAGTTCGTTCTTTTTCACTTACTTTTTACTTGCAAAAAATTCAGTAAACCTAAATACACTCAATTGATTAGTTATTAGGTTAATGCATACAGCCTTAAGAAGGAATGAGGCATTTTTATGTCACTCAGTTAATCCCTACAAAAGCAACGAGAAGGATTTAAGTTTGTTACAATAAGGACGAAAGATTTGAACTCGGATTAGAATAAAATTAAAAGTGACCACACTGGTAATTATTATTACTTTCAAAGTCGGAAAAGGAGCAACCCCTTCGCTAAAGAACGAAACAGACCTCCTAATCCAGGTCCAGGTGGAGCTACTCGACGCAGAGGGCAGAGCTCACCAGAGATCCGTTTCCCAATCGAGAAGGTCGTCGCCGAATGGTCCAGCTGATTGGAGTTTCTGAGAAATCGATTATGGTGTGGCATTTTGATTTTTTTCTTTTTTTAATCAAGTTACCTGAAATTAATTTCTCTTTTTGATTGCATCAGTGGTGGTTTCAGAATTGCCGTCGACGAGCCCGCCAACTTGGATCTTCACGAGTCTCAACATCAACTCGTGAAACAAATCGCCAACATCGTCGATCAACGCCTTGCGTTTCTCGTCAAAGTCGACAAGGTTAGTCTCTATTGGATGAAAAAAATGTGTGTGATCGATTATTGATTTTACTATATTTTCAGATACTTACGTCTCAACTCAAGTCCTTCCAACTCCTGGATTTTATTCGGATCCTCCGACTGTTCCACCCGTGGAAACAATTAACTGCTCGACGTCCGGATCATCATTGTCTCCACTTCAATACGAATGGCCAGCTGTCCACAAGGCGTCGTTAGTCCCAAGTCCGATTTCAATCACTCGAATGGATTCCGAACGGATCAGCAACCACAGCAGCAAGACTATTCCTTCTACTACTGGAACAAATGGGAATATTCTCCTCCTTTCTATCCAATTTCTATGATAAATCAAACATTCTACTCCAACACTGTTTTTGATCCACATTCCTCATCTTTTTGTTATTATTCACCTGAAACAAAAAATCAGTTTCATCATCATTCCTGTATGTAAATTTGATTTTTGACGCATCATTAACAATCGAATAAATACGAAACAGATCATAAACAGCTTAATTATCTTTTTTTTAAATGTCACTGGGAACAAATGAATATCAATTATCAAGGGGTTATCGGTATTGCCTTTATGATATTCATCAAATCTAATAATCAAGTAAACAGATAATTAACTAATTATCTAATATCAAATGAACCCAAATTAATCAATTCATCAAAATAAATTATTCTCAGCCAAATTTCACCATTTAATTATTTGTCACGTAATATTTGAATTTAAAATCATCGTAAAATTTCGAAAATAATTGAAAAATGAATTTTGATGCTAAATTTTTGTTTTCAAATAAATTTAAATGGGGATTCGGAATCGAAAAAAGTTTTGATTAAAGTCAGCTAGTATTTGAACCCATCATCACAGAAAAAGGGACTAGTATCTGTAAATGCTTTTCACATTCAACAAAAAGAAAGTTTAAATAAAAAATATTTCAACGCGACAATACCAAGAAAGGTAGAAATTTGTTGTCTTACACTTTCTAATTCAACAAAATCTGAAAATCGAGCCATGGATTCGCCTGAGTGACCCAAATCGTCCTCGTTGTGGCCTCCTCCGGAGCCGCTAATTCTCACATCCCCGACGTGTTAACCACTCGGTCGTATACGTCAATAATACTATACTATACATTTTCAATAGGTTTTATGCTTCAGTCCGCAAATCATGTCATCTGTGAGCCTAATTTAAAGGGACACAAACTAATATATTTAATAAACTTACCATTGAAGACTGATGTATCAAGTAATTTATTTCTGAGAAATTCTGACTTCGGAGATAGAAATCAACAGCAACTCCCAAAAGTTCCTAGCTGTCACAGTTGTCCAACTGAAATAAAAAGGGATCCATGAACACTTATGGTACACTTTAATTAAAGCTATCTATTTTTTTCGATTTTTTCTCATGCTACAGCATGTAACAAAAAGGATTACTCAAACTCTGAACGTGATAACAACCGTGAACAAGGACACATGCTGCTGAATCCTTAGCATATTCTTAAGTTTTTTTTAAATCACAAATCTATTCTACGCCACACTGAAAAGAAGAAAATGAATGGTTTCAAAACATATTTACTTGTAGGCCTGCTGAACTGTTCTTCATTCCAACTCTTGCTGCTAAGTGCTAATCACATGTTCCACTTGCGCTTTTCTAAGCTTAGTTACTGAAAGACTATAAAATAACTTGAGACTTGAGAGTTATTCAGTGCAAGGAAAATAAGTGACAGGTAGTTAATAGAACGATTGAACGACAGTCAACACTTCACGGTTAACACCTCGCCGGTCGCCGCCATGTTGGTGTTTACTTTGGTTCCGTCAGTTCCGTGTAAGCCTTTCCTTTTTTATTGCTAGATGGCAGCATTTCGTCTTTGATTCCTTCTTCGCTAGATGGTGTTTAATGCAGGACTTTAGGGATGGGATGGCACTAATTCCCTGTAATTTGAAAATTGTAATTGAACGATTTAGTTGAAAACTTGAACAATTAGCGTCACATCATGAACGACGTGGATGATAAGGTTTTCACAGAACAAACAAATATGATGTCTAAATTCAGATGAGTTCAGACGAGAACGCTCCGACCTGCTCCGGCCGTCCGGCGACTACAATTTGTTAAATTAAAGAGGAATCTTGATCACGTTTTAATTAAGGCTAGAACCGGAAAAGTTGTGATTGAACGAAAATGTCGGAGGAACCGTTTTTCGGAATGAAATTGGGTATTTGAATAAAAATTGCAATCAAGCCAATGAAGAGTGAAAATGAGGTCAGATGAGCTTCGAAATTCATCACAAGGGCAAAATAACAAAAAACGGGGGCCCCACCCAGTTTTACGAGAGCAAAAGTTCTATCCCTATATGTGCGTGTATAATCTTTTCTGTGCAAAAATGCTCGTCGTGCATCACTTGAAAAAGAAAAATCAATGGCCACTTGTCGAGGTAAGCCCCACACCAGGTAGGCCTATAAAAACACAAGCACAAAATCTCAAAGTTGTCAGTTGTACATTATGAAAAACCAAAAACTCGAATTAACTTGCAGGTATAAGCTCATCCACTTCCATCCAAGTGCTATACAATCGTCTGCCGCTGCCTATTGATAGCCACCGTGGCCTCAAATGCTTACTACCCCAAACCGGCCTACCCATCCCCGGCCTACCCATCTTACAGCAAGTCATACGATAACGTAATTATATTTTATTTTTACTTCATTGACTTTACATAAGGAGCAGCTCTTCAACCATCTACCTATACCTGTTTGAATTCGAACAAAAGACAAAGCTGACGAACTAATTTTGCTCAAAATCACAAAATCTGCAAAAAATAATTACCAAACTTTATTTTCAAACTGAAGACTTTTTTAGCAAGAGAAAATCTTAACAAAAATTAGATATGGCTATAAAATAGTTTTGCATGAATCCAAGTTTGAACCACTATCTGGACAGCATAGTAAACATTGCTTACATTCTATTGGATATCAGTAAATTAAACAAATGAAAAATGTGATAAAAAACAAAGTTTTCAATTAAATACAAAAAATATGGATTCGAAGACAAGCTCATGCTCCTTCGTAGCGTTGAGAGACTTCCTTCTTAAGTGGGCAAGCACTTAAGGTACTTCTGGGTTAGCCTATTAGTAATAGGCTTTCCCGCTTCACTCTCAACGGGTCCCTCTAAGATGGGGGTCGCACTGGGTTGTGAGCCCAGTAATCCACTTCGTATGATCACACTGGATTGTGTAGTAATCCAGTAATCCACTTAGTGAATTTTCCACGCTTGATATTGACCCCTATGTCAAGGGAGCAGTGATACTTCTCACTGGCACCATCCACCGTTTTCGTTTCATTTCCTTCATAAGTAGTCGACACGCTAACCACTACACCATGAGCGCTCTATCTAAGAAGACTTTTTAAAGGTAAACTTTTAACCCGACCTTCGAGTTATTGGGTTTTGGATTATCAATAAATTCTACCGTACTCATTCTGCTTTATTTTATTATAAAATACCGTTTTTCTTTCTTTTAACAATATCAGAAATTTTTTTAATATTTGAAATTCCTAATAGAGTGCGAGTGTGAGTAATGACAGGATAGTGGTTCAAATTAAGTTGAGTTCAAATCTGGTTTCTTGCGAAACTTTTTATTTCATCAATTAATTTCACCACACTTTCTCTGCTTTATTTAATTGTAGATTACCGTCTTTGTTTCTTTTTGAAAAATCAGAGATAAACCGGAAATAAACTATAAATATTTGAAATTCCTTATAGAGTGCGGGTGTGAGCAATGTCCGGATAGTGGTTCAAATCTGGTTTCTTTCGAACCTTTTTTTAAAATCATGTATAATTTTGATAAACAATTTCGTTTCTGGAAATGTTTTAGTTTGAAAATATATTAAAGAACTATTTGGTGATTAAAGAATTTGTAAGGCAGAATGCATTGAGGCGAGCGTTTATATAAAAAATCGTAAGTCAATAAATTCGACGAATGTGTTAGCAATCATTAAGTCATTAATTAAACTAAAAAATTAACTCATTAAGCATTTCAGTCTTGGGATAGTCGCGATGTGTCCTGACTTCTTTCGTTTTTTTTTTCACCACATGATGATGATGAACGGACGAGCTGTAGGAAATCATGCAAATGGAGGAAGTCATGCTTACATGGATGAAGGTGTTGTAATTGGCTGTGAAGAACAAGTGGAATTAACAAGTTTGTGAATTCTCCTCGTCATTGGAAGTCGGATGAGTCGCAGCTGCCATCAAGCCAACCAACCAATGCGGTCACGGGTCACACCATTCATCTCGAACGTAGATTTCCTTAACGTGCACGAGAAAAATAAAAGAAAGACAATTAATTTACTACAAGGACGAACTTCATAAAAATGTAGGAAAATCCTTATACTTCTCCAGGCACTCAGCCGCCAGTGGAACACGAGTCACTAATCAAAGATCCGCTGCAAAAAAAGAAGTTGCAATCGCGTTTGAGAGCAGCCTAAATTTTCAGATGATTCAACTAAAGTTGTATTAAATTTTCGGGATCAAAAATAAATATATGAATCAATTAACTCACAATTAAAGGCCAGGCACCCATTTTGGCTTCGATTCCGCCAGAGACTTTTTCGGTTAATGCCCGTGTAGCGGGGCATGGTGGCCGGTCCGGTGCCGCTTTTCGGCGCTTCTTTTAACGTGAGGCTGTTTGTCAAGGTATTCCTCATGTACCTGCAATGTTCGGCATCAGGCCGCTTAGGCCTACTAGGCGGAGAAATAAAACTAGGATAACCGAACGGGAAGGGCCATCCATTAACATTAACTGATGTGGCACCGGAAGGAATCCTGGATTGGCAACTTGGCTGTACAACGGGAGCATATCTCACACTGGCAACTGAATAAAAAACAATGCTCATCGATTAGATTCAGCTAAAATTCAACAACGATAATAAATGATTTGTAATACAGGGATGATAGCATATTTGTACGAGACGCGAGGAAGGAATGCGAAACTAGACGACGGGCTGCAGTAGCTCAGCAGAGTCACGATCGCGAATAAGACGACGGTCGGTAAACCTTTTTTGATTGCCCAACATTCTCCTTAAACAGATTAAGTTAAAAAAAAATTCAATCAATTTTATACTTTCATTTGAATCACAGTGCTCTCAAAAATTATTTAGTGTTTCGCCATAACATTTCTTTTTTTAAATAAACGAGTGCTGGTAGTACAGGTTAGTTACAATAATGGACTAGAATTCAACTTTAAGTATACAAATCTTTTTTTAATTAAAATAAAATCTCAACATCATTTTTCAGCTGGATTCTTAGACTGACGTTGGTGTTGGTTCAACGTTGACGGGAAGTGTGATTCACTTGCGAGCTAGGCTCACTTTTCATTGCGGGAATATTGTGGACGCTCAAGAAGTACCAGACCCTTATTATTCGCATTGCAAAATCTGCATTCAATTGAGCCACCGCCCATCACAAAAAACGAAAGTCAAAAGGAAGGAGAAAAAATTGACATACAAAACAAAATCTCAATGTTGCTGATGCTCATTCGAGAGTTGGTAACTCTCTCTTACTGTCCCGTCCGTCTCTCTTGAACAGTCTGATCAAATTTGAACCGTTAAATATGAGCAGTAAGAGTCGAAAAAATAAAAGGTTTGGTTTGATAAGGAAATACCGTATTATGAACTTGCCTGTCGCTGCCATCATTTCTAAAACTGGGTGACTTTCCAAAACCTGGAATTTTTGCACAGTGGAATAGAATAATTATCAATTTCGACATTTAATTCACTGAGTTCACTTTTCAGAATTGAACACTTCATAGGACTCGGATATTTACTTACCTCCAAATCTATGCTGTCTACAGCCACTTGAGTTTCCTCGTCCGTAACCTGCGTAACCTCGGTATCCTCCGTGAGCTTTGTGATAAAAGACTGGGCGTCGAATTTGGTTTTCAAGGGCAGAGCTGTTTCAATTTTAATTTCTAATCATTCGGTTATTTTTAACAGCGGCAAAAAAAGGTACTCGACAGAAAGGACATTCGGCATTGACCCATAAAAATGTGCGCTATTGAAAACAGGTTCATTTCTCGGAATGGCAACGGGGATGCATTCGGATAGTGCAATCTGCAAATGCGTAAAAAACTTGTCATTTCAGTTTGTTGGGGCAGATGCGACTTGGTTGTTCAGTTTAGTTTTCCCTGGGCATATTACTCGAACTGCGCACTTTAGTATTTTACTATTCTTTTAAGTATACCGTAGTTTAAGGGAGGAAATGCAAACAGCATAACAACTTGTGCTACCTTCTAATTCGTTATTTTTTAAAGTAATAACTTCATCTTTCTTTTTTCATGACCAAATTGTGTTGAATAATCATAGCAATTTGATTGATTTATTGGTATACGTTTTTCTTTCTGCCAACACCGTACCCCATGCATCCTCCACCTTCAGATATTAATAAACTAAATAATATCAAACCAAACAGTGTAGGAAAAGCCCGTCATTGCGGTTCTTTCAATATTTATAGCGGAAACATCTTGGTGAAGTCGATGCCTGGAATGCTGCTGCACGGTGCAAATCTGTTGTATAATCTGAGAAAAACGGAGAAATGAAATGCAAGCATCAGTAAGCTGCGTGAAGACATTTTGGTTGAGTGAAATTGAAGATCAAGTGATAGGTTAATTATTTAAAAAAAATTAAGCCTCTTCAATAAAATTAATTCAATTAAAAAAAATGCGTACTCGTGGGGAGTGCGGAAAGCTTTGGGTGGGATTTGACCTATGGTGCCATCACTGTTGTCGCAGATAATTCGCGCCAAAGAAACTTTTTGAATTTCTGCCAGTTGACCTGATAAAAATAATGAAAAACCAAAAACGTATGGTCAGAAATGTGTAGCAGGAATACTGAAAAAGACTATCAAAGATTAGTGAGCAATTTTTTGGGGTATTTCATCACCTGATCTGAAACCGGTGGGTTGATCGACATTGAATTTGTAAAAGAAACGATCACTCCGCCTCAGATTCGAAAATTGATATGCGAAGATATTGGCAAATGTGGGGCCGAGCACAGCGTCGGGCATTGGATATTCGGTCACTCCGCCAATAAACAGGTCAATGTCTTGTACCGATTCGTACACTGATTTCATTGCGTTGACGACCTTATACAAACAATAATACAAAATATTACAAAGGAATTGATAAAAAGTCCCGCTGTTTCAAATCATTTAAACTAAGAATGCGAAAAATAGTTGAAAATTGATCCTCACTTGCTGCGGTATTAACGGAAGCAGTTGGTCGAATCTAGATGGGAAAGGCTGTCCGAAGAATGTTAACATTTTACCGTATGTTGGCAGGCCGTGATCTCTTCCACGTTGAATGTTGAGAGCTGTCAGATCCAGCCCGAGTGTTGCCCCTTTTGGCCTGGACGAAGCAAACCCCATTATAAACATTAAAAGGAGCTGAATAAGTTCTTCTATAATTTGATATACTTGAAAAGTTGACTGGTAATGTCGAATGCAAAAAAGCTGTCCACTTCTTCGGCAGGTACTTGAAGAAGTCCCCGGAGAGCATTGTCCATGAAGTTGGAACTTAAGAGCCGAGAGGGGTCATCGAACGAATCTGAGAGTTGATAACTCTCTCTACTGTCCCGCCCGTCTCTCTCGAACAGTCTGGTCAAATTTGAAATTTCAAACGTTAAATATGTGTAGTAAAGTCGGAAAAAAAAATAAAAGGTTTAGTTTGATAAGGAAATACCGTATAAAGCTTCTCAGCTGAGAGTGACCCATGCGGAAGGCGGCAGTAGAAAACTCTGCAAACACGGCCGGATTCAGAGTATTTGAATAGCCACTTTCAGAATTAACTTTGGCAGCCATCTTGGGACCTAATCACAAAACAAAGCCCACATTAAAATTGGTGTGCATCAAATAATACATCTAAATATGTAGAACAAATGTTGCACCAATTATGACGGGTAAGTATTCATTGTAAATGATGTGTTGCATTTCAGCGATAACGATTCGCCGAGCGTGCTGAAAGTAAAACTCATCCGTCTGTCTTGGAAAAATTCTACACAAGTTTTCAGCGATGCGGTTGTGCTCGCGAAGCCATAGGGTGTGCATGACTGTGAGTAGCGGCTGTTCGTTCACTCTGCTGTCGCCTAACAGGTCAAATAAATTATTACGGTTTTATAAGTCTACGTCATTCCTGAAACTATATGTCACGCGAAGATTTTTTTTTGTTGTTTTGTTTTCCTTATAAATAAGGTAACCTACCCGCATCAAAACAACGAGTTGAGCAGTTGCCCAGAGGCAACATTTGACGACCTAAATTGCTGATGAATGTCCTCATCCGGCCTCTACCAGATGTGGGATCTCGCAGGGACCTGGCTTTTGCGGCTGTACTTCCGTAAACGTTCGAGCCATCGATCCAGTGTGTTAAAGCGTTGATCTATTTGATGACAAAATAACATAACACACTGAAAATTAATGCGCTAGATGAAGAATTTTACCTGTGATCGCATTCGGGGAACAGATCCGTCCAAATTATTTCCAAATGTCGAGCGAATGAAATTCATGCACGTCACTTGACCGTTACCCAACGGATTGAAAACAGGATCGTTTCTGGGGATGGCAATGGGGAAACATTCGGGGTGAGGAGGTGCCACATTGACGCCAGTTTGTTCAGCCGAACAGCACAGAAATGCGGAACCATCACCTTATTCCACCCGAAATTTCAAAATAACATGCCATGTAATAACAACACAGTCGCAATAAGTCATAGTATTTAGCTACTAACTTTTGGTGAAAGTCGGGGTCGAAGTCAGGTCGTGATCGAGGAATTGTCCCCATTGCATCGTCAGAAGGGAGACGTCAAGACGGGAAAAACTTTTGTTGTTCAAAACTGTAGTGGAGACGAGACGGGCGCTGGGCAACGGACTACGCGTTAATTTGCTCCTTCGAATAGTCGCCACACCTTTGACATTTGAAAGCATGTACTGTATGTAATAACTTGCAAGTGAGAGAAATATAATCTCAATGAGGAAGGGTCAGTGTGACAGCAGGTCCCTTTAACCTCTTGGCAAATCATTTCACTGTTGTTCCTCCAAGAAAATAAAAACGTTTAAACTGACAATAAACAATGATACATCTGCAAAGTTGAAACTACAGTGATCGATTCTGCTGGTTGAGGTCAACCTTTTATACCATGCTGCAGAACTAAAAGAGTTCAAGAAAACTTCCAAGGATATGAAAATTTTAATGTTTACCATTTCTAAGCACGAGACACTTAACTACATTAACTTGTGAGTTTTTCTGCACGAACAACACTGAAATGATTTAGTGACAATAACTTATGTGCTTTGTTTTCATAACTTAGATTATTAAGAGATTTATAGTTCCAAAAATGTAATTTGAATCTCTAAAAGCAAAAAGAGCAATAATAGGAAATGTGATCACCAAGATGTTTTTGAACACAACAGCATTGCTTTTCCAGATTGACTTGAAACATTAAAAAGAACTTAGTAATACATTTCATCATTTTAAATTGAATTTTACCTTCATCTCATCTTTAATTTCGAATCTCATCTTTTGCTTCTTATCCTTAAACTCGTCTCGATTTGTATTTTGTAACAACAAAGACCAAAGCAGACGACACTGTTCTTTCTAAAAATCGACCCCTTGCCTTAATCTAAACCGCATAAACGATAAAAGCGGTTTTCTCATCCACGTTTGAACTAATATTTTGAGTATTAAATATAATTCGTCTCAACAATTACATTAGGCCCCCTACCACAGTCCACAGACAAGATAAAAATTATTTGATCTCACCGTCATCGTATCCTTCGCTCGGGTTGAAAACGAGTCGGTTAAAAATGGTACCCGATTTCCCGAACGATGGAACTCCGACGTTGTTACACGTCCCATCAAAAGTGCGAAACTTGGAGTTAAAGTCGCAAATTTGCCTGTCACTGCCATCGTTTCGAAAAGTAGACGACCGTTCAAAATCTCCAATCTTCTCGGCTGGGATTCCCAACCTGAGATGAATTTAAATATATTTTTACCGGAATTTTCTCAAATGGTAGATTTAATTTTCACTTGTCGCTAAGGTACTGCCGAGCCACCAGATAGACAGCGGCTTCTTTTGACTGGGCCATCGCTTCCGGGTTGTATCGCTGCGGATTGAAACGACGCGAGTGATACTTTTCATCGGCTCTACTTGTGCCATGATGTTCGCTTCCATTGCGATCAACTTCCAATATCTGGGCTTCCAGTTGCTCCCATTTGGTTACGTACTCTTGGCCGACCCGTAAAGCTTCCTGGAATTCTTTTTCGGCGATAGCTACTTCTTCCGTATGCAACTATGTGAATTTTTTATTTTGAATAAAATATCAAAGTTAACTAATTTTGTTAATTTTCTTACCAGTGGGCATACGCAAATGACGAGGAATAGCGCAACGAAGCAAATGTTAGGATAATCAGTCATGCTTGCATTACAATTAGAGATAGCTAGTTGACTGGTGAATTATTTTCACCTCGATGTTATATAGCTATGACGTTTCTTCTACAAATGTGGCCATATAGGCCACACATGTTCGATACCAATATGGCGCATAATAATTAATAAACATCTGTCGAATCCCGCCAATACAATTCACAGAGTAAACAAAACAAATGTTTGATTAGCTGTTCAATTCTATTTCCTATAATACTAGGTCCCTCTCGGATTGGATAGAAAAGCTGAAACGCAATGAGAATGACGTCAAGCGACCAAACAGAGCCGCCATGCAAAAAGTATGTTTTAGTAGGGATGGAACAGGTTAGTCTACAGGTGTTGCTTATTTGACTCAAATAATCCGGTTCGTTATTATTTGAACTCCGGGTTCGTGTCGATCAAACAAACAAAAAATTATTATAGCGCTAGCTCCTATATACCTTATGAAATAAATACAAATGACAATTTGGAAAAATTATTTGAGAATATTCGACTTGTATTACGACATTTTAAACAGTCAGATCACCAGCTCTTAACCATCACTCAACCGAACAGCAGGGCACTGATAACAGCTATAAAGATGACGACAAATCCGGCCAAGATCAAGGTCCATTTAGCAGCCCTGATCTTGGCCTTTTTCTTGATGTGGGTTGCTGACTTGACGAATATGGTCGCTTGTTGTTCTAGCCTTTCAGCCCGCTCGAATAGCTCATCGAGCCGGTGGCCACGTTCTAAGATCTTCTTGGTATTTTCTCTCATAACGTTGAGCACGTCATCCACTTGGGCATTTACTTGATCCAACTGGGATTTCATTCCGTTACTTTTCATCAATGCTGACATTTTGGTAGAACAAGTTAACTCCGCTTAATTCTGTTTGTGGGCGCACTGTTATATAACATTGACTCGGTGGCAATCGTTTGGCATGTGACATAAAATTTGGTTTTTATGGCCAATCAAATATAAAACGTGACTTTATTTGAGATACTGGTATGAATTTCGATTCAAAAACCTTTTTCACATGTTATTCAATCATTTTTAACCGTAACATATGTTTGATGAAATAAATAAAAGACGAAATGTAAATGACTGATCCCTGTCGATCAGCTGTCTTATCGATTCGATCAAGTTCTCGGTGACCAATTAGCCGAAAGGAGATGTGTGTTTTGTGAATAAGCCGCTAGTTTAATTTTATTTTTTAAATGGAAATTAAATATTCGAGTTCTTGGTAATACAGAATACGATTCCGCTAGGAAAGTATATACTCGGAACCTTGGAAATTGTGGGCGTTCGCTGGGGCTGGTGGGATTTCAACAAGAAAAAGTCCTGAAGGCCAAATAACAAAAAAAAATATGACAGTCAAACGTTGCATTCGTCTAATTAATTTTTACTTGGAAGAAAGGCGTTGCCTATACAATAACAAAAATGAGAAACAGTCGAGGACATGGGAAGGTTGGGCTTCATATCAGTTGATGTTTGCCGTTCGTCACCGACACTTGTGTTTCGTGTTTTAGCCTTGATTTAAGTGAATAAGGTTTTCGAGTGATATATATTGCTATGGAGGCTGCTGAAGGAATAATCGAAAGTCACTACACCAGGATTTCAATGCTGGGACGAAATGATATTCAACTGGGTGACTTTTACAATTACCGCAACGACCGCGTAGTCAAAGGTAAAATGTTTATTAAAATATAACCTCGATTTTATTTGACGAATCTTTTATATTTAGGAAATCAGCTGGAGGGCAAATGCTGGCCCAATCGAAAGATAGAGGAATACCTATTGGAATTCAATCATTCGAAATCGTACAACAAATTGGAGCACATGAATTTAGACGAGCATTCGCAGGCTAGCGTCGTCGGGGATCTGATCGACGAGTATTGCGGATCCAGTCTTTACTTAAACGAGCGATGGAAGGTGACGGAAGCCACCGGGACAATAATTTGCCGGCTCCAGACGGGCAAAATCTTTTTAGACATGTCGATATTCGTCAGAAATGAAGGCCCTCACTTCCCCAGTGACGAGAAGGAAATCCGGAAATTCATCCAGTCGTCGGATGCCACTCACGTCGTGGTGGGACTCGTTTACGGGTTCGAATCCTATTGCGTCATCGCCAAGGATCTCGACGACGACCAAGATGACACCCGGAAAGAAGAAGAAGAGAAATTATCCGAATTGGCGGCCCAGTTTGTCGACGGGCTGAAAGATGGCCAGGATCCGGATGATTTCCGGCAGCAGTTCGACAAAGAAGAGATCCATCAATTCAATCAAATTAAATGTCGTCTCTACGCTGATAACCAGAAGCGCTGCCAACGCAAGTACGGCGTCTTTGACGTCTATCAAATGTGGTCGAAAATCCTGGCCGGCCAAACCGACGACTTCCCCATCGCCGCTATCGTCTGTCCCATCCGAATCATCGTCGATCCTTTCAACAGTTTCCCCGACGAATTGTTCGATTATTATTACGACACGGAATCGAAATTGATTGTCCAGTTTTATTTCCACCTGTTTGAAGTGAGGAGGATTCTTTCCAGGATGAACGCCAATCGTTTCGTTTCGAATAAGAAATCCCTGAGGCAGTTCCGGATGGCCGTCAGGAAATACCAGGAACTGATGAAGAAGAGCATCAAACACGCCATACTGGAGGCCCGTCGAACTATCGACGACGACGATGAAATTGTGAGGATCATCGACATTTGTAACACTCACCCAGTGTTTAGACTTGGCCAGTTGAAACGCTGGTTGAACGACAAGCAAGTGGAATGGGAGATGACCGAGAAAATGGCCAATTTGTCCGGGATCAGCTTCTTGCCCGGCAGGAAACATTTGAAAAAAGCCCTGGCCGACACGTTTGACAAGAAATTTTCATTAGTGTTGAATATTCCGCCGCTGGATGAGAAGACGAACGAGAGACTGGATGCGATGCGGAATTACGTGGAAGCTTCGGTTAAATTAGTGGCCGTCGCCGATGAGGAGCAAATGATGGCCTATTACAACATTCCTTGCTGGTACATGGTCGAACGTAAGCGGAAGCTGGTGGTGGATGAAATCCGCCGGATGGCCGATTACGTGAGAAGAAATCAAGACGACAAGAGCCAAGTGCAGTTCTTCATTACATCCAACTGCGATGATGCTGGACAGGATTTCCGGTGGCATTATTCCGTCTACGAGTCTGAAAATCTTTTGAGCGACACACTAAGTCAATTGCCTGGCCCGCCCACCAATGTGAATTATAAAACCTTGTCCAGCACTGAAGCTGGAAATAGTAACAGTCCGACTTCGATCTCCGGACTATTAAAATGGGACTACCAAGACCTGACGGGCATTCCCTACCACTTTGTGGTCCAGTATCGACTCAAGGACAGTTTCTGGACCGATTGTTGGCTGCAGAAGACGACCAGCAAAGCGGGCGAATCTCAAATGGCCGTCAACTTGTTTTACGATCGATCGAGAGTGCTGGAATTCCGGGTGGCAGCCGTCACTTGCATCGGCCGGAGTGAATTCAGTGAAATTGTCGAGTCCCAAATTTTACACGACGGCCATTTTGAAATGGCTGGAGAAATGAATAAGAAGCCGGAAATGCCGGATGAGGAACCGTTGTTACCAGATAATAGGATCCCGAACGATCATCCGAGTGTTGGTTTACTTTCTCTTTTAGGTCTTATTCAGACTAATTCCGAACTAGAGAGAAAAGCGGATGCGGTTCTACAGCAGCCGGATGCTCCAGCTATTACGGCGGAAGGAATTAATCCGTCGGTTGATACGCAAGTTGGGAAAAGATCGGACGACGATGAGGAGGAGGAAGTTTTGGCTGTTCAATTCAAGTCTAGAAATTATGTTAATATAATTGAGGAATACTACGATCCTGACGAGGATTCTGACAACGGATTTGAGCATTATTCTGTATGAATGTCGCTTATCAGGTGACAAACGTAATGAAGGCCATCTCTTTTCATCTCTCAGCAGCGGGTTGATATTATTTCTGTTGACTATTTGTTGTATTCCACATTATTATTATCGTGAACGAACGTGACTTTACACAAATTATTTTTTTTTCAAATGTCGGTAGGCTATAAATAAATTTTCTTTCCATTTGCGCTTCACAGTATTTTATAACACACTAACTTTGAAATCGCCCAGTTAAATAATGAAATTAGATGAACTATTGCTGACTATAGCACTTGCAGAGTAGACTATTTGTTTGTTTTTTATTTTGACTTATTAACTTTCAACCACAATGAATAATTGAAAAGCAGTTTTATTCATAACTAGAAATCTTAGCGCTCATTGTTAAATGATTTATATACATTGAGGTTCGAGTTCGGTTACAACAAAGCAGCGTGTTTCATCAATCATCATTGGAGATTATTTTTCACTCTCTCCCCTTTCCCTTCTCACGTTGATCTATACAGCATTGTATGGAGATTTTCGAATGAAAATACTACAACCTTAAGAATAAATTCCTGTGATTAAAAGATTTATTGTTGCTGCTATTTATAGCTTATCTGTGCGTATTTCCGGGTTATGGATTTGTGGAGCGCAATGTTAGATGGCTTGTGTTAGTCTTTAACGAGTCTTTGAACATTGAAGATGCCGATCATCGACAACGAGCTCATCGGTGAGGGAAGTTCAGGTGAATTCCAAATTCCCAATGTCCCTCTTGGTATTTTTATCGAAACGTCAATTCGAAAAAATGTTGAAGCCCACGGCAATTCAAAATGGCTAGTAAGTTAAGCGGTTTTCTACCTTTAAAAATAATTAATCGCCAATTTGAAGTAATATTATTTACTTTGAATTTATTTAGACGGATGTTTCGACAGGTAAATCGATGACTTACCATCAATTGTTCCAGAGCATGAGATCAGTGGCATCCGGGCTGCGCAAGAGAGGCTTCCAGACGGGTGACAAGTTAGTTGTGATTGGTTCCAACTTTATTGAAATTCCTTTGGTATCACTGGCCGTTTGGCGAGCCGGGGGCTCTCAAGCCTGTCTCAGCGTGAACCTGTCTCACGGTAATCAAATCGCCTATAATGATTTTATAGCATAATGTGCAATTTTATTTTATGCTTCGTTTTTATATTTGACAATCAAAGATGCCATTGATCATCGCATGAGAGAGATTGGCAACAAGTTTGTACTAACCGATTACGCCAGAGCTGGTCGGATCGTTGACGTTGTCAAAGGACTGGATTTTGTACGAGAAGTGTTTGTAATCGGAGATGAACCCGTGACTGGCTGTACCCAATTTAACGAGTTGCTAAAAGACCCCGGAGATGGTACAAACAAATCCTAACGTTTTAAAGGCGAATTTTAAAAACTTCTTATTCATTTATTGAAAGAATGTCCTGAAAATCTGGATGATGTCGACATGAGTTCTATGGCCTGGCTTGCTTACACCAGTGGGACAACGGGATTGGCCAAATGCGTCGTTATGCCACATAAAACAGTCGTTGGATCGTTATCACGTTTTAAGTGAGTTGTTCACAATTTTCCAATTGAATTTTTATTTAATCTCCCAGTCTCATTTATCTTTCGGCGATAACATAGACCGTCGGATAATCAAGTTGGCACCAAATTTCTTTTTGTTAATCCAATGAACAACACTTATGGACTATCACTGCTGCTAGGGATGACACTGGGGTGTCGTGACATCTACTGCTTGTCGGATTTTAGTGAAGACAATTTACTCTCTGCCATTCAGCAATTCAAGGTGGATAATAAAAATCCTATTTAAAAAATATTCAAACTGTTCTTATGATCCGTTCTATTTATCTGTGAAAGCCGGTGGCAATAAGCTTGTTTCCGGCTCACATCGCTTGGCTTTGCAAGCATCCGCATTTGAACAAATTCGACTTGTCGAGCGTTAAGACCGTTTCCATCGCGGGATCGTCCATTAATCCTGCGTACGAGCGCCAGATATTCGACAAGCTGCCCAACCTGCTCTTCCTTAACAATGTAAAACAAATTTCAGATGCAATTGAAATGATTTAATTATCGATTATTAAATTTATTATTAAATATTTATTAATTATTTTAAAATAATCGACATATAAATTTTATATGTATACGTACGACGAAATAATAATACAGGCATACGGTATGACCGAAGTCGGGTTGACTTGCCAACATCCCACACCAACAGACTGGGCGACGTTGGACAAATCTCAAGCTATAGCAAGTAATAATTATAGGCCTGACGTGAATCCTTGAAATCGAAATGATAAACGCGCTGTTTTTTATGAATTTAAAATTGATTTTCTAAAGGGCACGTTTTTCGTTCGGTTGGAATAGTGGGGCCATTCTGCAAACTCAAGGTGACTAATTTTTTCAAATTCGAATTGAACTTGTTATACAATGCTCGTGAATATGTAAATATTAAAATCAATTAGGTGATTGACTGCGAAACGGGTGAAAAACTCGGCCCGAATCAAGTGGGGGAGATCTGCTTGCAATCGCCTTTCATGTTGAAAGAATATCTCAACAGACCGAAGGTAAATCACTTTAATAGTTAATCGTGATTCTGCATTCATGATGTTACAACGTGCAGGAGACGGCTGAATTCATCAGAGGCGGATGGGCCCATACTGGCGATAAGGGCTACTATGATGAGAAAGAACACGTTTACGTCATAGGCCGCTACAAGGAACTCATCAAGTATCGTAATATCCACGTAAGAATAAATCAGAATTATTTATAATAGTCAATAACCAACCGAATTAATTAAATGATGCAATGCAGGTGGTGCCCACCAACGTTGAAAAATACTTGATGGCCCATCCTGCTGTCGAGGATGCGGCTGTGGTTGGACTTCCGCACGACATTGACGGCGAATGGCCGTTGGCGTTCGTCGTTTTGTCACGTGAGATGCACGTAACGGCCGAGGAATTAATCGCTTACATGAACGGTAACAACGGTGAAACGAAATATCTGAGGAGAAAACATCGGTAACTTAATTTGGATTTAATTTTTTAAATATTAATACAGAGAAAGTTATGGACGAAGAAAAATTGCGGGGTGGAATACGATTTACCAACAAAATCCCTCGAAACGATTTGGGGAAAATAATTCGGCCGGAGCTGATGAAATTGCTGCAGTTGTAACGATATAAAACTTCAGAATCCTTTGTCAGAGCCTCAGAGGGTATTTTTTAAAAAGCAAGTTAGTGTCACGTCAGATATATATTTTTTAAATACAAATGCGATCAGCCAAACTGAATTTTGCCAACTTCATTTAAACTTCAATATTAGTGTCTAGCGACCACGATTTATCTTTGCGTCTAGCTTTTTCATGTGATGGGTTTATTTAGTTGAGATGTATACAGACATAAGAATATAAAAGTAACCATAGCAACGGGGGTTTAGCGGGCTTAGCTCAATTGACATTGACCGTATTAGACGAAATTTATTTAGATCGCACCGGAAATCGCATTACTGTTCGAATCAATGGGAGGGAGTCCATTCTTAATGATATATACGGGTCAATTCAATTTATTAGCAGTTCATAGATAGCTCAGAGGCCTAGAGCGGTGGGATAAGTTGGGCTGTGATATAAACGGCCCTGCTCCCACAGGACGCAGGTTCGAATCCTGCTCTATGGACTTTAAATTCGAATTTATTCGAATTTAATTTTTTTCCCTTTTTTTATGCAAATTCCATTTAATTATTTACTAAATTTTAATTAAATATGCACTTTAAATGCCGTCAAAATCACTTTAGAAAAATTCGATTTCATTTGAAACCTTCTCTCATGCTGTAGCTATGAAATAAGAAAACGTTTCAATAGCATAAACGCTGTCGGTGGCGCCACCGTGCAATTTACATTTTTGGGTTGAATCGAATGAATAAAATGAATGGACTATTGGACTGTAATAATTGACAATTTAGGGAACAAACAATGGCCTATGACGCGACGGTAAAGGCAACATTTCTTTCGTGAAATCTGTCGTCCAATTGCGCATCCATGTTTGTCATTGAAGAAGTTTTTTTATTGCAATAAAAGTGTTTATGTAAAATTTAGCGATTTAAATAGTTCGTAGATAGCTCAGAGGCCTAGAGCGGTGGGATAAGTTGGGCTGTTATATTAACGGCCCTGCTCCCACAGGACGCAGGTTCGAATCCTGCTCTACGAACTTTCGATTCGTTTCGAATCGATCTTTTTTTACTTTTTTATGCAAATTTTGTGCAAATTTTATTTCCATTTCTGAAATAAGGACATTATAATGTCGTCGAAAAGACTTGAAATTTTTTGCACTGTATGACTTAATGCTGGAGAACTTCACATTTAGTTTTTAACTGATATCTGTCTCACAACAAAATTATTGATCTAATGAATTAACGAAACAATAAACGACACATTTTGGTTTTTTATCTTTATAATATTTTTTTTTTCTAAATCTAACCTAGAGCATGTATAGATCCCATGTACATCTTGATTAACTATTTATATACCGTGAACTAGATGGAAAATTAGATTGGTTAAAAATAAAATATCATGCTACAATTGTTCCCTTTGTTTCAGTATTTCCGATAGTGTTTACGATAATAGCTTTAAGTGTAGCATGTGAATAACTCAGTATGCATATAGGGTTGGGGACTTGGGGTAGACTGGGTCCATAACATTAGTCCAATTCATGCAACACATTCGACAAGTTGATTTGTTCCACACTCTGTCTAATTTATATTTAGAAATATCGACAATGGACAAACATTTAAAGCCAATATATTGCGTCGAGAACGTGACACAAAATAACATAACGCTTTGACAGCTAGTATATGCAACAGGTGTAAGAGTAAAATACACCAATATCGCTTTTAACGAAACAGAAATCCTTAAGGAACTCCTAAAGCTGACAAGCGACATGACATCGAAGATAAATCAATTGTCAACCTTTTGAGCCCTGCGCCAATAGTCTCAACGAGCGTTGTCCTCTTGTTACAATTCACATCCATCATGAATCCTTCCGCAGTCTGCAAAATGACCCCTACGGCGACTACCAAAATCAGCTAAGTTCTACATTTTCAACTGTCAGTTAATTTTCAAAATTATACTTCCACTTTAAATATTCAGAGTGAACACATCGTTTGTTGTGAACTAATAGGCCTAGTACATTCAATTCAATAAATAAGGTAGAAAGTGAAATGATCCACCTTTCGCTCGGTATGAACTAATTTAATACTACCCACTAGACTTGCGTAACATAGAAAAATGTCATTAAAATATATTTAAAAAATCCTACATGCAATGCTACAAGATCGAAAGGATGCTAAACTATCAAGAGAATATATTGACTGTTGTAGGTGTTACCCAAGAATTGAAGATTGAAACAAACGAAGATCAGGGGTCGACATCTGCAAATAGATGAGAATTTAGAATTGTATAATTGTTCATAAGATAGCTAATAAATGAAAAACTGAATATGCAAGCCCCTCAGAAACAGAGCAACAATCCCATCAATTGGCTTTCGGCAGATTAGTCTGAATTGAGTTTTGCAGTCAGCCCGTAAAAGGGCAAACCACAACCCGCAAATTATACTCAAAATAGCAAGCTACAGAAGCAGTTCCAATCGAAATGGAGGTCTTCGCCTAGTCCTAATGGACATCATGGGACTAACGACACTCCAATCGATATTCTTTCTATTCCCCTGCGCCTTTGCGAAAAGGCTGCCCGGCTAGAGCATCACTCTCCGACAATGAGAAAAGCCTCGTCTCAGACCTTCCCGAGGGTCTGAGTGAGCAATGCAAGTACTCCGTGAGTGACCCCCAAATGCAGGATTACCGTTAGCCAAGACGGGGAGAGCCCAAATCATCACAGGAGACCCACAAATGATATTTGAATGCACATCAACTAACAAATGACAATTATCAATCAATTACCTGCCAGAAGAACACTCAGCATAAACCATGTGGCTGCAATACCAAGAAAGCATCCTGAAATGGAATAATGAAGCAAAGTTAGAAAATTTCAGACAAATACAAAGAATACCATTATCTTTAAAAATCATAGTAAAATCGACTATCCTCAAAACTATCAGTACAGGTCTGTGGTAATAATCACATCAGAAACATGAATAACACAATGACAATCACACTTACACAATTCATTTCACACTCCTCAACCTTGTCGACCATAATCAATGAATCAGACCATGTGGCCAGCACATCAGCCATCGACTAACCATGATAAAACCTACAAGAAAAGCAAAGATGAACTTCAAATTAGAACTTCTAAAGGAAACAGAATGTATCACAAACCGCACGTACAATGTAGTATGAAATGCCAATTGTAAATCAGTCTAGGCTGTTAGTCAATAACACCATGGCTGCAGAACACCACTGCAAAAGCAAAACACAGTTGAAACACGCAAATCATATCCAACTAAATGAACACCAAAACACGCAAATTTCAATATCACAACAGAAAAATGAAGATATACCTTGAACGACATGCTCATAAATCTCTTCTTCAAAAATCATAACTACAAGCTACAAGTCAAAAACTCAGTTTGTCTATTCCACACGACACGACGAATGAAACTGACAAGATGTAACCGGCTTTTATGGACTATGGGTAGTAAAGGGAACGGGAGCCACGGGCTAATTCGTCATGACTAAAGTGCTGCTGTTTAGTTGCCAAATCGAATTAAACTAAGCGATAAAATTAAATCAAATCAAACTGATCGACACGTCGTCTGGTGTTGCCTTTGCGGATCTCCCGTAGCGTCTTGTACTTGTCGCGACCCTGCTTGACGTTCTCTTTATGCAACCTATCCATGGCCGTCTCTTTGGTCTCGTCCTTGGTGCCGGCCAAATCCTTCTTCAACATCTGCCAATCAAAATCAAATTAGTTAATTTCAAACCATTTTTCAAAAGACATGAAGCAAACGAACCTTCAATTGATTCTGGAGACGTTCGTTCTTCTCGGCCAAAGTGAGGCGGTCTTCAACTGGATCGCGGATCGAGTTGATGTCGCTCTCCGATATCAAATCATTGCCCGCGCTTATGTCACCGTTGGGTGTATCTTCATCCTCATCCTCCCCTTCGTCTTGTAAATAAAATGATAACGAAATAAAAAAAAATAAGTTTCTAAAACAAATAATTGTGCAATCTTATCTCGATAGGGGAAAGCCATGACAAGCAAAAAATGTTTAATCAAATTTTTGGTCCTTACGTGATCGCCTTCGTTGACGTGTTGATGCTGTGGGGTAGTCGTGGCGGCAATAAGGGCCGCTGCAGCCTCTTCTTGCCTCCTTCGAGCCTCTTCCACTTCTTCCTGGAGACGACGAGTCTCGTCGTCCTTGCGTTGAACCTCCTCGGCGATGCGCTGGACCTCGACCTGTTTGGCGCGGATCTCTTCCTCCAGCTTGATTTTCTCGGCCATTTCCATCTCCTTGGCCTCCTCCAGCCGCTTCATCATGTTGTGCAGCTCCTTCTGCGACACTTCAAGCTCTTCCTTGGCCTTTAGCAATTGACGGAGTAGCTCCTCGAGGCGACGGATCGTCTCCTGGGCTTCCAGCAGCTCGCGCTGCCGGCGCTCCATCTCTTCCTGCATCGACTTGAGCCGGTCATCGTATTCTTGCTGCTTGCGCTCCGCAATTTCACGAGCCTGAATCTCTCGCTGCAACTTCTCGCGCTCCTTCATCTTCGATCGGCGCTCCTCCTGGGCCTGGGCCATCATCTGCTGCACTTCAATCGTGTCCGGCTTGCGTCGGCGCATGTATAGCTCGTGGTTACCCATGCACAGGGCCATGATTCGCTTGTTGATGCGCAAGCGAGGCGCGAAAAAGACGAAATCCGGAGCTTTCTTGTCGATTGGTTTGATCACAAATTTACGATCGTTGAAAGAAATGTTGCGGATTTCTGACCATGGGAACCCAATCTTCGGAGTCAATCTACGATAGCAAAAGGAATTCCATTAATCATTTCATTCTCGACACGAAATTTATAGATTTCTATTACTTGTCATCTTTTTCGTAGATGTTGAGTCCGAGAGCGTCAACGCCGAGCCAGAGCTGAGTGCCCTTCTTGTTCTTGATCTCGAAATAATTGACACCGTACATTTCCAGATCTTGAGCCACTTTCAGATATTCCATCATGGCATCCTCCCTGTACAATCATTTCCCAAAAAAAAAGAAGAAAAAATTTAACGTCATTTCAAGTTTTTTCGGTAAAAAAAGAAAAAAAGTCGAGAGAGTTAACGGTCTGCGACCGAGCGAATCGGTCCATGAGATCAGCTCGACTGACCACACGTATGCGGTTTTCTGTGTGTCTTTCACTCGTTCTCTTGTCGGGTTTCCTACCTGAGCATTCCTCCGTGTTCCGCATGCCAGGTGGAGATGCGCTCCTCCCACTGCTCCCGCGTCAGATTGTGCTGATCCATGACTCTGAAATGGAATAACAAAAAAAGATATAGAAATGAGAACACACAAAGAAAGGAAACAAACAAGGAGAGAGAGGATGGGGGAGAAAAATAAATAAAGAAATTGGATGACATTTGAATGCGTCGGTTTCGTTCGGGTTGCAATTACTACAGTACAGTACCGTTGCGGAAGAAGGCGGTCGTTGGCCAGGTAACCGGAAGAGTGTAGTTCCTTATCGTGATCGCCGTATTTGGCCTGGACGGCATACGAGGCGAGTAGGACCGACGTCTCGGGCGGGCAATAAATGTCGTCCGTCAAGATGGCATTCTTGACCTGCAGGTAAAAGAGCCGCACCGTAATGTCTTGAATCAATTCCTCAGCCACATCTTCCGGGTAGAACTTGGCCCTGAATTTGAACTGCAGCGGACTCTCCTTCTTGACATCTTGATTCAGCACCTGAGGGTGGGCAGCAGCAGCAGCAGCAGCAGCAGCAGCAGTAGTAGTAGTAATGGAAAGGGGGCAGGGGAAGATACGTCAAGATAGTAAAAGTAGTTAGTATCAAACATTTCACACACACACACACACGGCACACACACAAGAGCATTGCGGCAACAAAACATCCTGCGACCTATTTATTTTCATTTCACGTCCTTTTTTTACTTTCCCAACAGTGTCGACATCAAGCGGATCTAAAGGCTTGTAAAAATGGATAAGAGAAGACGGTGAGCCTACAAGAGCTGCACTACATATTTCGCTTATCTATCTAGGGTCACTATCGTATGCTACACGAGAGACTAATACAGCAGCAGCGTATTGCCTTTTTGATACGATTAACTGTACCTGATCTTGGCAGTAACCTCTGCCCAAAATAAACCTGAATATATCCTTGACATAATCGTTGGGCTTGAAACAATTCAATCAAAACGAAGTATCGGGTGGGAGAAAAAAAAGAGAATATTCCGTTTGAATTATTTAAACTTTGAAATAGTCCCTCAATTATAAATGCAAAAGTATTCCAATGAGAGAAAAAAAAGGAACCAAGGACCGATAATGACAATGTACCTTCTTGTTGAGCTTCAGCCATGTAGAATAACTCTTGCTGTCGGTATACTGGAGTCCAAAGAACCAGATTTCGCGGAGACCGATTGTCTTGACAACTTGGTCAAACAGCTGTTTGCCCGTTGTCGTCGGCTGGATGGCAAATTCCAGCTCGGCGTCCATCGTCGTCACCCGAACATTGACCTACATTCATTTAAAGACAACAAAAAGAAAGAAAAAGAAGATCTGTGAGTTGGCATTAACGACAAAGATGCTTCAACCATTCATTCGTGTCTCTTGAACGTGATCTGCGAACCAATTGGTTCGGATGCCCTTATTTCTCTTCCAACCCATTGTACGAAAAACACTAGGGCTCTTAATCTCTTTTCCTCTTTCACAATCTGACAACCATCAAAGAAAAAGAAAGAAAGCCAAAACAGTCATTCAGAGTCAAGTCTCGGCTGTCTGACTTGTGTTTCTTATCGGCGGCGCCAGTCCGTTATGGAATGGCATGGTAAACCCACCCAGACACAAACACACACACACAGGAAAGGAAAGAGAAAAGAGAAAACCCAATAGACATTCTTCTTCTTTCATTCAACGATTTTATATATATATACCTTCTTCTTGTCGCTCATGGTGAATTTGACAAGAGATCCCACACGCCGACACCGAAAAAATATATCTAGACGCCCTCTCTGCAAACAACCGTACGATGCAGCAAACGAAATCACACACACAGACACACTCACTCCGGTAGACACTAACAGGGAAAATTGCTATAGTCAATAGCAGCACAGACGCGTATCGGTCGGTGTGAAAGAACCAGAAATAAAAAAAGGGGAAAGAAGACGGGACCCCGACAGGTGCCACACCAATATCTAATGACTGCAGTTAGTAGACTGGCGAGCCGGTGTATAGTCCCCGGTCCGTCCGTGAGTGGGTGCCCTACCCCTTGGTACGGGAAAACCGTTCGTAGACCGCGGTTTCCCCAATTGAACAAGTCATCTCTCGTCTCCGGTGTTGGTGGTGACGCGCTGGAAAGAAATTTCTGCCCTGCGTAATCGCATCACCCCACACACACAATTTTATCAGAAAATCCAGAATGAAATGTATGCCCGATCCCCGATTGAATGATACAGGAAGAGACGACCGTGGGTTTAAACCACGCAAGACATTTCCCATAAAATATAGGCAACAATTGCAACCCCCACCCACCCACTCGTTTTTATTTCTTGGCTGAAGAGTCACGAGGTAACTCAAGAAAAAAGAGGCTTACAACGTCACATGGCCAGTTGTGCTAAAATTGGCAGCATCTTACGTCACTGTACACAAACTCACCGATTTCGGCATGTTGGATGATCTTGTTTGCTCTTGGCTGTTTCAAGCTTTTTTCTCTCCTCTGACTCTTGTTGGAAGAGTTGAAAGCCGGGCTTTTACTTCTTCTTCTGCAGACTCACGCTCGCGCGAACAATACGCACGGAGAACCTGGAAAGAAAGAAAACAACAGGAAGAAATTAATGTCAGACAGACAGACTGGGGTTGTTACTGGTGGTGTAGAAGAGATTCAATAACATATGGTCAACAAAATCTAAAGTACACAGATGGTCAGCATGTGGGCACATAGCTAGAGTGATGGGATTCTATATGTATATGTGAGTTATCGAAAGGCCAGAGTGACTTCCCAACACATCCTGTCCATTTGGCAAGGTACCATCACAGTTTAGCGAATGCAAGGAAATTATAGTCAGGCGATAAGATTAAAAAGGAAAACCACAACCCACAACAATCTTACGGTGGAAATCCATATATGATAAAAGTCCCACTAGACTTACCAAAATAATTCCAGGAGAATTGTTTCGGACAAAAATCTTAGACGCAAATAGGTGGACAGGAAGCTCAATGGATGAAGAGAAATACTGCTGTTGAACTGATACCTTAAATCGGAGGTTGGATCACATACGAAGATCAGGGGTCGACATCTGCAAATAGATGAGAATTTAAAATTGTATAATTGTTCATAAGATAGCTAATGAATGAAAAACTGAATATAGCAACCCCTCAGAAACAGAGCAACAACTGTCAATTGGCTTTCGGCAGATTAGTCTGAATTGAGTTTTGCAGTCAGCCCGTAAAAGGGCAAACCACAACCCGCAAATTATACTCAAAAAGCAAGCTACAGAAGCAGTTCCAATCGAAATGGAGGTCTTCGCCTAATCCAAATGGACATCATGGGACTAACGACACTCCAATCGATATTCTTTCTATTCCCCCGCGCCTTTGCGAAAAGGCTGCCCGGCTAGAGCATCACTCTCCGACAATGAGAAGAAAAGCCTCGTCTCAGACCTTCCCGAGGGTCTGAGTGAGCAATGCAAGTACTCCGTGTGTGACCCCCAAATGCAGGATTACCGTAAGCCAAGACGGGGAGAGCCCAACTCATCACAGGGGACCCACAAATGATATTTGAATGCACATCAGCTTATGAATGATGATAACCAATGAATACCTGCTAGAAGAACTTACCATACACCATGTGGCTGCAATATCAAGAAAGCATCCTGAAATGGAATAATGAAGCAAAGTTAGAAAATTTCAGACAAATATAAAGAATACCCTAATCTTTAAAAATCATAGTAAAATAAACTATCCTCGAAACTATCAGTACAGGTCTGTGGTAATAATCACATCAGAAACATAAATAAACAATGACAATCACACTTACATTATTCATTTCACAATCCTCAAACTTGTCGACCATAATCAATGAATCAGACCATGTGGCCAGCACATCAGCCATCGACTATACCCATGAAAAAACCTACAAGAAAAGCAGAGTTGAACTTCAAATTAGAACTTCCAAAGGAAAAACAATATATCACACAACACATGTAAACAGTAGTTATAGTATGAAATCACAAATGTAAGTCAGTCTAGGCTATTATTCAATCACAGAAACATCCCAGCTGCAGAAAACCATTGCAAAACAGAAAACACAGTTGAACACGCAAATCATATCCAACTAAATAAAAAAACACCAAAACACAGACATTTCGATAATAAAACAAGGAAATAAAACTTACCTTGAAAAATCGACATGCTGATAAATCTCTTCTTCAAAAATCATCTCAGTTTGTCAATTCGACACGACAAGACGAGTGAGAAGGAAAGTCAGAAAGAGATGTAACCGGCTTTTATGCACTATGGGTATTAAGGGGAACGGGAGCCGCGGGCTAATTCGTCAAGTGTTGCTGTTTAGTTGCCAAATTGAATTAAACCGAAGCGATAAAATGGCAAATAAATTTATAAAATATAAACACAACACAATACAATACACAATCAACCATTTTTCGTAAATGAGACATTCAAATATTAATTTTACAAATAATTACGAAACAAAATATAGTATTCAGGCAATATTGGCAACAACCGCAGAAGTGCTTCTATTATTATTTACAGACGACAAAATATTTTCAAATCACAAAATACCGTTTTTGATTTATCGAAAGTTCCCATACGGCTCAATTAATTGCCAACAGTGCCTTTCTTAGCTCTTCATTCTTCCACAGAAATATCAACGGATTATAAACAGCCTGAATTAAACTCAGTTCTTTGAAATAGGTCACCAACCAAGTGAAAATACTGCAGTCAAATTGACCGATCAGTTGGCAAAACAAAAATGCCAACAACAAAATCAAAAGTGGGCAAACTGTGAGGACAAGTGGGATCACCCCCATGACTAGTGAACGAGAGGCTTCTAAATCTCTATCGACTGGAACAGGCTCTGCTGGTCTAACAATATTAGCGGAACGATTACGTAAGGGACGAGCGTCCAGGAATTCACTTCCGTACGTGGTAAGTTGCCTCGATTCAGTTACAATCCCACCAGCAATAACAACCATTTCCTGATCAAATGCTCCTCCAGGTGTCCTGGAAGTTTCGCTGGTTCCGTCGCCATTCGTCTGAGATTCATTCAATCGACTCTCCGTTTGTCGGTAAACGACAACACTCAAGATTATGTAAGATACGAACAATATGAGAATAGTCAGCTCGACCACCGTTATGTGAACTAGCCAAATCTCGCAGCGGAGGGGAGCAAGTCCCATGATGTAGACAAATTTGAGATGGAATACAAGGGAAATGTTGCAGACGATAATGGTGGATTTGGCAAAACGTGACGTCATCTTGTTCTGGTGCATCAAAGGGAATTTGATGGCTAGAAATCTGTCAGTCAGAGCTAGACACATGTTGAGCAGTAAAAGAGCGTGAGGCAAGCCGCTAATGACGACCAACACGACGCAAACAAATTCCCAACATTCCAGCGGCAGAATTGCGCAGTAGGTCAGTTCGACGAGCGGATGAACGAACGTGAGCAAATAGGAAACGAAGACGCTTAATAGGAAAATGTGCCGGGATTTGTAGCCGAGACGGAGGAGACGAATAATGGTTTTGACGATTCGTAGGTTGAGGGGAATTCCCAGTGAACAACAAAAGAGTTTCGTGGTCACTAGAAATGTGTTGATGTTGAAACTGGGATTGAAAAAGTCTCTATTATCTTGAATAGTGTTGTTCATCTTTATTTAATTGAATTCAGCGAATATGGTTTTCGGATGGATGAATTGAGGCACAGTCATGAGCCAGTAATTAATTCCTATAAAGATAAATGTGAGAATAATATTTTTGGGATGAATAGTGTCATACAGATATGAATGAAAACTACAAAAGTTTTGGTAACGTTAAATTTTATACCTGGAGTTGAGCTGCTCATAAGAATTCTTAAATTATGGACCAGGTGAGACGAGATGTGTGGACTGTCTCGATGCTTCACTTAAATTGTTAATGATTTGTGTTGCGCAAATGCGTCAAGTCTGTATAGAATCTGAAACATCTTACACGAATATCTATTAACAACTACACTCAGTTGGGCATGCGCCTTGCTAAAACGCTTTCACTCCTCTCCAATTCCTTTCAACAACTTGTCCATGTGGAAAATAGTGGACTATATAACTTTCGTGTTCTAAAAATAATGGTTTATTGATTCTATGCCAAATCGATTCAATCGCAAGTTAAATCAAAATAATGCCGAACTAAAAATACGAATGAATGAGGAAATGGAATTTGGATGAAAAAAGAAAAAAAAAAGATTTGAATAAATTCAAATCTAAAGTCCGTAGAGCAGGATTCGAACCTGCGCCCTGTGGGAGCAGGGCCGTTTATATCACAGCCCAACTTATCCCACCGCTCTAGGCCTCTGAGCTATCTACGAACTATGTTATTTTGCATCTGACTTAATCGGTTTAAAATTAATAGTATAGCCGATTAAAAAACTCCTCGCGAGACTCCTCTTATTGATTCGAACAATAATGCGATTTCCGGTGGTATGTTGTAAGGAACCTTTTCATTTGCGATTGATAAGAAAACGCAGAAAATAAATATCAAACAAATTTCGTACAATGTCCCAGTCAATTGAGCTATAAACCTCTGTTGCTATGGTTACTTTTATATATTCTTAAGTCTGTACCTCGCAACCAAATACCGCCAAATACAAATAGATGAAAAAGATTAAGGAGACGCAAGATAAATCGTGATCGATAGACACTAATATATTGAAGTTCAAATGCAGTTAGCAAAATTAAGTTTGGCTGATCGCATTTGCATTAAAAAATATATCTGACACTACCTTTTTTTAAAAAAAAAATAGCCTACCCGTTGACAAACAAAGGTCTCTGAAGTTTTATATCGTTAAGTTCAAATTAAGTTCAAATCGATCGCAAGTTAAATCAAAATTATATGCCAAACTAAAAATACCGGAATTGATTACTTCCGATTATGTCCACTATGACACAGCGGCGCGCAGCGATCACGTAATATCGAACGATTACGGAATATTTCTGATTTCATAGTTCAATTAAATAATAGACTCCATTTCAAAATCAATCAAACATTTTTGAACAACATTTCAAATAATTTGAAATTCATTAATATATTCATCTCAATTGTTTTTCCCAATGAGAAATATATTTCTCAATCAAAAGATCAAGTGAGGATACGGTTGCGTACGCTGTTTCTGCGGCAACTGCTGATATAAAGCATCCGTCCGCACGTATACCCGCACCATCAAACTCGTTCAATATCAATCAAGTCCAAACGAGTTGATTATTCTCTCAAAAGCTCTCATTATACATTTGAAAAATGAATTTCTCGTTTTTTAACGTTTCCGAACGGATTTCAAACAATTTCGGCGAATACTTTAACCAGCAAATTCCCATCCGGGAGGCGACAACCGGTTACCATCAGCCGATACTGGAATCTCTTCTCAAGCAAAACATCTTTCCGAATGAAGCAGTTATTATTCCTTTACCCGAAGAAAATCAACAGATGGAGCTGGACGTTAGAGCAGTTAAGCGGAAGCGCGACGATGGCTGTCCAATCCTATTAGCCAAACTTGATCCGCTTAGTCGTCCGAACAAACGGGCCCGTCTATCCGATCCTGATGCTTATTTCGTCGATATCTTCAAGCCAAAGCCAATGATGTTCCAACCGCCCATCAGAACTGGATTCCCAGCAGCACCCAGTACGATGAAATTGCCCTACTGGCCCGCTTTGGTTACTATTCGCCCAGCATACTGCGGACAGTTCGATGTCGAAATGCAGGATATAAACCCGATTACGCCAAATCATCCCACAAGGAAAATGCTACACATCAAAAGACGATGTTCTTCTTCTTCTCTTCATTGCGGAAAGGTTGAGATGACGAAAGTGACCCCAATGGAAGTCGATCAATTCGTTGGATCATCGAAAAACTGGAGAAAAAACCGAAATCGACGGAAGAATAAGAAGGATCGTGCAAATAGGATTCGCGAATCAGCCATCGAAGATCTTCTATTCGTTCGGCGTACCATCAAAATCTAATTTGAACATCGAAATCTTTTTCAACTCATTTCTCTTCACTGCTGTGATACGGCATATTCAATAAAATTCGATTTAAAAATAACATAAATGTTTCGCGTTAGTTGTTTCGTTCGTTCACTTGATTATCAATAATTTGTGGGGCAGACATCAGTTAAAGATTATATGCAAATGTGCAGTTCTCCCAGCATCTGGACTTATTTGTTTTAAAATTTTTTAAGTCGATTCGATGACAATTAAAATGCACATTTAATTAATTATAATGAATAAGGAAATGGAATTTGCATAAAAAAGGTAAAAAAATAAACTAGAATAAGTTCAAATTCAAAATCCGTAGAGCAGGATTCGAACCTGCGTCCTGTGGGAGCAGGGCCGTTTATATCACAGCCCAACTTATCCCACCGCTCTAGGCCTCTGAGCTATCTACGAACTATCAATAATCTTAATCGACCCGTTTATATCATTAAGAATGAACTCCCTCCCATTGATTCGAACAATAATGCGATTTCCGGTGACATGAAAGTCTGAACCTTTTCTAGCTATTCAGCATTGCTCGAGAATGCGATTGATAAAGAAAACGCAGAAAATAAATATTTAAACAAATTTCGTATAATGCGGCCAATGTCAATTGAGCTGTAAACCTCCGTTGCTGTGGTTACTTTTTGCTTGGCAATTAATTGAGCCATATCCAATCCATCCATCCATATCCACCTTGTAAGGGAGCTTACGATAAATCAAAACGGTATTTTGTTATTTTCGATATGTTTGTAATAATAGAACCACTACTGCCGTTTTGCGGGTCCGTGAGATCGTGACCAGAGCCATTAATGGCTCTGCCGTGACATTATTTTATTAAATGTTGCCAATATTGCCTGAATTGGCTGAATACTATATGTAATGTAGTTGTGTAATTATTTGTAAAATTAATATTTGAATGTCTCATTTACGAAAATTGGTTGATTGTGTATTGTATTGTGTTGTGTCAGAGCAATAGATACCTGGTCGGTTCTCGGCCGTGTTGGCTTCCCTATCCCGGTTTTAGGGTAAACGTATCCCCGATTTTCAGACATTTTAGGGCGGAGCTTGTCAGAAGTTGTGAAGTGGTAAAAATGAAACAGCGCCATCTAGTGATAAGACGTTGACTTTCAAATAATACTTTCGGCGGCCATTTTTGTGTAATATGTGAATACGGCGGCCATTATCGTGTATTACGTGAATGAAGCCTAACCATAATTTCTGTAAAAATGGTTGGCAGGTGTGCTGTTCCTGGTTGTAAATCAACATATTTCAAAGGAAATCAAAAAGAAAACGAGGTTACCCTGTTTGCAATTCCTAAAACTTCATTATCTAAATGGCGAGAACTAATTCCATGTAGTTATTTGACGAGCACCTCACGTATTTGCTCCCGTCATTTTGACGAAAGTGACTTCAAATCAGGGATTTAAATTTTGAACGTGTTCCATCCTTTCAAACGTAGGAATCGTAATGCTGGAGCAATTCCCAAACATTTTCTGATAAATGGTATTGATATTACATTTCCTGTATAATCTGTAAAGCACAGAAACTGAACCATTTTCATTTTAGATACACCTAGTCGACAAGCAATGCAAAATGTTGATGGTTTCAAATGGAGAAATAACCTTAATGGTATTTTTAAATATGTTTATTTTGTTTAATATCAAATAACGCAATTCTTAAATATGTATTGTAGTGGAAACAAATGCTAGCAATGCATCAGTAAGGAAACGACCAAAAGTAGACAAAATACCTACTACGTCTAAGAGAAAAAAATTTGACAGTACAGGTATTGATAATAGTTCTCGTTACATTTTATTTATAAGAGCAATTGCTTTAAATTTTATCTGATAGCACCCTCCATGGAAATTATTAAAGAATCAATCAACATTCCCCAGGCTGCTGAAGAAGCAATTTTTGATCCACTTCCAGATTCAATCAAGGAAAATCTTGCTGTTGTCATGGAAGATACGACAGTTGCATCACCTTCTATGGAAGCTACCTCTACTATTCAAGAATCAATGGACACTCACCAGGCTGCTGAAGAAGCAATTTTTGATCCACTTCCTGATGTAATGAACGAAAATGTTGCTGTTGTCATTGATGATTCGACAGTTACATCACCTTCTATGGAAGCAAGCTCTACTAATTTCAAGTCTAATTTTGTGACATTTCAGTCACTAGTAACTTCATCAATGGTACCAAAGAATTGGACATGGTATTTTGATCAAATTAAACAAACGATTTTTTGCATTTCGATGGATCGACTACCAAATGAAAATTATAATGTGAAAAGTGTACATTTTCAAAACAAGAAGTAGTGTATTATGTCAACGGAACAATAAACAATTTACACAACCAAACAATAAAATGTAAGAATGTTTGGACACTTACAAAGAATAAACAATTTACACAACCAAACAATAAAATGTAAGAATGTTGGGACACTTAGAAAAGACCTAGAGGTTTGACAGTTGGATACTTCTACCTTTTTATTTTGTTCACTTCTTGTAGAAAAGTAAGCTGTGATTGGTCAATGAGTTTTTCATAGACCCTTCCTGATTGGCTGGCTTCACGTAGTACCTGACACACTCACTAGAGGCGCTCATCAATTTTTCCAAATCGGACCACGTTTACCCTGAAACCGGGATAGGGAAGCCAACACGGCCGAGAACCGACCAGGTATCTATTGCTCTGGTTGTGTTTATATTTTATAAATTTATTTGCCATTTTATCGCTTCAGTTTAATTCGATTTGGCAACTAGACAGCAACTTGATGAATAAGCCCGCGGCTTCCGTTCCCCTTACTACCCAGTACTACCCATAGTCGATAAAAGCCGATTAAACTCTTAAACACCACATCCGTTGGCTGATCGCTGTGTCGTTATGTGGCTGCCAAAACTTTGGTTATGATTCTTGATCACTGATCAGACTTATCAGCATGTCGATTTTCGAAGGTGAGTTTAATATCCTGTTTTATTATTGAAATTTGGGTTTTTGAGTGTTATTATACTTAGTAAAAGTTGGATTTGATATATGTGTTTCAGCTGTGTTCTGCAGCTGATGTTTCGGCGATTGAATAATATCCTAGACTGGTGCTACTGCCTATACTGCTTAAATGCCGTATGTGGCAAGTTGTGTCTCATTTTTGAGTATTAACATGAAATTCATCTGTGCTTTGTGTTTTCTTGTAGGTATTTTCATGAATGTTCGATGGCTGGCACACTGGCTACATCATATATGGTCTGATTCGTAGGCTGTAGTGGGCAAGGTAGAAGAGTGTGAAGTGAATGTAAGTATGATTGTGTTATTTTGTTTTATTCATATTGCTGGTATGATTACAATTCACAGACCTGTACTGATATATTTGAGGATAGTTTACTTTAGTATGATTTTTAAAGATTAGGGTATTCTTTATATTTGTCTGAAATTTTCTAACTTTGCTTCATGATTCCATTTCAGGATGCTTTCTTGGTATTGCAGCCACATGGTTTATGCTGAGTGTTCTTCTGGCAGGTAATTGATTGATAATTGTCATTTGTTAGTTGATGTGAATTGAAATTAGCATATGTGTATCCCCTGTGATGAGTTGGGCTCTCCCCGTCTTGGCTAACGGCAATCCTGCATTTGGGGGTCACTCACGGAGTACTTGCATTGCTCACTGGAACCCTCGGGAAGGTCTGAGACGAGGCTTTTCTCATTGTCGGAGAGTGATGCTCTAGCCGGGCAGTCTTTTCGCAAAGGCGCGGGGGAATAGAAAGAATATCGATTGGAGTGTAGTTAGTCCCATGATGTCCATTTGGATTAGGCGAAGACCTCCATTTCGATTGGAACTGCTTCTGTAGCTTGCTTTTTGAGTATAATTTGCGGGTTGTGGTTTGCCCTTTTACGGGCTGACTGCAAAACTCAATTCAGACTAATCTGCCGAAAGCCAATTGATGGGATTGTTGCTCTGTTTCTGAGGGGTTTGCATATTCAGTATTTCAATTATTTGCTAGTTATCTTATGAACAATCATAAAATTTTAGATTCTCATCTATTTGCAGATGTCGACTCCTGATTTTCGTATGTGATCCAACCTCCGATTTAAGGTATCAGTTTAACAGTAGTTTTTTCTCTTCATCCATTGAGCTTCCTGTCGAACTATTTGCGTGTAAGATTTTTGTCTGAAACAATTCTCCTGGAATTATTTTGGTAAGTCTAGTGGGACTTCTATGTATTAAATTTCCAACGTACGATAGCTGTGGGTTGTGGTTTTCCTTTTTAATCTTATCGCCTGACTTAATTTTATGCGGGTGAAAACTTGGTTAAATTCCCCATTGTGTTGACTGGTTCATACCGAACGACAGTCGCATTGTATTTTACTTCTCACCTTCCAGTTTTAAACCTTCACTTCACAACGAATGGTTAGTTAAATTGTAATCGTTATTTTATGAATGATGAAAAGAGCATAGAAGTAAAGTTTCGCATATTAACGATGACAATTGAAAATTAGATGAAGCTGCTGATTTTGGTGATCGCCGTAGGAGTCGTTCTGCAGATTGCGAAAGGAAAACCGCTGGATGTGCACTGTGAAAAGAAGACCACTGCCATTGAAACGATTGGCCCGGGAAATGGAGAATTGATTTATCTTGATCGACATAAAGTCACTTGTCAGCCATTCGAGTTCCTTAACGATTTCCGTTTTATTAGAAGCTCTGATCTTAGAGGTGGATTTTATGCTTACACCTGTTGCGTTTACTCTGTCAGAGATTGACGTTGTTTTGTGACTTAATCTTGGTAAACGAATCTCTTGTACGCGTGCAATACATTAGCCTTAAATGTTTGTCTAGTGTCGCAACTTTTGTTTGGTCAATTTGACTGTGGTACTCTCTCACTTGGCTGAGTGATCTATTTCAAAGAACTGATTGTAATCAGAATGTTATAATCCGTAGATAACTAGATATTTCTGTTGAAGAATGAAGAGCTAAGAAAAGTATTGTTAGCTATAAATTCTGTCGTATGGGAACTTCCAACAAATTTAAATGGCTATTCATTATTGTTTATTAATCTTCGTATATGTTACAACTTCCGATTCTTAGGTATCAAACTGCATTATTTTATCTTGATGAGTTTAGAATCCTGTCGACCTAATATTTGCGAGTAAAATTTCCTTTAATCTTAAATAAAATTTGTCTTGATTTCTTTGAAATGTCTTACTATATTATAGTGGGACTTTCATGTCAACTGTAAGAAATCTGTGGGTTGTGGTTTTCCTTTTTATTCTTATCGTTTAACTTAATTTCCTGCCTGTTGAATGGTTAGTTGCCCTATTTGAGGTTAAGCGGTTTAATTTTAGATATTTTTTATCGAATTACTTCGCTTCGACGTTAGCATTTTTGTATATAATCAAGTGTAGACTTGGTTAAATTCCGCATTGTGTTGACTGGTTCATACAGAAAGAAAGTCGCATTGCATTTAACTTCCCACCTTCCTGACTTAATTGAATATCTACCTTCACTTCACATCAAATGGTTAGTTCAATTTGAACCATTATATCTAAATGAAAGTAAAATTTTTAAAATTGTTTTAGATGAAGTTGCTGATTTTGGTAATCGCCGTAGGGGTCGTTCTGCAGACTGCGAAAGGAACTCCGCTGGACGTGAATTGTAACAAGAGGACAACCCACATTGACACAATGGGCGCAGAAAATGGAGAATTGATTTATCTTGATCGACATCATGTCGCTTGTCAGCCTTTTGAATTCCTTAACAGTTTCCAATTCACTAGAAGCTCTGATCTCAAAAGTATATTTTACTCTTACACCTGTTGCATCTACTCTGTCAAAACTTGATGTGGGTTTGTGTCTTGATCTGATGGGTAAACGAATCTCTTGTACACGTGCAATACATTGGCCTAAAATGTTTGTCTGGTGTCGCAACTTTGAGATATTTTAAACACGAGTATATGGAAAAAAAAACAACAACTTACCTGTCAAATTGCGTTACATGAACTTGACGGGTAGTAGCCTACTATGTGTTCGTCTAAATCGACGTGTTTACCCCAACCCTATGTAAATATTGAAATAGTGATAAGGTGAAATTGAAGCTATTGAAAAAAACCAGTGGAGATATTGAAAAAAAGGGAATACCCTAATACTTGAATACCGATCTATTTTGTTATCTAGTTCACGACGAATAAATATTTTTCAAGATAGAGCGTTCTAAATAAAAGCTCGAGCGTAAATGGTACCGTACTACCATTCAGGTGCTACCTATACACTAATCTGTTCCACTTCCAACAATCATGAAGTCTTTAATTTTCCTGATCGCCGGTTTTTATTACGTTGCAGGTAAACCGGATATTTAAAAAAATTGAATTAAACTTAATTAAATTTTAATTAAACGCATTAATGATTTTTAATTTCGAAAATTCGAAAGGATTTGTGATTAGGAACGAACGCATAATTGAAGGAGAGTTGGCTGCGGCTGGCCAATTTCCGTACGTCGTTTCCATCACCGACGAAAATAATCGACACTTTTGCGGCGGATTTATCTACAACGATAGATGGATCGTCACAACAGCCTCGTGTGTCGATGGGTAACGCAATTCGCTTTTATTTTTAAATCAGGGTTTATAAAAGCTTATAAGAAAATCGACCCTATGTGTCTAAACATTTTAAAATTATTTGTTATAGGAAAACAATCTACCAGTTGAAAGTGGTGGTCGGTCAGGTGAGTGCCATTAATCCGGACCCTAACGAGGAATCCATGGCCGTTTATTCCATCGTTTCTTTCCCAGAGTACAACAGTACCAACAAGATGAACGACATCGCTCTCATCAAGGTTTGAAAAGTTTTATTAAAATATAGGAATTGGAAAATTTGATTCTCATCTTCAATGTTGGATAACAGCTCAGCAAAAGTATCCAATTTGATTATGAAAATGTGGATTTCATCGTGTACAATCAATTCGATTTCGTCGAGAGGGTAGGAATGATAATGGGATGGGGCGCAAATATGGTACGTATACACCTTTTTTAAAATTACAATTTCATATCAATGAATTCAATTAATGATTTAAATGAATTAATTAATTTAATCAAATAGGACGGTGGGTATGAATCGGTCAACCTTCGTTACGCAGCGGGATTCATCATGTTCACAAATGTTTCAACCGGATGCGGAACGTATTCCGACTCGGTCGAATTCGATCCGGCAATCATGATGTGCTGTGGAGTTTCCATTGTTGCGAGTATGCTAATAAACCTTACAAATATAATTACATTTTTCTTTTAAAATTATATCATTTCTTATTTTGCAGCCCCACCTGGGTCCCCTTGCATGTATGACGAAGGATCTCCATTCGTGCAAGAATTAGTCGATCCTGCCAATTCATCGCTGGTCATTCCGACTGCCGTTGGCATCTTTTCCAAGACGCCCAGCTGCGAACTATCATCACGAAGTGTTTACACCCGATTATCTGTCTACTATTATTGGCTGAAAAACACTGCCGGACTCCAGCCAACTCGTCCGTCAATTTAAATATTTATCTTATAATCAAACTCTCACAAAAAATGGTATCCCCTGATTATCTCATCAGTAAACGTGAATGGAAATGGACAGTCTCAACTCTTTGTTCCTCATTAGAAATATGATTGGGTTGTAGACGGCGTGAATGAGGCCCAGCTCTCTCATGTAAGGGATCACCACGGTGAGATTGTTGCAGTCGAATCGGTCGGTGACGATCAATCGACAAGCGAAGAAGGTCAAGAAGAAAATAACCGGAGGGAAAACAGTTAAGACGAGCGAGGTGACTCCGATGACCAGCGAACGAGTGGCTTCCATCTCCATTTGGCTGAGTTTGCCCCTGTCGACGTGAATGGACATGGCCCTAACAGCACTGAGACTGCTGACGGACGGCCTGACGTTCGCAGATTCATTTCCGGACGTGCCCAGTTGGCTGGATTCGATTAAAACGTTGTCGCCATCCACAATGGCCAGATCTTGACCATCCATCTCGTCGTTGTTGTCCATCCGCCCGTGATTCCGGGTTGATATCCTGGACATTTCGCTGGTAGGATTCGTCAGCTTCCGGGATTCACCGATCAGCACCTTTGTCTGTCGGTAGACGATGATATTCAATCCTGTGCACAATATCAACAGGACGACAACGATGAGGAGAATGATTTTGTTGTGGACGAGGTACATCTCGCAGCGCAATGGAGCCAATCCGACGATGTAGACAAATTTGGCGAGAAAAATGATCAAGATGGAACTGAAACAAACGATTCCGCTGGCCAGACGGACCGTCACTTTCTCCCGGTGTAGCAGGGAATGGTTAATGGCCACGTATCTGTCGGCCAGGGCCAGCAGCATGTTCAACAGAAGGAGGACTTGGGGTAGAGCCAGTATGGCGATGAAGGCCTGGCAAACGTGCTCGACTGGGTAGAGACCCCAGTAAGTCAGTTCGATGATGGGGTAGAGGAAAAACAACAAATAGGAGAGAATGATGCCCAGCAGGAAGATGTTGCGAGGTTTGCTGCGGAGTCGTCTTAGGCGGATGATGGTGACGGCAATCAATAAGTTGAGCGGGATTCCGATGGAGCAGCAAACGCATTTGGTGACGACCAAGTAAATGTCGATATCGATGGGATTGTACACTTGGCCATTTTGGGTGAGGATGATGTTCCCTTGATTGACGATGGTGGTGTTGTTCATGTTTTGGTGAGATTTCGATCGAACTTGGCACTCTCAAACGTCAAAGTGGAAACTATCGTCTATAGACTCGGGAATAATTTGAATTGGAATTGATGGGTATCACTATAGAGAATTCAGACAGAGAAAATTCGTTGACTCTCGGTGACTTTTCCAGAGAAATTTTTGTCAATCCCAAGTATATCTAGGTAAACAGCTATAAATTTTTTAAATAATTTTGTTTATAGTCAAGATCGATACCTTATTGAAAGATTTGACAGCAGTCGCTGGAGTTAATTTGAATTTCCCGCTTCATGGTGTGACAATAAAATTCCAGTTTGTGATCGATCTAATTACATATACATGACCTCCACAAATTGAAATGGTTTCCAATAGGAAAAGTCGATGTTTTATAGCGTCGAGCAGCAGTGCAACTGAAGTAAATATATGTCTTGTTAGGTATATATGATCTGAGCATGCTCAGTCATAGAGCGTGAGTGGCTTTAAGCCCAGCCTCGGGATTGTAGATCTTACAATATTGCGGCATAATGTTTCATCTTTGCTGGTTTTAATTTAATGTTTATACAAGACCTCATCCGATTTGTGTGAGTGGGTGTGGCTCATTACGTGTCTACATCTCATATATAACTATATAGGTTGGCTGATAATTGTTGATAGCTCAATTATACTCAATTTTGACGAATACGATTTGAGTGGGACATTTAGGTTAACGCAGGTTAACGCAGTAATTCGACATAGTCGTACATCGTTAAATTCCCAGATGAGAACCACTACGTTGGTACGGAAAACTCACCTTGTTTTCATTAAGATGAGAAGAAGAAGCTGGAGATAGAGCAGAGCACTTAGCTGCTTACTTAATGTTTGAAAATCTCATTAATTATGCAGAACCGAAGTTCGAGGAAGAGCAACATGAAACATTTTCCGAATCGGATTTCCGCGCTTGTATGTACGAACGATGAATAAACTTTGAAATTATTTTCAAATCTTATATATTACCCTGGTTTTCCTATTGTACTTTTCCCCCCCTCGCATTTACTGATTTCAAATACCAACGGTTCAATAGCTGAACCAGACATTTTTGTCAAGGAGAATGCCAAAGTTATATATTTTATTAGAAAGCTAATCGATATATCGCGCACACGCACAGAGTTCAATCTCTTTGCCTCGTACCGGCTCTTGTCATCTGTTTGGCGCTCACTGAACCTTATTGAAATTCACCGCCGTTATCGTTTTGATTATTTCTCCGTATCATATTAGTTAGCTGATACGGTATAACTGATATTAGATAACTGGTACGTCGTTTTCTGTTATTGTAGGCCTATATACAGTGCATGTAAAGAGGATATTTCTTGCCGCAGACCTTTTCCTGGGGCCTATTACAGTCTGTTGAATGGGATATTATCGAAAGACATGGCATAGTAGGACAAAGGCTGGAGCAAACAGCCTAGATATTCTGCTGGCAATATCGTGATTGAATAGGACACAAGACAGCTTGGACGAAAGCTTTCCTGGGAAATCAATCCCTGGTGCTTATATACACTATATATATACGAAAAAAGGCTTTCATGATCCATGGAGACGCTGTTTGCACGTGTATCACATCCGCCGGATTCTGGGATTCTATAATCAACGCTGACCAATCAACTTTGCTGAAAAATGGTCTCGTCTATCTCAGATTAGATTTTTATACCTTCTTTTTTGTATGTATAGCTTGCCAGCACACGTCTTTCCAACATTTCATTTAGATAATTTTTAGATTTTCACTTTGACCTTTTCCACACGCTGCGTATCACGTAATGTGGAAATGACGTAAATGCCTCCCATATTTTAAAAAGTGATCTATTTTGCGTTAAGTACCAGCATAGACAGCGAAATTTGATCTAATTTCATGTATCGATTATAAGCTCCATCATCACTGATTCACCGGACTATCCGGAAACTGAACAAACAAAAGAAGCAACAAGTGTGGAGATGGTTAAATTTCTGACAACGCATAATTAAAGAAGCTTCCAGCGAATTGCGCAAATAAGGAAGAAGAGCTTCAGCTTCGTGAATCGAATTTCTCTCTCCTTATTATATTACGTGGGCGCAAAACGCCTACAGCAGGTTTCCTGCTGTTATTGGGTTCGCCATATAGTCTATTTCTACCGTTAAATTACGTCGAATAATTCTGCGACGCGTTTTATTGCTTTGAATGAATAAAATACAGCGTGTGAGTCCACCGACACAAATAATTATTTGAGTTGCATATCCTGAACGCTTTTATTAGGTTTCTGCAATTTCAGGTATGTAAACGATAGTTGCCATGGAGACCGCCATATGGCGCCTTTTTCAAAAGTGCTCCAGCTGATTTGGTTTCAAGTGTAGCAACACATGTTCAAATGCAGATACGAATCTGATTGGATGGACTTGCGGGAAAAAGTCATGCGTATTACCGCTTCTTCTCTGCAATCGATCTGGTGTGTATATAACCAACTTTTTTTTCTGTTTGTTAGCTATTTATACTATACTATACTACTATACTACTGCGAGTCAACAAAAAATAGGCGACTCTTCAGAGCTCTCCTTTATTTAATAAGGGTGGCTTGAATGGTTTATTTCAAACCGACCGACAATATGTACAATACTATATTTCACCGTCTATAGCGCTTGATCTTCACCTTGGTGGTTTCTTATTTTTTTCATTTACCGCGACGCTTATAAGTTTTAAAGTTACGTCGTTGCGATAATGTCTAGATTTCTCCCATGAGTGACGCAGAGCGTTAGAAATAAACTAGAATTTGTTGGGATAGACCGGAGAAATCCTTGATCTATATTTTTAGAATCATTTGTTATTATTATTCAAGCGGTGCGACGCCCGTCACGACTCTATACACATCCCATGCGTCCAAAAATGGACTTCCAAGCCAAAATATGAACAGCTATACAACAGTCAACATTTTAATTCAGTTCGACTCGCTAATACACCTAGCAGAAAAATTAAGAAAGCTTCGTTAGATTTTATATCGCATTTCTAATTTAAGTTTATCCTTCCAAATTCCTTTTTCCTGCACTGCTGGGCTCCGACATTTTTGAAAGCGGCGAGAAGCGGACAATTTTTTACCGACGCATTCCCAAGGAGAGCATCTTTGTTTTGCCAATTGTTGCTCATCAGACATGACGACACATAAAATACTATCGATACTAATGGAAAGGAATTGGGAAAACACTGATCCATTTCTAATTCCTGTGTTATTTTACATGTGTGAGAAAGAAAAGGGTAATTATTTTTTACCAGATTAATTTGAAATTATATAACTATGCGGCGGCTGTAATGAAATTTCAAACATATTCAGTTTCCAAACTGCTGTACTCGAATTTCATGCTACCGAATTTTAAAAAAAAAATGTTGGTCAGGGCCAAGGTTGTTGGGATAGAAGAGATCCAACGAAAGTGGAGGAGGAATATTATTTTGGGGTGGAAAAAGTGAGCAAAGAGCTAGTGAAGAGTGAAAATGAGGTCAGATCACCTATATGAAGCCTCAACATTTATTATAACAAGGACAAATTAGCCGAGACTATACAGAGGGACCGCACCCATTTTTATGAGAGCAAAAGTTATAGCCCCACCTGTGCGTGTATAATTTCTTTACCTGTGAGAAACTACCAAGCCATCACGACGGCGTGCGTCGTGCATCACAGCTGAAAGTAAAGAAAAAGAACTGGTCACTAGGTACAGTATAGGCGTACACATAGGCTTCACCAGGTGTATAAATACAGAAGCACAAGATCTCAAAGTTATCAGTTGTACAACAACCAGAAATCCGAATCAACATGCAGGTAAGTTTGCGTCCGCTTCACTATCGCCTATATCAAATAATCTGAATTAAATCTGAAAAATGTTTACTATTATAAGGTCTTATTCGTTCTCGCCGCCGCCTTGATCGCCACCGTGGCCTCAAATGCTTACTACCCCAAACCGGCCTACCCAGCCCCGGCTTACCCATCTTACAGCAAGTCTTACGATTATGTAAGTATATTTTATTTTTCATTTCATTAACTATCGATTAAGTTTTGACCTGTTTTAAATGAATTGAATTTCTGCAGGCCCCAATGCCGTACAGCTTCGGCTGGGCCGTAAAGGACGACTACACCTACAACGACTACGCCCACCAGGAGACGGCCGATGACAAGGGCTACGTCTCCGGCTCTTACAAAGTCAATCTCCCCGACGGCCGCACCCAGACGGTCACCTACAAGGCCGACGACTACAGCGGATACGTCGCCGATGTCAAATACGACGGAGAGGCCAAATACCCCACCGAGTACAAGCCATCGGCATACAAACCCGCTGCCTACCCCAGTCCAGCTTATCCTTCTTCTTACCCCGCTGCTTACCCCGCATACAAACCCGCCTACAAACCCGCCTACCCATCTCCAGCTTACCCCAAATATTAAGCGGATGAGTGATGTCTCTTGCCAATAATGGTCCCCATAATTTAAAATTATTTTTTAAAATAGAGACAAAATAAAAGTTCTTCTTCTAAAAGAAATCTCAACATTTTTTTCGATTTCATTTCCGCCACGTGAATATAGATTTGCACATATGGCAGTCAAAGAGAACGAAAGAATATAAATCAGAGATCCGGTCATTATTAACTTTAATATTCCAATATCTCCGATTGTTTTGAAGGAAAAACGTTATTTCTTCCTAGAAAATAACTCACAACGAGAAATCAAGCGAGTGAGAAGCTTTTGGAAAGTTTCTGACGAATTGTTTCCTAGCTCAGAGAGTCAAATGTTATTCCCACCGTCACGGACAAAACCTCAGCAACAGCTCAGCTATTTAACTTTTTTACTGCCAACAATTAGTCCGACTAAAGTGGCCCAGTTATGTTCAGAATGTTTTCCCGACGATGACAAAATAATAAGAGCGTAAAAACTCGTCAAATCGATGAGCAAATCGTCATAATGTGTGGCGCCGCGACGGCCAACAGGTGGTCGAGCAGAACTATGAACGCCGATATACTTTCCTTCAATTCTTATTTCCATCAGACGAGAGAGAAAATGACTTTCCCCTGGCGAGAATCGGTCCGAGTCGCGTCTCTTTGAAATTCCAGGCGACGATTATTACGTGATTTCTGAAATCTAATATGATCGCGGTTCGGCCGCGAAAAATTCCGAAATCGAATTTTATTTGATGCCAAGTGTCGAAAAGAAAATTTCGCCAATTGGCTACATGTCGTTATGATGTTATGTTGGTATATAAGAGAGGAATACAATCGATCTCGTCACGTTTGAATGCAGTCAGAAAGTGCAATAGAATTATTGCACTTCTTGGAAAGTTTTTACCAATGAGCAATTGTTAATGTTATATTCTTTTATTTCTGGTAATTTATTTGAAAAGATGAAAGTGTTGATGTTGGTCGTATAAATCACTTTGCCGGACGCAACATTTCTATTCTGGGAGCGTGCGGTTTAAAAGGGCGGATGTGAGCTGTAATACTTATAGAGCCAGTCGATCGGATCAGAATCGATCCGCCAACCAAACAGATTGAATGTTATTATGTATACAGGCGTAACTATAATGTTGGAATTCGAATTCAATTCAGATAAGATTCATACTAACAAACTATATATGAAATATGTTACGTCATACATAGAAACAGCATCAATTATTTGTTATCTAAAAGCGACCACAGGTAATTTTGGTTATCCTGTTGATTTCTATATTGACAGGTTTTATTTTACCAAGTTTCGTGGGTGTGATAAAAATGTTTGAAGATGAAATAGCATTATCACCAACAATTCTTAATTTTCGCAATCATAATAAATTATTAGGAATCAGAATTGGAAAATAGTATTTGCCAATAATTTTATTTCCGCATATAATTCTTTATTTCATTATACATTCACGCATTTTTATAGGAATTATAAAACCAAGTGGTTAATTAATATCTAGGGGGATATTGAGCAGGATAAGCTGGTTTGTATTCGGGATAAGCTGGTTTATAAGAGGAAGGCTTGTAGGACTGTGATGGGTACTTGGCTTCCCCTTCGTATCTCACATCAGCGACGTATCCGGTGTAGTCGTCGGCCTTGTAGTTGACGATCTGGGTCCGGCCGTCGGGAAGATTGACGTTGTAGGAGCCGGAGACGTAACCCTTGCCATCGGCCGTCTCCTGGTGGGCGTAGTCGTTGTAGGACGGTTGGTCCTTTACGGCCCAGGCGAAGTTGTAGGGCATTGGGGTCTGCCGAAATTAATTTCATTTTTTAAAACAGGTCAAAAAGGACAGTTTAATTATTACTGGAACTTACGTCATAGGCTTTGGGATAGGCCGATGGATAGGCTGGCTGGTATGAGGGCTTTGAATAGGCCGGAGCAGAGTAGGCCGGTGGTGCCTGGTTGTAAGAAGGCCTGGGGTAACCTTGGCCGCTGACGGCAACCAAAACGGCGATGAGAACGGTGCAAACGAAGATCTGTAAAATGTAAAAAAGAATTGAATTAGCAATGAATTTAAGTGGAGATTCTGGTGCTGAATTATAGACATTCCACCTTCATGTTGAATTGTTGATGCTCTGAAAGTTTCAATGAGACTGATGATTTTAACCGTCGTTACCTGAGCTTTTTATACTGTTTTGCACGTTAGTAAAAGAAGGCTGGGCTCTTTTCTTAACACGCTAGAACAATCCCCAATAAAAGCGCAAACCAATTTCTAAAACACAATCCCCTTTTTTATCCACTGGTGTTTTGCCAAATCCTTTCACTGACATCTGGAAAAACTTTAATACAACGAATTATAGTCAAATCAAACTTTTGTCGATTAATTCCAGAAATAATTCAGCAAGAAATTTGCATTCGTCCAAATTTAATAATTTGTTGGATAGTTCTGAAAATTAAACTTAGACATTTATAAGAACACATTATTATAGAAAGGCAAAATGGTTTTCACCGCTCAGTGCTGGATCCACCCCAACCTGATTTCTTTTTTTTTCTTGGCGGTGCCGGTAGTATATAAAGCCGGCGCAGTCACATCCCACAGTTCCATTCCAACTTTCAAAGCATCAACATGAAGGTAAAAGGAACTTGCACTTATGTGTAAAACTTTGTTCTATAGACAGAAATGGAAAGTGTTGATTGATGCGGTAACTTTTTGGGCGTTAGGTCTTCATTCTAGCGGCATTAGTCGCCGTTGTGGCCTCTGAAGGATATCAATACACTAAGCCAGCCTATTCGCCAATAGTTTATCCTACTCCTGCTTATCCGCCCTACACTGGCACTGCCCATCCGTCAAATGAAGAATACGTAGTAAGTCATTCAGATCAATGATTGTATCGTTTAGTCATTTTAATTCAATATTTTTTAAAATCGCAAAACATTTATAGGCCGCAATGCCCTATAACTTTGCCTGGGCCGTAAAGGACCAACAGTCCTACAACGACTACGCCCACCAGGAGAACGCGGATGGCAAGGGTTACGTGTCCGGCTCTTACCGCACCCTCCTGCCCGACGGCCGGACCCAGACGGTCACCTACAAGGCCGACGATTACACCGGATACATCGCCGATGTCAAATACGACGGAGAGGCCAAATACCAAGAATATAAGGCCGCGTCGTACAGGCCTGCCGCTTACCCAAGTCCCTAAACAATTTGTTCAAGTGTTGGGGAACGTTTACACATAGTCACACAGCCATTTCGATATTTCAAATACAGATGTTATCAATTAAAGACAAATTCAATTATAAGCAAGTGATTAAAGCTTGGGGTGCCTTTTCAATATCGTGATTGCTCAGAGGTTTTAAATATTTGTTATAAGATGACTGTTTAAAATTCGAATATGATTAAGATTACATACCTATAGTAAGGTGGTATATACTTTAAGTGTGTTAAAATGCAAGTATACTAAAAGTAGCTGATCGATGAGGATATCGACGGAAATCAGTGACACATAAGCATTAATCCATATTCTTTTTCTCGACATGTCGATGAGCTGGGAATTGAGACGAATGACGAAAAACTCCATCTGAGCAAAGTTTTGTGATGGGAAGATGATTCAGTAATACAAGTTGACAACAAAGTGATAAATCGAAACATAGATTAAGATTACCAATATTACAGTGACACTCGACAACAACCAAGGAGCTTGCGCTTCCTCTGTGCAAATGTGATGGAATAAAAATATAACCGCGCACGAAGTTATAAGATTTATTTTTCCAGTCATGTTTCTTTACAAGAGACCCTGTCGACGCAAATCTTCGTACGTTTTCTTGGGGATGACGTTGCCCATCGAGTCCTCGTACTCTTCCTCGTGATCGGCGACGAAACGTTCTGACGTTTTCTGGCTTCTCAATTTTGTCCAAACTGAAGTTTCAATTAGAATTTTATTATTAATCGGTAGGGGACAGGAAAAACAAAAATAAACTGAAAGCTTACGTGAAATTGCATCTTCGATTCGTGTTACGTTAGCAAAGTGGGCCGTGTTGGGAATACCCAGACACCGCATGCCGTGAGCGTGACGCCATTCGGCAAAATGACGTTGAAACGCCTTTGGACCTTTGTACGTGTAATTGCCGCAAATCTCGCAATTGTAGCTGATGTTCAAGCCGTGCAATTTGTAAAGCCAATATGGAATGGGCTGGATAAGAGATGAATCGATAAGATTAGAACAAAGTTACACAATTATTAATGTTGGTTCATTTATACCTTTCCATCCCAACCTAGTGGTAAATTCTTGGGATTGTAAGGGACGTCATCGTCTTCATCTTCATCCTCGGGGACCTGAAAATGGCAGTTGAGAATTTAAAGTTTAAGGAAATATGTCAAAGTAATTAAGTTATACCTCGACAACGTCTTCTTCTTCCTCCTCTCGTTCCCCATCTGTTCGGGCCTGTTTACGTTCCACGTTCTCTTTGGTAGCATGCCGTGGTTCAGACAAGATCTCAATCAGTCTATGAATTATTCACAATTAATTATTCATTCAATTTCATTCAATAATTTAAATGGAATTACTTATAAACTTGAGCCTCCAGAAGGGCAATCTTCTTTTGTTTTTCGGCTTCCTTATCTTGTTCGGTAGCACCTCGATTTTTACCCTGGCCTTTGGCGAAGAGAGATTTGTCAATTTCATCTACCGACAGACCTTTTGTACTGAAGAGTCTTTTGGCACGGTCTTCGAGTGTTCCACCGCACTTGAGACCCAAAGCTATCAATGCTGATTTCAAACGATCCAGTCCTAGAGATGCCAATTCCTCACAAGATGAAAAGGCTGAAATATCCAACGCCGCACCTGCGTTTGCCAAAGCACTTCCGGTTGTTTCTTTCTATAAATTTGCCAGCGTTAGTTAGGTTGGACAGAAAATAGAAACAGTCGTAAATAGACTTACCGGCCATCCAGGAAATGTACCCGCTACAAAGTCCTTTTCGAAATCTTGTTCGATTTCATGAAACAAGTTGTCAAGGTCCATGACTGGTTTTACTCGAGCAACATAATCGACTAAATAATCCACCAATGCTTGTAGATAGTTTCTGTATTCAGCGTTCTTCTTCTCCCGGGGAATATCAAAGAGACGGTCAAACATATTAAGGTAGCTAATGTAGTCAATTTTCTGTAAGAAATATAACTGTGTTAATTTTTTTCGATTTGTTTCTTGTTTCAATCTATAAACTGACCTGAATTCCTTTTAAATTTGTGTATTTCACATAGCTTTCATGAAGATCCAAATATTTGCCATAGCCCTCCTCATCGGTAAAGTCAACCAAATCTGAAAATCAAATTACATTAGCTTTATATGACTGTGCTTTCTGTCAGATATAACCTACTATTTGTTTCGTCAGCTCCACTCTCTCTCTGTTTGGCAAACTCATCAAATTCCATGGACATTGGTACAGCAATCTGTGAAACAAAACCAACTGCTATTGAATGACACTTAAAGAAAATGAATGTGTTTTATACCTCATTTGGATGTTTTTTGTAAAATTCCTTGATCTGTTTTAGTCTGTTGTAAAATTCCACAAATTCATTTGGTCCAGAGAGCAGTGCCACCTCCTCTTTGCGCTGTCCGTCCTTGTCTTCATAGATCTCTTTCAAAACTCTTGTACTCTCCATATACCTCTACAGTTATCAAAATACGACATTAAGAGTTGTTTGTTCAATTGTATGAGCCAAAGTTTACATACGTCAAGCAAAATTTTCTGACGGTGTTCCGAGTTGATTATCTCCCTTTGAGTGGTCTTTTTGAAGATTGTTTCCTTGACCATGGAGTCGATGATACGCTCTTTTTCTTCATGATATCTCCTCTGCTGCTCTAGCAAAGTCTCCATTGGTTTTAATGAATTGAATTGTATGATAAAATAAAAAAATTTAAACAAGCCGGCAATAAACGAGCAAAAATCACAATGCTTGGGCTTGGAAAACAAACTGGTGGCCGTTGTAAGAACTAAAGTATTCTATCGATTTTTTGCAAAAACTATTTTCACTTTTTTAATTATAATGTTTTTAATTATTAAAATGGTACAATTCGTTAAAATAAAAGAATATATTGTCTAAATTTAAATTTGATGATTTGTTACTCATTTCATGTTTACAAGACTGTAAAGTGTAAACCCCTTAAAATTAAATTTTGATTCATTTACCTTCTCAATATACACAGCTTAATAAATTTTCTAGCTTAATTAAAAATTTTAATTTATTCCTAATCATTAAAAACCAATTTCATTCATTGCATTCCAAGAAAATGTGAGCATTTTTTTGCTGTCAGGACTCAGGACGGTAATGTTTCCTAGTGTCGCCAGAGGGATGGAGCGAAGTCTTTGAAAATCGAAATAAAAAGAAAAAAGAAAAAAAAGCTGAGCTAAGCTATTGGTAGCCATATTGCAGAAGAGCGAAGAGGGGAGGTATACTGAGGGCCAACAACGGTCGAGAGCCGCCGCCGATTCAGTGCGTTATAAGTGGCTGTCACCCGAGAGAGTGGTTTTCACGTATACGCAACAGTACTTATTTCTGTTTTATTCTTTTACATTTAATCTGATTAACATTTTTTAGTGTATATCCACACATCCAAACCGAAAAGAACTTGATGTTTGTTTATCAGGTGGCCGTCGTTCAAACAATAGGCGTGGTGTGTGTGTGTGTTTCTTGAGTTGTGTTTGGTGTGTTCGCCATTGGGAATCGTGAAAAATCGAAAAACGATTCGGCCTCTTGACTCGAGTGTTTGCCCTAAGCATTCCCCCCTCCCTTATTTTCATCCTTTCCCTATCAATGACACTCAAGGCTCATGTTGAAATACAGGTGTCTGAATGAATGCTCATCTCTCTGGGTTTGGAAATAATGTACGGGCCAGCCATGACATCACCATTCCTTCCTTGTATTCTTTCCATTCAACCGTAATTTATTTTTTCTCCTCTTGACATTTCAAAAGGAATGTCTTGGTTTTCGATCAACCCTGATGCATTCGCTAAACTGTGACGGCACCCTGCCAAATGGACAGGATGTGTTGGGAAGTCACTCTGGCCTTTCGACAACTCACATATACATATAGAATCCCATCACTCTAGCTATGTGCCCACATGCTGACCATCTGTGTACTTTAGATTTTGTTGACCATATGCTATTGAATCTCTTCTACACCACCAGCAACAACCCCAGTCTGTCTGTCTGACATTAATTTCTTCCTGTTGTTTTCTTTCTTTCCAGGTTCTCCGTGCGTATTGTTCGCGCGAGCGTGAGTCTGCAGAAGAAGAAGAAGTAAAAGCCCGGCTTTCAACTCTTCCAACAAGAGTCAGAGGAGAGAAAAAGCTTGAAACAGCCCAAGAGCAAACAAGATCATCCAACATGCCGAAATCGGTGAGTTTGTGTACAGTGACGTAAGATGCTGCCAATTTTAGCACAACTGGCCATGTGACGTTGTAAGCCTCTTTTTTCTTGAGTTACCTCGTGACTCCTCAGCCAAGAAATAAAAAAGAGTGGGTGGGTGGGGGGTTGCAATTGTTGCCTATATTTTATGGGAAATGTCTTGCGTGGTCCAAACCCACGGTCGTCTCTTCCTGTATCATTTTCTCTCTCTCTTAAAATCAAAATGCGGGAGCACGATTGCGTGTCTCCAAAAAATGTGTACACTATACTCTTCTTGTTTGCTCATTTTCTCTCTCCCTGATGATTCAATCGGGCATATGCACATTCCTTTCGTTGTGGATTTTTCTGATAAAAATTGTGTGTGTGGGGAGGGTAGAGAAGCGATTACGCAGGGCGGAAATTTCTTTCCAGCGCGTCACCACCAACACCGGAGACGAGAGATGACTTGTTCAATTGGGGAAACCGCGGTCTACGAACGGTTTTCCCGTACCAAGGGGTAGGGCACCCACTCACGGACGGACCGGGGACTATACACCGGCTCGCCAGTCTACTAACTGCAGTCATTAGATATTGGTGTGGCACCTGTCGGGGTCCCGTCTTCCTTTTTTATTTCTGGTTCTTTCACACCGACCGATACGCGTCTGTGCTGCTATTGACTATAGCAATTTTCCCTGTTAGTGTCTACCGGCGTGAGTGTGTCTGTGTGTGTGATTTCGTTTGCTGCATCGTACGGTTGTTTGCAGTGAGGGCGTCTAGATATATTTTTTCGGTGTCGGCGTGTGGGATCTCTTGTCAAATTCACCATGAGCGACAAGAAGAAGGTATATATATAAAATCGTTGAATGAAAGAAGAAGAATGTCTATTGCGTTTTTTCTTTCCTTTCCTGTGTGTGTGTGTGTGTGTTTGTGTCTGGGTGGGTTTGCCATGCCATTCCATAACGGACTGGCGCCGCCGATAAGAAACACAAGTCAGACAGCCGAGACTTGACTCTGAATGACTGTTCTGGCTTTCTTTCTTTTTCTTTGATGGTTGTCAGATTGTGAAAGAGGAAAAGAGATTAAGAGCCCTAGTGTTTTTCGTACAATGGGTTGGAAGAAAAATAAGGGCATCCGAACCAATTGGTTCGCCGATCACGTTCAAGAGACACGAATGAATGGTTGAAGCATCTTTGTCGTTAATGCCAACTCACAGATCTTCTTTTTCTTTCTTTTTCTTTTTTTTGTCTTTAAATGAATGTAGGTCAATGTTCGGGTGACGACGATGGACGCCGAGCTGGAATTTGCCATCCAGCCGACGACAACGGGCAAACAGCTGTTTGACCAAGTTGTCAAGACAATCGGTCTCCGCGAAATCTGGTTCTTTGGACTCCAGTATACCGACAGCAAGAGTTATTCTACGTGGCTGAAGCTCAACAAGAAGGTACATTGTCATTATCGGTCCTTGGTTCCTTTTTTTGTCTCTCATTGGAATACTTTTGCATTTATAATTGAGGGACTATTTCAAAGTTTACATAATTCAAACGGAATATTCTCTTTTTTTTTCTCCCACCCGATTCCCCGTTTTGATTGAATTGTTTCAAGCCCAACGATTATGTCAAGGATATATTCAGGTTTATTTTGGGCAGAGGTTACTGCCAAGATCAGGTACAGTTAATCGTATCAAAAAGGCAATACGCTGCTGCTGTATTAGTCTCTCGTGTAGCATACTATAGTGACCCTAGATAGATAAGCGAAATATGTAGTGCAGCTCTTGTAGGCTCTATCGTCTTCTCTTATCCATTTTTACAAGCCTTTAGATCCGCTTGATGTCGACACTGTTGGGAAAGTAAAAAAAGGACGTGAAATGGAATTAAATAGGTCGCAGGATGTTTTGTTGCCGCTCTTGTGTGTGCCGTGTGTGTGTGTGTGAGAAATGTTTGATACTAACTACTTTTACTATCTTGACGTATCTTCCCCTGCCTCCTTTCCATTACTACTACTGGTGCTGCTGCTGCCCACCCTCAGGTGCTGAATCAAGATGTCAAGAAGGAGAGTCCGCTGCAGTTCAAATTCAGGGCCAAGTTCTACCCGGAAGATGTGGCTGAGGAATTGATTCAAGACATTACGGTGCGGCTCTTTTACCTGCAGGTCAAGAATGCCATCTTGACGGACGACATTTATTGCCCGCCCGAGACGTCGGTCCTACTCGCCTCGTATGCCGTCCAGGCCAAATACGGCGATCACGATAAGGAACTACACTCTTCCGGTTACCTGGCCAACGACCGCCTTCTTCCGCAACGGTATTGTACTGTAGTAATTGCAACCCGAACGAAACCGACGCATTCAAATGTCATCCAATTTATTTATTTATTTTTCCCCCCTCTCTCCTTGTTTGTTTCCTTTCTTTGTGTGTTCTCATTTCTATATCTTTTTTTGTTATTCCATTTCAGAGTCATGGATCAGCACAATCTGACGCGGGAGCAGTGGGAGGAGCGCATCTCCACCTGGCATGCGGAACACGGAGGAATGCTCAGGTAGGAAACCCGACAAGAGAACGAGACACACAGAAACCGCATACGTGTGGTCAGTCGAGCTGATCTCATGGACCGATTCGCTCGGTCGCAGACCGTTAACTCTCGACTTTTTTTCTTTTTTTACCGAAAAAAACTTGAAATGACGTTAAATTTTTTCTTCTTTTTTTGGGGGGGAAATGATTGTACAGGGAGGATGCCATGATGGAATATCTGAAAGTGGCTCAAGATCTGGAAATGTACGGTGTCAATTATTTCGAGATCAAGAACAAGAAGGGCACTCAGCTCTGGCTCGGCGTTGACGCTCTCGGACTCAACATCTACGAAAAAGATGACAAGTAAATCTATAAATTCCGTGTCGAGAATGAAATGATTAATGGAATTCCTTTTGCTATTGTAGATTGACTCCGAAGATTGGGTTCCCTTGGTCAGAGATCCGCAACATTTCTTTCAACGATCGTAAATTTGTGATCAAACCTATCGACAAGAAAGCTCCGGATTTCGTCTTTTTCGCGCCTCGCTTGCGCATCAACAAGCGAATCTTGGCCCTGTGCATGGGCAACCACGAGCTCTACATGCGCCGACGCAAGCCGGACACGATTGAAGTGCAGCAGATGAAGGCCCAGGCCCAGGAGGAGCGCCGATCGAAGATGAAGGAGCGCGAGAAGTTGCAGCGAGAAATCCAGGCTCGTGAAATGGCTGAGCGCAAGCAGCAAGAGTACGCCGACCGGCTCAAGTCGATGCAGGAAGAGATGGAGCGCCGGCAGCGCGAGCTGCTGGAAGCCCAGGAGACGATCCGTCGCCTCGAGGAGCAACTCCGTCAATTGCAAAAGGCCAAGGAAGAGCTTGAAGTGTCGCAGAAGGAGCTGCACAACATGATGAAGCGGCTGGAGGAGGCCAAGGAGATGGAGATGGCCGAGAAAATTAAGCTGGAGGAAGAGATCCGCGCCAAACAGGTCGAGGTCCAGCGCATCGCCGAGGAGGTTCAACGCAAGGACGACGAGACTCGTCGTCTCCAGGAAGAGGTGGAAGATGCTCGAAGGAGGCAAGAAGAGGCTGCAGCGGCCCTTATTGCCGCCACGACTACCCCACAGCATCAACACGTCAACGAAGGCGATCACGTAAGGACAAAAAATTTGATTACAAATTTTCTTTTGCTTGTCATGGCTTTCCCCTATCGAGATAAGATTGCCCATTTATTTGTTTTATAAACTTATTTTTTTTATTTCGTTATCATTTTATTTACAGGACGAAGGGGAGGATGAGGATGAAGATACACCCAACGGTGACATCAGCGCGGGCAATGATTTGATATCGGAGAGCGACATCAACTCGATCCGCGATCCAGTTGAAGACCGCCTCACTTTGGCCGAGAAGAACGAACGTCTCCAGAATCAATTGAAGGTTTGTTTGCTTCATGTCTTTTGAAAATGATTTTAAATTAACTAATTTGATTTTGATTTGGCAGATGTTGAAGAAGGATTTGGCCGGCACCAAGGACGAGACCAAAGAGACGGCCATGGATAGGTTGCATAAAGAGAATGTCAAGCAGGGTCGCGACAAGTACAAGACGCTACGGGAGATCCGCAAAGGCAACACCAAACGGCGTGTCGATCAGTTTGAAAACATGTAAAACTCTTGCGACAAACCACAAAAACGACACGCCACTTTTAATCATTGGCTCTTGTCTTTTGTTGTTGAATGTTTTCATTGTGGGTTTTGTTTGTTTCATTTTTTTTTCCTTTCCTGATTCTTCTCCCCCCCTGGGTTCGAGGAGAGTGCTTTCTTTATCAATTCATCCCGGCGCAAAATGGATGGGACAAACAAACATAAAAATAAGGGGGACAAAAAAACAAAAGTTAAAAGGCAATTTTCTTACGAAGGAGAAGAAGCTTCCATATTGTTACGAAACAAAAATCAGATTTTTCTTGTCGCTGTTTGGGGTGCTTCTATTCGTTTGACCCCGCAACAACACCAGAGAAGATAAAAATAGTAAAAAGGGGGGGACGACGTTACACACATTCGATTCGACCTGGTGTTAACAACATATATTATGCCTTAAACCCATTAAAGTGTTTTTTCTCTCTCTCTCTCTCCTTTGGTCTTATCCTCTCATCCTTACACACACACACACACAACCACCATCGTTTGTTATCTGCTATTGTTTATAATCCCCTCATCAAATTTTTTTTTTGTACTAGACCTTTTTCTTCCCTATAACTCTCTGCAAAAGAAAAAACATTTAAATCATGTTTGTGCCTGGACGAATGCACCAATCGCGCGCCTTCCAATCGAAAGAGAAAAAGAAAACAAGTGGCTTACTTAAAAAACAAAAAAATTTCCTCCATTTTGAAAAATATTTGAATTTTTCTTTAATTTTATTTTGTGGGGTTGAAACTTGAAAAATCGAATTATGGAACAAAATTTCCGGCATCTATAAAAAGAGAAAAGATGGGAAAGATAGCAAAACCGTGCTTGGATCATTGTAATGCGTGTTCCTTCTTCCCCGTGTTGAATATAATGGTCTTGCTGCATTCCGTTTGAAGAAAAAGCAAATATGATGAATGGCTGTTGACGTTCTCTTATATTTCCCCGCCCATCTTCCATCTCTTTTTCCATTTTTGTTATTCCCTCTTTTTTCTACTTCTCCATTTTGTCTTCATTTTTTTTCCATTTGCTTTTTTTCTGTTTTCATCGTCCTTTTTTTTTGAATTTTTTTTTGAGCCCAGTAAATGAATAAAACGAAAACAAATAATACAAAAAAAAATAATTTGCTCTACTGTGGATATTGATTGATTAAATCTATCGGTGTAGGGATTTTTGATTTTTATCTATGTGTCTGTCAAGTAAGTCACGTATGCCGAAGGTCGTTTTTCTTTGTTAGCAGACGAAATTGGCGGTATCAAAAGACTTATTACAAGTTTAGTAGTCGTGTGTTTGGAATTTATGATGCTGGGTTCAAGTGATAAAAACGTTGCAGTTCCTGCTTAGATCGAAACCGGATGTTTCACAACCACAGCATTCGAGTTCGTGATTTTCTTGTGTTTTTTTTTGGCTTTTAAATCTTTTTTCGGTCAAAAACATGGGCTCTAATAATAATAAAGAGTTACGTCACTGGACTTTAGAGTTCCTTGGTTTGTATGCCATGGTTTAGTACGCATGCACCGGAGGAGGATGCTGGTTTTCAAACTGTCATAGCAGACAACAACTCGTGGTGTTTTATAAATACAACGAAAAATAACTGGTTTGGAAAAACTGTGCTGGTTGTTTTTGATGACGTGGCAGATTAAATGTTTATGTTTCAAGTATCCGGGATTCAACGATAATAATAGCTGTCATTTTCAGTCGTAGAAAATAACAAACTCAAGGGAATTTCTTGGTCCAAAAAAATTTTAGTTTTCCAGTCGTATAGTGAATCAAAAGGTTATCGGGAATCACGACACTGAATCTTATTTTTTTCCCATACAGGCACGTGGTGTGAACAACAAAGAGGCGGAGTAGTGTGATGGAGGCCAATAGTACAAGATAAATATGCAGATGAAAGAGAAAAAAACAGCCCATGTTTCAACTGAAGGCTGAACTGCCATTGCCTGGCTGTCCTTCCGAACTACAAAAAATGTAAGTTGTGTTGACTTGGTGGTAATTTTGTGTGCACATCTGACTGACGATTCAAACCAACTTGCACCAGATCTGGGTTAAAACGTGACAAGTGTGATTTGTCCCAGTCATTACTCCCCAAATGTCTTCGATGTAAGAGGAATAACCTGAAATGCATCCTCTTGAAAGAGACAGATCTTCCCTGTGTGTCATATCTGAGAGAAAAGATCAATTTAGATTTAGACTACACCCCTGTTGCCTTTTATAGAGTTAACCGAAACACTAACGAGAGAGTTGGGGAACCGGTTATAATAGGAATCATTCTTCCATATTTTTCTTGTTGACGGAAATTCGAGCAACGGTAGCTCGTTGGTTTTCTGGGGATATCTCGGTGGTGTACGCGCGGCCTTGCACGCGGCTCCACCCGCACCACTGGAACTTGTTTCCGTCTGTGAAAAAACCCAGGCGGCAATAAGAAGTTAAAAACCTGTTTTATTCTATTATGAACTTCATCAACTCCCTCTCTCCATTTTTCATAATTTTCATAACCAGCCTTGAACGTTGACTTGAAAAATATGGCGCATTTAGACTCTTATAGTATGGCGATTCACATTTTTAGTCTGGACGAACATGTCGAAATTGCAATTAAATTATACACGCGGTGCTCTTTTTCTCGTCTCGGTAATGTCCGATCGAACAATATCTTTTTTTGTTGTTGTTGTTGATATAGATGTTAACTTTTCTCGGCCATTAATGGCGCGTTCTATTACATAAATTCTTTTCATAAATAACCACTAAATTACATACTCTGGTTATCGAGTTAAACCCAAAAGGAATTAGTTTGCGTGTCGTTAAAGACCTTGCGTGCTCGACGTCGTTGAATTGATCATTCATAAATTTATCTCGGTTATAACTGCGTAGTTAGATTTTCATAACTTTGACACATTTTCCCATTTGAAATTTGATGCAGCGCGAAATTCAAATTTTTTTTTTTTTAAAGGTAAAATTGTCCGAAAAATGTTGTTTTTGTTTGTATTTTTGACTTTGCAAAAACTGAATACGCGAGAAGAGAACAAAAGTAAAAAGTTGGTTGAAACAAAAAACAAGATTGTCTCTCTTGGCTAATATAGTGACAAAAGATGATTTGCCGGATTTGATAGATCTTTGTAAAAAAGCGAAGATGGGCAGCACAGTAGACGGTTTCCGTATAAGCCACTGGTCCGGAAGGAACCGAAATAATAACCGTCTGCTGTGCTGTTAATTAGTGAAACGACGACACCATCAGAACGAGAGGTGGTAGGGAAACGAACACAGATGCGTGGGAGGAGGAAAAATAAACCAAATTTGCGTTGATTGTTGCTAGACGGATCTGTATTTGTTCCAGATGGAAGCCAGTCTGTGCGGAATGGATTTCACTTCCTGGCGGAACGTTGCACGGTAAAGCACCTGACGCTGTTGGCCGCTGACGATGGTCGTTTTAGATCCCGTTTCCAATCCGAAACTCTCTCTGTCGCCATTTTCGAGATACTAGTTGGTAAAAAACAGTTGAATTAAAGTTATATAGTCCGGTTTTTTGGGGGCTTTGTTTAGTAGATTAGTCGCACATACCTTGTACATGTTTCTAGAGCCGGTTTAAAATAGTAGTTTGAGCGCTGAAATGGTATTGATTCGATCATTGCACTAGCCAATGTCTTTTATACCCAACAAATCGGGAGCAAAGCAAAAAAAAATACACAATCAAATAGTATACTGTAACTCCCACTTTCACATTGCGCTGGGAAACGGGCAAAAGCAGGTGACCGTGAAAACTCCGCCCTATCAAATGTTAAATATCTCTCTTATTTTCGTCTACGCGTGTATGGCTGCGTTCTAACTTTTTTTTTTTTCTAGTCGGCGTCATCAGCCTTGAATATGTTCATTTGTTACGTGTAAATTCCATAAGGAGATATACAACCGAGATAATTGCAAAACCATACCGACAATTATTATTATTTTGGGGTGGGCCTATTACACAATTTGATGGAAATTTCAATATGTTGCAAATGACTTTCTGGGACATTGTTCAAAACGGGTTTATGAGAGATACTAGTGTTTGACTTTGGTTGTTTGCTATAAGAAGAATGAGTCAATCGAGTGATGCCATCATTTTTTCAGAGGAACTGAATGGGAATCTCTAAAAAGAGTCGAGTCAGGAAGTTTCCAGGATTTTGAAGGTTCAGTCCCTTTTTTCGCCATGACATCATTGAATTTCATCAACATTTCTGGTCTAGTCATTTGCCAGTAAACCACCGCAGCCCAAATGTTGAATGAATTAATTTTGATGTGCGCGGCATTCGATCAAAATCAATTGCAAATCAGATCCTATTTTGATGAGAAATGAGTTGAAATTAGCAAATCTTTTTTTTTTTTTAGAAATGGGCAACGATGATGGATGGAAACGCGTAGAACCAGTAGATATTTTTTTTTTACAGAAATTGACCTTCTGGCAGTACATTTGCGGAATAATAAGGCCGTTGCCTTTTGCGTGAAACTTCAACCCACGTCGTGATTTACGACCGTAGATATTCGCTTCCTCGTCCAGAAATGTTTCCTTTTTTTTTGTTTTAAATCTTTTAGAACGCAAATAGAAGGTAATAATCGTTTTTCGTTCCGCATTTAGACGCTGAATTATCTTCCCAGCAGGACGTTCACGCGAAATACCCAAAGAAATGTCTGGCCAGCTGAGAAAATGATGGATTTCGCTACTTTCTTGGAGGTAGCTATATATTTTGACTGACCGTGTACACTCTTGTTGTTCACAATTCAAAGTATTTTGCAGCAGCAAATCCGTCCTTCTGCGTTATATCCTGTTCTTATAAGTCGAGAAACGCCAGTCACTTCACCTTGGGGGGGAAAAAGGGGCTCATTCTGCTTCTGTGTCAATTTAGCCATTCGGCGGAAATACCTGGGACGTTATTTTTGGAGGTCCCAATCGTCCATCATCATCTTTATTTTAGTGTTAGAAAACAAGCGTCGATCTTTTTTCTAAGGGGGACGATTTTGAACTGTTTTATAACTAACACGCGCTCATGTTCGGCCGTGTTTTTATCAGATCGCCCCTAGCCAAACACCCCATAAAAATGACAGTCCCCAAAGCGTTTTTTTCGGATCGGTTTATTATCCAAGCCAAAACGGCCTTGACTGCGTGAGCCAAATGGGGACTGCGTGTTTTTGTGTGTTATTGTCGAGTCTCTTATCAACTGTGAAAGCTCTGCTCGGTGCATTAGTTGTTTTTCTCAATTCAACATTGTTGTCGAGTGACAGACTGGAACTGAAATAATCTAGTCAAAGTTCTGTTTTTGAGTGACTCTAACAGACTGAAAGGTCTATTGAAAATGATTATTTCCAGGAATCCATCGATCGCTATGCACACAAAGTGATTTTTAATAGTTTTCATTTTTATTGTTTATCTTTGCGGGATAAAAACAAACAAAAAATTTCGTGAATTCGGCGGAAAAGAGAGATAGAGATACACGCCCTTGGGGGTTGTTCGTGATCAATTGATTTCGCGACACATGTCCGTTTTCATTCGCTTTAGAAACGTCTCGTGGCGCCACTCGTCAGTCGGAACATTTTCCTTGGGGGAGAGAAAAATTCCAAATAAGGAAATTGGATCAGAGCCACACACGCTCGATGATGAAGGGAACGACACACACATCCGCAATGCTAAACTAAATATTTGTTTAAATTTTTCTTTTGGTAAAAAAAAGATCTCGTTACGAAAAGCTGAGCTGCTCCGCGATAACAGCCGACTGGCATCAACTTTTTTTTTTTGTCTCAAGTGCACCAGAATTGTTTAAGGCTAACTTGCAATCGGATGCGGTTTCACGATTGCCACACGCTCGTCATACGAGTAATGTTGAATTATTATTTTTTAATTTTTAAATTTTTTTGTAAAAATTTACACAACGGAAAAAAAGGAATTTCCCAACTCGAAACCGAACCGCTTTTTTTAAATTTTATTTTCTATAGCCGGCTGGTTCTCTCTCTCTCTCTTAACATCTTAATAAATAATCATAAAATATAGTATCCAGTTGTGTTTCCCATAGGATGAACCGCAGAGATGTTCTATTTTTATCCACAAGCTTTTTATTTCCACCTAATTTTCGTGATTTTTTTATTTATTTTCATGAAGCTTTTTTAATAGGGGAAGCTGCTATTTTCGGCCTTTATAATGCAGACTCATTACGATCTTCACGTGCGCTAAATGAAGCGCAAATGCGTTCGGCTCGACTGCTTTCCCATGCTGCCGTGTGCTGTGTGTTATAGGATACGATATTTTTATGAAGTCCAGACGTCTGCAAGTAATAGAACGGACTTTGATCTCCTCCGTCTTTCCATTTTTGTTAGTAGCCTTTTACAACTAACCGGGAAACGAGAAACAACATTGGACTCCTTCTTTCAATCCCCGTGTGCTGTATATGGCTGTAGAAAGAAAAACATTCTGGACACGATTCGAATAAAGAAAGAGAAAAAACGAGTTGATTATGCAGAAGAAACAGCATTTTTGTGTGTGTCTAATGTCCAGTCTCCTGTCAGCTGCTCTTTTGTTATTTATAGTTGAAAACGTTCTAACGCAGACTCCCATTTTTTTCTCTGTGACAATTACAGACTAACGAACGCTTATCTTTTAATCCTTTAGTGGCATCGCTATCAAATGCCAATTTGGTCACCTTTGAGATATGTACCTGGAGCTAGAAGAAACGCCAACAATTGGATTTAACAAGAAAAATCGGAGGTCCGTTTTTATTGATCGAATGGATGGGATCGTGGGTATAAAAAGCTCAGACAGACAAAACAAAAAATCCAATAAAAGATAATCTAATAAACCAAAGGAGCTGCGAGTCCGGGGTAGGCGTGGAATTGAGGTGCCGCGATGAAGTTGCGGACGACCGGGGCGGTGTAGTAAGGCTGGGCGACGGGCACTGGCACTGGGTAGCTCTTGTAGGTGTACTCGGGCTGTTGGACAGTCACTTCCGGTCGGACATGGGTGTACTCGGTGGGCTGGTAGCTCACTTTGGAGAGGAGAGGTGCACCCAAGCCGAAGCTCATGGCGCTGGCAGCGGCGACGATGGCCAGGAAAACGAAGACCTGAAATTTTAAACATTTGATGAATTTAAATGAATTGGGGTTTTTTTACCTTTTGGGCTATCAAGTTATCCAAATTTTGAGGCTTGATTTTGTTTTTAATACCTTGTACATTTTGATTTTCGGTTGAGGAACGAGCAAAGTGATGCTGGAAGTCGACGGTGGAAGACTGGCTTGATTCAACTGGAGCAGATGGTCCACCTTTTATACCGTGATTTCGCAGCCGATGGATCCGCGTCCTTCCGCAATCCCGCCACCGTTTTTTCACGAAAACGACCCCACCCTGAAAAAACGAGTCTTGTACTAGATTCACCTTGAAATTCGGGAGCCTCCCTTTCTGCTTCTGCACAGTGAAGAAAACATTTACAAGGAAAAGAGCAAATGCAACACAAAAATTGGATCCAACTTTTTTGTTCACTGATTTATTCTGGCGGCAATCACCTTGAATTCCATCGCCAAGCTGAGTAGAATCTCAACCTTGGAAGAAATAAAGAAGAAAAAAAAGGTAATTTTTATTTTTTTTTATTTTTACAACCGACCGCACCTTTTTACCTTAAGGCTTATATACACACGGCCATCCCCTGTGAAATTCTGTGAAATTAATTTTTTTCTTTTGTTTTGTTTTTCATCCAACGAATTTTGTTTTTCTTTATCCTTTCAGTTACTATTTTTATTTATTGATTGGTTTTCATGATAATGATTGAGATCCTGGTTGGGGTTAACTATTGAAGTGTCTGTCTCATAACTCGATGGTAAATTGTAGTATATGTGGCTCCTTTCATCTGCAAACAATATCTCGGGAGTCTCGGGAGGAAAAATACACACATAGTTGTTTTTTAAAGTTTTCTGGCTAGCTCCGTTATAGGTAAATGAGCTAAGCAACTAATAGAAAGGAGAAGATATGGCCATAGCCGCTCCTCCGCTAGTCCTTCTATTGACGTTTTCTCCAAATGAAAACGGGCGTGAAAGTCTCTCTCCTTTTGAATGGAGAGCCCCGAGGCTCCGACAGCAACACGGCACAATATCATCACGAAAGAATGCGCGTATTCATACATGGACAGATATATCCACACACTCTACCCCCGGCTGCGTTGAGATAAAAAGTGCCGAGGATCTTTTCTTCTTCTTCTTCTATAATTTCGCCTCAAAGGCAACAAGTTTTTTTAAAAGGTAAGAAGAAATTCATAATGAACCTGATAATAAATCGTTTTTAGAAATGTTTGTGTTTCTCTCCCGTTGTTGGGCGACTGCTGTATTTTATATGTAGTTATAACATCTTGTTTAATGCGCAGATTTGTATTGTGTGTATTTATTTATATTTTTTTGGGAATTTCTTTTTGGTGTCGTAAAATGATTTTTACTGCTGCAGTTTCAGGAGAGACTGTTTGAGCTGGAGATACCAACTTGTTGGGTTGCTATCACGACCGGAAAACGACATTCGATATGCTGCTCAATAAAACACAATTCCCAAACCACTTCGCCCGTGGACGTGAAGTATTTCACGTTCTCTTAACGACATTTGGCCGCACGACGATATTGCATTTCTTTTATTGCGTGTGTATTATTGTCATTACTTGGGCTAGAGGGAAATTGTGGTGTAATAAGAATTTTTATTTAAAAAAAAAAACAAATTAAACACAAAAACAGGTTTTCTTTCAATGTTACTTGAACGCCATCTTACGGTTCAGGTAGAAAGTTCATTTAAAGAATTTAGCAGACGACTTTGGTTAAGGAACAAAATCAAAATTGAGTAGCTGCTGTGAGGCTGTGAGTGCTGCCTGCTGGACGGGCCGATTCAAAATAAGCAGGAAGAATGGAGTCGAATGGTAGTAACGCTTTTTCTATTTTGTCATGGCTTTTTTTTTGTTAATTGAAATATTTGTATGTACAATAGATGAATTTATGGCTGTACCTGGCACGTCGAATGACACTGTCGTGAACCTCTTTTCTTTCAGACATGGTCATTCAGTGGATTATGATGCTCTGTATGATCTTGTCAATCTAAGAGCTAAACAGCTTCAAAGTTGCACGGCTCCCATATTGGACGTGCAGCACAAATCTCTGATCCCAGAATTGAGAATCTATCAAACAGAAGCCGTTCAATGGATGATACAACAGGAACAACAGAGCTCAGTCAAAGGAGGAATCTTGGCTGATGAAATGGGTCTGGGAAAGACGGTAGAAGTTCTAGCCTTGATGCTGAATCACACGAGAGAGAAACTGCCCAAAATCGAACGCCAGGAACCAGCAATCACTGCCATCACAGAAAACGAAGAGCCAGAAGCCAAGAAGATGAAGCTTTCCGAAGACCATTGTGCAGTATGCTTTCCAAATCGAACCATTGGGCAATCTATTGAAAATGTCATTTGGCGCTTTAGTCCAGACATTGAAAAATCAACCATCCAAGAAGTGATTGATGTTCATTGTGGTGACATACAAAATGAAAATCCCACAGCCACAAAGATACAGCGCTGCACCTGCAGCAATCCTGCAATTCGCAAAAGACTCAATATTCATTACACCAACTCTCTGGCCGAGTACAGCTGCCTGAAAAGTCTCCAGAATCGCTTGAACGTCCCAGCCGAAAAAGACGAAGCCCCCATTCTATGCGTCTGTGGGAAAACAGTAGCTGGATTGTCTCCTTTAGTCCAATGCCCCAAATGTAAGAGGCAGCAGCACAGCAACTGCGTCCACTACGATTTGATGGACCCACTGCGCGGGCCTTACTTTTGTCCTCATTGCTGGAATGAGCAGGAGCCCCTCGAGTCCGGTGCCACGTTAATCATCACCCCGTCCAGCATCAGCAACCAATGGCTGGAAGAGATCCAGCGACACGTCAGCGACGAATTCAACATCCTCATTTACCAGGGAGTTTCCAAACAGGGTTACCATCAACCGACTCAGCTGGCCCGTCGCTACGACGTCATCATCACCACTTACGAAACGCTGCGGAAGGAGCTCCACTTCGCCAAAGTCAATACCGGTGAGAAACGGACCCGGCGCAAAGCAGCTTCCTACATGGCACCTCCTTCGCCGCTCCTGGCCGTCCGTTTCTGGCGCCTCTGCCTCGACGAAGCCCAGATGGTCGAAGGCTCGACCACGAAGGCGGCCGAAATGGCCCGAACATTTCACGCCGTTCACCGCTGGTGCGTGACGGGCACTCCCATCCAGAAATCCGTTTTCGATCTCCAGGGCTTGTTCGTGTTCCTCAACGTCCCGGTGGATCGAAATGCTTTTTACGATTCCAACCAACTGGTCGAGGTTTTGGCGCCCATTTTCTGGCGGACCAGGAAGACGGCCGTGACGAATCAGATCCAGTTGCCAGAGCAAACGGAAGAGACTCACTGGCTCTCGTTTTCGGCCGTCGAGCAGCATTTCTACCAGCAGCAGCAGGTCCAGTCAGCCAAAGAGGCTAAGGAGCGTTTCATCAAATTTTCCATCAGTCCCCAAACTAAACTGAGCAACATCGAAGCGCACAAGATCAAATGTCTTCTCTTCCCACTGATGAATCTCCGCCAGGCCTGCGTTCATCCGCAGATGGTTCGGGGGCAGTTTTTGACCCTCAAGGCCCAATTCAAGACGCTCTCGATGGAGGAATTGCTGGTGACCCTCATCAAACGAGCCGAGCTGGAATGCGTAGAGAGTCAGAGGCTGAGAGTTTCGGCCGCCAACGGCCAGGCAGCTTTGCACATCATCAAAAAGGAATGGGCCCAAGCGGCCGAAAAGTACCGCGATGTCTTGAGGTAAAACTTAGTTTTTGATTTCGATTTAAGTTCTGATTTTGATGTTGTCAATTACGAAATTTGTCCAGGTGGTCCGAAGAGATCAAGGATTCCGTCAAGACGGACTCGCTCCAACGTTTGCACTCGTTGCACAATTTAGCAGAGGTGCTTCGGATGGCTCCGGCCGGCTCCATCCCACCCACATTGCGCGACGGATCGCTGGAAGAGGAAGCCGATCAACTGAAGAAACTTTACCTGGGAAAAGCGCTGACCCAGGTGGAAGTTGCAAGGTCGACCATGGCTACGCTCACCGTCAAAGTCATGAGCATCAAGAACGAGTTGGAAGACAATCGTCTGCAGCTGAACGACATGTGGTGGACGACTTTGATCCAGTGGTCTAGCGACACCAGGAAATCAGAGAAACTAGTCCAAGATCTCAAAGACAAGATGACCGAAGAGAACGATTCGATTGTGTACGCAATTTTTAATTCTATTCCAATTGATTCCAACAAAAACTAAACGTTTTGTGTGTTTTCCTCCCGACAGGTTCACCAACGTCAACGGATTGAAATTTCTGTTGTTTTCGAGACTAGAAGAGCTGGAAGAGCAACGGAATACGGTCACGAAGCGGATGAGAGTGCTGGAAGTGACTTCGATCGAACGTATATCCCAGGACGCGGCCGATTGCCATTTGAGGCCTCTGGAAGGTCGCCGAAAGAAGGATCGCTGCAAGATTTGCGTCGTTTACGACCAGATTGAAGATTACGAATCGCTGCTCTTTCGCATGGACGACCGGAAGAATCAGGACGACGAGTGGGATAATCCGGAAGAAGATGTTGCGGGCGTTCACATTGAATCGCTTCGACGCGGTACCTGGGCCGATAGTGAAATTGAGCGAATGCTCAGGCACATGCTCGGGTTTGCCCGCAAGCATCACACTCCTCAACCCATCCAGGACGGAGGTGCCATTCAGCTAAAATTGCTGGACGCTTACAAAAAGGAATTTCGACAGATCCGCGTCGTCTGGCGTCAGTTGAACGACCAGGCCTCGGCCGTCGATGAATTGAGTATGGCCACACTGCGACTTCGGCTCCGGCTTCCGCACGAAGTGCCCCAGCAGATGCCCGTGGTCGAACTTGCGGATAGCAGAGCGACCAATCCGAGACAGGATATGCCGATTTACCTGCTGGAAAAACACGAAGTCAACATTCAGTTTGCCAAGTTGAACGGAGATTTGATCACGTCCGGCCATTCGCTCAAACGTCACATGGGCCACGTGGTGTACCTGAAGAATTTGGAGAGCGCCGGATACGGAAAGACGGGCAACGAGAACCCCGATCCCTGTCCAGTCTGTCACTGCGAATTGGGCGACAAATGGAGCGTCCTCGTCTGTGGCCATTCTTTCTGTATGGAGTGCATCCAGCTGCTCGTCGCCCAAGGGCCAAACAATGTGTAAGAGTCACTTTGCATTTCATTTTGAACTGGAACGTTACCTTTGAATTTTATCTCCAGGATGAAAAGATTGCGGTGTGCCATTTGTCGCGAAACCACAACTCTGCACGAGATTGCCTACGTCGACGCACAGGCTATCGTTGTAGACGATCCGGAATCAGTTTCCATTCGAGTCAAAGGCTCCCATTCGACCAAAGTACAAGCTGTTGTCCAGCAACTTTTATTGATCAAGAAAGACGATCCTGATGCCAAATGTCTCGTCTTTTCAACCGTAAACATTTTTTGCTATTTTATTATTCCGGTAAGAAATTGATTCAACTTTTTTTTTAAATAATTTTTTCCAGTGGATAGACGTGCTGTTGATTGTGGGGCGGGCACTGGACGAGAACAACATCTCGCACTGTTCGTTCTTCTCAAACAATTCCCAGGTTCAGTTGAACAAATTTAAACGCGATCCATCCGTTAGCGTCCTACTCATTCCAATCCAATCGGGCGCCAACGGACTTAATCTTACCGAAGCTACTCATGTCCTCCTCATGGAACCCATTTTAAATCCTGGCAGCGAACTCCAGGCGATCGGGCGTGTCCACCGCATCGGCCAAACCAAACCCACCGTCGTTCACAGGTGAGAGCCAAAAACGAAATTCTTCTTCTTTTTAAACAATTAGATTTTCAATTCGTTTATTCTTCATTTAAATTTAAAAGGTTCTTGGTGAAACACACCATTGAAGAAAAGATGGCCGTGATGCTGGAGAAACACCGATCCGCCCTAACTTCCAGGAGCTCCGTTTCTGTCAAAGAAAATCCCGTTACTTTAGCCGATTTGAAAGACTTATTAGTCGATGAAGGCGAGTAACTTTCCCCTTTTTTTTCTTTTTTTTTCTCTGTTTTATAAGTTCTATAGTCGAAGAACAAAGAATTCCATGTTTTATGTCGTTTAAATTCGTTCTTAATGTAAAACTTTTGAGTTCAACAGAAGTTCAGAACTCAAAATATACAGGCCATTTCTTTGAAGAAAAAAAAAAGATCGTGGCGTGTGAACCTTTTGACCCAATTAACTAAATTAGATTAGAATTTCCCAGTAAAGTTATTATCGTAAGCTTCTTAGGTATTGACGTCATGCGCCAGTCTGTGGCCGGAAAGCTACCCTGCTACCGGGATGCGTAACAGTTAAGAAGGTTTTTAAAAATACTAATCGATATTTCTAATCCTTTTTATTTTAAGGTTAAAAGATTAGACGCAAAAGGTTGAATTTTTTTAGGTTTTCCAATTATTTATTGATCGTATACTTTCCAGTTCCGTATTAATTTTTTTTTGTTTACATTGAGATTACATGGTATAATGTAAATGGAGTCGGACAATGGATGGTGGTTGGCCCTCAGTTGGTTATACATTTTCTCCTTGATTTTCTTTATATAGTGAAGAGAAGAGAGAGAAATAGAGAGAGATAGAGAGATAGAATAAAAGACGCCAAATATAACTGAACTCGATAATTCCGCTGTAGGGATGAATCGAGTGACGTCATAAGTGGGTTGGTGGTGGTGGGGAGTAAAAGTATTATAAGCTAGGTAGAGAGATTAATTGTCTTTTCGTGAGGGCTCATCCGTTGTCGTTCCTGCTGGGCTGCTTCTCTTGTCGCTGCTTAAGTGGAACGAAGACGGGCAAAGTCCTCGAAGACAATGTTCTCGTCCTCATCTTCGCGAGCGTAGTTGGACTCGTAGCGACCCTGTTGGCTATCAGCTTTGGTCAGCTTGCCCTTGCCTTGATACATAGCCGAGCCTGTAATTGAATTGTGCCAAATTATTTAAAAAATTGTTATTGTAATTAATGAATTATTTGATGTCAAAGTCTACCTGGTGCTGGGTGCATCAGCTTGAACGGAACGTCGGCCACCAATTCACCGCCCATGGATCCGAGATCGAGTTTGACACGAGCCACGTACGAGACGACGAAACCGGTGGCTTCGTTGCATTCGGCAATGATGGTCGACGAAGCCAAATTGACTTCATCGTCCTGCATCAATCAAATTTAATTTCGTTTTAAAGATTTTGATTTTCAGTTTCCAGCAGATTTTTCAAATTCAAATACCTTGAGGTGGCCATCGAGGGCGATGCCGCGGACTTCCTTGTTGCCGTTGATCATGGGCGTCAAGGTGAACGTCTTGGACATGGACGTACCCGGGGTGATGGGGCAGCCCTCGCGAGTTTCCAGGCTGGCCACGCGCTTGTTATAGTGGCCATTGATCAGGGTGATCTCGACGTTCTGGACGACGGCCACCAAGATGCCCTTGACCGTTTTCTTGGACTCGTTCTTGACGTTGACGTTGAAGCGGATCTGCTCGCCGTGGTAGAAGAGCTCGCGGTCGAGCGTCAGCTGCAAGTTCAACTTGCCGCTAGAGAAAGTGAAGCCCTTGGACACCATCGTGCTCGGCTGCTTGGAGCTGGGCGTCAACGGAGCGTATTGCACCTATTCACCAATCAAATTATCCATTTCTTTTCAAAGGTTTCCTCTCTATTATGTAGGGGTTCTTCTCTACATACCTTACGGATGGCCATCGAGACGGACGAGCGCTTGTGGGAGCGATCATCCGCATTCTCACCGACGAAAGTCATGAAGTCGTACTCTACACCGACCAACGGGATGGCGTCGTTTTCTCGGCCGCCATCCTGCAAGACGATGGAAGCCGGAGCAGTTGTCGGGAGCGAGAAGGAGAAAGCGTGAGCCTGGGCTCCCAGTTTCTTCAACAGGCGATCCTATTTGGGTGAATAAGAAAATGTTAATTGTTTGTTGAAATTCATTAATTGTTTGGGCTGTTTTTTAGAAATGTTACCTGGAGAGCGGACGGTTTCTTGTCCTGGGAGCGACGGGCCGGAACCACTTGCTCGTTGATGAGCACCAGCTCCTTGACGAATTTCAAGCCCATCACTTCATCCTGCTCGCGACCGTATCGGATGGTGACAATTACCTGGGCAAATGGAGAAAATCGGTTAAAATAATTTAGCGAATTATTAAAAACCCAAAAGAAAATGTGTTGCCACTCACCTGGCAAAATACTTTGCGGCCCTTGAGGTAGTCGTTGTCAGCGACGACGACACCTTCGATGGCGTCGACATGGTCGCCGTGATCAACGAAGTCGCGCTTACCCAAATAGACGGTCAGTTTAGCATTCGGGGATGTTTTCTTGAAGACTTTAACGGACGCGACCATTTTGATGGTTGGTTGGGTAAGACTTGGACTTCGTGAAAAGATCGACTTAAACTCTCTTTCTTTCTTTCTGTTCTAGTCGTTGGGCTGTTTGGCTGACTGAGATACCTACAAGGAGATGTGAAAAGATTGACTGATGCTCCTTTGTCCGTCCGCCACGGCTATTTGTACCTGCCGGCTGCCGACGTAAAACTCATACGACACCCATTCGGTGATAAGACTCTCTCTCCATGTTAATCTCGTTAAACATGACGGCACTAGCGGCGAATCGAATGGGAGACAGGCCAGGGAAACCCTCTCAATGCTCCCCCCACACACACTCCAGCTGTGTACGGAGAACGTAATGATTCATTCGCTTTTTTCGTATCGCCAAATGCTTAAAGAATATTAACTTTAATTTTCATGTTCGATTTTAATTGATTAGCGAAAAATTCAGCAAAGACGAATTTATAAATTGAATTCGAATGATGGATGAAGAAATTTCCAGGATGTGGTTACGGGTTACTGGCGTAAATTTTTGTCTGTACGTAAAACACGTGAGGCTATTAGACAGCCAGGGTCTTGGTGATCTATTCTAATCTTGTTAGTTTCTCTACGTACGTAGTCGTACGAGTACCGAAAATAGACTCGATATCTTTCTTTTTGAAAGGTTAGTGTCGCAGTCATTTTCTTCGAACTTACGTCAACTGAAAGTATTTGACGTTGAAACTCGTTTTTCTACATACGTTTCCATATCGGATCCGTGTAGGAAACCGAACTGATGCGGTTTTCCTGTTTCCCTTTTTCCATCTTTTAATCGGTTGAGTATATAATATGGGGGCAGACAAATCTGCCCAGTTGAGATCGAGTCTGACTACTACTGCATGTCGGTGATGAATTTTTGGCTGGCGGCATTACTTATTTTCGTGTCCAGGTTAGATGTTGTACAACCACGCCGGCGCCATAGCAACGATGTCGTGTTCCACGTCCTGGAGGGTCAACGTTTGTCCGCTAGAGAACTGGCCGACGAACACGGGCTGGAATACATTTCGGAGGTGTTTCCAGGGTCCAGCAGGTACCACCACGCCGTCATGAAAGAGAGAACGCTGGATCTGATATCCATGGAGAAACTATCGACTGACCCGAGGGTGATTTTTATTAAATTAAATATTTATTAAATTGATTTGAATCATGATTTAAATGGGATATTTTGAATTGCGCAGATCGTTTGGGCTGAAAAGCAGATTTATCAACGCAGGGATTTGCGGTTTATTTCGTCTGCTCAAGGCCGCCTACTAGTCGACGAAGAAGACCTTTCCAATTTGACGGATGACAATGAAATCGAATCGGATGGATCGGAAATGTTTAACGATCCTCAGTACCCACTCCAGTGGTACTTGGTACGATAATTACCAAAATTAAACAAGTTGCAATGAATTAATTGAATTGAAAAAATAAAAAACAGCATGGGAAGAACGCCGGAGACACTCACCATTTGAACGTGACACCTGTTTGGCGAAAAGGGCTAACCGGCCGGGGTGTAGCCATCGCCGTCCTTGATGACAACGTCAATCCGTCCAATCCGGAAATTAGACGTAATTATGTGAGTATGGTAATCATCGAATTAAAAAAAGAGCTATAATTTAATTAGAAATTTATTTATTTTCCCCAAAAAGGATCCTAATATTAGCGTTGATTTGGGAGCCAAAAGCGGGCCGGGCATTAAGAAAAATCCGATTCACGGAACGTATTGCGCTTCCATCATCGCGGCCGAAGCCAACAACAATTTCTGCGGCGTCGGAGTCGCTTTCAACGCTCGCGTCGGTGGCGTCCGTCTGTTGGCAAAGAAACGCGTCCTCGACGTCCAGGAAGCCAGAGCTCTCAATTACAAGCTGCACGAAGTGGACATTTACAGCGCATCTTGGGGTGAGTTAAACAAATTCAAAATCATTTCATTTTCTATTTTATTTATAACTATTCCATGTTCAATTCAGGGCCCCCGGACGATGGTAAACACATTGGAGGGCCGGGAAAGTTGTCCTACCACGCCCTGGAACGCGGTGTTGAATTGGTATAAATGCCTTTTATTAAAAGGAAATCAATTTTGGAGTTTTCTCATTTATTTTTATTGGAACTAATCAGGGTCGTCGGGGACGCGGTGCTATTTACATTTGGGCGTCTGGGAATGGCGGAATCAAGGGAGACAACTGCGCTTACGACAGTTACGCCTCCAGCGTCTACACGCTATCCGTTTCGGCTTTGACACCTCAAGGTAAAACAAGTTTGATTTGAAAATGCCGTGCTCAAATAGATTGTAACACATTTTGTTTTGATACATTATCGCAAGGTTTGTCGCCCTATTACGCGGAACCTTGCCCGGCTGTTTTGACGAGCCTCTACGTCGGCGGCCAACACCTTAGACCCAAATCGCCGTTCGATGCCGAAAAGACGGACAATGTGGTACGTTATTTGCTTCAATTAAATCTTTTCCAGAACAAAATAATTCTAAAAGAGTAATTTTTATATCAGGTTGTCCCTGAGGGAAGCAATGGATGCCAAAACCAGTTCCAGGGAACGTCGGCCGCTGCTCCACTTGCCGCCGGCATTATCGCTTTACTCCTTGAAGCCAAGTGAGTCCTAAGTTGATGTCATTTTTACTTGTGAACTCAAATTTATTAATTGTTCAAATTGATTGTTGACAGTCCGCTTCTTACTTGGAGGGATGTCCAGCACCTGGTCGTCCTCAGCTCATCACCACCGAAACAAGACTATGGAAACAAGGAACAATCGTTGACTCATTGGCCGGCCAACGGTGCCGGACTCCGTTCCAATGTTCTTTATGGTTTTGGAGCTTTGAACGCTGGTCGGCTGATTGACTTGGGACTTGGCTGGAAATCGGTTCCAGCCCAAATTCGCACTTCAACTCAATGTCCTGCAGGACCGATGTAATTATTCCAGCAGTTCGATAGTTATTCGGATAAATAATATAATTTTAATTTTAATATTTTTAGAATTCTACCACCCAATCGACCAGTCCATCTAACGCTGGACGTCACGAGCAACGTTTCCATCTCTTCTTTAGAATACGTTACGATGCATATCGACGTCGATGTCAAGCCCCGAGGAGCTTTGACCATCTCCTTGCAATCACCATCAGGTATAATTCATTTGACTTTTTTAAAATTAAGTGATCCATAATGATCGAACGAATGTCATCAGGAATGGTGTCACAGCTTCTGGCTCCAAGACCACACGATCTAAGTAACCTGGGATTACGTAACTGGAACTTGACTTCGGCTCAATTTTGGGGAGAAAATCCTACCGGCCAGTGGCGCCTCTATTTAACTAATTTGAGTCCCAACAGTCCAGGAATGCTTCACTTGTGTTCTCTGGTTCTGTTGGGCTTTTGAACTCCAATTATTTATACGTCAATGCGCACATCTTTTAATAAAAAGAATTATTATGACGTCAATCCAAAAAACAAAATCTAATAATTTTTCTGTATTACATAATCTGCAGGTCATTAGCGTTATACTGCAGGGGTGGAGGGTGCGCTTGGTGTGAAGACTTTCAAGTTATATCCATGTACCAGAAGAAAAAAAAGAGAATCAAACAACGACAGTGCCAGGCAACGTGTTCGGAAAGGCCTAGCGGACATTTAACGACAAATTTTTAAATTTCAAGGAAGAGGAATTCAGCTCCTTGGTGGACTCCGTTGTTGGCTAAGGGCGTGTCCCCACGGTACACGAATTGGCTGTAAGGCAGTTGCTTGAGGGAACGAAATCCACATTTTTTCAGGGTCTTGATTGCGTAATGATTGACGGCTTGGCTGACAACAGTTTTGATGCCCAGGCTGGCGGCCAGTTGGATCGAAAGTCGAACGAGTTTGGAAGCCAATCCCCGTTGGCCGTAGTGAGGGTCCACTGCGAGCATGAAGATGTTGAACATTTTATTGTTGGCAGGTGCCCAGTCGTCTGGAACGGCCGACAACTCTTCCAGGAACTTTAAATTCATGTACATTTTTGGGTGTCGGTCCGGATGGACAAAGTCAGCGAGATCTGGCGATGGCGGATGCTCCTGGCCGTCATCATTTTCGATTGCATTGATGGCGACGGCCACGATCCGGCCGGACGTACGGTGTCGGAGTTGAATCGAAGTGGACGGCGCCGCCAAAACCAAATGGATGAAATCGAATACCCAGGGCCTGACTTCCAAGTCGACATCCATGTCGACCACTTTGCCGATGGGCACTTCCGGAAAGAAATGGGCCAGGAGGAATTCTGTAACTTTGACCTTCTCTTCTTGTCTTACGGTTGCCAATTCCAATTCTTCGTGTAAATTTGGTTCATCCCAGTCTTCCCACTATGGATTCCTTCTCGAATGTTATGGATGATGAGATCAAGGCAGCGGGCCATTCAGTCCTAGGATCGGTGGTGACGTCGGCGACGTCTTGGAGGCGACTGGACGTCGTTTCTACGGATTCCATAATCGATTACCTACGCTTTGACCTTATGCGGGCGACGGGAAAACTAACGGAACTGATCCTGCAAGCAAAAAGAAGCAGCACAGCCGATTCAAGCGATTACGAATCTCTTCAAAGGATTTGCGACTTTTATCCAACGGTGGTGTTGGAGCAATACTTGACTCGTGTCACGTGCAGAGTTAGTTTTTATACAGCCAAGTGGGGGGCAAAAAATGAACGTGAAGGTATTTGTGCTCTCTGCCCAAAAATGTTATGGAAGAGAAACAAACTGGATTGAACTGGATGTAGTTGTTGTTTTCGCAGATGTTATTGTTTTCCTGCTGACGCAACAGATCACGATTAAATCGCGTGAATCCTTGGAGCAAAATGACGTCATCTGGGAAATCCCCGCAAATTCAAACTGTTCCAAATCTGTATACATTTTGGATGTAATCCAGCGACCTTTTCGCACTTCCGCCACTGAAATCGAATGGCATTTTGCTCGTTCGCTTTTATAAATCGCTGACTAGACAATCCAGGAAAAGTTGTCTTGTTTTCCGTCCGTGTCCAGCAAGTCAAATTTTTCAGAGAAAATGATAATACTTTTTAAAGGGATCGACGGCAAATGTGTAGGTCTTCTTTGTGTGTAACACGACCGGATCACGGGCATTCGTTCAACGGTTCCAAAGACGAACTGAACGCCTCCTCTGATGGTGCGCTTTCAAACCGGGAAACAGACAATAAGTGTGACATTGGAATAAAGTAGTCGACCGTTGGAACAGACAGGATCTAAGTAGATTGGGTAGCAGACGGTATATATTATTATCTAATCTTTGGGTTGCTGGATAACGTTGGTTAGTAACAGTTAATTCATTAAGTGCTGACTAACATGTTTGACATTTTTCGAAAAATCCTGTTTGAAGGATTTCGGCTACAACTAAACTAACGCAATGATTAATCTTTCCTGTTATTTATCCATCTCATACATCAAGGTCAAGTTGAAAATGTGGGCAAAGGACTTTTACCTTGCAACCGCAGGAATCTCTTACGTTTAGTCATCATACAGATGGCATTCTTGGGTTACAAATGATTACAATCTGGCACAGGTAACAAAGACAAGGTTTATTTCGCAGTTAATACAAAAGCTCGTACAAAAGACGTTTCAGTTATCCGCGGTGTATCAATCCAGTCGTCAGGGCGTTCCTGAGTTCTTTGTACCTGGTGAGAAATATCAACGGGTTATAAATGGCGTGAATGAGTCCCAGTTCCTTGACATAGGCCGCCAACCAGGTGAGACTGTTGCAATCAAATTTGCCGATCATTCGGCAAGCCAGAAAAGTTAAGAGCAATATGATGATGGGACAAACGGTGACGACGAGAGAAGTGACGCCGAAAAGTACGGATCGAGTGGCCTCTATTTCCATTTGACTCAGGGTGTCCCTATCCACGTGAATGGACATGGGTCGGACATTGTTGCGATCGTGCAAGGAACAGCCGATTGAAGCTCCCGCGTTCACAGATTCATTTCCGGACGTTGCCAGTGGATCACATTTTAAGCACTTTCGCCCAGCCTTTAAACATGCATCAATAGCCTAACTCCTCAATTATGCAGAATATCATACTTTACTGTTCTTTTTCTCTCGCTTCAGTTCTTTCTAAGCAAAGTGAAAGTGACATCTGTAATTTGAAACATAAAAAAAACAGAAAACTCTTAAAGGAAAAATCGTTAAGAGTGCTTATGAATTATAATAAGATTTTATTTGTCCAAATTCTCAAATAATTAGTATAAAATATGGGTAATATACTGCAGTCTGCATGGGTATGTCATTAGTATTTGGGGGCAGCGTACTTGGGTTCGTATTTAGGGGCCTCGTATTTTGGGGCCTCGTATTTTGGGGCGGAATAAGAAGGACCTTTGTGATAGGAATCGGCAGCTTTGTACTCGGGGTACTTGGCATATCCGTCGTATTTCACATCGGCAACGTATCCGTAGTCATCAGCCTTGTAGGTGACGATCTGAGTGCGGCCATCGGGCAGGAGGGTGTGGTAAGAGCCGGACACGTGACCATAGCCATCGCTGGACTCGTGCTGGCCAAAGTTGTTGTAAGCGTAGTCGTCCTTTACGGCCCAGTTAAAGTTGTACGGTGCCGGGACCTAATATTTAATTCAATTCCAAAATAATGAATGAATATTAAAAAATAAAATACGGCATGGAAAACTGTTTGACGTACGTCATAGCTTTTTTGGGCGTAGTCGGCTGGTTTGTTATATTCCGGTTGGTATGCGGGTTTGTTGTCCTTGTAGTTGGAAGGAGGATAGTATAGAGCGGGTGGGCTCACGTAGGGTTTTTCTTGTTTGTACACAGGGGTCTGTTGGTAACCTCCTGCGGCAACAACAGCGACCAAAGCAGCGAAAACGAAAACCTTTTGTGTGAAATTCAAGATTAATAACGATTGCCAAGGTATTATTTTACTAAGTATACATTTAAATATTTTAGAACTATTTAGTTAGTAAGTTAGAAGTATCATACCTTCATATTGATTGTGGAAACTGTGATAGTTTAGATGAAACTGCAATGTTTGGTGGTTTCTTTAGGTCGCTTATATACCACAAAACTAAGCATATACAGTATTAGACTGATGTAAACAACATCCATTCATGGCTATATTAGTCTGACCGGAATGTCTTAGAGTAATGCTTGCTCCATTTACCTCGCACGCAAGCACACACATTTCCTCACCGCTTATGTGTACTAACTTTTCTAAAGTGCTATATTTAGTATTGGGTATTGGCTTGTTACTTATGCATTCAGTTTCGACGAAGCGAACAGGAGTCAGTGTTGCTTTCCTTTTCAAATGACACACCCAGGTTTCAACTCTGCACGTCATTATAAATTTATATCGTTTCCAAACAACAGTGTCCATTAAGTTAACGTAATAGTGCATTTGGGTTACCTTGGAAATGCAAATAAAAGTCGCTATTGTGTAAATGCCGAAGCTACTAATAATAGGACCAATGAACCATCCAATTATTATCAAATTATTCTCGCAGAGTGGTGGACGAGAGCTATAGAATACCAAAGTAGGTGGTAATAGTAACGAAATTCCAATGTAAGTAGTTGCTAGGAAAAATGATGTATTAACTGTTTATTTAACGTTATTGAAGGTCGATAGGCTAGTCGATAGGCTACACGAGCGTGTCCGTTAAACCGTTAAAGTTAAACCTTAACGGTTTAGTAAACTTTTTACTCCAATAGCAAATACCCCACGCTAGATGGCGAAATCATATGCTCCATCTCGCGGCAGCCATTGAAAACTATTGGTCTGTACCTTCTTCATCGTTAAAACAAATATGGCGACCACGTTGCGAGAATGCAGAGTGCAGGCAGAGTGTTTACCGTACTAAAACAAGAAAACAAAATCTCTAGTACAAACATGGTACAAAGAACCATGGATTATGGTCGGGGAGAAGAAAATATTTTCGCACAGTTCAGGGTCTCCTCAGTAAGTTTAGTTTTAGCGGTTTTAGTGAGAATTGTAGAACTTCAGCGAAGAGTGTGGTGAGTAAAAGTGGAGTGTAGAAATTCAAATGTTATAAATATGGTCGGGAATAGTTGTACAGAAAAGAAAGACAATTTTTGAATAAATTTATGAAGAGGTTGCAAAATGTGTGATATGCAGGAAGCAGGATAGCAGCCAGAGGTAAATGGGGTTACTTGAATAAACTTCCCATTTAGAGTCCTTCTTTAGAAGCGTTTTTCTGGGATGAACATTACCATTGATATCTAAACTTTCAAGTAGATTGACATCCTAAATAGCTTGGAGGTTATTTTCCTGTTAGACATAAATCTTTGTAACAGTTTATTTATTGTATCTGTTGTCCACATTTTGTTTGTAGTTAAGTTGGGGCATAGTATTTACAATAGCCTAGGTTTCTAATTAGTTCCTAGTTCTTGTTCTGTGAGTATTGACTGTCAGTATCCTTTTGCGAATAGCCCCCAAAATTGCTTGATAACATGGTACAAATTGATTATTTATGTAATAATATTAATTGTTTCTTCTTCCTATTGTAAAACAGGACATAATTTACTGGCTTAGAACATCGGAAACTAGAAAACTGCAGGAATCTGTCGATGTCGCACCATGTTCTTTTAACTTATGACTTGAAAGGAATATTGCATTAAAAGAGGTAATAGTTTGCCACTGTTTTCTTCCCGAAGCATTTAATAGAACTAAATTATTTTATTGACTATTGCAGAAATATGCTAGTGGCTTTGGCTACAACAGTAACTCCACATATTCTTCTGTATTCATCGAGCAGCCTTAATTGGATATGGGAGCAGGAGTTCTCACCTTTCGATATTCCATCTCCCAGAAGTTCCCCTAGCCCTGTTAAGGTAAGGTTACTGGATCACACAATAGTAGTGGTGGCTTTGTGGAAAATTTTGCTTGACCAACAACTTCATTTGCTTTGCCAATCGTTGTCGGCTTCTCGAATTTCCCCCCATCTCTTGCTTGTGCTATATAATGCCCACATTTTACCGCTTTTTTTCCTTCGAATAACTTAATGGGTTGAAAAGTTGTGTGTGTAAAAGTCACATCCTCCAATGGTGCCTTTCAATCTCAGAGAAATTTAATATTGTTATCGCTTAAGCTTGGTTTTCTGTGCACGTAGAAAAAGTTGACATTTACGTCAACGTCCATAAATCCACTCGATTTCTGGAAACCTTTGAATTTGATTTTCAGTAAATAGATCAGATTGCGTAGCATTGAGCTTTTTCCCGCACTACTAGAAATTTTTATAAAGTCGCGGTTGACAAATTAAAGTGTTGCAGCTCCCACAATCGAATAGAATCTCCTGAAGTTTATCATAAGACCTCGCCACCTTTGTACATTTAACCACAATTCGCTTTCCCTGTGCATTTGAATTTATCAATTTTTTTGCCCAAATTAGTTAAAAACTGTGCCTTTCACCGTCGACAGTGAAGTAAATGCTTGGGCTAAATTAATAACCGAAATTAAATTTGCGACCAATCGATTGTTACTTATTGTTTCTCGTTGTTTTCAAGGATCAAAGACTGACGCCGATCATCACCCGATCAGATTTGGAGTTTTTAATTGTAGCTGTATGCGGTGTGTTGGCGGCTTCTTGGTGAAGACGGGATGATCATGATTTGGTGAGTAGATGAGGCGTATGTCTCGAGCTCATCTAGACCTTTTTTATATTGTTTATTGTATCAATCGAGTCTCAACGAGCTAGAGCGCGAACGTCTTCGCGTTAGTTTAATTTTAACGTTCTTCTTTCCATTTCTGATTTTAACGCTAGATGGCTTCGTGGTCTTTTATTATTTTTCAGCTGTCAGTTTCAGTTACTTTTAAACATCGGCAGTCACTATGAGATAATTTTAGGTGATAATTGATATTTATTGCTCCAGCAATAAAGCTCACTTGTTTAATTTTCGTTATTTTGCTTTTTGTCTACTTCCGGTTTCTCATTTTAATAGTTAATAGTTCTGTAAATATTCATGTGGCAAACAAAAGAACCGAATATTCGTGATCCCCGTCCCATTACTCCACAAGGAGTCATTTTGATTTTGGTTATTGTAGACCCATCCCCAGGAACGTCAACCTAAAGAAGGAAAGGCCAGTTTGCATTTTCTTCACGCTCGAAGGTCGAAACAAAAACGTAAAACGTGCCATGCGACGGGGTAGAGGTTGGGTGAGGACGACACGTGATGCATCATTATCAAGCAGGTACAATAGCCGCAAGGCTTAAGAGGTGGGTCAGGGTGAGAAAAAGAAAAAGGCGAGAGAAAAGACTGCGGAAATCTGATAATTTGATATTGGTTTTGTAGACCCACCCCCAGCAACGGAAACCTGAAGAAGGAAAAGGCCAGTTTGCATGTCCTTGACGTTCGAAGGGAGATCATTACGTAAAACGTGTCATGCGGTGGTTAAGAGGTTGGGTGAGAACAGGAAGTGTTTGCTTCATTATCAAGCAGGTATAATAGCCGCAAGGCTCAAGAGGTGAGGGTGAGGAAAAATCTTATAAAAGGAAGAGAGAAAAAGCTATGGGAACTCAGTCGAGTGAGCACCTCCGACACGGCAACAACTGCAGCTCATTATTTGTCACCAACTGCCTTCTTCATTGTAATACCGGTTCGCAATCACGGGTAAACATTCATTTTTATTTCGAGTCGTGCATTAATTTTATCGAGAATTGTATCTTGTCTTCAGTTGATATGACCAGTTATATTCGATAATTGATGTTCAAATCGTTTATAGGTATCAACAACTATGGCGCCGTGCTGCTGTTTGGTGTTGTATGGTTAATGGTTGGATCGACCACGGGTGTACAGATGTCTCCTGGACATGGTGGATACCAAGCAACAGCAGCAAAATAATAGTACACCACGTCGCCGCCTTACTACACAACAACGTCTATATACGCAACATCTACGAGGTTCCCATGTACTACACCACCGAGCATACTGTCCCAGCCTACTTCACCGAAGTCCCCAAGTACTACACGACTACGAATGCTGGCCCCATCTTACTACACCGAGGCTCCATCTTATTTCAATACCAAAGCGGTCGAGTACTACACCGAACCGCACGAGTACTACTCTGCCCCGAACTACACAACCACAACTGAGGCGGCCAAGTACTACTTAGCCCAGACTTACAACACAGAAGCTGTTCCTTCCCTCTACGTTGAACTGTAATACTACACCGAGGATCAAGTCTACTACACCACAACCTACGCTACACCTAGATACTACGACGAAGCCCCCCAACTACTACTACACCGAAAAGTCCACATAACAAAGTACACTGCCCCAGTTTCCTTCACTAAATGTAACTCTGCTCCAAGCTACTACCAAACTGAGGCTCCCGTCTACTATACCAGTACACCAAGGCCATCGAGTATTACACTACAATCAAATGGTAAATATTCTGTTTCTACATGGAGTTTTTTATTACTTTATTATTTTTTCTGTTCGTTATTATGCCAGTTATTATTGGAAATTGATGTTAAAATTATTTACCGTCTAGTTAACTATGGTGTCCTGCTGCTGTTGGTTGTTGTTTCCTTGATGGTCAAGTCGACCACTGGTGTACCGATGTCTCGGGTTAATGTGGATATCAAACCCCAACGCCGCCGTCTTATAACACAACAACATACGCAACAACCGGTTACTTCCCCACCAATTCTCCAGAGTATAATCCATAACTGATTATGCCCCGAACACCGAAGATACAAAGTATAACTCTGCCCCAAGTTACATCACCAAGACACCGGAGTACTACACCACCAAGGCACCCGAGCTGCGAAATATTCCACTGCCCTGAGTTACTACACCATTAAGGCACCTGAATGTTACATCACAACCTTCGCTTCTCCAGTTTACTACAGGGAGGCTAATAAATCCTACAGCCAAAGTTTCTGATGTTTTTAATTGTGTTCAAATTTGTCGGTCACATCTTAATAGTTACTAATCACTTGGAAATTGGAATCGTTGAGCTTAAATGAGAAAATAAATTTTTTTATGGTAATCATCTTCTACGATTCAACACCTTCAAGCCTTTTGACAAGTCTGGAAATGATAAGTCACTTAGCTATAAAACACAGCAAACACAAAACTTAGAAAAGGAATTGCTTTATTGTCCCACCTCCACCCACAATTCCACCACATTTTACAATCACACACACATAAATACATACATGAGTTAACCCGTTGGCTGCCACGCCATACAACCCGTAGGTTGCTCTCTACTACTCTACGTGCCACGTCTGAAGGATCTATGACCAAGTTGGGACTTGCCATTGCTGACAAGTCCGTGCTGAAAAGGGGGAACTATGGTGCATTGCCTAATAGGCGCCTTGCGGCAGATTTTGGGCTGGTGCGACTTTCCAACCACGAGGCCGAACAGCGCAGGCAGCCCGTGCTAAGGAGCTAGGGGAGAACAAAGGCGTGGCAGACAACGGGTTAACTAACACTCACAAACATATTACCAACAACAAATGATGATCTGCGCCGACATTTTGGAGATACCGACGACGTTTTGGTGTCCACCTTCTCGACGTTTCCTCTGCATTACCTGAATAAAGAAAAAACAATTCTTATTTAGTGACATGCCAATAAAAGTTACATAATACAGATGGAAACAATAATCAGGTTTTTTAGCTCAAAGATTTAAAGATGAAATTTTTTTAGCTTAAAATCAAGCTTGCAATATTGAGAACTGTTAACTGAACAAAGCTCACTTGCTAGTTTTTCGAAAAAAATTCCGGAAGTATACCGGAAGTAACCACAGCTCCTCAACCATTGAGCTGTCATCAAATTAAACCACATATTCGTGATCTCCATGAAATTTGGGGTCGATTGGGTGTGATTTAAACGAAATCCAAAATTTGGCCAAAATCGAGAATTTTCCTGAGACATAGAGCTGTATTTCACGACGGCGTGACAAAGACATATCATTATAAAAGATTAGTAGATGTACGATGAGGAATTTCAATTGACTAGGCGAAGTTAGACGAGAGATGGAACAATGGAAATAGTATACAGAGCGATGAAAAACGAGATATAATACACTACGATGCAACGATGGAGAACAAATTCATGCGATACATGTCATATAATCACATGCAAAACCATTACGGAGCTGGAGTACTGGCTTCCTGGTCGTCCCCATGTCCGCGGATGTGGCGATGAATAATGGAGACAGATCCCTGGATAGCCATCAGACGGCACTTCCTCCGGAGGCGGCGCCAAGGAGCCGGGGGGATGTTGAGGGCGACAGCAACCGCGTTGTTTGAAGGGAGCCAGGATCCCAAGGCGCCAATAACGAAGGGGAGAGTTAACCCCAGGCAGCTGTATTTCTCTATTTTTCTGGCATGGCCAGCGTCGAGGGACTCAGGAGCGTCGAAGGTGATGGTGAGATCAATTATTGTTGGTGGGTCGGTCGAGAAGATGACTATGTCCGGCCTCAGGGTTGAGCCAGGGAAGACTCTGTTGACAGTCGCTGCATGGCCGGCCCTGGTGATGGTTTTCACAATTTCCGCCAGCACAAGGTCGTGTCGGCGGCCAATGGCCGGAAGATTACTGCGGCAATGGCTGGTCACGTGTGAGGTAGTCTCGGCATCGACCTTGCATCTCCTGCACTTGGTGTTGGGAGCAGAGTAACCAGGATTACCGAGGAGCGGAAGCAGGCCGAGGCGGCTCTTGTGGATGAGATTCCACTCGTTGAATGAGAGGCAGGTCCGATGAGATGAGAGGCGGGCAACGTCGTTAGATGGGTCAAGTAGTAGCCCCCTTGCTACCCTGCCCTGATGCAAGGCATTCGTGAGGGAGATTGTCCAGCGTTTCCGGATGACTGTGCGGAGGCCCCTTACAGCTTTCAGAGAGAGGCAGGAGACGTCGTCGGCGATCACTTTGGTCGATTCATCGCCGGATACATCGATCCTAACCTCGAGTCTTCGTGCTGATTTCCTGGCACGGGACCAGGTATTGGAGCCGCACTTGTAGAAACGGGTGTCATAGAGTCCACCTTCTAACGAGCCAGAGAGGTAGTTAGAAAGAGGCAGCGGATCAGGTGGATTGCCGTCGAATCCCCTGGAGATGTTTTGGCTGAGCTGGGCTCTGGCAGTGAGGCGGACAACCGGATCGTTGCTATCGAGGAGTTGAGTGGCACGAGCGATGATCCAGATGTCCGAATCTTTTGCCAGTTGAGAGGCGCCTAAGCCGCCAGCCCTGCGATCAGAATAGAGGAAGCCGTTATGAGCAGTGTGGGGGACGTTGGCAACGAAACGGAGGAATTCGGCACAGCGAGCATCCATCTCATTGAGAAAACCGCGAAGGACCCTCCCTGTGGCGAGATGATGAGAGAGAGACGGCAGTAGGTGGGCTCTGTAAACCTCCAGTTTTTGCCAAGGCGCCAAGTCAGAATCGGCGACCTTAATCAGCTTGTCGGGCAGATCACAGACGGGTCGAAATGTTAGACGAGTGCCCATGGGGACTCCTAAGTAGCACTCGCTCTCTCCTTCCTCCAAGCAGCGAAGAGAGGTGCCATGAATGTGCAGGAGAGATGAGTTGGTGGCCTTACCCTTGGACAGGGAGAGGAAAGAGCATTTTGCGACGTTGAACCTGAGCCCGAGTTTCGCCGCCACGGCAAGCATGGCGTCAAGAGTAGGCTGAAGCTGATCAGGAGAGGATCCAATGAGGGAGAGGTCATCCGCGTAAGCAGTGGCCTTCAGCAGGGAGCCGAAGAGATTAAAGCCTTGGTTGGTAGGATCCTTGGCGCAGCGGATGAGGGGCTCAGCGGCAAGGTTGAAGATGATGGAGCTTAGTCCATCTCCCTGACGGACACCGGACGGACACGGACTTTACCACAAATTTTACGAGGATCACGAATATGTGGTTCTTTTGCTCGCTAAATGAATATTTACTGAACTACTGACTGAAATGAGAAAACCGGAAGTAGAAAAAAAAAGCAAAAATCGAAAATTTAACAAGTGAGCTTTGTTGGGGGAATAGTAATCGCCAGTTATCACTTAATATTTCAACAAAATAACTGCCAATAAATGTTTAAAGAGATGTGCAAAGCAACTGAAACTGACTGTTTTGACAGCTGCAAATTATCAAAAAGCCATCTAGCGTTAGAAAAAAGAAACGTCCAAGTAAAACTTCGTTTGCGCGTAAGAACTAAGAAGGGCCTGATTTTGGAAACTATTACACAGACAGAGTTTAACGCAACTAGACTATTAGTAGATAACCTACGAAAATAAGTAAATTGTTGGGTACCTGGGCATAATCCCGCGGTGAATGATTACAGGTGTGTCACAGCGGGCGGAAGCGAACACTGAAGGGATCCAACTCGTCAATGAAGTAAGACAAGTTGTGTAGCAGTTCATACAAAGCAGTGAAGCTAGATGAGCGGACGTCGCGAAGATAAGGATGGAGAAGACATTGGTGGAAGTCCCTCTTCCGTCATGGACAAAGGTCAGCATTGGCACAAGAATCTCCGTGCCAGGACCACACGTATCCATAAAGGAACTGCGTGCTCTGTAAAAAAAAAATGTTGTACATTAATTGAAATATAAAAATGAATAAAGCATATCAATCTTTACCTTTTCTAAGAAGCACACTGAAATGTTCATGATGAAAAAACCATAAAAATGGAATTCACAGCAACCCATGTTCAGCACTCACACGTTGAGATAAATTTCCTGATGCTAAAGACAGTGTCATGAACTATTGCAGTGGCGTGGTGAAAGGTTGTATTGATGCTTACCTTTATCATATGGGATATGAATTTAGTAAGGCATTTGACTTTCATCAAGCAGATCTGGTACAAACATGGCAGGTCACTTCACACTCTTCACGTCTCTGAAACTCTAAGTGGAAATGAGACAAGGAAATTATCTTCATTATTTACAAATTTACACAAATTTACCCAAGAGAAATAAAACTCTACCTATCTCTTAGCTGGATGACCTTCTAAACAGAAGTAAAAACAGCTACAAACATGCTGTTGCAGGGTACACCACCAAAATTGCGAGATTCAGAAAAGATCCTATGGTTCATGAGCAAGAATATCAATGTTTTATGAAAATCTGAATTGTAATGGTCTGGTAGCAGTAATGGGGAAATACCTTATCTCAGAACATTTGTATTCCAGTATATGTGTGCTTCAAACATGAGTTTTAGGCTTTTGACAGCATGAGGATCTAATGGATGGAAAGTGACTGAGCGCTAAGTCAACTTGTTGGAATGACTGACAGTATGCATCTATAATTTGAAGAAATAAGTTGGTACAGTACAAAAATAAGGAAACTAGGTAAAGATAAACCTACATATGATACGAAGTTCAATTTGGCATTTGAAATCACAGGATTCATTGAAATTTCACGATGTCAGAATGTAAAATTCACGATGTCAGAATGTCAACATGGGCGACACTGGCGACATCTAGTAATGAGTCTTGAATCTTAAGTTAGTTGCACATCAGTCAGTCATGACACAGACATGACATTACATTTCACGTCGTTACTTTCATAAGTTACTTAAATAGTTTAACAACAGAGATTGGATAACAAGTTAACTGTTTTTACGTAATAGATAAAACAATCTTAAGCCATGCTTTAGCTGATGTTTCCTACTGCATCCTTGACCGCTTGACAATGTTTTCAGATAATTTCAGCCGAAGTTTTCATGTACCTGGCCAACTAGGTGCTCATGACATTAGAAATGAAATGGTCTAATCTAATAATGCAAGCTCACAACCTGTCTTCTGAAGCAAAATAATTTTTGTTGCAAGGTATTTATTGTACCAAAATTATTTTTAATTACTGTGTTCTTTAAGGCAATAATGTTCATGTTAATTTTTCCCTGTCAAGTTGTAGATCTTCAAGATATTTATGCCTTCGCCAGATCCAATTCTTTGCTGCTATCTATTTTGGGTACAACAGCGAGAAAATGCTGCTACTCAAGATTATGTGGTGTTCTTAGTTCTAATTTAGGACAATGTAAGATTGATTGATTTGAGGTTTGGTTTCTGTTACTACATCATGCGGTTTAAAAATTATGTCTGAATATACTCTCCTTTCAGGTTAATCCCTCTCCACTGTTCTGCCAGGAGGAGGGGAGGGCTCTGGTCGAACGGGGACTTGGAAGTCCCCTGATCTGATGAAAACTTTTGGATGGTCATGAGTCTAACCCGGAAGCCTAGTATGACTATATCTCTCCAGTAAAACTGGCCTCGTACTTCTCTCTTCTTCTCGGACCAGATACTATCTCTGGTGGCCGTCGACAATTCCAACTGCATGTGCGAGTTTTAACAAAGCAATGCGCAGCCCAGAGACAAAAAGCGATGTTTAATTTTTGTCGAATTAGAAATTTTTTAAAAAATTAGTTCTGGAATAAGTATAATTTTTAACGTATAATTGACAAAGATTTCAGCAAAAATAAAATATTGCTTTTTGTGTCGTTGTGTACTCTTGCTCAAAATCGCACAAAAAAGACAATCGATTTGAACCGGACGCTCTGTTTATTGAATTAATAAATTTATTTAAAATATTAAAAAATTAAAGAGGATTTATTGTTTATTATGTCCATTTTGCACATTGCAAAAGTTACGTGGACATGAATTTGATGTATTTATTGGTGGGATTATAGGGGTGTGGAAAATTATATGTAGGTATATGTTATGGGATTGAAAAATATGAAGGGGAATGTTGCCATGTTGGTGGGATCATAAGTTATGGTTTTAATCATTGCCTAACATTCAGGTGATATTTTTTTACAACAAACCTCAACTTTTTTTTAAATTCCCAACATCCTCTACGTTCCTTTCCCAATCCCCAAAGCATGTTTATTATTTGTTTGACATGAATTACTCATATTTCTGTTTTTGTTCCCTCTTAACATGTAAACGATAAACTGCAGACCCAATAACAATTAAACAAAATAATGATGCAACTTCGGTAACACGACACCAGCATCAAGGAACAGTCAGTTTAATATTATGCAAAAAGATCTTTCACCAGAATTGGCTGCAACAACGTCCCACATCGGACAGCAACTACGGAAACATAAACGATAAACCAATAACCAAAATTTAATGAATTAATCTTCAGAATCAATGGATATACTGTCTGAAAAGACAAATTATTGTCACATTATATCGTTTTCAACAGTTAATTCAAATATTCTGAAAACATTATCTGTAGTACTAATTACCTGAAAGCTATTGTTGAAACAAAATTTACATGAAACTAGATGCATCTAAGACTTAATACAAAATCATTGGAACTTTTACTCTACACTGAAACTGAAAGAAATATTCTTTCAGTATCAACCTATCTTGTGTTCAATCATTTTCCCTTTACACAGTCCAGGAACACCTTTAACCATCTGGCTACATCAAATCCATGTGCACGTTGGGCAGCAACGAAGGAGCTCAGACTTTACCAGGCTGTTTTCATTAATTAAAATTTATTCTTCATTCAAAGACCGACCATAAAAAAAAAAATTGTAAAGCTTACTTGGTCAGAGAAATAAACGGAGACCTTCAGCAAGTCTATGTGACGTCACTACGTCAATACAGACACCCCTTGCACCTGGATCCGGAAAGCTGTTTTAAAATAAGAGGATAGAGACATACGTAGATTAGATTGGTGTTAGTAGGTAGAATATATATATCTAGATCCATTTGTGTCAATAAAATATTCGTTAAATCAACATAGACAACATATGAGCAGCAGCTCTGCCCTAATTACAAGGGATAAACAAATATTGGTTTTAGTGATTAAATGCAAATGAAATATTCAGTCTATGGGACCTGAGTAGAGAAAATGCGAGTATAAAAATCCAGCTTTTTCTCTGAGCTTATCATCACAACTCGTCCAGCATCAGTTGCAGCGATAACCCAAAATGTTCCAGAAATTTTTTGTAAGTATTGATTTCCACAATAACTAAATTAGTTCACATCTCTAAAATGTTGTGTTTTTGTTTTTCCCGTCAATCTTTTAAAGCTCTTTGCTTGCGTCTTGGCTGTGATGGCCGTCGTCTACACAAACTCGGCACCCACTGAAGATGAACCCGCTAATTCCGACGAGCCGGGAGACCAGTTCTTGTTCTACTGTCGCTGGTTCAGTAAGTTACCACGCTCTTCGTTTAAAAATAAGTTATAAATGACGCTGAAGACAACAATCAAGGCTTGACGAAATCTATAAATCTCAACGCTTTGGAAACGACTAATGGGATCATGTTTGTTACAGCTTCTTGCAGCAACAGCACCCAGTGCTCGAGCAATGTGATCCACAAGACCTGCAACGGTGGCCGTTGCTGTAGAGGTTAAACATGAGGTGTTACCTAGTCCCGCACGTTTTCTGACACCAACCACTTCTAAGAAATATTTGGTTTCTTTTCTAGTTATACCCATTCCCTATTACATCCCAGGTTATATTAATTGAGTTCTATCACGAGTTGTCATGTCCGTCTCTCTTGTAAGATTCTCAGTTAAACGGAAAAAAAAATACACTTTACCTTATAAACTACTTCGTTCTGCAATAACTGGCTTCTTATACCATCGAGGAAGTGCCGGTGTGGCGGCAGGTTCGTCTTGGCCATGAAATTTTCTATAGTTGCACTTTAGCGGCGATAAGCTCGTTCTACCACCTTCAAGGGGCTGGTGTCGTTGGGTCACTGTAGTCCTAACTTACGGCACCGAATGGTTTTGCCGCGGGAGGAAGGTGAAAACGAAGCCTGCATTGAGAGAAAACAAAGCAAAAAAAAATTTAATTTTCAATTAAGCGAAAAAAACAACATATTTTTGTCTTTTTCACCTGAGTGATTTTCATACTAGCAAAACAATTTTTTTTTACGAATATTGAAATAAAAGAGCATTTTATAACATTTCCTTCTGTCCTTCCTTATAGGTTTCTACAAACTTTGCTAATACAGAAATCATATAAATTACTTTTCGTTTAACAATCACATTTTCAGGGTACCTTTGAGAAGTCAAACGCTGAGCTGGCTGGATATTTTGGATTATCTGATGCTGGCAAAGACGAGAAGAAACACCGCAAGGTTAATACCTAAAAAATCTTCCAATAAGCTGTTGATCCTGGACAGCAATGACCATTGAGTACTTCCGCCTGGATAATCTTCAAGGGATAAAAAAATGGATTTAATCTCTCGACAAAAAGAACATTTCGCTCAAGCAAGAATAAAAACTGGAGAGGGAAGGTTTTTGTTGTTTTGGGTTCTTGGCTTTTCATACTTGCGAAAAATGCAGAAAACTTTTTAAATAAATTCAATTGATTAGTTATGTGGTTAATAAATACAGCGTTTAGAAGGAATGAGGCATTTTTTTACCACTCAGTATTGCCTATCTCTTCACGAAAATCCAAACATATAAACAATCCCTATAAAAGTAACGAGAAGGATTGAAGTTCGTGCAATAAGGACGAAAAGGTCGAATAAAGTAAAAAGGGACAATCTGGTAATTATTTTAAAATTTGAAGTAGGAAAAAAGAGCAACCACCGCGCTAAAGAACGAAACAGATCACCCGATAAAAACGTCATCAATACGGATCAACATAATGGACTTCAAGAAACAAGAAAATAAGAAAAGAATGATCAATTACGTGACATCCATTTAGAAGACTGAGCCGTTTGGCAATTGCAGGTCACATGGACGAGGTTTTGGCAACTAATGTTTGAGGGATTCCGATAAGAAAATCCACGATGGATTATCCAGATTAAGAAACCGATCATCTCGTCAAACAGAACGCCACTCCGCTCCATTACATAACCCAAGTCATAATCCACTAATCCTCCGCCGCCACAGTTGGAAAGAGAAAGATAATCTTGCCACGCGCGGATGTGGCGGCAGGAAGTGTTTGTCAGGATTTTCTACTTTTGCAACCAATAAGGAAGGAGGTCACATTCTCGAAAAAATTTTCTCCTTAATAAATATAAACCCCCAAAACTTGAAATTCCGCATTCCATCTTTGGTCTTCGCTCACTGCACATCTCGCTACTGCCTCTTCCTCAAAGGTACGTTACCTGTGTTTGTTCGCAGTTGTTCACATTAGTTTAAAAGTGCTTAAGTAGTAACGTTGACTTTTTTAACTATGGATACTTGCGGTAATTTACTTTCTTACTTAACTCAAATTACTTATTTACGAAGGAAATGTTTAAATGTTAATTTTTACTTTCAGATTATTATCCAGTTGGTTTCACTACGAAGTCTGCTTCAGCATCAGGTCGTCAGCGCCACTTTTACGACGAGGTCCAGCTGGAGGTACTCGACGCAGAATTCAACAGAGATCCGTTTCCCAATCGAGAAGGTCGTCGACGCATCGCCCAGCTGATTGGAGTTTCTGAGAAATCGATTATGGTGTGACATTTGTATTTTTTACCATTTTATTCAATTACCTGAAATTAATTTTTCCTCTTGATTGCATCAGTGGTGGTTTCAGAATCGCCGTCGGCGTGTCCGCCAACTTGGATCTTCAAGAACGGCAACTTCAACTTGCGAAACAAATCGCCAACATCGTCGATCATCACCTTACGTCTCTCGCCAACGTCAACATGGTACGTCCCTATTTGATGAAGAAAATTTGTGTAATTGATTACTGATTTTACTTCATATTTTCAGATACTTACGTTTCAACTCAAGTCCTTCCAACTCCTGGATTTTATTCGGATCCTCCGGCAGTTCCACCCGTGGAACCAATCAACTACTCCACGTCCGGATCATCATCGTCGTCTCCACTTCAATCCGAATGGCTTGCTACCAGCTGTCCACAACACGTCGTAAGTCCCCAGTCCAACTTCAATAACTCGAATGGATTCCGAACGGAGCAGCAACCACAGCAGCAAGACTATTCCTCCTACTACTGGAACAACTGGGATTACTCTCCTCCTTTCTATCCAACTTCAATGACAAATCCAACATTTTACTCCAACACTGTTTTTGATCCGCATTCCTCATCTTATTGTTTTTATTCACCTGAAACAACAAATCAGTTTCATGATCAGTCCTGTATGTAAATTTGATATTTGACGCATGATTGACAATCGAATAAATCACGAAACATACCTTAAAAAGCTTTTATCTTGTTTTAAAAGGTTAGTGAATTACCTACATTTTTAATGGGTAATAGATAGTGCCGTTCATCGGGAACAAATGAATGCCAAGGGTTTATCGGTATTGCCGTTGTTATTCATCAAATCTACTAATCTAGAAAACAGATAATTAACTAATTATTCTAATAGCAAATGTATCCTAATTAATCAATCAATCAAAATACCAAATTTCACCATTTAATTATTTGTCGTAGCATTTGGATTTAAATCATCGAAACATTTCGAAAATAATTAAAAAATGAATTTTGAGGATGCAAAGGCTAATTTTTATTTAAAATAAATTTAAACGGGGTTTTACGGAATCGAAAAAAAAATGTGATTAAGTGCAGCTGGTATTTGAACCCATCATCACAGAAAAGGGACTATCTGTAAATGCATTTCACATTCAATATTTAGAGAGAAAAAATATTTCAACGCGAAAATACCAAGTAAGGCAGAAATGTGTTGTCTTTCACTTTCTAATTCAACAAAATCTGAAAATCGAGCCATGGATTCGCCCGAGTGACCCAAATCGTCCTCGTTGTGGCCTCCTCCGGAGCCGCTAATTCTCACATCCCCGACGTGTTAACCACTCGGTCATATACGTCAATACTATATTCTCATTTTTAATAGAATTCCATAGAATGATTCAGTCCACAAGTCATGTCATTTGTGAGTCTAATTTAAAGGGACACAAACTAATGTACTAGACAAACTTACCATTGAAGACTGGTGTATCAAGTAATTAATTTCTGAGAAATTGTGTCGGAGATAGAAATCAACAGCAACTCCCAAAAAATCCTTGTTGTCAGAGTTGTCCATCTGAAATAAAAAAGGTATCCATGGACACCTATGGAACATTAAATTAAAGCTATCTATATGTTCTCATAGTACAGCATGTAACATAATGGATTACTCGAACTCTAAACGTGATAACAACCATGAACAAAGGCACATGCTGCTGAATCCTTTTAATATTTTAAGGGGTTTTTTTCTCACAAATCAATTCTATGCCACACTGAAGAGAAGAAAATTAATGGTTTCAAAACATATTTACTTGTAGGCCTGTTGAACTATTCTTCATTCCAACTCTTGCTCCTAATCACATGTTCCACTGGCAATTTTCTAAGCTTAGTTACTGAAAGACTGAATGAACAATGAAATTACATCTTGGGAGTTATTCAGTATGAAAATAAGTCACAGGTAGTTAAAAGAACGATAGAACGACAAATCTTAAGAAATGTTAAAGCACTTCTCAGTTCTCACCACGCTGGTCGCTGCCATGTTGGTTTCTACTTATAGTTCCGTCACTTCCAAGTAAGCCTTTCCTTTTTTATTGCTAGATGGCAGCATTTCGTATTTGTTTCCTTCTTCGCTAGATGGTGTGGACGGGATGGCGCTAATTCCCTGTAATTTGAAAATTGTAATTGAAAGATTCAGTTGAACAATTCGCATCACATCATGAACCAGACGTGGGTGATCACCCACGTCGCTTATCGATAAGCTTTACACAGAAGAAAAAATATGATGCCTGAATTCAGGGTTCATAGATTAAAAAGTTAGCCGTTAAATACATAGTAAGTAGTGTATACGTATACATTCCAATGGGGAGAACGCCGGAGAAGGAAGACCCAGTTTCAAGCGTTATTATCCGATCGAACTATGCCCATCATCTTCACCATTCTAACCGGGACGGTCTCCTTTTCCTACTTGGCCCAGTTCTTGACTTGCCGATGGATCATTCTGCGCTACAAACAATTGCGGAACGCAGTGGAAGCCGTGCAGGAGGTCGAGAGGCTTTTCGGAGAAACATTTATTGCGCAACATCAGAGCTCCTTACTCGTGACGCGAACTGCTATCGGTTTCCAGCTTGAAACACATCCCGGTAGAAGAGCGGAGCAGCACAAAATAGCGAAAGCTGCAACACCAACATGAAAAAGAACCACCAAGAAATGAAATGCTTGAAGGAGAAAGTGAATTTTTCGAATTGACTGCTGGTGTCTGAATTTCTTTTGATGGTATAAGGGATCATGCCACATACTTGGCACAGGCTTACGAATGGACCCAATTTCTCAAAGACCGACATGTTTCTGGTGCAGGAGAAATTTCGCCCGTGTTGTACATGAACGGTCGGTGTGATCCAAACTGGGGGTCATCGAGTCCTGGCCGAATTCTAATATGGGGATCTATTTGTAGTGTTGATAGTGTTTGGAGTTGCGTAACCATGGAAATATAGTTTGTCACAGCTAGCGCTTAGCTACTCCAAAATGCAAATTCCATTAGCCACTTTGGGATAATGAGATGATATTATAATCGACCTAATGAATGTCTATGAATAGTTTTAAATGGACTTAAAATTTTTTGTCTGTCGTTTCACCTTGATGGACATTTATGAAATAATAAACAGCCCATCGTCATCTCCTACTCTCTAATATAACCCCATTGATGAATAAAAAACGAAAATAAGCCTTTTTGCATGTTCATATATAAATTTTATTTGATTGCTCATCCACTATATATCCATGGAAATATAAATATATAATTAGGATTCTTAAATATTCGTTGTTGTCAAAATCGGTTTTTTCGGAATGGTTACGTCATTAGTATTTGGGGGCAGCGTACTTGGGTTCGTATTTTGGGGCCTCGTATTTAGGGGCCTCGTATTTAGGGGCCTCGTATTTTGGGGCGGAATAAGAAGGACCTTTGTGATAGGAATCGGCAGCTTTGTACTCGGGGTACTTGGCATATCCGTCGTATTTCACATCGGCAACGTATCCGTAGTCATCGGCCTTGTAGGTGACGATCTGAGTGCGGCCATCGGGCAGGAGGGTGTGGTAAGAGCCGGACACGCGACCATAGCCATCGCTGGACTCGTGCTGGCCAAAGTTGTTGTAAGAGTAGTCGTCCTTTACGGCCCAGTGGAAGTTGTATGGTGTTGGGACCTATTTAAAATTGAATTAAAAATAATTAATGAATATTAAAACATAAAATATGGCATGGGAAACTCTTTGACGTACGTCATAGCTTTTTGGGGCGTACTCGGCTGATTTGTATTCGGGTTGGTATGCGGGTTTGTTCTCCTTGTAGGTGGGAGTGTGGTGATATGATGGAGCAGGATGGCTCGTGTAGGGTTTTTCTTGTTTGTACGCGGGGGCCTGGTGGTAACCTCCTGCGGCAACAACGGCGACCAAAGCAGCGAAAACGAAAACCTTTTGTGTGAAATTCAAGATTAATAACGATTGCCAAGGTATATATCTTTTATTAAGCGTACATTTAAATATTTTAGTTTAGTTAGTAAGTTAGAAGTATCATACCTTCATATTGATTGTGGAGACTGTGATAGTTTAGATGAAACTGCAATGTTTGGTGGTTTCTTTAGGTCGCTTATATACCACAAAACTAAGCATATACAGTATTAGACTGATGTAAACAACATCCATTCATGGCTATATTAGTCTGACCGGAATGTCTTAGAGTAATGCTTGCTCCATTTACCTCGCACGCAAGCACACATTTCCTCACCGCTTATGTGTACTAACTTTTCTAAAGTGCTATATTTAGTATTGGGTATTGGCCTGTTACTTATGCATTCAGTTTCGACGAAGCGAACAGGAGTCAGTGTTGCTTTCCTTTTCAAATGACACACCCAGGTTTCAACTCTGCACTTCACCATAAATTTATATCGTTTCCAAACGACAGTGTCCATTAAGTTAACGTAATAGCGCATTTGGGTTACCTTGGAAATGCAAATAAAAGTCGCTATTGTGTAAAATGCCGAAGCTACTTATAATAGGACCAATGAATCATCCAATTATTATTAAATTACTCAAACAACAAAAATATATAATTTCTCGCAGAGTGGTGGACGAGAGCTATAGAATACCAATGTAGGCCTATGTGGTAATCGTAACGTAATTCCACTGTAAGTAGTTGCTAGGAAAAATGTTTATTAACTGTTTATTTAACGTTATAGTCTGTGGAAAAACGAATAGCGTACGTTTCAAAAACTTACAAACAATGTCACGCTGCAAAGCAAGCAATGTTGCCAGATCAAACGTTAAGTGGAAGCGAGAAGTTATATATATTTGTTGCCAATGCCATATTTTCTTATGGCTAAAACAAGCTAAAATACACTAGCCATGAAATTGTGAATTGTGATGAAACATCAAAATCAAAATTATATTTAAAAAAAATACTAGCGAAATTTAAACATGAAAGTTAAATTCTTCCTTGTAGTTCATGATTATGTACTTTAATCTTCCTCATCCAACTAAATTATCGAAATATTTTACTATAGTTTAGACAGACGAACAAATTGCCTTCCTAATCAGTAATCACTCAAGTTTTTGGGCAAGTTCATTACCCGGTATTTCAATGTCGCTATGCAATACTCGTCTTCACCCAAAAAAACTGCTGGAACACGTTATTACATACGTCTAAAACCGTTTGCTTCTGCGATTACCAAAATTGCATGAAGGAGATCACATAAAAGAAAAGCGAAAACTTGTTTCTCGCGTACGTGTAACGTTTTCTTTCGGTTCATTGGTACCAGTTCCCCAACAACGAATTAATACGAGTTTAGAATGCATGCAATTAAATTTTGGCGTCAGAAACCGCTAGTGGATGTGCGTGATGTGGGTGTTCGAATTTTGCAACACCATTTCATCATTTATTCGAAACCAATTTTCATTAAAATTTTTCCGGTTAAAGCGCTGCCAACGGGGTGGAGACATTATGTCAGTTGCTATGCGTTTAGAATAAGGAATAAATTTGATGTATCGACTCTTTTACTGTGGTCAGTCAGTTGACCGAAAAACCCACAGAATAAGAAACTGCAAAATTTAAAAAAAGAAAATAATTCTAACCAAACAAATGAAATGTCATATATACATATCAGATTATCAGCTATAGAACATGTGTAAAGTAGCTCTTTTGACAGTCAGATTCGGAAGAAATAACCCTGGCGATGAAAACATATAAATCAAAAGATCCGTTAAATATTACTGCAAGCTTTATAGCGAGTTTATCAACCTGTGTTTTGCTGTTCTTGTATACACTAAGCGTTGGCTTATTCAAACAATAGTTCTAATTGAAATCGAAAGTTTTTCAATCCCTATAAATGTGTTTGCGCTGCGCTTACGAGACAAAAATGATCAGTTAACGCCCTGGCTGGAAGCAAGGACATGTAGCGGACTTTTGTTTTACATAACACTCACACCCTTGTATTATCTTCCTTCGTATATAGATGGGTGTGGTCACTTTGCGACAAATGTGAAAATTAGCTTCTGCTGAGTGTGAGCGGCTACTTCATCTATGGCGAAAAGAAATTCAAGTTGCGATAATATACAGAAAATGGCTTAAACCGCAAAGAGGATTTTAATTATAAGTCGAGTGTTCCTCATCATTGAAAAATATTATAGCCAGCATTATTGAAATTTGAAAATCCGAACCAGGAAATTCGCCATGAATTTGATAAAAAAAGTGTTGTCGATGGCAGCTGATATGCGACGCAATCTAGGAGTATCAGCCTTGTATAAATTAATTCTCCTTCAATACAGCCAAACAATTCGAGAAGCTAGCGGAGTGACAACGCCTTTTGAATCAACAAAACTGGAAGGTGCTGTGCCAACAGGGAAACCTTATTTTTCCCTCCTTCACCCTGGAGCTGAAATACCAAACGTGATTGCTTACGTGAGGAAGAGATATGCTGTCCAATACGAATATGACTCTTTCTGATCACCAAGGTTGTCTCGGCATCTTTTGCATTTCCTCGGGGTAAAACAAGTTACCGACTGCCACCGCCAACTAATAATATAAGATATCAGCTCCATATAAAATCCATCAGTTCCGCACTCGTTCCTTCAGTCACTCTCAATTTCTCAATCCGTCCTCTTCATCATGTTGGCTCCTTTGGTAAGTTCCAATTGGCAAATTAATTTCCATATTCAGACTAGCCCTACCATATTGAATTAATTCGATTGCCTGTTTCATTGCGCAGATTTTGTCGTTCGTGTTGGTAGTGGTCGTTTCCGGCGTTCCGATCAGTCCGGCGTCGACGTACCTAGTCGACGAGGTGATCAAAATGACCAACCTGTCGTCCATTTCGATTCCGTCGTTCAGAATCGTTCATCCCGGAAGTCAAGGCGTTAAGCCCAAGATCGAATACGATTTTCTGCCTTTCATCTCGGCACCTCCGCTCAAGGAATCGGATGAAGTTATGGTTAATAGCGCCTCCGCCGAATCGGAGGAGCCCAATCAATTTGGCATTGTCGAATCCGACGAGTCTGAAGAAGAACTTTTGAATAAGCCTCTTTTGCCTCTTTTGCCGGCTGCTGACACTGTCATTTTTGATTCACCCATCACAACGAACAGCCCGACGCAATTAGAAGCACTTCCGGAAGTAACTACTGTTGCCGGAAAATAGGGAAAAAAAGGGTCATTTCCGTTCCGGCTGTGATTCCAAAAATCTTGGCAAGGGTTAACTCCAATTGTTTGGTTATTTTTTTGTTGTTGTCGTAACGAACGCCCTTCATGCATGTAACCTTGTTAGTTAATAACCAAACTTGCGTGAGTATAATTATCTTTAAAAACAAAAAAAATAAAATCTATGAATAAATTGTTAATACGCCGCTATGTCGAGAATATGATTTCTGTAGTTTGGCGCTGAAGTAAAAATTAATTTTATTTGATACCTACGCCAAACAGGAAACAGATTTTAAATATATTGAACGAGACCTAAGTACCACGTAACCCGTTCCAAATTTAAAAAAAAGACACTGGAACAAATAATAACCTGCGGGGCTTTGGTGTTTGAGCGCGGAAAATTTACAAGGTTCCCTGCATGGCTGCATCCCTGGTTTTGATCAAATGAAACAAGTTGGACGGGTGGGGCTTTGACAAATAAGGAGTTAAGGACATCTTGGTGACATTAGAAAAAAGAGGGATATGCTATGTTAGTCGTTAGAAAGGCTGATAACGCAACTACAGACGAGATATGACTATATAGAGATGAATTGTATTATTTACTGAGAACCAGTTGAGAGTGTTGTTAAAATTTACTTCTACCCGCGATTCCATTTTTTTTTTTTCGGGCGACAAATAGATATTCTCTATTATTGCTGTGATAATTTCTCTCAGTTACCTTATATTAGTCTGATGGAAAAACAAAGGCAAATCTACAACCGGGAGAGTTCCTTGCGTTGAGTAAACCATTTGCACGATGAGTCGTGACAGTCGCCAAACGACTCCTGCTGCCTATATATGTAAGACCATAATAATAGCAACAGAAATAGGAAATCCATTTTTAAAATGGCCGTCTGTGGCTGGTGGTTGTTTGAGTCGTCTCGCGTCCGACGACCTCGAAATAATAAAAAGTGAAGGCGAAAGTGAAATTTGAGCTGGATTCATTTTTCCATTGTCCTCGTAATTTTTAACTTCTTAGTTGTAACAATCCGCAAACCGAGACATAACATTTCTGTGGATTCGCATTTCTTTTTTCGCCGATTTCGTGGTCGCGTTGAATCAAAGAATCAAAAAAGAAATAAAGGGGGGAACTCCCTCGCCAGTTTCCCATGACTGCATCAATTGATGGCCGGCACTCAAGGAGTTGTTTGAACACAGATGCAGCACAGCAGCTCGAAAGCGGAAAGGGAATAAAGAAACTAAAAACCGCTAAAAACTCCGACTAGTGGAATTTAAAAAAAAAAATGTTTTATTTCGTTCGATTTACAAATTTTAAATTACAAGAAATACATTCACTTAATATTTGGGGTAAGCAGGAGATGGCTTGTATGCAGTTTTGTAGGCGGGTTTGTATGCGGGGTAAGCAGCGGGGTAAGAAGAAGGATAAGCTGGGCTGGGGTAGGCAGCGGGTTTGTATGCCGATGGCTTGTACTCGGTGGGATATTTGGCCTCTCCGTCGTATTTGACGTCGGCGACGTATCCGCTGTAATCGTCGGCCTTGTAGGTGACCGTCTGGGTCCGGCCGTCGGGGAGATTGACTTTGTAGGAGCCGGAGACGTAGCCCTTGTCATCGGCCGTCTCCTGGTGGGCGTAGTCGTTGTAGGTGTAGTCGTCCTTTACGGCCCAGGCGAAGCTGTACGGCATTGGGGCCTGCCGAAATCAATTTAAAACAGGTCAAAACTTAATTTGAATGAAATAAAAAAGGAAATCCTTACGTAATCGTATGACTTGCTGTAAGATGGGTAAGCCGGAGCTGGGTAGGCCGGTTTGGGGTAGTAAGCATTTGAGGCCACAGTGGCGATCAAGGCGGCGGCGAGAACGAATAAGACCTTATAATAAACATTTTTCAGATGTAATTAGGAGAACAAAATTAGACGACTGAGTAGTCGATGGAAGTGGAAGAGCTTATTACCTGCATGTTGATTCGAGTTTCTGGTTGTTGTACAACTGATAACTTTGAGATTTTGTGCTTCTGTTTTTATACCTGTTGTGGGGCTTTCGTCAGCACCGACTGACCATTCCTTTTTCAGGTGATGCACGACGGCGTAGTCGAGGCTTACATTTTCGCACGGATTAAATTATACACGCACAGACGAGGATACAACTTTTGCCTCTCGTAAAACTGGGCGGGGTTCCCGTTTAGGCTCTTTTGCCCTTGTGATGAATTTGAAGCTCCACTGACCTCATTTTCACTCTTCACCGGCTTGATCACAATTTTCCGAACATCATCCAACTTCATTCCCTTGTTCATTCCCAAATTACTTTTTAATGTACATCGGTCAGCTTCCTCTCAGATAAACCAGCGATGTCTGGAGTTAATGCGTCGATATATTTAGGGCGTCGGTCGGATTTCCGCTTCACACTATATACTTTCAACAATTTTAAAGCCCCATAACTCTAAACACGAAGGGAAAGTGAAACACGAAATGATATCCATTTTCCAATGTGACTCTATGGCTCTACACAGACATACCTCACAAATATGCATTTGTAGTGTAGGCCTAGTGGTTATCACGGTTGTCTCACACACAACAGGTCCTCAATTCGACCCTGGGCAGATGCGATTATTCAGTTTTTATTTCATATTCTACCCTCTATTTCCTTTATTCTACTTCCATTTAATCGGCGGCGAATTATGCGCTTAGGTATGCATGGTTATGTGGTTCGATTAAAATTTATTTATTCTTCGCTTATAATCGTGATGACGGATGAGAATTGAACTGCCATCACTTGATGAGCACCCGTATCAATAACGCAATTCTAAAAAAAAAATAGCCCATTTTTGATAAAATTTTGATTAGACCAATTTGTATTGAATTTCTTTCTATATATGTATATGTAGAAGACAGTCGCAGCAATAACCAATCAATAATTAATTCCTTTATACCTATACTTTTTCCCTCCAAAACCCAAAAGTTGTTTGATAACAATTTTATGTTGCGCATCAGAGTGTCGGTTAATTTTGGAGGAGGATGACCATGTAAGTCACCACAGCACCTATCAACTTCAAAATAAATACACGCCGTCATTATTCAAATCAATGTGCGCTGCGCCCGGAATGAAAATTTTTAAGAACGACCCAATTATTTTAAAAAGGGCGCGAAGCGCGATTCAAAAAATTGACACTCACGGATGGAATAAGATGAACTCCAACCTGGAAAAGTCCAGCAGCAGATAATCGGACGCGATCTTCATTGATCTGCAACAACGTGATAACCATCTATATTTTTCAAAAAAACCAGCCCTAAATTAAATTCCATTTATAATCGTGGAATAAGTTAAATAATATAAAGATCAAGGAAAACGGGACCTCAACTGAATCGGTCAATTGGGCGAATTTCGAATACGTCGCAGAGGTTAATCTTTCACGAAGGAGACGAACCTGATACAACAACATCCAGCATAAAATAATTGAGCAAAGATTAGAATTATCACAGCTCAATAATAACCTGATGAACTGGCATGTCGGCTGTTGAGAGAAGAATTAATAGTCGGATCCAATCGGTGAAGAAGAGAAAAGGGAACACCAAGCTGAAATCGTCCAACACCTCATTTGCGTGAATCAAATTGAAAATCCAGGCATACGCGCATGTGACGATCGAAAGGAATTTCGTCGTCAAAAGAAATAAAACTGGCCCCGACAAAATGTCATTCAACTGCGAAGACGCTCGGCAAAGGTGGTCGAATATGAGGGCGTTTCCTTCCAACTTATTCTCAGTCCTGTCCAATTATCGATAAAATTATTCTTCAAATTAATTCACGTCATTTGACAAATTTAGCTATTTGAATTTAAGAGGTTTAGACCTTTTGTTGAGAGTTGCTGGTAGTTCGTCATCTTCTACAGCATCAAAGTGGAGCGATAAGAATTTGATGTAATGAGCGATGATGTAATAAGACAGATGAATCAGAAGGTATTGGCAGTCAAACATGATGCTAATCGAAGTTAAAATGGAGAAAAACGCAGTCGCTGTAAAGATGTCCAGATTTTTTGGCAGGAAGGATTGATATATTGGAAACATCACGCACAGCGCAACTGTCGCCTAATAATATTGTATATGATAGCCAAACAACTGAATTGGATATTTATTCAAAATCTAATTAAATTAATATTAAAAAAATTATACCGCAGTGACTGCGAGAGTGAAACCGATGGCAGTTCGCGTCACGAGTGATGAGCTCTGATGTTGCGCAATAAATGTTTCTCCGAAAAGCCTCTCGACCTCCTGCACGGCTTCCACTGCGTTCCGCAATTGTTTGTAGCGCAGAATGATCCATCGGCAAGTCAAGAACTGGGCCAAGTAGGAAAAGGAGACCGTCCCGGTTAGAATGGTGAAGATGATGGGCATAGTTCGGTCGGATAATAACGCTTGAAACACATCCCGGTAGAAGAGCGGAGCGGCACTAAAGAGCGACAGCTGCAACACCAACATGAAAAAGAACCACCAAGTGTTGAAATGCTTGAAGGAGAAGGTGAATTTCTCGAATTGATTGGTGTCTGAATTTCTTTTGATTGTATAAGGGATCATGCCACAAGCTTGGCACAGGCTTACGAATGGGCCCAATTTCTCAAAGACCGACATGTTTCTGGCGCAGGAGAAATTTCGCCCGTGTTGTACATGAACGGTCGGTGTGATCCAAACTGGGGGTTATCGAGTCCTAGCCGAATTCTAATATGGGGATCTATTTGTAGTGTTGATAGTGTTTGGAGTTGCGTAACCATGGAAATATAGTTTGTCACAGCTAGCGCTTAGCTACTCCAAAATGCAAATTCCATTAGCCACTTTGGGATAATGAGATGATATTAATCGACCTAATGGATGTCTATGAATAGCTTTAAATGGACTTCAAATTGTTTGTCTGTCATTTCACCTTATTGATGGACATTTATGAAATAATGAACAGCCCATCATCTCCTACTCTCTAATATAACCCCATTGATGAATAAAAACGAAAATGTAAGCCTTTTTGCATGTTCATATATAAATTTTATTTGATTGCTCATCCACTATATATCCATGGAAATATAAATATATAATTAGGATTCTTAAATATTCGTTGTTGTCAAAATCGGTTTTTTCGGAATGGTTACGTCATTAGTATTTGGGGGCAGCGTACTTGGGTTCGTATTTTGGGGCCTCGTATTTAGGGGCCTCGTATTTAGGGGCCTCGTATTTTGGGGCCTCGTATTTTGGGGCGGAATAAGAAGAACCTTTGTGATAGGAATCGGCAGCTTTGTACTCGGGATACTTGGCATATCCGTCGTATTTCACATCGGCGACGTATCCGTAGTCATCGGCCTTGTAGGTGACGATCTGAGTGCGGCCATCGGGCAGGAGAGTGTGGTAAGAGCCGGACACGTGACCATAGCCATCGCTGGACTCGTGCTGGCCAAAGTTGTTGTAAGAGTAGTCGTCCTTTACGGCCCAGTGGAAGTTGTATGGTGTTGGGACCTATTTGAAATTTAATTAAAAATAATTAATGAATATTAAAACATAAAATACGGCATGGAAAACTCATTGACGTACGTCATAGCTTTTTTGGGCGTACTCGGCTGATTTGTATTCGGGTTGGTAGGCGGGTTTGTTCTCCTTGTAGGTGGGAGTGTGGTGGTATGATGGAGCAGGATGGCTCGTGTAGGGTTTTTCTTGTTTGTACGCAGGGGCCTGGTGGTAACCTCCTGCGGCAACAACAGCGACCAAAGCAGCGAAAACGAAAACCTTCCAATCGATTGAACAGTAAAAAAAAATTAGAACTGAAACTTTAAATCGAACAGAATTAAGTTAAAATTGTTCTACTACCTTCATGTTAAGACTAAGGTAGTTGAAATGAAACTGTACGATTTTGGTTGTTGGTTCAAGGGTTTATATACCAAGACAAGCATATACGAGCGATATATCTAGAATGGACTCTCTCTGTGTGTTGTTCTTATACAACGCTCGCGTATTTGTTTCCTAACTAAATGTGACGCAATGACCGTTACAAGCAACCACTTTTCGCCAACGATGTATATATGTACACCAAAACACAATTACGGTTCTATATGTCCATATACGGTCCTCCAACCTTTTCAGGATATTAGTTGAAGTAGAACAATTGCACTGAATGAGAGTGGATTTTTTGGGAGGCTATAGATAGTATGAGGAATGTTATGAACTAAATTTATTATTCTGGAAATAAAGAAATTGAAACAGAATCCTATAGGCAATAGCAATAGCCAATTGAACTTGAGCAATTCGATTTCCATTTTCTGAAAACCAAAAGTAAATGCGTTACGTAAATGTAATGCGCAGCAAGAATTCACCTTTTTTTTTTAACTTGAAAGGAATCAAGGATTTCTGTAATCTTATACTGAGATCGGTAATGTACGTACAAGGATTCAAGTAGAAATCAGATTTAGCATTTTAGTATACAGCAATTGAAATATTTTATTCAATAAACAAGATGATAGAGCAGAGGGCTATATACTTTTATCACTTATAATATTACCTAAATTTAAATCTAATTGTAACTTAAAGTTTAGTTAAGAATTGTTTATTATTTAATTAATCTTAATAAGAATAAATAAATAAAAATAAATAAGAATTAAATTTTAAAGACTTTCTATAGGGCGAGAACAAGTAGTACTGTTAGAGATTGAAACCGCAATATTTCAGTGCGCACTTGAATTAGAATTTACACTGCAATCGAAGTACAAATATAGCTGCGATGTCCAAATACGTTTAAAAATAGTTCAAATCCAACCAAAACTGCATAATTAAATTTACCAGATAGCCTATGCTTACAGCGCATAGTAAAGTTGAAATACAGTACGTATAAGATACACCGTAATGGGCGATTGGTAAATTCTGGACTAACTGGTGCACTTTCACATGTCCCTAGTATAGAAAGGCCATATATTTGTGTCACGTAAGAAGGGGCTTTTTAGCTTTGCTAAAATTAGAAAACTCAAAATTCAAATGTTTTGTAAAAATCCAATAGCGGAGGGTTTGAATAAACGAACGTACGTACAGTTCCCAATGCGGCGGCCAGTGCGGGCCAGTGGTATATAAACCCTTGAATCAACTACCAAAATCGTACAGTTTCATTTCAACTACCTTAGTCTTAACATGAAGGTAGTAGAGCAATTTTAACTTATTAATTCTGTTCGATTTAAAGTTTCAGTTCTAATTTTTTATTAATGTTCAATCGACTGGAAGGTTTTCGTTTTCGCTGCTTTGGTCGCCGTTGTTGCCGCAGGAGGTTACCACCAGGCCCCTGCGTACAAACAAGAAAAACCCTACATGAGCCATCCAGCTCCATCATATCACCACACTCCCACCTACAAGGAGAACAAACCCGCATACCAACCCGAATACAAATCAGCCGAGTACGCCCCAAAAAGCTATGACGTACGTCACAGAGTTTCCCATGCCATATTTTATGTTTTAATATTCATTAATTCTTTTTAATTAAATTTTAAATAGGTCCCAACACCATACAACTTCCACTGGGCCGTAAAGGACGACTACTCTTACAACAACTTTGGCCAGCACGAGTCCAGCGATGGCTATGGTCGCGTGTCCGGCTCTTACCACACTCTCCTGCCCGATGGCCGCACTCAGATCGTCACCTACAAGGCCGACGACTACGGATACGTTGCCGATGTGAAATACGACGGATATGCCAAGTACCCCGAGTACAAAGCTGCCGATTCCTATCACAAAGGTCCTTCTTATTCCGCTCCAAAATACGAGGCCCCAAAATACGAGGCCCCTAAATACGAGGCCCCTAAATACGAGGCTCCTAAATACGAGGCCCCTAAATACGAACCCAAGTACGCTGCCCCCAAATACTAATGACGTAACCATTCCGAAAAAACCGATTTTGACAACAACGAATATTTAAGAATCCTAATTATATATTTATATTTCCATGGATATATAGTGGATGAGCAATTAAATAAAATTTATATATGAACATGCAAAAAGGCTTATTTTCGTTTTTATTCATCAATGGGGTTATATTAGAGAGTAGGAGATGATGGGCTGTTCATTATATCATAAATGTCCATCAAGGTGAAACGACAGACAAGCAATTTGAAGTCTATTAAAAAACTATTCTTATTAGACATTCATTAGATCGATTAATATCATCTCATTATCCAAAGTGGCTAATAATACTATTATGGAATTTGCATTTTGGAGCAGCTGGCAAACTATATTTCCATGGTTACGCAACTGCACCAGACACTATCAACACTACAAATTGATTCCTTATAGAGTTCGCCAGTTCGGCTAGGACTCGATGATCCTCAGTTTGGATCACACCGACCGTTCATGAACATCACGGGCGAAATTTCTCCTGATGCGCCAACATGTCGGTCTTTGAGAAATTGGGCCCATTCGTAAGCCTCTGCCAAGCTTGTGGCATGATCCCTTATACCATCACAAAGGAAATTTAGTCATTAAATGAAAGTTAGTATGCATTATGTTTTTCCCGGATAATTTAAAACGAATGAAATCTAGTAAAACTATACCCATCAAAATATCTCCAGCTGAATTCCACTTTCGTTTCTCTATAGACTTATATGGATTTTCCAGTCCGACCAACGCCCTTATATCGGCGCCGTTTTCAAGGCATCGCGTTGATGATGTGTCAGTTCATCTAAGGGAGAGAACAAATTAAAAATGTTACTTATTAGGCCACATCTTCTCTGCAGCTGCAGACTCTACTGAGAAAATGGGTCGACGATACAATAAGCACAACTACGCGTATTGTCGATCGTCATATCGCAACAACTTTGTTTTTCCCAATCCGCTATACCTCACTCATCTTGATCGGGATCAAGGTTAGGGATGGAAACAAGTCGTGATTGAACGAAAGTGTAAGAAGATCCGTTTGTCGGAATGAAAACGGATAGCCTATTTGCAGTAATCCAGTCAAGAGTGAAAATGAGGTCAGATGAGCTCCAGAATTCACCCCAAGGCGAAAGAGCCAAAACGGAGACCCCACCCAGTTTTACGAGAGCAAAAGTTCTATCCCCATCTGTGCGCGTACAATCTTATTCGTGCGAAAATGTTCGTCGTGCATCACCTGAAAATAGAAAAAGGAACGGCCAGTTGCTGAGGTACAAACCAGGTAACCAGGTATAAAACCAGAAGCGCAAGACCTCAAAGTTATCAGTTGTACAACAACCAAAAACTCGAATCAACATGCAGGTAATAAGCTCGTTTGTCCGCTTCCATCGACTATACAATCGTCTAATTTTCTTCTTCCTAATTACATCTGAAAAATGTATTAAAGGTCTTATTTGTTCTCGCCGCCGCCTTGATCACCACCGTGGCCTCAAATGCTTACTACCCCAAGCCGGCCTACCCAGCCCCGGCTTACCCATCTTACAGCAAGTCTTACGATTACGTAAGTATCACTTTTTTTTATTTAATTCAAATTAAATTTTGACCTGTTTCAAATTGAATTCCTGCAGGCCCCAATGCCGTACAGCTTCGCCTGGGCCGTCAAGGACGACTACACGTACAACGACTACGCCCACCAGGAGACGGCCGATGACAAGGGCTACGTGTCCGGCTCTTACCGCACCCTCCTGCCCGACGGCCGGACCCAGACGGTCACCTACAAGGCCGACGACTACACCGGATACGTCGCCGACGTCAAATACGACGGAGAGGCCAAATACCCCGAGTACAAGCCAAGTGGATACAAGCCCACTGCTGCCTACCCCAGCCCCGCTTATCCATCTTCTTACCCCGCTGCTTACCCCGCATACAAACCCGCCTACAAACCAGCCTATCCAACTCCGGCTTACCCCATATATTAAGCGGATAAAACCCTGTAATTTAAATTTTATAAAATATAAAGAAGTCGTCATTATTTCACCAGTCGAAATTTTCTAGTTTCTTTATTTTTTCCCTTGCGTGTTAAGCCTTTTGAACTGAAAGGTTTTTTTTCTTTCCCATTAAATTATCTTTTTTCATGTTTCAACAACCACGAAAATGGCGAAAAAGAAATACGAACCCACAAAAATGTTGTCAGTAACGATCGGTTGTCCGATTAAGAATTTCAAAACGCAAGGTCAATGGAAAAATGAATCCAGCCAAAAAAGTTTCACTTTCGCCTTCACTTATTTCCAGGCCGACGAACTAAAACTAGAAAATTTCACGACCACTGGCCAGGGCCAGGCGGCCACCTAAAAACGACGATTTCCTATTTCCTTTGCTGTGCTGTTGTCCAACAATTCTCACGAGTCGTAGTGCGAATAGTTTACTCAGTGCATAGAACTATCTGCCAGCTCTTTTCTTTCGTTTCCAAATTATAAGCTCAAACAATCAGCTGAACAACAAGTTAAGGACTAACATAAGATTTCGACGAAAACCGAATAAACATCAACAGTACCAACACATTTTGGCGTTGAAACATAGGTTATGATTTTGTCACTTTTGTTCTGAGAAGCGAATTCATTCTCCGACTTAGCAGTTTAAAAGATAAAAGATGTGTCATGTGTGTGAGAATCACAAACATCATTCAGGAAGAAGTCACACACTATCGAGAGTGATCTACATCACGCTGCTTTGAAACTGCTTTTATCTCTGTTATAATTTCAACACATTTTGAATTTATTTCTTATATTAATAACGTGGTAAACGTTATAGTTAAAAGATTGGTAATTCGCCTATTCATTTGGCCTTAATTCACGTCGTACCCCACAGCCATTGCCAAATAAAAATCGTGATGATAATTAATCGTGAAAATTATGTAGCATTGTAGCTGAATCAATGTAAATTGTTATGAGTTTTGACTTGTTGTTTACCCACTCTCTTCTTTCCTAATTTTACCTTTGTGTTTTTTTGAATTAATCGAGTCGTGCGTTGCACGATGAGGATTTATCAATTATCATTCAAAGAAATTAAATGGAAATAATTTTTTCTCGAAAAAAAATATCTCTTGTAGATTTTAATTTTTTTCGACAAAAAAAGGTGAAAAAAATTCGTATTTGTTCTTTTGTTGTCATTAAAAAAAGAATGTTACGCTGTTCCGGCAACATGCATGCTAAAGTTTCACATATTTGTCCGTTTCATCAGTTTTCAGATCAGTTCATGCAATTTTGAATGTGAGAGCTGAGCTGGTTGTTATTGTCCCACTGTCCACTCGTGGACCATCAGTTAGGCCTACATATTGCTTGTAAGAACTTTGTAAGTTATGGAATCACATTTTTAAAACCTATATGAGGATTCACAATTTTTTTTTTCTTCTTTGTTTGGTTTCATGGTTTCATGTGCATGAACATTAGCTACTTTATCTTACTATTGTGCTAGAGGTGAAAGATTCAAGGTCACGTGTATTCAAATGGGCGAGGCTAGTCTAGAAAATTCAAACTCTTGAAGTTTCCATGAAGTGAACCTTTTTCAATCAAGTTAAAGTATGCAATTACAGTTTCTTAAAGTCAGTTAAAATGGTAGACGATTAGGTGAACCTGAACATTGTCCTACCCCTAACTTAACAATCTTTTAAATTAACTGTGTGTCAATCAATTTTTGATTTAAATACTTATAATTGATCTTTTTGCAATTAAATCATATAGGTTTGTGCTGCATCAAATTTGAATTTACACAAATATCGTGTTCACCTTTGTGGTTCAGACGTTTCTTTGGAGCTTGTTTAAAGTTTGATTAAGGTAACCTCAATATGAATTTCTATAGTATCTTTTGTGTTCATCAACAGATGTACAAAGTAAAGAGGTGGTCACTTGCAAACTAAAGCAAATCTCAGTTTGTTACTCTGCTAATCTAAATTATTATGATTTAGTTGGAGATTGGATCTACAAGAATGGATGATGCCAGCTTCTCAAGGGATGGAGCTACAAACATGAAAGAAGCTGGACATTCATCCTCCTTTGATCAGATCGTAGATGACCAACAACAGGTGACAGCACATGTTTTTCACAGAGACTGATAATGATAAGATACACTTTTCAGGAATTTACAATATAGATTAATACAATGAAATTTTTAAATTACAGGAAAATAAAACGATGGAAGAGAATAACGACGAACAAAAGGAGCTACAAAAGAAAAAACCTTACGTCGCCTTCCTAATCGACCGGCCATTTAACGCTAACACCACCGAAACTCAGGAGGAAGAAGAAACAGTAACTCTAATGAAACGTTTGCGCTGTCGCCTCAACTTGAGATTGCATTCGAAAGGAATCGAGAAGAAGAGCGAAGACGATGACGCCGAATTAGAAGCTCTGTTCGCGTTAAGCATAGGTCCATCATCTTCAGGTTCTTTGCTAACCTCAGGAACCAAGGAAAGTTCTCCTACCAACAAGAAAAGCTTGTACGATAGCTTGTTGGAGCTCGTGGACGAATTCGATGCAGCCGGCGTGGTTGAGATTTTCCGACTGTTGCTGGAACGCAGATCTGCCATTCCGTTGTTCGTGCCCGAATCAAAAACGCATTTTTTGAACCTGATGAGGCACGTCACCTTGCCTGGAATCGACAACATCCGTTTGGGCGAAGACAAGTCGTTGATGCGCGTTGCCGTCGTCTCTTGCCGTCAGAGAAATCAGAGCCAAGCGAGTGAGATCCTGAAGAGCCTCTTCAACATCGACAGTATCCATTGTCAAGATTTCTCCGCTGGTAGTGTCTCTTCCAAGTCCTTGTTAGCTGAGATCGGGTCTGGCTGCGTTGTGATCGGAGAATCTGGCCCTGAAAAGGTGAAAAACGTTTTGGTCACTCACGTAATCGGGGACTTTAAACCACTTTGGCCATTTTTGCAACATTTCGCCGACTACTTACTGATTGAAGACTCTTCTGTGGAAAAGGAAAGTTTTTGCCTTTCCTGGCTTACGTCTGGTGACCAAGGTTCTCATCCTGAATCGAGTGCGTTTCCATTCGTCTGCGTTTGGAGGCCGTCGGTAGATGAGACGCGCTATGAAATCAAAGAGGTAAATGGATCCTTTCAGTTATGCATAGACGGTCAGTTAGCAGGCAAAACTATCGGCATCTTAAAATCGAGCGTCGTTGCAGTTATCAAAAAAATGAATGCGGCAGATCAATTCCAAGTTACGTCCCAAGAACGTCTGAGGTTATTCCAAATTCCTATTCTGATGGATGAAGGATACAGAGCGTTGGATTGTGTCTCTCCAACAGAGATTGAGTCACGAATGACAACATCTGTTCAGAACTTGAGAGACGTGAAGACCAAGGAATTTCTCCTCCAGAAGAACTACATGGAGCAGGCGAAGCACGAAGAAACTAAGATGGAGCACCGCCTAAACGAAGAAAAGGTGCGCGAGGAAGATGCCAAGATAAAGAAATGCCGAGAAGTGCGTCGATCCGATAGCCATCGCGTTCAACAACGTCCGCTACTACAACTATTCCTCAGTTTTCTTTCGGAAGAAGATCCTGGCTCTCGCATTTTATCCATTCGCATGTTAGAAAAGGAGTTAGCCGGACGTTGCGAACGGACGCTGGGACCTGAACTGCTAGAGATCCGCAAGTTGAATTCTTCGTACGTTGATAAATTAGCAACTGCATCTGGAACGAAAGACCTGGACGTGACCAGAGAAAATCTTCTTTCGGCCAAGGCCCAACTGCGTGATGGTGTACTAAACATAGAGCATTTGTGGAGGGAGCTGAGTCATTTATGTACTGACATGGAACCCGAAAGTCGTTCATCAGTTATTAAGAAAATTCCTTGTCTCGCTGCCCAGCATTTACTGGACGGCTTCTGTCTGGAGCTGCTCGACGGGGATTCCAACATGATACACCTCGAATGGATTACCGAAGTTTTACGAGAACTTGGAGTACTGACCGGAAAAATGAAGCGCATTTTCGTTTTGTCCGTCATCGGAGTGCAGAGCAGCGGTAAATCAACTTTGCTGAACACCATGTTTGGCATCCAAATGAGGACCAGCGTCGGACAGTGCACCCGAGGAGTCAACATGCAGCTGGTACCTGTTGAAGGCCGTGCGGAGTACGACTACATTTTGTTGCTGGACACGGAAGGCACAAGAGCTCCGGAATATCACGGAATGCCCGACAGTGAAAAACGAGACAACCAGATGGCCACGCTTAGTATTTTACTGGCGGACGCCACAATCGTCATTACACCGGGTGAGAATGACGCAGCGATTAAAGAAATTCTGCCGGTTGTTTTGATGGCCTATCAGGGATCCAAATTGGCCGAAGACAATGGCGGTCGACTTAGCTCCAAGGTATTTTTCGTTTACAACAGAATCGACACCAGTCAGAAGAACAAGTTGAGCAGCATCATCCAGTCACTTGGGACATCACTTCACGAAGCTTTTAGCCAAGTTCAGAACTTAGCCGGAGACTCCGCATTACTGAAATCAGAAGCGAGACCTTTTGGAAATCTTGACGTGTCAAACCCAAACTCATCTGAGAGTGACGTTTGTATTCTAGGAAATGTGAAGAAAGAATACGAACCACCGGGTGACATACCGGATTCTGCCTATGGTGAAACGCTTGTGAAATTTCGGGAGCACATCCATCGACGGGTGACCAGTGCCCAGCAGGATGCAACAGCTTGGAAGAGTAGGTCTTTTGAAGAATTTTCGAATTACATTACGGAAGTGTGGAAGTGCATTTGCTCAGCCAATTTCACTTTGAATTTCGCCTCGGTGGTGGAGCGCATCACATTCGATAAATTGGATTTCGAATACAAGAAAGTGGAACAGGAGTTAGTGGAAGCCTACCTGGAATCCTTTGCAACTATCAAGAAGAAAATGATTGAGGAAAAAGGTGAAATTATTAGCTCTGGCACCACGGCCGTGATTGATGCTACTAGCAATGGAGATCTCTTGTTAAAATTCGAAGCCAAGTTACGCGAAGAAATCTTGCCAGCCGAACAAAACTTAGACAACAAAATGAAAGAGATGATTATGAAAAGAGGACGAGAAAAATGGAGTCTGCAGTTTCAAAGGCAATGGGAAACAAACAAGAAAGACCAAGCTAGTAACTGGGCATTTAGATTGAAAACCAATTTCGTTTTGTTGTTTAACTACGAGCACCACGTCGAAAATTACAAGAAAAAATTGCGCAACGAAATTAATAACCTCTTCAGTAACTCTTCGACAGAATCCAGTAAGTTCGTGTGGACTGGTGGCGAAAAGACTACAAAGTTTGAAGAATTGTACAACAACATGTTGTTTGAAGTTTACCAGCTGTTTCCCCCAAAAGACATGAGAGCAGAAGTCTTGAACGTTTATCAGAACAGCAGCGTCATCAAGAATAGGAAGATTGATATGCTGGTATCTGATGAAGATTCGTCGCTGCTTTCAATACTAAAGCAGGAACCAATTTATTTTTGGAGGAGGAATCGAAATGCCGTTGAAAAATGCCTAAAATCTGTTGACGCGATTGTCAACTTCATTTCCGCAAGCCAACAGTGCTATGATGACAGCATCATTTCTAATTTTATCTATGAAGTCGATGCAAGTATTACTTTCCATGAGGTTTCTACCAACTCTGAAGTTCGAAAAATTCACATCTACGGTCAAAACTTGATAATCGCATTGATGGAGATTATGGGAAGAGAGTGGGAGGCAGAAAATTCGGTGCTCGCTAAATTCAAACGCAACAAAGAGACCATGTGTGAGTACTTCATGATGGTATCACAGGGCGTAGAAAAGACCAAACTCTTTGCGGCCACTATGGCGAACGCCTTGAAAAGCGTCCTGATGTCTGGTAAGTGTAATTGTCAATATTATAAATTTTACTCGAGTAATAATTCTTTTTACGCTTCACCTTAGCATTCGAAAAAGAAATGATCCAGAAGGCGTTTAATATCATTCGCAATCGTCAGTGGTTATTCGACGCCAGATTGATGCACAAGCACATGGATCTCTACTTGGTCAACTTGCTGGATGAGAAGAAAGTTGATGAAGTTCTCGATTGCATAAAGAATCCGCAAAGCTTTTATAAAGATGTGTTACATCGTCTAATAGCTGAAAATGTTCCCAACGTCGACAAGGAATGGCAAGACTTCACTACCCATCTGAAACTATCCATTACAAAAGCGGCCCTAGGAACAGAGAACGTCGAGAGTGATAAAGCCCAGAATTTCGTCAACCAATTGCGGAATGAATTTTTGAAAGGTGGCCTGCAGAATGAACTTCTAGCCTCGGCGTTTTTAATCAATTTAAGCGGCGAATACGAGGACTTTGAAAATGAAGAGAATGGCGGATTTCAAGATGCCTGCACGAAAGAAATGATTCAAGCGCTTGACAGTCAAGAACCTCCGAAGAATCAGAAAGAGTTTGCCAAAGAACTGAGCCCCAAAGTCGTTCAATATATGAAAATCCGGAACGATCCCGTTGCCCTACCGCGTTGTGATGCTTACTGTGCCCTTTGTAGTAGTTTGTGCATCGAGGCGGCTAATCACGACACCAGTCTCACACCGCACGACGCCATTCACCAACCAGCAGGCATTACTGGATTCAAAAATCTAAAAGATTCAACTTTACTTTCGGAGACGTGCAGTGATTGTTTCCAAGCGAACTGGAGGTTTCGCCTATCCAACACCAGTGAATGGAAATACAAAGACTACGCTAAAGTCTTTCCCGGATGGAGAGTTCCTCGAATCAATGAAGAATCACCACTCCGTGAATACATTCTCGCTACGTACAACGAAGAAATCGCTGAAAAATACAAGAGGAAGTCGTGTCCCGATGTCCCTGCCAAATATTTCCGGGATTTGTCTACCATCCGGGAACAGTTGAAAAGAGATATCGATGGAATTTAGACACATTGTAAGATCATCTTTGGTGGCATGAGATCTATACCATTCCGTGGTGTGTAACAATTTTTTATTTTCTCCCAGATGTGTCCTGCACTTGAAACAAAAGATCCGCACATTCTTATCCTTCAGTGAGGAAAAACTGCTCTGGTACTGGCCATCATGAGTAACACAGAATTATTTTGCTTTTGAATTCAATTATTCTTATGTAGTTTGCCTGAAACCATTTTCTTTCTATTTGATTTGCCATGGTTGAAAGATTGATCAACAAAAGGAGATTTCTATCTAAGGACTGACCTTTAGAGGAAAGTTCAACACACACAGTTACATTGTTGATTGTTTTCGTTAATCCTTTAAACAAAGCACGTTCATTACAAAAATGTTGCCTTGAACAAGTTATCCTTCGTCCCTTGCCCGCTCTTCCTTTGGCATCCCTGAAACTGGATTGGTTAAACACTGAATAAAACAGATTTCTTTCGTCAAAGTTCAAGTTTCTTGTAGTTGAGCTACAGAATCTGTTTTAGTTATCAATTGATAAATGTTCGCAAACTTGTCATTAGTTAGATGGAGCAGAGCAACTATAGTTCCGTTATTCAGGAATCCAGCGTGGCCTTCACCTTCACTGCACCACATGACCACCGTGAAACAAACTTTTATCTGGCGAGGAGTGGCGCTAGTTTGACCAGTATTGCTGCAACACGTACACTGCAGCCTATTCGTTTCCCGAAGCATCACGGTGCTTTAGTTTAACTGTTGTTTCCCCATTTTTCTTTTCAGTCTGTCCGGCGATTTTAGTCTCTTCTGTGCTGTGGATACGCTCTTCAGTAGAAACAATACTGATAACTTTTAATTGTTCCTCAAGTAATGCTGTAAGGATATATTGACCATATACTTTTTCAAGGTATTCCAAAGTATTAAAGACATTGATTTATTTTAACCAAAATTTATTTAGCAGGAAATAACCATCTACGTGACATCACATCCCTCAACGTCAATACGAAAAAATTAGACTTTATGGTTAGATCACGTTACAATTCTCAACTATTTAATTTTGATATTAACACGTACACTATATTTAGGAGGGAAAAACTACAAACTCGTTTTACTAATGGGCTCCAACTCTCGGATATCAGTTTCCGCTTTGGGTCGCGATGTGACGGTCGGAGACCTTTACAACTACTACACAGATGACATTTTAAAAAGTAAATTATTACATTGAGTGCATGAAATTGTATTTTCGAATTATCGAGAGTGTTATCGTTTTTTTTCCAACAGGTGGTATTCCAGTGCCTAGCGAGTGCATCCGCATCGAGCAAAAATTAATTCCCGAAACGGAGCGCTACTTTTTCTTCAATCAACCCGCCAAATTCAAACCTTCTTTACTTGGAATTAATTCCCATTTGAAGCAAAGCATTGACCAAGGGTCAGTGGACTTGAATCTCCTCTGGTTCGCCGATTTCCTCAGGCCATGTCAGACGGAAGACGACGAGAATGAGGCGCTAGTCACAGTGTTCTTCCGTGTCGTTCGCCGGACCGAGAGTCTAGATCAACAGTTTCTCGACTCGAAAATGTACGACTATCAGGTGGAGAGCGGTGGCTGGGCGACCCATCTGGTGGAACAAGTCGTCTACGGAGCCGAACTGATTTGCTGCATGCGCAGATCCGTCGATTGGCGTCGAGAAACTAAGGACAGCGCCGAAGAAAATATCTACCTGGTAGCCAAAGCTTATTTTGATTATATTATTGGAACGAAAACGACAATTATTACCGACCCACCAGTTGAACTGGAAAAAGTGTCTTGTAGAATTCTCAGCAGCCTGGAAGACGTCCACATGACCGACAGTTCGTTCCGCCAATCCTGCGAATTCCTGAGAGACATCATCAATTTCAAAGAAGATAACCAACCCGCAAAAATATGGCGTCCCATCTACATCGTCCGGCGCCAGATACCCAAGCAAATTGAAACTCGAATCGTATTGGACAGGATAATCGACAAAAGACTCAAGATTGAACGGAAGCTGCACTGGATCACGAAGGAGAGTTACCGGATATCGAAACATCCGTTTCTCAATCGAATCCCTCCGCTGGAAAGAGCCATGTTCCAGTTCCTCAATTTACTGGAGCCCGTTCGCAACGAGATCAAACAATTCGACGTGAATCACATCGCGAAAAAGTGCGTAGAAGACCTGATCGCCAAAGACAAGATTTCCAACGACATGAAAACGATTTCAGACTGCGCTCTGTTATCCGATATGGTCAGCTGGCTGATCCAGCGTCGAAGCGAGATCGACGCCATTTATTTGCTGTTGAAGGGCAACCAGATGGATATGTTTGACATTGCCGAGATCGAGTCTCGGCCTCCGTCGAGCAGCGAGAAACGCGCCAGAGTTTTCGTGTTGAAAGTTGACTACACCCCAGATCCCCTGATGGAGCGCATCCAGAATTTCATTGGTAACCTGGAACCGGTTATCAAACTCCCCGTGTTTTCGGCCATTACATCGGGCAAGGAAAGACAGGGAGTAATTGGCAAGGCCTTTCATGGATTCTCTGAAGAAGCTCGATGGTGTTCAAATGAAAATAACAGTTACCAGATAGGACTGGTTTCGGCTTGCTCACCTTTGGCTGATGCAACCATCAAGACTTTTCTGTATCCAGCCATTAAAAAATCTCAAGTGTGTCTGCCAGCTGCCCAGTCCAGTCCGATTGAAACGCAGAAAGCCAGCAGCAGCAACCCAGAAAGTCAAACTGATGAGCAGCCAATCCGCCCGGCACCCGTCAACAATTTCTTGCGTCAATCCAATTCACCTTTTACCCACAGGAAGAAACTCAGCTGTGTCCCCAATGAAATAAGTCAACAGTCTAACGAAAAAGTAGCTAATTTTCTACTGAAAAGTATCACGATGATTTCCTCTGATATTTTCTATGATGAGAACGACGGATGAGGCAAATGTCTAATGCCGTCCGTTTCGATTTGACTATACGACAGGCTAATAACAATGGGGACGACGCTATAATGGATGATGAAGAGGAATTCTTTTTAAATTCAATCACTCAATTCCAATCGAAACGCATGGACGATCAGCGTTGCTCGCTGGCCATCGTCGATAACAACCGACAAACCAGAATGTCTAATGTCGATCTGTATAAAATGGTCTATTTTAATTCCAGACACTAAATGCGGCATGGGTGGCAAACTAACACGGTGGTAAATGTTCTTGTCAATTTTTCTTTTTGCTAAATTCGTGAAACACTGAAATATTTCTCAATAAATATTAAACAACTTAATTTAAAAATTAACTGCATTCATTATCTTTTATTCCTTCTCAAACTGCATAATTAAAGGTTATCAGCTTTGCCTAGAGAGGGCGTCTTGTAAAACCAGTTTGGACTCCGCCAGTCCGCCGCCTCAACCGAGGCTGGTACTAGTTTAAAAAAGGTAATTTTTTTAAAATAAAACACGTTTTTTTTTAATTTAAATGACTGAACTTTGTGAGTAAAATTCCCCTTTAAAAAATATTGTTTCTTGTTGAATTAATATCTTAAGTCGATCGATCTTATTAAACCAAAATAGCTCGAAAAACTTGAATGCTCACACGGATCGGAACACTCTTCTCTATATATGTACAGGTCATCTGATTGAAATGATTACGGAATATAGAAATGGCTGATAGTAACGATACACATCGTTTAAGAAAAGACTTAGTTTACCAGGATGGAGTTTATCATCGTTCCAATCCTCGGAATCCCCCAGAGTGGAATCGGAGTATAGCCGTCGGCGTTCTCTGTAGCGTTTTAATTCTGATCGCTTTGATCGTTCTCGGAGTATACTTTTTTAATCCTTCCACCGTGAAAAAAATCATTTCCGGCCAAAGTATTTTAGCTCCTACTTGCACAGAAGAACCAGCTATGGGATACAAGAATTTCTGTGCCCAGGACACGTTCATTTCACCCGATCACAAATACGTTTTCCATCCCGGAAGATTGTCTTTCACCAAAGCTCAACGAGTCTGCGCCGCCCTACCCGGAGGTGGTGGCAACCTGACGACCATTCTGTCAGAACAACAAGAAAAACGATTCGACAGGCGCATAGAAAATCTACACCAAATTCTATTTGTCAACGACGATACCCTCTTATCCGGATTCCGGAAGCAAATATGGACTGGCGGATACATAGACTTGGAATTAGACGGAATCACCCGAATGCGCTGGATAGATGAAGCTGGTCTGTCCGAGTGGCATCAGAATTTCTGCGAACCTAAACAAGCTATGCAAATATTAAAAGTGTCGCTGGATGAACTCCGCAAATACGGCGCAATCACCAACTCATTGGTTTACGTTGTCAAGGACTACCGTCCCACCAAAAACGGATGCTGGCAGCTGTACAGCTCATTGTTCTATGAAACGGAACACCTGGAATTTAGCTTCGTCTGTCAAGTGGCTGCTGCCGGCCTTCCATTCAACCTCAAACGCAATTTCCTTGGAGATTTCCTACCGGACGAAAAGAATCAATTGTTTGCAAATGAATACGCGGCTTTTTCGGGTCGAGGATCGTATTTGATGGCTCGTGAAACTTGTCAGCATTTGGCATCTGGCGCTCAAATGTTGGCTCCAAAGACGTCGGCTCTTGATACTGAAATCAACAACGGTGTTGAGCGTCATTCTAACGAAATATTTGGAGAAGACAACGGAGATCCGCAAAGGCGAAAGCTAATCTGGACTGGTGGATATTTCAACCTGACGTCAAAGGATCCGACGAAACTTCGATGGGCAGACGATCCTAGCACTCTTCTGGACATAGCGGAGCCATCCACCTGGTCGTTGTTTGGAAGCAGCAGCGCTAATCAAGTAAAAGAATATGAGAATTTCTGTGGCACACCCGAATATTATCAAGGATTGATCAAAAAGGCTTTAAATGAGGATCGAGGTGCTGAGAAAGGTTGCGTCAGAGAACGTCTTTTCCTGATCGTCAAAGACTTCCGTGAAGAACAATCGGGCCAGGGGTGCTGGGAAGTTTACGATTCAGATTATCTAAGTCGACATGACTACAAACTATTCCTTGTTTGTAAACTACCGTATCCAGTCAAAAAGACATAAGTTTCGTGTACAAGTAAATAACGAAATATTCAAGCAAATTTTGTAAGCGCATTTCCTCCATTCCTTTGATTGAAAATTCAATAAACTTGAAAATTTAAAAAAAAATTCGTTGTCTTAAAACTTAAACTTTTTTTAAAAGTAAAATGGCTTTATCGATGCGATTAGATTTGGGGGAGGGTTCGATTTTTAATGGTTTTCATTTCTCAACGATCGACAGCTGACAGCTAGTAGAAGAGAAATGTCGTCTGCGGTCTGCTCTGCTTTTGTTTTGTTCCGAAGTTGAAGATGAGATGAGCAGCAAAACGGCTGAAGGTAAAATTCAATTTTGAAATGAGTAAATATTCAAATGTATTGCTAAAGTATGTTTAAGTGTTTAAGGTACATCGGGAAAGCAATTGTGTTAATTTGTGAAAACATCTTGGTAAAATACTAAATTTCCTATTTGCTCTTTGCTTTTAGTTTTAGTTTAGAGATTGAAATTATAACTAAAATTTGAAAATTATTTAATAACCTAAGTCGAGAAATCAAAATAAGTTGTTTTTCAGCATTCCAGTGTTGTTCCTGTAGAAAAAAAAAAACAAGTTTGGGCAAGTTTGAGTGGGAAACAACGAAACAATCATGTTGATACTTGATAGACAGATTAGAAAACATCACGGTAGGCCCAACCATAAAATTTTCTTGCCAATTTTCTTACACTCTTTGTTAATAATTGTAGTTTCAACCGTTTTACTTTGCAAATGAATCATTGTAAATTTAGACATTCTGATGGTCTTGGAGAAACAACACTGGAATGGTTTTTCTAACTTGAATCTCTAATAAAAACAAAGTGCAACTAGGAAATTTATGATCCAGAGGACCTGTTATCACACGTCTGGTATCTCTTGGTTGCAAAACAACATGAAATAGTCATAATTAAAATAATGTACTCACCTGTAATTGCTGGACCTCGCCAATCTGATCAAACAAAGAAGATTGATGTGTAATTACGTTAATTATAGCTTCATCTTTTGAGAGGCTTTCGATACATTCATCCATTCTTTCATGTCTGCTCAAGCTCTAGTTTAATCATAAGAATTTATAGATTAGCAGTTTCAAGCCGACAACGTAACACACCTTATCTAGGCTATATTATTTGCTTTGCGTGTGTGATTGTGACTTCCACTCTACTTTGTGCGTCATAGTGTAGTTAACACCAAAGAGAAACAAATTCGTTAATGCCAATAGGCTACCTTAATATAGAGATGAAACAAGTTCAAAGGAACCTCCGGATTTGATGCAGCAGCAAAAGCTATGTGCGACTGACTTGCAGAAAGTGTCGTTGCGTAGTTGGTTCAAAAATTGATTGTCGAAAATATTTTTTGAAAGATTCAAACACGTAAAGAGTATAAAAGGTCGATAGGCGATAAGAAGATAAGGCAAATATAGAAATAGTGAGCGTTATCAACTCGTAGTCAAATGCCCAGCAGTGATTGGTGTTGTTACAGTATTGATATGTTTCGCAAGTAAATCGTTGTGTCGTTTTCGTTCATTCGACGGCCTCAAAAGTGGAGGCAAAAGCCGGGCAAAAGTGAAATTGGGTTGGATTTCTTTTTCGCCAATTGCGCCCTTCGTTTTGCGTTGAATCATTAGGAAAAGAGAAAAAAAAAAAGGGAACTCCTAGTCTACGAAGTAAGCAAGGAAAAGAAGAGAACAAAATAATCAACTAAATATAGAAAGTAAAAAACTGGCTGGTTGAATGTTTTACTTCTTTATATTTATAAATTTTAAATTACAGAAATACATTCACTTAATATTTGGGGTAAGCCGGAGCTGGGTAGGCGGGTTTGTATGCGGGTTTGTATGACGGGTAAGCAGCAGGGTAAGAGGAGCCTGGATAAGCTGGGCTGGGGTAGGCAGCGGGCTTGTATCCACTTGGCTTGTACTCGGGGTATTTGGCCTCTCCGTCGTATTTGACGTCGGCGACGTACCCGCTGTAATCATCGGCCTTGTAGGTGACCGTCTGGGTGCGGCCGTCGGGCAGGAGGGTGCGGTAAGAGCCGGACACGTAGCCCTTGTCATCGGCCGTCTCCTGGTGGGCGTAGTCGTTGTACGTGTAGTCGTCCTTTACGGCCCAGGCGAAGCTGTACGGCATTGGGGCCTGCAGAAATTCAATTTAAAACAGGTCAAAATTTAATTTGAATGAAATAAAAAATTTAATCCTTACGTAATCGTATGACTTGCTGTAAGATGGGTAAGCCGGGGTTGGGTAGGCCGGTTTGGGGTAGTAAGCATTTGAGGCCACAGTGGCGATCAAAGCAGCGGCGAGAACGATCAAAACCTTTCAATACATTTTTCAGATGTAATTCAGATAATTAAAAAAATTTAGACGATTGTAGAGTCGATGGAAGTGGACGAGCTAATACCTGCATGTTGATTCGAGTTTCTGGTTGTTGTCCAACTGGTAACTTCGAGAGTTTGTGCGTCTGTTTTTATACCTGGTGCTGTGGGGCCTACTTCGGCAAGTGGAAGTGGCCATTCCTTTTTTCAGGTGATGCACGACGAACATTTTCGCACGGATAACATTATACACGCACATGTAAGGATAGAACTTTTGCTCTCGTAAAACTGGGTGGGGCCCCCGTTTTGGCTCTTTCGCCCTTGTGGTGAATTTCGAAGCTCATCTGACCTCATTTTCACTCTTGATTGATTTGATCGCAATTTTTCGAGTACCCGATTTCATTCCGAAAAACGGTTCCTCCTACACTTTCGTTCAATCACAATCGTGATCAAGATATCCCCGTATCAAATGGTAGTCGCCGGAGTGAGATTCATCTTATTGTTTGTGTTGTTGATTCATGGCCGACGCTAGGAGAACTGTTCGACAGTGCATAAGGCCCGTTATTTTCGACTTGTTGGTGTCACGCTCCGAAGTTATGCAGCCAATGAAGTAGGAGTGCGAACCCAGGTCAGATACCAATCCAAATACCTTCCCTTTTATGGTTCATCAAAATATTTTTATTATAATTTCTTTTAAATCCACTGACGAACCGACTGATATCCATTAACCATTTAGTAAAAGTAACGCAAATGAGTAGACAAAAGGACAGAAATGGCTAAATAGAAACTAATATGCGGGAGTAATGAATTGACGCACCCACACCGTGTTTTAATCTTTTGGCTTTGTCATCGTCAACCTTCACATGGTCGGCGTGCTACTGTGGGCGTCTAACTCTTTTCCCTCTATTTTTCTTGGCTGGAAATATGAAAAAGAAAACTTTAAAAAATATGTAGGGCAAGGTCTTTCTTCTCCGGCGTTCTCCCCATTGGAATGTATACTTAATATGTATTTAACGGCTAACTTTTTAATCTATGAATCCTGAATTCAGGAATCATATTTTTTCTTCTGTGTAAAGCTTATCACCCACGTCTGGTTCATGATGTGACGCGAATTGTTCAACTGAATCTTTCAATTACAATTTTCAAATTACAGGGAATTAGCGCCATCCCGTCCACACCATCTAGCGAAGAAGGAAACAAATACGAAATGCTGCCATCTAGCAATAAAAAAGGAAAGGCTTACTCTGAAGTGACGGAACTATAAGTAGAAACCAACATGGCAGCGACCAGCGTGGTGAGAACTGTGAAGTGCTGTAACATTTCTTAAGATTTGTCGTTCTGTCGTTCTTTTAACTACCTGTGACTTATTTTCATTGCACTGAATAACTCCCAAGATGTAATTTCATTCAGTCTTTCAGTAACTAAGCTTAGAAAATTGCCAGTGGAACATGTGATTAGGAGCAAGAGTTGGAATGAAGAATAGTTCAACAGGCCTACAAGTAAATATGTTTTAAACCATTAATTTTCTTCTCTTCAGTGTGGCATAGAATTGATTTGTGAGAAAAAAAACCCTTAAAATATTAAAAGGATTCAGCAGCATGTGCCTTTGTTCATGGTTGTTATCACGTTTAGAGTTCGAGTAATCCATTATGTTACATGCTGTACTATGAGAACATATAGATAGCTTTAATTTAATGTTCCGTAGGTGTCCATGGATACCTTTTTTTATTTCAGATGGACAACTCTGACAACAAGGATTTTTTGGGAGTTGCTGTTGATTTCTATCTCCGACACAATTTCTCAGAAATTAATTACTTGATACACCAGTCTTCAATGGTAAGTTTGTCTAGTACATTAGTTTGTGTCCCTTTAAATTAGACTCACAAATGACATGACTTGTGGACTGAATCATTCTATGGAATTCTATTAAAAATGAGAATATAGTATTGACGTATATGACCGAGTGGTTAACACGTCGGGGATGTGAGAATTAGCGGCTCCGGAGGAGGCCACAACGAGGACGATTTGGGTCACTCGGGCGAATCCATGGCTCGATTTTCAGATTTTGTTGAATTAGAAAGTGAAAGACAACAAATTTCTGCCTTACTTGGTATTTTCGCGTTGAAATATTTTTTCTCTGAAATTTTTTTTTCTCTAAATATTGAATGTGAAATGCATTTACAGATAGTCCCTTTTCTGTGATGATGGGTTCAAATACCAGCTGCACTTAAACAATTTTTTTTTTCGATTCCTTAAAACCCCCTTTAAATTTATTTTAAATAAAAATTAGCCTTTGCATCCTCAAAATTCATTTTTTAATTATTTTCGAAATGTTTCGATGATTTAAATCCAAATGCTACGACAAATAATTAAATGGTGAAATTTGGTATTTTGATTGATTGATTAATTAGGATACATTTGCTATTAGAATAATTAGTTAATTATCTGTTTACTAGATTAGTAGATTTGATAAATAACAACGGCAATACCGATAAACCCTTGGCATTCATTTGTTCCCGATGAACGGCACTATCTATTACCCATTAAAAATGTAGGTAATTCACTAACCTTTTAAAACAAGATAAAAGCTTTTTAAGGTATGTTTCGTGATTTATTCGATTGTCAATCATGCGTCAAATTATCAAATTTACATACAAGACTGATCATAAAACTGATTTGTTGTTTCAGGTGAATAAAAACAATAAGATGAGGAATGCGGATCAAAAACAGTGTTGGAGTAAAATGTTGGATTTGTCATTGAAGTTGGATAGAAAGGAGGAGAGTAATCCCAGTTGTTCCAGTAGTAGGAGGAATAGTCTTGCTGCTGTGGTTGCTGCTCCGTTCGGAATCCATTCGAGTTATTGAAGTTGGACTGGGGACTTACGACGTGTTGTGGACAGCTGGTAGCAAGCCATTCGGATTGAAGTGGAGACGACGATGATGATCTGGACGTGGAGTAGTTGATTGGTTCCACGGGTGGAACTGCCGGAGGATCCGAATAAAATCCAGGAGTTGGAAGGACTTGAGTTGAAACGTAAGTATCTGAAAATATGAAGTAAAATCAGTAATCAATTACACAAATTTTCTTCATCAAATAGGGACGTACCATGTTGACGTTGGCGAGAGAGGTAAGGTGATGATCGACGATGTTGGCGATTTGTTTCGCAAGTTGAAGTTGCCGTTCTTGAAGATCCAAGTTGGCGGACACGCCGACGGCGATTCTGAAACCACCACTGATGCAATCAAGAGGAAAAATTAATTTCAGGTAATTGAATAAAATGGTAAAAAATAAAAATGTCACACCATAATCGATTTCTCAGAAACTCCAATCAGCTGGGCGATGCGTCGACGACCTTCTCGATTGGGAAACGGATCTCTGTTGAATTCTGCGTCGAGTACCTCCAGCTGGACCTCGTCGTAAAAGTGGCGCTGACGACCTGATGCTGAAGCAGACTTCGTAGTGAAACCAACTGGATAATAATCTGAAAGTAAAAATTAACATTTAAACATTTCCTTCGTAAATAAGTAATTTGAGTTAAGTAAGAAAGTAAATTACCGTAAGTTTCCATAGTTAAAAAGTCAACGTTACTACTAAAGCACTTAATAAATTAAACTAATGTGAACAACTGCGAACAAACACAGGTAACGTACCTTTGAGGAAGAGGCAATAGCGAGATGTGCAGTGAGCAAAGACCAAAGATGGAATGCGGAATTTCAAGTTTTGGGGGTTTATATTTATTAAGGAGAAAATTTTTTCGAGAATGTGACCTCCTTCCTTATTGGTTGCAAAAGTAGAAAATCCTGACAAACACTTCCTGCCGCCACATCCGCGCGTGGCAAGATTATCTTTCTCTTTCCAACTGTGGCGGCGGAGGATTAGTGGATTATGACTTGGGTTATGTAATGGAGCGGAGTGGCGTTCTGTTTGACGAGATTATCGGTTTCTTAATCTGGATAATCCATCGTGGATTTTCTTATCGGAATCCCTCAAACATTAGTTGCCAAAACCTCGTCCATGTGACCTGCGATTGCCAAACGGCTCAGTCTTCTAAATGGATGTCACCTAATTGATAATTCTTTTCTTATTTTCTTGTTTCTTGAAGTCCATTATGTTGATCCGTATTGATGACGTTTTTATCGGGTGATCTGTTTCGTTCTTTAGCGCGGTGGTTGCTCTTTTTTCCTACTTCAAATTTTAAAATAATTACCAGATTGTCCCTTTTTACTTTATTCGACCTTTTCGTCCTTATTGCACGAACTTAAATCCTTCTCGTTACTTTTATAGGGATTGTTTATATGTTTGGATTTTCGTGAAGAGATAGGCAATACTGAGTGGTAAAAAAATGCCTCATCTCTTCTAAACGCTGTATTTATTAATCACATAACTAATCAATTGAATTTATTTAAAAAGTTTTCTGCATTTTTCGCAAGTATTAAAAGCCAGGAACCCAAAACAACAAAAACCTTCCCTCTCCAGTTTTTTATTCTTGCTTGAGTGAAATATTCTTTTTGTCGAGAGATTAAATCCATTTTTTATCCCTTGAAGATTATCCAGGCGGAAGTACTCAATGGTCATTGCTTTCCAGGATCAACAGCTTATTGGAAGATTTTTCTAGATATTAACCTTGCGGTGTTTCTTCTCGTCTTTGCCAGCATCAGATAATCCAAAATATCCAGCCAGCTCAGCGTTTGACTTCTCAAAGGTACCCTGAAAATGTGATTGTTAAACGAAAAGTAATTTATATGATTTCTGTATTTGCAAAGTTTGTAGAAACCTATAAGGAAGGACAGAAGGAAATGTTATAAAATGCTCTTTTATTTCAATATTCGTAAAAAAAAAATTGTTTTGCTAGTATGAAAATCACTCAGGTGAAAAAGACAAACTCGTATAGCAAAAATATGTTGTTTTTTTTCGCTTAATTAAAAATTCGATTTTTTTTTGCTTTGTTTTCTCTCAATGCAGGCTTCGTTTTCACCTTCCTCCCGCGGCAAAACCATTCGGTGCCGTAAGTTAGGACTACAGTGACCCAACGACACCAGCCCCTTGAAGGTGGTAGAACGAGCTTATCGCCGCTAAAGTGCAACTATAGAAAATTTCATGGCCAAGACGAACCTGCCGCCACACCGGCACTTCCTCGATGGTATAAGAAGCCAGTTATTGCAGAACGAAGTAGTTTATAAGGTAAAGTGTATTTTTTTCGTTTAACTGAGAATCTTACAAAAGAGACGGACATGACAACTCGTGATAGAACTCAATTAATATAACCTGGGATGTAATAGGGAATGGGTATAACTAGAAAAGAAACCAAATTTTTCTTAGAAGTGGTTGGTGTCAGAAAACGTGAGGGACTAGGTTACACCTCATGTTTAACCTCTACAGCAACGGCCACCGTTGCAGGTCTTGTAGATCACATTGCTCGAGCACTGGGTGCTGTTGCTACAAGAAGCTGTAAGAAACATAATCCCATTAGTCGTTTCCAAAGCGTTGAGATTTATAGATTTCGTCAAGCCTTGATTGTTGTCTTCAGCGTCATTTATAACTTATTTTTAAACGAAGAGCGTGGTAACTTACTGAACCAGCGACAGTAGAACAAGAACTGGTCTCCCGGCTCGTCGGAATTAGCGGGTTCATCTTCAGTGGGTGCCGAGTTTGTGTAGACGACGGCCATCACAGCCAAGACGCAAGCAAAGAGCTTTAAAAGATTGACGGGAAAAACAAAAACACAACATTTTAAAAAAGATTTGAAGAAGAGATTGAACTAATTTAGTTATTGTGGAAATTAATACTTACAAAAAATTTCTGGAACATTTTGGGTTATCGCTGCAACTGATGCTGGACGAGTTGTGATGATAAGCTCAGAGAAAAAGCTGGATTTTTATACTCGCATTTTCTCTACTCAGGTCCCATAGACTGAATACCAATATTTGTTTATCCCTTGTAATTAGGGCAGAGCTGCTGCTCATATGTTGTCTATGTTGATTTAACGAATATTTTATTGACACAAATGGATCTAGATATATATATTCTACCTACTAACACCAATCTAATCTACGTATGTCTCTATCCTCTTATTTTAAAACAGCTTTCCGGATCCAGGTGCCAGGGGTGTCTGTACTGACGTAGTGACGTCACATAGACTTGCTGAAGGTCTCCGTTTATTTCTCTGACCAAGTAAGCTTTACAAAAAAAATTTTTTTAATGGTCGGTCTATGAATGAAAAATGAATTTTAATTAATGAAAACAGCCTGGTAAAGTCTGAGCTCCTTCGTTGCTGCCCAACGTGCACATGGATTTGATGTAGCCAGATGGTTAAAGGTGTTTCTTGACTGTGTAAAGGGAAAATGATTGAACACAAGATAGGTTGATACTGAAAGAATATTTCTTTCAGTTTCAGTGTAGAGTAAAGTTCCAATGATTTTGTATTTAAGTCTTAGATGCATCTAGTTTCATGTAAATTTTGTTTCAACAATAGCTTTCAGGTAATTAGTATGTTTTCAGAATATTTGAATTAACTATTGGAAACGATATAATGTGATAATAATTTGTCTTTTCAGACAGTATATCCATTGATTCTGAAGATTAATTCATTTCATTTTGGTTATAGGTTTATCGTTTATGTTTCGGTAGTTGCTGTCCGATGTGGGACGTTGTTGCAGCCAATGCTGGTGAAAGATCTTTTTGCATAATATTAAACTGGCTGTTCCTTGGTGCTGGTGTCGTGTTACCGAAGTTGCATGCATCATTATTTTGTTTAATTGTTATTGGGTCTGCAGTTTATCGTTTACATGTTAATAGGGAACAAAAACAGAAATATGAGTAATTCATGTCAAACAAATAATAAACATGCTTTGGGGATTGGGAAAGGAATGTAGAGGATGTTGGGAATTTAAAAAAAAGTTGAGGTTTGTTGTAAAAAAATATCACCTGAATGTTAGGCAATGATTAAAACCATAACTTATGATCCCACCAACATGGCAACATTCCCCTTCATATTTTTCAATCCCATAACATATACCTACACATCATTTTCCACACCCCTATAATCCCACCAATAAATACCTACCATTTCTCAAATTCATGTCCACGTAACTCTTGCAATGTGCAAAATGTTCATAATAAACAATAAATCATCTTTATTTTTTAATATTTTAAATAAATGTATTAATTCAATAAACAGAGCGTCCGGTTCAAATCGATTGTCTTTTTTTGTGCGAATTAGAGCAAGAGTACCCAACGACACAAAAAGCGATATTTTATTTTGGCTGAAATCTTTGTCAGTTATACGTTAAAAATTTTACTTATTCCAGAACTAATTTAAAAAAAATTTTCTAATTTGACAAAAATTAAACATCGCTTTTTGTCTCATTGGGTAGCGCATGGGCTGCGCATTGCTTTGTTAAAACTCGCACATGCAGTTGGAATTGTCGACGGCCACCAGAGATAGTATCTGGTCCGAGAAGAAGAGAGAAGTACGAGGCCAGTTTTACTGGAGAGATATAGTCATACTAGGCTTCCGGGTTAGACTCATGACCATCCAAAAGTTTTCATCAGATCAGGGGCCTTCCAAGTCCCCGTTCGACCAGAGCCCTCCCCTCCTCCTGGTTGACACAGCGAGTGAGTGACCACCGGCGGGCGTTGGTTAGTGTTAGTTATGGATACGGGGCCACAGAAAAGAAGGGAGCCCAGATTATGCACTTGTAAGTTATCTACATCAACACAAATTATCAGTCTTCAATTCCAGCAATCTCTCGTCGGTTTCCAAGCAACTAGAACAGTGGAGAGGGATTAACCTGAAAGGAGAGTATATTCAGACATAATTTTTAAACCGCATGATGTAGTAACAGAAAACCTAACCTCAAATCAATCAATCTAACATTGTCCTAAATTAGAACTAAGAACACCACATAATCTTGAGTAGCAGCATTTTCTCACTGTTGTACCCAAAATAGATAGCAGCAAAGAATTGGATCTGGCGAAGGCATAAATATCTTGAAGATCTACAACTTGACAGGGAAAAATTAACATGAACATTATTGCCTTAAAGAACACAGTAATTAAAAATAATTTTGGTACAATAAATACCTTGCAACAAAAATTATTTTGCTTCAGAAGACAGGTTGTGAGCTTGCATTATTAGATTAGACCATTTCATTTCTAATGTCATGAGCACCTAGTTGGCCAGGTACATGAAAACTTCGGCTGAAATTATCTGAAAACATTGTCAAGCGGTCAAGGATGCAGTAGGAAACATCAGCTAAAGCATGGCTTAAGATTGTTTTATCTATTACGTAAAAACAGTTAACTTGTTATCCAATCTCTGTTGTTAAACTTTTTAAGTAACTTATGAAAGTAACGACGTGAAATGTAATGTCATGTCTGTGTCATGACTGACTGATGTGCAACTAACTTAAGATTCAAGACTCATTACTAGATGTCGCCAGTGTCGCCCATGTTGACATTCTGACATCGTGAATTTTACATTCTGACATCGTGAAATTTCAGTGAATCCTGTGATTTCAAATGCCAAATTGAACTTCGTATCATATGTAGGTTTATCTTTACCTAGTTTCCTTATTTTTGTACTGTACCAATTTATTTCTTCAAATTCTAGATGCATACTGTCAGTCATTCCAACAAGTTGACTTAGCGCTCAGTCACTTTCCATCCATTAGATCCTCATGCTGTCAAAAGCCTAAAACTCATGTTTGAAGCACACATATACTGGAATAAAAATGTTCTGAGATAAGGTATTTCCCCATTATTGCTACCAGACCATTACAATTCAGATTTTCATACAACATAGGTATTCTTGCTCATGAACCAACATAGGATCTTTTCTGAATCTCGCAATTTTGGTGGTGTACCCTGCAACAGCATGTTTGTAGCTGTTTTTACTTCTGTTTAGAAGGTCATCCAGCTAAGAGATAGGTAGAGTTTTATTTCTCTTGGGTAAATTTGTGTAAATTTGTAAATAATGAAGATAATTTCCTTGTCTCATTTCCACTTAGAGTTTCAGAGACGTGAAGAGTCAAGAGTGTGAAGTGACCTGCCATGTTTGTACCAGATCTGCTTGATGAAAGTCAAATGCCTTACTAAATTCATATCCCATATGATAAAGGTAAGCATCAATACAACCTTTCACCACGCCACTGCAATAGTTCATGACACTGTCTTTAGCATCAGGAAATTTATCTCAACATGTGAGTGCTGAACATGGGTTGCTGTGAATTCCATTTTTATGGTTTTTTCATCATGAACATTTCAGTGTGCTTCTTAGAAAAGGTAAAGATTGATATGCTTTATTCATTTTTATATTTCAGTTTATGTAAAACATTTTTTTTACAGAGCACGCAGTTCCTTTATGGATACGTGTGGTCCTGGCACGGAGATTCTTGTGCCAATGCTGACCTTTGTCCATGACGGAAGAGGGACTTCCACCAATGTCTTCTCCATCCTTATCTTCGCGACGTCCGCTCATCTAGCTTCACTGCTTTGTATGAACTGCTACACAACTTGTCTTACTTCACTGACGAGTTGGATCACTTCAGTGTTCGCTTCCGCCCGCTGTGACACACCTGTAATCATTCACCGCGGGATTATGCCCAGGTACCCAACAATTTACTTATTTTCGTAGGTTATCTACTAATAGTCTAGTTGCGTTAAACTCTGTCTGTGTAATAGTTTCCAAAATCAGGCCCTTCTTACGCGCAAACGAAGTTTTACTTGGACGTTTCTTTTTTCTAACGCTAGATGGCTTTTTGATAATTTGCAGCTGTCAAAACAGTCAGTTTCAGTTGCTTTGCACATCTCTTTAAACATTTATTGGTAGTTATTTTGTTGAAATATTAAGTGATAACTGGCGATTACTATTCCCCCAACAAAGCTCACTTGTTAAATTTTCGATTTTTGCTTTTTTTTTCTACTTCCGGTTTTCTCATTTCAGTCAGTAGTTCAGTAAATATTCATTTAGCGAGCAAAAGAACCACATATTCGTGATCCTCGTAAAATTTGCGGTAAAGTTCATGTTATCTTTTTTACGTACGCGTACTTCCGGTTTCGAAAATTTTCCTGAACTATAGTTCAGGAAAATTCTCGATTTTGGCCAAATTTTGGATTTCGTTTAAAACACATTTAATCGACCCCAAATTTCATGGAGATCACGAATATGTGCTTTAATTTGATGACAGCTCAATGGTTGAGGAGCTCTGGTTACTTCCGGTATACTTCCGGAATTTTTTTCGAAAAACTAGCAAGTGAGCTTTGTTCAGTTAACAGTTCTCAATATTGCAAGCTTGATTTTAAGCTAAAAAAATGTCATCTTTAAATCTTTGAGCTAAAAAACCTGATTATTGTTTCCATCTGTATTATGTAACTTTTATTGGCATGTCACTAAATAAGAATTGTTTTATCTTTATTCAGGTAATGCAGAGGAAACGTCGAGAAGGTGGACACCAAAACGTCGTCGGTATCTCCAAAATGTCGGCGCAGATCATCATTTGTTGTTGGTAATATGTTTGTGAGAGTTAGTTAACCCGTTGTCTGCCACGCCTTTGTTCTCCCCTAGCTCCTTAGCACGGGCTGCCTGCGCTTTTCGGCCTCGTGGTTGGAAAGTCGCACCAGCCCAAAATCTGCCGCAAGGCGCCTATTAGGCAATGCACCATAGTTCCCCCTTTTCAGCACGGACTTGTCAGCAATGGCAAGTCCCAACTTGGTCATAGATCCTTCAGACGTGGCACGTAGAGTAGTAGAGAGCAACCTACGGGTTGTATGGCGTGGCAGCCAACGGGTTAACTCAAGTGTATGTATGTATTTATGTGTGTATGCGATTGTAAAATGGGGAGGAATTGTGGGTGGAGGTGGGACAATAAAGCAATTCCTTTTCTAAGTTTTGTGTTTGCTGTGTTTTATAGCTAAGTGACTTATCATTTCCAGACTTGTCAAAAGGCTTGAAGGTGTTGAATCGTAGAAGATGATTACCATAAAAAAATTTATTTTCTCATTTAAGCTCAACGATTCCAATTTCCAAGTGATTAGTAACTATTAAGATGTGACCGACAAATTTGAACACAATTAAAAACATCAGAAACTTTGGCTGTAGTATTTAGAGCCTCCCTGTAGTAAACTGGAGAAGCGAAGGTTGTGATGTAACATTCAGGTGCCTTAATGGTGTAGTAACTCAGGGCAGTGGAATATTTCGCAGCTCGGGTGCCTTGGTGGTGTAGTACTCCGGTGCCTTGGTGGTGTAGTACTCCGGTGTCTTGGTGATGTAACTCGGACCAGAGTTAAACTTTGTATCTTCGGCGTTCGGGGCATAATCAGTTATGGATTATAATCCGGGGAATTGGTGGGGAAGTAACCAGTTGTTGCGTATGTTGTTGTGTTATAAGACGGCGGCGTTGGGGTTTGATATCCACATTCACCCGAGACATCGGTACACCAGTGGTCGACTTGACCATCAAGGAAACAACAACCAACAGCAGCAGGACACCATAGTTAACTAGACGGTAAATAATTTTAACATCAATTTCCAATAATAACTGGCATATAAACGAACAGAAAAAAATAATAAAGTAATAAAAAACTCCATGTAGAAACAGAATATTTACCATTTGATTGTAGTGTAATACTCGATGGCCTTGGTGTACTGGTATAGTAGACGGGAGCCTCAGTTTGGTAGTATCTTGGAGTAGAGTTACATTTAGTGAAGGAAACTGGGGCAGTGTACTTGGTTATGTGGCCTTTTCGGTGTAGTAGTAGTTGGGGCTTCGTCGTAGTATCTAGGTGTAGCGTAGGTTGTGGTGTAGTCGACTGGATCCTCGGTGTAGTATTACAGTTCAACGCAGTGGGAAGAAACTGCTGCTGTGTTGTAAGTCTGGGCTAAGTAGTACTTGGCCGCCTCAGTTGTGGTTGTGTAGTTCGGGGCAGAGTAGTACTCGTGCGGTTCGGTGTAGTACTCGACCGCTTTGGTATTGAAATAAGATGGAGCCTCGGTGTAGTAAGATGGGGCCAGCATTCGTAGTCGTGTAGTACTTGGGGACTTGTGACTTGGTGACGGTGTAGTAGGCTGGGACAGTATACGTATACTCGGTGATGTAGTATTTGAGAGCCACGGCGTAATAAGTAGATGTTCCGTAACTAGACATTGTTGTGCAGTAAGGCGGTGACGTGGTGTACTATTATTTTGCTGCTGTTGCTTGGTATCCACCATGTCCAGGAGACATCTGTACACCCGTGGTCGATCCAACCATTAACCATACAACACCAAACAGCAGCACGGCGCCATAGTTGTTGATACCTATAAACGATTTGAACATTAATTCGAATATACATGGTCATATCAACTGAAGACAAGATAAAATTGATTCACGACTCGAAATAAAAATGAATCTTTATTCTTTACCCGTGATTGCGAACCGGTATTACAATGAAGAAGGCAGTTGGTGACAAATAATGAGCTGCAGTTATTGCCGTGTCGGAGATTCTCACTCGACTGAGTTCCCATAGCCTTTTCTCTCTTCCTTTTATAAGATTTTTCCTCACCCTCACCTCTTGAGCCTTGCGGCTATTATACCTGCTTGATAATGAAGCAAACACTTCCCGTTCTCACCCAACCTCTTAACCACTGCATGAAACGTTTTACGTAATGATCTCCGTCACCTTCGAACGTCAAGGACATGCAAACTGGCATTTTCCTTCTGCAGGTTTCCGTTGCTGGGGGTGTGTCTACAAAACCAATATCAAATTATCAGATTTCCGTAGCCTTTTCTCTCGCCTTTTTCTTTTTCTCACCCTGACCCACCTCTTAAGCCTTGCGGCTATTGTACCTGCTTGATAATGATGCAACACGTGTCGTCCTCACCCAACCTCTCCCAGGTCGCATGACATGTTTTACGTTTTTGTTTCGACCTTCGAGCGTGAAGAAAATGCAAACTGGCCTTTCCTTCTTTAGGTTGACGTTCCTGGGGATGGGTCTACAATAACCAAAAACAAAATGACTCCTAATGGGACGGGGATCATGAATATTCGTTTCTTTTTTTTGTCACATGAATATTTACAGAACTATTAACTATTAAATTGAAAAAAAACCGGAAGTAGACAAAAAGCAAAATAACGAAAATTTAACAAGTGAGCTGCTTTATTGCTGGAGCAATAAATATCAATTATCACCTAAAATTATCTCATAGTGACTGCCGATGTTTAAAAGTAACTGAAACTGACAGCTGAAAAATAATAAAAGACCACGAAGCCATCTAGCGTTAAAATCAGAAATGGAAAGAAGAACGTTAAAATTAAACTAACGCGAAGACGTTCGCGCTCTAGCTCGTTGAGACTCGATTGATACAACAAAAAATATAAAAAAGGTCTAGATGAGCTCGAGACTTACGCCTCATCTACTCACCAAATCACGATCACCCCGTCTTCACCAAGAAGCCGCCAACACACCACATACAGCTACAACTAAAAACTCCAAATCTGATCGGGTGATGATCGGCGTCAGTCTTTGATCCTTGAAAACAACGAGAAACAATAAGTAACAATCGATTGGTCGCAAATTTAATTTCGGTTATTAATTTAGCCCAAGCATTCACTTCACTGTCGACGGTGAAAGGCACAGTTTTTAACTAATTTGGGCAAAAAAATTGATAAATTCAAATGCACAGGGAAAGCGAATTGTGGTTAAATGTACAAAGGTGGCGAGGTCTTATGATAAACTTCAGGGGATTCTATTCGATAGTAGGAGCTGCAACACTTTAATTTGTCAACCGCAACTTTATAAAAATTTCTAGTAGTGCGGGAAAAAGCTCAATGCTACGCAATCTGATCTATTTACTGAAAATCAAATTCAAAGGTTTCCAGAAATCGAGTGGATTTATGGACGTTGACGTGAATGTCAACTTTTTCTACGTGCACAGAAAACCAAGCTTAAGCGATAACAAAAATTAAATTTCTCTGAGAATGAAAGGCACCATTGGAGGATCTGACTTTTACACACACAACTTTTCAACCCATTAAGTTATTCGAAGGAAAAAAAGTGGTAAAATGTGGGCATTAATTTGAAGATTTCAAGTAAATAAAAAGGATCTATTCGATATTGATGTTTCTTTTACCCTTGCAAGTGGGAGGGGATTTGCTGTTGATCTGTAGAGCGAGTTGGAAAACAGGGGCAATAAAGGAACGCAACTAAAGCACAAGCAAGAGATGGGGGGAAATTCGAGAAGCCGACAACGATTGGCAAAGCAAATGAAGTTGTTGGTCAAGCAAAACTTTCCACAAAGCCACCACTACTATTGTGTGATCCAGTAACCTTACCTTAACAGGACTAGGGGAACTTCTGGGAGATGGAATATCGAAAGGTGAGAATTCCTGCTCCCATATCCAATTAAGGCTGCTCGATGAATACAGAAGAATATGTGGAGTTACTGTTGTAGCCAAAGCCGCTAGCATATTCCTGCAATAGTCAATAAAATAATTTAGTTCTATTAAGTATTAAATGCTGCAGGAAGAAAACAGTGGCAAACTATTACCTCTTTTAATGCAATATTGCTTTCAAGTCATAAGTTAAAAGAACATGGTGTGACATCAATTTCACTTCACACTTCTGTAAACTTAACATTGTTGAAAGTTGTCAGGTAGCACACAATCTAGAATTTCAAGTAGAAACACGATATGGGTATAAAAATAAAATAGGCAGGTATTAGAATCAGTAAAAGAACACTTGCATTTGATTATGCGTTTGAAATTATTCCAAAAACATAAGGAAAACTATGAAGAAAGCAGCAAGAACTTTCGAGTTTCGACGTTTCGACCTGACCAAGACAATAATGCAATGCTAGCGACATCTAATTTGATACTTGAGTATAAACAAAGGCGAGCCTCTAGTGGTATAATCGTAAACCTAATACAAGTCCAAAAGCTTAAATTTTTTCAATAGATTTAATTATGTTTTTAGCGTAAAAATTTGCGAAAAGTACGTATAGTTATTATTAAAAATTGTTAGATTTAATTTTTACGGTGATATCTTACTTTGTACAATGATCTGGTTTGCTATCAGCAGCAGCGGCAACAGCGAGGATCCTTTCTTAAGAACCAAAACAGTGCCTCGGCAACGGCTGCAGCGATTTAAACTTTGTGAAGGTATACATTTGATGGGAACTAATAATCTACCAAGTGTAATTTGTAAACTATCTTCAACACACGTCAATGCAGACTAGTCTTTTACCGGTTCGACTTGAGATTCAATAATTATCCACTAAAAAAAATGGCAAGTTGACTTCGTGTGTTCGTGATAATATGATAAGTTGATTATGAAGGCAGAGGCGGTATACTATCAGGTTATTATCTGGTTACCGTCACATGTTAAACAGTTCACCGTTTTCACGGTGCTTGCAGCGCAACTTCCAAAGAAATGTCACAGTTTGCTTCATCTCGTTCAACTTTGAAAACAATATTTAAAATGTCACTTTACCACTTAGAACTAATGCATCTTGATGAAAATTTAAAAAGTAAATTAAAATACGATTGCGATGCTGCAAATAGATATCTTTAACCTTAATCCATTATTTTCTACGATTTTCTAGCAGACGCTTGCGGTGTCACTCAAGTTCCGTAATCCTAAAGTTTTTCACTTTCACTTCAATAACTCTGGAAAAATAAAAAATAAAAATTTTAAACGCACTTACGTAGAAAAGAAAATAAGAATTGGATGGGGCGGTGTGAGATGAACATCGACGTCGGACAACACTTTTTACTGTAATGTCTTACTTTGTATTTAATGATTTAGTTTACTCCCAGCAGCTGCGGAAAGAGAGCGAGGAACTTTCTTAGAAACAAATTTAACTGCTTTTCTTTTCTGTATTTGAAAACACACAAAAAAAAATTACTTGGTTATACATTAGATTAAAACATACAAAAGCATGAAAAATAGTTCTTAGTTTTTTGGGGGAAAAAAACTAAACAGGCTTGAGCGAAAGCCTAACGAAAATAAAAATGTTGAACAGTCCATATCCATTGAATCTAATTAAACTTTCTTGCAAACCATTTTATGCTGAGGCCAGTGTTGATGTTGGCATTCCACGCTACAATAAACAGAGCTTCGGCAACGGCTGCAGCGTTTTGGACTTTGGGAAACTTTCTTGCAAGCGGCGCAACAGTTGTTGTCACTCATGGATCTTCTTGAAGCATCAGCAGATTCAACATCCAAATGTGGGTTATCGCTGTAAAGTGGTGAGACGAATGTAGCCATCCACGGACTGTCTTCTCCCAACGTAAGGTTCTTTTTCTGCCAAGTGCTGGGTTTGATCTTGGAACTGTTGAGCCGCAAGACGAATTTTAAAAGCTTCGAATCTTCAGTCGTTTTAATCGGAATGGTCATTATTTCCTTGCCTCCAGGGAAAACTCGCTTCAAATCCTCTGCATTCTTTTCCTCGCTCCATTTGTCGCCTTTAACAAGTTTTTCTGCCAATCGGAAATCAATAGCCGAAAGCAATAGGAATGGTCTGCCCGTCGGAGTTGTTGAAACAGGACGATGAACTAGAAAGAACCAGTCGGGTTCTGGTGCATTCATCCGTTGGATGGTGACATAACGAGGACGAGCGGGATCCAAAAACAGAGCTTTCATAACGCGTCGAACAACATTCAAAGGGGATTTTTTCATTAGGGAAGTGTTCGCCAGATGATTAATGTTGAACTGGCTACTAATGTGAGTTTTCAAGGACCGTTGGAGCGATTCTTCTTCTTTCCAAGGTTTTAGTTGATCTGGATCTATGACGTTGTGCAAATCGTCAGCACGTCGGTACTCACACGGCCATAGTTCCCATAATGCTTTCTTTACCACTAATTCAACATGGCGGCATGTGGGATCAAGGATAGGGCGGATGTTTTCGAGAATGATCGGATACGGAAATGACAGCGACAACGGCTCGTAATTTTTCTGCTGCTGCATCCGGAGAACTCTAATTTCGTGGCTGGATTCACAAGGCGCCGGAAAATTTATGAATAATGCTATTCCTAAAACAACAAAAAAATTAACAGATGAAATGACAAGAAAACGTTGCACAAACCCACCTGCGGCATTTTCGGGTGAAATAACTTTTATTTTCAGATGGAACTGATCTTCGGACTCGACGCAACTGTAGACTTTCATGTGAAATTCTTCATGAGAGGGAACCTCTGGTTGGATTTTGGAAGGAACAAACGGATAAGGTACACTCCAATCCTCGACCTGCACTGATTCAAACGACTCAAAGACGACAAATTCCGATCCATCCAGTATATCCACGAGGATAGCACGATGAGTTTTTTCGAGCCCGTGATGAGGAATCAGGAGAAAGGAAATTGATGCGTCTTCAAATCCGGTTGAGAAGTTTTCCAGTTTCACTTCAAAGTTGTCGATGAAATGGACACCTGGTCCAGAAAAGTCGGAACAGTTAACATGCTTCGCTTTCGGAAGGAGTATCAATCGAATGCTTGGAATTCCTGATAGAGAAGCCATTTTGGCACAGGACGCAGTAGGCATGTTTGCGGATAACTTAAGAATCTTCTGGCCATTTTTCCAAGCTTCAAGTGTTCGTCTAGCCAATTGAAAATTGGGGTTCATCTCCGCCGGCCTGACATCATTCTTCAGCCAATGGTCTCCTCCAAGCCGTTGAATCATCGAGTTAACTACGTAGCTGAACGTTTGCGGGGTATACAGCAACATACCACATCCGGCTCCGGGAGGGACACCAGTGATTCGTAAAGGAAACTTTGCATCAAAGCAAACGTTCGCTAGTTGATCCAGGAACTCGCTCAGTGCAGGAGAGGCTGACATGACAACGTTACGAAAGGGAGGTGCTTTTTGCCAGCAAACCTCAACAGGGAGAGACGTTGGACATCGCAAGTCAACATATTCAGGCAATCCAAGTTCGATGCGGCTTTTGAGACGCAATCCATAAATAGTTGGGATCATGCTCAATGGGCAACAAAGGACTTTCTCGAGGTAAAACTTGACAGATTGAAATTCGAACCATCTTAAAGTGTTGGTGAACAACATTGCTGATGGGTGATCGGACAACTTTCCGCTGCAAGCCAGGATCAAATTCGCTAACCCAACATGATCTGCCATGTTGGAGCAGTCAATGACGTCGAACTTGTTGACGTTTTCAGAATAGCAGAACTCAATGGCATCCTCCAAATAGAAGAACAATTCAAAGGTTTTCCCGTCAATGAGGCGTTTTCGATAGCAAGACAAAAGGTTTTTGAGAATTTTCTGGCAGGAACGTATCATCATCTTGTTCTTCATTAAAGGTACCAGCTCTTCTTTCAGGAGCGGCAGGTATCCGTCAAATGGGCACAGGGAATAATGGAGTGTCCAGCGGAGTGTTGCGTGGTCAAGCAATGTTGGATTAAGACAAACGATCTTGATATCGTTTTCAAGTCGACAGCTACCTTTTTCAAAATAGTGCTTTGCTTCTTCATGGATATTCTGCATCGACGAATCGTCCAACCCTCCAACGCCAATACTTCTTTCCAAGTTAGAAGCTAGATCATCAATGGCCATCGAAAAGGAATCGCAGTTTTTCGCGTTTTCCACTTCTTTTCGATTCAACAGCTGCCAGCGTTTAGAAATAGACATCTTCCTGAAAATTAAAGGAAGATAATTTACTACATCAATCTAGTTATAAACTGGAATAAAAATTTTACCTTTCTAAGCCAACTTTTTCCATTAAAACTCTAGCTTCAGATTCAGTTTTCGACAAAACAGAAAGCCAAGCACTCCACACTTTCTTCAACATTTCAGCCTGACTAGTTTTGGGAACTGAGACATTTTCAGGGTACAAATCATTCAGCAGGTCCTTCAAAACCCCTTGAAATCTCTTATGGGTGACTTCTGGCCATTCAAGATTATACCAAACATCCCAAAGGAAATAAAAGTCTTCATCATCTTCTGGATTGAAATCAGGCGCTGATATTATTTTCAAAATTGTGATGTTGCGAGCTACCACTGATGGATTCAGGTCATTTAAATGGATTTGCATGTGATTGAAACTTTCGTTTTCTGCAATATGAAGAGCGTTTCTCAGGTCACCACTACCCAGAAAGAGAACCTAAATGTACACAGTTCAATTCAGAAATTATTTATCAGTTAACAGAATACTCTGCTGAGGTTACCTTCAAGGATGAACTGCATAGGTTAAAACCACCTGCTTCACAATTGAAGTCTTGCAACACATTTTTACTCCGGGTATTGCCAAAAGGGTAAGTTATAGGATTAGCTTCAATTACGGTTCGTTGTACAGAAGTCAACATTGCAGCAATGATTTTGTGTTTTCAACTAACGACCACAATCATGTAGTAAAAGAATTAGGGCAATGCTGGCTTTGTTCGTGATTGATTCGTTTTTTTTCCTACTTAGTACTTACTGCATGTGCTCATGACTGTGCTCATGACCTCATGTGCTATGTAGCATGTCTGTGACCACCCGATACTAGAGGGCAGAAGAATGCGCTTGACGACGACACAACGAATCAGTACACCATCTAGCGGTCGACATCCAACGACTTACTTCAAACGGGGGGATTACGATTTGAATTATTCTAGGGTTTTTATTTGAAAGGTTTTTTGTATTGATCTGCGACGGACAAATATAATACCAAAAATGCCGCAATATGAAACTTGTATAAATAATAATATTTCTATAAAGTTAGGATCGAAACTTGGCGTGCGTAATTGCGTATGACATCGCTGTCTTACTATGAAGAAACTTTGATTGGGAATCGGTCAAAGTATCACTTTGTTAATTTGAGCAGCGTCATAAGCACACACACAAATTTTCGTTCATCAAAATGAGGGAGAAAAATAAATTGCAACTACATATAAAATCGTCTAACAAGTCAATCGATATTTCAAGATCGACATTAGAGCGGTTTTTGTTGCATCACGATTTTTTTACATGCCTTTTGGTCGGAAAATAAAAATAGAATTTTAGCAAAATACATCGAAATATGTTTCATTCCCACTTTGATTTGTCCCATTACTAAGATCGACACCAAAAATTACAAGGTATCCAACATCTATGTGGTCTTTTTCATCTTCAGCCCTTACAATTCTTTTCAAGTGCATTGGATGACTATACTGTATGTATGGTTGAGATTTACTAAGGTAAAGGTAAACAATTAAACAACAGTCAACAGACGATGGTTGATTAAAAATAGAGGCGAGATTCTAAAACTGTGTCGTAAATACTGGAAAGAAAGATATCCCTAACAAAATTAGTGCACAACAAAATCAAATTTAAACCCAAAAAGACAACACCAACAAAGACATCTGGAAAAAAATTGAAAAATAAAAATAAATACGTTTGTGATCTGCAGATAGTTTTCCTTTTAAGATTCCTTGCTATCTTACCAGACGCTAGCGGTGTCAATTGAATTCTGAAAGCCTTAAGAAAAACCCCTCACTTTCAATTCACTACACGACCTCAATAAACGACTGTAGAAAGTAGAAACACAAAAAAAATCAGAAAATAAAATTTGACTTGGATGTGGAATGTGGTGGTGGCATGAACGACGAAAAACACATTTTTTTGTGATATCTTACTCTTTTTAAAATGAATTGGGTTGATACCAGATTACCAGCAGCAGGGACAACAGCGAAGATCCTTTCTTAAGAACCAATATAGTCTTTTTTCTTTTCTGTATTTGAAAATACACAAAACATTATCTTGTTTATATTAACTTAAAAACATTAGACAACATGAAAAAACAACTCTTAGTTTTTGGGAAGAAAAACGAATTAAACAGGCAATTCGAGAAAGACTAACGAAAAGATATAACTAGTTGACATCCATTGAATCCAATTAAAGTTCCTTGCAAACCATTTTATGCTGAGCCCAGTGTTGACGTTGGCATTCCACGCAGCAATAGACAGTGCTTCGGCAACGGCTACAGCGTTTTAGACTTTGGGAAACTTTCTTGCAAGCGGCGCAGCAGTTTTTGTCATTCACGGATCTGTTAGAAGCATCAAAAGATTCAACATCCATGTGTGGGTTGTCGTTGTAAAGTGGTGAGACGAATGTAGCCATCCACGGACTGTCTTCTCCCAACGTAAGGTTTTTTTTCTGCCAAGTGCTGGGTTTGATCTTGAGTCTGTTAAGCCGCAGGATGAATCTCAAAAGCTGCGAATCTTCAGTCGTTTGAATCGGAATGGTCATTACATTCTCGTTGCTAGGGTTAACTCGCCTAAAATTCTCTGCATCCTTTTTCTCGTTCCATATGCCGCCTTTAGCAAGTTTTTCTGCCAATCGGCAATCAAAAGCCGAAAGTAAAAGGACTGGTCTGCCCGTTGGAGTTATTGAAACAGGATGATGGACTCGAAAGAACCAATCGGGTGTTGGTGCATTCTTCCGTTGAATGGTGACAAAACTAGAAGGATCCTGAAACAGACACTGCATAACGCAAGGAACAATAGCCAAAGGAGATTTTCCCAATTGATGCGTATTCAACAGATCAATAATGTTGAACTGGTTTCTAAAGTGATTTTCCAAAGACGGTTGAAATGATTCTTCTTCTTTCCAAGTTTTTAGTTGATCTGGATCTAAGACGTTGTGCAAATCGTCAGCAGGTCGGTACTCACACGGCCATGGTTCCCGCAATGCTTTCTTTAGAACTAAATCAAGATGGTGGCAGCTGCGATCAAGGGTAATGCGGATCTCTTCGGCAAGGATCGGATACGGAAATGACAGCGACAACGGCTTGAAATTTTCAAACTGGATCAGTTCCACAGTAATTTCGTGGGTGGATTCACAAGGCGCCCGCGCCTGATAATTTGTTCCTATTTTTAAGCCTAAAAAAAAAAGGCCAATTAACCGAAGAAATTACAAAATACAAACGTTCAGAAACCTACCACAGGCATTTTCGGATGAAATAAGATTTACTTTCAGATGGAACTCATCTTCGGACTCGATGCAACTGTCGACCTTCATGTGAAATTCTCCAGGAGCAGGAATCTCTGGTTGGATTTTTGAAGGAATAAACGGGAAAGGAAAATTCCAGTCTTCGACCTCCGTTGTTTCAAACGACTCAAAGACGACCAATTCTGATTGATCCGGTTTATTCACGAGGATAGCACGATGAGTTTTTTCGAGCCCGTGATTTGGAATCAGGAGAAAAGAAATTGATACGTCTTTCCATCCGGTTGAGGATACTTTCAGTTTCACTTGAAAGTTGTCGATGAAATGCACACCTGGTCCAGAAAAGTCGTAACTGTTCCCATGCTTCGCTTTCGGCAGGAGTATCAATCGATGCATTGGAACTTCTGAGTCAAGAGCACGATGCAAGAATTTGTTAAAAGACGAAGAAGGAATCTTTGCGGAAAACTTAAGAATCTTCTGGCCATTTCTCCAAGCTTCAAGTGTTCGTCTAGCGAGTTGAAAATTAGGGTGCATCTCCGCCGGCCTGACATCTTTCTTCAACCAATGGTCTCCTCCAAGCCGTTGAATCATCGAGTTCACTACGTAGCTGAAGGTTTGTGGGGTGTACAGCAACATGCCGCAATCGGATGTTATTAGTAAAGGAAACTTTGCATCAAAGCAAACGTTCGCTAGCTGTTTCAGGAACTCGCTCAGTGCAGGAGAGGCTGACATGACAACGTTATGAAAAGGAAGTGCTTTTTGCCAGCAAAGGTAAACAGGGGGCGAGATTGGACGTCGCAAGTCAACATATTCAGGAAATCCAAGTTCAATGCGGCTTTTGAGACGCAATCCATATATAGTTGGTATCATGCTCAACGGGCAACAGAGGACTTTCTCGAGGTAAAACTTCACAGATCCCTTTCCAAATGGGAACCACTGAAAACTTTCGGTGAACAACATTGCCGATGGATGATCGGACAGCTTTCCACTACATGCGAGGATTAAATTCACTAATCCAGCTTGATCTGCAAAATCTGAGCAGTCAATTACGTCGAACTTGTTGACGTTTTCAGAATAGCAGAACTCTATGGCATCCTCCAAATAGAAGAAAAATTCAAAGGTTTTTCCGTCAATGAGGCGTCTTCGATGGAAAGAAATAAGGTTTTTGAGAATTTTCTGGCAGGAACGTATCATCATCTCGTTCTTCATTGAAGTAACCAGCTCTTCTTTCAGGAACGGCAAGTATCCATCAAAAGGGCACAGGGAATAATGGATATTCCAAAAAAGCATTACGTGGTCAAGCATTGTTGGATTAAGACACACGATCTTGGTATCGTTTTCAAGTCGACAGCTACCTTTTTCAAAATAGCGCTTAGCTTCTTCACGAATATTCTGCCTCGCCGAATCGTTCAACCCTTCAAGCCCAATACTTCTTTCCAGGAAAGAAGCCAATTCATCAATGACCGTTGAAAAGATATCAACGTTTAACGCGCTCTCCATTTCTCCTTTATTCCTGTGTCCCCATTGTTGAATTAACCTTAGTTTCCTGTAAAATAAAAGAAGATAGTTTAGTACATCTATCTAGTTATAAACTTGAACACAAATTTTACCTTTGACAGCCTACTTTTTCCATTAAAACTCTAGCTTCAGATTCAGTTTTTGACGAAACAGAAAGCCAAGAACTCCACACTTCCTTTAACATTTCAGACTGACTAGTTTTGGGGACTGAGACATTTTCAGGGAACACATCGTTCAACAGGTCCTTCAACACTCCTTGAAATCTCTTCCGGGTGACTTCTGGCCATTCAAGATTATACCAAACATCCCAAAGGAAAGCTATGTCTTCATCATCTTCTGGATTGAAATCCGGTGCTGATATTATTTTCAAAATAGTGATGTTACGAGCTACCACTAATGGATTTCGGTCATTTAAATGGATTTGCATGTGATTGAAACTTTCGTTTTTTGCAACCTGAAGAGCGTTTCTCAGGTCACCACTACCCAGAAAGAGAACCTACATGCAAACAGTGCAACTCAGAAATTAGTTATCAATTAAAAAGATTACTCTGCTGTTGGTTACCTTCAAGGAATAATCGCATGGGTTAAAACCACCTGCTTCACAATTGAAGTCTTGCAACACATTTCGACTTCGGGTATTTCCAAAAGGGTAATTTATAGGAATAACTTCTTCTTTGCCACTTTGTACTGAAGTCAACATTTTAGCTAGAATTTCGTGTTTTTTTTTTCACAGTTGACATGCAGAAAAGTCAATTAAATCAATTATTATCATCATCAGATACTTTACAGGCTTACAGTCTTACTTACAGTTCGGAGTCGTGTGGCCCAAGCAACACGGCGTCGATGGCGATCGATGATTTTTACTAGTTTACTAGAGTCTAGTGGTCTAGAGCTAGAGCTAGGGGAGGGGAGGCTGCGCTTGACGACGGACGGACGGACACAACGAGTCAGTACTCCATCTAGCGGTCGGCATCCAACGACTTACTTCAAACGATATTACGATTACGATTTGAATTATTCTAGGGTTTTTATTTTTTAAGGTTTTTGTATTGATCTGCAGTGGACTAATAATACCAATGATGCCGCAATGCGAAACTTATATAACTAACAATAATTCTGTTATGTTAGGATCGAAATTAGGCGTACCATTTAATTATGAAAATACTTTGATTGGGAATCAGCCAGAGTATCACTTTCCTTATTTGAGCAGTGACATAAGCTCGCATACAAATTTCAATTCAACAAAATGAGGTAGAAAAATAAATTGCAACTACATATAAAATCGTCTAACACTCTAACAACTAACAATCGATATTTCAAGATCGATAAATTGTGCACTGCACACAGACGCAGGCCTATGGAACAAACGGGCGCTAGGCCGTCGGTTTAATTCGTCACATCATTAATTCAAAATAAAAGCAACTAAGGAGAAATTGACTATGGGAAAAATAGCCGTCGATAAGATCCGTGTTCGTTAAGGGCCTGTCAATGTTTACGCACTTAGGCCTATGAGTGACGTCAAATATTTACTAGAACAAAAAGGCTGTTGCAGGCTCTTATTGACCCATTTGCATCACCAATATGAGCCCAACTTGTCGCACATTTTGGGTGTTCTGTCTCGCCTTGTGCTGTCGTGCGGTAGAAATCGGTAAGTTACTAATCAATTCAATTTTTGAATTTGGATTTGAATTTTCCGTTTGTTTTTCTGGCGTGAAAATAAACGAGCAAAGCGCTGATTCACGATGATGAGCTCGATCTGCTCCAACCGGCCAAACACGTCGAGTTATGGATAGCCCAAATCATCAAAGACGCCAGCCATTTTAATAATTGCCCTGCATCAATTAATTTGACAATGATCAAGGCAACATCTCACGAACAAATTCATTTTGAACAGCTCCTGAATAAAGGTAAATAACTAATAGTTCAGTAGCCTATATTTTGACAATGTACACATTCAAATGGCAACTGATTTGTATTACCTGTTGTTATTTACATGTTCACGCTCAAGTGCGTGAGTTCGACAAGTTTGTAGTGGTGGTCACTAAATGTCAGACAGCCATCGATTCCATCCTGCCATCGTCAACGGCGTTATTGCTTCGTCTGGAATTGATTTCCTGTCCAATCATTACCGAAGGTCCGAATGTTGAACGTTTGGAACTCTATCGTTTGAGCGTGAGCAGTCACATTTAAATAAAATAACCTCAACTATAATTAAATAACCCTTATTTATTTTCAAATTTTTAATTTAAAAATATAAGGAAATGAATCGATATTCCTGCGGCAGTTTGGCTGTCAATAAATGGCTGGAACAAAGAATCTGTTTGCCGACATTGGACAGTTACACCCAACGATTATTAAGAGAAAATCACGTGCCGTTCAGGTATACCTACCAATCGATTAAATATTCATAGCTATTTAATAGGTCGTTATAATATAATAATACTTAATAGTTTGAATAGAGAACTGCAAGCCTGTACACATTTAGACGATCTTCAATGGAGTCAATCGAACCAAACGGCCACTAAATCTTCCCGAAATGTCGACTGGCATCGACAACTCAACGGGAAACGCATACGATTGACGTCATACGAGGTAACATCACTTTTACGCCATATAACACTATACTATAACCTTTAATCAAAGGACCCACCGTTCGTGATTTTGGGACGTGATTCCAACGGAACTATCGCCAGCTACCAGGGATTCATCTACGAAATGATTCACGCTCTTCAACAGTTGTATAATTTCACGTACGTTATTATCCTATAAGCGTCGATTATGATTTCCAGCAAATAAAATCGAGGCGATTAATTCATTCAGGTACGAAGTGACGATTCCCAGCGTCGGCACTTACGGCCAAGAGACACGGAACGGTACCTGGGATGGAATGATGGGATTGATCGTTAATCAGGTGATTCTAACCCCAAAAATTTATAGAATACAGCACCGGCATTATTATTACCTATATAATGGTTTGAGATTGGCCGCATCAGAGAGTGGAGATCGGTGTCGGTCCGTTTTCTATTACCCATTCACGGGCGAAAGCCGTCGACTTTACCGTGGGATTTTACGAGGATGCCGCCGCTATTTTGATTCCACCGCCGGCCGAAGACAACCGCTTGCTCGCCTGCACAAAGCCATTCCGTTTGGAGGTACTATAATATCAAACACACCGTAGTGGGCTATTTCGTTTACTATAAATGAACTAATTTGGTCCCAATAGGTCTGGATTATTTTGATAATAATCGTCATCATTTTACCGCCAATCTTGTGGCAACATTTTAAATATTTCCGGGTTATTCGCCATCGCGGAATAAGGGAAAATCAAATTTTGGCGAAACAATATTCTTTCGTTTTCGGAGCGCTGATTGGCCAATGTAATTTTTCTCTTAATTTTAATTTCCTTCAGTTTCTAAAATTCGTATCAATTAAATTTGATGATAGCCGGACAAAAGTTGTCCTCTACCGGAATTTCTGCTCGTTTAATCGCAGCCGTTTGGTGTTTGAGCGCTGTTGTCTTTGCCAGTGCCTACATTGGGGTCTTGATGTCATTCCTTCGGTTCCCCAAATTATCGCCAGTGATTGACCAACTGGAAGAACTTCCGGAAAACCATTTCAAGTGGATCGTACAACGCGGAACAGCTCTCGAGTCACTGTTTGTTGTAAGTCAATTCGAAATTAAATTTTCAATTGCAGAAATTTAAAAATGTTAAAATGCTTAGAAAGCCACAACAGGAGTCTACAAAACTATCGGAGGTTGCATAATAATAATTGCATAAGATATTAAAATTCGGATGTTAAAATATGTTTTTTGGATAAAACAGAAGGTTTATTGGAATCACCGGAATCTTTCGTTGATGCTCGAGTGGAGGGTATCCATCGGGTAGCAGCAGGAGGTTACGTTTACATCGAAGTAAAAATGAATTCAACTTATTATTATTTGATGATTCTGAGCTGTTTTGTATACATGTAATTCAAACGTCTCAACAGGAGAAAACTTTATTGGAATCAGACATTTACGAGGATTACGTCCAATCAGGCGTCTGCCGTCTCAGCATCGCCAAAAAAGAATTTTTCAAAGTGAATTTCGCATTTCCATTGCCCATCGCTAGTCCTCTCAAACCTTTTCTGGATCAAAAGTGAATTTCAAATTTTTCTTACGTGCCAATTAATTCTTCAATTAATTCATTTTTCGTAATTTTTAATTCGACAGGATTCTGCAGATGGTGGAAGCGGGGCTCGTGAATTACTGGAAGAATCTCTACTGGCCAAAATGGGACAGCAAATGCACAAATGAAATGAAACAAAAATCCCGACCGCAAAGTCTCCGGCTGGCCCATTTGCAAGGCGCTTTTCTCATTCTAGCCCTCGGCTGCTCAATGGCTTTCCTCGTTTTTCTAATTGAACATTTCTACTTCCTGTACCATCACTAACCAAAAATTATTATTATTAGAATAGAATCGAATTTGGTGAAGTCGAATTGCATCACCAGGTTGGCCGAGTGGTTAAGGCGCCAGACTTAAGTTCTGGTCTCTAACAAGAGACGTGGGTTCGAACCCCACACCTGGTATAACTTTATTCATTCAAAAAATACTTTTATGTCAATCTCGTTATCAGACCTTTATGTTATCCAACAAGTAGAAAGTGTTGTTTCAATAATTCATTGATTTCTACCGTGTTGAAAAGATGAAAAATGTTTCACCGCAGTTGATGAACCACAAACGGAAATGTATAATAATAATTCATTCGACACCATCTCTCTCTCTGTGATGGTTTACCTGGCTGTAAAAATTCAGGTAGCACTACTAGACCCAGACAGACACGAAAGCAAATTATCCAAGGTAAAAAAGAGAGGGGTCGATCCAAGAGATTAGAAAATATCTCCGGCGATGACGGAAGCTCCGTCAACTTCTCCAAACGTTTTTCTTTTTTTTTCCGTTTGTGTTGAGAGTCATTATATCTAACCCCCCCAACCAACCAACCGAAACAGAGTAGGCAATATATATACTATACTTTCTTTGCTGGAAACAACAAAATGATGAGATGACCATCAAAGTTCCAATGAAACAAAGTCAGTCAGTAGCTGGGGCCAGGCATTATTAGCCGGAGCTGACGGAAGAGAAAAGATTCCGATCGATCAATCAAAAAAAGTTGAGGAAAACTCAACGCGGACGAATATATATGACGGACGTCGGTAAATTACGCTCGGCCATGATTCAACACGGGCCTATCTGCTACTGTGGAATAAATCATATAAACTCTCTTTGATATATGTACGATGCTGGGCCTATATTATATTAATGTACAATATCCCCATAGAATTTCGTCGATATAACCTTTAGAGCAGATGACGTGATCGATATGGCAGTAATTTTTTTAAAAAGTAAAATTGAGTTTAACTTGTTCTCATCTTAACTCGAACAGCATTACGTCATCGTGTAGTTGTCAATTCCGCACAAAGGTTGGGCCATTTTAAAATTCCGGATACGTGTCGTTTGAAATCGGAAGAACCAAACGAATCCGGTTGTTTTTATCGTCTACACTCTGAAAACGATTGGGGAATATCTAAAAAGACTCTTCAAAATTCTCATCAACCTTGTTGTTGTTGTTGATTTTGGGCCCTGTGCTGGAACGCTCTCTGACGGGCGGATGGCGAACTCTGCCGGGTTCTTCTCTTGGCCGTCTGCCAGGAAAAAAACAAAAAAAAACAAGGTAAGGCCAGCACACACACAACAGGTATAAAAACAAGGAAAATAAAATAAAATAAAAAAAGTGGGTTCGCTCCGACAGCCCAGCCAAAAGCCGAGCCGAGTAGAAGAAAAAAGAGAAACAGAAGAGACGTGCGTATATATACGTTGTAGAATTTCATTGAATGTGATGGATCGTTTTTCGCGAGATGGTGAATGGACGGACAATCCAGACACACACAAAAAAAGGGGGAAGAAGAAGAAGAAGAAATGAATCGAATGAGAGAAACGGCACACACACACAAGTTTGAGAGCTACAGAGAGAGAGATGAAATTGTATTCTGCGTGGGTGAAATGCCAAATTGGAAAATGTCAAAAGATGATGGAGGGCTCGTGTCTCTCTCTTTTTTTCTTTTCCACCTCTCTGGGCCAGCATAGATTGTCTGTTGTGTGTGCATCTTTGAATTTTAGCCCATAGCAGAGAGATATCTACAAGTGTATAATATCTATGTGTAATACAAGTGTAGGCCATCACGTATGTACGCCTATTGCTCACGCATAGTGCAGAGATATACTAGCACCAATCAAAAGTATCCGGATATCATATTTTTTAAAATTCTGTTTGATGCGCAAAAACTTTCACTTTGATATCCAAAATGTTATAATAAGAAAGTTAAGGCGGACGAATCGATATCATTCATCAACACTCTGGAAAAAATACTCGACTAAGACGAAATATCAAAATTTAAACTCTTTGAAAAAAACTAGTCAAATAGCCATGGGTGCTGTAGAGAGGATGGATGGATGGATGGTGATAATAGTCGGCCGTCTGCTGGCCAACAAACAAACAACCCACAAAAACAGCCGCAATTTTCTCCTCTCTCTCTTGTTGTTGTTGTTGTTGTTGTTGTTGTTTCTTTTTCGGGCTTGATTAGAAAGGTGTAAAAAACCGCCAGTGTGCGTCCAGCACACTACACACGTATAGCAAACAGAGAAAATGTTATATGGATCCATCTTCTTCTTCTTCTTCTTGGCGCAAAAGAAGAAGATGACCGACCGCCGACGATTAGACCGACTCCAAGTCTAGAAGATAAGATAAGGCGTACGGATAATATCTAAGAAAAAAAGGGGGGAGCGAAACAATTAACTAATAGTCGTCCTATTTATGCAAATGCCTAAGACGCAGAGAGAGCACACACACACCCATATCTGAAAGAAGAATCCTTCGAGGTTTGGAAGAAAATATAAAGAGAAGAAGAGCGAGCTGGGGGTATATAATTATCATATGCGAGGCTAACGAGTGCTACACGCATATAGGCTGGTCGGTGTGTGTGTGTAGTGTACGTATATTTTTTGGAAGGAAACAAAAGACGGTGGAATGTGTTGGGAGGCGGGAATTTTTGAAAAAAGAACAGAAAAATTTAAATCGTCGTTTTTAGATTTTGGTGTGTTGGAGACACACAGAACGGCGCGTACCTGCGTTATATAACGACAGGCCCCAAAAAAGGGGGTCGTGCTGTTATCGGCGGGAGATTGCAGGTTGTCAAAACCCTTAAAAAAAATTTTTTTTCCAGGAAATAAAAGAACAACCGAAAAGAGGTAGATACAACAGCAACAGGTATGTAACAAAACGTATCCAGGATTTATAGATGTGGGGGCTGATGGTTTTTAAAAGGACTTATTTTCTGGTGAAAATGACCAATACTTTCTCCATAGAGTTCGATCATCGATGGTGCAAAATAGCTCAGAGTCAAATTTTCTTTTATTTTTCTAACCTTTTTTTCAGAAAGAATTTTTTTTAAAGGAGGAAAAAATTTAATGGGATGATCTTTTCGGAGCCACGGAAGGAGCGGGGGAGGAGTTGATGGGCTGCTGGCCCTTAATTCTCTTCTCTTGGTAGAGAGAAACAAGACTCGACTGAAAAAAAAAAACTAGTCGGCAATAACATTTCCGTAGAGAGAGAGTCTGCGCAGAGAAAACGGACGACAAGAAGTAGGAGGAGATGGTGTAAAAAATAGAAGAAGAAGAAGAACTTTTTCTTCTTTCTATACACCGGACAAGTCTGGAAACTAATGAAGAAAAACCCGCCCCCGCCAGCAGCAGCCGGCAGCATCAGCAAATAACCCAACAAGGAAGAAGAAAGAAAGAAGTTCTGGCTCGTTTCTGACAAGCTCCTCATTTCCAAATTGGTTAGAAATGTGTACATGACGCAATGTCGACCATATAACCTCCATTAAAAGCACACCGCCCCCCACTAAAATTAAATTGAAGTTGCATCAAAGTTAATCCATCCATTGCGGGTATGAAATAGTTTCTTAACGAGGTGTGTGGATATTTCTACAGAGTTCGAGCTAGTCAATAGACATGGGCCTCTAATTTGGTACCGCCCACTCTATATTTAAAAAAAATAAAAAGAGTTGAAACAGAATAGAAGTTTAGGCGATCAGAAAAAAAGAATTTTTAAAAAAGACAATAGAAAATGGGAGGAGTCGGTTTGGAAACAATCCCCCCCCCCATCTACTTCAAATATAAGGCGGAGTTCACTAAGACCGGAAACAATATAAGGTATACCTTTTTACCTTTACCTTTGGGTCAGTTAAAATAGAGGGTGGGTGGGTGGGGTGGTTGGGGTCTCATTAAAACAACAAGAGAAAAAATTTCTTTTAGACACACATAAAGTTTTTGTTCGGTGGTTTTTTTTTCAAACTGATTTCCTTTTAATTGGTTGCGCCATATATCATCGCTCTTGTTAGTCGTCTAGAAATTTAATACGTACGTTATATTATCAAGTGTGGAAAGATAAATAAATAAAACCTATAACCTTTTGGTCTGGTGGTGGTGCTGGCCATCCATCAACCAGCAGAAGCCACAAGGGGAGAGAGAAAAATTGTTATCAACTTTAGATGTATAGAAGTAGAAGGTAGATACTACTAGCTCCTGGTCGAGGGTTATAAACGTATTACAATTCAAAGTGAATTTTCAATTTTTCATTTTCCCCAACGCGAAAATCAATTCCGACAGGTTCAACAGCGTCCCAGAAATTCCGGTAGTCTTTGTTTATTTTTTTTTTACTTTTATATCTTTATATATATTATTATTATAGTGGGGATATATCACAGAGCTGTTAATTTCTTTTCGGGTGATTTCATGCAGCACGTGCCATGTGTGAATATTAATTCGATACGCTGGCGTGCCCCTCCAGGTGTGTGCCCTGTGTGTGTGTGTGGGGCTTGATTACAGGCAATCAGATTAATTACATTCTTTAAGATCTACTTTTAATATTTTTAGTTTTTTTCCCGGGCTCTTAATATTTTCTGACGGGCAATTTAAAAATGAAAAAAAAACTTTTAACGGAATGTCGCTGGAAAACAACAACTGGCCACAACCCAAATGGTCAAAAGTTTTGAGAAAAATAAAAAAGAAAAGAAAAAGAAAAGGAAAAAATGTTATATAAAAATAAGGCGAGTGTTGTAGTTTAAGGTTCTAGTCAAAAAAAGGCCCCGGGGGCTGAGGTAACCCTGTAATTTGGGGCCATCCGTGTCCGTCTTATAACTCACGAACCAACAACAACAAACAACAACACCAAGCCTCTCTTCTTTTTAAATGGAAGAAAGGAATTTTCTTCTCACTCAAATAAAATAAAATAAAACAAAATATTTATTTATTTTTTAAAAAAATATTTTTTTGGGACCCCAGAAGAAAAATAAAAAAATATATAACAAAAGAAAAAGAGAGGAGGGGGAACGGAAATTCCTCCAACTTTTCTCTTTTTTTTCTTTTTCGAGATATGATGACATATGAGGATGAAACAAGGAAAAAATTCCTTTGATTTTATTTGGCGAAACTATTTCGTGTTTCTGGATTGAATGCAGCAGCAGGTGGACCCGATGGCTTCTTAACTTTTGAATAAATCTTAAACGTCCCAGTCGATATACTACATATTAACAAGACCCTTCCAGGTTCGCCCTCGGGTATTAACGGGCAAGCTATCAGTTAAAAGCTTAAATTGCTTATTTTCAGAACAATTAAAATGTAGGAATTTCGTAAGATTTTGTTTTATTGTAATTTTCTATTAAACTAATCACCTGAATCATTAGTGCGGAAGAATTTTGTTGAGCAATTCTAATATTATTATTATCCATAATGTTATTCTGTTCATAATTTGTAGCTTTAAGCTGCTGACGTTTTTTTACTCCGCTTTTTATCCTTTGGACTTGAAAAACACTCTTTTGATTTTGGTGGCATCTTTTAGCAAAATTTCAAGTAAATCAACCTGTTTGACAGACAGCACGGAACGAATACTTCCGGGGCGAGTCAAGCTATAACTACACTCAAGTCCATAAATATCTACCCCCTATACCCCCTTCCCCCCCCCCAAAAAAAAGGCGCGAAAAAAGAGGATCTTAGTATCTTACCGCAACAGAATTGTTTTTGTGCTAAGTATTATGAAATCAGAAAAGCGAGTATGCGTCTATACGAATAGTTAAAACGGTGGTATATTAGAAAATGAAAAATTAAAATGATTACAACAATGCCAAGTCAAAATGTGATTTAGGTAAACATTTCTGTCGTGATACGGCACAGCTCTCGAAGATTTTAAGACATCAATGATTGCATTTGAAAATATTACACATACGACTATTCAGTTAAAATCAAATGTTAAATAAATTTCCATTTTTCCAACAGATGCAATCAACGTAGATTTAAAATTACTGGTATGCCTAAGCTAATGTGCTCATCTTCTCCTATCCTTAACTTTCTTTCTGAAACAGACATGTGCACATCCAAATTTAGGTGAGGACGATACATATTCATGTCTAACTTCTAATCATTAGCCTAACAGTCAAAATAAAATTTATCGTTAGGGCATTACAAATATGGTAAATTATTTCAGTGCTTACCATACATGATGACTACTCATCATATGGTGTTGATATCAGTGAGTGACTCACAGAAATGGTTTAGTGCACTACCATGAAAATCAAGCAAACCCATTTAATGGTCATTTTACTGGGCGTCACAACAAAATCAGTGAGTGACTCAGAGAAATGGTTTAATACACTACCATGAAAATCATGGTCATTTTCCTGGGCGTCACAACAAAATTAGTTAGGCAAACAAAATACGTAAGAAAACTCAAAATAATAAATGATATTTCGTTGATTTACCCTTCATGAAGCATTTAGCTATGCGAAACAATTACAATGACAATGATGAATAAGGTAATCCATAGTATAGTCTTTTGCCTAAGAATTGAAACAGGAATGTTGAAATTATACGTTACTTTAATCATTACAAATTACAATCTAACCATGTCAACATGATGACGACGTTCGGTAACTGGTAAATCAGCAACAAAAACAAAACAAACAGACAATCGAATTGATGTTGTGGTTGTCCTAAGTCACAAAAAGCTAATGACTAAATCCGCATAAAATGAAATAAAATTTAGTATTACCAAATGAATCGAAACTTACCTATCCGCTGAGATAAATTACTGTAAGTTTACACAAAAAGTTTGAAGAAAATCGATGCAGTAGTTTAGATTTCTATAAATTTATTCTGATTCTGAATTAAAGGTTCTGGAAGCCTGGCCCAGAACACCGTACACTCCCCCCACATCCCTCCCCCTCCTACACACCCAGACACCCGCATTTACTTTAATGCCTTCTGGTAGTACAAGTACTACCCTCAGGGATAAATGTTTAATAATAAAAAAGGAGGGGAATGGACAGGTAACATGGACGCTCAAATGCCATCACGTTTCGAAAATGATCCAGAAAATATAAGAAGATCCTGTATGCAACATTCTATCCAACAGTTTTGGGGGGGATTTGGAATGACGTCACACTTGTCGTATAGGAAAATCGAATTTGGCGCCAAATGTAATTTTAGTTTATTTTTTAAAGAAAAAAAAAGAAACTGCGCGTGTGTCTTTTCTTTCTTTCATCCGTGTGGATACGTCACGCGGAGTCTTCAAACTCACGAAATCTTTTTTTCCTTGGGAGAGAGAAAGGCGCGTTCGACTCGACGGGATGCCGTCAGCGTAACAAAACACCCCGGTGCTTGTGTATAGATATTTTTTCTTCTTTTTCTTCTTCTTCTTTTTACAGTTTGGCAACGCGCAACGGGGGTGTATGTCTATCCACTTTTTCCTTTTCTTTTTTTCTTTTTCTTTTAAAATTTATAGAATATTTTTTGAGTGTTAGTAGAGATAGAAAAATATAGGCATTTAAGTGTTACGCGCCTTTTTTTTCGAATTTTGGGATGTCTTTGCCTGGCGCGAAAATTTGAAAATTTTGAAAAATATTTGATAGAATGACACACAGACACACAAGCGGATGTTTAATTCATGGAGAAAACTTGTTGATCCTTTCGCTTTTTCCTCCTTCTCTAGACAGATATAGTGTCGTCTCGTGAGCGAGCCCGGGTGGGGGCCACAACATTTTCTAATTTCGCTTCAACTGTTTTTAAATTTTTCAAATATAATTTTTCGAATTCAATTGTTTTTAAACACACATACAAAGGTGTGTAAGGTACAAAAACACGCCTGCTTCAAATAAGTTAACTAATGAACCCTAAACCGAGTCAACTCAAAACGGAAAGAGAAAAATACAGTCGATAGCTCTGGAATAATCGTAACTTCGTATGTTACGAATTAACGCAGTCAAACAGTCCAAAAGGAAAGAATAGAGATGGACATATTGTGTCCTACCTTTGAGACTGGGAAGTACACGGCCAGTCGATCCATCTCCAGATATGCTTCACCTATTCGCAGAAAAATGTTGAATCCACCTGGATATAGGAGAAAAGGGCGTCCTCGTGAATACACCCACACTCGCATGGGCATACACGAGGACATTTCAAGAAAGGGGAATTGAAGAGATATACGTGGCCGACATTGGTAGTTTCTGCAATCAAACATGCTGTTTATCTAAATCAAAAAATTTAAAAAATTTGGTTACGAATAATTTTGACAGTAACAACAAGGTGCAACAAGTAAAAAAAAGTTGAAAATGAAACATTGGGTATACCCTAATTGTTAATAATCAGGATAATGTTAGGTTTTCATGTAATACACTTGTGCAAGCCTCATTCAAATACCTAGCAGGTGTCACAGTTTAATAAAAGTAACGTAAAATCATTACCCAAAACGGTGAGACTGAAATTGCTGCTGATGACATAACCACAGCACAAGCCAAACTTGCATAACTGATGACCGGCTCAGGCCTCGAATCTGCACAAAGTCAAAGTTTACACAACTTGCAAACACAACTGCCATGCATCGACATATGGAAACATGCATGGGATAATAAATGCTAATCAGACCAACCAACACTTGACACAAATTTAAAACAGGTTTAACCCTATTTGTAAATTCCTAGTTTGATTTACCTGCCAAACAGCATGGAGTGTGTAGATTAAGCGATTTTATCAGGAAAAACGACAAGAGTTGACACACGACGACCACATTTTTGTCATGTGCTAATTTTCGCAGCCACAGCAGACGACACATTCATTTTCTAATTAGCCTATAATATATCGATTAATGGAAGAATCGACTGCTTACAAAACGATTAAAACGATTTTTTCTTACAATTTGAAAGAAATGTGAAACATTTAACGACACAGACACACGGATGTTTAATTCATGAAGAACTTGTTGACCCTTTCGCTTTTTTTTCCTTCCTAGCTAGACACACATAGTGTGTGTCTTTCTGCATGAATAATTCATCATCCCCAAACTATATCTATATAATTTCTAACCCGCGCCCAATATAAAACCGTAACGATCTAAACACACACGATAGAATCTGATGATATAACATAGCACCAGTCGGCTGGCGCCGGCAAACGGATACATCCAAATGTTCTATTATCATATTTCTATTTTAAAAGGTGTTGTAATAACAGTGCAAGGTGCGTTCGCAAAATCTCCAGTGTCACGATTTCGCCTGGAACAATTTGCTGGGGTTCATTGGCGGTTCTTTTGAAGATAAAAATGTACAAATTTTGCGCTGTGTATACGAATGTGTCGTATTGGGTTGTACGGTGAACCCCATGGGTCGAAATTGTGGGGTCCGTCAAGAGCGTCGCCCATTCGGTTGACCCCGCGCGGTTGACCTCATCCAGACGATAAATCTTTCAACGTTTTGACACCAGCACCTCGGGAGATCTCCTTTCTCTTCTACTAGAGAAATGACGACTGTGGCATTTAGTTCGGAAAATTCGGGTATTTTCCGAACAAATCTATATAATACTAGACGGCCAGGGCCAGCCAGGGCCAGCCAGAGCCAAGAAATTCGAGAGTCTACACATATAGGAGAAAAGTGTGTGTGTAGATATTCCTCATGCTGGGAAGAAGAAGAAGGCGCACGTTTCTTTCTTTGGGGGGGGGGGGGGGGGGAATAAGAAAAAAAGAATATGTGAAATGTGATGGAGGGGGTTCTTCTTCTTCGCACCAGGACGTGCTGCCCAGGCTCTTTTTTCTTGTGCGTGGGGCCCTTTTTTGGGGCCTATATTATATAGGTATATACCAGGTTGGTAGGGGGGGGTGTATCGCTGCGGGACTATGGATAGGAGAAGGTGAGCCATCTACCACCATCGGCCATCATCATCTTTTGCTGTTGTGAGACTGGCCCAGCTAAAAAAAAGAAGAAAAAGGGCTGCAATGCTGCCCTTCACATTTTTCTCTTGTTATATTTATTTATTATTTGTGGGGTATATCTTTTTTAAAAATATAATAACGGCAGGAGGAATGTGTACTGGATATTTCCCCCCTTTATTTTGATTAAAAATTGCGTAATTTGGTCCTCCATCCAGTCGTCCGAATCTCCCTTGCACAAATGTCGTTCAATTGAGATTCGATTAATATTTGATATAGGAAAAATATAGTAGAGAATACTAAAAAGAAATTTCGTCCAAAATATATAAAAATATTAGGACTACAAAAGAATATTATAAAAGATTTTAGAAAAATATATATTTTTCATTCTTTTATACCTTTGGCTGGAAAGGGCTGGCCCGACCCCTCCCCTTTGGTGTTTCAGGTGAGTTGTGGTGACGTGGGACATGTTATAAAGAAGAAGAAACCCCAGCCATATAGCCAACTTTTTCTTTTCTTGTCCATATATACCTAAATGGAAGGGATGTGCGCCCACTACATTAGAGAAGAGCCCAGCTATAGCTCTTGACTATTTGGGAGAAAAAGGAAAAATTCTTTTCTCCAGCAAAAGACCCAAAACAACGAGCGGCCCAGGCAATGGGAGATGATGAGCCCCCCGTCTAGCTCTCTTCTCTCTATACACAATAAGAAAAAGGGGGGCGCAAAATGTACATACACAGTTCACAAAAGGTTCACATACTACAAGAAGAAGAGAGTTGGCTGGTCAACTCTTTTCTCTTGTATGTGAGTTAGTCCAGCAGAGCGTCGCGAGCTAGCGGAGAAAAAAGAAAGAAAAACGGGCCGCAGCCGAGAGAGTCAAAAGTTGCCGAAAAACAGCGGGCGACCCTTGTCGATCCTTGTCAAAAAATATAAAAACTTTTTTTTCCTTTTATTCTTTGATTCTTTTTTAGGTAGATCTGTCTGTCTGTGTTTGTGTGTGTTATCTATCTCTTGTTTTTTGACTCGTGTGTGTCTATGTACGATTTCACCTCCCACACTTTTTGTATGTACGTTCGAGTGTGTTTGGATTATATTATTAGGTTGATCAGATATTTGTTTGAAAAATGTTGAAATTATTTTTTTAAATTTTTATTTCTGTGACTAATTGGCGCGTAGAGACCGACCGGAAATTCTTAAATTTATTCAATGGGACTAGCACGCCGAGCGAACCTATCCAACGATTTGTCATACCCCAACACAGCGCAACCAGAAAAAGAAGAAATTGATGGTCGATGGGGTCGCAAAGGTCGCACACATTTTTGGCAAAACTCTACAAAATATTTTCCAACATTTTCTAAATGTCATTTGTATAATATTATATCTAAACTCAAAAGTAAATAGAATGGGGCCTATATAGAGGAGGTACGACCGAGAGCACACACAACCAAGTTTGGGAAAGTTCTTTTATCAAAAGATATATATTTCTGGCGCAAGCCAAAAAACTTTACAACAACCAAAAAAATATCAGACAAAATTTTTTTTTTTTAGTTTTTTGAGTTTGTTGTTTTGTTGTTGTTGTGTTGTTGCACAAAAGAAAAAAAGAAGAAAGAAGAAGAGGCCCTCCTCTGGAGGCGAATCACTCGTCGTCGCATCGCTGGGGTATATATATATATACTTTTTCTTATTCTTATATATTTTTCCTATTTTTTGCTGGGCAACCGGACGCCCTGTGGCGTACCGACGGGGGTACACCAGCACACACAGCACAGCACAGCACACAGCACATATAATATTGTACACCTCTCACATTCGTTCCTCTTCTTCTTCTTCTTACTCTTTGGCTGGCCCCAAACAACATTTCTTCACTCTCTCGCGGCTGGCCAGCAAGAGGGGGGGGGAATATAACGCGCACAGGGCCAGCCAAGCCAACGTCGAGGCGCATTGGGCTCACAGCAAGACGCAAGCACATCTTTCTCTTCTTCTTTTTCTTTCTATATTCCATTGACTCTCTCTGCTGTGTGCTGTGTGTATTATATCTCTTATTCCATCTATAGATATATATATATATATTCGCTCTTGTGTCTATTATATTATTCCCAGCAGCCGGGCATGCCCAGCCAAAAAAAAAATGAAATACTCTTTTTTACACGTGTAGACGTGACTTTGATTGTCCAGCACCCAAAAAGTCCCAAAAAATAAAAGTTGATCCCTTCATATAATTCTGTGTATTAACAAAATAACTGGTTGCCATAGAAACGGCTGTACAGTATTATACAATACAATAAGTTACACAGAAAAATATAGATCCTATATGCAGATAATATCCCGCCGGCGTCGTCCGTCCGTGGCCAGCACGGCTCGACGCTCTTCTTAATATTATACCCAGCAGAGAAATATATAAATCTAAAACTACACCTGTTTTTATGACGCCCCCAACGGTGCTGTTGCCTTTTGTTCGTGTGTGCCATTGATGTGTGTATATATACGTAGAGAGAGTCAACTTTTTTATATTATTACATCTCTCCAACGCGCAAGAGTAGATAGAGAATAGGCCACAGCTATAGCAGAAAGAGAGTCTTGTGGCTGGGCCACCCTATGTGGGCTAGAAAAGGAAGAATACTACATGCTGCTGGCCGGCATATCAATATTAAACAGCTCGATTCTCTGCTGGCCTATACAGCGTCAAAATATCGAGTATAGACACCACCACACAGCACAGCATATCACGGACGAGATAATATTATGTGTATAAATATTACATACATTTTCCGGCCGGTGTATGTATCGGGAAAAAACAAATAAATAACAGAAACAAACAAACACACACAAATACTTATAAGATATCCAGCAGGTGGTAGTAATATTGCACCATACAACATTATATATAGACAAAAGATTTGATATAAATTTTACAAGTTATCAAGTTAAATAAATATATATAACGGGGGCGACAAAATTTCTAGAAATATAATTTCCATCGATATATGCCCAGTCAGGTGTGTGCTGTTCTGGCCCTGATGTTTGTTTCACAGCACAGATTCATGTTCACTAATAAATCAATTTCGTGCGCGTTGGACGGACACGGAAGAGCGGCGATAGAGAGAGAAGAAAAGAAAATTGGATCGACGGACACGTACACGTTTCATTTTCTTATTTCCAGCAACAACAACGAAACAAGACAATCAAAAATTCCAGCAGCCCGTCTCGACGCAAGGGGGTCCGTTGGCGTCAAAGTCTGGAGAGTAGAGATCCATAATATATTAATAATTAAATATTTCAATTTATATAAGAAAATAAATCCCAGCCAACGTCATGCCCAGCTTGGAAAATGACGTCCGGTTTATGCGACCCGATGATCTTATTCTTTTTTTCGATTCTACACAGCACAAACTATATCCACCAAATATAAATCAAAGTCAAAACATATTGGCCCGTTGATGTATTCGTTGACACGAAACCAAAATGTCCGTCTTCAAAATTCTTATTTAATTACATTTAAAGTGGGCTGTTGGACAAATTTAAAAAAAAGGGGGACATTTTATTTTAAAAGGGGGCCGGCCAGTATACCGGGCATTACCCCCTGCTGATGCGACCAAATGGGTTTTGGTGTTGTCCACCATATCATCACAGTTTAACGGGATAAAAGATCATCTAATTAAGTCAAAAATAACACAGAAATATCCGCAGTTCTTGTCCATTAAGCTAAGCACAAAAAAGGTGGAGACTCTCGTTTCCGGACAATCTATACTACTATATCCAGCTCTATTCAAGTTCTTGTTCCATTATTTCATCTCTAAATTAAATAAAATCCCACAGAGCAATATCGATTCAAAATGGAATTGTGGAGAATTCTGTGTGTCAAAATATAATAAAAGTTAACGAGCTTTTTTCTTTCTTTCTTTAACAAGAAAAATAAATATTTTTCTATCTCGGTATATAATTGGACGAGCTGCTGACGGACATCTTATAGGCCTTGTGTATACCATACGTCACTGATGTGTATAGCTGTGGGCCCTGCTGATGGTGGAACAAAAGAATTTAACAACACATCTCACACAGCCGCGTTAAACTGCTTATTTTACCGATTTCCAGTACCTACACACCCCTAACAGTTTCAGTACCCTTCAATATGGTACTGAAACGCAATTCAGTATTTTACTGTACTTGCTTAAGTACAAATTCTCTACTAACCATTCATTTGCCTACTTTTTACGTTATTCCTAGTGAAACTGTTAGTAGGCATAGTTCTGTTAAGTAGGTTGGTCCAGCAGTTTATAAAGATTTAGTTAGTAGTCTGAAAAATTCAGTATGTTCAGGTAGGGTTAGTAGTTTGATTTTAAAAAGTAATCAATAATAAAAGCAATCTAGGTTATAGCTAGTAGTTTACAAAAATTTAGTACTTTTGTTATAAGTAGTGTGAACAATTCAGTACCTTAGACTAGTAGGTTACAACTTACAAGGAATAAGTAGTATTCGTTAGGATAGTAGCTTTTGTATATATCAATGTGGCGTGCCTGTAAGGCACTAGACTGCCACGCAAAAGGTCCGGGTTCAATTCCCGAATAAATCAAGTCTTCTTTCCAAGTTAAATAAAATCGAAATGGTCGGTTAGTAGGATACAATTCGTTAGTAGCGTAACCAATGCCGTAAATGAAGTGGTCAAAACTTTTTAAGTAATGGGTGGGTAGTAAAAGCAGGAAAGAATTTAAAGTGGTTTAGTTTATCCTTAGTAAGTTGAACACCGTATAGTGGTTTCTAATAAAATTAGTAAGGCGAGTAAGAAAAGGTAGAAGAATTGAGAAGTAGTTTCAATCAATTGGTTAGTAGGCTGGGTACCGAGTAGCAGTTACATGAAAGTAGGATACCGCCACTGTGCATATAGAAAGAGAGAGATATAATATGTTGCCCAGCTATTTTAACGAACTTTTTTTTCTCTACTTTTTCCCTATAGGCCCAGCACAGGTCTATCTAGGCCCCCTTTTTGTACATGGGTCTTCTTGAAAAGAAAAACTATATGAGAGAGATAAGATGGATCATATTCTTCTTTTCTAATTCGCATCCCCTTTGAAATAAATGTGTTGCTGGCCCGGATGGCCCGGCTGGCCCTCACGGTGTGTCCAAATGGATTTCGCGCGTGTGTAGGCCATTGTACACGACATCACTGGACACCATATAGGAAAAAATAACATAACAACCCTTGGGTATATGTGATGTACAAGAAGAAGATCTGAGAAAAACCCAGGAGAGACCAACCAAGAAGGTATATAAGCAAAAGAAAAAAGAGAGCTAGCCCAGCACATGCACACAGCAAACGGACGGAGCCCATCTCTCGACGGGGGCAACAAGATAGAGAGCGAGGTTTGACAGAACGCTCAGTCGGAGGTCCTCAGCAGCACGTCTCTCCATGCGTTTTGCCCATAGCACAGCAAACTTCCAAGTTTTTTCTCTTTTTCTTATTTTTAAAATAAAATAAAATAGAAGAAAAATTTATATTTACAAGAGTTGCTGTTTGGTTTTGCTGGGGTGATGTCAGGACAAATCTAATCGATTGCGATTTCAGCGCAAAAATAATATCAAATCCACCCAAAAAATATATTTGTATAAAATATTATATAGATTTTTAAATGTTATACATTTGTGCAACAGAGAGAGGAATAGTTCACCCGAAAAATATTTGATTTCTTTTTATTTTAAAAGAGAAGAAAAAAAAACGCTAGAAAATATGAAGAAAAAAAAGAGAATATATCCGTCGTGCTGTGTATTACCCCACGCTGATCTCCAGCGAGTCTCATCAGCGGGGGGACACCCCACAAAAGAAAAAAACTTTTTTATTCCATCCCTTTTTTTCTTATATATTTTTTAAAAATAAAAATATATATATCTAAAAATAAATATTTTTGTCCAGCCTATATCCTTTTCGCAACCCCAAAGAATATACATCGACACACAAAGAAAAACTATTTGTCGTCTTTTGATATTTATTGTCGACATATTTTTACACGCGTTTGACTGTGTGTGTGTGTATGTCCAGCAGAGAATAATATACAACAAAATAATAAATAACTTACACACGTATGAACTTTGTATGTTTCCTTTTGACTGGGCATCAGCTATATACATATATTTCAAAGTCGGATGATTTTAAAACCAACAGAGCAAGGCCTAATTCTTATATATTTTCTCTATATATATTCGATTGGATTTAATCAGGTAAATATATATAACGAGGAAGCGATGATGTGTGTGTGCTGTGTATAGACTGGCTGCTGCTGTGAGCAATTAATAAAAGTAAAAAAAGGGGGGAAGAAAAAGAGCGGTAGTAATTGGATATCCCCATTTTATATTCTTATATATCAAAAGAGAAGAATTCCCGGTGGTATTATATAAGAATATATATATCCTATATATATACCTATACCCGGATGGAAATGCCCAAAAAGAAAAGTTATGATGACGGAATTTTTTTTCCGACGAGAGTGAGGGGCAATCAAGAGCCGAGAGAGTGAGGTACGCTCAGGAGCGCCGGGGAAAAAGAAGAAACGGATCGTAACTCTCGACTGTGTCGATGTCTATAGAAAAAAACAAAAAATATATATTTTTTCTTAAAAAGAAGAAAAAGATAATCGCGGTCGGGAAAATTTATCGCATTTTATGGGGCGCGATCCCAGCGCTAGCTACAAGGGAGGATCTCTCTTTATATAAAAGAATAGAAGGAAAAAAAGATTGTAGAGAGAGGCCATCGTAAATATTATTACGAGCTGGGCCTTGTGAAACTTGTCTTCACCTCTGCGCAAACATCGACAAATATATATAAAAAGATAGGATATCATATTTTTCTTTGCTTGGGTTATATTCCTTCTTTTCTTTCGGTTTTCTGGTCGTGCCCAGTTCATTATTTCAGATGTATAGCGCCTCCTCTTCAACATTTATTTTGTTGTATTATTTTTGCTCTTCTAATTCTTCTGCCCGGCTATATACAAAATATTTGTCCGTCTATAAAAGGAAAAAGTTTAAACCAAATAAAAATTGTGTCGTCCAACACATAGGCTTCCGTCATCTATATACCTGTGTGTGCATCAGTTGCATGTGTCCTTTTTTCTTATCAAAAGGACTGTGTGCTGGCATCAGGTATAATCACGCCGCTGGCCCGCCCGCCTCATTACCTATTCATGAATGCCAACTGCTGCTGCTGCTGCTGCTTTTTCAAAAGGATATGTTATATGGTATTATATATATATATATACCTAGTGGGCATATCAGCAGAAGCTATATAGTCCTTCTTCTTATATTCGGTTGCTGCTGCTGCTGCCGTGTGTGTGTGTGTTGGATTTATTCTAATGAGAACCGTGGCACGCGCCACAGACTTTCCTTTCGTTTCGTCACCACCAGCAACCAGCAGCAGCGGAATGGGAAAACATAGGCCGAGAGGATTGTATTACGCACAATTTATTCAAATTTAAATAGTATTTCATTTCACTATAAATGCCTAGAGGCGTTGAGACATTGTTTTATATTTTCGCGCGCTTTATTAATCCCATTGAATTGTTAATCGTTTTTATACGACCGCGCTCGGTTGTTATATGATTGTTGTTGTTGTGTTCTAAGCGATTTACATGATGGCCCGTTTATGCAAATGTGACATTACACACCCGAGACATTTTGTATTAGACACAAAGAGGAGATTTTCTGCCAAGATATTTGAGTACTAATAATAATACAATCAGAATAAAAAAATAATAATAATAAAAGAAGCCGGAAGCGTCTCACAAAAAAAGGCTTAAGTGCTCTTATACACTTTTTTTTTCCGGCTGGTGATGAATCACATTTCAAGTGGGGGGGGGGTCGCCATCATCATCAGCCTAGATCGGAAATGAATAACAAAGTAGCATAATTCTGATACTGCCGGGATTATATTATATAGGCCATATATAGAACGGCTAACAATTCGTCAAGGATTTAGAATACAACACATTATTATTGTTTTCTATAGTTGATGCTGCATGTATAGTCCGGATAGGAGCCAGCAAAGAGCCGGATGTCCTTTAGCTGGAGAATCCTTACATGTAGGAGCTAGCAGCAAAAAAACACAGTTCCCCCTCCCCCTGTTCTTGATGGCCATTTTATGCGCAATGGCCGGCGTTTTTTTTTTATACTATACACCGTGAAAAGAATGATGATTGTGCAACAGCAGCAGCCGAGTTTAATGACGTGTGAACCATCAGCCGCACTTGGTCGATTTAATAGCGCCCGGCCATAGCATCATCAACGTCCCTCCAGTCGACTTTTTCAATCAATATCCAAATGTTATATAGAATCATTTCTATCACGCTGTTTTATGCTGCCATCATTTCCCCCCATTCAAAAAACATTTAACACAAAATTTGAAAAAAAGCGCGGCAATTTCAAATTTATAAATAATATCTATAAACTGTCTGCTGCTGTATATAGCTCTTTTTCGGCTCTTTTTAGAGATGGATTTATAATATAAAAGATGAATGGGATAAATGTATATACGAGATGGGAAAATTCCTTTCTACCTAATTTAAATGACTGCGAGTCTATCTCTCATCACGCAATAGACGCGGAAGATTGGAATTGTTTTGTGTTATAGGAGGTAGAGAGATAATGCACAGTAGCGCATTTTCATCTTCTTCTTTCCACCCGTGCCGGGTTTTGATGAGATATACAAGAAGCGCATTCCAACGCGCGGGAGATGAGAGTCACGCGATCTTGATGAACCTTCTGGCCACCACCACCACCACCTTGTAGCTCGTGCTACGGGCGCATATATAATACATTATAGAAAAGGATGGAAATAAAAAAGGTTTGTGCTATAGCTGATGAATGTAATATTAACAACCACGGCAGCAAGCACCTACACACGGGCAGGACTATGAAATCAGCTGTTGCAGCAGCAGCAGCACACGATGTGTATAATGATGAACCAATTGGCATAGCTCATTCCATCATGTGTATATATACACGAGATGAGCCGAGAGAGAGAGTCTCTGATAGACACCCACTTCTACTCCTCCTCTTTCACGGGAATATCATCAGATTTTTTGATACATCCTCCTATATATCGCATCTAAATATATTACAGAAATCCAATCTCAGCAACTTTGTATGAGATTTTCTTTAATGGCGATTTATTCTTCAAAATATTCCTCAATCAAATGAAGATATCCAAGTAAATAATTGATATTATATTTCACAATGAAATTGGCACAAGATGATGAAATATTCAAGATTTATATCTCTGCAAAAAAGAATATATAATAAAGAAGGTGGAATAATAATATTTAGATATTGGTTGGCGGCTAATTAGAGCTACCTGTGCGCTGCTGCCTGTATAGTTAAACGGGCTGGCCATATCAACTCGATGAATATGCATATTGTTGATGAGCAGAGATAGATGGCTATCTCTCCTGTATATAACACGGGCTCGTGCTGAGGCCCCGCGCCGTTGTGAATATATTTTAACCAGAATATTTTTATATAATAGAGACTCGCGCACGTTCCTCTTCTCCTTTTGCTGGAGAGAGGCTCTCGTCATTATTTCCAATTACGACCGACAAGGATCTCGCTGCTGCTGCCATGGTAGCACAAGAGGTATAGATACACACGTGCATATCATCAGAGAGAGCTAAAGAAACAACAAGAATATATATATCGCTAGTCGCACGCTTGGAATGTTGTCCATATTCCATTCCAAAGTCCCGACTAAAAAACAAGTTTTTTGTGAAGGAAAGAAATATATTTTTGTGTTGTTGTTTCGGTTGTTTTTTGTTGTTGTGCTGGGCACGCCGAACAATGTTGTGTCTACACAGACTAGCTGCTGCTGCTGCATCTGATTGTTGTTGGGTACGTTCACAATGTCAATGGCCCAGCCCCATATATATACGTTGAATATAGCCTTTGGGCTACGAAATTGATGGGTGATTTCAAGGCACCGATCGGATGGTATATCAATCAAAAGCGATACTACATGTACGTGAAATGCCAGCAGCTCAACCACAGCCCAGCACAGAAAAAAAGGGGGAAGAAACGGGCCGGGCTATAGCTCGACTGTGGCTGTTGCTGCTGCTGTTGGTAATGAGACCTGTAAACTCTAATGTAATCCCATATGGTGTTTGCTCGTACATGTACATCATCGCCTTTTTTTCAAAAGAAGAAGAAAGGAAAAAGGGTTAGGCGCGCCCTGCAGCAGGTTGGAAGTCATTAAGAGTCTGGGAATGTTGAAATCAATTCTTTTAACTTTCATTTAAAAGGCCTAAAGGTGAACTGATATTATTATAAATATTTTTCACTCGCCAAACTGTTTTAGTATTTTCAATTTTTTAGGCTGTCACAGCTTCGATGATGAATCGATCGACTGACAGAGGGCTCTGCCTGTTGCACTTTGAACTCTCCAATAGAAGAAAAAACAAAAAATTTAAAATGTTTTTCTTTTGTTTTAAGGCTTTTGCTGGCTTTATTTCGATTGGTTATGTATATAGAAATAAAAAAGATAGATATTCGATCGTCCTATTTTTTATTGTTACGACTTCCATAGAAGCCACAGCAGCCCACAGACACACACACACGTCCAGTGAGAAAAGATGTTCTCCGCTTCTTCTTCTTCTTATGTAATAATATTATTCTGATGATGGAGAAAAAACTGTCGATATAAAAATAAAAAAGAAAAACAAGAAAGCAAACACACACGCCGAGATTTATCGGATTGCTTGGCTAATTTGATTGCTTCCCTTATTATTTCTGATTTACGATCTTCTCCTATTGTTTCGTTTGTGTTGGTTTTCTTTGCCTATACGCAACACATCGACAGATATATAGAAAAACAGGTAGAACTTCGTTTTTCTTTTGATTTATATTATACAACATTTCCTGAACTTTGACTCTCTCTCTCCTTTCGTTCGATGTTGTTTGTATTTCAACCGTAACATATCCGTCACACATCGTGAAAATATGCAAATGTCGAAATCTAGACAACCTGGAAAGAAAAACAGCTCTCACAAACCTTGACGGCTATAGTCTACACACACACATGTGTGTAGAGTTGATGAAATATATTTTTACCAAATGTATAATTTAATACGGTGCGTGACATATCGGCAGTCTGTCTAAAATAAAAGCCGGTGGTGGCCGGTCTGGTCCATCACGAAGCGGTGACGATCACGCCTTGAGACGGCGCCATCTTTGATATAGATTTGTGTGCTGTCTATATAGGCCTATATAGTATGGATGTGTGTAGGAGCGGATGTGATATTTGTTGACGCAATACGGCCATCATCAGGTATTCAGCGGTCGATCGTTTCATTAGCAGCAGCCCAGCAGCAGCAGGAAAGAAATAAAATCAAAGCAACAGCACGCAGCTGGATCTATCCCGTCTATACAACAGCACATTCAGATGATGCTGCCCTCTGCAACGACAAGAGACACACAACGTGATGAAAGTCAATAAATGCCCAGCTATAGCACAGCCAGCCAGCAGCAGCAGCAGTGGCGCGGGTATATAGAGAGACGGAAAAAGGATCAATGGTCGGTCCGCTTCATTTGCTATTCCGTCCGCGTTTGGTTCTATTCGCCCACCACCGTCTATATCCTATACTATACACGCCAAAGAGAACACAGCACAGCCATCGCCCTATATTGTCTCATTTCTATCTCCAAACGGCAAATATATATCTCTGTGCTGCTCTCGGACGTCCATCACCGTTTAAATATCCCGCCAATATTCTATCCACACTTGATTCGAATATTGGCAATATAATATTATATTCTAATATTTAACTTTAACCCCACACCAAAGAAAGAATATTTTCCCGTCTTATTTTGTATTTTCTTCATTTTATTTTATATAAAAGAGCGGCGGCGCAAGCGCCGGGGCCAGCAGCAGCAGCTCAGCCAGGAGCTCATTACGTATTCCAACGTCGTCCGATGGCGACCGACAACACACACACACACGGAGAAAAGCTCGGAGCTAAGGGAAAGAGAAATAATCATCAAAAAAGGGGGACACACACACGATAGAACCGAAAGGAAAGAAAAAAAATAATAAAAATAAAATAAATAAAAGAAAATAAAACGAAAGAAAAAAGACATGGGGACTTGGCGCGACGATAGATTTTTGTGCTGCTGTGTGTATTGTATAGCAGCAGTGCACACAGAGCACAAGTGCAATATATTTCTATACATATAAACTCTTATTATTCGAATAAGGAGCCGCCCGCCTGCATGACGATAGTCTAAACAGGTTATTTCGTTGCTGCTGCTGCTGCCGGCGTGTGTCTCTGCCAAATATCAAATGTCTAATTTAGTTAATGTAAGACTGATTTGCACGTTATAATTTAAGTTAAATGCAAGAATCTATATATCTACTCTGTCTTATATCGAACTAGAGTTATTTTCAAATGAATTTCAAATGATTAACACATTCATTGACGCCATATCAATCATTAAACAATTAAATATTAAAAGGATAGCGATCTATAGACCTATAATTCTTATATAGCTAAATCTATATTTTTATTATATAGAATTAAAAATGATTGTTATAATATTTTTAGAGCGTGAAAAATGTGTGTCGTTCGGGAAACCCTGTGTGTGATATCGACCGGGAGCTTTTGCTGCTGCTGCTGCCACACGCGCGCACCCAACAGCCAAATAATATATCCCAAAAATATAAAAAGAAGAAGAAGAAAAGACGTTGGGGGGATGTATGGCCGCGCTATATACTCTGTACGGTATCTTATTTGCATAAGAGGGTTAAGTTGAGTATTTCCCTTTTTTTTCTTATTTTTATTCACGGCCGCGGAGAGGCGAAAGACGAGAAAGAAAAAAGAGTTGAGTGTTATTATATCTAGAAATATTGCGGGGATGAAATTGATGATTCCGAAATTCGGACGGGGTGTAATGTAACAATGGCGTCGACGCCAGCACCGACGCTCTTCTTTCTTTTTTCCTCTCTACATCGTCGATTTGTCATTTCTCCCGACCGAAAATTGCGTGAAAAGCGGGAAAAGGGGTGTGGCCTAATTTCTGGACCAATGGCGAGCCAGAAAGACGTCCGTGACGTCACCCGCCTCACCCAATGGCCAACCAGTTTCCCACCGTCAATGGGCGGAGTCTCAACATCTTGTAAGCTCCTCCCCCCGACGGGTGGGTAGCAACAGGGCGGAGCCATCGTTGCCCCGCAGCGCCCCCACCAGCTAACACACACACACAGCCCCGTGTGTGTACTGTGCTGGGCTGCTGGTGGGGTATAGTCCGGTGGTTGTTGTAGCCCAGCCGACCAGTCAGTGCCATGCATAACGCATGAGAGAGTCACGTTCGAAACCTCGTCTCGTCCACCATCTCTTTCCTTTTTTTCAGTTTCTCATCCATCGACAAATCTTTTCCCAAATAAAAACAACAACAACAATTTCTATTCCATCCGGTGAACGTGTGTCTAGTGTCATCTTCTATTCCGCCGAGATATCCATGGTGTATCCAGTGTGATTTCCGTGCCCAGTGTTACCCAATCAATTGTGCTGCTGTCCGTGAAATCACGTTGGATTACGTTCGTTTCGTTTCGTTTCGTTGATTGGAAAAATTGAAAAAAAGTTTGTAAAATTGCCGGAAAGTCAATGGCTACGGCCACGTACCTCGGCCACCATCAGCAGCAGCCGACGGATCACCACCATCCGGCCCACCATCACCACCACCACCATTTGCATCACCACGCACTAGTGGCCGCCGCTGCGGCCGCGGCCCAGCACCAACAGGAGCAATCACAGCAGCAACAACAAGCGTCCAGCAGTAGCAGCGCCGGAATCAGAATGAACTTGGTCAATTCCACACAAAGTGGTGGCGGAGGAGGTTATCAAAGCGGAGGCAACGGGTCCAGCTCGCCAGTGCAACAACATCACAGGGAACAACACGGACATGAAATGAAGTACATGGTGGCGGCAGCGGCGGCCGCCGCTGCTGGACACCCGGCGGCTTTGATGTCGCACAATCCTTGGTCGGATGCCGGAATCCATCCGGGTGCGGCTGCCCATCACTGGGCATCTATGCACTCGGTTCACGCTCACGCCACTTTGCATCCGCACCATCAGGACATCAAACCGCAGGCCGGCGATCTGGTGGCCATCCAGCACCACCGGGCCGGCAACAGTAACCAACAATCGTCATCAGCTTCCGGCCATGGAGGCGGAGGTGGTTGGCATTCGGCCGTTTCAGTCTCCTCGCCCTACATGTCCTCCGGCGGCGGATCGCCCATCCAGCACCCCAACTACCCGTCCGTTTCTGGCGGAATGAACGGTGGAATGGGTCAATTGCATCCGCATTCCGGTGGTGGTCATCCGGGCCAGCACCACCACCACCACGGCGGAATGGTCGGCCGAGGTCCCAGTGAAAGTTCTGGCGTCGGAAGTCCCTTAGGTCCACACGACCACGACCCACACGGACACCTGGACCAGCACGGCCATCACCTTCATCACGGCCAGCATTCCGGCGGTGGTGGTGGGCCCCACTCCGGCGCCGGAAGCGACATGGGTGGCGACCCGTCGGAAGAAGAGAATCCAACCTCCGACGACCTGGAAGCATTCGCCAAACAATTCAAACAGCGGCGGATTAAACTGGGATTCACCCAGGCCGACGTCGGGTTGGCCCTGGGCACCTTGTACGGCAACGTTTTCTCTCAGACGACCATCTGCCGGTTCGAGGCTTTGCAGCTGAGCTTCAAGAACATGTGCAAGTTGAAACCACTGCTTCAAAAGTGGCTGGAAGAAGCGGATTCGACGACCGGATCGCCGACCAGCATCGATAAAATCGCTGCCCAGGGACGGAAGCGCAAGAAGCGGACGTCGATCGAGGTGTCGGTGAAAGGAGCCCTGGAACAGCATTTTCATAAGCAGCCGAAACCGTCTGCCCAGGAGATCGCCTCGCTGGCCGATTCGCTCCAACTGGAAAAGGAAGTCGTGCGCGTTTGGTTCTGCAACCGGCGGCAAAAGGAAAAGCGGATGACGCCGCCCATGCCCAACGGACCCAATTCATCACCCCTCAGAGGGGGTATGGGCGACTACCCTGGGATGGACCAGCAACAGCAACAACAACAGCAACAACATCACGTCGTGGGAGGAGGTTATCTGCCGGGCCATCCGCTTCATTCGGATCATCTGATCGGATTGCACGGCGGTGGTCACCCCTCGCCTGGGATGATGCAACAACAGCAGCAACAACAGCAACAACAACACGGTCACAGTCCGCCCATGCTCTCACCCCAATCTCTGCCCCCGTCGCATTCCCAGTCGCTAACGGCCCATTAAAAAAAATTGAATTTTATTTTTATTTTTGCAAAATTAAAAAATTAAAATTAAAAATCTTTTTTCGATCAAATTTTCTTTTGTCATTTTCAATATATTTAATTCTTTTAATCTCTTCAATTTATATATCTCGCGCGCGCCGAGGGAGGGGAATTCCCTGCGTGTTTTGATTCTATACGAAACAACATCAAAAAAGCAAAATTAATTATATCCGCCATTTTGTATTTGATCCCAACCCCCAACCCCCCTAGTGTGTGTGTGTGTTTGAAACGTTATTGGCATTTCGACACGCAAATTGTACCAAAGTTTTTGCAATCAGAAAGTTACAAAAAAACAAACACAAAGTTGAAGTGTCGTGTTGTTGGTGTCACAGCAGCAGCAACGAAAAAATGAATTATTTTCTTCTTCCATCACCGCCGGAGGGCGGTCCAGCTTATAGCCCAGCAGCGCGTGCTATAAACAAGATTATAGACCTCTTGTGTTTTTTGGGGTACATCATCCGAACAACAACAAAAAAATTCAAGTGAACATCAAGAAGAAGAAGAAAACGAGTTGAGGTAAGAAAAAATGCAATTTATTCATTTTTTCGATATTATTTTATTTTATAAGAAGAAAAAGAAGAACGTTGTTTCTTTTGTGCTGTTATTTGGGTGAGGTCAGCCGCCGCTGGTCATGTGTACAACTTTTTTTTTCCCCATCTATATAACCTGGAGATGTTGTTGTTGTTGTAGCCTAAATATCATAAAGAGCTCTGGGCGAGTCTTTACGCCAAATGTAAAATAATAATATTAAAATTAATTTTTTTTAAATTTTTTTTTATTGGAATTTATTCAGTTTTTCTGCACGGCCCATCATCGAAAATGTTTGACCTATCATGACGTAAACAAAATCGACTTGAACCGACTATACAGGACTCTGATGAAGAGAGCAAGAAGAAATTTAAACTAAATAAATATCGCGGTGTGTGTGTGAATATATTCGAGCAAGAATATATTTCGAATATCGACGTGCCAAAAAATAAAAGAATCAACTTTTTAAATATATCTCGACACACACACATTTCCTATAAACAAAATATTTCCACCCCAAACAAAATTTCGTTGTTGCTTTTATGTCTGCAAAGGCGAGAATCTCATATGTCGACACACGGCCTCTTATAATTCTAAACACATAATAGCGAAATATTGGAAAAAATAAATTAAAAGAAAATTTCTCATTCAAAAATTTTGTTTTGGAATATTTCGTGAAATTCAAAACAAAATGAGACAACAAAAAAATTGGGTTCGAACAAAATGATGTGATTGTACGTGTGTGTGTGTGTGTGCAAATGAATTTTCACAATTTTCGAATAACTTTGTAAAATTAATTTTTTCCAACATTTTTTTGGATGGGAAATCAATTTCGATGTATCAAAATTCCCCCAATTCATTTTTTCTCTCCCCCCGAAATTGTTTGTTTTTTTAATTGTTTCGTTTCTTATTGGTCAAAAAAAAAATAATTCCCGAATTTTGTAATTTACGCATTTCGGACGGACGGACTTTGATTCAAATCCCAGTGTGTGTGTGTGTGTGTGGACAACCCAGCAGGCCTTTATATATCACAACCCGATTGTTTGTTTGTTTGTTTTTCCTCCCCCCCAGAAAATCTTTCTTTTGCTGGTGTGTTTTTGTCGTGTTTCCATTAATTTTTTGGGGGGGTTGTAATTGAATTTTTATATTTGAAATTATTTTTTTTCCCGCTGCTCTGTACACACACAATCCCGCAAAAATTATTTTTCCCACTTTTTTTTCTGTTTTACATTTCTCGACACACACACACACAGGCAGACACACACACCACACCTTCCTACTTTATATACGATAATGTTGTTGTACAGTGCGTATCTCTCCTCCAGAAAAAAATGGAAAAAACTTTGAAAAAAAAAGCCAAAACGTGAAAAAATTGAAGTAAAAACAAATCAACAAAAAAATTGTGTTCCATTTTATTTTATTTTATTTTATTTAAAAAAAATATATTTTTTCAGGCCTAAAGGTTATTTTTCTCCTATACAAGTTTCGTACAAGGATGGATGTCTAGGAGCGGAGGCAAGGTCAACATACACAGCAGAGATGCAGCAGCAGCAGCTATATACTCGGACGTGTGCCTCTAACGGCTCTTGCCCTCTGGCATCAGACTCTCTTGCGTATATGTACAGTAAATGTTGGAAAAACATTTGAGAAAATCCAATTTCGATCGGGGTAGAAAAAAAGTAAATTTTTCCACCAGGTGAAAAATGGCCAAGAAAAATTTGTTTTAGGCTCAATGTTTGCGCAATATTTTGTTAAAAAAGTTGTTGGCGTTGAATGTAAAAAGGTGCGTCTCTAAGAAAGAAAGAAGAGAAAAGAAACACAATGTGAAGAATAAAGAAGAAGAAGAATCCAGGTGAAAAGCCTTGAGCACAGATAGACTCTCCTCTCTTCTTGTGGCTCGTGCCCTCCATCTTTTTCGGCCATTCGAAAATGTTTTTTCTTATTTTTCTTTTTTTAAAAGAAGAGCCTCTGGGCGACTGATGGACGGCGACCTCTTCTTATATCTTAGACACATATCTGTTCTTTCTTTTCTTTTCTTTAATCATTTATTATTACGTGAATTATATAAATCGGTAGAAATTTAAGTTGAATACATTCCGCGCAATTTTTATTATTTTTCTTTCGTTTAGTTAAAAAAAAGGTAAAATTTCTCTACACCGGGGCGCGCAGCTTCTGTGAGTTTTCTTTCTTTTTTCTTAACACACACACAGAGCTCCGCTGATTTCCTGCCTAGATTGGAAAGTATATACGCAAGGGGGAGAGAGAGAGAAGGGAGAGGTATATAGAAGGAGGAGGAGGGGATAGTTTAAGTTCTCACGTCACGTCCTCGGCGCGCCGCCGACTCAACTTCTCTTCTCCTTCCTCCTTTTATTTTTCTTCTTCTTCTTCCTTCTCTCTATCCCGGCCAGCCAGCCAGCAGCAGCACATATATAAGAAAAAGCGTTTGTTATACGAGAGAGAGACTCTATGAGAAACGTGACGGTCGATCGAGGAAAAAAGAAAAATTTAAAAAACTTTTTCTTTTATTTTTAAATTTTTCGTTTTTTCCCGCCAGGAAAATTTTTTTCGTAGATTTATATATATAAAAAGTGAAACAAAATAAATTTGTGTATTAGATTGATGTAGGACACGTTTTCTTGGAAATCAAAAAAATATTTGAAAAAAGCCGCGCTAAAAATAAAATAAATAAAAAATTAATTTTTTTAAAAAATAAAATTTGTCGGGGATGAAAAAGAAAAAAAAGAGTCGCCGGAGAAAAAAAAGAAAAGAAATGTGTTGCCCCAGCTGTGATGGACAGGTTTGGCTATACCTCGCGACTTGGAGGTCAAGTCGCCATCGTTTCTTTTTTCTTTTTCTAAAAAAGATTTTTAAAAAAATGTTTTTTCTTTTATATAATAATAATACACACACAAGTGGCCCCCTTCTCTTCTTACCTTATACACAACCCGCCATGAGCGTTCAGCACGTGAGTATATCCAGGTATATACATTTTTCTTTCTTTTCTTTCTTCCTTTTTTATTCGAAAAAAGAAAGAAACAAAATCGAATGAAAAAAAGAAAAAAAATTTCGGAAATGGAATAAATGAGATGCAAATGAGATGCTAATGAATTGAGACGCTATTGGTTATATATATATTTCTTCGGGAGCAACAGGAGCAGCAAAAAGTCTCTACGGCTAATAAATAAATTTAGTTTGTTTGGGATTTCATTTTTAAAAAAAAAGGTTATATCTTTGGGACCTATCTTGCGCTGCTGCTGCTGCTGCTGCTGCTGTATGCGCATATTTATCATTACCAAATAATGATATGTACATAAATATACTCCTACTACTACTATACATATACTACTACGAGGGCCATTATAATATACACACGCTGCATAGAAATCTCCCCCTTTTGAGCATATCATCCCGTGCTATGGATGTTTTATAAATGAATGGAATGAATGAACCACACAACTTTTATTTATTTATTTTCTTTATATATACGCTCGGCCATTCAAGTTGCGGTGGTGACACTTGTCACAGCTACTATAATAATAACAACCAGCCCATTTATTTGCATATATTTAAATCACACACACACACCTTGCGTGTGTAGGAATTTAAATTTATTTCCATTTTTTTCATTGATGAAATTTATTCAAATTTGTGTATCATTTTTATTTCGACCTGGAAAAAAGTATGACGTCACTTTTTATACAACATACAAATCTAATTATATCAAAAAAAGGCCGGGCAAATTTTCACTTGTGTTTGCTGCTGGCCTATACGTTTTGTGTGTGTTATATGAGGGCGCCATCATTTTCTTTATATCCCACCGACGCCCATTAACGTCTTTTCTTATATTTTTTCCTCCCCTTTTTTTTCAATTGGATAAGTCTCTCCCCTTCCCCCCTTTTATCCAATTTTTTTTTATAGTCGCCACAAATAATAAAAAGAGAAAGAAAAAAAGTTTTGAATTTGTAGAAGAAATTGTGGGGGACCGCCAAAATGTCTCCCACGGGTGACGTGGACAAAAACAACCGTTAACGACCCATAAAAATTTCCAGTCGATCCAGATGGTGTTGTTATGCGGATCCAAACATATATTTATATAATTGAATCAAATGTGCATAAACTCGTCTATATAGCTGCTACACATATCGATCGAGAAAACCCAGCACACCGAATTTGGATATTGCGTGTTTGAGGTTAGAATATAAACCTAACGGATTTTCATTTATAATATATAAGAACGAGTATATTGGCTCTCATCTCTCGGTTCAGTAAATCGGTAGAATTGAAATCAATTCGATTATTAGACGTCCATCCTTTTCGTGCTGACGATAAGACACACGGACGCCAAATATAGGAAGAAAACGGGATCGGCATTTTTGTTCTAAATATTTTGTGTAAGTTTTATTACATCAAAAGGGTAAGGTGAAATTTTGTAAGTTTTTCTGGTTGTTGTTGTTGCTGTCCTTGATGGCTGTACAGAATAAACTCTATACAGTATAAACAAATTTTTATATTTTTATAAAAGGACATGTGTGTGAGAGAAGATGGCTGCCCAGCAGCAGCAGCCAAAAGTATCCAAAAGAGAGAAGGATCAAACTGATAGCCTCGTATATAACCGACGACCAGGTGATATTCTAACCTTTCTTCTTCTTCTTCTTTTTAAAAAATTTATTTTTTAAAAAACATTTATTTTATTTTTTTTCGAAACCGGATTTTCAAAAAAATCGAAAAAAATTTCAAAAACTAAAACTTTATAAAAATTAAAAGTTCAATTTTATTGATCAGATGGATTGGTAATTTTTTCCTTTTATTGGCGAATTGTTATACACAGGATGAAATCTCTTCTTCTTTACACACATTTCCCAGCCTCTCTTGGTAACTAAGAGCAACTGAAGGACCTTATACTACCTATAGAAGAGCCCAGCAGTGACACAAAGAATATATATAGGGAGACATTATCAAAAAAATAAGAAAAGAAAAAAAAAGTTTTTTTTCTTTTATATTTTTTCTTTTTTCGGGGGGGTTTCGTGACGGGTTTTTCTACCTTCTCTCTCTCCTTGTTTGTTGTTTATTCTCCGAGAGAGCTCTGTGTGTGTGTAGTATAGCCGCCTATATAATATTTATCGAAGCCCCGGGATATATATTATATTCTTTTATTTAAAATAAAAAGGAAAAAATCTTTTCTCTCCTCTTCCTTCTACAGTGTCTATTTTTTTGAGTCGGTAGAGGAATGTACGATAGGAAACAGTTCACTTGACGGCCCCCCATTTATATATCTAAAAAAAAAGGGTGAGTATAGGGGGGTTTAAATGTATCCCCCCTATCAAGGAAATAAAAAAAAAATAACCTTTTATTTATTTTTTGAAACTCGAAAAAAAGTTTGGCGCGCAGTTTGATATCAAAAAATATAAAAAAAGAGTTGAGCAACGGCTTTTTTTCTTATTTCTTTTTATATTTTTCTGTGTGTGTGAACTTTGGCCGTTGAAACTAATAACGGCTATAGCACAGCAGCAGCAGCAGCTCGGGAGTGTGTGTATTGCACACATGCAGGCGGAGAGAATATTACGAGGAACGTGACAATTGTCACCAAACGGTGATCACGCCGGTTTTTCTGGAAAGAAGAAAAAAGAAGAAAAAACTTTGTTTTGTTCTGTGTGTGTGTTGTGTGTTGTGTTGTATTGCGTTTTGGATGTGTAATAAAAACTTTCTTTTCTTCTGCTGCTGTGACCCCCCCTCTATTACTAAGTATATGACGTATTGGTTATGAGAGAGATACTGTGGGTGTTTTTTAATCTATAATGAATTATAACTTGGGATATTATTACGTCGAAAATTTAACTTTTTCGTTCGTTCGTTCGTGTGGGAATCAGACAAAAATAAAAGTCGGTCAAACTGGTAAGCGCCGGCTAGGCTTTAACGAAGCATCCAATTAAAAAAGTTTTCTCCTTCAACTAAAATCGTACAAGGAAAAATGTATTTAACCGTTATATACATACAAGGGAGCATCGATGATTCCCACGCAAATGGTTTTTGATCTTAAAAAAAAGTTTAAAATCAGGGGGGTCTTTCTCAACCGTCGCATCTCCAAACAAACACACAACAGTTACCAGAAGAAGAAGAAGAACTGTTTTTTTGAAAATCCAAGAGGTAAAAAAAAATATAGTATAAATATATAAAAGGGGTTATACAGATGAAAGGGGTGAAAATTTCATGGGAAAGTGTAGGGGAACCAGATTCCGATGCTCCGTTTTTTTCTTTACTTTGATGCTCAACTCTTGCGCGAAATCCGACAATAGGAATAGGGATCTATATAAAGACCGCACCCCTTTTTGATTCATTTTAAGTTTTTTTTTTTTTTTAGTACAAAAGGGGGGGATGCTGTGTGTGTGTGGCGGTTATATTCAACCCGTTGAAATTTAATTCGAAATTTTATATTTTTTAAACTCGGAATTTTATATAGGGAAATACGAATTTTTATTTATTACATATATCGATTGATTATATAATTTTTGGACTACCGGCTGATTAGCATAAAGCGCTGTGCTTTGTTAAAATATCGGGGCGTGAGTTGATGACGCGCCCCCATACTGGGCGCCAAATATATAAATTGGTGAAAAAATATAAATAAAATAGCTACTGGGCGCACAGACACATTTACCGATGTGTCGCTTGTACACAAATAAGGCGAATAAATATCCAAAGCCACAAACACGTCGAGCTGATTTTTCTTCTTTTAAAAAATTTTACAAAAGAATAAAAATTAAAAAAAAAAGGCGCAATTGGAGAAGGTGAGAATTTCTCGGCACATGTGAGCAACTCAAAAGGGAGGGTCCTCCACCAGGAAATGGTAGAAAAGAGAAAAATAAAGGCCTATCCATCCATCATCAATGACGGTTTGGCTGCCTATATGGTAACCCGAGACCCTTTCACTCTGTGTGGACACGCTGGGCCTATGTGTATACCTGAAACCAACCCCTGGAAAAAATAAAAATATAGAAAAATTCTCTTTTATTTTTCTCCCCTACACTGCACACCTTCTTCTTCTACGCGCCGTGTTAATTCGAAAAATATTTTTTCAAAAAATTATTTTTTTCTTGTTTTGGAAAAATAAAAACGTTCGGGTTACCGTGCTCCTTTTAGGGACACATTTGTTCTAAAGGAATTTGATTTATTTTTCTCTGTGTGTTCAGTTCACAAAGTGGCAGAGTTAAATAACAAAGTCGCAAAGAATTCGAAAAAATCATTTTTTAGAATAAAATATAAATCCGGTAAAACAAATTGGAAAGAATTTTGGGATAGAAATTTTTAGGAAAAAATACCAAAAAAACTGGGGGAATCTGGTCGAGTGTCATGCGATTTCTTCTTCCAGGAAAATAATAAAAGTTCTCCTCCTTCTATTCCGTTGGCGTTCACTTTTTTAATTTGTTGGCCAATATTTGATTGCATATCGTCGCCGGTATATAAAATCGCGTAGGGGATTTTTCGGATTTTCGTTTGATATTTCAGTCTCGAACTTTCATCTCGATTGCAATAAAGAAAAACTGGTTCGTCGAATAGAATAACAAAACAAATAAGGACAAGCATCACAATTCCACGAATCAAAACCCCCTCCTTTTTATTTTGTGTTTTTGTTACATTTAAACCAGCAGGCCTCAAATTTGGTAAGATGAGAATATTTAATGTAAAACGATCTCACCTAGACATTTTCTAGGCCCATACGAATTATATTTTAAAAAAAATTATTTCGTCGGTTTTTTATTTTTTCGGGTGTTGTCCGTTCGTTTGTTTAAAATCAAAACTGCGTGACCGAACGACACGCCGCCTTTTTTATTTGTTTAGGGGGAAAGAAAAAAAGAAAATTTAACCGACCGTGCAATATCACGTTTTATTATTTTTAATATTTTTTTTTCATTTTTAAAACAAAAAAGTTTGGCGCTAAAAATTCGAATTGGCCAACAATAAATATTATTGGCCGCGTTCGGGTTACATTGGGTCCGCGTTACGCAACGTCAGATGTTGCTCATTCATTTATTCATGTTTCTTTCTTCTGCTACTACTACAACATATACAAAACTGACCGTGGAATTTATTATTAGATATACTGGGAAAACGACAGACGGACGGACGGACGGACGGACGGACGGGCGACGATATATGTTGGAGACTCGACTGACTGGAAAAGATCCATCAGTCGAGCGATGTGGAATTCGGTAGCCAACAATTCATTTGTTGCCGGCCAAAAGATTTAAATTATTATTATTTAAATCACAAACATTGCTGCTGCTTTGCATAAATTTCGATATATATTGGAGTCACGCGCGCGCCAGCGCGTGCGCTATCCACTCACGAAAAAAAGATCCCCCAACAAAAATACAGAATAAAAACAAAATTCAATAAAACAATTGTCGGGGGGGTTTCATCATATCAAAAACGCGGACACATAATATGAAAATTATTTTATTTTTCTTGTTTTTTGTTTAAATTTTTCCGCGATTCGTTAGATTATAACCTCCCCAGGTATTTTGAATTGGCCCCTATGGCGGTCCCCAAATGAATTTTTTTCTTTACCTCCCCCCCTCTACCTCATATACAGGTATATGGAGGAGGTCCCGAATGGGAGGAGGAGTGGTCGCGTGCTCCTAATAACTACTTTGCTCACATATTTCTCTAAGCCCTTTTTGATTTTATTTTTCTCTCTGAAATATGTTTTTAAAAAATTATTTTCTCAAAAGTGCCAAAATATTTAATTTTTTCAAATTTATAATCGACTCGGAAATTCTGGTAAAGATTTTGTCGGTGTCTGATTTAATGCCAATCAGATAAAAGAAACTAAAACCAAAAAAGTTTAGATATAATATTTTTTAGTATTTAGATATTTATCCACGCCGGGCTGCGCTATAGCTCATCCATCTCTTTGGTTGTGTATTATATGAAAGAGAAAGAAAGAAAGCCTATGAATATAATAATAAAGGCGAGTATTATATGTTGGCTGCATCAGTCTCTCATCTCTTCTCACTTGTTTATGATTATTATTCGTCAGATTCTTCTTCTTGCTGCTGCTGCTGCTGCTGTGTGGATGGTGTGCCGATGCCCATATCGTGATGCATTGCTGCCCATGCCCAGCAGCAGCTACTGTTATACCTGGGTAGCAGCAGTAAGAAGAGAAAAAACAGGGGGGTGAAGGGAATGTTGAAGTAAAGAAGAAGAAGAAAAAAGGAGGAGGTATAAGATTTTTATAAAAACTCATCAAGCTCCCGGATGATCAATAATTCCAGGAGCAGCAGCATGCAACTCTCGTCTTCTTCTTTCACCTGTTCCATTCGCTGGAAAATGGGAAAGACACAAAAAGCCAAGGAGCTCCGAAAAAAAAAGAAAAGGAAGAAGAAGAAGAAAAAGTCTATGAAGTATTCCATCATCGAAACGTGCTGCTGCTGTTCAGTTTTTCTCCTTTTTCTTTCTGTGTGATGTGTGCTGCGTCGGCCGCTTTTTAGTCTTTTGCCGCTACTGCTGCTGGATTCGAAATTCTTTTCTTCGACATGTTCAAAAGAAGATTCGACCGACACGATTATCTTCTATACAGCGCACAACATTCTTACCAGTCAAGTTAACAGCAGCAGCAGAGAATATCACATTAAACATCACCCAAAATATATAATAATATGAGAAAAACAGGATCGACCGGTATTATATTATATATATTGTCTATCGTCCAATAACAATCAAAAAATTATATAAATGACGTGATTTTTTGTTTCCATGTGTATAGAAGAAAAGAACCAAAAAATTTCACGGTGGATGGCATCACAGACGGACGCGCGTGTATACAACACGGTGGGCAACAAGACCGGATTTTTCTTTCTGCTATGGGTCCCCCCAATCAGTATATAAATTTTTATTTTATTTTTTATTTTGTAAGTAGCGCGGTGTGGTCGCCATATCTTTCCAGCAGCAGCAGCCTTCAGAATTGAAGGGTTTGAACCAGTTTTTCTTGGTTAGACGACGATGATCTGAACTGAACCGAATTCAATCGGAATTGCATACGAGACTGGAAAGACTAATAACCTGAGCGGTCGCCGGGTTGTATATATACTGCTGCTGCTGTCTGCTGCTGCTGATGTCAAACGCATCTCCTGCGGCGTTATTCGGGTTTTCGAAAAAATATAAAACATTTCACCATCCAAGGACGACGACGAGGATCTCCGTTAAGAAGAAGAAGAACAACAACACGGGCCACACTAATTGGCTGTGCGGCACGCGTCCCCTCATTAAACTATCTCGTCCCACGAACCTTCTTCTTCTTTTCTTTTTCAATATTATTATTATTATTATTATATTTTTGAAAAAAGAGAGAGAAATAAATATAAAAGAAAAGAAACAAGTTGTTTTTTTCTTCTTGTTGATTGGTTGACTGACCTTCGAGTAGACTGGGCTCTATAATAATAATATTGTTGAGCGCGTACATACAGCAGAAAAACAAAACACCTTTTTCACCTTTTTTTTCTCTTATACATTATATTAGATATATTTAGCGAAAAAAATATATAAAAATCTATTTTAAATTTCATTTCTTTAAATATACAACCCCCGGATTTTTTGAGGGGAGAGAGAAATGGTTGCGATGGCTTTTCGCGATTACGACATAATAATAATATTAAAAAAGAAGAATCTCTCTCTATACAATAGACGGACATACAAAAAAGAGCTGGCGCGATGTCTATCTATATTCCTTTTTTTCATATTTTTTCTTTTTATTATATAACTGCCGAGATTGGAGAGCGACGAATCTGTGAGATATTTACAAGTGTTGAAGGCGAGAAAAAGAAATAAAATTTTGTTTTCTTCCTTTCCCCCCTCATAGCCCAGCAGCTAATAGATAAACATCAATCGAGTCATATAAAAGAAAGAAAGAAACGACCATATAGCCAAAAAATAGGCCTATTCAGTTTATATATCTGCGATAATATCACAGCAACCAATCGAGATGTATAAAATATTCAGACCGGAATTTCTATCAATTTAATCGGGACCTAAGCCTATACACATTTGATGAATATATTAGACTCATTGGCACGGCCAAAATATAATCGATTCTTAAATATATAATAATTCGTGTGCCGTTGTATACAAGGAACACGCGCTGCTGCTGCTGTTGTATATATATATACAACAGGAGAGGACGAGCAGCACAACTTTATTCGGAAACTGGTTGTTGTTGTTGTTGGTGTTGTTCGGCGGCGCGGGGGGGACTTGATTGACGGGCTAGAATATCTAAAGGAGAGAGAAGAGAAACACCATCACGATTGAAAGGAAGGCGCCCCATCCACCACGGCACCACCACCACTTGTGTGTCTATCTTTTTTTCTGATTTTTATTTCTATCTCTTCTATAGCAGCAGCTCCTTGGAGGAGCTGACGCCATCGCCTTGCGGCCGACATCAAGCGCTGGCGCGTACCTACACATACAGTCATCGAAAAAAAAAAAGCCAAAAAGGTTTTCATTTCTAAGTGCTGCTGCTGCTGCTGCACCTGCATCTCTTTGCACGTAATGGATGTTCATTGGCGGTTTTTCTTTCCTTTTTCTTTTATAAATAAATATAAAATGAAAGAAAAGAAAAAGAGTCGAATTATATATTGAACGTCATTTACATTTTCGGTCGAAACGGATAGACTGGACGGTGCTGGAATCAAACGGAGCGAGGGTGGACACACACATTTTTGGGCTACAGTCGTCGAATCCCAAAAAGAAACAAAAGGAAATAATGCTCTTATAAGGAGCCGTATACTCGTGTTGGCGTTTGCTTTGTAGCTACCTATATATACTGGCGGAATATATAAGGGAAAATGTCCATTGAAAATAGCGCACTATTCGGTACTTGTATATTTAATGTAATGCCATACGTATGTACACCGACATCAGCAAGTGATTGTGTGTACGACCAAAGTGGCCAAAAGTTTTAAAAGGAGCCTGGGGTTTTTAGATATTCGTCTAGAAAACATTTGGGACAGAGTTGATGGCATTCAAAGTTGATTTTTCCTATTTAGCGAATAGAAAACGAATTCGACATGTATATCGATTGAATTTGCAATGTGTATTATAAAAGAGAGCCGGTTTGTGTATTATATTCCGTGTGTCTATTGGACAAAATATATTTTCAAACAATCAAAAAAGTTCATCAGGGACGCAACTTATTTGAACGCACGTAGTTTGTCAACTCCAAACCCACAAGGTTAAATAACAAATGAAACTGGTTGACGACGACAAAATATATATACATTTCGATATGTATGCGTCTATATAAGAAAAACAAAAGAATTCGGTTCCTTTATACCATTGGCGTGTGCTGTTTGCCCTCTGGTAATGTGTCCGTCCTTTTTCTATTTTATAAAAGATTTTGTAAAGTTGTGCAGGTGGGCAGCACATAGGCCTGGGTTTCAGCCCAAACACCTGAGACACATTTCCCGATAGTGTCGGAGAGAGGAGCGACTCTTGAAGAAGAAGAGGCCAATTGCTCGAGGGATAATAAAACCTTCTTCTTCTTTTCATGTGAGGGGCGCGTGCGCCACTCTCTTTTTTTTCTTTTAGATATTTTCAAAAGTCCCGCGGCCTTTTTTTATTTCTTTTTATATACCAGCAGCAGACTGCTGGGTTCTTTTTTTTATTTTTTTGTATAGATGTTAAACACCCGAAAATAAATTTGATTCTATATTCAAGAGTCAAAATAAGTTTGGACTTTGGCTAATCATCAGGTGACATTCTATTTAGACATTGTAAAATATTAAATGTCTCTTCTATTATTCTTTTTCTTTTATATATACGAGACGGTGATTTTTTAATTGCGGGTTTCTCTAATGGCCAGCTACGTGTGTCGAGTGCCAAATAGCCCAAGCGACATGTAATATAACTTGTTGTATGCGCAGAATATATAAAAGAAAAAAAGCCAAGCAGAGAAGAAAAAGAAGACTTAAGAATAACCGGTTGGGTTTGTTTGGTGGTTTTCTTAGAGTATATATTTGCCAACACGAAATTGAAATAAAAAAGTCTTGACACCCCCCTACTGCGAAATAGAATAATAAAAATTGCGGTTTGATATTTTCAAATTTGGCGCTCAAATTTGATACACAAATGTGGCGAAATGTAAATTACGAATTGAATCTTTTCGTCGAGTTTCAATCAAAGTTGAGTGATAAATTTCGCCCAAGGCGAGGCAGACACACACACGGACCTTGTCGCCATCATCTCTACCGGTTTTTCGTTACATACACCCAACCAAATTTGGTATACATCAAATAATAATAATAAAAAAAATAAAATCACAAATCAAAAGAAGATGATTATAAAACTGGAACTGGCTGCTGGCGACACTATGACACTGCTGCGTCTGATGCTCTATTGTACATCGAGCAGAAATTTGCATAAATGCACGGCTGACATCTAATACACGCAAATCCGGTATAAGATAAACGTGTACACCCAAATAAAGTTGAGTTCGAATTTTTTTAAAATAAATAAAACAGGTGATATTTTATATTAGGCCTGTGTATTTATATAGCCCTTATAATTTACAAAAAGGTATAAGAAGAAAACCAGGATCTGTTGCAGCAATCACATATACACCGCCCAGCAGTAGCTGAATAATATTCATCTACACATCCGATATATTTCTTTATACTATATAGACTGTGCTGGGTCTATACATGTATAATACCAACAAGACACACACAGCAGAGAAAATGCATAAAAGATGAGGGTACCAGCACCAGCACCAGCAGCAGCAGCAGCAGCAGCCCCTACTCTTTTGAGAGATGTATTTGATATAGAAAATGCTCGGCGAGCTAGCGCGGGCCAGGTGATAAAGGACTTCCTGTATATTATTACAATGTTACACATTTACGTGTACCAGCTATAGAGCTCCTTAATCGATATTATAGATCTCTGTTGTGTGTAAAAGAATAGAATATTAAGCTTATATATAAGGGACATGTGACAAATCCATAGCGGGAAATTTATAATAGTCTATATAATATGTTGCAGGTGTTTTGAGCGGGAAAAAAATTTCAATTCGATTTCATCATTTTGTATATTAGAGCCGGGCCCAGCAGCAAAGTTGATTGAAATCAAACAGGATAGATCTCTTTAATTGAATGTATATAAATGTTTAGTATAGCACTCTTTGGTATTATATTGCGGTAGAATAAAACAAGGGGGGAGGGGGGAATTGGAGTGCACACAGCACTTGTATACATGCCCAGCAGACGGACACACAAAAAACCAAGTTGCAATCAGAGGGATTGAGGCAAAATGTAAACAATATAATAAATAGACTCTTGGATATATATAGGATGAGATAGCTACAGGCTATTTACTAAATGATCTGTACTTGGCTGTCGCTTATAGTATAGGGCTGGCCCTATATAAACATAGAAATCGCCTGGTTAAAAGTTAGACTGCTGCTGGACTCGGCATAGTACTGCTGGTTATAAATAGTCGATGGTGACACGGGCACTCTGCTGGATCAATGGCTGGACGAAATGTAATATAAGAGAAAAGAGAGAAGCAACAAATGATGACACAGACAACAGCAGCAGCAGCATTTAATAATACAAAGTTGATCTTTTATTCATGCCCGGATATTATTACATGTTAGATAAGTACTTGCCGGGGGGAGTGTATTAATAATATTAATTTTATTTTACTAGATTTTTACATAGAATTTTTCAGTCCAAATATTTAAAATAACGACCATGAAAATGTAGAGCAAATTCGACAAATAAATACGCAGTTGAAATTTTTGCTTGAATCTCATTTGCATTGAATTAGACATGTTTATACTGACTGAATGATGTCACTTGCTCTCGGGTTGGCGTTTGATGTTAATTCGATCGGCTCTCCATTCATCAGTCCCGGCGAAAGAAATTCGGGGTTTCCACCGACTGTATAGAAAAGTCGAAGAAAAATCGATGCACATTATATTCCGGAGCAAGTCTAAATATAAAGTTCATTTGCATAATCATTTATTTTCACCGGGGCGAAAATCTATGGCGTCACCTCCCTTTAAAAATAAACACTTTTTATTTTTTATTTTTTATTTTTATTTAAAAATAAAAATCTTTGCGGTAGATGTTCATCACCGCCGCCATTGCACAAACCGACGCCGGCGGGCTTATACGCCACAAAACTCGATGATTGGATTTGGCGCCATAGCTCCAGCAAGAAGAAGAAGTACATTCACGTATTATATATGATTTGGCTGCTGCTCCTACTGTATAGAGCCGCGTGAAATTGGCTTCACCCCCCCTACCCACCCAACCCCTCCCTGTGTGTTGGATATTTTTTTGAAAAATAGGCGCGCGCGCGCGCGTCATTCAAATATCATTGGTGACGCTCCTGTATTATTATAGATATGTATTATCTGCGGTGTGGTGTGTGCGGTGGTGGTGAACATTTTCTCTGCGTCTGACTTCATTGTGAATTAGCCCAGCGTGATAAGCGCATTTCAATATATGTACATATACTAAGCCCCACCCCCATCCCCTTTCAGCCCTGCTGCTGGGCGCTCGCGGGATTGAATTTTCCTCTCTCCTTTCGTTTGCTCCTAATTCGATTTTCGTGTTGTGTGTGTGTGGGGCATTTCCTGTGTGTGTGTGTGTGTGTAGGAGGTTGAGCTTTTGAAAATTGTCGATCGATTGATCGGCTGCATGCAGCAGTGGCCCAGCGATGAAGATGATTGTTAGATGCTATCCGATATAGAAACAACAAGGAGCCCATAGCATACAGTCGGCTGTTTTTTGGCTTTTTAAAAACGGCAGCACGCTCCTAAAAATGCCTGGGGGCTATTTGCTAGCCACCAGCAGGGGTCAGCACCAGTTCAATGAATTCTAAAACAATGCAGATGTCTATAGATGAATCCCTGGCAATTCCACATAGGCTATAGACCAAATGATGATTTATTCACATCCGATTATAGGTGTCGACTTGTAGGTAATCTCATCCTGGATTATAAATACGTAAGATTCTATATTGAAAGCCGAAAAAAAGATGGCTAATTACCCCCGCCGGCCACAACAGCTCAAAAGTCGACGTGCTGGATTTGCTGTGGGGATGGGTGGCAGCTGCTATACTGTTGGCCGTCCAAATTTGTCATACATATATTGTGTGTGGGGTTTTTATATGTATTTCTTCCTATTGTCCGGCATTTTGTATATAGACGACTCCCCCCACCCCCCCACAGGAGCGATCCATCAGGAGCCTATATAAAATAGGAGGGGGACCATCCTCTCATCAGCTGGCGATTCATTAGATGGGCTCCATTGACTCCTTGTTATATACATTTTTGTATAGATACAGTCACTTCTGCTGTTGCTGAATAGATTTTTATTTGTTGTATTATAAAAAATGTGACTCGCAAAGATTCACCGGAGCAAAAAAATCGTCAGACAGTGCAACTGTATATGCTCCTATTATGTAGATTTAAGGAGCCAATTTGAAGTGTGATTTAACCCCCTCTGTGTTCTTTCTATAGATATATTGTGAGTGGGTCGTGATGCGAAATAGATTGGCGTTTCTCTCAGTCTCCTTTTATACATTTCATCTGATGAGAAATGAAGGGATCGGAGCGTGAAGATCCTCTCGACTTTTCATCACAAAGTGTCAACACACTCGACGAGCGGGACTTTCACGCCTGTCTATCTATAAAGTTGATTTTATAGTGATTTAATACGAATTTAAATTGATTTTTCTGCTGCTGATATAAAACGGTCACTCTCGTTTCTTTAAACGGATGACCAGTTTTTATTGAGCCCAAAATTCAATGTTAATATTATAGATTTAAATAATAAACTCGTTTTGTAAATTAATTAGATGCAGAGGAAATGAATTTGACCTTTTTTCGTACCCAAACGAATAACTTAATCTTCGGCCAACGGTGATTTATACATTATATTTATATGTAAAATCTCGCTTTATATTAATTATTAATAATCAAGTTCCGTTCGATTACTAATCAATTATAATCGATATCTATTGCTAATTTGAATATTAGTGTCGTCTGCTTTCCACGTTTTGAAAAAGTGACTAATAAGACCAAGACTAATAAAAAGATTTCAAAGGAAAAGAGTGAACGATCACTTTATTTGTACGTGGATGCACGAAAATTAAATGATAAAATTGTGGTCATATCATCATGTCAAGCTTTCCATGCTCTCCATTAGTTGTTTGGCAGGTAGAAATACTCTGAATAAAAATGGGATGACCAAATAGAAAAGTTCAATTATTTCCAAGTCTGTGAATTGTTACTGGCTAGCATATTATTGATCCCCTTGTTAATTCATGGTAGTTGGTTTGCACTAAATTGTAACCTTTTCTTTTGTGCAGAATGCAGATGTGAGGCCTGAGCCAGCCATCGTAACAGAAAAGTTTGGCTTGTGCTGGACCTCCAGTCATTAATATTTTACTAATGACCACCTGCCATCAGCAGCAATCACAGTATCATTGCTTGGGTAATAATATTTTTGTTACTTTTGTCAACCTGCGTGTGACCTGCCAGATTTTTTAAAATGATGCATTCGGTGCATTAGGTTATATCTCTGGTTTATAACTTGTCTCATTTTCAACCTCTCCTTGCTTGTTGTTGTGTCTGTCAAAATTATTCGTAACCCATTTTTTATTTTTTTATTTTAGATAAACAGCATCCCGTTTGATTGGAGAATCTTCTCGGCCGAGTTCAGGATCTCTCTTCAATTCCCCCTTTCTTAACAAAATGTCCTCGTGTACGCCCATGAGAGTGTGGGTGTATTCACGAGGACTCCCTTTCATATACCTATCTCTCCTGGATTCAACTTTACTGCGCGGATGGAGCAACTGTGGATGGATGCCTGGCTGTACATTTCCCAGGCAAAAAGGTAGGACGAATTCATCTCTATTCTTCCTTGTTCTCTATTTGATGGCATTGGTTATTATAAATCGTTGCGGAGTAATACGAAATTATTCCTGAGTTTATGGGCCGTTGACTGTATGGAACTTTATTGGACTTGAACGTGTTTTGTTGACTCGGAAAGGGTTCGTTAAATATTTCGTTTGCTGAACGATATTACTGCAGATTAGGCCTGTTTTTCTTTTGTACCTCACACAACATTTTGTCTGTGTGGGTATGAGCAATCATATTCAGAAAATGTATTTGAACTTGAAGCAAAAAGTACAGCTTGAAACACTTTTCCATCACCGTTTGATTGTTATAGTCACCTGAACCCGCGTTTGATCAAGTCATTTATAACAACATCTCGTTATATTAAATGGCGATCCAGCGGAATAATAATTCAAATTTCTAAATTCAAACGAGCTAGACAATTCTTGATGATGTTGGCCATCATTTGAATCATCTTTAAGTCATTTCACAAACTCTATACGATAGGGGAGGATTTTCCCTGTATAGATAGAGCTCTCTATCCTGTCGTGTTGAATTTCAAACGACATGGATCGCAGCAGCATCGCCACTCTCCGTCGTCGTCGCTGTCAATTGTGGACCGTGTCAGTCTCTAATCGGATTGGGAAATTCAACGTCTCCCTCCCCCACAAAACCCCCTACCTCCTTTCCTCTCCTCATCATCTGCTTGAAATTCACACACAATTCCCGATCATCATTTCTATTTTTTCCAGTCTCGAATTTTTGTTTCCCCGTTCATTTATTGATTACCAAATTTTAGACAAATGTACAAAATAATTTCACCATCACCTTTTTCTTCACAGATCTATCTATACGTGTGTACTATATACATGTTGTATATGTCTATGCTTGTAGGAATATCTAACCCAATTCCCCCTCCCCCTACCATTCTATCCCCCCCCCCATCACCACGTAAAAGAGGAGGAGGAACTTGTGGGGTTTCCATCGAGTGGGAGAGAGTCGCTGGGGGTCGTAGACTTCGTGACACATTAGCGTTCAAAGCTGCGGAAATTCGGTTACCGTAAATTACAAGTCAACTCGTCGTCGTCGCTCACACAACCCCCCCTCCCTCCTTCACGGTGGGTGTCGACCCCACCCCACCCCAGGGCACGGAAGAGGAAATATCTGCCAGCCCAGCAGCACCAGCGTCGTCGTAGTTATTTTCAGATACACATTTTTACGTGTGTCCCTTCAATTGGCCCCTCCTTTTGTGATTACGTCAAAGCCGAAAAAATAATGTCGTGTGTTGTACATTTCTGAAAAACACAAACAGGCCGCGTTTGATCTTTTGCTTCCTTTGACTGGACAAGGCGCTCGCCTGATGTGTGTAGAGTAGACTTTTGATTTCCATCAGCATCAGTAGAGGTGTGTGTGTGATGCAAGAGCACCAGTGAATAACTCATGATGGACGCCTTTGGGTGTCAACATTACACGTATCCTATAATATGGGTCTACCCGGCAATCCAATTGTTGTTGATGTACAAACACTCTTCTTCTTCTTCTTATATTATCCGTCTCTCTATAATATAAGATGAAAGTGATGCACTAAAAATGTATTCGAGAGCTAAAAACATTTAGATGTTATCCGTTGCGATTTTATTGATCTGTTTTTTGTGGGGGTTGGTTGGGATAGAGTCTCTGACTGATGACTAAAAAATCCAGGAGCAGCAGCAGCAGCAGAGAGATTGGATCTCTAAGATAATACAGCCTAGCATCAAATGGCGAAATAAATATATAAGAAACATTTTCATCGATCTGCTGCAGCAGCAGCCACCCACCCTACATAGCTGCATGGAATGTGTAATATACAATATTCCAGTGCAGGAAATATATATATCTAGAAGTGGCCTATATAGATCCTTATTGTGTGTGCTGGTGTACAACGCTAGCCTACTTGATGATGCAACTCGGGTTCGTTTAGATTTCCACAGCTCTCTATATCTTTACTATAATATCCATCTCAACTTTGACTAGACTTTTGCTTAATTTTAAAAAGAATAATTGTCTTATTTTGATGTACATCATTTCAACCAATAGAAGAGGATGATGTGACGTGATGGGCTGTGATGGAGCTCATCTAATGTGACCTACGTTTGGCGGTGGCTTGGACGCGCCATACCGTTTCCACATGATCACCAGTTCACACTCGATATCTATCTAGGCCGTTGGAGCGTAATAGTCTCTCTAGTCTCTGATGGTCGGACTGATGTGTTGGCCGCTTGTCACCCAGTGGCAAAACGGATTACACGCTTGGGCTAACCATTTCTTCTTCTTCTTCTTTTTTATTTTTTCACTAGATATATATAATACTTGTATATAGTATTCGGCTGTGCTGGCTGGAGAGAGAAAAAGTGTCACCCTCGTCCTATATACAGTATATTTTTTTTTTTTTTTTTTTTTTTTTTTTTACTGAGCGTTACCTCCTGCAGGAGTGTCGCTCGAATGTATTGTACAGTTTCATGGCAATATAGATACAACACATATATACAGGGAACATTGTGCATGGCGAAAACTAATACACGAATAAAACAACACGAATAAGACAACACGAAAAGGGAAACTGGGCCTATTTACACCACGCTGGGCGGGCGATCATCCGCGAGCTCTGCTTGGCTTTTTGGAGTCTACCCGGTTTGGTTGCACCTTCAAGACCATCAGCCGACGGCCACCGGTACAGCCTCCACCAAGCAGAGAGCGGTGAACACAGTTACAGCGGGAAAATCTCTGGCTAGCTTGAGGTTAGAGATTGGGCATAAGATCAATATGTACAATTAAATGCAAGGGCTCACACTCTCCTGACCAGCAGGGGAGCAGAGCCGCAATTTACACAAGATAAGAACCGCGAGATGACCTCCTGGGCAACCTAAGTAAATCTTAGGGCCAAGAGTGAACATCGAGAGCGGTAAGGTACAAGAATGGAGGAGAATAGAGACCAGAGCCAATATTCAAGCAATTACGGGTAACACCCTACACCTCTTTCCACATCAGGCGATTAGTTGAGCGTACAAACTGCCGAAAGGCTTCCCATAAAATGGGGTTCGATGGAATGGAATGCAATGACCTAGGCCAAGAACCATCAATAGAGATGCAAGTCGCAGCAAAAGGAAGACGTTGCTTGGAAAAGAGCGGACAGTGAAAAATAAAATGCTCCACTGACTCCGTAGGACTGCCACAGGTGCAGACCGGAGAGTTGGCAAATTTAAAGCGGAACTGATGTTCTTTAAGTAGAGAATGGCCGGTAAGGACTTGGGCGATCTGACGGCAGAGCTGGTGAGTTGGAATATGTCTGACGGACTCAATCGTTGGGAAAAATTCCCTAGTCATTTTTCCATTTGAGCAGCTCCGCCATTCCGAATCCCACAATTCCTCGGCTATCTTTTTAATCGTGAGTCGAGCTGAAGATTTAGAGGGAAGTAATCTGGGAAGGTTATAAAGACTGTCAAGACTGTCACCAGGAAGTTGACAGCCAGCGATGGCAAGCTGAAGGCCTACAGACTTTGAGAGTTGGCAAATAAACAATCGTATCTTATCTCGGTAGGGGACAAGCATGTCTAGACAAAGACGTTGAATTGCAGAAAGTTTAGAGAAATAGCGAGTGAACGTAAAGGCAGAAGGGTCGATTGCAATTATATCGACACTGAGACCCTCTTCTAATAGACGGGAAGCCATCGTGATCGCACTCAAAACCGTAAGCTGTAAAGCAAGAAAAGCGCAGGTAGAAGGAACAGGTCCATTTACTAAATCTATGATTTCAGCATGGCTAGTCGCCACGTAACAACCACCATACGATCCGCGTGGCACTGCTGTAGCAGCGACAAAGATGCAAACAGATTATACAGTATATCCCCCCCTCATTCTTTTGTGTCTCTATTTATATTTTCCTTATATAGCGCCAAAAGTCTACTGTATAGAGCTCACACATCTGTATGGACACACACATACAACAGACTGAAAAAAGAGTCTTTTTCGGTCCCCCAGATCTATATAAGATGGACGACCAGCAGCAGCCCAGCCAAACTCGATCCATCTCTATTCACACACACACACACCACTTGTATTATATATATCTATCTATAAGAGGCATGGGGGGTCGTCTATATTCTTCAATAGATGCTGTATGCTTTTGTATATTTCCTATATTATACTATAGATAGATATATATATTGGCCATAGTATGATGGATATCAAAGAATATTTCTATCGTTTGCAGAACGTCTATTAGACGAGATATTAATAACCAACCCAAAAAAATTTTTCCGGATGAGATATCTCTTCATTAGACGTGTGCTATATAGCTCCAGCTGTATGGCGTCTGTGTGCTATTCAATCATCTCGTCCTTTCAATAAATGTGGCCATCATACTAGGATCTAGATCTTGTGATGCGGTTTGATCCTCTATTCTTTTGATACAACATCCGGATGGGTCAATATAAAGTTCCTTCCGGTTGATCCCCTCAGGGTCAATATATCGTAGGGCCCTGTGCTGCTGACCTTTTTTCTTTTCGGTCGTGTTACCCAAAAAAGAATAGGCCTAGAAAATGCAAATGAAGCTAAGAAAAATAGGTTTTTCTTTAAGACTTTTGTGTGTTCAAAATTGATAATTTAAGCCAAGGCACGATTCATATACTTCCGGTTAGACATGTACGACTTAGAAATGTGGGGCTTTTTGTTTCAGCCAGGTCTTGTGATTGACGTTTCCTTTTATTTCCAGCTCGGCAGCACGTAGTAGTATGTATAGGCCTATAGACATTTCACAGCAGCGTCCAGCAGCCTCACTGGTAAACAATTCTTTGATATAATATAATATAAGAGAGAGATATGGTGTTATGTATAGCCTATGGGGGGAGATATATTAGAAATATCAAAAAGAGCTTATGACGATTGTCCCGTATTGCCCAGCACATATCTCTCTGACACGTCTCACATGACCGAACGATCTTTTCCCAATAGACAAAACCGACCAGCAGCAGCAGCAGCCAGCCAGTTGATCCTTATAGATATATATTTTTTCTTCGAGTGTCTATTAAAGTTGATATCAATAATCTATCTTCCTCTTTTAGCGCGAGAGTCCTGATCCCTCTGTGCACTCACATTGATGTGGATGAAGGAAAATCCCCTTCTATATAGATCTATCTATCTATCTATACCAAAAGGCTTTTCTCTACTGCTGGCTGCTTTATAAGACAATATATGCACGACGGCGTTGTTGTTTTTTGAGACACACACAAATATTCCATGGTGCTGCTGGTGGTGCTGGGCGCGTGGTCATGCATGATAGTAGCTGCTGCTCCTGTTTTTTCTTCATTTCCCCTTTTGAAGCATTGGTGAAACTGCTCCTGTGATGGGCCCAAGCTCAGTCATAGCTTTTGTGTTATAGAGACCCTACCCACTGCTGCTGCTGCTGTTTGGTTTGTGTTTGCACAGCGACGGCGGCAGCAGCACAGCTCGCAATGTTGACTCAACGGCTCAGTTTAAATAGCTGCTCATCTCCGTCCCTCGACTCTTATTTTTTCCTCTTTTCTTATTTTACCAATCGATAAATAGAAACTGGCAGCAGCAGCAGCAGCCACCTGTTGGGATGTCTATAACTGGACTGGAAATTATTCCGCATTCGAAATGATGTGACGTGTACGTACATCTACACACACAATTCTCATCAGCATTTGAATCGGCCAATAACTCGAAATGTAGGCCATCGCCGAATGTTGGCTGAGATTTTAAAATTTATAAATAAATCATGGGCGAGATGTATTATACAACGGCCTTGAACTTGGTCGTCTATTGATGTAATGGCGCGAGCAAAAGTCGTCCTCCCCCCCCCTCAACTGATTGCGCACATGGTGGCGTGATACATATTTCATCAGGGCCAGCTAGTATAGTAGTAGCAACAACCCCGGCTATAATAATATATCTAACAAATCAGCAAGGCAAATGAACTCTTGGGCTGTGTGATGTCACACATCATCATCACAACCCAGACCATCTAGTATAGCTATAGTAGTGTGTGTGTGTGTTCCATAATACATGTGCTTTGGTCCTCTTCTTCTTTGCTGGCCTCTTCTCCTATGTATAAACGTAGACGGAATATCAATTGTTGTTGTTGGTCGATATATCGAATCGTCTACTACTGCCAAGGTCGCATGAATGTTACATATCCAGCTATAGCTGCAAGCTTGTATAAATGGTGAATAAATGAATATGATGGGCTTCGATTATATATGTCTGCCCGTGGTTGTGCTATACGCAGGGGCCCCACCTCATCTACTATGGATGTCCCGCTCTCGTCGTCTATTCGATTATTATTCTCTACTATCGCTGCTGCTATATAGTCTATAGCAGCTATATATGTATTTATATTACATTTATTTTTATTTATAAACCCCCCCTCTCTCTCTCACATAGTCCCGATTTGCGATGCTGGCCTGGTATATATTAGTGCGGTATGCTAATGAGTCGAGTATATTCTATTCTAGACGACGGCCATATGTATAAAAGGAGGAGGGCGACTCGACCGACGTCGCCAGTCATTGCTCTAATCGTGAACCGCCAGCATCCACAGCTCTCTCAGTTTTACAACTCGTCACACCAATTTTTCTGCTAATTTCAAATAAAACAATTTGGAATTCCATTTGGTGTACAACGGAATTTAGACGACCCAAGACTTGATTGACTGTCGCATCTGTCAGTGATTTTGTGGAATAATTTTTTGAATTTGGCGCCAAAATAATTATTTTTGGAAAATTTCAAATCGATCTAGAAAAAACAAAAAGATTTAGTCACGCCCACCGTGAGTTGTTCCCCAAAGCCTCGGCCTTCCTGCATTCATACACACTCCACCCTTTCTCATACAACATGGGTGGGGGGTGGGGGGAAAAATGGGCGGTGTGTGTGTGTGTGTATCATTTCGATGTATCATGGGGGGGGGGGGGCAATGAGATGCGTGCGGGAGTCACGCGCAGGAGCAGCCGCAGCTCAGTCCAACCCCCCCTTTCATATCTATCTCTTTTGTGTGTGTGTGCGTGCAGCATTGATATGTAGCTAGAGGTTACCATGGCGACCGTGTGGTGCCCTAGCAGCTGAGAGACGTGAGATCTCAGCGTGAATGCCTCTAGCAGCACAGCTCACGCCGAGTTCGTGTGAGCCAAGATGGCCGCCACCATCTTCTAGACATTTTCCCGCTGAATACATATATTTCTAAGCTCCTATATGTGTGCATGCTGCTGCGTCTATTATGCGCGGAAATGCCAAAGCGGCGGGTGGGGGGGAGATATAAGACACACACACACGGGCCGGGAAACTGGCCAATAAGAACCTAGACCAGCTCCTCCTCCTCCTCCTCTATGTGTGTGTGTAGGCTAGGCTAGATTTTGATTTCTATTTATTTCCAACTGCTGTGTGCAGAATTTAAATGCATCTCTGATACTTTGCTGGGCAGATCAAAACAACAATCAAAGTGTGTGGGTGGCGTTGGTGGCTGGTGGTGGTAGAGGGGGGCGTTGGAAATCCGTTGGAGCGTGAAATGATTGAAATGACAACACGGTCCGTTCGTATTTGTGTCCTATTATCACAACCGCCCCCTACCCTACCCAATGTGATGATGCGTCACCTTTAAAACTGTCAATCTATTCGACACCCCCCCCGGCAGCCACCATCCACCAGCCCAAACAGTAGAATCGAACTTGTGTGTATATTAGATCCTTGTTTATTTCCTTGTGTACACAGTACAGCAGTAGTTGCCTATTTCATCATCAAACATCATATAGAATAGAATAGAGCATTATTATATCAATTGTTATTACAACTTTCTCACGGATTTCTATTTTCCTTGGTTCGTTGTTGGGTTTTGATTGTGTGACCATTTGGGTTATTTGAAACTGGCGCCACTGGAGATGTTTGTCCTTTTATTTCGTTGGCTCAAAACATGTTGTGTCCATCCTGAATTTCCTATCCTACCTATGTTATCAATGACATCAACAGGTCTAATATCTTAGTCATGTTTAAATGAATAATCTACACAAGATTTTGTCTGTATTTTCTACAACACGGAATGTAATACAGATTTGTCTATATGTGAAAAGTCGTTTTGGGTGTTTGGGGGTGTTGAATTGGCTGTTGGCTGCCTGACTGACGCCGTGTCGACGGGTGGAAAAACCGCAGTCACGGGGCGGGCGTCAGCAGGGGGGTGGATAGACGCTCTGAGGGCTAATGGGGAGGAGGGGGAGTAAATTTGCCATTGTATACATTCTATCCTTAGACCCTCTCTTTCTTTTTCTATGGCCTATACAACTACTGCAACGAATATAGGGAACCAAAAAATGTATCAAAAGATTGAAGGGCGAGATGAAAGCGATCGCTGGTGATAAATCTCTTTTTTCTTTCTTTATTCTTCTTTTATAGCGTCGGCAGCGTCGAAAAACCATTTCCCAGCTCGTCTTTTTTTTTCTCCTGTACATTTAGATGTAATAGTCCTATAAGATGAAAATGAACTAATTCGCGCGCAATTTTGAAATTCGACTTTCGATGATGGCTATTGGCAAAATGGCGACCATCTATAAACAGCCTATTTATATAAAAGTGTCAATCTCTATATAGCATTATAGCTGCATGGTGAAATAGACACCGCGGTTACTGGCAGTTATAGGCGACACAGTGGGGGCGAAGGCAGCGACAGATGGCCAGCAGCTTTTCATTGATATCACAAAAGCAAGTTATTCAATCGTTTTATTATGAACATTCAGCGAAAAATCAAAAGCAGATTTCAATCGTTTGGTTATTGTGTAGACTATAGAACGTGCCGTTTAGACGCATTGGAAAGTCCTTAATTTTCGATTAATTCACACATCTTTGTATCTATTTTCTCTTTCTTTCTCTTTTGTGTATGTGATTTGATTGTTCTGATTTTCTTATCTCCCCCGCGCGCGAGCTCAGCAACAGCCGCGTCATCAAATGTCGTCGATCTATCATCTTTTTATTATTCTACTATATTCTCTTTGTGATATGATTAGACATTGTTACATATTATGCGGCTGAATGTAATATCGATCCGTTAGACTCTGCGCATGAAAAAATAAATGAATCTTTTTTTATTTTTCGAAATTCCCGCGCTGAAAAAGAAAATAAAAATGGCGCGCCAAATTTAAAAGTTCTAAATTTAGTTTTTTTTAGTTTGGCGCGCCTTGGATGTATAGATCGGAAGCGACGGCTCGTGTATAGACGAAAAATGTTGGAGACGACGACGTCTAGAAATAGGAGAGAAGGGTGGAGAGAGAGACGCGATGACTCGTTGCTGGGCTTCATTCTCATTTGAATTGCAAATGTTTCTTATTTTATATTCGACGACGTCGACCCCTTTTTCCTTCCTTCTTCCTTCTTTTCTTTTCTTTTCTGCTGGCGCATCCTTTAAGACCTTTAGATACATCGACGTCGATCGTTCCCCATCTCTTCACTCTGGTGAACTTTGCAGAGAATACGACGACGACGCCTACTCACAGCAGCGTCGATACATCTCCCCCCCAGAAAAAAACCTTTTTTTATTTCTTATTCTGATTGTATTTGAGCTGCTCTCTACAATGCAATATCTCTCGACGTGTTATTTGTTTAATACACTAACACATTTCAGCACTTTTTTTCTATTGTATTGTACAACACTTTCATATTCCAGAAAGAAAATGACGGTGGTTGTTGCAATCTAAAAGATTTATACATACAACTATTGAATATGAGATGTGTGTAGACACACATGGTGCTGATACCATTGCGCTGCGGTCTGTCTATGGACTATGGACGGTTCGTTGAATATGTGTCGAATGCTTTCAAATTTATTTCATGTGTTCAAGGAGCTAGGAGCTAGGAGGGTGAGACATGGAACCTTTTTTTCCATTTTTTGAAATTGACGCGCGCGCTAAATTCAATTGTCAAACTCCCGCGAAATACAAAAAAGAATTCTACAACATTTCAAGTTGAAATCATTTCGTTAAATATATAGAGAGATATAGAGCCTATATTATATAGTATACTGTTGCTGCTGTATAGTATGTAGACTCTCTCTATACGGTCTAGAGCGTGTATAATTCCCGCATCAAAAATGCGCATATATTTGATTGGCACACACGCTACACACAAGACTAGCCCTCTTCTTCTTCTACTTCTTCTTGGGGTATAGGAGGATGAAAGGCTTTTTGGGCTCGAGCCGAGCAACAACAACAACAACAATGATGTTGGTTGCCGGTTTGATGCGCGCCCGGCTAGCATATAGCTCTCGTGACAGTCGGAATAAGACGGACGATGGAAACTACTGTTATATAGCTTTCGCAAATCATAATAGGAAATAATATCAAAAATATGGAGCAGCGATTCGAGTCAATCGAAAATACATGTCTGGTAATTGCATATAATTATATACATCTTTTTGTGTGTGTGTGCTGTAGAAAAACAAGTCGATCCTTCATGTCTTTGCCGGCCGCCTATATGTTGAAAAGAAAAAGCGGCACATTCTTGGACTGATACGGTTTTCATCATCATCATCTCAACTTCTCTTTTCAACATTCATTCGTTTCATCGGACGCACATATTTCTGTAGATGTATATACCGCATCATCTTATGCTAATGGCCAGCCACGCAGTAGCCCACAGGAAGATATGCGCAGTAGCTACACACAGTGGCTGGATGGATATATATACTACCTGCTTCCAGCCCAGCCACAGCCGCTGATGGATGTGTGTGGATATATCCAGCACACATCAAAAACATAAGGGGGGCCTTTTCTAAATTCATCTATCTATGCAGATTATATTTTTGGGTTGTAGCTATACAGTAGCTTTTATGGTGATCAAATCTAAATGCCATCAAATGTATGTTTTGTGTTGTTTTGTTATACATGTTTCTGCGGTGTGCGATGACGTATTAATGATGGAGAGAAGAAGCTCAGCCTACTTTTCAGTCACAGGAGCAGCCGATCAAATTCTTTTCGTCGATATTATTATTATCAAAGGAGGCTGTACGATCTCTACAATAGATGCTGTGATTTGTCTTTTTTTATTTCTTTCCCCCCCCTTTTGGGACTTGTCTTATATGGATGATATCGATGACCCTCTTTGACTGCTGCTGGTCATCATCATCGGCCGAAGGGTGATGGTAGGGTGGTGGATCCTTTTTTGGCTTGGGCTCCTGGACGTGATGGCCAGCACAGCCTATAGAAAAATATCTCTCTCTCTCTCCAACCTAAAGAAAGAAAAGAAAAGAAAAGAAAAAGATGTGTATAATATATTAGGGGTCGATCCACGAGCCAAAAACATGACGGAGGGCGTCCTCCTCCCACAGTCTCTCTCCACTATGCTGTGGGGGGGTTGAGCCAAACAACGGCACAGCAGCTCGTTTGTTATCATATCCATACAGAAAAATATACTAGAGAATAAAAACTAAAAAAAAAAAGAATATATAATAAAGAGGAGCTGCATCAGCAAGAAATATATAGAGAGACGAGTTCCTTTTTGGCTGCTGCTATGCTGGACTGCCAACACACATTTCTACCCAAAAAAAGAATATATAGACAGGGTTGTGTACTGGGCTGGGCTGTGTGTGTGTGTGGCGTTGACAGGCGGATCGGAAAGCCCAGCGACGGTCGTGTGGCCAACCGCTTTCGTCACGGACATATATATATCCCCCACCCAGCATCACCCTGTATTATATATATACAAGGCCGATAATGAAACTACACTCAACTTTGATGCTGGATAGACTCAATCTTCCGAGCGATTGGGTTTTTTCCAATCGATTAATTTCATAAATTTAGTAATAAATAATAGGCCTTGTATTTGATTGTATTATTTCGTAGATTATTTTGAAATGTATAGATGTGTAGAGTTGAAATGCTTGTGAGGAGAAATTGAATCTAGGAGCCAGGGCAGGAGCTGGTTGAATGACGGCTCGTTACGTCATTTGACAGCATAGTTTCCACCTTACATCAATTACTGGAATAAGGGCGGGCGAAAAAGGGACTCGATCCTATACATCTCCTAGCTGTCCCTTACATGGTAAATATCCAGCACTCCTCCGTAGTAGTAGTCTATACGGCTCCTATATATATATATGTGTGTGTGTTCCTTTCCATATCATTTGCATGTCAAAGGGAGAGGAGGCAGACAGCCAGAAAGTGGAAAGAGAGAAACTGCTATGGGGAGACGGAGCCCAGCATCCCCCATGTTTCTGGGTGCTGGGCCAGAATAGGAGCCAGCAGCCAACACAGGGGCTGTGGCGCAGGAGCCACATCAGCCAAAAGGAGCCCAAAGGGCGTGAAGGAAAACTATCCCGAGAGACGCATCAAAAGAGCTCCTGCGCCAGGATCCTGATGTATGAGACTTCTTCTTCTTTTTTCTTTCTATCGTTTCTCTCACTCGGCTCCTAGTCCTCGGGGAACGTTTCAAATATACAAGAACAGAAACTGTACAGACTTTAGGAGCCGCACACAAGTTAAGTATATATGGTTTTGAAGGGGGTGAATATGTATATACAGGAGGAGCAGTCAAAAAAGAGGAAATCCAATTTTAAAATTATGGGTGGATGTGTGGGTGGTGGTGGTGGGGGGCTATTAAAATGAGAAATTTCCTACGCGGCTCCTATAGAAGGGTGGAGGGGGGGAGAGATAGGAGATTAAACTGCACGTACTTTATATCATGGGCTTTAGAATTATAAATGACCTCCTATTGAACGCGTAATGAACGATATAATGCCTATAGCTCTTTAGATCCGGTTGATTTATTTCCACAATAGAACACATCGAGCTCTATTTAGATTGATTCGATTTGAAATTTTTACGAGGCCTATATCTATATAAAATTCTATGCCATTTTTTGTTGCATATAAGAACATTTTTTTTTTTTTCCTTTTGCTGGCCGATGGCGGGGCCCAATCGGCTTATAAATTCTCCTTGGCGCATCAGGAGCCTGCGAGACATCGGCTCTGCAAACGGTAGGATCGACTGATGGACTGTTTTGCATGATCCGCAGCGTCGATATTATTATTATGACGATATCACAAGAGGAAGAAGAAGAAGAGATCCTCTTTTTTAAAAAAATTTATTATTTCATTCCCCGTCGAGATATTATGCAGATATTTTCTAGACAGTGAGAAAAGCACCGCGTGAAAATCGACAGACTTTCTTAGCAAAAGTCGAAAGAAGATTTTTCCGATGTCTGACTTGAATTTAAATCAAATTTTATTCATTCGTGTTTATTATATGCGAGTCAATTTAAAAAAGGTTGACAAGTCTACGACGGTGGTTATTGCGTGTTATTAGTGGGTGTGGTGTTGTGCGGTGAAACGGGGAGAGATGAAGGCAAATCAGGCTTTTCACGAGAGATTGAGTTTAACTAACCGTGAACATGAAATCCCCCCTCCTCTTCACAATATCTAACTGTGTGGTGGACTTATTGCGCCATCGTTACGCTTCCGTGATTTATTGGACACGTTGCGGTCAGCGCCACCTAGTAGCCATTTTACGAATTTTATTTATTTTCACCGCTAGATGGCTCTGCACGTGGTGGAAAATGGAAACAAAATTTCTTCTGCTTCTTCACGTGTTTACGACAAGACGACAGTTGAAGCAGTTCCCAAGATAATTTTAGACAATTAAGCGGGAAAAATGGCTTCACTCAGAAATGCTTTCAAGACAAATAAAGCCCACAGGGAAAGACATCAGGTAAGATTCCAAATTTTCGATGTAATGCCAAGATTCTGGATTCAAATGAAATGAATGTTGAATTTCCTCACAGCCTGAAGCCCGAGCTCACTTGGGTGTCTTGGAGAAAAAGAAAGACTATCGCGAAAGGGCCAAGTAAGTTTTGGCATTATCTTTACTTTTGTTTGCCTGCTCTGTTAAATGCATTCGTTCCCACAGGGACTTTAACAACAAGAAAGCAGCGTTAAAGGGACTCCACAGACGGGTGCTGGACAAGAATCCGGATGAGTTCTACTTTCACATGATCAGGTCCCGCATGGAGGATGGTGAGCACATTGACACACCAAAGGAGGAAGAATGCACTCCAGAGCAACTCAAGTTGATGCAGACTCAGGACCTGAAATACATTTCACACAAACGTCTGGTAGAGTCCAGAAAGATTGACAAGCTTCAGTCCCAGCTTCACCTCATTGATGCAGAAAAATCAAACAATCATGTGTTTTTCGTCGACACAAAAGAAGAAGGTAAAACAACTCAATCTATTCCAAGTCAAAATGATTTTAAATATGTGTGTTTGTTTGCAGCTAAAAATCTTGATGTCGCCGAGAGACTTCAAACACATCCATCTCTTCTTTCGAGAAAATCCAATCGTCCAAAGCTTGAAGACTTGAAAAAGATGGATCTCAGCAAAATGTTGACCAATGAAACAGCTGAGGTAAAATGCTTTTATTGTTGTGCTTGTGATATTTTGATAAATTCCCTTTTGATGGCAGAATGTGGCTGAGGAGCGAATGAAATCTTACCGCCAACTCGAGAAAAGAATCGCCCGTGAGAAGCAACTGATGGTTGCCCAGCAGAAAATGGAACTCAAGAAAATGCTTAGAGTATGACAAATTGATTCGACAAAACTTAAAGAAATGTAATTTAATCGACCCTTTTTATTTATAGGGAAAAAGCGATACGAAGCCAGTTCGAATTACACCTGGTACAAAGAGCACAGCGCCGATTTACAAGTGGAAAGCTGAACGAAAACGATGAATTCGGGGTATTTTGACACGGATTTTTAAGGATGTAATTCTGACTGCTCTTTGGCTCTTTGATACAATTCCACCAGGTCCAAAGCATCTTTGATTTTTTTCTTCTGTTCCAACTCCCTCTGACATGCTCCAATCAGGTACTCCACTTCAGTCTGTGGTATGCCAATGTTTTGATGGCTGGTGAAGGAGGAAACCACATCCAGTTCTTCTTCGCTGAGCAGAGCAATACACCCAGGACTTCGCACAAGCTTTTGCAGGATTTTCACAGGGTTGTAGTTGGAGTTCTCCGTTCCTGGGCAGTCAGTCACATCAAATGCAGGGATAGGGGGATTCCACTGGTTGTTGGATGGAAGAATCATCAGCTTGGTGTTGTTGTCTAGGAACAATAGGTATTCATCCTCCAAAACTTCTGTCCCATCTTCTTCCAGTACAATTTGGATATTTTCTGAGCCCAAGTTGAAAAGTGTTCTAGCTAAATTGAAGGGAAAAGTTCGTTAGACTCAAAACATATCTTAAAACTAACGACTAATACCTTTTTGCATCAACTCTTCCATGCTTCCCGCCACAGCACCTTTTTTGATTCTTCGGTCTTGACTGACGAGTTTGAAAGGTTTCTTGTTTGCATCCATGACCAACTGGCAAAGAGAATCCGGGAACTGTTAAATCTAATTCTACTGATCTCCAGTTAGAAACAAGAAAGCACTACCGATATTATACCCAAATTGACAGGGCGACTGACAACATACAAACGAAATTTAAACAAACGTAGCAGACGACAAGTCTGTCTTAGTAATCGATACAACTTTGAATCGATATTTCAAGAAGTGATTTGAAATTCAATTGCAAAATTAAGGCAAAATGTATTTCTTGCTCTGTTTTTTTATCGACCATTTGGCTTTCCCAGGAGAAAAGTAAGTACCAATTCCACGACGGACAGGTGAAGGCCAAGAAAACCACAGGTAAGAAATTGAAGGTCATCAGTCATCACCATCACCATCCTCGACCATCATGTGTAAATATAGCCTCTTAATCCGACAAGTACGTATACAGTTACAAAATTGATTGTCACCATCATCTCCCAGTGGTTTTGATTTGATAAAATAAGTGCCGCTGGTCATCTCCCAGTTGTTTCAACATTTTCTTTATTCATTCTTCTCCCAGGGTTCATCCGACCGTGCAAATAATAGCTGCTGAGTCCAGTTTTTCAAGTCCAGTTTCATCGCTCTTTTTACAAGAGTAAGAAGTAAGAGATATGGAGGCCTCAAGCACATTTCATTTCATCACAAGTAAGTCATATTCTATGATTACTGCAGTACCTAATAAATCTCACGAGTTCCAATTTCTTATTTTTTTGTCCCGGATAGTTGTTATTATTTGGTTGATGACCGAAAGAGCTCTGGCTGCTTCAGTCTCGCCAGTAGCCACCAGCAAGGCTACAACCAGCGTCTACCGGAATGAAATGATAGATCGACTGGCCTGTCCGCCGGATAATGGCCAACATGAGCCAGTCAACCGAGTGAATACGTCGCAGCGTCTGGAAATGTTAAGAAAGGCCATGACTTTGTCCAAAGTCGACGCTTACATCGTTACAGGAGACGACGAGCATCAGGTATTCCACTCAGAGCGCAAACGGTCTACCCAGTCTGCCCCAACATGTTATGATTGTTTTTGACGATTGATTTGATACTCCATATTTTTTTTGTGGCTTGTTCCATTAACAGACAGAACTCATTTCTCCCGACAAAGACAGGCGGCAATTTGTCTCCGGCTTTACGGGCAGTTCGGGGACAGCTGTCGTGACAGACAAACGAGCCGTTTTATGGACAGACGGCCGCTACTATCTGCAGGCCAATCTGCAACTGGATTGCCAGTGGACCCTCATGCAACCCGGAGACGACAAGGTTTGCCGTTTTTTTTTAATATTCAATGTAAATTTGTTTTTTCCCACATCGCCAAAAAGAGAATGCGGAGTTAATTTTGTCGATGATTTCGTCTTCATCGTGCGCAGGTAACGGAGATTAGCCATTGGCTAAAGTCCGCCCTGTCACCGGGTGATCGAGTGGCGGCCGATCCGAAATTGGTCAGTTTCGATCTTTGGCTCCAATGGCGAAACGATCTAGGTATAAAGTATAGGAAACTCTGCACAGGTGTTGTGCGTCTGTTGGGACATCCACTTTTTCGTTCGGCAACATCCCAGCAGATTGCCTTAACAATATTACCTTTGTTAAAGTTTTCACCTATTCATGTGAGCTGCTATTAAAACCTTATTTCCCCTTCTGTCTGGGTTTTTCCCCCCACCTCTCTGTCTCTCTCTCCCGGTTATGCAGCCGTCAGCGACATTTGGCTGGATGCTTTGCCAACCAATCTTGTCGACGACGTCTGGAACGACGCCAAAATCGAAAGCTCTAATAAACCGACATGCAGCAGCAACAGCAGCAGCAGCAACGCTAAACCAAGACCCGCTTATGTTCACGACGTTGCCTTCGCTGGTATGTAGTTGGCTATATTTATTGTGCACTCTATCTCGGTCATATAATTTATACGTCTACCTTATAGAAAAAAGATAGGGAGGCCATTGAGTTCGTTTGATGTTTTTTAAAAAAGTCCATCTCGTTATTGAAATGATTTTCTTTTTCTTTTAATTTTTGCAGGTCAATTGTGGCAAGACAAAGTGGGTGCGGTGCGGAAGGAGTTGATGACCCAAAAGGTCGACGCGGTGGTTGTGACGACGCTGGACGAGATCGCCTGGTTGCTCAACGTACGTGGCTCCGATGTAGCCAACAGCCCGCTGGTGGAGGGCTACGTCTTTTTATCGTTGGATCGGATTGTGCTCTTTATCCAGCCGGAGAAAGTCACGGGGACGATCCGGGAGCACTTGAACAGCGACCGCTGTCAAGAGGAACCTATTTGTGTCGAGTGCGTTGGTTTGATTATACAGACAACAGAAACGCGTTGGGCGTTCCGTCTCTTTGCTGATCCCAACTTTGGCTTGTTTGGAATTCCTTTTTAAAATTAACCTTTGTTGACAGAGTCAGAGCCTACGAAGCCGTTTTCAAAGACTTGGCTGTTTTGGCACAAAATGTCAGTTCGGTCCTCCTTCCATCAACATACGCCTACAGCGGTGGAGTCAGTTTCGCCATCTACGAAACGGTAAACTCCAATTCAATTTGCCCCTTTTTGGTCCTGCGTCTTTTTGAGTAAAAAATGTTGTTTCCCGACAGATTCCGGCGGACAAGAGACGGACGTCACCTTCGCCACTGATTTTATTGAAAGCGACGAAAAATGCAGTTGAAGTGGAAGGAATGAGAAACGCCCACCTGAAAGACGCCGTGGCCCTTTGTGATTTTATTTCACTGCTCCAAGAACAGGTTCCACTCGAATTCTATTTTTGGTTTTCTTGTTTTTTCTTTTCCTCTGATTGAATTGGACATGTCCTTTTAAAGGTGCAAGAGGGCAAGGAGCAATGGGACGAGTTGAAAGTGGTGCACACCTTGGACGAGTATCGCGCCCAGCAGGACTTGAATCGAGGGCCCAGTTTCAGTACGATCGCCGCATTTGGACCCAACGGCGCCGTCATCCATTACAGGCCATCGGTGGAAACCAATCGGGTCATTGACAATTCCTCGTTTTTGCTCATCGACTCTGGTGGCCAATATCTCGGTGCGTCATCCAGTTTGGGCTGTTGCGGCCCGAGATGATGGATTCGTTTTGATATGTGACGTCTTGTATTTCTTGTAGATGGAACGACGGATGTGACTCGAACGTTCCATTTTGGACGAGCCACGCAACTCCAAAAGGAAATTTACACTCGAGTCTTGATGGGAGCCATTGATCTGGCCACACTGGTTTTTCCGGACTCGATTGATGACACCCGGATCGATGTTATAGCTCGTCAACACCTTTACAGCGCTGGACTGGACTACCTTCACGGAACGGGCCACGGAATCGGCTCCTTTCTGAACGTTCACGAAAGTGCGTGTCCTTTTGAATCCAATTTTAATTCCCTTTCATCATCTATTCTTTTAACAGGTCCAATTCAACTGCGAATCAACAGCAAAGAGCCGCACAAATTCCAGCCCAATTTCTTTTTCTCGGACGGTAATATTTTGCTTTCACCATTGACCCCGCTAAACATTTTCACTTGGTTATATTTGCAGAACCGGGTTATTACTTGGCCGACGAGTACGGAATCCGATTGGAAACGATCCTGCGCGTCGTCGACCTAAACATGACGGTATATTAAACACACACACGCGATTGCGGTTTTGTTTACCTAACGATTCGTCTTCGTTTGTTACTTTTGTTGTTTTTCTTTTCGGCTGTTGCGTCGGGTGGGTCACTGATGGATGACAACAAATGGCAAAACAACAGGAGGGCGGCGGGAATAGATTCCTTGGCTTCGAGCCTGTGACGATGGTTCCGTTCGAGAGCGACTTGATTCTAGCCGACATGATGACCTCCAAACAAGTGAGTCCCCTCAAAAACGCCCATCATCACCTCTACATAACCCATCATCTTTTTCTGATGTGTACCTTTCTCTTTTTCTTTCTTGCCCAGTCAAGCCAAACTAAACAATCGACTGGAGAGAATTGCCATTTTTATCTCGTAATATTTTGTTGGGTTTCCCATTTTGTTTTCCCGTGTCTAGATGAAGTGGCTGAACGATTACCACCAACTGGTCCGGCAGAATGTCGTCGCCGAGTTGCAACGACGACAACAACAAAACCCGCCAGGGAAAACATCCGCCACTTCCTCCAAAACAAGCGGATGCTTGCCCTGGCTCCTGTCCAAAACTCGTCCGCTACCCCTTTGAGATATTCCCCCCCAGCATCGCATTCGACACGCTTCTTTCTTAGAACTATCTCATTTTTAACCAAGTAACCGAAAATTTCGCTTATTACTTTTACATTCGATCCGCTTTTTTTTTCTTTTTGCTCAAGAAATCCTGACGGATGGAGTCGTTCACATTCCCGACATTCTCCGTTCAAGACAATTGGTTACTCCCGAAAATACATCGTCTGAATATTTATATTTGAAAAAGAAGAACAAGAAAAAAGTGGCTGCAAATGTCTATACACTCGATGGTCGAGATATCTCAACATATTACAAGAGTTATGGCTGGTGGATGTGTGTGTAACCCCCTGGAGCAGAGGTCGATAAATCCTCCGACCAGTATAAAAACAAGGCTTGATTCTTTTTTAAAATAAGGAAAAAAGAGGCGTATTGAGTATCTCAACATTTTGTATACTACATCTGCGAAAGAAGAAAGAAGAGTGCTGGTGGAGGGGTGGAGGAAATATATATGCAGATTGGCATCGCAAAAGTTACGAAAAAAGAAAAAAAACGACAACGCCCCCCTGTAATGCGGTACACGCACGAACGCGCTATATTACCGGAGATTAGAAAATACGCAGAAAATGTTTTTTTACTTTTTCTTGTTCACAACGATCCACACGGCGACCGCGCCCATTTCGCAGAGCTCTGAATAGTCGAATTTCCCCCTGCCATTGATTGAATGCCCAGAGACAATCGTCCCAATCTAAAGAAGAACACGAAACTTGAACAATCGAATCAAGAAACAAAACTTGAAAAAATCCCCCCACTAAACGAAATTTGAAAATAGAAGAAGAAGAAGACAAAAACTATCTAAATTTAGATGTATTTATTGAGGTATGGAGCGTTGGGAGCCGATGACCGAAATTAGACGGCGGGCGCTGCAGTTTGTTATATAAGGGAGAAAAAAAGAGGGGGGGTTGGGTGAAGGAAGGAGTGAGAGATGAAGAAACACGCAAAGAGAGAAGCCCTAGTCATGGGAGGGATTGAATACACATGACGAGCCGCTGCTGTTGGTCCCGAAGGCTCAGTGAGGCGCCAGCAGCTCGCACATCATCATCATCATCTGCCACCAACGTGTTCTCTCTGCTCTTTTGTCAAAAAACGTGTCGAAAAAGTCGTGCGGGAAAAAAAACAGCATTTGCATTTTGTTTTTCTCTTTCAACGTGTTTCGAGTGGCGTCATCTTTCATGCCTCGTCATTCTTCATCGACAATCGACTGAACACTTTTCTCTACTTCTTCAAAAATTCAACGCAAAATGTTTCGTGCGCAATTTCTCGTCCTCTTCATCCTCTACGGTAGGACAAAATTTACTTTTTAAATATTTCTTCTTATTCGCTTATCCCATTGGACATTACCGGATGTTTGCTTTAGAAAAATAATTCAAAAAACAATGGCGCGTAAATCATTTTGACTTCCGATCGCCGCTACTCGCAGGATTTGAAAAATTTCTATTTTTAGCGCCACCGCTACTTTTATTTTCAAAAACATTTTGTCGTGAGGGGAAAAAAATGTCGAACCGACAAAATTCACTCCGGTGGAGAAATGTTTCTCCCGCGATTAGATGTGTAGCGCGTCAGACATTCCCGAAATTTTGAATCAAGGTGGGAAATCATCAAAAATGATATCAACATTTGTTGTAACTTGTAGCAACGAGAGACAGTTGGCAGATGGAAATTCTAGACTTTGCAGATCCATCACTCGGCCTTGGGGATGTGTGCTGGTGTTGTCTGAAAAACTCGTTAGCGAACAGATAGGGAACAGTAACCCAACCAAAAATAAAAGAAAAAAGGAGTGCACTTTTATAGGTGATGAGTCACTCCGCCAAACCCATGCATCTTGTAAGAATTCCCCAGAAAATCTCAAAAAAGATAATCGAGTTGATGGTTTTTGGTGTACACCTTGTAACACACACTGGCAGTCGGCATAGTTAGAAAAAAGGTCGACCACACATGCTGAACTAAAAGACAACTATTTCCCCATGAAGAATCTCCTCCTTTTAAATTTGTGTGTGTGTGCTATGCCGCCAACGTTGGCTTTTTATGTTGATGTCGGCGTGTCACTGGACGCCCCCGTACGGCGCCTATTTTTAAAAAGACGCCCAAAAGGCTATTAACGCCACATCAGATTTGATACGGCAGCATCTGGTTGAGAATTTTTTCTTTTTTAAATAGCGACGAAAGGCGTTTGGATGATGGCGGCAAGCGGTGGCGGCGGCGGTGGACGCATCACGCCCGATCGACTGGGTTGCCTGGACGGCATCGTCCAGGAGCAGCAGCCCATCAACCGCGTCAATACGACGCTGCGGCTGCAGCAGCTGCGGGTCGCCATGTCGGCCACCAAATTGGTCAGAGGAGCCCCGCTCAAGGCCTACATCATCACCAGTGACGACGAGCATCAGGTAAATCAAAATGATTTGCAAATATCCATTCAATTGATTAATTGTATACGCGGGATAATAATTTATGCCTAATCAATGGCTGACGGGCCTCGGGGAATCCGTTATGATGGAATAATAATGTCAGCCGTATTTAGTAATTCAAAACACCCATATTTTGAACCTATCATACAGCCCTGGGGGGGAGTTTCCTTGTCAGCGTAACGAGGAATCTTTGTGAGTTGTTGGTTGAGCATCTTATGTGATGTTTGGGTTGGACACGTTTCAAACTTTCCCGCTCAAAACTGATGGCTGTTTCAGGAATGTCGGACAAAATTTGACGCGATTCATGTTCTCGTGTTTACCTTGTTGATGTTGTTGTTGTTTGTGCAGACTGAAATGGTTTCCCCGAGCGACAGGAGACGCCAGTACGTGACGGGTTTCACGGGAAGCGCCGGAACGGCGGTCGTGACGCTCAATTCGGCCGCTCTCTGGGTGGACGGCCGCTATCACCTGCAGGCCGACCAGCAACTCGACTGCCAATGGATCGTCATGAAATCTGGTCAGGAACAAGTGCCCAGCATCAGCGAGTGGCTCAAATCGGTTCTCTCTTCCGGCGACCGCGTCGGGGCCGATCCCAAATTAGTTAGCGCCGATCAGTGGCTTGAATGGCGCTCTGAACTCGGTAACTTTTTCAAATTCAATCAACTCATCTTTAATTCAGAATATGTCTAATTTTGTTTTCTTTCTGATTTTAGCCGAAAGCGGAATCAAACTGGATGCGATTCAGGCCAATTTAGTCGACTCGATTTGGAACGAGGACAACGGAAGACCCAAGCCCAATCCTCGTCCCGCCTTTATTCACGACATTGTTCACGCAGGTTTTTAACAGATTTTTTAAAAAACCTTTTTAAAAACATAAAAACTGTGAAATGAATAGAAATGTTTTGGTTTGGGTGGCACAGGCCAGTCGTGGCAGGAGAAGGTGGGCGTGGTGCGAAACGAGTTGAAGGAGCTCGGCCTTGACGGAATTGTCGTGACGGCCCTGGACGAAATCGCCTGGCTGCTGAATCTGCGCGGGGCCGACGTGCCTTACAGTCCGCTGGTCAAGAGCTACGCCTACGTGTCCCTGCATCAAGTCGTCCTCTTCGTCGAGCCGCTCAAATTGAAAGTGGCGCCCATCAGGGAGCACCTGGACAGCGATCGCTGTCCCCGGGAGCAGTCCGTTGACCTTTGCGTCGAGTAAGTTGCGCGCAATTTCTTTTATTTTTCATTCCTTCCATCGGCGCTTTTTTTTTAAAAAACGTCGGATGCAACGAGGGTGTGTCAAAAGCCTCTGGCCATCGTCCCTGATAAGGCGACTCTGCTGTTATTTACGGGCCTGTGAAGAAGAAGAGAGAGGGGGGGGGGGGGAATGACATATAAGGTAACGCTCATCATTCATCACAAACGTCACGACGGGGCCGCTAATGACTGTGAAAGTCTCGGCAGAGATTCCTTTTTGTCGATAGCACACGCGGCATAGCCAACAATCCATTTAGCCTTTTTCTCTTTTTATTTTATTTTTATTTTATTTTTGTTGGTTGAGCGGATGGAAAAAAAAAGATGCGCGGTTATTGATTTATATGCACGGCGGCCGCATAGGCTGCGGGCCACGCCCTTCACGCCGGAAGATTTTTTGTTGTGGTTGTTGGTTGTGATGTTGCGGGACTTGTGTTCAAGCGAAACACTCTCGCTTTGTTTTCGGTGATGGACAACAATGAAAAATAATGATGGGGAGGTGCCCCTGTATCTAATCACTCGTCCCATTTACGGATTTTGAAAAGCCATCAATATTTATTCGTTTTTATTGTTATTACTTTGGTGTGTGTGTGTGAATGGATTCCATCGGTGGAACTTAAAGGATAAGGAGATACGAGAATGTATTCACCGATCTGCCTCGTTTAACGGCCAAAGCCAATTCGATCCTTCTTCCGTCCAGATACGCCTACAGCGGCGGAGTCAGTTTCGCCATCTACGAAACGGTAAACTCCAATTCAATTTGCCCCTTTTTGGTCGTCTGTTCTTATTGAGTAAAAAATGTTGTTTCCCGACAGATTCCGGCGGACAAGAGACGGACGTCACCTTCGCCACTGATTTTATTGAAAGCGACGAAAAATGCGGTTGAAGTGGAAGGAATGAGAAACGCCCACCTGAAAGACGCCGTGGCCCTTTGTGATTTTATTTCGCTGCTCCAAGAACAGGTTCCACTCGAATTCTATTTCGGTTTTCTTGTTTTTTCTTTTCCTCTGATTGAATTGGACATGTCCTTTTAAAGGTGCAAGAGGGCAAGGAGCAATGGGACGAGTTGAAAGTGGTGCACAGCTTGGACGAGTATCGCGCCCAGCAGGACTTGAATCGAGGGCCCAGTTTCAGTACGATCGCCGCATTTGGACCCAACGGCGCCGTCATCCACTACAGGCCGTCGGTGGAAACCAATCGGGTCATTGACAATTCCTCGTTTTTGCTCATCGACTCTGGTGGCCAATATCTCGGTGCGTCATCCAGTTTGGGCCGTTGCGGCCCGAGATGATGGATTCGTTTTGATATGTAACGTCTTGTATTTCTTGTAGATGGAACGACGGATGTGACTCGAACGTTCCATTTTGGAAGAGCCACGCAACTCCAAAAGGAAATTTACACTCGAGTCTTGATGGGAGCCATTGATCTGGCCACACTGGTTTTTCCGGACTCGATTGATGACACCCGGATCGATGTTATAGCTCGTCAACACCTTTACAGCGCTGGGCTGGACTACCTTCACGGAACCGGCCATGGAATCGGCTCTTTCCTCAACGTTCACGAAAGTAGCCTATAGGCTATAGCCTACGCCCAAGAATTAAATATTCCTTGTTCAGTCTAAAAACGACTTTTTTCGCAGGTCCCATTCAGATCAGAATTTACGGTAAAGTCGGTCATCATTTCGAAGAAAATTACTTTTTCTCCGACGGTACGTCTTCCTCATTAAATCTGTTCATCTAATACGAGTTGACGCTTATAATTGAAACATGTGAACAGAGCCTGGATTTTACCAGGAAAACGAATACGGCATCCGCTTGGAATCCATTCTGCGAGTCATCCGTAAAACATTCGAGGTATTTTTCAAAATGTTCAGGTCACAGCATTTATCGTTTTGGACGTTTGGTTGCCATGTGAACCCTGCTATTTTATTTATAGCATGAGCGAGACAGCCGCTATTTGGGGTTCGAGGTGGTTTCGTTGGTGCCCTTCGATCCGTACTTGATCGTTCCTGAATTAATGACACATAAACAGGTAATCTATTTCATTATTATTGCTCTATTTCCGTTTACTTTTTGTTTACTTCTTTTTTTGTTGGTTTATTTCCGCAAACAGCTTCACTGGTTGAACCACTACCAGGCCATGGTGAGGATAAAAGTAGGAGAGGAATTGAAACGTCAAAACAGAATGGTACGTTCATCTTTTTACAAGCTTTTATCGTTTGATTTTATACTTGTTCGGATAAAAATGGGTCACCAACTGATGGTTCACGTCATTATCGGGCCATTTGTGTGTGTTTGATATTTTTGCAGCGAGCGTTTTACTGGCTCATGTCCAAAACGCGTCACATCACCGAACCGTGTCACCGGAGTAGGAGCGGAGCCACAGGATCCATCATCAGCACCTCGTCGTTAACTTTTCAATTCATTGCGACCGTTTTAGTTTCCGTCCAGCTGCTGGCCGTCGCCCCATTGATGAGTTAACGCGCGCAACCTTTTTTGCCACTGAATCAGCTGAGTTCAACAAATTTGTTTTGCAAGATGAAATGAATTCAAAACTACGCCATGCATAATCTCGCATCTCCCTGACCGGATCTTTTTTTTTTTTTTTTTTTCAAAGTTATGCACCGAAAATCGCAATTGTTTTTAAATTTGGAAATGTTGTGAGCCCAAACAAGGTTAGAATCTAGTTTAAACGGGGATTGTATTGTCACTCACCAGGTGTATTATATTTTCACTTACTTTTTTTTCTCTTAAATTGAATTTACTACATACCTGTGAATAACCAAATGTGGAATTGCCTTTTTTTATGTTCCATCACAAAAATACTGCACACTGGACAAAACAATTCTAATGGACGAATGTAAAGTTAAATACAGTAAGTTGAGAAATTACTGAAATACTTTGATCAATTAAATTATCCCATTTGATCATTTTCTATTCCAAAACGATGGCGACTACATCTTAGGATAAAATAAGACATTTTCTAACTAATAATATAGGTTACAATATTAACCAGTTACACAGTTACTACACCGTGGAAACTGATAGTTCCGGAGCAGCGGGTGGTTTCGTCCTGAAGAAACGAGATGAAACCAACAGCTCCAATAGAAAGACCAGGAAAGAAAAGCCGCCACCTAGGCCGAGGACAATGAAAGAACTGGTCATGTCGTAAAGAGTCAATTGGCTTTTCTTCGGTCGGTAGGCCTCCCTCGCTAAACACTTGTCGATCGGCTTCAAATACCGCTGGGTAATTCGAGAATAGAGTCCCGTTTCACGCATCGTTTGGAGCCTGTTAAAGTGTCGGATCGGTGAGAAATTTGTCTTAATTCCTTCAAAATGACGTAATGTACCCTCTATTAATTTTGGATAAATGAGGAAAGTTTTTAGCTACGCCGAAACTCCAAACTTGTGAATAATCCAATTCTTTTCCAAAGGTCAATTTGCATTCGCCGCCATGTTCCGCCATGCTCTTGTACACCAGCAACTCCCCAAGTCTCTTGACCTGATGAAACCCAATCAAAAAGATGTAGAATCCATTCTATCAATCTTGTAATGGAAATGAATTGAATCAACTTCGACGTAAGCGCAGCAACCGGAGAGCAGAATTTTTTCAGTTTCTCCGGGTAACGAAAGGAGAAGATCTTCAGGATTCTGTCTGAGCGAGTCGCCGAGGGTTTTCAGCGCACCTATTTTCGAGTTCTACATGTACATTAATTAGTTTTCTTCTTTTTTTTAAATATTTTTCTATAATTTTACTTACCAAAATGATTTCGGCGGATAGGCTTCCTCTTTGGGTGATGATGCGGAGTTTTGTGCTGGCCGCCAGATCGTCAAAGGTGTTGATAACCGATTCGTATTTAGACAAAGAAATGTGGGAGATGAGCGTTCCGGTGTAAGCGTAGACGAGGACGACGGCCATTAGACACCAGGAACCGGCCACGAAACGGAGCGGCAAACGGCTGGATAGCAAATGTCCTCCTAACATGACGATGGTAATTGAATATAACCTTTTTTCTTAAATTATAATTGTCTATTAATTGATTCCTTGACGTCATTTAGGCTGTACCTTGCGTCATGAGAACAATCCAAGGGTACCAGATGTTGTCCCAAATGATTCGCGTGTTACTTTGTACTCGAATGAGTCCGTTCGATCCAGTGGCTTTTGTAATGGCGCTCAAAAATAACCCGGTGGCGACGAAAACCACAATTATCAAATACCACACCTAATTCACCAATAAAGTTTACATTTGGTATAGGAAATGCCGCAAAAATATCCAGAACTATCACACACCGTTGGCTGAAAGGGTTTGATCGGAGCTGAAAATCCATAGTGGATTTGTGGCATCGGCTGGATGATGGCGAAAGTAAAGACGGACACAGCGACGGTATAGTCTATGTGGGTCAAAAGTTCGGCAGTTGGCGAAGAAAGACGTCCATTTAAATCAGCGTTCTTTTAATTGGGTAGGAAATGATACTTCAAAAATTAAATTAATGCAATGCAATTAAATCTTATATGACCTTTAGCAAAAGTTGATCGATCATGGCTGCGTCGACTGATCCTTTGCTCTTCACCATAATTGGCGTGACTTCGACGAAAGAATACCTGGAGGCTCATTTTATTTAGCAAACAATAAGAACATTTAAATATTCCATAATTAAATTTGAAAATCAAACTCACGTAAAATTCCAACTGGCTGACAAAACATCAAAAACATCTTTGGGAAATCCGATGAAGCGGACCAAGCTCTGATTAGCCGGATTGCGGATTATGTTGAAAATCGGCGGTTCCTGTAAAGTATTCAAATTTGAAATTTCAATATTATATATTATAGCTTTAACATAATTTTTCAACTTGAAAACTTACGTGATAGGCGAGGATTCTTACGTGTGCGCCGGTAATAGATTTAGTTATTGCGATTTCCTGGGTGATACTTCCGGCTGCAAAAGCGACAGCTAATAATTTAGCGACAATTAAACCGCGAATGAATAACATGATTTCCCGTTTTTTCACAGCGACGTCTTTCCTCAATAGGTTCCTATTGAAGTATGACAAGTCCAGCTCCTTTATTAGTTCTATATAACTGATGAAGATACGGCATGACTCGCAGCAAATGATGCACGTACGCCAGGAGGGACAAAATGTTAGTTAGACTGACTGGGCTTAGTATCATAAATGAATGAGCATTTGATCAAATGATTAAATAATATTGATATTTCGATCGTTAAACCGTATTATATTGTCTTATTTAACTGTACCTCTCGTTTACTTCATTGCTAATTCTGTTAATAGTTAAATAATTCTTGGTTCCTGGCGAACTATTGATCGCACGTGCCAGACTGAGATTGTTCGGTACGGCGTAGTTCTGTAAGCCATAGACGAAAAAGTGCTTTTGATTGAAGGGCTGTTGTATTATATGATTTTCGATGCCCATCGGATTTTTGGGTCCATCAAATGTATCTATCGAATAAATCAATATCTCATAATAATTTCTATCACGGCTACAAATCGACCTTAAATGCAATAGCTTAACGAAATTGATACAGTCACTACCATTAAGAAGTAAATAACACCACATTGTGGCCAACCTTCTGGATTCGGTTTGGTGTTTGTGTTTATTTTTTAAATATTCGTTTTAAAATTTTAATATCTTTAACACAAGATTTTACTTGCATCTAATGATTTTTTTTCGTTTTATAGAATACCTTATTAGTTAGATAATGCTGAGCTCTCTGAAAGCAATGCCGCCAACATTAAATGTTACTAGGTGCCTAAAAATATGTCTAAAGTAACAGGTAGCGCGATTGTATTCGCGAGGAAAGGAATCCCGCCATTTTTCGCTGAGACACCGAGTGAAATATGCATGTTGCTCAATTTCTTGACATTATTTTTATTTTACATGATTCAAATTAAAAATGGTAATTTTTTCGATTTTTATTTAGATTTCTTAAAGTTTCTGGTTGTAAAATATTTGTGTGAATTAATACGTTATGGAGCCTATAATTTTCACATATTGTGGCATTTTTTAAACAGTCCACCGCAGTGCGCAGGTCAATACAAAAACTCTAAAATTCCTAGAATTCAAATCGTAATTTCCCCCCTTTGTTTCCACGTAAGTCGTTGGATGCCGACCGCTAGATGGTGTGCTGACTCGTTGTGTCGTCGTCAAGCGCATCTTCTGCCCCCTAGTATGCGCGTGGTCACGTGTGATGTAGAGACATGCTACATGCAGGCACATGCAGTAAGTAGAAAAAAAACGAATCAATCACGAACAAAGGAACAACCAATGTTCAAGGTGGTTTAATGTTCATTGCCCTAATTCTTTTACTACATGATTGTGGTCGTTAGTTGAAAACACAAAATCATTGCTGCAATGTTGACTTCTGTACAACAAACCGTAATTGAAGCTAATCCTATAACTTACCCTTTTGGCAATACCCGAAGTAAGAATGTGTTGCAAGACTTCAATTGTGAAGCAGGTGGTTTTAACCTATGCAGTTCATCCTTGAAGGTAACCTTCAGCAGAGTATTCTGTTTGGATAAACTGATAAATAATTTCTGAATTGAACTGTGTGCATTTAGGTTCTCTTTCTGGGTAGTGGTGACCTGAGAAATGCTCTCCAGATTGCAGAAAACGAAAGTTTCAATCACATGCAAATCCATTTAAATGACCTGAATCCATCAGTGGTAGCTCGCAACATCACAATTTTGAAAATAATATCAGCGCCTGATTTCAATCCAGAAGATGAAGAAGACTTTGCTTTCCTTTGGGATGTTTGGTATAATCTTGAATGGCCAGAAGTCACCCATAAGAGATTTCGAGGGGTTTTGAAGGACCTGCTGAATGATTTGTACCCTGAAAATGTCTCAGTTCCAAAAACTAGTCAGGCTGAAATGTTGAAGAAAGTGTGGAGTTCTTGGCTTTCTGTTTCGTCAAAAACTGAATCTGAAGCTAGAGTTTTAATGGAAAAAGTTGGCTTAGAAAGGTAAAATTTGTATTCCAGTTTATAACTAGATTGATGTAGTAAATTATCTTCCTTAATTTTTCAGGAAACTGTTTATTTCTAAACACTGGGAACTTTTGAATCGAGAAGCAATGGAAAACGCGAAAAACTGCGATTCCTTTTCGATGGCCATTGATGATCTAGCTTGTAACTTTGAAGTGTTGGACGATTCGTCGATGCAGAATATCCATGAAGAGGTTAAGCAATATTTTGAAAAAGGTAGCTGTCGACTTGAAAACGATATCAAGATCGTTTGTCTTAATCCAACAATGCTTGACCACGCAACGCTCCGCTGGACACTCCATTATTCCCTGTGCCCATTTGACGGATACATGCCGCTCCTGAAAGAAGAATTGGTCACTTCAATGAAGGACAAGATGATGATACGTTCCTGCCAGAAAATTCTCGAAAACCTACTTTCTTTCTATCGAAGACGCCTCATTGACGGAAAAACCTTTGAATTATTCTTCTACTTGGAGGATGCCATTGAGTTCTGCTATTCCGAAAACGTCAACAAGTTCGACGTCATTGACTGCTCCAACATGGCAGATCATGTTGGGTTAGCGAATTTGATCCTGGCTTGCAGCGGAAAGTTGTCCGATCACCCATCAGCAATGTTGTTCACCAACACTTTAAGATGGTTCGAATTTCAATCTGTCAAGTTTTACCTCGAGAAAGTCCTTTGTTGCCCATTGAGCATGATCCCAACTATTTATGGATTGCGTCTCAAAAGCCGCATCGAACTTGGATTGCCTGAATATGTTGACTTGCGATGCCCAACGTCTCTCCCTGTTGAGGTTTGCTGGCAAAAAGCACCTCCCTTTCGTAACGTTGTCATGTCAGCCTCTCCTGCACTGAGCGAGTTCCTGGATCAACTAGCGAACGTTTGCTTTGATGCCAAGTTTCCTTTACGAATCACTGGTGTCCCTCCCGGAGCCGGATGTGGCATGTTGCTGTATACCCCGCAAACGTTCAGCTACGTAGTTAACTCGATGATTCAACGGCTTGGAGGAGACCATTGGCTGAAGGATGATGTCAGGCCGGCGGAGATGAACCCCAATTTTCAATTGGCTAGACGAACACTTGAAGCTTGGAAAAATGGCCAGAAGATTCTTAAGTTATCCGCAAAGATTCCTTCTTCGTCATGTGACAAGATGGCTTCTCTATCAGGAATTCCAAGCATTCGATTGATACTCCTTCCGAAAGCGAAGCAAGTGAACTGTTGCGACTTTTCTGGACCAGGTGTCCATTTCATCGACAACTTTCAATTGAAACTGGAAAACTTCTCAACCGGATTTGAAGACGCATCAATTTCCTTTCTCCTGATACCTCATCACGGGCTCGAAAAAACTCATCGTGCTATCCTCGTGGATATACTGGATGGATCAGAATGTGTCGTCTTTGATTCGTTTGAATCAGTGCAGGTCGAAGACTGGAGTTTTCCTTTCCCGTTTATTCCTTCAAAAATCCAACCAGAGATTCCCGCTCCTGGAGGATTTCACATAAAGGTCGAAAGTTGCGTCGAGTCCGAAGATCAGTTCCATCTGAAAATCAATGTTATTTTATCCGAATGTGCCTGCGGTGGGTTTCTGAACGTTTTTTTTTTTTTTTTTTTAATTTCTTCGGTTAATGGGCCTTTTTTTTTAGGCTTAAACATCGGAAGAAATCATCAGGCGCCTTGTGAATCCTGCCACGAAATTACTGTGGAACTTAACCAGCCTGGAAATTTCAAGTCGTTTTCGCTGTCATTTCCGTATACTATCCTTGTCGATGAATTCCGGGCTACCTTTTATCTCAAATGCCGCCATCTTTATTTAGTGCTAAAGAAAGCATTGTGGGAACCATGGCCGTGTGAGTACCTACCTGCTGACAATTTGCTCAGCGTCTTAGATCCTGATCAACTAAAACCTTGGAAAGAAGAAGAATCACTCCAACGGTCCTTGAAAACTCACATTATTAGCCAGTTCAACATAAATCATCTGGAGAATACTTCACTAATGGAAAAATTCCCTTTGAATGTTGTTCGACGCGTTATGATTGTTCTGTTTTTGGATCCCTCTCGTCCTCGTTATGTCACCATCCAGCGGGAGAATGCACCATCACCCGACTGGTTCTTTCTAGTCCATCGTCCTGTTTCAACAACTCCGACGGGCAGACCATTCCTTTTGCTTTCGGCTTTTGATTTCCGATTGGCAGAAAAACTTGTTGCAAGCGGCAAATGGTGCCATAAAAAGTTTGTAGAGAATTTAAAGCGAGATTCCTCCGCTAACGAGAAAGTAACAATCATTCCGATTAATACGACTGAAGATTCGCAGCTCTTGAGATTCGTCTTGCGGCTTAACAGACTCAAGATCACACCCAGCACTTGGCAGAAAGAAAACCTTTCGTTGGGAGAAAACAGTCCGTGGATGGCTACATTCGTCTCACCACTTTACAGCGATAACCCACTTTTGGATGTTGAATCTGCTGATGCTTCAAACAGTACCACGAATGACAACAACTGCTGCGCCGCTTGCAAGAAAGTTTCCCAAAGTCTAAAACGCTGCAGCCGTTGCCGAAGCACTGTTTATTGCTGCGAGGAATGCCAACGTCAACACTGGGCTCAGCATAAAATGGATTGCAAGAAAGTTTGATTGGATTCAATGGATGGACTGTTTTAAACGAGTTAACTGAATGTTAGGCTTTCACGTGTTTCCTGTTCGTTTTCAAAACCAAGAGTTGTTTTTCATGTTTTTTAAAAGTGTTTTCAAGCTAATACAACCAAGAACATTTTTGTGTCCGTTTTCGTATGCGGAACGAAAAAGGAAATTAAGCAGTTAAATTGGATTCTAAAGAAAGGTTCCTAGTTGTTCCCGGTGCTGCTTGTTAACAACTTGAGCTGATTTTGTTTGAATGTGTTAATTGACATGATTGTGTTCAATTAACACGACTGGGGTCTCTTCTGGAAGTAACCACAACCCAACTCATTTTTCAAAGTAAAACATTACAGTAAATGTGCTTTTCAACATTCATGTACAGCCACACCCAAGTCTAATTTGTTTTCTAGTTTTTCAGATGTTTCTAGTGTCGTTTATTGTCAAGAGATGTGAAAGTCAGGGAAAAAATCTTGTGCTGTAGTGGGCTAGTACCTACAGAACTCGATTGACACCGCGAGCGTATGGGAATGCAGATCGCAAATGTATTATATAAATTTTTTAATTATTTCAATGATTATCAAAATGCATCTGTCATCTCATAATTGGTATTGTAGAAAACTTGTTGCCGAGGCAAAGCAAACCTTATCGTTTCTTTGACAGTGGCGCCGGAAGCACGGTCAAACCTGTAACCAGTGGACTGAAGGATGGCTACCCAAACATCGCTATGCAAAAACATCAACATGTGTCGGTAACCAGGTAAAAATTAATAAAAAACTGTTAGTGTCTCCGATTCAACCTACATCGTTGTTACGCCGTTATGCTATTTCAATGAGGTTTAACGATTCAGCGCCAATCTGTTCCTAGCGCGAGGTTGCGATTTCGACCAAGAGTTTCGTCGTCTGCGGTCTTCAATCCATGATTCAAAACTCATTACTAGATGTCGCCAGTGTCGCCCATGTTGTTCCTCACCAGTGCCTCATAAGTCATAACTTACGAAAAAGAAAAGAAAAAGAGCGAAACAAATTCAAATTGTAGCTAATTTATACTTATATTCTGTGATTTCATATACCAAATTTAATTTCGTATCATTTGTAGGTTTATCTTTACCTAGTTTCCTTATTTTAATACTGTACCAATTTATTTCTTCAAATTCTAGATGCATACTGTCAGTCATTCCAACAAGTTGATTTCGCGCTCAGTCACTTTCCATCCATTAGATCCTCATGCTGTCAAAAGCCTAAAACTCATGTTTGAAGCACACATATACTGGAATACAAATGTTCTGAGATAAGGTATTTCCCCATTATTGCTACCAGACCATTACAATTCAGATTTTCATACAACATAGGTATTCTTGCTCATGAACCATAGGATCTTTTCTGAATCTCGCAATTTTGGTGATGTACCCTGCAACAGCATGTTTGTCGCTGTTTTTACTTCTGTTTAGAAGGTCATTCAACTAAGAGATAGATAGAGTTTTATTTCTCATGGGTAAAGTAAATTTGTGTAAATTTTTAAATAATGAAGATAATTTCCTTGTCTCATTTCCACTTAGAGTTTCAGAGACGTGAAAAGTGTGAAGTGACCTGCCATGTTTGTACCAGATCTGCTTGATGAAAGTCAAATGGCTTCATAAATTCATATCCCATATGATAAAGGTAAGCATCAATACAATTTATCACCACGCCACTGCAATACTTCATGACACTGTCTTTAGCATCAGGAAATTTATCTCAACATGTGAGTGCTGAACATGGGTTGCCGTGAATTCTATTTTTACAGTTTTTTCATCATGAATGTTTCAGTGTGCTTCTTAGAAAAGGTAAAGATTGATATGCTTTATTCATTTTTATATTTCAATTAATGTACAACATTTTTTTTTTTTTTTTTACAGAGCACGCAGTGTCTTTATGGACACGTGTGGTCCTGGCACGGAAATTCTTGTGCCAATGCTGACCTTTGTCCATGACGGAAGAGGGACTTCCACCAATGTCTTCTCCATCCTTATCTTCGCGACGTCCGCTCATCTAGCTTCACTGCTTTGTATGAACTACTACACAACTTGTCTTTCTTCATTGACGAGTTGGATCCCTTCAGTGTTCGCTAACTTCGCTTCCGCCCGCTGTGACACAGCTGTAATCATTCACTACGGGATTATGACCAGGTAATGCCCAGATTGTTGGGTAACAATTGACTTATTTTCGTAGGTTATCTATTAATAGTCTAGTTTGAGTAGTTTCGTTAAACTCTGTCTGTGTAACTCTGTCTGTGTAATAGTTTCCAAAATCAGGCCCTTCTTAGTTCTTACACGCAAACGAAGTTTTACTTGGACGTTTCTTTTTTCTAACGCTAGATGGCTTTTTGATAATTTGCAGCTGTCAAAACAGTCAGACAGTCAGTTTCAGTTGTTTTGCACATCTCTTTGAACATTTATTGGCAGTTATTTTTTTGAAATATTTCGTGATAACTGACGATAACTATTCCCCCAACAAAGCTCACTTGTTAAATTTTCGAAATTTGCTTTTTTTTTTTCCTACTTCCGGTTTTCACATTTCAGTCAGTAGTTCAGTAAATATTCTTCTGACGCACAAAAGAACCACATATTCGTGATCCTCGTAAAATTTGTGGTAAAGTTCATGTTATGTTTTTTACGTACGCGTACTTCCGGTTTCGAAAATTTTCCTGAACTATAGTTCAGGAAAATTCTCGATTTTGGCCAAATTTTGGATTTCGTTTAAATCACACCCAATCGACCCCAAATTTCATGGAGATCACGAATATGTGGTTTATTTTGATGACAGCTCAATGGTTGAGGTGCTGTGGTTACTTCCGGTATACTTCCGGAATTTTTTTCGAAAAACTAGCAAGTGAGCTTTGTTCAGTTAACAGTTCTGAATATTGCAAGCTTGATTTTAAGTTTAAAAAATTGCATCTTTAAATCTTTGAGCTAAAAAACCTGATTATTGTTTCTATCTGTATTATGTAACTTTTATTGGAATGTCACTAAATAAGAATTGTTTTATCTTTATTCAGGTAATGCAGAAGGAACGTCGAGAAGGTGGACACCAAAACGTCGTCGGTATCTCCAAAATGTCGGCGCACATCATCGTTTGTTGTTGGTAATATGTTTGTGAGTGTTAGTTAACCCGTTGTCTGCCACGCCTTTGTTCTCCCCTAGCTCCTTAGCACGGGCTGCGTGCGCTGTTCGGCCTCGTGGTTGGAAAGTCGCACCAGCCCAAAATCTGCCGCAAGGCGCCTGTTACAAGGCAATGCACCATAGTTCCCCCTTTTCAGCACGGACTTGTCAGCAATGGCAAGTCCCACCTTGGTCATAGATCCTTCAGACGTGGCACGTAGAGTAGTAGAGAGCAACCTACGGGTTGTATGGCGTGGCAGCCAACGGGTTAACTCAAGTGTATGTATGTATTTATGTGTGTATGTGATTGTAAAATGTGGTGGAATTGTGGGTGGAGGTGGGACAATAAAGCAATTCCTTTTCTAAGTTTTGTGTTTGCTGTGTCTTATAGCCAAGTGATTAATCATTTCCAGACTCTAATGAAGTGCTAAACATTATCTGCAACTTCTGACACGCACATTTAAGTTAAAATGGAGCTATATTCAAAAATTTAGAGTTAACATTAAACGGTACGTATGTTTCGTAATTCAAATTGACTTGGGCAATAGTAGCAACTCCAACATATTAAATAGTCGCAATGTCAAAAGGCTTGAAGGTGTTAAATCGTAGAAGATGATTACCATAAAAAATTTTATTTTCTCATTTAGGATCATCGATTCCAAGTAACTAGGAATTATTAAGTTTTACCGACAAATCTGAACAAAATTACATCAATCAAAAATTTCGGTCCTAGTATTCAAGAGGATAAATGTAGTTAACTGGACAAGCGAAGGTTTAAATTTAACATTCAGGTGCTTTAATGGTGTAGTAACTCGGGGCAGTGAAATCCTTCGCAGATTCGATGCAGTGGGTTGGAACAGCCTAAGTAGTGATATAATAGTCGGGTGCCTTGGTTGTGTAGTACTTAGGAGCATCGGTATGGGAGCGCAGTCTCGATATAGTAGCTGAAGGCAGCGTGTGTTGTGGTGTAGTACACTGAAACCTCAGTGTAGTATTTCGATCAAACGTAGTACGAGGAAGCAGCCGCTGTATAGTAATTCGGTGCAGAGTAGTACAAGGGCACTTCGGTGTAGTTTTTTACCGCTTTGGTAGCGTAATAAGCTGGAGCCTCGGTGAAGTAGCTGGGAACGGGTAGTACTTAGGCCTCGGTGTAAAAGGCTGGGCAGCATACATGGTGGTGTAGTACTCCGGTGCCTTGGTGGTGTAGTACTCCGGTGCCTTGGTGGTGTAACTCGGGGCAGAGTTATACTTTGTATCTTCGGTGTTCGGGGCATAATCAGTTATGGATTATACTCTGGAGAATTGGTGGGGAAGTAACCGGTTGTTGCGTATGTTGTTGTGTTATAAGACGGCGGCGTTGGGGTTTGATATCCACATTCACCCGAGACATCGGTACACCAGTGGTCGACTTGACCATCAAGGAAACAACAACCAACAGCAGCAGGACACCATAGTTAACTAAACGGTAAATAATTTTAACATCAATTTCCAATAATAACTGGCATATAAACGAACAGAAAAAAAAAATAAAGTAATAAAAAACTCCGTGTAGAAACAGAATATTTACCATTTGGCTGTAGTGTAATACTCGATGGTCTTGGTGTACTGGTGTAGTAGACGGGAGCCTCAGTTTGGTAGTAGCTTGGAGCAGAGTTACACTTAGTGAAGTAAATTGGGGCAGTGTACTTTGTTATGTGGCCTTTTCGGTGTAGTAGTAGTTGGGGGCTTCGTCGTAGTATCTAGGTGTAGCGTAGGTTGTGGTGTAGTAGACTGGATCCTCGGTGTAGTATTACAGTTAAACGTAGAGGGAAGGAACAGCTGCTGTGTTGTAAGTCTGGGCTAAGTAGTACTTGGCCGCCTCAGTTGTGGTTGTGTAGTTCGGGGCAGAGTAGTACTCGTGCGGTTCGGTGTAGTACTCGACCGCTTTGGTATTGAAATAAGATGGAGCCTCGGTGTAGTAAGATGGGGCAGCAATCGTAGTCGTGTAGTACTTGGGGACTTCGGTGTAGTAGGCTGGGACAGTATACGTATACTCCGTGCTGTAGTACTTGAGAGCCACGGCGTAGTAAGTAGATGTTGCGTATCTAGACGTTGTTGTGTAGTAAGGCGGCGACGTGGTGTACTATTATTTTGCTGCTGTTGCTTGGTATCCACCATGTCCAGAAGACATCGGTACACCCGTGGTCGACCCAACCATTAACCATGCGACACCAAACAGCAGCATGGCGCCATAGTTAACTGTACTATAAACTATTTGAAAATTAATTATCGAATATAACTGGTCATATCAAGTGAAGACAAGATAAAATTAATGCACGACTCGAAATAAAAATGAATGTTTACCCGTGATTGCGAACCGGTATAACATTGAAGAAGGCAGTTGGTGACAAATAGTGAGCTGCAGTTGTTGCCGTGTCGGAGGTGCTCACTCGACTGAGTTCCCATAGCCTTTTCTCCCTTCCTTTTATACGATTTTTCCTCACCCTCACCTCTTGAGCCTTGCGGCTATTATACCTGCTTGATAATGAAGCAAACACTTCCCATTCTCACCCAACCTCTTAACCACCGCATGACACGTTTTACGTAATGATCTCCCTTCGAACGTCAAGGACATGCAAACTGGCCTTTTCCTTCTGCAGGTTTCCGTTGCTGGGGATGGGTCTACAAAACCAATATCAAATTATCAGATTTCCGAAGCTTTTTCTCTCGCCTTTTTCTTTTTCTCACCCTGACCCACCTCTTAAGCCTTGCGGCTATTGTACCTGCTTGATAATGAAGCAACACGTGTCGTCCTCACCCAACCTCTCCCCCGTCGTATGACATGTTTTACGTGACCTTCGAGCGTGAAGAAAATGCAAACTGGCCTTTCCTTCTTTAGGTGGACGTTCCTGGGGATGGGTCTACAATAACCAAAATCAAAATGAATACCAAATATAGCTTACCCTTGCTTGGCTATTGTACCTGCTTTGTTAATGATGAAACACGCATCATTCTCACCCAACCTCTATACCACCGCATGCCAGTTTTACGTAATGTTTCTCGTGACCTTCAAGCGTGAAGGACATGCAAACTGTCAGGCCCGTCTGCAGGTTGAACTCTACTATGGTAATTGAAAAATAATTAATAAACACTGCATCAGTTGGAACATGTTGAAAATATACCTAAATTTAACTTGACAATCTAAAGTTAAGTAACCATAACGAGTGTTCGACTCTTTCTCCATCATCAACACAGTAAAGAGTACGAATATCTTCTATTAGGTGTCACTTTACGCACTACCACTCTTCGATTGCAGTATAACAATTCAAGTATACACATTACACTTACCCACTATTAAATTAATGGGTAATCTTGACGATGTTGGTAATAAACTTCACAAGTTATTGAAAACGTCTCTCTGCAATCCGGGTCTCAACCAAAGACCATACAATCCTTGATGATCTGATAATTGTCAGGGACTTGCTTTTAACCGGGCTCAAGGAATGACCAGGAGATCTTGGGGGTCTGCAACTGCCGTGGAAGGTTGCATAGTTCCTCTTGACTGCTAGTGCCCAGTGACCTCGTGTTGGGTAGTTACAGGCCGAAGTTTCGTAGTTAGAGGTCGTCGTTACAGGCCATAGTTAAGTCACTCTTCTGTCATGGACGAAGGCCAGCATTGGCTCAAGGATCACCGAGCCAGGACCACACAATTTCAATAAACACACTGCGTTTTAGATTATTGACGTAGGCAGCCTACTCGCGCTCTCAGTGACGTAACAAATAGTGCTGTAAGAAACCAGTCCACAAAACAGCTGTGAGGGATTATGATTAACCTGAATGGAGAATGGAAATTTAGTAAGATACCAACAATTTTCAAACAACATTGCAGTGACACCAATTTGATACCTCAAATCAAGAAACAAAAAGGAACTAAAACCAGAGTTTACAGCAGCCAACATTTTACAAACAACAAATCCTCATTAACCATGTTGTTCTTTTACTGGGAAGGAGATTTTCGTTCAGTCTGACAAAATCTGAAATTTTCCAAAATAATTGAAACACACGTCACTTGATGAATTCTGTGTAAAGATAAGTTTGAAGCTGACCTCTAGACTGTAAATTTAGAAGGGAGCCTGTACTACATCTCGTTGTCATAAATTTGTTTGATGTGCCAATAATCACTAATGTATCACCTAACGATAATGTACCAATAAGTTTTGTGTTGGGCTTACTGAGATATGTGTAAAAAGAAACATTATTTCCACAAGTTTAGAGAGTTAAATGTGGGTGAAACAATAAACAGTTAAATACCTCCTATTTGCTATTCACACCGATGTGATGTGGGCTGTTTCAAATGTATCCTTGACTTTCAACCTCGTGCAAGTTCAACGGGGACGGTAGGTCCATGAATAACACTGGGTATTTCGATTGGGTAAATAACAATTCTACAGTCTCGTTTAATAAAGGCTTAGTTCAGTATAATCTCACTATTTAAAAAACAAAAAACAAAAAAAAAAACAAAAAAACAATTAATCACACCTTGGCAGTTGGCGCGTTGTCGGCCTGTACTCGCTGCAGACGAACTTCCCTAATCGAGAAGCGGCGATGCCAATTTAGAAAGCTCGACGCGTTGATTAACAGCAATAACAAATTTAATAAATTATATCGTGTAATTCTTCAGGTGAATCGAACTCTATTATTTAGATCTTTCGACGTGAGAATTGAGAAGAAAACAATGCGATTTTAGCGACATCAAATTTCTTTCGAACATACCATTTTACCCAATTTATTTATGGCGTTTATGGAGACTGGAGAAGAACCGAAGAGAAGATTAAAAAATTTCATGCGCAACTTTCTGAGTTCTGACTTAAAAAATTACTGCCAAGTACAAATTAAGGCTACTAACATACTATTATTTTATTTTGTGACAGCTACCAAATCAAAAATCAACATCAACCTAATCAAATCATTTGTGTTAATTGTTTAAGCACAAATTATAAGAATTATTTTTATCCGCTCACTCGCTCTGGTAACAATTGAATTGAGTTCGTTCATAAATTTGACTTACCGTCAGTGAGCATAACATTACCTACTCCCGGTTGTTAAAACTTCTACCTATCATTGCAATTGCATGTTCGGCACTAGCAGTTCGAGTTTGCTAGATATAGCTAACTATTTGTCTCTACATTGTAGATTTCGACGATGGCACCGTTATTACAAAAATTGCCAAAGGATGTTGAGAACTGAGAAGTAAGACCTTTTAAAAACTTTATTAAATAATAAGATTTTAATTAAGATAACTCAAAAAGAAGAAAACGAAAATTGACGGAAATTAATATTTCGGGTTGGCAGCAGGGGCTTTGTAGGCTGGAGTAGTGTAGGCTGGAGTAGTGTAGGCTGGAGTAGTGTAGGCTGGAGTAGTGTAGGCTGGAGCGGCGTAAGCGGGGGCGACGTAGGCCGGTTTTGGGTATTGGGGAGCCTTGTAGGATGGAGGGGAGTAGGAAGCATCAGCTTTATATTGGGGCTCAGCGTTCTCAGGGAAAATGGCTTCGCCTTCGTATTTCACATCAGCTGTGTATCCGTTTGCGTCAGCTTTGTAGGTGACGATCTGAATGCGGCTATCGGGGAGAACAACACGGTAGGATCCAGTGACTACGTTGTAGTCAGACTTCTCGTTGTGCTCGAAGTCATTGTAAGATTCTTTATCCTGGACATCGTATCCGAAGCTGTAGGGTTGGGGGGCCTGAAAATGTAATTCAATGGATGAAAATTAATTTGCGTCATCTGAGTTAATTAGTTAAATGAAAACTTACGTATGTCACTTCTTCGTACTTAGGAGCCTCGTATCTAGGAGCCTCGTACTTGGGAGCCTCGTATTTAGGGGTCTCGTATTTAGGGGTCTCGTACTTAGGAGCCTCGTATCTAGGAGCCTCGTACTTGGGGGCCTCGTATTTAGGGGTCTCGTATTTAGGGGTCTCGTACTTAGGAGCCTCGTATCTAGGAGCCTCGTACTTGGGAGCCTCGTATTTAGGGGGCGCCTCGTATTTGGGGGCCTCGTACTTGGGGACCTCGTATTTAGGAGCCTCTTTTTTTAGTTCTTTGTACTCAGCAGCCTTGTAGGAATCGGCAGCAGCGAAGGCGAAAAGGGCAACGAGGATGAAGAACTGGAATTTAAAAAAATTAAAATTATTTTAAGTAACTAAAATATTTATCGCTTGAGTCTCAACTCTCAGCAATAATGATGAACGGAAGTCTTTCATCGTCAAGTAAGACTTTCTTCTAGTTGTTCAGCTTGTGAAACATGCAATTTAGTTGTTACGATTTTTACCTTCATGTTGGGAGCAGTAGTTGACTTGTTTGAAACAGCTAGAAAACTGATACTTTCCAAGTCATTCCTCCACGATTTTATACGAAAAAGAGACGACCAATATGCCAATATGAGGGTGGGGCTGCAGGTAAAAAAGAAGGTGAAGGTAACAAATTTAGACCAACAGACCACAAATTTAGATATCAGTATTGGTATTAGATCGAATGCAAAACGAGAAATCAGTGCAACGGGAACTATTAATTGTTTACCGCCAAATAACTTTCTCGAATCGTTGTCTTACGAAGGCCCATAAGGATTTTTAGTTTTTTACGCAAAAACGTTGCATCTCTGGCATGACCTGATACTCTTTTGTGATTGGCAATCTACAATAAACTAACGTTTAAAAATTTTCCTTTTTATGAAATATCCTTTGAATTCAATATTATTGATGACCTTAACATAATTACCAAGGTTCAAGGTGACTGTACAGGTGAAATATTTCCTTGCATAGGTTTCAGAGTTGCTTAATGCTAACAGCAAAAGCGAACAGCTCAACATGTTGTTCAAATGCCGGTCAGTGTCGCAAGCCAGCACCAAACAACAGGGAAAACGAGTTGCCCTAAAGAAAACAAAACCGAGTAACGTGGGTTAGTGAAAAGAAACAATTTTGAAGTGATTTACACCGCACATACAAGAACTTTCATGGAATAAAGGAAAAAAAAAAAACCTTTCCCTTTTTCAATTTTCTTTGCCCTGGACAGTAATACGAACGAATGGCAAATAGAAAGGAAATTGAAGGTGTTTGCCGTGGATAAGATAAGACCACACACGATTGCCAAAATTGCTCCCTCTACAAATTGTCTACCAACATCGCACAATTCACACATCACACCAACACGACAAGATCTAATTTTTTTTTAGGACGCCAAGTTTTAAAATGTTATCAAAAATATTTCTAATGAGCGAAGACTTTCGTGGCGTGATCTCTATTGTACAATCGAAAAACAACGAAACGCCAGTACATCCGTCTAAAGTTTCAACTTCAAGAAGGAAACAAATTTATATTGAACACAAGTGCTACTATCCGAAAATGAGCTGAACCTGGATGGTGAAAACTTTTCATCGCACCAAACTTTTTTTCTTTTCTATTACTTTAAAGTACCAATGACACCGTTACCGTTGCATGTATAGGGTGTGGTCCAGAATGACGAACGTATACCGGAGGTGAACAAATTATCAAATCCGGATCAGAGTCGGATGTAAGCGAATCTGCTCTGCCTCTTGGCATGTTTCTCTTTCGAATTACGTCGACCAATAAGAGCTGAAATGTTTCCTATGGCCTTAGCCTATTATATAAATAATAATGCAATTCTCCCACTCTTGACTGTCATTAGATCAGATTAGCAAAAATTTCCATCGAGCCAATGCACAGATAGCTGGCGCCTGGCGGCCTGAAAAATACGGCGTAAGATGAACCCCATGAGAAAATAGACCTTCTACAGTTTTATATCCTGTACCTAAACGTTTTATCGTTCCGAATCCAACAAATTCGCATTTGCTGAGTACCGACTTACAGGATTAATAATATAGTTGCTAATTGCGGTAATATATCTTACGGTTTCCACTTCCGCAGAAAGTACAATGCTTTAAAAAAGAAACAATAAATATTATACTCGTTTCAAGTTCAACTTTACCGGAATGGTGAATTTAAACTTCTTTTCGTCGACCGGTTTTACTAATTGGGTACACTGCTCTCTCGGTCTGCATATCCATGACGAAATTATTTCGTTGCCTAATTAATAAAAAGTGAATTAATCATGTATACTATACTATTGCATCGCTGATTAGTAGTAAACAAATGTTTAGTTTATAGTTGATACCCATTATGGGGATTCCATGAAAACCTCCATTGTGTCCTTTTTGTTAAGCCAGTCCCTTAGGAAGTTTGGATGGACCTGTTAAAAATAAAAAGAAATAAAACAGAATTCATGGTTCAACACTTAAACTTAAAAAGGGTTAGTTACTATTTTAAATAATAAAGAAAATATTTTTCAGAATGTGTTCAACGAATCAGTACGTAACAACGTAATGCAGAAAAATACCATTAGTAGTCCCCATCCCTATTCAGAAATGTACTAAGACGACAATTTTAATTAGTTCTGATTCCTGTTTTTAAGCCAACTCCTTTTACGTACCTAATTGAAAAGAATATAATGTAATTTTGAACGAGTTTTTGTGGGTAAAAGTGGCGACATCAGGAGGGGAAGGGGTAAGGATAACGTCCCCGTGAATACATTCACCCTCACATGAATGTACACGAGTACCCAGTGAAAAGAAAACTATAGAAGGGTAAGGAGTTTCCATTTCAATATATTCAATTAATGAAGAAGGTCCATTCCCGTTCAACATCATAACATTCTTTCTTTTAAGTAAGTCATGTGCCACTGTTAGGTCATACATTGAGAAGCCCTGATTATGAAACTTGTAATGCAATTAAAACACAAGGAGACACAACTGAAGTAATGGCAGGCGCTAAAGCAGAAGAAACATGGATGCTAACCTTTGAATAACTCCATCACCTGATCTTCATCAAAGGGCCATGATGTCCGAGATGGTGTCTCGATTCTCCTGGCTGCTCCTCCAATGTCACAGGAAATGAAGAGTAGTTCTAATCAGATGAAATCAAATAAAATCTTCAAATAAATCCACCGGCGGAAACATTAACTCGTGGCCTTCGAATGGCCTTACCCATACCTAAGAAATGAAATCATCTTTAATTTTTATTTCACCTTGAATCTATCATGCTATATCATCTAAACACGAATTATGGTTCCCAACTTGAACTTGCCAACCCATCAAGTTTGGAACTGACGTACGAGCACGAGCAGACGATTTTCCGTTGGTAGTAGTAGAGTCACCTAGCGGTGGAATGCCCCAACGCACATATCCATGTCAACTACCTGCGTTCAGAGCCTGCGTTAGCAAGGTAGTTTGTGATTATTTTGTTTGTAATTTTGTTTTCCTTAAACTTGAATAAAAATTTAAAAAATAGAATTTAACTCATCTCCTGCTGCAACCAAGATGACTCTGGTTTTGTTAAGAATGAATTAAAAACCCCATATGCTTTCGCTTCTTCTTTTCTTATGAGGTAACTCTGAGATTTCTTGTTGCGCAAATTGGTAGAATGACCTAGTGAAAAAATGTCTTTGATGGGATTTGAACCCTGGACTCCGGCGTGTCAATCCAACACTATACCACTGGGCTATTAAATAATGCAACCTAGAAATGAAATATTGTTAGATATGCTCAGCCAATACTTTTTTAGGATATGATCTACTTCCGGAAATAGTTTGGTGAGGATATGCGACCATGATATAATGGTTATAGCATCTAGCGTTGTATTCAATTGTCCCGGGTTCGATCCCCACTTCCGCCACATTGTCCCCCCGCCCTCCACCACATTGTATCCCATTGATGTTCCCCATATCGCCCTGTATAATATAACTATGTATGTACTAACCCTTACTAACCCCAGTTACTAACAATACTACTAACAATTGATATGCACGGCATATTGAAAATTAAAAAAAAAACTTGAGATAAACTCGTTGGGGCAAGTCAAATCGATTATCATCGTAAGACGTGGGACATTCTTGTACGCCGTAGTACTCGAAGGTTGGCTACTGCTGTAATAGACCGGTATGAGAGATGGCGAACCCTGAACGAAAAAACGTTTTTAATTTTCTTTTGTTTTGTTTTTTTTGAACGAGATTAAATAGTTAAATACCTTTTAACTAACTCGGCAGTGGAGATGCGCTGAGAGGTTTAAGGATGATAACGTTCGACGCTAAAGGCTGGCGAGAGTAGAGTTCGACACCTTGTCCCATCAATTTTTCGAGCTTTCATTCTATTTCTCCTCTGACTTCATCTAGAAAATACGAACAAGATATGTATCTCAGACGCAAAAGAGCAACAAGTTTTGGCTGTTGGGGGGAGAGACGAGGAGGGCGACATACCTGTGAGTTGTAGGATTGCGTGCCGCCCTCTCGTTATTATCAAAATCGGAGAGAAAAGGCAATCGACGACTAATCCATTCCATACTATGACGACAAAAAAAAAGCAGCCTTCGGTAATTTTTTTGTTTTGTTTGCAAAGCTAAATTGGTCAGACAAATAAGCGGAGGCCTTCAGCAAGTCTATGTCACGTCACTACGTCAGCACAGACACCCCTGGCACCTGGATCCGGAAAGCTGTTTAATAAGAGGATAGACATGCGTATTAGATTAGATTGGTGTTAGTAGATAGAATATATATCTAGATACGTGCTGTGCGTTAATAAATATTCGTTAAATCAACATAGACAATATATGAGCAGCAGCTCTGCCCTAATTACAAGGGATAAACAAATATTGGTATTAGTGATTAAATGTAAATGAAATATTCAGTCTGTGGGACCTGAGTAGAGAAAATACGAGTATAAAAAGCCGGCTTTTTCTCTGGACTTATCATCACAATTCGTCCTATATCAGTTGCAGCGATAACCCAAAATGTTCCAGAAATTTTTTGTAAGTATTAATTTCCACAATAACTAAATTAGTTCAATCTCTTCTTCAAATCTCTTGAAAATGTTGTGTTTTTGTTGTTTTTTCGGTTACATTTTTAAAGCTCTTTGCTTGCGTCTTGGCTGTGATGGCCGTCGTCTACACCAACTCGGCACCCACTGAAGATGAACCCGCTAATTCCGACGAGCCGGGAGACCAGTTCTTGTTCTACTGTCGCTGGTTCAGTAAGTTACCACGCTCTTCGTTTAAAAATAAGTTATAAATGACGCTGGAGACAACAATCAAGGCTTGACGAAATCTATAAATCTCAACGCTTTGGAAACGACTAATGGAATTATGTTTGTTATAGCTTCTTGCAGCAACAGCACCCAGTGCTCGAGCAATCTGATCTACAAGACCTGCAACGGTGGCCGTTGCTGTAGAGGTTAAACATAATGAGGTGTAACCTAGTAACGAAAGCTTTCTGACACGGACCACTTTTAAGAAAACCGATATATTTTTCGAGTTTCTAATTATACCCATTTCCTTTTACATCCCAAGTTTTATTAATTGAGTTCTATCAAGAGTTGTCATGTCCATCTCTTTTGTATGAATCTCAGTTAAGCAAAAAATAAATACCATTTTCAATTTCAAAATTCATCTTCGTTCTACATAATAGCTGGCTTCTTTTACCAACGAAGGGGTGCCAATGTGGTGACAGGTCCCTCTTGGTAAAGAAATTTTGGTGTTTATAAAGTTAAAATATTTTTGAATTTGATCCACATACACACAAAGTTGTGAGGTACAAAACAAGCCTGATCTACAGTCTTTTTTCAAAGGAGTTAACTAATGAACCCTAACTGAGTAAACCAAAACTGACAAGAGAAAACAGTCCCAAACGCCATAGCTCAAGAATAATCGTATTCTGTACTATTTAGGCGTAACGATTAATAATCAACGCCATCAAATAGTTAAAAAAGGAAGAATAGAAATACTTTTATCCTAACTTCAAGCCAGGGAAATACGGCCAGGCATCTGGCATCCATCCCCCATAATATGCTTCAACCATTCCATATCCCATTTGCAGAAAAGTTGAATCCATCTGGTCGGGATAGGAAAAGGCCAAAAAGGGTGTCCTGGTGAATACACCTACAGTCACGTGGGTGTACAGTGTACACGAGGACAATTAAAGAAAGATTAAAGAAAGGGGAAGAAGAGAGACGAAATTCGATCGACATGACGACATACGTAGTTTCTCCAGTCAAACTGGATGCTTTTTATCTAAATAAAAATTTTAGAAATGGGTTACGAAAAATATTGAAAGAAACAATAACAAGCAAGGAAATGTTGAAAATGAGACAGCTAGGGTCCTAATATAACTCCTAATTGCTAATAAATGGAATGATTGAATGCTTCCATGTAATACATTGCATTGATTCATTTGTCTGATTTGTCTGAATCCTTCTGTCCGTCTGATTATTCTGCATAATACATTCAAACATAGCAGGTCGCAGGAATACAAAAGTAACACAAATGAGATTATCCTAGCAATCAGTGAGATTGTTTGTTGATGACAAGTCAATACCAGCGCAAGAAAAACTTTCATATATTGTGTTGTCCTGACAGTTGAATCAGCTCAGGCCTCAGATCTGACGAATGGATAGGTAACATCTTATTAGTGCAAACAAACTGTCATATGTAGCTATCAACAAGGGGGCTGGGGCTGGGGCTTATACATGCTAAATCACCTAAATGCTAGTCAGGAACCTCCGTGTCAGGAACTAATATTTCCAAAATTTTGAACAGGATTAACTCTTCTATTTGAGCTTTCATAAATCATTCCATTTGAATTCTTACTTTTAATTACCTGCCAAACAGCATGGAGAGCCGACAGGAGTTTTTACACGACGACCACATTTTGTAATTTTATTTGGTATTTTTCGTGCAGCCACCGAGCCACGAAAGCAGTCAAGCAGACGAAAATAACTAACGGTTACGCAAGTGTTGAAAATATAACCACAGCTTCCAGATTTTAATATCAACGCGCATTTTTCTTGGTAAAAATGTAAATAATATTCTTCCCAAAATAATTTGAAATTCGAATCTTTTTTTCTTTATCATTTACCGTCATTTGTGTAAAGATTTATTGAGTCCGATGCGTCATCAAATTTAATTAGCTGATGCTGTTTATTGGCTGACAGTCAATAAATGAGGAAATAATTAGTCAACAGCATGTATATAATTTGCAACTCGTCATTAATCTAGCCACCGTTCGAATAACTCAATGCATACATTGGCACACATGCTGCTTCTGATGCTGCTTATTAATTATCCAACTAACTAAACAAACTTGCTAACTAAATAATATTTTGAGAAATGTTGGAAATTACTTTTCTACCAATATAATTAATCTGACTCATTTTTTTTTATGGTTGGTTCAACACTAGTGTTGTAAATAACGATAGCATAATTTGCCCAATTTGCCGGGAAAGTAAACATTTCTGGACACGAATATGGACTGTCAAGGTGATGCGTTCGTGCATTATTCACACTGGCATTGCAAAACTACGCCGGCCTTTAGTTCCATTTCACTTTTTCGTTCTCAATAATAGAGCGTAGCTTTGATTTTCATGCTGTATAACGTTTAGAGCGAGTGCAACAGTAGTTTTGTGTGGTGAAACTGTGAAAGTGTATTTCTATTTGAAGCTCGTAACGAACAACAAATGCATTGAAACACCCGCTATTATTATTATTACCTCATTTAATTATTTAATTAAAAGGATCGAGACATATGCTAATATAAGTGAAAAAACTAAGAATTATAAATTTCATAAGGAGAAATTTCGACTTGAAGTTGTTTCGAGGATTTACAAGCAGCATTGCTTGTTGCCAAAGAGGTTAGCGCGGCAGGTCTTGTAGATCAGATTGCTGGAACAGTCGGTGCTATTCGTGCAGGATGCTGTTTTTTGGGACATTGAAAATTAAGTAGTGAATTTGTAATAAGGGGAATCCAATAAAGGACAACTTACAAAAAGGTTTGCAGAAGGTTTCGTCATTTTCGCCCTCTTCGGTGGGTAGAGAGTTGGTGTAGACGATGGCCATCACAGCCAAGACGCAGGCAAGGAGCTAATTAAAAATTAAACCGGAAACAATAAAATAAAAGCTTTGTCTTTCGAATATAATGAACAACATAGGATTTAATATTATGAAGTTACTTACAAAGAATTTCTTGAACATTTTCGGATGGTGTTGATTTCGTTGTTAAGCGAAGGTGCTGTATGTTCAGTTATAGGCAGAGGCTGCCCTTTATATAGTGCCTTAATATTGACTTTCGCCTATATATTTCATTATTGTGTTGGAAAGCTTGGTCATTTGAGGCACAGATGCGCCCTACTTATGTAGGTCTATACTTCTATGGCCATGTATTCTATTAGTCTCTGTTGACACAAGGCACAATTGCTTGTAAGTAAATAGCCTGAATAATTATTTGATGATGCTGTACAATTAAAGTCTATATGTAGGTTACTCGGGCTAGTCAATATAGGCTTGTTGTCATCGCCTATGCTAGGACACATCTGCTTTAATTCGATGGGAAACCCCTAGAAACTGGTATGCTTACAGATGGGACTGTTTAAACTAGCTGGCAGCAGATGTAATCGAACCACCGCATCCGTCAATTTCATTGGCTGCTCAAATTAGGTCAAATTATGAACATAACAACTCTTTCAACCAAGCTGCAACAATCCAACCGTCGGATTTCCAAATAATTCCTGTACACATTGCAGTCCATTTCTTTCGTTGCTAAACACTCGTTTTATTTAATGCGTAACTGTACACAGGCGATATAAATGGGGTTGCGGTTCGTCAACATGATTACGTATAGGTATAATACTATCAAAGTTTGTCATAAAATATAAAGTCGTCTATAGTTATAGACAGTTGAGATAAAATCACATAGGATGTTTGATATAAGGAACGACCGTGAACATTTCATCCAATCCGGATGTGTATCCGCGCCATCCGGTTGATTGGCTTTTTAGGCTTTTCTGTACTGCTGCTGGAGGCAGCCAGTTGATTGAGGTATCCTTCGCCTTCCGGTAGTTTAATAGTCATTCCATTATATCGAATACCGTTGTGACTTTGCGCTGTTTGATCGGCTCCTTTTAAGTAAAAATATTTTAGTTAATAATTCTCATCTTGGCAATTATAAATTTTTTTTAAAAATTCAATTACTTTTAAAGCGAATCGACAAGGGAGAACTTCCAGGTAGTTCAGCATTCAGATTTCCAAATGTTAGACGGTCATTCACGGACTCGGTTGCAGGGTTGTTGGTCATTTCGGTCGGCCGGGAAGCGACACCGTAAACAGACACCAAAAGAACTGCCTGAAAATGCCAATGCAATTGTGTTAAAGTTTTTAAAGTTAAATAAAAATAAATTATTAAATTAAAACTAACCAAAATGTGAAGACGAGTCATTCAAATGCGTTTTCCTACGGTACAACTTCTTTCCTTTTGTCAGTTGTTGATTGTCGGTGAGATGAAAGACTGATGCCGAATTAAAACTCTTCCTCCCAGTTTTATATCAAAAGCCCGTGTATGGTATTACAGCCATGAAGCCTTGAAGCGCTGGTATTATAAATGTAAACCGGTTCTGGCTAATCGCTGTAGTGCCGATCACCTGAAAATGGGAATACCCTGATCCCGGCAGCACCGGAAGACATGGAATGTTGGGGTCTTTCCAGACTGCCGTTTTTCCTTGGAATTCTTAAATTAGCCATTAGACGTGGATTATATAGAAAGCCCTACATTTTCTTGTCGAGTCCGTCGAATCAATCAAAACCCACAAGCAGGAGAAACGCATAATATCTGATAGTATCGCGGCCCCTTCACAACAAGATATAATGGGATTTCCCTATTTCGTCATTTCTACGAATGCGCATTTGCAACATTGCGTGATTGTATCCTTGTAGATGGTAGAGCCTCCATTATGTCTACATGGAAAATTATTCTTTTTGATTTTTTCCCGTGACATAATAATAAAAGACGTAATGTTACAGAAATATCTTATATTACACCAGTTGGAGGTTTTTCTTTTTTTTTGTATTTCGACGGAGTCAGTTCCACATAAGTCTCTCTACCTGATGTAGTAGCTTTTCCAGACTAATCACGACACTTACGGTGCAACTTGGATGGCGACTTCCGCGGCCGTGAATAATTCAGCGCATTATTTCTGGTGGTGGTGCAATAATCCTTGTCCTCCATAAGACCCAACAGTCGGAAATAACAGTGTCCTTCCGCTTCAGCACTCGGCTGAAAACCACCAAACTTCTAGCTGTATACTGCGTAGGCGCTTTCGTCAAAATTAAGAACAAAACAAAATTAGATTTCGAGTGAAACATACAACAGGTGAAAACTGGTTTGTTGTTTTGTTTGATTCCTATCGCCATTCACAGCAGTTGTTAGTTCTATGACTCAGCGCAACCTCGTGACGTGGCGACATGTCAGTTTCACGGCATCCCTCATCAACTTTGACTTAGTTATGCGTGCGTGAAGTTAAAGAGTCCAATCAGTGCGCGAATCAAACCGAACAGCACGACACACGATGGCAACCAATGTGCCAAAAAAATACGAAACCATCCACCTTTTACGTAAGGTATAAACTATCAGATTGCTTTGTCTTTTTTAATATTTATGCTGTCACGAAATAATAATTGAAGTTCCATTTCCTTTTAATCAACAAACTGAACTTCATGAATACAGAACACTATACGAGCTCGGTACATTTGTGGGAGGTAGGCCTGATTGAACATTAATGTTACATTACTCGAATTCATGTCGTTGACATTTTTTTAACGTTATATCTTTATCGCTTTAATTTTATTTTTGTGTGCACAATGTACCCTGAGAAGCTGGCTACTTTCCCCGTATTTTTAAAATATTTTTAAAAAGTTTAATGGCATCATCCGCCCAGCACCAAATGGAAATTTAGCATTTCTGAAATTGTTCTCGATTTGTTTCTCGTCGCAACGTTTCCCTAGCGACTGTTGAGGTAACAAAAAGTTTCTTCTACTTCTCGATTTGGCATATATAGCGGAGCTGGCCGCCGTCAACTACACTGTTGCATATGTCTTGCACAATCGAGACTGTAATTTGTAAAACATTCGCATCATTCACAGAAGAATGAAGGGACTCCGCGTGATTCTTGTTATCGGTCGTGACGGGACTCGTTTCCAGTTATTTGACTTCGATCGAAGGAAAACATTTGCCCCGGGTGCCCCCTGTCAAGAATTCAATTTATTTCTAATTTACGACCAACCTAAAATAAATATAGCATGTGCAACTTTTTTCAATACCAACAAATCAACAATTCATAATTTACGCAAAACTAGAGCTTTTTAGTATATATTCGAATAAAAGCATGTTATGGTTGAAGCTAGGAGAAATGTAAATACTAAAAGATACTAAAAACTAGGCCACCACTATACAGGGTTTCCTCAGCTAATCGTGATTGGGGATAAAGACTCTTATTTTCATTATGGGAATCTATTCGATTAGTGTTTTTTTTTCTCGTCTTCTAAATAACTGGAATTCAAAAGTAATTTAACTCTGCTTCGCTGTATACGGATGAAACTATTTGGCAACAAATTCTAAAGAAATATATAATAAATAAAATATCTAATACTGGCCATGTGTTTCAGCAATGTGCGATAATAGGATCCAATCAATATGGATATAAATGAAGCATCTTTTCGGAGTTCAGCAACACACAAAGTTTAATTTAACGGAATTCAAGTTTTACGGAACTTTCAAGCCGACGACGTTCAACTTTCACAACAAAAAGAAGCTTCCAAGTTATAAGAGAAAAAAATCAAGAAATAAAAGTGAACAGTCCGTAAAACCCATTAAAAAAAAGAAAGAAATATTGACCAGTTTGAGTTATCCAATCAATGATAAGGTGACAGCTTCATCCTCGGGAAACTGGGCTCTTTTCTCCGCATTCGGCACGTACCTACGGCCGTCGAATCTCTCAAAATGAAACCAAATTTTATTATGCGCGATGGGAACAGCCGCAGGAAGGAGCTCCAAGGTTTCTTTAAGATAACAAAACAAAAAAAGATATTTGAATGGTTATAATTCTTAGTGGTCCAGAAACGCATAATTGGTTACCTTCAGGAACGTTTAATTGAAATTGGGGGTTATCTGCATCACTATCAACCATCAAGATATGATAGTGCGGCTGATCTTGGCTGGGAATGACTTTCTTTGTTCGGGAACAAGCTTCGTCTTCATCAACTTCCTCATGGTCCGAATCATCATCGCTTGTCACATTGGACTTCCATTCTTTCGATTCTTGGAACTTCACATTCCATGAAACAATAACGCAAGGCTTCCTAAAGTTTCTTCTCCATTTTTTGTAATTGCAGATCACAACGAGACCAACTGAAAATTTTAACGAAGACGGCCGATGATGAACGGTTTTCTGAAGAAGACAAAACAATAATGAAAGGGAAAACTTTGTACATTTAAGATATAACCTCACCGCTGCAGCGATTTCAGCTTTTTGTTCGTTGAGCTTACTGATACATTCCTCTAACATTTTCGATGGACTCCGAGAAAATAAATCACCAATAAAAGGTTTATATTCTGGTGACTGAAAATAATTCTACAAATACAACAACAAGAATTAATCGTATGAATTTGTTTATACAGTAGGTGGATAAAGGATATCATACTTGAAGTAGTTGGATTGCATCGTCTAATTGGATGCCCAAACCGATACTGTGTTCTGCGTACCACGTGATTATGTTTGGGTTTTGGGGCGACATGGAGCACTTCAATCGTACATAGAATAACAAATCGTCTCTCATAAAGTCCCGCCCATATTCATCATATTGGCTCCACATGAAATCCGTTAAATGGTCTAGCATTTGAAGCAAAACCGAGTCGACCGACTGGGCTCCAATATAATTCTGGTCACAATAATCCGCCTTACAAACGCCCATTTTCCTAGCCACTTCCTGATAGATGGCACACAAAACTTCTGGGCAACCTTCCTTTCTTTCAAACGCCTTCAAAGTATGGAGAAAGAAAAATATAAATAAATAACATTAGACCTTGATCAGCATTGCATTTTAGCCAAATTGATGAAGTTGTAAGGCATACCTTTTGAAAATTACAATAGAGATAGTAATCAGAATTATAACAATTTTGAAGTTTTTTAAAACCCAATTCATTGAACATAACTTGGTTTATGGAATCCAAAATTTTAAGACTTTTCTTCTTTGGCTCATCATCAGTGCTAGCACACGATACTTTTCCCACTTCCAATTCCAGAAGTTGTTTCACTCTATCAGTTATTTTTTCAATGGAGTTTTCCAGTTCTTTCAAAGAAGTTTGTCCTTTTCCATGTTCCAATGTTGACCACTGTGATATAAGTGCAACTCCCTCAAACAGAGACTTTCGAGATTCTGGTTGGGCCATAAAATCTCTCCACTTTTTGTCCAGTATAGAGATCCTCACTTTGTTTAATACATCTCTGGCATAGTGATATGTGGTTTCATTTTCTCTTCTAAAGAAAATCAAATTTTGGTTATGTTTAAATTTCTAATAAATTACATGAATTAATTGATAGTCACATTTTCTTGTCATAGATGATTTCTTCAAGTTCATTCTGCACATATTCAGGAATGGGATATGACCCCGCAATCAACTCGTTGATCACAATGAGGGGAGATTGACCCAATGGATAAGCTACAGAGGACATGTTTTGAACAGCTTTTTGGACTTCTTTTGCTTTCTTCGATCTCATAGTTGTCCACTCAAACCAAACATTTTCATAGCTATTGGGAGTCTGCGAAAGAAAATTGCCCCACCTAAGGTGCAACAGTTTTTAATTGTAAAAAGAACGCAAAAACATTAATAGTTTAATAACCTTTTAATGAACTTGAGCCTCCATAGCTCATCTGATTCTCGAATAATATTGTATAAAGGCCGACAGGAAACCATAAGACTTTGCAAGTCAGATATGGAAATAGTATCCAGTGAAAAGATGTAACATATTAAAACTTCGTTAGACAAAGTAAGAAGACTCATTTTTTAAAATCTGAATCTATTTTTCAACCTGAAATACACAATGCCTGTTTAATGTGTACGTTCAAATATCTAAGTACGAAACGGACGAACGTTCGCTCCGTTTAGAAATTTAACTACTGATTTGGATTTAGAAAAATCATCGCCAGGGTGCCAAATTTTCACAAAAAAAATACTAGATAAAAAAATGAATAAACAAATAAAAAAGCGCAAAAACAGGCAAAAACTAAAAAAAAAATGTTCGCGAAATGTGGTGAAATTAAAAAAATATTACAAAAATAGCATTTATTATGATTGAGATCTATGGCTCTTTCATGGTATTGGAATTTCGAAGTTTGGACTTAGGAACTTGTTTGGAAGATTGGAACTAGGAGTAGGATGGGAATGGAAGTTTGGAACAATTTGATGGAAAGTTGGAGTAGGGCTAGAATTAATTCGAATCAATTTGAATTCAATTCAACTTGAATTGAGGTGACGACGTCGTCACCCTATCTGTACAGATATAGGATAGGACTCCATAAATTAGACATTACAACATTGGTTTAAATGAAGTTTTCAATTGAGCATCAAAACAATGCTATACGGCAGAATTTTATCACATGTCGTAAAGAGTTAATTGGCTTTTCTTCGGTCGGTAGGCCTCCCTCGTTAAACACTTGTCGATCGGCTTCAAATACCGCTGGGTACTAATTTGAGAATAGAGTCCTGTTTCACGCATTGTTTGGAGCCTATTTAAATAGTCGGATCGGTGAGAAATTTGTTTTTAATCCTTTCAGTGTTATATCTGATTCATTGAAATTTGGAGTTTAGGGATTATTTATTGTCCTGTTGAAAGATTCATGGAACTGCATCAAGCCGGACTGATTGACTTTTGGATTCAAAAGGAAGTGCAGAATAACAGAAATGCCAATCATTGTTTGAACGTGGCAGGGAAGAAGTTGCAGCAGAAAAAGTCGCCATCATTCAACAACCAAAAGTGAATCAATTTGAAAAATTTTAGCGGTGCATTTTACGTCTTGATTGCAGGTTATTTCATTTCTCTCCTCTGTTTCGTCTGTGAAAATGTCGTAATTAGACTCAAAAGGCTTTCGTGTGACGTCGTACGCACATAACTCGTCGCGCAGAAACAGTTTAAGTAAATGTGATTAAACAATTAGACGGTGTTGTAAATGTATTAGAACCTCCATCAATCCTGACACCTGCCCTTCACCTTTAATTTGTCAATGAAAGCAATCATTAGAATGTAATTGTTTCAATTGAGACTCCACCCTCCTTTGAATAAATTGGTTAAAGTTTTAAAGAGGCAACATTTTAGAGAAGTTGATTCCGGGTAGATCAGATAAGTTATCGCACGAAACGGGTCTGTTGGACCTGGACGTAGAGAACAGCAGAGATATGAAAAACAAAACAATTAATTATCAATCTAAAAAAATAATAATTTAATTAAAGCATTGCGTAAATTTACCCTTCGGGAGCGAGGAAGGCCTTGGGTTGGACTCGTGTGATGGTGCCGTCGCTGTTGTCGCAAATGATACGCGCCAAAGAAACTTTTTGAATTTCCACCACTTGATCTGTTGATACAAAAAGCAAATGACGGGTATAATAATTCGCTGGATAATAAAAATATCGGATATGTTTTTACTTGAACTGAATCCGGTAGTTCCGTCAACGTTGTGGTCGTAGAAGAAGCGGTCCGTTCGCCTCAAATTCAAAAATTGCGCCGCGAAAATGCCAGCAAATGTGGGGCCCAGTGCGGCATTGGGCAGAGGCTTTTCTGCGAGTCCAGCGACGTACAAGTCAACGTCGTCCACCGATTTGTACACGCGGATCTCATTGCAGCAACAGCCTAGACGCAGTAATTAAGCAACAATTAAAAAGATACAGCAACCGTAAAATAAAAATTTAAGGTTAATGCCCTTCAACATTAAAGGGGTATTTAATTGCTTACTTCTTCTGGTATGAGTGGGAGTAGTTCGTCGAAATTCGATGGCACATTATTGCGATCGAAATAACTTAGCATTTTGGTGTATGAAGGAAGACCGTGGTCTCTACCTCGTTGAATGTTTAACGATATCAAATCAAATGGCTCTGCTTTCGGCCTGTGAAAATAATACGACATCATTTTCTAATCTGTAACTTACAAAACAAAAAAATATGCTGATTGGTTTGGTGTTTCGTTATTTACTTGACAATTTGGGTTTTTAAATCATCTTGCAGACTGGACTTGACAGTCTGCACAGGCGTCTGAAGGAGACCATGTAGAGCCTGATCCATGAAACCGGTTTTCAAGGCAGGAGGCAAATATTCTAGTGATGGCAGCTCCACCCTCAAATCAAATTTGAGGCCTCTGTCGACCTTGTTAACGTCTTCTTCCACTATTCTACAAGCAAAAGCAATGTTACTTTATTTTTTAAAATTCGGTAATTGCGTCACGGAACTAGAGGCCTATACATATTAAATTACACCTTAAATCACAACAGATGTACTTATAACATTTATACATACCTTATGAGGCTTCTTAGCTGAGAGTGGCCTCCGCGGAAGGCAGCCGTTGAGAATTCGGTAAATATCGCCGGATTGCCACTTTTCAAATAACCATTCTTCGGGCACATTATCCGGGCTGCCAGTGCGGGACCTATCAATAGAAATTTGATGCAATTTGAAATTATTATTACAACACAACCAGGAAACTAAATTTGCTTTTAAAAAAAGAATTATCGATTATTAGGACAAAACAAAAGTGGACATTAAGTTTAGTAAGAGGACCTATCATGACGGGAAGGTATTCGTTGTAGGTGATGTGTTGCATCAGAGCAATCAGAATACGCCGAGCGTGTTGATAGTAAAATTCGTCCGCCTTTCCCGGAGCTGCCCTGTACAAGTTTTCGGCGATGCGGTTGTGCTCCCGAAGCCAAACGGTATGCAAGAGAGTCAGCAATGGATGTTGATTCACCCGGAAATCACCTGTGAATGAGAAGAAAAACCGTCAAATTAAAATGAAAACGGTAGATAACGTTCAATAATATAAACAGACCCGCTTTGTAGGATAAGTAAGAACTGTTACCCAAAGGCAACATTTGGCGTCCGTTGCTGTCCACGGACGTCTTCAGCCGTCCTCTACCCGACGTCGTGTCTCGTAACTCATTTGCTTTTTCAATTGTGCTCCCGTACACATGAGAAGCATCAATCCAGTGCGTCACACTATTAATCTGCGTTTCAATTACCAGCAAATGAATTCCCTTCTATTAAATTTTGATTTAGAAGAATTAATACTTGCGATCGCATTCCAGGAGAAGTCCCGTCCAAATTGTTTCCATACGCCGACCGGATGAAATTCATGCAGGTCAATCGACTGCTGCCCAGTAGACTGTAAATCGGATCGTCACTGCGAATGGCAATGGGAAGACATTCAGGATGCCCGTCTTCGATTGTTGTCGAGCAGCAGTCGTAGGAAGATCCGTCTCCTATTTTCCCGCAAGGTTTTGAATTAATGCGCAATCTCAAACTGCTGATTTATTCTCCCCGAAATATCTCAATTTACTTTGAGAGAACGACGGAGTATGGCTCAGATCATGGCCGAGGAATTGGCCCCACTGAATCGACAGAAGAGTGGCTTTGGGATGAATAAGAAATGCGTCGTCGCTGTTCAAAACGGTGGCAGAGACGAGACGAGCGCTTGGCAATTCGCTTCCGGTTAATTGGCTTTTTCGGATTGTCTCTACACCTGTATTTCATTCAATGATGCGGTTATCATAGTCACGCTATAGTAATTCACTCAACAAGAGAATGACATTTCTATGATTAATCATGAGGTTAAATAATTAGATCATGATGATTTAGAGTTTACTAACCGTCGTTGTAGAATTGGTTGGAATTTAATAATCGATTGAAAATGGTGCCAGCTTTTCCGTATTGTGCTTGCTCCTTACTGTTGCAAGTTCCATCGATAGACCGAAACTTTGAATTGAAATCGCATAATGGCATTGAAGTCGATTGAGGCTTTTGGCGAACGCTCAACAGACGATCGATATCTCCGATTTTGTCAGGCGAGACTCTTAACCTTTTCACAACAATTTTCAATTTTAATTCATTCATTAATATAGCTCGGCTTTATTTATTTATTAGTGCGCAACTGCATCTATTTTATATCAATTGGGTTTTACTCGTCAATAAAAATGATTATACATCGTCTATAATGGTATTTACACTCACTTTTGGCTTAGGTGTTTCCGGGCCATCAAATAAACGGCAGCTTCTTTTGACTGGGCTATCGCTTCCCGCATATACCTGGGATATCCGCTGAAAGTGCGATTCTGTTTGAAAATCTGCTCTTCCAGTCGATCCCATTTTTCCACGTAGTTTTGGCCAATGCGTAGAGCTTCTTGAAGCTCTTCTTCTGGAATTGCTGCAATTGTCTCCGGTTTCATGCGTGGTGATGACGACTCAGATTCCAATCGTTTGACCAGTGTTTCAAAGAAGCTTATGCCTAGTAAGTATCGATGTTTAAATGATTCGTCATAAACTTATAATTGTTTAGCATTATAACATACCTTCGGAGTCGTTGGAAAAAGCGTCTGACTTTTAATGGCCATAAATAAACGTACAAAATAATAGTGAATTAAAACATATCCTAAAAGAAATAACTATAGCTGTGAAACCTCAAGAGAGATTCCCATATAGCTATTACGGATACATATGGCGGGAAAAGAATTGAAATTAAGATTTTTACTCACATGAGAATTGTCTTGCCGAGTTCCAAGTTGTGAAGAATCTTCTTCATTAGCGAGGCAAAACAATAGGGGAGCTGAAAATGCCAATAGAATAAACATGGCTGAAAAATGGCGTACAACGAAGAGAGCCATGAAGTCACTATGCTTGTTCCTTCTTGACTGTTTGGAACCGTTTCCGTGTGTGAGAATATATACCCCACATAGAAGAAATATAGAACTCAATAATGCCAAAGTGTCGGGAGTTCATGCATCTATCATATCAATAATCGAAGAGCTATATCGATAATAGACTGTAGCAGGTCGTTGGCTTTTGTTACATCTGTGCTAGACAGAAGAAATACAATCACTTTTATGTAGCCTAGATAGAGTTAATTGCACCATTTCGTTGGAAGAGATCTACTGACGTGTGGACTGTTTCGACAATACGTATGCACTATGCAGCTATAGAAAATTTCCAGGTGCCCCCTGTCAAGAATTCAATTTATTTCTAATTTACGACCAACCTAAATAAATATAGCATGTGCAACTTTTTTCAATACAAACAAATCAACAATTCATAATTTAAGCAAAACTAGAGCTTTTTACTTTTAGTATATATTCGAATAAAAGCATGTTATGCTTGAAGCTAGGGGAAATGTAAATACTAAAAGGTACTAAAAACTAGGCCGCCACTATACAGGGTTTCCTCAGCTAATCGTGATTGCGGATGAAGACTCTTATTTTCATTATGGGAATCTATTCGATTACAGTGTTTTTTTTTGTCTTCTAAATAACTGGAATTCAAAAGTAATTGAACTCTGCTTCGCTGTATACGGATGAAACTATTTGGCAACAAATTCTAACGAAATATATAATGAATAAAATATCTAATACTGGCTATGTGTTTCAGGAATGTGCGATAATAGAATCCAATCAATATGGATATTAATGAAGCAACTTTTCGGAGTTCTGCAACACACAAAGTTTAATTTAACGGAATTCAAGTTTTACGGAACTTTCAAGCCGACGACGTTCAACTTTCACAACAAAAAGAAGCTTCCAAGTTATAAGAGAAAAAATAATCAGAAATAAAAGTGAACGGTCCGTAAAACCCATTAAAAAAGAAAGAAATATTGACCAGTTTGAGTTATCCAATCAATGATAAGGTGACTGCTTCATCCTCTGGAAACTGGGCTCTTTTCTCCGCATTCGGCAAGTACCTACGGCCGTCGAATCTCTCAAAATGAAACCAAATTTTATCATGCCCGATGGGAACAGCCGCAGGAAGGAGCTCCAAGGTTTCTTTAGGAAAACAAAACAAAAAAAGATATTTGGATGGTTATTTGATATTAATTCTTATTGATCCAGAAACGCATAATTGGTTACCTTCAGGAACGTTTAATTGAAATTGGGGGTTATCTTCATCACTATCAACCATCAAGATATGATAGTGCGGCTGATCTTGGCTGGGAATGACTTTCTTTGTTCGGGAACAAGCTTCGTCTTCATCAACTATCACATCGTCCAAATCTTCTTCGTCCGAATTATAACGATCATCATCGCTTGTCACCTTGCAAATCCATTCATTCGATTCTTGGAACTTCACATTCCAAGACACAATAACGCAAGGCTTCCTAAAGTTTCTTCCCCATTTTTTGTAATTGCAAATCACAACGAGACCAACTGAAAATTTTAACGAGGACGGCCGATGATGAACAGTTTTCTGAAAAAGACAAAACACTAATGAAAGGGAAAACTTTGCACATTCAAGATGTAACCTCACCGCTGCAGCGATTTCAGCTTTTTGTTCGTTGAGCTTACTGATGCATTTCTCTAACATTTTCGATGGACTCCGATAATATAAATCACCAATAAAAGGTCCATATTCTAGAGACTGAAATTAATTTTACAAATACAACAACAAGAATTAATCATATGAATTTGTTTATACAGTAGGTGGATATCATACTTGAAGTAGTTGGATTGCATCGTCTAATTGGATGCCCAAGTCGATACAGTCTTTTGCGTAGCGCGTGATTATGTTTGGGTCTTGGGGCGACATGGAGCACTCCAATCGTATATAGAATGGCAAATCGTTTTTCACCCTTTCCAGCCCAAAATCATCAAATTGGTGCCCCCTAAAATACGTTAAAACGTTTTGCATTTCAAACAAAACAGAGTCGACTGACGCTGCTGGTTGTTCTCTGAGGGATGGATACAAACTTGACGGGTTTAAATACCCTCCAGGAATGACGTCAATATAAATACTATCGTCCTCTGACCTAACGAAAGGAAACCAAAGAATCTTACAATGTTAAACCGTAAAGCAATAGTTTATGCTGTTACCCGGCTGAATCCTTCCATCTAAGAAGAAGCTTTGGAAAGTTCATCATGAAATCCCAGAGGCTATTTTCGTCTTCTCTATCATTCTGGTAACATAAAACCGCCTCACAAACAATGCCCATTTTCCTAGCCACTTCCTGATAGATGGCACACAAAACTGCTGGGCAACCTTCCTTTCTTTCAAACGCCTTCAAAGTATGGAGAAAGAAAAATATAAATAAATAACATTAGACCTTGATCAGCATTGCATTTTAGCCAAATTGATAAAGTTGCAAGGCATACCTGTCGAAAATTACAATAGAGATTGTAATCAGTATCAAAATCTGGAAATTTTTTAAAACCCAATTCATTGAACATAACTTGGTTTATGGAATCCAAAATGTTAAGATTGTTCTTCTTTAGCTCAACAGTGCTAGCACGTGATACCTTTCCCACATCCAATTCTAGCACTTGTTTCACCCTATCAGTTATTTCATCAATGGATATTTCCAGGTCTTTCAAACAAGTTTGTTGTTTTCCATGTTTCAATGTTGACCACTGTGATATAAGTGCAACTCCCTCAAACAGAGACTTTCGAGATTCTGGTTGGGCCATAAAATCTCTCCACTTTTTGTCCAGTATAGAGATCCTCACTTTGACTAATACATCTTTGGCATAGTGAAGTGTGGTTTTATTTTCTCTTCTAAAGAAATTCAAATTTTGGTTATGTTTAAATTTCTAATAAAGTACATGAATTAATTGATAGTCACATTTTCTTGTCATCGATGATTTCTTCAAGTTCATTCTGCACATATTCAGGAATGGGATATGACCCCGCAATCAACTCGTTGATCACAATGAGGGGAGATTGACCCAATGGATAAGCTACAGAGGACATGTTTTGAACAGCTTTTTGGACTTCTTTTGCTTTCTTTAATCTCATAGTTGTCCACTCAAACCAAACATTTTCACAGCTATTGGGAGTTTGCGAAAGAAAATTGCCCCACCTGTGCAACAGTTTTTAATTGTAAAAAGAAAGCAAAAACATTAATAGTTTAATAACCTTTGAATGAACTTGAGCCTCCATAGCTCATCTGATTCTCGAATAATATTGTATAAAGGCCGACAGGAAACCATAAGACTTTGCAAGTCAGATATGGAAATAGTGTCCAGTGAAAAGATGTAACATATCAAAACTTTTTTAGACAAAGAAAGAAGACTCATTTTTTTTTATCTGAATCTATTTTTCGTTACACAATGCCTGTTTAATGTGTACGTTAAAATTTCAAAGTACGAAACCACAGACTAAGAGGGACGAAACGGACGAACGTTCGATCGGTTTAGAAATTTAACTACCGATTCAGATTTTAGAAAAATCATCGCCAGGGGTGCCAAATCTTCAAAAACAAATACTAGATCAAAAAATGAATAAACAAATAAAAAACCACAAAAACAGGCAAAAAAGCAAAAACTAAATAAATGTTCGCGAAATGGGGTGAAATAAAAAATATATATTAAACAAATATAGCATTTTTCATGATTGGGATCTATTATGGCTCTTTCATCAGTTCATGCAGGGGTATGGAGAGGTGGCTCCCAATACTTGGTAAAAATGTCAGATGGTCAGATGGTCAGATGTATGTATGTGTCTTTTTTAAATATTTATGCTATCGCGAACAGACATCCGCGCAGAAACAGAAATGTCAGATTTATGGTGAAAAAGGGACTTCTCTTATTGGCGCGATTTTTAAAAATTCAACTTGTTAAATAATAGTTGAAGTTCCATTTCTTTTGAATCAACAGAATTGCTGATGAACTTCATAAATACGGCGAATACACTACGAGTTCGGTATTATTAGTGACAGACTGACGAGGTAATTGAACATTAATGTTCTGTACTTCTCGTATTATATTGCTGCTGTCGATTGTCGAAATTGTATGTAATGTTGCTTTTAGAAATCTTCGTCGTCACTCACAATTTTATCGTGATTTTGTGTCTTGTGTATTTTTGTTTACCCTGACAACCTTATACTATATATCCCCGTGTTTTAAAAATGTTTTTGGAACAGCTAAAGTTGATGGCATTCCGCATATCCCCAGCACAAATCGAATTTTATCATTTCTGAATTTGTTCGTTTTGTTTCTCGTCACAACGTTTCCCTGGCGACTGTTGAGATATAGAAAAAGCTTCGTCTCCTCCTCGATTTGCCATAACGCGCGGAGCTGGCCGCCGTGAACTGCACTGCTGTTGCATATATGTCTTGCACAATCGAGACTATAGGCTAATTTGTCAAATATTCGCATCATTCACATCAGAATGAAGGGACTCGTTCACGTGATATTCTTGTTAGTCGTGACGGGACTAGTTATTTCCAGTTATTTGACTTCGCTGGAAGGAAAACATTGGATTGTTGGGTCACAGGTAATATAATAATAATACGTGCGTTTCTCATGTATAATATAGTTTTGATTAATCAACGAATATCCTGATGTCACTTTGCCGGAAAAAGATTTCAGCTGGCTTTTCTCACGTCAAATTGATCCGAAATGTCTCCGGTTATGTAATCCGTATAGAAGGTGTAGCAGTCAACGCTTTAGATGCGCTGTCAAAACGCTATCGTTTCACGCAAGTCAAATCTTTCGTTTATTTGCATTTTTTTTTAAATTTAGAACAAATACACATTATGTAACTAAGGCTTTGATTTTTTTTGGTATAATAATAGGTATTCTAGTCTGCAGGTCAACGACAGTTTGATTGAAAAACAAAGCGACTCTTTGCCAGGTCTTGCTTATCACCTAGCGAAAGGGGTATAAATATTTATCAATTGTTAATAAATTAATATGAAAGGACTTTTTCATTCAATTTCTTTTTGACACATTTCAGAAATGTGATTTGGTTATCGGACCCCTTGTGATGACGATTAAACGTCTCCTTAATATGGATTTCGCAGAAGGATATGCTTACACGAACGTTGTCATCATCATCCCAATGCCTGAGTCATCTGGTAATTCGGCCGCTATCGCCTACCCTTTTCAAATGCAGGTATTTCATTTTATCCTTATCATCACACCCGTCGCAATTCAAATTATAACATTATAGGCTCTTCATTAAAAATTCGTTTATAAACACAAAAGGAGCGAAATTTCAGACAATGAAACGAAAAGTGGCTTATTTCGTGGTGGGTTCTTGATGTCTGGCCGCATTCGTCTGCGCGTACAACAGCGTCCTGATTTCCTACATCTTGGGATCGAACGCGCAAGCGATAGTTCATTCCCTCGAGGAACTTGCAAACAATTCCAAAGTTCAGCTGGTCATCGACAAAGGGTTTGGCGTGGATGTCATCCTTTCCGTTAAGATTTATATCGTACTCGCTTGTTATATAGGATATGCGCATGACATTTTAATTTGTGTTCAGGGTGCCAAAGACGGACTTTACAAGCAACTGAGCGATAAGCTACGGTCGAATCCGAAATCCCGTTGTCTAAAAAGTCAAGATTGCCTTGACCTGGTGAAACACCAATCTTACGCCTATCAACAGGTAGAATAAGTCTATAATATCCAGCTATTAAAATATTTCGAATAATATTCCCCATTTTTTTTTCAATCAATAAAAACAGGCAATATATGTAGCGATCGACATCATCGATCAAGATTTTAAGGATACTCAAATTTGTCACTTCGCTTTAGCCCAAAAAATCAGTCCGATGCAGGGATCATTAGGTTGGGCACTGGCTAAGAATAAGAGCCCCTACGTACACCCAATTATTCACCAAAGGGTTGGTGTTATAGCTGATTCATTGAAATTTGGAGTTTAGGGATTATTTATTGTCCTGTTGAAAGATTCATGGAACTGCATCAAGCCGGACTGATTGACTTTTGGATTCAAAAGGAAGTGCAGAATAACAGAAATGCCAATCATTGTTTGAACGTGGCAGGGAAGAAGTTGCAGCAGAAAAAGTCGCCATCATTCAACAACCAAAAGTGAATCAATTTGAAAAATTTTAGCGGTGCATTTTACGTCTTGATCGCAGGTTATTTCATTTCTCTCCTCTGTTTCGTCTGTGAAAATGTCGTAATTAGATTCAAGAGGCTTTCGCGTGACGTCGTACGCACATTACTCGTCGCAGAAACAGTTTAAGTAAATTTGATTAAACAAGTAGACGGTGTTGTAAATGTATTAGAACTTCCATCAATCCTGACACCTGCCCTTCACCTTTAATTTGTCAATGAAAGCAATCATTAGAATGTAATTGTTTCAAATTGAGACCGCCTGATTTGAATAAATTGGTTAAAGAGGCAACATTTTAGAAAAGTTGATTCCGGGTAGATCAGATAAGTTATCGCACGAAACGGGTCTGTTGGACCTGGACGTAGAGAACAGCAAAGAAACAATTAATTATCTATCTAGCAATTTTTCTGATTCACAGCTAATTCCAGACCATAGAACTTGTCGGCTAGCAAATCGGTTGTCTGTTGCATTTATTTACATTGCCCAAATAATTTTCTATTACTGAAATTAAATTCTAATTTTAATCATGGCCTATATGGGGGTATAGCTCAGTGGCAGACGAGCATCCGACTGCAGATCGGGCAGTCTCCTGCTCGACACCGGTTGCCCCCTGTCAAGAATTAAAACAATATCTGATACACAACCAACCTAAAATAACTAGAACGTGTGCAACTTTTAAGTAGATCAATACCAACATTCAGCTTCCGTCTGGTCTTTTACCGAGTCTTATAGAAGAGGCAAACTCCCACCAGTAAATGTTGTACAACTCAATAATAAGTCATCTATTGTGTTTATTTACACAAACCATTCATCATTCCATATACAAAAGACATTACAAATAATTTAAGAATAATTTAGCAAATTAAATTAAATATTTAGTAGATTTTGTATCCCTTTCCGTTGAACGGAATGTGGACGGGAGCGACGGGGAGTTCGTATTCGTGGACGGGGGCGACGGGCAGGACGTACTCGTGAACGGGAGCCACCGGGAGCTCGTAGACGTGGACGGGAGCGACAGGCAAGTGGTCGCCCTTGGGTTGGAATCCGGCGTTATCAGCGGCCCAGGTCAAAGTGAATTTCTCGCCTTCAGGGGAAACCCAATAGGAAGATCCTTTGTTGGTATTTCCGTAAACCTCCTCGGTGTATTCTTTGCCGTAATCATCGACGGTGGTCACGAGTCACGACGAATTTCTTCTGTTCCTGGGTCTCGTCACGGGTCGTGTAGTCAGACTGGGCGTAGCTGTTTTTTTTTAATTTTCATATTTTATTAGTGGTCAATTTATTAAAAAAGAAATTGGACGCACCTCCACTTGCTGCTGCCGTCCAAGTTGCGCTCGTCCGATTGGCTGGTGACGGTAATCTCGGGATATTTGTAGTCCTTCTCGTACGTCTTCTCGTACGTTGCGTAACTCGAAGGAGCGGCGGCGGCGACGGCCAAGACAGCGGCGATGACGAACTGTCATTAAATAGAATAAGTCGAATAATTAATTATTATGCAACCATTTTACATTTTACATTATATGAGTGAAATTATTGTAAGAACAAATCAGGGAACTTACCAATTTCATGTTTGAACTGGATGATTGACTTCGAGTGTCTGATGTCTTTCCCGTCGATTCGATTTCTTTTTATACGAATTGGAACGGCGCACGCACATTCTAATCTTGACCCACACTCCAGTAAATCTCAGCAAAACCAGGATAGTCAACTCACGTGATTTATTCGGTTTCATTCTGTCTGTCACAATAAGAAGAAAAAAAAATAAAACAACTCAGACAAATCGGTTTCAGCTACAGGCAATTTTGCCACCTTTCGTTTCGGCGGAATCTGCAGACCTTTTTGTCGCTTTTCGTGTCGGATTTTCAATTTTCCCTTTCAAAGGTACTTTTATTTTTTAAACTTCCAAAATCTTCGATCCTTATTTTGCAAATTCAAAACTATAGAGTCGGTATCGACTTTCCTTTTCAATTTCAATTTCACGTCGATTTCCCTATATAAGGCAACGTAAAATTTTCTTAAAAGGTATTATATAACTATCGCTTCTCGTCGTTAACGTCGCGAAATCTTTTAGAGCATAACATTTCTGGTTTGGGTCAATCTCAATCGTTACCACGAACGAAAAGACAAAATTTGAATTTTACTTTTTATCCCGAAGCGGGTTGCAATTTTATCACGAACTAGGGCAAACGAGTTTCCGAATAAGTAGGTAACTGTCAAGTCAATGCCAAGTGCGTTCCTTTCACTCCTCTGTTTACTTGTTTTTCATTTTCCTAATCTATAACAAAATAGACAGTTCGAGTTTTCACGACCATATAGCGACTCTTCGATTTTTGTTTTTATTTTAATTCCACTGGTGAAATCACCGAACAAATTGATCTGATCTCCTCCACTTGATAATTGTCACGTATCGATAAAAACGATCAATTCAGTTTGTCGGATATTTCCTAAAGCCATACCAATTACAATTAATTGTAGAAGGATTAATTAATCCTTTTATTATTCAATGGGTTATTCCTTATTCGCAATTCTTCTTATAGGCCCTATTATTCACATTATCAATAAGTATACCGGAATAGCTTTTATTTAGTGCAAGGGTATGGATTCTCTTCTTTCTTTTATTTATTCATAACCAATCAGAAAGACCTTCATCATACAAGACCTTTAAATTCTCAACAATTTCTTGTATGCGGTTCGGTTCTTTGGTTTTTATTTAGCACAGATATGACTAGCGCACCGATGTATGCGATAGTGAAAAAGTTAAGTAAAAGTCAAATTCGACCTTGAAGAACTCTTCCTATTACATCAAACAATAAAATTGGATTTTTATTTGGGGAAGCTTCCACAACATTTGCTGTAGCTGTTGGTTTCTCCTTTCACCAAATTTTAACATGACGCCTCCAGCTGGAGAAGAAGAGAGAACTAGGAAAGGTCTTCCATTCGTTTTCACGAGCTTGAAAAATATAAAAGATGGTCAGCGTCGGATTCATCTTCACACAATTCTTTCAACTGTCTTCTGAAGAGCAGCTCAGAACAACCCAAAACAACAAAAATGAAATTCGTGAGTTAACTTACTTATTTAGTATTATTGAATTCAAATTATGCTTTAACACTATAATTATCAGATCGTCGCTCTCGCTTTCTTGGCCGTGGCCCTCGCCGCTCCTCAAGGAGATAAAAAGCCCATCGAAATTGTGTCATCCAACAGCGAAATGAACGCAGACGGCAGCTACTCATTCGAGTAAGTTCATATTATTAAGATCCTAATGTCATTTCCTAATTTTTAAAAAATGTGTCAAAATCAGTTTCGAGTCTGCCGATGGGACCAAAGTGTCTGAGAGTGGCAACCAGAAACAAGTTGGACCCAAACCGGAGGATATCGGGACCGTGTCCAAGGGCTCCTACTCGTTCACGACTCCCGACGGCGTCGTCCTCACCGTCAATTGGGTGGCCGATGAAAACGGATTCCAGGCCACCGGCGACCACCTCCCCACTCCTCCACCCATGCCCGAGCACGTCGTCAAGATGCTCGCAGACCTCAAAGCCGCTGGAGTTCTGTAAATCATTGACAAAAGCCAATTTAAACCTTGGAAATGTACATAGAGCCTTAATGTGTTAGCCTGCTTGAAAGCTGAAATCTGTTGATCGACGAATTCTTTTGAAAAAAGATTGTTCTTATTGCTTGATGCTGACAACTTATCGCGTGACAAAAATAAATTTTCTATTCAAAACGTAAATTCACTCATTATTTGTGCTGTATTTATTTTTCCTAATCTTTGGAGATAAAGCGAAAGGAATTGTTTATATTGCATTTAGTCCATATACGGGAAAAACGACTGTGAAAGTTCAACCCAACGTTCCAGTCGCAACACTCCCAGCTCGGCAACTAGCCAGAAAACCAACTTGGCTCTGTAATCGTCGATTAAGACTTTCCTAGAAAATCATCTTGTGCATTTCCCCCCAACAAATCGAATAGGTTGCACACATCGGCACGTCTACCATGTCCTACTTAACTCTACTGATTTAACCTTGCTGTCAGTGATTCTTTGAAAGTGTGCTCAGTGATCGATACGACCCACCACACTCCTCTTTTTTTTACATAATGTGCATATGCCGTTACGAGATGATTCATTGTCGTCTTATAATCATCTGCCAAAAAATCTCATCCATCCGTCCTCCATACATCCGGATGTCCGCCGTCCGCCGTGACAGCCGCTGGTCCTTTTATGATATGACGCAAGTTGCTTAGCAAATAGCCAAATACTATAAGCCTGTAAAGGCTATTATATCGAAGGTATCCTAACCAGTTTTGATTATCAATGATAAACTTAAAGCGACGAGTGCGAATAATAGTCAAATGTTACATAAAAGGAATGCGTGAGAGTTGAACCGAGTGAAAGGACCGCACTTGGCATTGAACAGCAGAGCTGTATAGATTCTTTTCTGCTAACTTGTTTGCTCTAGTTGGCAGTGTATCGAGTACGTCTCCCAGAAGTCGTAACATAAAATAAAACAAGGTATTACGAATTCCTACGGGATATGTGCGACCGAGAAATAGAATGTCAGAAATCGAATTTATGGTCAACGCGAACAAGAGATTTACATTTACACCACAAGTCACAGCACAGATTCCACGGCTGCTGTGGGGTCGAGTCGATTGACCGTAAAAATAAAATAAAAAAATAAAAATGCTTATCACGGATCTAGTTGACAGGAGCAGGGTTAGAAAGCCCGCCATAAATGTTTTGACTTTCAAAAATTCAAATTTTAGTATTTCTCCGGCTAGTCTATAGTCTGGTCTAGATGAAGATTTAAATCGAATAACTGTGAAGTATACAGCTGAAATAATGTAACAGATTTCGGATAACTATATTTTAAATAAATATCTTAATATTAACATTAATTGCAAACAATTAAATTAAACATATGAATTATTACCACTTATGTGATAGATTCATTGGCTATGCGATAATGAACGAAGCATTATTGGGCGATGAAGTGTGTATCCGTTACTTAAAAATCGACAAGTCCGTACACGAATTTTCCACAAGATACGAGTACTAAAAAGGAAATCCTTACTACCGCCCTAGAAAGAATTGATTTTACTTTCTCGTGGAGAGATATACTGGGGTGTGGGTCAAGATTAGAATGTGCGTGCACCGTTCCAATTCGTATAAAAAGAAATCGAATCGACGGGAAAGACATCAGACACTCGAAGTCAATCATCCAGTTCAAACATGAAATTGGTAAGTTCCCTCAAAAGCCTAACAATAATTTCACTGCCGTAAGATTGGAAAATGTTGAATAACAATTAATTATTCAACCTGTTCTATAAAATGACAGTTCGTCATCGCCGCTGTCTTGGCCGTCGCCGCCGCCGCTCCTTCGAGTTACGCAACGTACGAGAAGACGTACGAGAAGGACTACAAATATCCCGAGATTACCGTCACCAGCCAATCGGACGAGCGCAACTTGGACGGCAGCAGCAAGTGGAGGTACGTCCATTTTCTTTTTCTTTTTAATTAATTAATTTACGACTAATAAAATATGAAATGAAAAAAAAAAAAAAAAAAACAGCTACGCCCAGTCTGACTACACGACCCGTGACGAGACCCAGGAACAGAAGAAATTCGTCGTGACCACCGTCGACGATTACGGCAAAGAATACACCGAGGAGGTTTACGGAAATACCAACAAAGGATCTTCCTACTGGGTCTCCCCTGAAGGCGAGAAATTCACTTTGACCTGGGCCGCCGATAACGCCGGATTCCAGCCCAAGGGTGACCACTTGCCCGTCGCTCCCGTCCACGTCTACGAGCTCCCGGTGGCTCCCGTTCACGAGTACGTCTTGCCCGTCGCCCCCGTCCACGAATACGAACTCCCCATCGCTCCCGTCCACATTCCATTCAACGGAAAGGGATACAAAATCTATTAAATAATTAATTCAATTTGCTAAATAATTCTTAAATTATTTGTAATGTCTTGTCTGTGAGATGATGAATGGTTTATGTAAATAAATACAACAGAAGATCTTATTCTATTGTAAGCCTATCGATACACGAAATCTATTTTTGGAGTGAGCCTTTCGAAATTAAAGAGAGACTCGAAATTGACATGAATTTGTGGTTCACCACAAAATGGTGAAATCTATTTCTTTTCACTTGTTTTCAGTTGAAGCCCATCATCTGAACCTGCCATACACACACTTAGAGATTGCAAAATACCCCTTCCTATTAAGGAGGTGCTATCGGTCATTTTTGGAGGAATTAAAAAAAAAAAAGGTTCTTTCCCTTTTGGAGTCGCCCAAATAACAACTAACAAATTATTTTATTGATAATCTACGCAGCGATCGCAATGTTTCGTGAATTTGAGATTCTGCTTCTTAAAAATAACAGAAATGTACAAAATAAAATCTCAGCCAACTTGCTCCACCTAAGGAATAAGTTTCCTGGACATGTGTAGGGTAAATAAGATTGTGATTTGTTACTGAATCTTAACAAGACTGCATCTGAGGGTGACACGATCAGGAAAATTAATTACAGGGGAGGGTTAGATTGCCTAGCTTTTAGTTTGGTCTCAATACACGATTTTTCTTATCTTAGTTTTTGTTTAATATTGAAAACATTTACTTGATTAGTTTGGGTGTTGCATGCACCAGCAATTGAAGATGTCAGTCTGAACACTTGGCTGAAATCGTTTGTGTGAAATGGACTCTGGTTAAACAAATTTCAAATTAAGTTCACTAGATAACTAATACATAAAATAAAAAAAATGTTACATCTAATACCATTTTAAAGTTGCAGTAAACAATCTCAGTAGATTTTAGCCCCACTCTTGATAACAGTACAGACTCTGGCATTTCCACTGACGGAAACCATTATAGCCTCCTCATCTATTTCCAAAAATTTATAACTCATTAGACACCTGCCATAAAGGATTTGTTTGATTGAATAAGGACTGAAGTATTTCTTTAGTTTACAATCTCAGGAAAACTAAAACCTACAGCTTTTCTTCTTTCTAGAACAGCACAGACTCACAGAGCAGTAGAACACTTTGAAACACTACTACACTAGTCATCACGCAAAATGTCCTGCGATGCCAGATAAAAGTTTAACACCGATTTTTGCAGCAACTTTTGTTCGATGCGTCGTATCTTTTTGAAAATTGGTGGGAACCGTATATTCATTTGAAAAGGGCTTTTATTATTTTTATTTCTAATCCTAAAGGGTTCCATCTAGGGAAACTAATAGATTTGTCTTCCCCCTACACAACTAGCCCCCATCTCTTCTACCTACTTTGAGACACAAGACCCTTCCAGGTTCGCCCTCGGGTATTAACGGGCAAGATATCAGTTAAAAGCTTTTGCTTATATTTTCAAAACAATTAAAATGTAGGAATTTCGTAAGATTTTGTTTATTGTAATTTCCTGGATTTTTTTTCTGTATCATTTACGAAATAAAATAATAAACAATGTAAATTCTTGAGTTAAACTCAGACAGTGGCCCAATTTCTCCATCACAAGGGCTGAGGTAAAAAGGCAACAGTTCAGGGTACAACATCGAGGCAACAGTTCAGGTTACAAGATCGAAGCCATATTTTAGGAAAAAAGTTTTAGGCAAGGCAACAATTCAGGGAAACAGATGGAGGCAACAATTCGAGAAAAAAGATGAGGCAATTAGCTGCAGTTGATGTTTAAGGACGTCAAGTAATTAAGATCTTCAGACAATCAGTAAAAAAGGATTTGTTTACTGATTGTCTTTAAGCCACTCCCTCAGCTCCCTTTCATCAGGTATATCCGGGTTGATCTAAAGAGAATACACAAGAAAAAAAAATCCCGATGAAAAAAACTGCTGGAGAAATATTATTGAGTTTAAACTAACCATGATTACCGAATCATCGAAGGAGTCTAGGAATATTTCTCCACTATCACGTGCGAATGCAGAAACCTTAACACCTCCAAATGCAACAATGGCGTTATCCAGGCTACTGAGCTGAAATAGCTTTAGCTTTGCGACTGAGTGCAGTACCCACGGCTGAATAGTTCTTGTCCCTGCGAAAATAAATAACTTTAAAACTGTCGGAAGCAAAATTTGTCTGATTCAAAATTTCACCTCAAATCAGCGTAAAGCTCTTCGGCCGAGTTTAGAACAACAGATTTAACAGAGCTACCATCAGAGCGAGGTGACTGGCCCGCATGTGATGAGGCTAGAAAATTTTCTCCTGGAAGCTTGACTGTATCTAAATAACAATGAAACCACAAAATGCAAGTAAAATAATTGTTTTACTCAGAAGCTAACAATACTTTCTTACTATGTTTTATTCCATAGAATTCGTCGATAAGACCCTCATAGGTCAACTGAGTGACAACAGGAGTTATCAAATCTACAGTCCTATCAATGATCATGAGAGTGTCGAACAACGGAGACATGGGGGATCACAGTCTACCCCAATATCACGTCGCATTCGAGTCATCAATTCGAATACGTTACGGGCATGGCGCCCCTTACCCACAACGTTGGGGAAAATGCCTTATAAACTTTGGAGGGACATTAACCCATGAGCAATTTGGTGTAAGGAGCTGATTTCATTGTCAACATATAAATCCTGAGAATAAATTTGAAGAAATTGATGACAAGCAATCCCTTTCAAAGTTTGGCTCATAAATAAATACCTTGAAAACATTATCGAGTTCCATTGAAATGACATCACTATCTAGTGGGAAAAAATCAACAGGCAGTTCATCAATAGAAGTAAGAGTTCCATACACTCCTTTGTCCTAAATGAAGTAATAATTTTGTCAACAATTTCTTCTTCGCTGATTTAAGTAACTTTAACCAACCTTGAGCCGCTGTTCACATACTGCACTTCGTCGGGAGACAAAAATTAACTGATATTCCTTACTAGCAGAATGTCCTTGGCTTTCTTCGCTGAAATGTAAATTAACTTACTGTTGACTATTTAAAGTTAAAATATGTAGATTATTCATACCTGTGCAAGTTATCGGCAATACAATCCATCAGCTCAACTTCAGGTCTTGTGATGAACAGTATATTTTTAACAGATATGGAAGGCAAGCGCCCAGGTTTTAACTGAAACATTTTTACAACATCTAGTTCCTTAAGAAAACTGTATTCTGCCACCAAACCAATGGGGCCAGTGAGTTGTTCATCCCAAAATATTGCCTAGCATAATTGATGAATTTACGAACATTTCTTAAATGGAATAGCACACACCAAAATACCTTTGTTCCACTGAACTTCTCTAAAAGAGAAACAATATCCTGTAACAATAACAAAACTGTTGACGAAATTTATTTTTACTGAACAAGACATCAACAGACTGTCAACAGACAACCTAATGGATTTTGTGGTTGTCCTAAGTCACAAAAAGCTAATGACTAAATCCGCATAAAATGAAATAAAATTTAGTATTACCAAATGAATCGAAACTTACCTATCCGCTGAGATAAATTACTGTAAGTTTACACAAAAAGTTTGAAGAAAATCGATGCAGTAGTTTAGATTTCTATAAATTTATTCTGATTCTGAATTAAAGGTTCTGGAAGCCTGGCCCAGAACAGCGTACACTCCCCCCACATCCCTCCCCCTCCTACACACCCAGACACCCGCATTTACTTTAATGCCTTCTGGTAGTACAAGTACTACCCTCAGGGATAACAGACATTCTTCGCTGCCAATATTTGATGGACCAGTGTATCCAACCTTTTTGGACCAATTGTCGAGACAAGCGTGAGCAATTGCTAAAACTACTTGATCTAGAAATTTTCTTTGTGTTTTCCTGCATAGAAACTTTTGACAGCTATTAATTCGAGTACCCGTCGCGTCGTAAAGGCCGTAGTTGCATATTCCGGCCAGTCAATCGACCTTTAGTCTAACGCAATAAATCGCGATTTTGGTAAACAATTTTTTATTTTATCGTCGTATTATGGATTGCGGAAGATTAAACGAAAATATGGTTGGCTCGTTATGTACATCCGGTTAGTAATGTCGAATGATTTACAGAACTCCCGCTGCTTTGAGGTCTGCGAGCATCTTGACGACGTGCTCGGGCATGGGTGGAGGAGTGGGGAGGTGGTCGCCGGTGGCCTGGAATCCGTTTTCATCGGCCACCCAATTGACGGTGAGGACGACGCCGTCGGGAGTCGTGAACGAGTAGGAGCCCTTGGACACGGTGCCGATATCCTCCGGTTTGGGACCAACTTGTTTCTGGTTGCCACTTTCAGACACTTTGGTGCCATCGGCAGACTCGAAACTGATTTTGACACATTTTTTAAAATTAGGAAATGACATTAGGATTTTAATAAGATTAACTTACTCGAATGAGTAGCTGCCGTCGGCGTTCATTTCGCTGTTGGATGACACAATTTCTATGGGCTTCTTATCCCCTTGAGGGGCGGCGAGGGCCACGGCCAAGAAAGCGAAAGCGACGATCTGATAAGTATAACATTAAATTATTATTTGAATTTTATAAAATTAAATAAGTAAATTAACTTACGAATTTCATTTTTGTTGTTTTGGGTTGTTCTGAGCTGCTCTTCTAAAGACAGTTGAGAGAATTGTGTGAAGATGATTCCGACACTGACCATCTTTTATATTTTGCAAGCACAGCTAACGAATAAAATATAAGACCTTTTTTGGCAAAACCTTCTCTTCTTCTTCAGCTGGAGGCGTCATATCATATGAATAAGATGAGCGAAAGGAGAAATTGGCAGCCAAACCCACTGGAGTGTTTCCTCACATTATATTGTTGCAGCGGAAGAAAACTGCCTTCTAGGAATTTGTTATAGTTCCAAAAGCTTCGCCTGTCAGGGTCGTCTGAGACTTTTACTTGCATGGATTTAGGGACGAAGTGAAATTAGCGACAAATGCTTTCGTATATCGGCGTGAAAAGTGAAGGTTGCGTGCTATATCGAAAGGATCGCCGTATTTGGCATTGAATAGGTATAGAAAGACATTTCTTGTTTGTTCACGAACGAAGGAGGGCAGACATTAGGGGAAAGTTGGCGAAAGGTTTTTTTTTTACCTATATTTTGAATGGAAACTGAAATACCTGTTTTAAATGAATTAGAACGCTGAGTTCGCTGAGTTAATACGGAGAAATAAAAATCGAACCAAACTGGGCCAATCAACCAATACGTATCATAATTATTACAATTCTAGCAACTCGGCGAATTGCAACTCGGCGAATTCCGCCCTGTTCCGTAATACAGGCAGTAAAAGTTAAATATCCAATAATTTGCATAATTTGCTCATCACTAAAAGATATTTTGATTGGTGTATTTAAACGAACGGCGGAAAGGGAAGAATCTTTCGCCACTTCTTCCGTGCAATGAAGAGGTTCAGATGCGTTGGAATTAAAAATTCGACTGAGTGTCGGGAAAAAGGAAAACGAGGGAAAACAATTTTGTTTTTAGTGTTCGGACACATAATATGCTGTTGCATAGTTATCACTACACGTTATCACTATACACCTTTGGGCGAAAATAATCAAATGGTAAAAACATTTGGTGCGCTATTACGACATAAAAACGATTAGTCGTGTGGCCTAGCTACAGTATATTATTGATAAGCTCAGCAGACAGAAATACTGCATCAGAACTCTCGTAATATTTGTTAAATTTTTCGTTTCTAATCTTATTGTATTTATGCCTTTGATCAATGTGAGTCACCACAAGATACCAAAGAATTTTTACCGCTAATTGCTATAATCCTCTAAATTAATAACACGTGTGGTTTGAACAGGTAAATTGCCTTTCCTTACTTTTAATCAGACATAAATCAGACGTGGAATGTTGACAAGTAAAGGGAGGAGGTAATTCTTTAATTACCTTATAGCAAGTTGGCATATAAATTATAGAACCAAAGTTCAACTTAATTAATGACAGTTGGACACTTTATACCACTGGGCTATATTAATAAGCAGCATTGGCAACACGTGTTCTGTTATAAAATGAATTAGTATACACATATGAAAGCAATCCGTTTCTTTGTGATAAAAATATGTGTATACTAGCAAAACATGTATCGTGCACACATTTAACTTTCAACAGCAATTTAATCACCGAGCATCACATATCAGCCCATAATATAAATTTGAAAGATTCAGACTTATAAAAGACGTCGTCTTGCAATGTCCAACGATGTCAGCAAACGAGAGCGCGTCACCGGATTTTTAAACACTTCTAATGTGTCTAGAAGTAATTTAAAAAAAATGAAACCGAATTATAGCTTATCAAAGGACTGAAACAAACCAACTGTAAACAGTTTGCTTACTTGTAACAGCTATTCTCCCGTTGGGATGTTGACGATCGTTGCGCAATTTTTTGAAAACCCACTGGTTATCGACGTAGTAACAATCGATGATGCGGTCGTTCAGTTCACGAATCTCGTCCGTCAGTTTGATCGAAGCGAATTTCATATCCATTCCTCCAGGGCCCACAACATGCAACTCGGCGAATTCAGCCCTGTTCCGTAATACAGCCAATAAAAGTTAAATACCGGTATCCAATTATAATTGCATAATAAAAAATATTCACGTGGCGCTGCTTCCTTCTGGTATTTTCTTTCGAAAAACAGCCCGGCAAACGTCATTCTCCTTCCACTGAAAGACGTCATAACAGGTCCCGCAAGTGTACCGCTGAATTAAACAAATAAATTAATAAAATACAAAATAAACAGGACATCAAAAGTTGTTTTGATAATCAAATCAGACTGACCTTATCTCTAGGAATGAATAGAATTGAGAGAAGGGAATATTTGAACAGAACATCACGAAATTCTTCAGACAGGAATTTCTCCGCTTCGTAGCTTTCCTTACACTCGACAATGTCCAGATTAAAAGCTTCTCCGTCGCTTTTAATTGTCCCGTTCTTCAAAGCTTCTAGTCTGGGCGTCACGATCGCGTCCTAATAAAAATGTAAAACTAATTTTAGTTCGCTCGACTGAGATGTTATCAGCATTATTATTGAATTAACTTTGACAAAAGCGATTCGCTGGGAGATGCCCATGTGCGTCAAACCAACTCCTCGACACAGGGTGGCATCCATAATGACAAATGTCAGCCTTCCGGCATCCGGATGCTTTTCCGACACTCGGGTGACGACGCCGTCCAGGATGACGTCGGTGATGGATTGCCCATCCGAAGAAATCATTTGAATTGCGTGATCGTCATCGATGCGGAAGATGTGTTGCGTCATGTTTTCCAAGAACATCTCACCGGAAGGATTGACATAGAGCAAATAACGCGTCCCGTAAGGTTTGGGAGTGACAACGTGTGGCTCAGACTCGAGGGATGAAATGTTTCCAGTTGACAAATTGACCGGCCACATGGCCGGGAAAAAGTCCGTCGGTCCATTTGCGCATTGGCCAAAACGAACTTGCAACTGACGGACTAAATCAAAATCCGTCACCAAGTGAATCCCTTCCACCTGCTCGCCATCCAGAAACTTGGCGTCCGGGTTGATTTCCAGGAATTGACCTGAAAATCTGAATGCATATCAGCAAAGAACAATTATCTATTAAGTTATTATCAGTTATTATCACAGTTCAAATTTCAGAAGTCAAATTTGAAGAAATAAATATTAATGTTCTTATTGTTCTACAACTTACTGCTTATTCCCAACGTTACGATTGCTGTTTTTATTCCACTGATTCTTCATTGGAGAATTTTTTCTGTAATACAGACGGTAATTTCTTTTTAATTCAACGAGCTCACTAATAAGATATTTTTATTAATTGGTTGTTTAATACGTTACTTGGAAGGAGAAAAATGTTTCGCCATTTCCCCTGTTATACGGATCGAAGCAATTAGTGTTATAGTTCTGACGGAAATCAAAATGTAACTGAGAATCGGGAAGAGGATAACGTGGGAAAATATGTTATTTCAGTCTATTACGGACACACCTGCTGATTAATTTTATTCAGTGCGCATTTGAGTAGTGTGGAAATAATGATGTGTTCAAATTGTTTATCTCGGTGTGGTAAAATGGTAGACGATAATGAAAACATCGCATCGCGTCGCATGACTCGGCCAAACCCGAAAAAAATTCTTCAGAATAACTGACGTGCGACTTTTTGTTTGTCTCGATTTATCTTGAACGCATTTAGACCTTTTATTACGTGAGTCACCGAAAAGGTGATAAGATATTTACGTAACCATACCTAAACTGATCATTTCTTTCCATTTTCATTTAAGGACACTTATATAGCGGCCTACTCGCATTTTCTGATTTCCATTTTTTTTCCAGCATTGTGTATATGTAGATACGTCCATGACGGTAATCAGGCGCCAGGAACTGGCCACGACACGAAGAGGCAAACGGTTGGACGGGAAATATCCGCCTAGGTTCATCAAATGGAATGGAAATTATCAAAGGGATTTTTCGAATTTCAAACAACCCGCCAATCACCTTGAGCCGTAAGGATAGCAAAACTATTATACCAGGCATTCCCAGAGACAATTTGAATGTTACTTTGTGTCCCGATATGTCTGCCCAATCAATCGTGTATCAAAAATACCACCGTCCATCACTATTTTATTTAAAAAAAAAAAAAAAAATTAAGCCTTTGTTATTTCCGACTGTTGGGTCTTATGGAGGACAAGGATTATTGCACCACCACCAGAAATATTGCGCTGAATTATTCACGGCCGCGGAAGTCGCCATCCAAGTTGCACCGTAAGTGTCGTGATTAAAAAGCTACTACATCAGGTAGAGAGACTTATGTGGAACTGACTTCGTCGAAATACAAAAAAACTCTCCAACTGCTGTAATATAGGATATTTCTGTAACATTACGTCTTTTATTATTATGTCACGGGAAAAAAAACCAAAAGAAATTGACAGAATGGATTCCACATCTTCTTGATTGGCTTTCATCAGGTCAAGAGACTTGGGGAGTTGCTGGTGTACAAGAGTATGGCGGAACATGGCGGCGAATGCAAATTGACCTTTGGAAAAGAATTGGATTATTCACAAGTTTGGAGTTTCGGCGTAGCTAAAAACTTTCCTCATTTATCCAAAATTAATAGAGGGTACATTACGTCATTCTGAAAGGGTTATGACAAATTTCTCACCGATCCGACACTTTAACAGGCTCCAAACGATGCGTGAAACGGGACTCTATTCTCAAATTACCAAGCGGTATTTGAAGCCGATCGACAAGTGTTTAGCGAGGGAGGCCTACCGACCGAAGAAAAGCCAATTGACTCTTTACGACATAATGACCAGTTCTTTTATTGTCCTCGGCCTAGGTGGCGGCTTTTCTTTCCTGGTCTTTCTATTGGAGCTGTTGGTTTCATCTCGTTTCTTCAGGACGAAAACACCAGCTGCTCCGGAACATTCGGTTTCCACGGTGTAGTAACTGTGTAGTAACTGGTTAATATTTTAACCTATAAATTTATTAGTTAGAAAATGTCTTATTTTATCCTAAGATGTAGTCGCCATCGTTTTGGAATAGAAAATTATGGAATAGGATTATTTCATTGATCAAAGAATTTCACTAATTCACCTTTTTATACAATACATTCACAATCGATGTTGGCTAGTCCAGTCAAGGCGTATAGATAGTTGCCTACAGGCAAATAGCTAAACGCGACGAAATTCAATGATCAATTTACAGTTTTGTGATGCCTTTGTGATACGCTGACATACGCTACGTAAGATGTGCCACATGCTGACAATAAGTGAAATTAAGTGAAACACATCGAATGGGGATGATACAATTCTGCCGTGTAGCATTGCTTTGTTGACAATTGAAAACTTCATAAGAACCCTTAGTAAACCAATGTTGTAATGTCTAATTTATGGAGTCCTATCCTATATCTGTAAAGATAGGGTGACGACGTCGTCACCTCAATTCAAGTTGAATTGAATTCAAATTTATTCGAATTAATTCTAGCCCTACTCACCAAATTGTTCCAAACTTCCATTTCCATCCTAGTTCCAAACAAGTTCCAAAGTCCAAACTTCGAAATTCCAATACCATAAAAGAGCCATAATTCCCAATCATGAAAAATGCAATTTTTTAAATATTTTTTTTTATTTCACCCCTTTTCGCGAAATTTTTTTTTAGTTTTTGCCTGTTTTTGCGGTTTTTTATTTGTTTATTAATTTTTTGATCGAGTATTTTTTTTTTAAGATTTGGCACCCTGGCGATGATTTTTCTAAATCCAAATCAGTAGTTAAATTTCTAAACCGAGCGAGCGTTCGACCCGTTCGTCTGTTTCGTACTTTGAACTTTTAACGTACACATTAAACAGGCATTGTGTATATCAGGTCGAAAATAGATTCAGATAAAAAAAATGAGTCTTCTTTCTTTGTCTAACGAAGTTTTAATATGTTACATCTTTTCACTGGATACTATTTCCATATCTGACTTGCAAAGTCTTATGGTTTCCTGTCGGCCTTTACACAATATTATTCGAGAATCAGATGAGCTATGGAGGCTCAAATTCATTCAAAGGTTATAAACTATTAATGTTTTTGCTTTCTTTTTACAATTAAAAACTGTTGCACCTTAGGTGGGGCAATTTTCTTTCGCAGACTCCCAATAGCTATGAAAATGTTTGGTTTGAGTGGACAACTATGAGATTAAAGAAAGCAAAAGAAGTCCAAAAAGCTGTTCAAAACATGTCCTCTGTAGCTTATCCATTGGGTCAATCTCCCCTCATTGTGATCAATGAGTTGATTGCGGGGTCATATCCCATTCCTGAGTGTGTGCAGAATGAACTTGAAGAAATCGTCTATGACAAGAAAATGTGACTATCAATTAATTCATGTAATTTATTAGAAATTTAAACATAACCAAAATTTGATTTTCTTTAGAAGAGAAAATGAAACCACATTTCACTATGCCAGAGATGTATTAGTCAAAGTGAGGATGTCTATACTGGACAAAAAGTGGAGAGATTTTATGGCCCAACCAGAATCTCGAAAGTCTCTGTTTGAGGGAGTTGCACTTATATCACAGTGGTCAACATTGGAACATGGAAAACAACAAACTTCTTTGAAAGAACTGGAAAACTCCATTGAAAAAATAACTGATAGAGTGAAACAACTTCTGGAATTGGAAGTGGGAAAAGTATCATGTGCTAGCACTGATGAGCCAAAGAAGAAAAATCTTAAAATTTTGGATTCCATAAACCAAGTTATGTTCAATGAATTGGGTTTTAAAAAACTTCCATATTTTTATTGCAATCTCTATAGTAATTTTCAACAGGTATGCCTTGCAACTTTATCAATTTGGCTAAAATGCAATGCTGATCAAGGTCTAATGTTATTTATTTATATTTTTCTTTCTCCATACTTTGAAGGCGTTTGAAAGAAAGGAAGGTTGCCCAGCAGTTTTGTGTGCCATCTATCAGGAAGTGGCTAGGAAAATGGGCATTGTTTGTGAGGCGGTTTATTGTGACCACGGTGACCGCCAGTTTATTGAAGAAGAAAATAGTCTCTCGGATAGATTGATGAACCGTCCAAAGCTTCTTCTTAGATGGAAGGATTCAGCCGGGTAATAGCATGAACTATTGCTATACAGTTTAACATTTTAAGATTCTTTGGTTTCCTTTCGTTAGGTCAGAGGACGATAGTATTTATATTGACGTCTTTCGTGGAGGGTCTTTAAACCAGTCAAGTTTGCATCCATCCCTCAAAAAACAACCAGCAGCATCAGTCGACTCGGTTTTGTTTAATATGCTTAAAGTTTTAACGGAAATTTTGTGGAACCAATATGATGAATATGGGCGGGAAAGGGTGAGAGACGATTTGTCATTCTATGTACGATTGGAGTGCTCCATGTCGCCCCAAAACCCAAACACAATCACGTACTACGCAGAACACTGTATAGGTTTGGGAATCCAATTAGACGATGCAATCCAACTACTTCAAGTATGGTATCCACCTACTGTATAAACAAATTCATACGATTAATTAATGTTGTTGTATTTGTATAGAATTATTTTCAGTCTCCAGAATATAAACCTACTTTTATTCGTTATTTATATTCTCGGAGTCCATCGGAAATGTTAGAGGAATGTATCAGTAAGCTCAACGAACAAAAAGCTGAAATCGCTGCAGCGGTGAGGTTATATCTTAAATGTGCAAAGTTTTCCCTTTCATTATTGTTTTGTCTTCTTCAGAAAACTGTTCATCATCGGCCGTCCTCGTTAAAATTTTCAGTTGGTCTCGTTGTGATTTGCAATTACAAAAAACGGGGAAGAAACTTTAGGAAGCCTTGCGTTATTGTGTCTTGGTATGTGAAGTTCCAAGAATCGAAAGAATGGAAGTCCAATGTGACAAGCGATGATGATTCGGACCATGAGGAAGTTGATGAAGACGAAGCTTGTTACCGAACAAAGAAAGTCATTCCCAGCCAAGATCAGCCGCACTATCATATCTTGATGGTTGATAGTGATGCAGATAACCCCCAATTTCAATTAAACGTTCCTGAAGGTAACCAATTATGCGTTTCTGGATCAATAAGAATTAATATCAAATAACCATCTAAATATCTTTTTGTTTTGTTTTCTTAAAGAAACCTTGGAGCTCCTTCCTGCGGCTGTTCCCATCGAGCATGATAAAATTTGGTTTCATTTTGAGAGATTCGACGGCCGTAGGTACGTGCCGAATGCGGAGAAAAGAGCCCAGTTTCCCGAGGATGAAGCAGTCACCTTATCATTGATTGGATAACTCAAACTGGTCAATATTTCTTTCTTTTTTTAAAATGGGTTTTATGGACTGTTCACTTTTCTTTCTTGATTTTTTTTTCTCTTCTAACTTGGAAGCTTCTTTTTGTTGTGAAAGTTGAACGTCTTCGGCTTGAAAGTTCCGTAAAACTTGAATTCCGTTAAATTAAACTTTTTGTGTCGCAGAACTCCGAAAAGTTGCTTCATTAATTATCCATATTGATTGGATTCTATTATCGCACATTGCTGAAACACATAGCCAGTATTAGATATTTTATTCATTATATATTTCGTTAGAATTTGTTGCCAAATAGTTTCACCCATATACAGCGAAGCAGAGTTAAATTACTTTTGAATTCCAGTTATTTAGAAGACAAAAAACACTAATCGAATAGATGCCCACAATGAAAATAAGAGTCTTAATCCCCAATCACGATTAGCTGAGGAAACCCTGTATAGTGGTGGCCTAGTTTTTAGTATTAGTATTTACTTTTCTCCTAGCTTCAACCATAACATGCTTTTATTCGAATATATACTAAAAAGCTCTAGTTTTGCGTAAAATTATGAATAATGGGAAAGATTAAACAATTTTGCACATGACCAATCATATTTAAGTGATAGTCACATGTAAGTAAGAAATCAACGAAATTTCCAAAATATAATTAAGACTTTTGGCCATATCCAACGATGTTAGCAAACGAAATCGCGTCACCGGATTTTCACATTTTTTCAACTTGTCTAGACGTTATAAGAAATTAAGCTGAATGAGCCTTTCTAACTTGGCGTGACCAATAAACAAACCGAAACAAATGAAAATAATATTAGTTTCATACTTTTGGGTAATACTTTCTATCCTAATGCCTAATGGAAACACTAAACATATACTCTCATTTTCTGATTTCCATTTGTTGTTTTTTCGAGCATTGTGTAGATAACGTCCATGCTAAATCAATATCGTTAAATTAGTTACATATGTTAGATAACGTATCGTTGCCTGGTAACCAATCGATAAATATACAAAGCTACTGCAATCTATAAACCTGAACTATTCAATACTTTTTGTATACCGACTGCGTGTTTCAGTTTGTTAATTCATACGAATTTTTGTACAAATTTCTCGGTTGAGATTTTCCATCGGATGCAGATGGAGTCACCGATGCATACAGATTGATACATTATAGTCCGTGATTTGTTGGCTACTACTCTTAACAATTCATGAAAGCCCAAAAGGCATTAGGAACGTGTAGGGAAATCGGCGTTGGTTTAGTGATGAGAAGTTGATGTGTACATCCGATTCTTATCCGACCCATTTCAAACCGCAAAATGCGCAGTGTAATAATTAATAAAGCAAAATGCAAAACAGGTTTCAAAAATTTATGCAAGCGGCTATAGAAACTGAAATGACAAATCAATGTCTCAAGGGATAATTATTTACCAACGTATATGCAAATTATTTCATGCCCATCCGCATTTCCCATTTGGGTTCCGGTGAATTAAATCAAAAATTTTTTTTTTCTTTTAAATAAAAGACATTTGCAGATTACGTGTCAATTTGGATGGACTGATTATAAAGGTATGACAGTCATATAATGATGATTCCCGGTTCGGCGCCATTAGCCACCCTGAAGCCGATTGACGACATGAGCATTTCCAGGAGAAACGCCAAGGCCGACAGCAGGCAGCCCAGGCCGAAAATCATCGTAAACACATCAGCCAAATCGGAAAGTGTCAACTGGCTGATCTTGTTCGGCTTATTGTGGCCGGCCTCTCTTGCCAAACACTTGTCGATTGGCTTCAAGTAAGTCTTTCCGATTCGAGTTATCAGGCCACTTTGGCGCATCAGTTGTATCCTATTAAATTAAATTGAATTCCATTATAGCCTGATGCGGTAAACGGCCTTTAATCCTATTTACCCCATGTTGATGTTGGAAAGATAAGGGAAGTTTTTAGCTACGCCGAAACTCCAAACTTGGGTGTAATCCAGATTTTTTCCGATGGTCAATTTGCATTGGCCTTGATGTTCCAGCATACTCTTGTGCACAAGTAACTCTCCAAGTCTCCTAACCTATTACTCAAATTATGTTTTCAATCGCTCTCTTATTTAGTTAATTAATTTTAAATAATCACAAACTTCAACGTAAGCGCAGCAGCCAGAGTGCAAAATTCTGTCAAATTGTCCAGGCAACGTCAGGAGAAGATCTTCCGGATGGCGTCTGAGCGAATCGCCCAGTGTTTTCAACGCTCCTGATTTGGAATTCTGACAAATCCAGGTGATGAGAGAATCAAAAGATTTTCTTCTAGATAACTTGTAATCAAATTGTTACCAAAATGATTTCGGCGGATAGGCTGCCTCTTTGCGTGGTGACACGGAGGGTCTTACTGGCCGCCAGATCCTCGAAAGTGTTGACGATCGGCTGATGGGTGGGCAAAGAAACGTAGGAGATGAGCGTGCTGTTGTAAGCGTAGACGAGGACGACGGCAATCAGGCACCAGGAACCGGCCAGTACACGAAGAGGCAAACGATTGGACGGGAAATATCCGCCTAGGTTCATCAAATGCAATGGAAAATTATAAAAAGGATTTTTCGAACTTCAAACAACCCGCCAATCACCTTGAGCCGTAAGGATAGCAAAACTGTACCAGACATTCCGAGTGACAACTCGAATGTTACTTTGTGTCCCGATTTGTTGTCCAATCAATCGCGTAATCACGCTCAAAAACACCACCGTCGAGACGAATGCCACACAAATCATGTACCAAACCTTTTCATGACAAAATTAATTGTTAAGAATTGATTTGAATAGATTTAATTCTACTTGAACTACTTGCCGTTGACTGAAAGGGTTTAATCGGAAACATGAATCCCTTTTGGATTGTTGGCATGGGCTGAATCACGGCGAAATTAAGGACGGACACGGCCGAGGTGAAATCCATGTAATTCATACGGTCGGCAGTGGGTGAGATTAGACGTCCGTCAATGTCAGCTTTCTGCCGAAATTTTTTAAGGTTTAATTAAATGAATTTAAAGCTATTAAGCAAGCTTAAAATGACCTTTTGCAGAATTTGGTCGATGATGGCTTCATCGATCGATCCTTTACTGTTCACCATAGTCGGAGTAACTTCCACGAAAGAATACCTGCGATTTTATTGACTTATCAAATATTAACCAACTTTTTAAATTTATTAGAGGAATGTCAACGATAACTGACGTGAAACCCAGTAGAGCTGATAAGTAATCAAAAAAGTCCTTCGGGAAACCGACATAGCGGACGGAGCTCTCGTTGGTTGGACTTCGTATGATGGAGAAAATTGGCGGTTCCTTAATTTTTTTTTAAAAAATTATTAGCTGAAAATTTAGGTACTAAACTATAATTTTTTGTTCAACTTACGTGACAGACGGCGATTCGCAAATGAACTCCTGTCATTTGCTTGGCCGTGATGCCAGCGAAAAATATGGCACCAAAGAGGCTGCCAATGAAGAACATGTTGGCAGTCCAACTGTTGTCCAACTGTGGAGACTTGGGCCCAGGTTCACGATATTAAATAGAAAATAATAACGTGAGAGCTTATGAGTTGGAATAGTCAAGGAATCGGGAATGGACTTGCTTACGTCAATGCGTTCACCATCATGCTATGCCTGCCCAAAGAATTGTGTTCACAATTTTATAATTTGCGATGGTGCAGTGGTGCACAAACCGTTTATTTTTATTTGTTATGTATGTATACTTTCTCAGTGTCCAATTCCTCATGAAAAGTAAGCACCAAATTGCTTTATTAGTGCACATCTGCATAAATCTTATTTATTTGTGTTTTTGGTCCAGTAGATTCTCTGGGAATGCAATGCAAACATTCAGTGAAGGACATCGTTCGATGAATAGCAGATGAGCGCATTGACGACATAACCGAATCTCATCTAGTGCTTCACTGGTTCATGGGTGTGGCAGCTTTGCAGGATTTTTTCAGGAGAGCCTATCCATCCAATCTACAGACGGAAATTTTCCAAATAGGTCAATGTATGGATTATAGATTTCAGATTTGTTTCGTTTATTCAACATTTTCGCTAAACGATATTTTGTAAAACAGATTTTACGTATCGCATAAATTCTGCAACGCTGGAGCTCATTATGCAAAACCGCCAAAACCCACCCCTTAACCTGAACTTAACAGCTGACTGCTGACTAGACTAAGACTAATATAAAAGATTCAGTCAGTTTCCCGCGAGGACAAGCGATAGTTCCACCTCCCAGTTGCTGCTGATTTTACAATTTCCTTTGCAATATCGACACAAAAATCTCTCGAAAGAACTAAACTACAATCTGAATGAATCCAACAAAGGACCGAAAGCAGATGGAGAAAAGATCTGATGACTCAGTGAAAAGGACAAGACGCGAGAGATCTCTTCCATCTAATTTCGTAAGTATCTAACACACCTCGATTGCATGGTATGACCTATATGTGTATGTGAAATACTGTATCAAATGTGTATAAGTGCCCTAGGGCTAAAGATGTTACGTACATGTTTGTCATTAGCTTGATTGAGAAACCATTCACCCAACAGGAATCACTTGTCGACAAGGATGGCCAAACTGTATACAAGGGATTCGTCTTCCTACCAGGCAGACGATATAAAGATCACTTCCAGCATGTGAAACTTCACCTTCCAACAGGCCACCTTTACTTTGTGAAGAACGATCACTGTTCCACCAATGGTTGTCCTGGGATGTTCAATCGTCGCAGCCATAATGCTCATCCCATTTATTCACGTGCCAAGATGCACCGGGAGGCTTTTCGATGGCAAGTGAACCTCATTTTGCTTCACGAAGGTGGTCGAGTCTCTCCCAAAAAGGCCATTGAAATCTGCTTACAAGAGTGGCCGTTGGAGCTCGGCAAAGATGTCAACCAACTGTACTATTCTTTGATAAATTCGCTGAAAATGTTCAAGACAGCTAGCAAGGAAGAAAATGGACGCTTGGACTTTAAGAAGAGTTTCCTCCAGGAGTATCCTCAGGAGAAATTGGATCGTTTTATCGCTGCACTCAAACTAAACACCCATTACTGGGGACCCTACACTGGACCGAAACCAGCAGGTATAATTAAAGATTCATTAAGTTACTGAAGATTACTGGAAGTCAATTATTAAAATCTTTGTATTTATCTAGTCGAGAAAGAGAAATCCGTGCTCCCTACAGGGAAAAGGAGAAGAGATAATGTTTCACCTTCATCCGATGAAGAATCGGGAAATTTCAGCTCTAAAGAAAATAGTATTCCGTCTTCGGCGGAATTGACACCTAATTCAGTACTTGGGGTAAGCAGAGAGTCGGTGGAATCAGCTGATTTGACGGAAGTGAAGCGGATGCTGGAAGAGGTCCGGATGGAGGCCGAACGTAAAAGTCGCGAAGCCGAGCACCTGAAGAAAGCTCTTGCGCATCTTCTCTCATACATATGTACGAAACTATTATTATTATTAATTTTGTAGCTTTTTTTTTTTATTGAATTTTTTATTTTAGCAGTGGAATCTGACGGATTAAAATTAAGTCAGGAGAAAATCGATGAGATCATTCAACTTGATGGGAAGACCTTAAGCGAACTATTAAATAGTAAGTTTCTAGTAGACAAAGTCAGTCCTCGTGTTCCAGAGGAGCAAGTTGAGTTTTCGGTTGCACCATTCGCAAATAATTGCAGCAATTGTAACCGTGACAGCAGCTCCAATGTCTTCATTGATAAAAAGGGAAAGACCGTCTTCCTCTGGCCCGTTTGCTGTGGCGTTTGCCCGGAAAACTGGAACGTACATTCCATCAAGCCCTACCGATATCGTTTCAAGATAATTTCTGATTAAGCATTTTACATTGTTTGATTTTTTTCTCTTTGTGCTTTGTTTTTTTATCGCCTTGAGTCGTTCATTTTTACATATTCGTAAGCCCTACTCCAACTTTCCACCAAATTGTTCCAAACTTCAATTTCCATCCTACTCCTAGTTCCAAACAAGTTCCCAAGTCCAAACTTCGAGCCATAGATCCCAATCATGAAAAATGCCATTTTTTTATTATTATTTTTATTTCACTCCATTTCGCGAAAAAATTGTTTGTTTTTGCCTGTTTTTACGGTTTTTATTTGTTTATTCATTTTTTGATCTAGACACTAGTATTTGTTTTTGAAGATTTGGCACCCTGGCGATGATTTTTCTAAATCCAAATCGGTAGCTAAATTTCTAAACCGATCGAATGTTCGTCCGTTTCGTACTTTGAAATTTGAACGTACACATTAAACAGGCATTGTGTATTTCAGGTCGAAAAATAGATTCAGAAAAAAAATGAGTCTTCTTTCATTGTCTAACGAAGTTTTAATATGTTACATCTTTTCGCTGGATACTATTTCCATATCTGACTTGCAAAGTCTTATGGTTTCCTGTCGGCCTTTATACAATATTATTCGAGAATCAGATGAGCTATGGAGGCTCAAGTTCATTCAAAGGTTATAAACTATTAATGTTTTTGCTTTCTTTTTACAATTAAAAACTGTTGCACCTTAGGTGGGGCAATTTTCTTTCGCAGACTCCCAATAGCTATGAAAATGTTTGGTTCGAGTGGACAACTATAAGATTAAAGAAAGCAAAAGAAGTTCAAAAAGCTGTTCAAAACATGTCCTCTGTAGCTTATCCATTTGGTCACGATCTTAAATAGAAAATAATAACGTGAGAGCTTATGAGTTGGAATAGTCAAGGAATCGGGAATGGACTTGCTTACGTCAATGCGTTCACCATGCTATGCCTGCCCAAAGAGTTATGATGTTCAAAATTTTATAATTTGCGATGGTGCACAAACCGTTTATTTTTATACGTGTATACTTTCTCAGTGTCCAATTCCCCATGAAAAGTAAGCACCAAGCTGCTTTTTTAGTGCACATCTGCATAAATCTTATTTATCTGTGTTTTTGGTCCAGTAGATTTTCTGGGAATGCAGTGCAAACATTCAGTGAAGGACAACGATGAATAGCAGATGAGCGCATTGACAACATAACCGAATCTCATCTAGTGCTTCACTGGTTCATGGGTGTGGCAGCTTTGCAGGATTTTTTCCGGGTGCTTTTAGAGCCCATCCAATCCACAGACGGACATTTTCCATTATTTAGGTCCATGTGTGGATTATAGATTTGTATTCGTTTATTGTAACATTTTCGCTAAACGATATTAATTTTAAACACTCTTTTCAAATTTTTAAAACAAAGTTTTGGTTTGATCTGGTTTGATCAATTATCGTTAATTCATTTAGCCTGATTTAGCCGTAAACAGAATTTATGTATCGCATAAATTCTGCAACGCTGGAGCTCATTATGCAAAACCGCCAAAACCCACCCCTTTAACCTGAACTGAACAGCTGACTAACATAAAAGATTCAGTCAGTTTCCCGCGAGGACAAGAGATAGTTTGATCTCCTAGTTGCTGCTGATTTTACAATTTTCTTTGCAATATCGAAACAAAATTCTCTCGAAAGAACAAAACTACAATCTGAATGAATCCAACAAGGGACCGAAAGCTGATGGAGAAAAGATCTGAATCTCTTCCACCCAATTTCGTAAGTATCAAGCACACCTCGATTGCTCTTTCTGACTAATATGTGTGAAATGCTGTATCAAATGTGTAAATTTAAGTGCCTTAGGGCTCAAGATGTTACATACATAGCTTGATTGAGAAAACTTTCACCCAACAGGAATCACTTGTCGACAAGAATGGCCAAACAGTATACAAGGGATTCGTCTTCCTACCAGGCACCATTTCAGATAACATCCAACAGTTGAAACTTCACCTTCCAACAGGCCACCTTTACTGTGTGAAGAATGATCACTGTTCCACCAATGGTTGTCCTGGGATGTTCAATCGTCGCAGCCATAATGCTCATCCCATTTATTCACGTGCCAAGATGCACGTGGAGGCTTTCCGGTGGCAAGTGGGTCTCTTTTTGCTTCACGAAGGTGGTCGAGTCACTCCTAAAAAGGCCATTGAAATCTGCTTCCAAGATTGGCCGTTGGAGCTCGGCATAAATATCGTCCAGCTGTACGATTCTTTGAAAACGTCGCTGTACACGTTCCAGAGAGCTAGCAAAGAAGAAAATGGACAATCGACTTTTATGAAGAAGAGTTTCCTCCAGGAGTATCCTCAGAAGAAATTGGATCGTTTTATCGCTGCACTCAAACTAAACATCCATTACTGGGGACCTTACACTGGACCGAAACCAGCAGGTAATTAAAGATTCATTAAGTTACTGAAGATTACTAGAAGTTAATTATTTAAATCTTTGTATTTGTTTAGTCGAGAAAGAGAAATCCGTCCCTACAGGGAAAAGGAGAAGAGAGAATGTTTCACCTCAGCGCAGTAGCGGATCTGTTGAAAAGGAAATGAATCCCCAAAAGAAGGCTAGGCAAGAAACGGACAAGGACCCAAAAGGGGTGAAAATCTCTCGTTCGTCTGGCAATGCCAAAGAAAAAATTGGGGAGAAAATTTCTAGTTCCAACAAGTCCAAGGACAAAGCCAGTCCTCGCGTTCCAGTAGAGGAAAACAAGTCCCACCGCAAAGATAAAAGAAGCAGGGAAGAGTCGAAGAAGAAGAAGAAGCGGAATTCGGATAGTGAATCGGATCGGGCGAGAAACAGTTTCGAGACATCGACACCGAAGGAAAAGGAATCTTCTGGATCCGATGGAGAATCGGGAAATTTCAGCTCTAAAGAAAATAGTATTCCGTCTTCGGCGGAATTGACGCCCAATTCAGTACTTGGAGTGAGCAGAGAGTCGGTGGAATCAGCCGATTTGACGGAAGTAAAGCGGATGCTGGAAGAGGTCCGGATGGAGGCCGAACGTAAAAGTCGCGAAGCCGAGCACCTGAAGAAAGCTCTTGCACATCTTCTCTCATACAGATGTACGAAATTATTATTATTATTAATTTTGTAGCTTTTTTTTTATTGAATTTTTTCTTTTGGCAGTGGAATCTGACGGATCAAAATTAAGTCAGGAGAAAATCGATGAGATCATTCAACTTGATGGGAAGACCTCGGGCGAATTACTAAAGAGTAAGTTTCTAGTAATTGAATTTCATGTTTATCGATAATTATTTGGTACGCATTTTTAGATTCCTGTCCAGATCAACCCAAAGAGTCTGAAAAGGAGCTTCAAGCTGCGTCTGTTTCGTTGTCGGACTCGTCTTGTTCGCTGGATAGAACTGTTTCTACCAATCGCCAAAATCTTGGTAGCTTTCTTTGTAATTCTTTGCCGATCCAGTATTACTCAAATTTAGTTTGTTATTTTTATGTTTAGGTAATTCATTTAGAAATGGTAGACCATGGGGTCCTCTGTCACGTCGCCGTCTGTTACCTGAAGAAAAAAGCTTCGATGAACTAGAACGAGCACCGGACAAAGAGATCCGTTTTCCTGAGACTTTAATGAAGCGATCCACCAAGATATTGAACCAAAACGGAATGGATGTGTTCGCTGTTCCGCTCAAGAGAAAATCAATCGAGTCGAGTTCAAATTTCGAGCGCTTTGTTTTCGGTAAAGCACACGACAAAAAAGAGCACAGAACGGTCCTGGTATTGGGAGCGAACGGCTCAGAAAGGAGAAAATTCATCGATGGAATTATCAACTATATCTTTAAGGTTAACAAGGAAGACAAGTTCCGATTACAATTGATTCAAGAGGATGACGCAGTCAAGACAAACTGCATCAAAGTATACGACATCCACCATTGCGAAGGATTCCCGATCCCTTTCTCCCTGACGATTGTGGACACGCCAAACTTCGACTCTAACCAAGAAGAACTGGAAATTTTCAGAGATAAAGAAACGATTGAAATTTTTCACGAGTTCTTTGAAAACAAGGAAAGTGTCGAGGAGTTGGACATGATCTGCAACGTCGGGACTGAAATCAGTTCATCGTTTCTGTCCGTTTTCGCCAACGACCTCAAGGAAAACATTCACTGCTTCCAGCCGAGCGACTACGTGAGCGACACCTGGCATGATGACGTCCAAACATTCTTCACTTTGCTGGCCACGATGAAGAAGAAATCGCTGTCGTTGACAAAGAAGTTGCTGAGTGGGAGGAAAAGACTTGAGTCGACAGTGTACGAAATCCGGTCGCTCATCAACAACGGCCTTGCCATGACGGAAGAAATGGTAACAGCCAAGCAGATGGAATCGAATTGCCAAATGCGGAAGCAGCAAATTATGAAGAATTGTCAAACCGAAGTAAAACAAGAAGTAGTGCAAGTTGAGCTTCCGGCCGGACAATTCGCGAATAATTGCAGCCATTGCAACGTTACGTGCAGCTCCTCTGTCTTCATGGATAAAAACGGAAGGACCGGCTACTACTGGCCCTTGATAGATCTGTCCATGTCGACGGAAGCGGGTACCTGTACCGTTTGCCCGGAAAAGTGCAACTGGAACGTACATTCCATCAAGCCCTATCGATTGGAATGCGTTCAACTGAAGACGGAATTACCGTCTGGCGATCAAAACTCGGAAGTTGAATGTAAATGGGAAACTGTTTATTCAACTGTACTGGACATGGTGAATTTCTTGGAAGACAAAATATCCGTCAATAGCAAATCAATATTGCATCGATTTCAGATGGTTGAGAGTTGTATCTGGTCGCTGGACAAGATTTCCGGTGGTAAATTGTTATTGACACGGAAGTTGGTTTCTTTCCTTTTAGCCGACGCCGAGTCACAGTTGAATCGGCTTGGTTTAAAGGAGAAAATTCAAAGTTTAAAGACATTGTTTAATTGAAACTCGTTTTAGCATGTCTGAGTACTAGTTTTAAAATCATTGCCAACCTCCAGTTTTTTTTTATCTTTAATTTTTATGCAATTCTGCCACTATGCGGAAGATTGTTTAAAGATAATTTCTGATTTAGCATTTTACATTGTTTGATTTTTTCCTCTTTGTGTTTTGTTTTTTGATCGCCTAGCGTTTTTACAAATTCGTTCTAAAATTAATTGACTAAATACAATTTCACGTTTATAATAACAAGCATGTTTTGCACAAAAAACGGATTAATTAACTAACATTAGGAAGTGGCGCAATGTTATTTTTTTTTCAGGATCTTGATTCCTCAATACGTACCGTGAATGGCGATTGAAAAATTCCATTGTGCTTCAGCTGCTTCACCTAATAAGGTAATAGACATTTACTAAGTTATTCTCAAGTCTAAATGGTACTACTAGAACAGATAACAAATGATCAAGTGCCGTAATCACAAGTTTGCAAAGTAGAATATTTGATTACTTTTTTGGTTTACTGTATCACTATCCATTTTGGTTTTTCCTAGGTTAACGATCCTGCTTCTAGAAAGGGCGCCTAACTTTATAGACAAGAATAATTATTTTTTGACCCCTTTTTTCCAAACAGCTTGGAACTTGGAATTAAAATAGTGCAACATGGAATGGCGTATTTCGTTTCACCTTTCCCCGCTCAAGAGGGTTAATCAAGTTTTTAAAAAATTATTTATTGTGAAATTTCAAGTAATTCTATTCTGATACAGGCAAACAATCATCAGAAGGCATAGTCTTCCCCTTCCATCCCAATGCCCAAACTCTTTTACAGAAAATTTGTTCGAGTGGTATCTTTTCACACCGCAAACACGTGCTGATTCCGGTAAGATAAAACTTTTCAAATTTTTATTATCTGTGGTTTATAATTTGTAAGGATTAATTTGTGCACGAGACAAAATTAAAAGATTTGATGTGACAAAGGGAGTCTTATCCATTGCTATAAACATGTCCATGAAATTTAAAAGCTTTTAGCTTCGCCAAGCGCCGTAGTCAGGGAGATCATCCGGGCAACGAGGAAATTGTAAATGTAAATAGGATCAGCGGACAAGTGGGCACTTTTATGCTGAAATGAATTTTCCGTAAAATATAGTTTTTTTTCGTGTCAATTAATTTTAAAAATTAGGAAAGCGTCGATATAGAATGTTTAATCTTCTGAATTTTTTAACTATTGACGAATATTTTGCACTTGGAAACTGTCTTAAGAATCAAAATGTTTCTATAAATGTTTAGGCTTTTGCTACTATAATTGGAATAATTTAACTGCGACCAAAGACCGGACGAATGTTGGTGGGCTGACGTCCTGCATTTTCTTTTCTAACCTTGGCATTTTTAAAATGAGCGGAAATTCAGGTTGATAAAGAAGTTAGTGGTTCATAATGGTTTCCAGCATTTTATACCCACATTTCTCTCATATCAGAAGTGAATCATCAGGAAATTTGTCATAACCTGTTCTTCCTTTGTGATTTCTTGAAACCCAGAAACCAAATCGTTTAGTACCATGGTGACTTTTAACGACTTCAGTGATGCTGACTCGTTCTATGATCTGGAGAAAACTATTTCTCAGTTCGAGATTGGCACGGATGTCTTGAAAATTTTTAATAAGCAAGCTCCTGAAAAAAGGCATCTGTCCGTCAAGAGATGGTCCCGTCAAATTGTCTGGAACAAACTGGGAATGATCCAAAAGAAGACCTACGAAGGAATAAGTACAAAATTCATATTTTCCTGTTAAAATTCCGTTTCATAATTAATCAATTCGTCTTTTGTCAACCAGTTGATTTAAGAGATGTCAAAGAAATCAGAAGTGGAAAAAATTCCAGCAACTTTGAGCTGCTGTCAAAATTGCAAATCGTCAAGACTGAAGAACTCGAAGAGGCTCGATGCTTTGTCATTTGCTACACGCGCGAATTTAATATGAAAACCCTTTCTATCTGTGGTAAGTTGTCTAAAATCTAAAACTCTTTTTTTATTCAGAATACGACACACTGATATTAAAATACTAACATGACAGCCAAATCCGAAAAGGAGCGCGACGATTGGGTGAAGGGATTACGTAGTCTGACTCACGACACTATCAATGCTTCCTACCCGGTGCGGATGGAACGTTGGTTATGGAAGGAATTTTACCGCATGACTTCCGAGAAAGAGAACGTCAATGTGAAGGATATCAGAGCCTTTTTGCCGCAAGTCAACTGTCAAATCCCCAAGACTCGGCTCCAAGAAATTTTCAGCGAAGTCAACAATCGGAGTGTTGGCGAATTATCGTTCGACGAGTTCGCATCTCTCTGCAATCTACTTACCTACGATGAAAAGGTGAAATGCTTGAATTCTGTCATGCATAATACTTTCGCCTATTTTCTAACTCGCCATTGCATTTCTACTTTGCAGATTTTCGATTCCTTCTTTTCCAAATATTCTTCTGAAGAAAATACGATCACTCTTTCAAACTTCAAGGCATTCCTTGCGCAACAGGGTGACAGCGAAGCCTTTAAGGACAGCGATCTATTGATAGCCAACTTCATGAGAGATTTTACCAGAGATCCACGGCAGAATAATTTCGATCAAGATTACGAGAAAGGATTTTTTTGTGATAAAGAGTTCATTAATTACCTGTTTTCACATCACAACGAACTCTTCGATCCTCAACACAAGACTGTCAATCAGGATATGACGCAACCTTTATCTAGTTATTGGATCGCCTCTTCCCATAATACGTGAGTGCAGAAATTTAATAACTGAATCATTTCCCTGATAACTGATCCTGTTATTTTTTTTAAAAATGAATTAAGGTATTTAACTGGTGACCAGCTGAAAAGCCCTTCAAGTTGCGAGGCTTACGCCAGATGTCTAATGCAAGGCTGTCGCTGCGTCGAACTGGATTGTTGGGACGGTCCGGACGGAACACCGTTAATCTACCACGGTTTACTCGGGATGACTTTGACGTCAAAAATCAGTTTTCTAGAAGTTGTGAAGACGATCAAGGAATACGCTTTTGTCACTTCATCTTTCCCAGTCATCTTGTCCATCGAGAACCACTGTTCGCTGCCGCAGCAATTGAAAATGGTCGAGATTTATGAAGAGGTGTTTGGTTCTATGTTGCTCAAGAGTCCAATCGAACTGGATGACGTGAGAATGCTGCCGTCACCTCAGGATTTGCAGGGGAAGATTATCATCAAGAATAAAAAGCTACCCGAAAATTCCGGTACTTGTACTTCGCCATCTGTTTCTCCTAAAAATGGTAAGAATTTAAAAGTTTAAAGTAAAATAATAATAATTTTATCAGTGTTTAATTGTAAAAACAGATGAAAATTTGAGGAAAATGACCGGCGTTCTGTATATGAGAGATAAGGCGAGTGCTGATTGGGTCTCGTATTTCGTCGTGTTCAACGACACCAAAATGTTCTACATGAAATTCCAGTGTAAAGGAAGCGAGCCGGACGAAGAGGAAGAGGATGATGGGGAAGTGAATTACGTTTACCAGCAGATACCGGATGATGTTGTGGAATACGAGCTGCATTATAGTGAGGTCTGGTTTCACGGTCATATGGAAGGTGGAAAGTTCAAGGCAAAAGAACTTTTGGAAGAGTACGGACCCAAACTAGGCTATGGAACTTTCCTAGTCCGCAACAGTGGCAATCTAATCGGAGACTATACAATATCATTTTGGTAATGACAATTTTTCTTCTGATAAATTATTGATGGGGCTATTATGTGCCGCACGAATAACCCATTACGTTGCTCCAGGTACAAATCCAAAGTCGAGAACATCCGCATCAAGAGTAGAGTAGTTACTAGTCAAACTGGGAAACGGAAGAAAGATTTTCAGTTAAAGAATGGTGGACCTTTTTTCGACAGTTTGTGTAGTTTAGTCGATTATTACAAAACTAATCCATATGAAGCTCCAGTAAGTGAATGCCTCTATTACCTTTTTGCTCCACTAATACTTACTGTAAAATTTAATCGCTCCATCAGAATTTCAAAGTTTATTTCGACAAACCCGTTCCTCATTTCCGTACTCACGTGGGGAAAAACTGGTTCCACCCAAATATTGGACAGGCGGAAGCTGTCGAGTTACTTCGCAAGATTCCAATATCCGGTGCATTTCTCGTTAGATCCAGCGATAACGATCCGGACCTGTTTACTATCTCATTCAGGTTAGAAATGATTAAAGATACTGTATTTTCCAAAATTAAAATATTTAATTGTCTGTATTTGCTGTTGAGTAAATTCAGGACTGAAACGGAGATAAAACACTGCCGTATCAAGCAAGATGGTCGTCTATTCATGATTGGAAGAGCCCAGTTTGTTAGCCTTGTCGCCTTGATAAGCCACTACGAAAAGAACCCACTTTACAAGCAAGTTCATCTTCGTTTACCAGTGACGGAAGAGGCGATCCGCCATTATGAAAAGGTAATATAATTCAGTATTAATGTGAATCACTTGTCAACTGAATGCCATTTATTTGTAACACAGAATCCCCAAGCTGAAATAGCGATTTCGTGTTCACCAGAAGATCCTTCTAATTACATTGATTGCACAGCTTTGATGGAATCCATGAGGGTATTGCCATTAAAAGAAAACTTAAACCAGTTTATAATTTTTCAATTTATCAATAGATATCAGTGAAAACTCTGCAGAGTTACAATGCTCGAAGGAAAGATGAGCTCAGTTTCCCTAAAGACGCCATTATCAAAAACGTGAAGAAGGTGGACACTGATTGGTGGCGAGGGGACTATGGGAAAAAATATCAGTGCCTCTTCATGGCTTCTTATACGGAAGAAATCGACTACGACGAAGGAATACGACACGAAGAAGAAAATGTAAATTGAATTAACAATTCAATACTAGTTGTTATTAATGCTAAATTTGAGCTTTGAATAATGTTTGCTTGTTTAAAAAGTCCGCAGTTGGCATAACCAAAGGCTTACAGAAAAAAGACGCTTTCTTCGATATGACGGGGGCAACAGTGGAGTTGTTGAAAGTGCGCCAGTCAACGATTCATGGGTCGTCGGAGTCTGAGCAGCAAACAGTTGAGGGTGGAGTAATACCGAGGTGGATAGTGCTCGTAAAATTAGCATCCGAAACAGAAAAAATCGAACTAGGTGTGGAATCCAGAGAAAATGCTTTAAACTGGGCTAATGCTATCAGGTAAATAATAGGATAGCTAAAGAACAAGTTATCAAGGATCTAATTGTTATTTCTTTTACCAAGGAACGCAAGCGGATGTGAAACGGAACCACCGTTTGATGAGCAAGAGAACAATGATACGATCCAGTTCAGCGAAGTCGAAAATAAATACAGCATTGTTAAAGGACTCTCCGATATCATCGTCTACTGCCAGGCTACGCATTTCAATCAAGAACGTATCCTTAGCAAGGGTCGAAACCCTTGTGAAATGTCGTCCTTCTGCGAACCAGAAAAGCTGATGACTCAACAAGAGTACCAATTCTTTCTCTGGTATCATCAGGTATTTTCAGCATTAATTCACGTTTTTCCATTCATTAACTTAAAATTTTCTTTATTCTACTGTGTGTATAGGTGATGCTAAGCCGCATCTATCCGGCCGGTAAAAGGATAGATTCTAGCAATTACAACCCAGTTCCTTTTTGGAATGTCGGCTCTCAGCTTGTGGCTTTAAATTATCAAACACCCGGTATTACAGAGAACTTAAATAATTAACTTAGTTGTATTCGTGTTAAAGAATGAAATTTATTTAATATCAACAGACAGAAGTATGCAGTTAAACGAAGCCAAGTTTCTGCAAAATGGAAAATGTGGATATGTTTTAAAGCCGAGTTACTTGCGGGAGTATTCTAGTGACTACAAACCGTCTTCCGTTTGTTCACTGACTGATGAAACTGCAGTTTCATTCGTCGTGATGGTATGGAATTCAATTATGATTTTCAATTGCTCTGCTAAAAATTAACAAAAATTTTCTCAAAAATTTAGATCATCTCTGCCCGTCACCTCATCTACCGTCCAAACGGCCTCACCACCAGCTTAGGAGTAGTTAGTCCATTTGTCGAGATTGAGATAATCGGCTGTGATGAAGATATGAAGAGCAGCAATAAGCACACCACAAAGACCATAAGTAAGATAAGAGAGTTAATGCGCATAATGATTAAGTATTACTGTCTATCTTTAAATTTATTTGTGGTTACAGCCGATAATGGTTTTAATCCATTTTGGGACGAATCTTTCCAATTTCATGTTTCGCGCCCATCACTAGCCTTTTTACGGTTTGTCGTCTATGACAGCGGTATATTTCTATAGACTTTGGTTAATCGATGTATTGTATCAACCCATATTAATTTCAAATGGATTTTTTTTCCTTTAGATAGTTTTAGCGATTCCCGCTTCATAGCGCAAGCCACATATCCGGTAATTCAAACTTTCACTGCAATTTCTTTTCATGACGAATTTTTTACATGAAACTTTTTAGTCAACGTGAAAGTGAAAATTAACTTTGATTCTTTGGTTATTTATTGAATTACTCTTGAAATATTTACTTAGCTGTCGTGCATTCGTCGAGGATTTCGAAGCGTTCCGTTAAATAACGACTTTAACGACCTACTAGAAATGTCTTCCCTCCTAATTTTCCTAGATTACAACAAACCGGAACAGGTATTATTTTGTAAACTAGCTACGAAAATATTTAAAACCCACCCAAAGCTGACTATAGAAACTAACATTGAAAAAATAATATCGCAGGAGAAACATAAACTTCTCAACACTGGCTATTCGAAGCTGCTGCAAAAGGAGAAAACAATCAGATTCTGCGAATTACAAACCCAAAAGTCTGAAGCTGAAATAGGGGAGATCGAACCTGCAGTGAAAGAAGCTCGTACTGAATTCCATGGAACCGAATTCAGGTAATAATAGGAGATTTTAAAAATAAAGCGATTAACGCTAACCCCGCCCTATTTTTTCTAGTCAACTTCACTTTCTGAACCGTTCTTGGTTGTATTTTGTAACAGTTCTTTCGAAAAAAATTTCAGGCCTGAATAATTACACTTATGACGGTAGTTGTAGTTCTGTTATTCATTTCCATTCACACCGGTCAAATTAAGTTTTTATAATATTTCACTAACCACTGAAGACTGAATTAGCTAAATTTTACACTTTCTGCAAGTCCATAACGTGAAAGAAAATTGACTTCGAAAAATAATAAAGAAGTAAACAATACTGCATGTTCAAATTACAAACTTGTTTTTTTTTTCTACTCAATCATTGTCCATTACTAATGAAAATGAACTATTTTACATGTTGAAATATTGAAAAAGGCCCCCTCGAATTCCTGACGAGTTCATCGCGTCACGAGCGGCAAGTCTCAAATTACTACAAAAAATGAAGAAAGCTAATATAAAACAAAATATCAAAATTGACTGATTTAAATGCGATATCGAATGGTCTGTTCTCTGTTGATGTTATAAATTAATATGGATATAAAAATTGTAGATTCATTTCGGGCCTAGCGTGGAACATATTTTTTATAAGTTAGGCTGCTTAAATAATTGTCAATACTTTAAGTGGGAGGGAAAATATTGGCATCCGATCAAGTATTTTGTGCACTTTTAAAAAGTTTTTTTTAGCTTTTCTTACGAGAGCGAGTGACACATTCACCAGGTAGCAAGAATTGTCGTCAGGAATTCAAAACGACGCCCTTACTTCCCTCCCTCCCCCCCTTATTGTTTTACCCCCACCGCAGATTCACATCTGTCGTGAAAGAATTCTTGAACTTAGGTTTTCGTTCAAACTTGATTGATTCTTTCAGGCGAACGGCGTTAGAAGTGTTTGACATTGTACTGGAAATCAATCAGTGCATACACCCCGGTTATGCCGAGTTCAGCAGGGATTTGATCCCAGAACCTCATTACTTCCTCATTGAAGCTTTGACGCTCTAGACCACTCACCCATACATCCCCACTTTAATTTTATTCAGTGGTGCTAGTGTGCTACAGATGTGATGGAATCAGTACTTTGGTTGACTTCTTTATCAGAATAAGTTCAAACTTAAAGTGTGTCATCAATGAAGTGACCGGAACTGGCCAAACCATTAATTGAACTCAACTAGTAGATTAAAAGAACTTTTACAACCTGCCTCAACGCCATTGAGTCTTAAAACGCAATCGATTGACGCGAACGATTTCGGGTCATAACCTCGAATATAACATCCTGTTATTTTTCACTATATGCCTATGGTTAGTTGCACAAAGTAATTTATTTCACCTTAGTTATTTTGTTTACATTAAGTTTTGTTGTTTGTTACTTTTCCTTAAAAGCAAACCCTTCACGAAACCTGTGTTAGATTCCGATTAACCTATACCTTGTGGTTTGTGGGTTTTTTCGGGCAGATCCGCAAATTTATTTGTCCTCTGCCACCACCTACATACTCGTTTAGTTTCACACGATCTATGAATTTCATTTTCTCTTCTGGTTTAAATTAATTTCTTGAAAATTTGGTCACAGGGTTTTTTTTTTTTTTTTTTGGAAACACTTTCCTTGTTTGTTGATCGGCACCCTCTTCTTTCCCCCTTTTACCACGCCAGGTGCTTTTAATTAGTCCGTTGGCAGAGCCGGGAAATTTCTCGATTGCACGTCAGTGACTGAATGGGTCTACTCGCTATTAATGTAATTGCGATACGTATAGCGTAGCTCGTACCTAGTCGGCGTTTTTTTAAGTCAGTACAGCACGACCCAGGAAAATAAAAAAAGCAACGCATTGCCGCCAACAGGTATTCAAATTTCAAGATGCCTTTAACCATTACACCAATAAACCATGGGCGCTTTATATACTTTATATTATTTTCTTGTGTAATAAAAATGTATCGTACTTATACTGACAATTTGTTAAGTAATAATCGTCATGCAACTTCCTTATAGTTTGATAAATAATACCACACATCTTTTCTCTGACACACATGGAAATCGCTGCGTGTAGCACAAGCACTTTCGCCTTGCGGCACTTTCAGTCGGCAACTAAAGATTCGTTAAGTTCCTATTTATAAAAGTAAATATACGCATTCTTATTTATTTTCCCCCATAGTTATTCACTCTCGATTAAACGTCTATCAACATTATATCGTATTTCATTTAGAATTAAAAAATAAATCGAATTAGAAAGGCCTCGAATTCAGCCACCAGGTGTCACTGAAACTTGCATCAATGGCTGCTTCCTGGTTCCTGCTTGACACTTGCCAGTCGGGGGCTCGGGGCGTCGAGCACTCCGGGCAGTCTCCATTCCATTTGGTGCTTGGAAGTGCATGCAAGAAGCAAGTGGAAGTAAATTTCTTAGTTTGCCACTTTGCCTACACTAGAAATTCTCTATGAAGACAATTGGTATAAATTCACTCTTTTTGCATTTGGTTATTTTTTTGTTCTTCTTTGTTAGCATGATAAATTGATAAGAGTATCTTTCATTTTATTGCTCCATGAGAGAATTGAAAACTTGAAAATTATTCTAAAAACACTTTAAATAATTTGGTTGTATAGACAATGAACAATGGAGGCCCAATTGGCAATCATTTAGAAAAGATAAAACTACTAAATTTGTGTTTCGACACTGGCAATATATTTTTGTTTAGTTGTTATTTGACTATCATTGGTTTGCTACTTTGTTGATGCAGTTAATTACTTTATTGTCTCATTTTGATGAAATACTGGTTTCTCATTTCAGCCTATCAACCCGTGAATGTTTTTTATAAAGAATCCATGTCCGTCAAGTCAGATCACCAAACTGGAAAAGTTTCAGCGCTCCCTCAGACCTTCACATAGAATTTTTGTATCTAATCTACACAAAATGTAAGAATAACCTATCACTAGAGTTTGATTTCTTTACTGGTGTGTAAACCATTTTTCTAATCTGCTTTCTTATTTCTAGAATTTTTAAACTCGTGCTTCATGATGGGATTTGTCTCCTTTGGGCTTGATTAGTTTGCGAATCACAATGTTGTCTTCACTGATTTCCATGTAAGTTCTTTTACCATTATTGTAACAATCTTGTCAAATTATACAACACAAATTCTATGAAACAGGGTTTCGACATATCTGTAGGACTCCAGGAGAGAAAAAGCACATGCTTACTCAACTCTATACACATCAGAAGGAAGTTGATAAAGAATCGCCAACCAAGTAGCAAATGAAAAACAAGGGAATTTTGGACAAAGCGCTGGCAATTATTTGACTGGTGTCGCCGAATAAACACTTGTACAGATAAAGGAAGAATTACACAAGGAACACGGAGCTTCTGAATAACTTGAGCACAACAGCAGGCAAGAAAAAACACAACCTGCGCAGAAAAATTCTTCGGACACTTCAAACTGCTCTTGAAATTCCTCAATGCACGCCTAAATGCGTAATCGGGATGGATGCATTGGTTGACTTCAAGAACTACATTGACAACTTGTAGTGCCGTTCGCCCAAAGGAATTTATTAAACGTGGAAATTAACACGAGTTCAAGAAAGCTTGTACGACTGATGTGAACAATTTCGATCTGCAATTATCCCAATCAACCCGATCTCTCCACGGAGCAAGTGCGCATTCGTTTATCGCAAGCAAATGAAGGGCACTTCTTCCGTCGTTGTCCAGGGAGTTTGGATCCGCCCCTGCATCCAGCAGCAATAGAATTACTTTGAAGATTGAAGTCGGTGTGCAAGGAACTGCACACGCTTTCAGTAAGAGCTGGGGGTTTTCTGTAGTCCATCTGTTATGGGTGGAGAGGCTGAGCGCGAGTAGATTCTCTACAAGGATATTCTCTTGTGCTGACAGGCTATCCATTTCATAAATTGATTGAAGAAGGCATTTGATGAGAAAAGACAGCTGCGATACTCCCTCCTCTCGAAGTCATTTTGGATTCTTCGCTTGGACAATAGTGATTGTAGAATTTTCCCAAGAAGTTGCACATGAAATCCAAGCAAACGTAGAAACTTCCAAATGTTAAAAACATTCCAACAACAAGAACTTCCATACCAACAGTAAAGTTTTATTTCTTTACTTGCATGTAAATTTTATTTAATCTGTTCTTTCATTTCTATAGTGTTCCAATTCTCAACAAACCTGGCACGTTTTTGAAGATTGAAAGCCTCTACGTTTGCATGGACTTCACGTGCAACTTCTTGGTAAAATTCTACAATCACTATTGTCCAAGCGAAGAATCCAAAATGACTTCGAGAGGAGGGAGTATCGCAGCTGTCTTTTCTCATCAAATGCCTTCTTCAATCAATTTATGAAATGGATAGCATGTCAGCACAAGAGAATATCCTTGTAGAGAATCTACTCGCGCTCAGCGTCTTCACCCATAACAGATGGACTACAGAAAACTCCCAGCTCTTACTGAAAGCGTGTGCAGTTCCTTGCACACCGACTTCAATCTTCAAAGTAATTCTATTGCTGCTGGATGCAGGGGCGGATCCAAACTCCCTGGACAACGACGGAAGAAGTGCCCTTCGTTTGTTTGCGATAAACGAATGCGAACTTGCTCGGTGGAGAGATCGGGTTGATTGAGACAATTGCAGGTCGAAATTGTTCACATCAGTCGTACAAGCTTTCTTGAACTCGTGTTAATTTCCACGTTTAATAAATTCCTTTGGGCGAACGGCACTACAAGTTTTCAATGTAGTTCTTAAAGTCAACCAATGCATCCATCCCGATTACGCAATTAGGCGTGCATTGAGGAATTTCAAGAGCAGTTTGAAGTGTCCGAAGAATTGTTCTGTGCAGGTTGTGTTTCTTCTTGCCTGCTGTTGTGCTCAAGTTATTCAGAAGCTCCGTGTTCCTTGTGTAATGCTTCCTTTTTCTGTACAAGTGTTTATTCGGCGACACCAGTCAAATAATTGTCAGCGCTTTGTCCGAAATTCCCTTGTTTTTCATTTGTTAATTCGTTGGCGATTCTTTATATCTTCCTTTTTATGTGTATTGAGCTGTGTAAGCATGTACTTTTTCTCTCCTTGAATACTACAGATGTATTCATATCCTCTTTCATTGAACTTTTATTGCTTAATCCGGTCAGTTCTCGGGATGTGTGTGGTTTGGGAAGTTGTGTGGTTTGAGAATATCGAGCAGCAGTACGTCAGCAGGAGTCAATATAATTAATTAGCTTGTCTTCATCTTTCAGTATATGTTTTTGGCCTTTCGAGAATCACGTCACGTCCCAGATGTCTTTCTTCTGCTGACCAAGAAGACGGAGGCAAGTGAACTATTAGTTTTGAGGTAGAGGAAGGGATGATCTTCCATACATTCTGGTTTTTATTTTATAATACCATCATCTTATTTAATTCTTTTTAAAATTTTTAGTTAATGTTTTCGACTGTAGGGATACCGCAATAGAACGATGACGACAAAGCTGATGCTTGTTACCGATCTTTTAAAAACTGCTCTTAGTTTCGCGGTGAAAATACCTATTATTTCTGAAAGAGGGTTTCACCCCGAAAAATAGTCGAACTCCAACAACATTTTGCAAGATTTGAAATACTGCACAGTCGAAGTAAATCTAATTCTTCTCACTATTTGTTGTCATTTTTTTTTCAGATTCAGTTTATTTGTCGTAAATTCATCATCACGTTTTCATCAGTGTTACGGAAAGGCATCGAATCCGAAATTTTGTCTGCGGATCGACACCTGGTGACACAGGTCTTCACTTCGCCATGATGCGACGCGTTGCTGCATGTGGGAGGAATGACTTCACTTACAAGGTAGGCTCTAAACTTATCTCTATAGATTTAAGTTTTATGTGTTCCATATACCGTAGCTGATATTACTATAGACATCGCACAGTGGATTAACGTTTAATTCTTTATTTCAACTACTGTGTTTTCTTTTATAACAAAATCTTGTGAAAATGAAGATCCTGCGAATGAGCTTCCTTGGATTCCTGGAGAGCAAGCGCTGGTTGCTGGTGACTCAACATGTCGACCGATAATCCTGGAGAGTTAGAAAGGTGATATCATCATTATGAAAAAATATTTACGGTTCGGTCATACATTCAGAGATAAAAACCACTTTCGTCCCTCCTTTTTCACCAATAGCTAACGGAGACTTAAAAAACGGAATGAATCGGTAGTCGAATATTTATTTGTTAGTAAAGATGGCCTCAGATCCAACAGTGGGGACTTCTACTGCTGGCTGATTAATTTTTTCACTAGTGACCGGTGCGGCCCGTGACCGGCGGTGCGCACATGTTGGTGTTCCAAGTGGGTTGCGTTCAATATCAATATTCTAGTTAGAAAAATTTATTATTTAAATTTTGTATTTGAGTCGCTGTCCTTTTCAGGTCTCGTTCTCTTACCACATTCGTTTTTTTGAATGACTGCCCACGCTGTTACAGCGTTTATCGACGCTTCAAGGCCGGCATCTTCTTACCTTCCCAGTCCGAGCAAAGAACTGATGGCGGAAAAAATCAACGTGGGCCCTACCTTTCTGATTGAGGTAAGCCTACCGTATTTTTCTTTGCGCATTTACTTAGCGGCTGCCCCCTTGTCTTCTTAGGCACGTAGGTTCTGTTGTTTGTAATGACCATATGATGTTACCGACGTTTCGATCTCTATCCCATTTCCTTTGACATTTGTGCCCTTTGTCAAAAGGTGTGATGTCATTTAAAGTCATCATTAAAATAAGGAGCTTTTTATTCCTAGAAATGTTTCGCCACTTCTCGACGATGGGACTTTAAGATGCAAGTGAGTGTTTGTTAGGCCGGCGTCATTCACCCTCTTTTTGTTAACAAAGTGTAATATTGAATTCTCACAAGCGCAATTCTCGTCTCGTGGAAATGGAGTGATTTGGCTTTGAATCATGTCCAATTAGCTCTTGAAAATGTTGTGTGTCGAATTGTTTTATTTTAAGGAAACAATAACGACCATTTATTTAAAATATTAGTCAAATACCACTTTAAGTTGGATGGATTTTCCTGATTTTTTACTCTTGATAGATTTGAGTTTTGCAGGTCATTCCAGTACTGATTTAGTAATGAAAAAAAAACTTGATTTTGAATTTTAATTTTTGAATGACAACGATTATATTCAAAGTTTGATTTTAACATTTTTTAAAAAAGTCAGAAATATAATATCATGACCTACAGAGAAAAAGATGAAAATTATTTTAAGAAACATTAGATAAAATCACAGTATTTAAAAAACTGCCAGTCAAGGTCAAATTGATTTGCACTTTTTGATATTTGTCGCTCTGCACTTTGAGTTCTTAACCGGGAAATACCTCCGAAGAAATGCTATTCATACAATTGCAACATTTCAAGAACATCTTCGATCCTATCTTCTTCGAAACGATTAAAAATGCTTGAATGTTCGGCATCGCCCGCAATCAACTTTTTCTGCTTGAGGTAAATAATTATCGAAGAATGTAACGCGCAAGTTTCACTGTATTCTTCAGGTGCCGTCAAGGCAAAGGCGTATCTCTCGTCATTGGATTTTTCTTCGACTAGTCCGGCGAAATCGTTAATTTCCTTATCGATCCGTTTCATGATGTCTCTGTTCCTACACCAGAGCTCATCATTCTCAGAAATTTTAGAGTCTTCATTGATGCCATCCGTGTGCAGAGTCTGTTTCCTGAGTTCTTCCAAAAATGTTTCGTTTCTAGCTAACGATGAGAATGCGAATTCGAATCCGTAAACCACTGGGTATTTTGTGAATTGCTCTTGCAGCCTTTCCGGCGAAGGGAAGAAAAGAACTTTGCTCTGATCTTGTCCTATTTTTTCTTTCACTTCATCTTGAAACCGCTTGACAGCGCACAGTTCCTCGTGCTTTTGCTTCAGCCATTGACTCAGGTGATTCGTATTGATTAAGTAATGAAATTGGTCATTCGTTTTGCTATCCAGCACTTGCCTGAGAAGGTCCAGTGTATTCTTGCCGCTGCGAATGTCGACGACCATTTTTCTCAGCATCTTTTTGAGCTGGTCACGCAGCGATGTTAGATATTGCTGGAAGTGTTGAAGCTTCTTTTGAAATGGCTTCATTTGCTGCGCCAGAGGGTCTCTCAGCAAGTAGTGCAGCAAATCTTCCACCTCTTGGTATTCTTGCATAATCCGAACGCATTCCGATGTTTGCGCAACACCAATTTCGCATTGAATGGCCGGTGCGCTTTCGCCCACTTTCATCAACCTCAACGGGTAGAGCCACACAGCGATGGGCACTCCAAGGGGCTGGTTTCCGTCTGTGGCGTCTTTGGTCATCGATTGGGATGAAGCTTGGATTAACTGTCTGGCGAACTCGATGGCTTCTTCGTACGTCGTTGGCGTTTTGACATTTTGGGGTAGTTGAAAATCGGCTTGAAAGTGACACTCGATGTCATTTTCATTCCTGCTGCTCGTTCCTGAACTCTTTGCATTGACATCGGACACCATTGCATTGAGTGCGTTTATGAGCTTGTTGGCACGGATGTTGAGCTCGCCACTAACTTTCTGCTCGTCCTCGTCACTTTCAAAACGTTTGGTGAAAGTAAACGTGACGTTGGCACCGTACTGGATTTTGGTCACGACGTGGGTTGCCGTTCCGTTGTTTCCCGTCCTGGCAATGTCTGGAAAACGAATCTTTCCTTCATCCAATTGGTTCATGGTAAGCTCCTTGATTGCCGTCCGGTACTGACATATGACGTGGGTGCTAGACTCGCGGAAATGACTTTTCTTCTGGTTGAGATAAACCGCCGATCCTTTGGGCTCCACCATGCCCAGCAGGACACTGATTTTCAATGAACCGTTGATATCGAGGTTTCCGAATTTTTCCGTCAACTTGTCCGAGGCGATCATCGAGAAACTTTTACCTTCATTGCGCGTGGTGTTGATAGTCTGCAAATCCTCATCTTTCCACAAAGTGTAGCCTGAAATTGCAGTCATAAATCGCTAAATCTATTAGAAAAAAAATGGCTTTTACGTGTAATATTAATGAAATGGTCTATACCTGGGACCGTCTGGTCCGTTCGGGCGTCGTAAAGAGTCCCCAACTTAAAGTTTCTGCCCAACGCATGCATTTCCAACACTTTTATAGATATATCATCTGTATCACAGTTCATTTTTTCTTGTTTTAGTTTTTACCAGTGTGATGTGAGCTGCACCTACAATTCAAATCGAATATCTATTGAGATTTAAATCGTCTGGAATTGATCACCAGTGAATAAAATATCTTTCTTTACTTGAAACTTTTACCATAAAATTTAAATGCTGCTTATCTATTTTTCAAAATCAACAAATTGCGTCATCCTGTTTGAACTTGGTGAAAAATTGGTGATACCTTTAAACTCAACAGGAGTGAATGGGCCACTGGAAGTTGTTTTACTGAAGAGATGGACGTGTTGGTACACGTCGTTCTCACCACACCACTCTTGTACTGCGCACTTTACTTCGGCTGTGACCAGGATTCAACTGCCACTGTGAAAATCGGTTAATCAATCTGTGAAGTCTTGTTTTGGCGTTTCACAATGATAAGTATAATCAGCATTAAATAGGAGTGATACCGTCTCCATAGAAACCGCATCACTTCCTGCGTTTGTAGCCACGTCCGTCAACTTCAGATCCCTAATACTATCATACTCGTTCAGGATAATTTCTTTTTAGTCCTCCAACAAGGCATTTAAATGTTTAGAAGGTTAGGATAATAGTGTTCTGAAATTAAGTAATGTTAATAAACTGAACTCAACTGGTAGATTACAACTTGCTTCGAGTCCAACGCAGTCGAATGACGCGAAAAGTGGGTGGGTTTCTAGTGGTTGAAATATCTCCAATGTAACATCCTGTTTGCACTGTATGGTTAGTTCCATCAGGTAATTTATTTTACCTTGTTATTTTGTTTACATTTCGTTTTGTCTTTTTTTCACTTTTCCTTGAAAGCCAATCCTTCACGAAACCTGTGTTAGATTCCGATTAATCTATACCCTGCGGTTTGTGGGTTTTTCCGGGCAGATCCGCAAATTTATTTTTCCTCTACGTCCACCACCTACATACTCGTTTTAGTTTCACACGATCTATGAATTTCATTTTCTCTTCTGGTTTAAATTAATTTCTTGAAAATTTGGTCACAGGGGTTTTTTTTTTTTTTTTTTGGAAACACTTTCCTTGTTTGTTGATCGGCACCCTCTTCTTTCCCCCTTTTACCACGCCAGGTGCTTTTAATTAGTCCGTTGACAGAGCCGGGAAATTTCTCGATGACGAATGAAATGCACGTCATTGACTGAATGGGTCTACTCGCTATTAATGTAATTGGGATGTTACGTATAGCGTAGCTCGTACCTAGTCGGTGTTTTTTTAGTCAGTACAGCATGATCCAGGAAAAGAAAAAAGCAACGCATGACAGATGCCATCAGGAGAGAGTGGCCGGCGAGTTTCTTTTTTCGTTTTTAACTGCCAAACATTTTCTGCTACGAGAAAAGATGAGGTCCACTTTATTTATTTATTTAACACCACGATGAAGTTGTCTGTAACTGCCACCATTTTCTTTCACACAGAACCGGCTAATCACACATTATAACTATTTGATTCGGCAGGTGGGAGTCCCATAACACGCCTGAAGAGAGAAAAGATTTCAACGGGGCTTCTCTGCAAGTGAAAAGAACAGTGAAACTCGACCAGCAGATATATACCTTATACACACTCAAGTGTGTATTGCATCTGCTTCGCTGAGTCGGAGAAATACCTATAGCTGCGGGGATATAATATCAGTGCAGCACCAGCCGATGTGTATAGGAAGAAAAAGGAGGCGGGAACATCCATCAAGGAGAGAGACGGACATATTGCTGGTTTTTACGATCTCTTCGCCGGGAGAGAAATTTTTTTTTAAAGAAGAAGAAGACAATATTACACACTGAATGGCCTATAAGCGTTGCTGCGGTTATCTCCCCCCAGTCTTGGGTATATAAAGACATTTCGGTGCTCACCATTTCAGCAGCGCAGTCTTTTCTCCGACTTCGCCTCAGCACCCAGCAACAACGTCCTCAACCATGAACGTCTACTCTTTGGTAAATTGTCTTTTTTTAAATTGTTGAATGAGTTTCTTTAAATATTTAACTGAATTATTACTATGCAGGCTGGTTTGGTTCTTGTGGGACTATTGGTCAATTCGTCGGCGGATGAGGTACCTTTCGACAAATTACAAGGATTTTTCCAATACGCCAATTTCCCAGCGGAAGGTGAATACGATTTTGGATTCAATCGCGGCAATGCCGACCATCACGTTTCGCGTCATCAACAGTACAAAAACGACAATTTCCGCACCAAGGTAAGTCCCATCTAATTCAGTTAACCTATAAAAATTTTAAAAGCTTAATCCAATTTTATTTTCAGGTCAAATGGGCTGATACTTATGATGGACATGGTGAACATGCCTTGGATTACAACCATGGGCAAAACTATAAAGGCAACTATCGAATTGTTATTGGATTATATTCTTCTTTCTTTTTTTAATTTTGATTACTTTGTTATTAAGGCGATTATACATCGGATTACAAGCCCGATTTTAAGCCAGACTACGAGGCGAACTTCAAACCTGATTTTAAACTTGATTTTAAGCCCGATTTTAAGCCTGATTTCGAGCCTGATTTCCTGCCTCCGTTTAAGCCTGCTTTCAATTTAGAGTACAAGCCGGAGTACAAACCACAGTATCAACCAGAATACAAGCCCGACTACAAGCCTGACTACAAGCCGGAATACAAGCCGGAGTACAAGCCGGAGTACAAGCCGGAATACAACCCGGAGTACAAGCCCGACTATAAGCCGGAGCACAAGCCGGAGCACAAGCCTGACTACAAGCCGGAGTACAAGCCGGACTACAAGCCCGACTACAATCCCGACTACAAGCCGGAGTACGAACCAGAATACAAGCCGGAGTACAAGCCGGAGTACAAGCCCGACTACAAGCCCGACTACAAGCCCGACTACAAGCCCGACTACAAGCCCGACTACAAGCCCGACTACAAGCCCGACTACAAGCCGGAGTATAAGCCTGCCTACAAGCCTGACTACAAGCCTGACTACAAGCCTGACTACAAGCCTGACTACAAGCCTGACTACAAGCCGGAGTACAAGCCGGACTACAAGCCCGGCTACAAGCCGGAGTACAAGCCTGATTTCAAGCTTCCATTTACGCTTGATTTCAATTCAGAGTTCAAACCGGAGTACAAGCCGGAGTACAAGCCGTATTACAAGCCGGATTACCAAAACTATTATCAACAGGCTCCAGCGAGTTACGATATTCCCGAGTACAAGCCTGATGTCTACGATTCATATGCTTATGATAATCTCTTCGCAGCAAGCTCTTCGAGAAATTAAATTCATTCGTGCTTTCAGAAACGTCGAATCATTTGTGTAAAAATGTTCTATCATTTCTCTGTCGTTCTATTCACTAGTTGTTGTTTACAATTGGTCAAAATAAATCCATTTAGTTTTGTCGCAGTGCGTCAAAACGCTAAAAAAGCAATTTCCGGACAATTATTGTATTCAAATTGCGTGGAGTGATTAACACCAAGCGGTCCGCTCATTTACCGAAGCAATTTACTGTTAGCCTGTAATATAACCCAATAATATTTATTTTTGATAATCGTAAAAGCTATGGTAACCGTGGGAATACAGTGTTTTCCCAGTCTCACTGATTATAAAGTGCTCGTTGAACTAAAATTTGGAAAATTGATACAGTGAGTTGAGCTTTTACTGTTGACAAAGTGTTTCAGGGCATTCTAAACATTTATCTTTTCGCAAAATTTCCAATCGTCCTGGTTTAATTCCGCCATTTGAAGGGAAAATATGAGGAAAGTGGCACGCGCCAAAATTCGCTAAAAAGTAGCAAACAGTTTCCAGTTGAAATTATAATGAGCCGGGTTTTTACCAAAACAAAATGTTTAGAAAGGTATGATTTTGACTCGAATATGTGGGATAGAAACCTAATGTTAACCGCAAAACGCTGAAAAGATGTTGGGTATTAAACGAGCTGGGAAGTCAACCTTAACCAACACATTTTATTTCACATGCAACTGAGTAAACAATCGTTATGTAACACAGACACTAGAGGAGAAAACAGTCGGTTCAACAGACTTGGACACATCGCAATAAAGTATCCAATAGATAGGTCAGAAACATCTGTTAGCTTGATCCCAATCGTCCCGATCATCACCACTCACCAGCTTTCTCCTCTTTTCCTCAGTTTTATCAGCTAGGTTCGACAAAACGTCTTCTTCTTGATCAATTTGTAAATCAAATTACAGTGCCCCTGGTGGCCATTAGGGGTCTAACCCAGATATAAAGTCTGACGGGCTTGACCGAGACGAATGTGTGCAGTGTAGTGTGTAGGAAATTAAAGAAATCGCGTGCATGATATTTATTTGCTTTGAACAAGTGAAAGCTTGACCATTCGAATAAGAACATATTTTCTAATGTGACGACAACGCTTGAAAATAATGAAGCAAATAAAAATTAAATAGAAAAAGCATATGCGAAAACTGTATTTCTATACAGCAATGTGCCTCAAAGCGATGCTTACAAAGGGAAAGTTATAACGGAACTAAAACCGAATCTTTTTATTTTCGTACTCTCCATAAATTTGAAATTTGTGCAAAAATGACATCACGTGACCAACAGCAGCAGCAGAAGCAGACGATACTTTCACTCCCATATCTACCAATACCACGCTGCTGCTGATCTTCTAACGTGTTAAGACTCAAAGTTCCCATTTGAATTTTACATTTTTGAAGCAATTGTTTTATTACATATTAAAGAAAAAGGTAATTATTACTATGATGTACATCATGCCATAACTTAACTTTGTGTTATTCTGTAAGTGTAGTGTGGCCTACTTGTCCGGGCAGGTGGGCATTTTTAAAGGTGTTTTGACTTTGCAGTGTTTTACATGATATGTTAAGTATTTTTTCCTTCTTGTGCCTATGCACTATGCAGTATGAACCTTCTAAAACATATGGTTGGGGTTGTGTTGTTTAAGCAGATTTTACAAAAAAATCTCGTTCAAAACTTTTTTAAGTTTGTTATAAGTCTGGAAATGATTCCTGATACATTTGTATATATCCTCTTTCTTTTATACAGATGCCAAAAAAAAAGATCTAGGACATCAGATATTGATTACAAGAATCTGAAATGATGTTAAAGGGTCAACTGCCGTTTGGGAGGAAGCAAACACCAGCCATCATCAGTCCTACAGCACATCATTGGTCGTCTAGCTGCTAACATGTGAAATAACATGTGCACCACTCCAAAAGGTACATTTAATGTTATTTAGAAAGTTTTCTTGGAGATCTGTAGTAAAAATTTTCTGATGATAAACTGACCGAGGAGTAATTAATAGGCAGGCTTCATGAAGTAAAGAAATGTATTTAATCAATTTCCTTTATTAGGGTCAATTTCCTTTTCAATCCGTTCGAAAATGTCGTTATTTTCACACCAAAACTCTTCGTTATTGCAATGCTTCGGCATGGTATAAAGGTCTTCATTGATACCATCGTTTGATTCCTAACAAGATTCAGGAAAGGTTCTTGGTGAAATAGAAAAGGGAACAAGAGTTCCAAGACAACGAATATTGTCGTTTGTTATTGAAACTTTTTCGTTGTTGGGAAAAGTAGGACTTTATTTTTATTTGTCAAGTTTTCCATGGTCTGGAACCTTTTTATCATGCATATTTCTTTATGTTTTTGATCCAACCATCGATAATTTCGATTTGTCTTGAAAACCGATTGCTCACTATTGAGTCGATTCAGCAGCTGCCTGAAAGAATCCACGTTGGACTTCCCACGAATATCGACGACCATTTCTCCCCATTTCTTCAATTTCGTTATAATCTTGCATCATACGTACGCTTTCAGAGGCCAACGTGTGGCTAATTTCATAGCGAATGGTCGGTGCACTATCGGCACCTTGCATTAAACACCAGCGGGTAGAACCATTTGACACAAGGTATACCAAGGGTCTCGTTTCCAGCCGCTGGGTCTTTAGAAATCGCATCAGATAAAATTTGGATAAAATTGCTGGAAAACTCGATGGCCACTTTGTACGATTTGGGGGGCTTTGACATTTTTGGGAATATCAAAATCACCGCTCAATTGGCACTCGATGTTTGAGTTTTCAGGTTTTCTAGAAATACTTTCACCGACACAAGTACCGCTCAATCCTCCACCAAGCGCGTTTACAAGCACGTTTACAAGTATATCCGCATATACTTTTAAACTCATCATTTACATTTTGGTCATCTTCGTTGCTCTTAAAATCCCCTAGAAAAAGTGAAAGTAGCGTCAGTATATCGCATTGGATCTGTGACTACGTGAGTTGCCGTTCCGTTGTGTCCTTTCCTTGCAATGTCTGGATAATGAATTTGACTTTCTTCTTTTTGTCCCGTGGTAATTTCTCTTACTGCAGTGCGATACTGGCATCTGACGTGGATACTTTCACCATGCGTGTTTTTCGCTTTGTTGAGGTAATTGGTCGATCTACTGAGTTCAATCATGTCCGCTAAAATGCTGATTGAGAATCGTTGACTTTGAGGTTTTTGAAATTGTCAGTTTATCGAATATAAAAAAAAAAACTGTTATTTTCATTGCGGGTGGTAGTACTAATTGCAGAGTAAGGGTAATTATTTCCATTGAAATGTAAAAACAGTCAATCGTTTTTTTTTTCCAATTATTCTCTCTCTCTTGACAGTAACAGTTTTTTTTTTCAAGTGCGTGAGTAGATATTTTTTAGAAGCCCCGCCTATTCTATTCAAACGTAATCAACGTAGCAAATTTATTTAGTTTTTTTTGTTTTCAAAAAGGAAAACTGAGATCTGCTTATCAAAATTAAAATTAACAAAGCAATGTCCAATCTAATGTCCTTATCCTAACTACTAAATATCACAATCGCCGTAGGTTATTTAATGGTTTTGTAGCATAGATGAAATTGCCCAATCTGCTATAGCGATCTGGGATGCACTTTCATAGGGATCACCCCTTCTCAATCTCACATTAACCTATATTCTTTTTTGAAAATGTCAATCTTTATTGAAGCCCCGGTCCACCTCATTTAATGATTAATCGAGATAGTAAATCATGAGCAATATTAGGCATTCGTGATTTAAATTCAAAGTTCAACATTTATTTCAAAAACTTATTTCTCAGCTATTCATCAATGTACAAAATGTAGGGTTATATAGAGTTAAACACAAGTCGACGAGGACTCGGTAAAAGTGCTTGTGGCGTTATTGGGCATGTTATGTGATGAATTAGTCCTCATAAGGTGATGATTCGTTTGGCTAAATTGGTTCGATTCGTTATGGGCGGACGACGCAATCGGAATTGAACGAGGGGATGATGTGATGACAGCCCGGAATTTCTCCAAAATCACATTCGTCGAATCACAAACGCGACATTGACGGCATCGGACGGTAAGTTCCGTCGATGATTTCGGGGTTCTCGATGAGCTCGTCGACGAGTTATACAAGTTGCTATCCTCCAGTGCGGCACCGCAGTTGAAGCATTCATTCGTCTGGTATGACCTGCTATAAAAATGAGATTATGTCAATTATTAGATTGGAAGCGATAAAGAAAAAAGAAATGAAATTTTCAATTTACCTCATGACGTTTGTAAATTGGGAAGACAAATCAGTTCTGTTGGTCATGGCCATCTCGGAGTCGGTGACTTCGGACGAAGATTGCTTTTGACCCATGGTGAATTGGTGAAGTTACTCTGTTGCTTGCTGAAAGAAGAATGATGTGACAACTAGAAGATGTTACGCTATTTAAATGAAATGGAACCTCCCTTTTCCTGGAATATCTTTTTTTAGGGGGTTAAAGTTTTGGGGTAATGTAGGCTAATGAGATTGCTAATCCTCAAGGTCGATGATTTGTTGGTTCCCGGAAACGGAATTAATATTTCACCTTTAATACTTCGTATGTAACGTAATACTGCTATAATTGATTTTTCCTAAAAGTTTGTGTAATAAAGCTCTTTCCTATCTTTAATTTAAATGGGAATCAAACTAAAAATGTCAATGTCATGTAATAATTTTGCACAATTCTAGTTTGATTCTTCGGGTTAGGGTCATTAGCCGTAATATAATCTATTCAATGAGAAATTCGAGAAAAAGTTTTTATTGCGGCTAATAAGTGGCTAATACTTTTCACTTGCAAAAACTCAGGGCAACTTTGATAGAAATTATAACGAAATTTACAGTCTAGTATAAACTCAAAAAAAGGTTGTCCTTTCCACTCGCAGAATTATTTATGGATAATTCCTTGGATATTTGTTTGCCAAAGTCACCTACGATTTATCATTTTGTTTAAAAAACCGTAGTGCGTAAAAAGTAAGATTACATCATTTATATCAAGGCGTTGGGTATCCAGCCACGAACTGGATGAAACCAAAAATGAATTGATTTTGTGCGTTATCCCTTAACCTACGGAAGTGCTATACAGACATAGGACCTTACACGGTTCGTCTAGTCTTTTATGCACAGAGGATTAAAAAACAAAATTCCATTGCTATTCAAATCCTTTTGCCTTATTATTAGTAAAGAAAATCTTGCCCTCTATGGTGCAATGCCCAAAGTCGACCAGGGTATTACAAAAACTGTTGGTTTTACAAACGGATCTATAATGATCTAATGTGCAACATAGCGGTATTTTTGTAACACTTCAAGAATAATAACGTCTCCCCTAAAACCGACATGTCTTTAAAAAGAAAACTTGACCCAGGTTACCAAGATATTTCCATTTATGTTGATGTGGAAATGTATTTTTTTTTACTATTTATTATTAGTCTAGTAGTATTAGTCATTTTCGTTCCGTCTTTATTTCAATATCTGCATCAATTGATGATATGATATGGAAAATCTTTCAATCTCCCAATGGTAAAATGTTAACACAGTTAGACCTTTGTTTGTTCGCTCCAAAGAGATGTGCGTTGTATCAGGAAATCTCTTTACAGGTAACAGGTTAATGCATTGATAGGTGTGATTGATAATAGTCCATTTCGGTGGAAAAGGTAAAAGATTGAAGTTAAACGAAGAAGTGGTACAAATGAAAATGACGTTCGATCCTTCCACTGGATCGCCAGGTGCTCCAACTTTTTCCAGTTCTATTCCTAATTTTGCGATCGTAAATTATTACGAAAAGCTGCTTTAGGAAAGTATCGAAATGGAATTGCCTTCTACAATTAGAGGAACGCGCTACGATACTTCATGATTAGCTTTGAGTTTATCCACTGGGAAGGATTACCTAAGAAATTTTCTAGTTTCCTCGTTATGTTTAATGTTCACGCGTTTTCCGTTAACGAAGGGCATTGAGCCAACAAAATAATAGTTGGCAGTGTCGAAAATGGTTGCGTTCGCCAACGTCAGTCCGAATTGAGAGTTGAATGACCATCTTGGATTTTCAAGCGGGGATGAGGAATTCCAAATGTGTTTTTAAAAAACAAGACGACATGCAATTTAATTTGATTTTTTGAAATAATATTAATATGCAGAGACTTTCATCCGACACCATTAAAAGTGTTTCTGATCGAATTTTTGAGAATTACCTCAAAGAATTCATTTCGGGGATGGACTCCTATTTCTGTTGTTTGCTGAAAAACTGAGTTGCTGACGTTAGGATGAGTTGTCTTGAAAGGAAACTGAATAGATTCTCCTGGATTAGCCTTGAAATTTGGCGCGTACGTACTAGCAAGATAGTCCATGAAAGCCATTTTTACGTGACCTGAATCGAGTCAAAAGGTTATTTTATTGATGACTTCCAAATGTCCTCGAAGGAAAGAAATTAATATTTAACTGGAAACATAAACATAGCGAGTTTCTTCTTTGTTTTTCCCACGACATTTGTAAATGCCCGTGTCAGTGGGCTCGGTGTTTTTTAAGTCATAGTCGAGATCAAGTGCGTTTCATTGGTAACAGTTGTTTCATAAAGGCGTTTCTTCGTTTTCTCAAAGTGTTAGAGAAATCACTTGAAAGAATGACAGCAACTAAAAGTTTAGATAATGCAATTTAATTTTTACTTCCTTATATTTTGTTATTCGAGGAACTTCCCATTTGATTTCACCATCTGATAGGTTTAACACTTCGATGCAAGTGAGTACTAGGACTGAGTCGGCTTCAGTCACTTGTTCAGCCATTCCCACGTTATGAAATATTTCGTCTTGGTTAGTTTGTACGATATGATTTGCTAACAAAAGAAATATAAGTCTTGGCAGCGGAATTTCCGATCTCTTTGAAATAAAACACATTCTCAATTGTAATTGCACCCAGGTCTAAAAACAAAACACCACCGAAGCATTTCGCATTTCCAATAGTTTAAATTTCAAACGTCGACTAAGAACAGGTCTTCCTTTCCCGTTATTAAATTGTATTAATGTGACTAACGGTGAACGGATGTTTGTGGCTTGATTTTCCTTCTATCCCGCGTAAATGACTTGGTATCCGAATAGGAAATTCGATTAAAAAGATAAGATAATTTATTTTACGGAAACCATTCACAATTTTTCAGTCGAAAAGAGTAAATTACGCTTTCAGTTGGATGACTCACGTGATTCTGTGAACTCTTAATTTAATGTGCCGGATTTCCGTCCGTCCTTAAGGGGTGTGAAAAACTACTGTTCAGCTCTTGTTCATTTTCCAAGATTTTTTTTTAAAACTTATTGTTTGTTTTTTATTTTTAAGGATCAAGGACTGGCGCCGATTTTCACCTGGTGAGGTTTGGAGTTTTGAGCTATAGCTGTTTGTGGACTGTTGGCGGCTTATTGGTGACGACGGGATGATTAAGAATTGGTGAGTAGATGAGACGTAAGTCTCGAGCTGTTTCAGACCTTTTTTATTGTTTGTTATGCCAATCGAGTGTCAACGAGCTAGAGCGGGGACGTCTTCACGTTAGTTCGTTCCATTTCCGATTTGTAACGCTAGATAGCTACGTGGTATTTTTTATTTGTCGCTGTCAGTTTCAGTTACTTTTAAAGTTTAAACATCTCTAAAGACATATCATAATTTCCGACAATCGATCAAGAATTCAAAACCGAGTTTTGATAGTTAACAATCTTGCAGCAGCGCCTCTAACTGCAGAAGTTACATTAACCCGTCTTCTTTTTTGAAAATGTCAATCTTTATTGAAGCCCCGGTCCACCTCGTTTTATGATTAATCGAGAAGTAAATAATGAGCAATAGGCATTCGTGATTTAAATTCAAAGTTCAACATTTATTTCAAAAACTTATTTTACAGCTATTCATCAATGTACAAAATGTAGGGTTGTATAGAGTTAAACACAGGTCGACGAGGACTCGGTAAAAGTGCTTGTGGCGTTATTGGGCATGTCATGTGATGAATTAGTCCTCATAAGGTGATGATTCGTGTGGCTAAATTGGTTCGACTCGTTATGGGCAGACGGCACAATCGGAATAGAACGAGGGGATGATGTGACGACAGACCGGAATTTTTCCAAGATAACATTCGTCGAATCACAAACGCGACATTGACGGCATCGGACGGTAAGTTCCGTCGATGATTTCGGGGTTCTCGATGAGCTCGTCGACGAGTTATACAAGTTGCTATCCTCCAGTGCGGCACCGCAGTTGAAGCATTCATCCGTCTGGTATGACTTGCTATAAAAATGAGATGATGTCAATTATAAGATTGGAAGCGATAAAGAAAAAAGAAATGAAATTTTCAATTTACCTCATGACGTTTGTAAATTGGGAAGACAAATCAGTTCTGTTGGTCATGGCCATCTCGGAGTCGGTGACTTCGGACGAAGATTGCTTTTGACCCATGGTGAATTGGTGAAGTTACTCTGTTGCTTGCTGAAAGAAGAATGATATGACAACCAGAAGATGTTACGCTATTTAAATTAAATGGGGCTTCCCTTTTCCTGGAATATCTTTTTTTAGGGGGGTAAAGTTTTGGGGTAATGTAGGCTAATGAGATTGCTAATCCTCAAGGTTGATGATTTGTTGGTTCCCGGAAACGGAATTAATATTTCACCTTTAATACCTCGTATGTAACGTAATACTGCTATAATTGATTTTTCCAAAAAGTTAGTGTAATAAAGCTCGTTCCTATCTTTAATTTAAATGGGAATCAAACTAAAAATGTCAATGTCATGTAATAATTTTGCACAATTCTAGTTTGATTCTTCGGGTTAGGGTCATTAGCCGTAATATAAAATATAATCTATTCAATGGTAAATTCGAGAAAACGTTTTTATTGCGGCTAATAAGTGGCTAATACTTTTCACTTGCGAAAACTCAGAACAATTTTGATTGAAATGATAACGAAATCTACACTAAGTTCGTCGAGTACAAACTCAAAAAAGGATTTTCCTTTCCACTCGCAGAATTATTTATGGATAATTTCCCTTGAAAACTTGTTTGCCAACGGTCAACTACGATTTATCTTTGACTTTTTCTTACGAGTACAGCATTACAGTAGAGATTTCACCTTCAAGCCTATTCTTTAACATACGGAAGTGCTACAGAGACATAGGACCCTCTATCGTTCGTCTAGTCTTTTATGCACATAGGATTTAAAACAAAATTTCATTGCTGTTATCCATGTCCTTTTTCGTTATTATTAGCAAAGAAAATCTTGCCCTCTATGGTGCAACGCCCAAAGTCAACCGGGGTATATTACAAACATTTCTGGCTTTACAAACGGATCTAATGATCCAATGTGTAGCGTAGCGGTTTTTTTTTAACACTTATTTAAGGATCGTTCTATCATTGATAAACCTTAGATAATAACGTCTCCTTCATGTCCATAAAAATTTTTCCTATTTATTATTAGTCTATTAGCCTCTAGATTGTCAAGCGCCTATATAAAACAAGCCTCACCCGAAATGATAACCGCAGTCTCCTCACCATCTTTCAGTTACAAGTTTCTCTCCTCCGGACGTGTAAAACAATTTTTTAGTGCACACTGACTTAATTGAATTCAAGAGTTTTTTCAGAAATCATGAAACTTAACGAGATGCTATTCATTTTGGTCTCGATTCAATTGTTGGCGTTCAGTGGTTTCGTTACGTCATTTCCGGCCGAAGTGCCACCCGATCAAGTTTCTTCGACTGATGTTGCAATATCCAACGATGTTCAAACCGGAGGCAAAAATAGAAATAGATAGTCTGAAAGAAATTCCGGGTGAATAACAAACTCCCTGTCACTTTTATATTTTTGCAGAAGCGATAGGCGCAATCCATCAACGTCCAGTGGCTAATAATTCAACGGTGCAAACTCATGCGGAAAACCTCATCAATCAAGCGGAAAGCGGATTCCAATTAACGAACGTCCTGTTCCCCCATCACTTTGGCGAATTCTTCGAGGTCTTTGAATTCATCATGGAACGCCGATGGCACCAACAGATCGAAGAAACCATCAAAGAAGTGGCCGAGAAAATTATACGTAATAATGGCGATCGTAGCGAAGAACAAGTGTAGCATTCCCGTCGAATTATGTAATCCTTACTTAAATCCCCACCCCAAATAGTTATAAGAGTTGAGATGAAATAGTAGCCTAATAATTTAAAATTTAGTCACAAGATAGTACATTAATTACGCAATTCGTCAAGTTTATACAAATTCTATTTCAGTGCCGGATCAGCGCTAGTGCCGCAGGGCAACATTCCGCAGTTTATTACATCACTTTGTAATCTCCGCATTGCTCCGGAACGGAGTTGATGATTTACGATCCTCTTCATTCCAAGTGAGTTCCTTTTTTTTTATTTTTTTTTTTATTTATTTTTCCTTTGCAAATAAGTACTACCGCGGTACTTGTTGCCTCACACTCTGCATTGTGATCAACGACATTGTTGGTGTTGTTCCAAGAGTCTATTTTGGTATACAATACAAAGTATACAAGCAGAACTACTAGACATTAGCAGCACTCGAGTGTTAAAGCGCATTCCGTTCACAACTGTGAAGTAACCAGCCCACGTCCAACGATAAACGAACATCAAAAACATTTATTATCTTGCGCTTCAACTCTTTTTCACGCAAGTCATCGTGATGCGCGTTTTAAAACGACAAAGCGCCACCGAAACTTGATTGAACTAGTATTGAATGTTTGATTTGGATTGATTAATATTCATATCAGAATTTCATTCTCTGCAGCATCATTGATTTAAATTCAGATTTAACTTTGAACTACTTTCAAAGTGCATTTGCTTATTATTAATCACGTGACGGACACGCCGACTCTCAGTTTTCTATCAGCATGTGCAAATGTCATTAAAAGGTTAACACTCGTATGTCAAAGAAAAAAGAAACGACTGAAATCTAAAACATTTTGAAAAGTACGTGCCCTTTTTAAATGCCATAGCAAGTAATATAATATCTAAGATAATATCGTCACTGTTTTACCGCTTGAACGCGATCAGATTCAATCAACTCGATGTGCAATAATAACGACCTATAATATTTCATGAAAAAGAAACACGGCTATTAATGTATATGATTTATTTAATCCCCCACGATCTTCAAACTATTATATACAATGGATATTCTTAAAAACCAGTTGAAGAAAACAAACCCACTCGAATATAAAGAAGGAAGAAGGGTAGAAAAGCCACTACTTAATTTCCATGACTAATCGCAGCGAAATAATAAACAGGAGGAGCAAAAACAGGGGAAAAAAATACAACTTATTGGTGGCAAATGGGAAAAGGTTCGACTCATGTGTGTGTGTAGCATTGCACTTTGTTTCGAAACAATCAAGCGCCGTTGAGGAATGTTAAAATAAAAAATGGGGCTGTGTGGGGCGAAGCGGGAAACCAAAGTAGAATAATAGAGTTCACCATGTAGAGATAGGAAGGCACAGGAAAATTCAATTAACACCATAAGAAACAACCGAGAGTAAAGATAATCTTGGTTTCATAAAATTATTACTTTTTTAAGTTTTTGTTTTCCAAAAAAAAAGAAAAGTGATATGTCTCACTGGCACTTTTTAAATTCCGTTATGGAGAACGTGGAAAGCTGCACCCAGAGCCCAACTGGTCTCGTAGCCGTCAATCTTCTTCCTCAGCTGTTTGGTGTTTAAATCAAAACAAATTATTAACTCGTTCGGACTAGAAACCCAATTAAAAATCAATTAAAACAAACCTGCAGTTTGGTGTCGGTGGACAGTCCAAAACCGTGATGGAGCAAAGCAGAAATGTAAGTCATGTCCAAACAAGCAAAGGCTTGGTCAGGGTTCGGGACGCCACAGACTGCAATTTCAAAAATCAAATTAGTATTTATTTAATTAAATGCGGTCTCTGAATCGATTTACTTTGCTCTGCCATTTTGAATAATTCTTTGATGGTCAGAGTTCCTCCGTCTGCAGAGTCTGTAAAAGAAAATTCAAAGGTCGTTGGAATGAATTGAAAGATATTGGAACAAAAAGATTCGATTACCAATCATTCCATGATCACTGGCTCTGTCGTAATAGTAAGAAATGGCCAACACTTCACGTTCGTTGAGCTCGGCAGGTTTGTGAACGGAAGTGTCTAGTAGACTTCGACTGAGCTTGAGGCACTCGTTAAAATCAGCTTTGGGCATGCCACCCTTCTTTTGCCACTCGGACATGGGGATTTTCTCGACGTCGACATCGTGAGTCCCCTTGACGACGTAATTGACGCCACTGTAAGTCCAGCCTTTCTTGACCATGGGATTAATGCAAGGAGAACGCAGTTCCACTTCTGATTCGTCTTGGCCAGCAGACAGGATCTGCTTCCGGGCCGCCATCAAGCCCAGTCCAAGGTAACTGTATGGGTCAAGAGAAAAATCAATATGCTAGTGTGTTACATAACTTATTAGGGAAAAGTTACCTAAATGAATAGACGTCAATCTTCTGATGGAGGGTGGCTACTTGATGGATAAATCCCTGAGGAGCTGCTTCCATTGTACTTTTCTCTAAATGATTTAAAATGTTTAATTAATACACTGGTCTGATAGCAAAATATAAAAATGTCTTACGTTTTGGGACGAATGTAATTTGAGTCGAGCCTCCACCCAAGTCCAAAGCTGCAACCGTTTGTTCAGGATGATGCAGCCGATCTGTATAAACATTTGATTGTTATTTGGTGTTTAATTAGAGGAGAAAATGAGACTTACCGAGAAGAAAGTTGATGGTAAACCAAGAAAACAATCCTTCGTCGATTCCATCCATGATGCTCACCGAACGAGGCGTCACCATGAATCCAGATTCTTCAAACACTAGTCGAACCTGGCAATTAAATTTTGAGTTAAATTCAAGATAAAGTTAAGAAGAATATAATGATAACCTCTTCTAGAATCAGGTTGGCTTTTTCAGTGGGCAAGAGTCGCAATCCAGCCGTTGCTTTAAGTACTAGGGGAGTTTGGTGCCAAAGGTGTGAAGGGACAACTTGTTTGGCTTTGTCTAGAAGTTGCTTGATCGAGTCGGCCCCTTTCTTGGGGTCGTCAGCGAAAGCAGACAATCCAGGTTTGATATGTGAATAGAATTCTTGGTCAAGCTTTACGCTTCGATCTGCAATGAAATAAACAAGTTATTAGTTAAAAACAAAGAGCTGGAATATACTGATATAATGAACTCAAACCTGATAACGATCGATGGAACGTAAATGCCAACACTCTTGAGCCTGTGCTTCCGGCGTCAATCACGACCGTATATACATGTTCCTGAAGACCGAGACTAAGTGAAAGTTTGTCCAAAAAGTTGGTGCTGTGATGGGGAGAAATCCAGCCTGTACTATTGTTGACCATAACTGAAAACACAATTTTAGAAGGTCCATTAAGATTTTCTGCTTCAAGCGTCAAGATGAGCTGAGATACCTGTTGCAATCAACACACTCAGGGCAATCACGGTGGTGAAGAAGAGCATCCTAATGACAAGGAATGCTCTTGAAATACTAGTTGTCTTCTCTTTAATCAACATGGTAGTGTTCTTCTCTGGAGTGAACTGTAGGTTTGCCATGGCATTGCCTCAAATGACTATTATTGATTTAACAAATAGTAGAAATTGTCTGTTGCTACCTTGTTACGATTTCTCACTGACATACTCATCCTACCAGATGCAGCCTAGCAAGTCTCCTAAAGTGTTAAAAAAACAAGAATTCTCCATTTTCATGTCTGTTAGGTTGGTCAATCAGTCAACGGTGCAATAGATTGTCAAAAGATGTACAAACGTTAGTATACAGTCAAGTAGCTCTAGGTTAAATTTACCTGTAATTATAAAGCAAACAAGAAAATGCAAAATGGCAAACAACTCGACGCACACTTAAAAAGTAAAAGCTCGTAATATTACGGCAGTGGACGCGGACAAAGCCAAAACCGACACAAGATAACAGTGCACTTGAAACATGTGCAGTGTGGGGAGTATAGGCAGAAATCTCAGTGAGTATATGTAAGAGGTGGCCCAAAATCTAAGATGAAAAAATTTGAATCACAATGCTCCGAAGCTATGCATCACTGTTGGCTAGTAGAGTTCCCTTCAGTTATAATTATTTTTCAAGAACAAGAGGGGCAGTGACGGAAGCCAGATTATTAACACACTGATTGAATTAGACTCGGCCGTCAGAGGAATGTGATGACGGGAGCATTTGCAGACGACGTAGAGGGAGCACGACTGACGGCAGACTACTGTGTGTGTTTTTCGTGAAAAACAGCCAAATAACCGGTCCCCGGTGCATATCGAGTGTGACGCCGTGATAATGGAACACGATCACGCACAGCTGTTGTATATATACACCAATAGTTGCATCAGGTATACACAATGAACCCAATGACTTGCATTTAAAAACTAGTATACAAGGGTGTTGCTAAGCTACTTATCTCAGCCACAACGTGCTTTTGCTGATTATACTAATGTAAACTAAATGTTAGGACACTAGTATAATTTTTATTCGTGTTAAAAACGATTGCATAATTAATTGTTTGGAATGATGGACAAATACTTTGCATGAGATGGCTGTAAACTGGATTTTCTTGGCGTTAAGTGGACTTGTTTCTCGTCGGCACCTCGTGCGAATTCTCTCGTTGACTGATGTTTCTTTTCCAATCTTTCAAAAGCTCATGCGAAAAAGAGATATCGTTTGCCAAGTCACGAGAAAAAATAACTCGGGTCTCGAGTTTTCTGGCCACCTAGCCAAATTCTCATTTTTATCTCCGTTGACTTGACCGTGATTAATTTGGCATCTCATTATTAGGAACAGCTGATTTGTTAAGGTGTTATAACAGAAAACATTTTGATCTATGTTATGCCAAATTTAAAGTTTTTTAAGCTTAACTCATTTATGCTGAAATTGTGTATTTTCATTTTTTTTTTTTCATTTTTGGAACATGTGAAGTTTTACCAGTGGTGACTGATAGGACGACGGAGATGATTGAACCGGCGAATTATAACTTTGCTCCGGAACGTAGGATGGATTTGGCTGCTTGTAAATGGGTGGCATCTGAAGGTAAGATGGCTGCTGTTCGTATCTTGATTGCGGTGGCGAAGGAGTTGATGAAACATAGCCGTATGTCGATGGTGATGGTAGAGCGTAACTTGGCGGAGGTGGTGAAGTGTACACATTGGGTTGCGTTGTGTACTCGTACGCAGGTGGATTGTACGCAGGTGGATTGTACGCTGGTGTATTGTACGCCGGTGGATTGTACGCTGGTGTATAATTCGGTTGTGGTTGCTGATGTTGAATGTAAATGTTGGGACACGTTGGAACAGGAGGCGGTGGAGTCTCGTCCTGGAAGATGTTGGAACTTCCAGCAGCGCCACCCATCTGCATTATCTTTTTCAAAAGAATGAAACGCTTCTGACGGTTTTCACTGGATTTCGCCGATCCTGCCAACACCAAAACAAACTGTCGAAATCGTAATGAACGTTTAGTTATTTGACACAATTAGATTATAGAATTAATGTTGTACCAATATTGAAATGAAGCTCAACTTCATCTTGTGATGTATAATCGCTCAGCGATCAAAAGTGACTGACGGATTTGATATCTCACTTCCATCATTTTATACCTTTGTTGACACACCTGCCTTAATAATCCGCAATGTTTGTTTTTTAACAAATTTCTCGCAGTTGTTGACATGCTGATATTCCTAGATTGTCCTTTTCCGATTCCCTAGTGAAAGCGCTGAAAGGGTTTTCCAAGTCGAAAATGCCATCGCAAGGTTATAAACTGTGATAAACTGAAATTTGATGTTAGTGGATAAGTGAGTCACGGGAATTGTTTGTGTGGAAATTGTTGTGTTTTGAGTTCCAATTAATTCGAATGTAACTTTTCTAAATTTGGATGAAGAGTATTTATTTATTTACATATAATATTCATTTGAGCCTTGGAAGCAAAAATTTATTTCAAGGGCAAAATATGACCCTCTTGAGAGCACGTATGCAACTTGAATTTCTGTTTGATTTTACGTAACCGTGCGTCTTCTTCATTTTCTCTCATTTTGATTTGCCACTTGCCAGTATGAATAATTTGTTGGTTTTGCTTATGACGTTTAATTTCCGTTAGGTTAATAAGGAAACTTTTTAGTTATTGGATATATTCGAAAATTGAGTTCGCTCCTATTCATCTCTATAGTAAAACTTTGCTTACTTTACTATACCAAGTCATTTTAACACATGTGACTTAATTCTTATTTCATTTGACATTTACTTTTTGTTTTATCTGTTCAACTTTTCAGAAAAGAGAGTCATCAAAGCGATCCCAACATTTTAATGGATTCAACTCTACTTGTGGAAAACCAACATAGGACCACCGGATGAAGAAGACAATTAAATTAATAAATCAAAAACAAATTATTTGATTTTGACATTCGAATGTATTATTGAAAATTCACACGAAGCCACACAATTCGGTAAGTGCCAAACACTACAGACATTTTACCATTTTCCTTTCAAGCCCGCTTAAAAGAATGCCGTCACACAGTTGCCTTAAGGACAATTCGCTTAAGGATACATTGGAGCAGGAGCAGGATAGCTAGGAGGAGCTGGAGGAGAATATGCTGGGGGTGCTGGCATGGGGTAGCTAGGAGGTGCCGGAGGAGCGTAGGCTGGCGGTGCTGGAGGAGCATAGGCTAGAGGAGCATAGGCTGGAGGAGCATAGGCTGGAGGAGCTGGTGGAGCATAGGACGGCATGGGGTAGCTAGGAGCTTCGTAAGCGGGAGGACTGTAAGCAGGAGGGCTGTACACAGGTGGCATGGGTGCCATAGGTGGCATGTAAGCAGGGGGACTGTAAGCAGGGGGAGGCGGGGCGTATGCAGGTGGTGAATAACTTGGAGGCGGTGCGTAGGCGGGTGGTGAATAACTCGGAGGAGCGTATGCAGGATATTCCGGAACTCCTACCGGAACTGGATAAGGTTGCTCGACGACGCCGACCATCGACATAGCCGGAAAACCTTTTGCTTTTGGTCCAGCACCCAAACCGAAGCCCATGCCTTTAGATTGCTTGAAGAGGATGAACCGTTTCGTCCGGTCATTTTGCGCCGTCTCGGTCACGTTATCCGCCTGGCAATTCCAGACGCAAAACGCAACTAGTAAAACCTAAAAAAATTTGATACAATTTGTCAATTTCGGTCGAACAGTAATAAAACTTGCACTTTCAATTGCAAAACAATATAGAAATAAATAATTAAAACTTACCATTTTCGAGATGAAAAGTCCCTTCATCTTGTCGTGAATAAAACAACTTTATGAATTACAAATAAAAGCCAAAGGACGAGCTGTTTGCTTGATGCCAACAGAAGATCGAATGATGCTATTCAACACTCAGCCAGGCCTTTTTATTCCGTTTTCTCCAGTACTAATTTTTCTGTGACCTTACACCTAAGGTGAAACAACGAAATCAGAGGAGAATATTGTGTATCTTTGGCCTTTGATTGCCACATATTCAAGGTGTCACAGGTGCAAATGACATATAGCAAGGACGATACCTTAAGACACAAATTTTTGTGAAAAACGAACACAAAAAACTTGAAATTTTTTTATAAATCTTATAAGTTTAGTATACCTACTACTTTCCAGGAATTGATAGCCATATTCGTTCAATATTCAATATTGTAGGGTTAATCAAGCAGTTTAATCTTCTTTAGGAATCCTAAAAAAACATCTGTTATTTAATAACAGCGTTGGAAACAAAAGTAAATCTACCAGACTGGATTCATCCAAATTTTCAGGTATTAATGTGCAGTATCATTAAGCTAATACTTGATAGAATTTCACCTGAAATATTTGTTTGTTGGGCTGTTGTTATTGTCGTTTGAAAATTCACATATGAAAGAGGATAATAACGGAGTTGATGGGTTCCGTGAAAAATGGATAGGAACAATAATGGACACTTAAATATTAAAAACGATTAGCCTCTGGAAGGTCACAGGTGAAGCGGCCATTCGGGTGAATTTTGAACTCCTCCCCTCGTCATGTAAGTTGGCAGGTATGGGCAAATGTATAAAACTGCTATGCGACCGTTCAATCAGCATCAATCTCCAGCTTTCATCGGACTAGTACAGTTCTCTCTACAATCTCAATCGTCTTCTGCCTACACCCAACATGAAGTTCTTCAAGGTAATTTTACTGTTCTGAATTTTAATTCATTTCCCCTTTACTTTTATTATTTCGAATTTTTAATCAATGGTTTATTTTATTGAATTAGAATGGGCTTGTGATGGCGCTGCTGGTAGTTCTTATCAGTTTGATGGCCGCCGGAGCTGAAGAAGTGACCACCGAAGAGGGATCTACGACTACGGAAGGATCCGTGAAATCGGAAGGATCGACGACGACGGAAGATTCAGTCAACCGAGACAAGCGCTTCATTTTCTTCAGTAAAAAGGCGGGCGGCGGCGGTGGAGGTGGAGCCAAATTACCCGGAGATCCCGGAAATCCGATTCCGGTGGTAGGAATTGTCAGGCGACCGGTCGCAGTCCCTATTCCGGTGCCTATGGACTACCCAGCTCCATCGTATGCTCCTCCTGCGTACTCGCCTCCAAGCTACGCTCCTCCAGCTTACAGCCCACCTTCATATGAAGCTCCTCCTAGTCCCCCTGCTTACAGTCCTCCTGCTTACATGCAACCTATGCCACCCATGCCACCTGCATACAGTCCTCCTGCATATAGCCCTCCTGCTTACATGCCACCCATGGCACCTGCATACAGCCCACCAGCCTATTCACCACCGTCTCCCCCAGCATATTCTCCTCCAGCTCCTCCTAGTTATCCAGCTCCTCCACCATCATATCCTTAAGAAAAATATGTGTCGCTTTTCACCAGCGAATTCGCATGCGCAATCTTTTAAGCTGGCTTAAAAGGTAAAATGCAAAATGTCTGTAGTTTTTGGTCATAACCGAAATTTGTGGTTTCGTGTGAATTTCCGGGAATACAGTCATCTATCAAAATTTAATAAAATTTTTGCCTTTTTAACTTTTCTTCTTCTTCATTCGCAAAACTAAGCGTACGAGTAAATGGACTACAGTTTAGGATCGATCGTGATGAATCAATTCAAAACTATACTTTTTCCATCGATTTTGATAAAGATTATAAGCCCAATTTTCAATTTGAAAAGATAATTAATAAGCAGTTACGAAAAGTTGTAATGAAATAAGTCAATAACGTGACAATGGTCTTTTAGTTGTTTAACGTGACAATGGTCTTTTAGTTGTTTTTGAATTGCCGCTTGAATTTTAGCGCGGACCATTTTACGAAAATGGCAACTTTGCTTACTGACGAAAATTCGACACCGAATCGAACAGCAAATTTTTATAAACACAAGACACAAGCGACACAAGTTTTATTATTTTCTTGTAGATCTGTAATTTACAGTAATGGCTGATAGTGACGAAGAACCCGACTACATGTCTGAGGAATTCTTATCTTCATGGTAATAACCCACTACTTGAACAATTCCACTGTTATTACACACCTTCAACTATGGCTTTATCATAACAAACTTGAAGTAGTTATCTAGTGGTCACAGTTTGTATTTTCTAGTTCTAAGAATTACACATCATAAGAAAAAAAAGAATCATCTATATTGTGTATTTGACCACAAGATTGTCTAAACATTATTTATTTTCAACAATGAAACTATTATTCAGTGTCAAGGATGTCCGCCCAGGCCTAGTATTCAAGCAAAGCACCAAAAGACAATTCCAGTTGGAGGAACAACATCGTAGCGCCAATGAAAAAATGAGAAAATTGAACAAGCCTGTCAAAGTTTTAGAAGCCGAAAAACGTGAAGAAGGACTAAGCACAGCCATCACCAGCCAGAATAAAGGTATATAATAATGAAGTGAACTCTAATAGTCCTAATGAAACAAAAAATAATGGTTTTATTTTTTTTTTTATTTGCAGGATTTGCCATGTTGCAAAAGATGGGCTACAATCCGGGCAAAGGTCTAGGAAAAACGGGAGAAGGCCGAGTGGAGCCCGTGGCTGTTGAAATAAAGGTCGATCGAGCTGGCCTGGGTAGAGAAGCAGCTGTCAAAGACATTCTGCAGAGGAAGATGACGATGTTACAGAACAGAATCGCCAGTCAGAGTAACTCGACCAGTGTGGCCGAGTTCAGAAATCGAAAAAAGGATGAAGCCGTCCAGAAACTCACCCACGCAGATCTGAGAAAAAGCCAACGCATGTGCAAAGTGCTGGACGAAGAAAAAAGCATTTTGGAGCCGGCTGAACCTTGGTTCTGGCCTGAGGTCATCAAAGAGCCCACATCTGACGAAGAAGAAGAAGAAGAGGCTGAAGAAAAAGAAGAACTTTTAGAACCTGGTGAGCAATTGGAGCTAATCACAGCCTACCTCCGTCAAGTTCATTTCTACTGTTCCTGGTGCGCCACCAAATTCGAAGATGATCAAGATCTCACTTCAAATTGTCCAGGAGCTACCCGTGATGATCATTGAGAAAAGGCAACATCTACTTAAGTTTGGTTTTTATCAATGTAATTTATTTGCAAATGGTCTGTACATTAAAAAGTGTCTTTAAATGGTAAAATAATACTTTTAATTTCGCTTTTAATTGAGCAGAACATCCTTTTACTTTTCGGCAGTGAATTTCAGTAACATCACGGTTCGTAACGCTTGCAACCATTTCTAACTTAATATTCTGCAAAATTACGAAACATTTTTATCACAAATGTCAAGTCAGTTCTTTGCTTATTTCACTGCTATTTTATTTGTTATCCTAATTCTATCGCGTCAGGCCGTAAGTTTATCTACAATTCTCCTGTAACATATATTTCTCAACTGCCGATAAAATGTTCAAAAAATCTATTTCCGCCCTAAACAAACAAAACAAAACAATCATTCAACACGAATTTGAAATTGTAATTTGCAATTGAAAAATCCCGCAAAATGGCGAATTTACCAACCTGGTGAGAACAACTTCGTTTCTGTGTTTAGGGAGTCAAATAGAGAGTGACGTGCTCGTCGTGTCTCTCTCCTGCAGGGGAAATAGTGTAAACTGAGAAAACAAATTGTTAAAATAAATAAATAATAAGTGAAATAGTTATCAAAAATGGTGTTAGCAGATTTAGGAAGGAAAATTACCTCGGCCTTGAGGTCGTTGAGTAATGCGACCGTCATCAATGAAGAGGTAAAGCCCTAAACAAACAAAAATATGCTACATGTATGACCCTAATATCATACTTTGACTTCATTTTAGGTTTTAAATGCTATGCTCAAAGAGATATGCGCCGCTTTATTGGAATCGGATGTTAACATCAGGTTGGTTAAGCAGTTGAGAGAAAATGTGAAATCAGTCATCGATTTCGATGACATGGCTGGTGGTTTGAACAAGCGTCGAATGATCCAGAGTGCTGTCTTCAAAGAGCTAATCAAGGTAATTTGTCTGATTTAACCCTGATATTTCTTTATTTCTTACTGGCTTTCCTTATTAGTTGGTAGATCCTGGAGTGAAGCCTTATCAGCCAGTGAAAGGAAGACCAAATGTGATCATGTTTGTTGGTCTGCAAGGTTCTGGTAAAACCACTACTTGCACAAAACTGGCATATCACTACATGAAGAAAGGCTGGAAGTCTTGTCTAGTCTGTGCTGATACTTTCCGTGCTGGTGCCTATGATCAGTTGAAACAGAATGCCACTAAAGCCAGAATCCCTTTTTATGGAAGGTAAAACATGAATGGAGTCCCTATTATTAAATGTTTTATGATTCTCTCATGCTCTGGTTCTTAGCTACACAGAAGTTGATCCAGTGGTTATTGCCCAGGAGGGTGTGGATATGTTCAAAGCTGAAAATTTCGAATTCATCGTCGTGGATACGAGCGGTCGACACAAACAGGAGGATTCCCTCTTCGAGGAGATGTTGCAAGTTTCAAATGCAGTGGTATGAAATTTATCGGTTGAATAGTTTAACGCCACAAAAAAGAGAAGATAACAAAAGAATTATTTTATTAACGATAGAAACCGGATAACATCATCTTCGTAATGGACGCCTCCATCGGTCAGGCCTGCGAGGCACAAGCCCGTGCCTTCAAGGAAAAAGTAGATGTCGGTTCAGTTATCATCACAAAGTTGGACGGTCACGCTAAAGGTGGTGGTGCTCTTAGCGCGTAAGCAAATTTCGTTGAAAAGAATACTGTAATGTTTTAAAAAATCTCAAACCCGATTTTGATAATCTCAGTGTGGCGGCTACTCAGAGTCCTGTGATCTTTATCGGTACTGGAGAGCACATTGATGACCTCGAATCCTTCAAAACCAAACCTTTTATCAGTAAATTGCTCGGACTGGGTGATATTGAAGGCCTCATTGACAAGGTTAATGAGCTCAAGTTAGACGACAATGAAGAGCTCATAGAGAAAATTAAACATGGCCAATTCACTTTGCGCGACATGTACGAACAATTCACCAACATCATGAAAATGGGACCCTTTTCACAAATCATGGTAAGTAGATTCTTGCGCAGCCTGTAATGTTTAAAGAAAGTGAGATGTCATTCTACGCCGTTGTAGGGAATGATACCTGGTTTCAGCCAAGATTTCATGACCAAAGGTGGTGAGCAAGAGTCGATGGCCAGATTGAAGAAACTAATGACAATCATGGACAGCATGAACGACTCGGAACTGGACCATCAGGATGGAGCTAAACTTTTCAGCAAACAACCTACTCGGATGGCGCGGGTAGCCAGAGGGTCGGGTGTGACTGAACGCGAAGTTAAAGAACTGATTTCCCAGTACACAAAGTTCGCAGCCGTCGTCAAGAAAATGGGCGGCATTAAAGGTCTTTTCAAAGGTAAGTGAAAGTGTTGACATTTTTAGTCAAAATTTATTTGGTAGGATAATCATTTCTTTTTTGGAAATTCCAGGAGGAGACATGACCAAAAATGTCAATCCCACACAGATGGCCAAATTGAACCAGCAGATGGCCCGCATGATGGACCCATCCGTTCTCCAACGAATGGGTATGTGAAACGAATAAAATGTTATGTTAAGACCAAGCAACTAAAAATCCTTCCTTTCTATTTATACAGGTGGTATGGGAGGATTGCAAAATATGATGAGGCAACTTCAACAAGGAGCTGGTGGCCTAGGAAACCTTATGGGAATGGGAGGAGGAGCAGGGAAATAATCCATTTTTTTTTCAAGAAAATTGTGTGTACTTTTTAAAGAAACTGGTTAATTTCCATACCACCCTTCCTCTGAACTCCTCCTGTCTAGGAATTTGACTTTCTATGGTTTGGGCTGACTTGAAAAGATTTTTTTGTTTGTTTACCATGAGTATGTGTAAAAAGTGAGATTGTGACAATGGAATACATGATGGTGAATGATGATATTACAATTTATTATCCTCCACGTAAAATAGAACATTATATCTTATCTTAATTTTTTCTATATATCTAATTCTAAACAGAAATCGGTATATTTTTTAGTCGCCAATTTGTTCATCAGATGGCCATTCAATTTACGTCAAATTTTCGAACCTCACAACACATTTTATGTGTAATAAAAAATATGCTTTTTACATTTATAGTTATTAAATGTGAAGGTCATTTTAATTGTAATGATAATCTGATCACGTTTACGAAATTACGACTTCGTGGACTTTGGGCGATGATGTCATAGTTTTAACTATCGATAGTTGTGCATATCGTATCGGGTAGCCATTTACGCCAGAAGGCAAAAACGTTGTCGTGAGATTAGTCTAGCTCGTTTTCGTGAATTGATTTTGCAAGAAAAGGCGACGAAATTGAGTTGAGCCAGGCGAAACTGATCTGCAGTGTCTCAAATTTTGATTGAATTGTCGCCCATCTCAATTTCCATTGAACAGAATTATTGGCAGTGTAATTGAAACTGACCAAAACAAAAACGGGAAAATCGATAAAAAAAAGTATAACGAGGAGGCGATAGTCGTTTGACATAGAACGGTAAGGCGGCGTTATCTTGAGTCGAGACCATACACAGGTACGGTCTTTGATTCTTTTTTTTTTTTTGAAATGGTCCTTTTCAAAGTTGTTATCTCCCTGTGATAATATGTCAGCCATTTTAACAGACTTTTCATCTCATGAGGTTCATGCTGCATGGTTTGTTGCTGAATTCTTGTAAATCTAAGCAAAATCTACATTGTCATATAGAAAAAATATTACATTTAAGCTTCACACATGTCATTTTTGTTAATGCTTAGTAATTTATTATTTTTATTCATGTTTTATTTTAGGCAGTGTCATGTGCTTAGGAAAGCACTAGAAACCGACAGACAGTTGTGAGGACGTTCATCTGTGCATGGATGTACAATCCAGTACAAATAGTGCTCCAAGTAAACAAATCATCAGTGAGGCCAAGAGAAAGGCTGTTGTGTACCTGCTAACCCTATTTCACCTGAGAAAAAAAATGGGTGGATTCCTAGATAAACCGAAGACAGAAAAAAGTCAAGAATGTAATGAGGGCAATGGGCTCAAGTATGGTGTTGTCAGCATGCAAGGATGGCGTGTAGAAATGGAGGACTCACACAGTGCTGTCATTGGGCTGCCAGGAGATTTTAAAGGTAATTTCAACGTCACATTTGTTTCAATTCTTTTGTTTGGTTGATCAAGTCATTTCCAAGGTGAAAGTAACTAGTTGCTTGTCTTGTTTCATAGTGACAGTTTTTAAATTCTCATTCTTATTAAAATAATTGACCATGTGGTTGTTCATTTCATCATCTATTACAAAAATTGCATGTTAAATTTCAAACATGTGACTGATTTCATCTTATCTTTTTTTTTTAATCTATAGATTGGTCATTCTTTGCCGTATTTGATGGACATTGCGGCTCTACTGTTTCGACTCATTGTGCGGATAATTTGTTGCCTACCATCATTGATACAGATGACTTCAAAAAAATTTCAGCAAAGAGTGCTGATAGTGATGAGGGAAACAACGAAATTGAAAGTATCATTAGACGAGCAATTCACGCGGGATTCCTCAAGTATAAAATGATTGCGTCTTTAGTTAGTAAGAATCTTATCTTATCTTTTCATTTTCAAAGGTTGGACGAGACTATGAGACAAATGCCGTGCGTGGCAAATGGTGAAGATAAGAGCGGATCGACAGCAGTGTCAGCACTCATATCCCCTACACACTTTTACATTGCTAATTGTGGTGATTCTCGAGCTGTTTTGTGTCGAAATGGGTTGGCAGCCGTCTGCACGATGGATCACAAGCCGACAGTGGCCGCCGAGAAAAAGAGAATACAAGATGCTGGTGGTTCGGTCATGATTCACAGGGTTAACGGATCGTTAGCAGTTTCAAGAGCCCTCGGCGACTTTGAATACAAAAGTGTAGAAGGCAGAGGTACTATAAATGCTCTTTAATGTTTTACCTGGCACATGACTCTAAAAAAATGTGCATTCATATGTGTGACTCAGGACCGACTGAGCAGTTGGTATCGCCAGCTCCAGAAATCTACGTCGAAACGCGAAAACCGGAAGAAGATCAGTTCCTCGTACTTGCTTGTGATGGAATCTGGGACGTGATGACAAACGACGACTTATGCCAATTCATTCGTCATCAATTAACCATCACAGATGATTTGACCAAAGTCTGCTCTGCTGTCGTCGACCATTGCCTCTTCAAAGTAAAAACAAATTGTGCATTTCCGCCATTTTTGAGTCATCACCAATGAATTTTCTATTTTTAGGGAAGCCGAGATAACATGAGCATAGTATTGATTACTTTTCCAGCAGCGCCTAAACCTGTCCCAGAAGATATGGAACGCGAAAAAAAGTTCGAAGAACACATTGAAAAAAGAACGATTGGTAAGACGTCATAGCTATTTATTAATTGTGAACTTGTTAAATATTTTAAAAATGTTTTTTTGCTTTAGAAATTTTGAATGATGATCCACATGCTGAAGCCAGTCGTATTCTGCAAATTCTAAATGATGAAGATATCCCTGATCAACCACAACTCAGCGTACTCGGCTCCAAGTAAGTTGTGTGATTGGAATACTGTTCAAGTGTTGTGATGTCGTCATTGGGTGTGTCAAGTTGATGGCTTGTCGATTCCAGACAAATCTTGTTTGTGCATGATTCGTGGGTTTATTTTACAATCAGGTCAATTGGTAAACATAGATTAGTCTTACAAAAATAATTTTAACGCGCCACTCCCGCGACGTTTTTCAGGTTGTAATCCATATTTATGTGTATCCACAGACGGACCTTCATCGAGTCGGTGATTGCGAGTAAAAATGAGTCGTCGGATAAGGTATTATTAATTCGATTTAATCGTAATTGCATGGACACTTTTTTCTTACTTCCATTATTTCATTGATTGCTAGGAATGAACATCTTTGCAGAGCTGCGAGAAACCGTGGCTACAACAACTGGGTTAAAATTAGATAGTCCTCTTACCCCTCCATCTATAGTATACTGGTTAATTTTTTTAAGAACGTGGGTTTCAGGGGGTCATAATTGTATGTTTCCAAGTAGTTATAAATAAACCCTGAACAACATTAATGGTTATTATTTGGGAATTGAATAAATGAAAAAAAAAAAATAATCAATAACAAATTATGTGTGACCCCGTCCTTAATCCAAATATTGTTTAAGAGTTCGCCAAGTCCGCTAAAATTGTGTCATGTAAATTCGGTCCTCTTCATCTTTTCGTAACTACGTTCAATATTTTTCTTCTTGATTCAATTCTTTTGCGATTTGGAGAGAAAAAAAAAAACACCCAACCCGTTCATATTAGCCTTCATGTCTTTTTTTCCCAGTTAAAAGATGGAATAAACATTAACATTTATGTATTGATTCATAATAATTCCTCAAGAACAAAAATCGGCAAATGACTGTTGAAAGAACTTTACATTTTACTCGTGGGCCTCGTCATTTGTCAATAAAGACTCATCGCAATAAAGAATACCTCGGATGGTTAATTCAGGCAAAACGTCCTCAAGCATGAGGCATACAAGTTCAAGATTTTTAGCTTCCGGGTGACCGCCAACCAGAAGAGTTTTCAGTTTCTTCATCTTACTTAATGAAGCGATACCTTTATCTGTCACCAGTGGACAGTTTCGAATATCCAGATATTCCAACGTGTCACAAAATTCGCCGGAAATCCTGTCCAGGCACCAATCGTCAATACGGGGACACGACTCCAGGCTCAACCATTTGAGCTTCTCCATGTTTTCTAAAAGAAATGTCAAGGTTATGTGTTGGTTTACATTTTTTCATGAAACAGGATATTAATATACTCATGTTTTCCAATCCTTCATAGACAAGAGTCATTTTTGAACAGTCAACAGCTTCCATTTTATAAGATTCCAAGTAAAATCTGGGTAAATTCGGTATGATATCCGAATCAGGGTCTTCGACAATCCAGTCTTTATGGCCATAAAAGCGAACTTTGCCACCTCGAAAACAAATAAAATGACCAGTGGCTATTTCTGGGCCAAGAAACTCTGCTCTTTCTTTGACGTACAACTGTGATCTAACGAGCTTATCTTCCTTCCAATCACTCCACGCTTTTTTAACTCCATACGGCGAGAATTCGATCGCGTTAAGAACACTGATTACTTCAATTGCATAGTTCTTTTGACTGGAGAATAACTGAAAGACGGTTTTCTTGTTTTCAGCATACATTGCTTTGGGGAGTTCATATGTTACGCGATCCTCTTCTTCCTTCTTTTTCTCCACCTCTGCCTTGTCATTACCTAGTTTGGCAATTTGAGATATACCGGCCGTCGGTCTTGTGTTCGATGTACTGGTACATGATCTTCGGAAATGTTTAAGCGATAGCCTCAGTTGAGTTAAACGAGAATAAGACATTGCCATGGATTTATTTTTTCTAGTTACTGTACCGATAACACTCACTATACACACAGCTGGACTTTTTAACGAGTTTTTATTGTGAATTTTGTGAAAGAAATTGTCTGCTAGACGAGCAGCATTGCATGATACACTAATCTGGCCAATCCCATTTATTCTTTGAATAAAGATATCAGGCATCGTAGGATGAAACCAAGCAGACATTCCAATTTCGGTTATTGAGAATGCGATATGTTCCTACATGATTAATAGAGGAACACGTCAACAACAATCCAATTCAACTAATTTACTCATGATAAACAATCCGCAGTAGACAAATATGACGTCTATCATCAAGTTTTGCGCGCTTTCGGGCGCGCTTGACGATTCGCCACATTCGTACCTTCTCAAAGTTGACGATTTCACTTTCTTGCTGGACTGTGGATGGGATGAAAAGTGTTCAGAAGGATTTATACATGAACTAAAGAAGCATGTCAACAAAATTGATGCAGTGCTTCTATCCTATCCTGATCAGCTGCACTTGGGAGCTTTGCCATATGCAGTTGGAAAACTTGGACTAACATGTCCAGTGTATGCAACAGTTCCTGTTTACAAAATGGGTCAGATGTTTATGTACGATTGGTATCAATCCAAAGACAACATGTAAGTACATTGATTAATTCAAATTTCAATTCAAGATGACTGACATTTGTATCTATTCAGGGAAGACTTCGATCTATTCACTCTGGATGATGTTGACAATTCGTTTGACAAAGTTGTTCAGTTGAAATACAGCCAAAGTGTGCCTCTCAAAGGTATAACAAGTCCTAATATTTCATTCAAGTTTTTCATACTGAAATTACTACTTGTTTACAGGAAAGGGACAAGGATTGATCATCACACCCCTTCCAGCAGGGCACATGTTGGGAGGAACTGTGTGGAAAATAGTAAAAGATGGAGAAGAAGATATCATTTATGCTGTTGACTACAATCATAAAAAAGAACGCCACTTAAACGGTTGTGAGTTGGAGAAAATTCAGCGACCGTCTCTTCTCATTACCGATGCGTATAACACCCTTTACGCGCAACCCAGAAGGCGAAGTCGTGACGAAAAGCTCATGACCAACATTCTACAGACTCTTAGAGGAGGAGGAAACGTCCTTGTTGCTGTCGATACGGCTGGAAGAGTTCTCGAATTGGCTCATATGTTGGAGCAACTATGGAGAAATCAAGAATCTGGCTTGAGAGCCTACAGTTTGGCTCTTTTGAACAATGTGGCTTATAATGTCAACGAGTTCGCCAAGTCACAGATCGAATGGATGTCAGATAAATTAATGAAATCCTTTGAAGGGGCCAGGAATAATCCTTTTGGATTCAAGTATTCAATCTAGCATTTATAAAGTTTTAGAAGTAATATTAAAGCAAATTGTTCTTTAGATATTTGCAGCTGTGTCATACATTGCCAGAAGTCCTCCGTATTGCTGGCTCAAAAGTTGTTCTCTCAAGCTGCCCAGATCTGGAGTGTGGATTCGCCAGGGATTTATTTGCCTTATGGTGTTCTGATGCAAGAAACTCTATCATTCTAACCAGCCGGTCAGGACAAGGAACGCTGGGCCAGCGGCTACATGATCAGCGTAACTTGAAATCTGTCACGCTCGAGCTTAAACAACGAGTCAAACTAGAGGGTAAGCTAATTTGCTTTTGCGGACGCAACAAACAAATCTAATCTAGAACTCCATTAATTTTTTTTAAAGGTGCGGAATTGGAAGAATTCCGTAGAAAAGAACGCGAAAAAAATATTTTATCTGGGATAAAAATAAAAGATCAGATAGCGGCGGAGTCTAGTGAATCTGAAGACGAAGTCAAGAAAGGCCGACATGATATTGTTGTCCGGTCCGACGATAAAACGACAGGAGCAGTGCAACACTTTTTTAAAAGTTCCAAGAAACATCCTACCATGTTCCCATATTTTGAAGACAAAATCAAATTCGACGAGTATGGCGAAATTATCCGCCCGGAAGACTACGTCATTGCCGAGTCGGAAGATCACGAAATGGCCGATTATTCGGTTGAAAAGCCTAAATGGGAAGAAGAGGTATGATTTTTTGTCATTTTTAACTTCCAATGCATCGCTTTGAGTCTCATGATCATTTCTTTCGTTTAGCCGGAAGCAGAGTGCCCTACCAAGTGCATTTCTACCACAACGACCCTAGCAATCAATGCAAGCATCATGCATATTGATTTCGAAGGACGATCTGATGGTGAATCCATTATCAAACTGATTGAATCGATGAAACCGAAACGAACCATCGTCGTCAGGGGATCATCCGAATCCTGTCAAGCACTGCAAAATTTGTGTCTTTCAACCGGTAAAATTGATTTTAAGGCAGAAAATGAATATGCTAACCTAAATTTGTTGATATTTCTTTTATTAAGGATCATCTGATAATAAAGCATTTATAGCACGAAAAGGGGAAACAATAGATGCAACTATTGAAAGTCACATCTACCAAGTGAGGTTGAAAGACTCTTTACTTTCTTCACTTTCATTCGGTAAAGCCAAGGATGCTGAAGTCGCTTGGATTGATGCAAGGCTAACTTATCAAGTAAATCTTACAGTTAATCTTAAAATTGCTGGGGAAAAATAAGGAGTAATTGTTTTTCTTTCAACAGGCAGAGGACTTGAGGGACTTGGACGATAAAGAAAATAATTCGCTCCGTAAAGAACAAGCTCCGCTGTTAGAGCCTTTAGAACCTAAAGATGTAAATAATACTTTATACTTAAATAACGTAACAATTGAAAATAATTTTGAATGATTTAATCTGTTTTAGATTCCTGGCCACGAAACATCGTACATCAACGAACTAAAATTATCGGACTTTAAACAAGTACTTGTGCGTAATGGTATCTCGTCCGAGTTTATCGGTGGTGTTCTTTGGTGTTGTAACGGTAACGTTGCACTGCGTAGGGTAAGATCTAATATAATTAATAATTGTGATCAAATCATTTAACGAAATTTTATCGCTTCTACAGAATGAATCGGGTAGAGTAACTCTCGAAGGCTGTATATCCGACGACTATTATCGCGTCAGAGAACTACTTTACGAACAATACGCTATTATATAGGGTAATAAGGGTTACTTATGTCTTTTTTAAATAACATCAGTACTGATACGCATCTTGATGAAAGCTTCCATCCATCATTACACCTGCACTCCTTTCTCTTGAAATAAAATAAATCCGCAATTTTGTGATAAAGAATGACTAAAACTGTTAATAATTTTAATTTTTAGAATGGGATAAGTCCTTGAATAGTAATTGTATTAAACCAGATGTAGTTACTGCTATCCCGTTAAGCCAAAAAGTACCGCATCCATTTTTGTGATCCTTCAAATTACTGGAGTTACTCTCCGTTAGATGGCGTTACACGAACTGTCAAGAGGAAGAACATAGTGTGTTGACAGAAAGTTTCTGTATTATAATCTTTAAATCCTTAAATCAGCTTTAGCAATAATTATTTCGATTTAATTAAAAGCAATGGCGAGACCTGGTGTTAGAGCAACCGATGCAAAAAAGATTGTAAGCACTTACCTCTCTACACACTTTAACAAATTTTCTAACCTAGACTTATTCGTGTGTGGTTTTGAAACGGTAATGTAGAATTCCGAGCTGTTTACGTTGACTTATGGAGCATTAGTAAGTCAGCTATTGAAGGATTACGAGAATGCTGAGGATGTGAATCGACAACTTGACAGAATGGGATACAATATTGGTGTTAGGATCATTGAAGATTTCCTAGCACGAACATCAACTGCCAGATGTACTGACATGAGAGATACTGCAGAGAAGATTCAAAGTGCTTTCAAAATGTATCTTGGAGTGAACCCTACCGTCACCAGCTGGTCCTCTGCCAGTGATGAGTTTTCACTCTTGTTCGATCAAAACCCTATGACAGAATTTGTAGAGTTGCCAGAGAGCTGTCTCAGCCTTAAGTACTGTAATCTATTCTGTGGCATTATCAGGGGAGCCTGTGAAATGGTAAACATGTGAACAGCTTGTGACCAACATAAATTACTGATATTTTATTGTTTTAGGTGCAACTTGAAGTCACCAGTTGGTTCGTCCAAGATTCTTTGAAAGGAGATCCAACCACAGAACTCAGAGTCAAGTTTGTCAAGAAATTAGAAGATGCTATGCCTGCTGGAGAAGATTAATCTATTTAGAGACCTGTTATTGCTTTGTTCATGTCATATGTGAAATAAAAATCTCCAGATTTCTGTTCAATATGATAATTTGTTTATTTTTAGCCAGTCTGCCTGCGACGGTTGTTTTAAATATTCAGGGTTTTTAAATAAATTACTTTCAGGATTCAACAATGTGGGCATCTGTGTCCGTGGCTTCCACCTCCGTATCCGGAACCACGGCCTCCTCCACTTCCATATCCGGAACCATGACCTCCGCCGACAACAACAACAGATACCGGTCTGGCGTATCCACCTCCGTGCCCTCCGCCAAAGCTTCCATGTCCAGCTCCTCCGCCAAAGCTTCCATATCCGGCTCCTCCGCCAAAGCTTCCGTATCCAGCTCCGTGTCCTGAGAATGAGGATACATGTCCCCCACCGTATCCTCCGCCGAACCCACCGCCGAACCCTCCGCCGTACCCTCCAGTTCTGAGATGACCGGCATCCGAGGCTCCGAAAATCGCCATGGCCACGGCCAAAATGATCCAAACCTAATTTTTGAACCAGAAAACGTAAGTTTATTTCAGATTCAATATGACTAAATATGATTTAAAATTACCTTGTTGCTGCAATGCATGTTGAAATGGGTTCTAGTAGATGAACTTGTTCGTCAAACGAAGTCGTACTGATGAATTCTGTCTGAATTGCTGCCGCTTTTTATAGTTCCCCGGATCTTTTATCCACACGTAAATTGGATTAGTTATTAAAAATTCTCCGATTCAATTTTCATGTCGGTGTATGGTCTACTAATCTGAGAGGGAAAGTTATTTCAATTCCATTGTTTATTATCACGGAAGTGTGAATAATGAACTGAACTGTATGGAGAACACAGAACAGACGGCTGATCGTGACGTCTGGTAAAGTGTCTTGTTCCGGATTCCGTTGAATTGAGACTACGATCATTGATTCAAGTGACAGGGAAAGTGGTGGCCGCTATTCAATAAAAAGAAAAGAAATAGCAGTACATTTTCAATGGCAAGCACACTTGGCTAATTTTTTATTTAACGCTGTTGCGCGTGTTTTCTCTTTTTGTCTCTGTTTCAAATTCGATAAAATAAAACAAAACAAATGCCACTCTTGATTTAGCAATGTTTTCGAATTGAAGTAATAATATTGCAATTGTTTTATTAGAGTTTTATAAAAACAAATAAATTTAGTACTATGGGATTTTTAAATAATTTATTCTAATTTAACTGATTTTTATACTTAATTAACTCATTTAAATTCTTTTTTGTGTGATCTGTCAAACACCACCATAGTCCGTTTCCTTTCTCGGAGTACCGTCTGCTACAGAAGCTGAAATGAACATTTGAATTGAAAGTGTATTGGAGGTGGGTGAGACTTGTATGGACATGTGACGTGGTGATGGAATTCCGGCATTCGTTCGTGAGTCAATCAAAGGTCAGTAAATAAATATTTAGCTATTTCAATGAAAGAAATAATGGAATATCAGGTAAAAAGCCAAAACGTCTGACACATGCGTAGTTCAGTTAGACCAAAGACTCGAATGAAAATGCTAAGGCAAATGTGAAACATGGGTTTGCCCTTTTCTTTTTATTGCATAACCAATAGCAAAAATGTGTTGTTGTTTTTATTAGGGAACCTATAAGAAACCATGTAAACTTTTTTATTGAACGATAGAAGGTTGGAAGCAGCCACTAAACAATGCCACTCTTAATTCTTTGTTTCTCATGATAAATATTAGTGGGCTATAGACAGCGTGAATAGAGCCCAGTTCCTTGAAATATGTCATCAGCCAGATGAGATTGCTACATTCAAGTTCAGCATCGTAAACAAGTTGACAAACAATAATAGTTAAGAGCAAGATAAACATGGGACAAACTGTCACGAACAGTGAAGTCACGCCGATAATCAAAGTACAAGTGGCTTCAACTTCCATTTCAAACGTTCTCCTCCTGTCCACGTGGATGGACATTGGCCTGTTGTTAGTCAACTGATCGTTGAGGGAAATGCTGGCTGATCCAGATTCATTGCTGAAGAAAACTCGTTCATTCAGGACAATCTCTTCATTGATGCCCTGTGGGCTTAGCGTTCGGGAATCACGACGTAGGTGAATCTTCGTCTGCCGGTAAACGATGAAATTCATTGCGATGCACGATAGGAAAAGTGTTACCAAGATTGCCGCTAGAATGTTGGAGTGAATGGGCAGCATTTGACAGCGGAGCGGAACTAGTCCGGCGATGTAAACAAATTTGAGGATAAACGCGATCAATGCGGAACTTATTACGACAACGGGACACGCTAGACGAACCATCATCTTTTCTCGATGGGCCCAGGGGTCGTTAATGGCCAAATACCTGTCCACAAGGGCGAGTAACATGTTGGACAAGAGAAGAATTTGCGGCAAACCGACAAGTGCGACATATGTTTTACAAAGAGATTCGACTGGATAGAATCCCCAGTAAATCAGTTGGATCAGGGCGGGGGCGAAAAACGACAAATTAGAAAAGAAGATTCCTAGTAAGAAAATTTTGCGCGGTTTGCTGCGAAACTGGCGATGGCGAATGATGGTGACGATGATCGAAACGTTGAGAGGAATGCCGATCGAACAGCAGACACATTTCACAATAATTAGGAAGAAAACAAGATCGATGGGATTGTATTCTTGGTTATTTTCCGGTTGAACGATATTGCCACCTTCTTGATTGCTTGTCGTGTTGTTCATTTTTTTGTTTTTTCCCAAGTTGGCGCCTTACCTATTGCGGAAAAATAATTGGGGGAATACACACAAGTTTTAGATTAAATGCGAATGGATTGGTCGATACCTTTTTTGAATAGAAACTGATGGGCGATCAAAAAACGTCTAGTGTAAATACTTTGAAAAACACATGGAAAGATCGAGAGCGATCTGGGCACATCTCGTGATACAGGAAATTGTCGAATGACGAAATGTAGGATTTCTAGACGGTATATATATGTCAACCTTTGACGTTTGGAGCATGCCCCCAACGAGGCATACGTTCAGCAACTATTTGACAAATGTATTGATTCGAGCAATTAACTTTCTTTGCTTTTCCTTGCGACCATCAAAAGCACTTTTCTATTTTTAAAGGTTCAGTCGCTGCTAGTGCTTCTTCATCGATGTATACGAATCACGTTTGCTAGATTAGATTATGAGCGGCTGCTCCTGATTGCTGCGCAACTAATTCATTTCAGATGGCGGATCACATCCTATTGTGTCTGGGTGGGTTTTTTGTGGAAATTCATTTGGAAATATTTACATTCGTCGTGAAATATTTAGAACAGACTATTGTTATCGGCCTGTGAACATTTTTTTTTTCGCTCGTTCAGTAGGGAGAGACTTATTAGGGCGGAAATCAGTTTTGCACACCCACACTACATTTTCACGCTGTCATTTCAGACAACTAATATCGTTACAGATTCTCGCTGAATCTCTTGAATTTTATTGTCTTATTATCCCCAAGAATGGACCTGAAAAGTAAGTTTCTTTTTTTGCGCAACTGACTGTTGTTTTATTGCAATTCAAGAAGAAATTTAAATAAGGGCAGGTCATGAATGCAAATGTTGATAACGGAATTCATCAGCTTCACAGGCGAACGACCTTACGAATAAAAATCACCAAGTAGAACTTTTGAATTTATCGTTCAAATCTTAAAGCCAAATTTGACATTTTCTTTTTCTCTTTTTTACGAAATCAATACGATGAAATAAAAATATTGAATATTAATTCAACACACCAGATCCAACGATAGATTTGAACACGAAATTTTCTCCCGAATTTCTTGCGAAAGCTGAAAAAATTCTTGTCAAAATCACAGCAACTAAAGTTTAAGCGCCGCTCGATTTGATCAGCATACATGAAAAATAAGGTGGGGCGAACTAAGAATAACTTTTTGGCAACCACCAGGAAATTTCTCAATTTTGACAAAAAGATCAAATTCCTGTTGCCTCCGAGCTAAAACGAATAACACGCAAAATTGAATAACGAGTTTATACGTTGACCTCGTGTTTAAAACGACTTTGTTTTATTTTAAACATGATACTTTGAAGTTTTGTTTTTTAAACAATACAACTATGGGCACGAGTTTTTTAGTTATCCCGATTGTTGAAGATTGCACACCCAAAACGCTTGTATCGTAGTATCGTCTGCTATCATAACTGCTGATAAGGGACAAACAGTTGAATAAGGTAACAAGGTGTGAAGCTGGGACTTGGAGATCTTTGACATGGAGGTGGAGTTGTGTGTCATTCGTTCGTGAGTCAATCAAAAATATAATTTAGCTTTTGTCGTGAGAAACGAGAAGAAGTCCACACGTAGTTTTAAGTTGAGTGAATGACTTGAATCAAATCAAAGGTAATTGTGAAACTCAACAGGGAAATTCCTGTCAAAATGACTTATTGGAAGCAATCAAATAACACTACCCTTAATTCTTTGTTTCTCACCAGAAATATCAATGGGCTATAAACAGCATGGATGGAGCCCAGTTCCTTGAAATATGTCATCAGCCAGGTGAGATTGCTACATTCAAGTTCTTCGTTGTAAACCAGTTGACACATCATAATAATCAAGAGCAAGATAAACATCGGGAAAACCGTCACGAAAAGAGATGCCACGCCGATAATCAAGGTACAAGTGGCTTCAATTTCCATTTCAAATGATTTCCTTCTGTCAACATGGATGGACATTCGCCTGTTATTGGCCAAATGATCGTTGAGGGATATGCTGGCCGATCCTCGTGTGCTCCTGTCATTTAGAGGAATCTCTTGAGCCTCTTCATTGGTGCCCTGTGGGCTTAGCGTTCGGGAATCACGACGTAGGTGAATCTTCGTCTGCCGGTAGACGATGAAATTCATTGCGATGCACGATAGGAAAAGCGTTACTAAAACTGCCGCCAGAATGTTGGAGTGAATGGGCAGCTCTTGACAGCGGAGCGGAACTAGTCCGGCAATGTAAACAAATTTAAGGATTAACACGATCAATGCGGAACTTATTACGACAACGGGACACGCTAGACGAACCGTCATCTTTTCTCGATGGGCCCAAGGGTCGTTAATGGCCAAATACCTATCAACAAGGGCGAGTAACATGTTGGACAAGAGAAGACTTTGTGGCAAACCGACGAGTGCGACATATGTTTTACAAAGAGATTCGACTGGATAGAATCCCCAGTAAATTAGTTTGATCAGGGCGGGGGCGAAAAACGACAAATTAGAAAAGAAGATGCCCAGTAGGAAAATTTTGCGCGGTTTACTGCGAAACTGGCGATGGCGAATGATGGTGACGATGATCGAAACGTTGAGTGGAATTCCGATTGAACAGCAGACACATTTCACGATTATTAGGAAGAAAACAGGGTCGATGGGATTGTAGTCGTCGTTATTTTCCGGGTCAACGATATGGTCACCTTCTTGATTGCTTGTCGTGTTGTTCATTTTCTTTTGTTGTACCTATTGCGGAAAACAATTTGGGTAATATATTGAGCACGCAAGTTTTAGATGAAATACAAAACGGATTGGTCGATATACCTGTTTGAATACGATCAACGAACGTAGTGCAAGTATAAAAGAGCACCTAAAACAAGATAGGATCTCGTGATACAGGAAATTGTCGAATGACGAAACGTAGGGTTTCTAGACCATATATATATCACCGAACGTCAACCTTTGACGTTTTGGAGCATGCCCCCTGTTCAGCATCTATGTGACAAATATATTGATTTGAGTAATTAACTAACTTTTATTTCGCTTCCGACATCAAAAGCACTTTTCTATTTTTAAAGGTTCAGTCGCTGCTAGCGCTTTATTTGATGTTTCGTCGACTACCAATCACCTTTGTTAGATTAGATTATGAGCGGCTACGACTAAATCATTCGAGATCACATCCTTTTGTGCACGAGTGGGTGTTCTTGCGAAGTTGAAATTTTTCATTCGTCATCATTTGAAATGTTTAGACGACGAATTATTGTTGCCTTGAATATTTTTTCGCTCGTTCAACAGGGAGAGAACTTATTAGGACAGAAAATCAGTTTTGTACGCCCACACTACATTTTCACGCTGTCATTTCAGACGGCTGATATCGTTACATATTATTCTCGCTGAATCTTGTGAATTTTATTGTCTTATTATCTCCAAGAATGAACCTTAAAAGTAAGTTTCTTTTTTTGCCCAACTGAGTGTTGTTTTATTGCAATTTGAGAGGAAATTCAAATGAGGACAGGTCATTAATGCAAATCTTGATAACGGAATTCATCCACAGGCGAATGACCTTACGAATAAAAATCAACTAGTAGAACTGTTGAATCTATCGACTCGTTCAAATCTTAAAGCCAAATTTGACATTATCATTTTATCTTTTTTACCAAATCAATACGATGAAATAAAAATCTGGAATATTAATTCAACAAACCAGACCCAACGATAGATTGAACACGAAATTTTCTCCCGATTTTTTTGCGAAAGCTGAAAAAAATCTTGTCAAAATCATCACGCCAAAGTCTATTTTAGGTATTTGCAAAACGAAATCAACAGCAACTAAAGTTTAAGCGCCACTTGATTTGGTCATCGTACATGAAAAATAAGGTGGGTCGAATTAAGAATTTAACTTTAATGTTAACAAAAGAAGTGTCCAGCAACCACACCTGCAAATTTCACAAAAAGATCAAATTCTTGTTGCCTCTCAACCGAGCTAAAACGAATAACACGCAAAAATGAATAACGAGTTTATACGTTGACCTCGTGTTAATACGACCAAGTTTTTGTCTTTTTAAAACAATACAACTATGGGCATGTAGTATCCCCATTGTTGAAGATTGCACACCCAAGATGTATTATTATTATAACAACTAACGTGACTTTGTTATCTACCCCGTTGTTATAGTAACTTAATCCAGTTATTCTATTTTATGTTTCAGAAAACTTGGACGACTTTTCTCACCACCCTCTTTTGTCCACGTCACGGTGTAGGATAACACGGGAGGTCTATGCCAAGTGGGAAAATTATGCGCTGGACCTTTTTTGTCATCAACTCTAAGGAATTTGTTCGATTAATCTGATAGTAAGTAGCTTTAAATTAGCAGGGGACTAAACCAGTTTGTTTTTTCCCCGGCAAATTTGAATATTTTCATCTTTTAATGAATTCAACATCGAAGTCAAAATGTGTAACATTTGGAAGGGAGCCGTCAGCAGCAGCAAATAACTGGATTTGCGCCGACTATTTTGTTATCGTCTAATTTTAACACCGTAAGGTTTTTATCGGGACAGATTGTGGGTTATTTTGGGGTTGGTTCGGGCGACGTTCTGGCGCCTTCGAATGTCATCGAGTCGAAATCGACAGGCACGTGACGAAAAAGGCAGCTGATGAGACACGCGCGCAAACGAGTTTTCAAATTATGATATTAAAAGGTTCGCTCGTGCTGCCTCTCTAGCTCCTATATCTTTAAATAAGTTAATTTGGTATCATGAAACGATTGATTTAGGCGTGGTTGTCGACCGAGACGGATAGTTGTTTGACCGGTTCAGGTTAAAACTCGACATTGAAGATTTCAAGTTTGTCTTAAGCGGCTACTGAAAAATAGAAAACTGTATTGTCTATCAATGGGGGGGAAATTGATATACTTTGAGCTGATATGGTCCACTTGGCGTCCAAATATCCGACGACAATGTCCTTGTGAATTCGACCGTCTCATTCACCTGTCCATTTTGGATGGAAGTTTTCTTTGGAAATTTAACCCCCTGCCATTTGCATTCTGCCTTAGCCACTTTTTTCAAAAAAGAAAGGGGAAACTGTTCAACCTGTTTAACACATGTTCCTTTGGAAAAAAAAATTGCACTGTGTGTACTACACGCCAAAGGTTTGTTTGAAATCGAGCTGTATTAATGTCGATGTGATCAAAACAAATCCCGTCTGGAGAAGTTAAAAAAAAAGAACGCAGGTCATCGTTCTCCCCCTCCTTTTACCTTCTTCTTATGGTCAAACTGGAACGGGTCGGCCCTCGAGAATGATAGAAAATAAGCCGGGCTATAAACATTAGTAGTTTCGTTTTGGGTAGGACAACATCTGGTCTCTACGTGGCCATTTCATGATTCTTGTTTGGACTTTTGAATCAGTTCGTTCACGGATTCCAATCTCGTCAGTGCTAAGCTCCAGTGGTCATTGGAGATTCACCTTTCATTTGTTTCAGTTGTTTTCGTTGTATCGTTAATCGTCTGTTTGTCGTGACTTTCTTGTTGAACTAAAACGTGTCACAGAATTTCTTCAAGTTTTAAACATTTACCTATAATGTCAACCGCAATTAATAGTGTAACTTTTTGATGGGACAATAGGATTGAGCATCTGAAATTGTTATTGACTGCTGGGAAATAGGTGAACAATGAGCTCCGCGTATTTAACTATAAATGGAATCTGCTCGAAAATCGGTTTCCTTTCTCTTTCGTGACGTGTTGGTTGGAGACCTTTACAATTATTACACCGACAAAATTTTTAAAAGTGAGATCCCATTCATTTATATCATCATCCATTCATTAATTTGATTTTCTTCTCTGTATCCAAACAGGTAGCATTCTTGTACCGAGCGAGTGCATCCATATCGATCAGAAAACCATTCCCGAAACGGAGCGCTACTTTTTCTTCAACCAACCGGCCACGTTCAAATCGTCTTGGCTGGGCTCGACCAACTCGAAATTGAATGAGAGTCTTGAACAAGACGCTGTCGACTTGAACCTCCTCTGGTTCTCTAACTTTCTAAAAACTAGTCAGTCAGGGTGTTGTGAAAGCGACGAGAATGAAGCGCTAGTCGTCGTCTTTTTCAGGGTCGTTCGCAGGACCGAAACTCTCGATCAACAATTCCTCGACTCGAAATTGTACGACTATCAGCTGGAGAGCGGCGGATGGGCCACCCATTTGGTGGAACACGTCGTCTACGGAGCAGAGCTCATTTGCTCCATGAGCAGACCTGTCGACTGGTGTCGTGAAACCAAGCACAGCGCCGAGGAAAACATTTATTTGCTGGCCAAAGCTTATTTCGATCGAATTATCGGACCCAATGCCATCAACATCGAGCCGCCAGCTGAACTAGACAAAATTTCTTGTCGAATTCTCAGCAGTCTGGAAGATGTCCAACCGACCGAAACTTCGTTCCGACAATCCTGCGAGTTCCTGAGAGACGTCATCAATTTTAAAGAAGATAATCAGCCCACCAAATTATGGCGTCCCATCTACATCGTCCGCCGTCAAATCCCCAAACAGATTGAAACTCGGATTTTACTGGACAAGATTATGGATGACAAGTTGAAGATTGAACGGAAGCTGCACTGGATCTTGTCTGAGAGTCGCAGGATATCCAAGCATCCGTTCCTGACTCGGATCCCGCCAATGGAAAGAGCCATTTATCAGTTCATCAGTTTACTCCAGCGGACAGAGAGCGAGATCATGAAGTTTGACGTCAATCTCATCGCCAGAAAGTGTTTGGAAAACCCCCAAGGCCCCCAGCAAGATAAAATCACCAACGATTTGAAAGCCGTTTCCGATTGTGCTCTTTTGTCCAACATGATCGACTGGTTGATGAGGCGGCGGAGTGAAATCGATACGATTCACATGCTCTTTAGAGACACTCTGCTGGACATATTCGACCTGGAGGACATTGAAACTCGTCCGCCGTCGAATTTTGATAAACGCGCCAGGATATTCATCTTGAAAATTGATTACATTCCAGATCCGCTGATGGAGTGCATCCAGGATTTGACTGGTGTTAGTATAGAGCCGGTGTTCAAACTCCCCGTTTTTCCCGCCGTTTCATCCGGAAGGAAACGTCTTAGTGTGATGAGAAGGACGTTTGTTGAGTTCACGGAAGAGGCTCGATGGGGCTCGAATGAGAAGAATTCCTACCACATAGGACTGGCTCCGGCTTCTTTGCCGATGGAAGACGGAACTATCAAGACTATTTTGTATCCGGCCGTCCAGCAGCAGGCTTCACCCCGAGTGTGTTTGCCGGTGTATTGTTCTGGTGTAGTTGAACCGGACAAAAGTAACCCGATTAAACAACAGCAGCAATTAAGTCCACCCAACGGTTTGTCGCATCGTTCTAATGGTTCCATCAAACCACCCACTGATTCAAATCTAAGTCATCAGAAAAATATTGAAAAGGTTTAAACTTTATTTCGTTTTATCTTATCTTAATCAATTATAATACATCTGTTTTTATTGGACATTGACAGGTTAACGGAGACAGCAATCCTGTGGACGACGAGGAGTCATTTTTCAATTTGATCGCTCAGTTCCAGTCACAACGCATGAACGATCAACGATGTTCTTTTGCTCTTCCTAGCAACAATCACAAGATATGACACGAAACGAAAAGTATTAATCTATAGTTGCAGTCTTTAATTTTCCATCAATTCATTTTGCAAATATTATTCAGGCACCCGATCAGATGAGATGTAAAGTGATAATCCAGTCAAACGGCCCTCTTGTCTTATATTAAACTATTCTAGGAACATGAGTTGAATTCTTACAAATGGATAACTTAATTTTTAAAATAAATTATGTACCGTGTTAATGAGAAACAATTTTGTAAATAACAGGTAAATAGTCTCAGACTGCTCAGCGGACAAATCTATCCAGTCATTTGCCTTAAAAATCAAATAATTTTTGTATTTTTAGCTGATTTAACTTAAGTTCACACTAGGGCAATCAATGATGAATTCATTAGGAATAAGCCTATTTGCGAAAAAATACCGACAAAGGTATCAATCACTAGCGATAGAAAAGTCTCCGCGCAGCCGTTCAGCTTTAATGAGAAACATAACAGATTTCAGATGAGCGAACAATAACTCGGCACATACATCGTAAAAGATTGCATATTATTCAAATGAGAAGTATTTTTTGTTGTTGGAGAATATTGAAAAAACCGCTCAAATCAAGATAAGGACGAAAATTAACGCACGACAACAGAAAATAGGTTACCCGACACAGGGCAGATGAACATTGAATACCAAATTATCAGCATAGAATGAAAAAAAGAATTAACCAACCAACCACATACATGAACGTGAATATGTAAAGTATCACGTATAGGACAAAATTTCACCGGTTTAAAATAGGAAGACCTTTTGGACTCGGCTAGACAACAAATTTGAGAGCCCACCCAAATTGGAAACTGTTTCTAGTCAGACGCCAATCTTGGATGCACCCGAAAAAAAACTGTCTACAAGACGGGCGACATCTTATTGATTACCCACCTAAAAACAAAAACAGTGCGGACTTCAAAAAAAAAGATATCAGGACCAGAACAGGAATGGATTCAGGACTTTTTAACCAATCGGTAATGTGTAACAGGTTTAATTTTGATTAAACCATGCGCTGCCAAAAACCATCTGGTGTGGAGATGATGATAATTTAACTGATGTAAATGTGGGTCTAATCCATCATCTACCAAAAATATTGTTGCCTATGACGATAAATCATCACGACTGGAGTCTTCGACACGTTTTATTTTTCCATCAACACAGCCCAGTGAATGGTACAGGTAATAATCGTCGTCCTAGGACACGAAAACTTAAATCCATCATAGTGCCTATAGTACCATGATAACTCTTGAAAGTCAAATAAGCTGATAAAATCCGGTTCTCTACAACTTGAAGGGGGTGGTCTAGTGCTGGGTATATACCAACCAGTTTCTCTTTACGGCTTACCTTATACGTTGTATGAGAAATAAAATTACATCATGCGCGAATTTTGTGAATAAAAAGCGTGTAACATTAAATTACTTTAGTTGTACACAAAATGAGCTTGCTTTTGACCTGTTATAGAATATGTTTTCCGAAAAATTCGAGTAGTTTTCGATGTGAGATTGTCGCCAATGAATTTTGATTAGCCGAAGAACAGTGCGAAATTGGATCCAATTTAAGCACGTGACTAACTTGATATTGACTAAGCTGTCCCAGTAAAACTTCAGACAACTAAACACGCCCTGCTACCAGTTTCCAGCGACTCAATTGTTTTTTTTGTTTTTTTAATGAAAATGTTTTCTTTTCCCTGTTTTGCTGATTGATACCCAATGCTCCTGATGCTCCAATTGTCCGAATTTAATTTCAAAAGTAGAACTTGATACGATATCACAAGGGGGGCAGAGCGAGGGAATTTGATATTTGGCTAGGACCGCATTCTTTTCTTTGCAAAATTGATCAAGACAGATTAAATTCTCTAGCACCTGTCAGCTGTGAAACGAACAGCATATCTGATCAAAGATTCAGCTGCACTGGAATTTTTTAGGTTAACACTGCTTGAAAGAACAATCAATATTCGGCAAATGCAAAACCGTTCGGTCAGACTATTCAGCAGAGATCAAATAATTTTCAGATTGTTCCCACACATTTTCAAAAAGGTACGACGCACCAAACAGAACTTGAAGCAAGAAACGTTAGTGTGGCAACGTGTGTCTCGCAGGGCATTTTGCTTTGCTAATAGTATAGCCACAGTGTTTTGAAGTATGAAAAATTGAAAACAGTGCAAGTGGATAGAAGAAAAGATTGTCTTTCTTTTGAAAAAAAAAAAAACATTTCATTCACACTTTTTGCATTGTGCTCTTTGTTAGAAAAATGCAGTTTTGGGTAAATAAGTTGAAATTGACTTGATTCTATTGATGTCTGACAAGTGCGTGATGCAAGTTTTTCCTCTGAAATTTCACTACAAGAAATCACCAAGAATTTTTAATCTAAAATCCATTGTGACTGCCAGGTGAGAAATTAGTGACAAAGTGTGGGTGGGAAATAGATAAAGTGGCTGAAATGGTCTACACCGATGGCAGGCTGTGCCAATATATGCTACAGTCAAGACAGACAGGGGCTGAAATCTACCAATAAGAATCAACTTTTTTATTGATGACTACAACATTATATGGTATTACATACAAGTTATTACTTTTTCTAAAGATCTGGTGAAATTAACAGAAAATTTGTTTATCCAGAGTCCATTCCAAGACTGACCGTTTTCAGCCAAAGCGTTCCTGTTTAACATACAAAGCTGCTGAGCACTGTACCCACACAATATGGCTGAACTCATCTAATGGTTAAAATGAAGTAAGCCTTTATTTATATTTTTTAATAGGAAAACTGAAGCTTAAAATAGGAAAACATTGCGGTTTAGAACTAAAAGGGAATTATAGATTTTTCCAAACGACTTGATTTATCACTAAAAGATTTTTTACGAAATAAATTCTGATGCGTAATAAACAGATAGGTTTTGACAAGCGAACTGATCCGCCGGTAATAACCTGAAAGGGTACGTGTCTTTGTGACGTGATCGTTATTATTTGTGAGCTGCTGAGATATTCATACTTGCACCGGCAAGTTGTCAAGGACAAATTATCGGGTGTATTCACCTTTTACTTTTCTGATTAAAAAAGGGAATTCTGCTATCAAGTTTAAGTAGAAGAAAATTAACGATACAATGAAATCAGCTTGCAAATAAAATAGAAATCTGTTAACAGACAAATGAATAATTTTGTGACGAAAACAAATTCTGTTTTAATTTGTATGGGGTGCTGGAGAACCAATGACAAACAACTTTGTAACAAGTTTTGGGTTGACATTTGATTGTATCGGGAGGAGCGCATATATGAAGAGCACGTCTGGAAAAATGACAAAGACGAATTCGTTATGTAAAATAGCAGCATCGCCAACCGCAGAGGGCTTATTCATTGTAGTAGTATGTTGTTATTCTTTTAATTTCAAAATAGTTTCAAATTCAATAACTCATCCTGAACAGATAAATCATTGTATATAAGAAAATGTCACCAGCTTTTTTAAATTTCAAATAAGTTTGTGGTTTTTCCCAACATTTGTTTCGTTGTACTACAAGACCAAAAACAGTTGTAGATGTTGTTTGTCGTTTTTCGTTGTTCTATGGGACCCCGTTCTTCTTTTGTCCCGTATTGGATCTATTAATCAATTCCAAGGAGCAGCCTTTACAAAATTGTTCTCGACAAATCAACTGTATGCCGAACCTGTTTTAACTCCCGAATCTGGGTTTTAAAAAAACTTTTAGCGGCCTTCTAAGCTGCTACCAAACAAGGGTTCTTATGCGCGGTGACTTAAAAATATTTTCGCCACAGGTTTCAACTTGATGTCAGCTCTTAAAGTGACAAGTACAGATTAACCTTAACACCATAAGGTATGTAGTTATAGCTAGCATCCCCACAAAAACATTAAACAAGTTCAGCCAACAAGTGAATCACGAAACTGAATGCCACAATTGAATCTAGAAACCCATCACCGAACTGCAAACACATAACACTGTTTTCCATCTGCCGATTGAGGCAGTGAATATTTACCCAGCTACTTTGCTTTTAATAGTTGGGAGCTGATTAGGGTGTGTTCCCAATGTTATTTGTTACTTTACAATTAGTTTCTTGTTTTTCCTGCAGCTACTGGAGTCGACAAACTGAATGTGTCACATCCGGGCTTCTCAGCCAATCCGCAGCAGATCCATCCAATCTGATTTGGAGTCATCGGACAAGGCCGTATCACATAGTCACCGCCCATCAGTTTGAAATGGAGATTTTACCTGAGTTGTCGAGCGAACACGCAAAGTATTTTGGGCCAAACTGTGGAAGCTTAATGGATAAGATTACATGCAAATTTCATCACGCGAAGGTAATTAAATTATACTCAAAAAGCGCTGAATTTGAATGTGATCCCAGATGTAAGATTTCTCCCACTGCTCTGGTTCAGACCTTTTCGTCCATTTGGGGTTAAACTATTACTGGGTGTGGTTCACGAATTGCATTTTTAATTTGTTGGGCGATCCCTGTGTGATGCAGAATACCAGTTTGCGCGTGACATTTCATTTCGAAAATGGAATAAATTTTTAGATGATTCTTTTTTGTTTCTGTCGGTCAGTTCATTGAATTGAAGCCAATCGGCGAAATGAATCTCGGGATGGATTGCGAATATACATGGAACTTTCTTATCATTTCAGGTGCGTGATTCTCCAGAAAACCAACAAAACAGTAGGAGTGAACGGAGGATTTTATCCCATTTTTTCACAGCCAGAAACAGAAGGATATTGTCTTTTACGGTTCGAAATAATCACATAGATACACTGAAGTGAACGACTTTGACATTGAGGCCATCGCTTTTCATCCCGAAAATGACAGGAGGGCATCACAATATGAGAGGAGAGCTGTCGGGTCACATCATGCTCAACAACACCTCGGTGATTCTTATATTTTTCTTTTCTCTTCAAATAACGCCACGCAATTATTAAAAACAAAAACCGGTTCGATCCGTGTCAAACTATTCATCTTGCAAGCCCTTCTGGAGGAAATGTCACAGCTCCTCTTTGAGAATATATCTAGAGAAATAACAAAGACACCTTTGTGCTTGTTTTAAAAGAACACGGAGCGGTCAAATCCTGTCTGGACCACAGGTCATCGTTCCTTACGTGCTGGTTCTCACAGCTTCGTTTGCCAACGCTCAAAACTGGAGCGGTCAGTCGTTGGAATTTATTTTTGATTGGATAACCTTTTGTTTGTTTCCAGAGCACCTATCGGTCGTCGTGTGGCCATTGTCGTCACTTGGCATCAGTTTGCCAGCGGATTCCAGTCGCTTCAGTGCTGTCCAGGTTACTGGAATAACAATAAGTTAATTTAATAAGTGACTAAAAATGGATTCTTCTCGGATATCGGTTTCCGCTTTGGGTCGCGACGTGCTGGTTGGAGACCTTTACAACTACTACACCGATAACATCTTGAAAAGTAAATTGAATTATATTTTTCTTACCCTCGATTGGTTATTATTTCTCCGAAAAAACAGGTGGCATTTTAGTCCCGGGTGATGCCATACACATCGAGCACAAATTGATTCCGGAAACGGAACGCTACTTTTTCTTCAACCAGCCCGCCAAATTCAAATCTTCTTTACTTGGAATTAATTCACACTTGAAGGAGAGCATCGAGCAAGGGTCGGTGGACTTGAATCACCTTTGGTTCGCCGATTTCATGAGAGCCAATCCGTCAGAAGGCGATGAAAATGAAGCGACAGTCAGCGTCTTTTTCCGTGTCGTTCGGAGGACAGAGACTCTCGATCAACATTTCTTCAATTCTAAAATGTACGACTATCAGCTAGACAGCGGCGGATGGGCCACCCATTTGGTGGAGCAAGTCGTCTTCGGAGCGGAGCTGATTTGCACAATGAGCAGAACCGTCGATTGGCGACGAGAATCCAAGGAGAGCGCCGAAGAAAATATCTACCTGGTAGCCAAAGCTTATTTCGATCGAATTATCGGACCCAATGCCATCAACACCGAGCCGCCAGCTGAACTAGACAAAGTGTCTTGTCGAATTCTCAGCAGTCTGGAAGATATTCAACCGACAGAGATTCCGTTCCGACAAACCTGTGAGTTCCTGAGAGACGTTATTAATTTCAAAGAAGATAATCAACCCGCCAAATTATGGCGTCCCATTTACATCGTCCGCCGTCTCATCCCCAAACAGATTGAAACTCGAATTTTGCTGGACAGATTGACGGATAAGAGGCTGAAAGTCGAACGGAAGTGGCACTGGATCATGAAAGAGAGTCGAAGAATAGCCAAGCATCCGTTTCTCAATCGAGTCCCTCCGTTCGAAAGAGCCATTTGCCAATTCGTCGACTTGCTGGAACCCATCGAAAACGAGATAATGCAATTCAATGTCAATCTCATCGCCAAAAAGTGCATCCAGGAACAGGTTTCCAACGACATCAAAACAATTGCCGATGGCATGCTCCTGTCCGATATGGTGGAATGGCTGATCCTGCGACGGAGTGAGATTGACGCAATTTGTCTAATGTTGAAAGGCAACCAGATGGGCATGTTCGACATGGCGGAAATCGAGTCCCGACCTCTGTCCAATTGTGAAAAGCGCGCCAGAGTTTTCATTTTGAAAATCGACTACATTCCAGATCCGCTGATGGAGCGCATCCAAAATTTGATCGGAAATCTGGAACCGGTCTATCGACTCCCAGTTTTTCCGGCCATCTCTTCTGGGAAAGAACGCCTAGGAATAATTAGTAGGGCCTTTCATGGATTTTCTGAAGAGGCCCGTTGGTGCTCCAATGAGCAGTACAGCTACTATCAAATTGGTTTGGTTCCGGCTTCCTCGACGCCGCTGGAAGACGGAACGATCAAGACGATTTTGTATCCCGCCATTGAGGTGTCGCCAACTTGTTTGCCGGCCGCCCAGTCCAGCCCGATGGGATCGGAGAAAAACGGGCAAGATGACCATCACCAGCTGCTGTGTCTGCCCATCGCCAATATTCCGCAAAATTCCAATGTGCCGAAGAAAACTCTGACCGTTTCGAATCAAAGTGATAATCCCTACGAAAAAGTCGCTTATTTTCTGCTGAAAAGCATCTTGATGATTTCTCCAGAGACTTTTGATGATGACAATAACGTTTGAATCAAATTTGATTATGTCGAATGCATGCCCGGTTTGTACAATGATACGGTCAACCAAGTAAAACGGTGGCATACATGAATATGTACAATTTAAGTTTTTGTTTTCTGTATCTGAGTTTGAAAAGATCACAGTTATTTTAAAAATATACGATTAAATGCGAATGAACAATGCGTCACAATTTCATGAATAATTAATGTGAAACCAGTCGAGTAAAAAAAAAATGTTAATTAGTCAATGTCCTATCTGGTTAGTGGCTACGATTAGGGTAAATTGAATCAATATAAACCTAGTAGTTCTAGTCCTACTGCATCTAATTATCTAGAACGATCGCAATGGGACGAAAAGAGATTTTTTTTTAATGCTTGCTTTGCTGACCCAAACATGCCCAAGAATGCTAAGTACAAGGCGCTTTTTTTTTCTTCTATTTCTACATACTGGTTAACAGAAACACCAACGCCTAGTGGCCCAGGTATGTGTACAGGTATGTGTTCGTGTAGTTTCTCAAAAAAATTCTTTAAATTGGGCGCCCTCCACTCTGGACGCTAGATGGCGACTGAAATTACTTCATTAGATATTTATTATATACAATTTAGAATTATAACAGGCCAAACAGTTTTTCAGACAATAAATTTCTTATATAATATGATATAAAAGTTACGAAATACAAATTTGATTTAAATCGATTTTTAAAAACTGAGAAAATATGTGTTTAGGGATCCACTAATAAATGGCTATCACTGTCTTCATCTGCCTGCCATCTGGTGTTCGTTCACGTTTCCGGCTTTCTGCACGGTAAAAAATAATTTTTGCTTTTTCCCGATAAGTTTTTGTACAGATAAAACATCCGAAATTGGCCATAGAATTAGAAAAGTTTTGTGTTTACTCTAGTTTCACCTTTCCACAGTAATTTTGGTCGATTTTCGTGTCTTATTTTGTCCTACTCGACTTGCTCAAAATCTCTCAATCTGCTTCAGCTGATTGGCAAAAATACTAATTTTTCATTTTCTTACCATTTCCAGATCATATTTAATAGAATGGCATTGACTCGCTCAGCACTTCGACTTTTCTCCGGGCGATTCGCCCAGGCCTGCCAGGTTCGAGGTTATGCTGATGGCTCTTCAATGTCTCTAACCTTCGCAGCACCTTCCCATGTAAGACTCAATCAAACCAGAGTGAAATAATGCAGAATAACTAAAAATCCTGTTATTTTTAGGTTCTGTACAACAACATTTCTGTGAAACAAGTAGATGTTCCATCCTTTAGCGGTAGCTTTGGTATTCTGCCTGCCCACGTACCAACACTTGCAGTCCTGAAGCCTGGTGTTGTAACTGTCTTTGAAAACGACGGCAGTACCAAGAAATTCTTCGTCTCCAGTGGAACTGTCACCATCAACGAAGACTCCACAGGTATAAAATTGTAACCATATAATCCAGGAGTATCTATTTTTACAATATTTTCTGTTTCTAGTGCAACTACTGGCAGAGGAGGCCGTGCCCGTCGACACCCTCGACATCAGCGCCGCAAAGGAACTTTTAGCCCAATCCCAGAGTCAGTTGGCTTCAGCGTCTACTGATGTGGCTAAAGCCGAAGCTGAAATCAGCATCGAGGTGTCTGAAGCCTTGATCAAGGCTTGCGAATAAGTTTTTGGAGTGAAAAGAGAAACCCTTATAGTGTGAATAGCTTGTATCGATGGAATGGAAGTACACTCGAGAAAAAACTAGACATTTCATAATTTTATAATTTTTTTAGTCTTTAGTTTTGTTTCACAAGACAGAACAAATAACTTTAGATTTGGAATGTAGAGCCCAGCTTTTTCAACCTTTCTCTTAATGGGCTTGTTGCTTCTTCAATCTGCTTGCGATAGCCGCTATCAGTCCGGCACCTTTTCCACTGCCATCTTCTGCCAGCATCAGCTGGAATTTGTTAGCTGGTGCCATAGCAGCAATGTACTTCTCCATGAACGATTTAAGACGAGGGTGGTGCTTGAAGAGAGATCCATCGATGGCCACTGTAGTTTCCGGTCGGTCCATTCGCTCCAAAAGTGACGCCGTACCTTTAATTGTATTCAAAAAATTCTTTCAGTCTTCTCACAAACCCATATTCCAATGTAGTTAATTACAAATAGAAACGAGGATGGCTGCCCTGTCTGAAACGAGCCAACAGATGTACTTGACAATTTCAATATCCTCTTTATTGAAGGCTAATTTGAGCTCGTTGAGAGCGCCGGTGGTATTGACATCTACGCCATTCACGTTGTCCCTAAAGTCCAAATGTTTGTTTTATGTTTCCTTACAGTGAAAGAAAATGTGTGTGACTGAACTCTTCAATGAGTGAAACGAAACGTGTGGTGAATGCCCCATGTTGGAGGAGCTCTTCTGATGCTTTGCCTTGAAACAGGAGTTCCTCTTTTGTTAGACGAATCAATACACAGCGCACAATCTCACCAAGGTATTTGCCTCCAAAATGCTTTTCGAATCTGTAATCATTAATCGTAATAGTTCAATCAAGAAAATAGCTAACGGAATATTATTCTCACGTAAAGGACCCAACAAGCAGAGAGTTTCGGTCCACTTCTTTGTCATATTCTGTTTTGATAAAGTCCAGAACGCCATTGTCTCCGAAAGCGCCCCACTCGACATCAATGACGACCTATTAATTCATTTTAAAAAATTTAGAAAGTTTATCTTGGATATCTAAAAAGATGGAATTACTTCTTTGACGTCCTTGTGCTCTCCTTCCCACTTTTCAATTCGATCAGCTCGTTCGATGTAACACGCGTTACTTCCCGTACCGAGAATCAATCCAATTGCGCATTTCCTGTCGACGAAAGCTCCTTGAACAAGAGTTCCTTTAATTTTCGGAATGGATAAAGAGAAAAGAAACGGAGAATTTACAAGGCAAGTCGGAATTGGATCGAATTTTTGTAGTGCAAATAAAATTGTGCATTAGTGAAATTTGGCAACTATGTTAGGTGAAAATCCCGCCGAAAAACTTCACATCGTGATACAGTAGTTATGTTGACAATTTGACATATTCACATAGTAAATTAACATCTCCAACAAATCACAAGGTAACTTTCTCATTATTATAAAAGTATACTTGCCATTAGTATAGTGAACGTTTAAAGTAGCAGAAATAGTTAACTTTGATGATCAAACGTAAATCATTACCTGTTGTATCATTCAAAACGGCGATAACGTCTACGTCTGTGTCTCCTCGTCGATGAATAGCATCGTTAAGCATTTTGACAGCATCTTCACCCACAACACCCGAGCAATTGAATGATTTTGTCCATGAGACGAGGATGCCAACATCCAGTCCCTGTTGGGTCATTGGAAATGAGAATGTGAACCCAAGTGGAAGGTTCTGTCCCTTGAGTTGCCTGCCGTCCATGAAATTGTGAATGCATTCGGCCAAGAAATCAAAGAGTTTGACCCCTGGACCAAGACGAACATCCTCTGGCACCTGATAGTACTGAACTGCTTCGCTGACCACAGCTCCAGACTTGATTCTCAGCCAGATGACTCGGAAGTTGGTCCCTCCCAGATCCAGAGACAAATAATCTCCCTCCTCTGAAATTCAGATAAAGAAAATGTCCTATTCCCATTCATTACTGAAATCGATGGATGCATCAAACCTGAGCCATCACACAATTCAGGCAAGAAAGTGTTTTCCATTTGCAGCGAAGATGCCACAGGAGGGTTTTTGGCTAGGCCCAGCTCCATCTCAGACTCGAAAACATCCCTAATCTTCTTTTGTGTGTCTGCCGTGAGGTCGAGACCTCGCACCAACTCAAGAACCTGTTGGAAGGGGGGGGGGGAAGAAAGTCCTTTGTTATCAGGTTGTCAGTCAATCAAATTGATGTTTATCTATCCCCTAGCCCGTTAATATGATTACTTTAGGGACCAATCGAAAGACCGTTCACCCGTAAAATGAAGAAAATTAGCATTTTAATCGAAATAACAACCCGATTAACAGAATTAATTGAGTCAAGATTTTCATTGACAGATGCTTGTAAAATTTAATCTTACCTTTTGTAGTTTAACTGGATCGTCTAGGTGCAGTGCGGGAGTACTCATCTTTTCCCTTGTTTTATCTCTCAATAACTGGGCAGCAAACGCCGAATCAAACCGTTGCACGCGCGGATAGGAAATATATAAACAAGACACTTGGCAAACTGCGCAGACGGCGAACCCAACTGGTAACAATCAACTCACACGTGTGTCTCTATAGTGGCCTTGAGTCACGACTGATGTTCGTGTCCCGTATGTGTTGGCCTTTTTCCCCCCTCTCTAGCCGGCGGCTGGTTCACAAATCGATCTCTTATCTCATGAATCGATTCTTTCACGTTATATTCTTTTTCTATTCTCTTTCCAGATTGTGAACGCGACGTAGTGTGTAACCCAACAAGATTATGGAAGCTGTAGAGGATGAAGTCGAAAGTGGAAGTGAGGAAGAGGTCGATAGTGGAAGTGCGGAAGAAGTCGAAAGTGGAAGTGCAGAAGAAGAAGAAGAAGAGGAGGAGGATGAAGAAGAAGAAGCCGTAACAAATCCGGCGGTGGAGCAGCTTCAATCAGAAGTAAAAGAATTGCGTAGGCAGCTGGACGAGATCGAGCGCGAAAAGAAAACGGTAATGAAAAGGACACACGACCTGGAAGACCGTCAAGTGAAGAACTGGAAATTGATTCAGGAGGCGACCAAATTCTCCGGTTTGTTGTTGTTTTGTTTGTATTTAAGAGTAACACAAATTCCAAGTGGAAAATTTGTAATTCATTAATCATTATTTTGTTTTTGTTTTTCCCACGCAGGGGTGTCGGTGGATAAATTGAGCGATAATTCGTGCACGTTCTATTTCCATCCCATGTACAAGTCCGCGTATTATGACGCGTACGCCATGACGGTGAAATTTACCAAGAAAGGTATTTCGAGCGATTAAAATCTAATTTCATTTCTCGATTGGGGTTTCAAACTCTGTTTGGCGTGACGAGTTGCAGGTTATGAAATCGGCAAATGTTATCTACCGGAATCGATAGACGAGCTCGATTTGGATCACACGAAGCCTCTGGAGAAACTCGTTTGGGACATATCCAAGCTGGTCGATTGTTTCACCAATCGGCAGCAGCAAATCGTTGAGCTCGAGGCAAGTTTCCAGTCGAAATTGCATGCCAATATTAACATGTAATCAACTCTTTTCTGGCAGGAATTATTTGGAAAGAATTCCGATCGATCGGTCAATGCTAGTTGCGATACATTGAAAGTGATGGTTCAAGTCAAAGCCTCGGACGAGTCTGACAAAAATTTCAACGTTAGTATCTCGCTCAACTACAAGTCAGATGAAATCCTGCCGTACAATGTCGATTTGGAATTCGAAAGTAAGACAAACAAAGTTGTGCCTGTTGTAATCTAAACTTTAATGATTCATTCCGCATTGTCGAATGTGTCGACACAGAAACACAAGATTTTTCGGACGAGACCATGGCCGATTTCGAACTTCACTGCAATCCGTTTTTCAAACTTCCGCTGCTCAAGGCCTTCCAAGCAGCTTTTTAAATTCAAAAGTAAAATTGCCTTAATTTTTATTTTAACTGAATGAAATAATCCGTTTTTGCTTTTTTAAATTTCGAATGTCAAGTTGTCGTGTTGTTTAATAGATGTCGCTGGAAGAGAGCGACGGAATTTTCGCTTCGTGTCGTGTGTCGACTTTTCACTTTGATAGCGCGCGCCGAGGATGCGCAGAATCGACGACGCCGGCGACGTCTTGAGAGAGAGAGAGTGATCCCTCCCCCTTTCTCCTTTTTCCCCTCTGTCTCTTTTGCCCACCCCACCCCCCTCTCCCGCACCTCTTCAACCGTGAAAGGCACACAGAAATGAACAGGTTTACAGCGTCGGCGGGTAGTTGCGCAGAGTTGCCGACGGGTCAACACGTCCACGTAGCCCGTCAACTCTCTCGTCGCATTTCTCATCCCATCCTCTTATTTTTTTTATTATTATTATTATTTTCTCTTATCTTTGCACATGTTGTCAGTTTTCGTGACGCGATAACTGTAAAATATTAAAAAAACAAACAACAAAAAAGGACAAATTTAAAATTTTGGGTCTGCGTGGATTTCAGTTCCGTTTCGAGTGTTCCGGCGTCCAGTCCTAGAAGAACGGTGTGTGTATTTCGTGTAGTGTGTGTGTGTGTGGTGTGTGTGTGTCCCATTCAGGTGGTGAAGTCAATCCGGCCCGGCCGAAAAAAAGAAAATGCACCTGCATTTCGAGGAGCCCAGCAGCCAACTGCGTTGCGATTCGGTCATCAATTCACTTTCGTGGATGGGACGTGTCCCTGACGAGCAGCCAGAGGTACCATTTTTCACGCAAACTTTTCTTAATTGGTTCCCCAGTTGATTTCGTTTCACACGAGAAGAACCGAAGGCGCGAGAAAAACAAAAAGAAAGAAGGCTCCCCCCTTTCCATCCGAAAAAAAAACTTTTGTTTCCTATTTCTTCTTTTTCGTTCGCCTTTTGTTTCACGCTCAAGTGGAAGAAGGAGAATAAGAAGAAAAAAGAAGAGAAAAGTAGGTTCTCTCCCTTCAACTGTGTTGGCGGGTTATGTGGAGGAGAGGAGGGCAAAGTTCCGATCAATACAACGGACCGCGCACACGAGCCCAGCACATACTACACACTCGGTGTGTGTATATAAATGGCTCTATACAAGGACGGTCGATTGAAAGATGGGGTGGACATTTGAGAAGGGGGGGGGGGATGGCCTAGGATTATTATTATAGAGGGGGAAAAAATGATGATGACTTTATCGTACATATAGAAAAATAACATGTGCAAAAGCTCGATCCTTATTTTGGTGTGTGGGGGGTTTCTTCTCGCCATTGCAGCTATTTTTTGACAGACATGTATAAATAGTGTTATTGATTTTCGTCATTAAGACGTTGATTGAACGTGTCTGGTTGAGCGTGACTGGATTGCATCCATAGCCAAGAAGAACTCCTCAATCAAGGGGGATATTGTGTTGGGTTTCTCTCTTGATGACGATGATGATCATTTGTGTGTGTGTGTTGACAATTCGATTCGAAATGGAAATATAAAAAAGGGACACGGATGGAAGCTCAACCGAACCAGCTACTATCAAGAGGGCTGGTTAGCGGCTGGTAACAACCGGAGCGTTGTCGGAGTCACGTTCACCAGCACGCTACCTCATCGCGTCAACAGCGGCCTCGGCTCGTTCAATCCGCCGACGGATAATGAAATATCCGGCAGTCTACCGCTTCCGCCGGCTCCTCCGCACCTTCCACTGCCTCCGCGCACGAATTACAACCTCCGTGGACATCGTGCCCAGGTATCATCTAATTGGATTTATTCGTTTTTCTTTTTTAAAAAATTGGATTGAATTCCGGAACTAGCCGGAAGGATCCGTAAAATTTGGTTAAACTTGAAATGTTTAACTCCGTTTTGAATTATGTAGATCAGTTTAGTGAGATGGAACGAGCCGTATCAGAAACTGGCCACGTGCGACGCATCCGGCATCATCTTCGTCTGGATCCGTTACGAGGGCAGATGGTCCATTGAGCTCATCAACGATCGGAACACTCCGGTAATTTCATCCGCCCATATCTCTGGGGCTCTTCTTCTCATTATTTATACTACAATGCTTATAATCTCTCCCGTTTCTCTCTTCTATTTTCGCTCGCCTATCCAATGACGATCATTAATTCACTATTCCGGCGTGAATACATTGATGTATGTAGGTGACCCACTTTTCCTGGTCTCACGACGGTCGCATGGCAGTCATCGCTTACCAGGTAAAGAAACACAACGCAAACAAACAAAAAAATACAGAAATAAAAAAGAGAAGCTCAAAACCAACACCCCAACCCGACCCGTAAAACCAATAAAGTTCATTGTCAATAAATAAAAGTCAACGATGGATGGCCGTCGTAGTATAAGAGAGTGAGGTCTTGGTCGCGACTACGACCCTTTTCTACTTCAATGTTGTTGTTGAGGACCTAACAAGGGCAGTAGATATATAGACCGGGCTCGGGTGATGGGTTGACAGAGAAGCTTTTTACGTAAGTATTGATCATGACGTCAAAGCCTCCTGGATACATGTATGGGGGTTGGGGAGAGAGATCGATAAGAGAGAGAGGGAGAAGGAAAGAGCCGCGTCGCAAATTGGATCACGGTCTCTTCTCGAACAAAAGCCCCCAGAGAGAGAGAGTTAGAGACTTTCTCTCTCTCTTCGTTCACTAATATCTTTTATGTGTACCAATCCTTCTTTTTTTGGTCGAGTTCCTTTTTTTTTCTTTTTCTTTCTCTCGTTGGCTCCTGAGCTCCTGAGTATTAATGGACGTCGTATGTTTCGGTTACCTCCCCGTATAACAGGACGGATTTGTTCTCGTTGGTTCGGTGGCTGGACAGCGCTATTGGTCGACGATCCTTAACCAGGAATCCATCATCACCACCGGGACTTGGACACCTGACGATCAACAGGTTTTTCTTTTTATTTTCTGATTTTTGTTTATTTTGGATTAAATTATCATCGTCGAATCCAACAGGTTTATCTGGGCACGTCGAGTGGATCAATCGTCGTTTTGGATGTGCACAATGGGGCCGTGATAGCCCAAATTCAAATGTCGGAGCCGTCGAGTTCCCTGTCGCCCGGCTCGGTATCGAGTAGTGGCAGCGCGTCAGCAGCAGCAGCCAATGGCATCCGCCAGCTGGCCTGGAATTGCCCTCGATTCAAAATGGAAGAACCGACGTCAACTGCAGCTACTACTTCAAACGGCACCGGCCGTCAGTCGGCAGGAGCTGACGGACATTTACTTTCGTCCTTATCCGGTGGCGGTACGTTATCTTTTTCTTCTTCTTTTTTGTTTCTTCCGCTTTGTTGATTTCTTGACGTTTGTTTGCGCACAGTCGAGGATCAACATCACGTCCTGGCCGTCCTGACTGCCGGTGGCCGTCTGAGTTTGATTAAAGGTTTCGACGACGTTCATCCCTGCTGCGCCCTGGACGACGATGATGAAGATGAAACTGGCGGACACTGCGGCAAAGATGATCCTTGCTGGAACAAGGAACCCCTCTCTGCTCCCATGATGGAATGGAATAACGACGGCGAATTACTCTGCCTCGGCGGTCACCATCACGTCCAAAGCTCATCCACCGCTGCACTTCATCACTACGCCAACATCCTGCAGTTCTACAACAGCCGCGGAGTCCTACGATTCCGCATCGCCGTGCCCTACACGCAGGTTTCTATTAAATGACAATTCCGCCTTTTTTCCCCCGTTCCTCTTACCACCACCGAGGGTTTCGGTTACCACAACAAAACGAGTCCTTGTACTACACAAAGTATCGATCCTTTTGAACTGTTAATTTAGTAAACGACAAGGACGCCATAAAATATTTTTTCCAGGAAAATTTCCAGGGAGAGAAGATATTTGAAACTGTCAAGTCTTTTTGTTAATTGCCATCATTAAATGTGACGTTTTTCTCTTATTAAAAAGTTTTTTTCTTCTTTTTTTGACTTTGATGGGCGAAACAAAAAAAGGCTCCAATTACAAGTTTCACCTGGGGACATAACGATCGTCGTCTCTTCGTAGCAACGGGATGCACCGTTCACGTGGCTTGGGTTTCACCCAGGCGGATTGCCTCACTCCAACATTTGGCCAGACTCAAATTGAGGCGGTGCCTAACCGGACCGGATCAGCTGGACGACGCCACTTTCGCCGATCGAGTGCCCAGACTCATCCGCAATCTGGTCGTTTCCCTCTTCTCCAGCACCGTCCACGTAACAATTCGAATTTGTTTTGTTTTTGTTTGAAATGTTGTGGTTTTGTCGTCAATTTATTCATCGTCGTGTTGTCTTTTTCAAGTGTCACGTTCCCGAGGAGCATCGCATCCGGGATTATGTCTGCAGACCGCCGCCGGGCAACACACGTCTCTACTGCACCATGATACGACGCGACGACGACGACTCTCCCGCTGCCGGCTGTCACGGAGCGGACGGCGTGATCGATCCGATCGATCCAGCCGCAGCGGCGGCTTCTGCAGCGGGTGGTAGCGGCGGTGGCGGAGTGGGTTTCACGCTCTATCTCGAATTCCTCGGCGGACTCATTCCTCTTCTCAAGGTTTCAACACTTTCCCCCTTTCCTATTTGGCTATTTGTCGCCGCAATTTCATTTGCGCATTATTTACGACCGGCTGTTACTCCATCCCCTTTTTTTCTTCAGGGTAAACCAACGTCGAGGATAAGGCCGGAATTTGTCATTTATGACCCGCGAAAAATCGCCAACAACGAGACCAACAAAGTCCAGCCGTTGCTGAACAAGAATTCGGAACATTTCTTGGCTCCGCCGCAACCATCCGGCAGCAAATTCCAGCAGCTACTTAGTCCGGTATTGTTCCTTTTTTCTCTTTTTTTGTTTGTTTCTGGGCTAATAGACGTCGCCGCAAATATTCTGACTATTCTTCCGTAAATTTTTCCAGGGTCTCAGACGTAAATTCCGGCGACATCGTCCCGATGACGATTCAGATTCCGAAACGGACGATAGTTGCGTATCGACTCCGAGACTCCACCGCAAGTTTGGAGGGAAGAAACAACTCAATAATCAGTCGGTCAATCTTCCGAGTTCCGGGGATGTCAGTGAATCTAAAACAAATAGCCAAGAGGTTTGAAACAATTCAGAATTTCAATTAAAAATTGATGGATGTTAAAATGTTGGCATTTTTGTTTGAAATTTGGGCAGCAATCGACGCTGGCCGAAGTGGCGTCCAACATTTGGGGAACTCGATTCAAAATCACCGGAATGGCTCCTTCTCTTCCGTCGCATCTCGGTCAGATTACGTACAAGACGTCGCTGTTGCACCTCCAGCCGCGTCAAATGACCCTGGGCGTGGTGGATTTACGCGATTCTTCACCTGGACCTGAAGTCGACGAAGAACCTGGGCCATCGCCCGTGTTTATCTGCCCGTCGGATGATGAAGAACACGCGAAGGCCAACAGGGAACCGCCGAATCGTCAGCATCCGCCCATCGTTCCACTGACGACACCCAATTTGCGGTTGAGAAGGAAGGCCGGAAGGGGCCGGATGGAACCACCGCCGTCACCGACTCACCATCGCCGACCCGTCCAGCAACAACAGCAGCACCAGTCGACGCCGGATGAATTGCTGCGGATCGAATGGAATAACCAATCAGAGTCGAGAATCGTTTTGTCAACACCAGCCGTCCGGTGGCGCAGTCAAAGCGCTGGGCATCTTGCGTCAACAGTCAACAGCAGTGGCAACAATCGCCTATCCGGCAGACGACGGAAGAGTCGTTCACTGGATTCTAGTCCCGTCCTTGGTAGTAACCGGAGCGGCGGCCCCGGATTATCTGGAGTGCGCAGTTCGTGGGCCGTTCAGATTACCCAGCCGCCAATTACTAAAGGAATGACGGCGGACAAGAAAACGAATACCAGTTCGTTCCGCTCTCGAGTCGGCAGCCAAGTTTTGCAGGTCCAGCACGTTTCGGATAGCGAAACCAATAACAAAGTGAATAAGGAAAAGCGGTTCGCTCTAGCCCGTCTTAGTCCACTGTTTGGTCGCAAGTGTCCATCGTCGGCTGGGAAATCGACAGCTGGCCGATCCGAACCCAATACTCCTAATCCTAGTCCATCCATAGGCCGCCGCCGGAATAATTCATCGGCTACCGCCAAAAGTGAACGACGCCATCAATCTCCCATCCGGTAAACTTGTGCCCATCAATAATTCAAAAAGTTTAAATTTTTATGTTCCAAAAATCGATCGACCAAAGGTCAATCTATAATTGATTTATCGATCCTGAATTTCTTGTAGGCAATTGCTCAATTCTCCGTTGCTCGCCAGACGCCTGGGCAAAAATCGATTCGCTACTCCGGCCGCTTCTGCAATGACGATGGATAGCTCAGACGATGATATCGACGACCCTCAGGCTACAACAGTACACAATTTCCACGATCTCGAAAGTTTTCAAAAAGCCCAGCTGCTCAATAAGGTATTTCCAATTTGTTTTTGAAACTTTCTTATTTGATCGTATAACTTTTTTCCCATTTTTCAGCTGCGACAGACTTGGATAGCCGAAAAGAATGCGGCAACAGCCAACAAAGTTGAAGAACGCGAGCCGCCGGCCCAGACGAAACGAAGGTGCGAATTTGTTCTGAATAATAAAGCCCCGCTGTGGAACGAACACAGTCAGGTTTATCAGCTGGATTTTGGCGGAAGAGTGACCCAAGAGTCGGCGAAGAATTTTCAAATTGAATTCAAGGGAAAACAGGTACAGTACTGGAAGATACTGAAGAGTGTTTGACGATCGCCAGTTTTATTAACGAGATGCATTCGTTTGACCAGGTTATGCAGTTTGGAAGAATCGACGGAAATGCCTACACCTTAGATTTCCAGTATCCGTTCTCGGCTGTCCAGGCATTTGCTGTCGCATTGGCCAATGTGACTCAACGACTGAAATAATTCATTTAAAGAAAAATTGTTTTTCAAACACACTAATAAAGTCCAGACATGATCAACATTCCTCTTGTGATATTATTCGTAATTGGTGAGAATTGATTTCACTTGTCATTTCCCTTGTTTATTATTAAAATATTTCCAATACACGTTCAATGGGAATTGATTTGGCGTTCAATTAATGTTTCTCTTTTTATTTTTCAAAATTAGGGTGTTCCATGAAGTTAAGTTCTGCTAGTAGAAATTGTTTTTTCCTTGTTGTTTTCTTTGATAATTTAATCAAAAGTAAAAGAAAAGGAATTCAAGTCCGGTTTTAGTGACGTTGATATTTTTGGACTGAACTTCAGGGTCTGAATGACAGATATCTTGTTTGTAAAGCCGTTTATCTATATCAGGGAGGAGTCCTCCCTGATCTATATTGTCCACAGTGATTGAAATTTCCCCCCTTTGTTTCCACGTAAGTCGTTGGATGCCGACCGCTAGATGGTGTGATGACTCGTTGTGTCCGTCGTCAAGCGCAACCTCTGCCCTCTGGTGAACGCGTTGCAATCGCTCCACCTCCAGTGTTTCCTCTGTTAACTTAACTGTTAAGTGCTTAATTTATGCACGTAAATTGTAAGAACACAAAATTATTGCTACAATGTTGACTACTGTACAACGTGAGATAATAGAAGCTAATCCTATAAATTACCCTTTTGGTAATACTCGAAGTCGAAATGTGTTGCAAGACTTCAACTATGAAGTAGGGGGTCTTAACCCATGCAGTTCATCTTTGAAGGTAACCCACAGCAGAGTAATCTGTTTGATTGATAACTAATTTCTGAATTGCACCATTTGCATTTAGGTTCTTTTTCTGGGTAGTGGTGATGTGAGAAACATACTTCATGTTTCAAGAAACAAAATTTGCAATGGCATGCAAATCCATGCAAATGACCGCAATCCATCAGTTGTAGCACGCAACATCACTATTTTGAAAATAATATCAGCATCTGATTTCAACCCCGAAGATGACGAAAACATAGCTTTCCTTTGGGATGTTTGGTACAATCTTGAATGGCCAGAAGTCACCCGTAAGAGATTTCTAGGAGTTTTGAAGGACCTGTTGAATGATTTGTTCCCTGAAAATATCTCAGTCCCCAAAACTAGTCAGTCTGAAATGTTGAAGAAAGTGTGGAGTTCTTGGCTTTCTGTTTTGTCGAAAACTGAATCTGAAGCTAGTGTTTTAATGAAAAGAGTAGGCTCTGAAAGGTAAAATTTTTGTTCAAGTTTATAACTGGATTGATGTACTAATTACTTCCTTTTCTTTCCAGGAAACTGTTTATTTCTAAACTCTGGAGGCTTGAAAATGGAGAAGAATTGCAGCAAGTGAAAAACAGCGATTTATTTTCGACGGTCATTGATGTATTAGCTTCTAACCTGGAAAGTAGTATTGGGCTTGAAGGATTGAACGATTCGGCGAGGCAGAATATCCGAGAAGAAGCTAAGCGAAATTTTGATAAAGGATTCGGATTCCAAGACGAAAGTTCATTTTCGATTGTCATTGATGATCTAGCTTTTAACTTGGAAAGAAGTATTGGGCTTGAAGGATTGAACGATTCTGCGAGGCAGAAAATTCGTGAAGAAGCTAAGCAATATTTTGAAAAAGGTAGCTGTCGACTTGAAAACGATATCAAGATCGTTTGTCTTAATCCAACATTGCTTGACCACGCAACACTCCGCTGGACACTCAGTTATTCACTGTGCCCTTTTGAGGGATACTTGCCGCTAGTTAAAGAAGAACTGGACACTTCAATCAAAAGCAAGATGATGATACGTTCCTGCCAGAAAATACTCAGAAACCTTCTTTCTTTCTATCGAAAACGCCTCAACGACGGAAAAACCTTTGAATTGTTCTTCTATTTGGAGGATGCCTTGGAGTTCTGCTATTCCGAAAACGTCAACAAGTTCGACGTCATTGACTGCTCCAACATTGCAGATCATGTCGGATTAGCGAATTTGATCCTCGCATGCAGCGGAAAGTTGTCAGATCACCCATCAGCAATGTTGTTCACCGAAACTATAAGATGGTTCGATTTTAAATCTGTCAAGTTGTACCTCGAGAAAGCCCTCTGTTGCCCGTTGAGCATGATCCCAACTATTTATGGATTACGTCTCAAAAGCCGCATCGAACTAGGATTGCCTGAATTTGTTGACTTGCGACGCTTGATGACGCCCCCTGTTGAGGTTTGCTGGCAACGAGCTCCTCCCTTTCGTAACGTTGTCATGTCACCATCTTCTGTACTGGACGAATTCCTGGATCAGTTAGCGAACGTTTGCTTTGATGCAAAATTTCCTTTACGAATCACTGGTGTCCCTCCCGGAGCCGGATGTGGCATGTTGCTGTATACCCCGCAAACGTTCAGCTACGTAGTGAACTCGATGATTCAACGGCTTGGAGGAGACCACTGGCTGAAGAAAGATGTCAGGCCGGCCGAGATGAATCCCAATTTTCAACTCGCTAGACGAACACTTGAAGCTTGGAAAAATGGCCAGAAGATTCTTAAGTTATCCGCAAACATTCCTACTGCGTCATGTGACAAGATGGCTTCTCTATCAGGAATTCCAAGCATTCGATTGATACTCCTTCCGAAAGCGAAGCAAGGGAACTGTTACGACTTTTCTGGACCAGGTGTCCATTTCATCGACAACTTTGAAGTGAAACTGGAAAAGTCCTCAACCGGATTCCAAGAAGTGTCAATTTCTTTTCTCCTGATTCCTAATCACGGGCTCGAAAAAACTCATCGTGCTATCATCGTGGATATACCGAATGGTTCAGAAGTTGTCGTCTTTGAGTCGTTTGAATCTGTTCAGGTCGAGAACTGGAGTTTTCCGTACCCGTTTAAACCTGCGAAAACCGAACTTGAGGTTCCAGCTCCTGAAGAATTTAGCATGAAGGTCGACAGTTGCGTCGAGTCCGAAGATCAGTTCCATCTAAAAATCAATGTTACTTCATCCAAAAGTGTCTCAGGTGGGTTTGTGAACGTTTTTTTGTGTAATTGCTATGACTAATTTTCTTTTTTAGACTTAAAGGTAACAACGCATCATAAGGCGCCTTGTGAATCCTGTCACGAGATTACTTTGTCACTGAAGCAGCCTGAGAATTTCAAGTCGTTGTCGCTGTCATTTCCGTATCCGATTCTTGTCGATGACATCCGCGCTACCCTCCATCGCAAAGGCTGTCATGTTGATTTAGTGCTAAAGAAAGCATTGTGGGAACCATGGCCATGTGAGTACCGACCTGCTCACAATTTGCACAGCGTCTTAGATCCAGATCAACTAAAACCTTGGAAAGAAGAAAAATCATCGAATCGCAATTTAAATTCCTTGGGAAATCACATTAGAAGCCAATTCAATTTTAATCATCTGGAAAATATTTCGATGATGGGAAAATCTCCTTTGGATGTTGTTCGTTACGTTATGCAAATTCTGTTTTTGGATCCCTCTCGTCCTCGTTATGTCACCATCAAACGGGAGAATGCACCAACACCCGACTGGTTCTTTCTAGTCCATCGTCCTGTTTCAACAACTCCGACGGGCAGTCCAGTCCTTTTGCTTTCTGCTTTTGATTGCCGATTGTTTGAAAAACTTGCTGCAGACGGCAAATGGACCGAGAAAAAGAATGCCGAGATTATAAAGCGAGTTTCCCCCGGGAACGAGAAAGTATCAACCATTTCGATTAAAACGACTGAAGATTCGCAGCTTTTGAGATTCATCCTGCGGCTTAACAGACTCAAGATCACACCCAGCACTTGGCAGAAAAAAAACCTTGCGCTGGGAGAAGACAGTCCGTGGATGGCTACATTCGTCTCACCACTTTACACCGATAACCCACATTTTACTTTTGAATCTTCTGATGTTTCAAACAGATCCATGAATGACAACAATTGCTGCGCCGCTTGCAAGAAAGTTTCCCAAAGTCTGAAACGCTGCAGCCGTTGCCGAAGCACTGTTTATTGCTGCGTGGAATGCCAACGTCAACACTGGGCTCAGCATAAAATGGTTTGCAAGAAAGTTTAATTGGGTTCAACGGATGGACTGTTTACTGTTTTAAACGAGTTAACTGAATGTTAGGCTTTCACGTTTTGCCTGTTGAGTTCGTTTTCGACAAACCAAGAGTTTTTTTTTCATGTTTTTCAAATGTTTTCAAGCTTATACAACCAAGATCATTTTTGTGTCCGTTTTCGTGTGCGGAGAGGAAAAGGAAATTAAACAGTTAAAATTGATTCTAAAGAAAGGTTCCTTTGTTGTTCCCGCTGCTGCTTGTTAACAAATTGTGTTTGATATCTGAATGTGTTAATTGACAAGATTGTGTTCAGTTGACACCGATTGACACGACTAGTTCTATTCTGGAAGCAACCGCAACCCAACTCATTTTTCAAAGTAAGATATTACAGTAAATGTGCTTTCCAAAATTCATGTACAATCACACCCAAGTCTAATGTGTTTTCTTAAGTATTATGTTTAACAAATTTTTAAATGTTTCTAGTGGCGTTTATTGTCGAGCGATGTGAAAGTCTGGGAAAAAATCTTCGGGAATAGTGGCCTACAGAACCCGATTGACACCGCGAGCGTTATGGGAATGCAGATCGCAAATGTATTTTATTTATTTTTAAATTATTTCAATGATCATCAAAATGCATCTGTCATATCTCATAATTGGTATTGTAGAAAAATTGTTGCCGAGGCGAAGCTAACTTTATCGTTTCTTTGACAGTGGCGCCGGAAACACGGTCAAACCTGTAACCAGTGGACTGAAGGATGGCTACCCAAACATTGCTATGAACAAACATCAACATGTGTTTGTAACCAGCTAAAAATAATAATAATTAAAAAAAACTTATATGCTTCCGATTCCAAACCTACATAGGTCTGTTTCTTGCGTGTGGTTCCGATTTCCACCACAACTCCACAAGAGCTTCGTCGTCTCCGGCCTGCTATACATGCAGCCAGCTGCCAGCCATGCTAACATGCCGTTCCTGGCCGTTCTACCGAACCTAGAAAACCTAACGCTAATGTTCTCATGTTTGCTAATTTCAACCGAAATATTTTATTTTAATAAGAGAAATTAAAGGTAATATCGGACTAGGTTCAGTTTTTGATTGAAATTGTCAAATGATTCTTAAACACATTGTTTTAGGAGGAGTAAGTAGGATGCATTACTTTTCATTACACAGTCTGCATGGGGTTGGACTGTTGGTTACTAGGCACTTTTTTTTAAAAATTCAATCATCATATGCCCAATGCATCTGAATCGCGGATTCAAAGGAATTCAAATGGCAATTTTAACCAGAGACATGTGAAGGTATGTAAATGTCTAAATGTCCCATCACGAATAATTTTTATAAAGTGCTGACATTTATTGAAATTTCATTAATTCTACAATACATTATGTTGCTTTATGTCTTTAATAATTTCAGTACATAATAGCTAAATTTTCTTTTTTTTTATATCTTCTAGAGAAAAAATCGAGGAGAACATGGCTAGTCAACCAGCAGCTCCTACTTAACTTCAGCCTTGGCCCTTGAACCTTCAGATAAACAATCCGTGTCTGATTCTATTTGTTTATCAAGCTCCCTAGAAAATATGCAGCTGTCACCAATTAACATTTGGTAAGTCAATAATTTGTATTCTTGGTATTTTTTAAAAACAATAAGCAAGGAAGCATAGGCAACTGTATTTAATGCAGTGAAAGAGATTCTCCCTACATTCCAGCCACACAACTAGCTTAGGTTATAAAGTATAGTGGCAACAAGTGTAACTGTAGTAGACATTGTTCTTACCACTCCTGAGGAAATGAAAATGATGGAGAAATTCGTTAGCAGGACAAGCTAGCATATGGCAGTCCCTAATTTGCGCGAAGCGCGCCTGCGCTCAATCATTTTTCAATTCATCAATTTCAATCTCATCAATTTTTACCCCCAAATCCCCATTTTTTGCGCCGATTGGTGCCACACCGGTCGACCTCTTCACACACTGAATTTTTAAATTCAGATACCTTTTTAGCTAAGCTTTCAATCGATAGGGTCGAAACAAATTCGTGGTTATTCAGAAGCATAATATGTCTTCGGGTTTCTAAAAATAGAAATAGCATTTTTACTTTTTCGTACTTCCTTACGTGAATCTTTTAAATAATACCTCCCGATGTTTTGGTCAAAATAAGGTTTGCTTCTTCCAATTTTTTGGTCAGAATAAGGTTTGCTTCTTCCAAACTTTTCGATCGTTTCGATGTATCTGGTTAACAGCAAAATCTGTTACTAGTATCAAAACTTTGTTTCTATTTTTTTTTTTTTTTTTTTTTTTCAAATACCTTTCAACTCCTCTTTGAGATTTTGCCATTCGTCAGTGACTGTCAATTCGGTATTTTGTACAAAATTGATGGGAGTGGATAGGACGGCAGTCGAGAACCGAACGCTCACTTTGCGATCCTGTAAAGATTGCGTGTCCCGTAATTGCACCAAATTGATTCTACTGAGTGACAACGGCTTGGGTGAAAATTTCTCTCCATCCCACTCAACGTGGTCCTTACTCTCTTCATAGAACTTTTCTATGTCTTCTTTTGTTGTCGACCCGTGACGTGAAAATTCGTTGTTTAATTTGGCTTCGCCCGAAAACAACCTGAGAAATCCCACTTTCCCCCCACCACTTACTTTTTTGTTATTGTTGTACGTTTCCGACATCTTTTTCTGGGATTCCGTATCGAGTTTCTTAAAGATTTCGTTCAAAGTTTTGGTGGTTTTATCAGGTCTGTAGTTGTCCTCGTTCCAAAAAACTGAGTCCCACATTTTGTCGCTCTGCTCTTTGATGACCGTTCTGGAAGAGATAAGAAGATTTCTCAATAAATTGTAGACTTGCGACTCGGAATTTGGTGAAACGACATCCGAGTCTTCGAACGTTTCCACGAAGACGTTGGTTATCGTTTCGGTCAAGAGTCGCTTCTCGTCCTTAGCCGTCAGAAATGCTTGTTGAACGTCTTGATCGAATCGCTGGAGAAGGTCGCTGACCAATTGACCCGAGACGACATTGTCGATGCGGATGACCGTTTGTTTAGTTTGTGATGTCTGTGACGTCAGACTGAAGAGGAGTTTGAAGTGGTCGAATTGCTGTGGGTTGATGCGCATGTCTGCCGCTAGTTGGTCGCAATCTCTTTGGACGAAACACGACAGAGTAAATTGCAGCGACTTGTGCAGCTGATAGGGCAGCCAATCGGTTGACAGCGAAAAGACGGTCGAAGGTTTCGTGCTGGCCAGAACAACTTTTTCGAGAGGGATGACTTGCACCTGATTGGATTGGACTGATTGACGGACGAATTCCGTCAAATATTTGACGACTTGGCTCTCAACTTTGTCGTTCCACATTTCGATGCGGAAACGAACTTCGGCTTGTTTTGTCACGTTGTTGAACGAAGTGACGGCACTTTTGTGGTCCAGCAGGGCGATGGGCGCGTAGAAATACTTGTATCGGGTTGGTGGTGTAGTTGTCTTGTGGTTATTTGCGTGTTCGTAAATATTGACTCTGAAACTACCGTAAGGCATTGAGCACAGTTCACTGGGCGATATTTGAAGTTTAGCCCATGAGGAAGATGACGGCAGTTCTGATTGAGAGCTATTTGTGATTGCTAGCACAAGTATTGCATATTGCGCCAGTCGCCATTTTTCGGAAGATATTGCCATTTTGAAGTAGCCTACAGTAAAAGTACTTGTAACAATTGTAAAAATAGGAAACGTTTTAACTTTTGGTTAATTGTAACTTGGAACTTTTTTTTTTACATACCAACACAAATATTGCGATTGAATCAGACGATGAATATTTTTTATTTTTGAATTTTTCTTACTTTTTTTGTGAAAATCCACTGTTGTTGTCGAAACCAGTTTTGAGATAATCCGTACAGGAGTGTCTGCTTCGGCTTGAGGTACTCAACTAGTGGAAAAGTCTATATTTTTTAAACGCGTCCTTGGTTCTGTTATCACTGCAGAGGGCATAGTTCAAGTGTTACGGGTCTGAATAATATCTGTTCTGAATAATAGGGCCTCTCTGTGGAACGATTGACGAACACAGTCATGTTGATCAGCTGGATTTCGGCGGAAGAGTGACTCAAGCCAAGAGTCTTTCTTTGTTCTTTCTATTTTTTTGCAAAATTTACTTCTTAATTTCCTTAAAATTAAAGAGAAAAGTTTATAGACTATTGGCAACAATATTTATGATTCATTTTTCATTTATCCCCGTAGGATTCAATATTCGGAATTTCGGATGATAAGCTGTCTGAAAATTTTGGAAGCAATCCAGCGAGGCAGCGATCCAGCCGTTCATTCGTTTGTGGTTTGTGGATGCTGAGGACTGTCGCTAGGTGGCGAGTGCCCATTCGTTAGTGACAATTTGTGCCATTTGTTTCCGAGACGCTGTGCGAGTGAGATAATTAATGCAAATCGTAATGGTTTACTGCGAATTAAATAGGTAATTTACTAATTTTTGTTTGGATTCTTAAAGGATACTGAATGTTAATTATTTGTTTGTGAATTTAGTTATTTGTATGGCATCATAGCGTGCAATTTCTACTTGGCAATTTCATCTGATCGTGTGGAACAGCTGTACATTTTGCCAAAATATCTCTTTTCCTATACCTGAAGTGCACGTTTCGTCAACTTCAGAACAATTAAAGTAAATATATTGTTTATCTTTTTAACTGTGAGACTACAGGTTTAGTTAGTTGGTGACTATCTCTTTAGTCTTAACTAATCTGTTGTAGAATTTTCAGTTGTGCCTACATTGCAAAAGCTTACAAACTGTAGGTTCCTTTGTAACATTTATTCTGAGGGATTGCATAACTTAAGATAACTTCCATCATTTTTGTTGTGTCATTTGAGACATTTTTCATTAAGAGTAATTGAGTTTTTTTTTTTTTTTTTTAAATAGGATTAACAGCCTGGTAAAGTCTTCAGAGCTCCCTTGTTGTTGCACAACATGCACATGGATTTGATGTAGCCAGATGGTTAAAGGTATTCATCTTGCTACTTGTCCTGCTGTATGTTTCTTTACATGAAGAAGTCTCATTTACCTTTACTGTGAACTTCAATAGATGTGCACTAATTGAAGGCCAGTAAGTTACTTTATTCAGTTTATTTGAAAATTAATCGTGTTAAGTTAGAAGTAAAACTTATAAAGTATTCAGGAACAAAGTTTTGATTCGATTGTTTAGTTTTACCATTTAGGGATTTCATTAAAAACAATTTTCTTTCAATTTAAATATATTAAGTTCTGGAGTCTGGACTGTGTAAAGGACTAAAGAGAAAATGATTGAACACAAGATAGGTTGATACTTGATTCTGAAAGAATCTTTCTTTCAGTGTAGACTAAAAAGTTCCAATGATTTTGTACTGTAGTCTTAGATGCATCTAGTTTCATGTAAATTTTGTTTTTCAACTCAAATTTTGTTTCAACAATAGCTTTCAGATAATAAGTACTACAGATGTTTTTCAGAATACTTGGGTTAAACGACATAAAGTGACATTAATTTGTCTTTTCAGACAGCATTTCCATTCATGCTGAAGATTAATTCATTTCATTTTGGTTATAGGTTGTTCCCTAGTTGATGTCCGATGTGGGACGTTGTTGCAGCCTATGCTGGTGAAAGATCTTTTTACATCTCATGTTAAACTGCAGGCTGTTCCTTGGTGCTGGTGTCGTGTTACCGAAGTTGCATCATTGTTTTGTTTGATTGTCATTGGGTCTGCAGTTTATCGTTTACATGTTATGAGGGAACAAAAACAGAAATCTGGGGAATTCATGTCAAACAATTAATAAACATGTTTTGAGATTGGGAAAGGAATGTAGAGGATGTTGGGGGGGGGGAGATTGAATTTTAAAAAAAATTTAGAGGTTTGTTGTAAATAAAATATTACCTACATGTTAGGTAATGATTAAAACCATAACTTATAATCCCACCATAATACACCGTCATATTTTTCCCACATCCCTATAACCTTTAATCCAACAAACATACCTACATATAGTTTTCCTTTCCATATAACTCTTGTAATGTGCAATATGAATTTAATAGTCAATAAAATCTAAATTGTTTCAAAAACATATAATATATAATTCTGTCTATTTTTGTGCGAGTTTGAGCAAGCAACTCGCTACCCAATGACACAAAAAGCAATATTTTATTTTAGCTGATGTCAGTAAATAAGTTAAAAATTTTACTTATTCCAGAACCAATTTTAAAAATTTCTAATTCCACAAAAATTAAACATCGCTTTTTGTCTCATTGGGTAGCGCATGGCCTGCTTTGTTAAAACTCGCACATGCAATTGGAATTGTCTACGGCCCCCAGAGATAGTATCTGGACCGAGAAGAAGAGAGAAGTACGAGGCCAGTTTTACTGGGGAGATATAGTCATACTAGGCTTCCGGGTTAGACTCATGACCCTCCAAAAGTTTTCATCGGATCATGCGCCTTCCAAGTCCCCGTTCGACCAGAGCCCTCCCCTCCTCCTGGTTGACACAGCGAGTGAGTGACCACCGGCGGGCGTTGGTTAGTGGTTAGTTAGGGAAACAGGGCCACAGAAAAGAAGGGAGCCCAGATTATGCACTTGTAAGTTATCTACATCTACACAAATGATCAGTCTTCAATTCCAGCAATCTCTCGTCGGTTTCCAAGCAACTAGAACAGTGGAGAGGGATTAACCTGAAAGGAGAGTATATAATAGATATAATTTTCAAACCGCATATTGTAGTAACAGAAAACCATACCTCAAATCTATCAATCTTACATTGTCCTAAATTACACCACATAATCTTGAGTAGCAGCATTTTCTCGCTGTTGTCCCCAAAATAGATAGCAGCAAAGAATTGGATCTGGCGAAGGCATAAATATCTTGAAGATCTACAACTTGACAGGGAAAAATTAACATGAACATTATTGCCTTAAAGAACACAGTAATCAAAAATAATTTTGGTACAATAAATACCTTGCAACAAAAATTATTTTGCTTCAGAAGACAGGTTGTGAGCTTGCAGGTTGTATGTCATGTCATGTCTGTCTGTGACCTGACTAACTTAAGATTCAAAACTCATTACTAGATGTCGCCAGGTCGCCCATGTTGACATTCTGACATCGTGAAATTTCAATGAATCCTGTGATTTCAAATGCCAAATTGAACTTCGTATCATATGTAGGTTTATCTTTACCTAGTTTCCTTATTTTTATACTGTACCAAGTTACCAACATATTTCTTCAAATTCTAGATGCATACTGCCAGTATTCCAACAAGTTGACTTAGCGCTCAGTCAATTTCCACCCATTAAACCCATCATGCTGTCAAGCCTAAAACTCATGTTTGATGCACACACATACTGGAATACAAATGTTCTGAGATAAGGTATTTCCCCATTACTGCTACGAGACCATTACTATTCAGATTTTCATTTAACATAGGTATTCTTTCTCATGAACCATAGGATCTTTTCCGAATCTCACAATTTTGGTGGTGTACCCTGCAACAGCATGTTTGTTGTTGTGGCTGTTTTTACTTCTGTTTAGAAGGCAACCCAGCTAAGAAATAGGTAGAGTTTTATTTCTCATAGGTTAATTTGTAAATAACGAAGATCATTTCCTTGTACCATTTCCACTTAGAGTTTCAGAGACATGAAGAGTCATTCATTTTTATTTTTCAATTAATGTACAACATTTTTTTTTACAGAGCACGCAGTTCCTTTATGGATACGTGTGTTCCTGGCACGGAGATTCTTGTGCCAATGCTGACCTTTGTCCATGACGGAAGACGGATTTCCACCAATGTCTTCTCCATCCTTATCTTCGTGACGTCCGCTCATCTAGCTTCACTGCTTTGTATGAACTGCTGCAGAACTTGTCTTTCTTCATTGACGAGTTGGATCACTTCAGTGTTCGCTTCCGCCCGCTGTGACACACCTGTAATCATTCACTACGGGATTATGCCCAGGTAATGCCCAGATTGTTGGGTAACAATTGACTTATTTTCGTAGGTTATCTATTAATAGTCTAGTAGCGTTAAACTCTGTCTGTGTAATAGTTTCCAAAATCAGGCCCTTCTTACGCGCAAACGGTTTTTCTTGGACGTTTCTTTTTTCTAACGCTAGATGGCATTTTGATAATTTGCAGCTGTCAAAACAGTCAGTTCCAGTTACTTTTCACATCTCTTAAACATTAATTGGCAGTTATTTTGTTGAAATAATTAGTGATAACTGACGATTACTATTCGAGCAACAAAGCTCACTTGTTAAATTTTCGAAAATTGCATTTTTTTTCTACTTCCGGTTTTCACATTTCAGTCAGTAGTTCAGTAAATATTCTTCTGACGCACGAAAGAACCACATATTCGTGATCCTCGTAAAATTTGTGGTAAAGTTCATGTTATCTTTTTTACGTACGCGTACTTCCGGTTTCGAAAATTTTCCTGAACTATAGTTCAGGAAAATTCTCGATTTTGGCCAAATTTTGGATTTCGTTTTAAACACACTTAATCGACCCCAAATTTCATGGAGATCACGAATATGTGGTTTAAATTGATGACAGCTCAATGGTTGAGGAGCTGTGGTTACTTCCGGTATACTTCCGGAAATTTTTTCGAAAAACTAGCAAGTGAGCTTTGTTCAGTTAACAGTTCTCAATATTGCAAGCTTGATTTTAAGCTAAAAAAATGTCATCTTTAAATCTTTGAGCTAAAAAACCTGATTATTGTTTCCATCTGTATTATGTAACTTTTATTGGCATGCCACTAAATAAGAATTGTTTTATCTTTATTCAGGTAATGCAGAGGAAACGTCGAGAAGGTGGACACCAAAACGTCGCCGGTATCTCCAAAATGTCGGCGCACATCATCGTTTGTTGTTGGTAATATGTTTGTGAGTGTTAGTTAACCCGTTGTCTGCCACGCCTTTGTTCTCCCCTAGCTCCTTAGCACGGGCTGCGTGCGCTGTTCGGCCTCGTGGTTTTCATGCCGTGGGGTCGGAAAGTCGCACCAGCCCAAATCTGCCGCAAGGCGCCTGTTACAAGGCAATGCACCATAGTTCCCCCTTTTCAGCACGGACTTGTCAGCAATGGCAAGTCCCACCTTGGTCATAGATCCTTCAGACGTGGCGCGTAGAGTAGTAGAGAGCAACCTACCGGTTGTATGGCGTGGCAGCCAACGGGTTAACTTTGGTGTGTGTATGTATTTATGTGTGTATGTGATTGTAAAATGTGGTGGAATTGTGGGTGGAGGTGGGATAATAAAGCAATTCCTATTTTAAGTTTTGTGTTTGCCGTGTCTTATCACTTGTCAAAAAATAATGTGTTGCAGTCGTGTCAATATATTTTCAACTGGTAAAAATGCTTGAAGGTGTTAAGAGAAATCGTAGAAGATGATTACCATAAAAAAATTTATTTTCTCATTTAAGCTCAACGATTCCAAGTGATTAGTAACTATTAAGATGTGACCGACAAATTTGAACACAATTAGATAAGTCAGAAATTTTGGCTATAGTATTTAAGATCCTCCCTGTAGTAAACTGGAGAAGCGAAGGTTGTGATGTAACATTCAGGTGCCTTAATGGTGTAGTAACTCAGGGCAGTGGAATACTTCGCAGCTTCGATGCAGTAGGTGGGAGCAGCCTAAGTAGTGATGTAATACTCGGGTGCCTTAATTGTATAGTACTTAGGAGCATCGGTATGGGAGCGAAGCCTCGGTATGTTAGCTGAAGGCAGCGTGGGTTGTAGTGTAGTAAACTGGAACCTCAGTCTAGTATTTCGATCCAACGTAGTACGAGGGAGCAGCCGCTGTGTAGTAATTCGGTGCAGAGTAGTCCTAGGACGCTTCGGTGTAGTATTTGCCCGCTTTGGTGGCGTAATAAGCTGTAGCCTTGGTGAAGTAGCTGGGAACGGAGTAGTACTTAGGCCTCGGTGTAAAAGGCTTGGGCAGCATACGTGGTGGTGTAGTAACTCCGGTGCCTTGGTGGTGTAGTAACTCCGGTGCCTTGGTGGTGTAGTAACTCCGGTGCCTTGGTGGTGTAGTAACTCCGGTGCCTTGGTGGTGTAGTAACTCCGGTGCCTTGGTGGTGTAGTAACTCCGGTGCCTTGGTGGTGTAGTAACTCCGGTGCCTTGGTGGTGTAGTAACTCCGGTGCCTTGGTGGTGTAGTAACTCCGGTGCCTTGGTGGTGTAGTAACTCCGGTGCCTTGGTGGTGTAGTAACTCCGGTGCCTTGGTGGTGTAGTTACTCCGGTGCCTTGGTGGTGTAGTTACTCCGGTGCCTTGGTGGTGTAGTTACTCCGGTGCCTTGGTGGTGTAGTTACTCCGGTGCCTTGGTGGTGTAGTAACAACGGTTCCTTGGTGGTGTAACTCGGGGCGGAGTTATACTTTGGGGCCTCGGTGTAGTAGTTCGGGACATCAGTTGTGGATTATACTCCAGGGAATTGGTGGTGAAGTAACCGGTTGTTGCGTTTGCTGTTGTGTTATAAGACGGCGGCGTCGCGGTTTGGTATCCACATTCCCCCGAGACATCGGTACACCAGTGGTCGACTTAACCGTCAAGGATACAACAGCCAACAGCAGCACGACGCCATAGTTGACTAGAAGGTAAATAATTGGAACATGAATTTCCAATAATAACTAGCATATTAACGAACAGAAAAAATAATACAAAACTCCATGTAGAAACAGAATATTTACCATTTGGTTGTAGTGTATTACTCGGTGGCCTTGGTGTAGCTTGGAGCAGAGTTATACTTAATGAAGTAAACATTTCGGTGTAGTAGTAGTTGGGGGCTTCGTCGTAGTATCTGGATGTAGCGTAGGTTATGGTGTAGAAGACTGGATCCTCGGTGTAGTATTACAGTTAAACGTAGAGGGAAGGAACAGCAAGTCTGGGCTAAGTAGTACTTGGCCGCCTCAGTTGTGGTTGTGTAGTTCGGGGCAGAGTAGTACTCGTGCGGTTCGGTGTAGTACTCGACCGCTTTGGTATTGAAATAAGATGGAGCCTCGGTGTAGTAAGATGGGGCAGCATTCGTAGTCGTGTAGTACTAGGGGACTTCGGTGTAGTAGGCTGGGACAGTATACTCGGTGGTGTAGTACTTAGGAGCCTCGGCGCAGCAAGTAGATGTTGCGTATCTAGACGTTGTTGTGTAGTAAGGCGGCGACGTGGTGCACTATTCTTTCGCTGCTGTTGCTTGGTATCCACCAAGTCCAGGAGACATCGGTTCACCCGTGGTCGACCCAACCATTAACCATACAACACCAAACAGCAGCACGGCGCCATAGTTGTTGATACCTATAAACGATTTGAAAATTAATTATCGAATATAACTGGTCATATCAAGTGAAGACAAGATAAAATTCTCGATAAAATTAATGCACGACTCGAAATAAAAATGAATGTTTACCCGTGATTGCAAAACGGTATAACAATGAAGAAGGCAGTTGGTGACAAATAATGAGCTGCAGTTGTTGCCGTGTCGGAGATTCTCACTCGACTGAGTTCCCATAGCCTTTTCTCTCTTCTTTTTATACGATTTTTCCTCACCCTCACCTCTTGAGCCTTGCGGCTATTATACCTGCTTGATAATGAAGCAAACGCTTCCCGTTCTCACCCAACCTCTTAACCACCGCATGACACGTTTTACGTAATGATCTCCCTTCGAACGTCAAGGACATGCAAACTGGCCTTTTCCTTCTGCAGGTTACCGTTGCTGGGGGTGGGTCTACATAAACCAATATCAAATTAATACCAAATGGTTATGGCTTAAAACGAATGGAATCACGATGTAGTACCCGGGCTCTTTGGTGATGCAGCTCGGGGCAGCATAAATTGTAGTGTAATACTTTGAAGCCTCGGTGGTGTAGTATTTGAGGATTTGAGGACAACAACCAACAGCAGGACGACGCCACATTTTACTATACAATAAATAATTTGAACATTAATATGCAATAATAACTGACTAAAAAACAATAGAAATTGATACAAAGCTACAACTAACGGATTTTTTACTCATGATTGCGATTTAGTGACAAATAGTGCACAGCAGTTGTTGCCGTGTCGCAGATGCTCACTCGACTAAGTTCGACAGCCTTTTCTCTCGCCTTTTATACGACTTTTTCTTTTTCTCACCCTGACCCACCTCTTAAGCCTTGCGGCTATTGTACCTGCTTGATAATGAAGCAACACGTGTCGTCCTCACCCAACCTCTCCCCCGTCGCATGACACGTTTTACGTTTTTGGTTCGACCTTCGAGCGTGAAGAAAATGCAAACTGGCCTTTCCTTCTTTAGGTTGACGTTCCTGGGGATGGGTCTACAATAACCAAAATCAAAATGAATACCAAATATAGCTTACCCTTGCTTGGCTATTGTACCTGCTTTGTTAATGATGAAACACGCGTCATTCTCACCCAACCTCTATACCACCGCATGCCAGTTTTACGTAATGTTTCCCGCGGCCTTCAAGCGTGAAGGACAAAGAGTGGTGTCATTTCTTCAAGGTCCTATAGAAATCATATGCAAATAAAAATTAAAACGTAGTAGAAAAGCAACCAAAATTAGATCTAGTCAAAACATGGATATTATTCACTAATAGGACTCAACAACGACATTTATTTACAAATTTACTATAATCAATTTGTCATATGTTCATATCGTCAGGTAGACTATTTCTTATAAAAATATTCCCACCACTTCGGCTACAAATAAAAATATGCAAGGCGTCTTGGGAAAATTTTAAATTTATTTTTAACAAAAATTTTGAACTTTTAAGGGACGATCTAGCGTATTCTGTCAAATAAAAAAAAGGCGACGTTCCGATTGAAACGAGAGCGGTTACGTCTAGCTAACACGATTGATAGCTACTTAAATTTGGCCCCCGTCCGTTACATGGTATTCGACGATTAATTAATTTTTAAGCGGAAATTATAATTAAGTTTTTTTTTTTTTTCAGAATGCGGAAGCCCTGAATCTGAGAGGATGAACTTTTGAGGGACGATCTAGCGTATTCTGTCAAATAAAACCAGGCGACGTTCGATATCTCAACAAACGATGTTAAATATTGACAACCAATTTGTCATTGAGCATATTAAAAATTCATATTTCGCTCACTCGCCCGACAGCACTTCCGACAAAGAACGGCGCAATATGACGTTGATTTCCGCCAGAGTTATCGAACGTTGGCCAGACCTTAACTGCCCGTTTTCAGTAATCTCTTTCTCTTAATTTGTTCACACCGATTTAAAAATGCTCAGAACATGATGCAATTTTAGGCAAGAGCACTAACGTCTAGCTAACACGATTGATAGCTACTTAAATTTGGCTCGCTTCTCCTTAGTCCGATAAATGGTATTCGATGATTTTTTTTTTCCTTTTTAATCCGAAACATTGATACTACTAGTCCCGAGCGGTGATGAACAGGTGGTCGAAGCCGGTTCAACTGTAACAGTCACCTGTATATTGGCCGATTACTTAATTCTTCCCGAGCTGTCAAACTTGACGTGGACGGCTGAAAACAGGAGAAACATACAGGTTTAAACTAATAATAAGCATTCTGAATATTGGAAATGACAGCAATAGCACGGCCATTATTTCAGGATATTGGCGGACGCCTGAATTTGACAAGCAACACAAACGGCATCCACCTGATATACCGTCGCCGTCATCAAAGGAAAACAAGTCAAAATTACAGAAAAAAAGATTGAGGATGACTTCCCAAATTTTTTAAAAGGGTTTTTACCGAAACATAAACTGCCAATTACAGACTTTGCACCCTTCCTTTTAAGTGTAATAGGTACCGCACACGAAGTTCAATTTTAAGTAAAAAACAAATCATGCTCAATAGTAATGAAAGTGTGTCGATTGACATCAAAAGAAAACTGAATTCTTAATAGGAATGGAACTGGAAAGGTTAACCTAACGATCCCGCAGAAGGAAGCAACGTCACACTAATCTGGCGCATTTCAGCTGTACAAAGTATGACCAGTAATGAATGATATGACGAATCAGTAAATAATTCTGTCGCATTAGAAAAAAAAAACAGCCCAGAATTTGAACTGCAAACCGATTATCGCAATATGTCAACGTTCAGTGGTTCAAGATAAACTAATTCTTCGCAGCATCAGCCTTTCTTCATCAAACAATTGCCTTGATCTCAAGAATTAATAACAGGAAATACACCGGGGACACCGGCAAAGTCAACAAAACCGAAATCGCGTCCGTTTTGCCACTCGAAGGAAGAGCAACTGAAAATGGAATTTATACGAATGTCGGTGGAGCAAAAGCCGTGGCGAAGCGAGGCACAGGCGGTTAGTTGTCAGTTTCACTACCGTTGAAAAAATCGACGGTAGTGAAGCAAAGTCATTTACTGCAATCAACGGCATTTAAATCATTTTTGCACTTTGATTTGCAATCGGAGTTGGAAACAGTATCAAAATTTACCTCGACAAGGTAAGCGATGGAACGGAATTCTTCTCTCAGCACGTTTCCTTCCTTCGGCACATTTGAAAATTCAATTCAATTCAAATTCTCCTTTAGAAAAATGTGGAGAAATCTCTTGAAAGTAAAAATGAATGGCGACCCAGGCATAATCGACCCGCATGTGCTGATGGAATGTCAAACGGAATTCCTGCCCTACGACAAGAAATAGGAATCCCCAAGACTCACGACTCGGTTAGTTATTCGCTAGAAACAAATGTTATCCATTATTTCGTCAAGTGAAAATAATTCTTTAAAATAAAGGCCAACAACTGGGAACCAGTTGTTTCGGGCAAGTCTTCAAAGCCGAAGCCGTGGGCATTGTAGATGCTGAAACGGTGACCACAGTGGCCGTCAAAATGGTTAAAGCAACTGCCCAGTCTAGAGACGCATTGGCCGCTCTCATCAGAGAATTAAAAATTCTCATCTACTTGGGTTCGCACGTTAATGTCGTTAATTTACTAGGGGCCGGCACCAAAACAAATGTGAATCAATGGTGAAATCAAAAATGAAATGAAAATAGCTCTCGACCGAAATAATTTTCTCCGCATCGAGAATCGTGCGCTCTGCGGCATCATTGGAACGATGGACGGTACGGGTCGACCCAAATAAGTGCCGCAATCTATTGGTCAGATGAAAAGGCTCGTAACCCAAAAATCAAATGAAATCCAGGTAAGATTTTGCTTGTTTTTTTTATTGATTAAGTACCCCAGCTCGTTGCTTGCTTCGATAAGAAAAGAAGGATAGATTGACTAGGCAACTTCCTTTTTTAAATAACGTGGATGCAAATCTTTGAACATTTTAAGAGCAATTTTTCAAGTTTAAACAGTGGTGCACGTGAGGTGGAGAATAATCACATGTATTTTGCATAACCGTGCGCAACCCGCTGTTCAATTTTAATCGTTGGAACGTCCAAGATTCTACTGGAAAGTCAAAAATGCTTAATTGATAGCAGCTAGTTGCTTGATGAAAGTTAGCTAATAGTTGTCAATTGGTTGCGCTAGAACACGAAATATGTACCAATAACTTAAGCAAGATTTGTCAAAGTTCTTGGCCCATTAAATCTAACTCGTGTTGACAACTACAGTCTAGAAAATAGTTGCTAAGGGAACGGGTGATAACGCGCATGAAGTCATCACTAAAATTATTTTCCATCGACGAGAGAATTTGATAACAGAAAAACAAAATGGAAAAGAAACCACAGACAAGTTTCTTCGTTAAATTATTAAAGGGAAAACTACTTTTAATGTACGGACGCTGCCCACGGTATTTTAAGACAAATTGCTTGATTAACAAGTGTGAAAAGTAACGAATTTATCGCCGTATAAATTGTTATTTTCCAAACCGTATTAATTGCAGTGCATTTACGGCGTTCGTTGGTTTACCTGATTAATATGGATTTTCAGACGCCATCATTTAAATATTGATGGTCATTTCCAAGCGCTTTTAACTTAGACAGTATTTATACAAAACGCGTACAAGGTGATAAGGCAAGTTAAGATATGATCTGGTGATGTTGATGAGAGAAAATAAAAAAGCTAATAGCTGCCTTTGAAAATAGGAAAACCTTTGAATTTCGTACCACAATAAACCAAAACTTTTGGCCGACCCTCTGACCGACCAACGTAAAATAATGAAAACGGAAAATAATAAAAATTGAAAATCTAACCTCGAAAAAGAAAAGATGGTCACCACGTCGCATCGAGCTCTGCATGGCGATTCATGAATGGCAGTTTTCATCCGGATGGTTGGTGTACTCCGTCAATCTAATCCGGGTAGCTATAGAGAATAAAAAAAAGACAAAAACCAGTTAAATAGAAGCAAACAAATTCTAAACGCCAAGTAGATTAGTAGAATGAGACGCCGCAACTTGAACAAGTTGTTACAAAGTGATCGAAAGCTTCCGCATAAAATGTGACAGAATAGTAACGTTCAAAGGCTGCGAAAACAATTCGTTGTACAATTTCGCAAGTGGCCAAAGTACTGAAAAGAGTCTTATAATAATTTTTTAAATTGTCTGACGATCGTTGCAAAAAATCGGTGAACGAAAAAGGCAAGTCGTGGAAGGACAAAATGTCTTCGCATTCAGGTGATTAGCAGACAGACTTAATGCTCGACAGTCTAAAGATCAAATGCAAACGGAAAATCATCAAATGCGACCGGTGTGCCAATAGAAGAAAAGAAATAAAACAAGCTTCACAATGTGAAAAACAGAATAAAAATATATAGAAAACTCACGAGGCGATCCGATAGATGAAATTCGTCAACATTCCAATGCATATTCATCAGAAAACCGCATAAAATGACAAAACATAAGGAACTGTTTCAATGTGCCCCGTACGATCTCTTGTATAGTTTGCCGATTTTCGAATCACTTTATGTAAAGCACAGACCACGAAGGTGTAAAGTATCCAGTAACATTTCTGTCAATGCACAAGCTAAAAAACAGTACGACACTATATCTTTCTGTTAACAGAGGAAAAGTTTGAATAACATTGTTTAAGCACCAAACAAATTTGGAAAGCAGATCCGGAAGCAACATGCACAAGTGATCCAGCCACCATACAAACGACTACTGACTGGAAAAAGGGGTAGGGGTAAGAAAAAAGGAACGGCGGCCATGATGGATTCATTTCTAACTCATCTTGAAGTACCCTAACCCCTTTTCTGGGAAATGAATGGGAAGACCGCAAGAGGCAATGGGATAAGAGAATACGTATGGAACAAAATAACTGTGTTGATTCATATGTTTGAATCGAGTCGTTTAGTCGTTTAGTTAACCTACTATGGCCTCTATTGCTTGTAAATTAAATAGCTGAAAATATACAATGTCACAAACGCGCAAAAAATGATGTTTTTCACAAAAAATAAATGCTGAATCAGAAGGGGGTTTCAGATGCGGATTGAAATAGGAGTCAAATCTCACGTATTTTATAATTTAGTTAATTCAAAATGTAAATTAGCAAATGTTAGCAAGGTGATAAGTTAACGCAAGAAGAGGCCGGAGAGCTCCGAGTTTACAAAACAAAACCTATTTTCTTCTTGTACGGGTTTAGGCCCACCACCACTGTTATTAATTGAATTCTTTGGTCATTTCAAATCAACCAATTCGGCATGAACAATCTAGAATATGGTTGTGAACGGGAAGAGTGAAAATGCACATGAAGTGATAACAACACATATTTGTTTTCCATTGCCATGAGAAGTTGATAAGAAAACAGTGTAAATACATAAAATGGAAACGAAACTATCTTGGAACTATTTTTTAGTTTAGAATAAAATTCACACGAGGTAAATGGTGTCAGCACTGTCAGCACTTGAACGCTACCTCATAAATTTTTTAACCAAATAATTCAATTAAAAATGGTATAAGAATAATCTTCCGCCATCTAGACTTCTTAAAAAATATATTTGATATTTCGCATCTCCTTCGCCTGTTGTTTTACAGTCAGATTATCTGAACCATTATCTTTGAGATATTGTTATCCGTTATCACACACTTCATGTTGGTCGACACCATTTGCGTAAGATTCGTTCGAAAGAGTAAGTCACACTGTCAAACCACTCCTAACAGCTTTCGTATTCGTGCTGGAATTTCGAAATTTCGACTAAGCAGATACTGTTCTAAAAACAACAATATGGAAATCCAATACAATAGGAAAGTTCAATTAGGAGAAGGTGGCTATGGTTCAGTGTTTCAAGGAACGTTTAAAGGTCGTGAAGTGGCAGTCAAAAGAGTTCTCCTTAACATGGCTAACGATAATGAGGAAGAAGCTTTAAGAAAATTAGATCACCCAAATATCGTCAAACTTTTCCACGTTGAGTGTGACAAGGATTTCAAGTAAGATATCAAATTGTATTACAACATTTTAAAAAGTTAATGAAGAAGTAACTTGTGCAATTGGGTATCGTCTATCGTGTTCTATAGGGTATTTGCTTTGGAGCTTTGCACCGCATCATTAGATCAGGTAATTCTAAGGCCTGATCATCCTGAAAAATACAAAGGGCCTAAATTGCCCTACCATTTTGAAGTTTTCTCGCAATTGGCTTCTGGTCTCGAGTACATACATTCCAAGAATATAATTCATCGAGATATAAAGCCGGAAAATGTTCTCATCTCGGTCAACTCCAGCACTAATACGCAAGACGTTAAGGTAACAATGAAATGGGCTGATTTTGGTCTGTCCAGGGCTGTGAATGAGCGAGGGACATACCCGATGAGTAGTGGAGTAAAAGGAACAAGAAACTGGTACGCGCCCGAGTTGCTTAAACTACTACTTCAGGAATCTCAAACGGGTGGGCAGCGGCAACTCAGAGGCACCGTCAAAAGCGACGTATTTGCACTAGGCCTCGTCTTCGCTTATCTTCTGTTAAACGGGCAACACATTTACGGTTCTAATGAGATTGAAATTATTAACAACATCTTGGGAGATAAAGCGATCAACATGAATAGTAAATTAAGCTATATTTACGTGAAACACAGAACGGAATTTAAACGTTAAATTATTTTTCAGAAATAGAACGATGGCACTACGCATATGATCTTGTTACCGAAATGTTAAAAAACGAAGCTGCTGATCGAATATCTTCATCAAATATTGTTGATAGACTCAAATCAGAAGAAAATAAGGTAAACATAAAACTAAATTACATTTGCAAGTATCTGCATTAACCATTGCATTTAATATTTCTTGATTTCAATGTAGCTTGCAGAAAAAGAAAAGGAACTTTTTGAACTATGTAAAATAAGATACCCAGCTACTTCCAGAATTTTTCCTTCAACAAATCAAAACGAAAAGTTAAAAACCTTGATCCAGCAGGGGGTTGATGTGAATAAGAAAAACAAAGACGGAGACAACGCACTCCATTTATTGTGTTGTAATAATTCAAGCGAAAGATTAATCGACGCAATCAAAATATTAATCCAACACGGGATCGACGTCAATGAGAAAAACAACTACGGAGACAACGCACTCCATATATCGTGTCTTCATAATTCAAGCAAAAGATTAATCGACGCAATCAAATTATTAATCCAACTCGGGATCAACGTCAATGAGAAAGACGAAGACGGAAGAAACGCACTCCATTTAATGTGTTGGAATAATTCAAGCGAAAGATTAATCGACGCAATCAAATTATTAATCCAACTCGGGATCAACATCAATGAAAAAGACGAAGACGGAGACAACGCACTTCATTATTTATGTCGTAATAATTCAAACGAAAGATTAATCGACGCAATCAAATTATTAATTCAACTCGGGATCAACGTCAATGAGAAATCCAACAACGGATACAACGCACTCCATTTATTGTGTCAATTTAATTCAAGCGAAGGATTAATCGACGCAATCAAATTATTAATTCAACTCGGGATCGACGTAAAAGAGAAAGACAACTACGGGCACAACGCACTCCATTCATTGTGTTGGAATAATTCAAGCGAAAGATTAATCGACGCAATCAAATTATTAATCCGAATCGGGATCGATGTCAATGAGAAAGACGAAGACGGAAATAACGCACTCCATTTATTGTGTTGGAATAATTCAAGCGAAAGATTAATCGACTCAATCAAATTATTAATCCGAATCGGGATCGATGTCAATGAGAAAAACAAAGACGGAAACAACGCACTCCATGTGTTGTGTAAGTACAATTCAAGCGCAAGATTAAGCGACGCAATCAAATTATTAATCCAACTCGGGATCGATGTCAATGAAAAAAACCACAATGGAATCAACGCACTCCACTTCTTATGTGCTAATAATACAAACGAAAGAGTACTCGATGCAATGACATTATTAATCCAGCTCGGGATCGACGTCAATGAGAAATCCAACAACGGATACAACGCACTCCATCTTGTGTGTCAATTTAATTCAAGCGAAAGATTAATCGACACAATGAAATTATTAATCCAACTCGGGATCAACGTCAATGAGAAAAGCAACTACGGAAGCAACGCACTCCGTTTAATGTGTCAATTTAATTCAAACGAAAGATTAATCGACGCAATCAAATTATTAATCCAACTCAGGAGCGACGTCAATGGCATTGACGTACGATCATTATTACGGAAAAATGAAACTATAAATTTTCAAGAAATCATAAAACTCTTCGACGAAGCATCTCTTACATAAACATACGTGCGATTATCAATCATGTGACGTGTATGTGTATCTTATAAGGGTAAATATAGGATTTAAGCTGTTGACATTTTCCAAGAATTATTTGACATAAAACAGCTGATAAAATAATAGTTAAGAATAAGTTATGTTTGAGAAATTAAAACCCATTAAAGCTAGTAAGGCGGTGAATACATAAGATCCCGCGCCATCGACTGTGAAGGCCCAACGATTTCAGGAAGAGATATTAGGTTGGGAAGTCGAATAAATAAACAATTTTTAACAGGTTATTCGACGCCGAAACATTGTCACATTTCAGCGGCAACAAGAAACGTTAAAAGGACCTCTTGAAATGTTTTACGATTATGACCATATAGCTGATTCCATCGTAAGACATGTTTTCGTAAGGCACCACTTCAGCTACAATATTCAAGGGGAATTCAACATACACGGCGTTATTATCTTGGGAAAACATGTGTTTTGTTAAAGGTAGGATATCTCACAGGGAGAGCATGAAGAAATAGTGGTAAAAATTTAATAAATAATAAAATAAAAATTTGGACCTCTTGAGTGACAATCTAGCGTATTTTGTCTGATAAAATAAGGCGACGTTCTAATCCTAACAAACGATACTAAATATTGACGCCCTATATTGGTCATTGAGCATTTCTTAATATTTACATTTCGCTCACACGCTCGACAGCACTTCCGACAAAGAACGGCACAATATGACGTTGATTTCGGCCAGAGTTATCGAACGTTGGCCAGACCTTGCACATTTTCAGTAACACCTTTCTCTTAATTTGTTCACACCGATTTAAAAATGCTCATAACATGATGCAATTTTAGGCAAGAGCGCTAACGTCTAGCTAACACGATTGATAGCTACTTAAATTTGGCTCGCTTCTCCTCAGTCCGTTAAATGGTATTCGATGATTTTTTTTTCATTCATAATACGAAACATTGATTCGATGTTTGTTTTTTAGAATGTGGACCCCCCGAGAATCAATTCAAACCATTGAAAAAAAAAATTTATTTGAAAAAACGTTTCCACAGAAAGGGGTTCGACCCAGTTGCAAAGGTAAACTTTGCTAGATTAAACCCTATAATGGTCGCTTATTTACTTTAAGAAAAGAAAAGAAACAATAAGCAAAAGATTAATTTAAAAAAAGAAAAAAAAAGATAAAAGACGTTTGTTTAACTTTCCCCAGTATTGTTGGGGAAAAAATGTGAGGATCTGACCCAAGGACTCGTACCTTCGGTTCAGGTTCCATGTAACGTGTTTCCACGTATACAATACTTCAATCCCCGTTGGCCTCATCCAGAGCTGTTGATCCTCAATTTTACGACGTTTTAACCCATAGGGCTAAGGCGTACTACACAAGACTGAAGGCCAAATGTGTTTTACTCCATGCAGTTTAGGCCAATCACATCTCGTCACATCTTGGATACTCACATGGTTGACACGTGTTGAATTTGTCAGTAATACGCTTAGCTTTATGGCAACTCAAGAGCTCAAGTAGTTGCACGCGTGCAAACTTAAATGTTGAAAAAGAGTAAAGCTGGAATTCTTGTGTTGTGGTAACAACCCTAAAAATCGAGCTATCAAGCGAAAAGGGTTCATACTTCAAAATAGTAATAGAAAATAGATCAACTTTAATCGAAGAAGTTCTAATCAATTTTGCCCATCAGTTGCCTAACGGGAAAAAGGAAACTAATTTTAACAACTTGAGAGGGAAACCACTAATATCCGCAACAAATTCTGTACCGATGACTTTGAAGAGGAATGAGGAAAAAAAAAGAGGAAAATGAGGAAGTTGAGATCGGTTTTGAAATTGGAAATTCAAGGAAAGAGAATATTTGTATTTAATTGATTAATTTTGATTACCGGTAAACCGCTTTCTGCGGTTTGGAATTCTTACACGTGATCTTAAAAAAATGAAAAGGTTATTTGACTTCTTCCTTCGCCTATTTAACCAAATTCGTGATTGCCATAGACAGAAAATGTCGAGATCACGACGGATGCGTGTTTCAATGCTCGGGAAGCCATTGCCATTGCCACAGTTTAGTGGGCGAACTGTTTTGTTGTTTGAACTTTTCTTTTTCTTTTCGACACGGATCGGTCTGAGCGAACAAGCTTATTTAACAGCAGTTCCGAGTGGAAAAGAACAGGGGATCGAAACCGGCTCAAACCTAACAATCACCTGTGCTTTGAACACCGCAGGGTCTTACGCTCCTCAACTAAGATGGGTGGTTCCTGACAACAGTAAAAAGGTTGGAAATTGGAATCATAAGAACTGCTAAAGAACTCTATTGGAAATAACAGCCATTACGTAAATTAATTCAGGATGGACGCTTGAAAATTACTGACAACATTAACAAAACGCACAACATATCGACGCTCACTTTAAGAAACGTAACACCTGCAGACATAGGCTATACTTTGAATGCCGCAATTCAATTAGCTTCTCGCGTACCGTTTCACCCCTTCGTCAATATGTCTACGTTTACAGTTGGTATTTTTCCCAAAACTCATTGGTCACAGAGCAAATGAAACGCGAAAATTATTACAAAAGATGACAAAACGATCAGTCGTTATTGAATCTATTTCATTTTATTTGACAGGCCATGATCGATTGATCTTTTTGGAAGTCAAAAACAACGTGACCCATTTCACCACCGAAACAGGAAAACCTTGTACTATCCCCTGCAAACCCACTCACCCTAATGTCGCCGTCGATCTCTTCTGGGGAATGATCTTTGAACTTTACGAAAAGGTCTATAATTACTTGAAGTCTATGTGGAAACATTTGATTCCAACAGTGTAAAGTCGTGGGTGCAACTATAAAAAAGAAACGAACAATAGTGAGGCATGACTGTACCCATGACAGTACAGCCAACCTTCGATCAAAATAAAAAAAAAAAAAAATTATTTCGAATATGAAACTTTATGAAGGTTTCGTTATCCCAAACCGATTCGGAGTGGTCCTTCGACCCAAGAAGAGGATTTACAATAAAGAAAACGAAGATTAATCTTCGTGGAGATATTGTGTACTTTTGCACTGGAAGGCTGGACGTCATCAACGGAAAACACGTCGACATTCCCCATACATCTAACGGCATCGATACTTTCAGCCGAGATTTTTTGAAGCGGTACTTGCCAAATGATTTTCGGCAAATGACAGACTTTGCACGCTTCATCTTCGACGGGATAGGTAACTTAACGTGCAGTTAAACCAAGGAAAAGCAAAATCATTGATCGATAATAACAGTTAAAATATTTTCTTTGGAAAGGATTGGCGAGTCTGATCCAGTAGAAGAGTAGAAGGAACTAACGTCACCTTAATCTGCCGCATTAAAGAAATCAATCCAGTCACTTCATCCCTGATTTGGTCCTATCAGATCAACGACAACGGAGTAATGCAAATCATTGATGAGAATGACCCGCCAACAGGTTTGACAGTACTGGAAAAATAAAGATGGTCGTGATTTGCCAATTCTGTCACTTGCTACAGGAATTCAAACGATGAAGCAGTACGCAACATATTCATGGAGCAGAGTGGCACATTCATCACTACCCCTAACGGCAAGGTATGAGGGACGACTATATCTGCATAACATAACCCTTGACACACCCTACACAAGATTCCAATGTTCACACGAAGCGGATCGAAAACAGATTTCTTTCACAATCAAAGGCAAAAATAATACTTTTTTTTATTATTTTAATATTTTAATTCATTAAAAAATTATTTAATTTTTGAATCTGTTTTCGGACTTCAGAAATAAACAACGAACCGGTAAATAATTCTGTCGCATTAGAAAAATTAAATTCAATGATTTAAGGTAATTTAGTTTCTTCGTGGCTTCGTCGTTATCCTTTGGCAAATAAAGTATACTTATTTTCAGGAGAACAAGGAAAACACTGAAGCAGTTTATAAGAACGAAATCTCGTCAACATTGCACCTCAAAGTTGCAAGGAACAGAAAGGGGAACCTACGAGTGTCGATGGAAAAATAGTTGCGGTTAAGCGAGGCACAGGCAGTTTTTCTTCAGTGTCACTTTCAACGATAAAACTGAGACTACAATCACCATCAGTATATCTATAACTTTTGCTCTATTGTTCGTAATTGGAGTTAGAATTGGGATCAAATATTATATCGACAATGTAAGTGAAACGGAACATTCTCATAACTTCCTACACCATTTTAATACGATGTTTTCTTCCATCGGATCAGAATTTCAATTGGCATTCATGGAAAGATTAAGGGAAAGAAAACCATTGAAAAAAGATTAGATGGAGATCCAGATAGAATCGACCCGGACGTGCCGATTGAATATTAAACGGAATTTCTATCCTACGACAAGAAATGGGAATTTTCATGGAAGAGACTCAGACTCGGTTCGTTCTTCGTTTTCTGTTGAAACAATTTTATCACCATCCATTAATCTGACGACAATAATAAAAAAAAAAATTGCTCAAAAATAAAAGCATAAAGTCGTCATGGCCGAAGCCGTGGGCCTTGGAGGAACTGAAACCTTGACCACAGTGGCCGTCAAAATGTGAATCGAGCAACTGCCTAGTCTAATGAAGCATTGACATCTCTCATCAGAGAACTGAAATTCTCATCTACTTGGGTTCGCACGTTAACGTCGTTAATTTACTAGGGGCCTACACCAAAACAAATGTCTAAGGTGAATTCAAGAAGTAACAAAACACATTTTGGAAAATTAACACAACCAGCGGCATTAATTTGCAGAAGAAATTTTCGTCATAATCGATTATTGTCGTTTCGGCAATCTACAGTGTTATTTGATCGGGACAAATTTGGCAACAAATTGAACGAATTAGGTGACTTGCTACCAATTACTGGATCAGGCGAAACGAAAATAATTGAAAGGTAAATCGTTATGAAATAAGTCGATTCGTTAATCTGTTCTTTAATTTTAGTGACCACGTCAACGAAGGTTTCACTCTTTCAACCTGGGATTTAGTCCGTTGGATTTTGCAAATAGCTTGGGGAATGAAATTTTTGTCCAGCAAAAAGGTGCGTGCAATCAAATGACCTACGGCCTAATTAATTTCTAAATTTGAAAATGACTATTGTTGTACATCTACTAGCGCGCCGAGTCTACTACAACTACAACTATGATCTGGCCAACAGGTACTACACGGAGATTTGGCGGCCCGCTATGTTCTTTTGGTCGACCACGGAATCGTCAAAAGTGGCCGATTTCGGAATGGCGAAACAAATGAAGGATTACCAATACGAGAAAAAGGAAGAGGTAAACTGAGAACCAAGTAAAATTATAACTGTATCAACACTGCGATCATCTCTCTTTGGTGGACAGAGCTTAATACCGGTTAAGTGAATGGCCATTGAATCCCTTACGGATCACATCTTCTCCAGTCAATCGGATGTCTGGTCTTACGGAATTCTCTTGTGGGAAATCTTTTCCCTCGGCAAAATCACATACCCAGGTGAGACAGAAATGAAATGAAATATCCCCCCGATCTCTACGAATGAATTATTTCATTACCACAAGGAATGAATGGCAGAATACTTATGGAAGATATTCAAAATGGATATCGAATGACACCACCGTAATATTCTCCAAATTTATTCGGGCAAATTATGAAAAATTGGAGCTGGGAGAAAGATCCAAAGAAAAGGCCAACATTCTCTCATCTTGCCGAGATGATCGAAAAATACATCGGGTCATTAGTCAGCATCGACTATTTGAATATGAATTTCTCTAGTGAAAATGGTGCAGTCAAAAAGTTACTCGATCCTACTCCGATGAATCGTTTGGATATTGTGAACATTTTGAATGAGACATCGCGATCAAGAGACGTGAACCAAGACGTGTAAAAAATAGTTCATTGCAGTAATTCTTAATTTAAAAAAAAGGCAATTGATTTTACATTGTTTTCATGTAACCTACTTGACTATTTCTGAGGATTATTAAAATGTTAATCTCTAACCTAATTTATTACCCGGAACACTTAACTCACTTACGATTTGAGTCTCTAGCCTCATTTTTAGAAAATATTACAGAACACTTGCTATAGAGTTAATATATAATAGGCTGACTTACTCATTTGCTGGTAGCCTTCATCAGTCCATCTATATGCTGTCGTCAATTGAGTTTGGACACCGGAACTTGAGGACAGTCTGGGCACCATCTCTAAGTCGACTGAACTGGAAATTTCCTGAATAATTTCACGTAAAACAAATATTGGTTAAATAACATTAACAAAACAGAGTAAGTGGTGAGCAGCCAGACATGAACCAAACTCAAAGTTTAAGCATATTCTACGATAAATGGTGAAAATAGACATTTTTCTACAGTAAATCTACAGGGAAAAGAAAATTAATATTTGAGTTCTGTTTTAAATTGTCATTTAATGTTAAGAGAAGAGATGAAAACAATCATAAGTAGTCACTAGTCGGTACTCGGCAGCCAATTTATGCGAAAATTCCACTTGAAAAATTGCCTCATCTATAACCCGCGGAAGCTGCTTTTTGACCTTGTCCTCCATGTAATAAAGTGCCAAATATTAAATTTAGATGTTACATGTCAATGTCAAAATTCTATCGGCAATTAAAACACGTAATATTGTGAGCAGAGTGGGTGAGTCGGATAGGGCGTAACATCATGCCTAAACACATCATGGCCTGAGTTCGACTCTCAAAGGGAACATAACTAATTAACCACCCAACCATCAGGTGGCGCCACAGAAATTGTATAAAAGCGTATAAAAGGCCCACTCTGCGTCATATTATATCCGAAAAGTCTAGGGGGCTTGATGATTCCACTGAGATTGAGGAGGGGAGATAATCTCGGAAGTAGTCACGGGCAGACCCGCTGTATGTTGATTTGGTACAATCCGAGTAATATTCGGTTGAACTTCGTCCCCCGACTCGGCGGAGGGAACGGACCATCAGGTTTGCTTGTAAACAACCTGTTGTGTAAAATCCAGCAGACTCAGGTGAAATACCCTGAGAAATCAGTGACAACCAACCCTTCCCTGATGGCAAAGGGAAAATCCACCGAAATCCTTCGGTAATTCCGGAAGGATCCGGATGTGTTCAGAAATCGCCCTACACTAGCCAAATGTGGGGCGTTATTGAAATCACTTTTTAATAAAATTAACATTAACGGGTAAACTGCATACTCGACCTTGAAAGAGAGACTTAGAAATGTGACATTATAAAGATTTTCTTAAGTAACTAAATCTCTGTTTTACTGCATGTCGGACCGATGTAACAACGTCTATAGCTGTTGTCTAATACGCATGTAGGTCTACTGTTACGCAATTCTGAAAGTAAGCGAGAATTTTGGCGCGAACGAAACAATAAATCAGCTTCCCACCTAATCTACGGATGTGGCAAACGGGAATCCCAGCAGCGCACAAAACAGACTATTCCAGAAGGTTGAAATTAAATCTTGTTCAGCGCAAGAAAGAAGCTCGTTGCAAAACACAACGAACCACTCGACGAACGGGCATGCAGCAGTTGGAAGTAAGTGAACCGGATCTAGCTAATAAAAGGATTTGCATTCAACTTCAATACAATATTTATCACGAGCATTCGTTCAACGTATACTCGTAAAAAGAAGCTCACTTTCTTCAAGAAGAAGCGGAACACTCACTTAAGATTTAAATCTCTAACCTAATTATTTTTTTTTATATTTACTGAAAAATTCCTGTCGAGTAATTGGGCCTAGTAACACATTCTTCATAAGAATTAGGAATCAGTTGGTCTAAACTGGTGTAAGCTGTAAGTCATATTGGTAAAAGAACAAGAGACCCGTAAAGTTAAAGTAAACTTGGGCTGTAAATAATTTGGTAGAAAGCTGGTTTCTCTTCCACTAATCACTTACTAGCTACATAATAATATAATGACTTACTCTTTTGCTGGTAGGCTTAAGCTTCATTATCAGCCACATGTACAGAGGTGCCGTCAATGGAGTTTTCACATAACTTGACTGACCTGGATCTGGGAAGCCACATACTTAAGTCAATTGAACCAGAGAATCCTAAATGAAATAAATAAGAGTAAAATATTACATTTGGAAAAGGAAACACAATACATAACGCTACTATTTTCTGAAGCAGAACCAGCATCTGAATGTTAAATTAATTGCAAACCTAAGACACACTAAGACAGTGCGCAGAAATGTAAATGGGCAGATATGTCAAAGTTAACATTTTCTCATATCACATGATACAGAAAAATGAGATTATTTCATTTAATTTGAAAATTGACATTGACCTAGTAGCATTGACACTAGGCAAGAAAGAGAACAGATGATTTTGAAACTAATAATCAGCAGTATAGTTAGCATGATTTGGATACACAAATCCTGCTTAAAATTTATTAAATAAATTAAATTGATACTTCGTTTAGCAACTTAACTATTTCAGTTTTTCACTTTTGGCGCTAATAACACCCATCGAAACCCTAACCACAGACTACGAAGTGCTTACCAGACTCTGAGAGACTGAGAATGGACTGTTAGATATATGAGAAATGAGCATGAAAGATTACGGTAACAAATAAAAACTAACAATGTTGACTAAAAATCAACTAATAAAGTATTTCAAACAGCAATGAGGATGAGCCTTGTTATAAAAGATATCAAACGGATAAGCGATAACACACATCAGCTTGGCAAAAATTTGTCAGCCATTGCTCATCTTTCGTAACTTTCGTCGACTGCTACATAATACACTGTGCGACGCCAGCGCCATCTACTAGTCACATATTGAATTATGATATTCCAAACTTTACGCGCTTTACGTATAAAACTTGAAAGATGAATGACAACGACAGGAATGGTTATAATTCATGACTATATTGTTTTCCAGTGTTTCAACAAACACAATACGTCCACTGACTTTTGTTTGCCAATGATTTTTTTTTACTTTTTTTAGCATTTTTGTCAGCAACTGGAGGAGGACGTTTGCTGTTGAAAAATGGCTACTTCCTTGTGAAAAGCCTTACATACTAGTTTGAACACTGGAGTCTTTTTAAATTTTCTTCCAATCTGCCCATATACATTGATTCTCACTGATGACTGTTTCCAGTTGGGTGAGTGAAGGAAGAGCATTCCACTTACACCACTCGAGACTTCGAGGACTTTCAACTAATAGAAAAGTAGAATAAGCTGTAGTGGTAAATTAAGTAAACAAATAAAAACATTTATCTACCAGCTTTTTCAAGGTATTTTTTCTGTCGCGAACGGTCGATGGCTTGTTAGATAACTTTTAGGGTTCCTTGAATGTTTTTCTCAGATTGCTGCTCGTAAATGCAACAGCTTTCCCCTGCTCATTCAACACCTAAGTAGCGTTCAATGTATGTTTTCATTATTAGCTTTTATTACAATTAGCACAACCATTGTTTGTACCTGGATTTTCTTTGTGTTTTTCATTTGTCTCGTCATCCTGTCTTTCCATCTCAGCCAATAGAATCTCATCTTCTTCTGAATAATGGCTGGATGTTTCGAATTGACCACATAACTCTGGAGAAGATTCTAAGATTACACTTTTAGAAGTCTTACTTCTAGAAAATAGATTGTGGTTAAAACAACAAACCTTCTGGATTGATTGTACGGTCCACATTCTTTTTCCAACTCACTCCACTTCTTTTCTTCTTCTTTACAGGAGGTTTTTCATCATCACTGGAACAGAATGTCTGTATGTTTCCTTTGAACTTGCCACTTGTTCGATATTTCATCCTTCTTTTCCAATTTCTCAATTCTCTTTTCTCTTGCTTTTCGTCGTCGTCCATTTTCAAAACGTTACAACCAGTCTCTCTCGTACAACGAATCGAGAATCTCGTTCACTCTGAAAGCATGCTTACTACTTTCGGATTCGGCATGTTTTGTTTCTGCATTTTTTGTCGACTGCTAAATAGTAAATAGAGCCCATGACGCCACCTACCAGCCATATTTTAATTTAATACATTATATTTGCAGTCGCCATCTAGTAGTCGCACCTGAATTTGTTGTTTTCTTTCGACGTAAAAAGAAGAGCAAAAAGCACGTAAAATTTAAAAAAACCACATTTAAAAAATCAACAAGTTAAGCAGGAATATGTTCAAAAAATTACGATTAAAAAAAATCGATTAATTAATAAGAGAAGGGTGGGTGAGTAGGATGAGGCGTCGCTTAGTGATCGCAAGAGCACTTTGAGACCTGAGTTCGACTCCCCTGGGGAGCATGGCTGCTTTCCCACCCGGACGCAAGTTTAACTGATTAAAGTAAATGGGATAGTAACTCGTCAATGGAATGGATTATCGTTGGTTTCAATTGAAACTATCGAGGTGCAAGAAAGTTAGCATGGAAGTATTGCATTAAAATCCTAAGACCCACATCTAGGTATTCAAATGACTTTCAACGTTGCACTTGTAAGTCAATCAGTTAATTCTTAATCCATGGTTAACTGAATACAGCGGTTCTTTGAGTCCTAAAAAGCGTAGGCTCAGAACTCTAGATGTAGCTAACATTGATCTGGCGATGCCAGCATTGGTCTACAGAGTTCATTTTTTTTTCCTATTTTATTATGGTTTAATTGTTATTCAATTATTCAACCTCTAGGTTTCAAAAATACTCTGCTTTAAACTTTTGCCACTTTAATCTTTTGCTTAGTCGCACATGAATATATTAAAAACTGAATTTTTATTCGATTTCTGTGTGATTGTTATCTCATCAAAAGAATCCTTGTTGATTTCCATTCTTTAAAAAATCTCGATAGAATCTTTGATTAAAAGTAAAAACTTTTACGATCGCTACATTTACCACAGCAGAGATAATTACCGACGCTGCTTTCGTCACACACACAGACCGAGACCGAGCGAAAAAGGAAATTGCGCAACACCCGGAAGAAATGAAACTGTCATAAAAATCACGCAATTAACCTTTAATAAAATAATCCGTAAAAATGTTATTTATTTTAACACCTTGTAGTAGTCTGCTTCAACAACTCAATATTTTTTTAAACTACTCAAAATTCTTTAAAAAAAAATTAAATCAAAATGAATCAAATTTAAAAAAAGGTTGACTGTATAAATGTTGTGTGTGCAGTCGAGACAGACGAATGACTCGACCAATATCTTGTATCAATATTCAATTCTAACCAATTAGTCGCGTCTGTTTGACTTGGATGTGACCGACCTTGGAAACCGGGTTGTAATAACTAACATATAACATTTTCTCCGGCTTGTGTGTTTGCCTTCCCAGCAGACACATCAGCTGACTCATTATTACATTTCAAGGAATTTTTCACCGAGCGCATATCTCGGCGTCTGGATGTGGAGAAAAAAATGGAAGGCGATGAATCGGATACTTAAAAGAACCTGACGCCGGCAGACGCATTCGCTGACATTTAAAAAGACATACACACACACACACGCATACATATATGGATGATAATACGTAACATTGTGATTCAAATCTCTTCTTCCTTCTTCTTTTTTTGGCGGCGAATTTAAAAAAAAATATGAATTTTTATTTCTTCACCTTTTTTTTTGGCGCCGAATTTAAACATTTGAATTTAAATTTTGGTTTTTACCTTCATTTTTTTTATTGGTTTAAATTCCGCGCGAGTGTTTCAAAGGAAATCAGATATTCCGAAGAGGAAAAAAGCCGATAATCTAACAAGTGCTCGACTCTGGACGTAAAAAAAGATATTCCCTTAAGTGTCTAAATGCAAATCACTTTTCAGGTGGGTATCCTATAGTTTTTCTTCCATCCATCGCACCGGGTATAACACATGTGCGTTTCTTTTCTTTCTATCCCGGAGAAAAACGGACAGTTTGTCTCGAGCCTGGCTGTGAAGAATGAGCCACAAAGATGAGATACCCACGGAGAATAAAAGAAAAAAAAAGGGCCCCAGAGGTGAATTCGGCGGCCATCAACCGATTCTCTTGCCACACGAAAAATATCCCAGCAGTTCCCGGAGTTTAGACTTTGGCTGCTGCCTTTTTTTTTAACACGTGAATCTTTCCCGTGAGTCCTTAAGGGCATCACACAAAGGGGGGAAAAAGGCAACAATAAATCAGTAGAGACCAAAGGGGGCAGAAAATAGCTTTTGTCATGTGTAATAAACTAACAAAAAGAAGAGAGAAATAAATAAATAAGAATTTTCTCCAGCCGCACACTCGGTATGTATGCGATGGTAGAAACAAGAAAGATCATCATCGTGTTCTTGCTGGGCAAGCCATTCACCGTTAGTCCGCCAGATATATAGCATATTCACGTGTATGCTATTATATACCTTCATATTTGGAATGGTAAAAAAGAATTCTTTGGCGTTGGAAAGAAAATATATCATAAATTTCTTAAATTTTTTTTTTTCAAAAATCGCGCGTTTTATTTTTAAATTTATTATTCCAAATATTAAGACTTGATAAAGTGCATTTTGACATTAAAAAGTAAACCCGGATATCTTTATTTCAATTTTTTGTTTTTTCCCGCGAAATTTCCATTTTAATCGTTCAAATCAATTTGATTTGAATGACGGCGGGAAATTTGAAAAAAAAACGAGTTTATTCAATTTTTCCATTTGGTTTTTTATTTTGGTTTGATAAATTTGACGTTATTGTCTAGACTCGAAATGGGAATAACCAAAAGAAAAATGCTAATGGATTTCATCGAATTGCGTTTAACCGAGTCGATATGTTTGCCCGATAAAAATGCTGCGCAAGACATTTGGCGGCGATGGCAAATCCATTTTCTTCTTCTTCGTGCGTTATTTTATATAACAAACGAAATAGCCTATAGGTTATTGCGTCTAGAACACATGTGATAATCATATCCCAACAGGTTCACTCCTCCTACTTCTTCTAGATATTTCCACTGGCGCCGTCGGAATAAATTCCGGACAACGTCCACCTCGTTAAAAAATGATACGGAAAATATTCGGACATTTTCTTAAGCGGATAATTACCATTTTCTTTCCGACTCATTTTCAAAAGTCGCAAATTGTTAAATAAAAAAAGGACTCGGCGTATTTTGTGCGTCGTCGTAAATTGCGCCAGTTTGTGTGTGTGTGTGTGTGTAGGCAACCGGACTCATTCCGGTCCGAGTCTATTTGAAAAAAAAAGGCGGTTTTTTTAAGCTCATTTGGTTTATTTTCTCTCTGTACTAAAAAATACGCACAAACACATTCAACGGCGCGCTGGTGCTGGTGATAACGAACGACGCAGTTTGTTCAAAAAAACATAATTCAGGTTTTCCTTTAGTGGTCGAGTGCGTTGACTGGTCAATGCGAAGATTATTCCAACCTTGTGGGGGCTCTACAAGTCTACATGTTTCTTCTTTTTTGCTATTTTGTTAACCAGCCGAAATGTGTTTCATGCGAGACGAGTCCATATAATAATATTTGACTCTTCTACCACCTTTGGCAAGGCTATATAACACGAGCGAAAACAAAATTACAAGGTCGACGAGAAGAACACAGATGATTTTTGTCCCGACGATCGGCTTTTGATAAAAACCAAAAATAACGATCGTTTGTGCCAATGACTTTTGCCGAGGTTCAAATCCCGAAGTTGGCGCTATTTTTTCTTTTTTCAAACGAACGCGCTCTGGGGGTTCCTAAAAATAACCCGAGTCTTTCCAGAATGAAATTGATCGTAACAAATTTTTTTTTTAGCTATCGGCTTTTTTCTAATCAGGTAAGAAAAGAAAAAAAAAATTTATATTTATATACTTATTTTTTTCCCACCTTTGAAAATGTTTACGACTTTGCAACAATTATATATACAGCGTCAGGTCAGCGGCTAAATACTCGTTAGTTATTAGACTTTTTTGAAAAAAAAAAAGAAAAAAAACGTTTTAAATTCGAGATAATAAATAATTATTATCGGGGCTGACCATCTTGGCTAGAATCACGCTCGCGGAACTACGGCGAAATTTGTCACGAAACGTTTAAAAAAAAAACCAAAAACAATGCCCAATAAAAATCTGGATTGCGCAATTTATGCAAATTTCTCTGTGTGAGGGGGTGAAAATATATATTTCCTGGCCAGCAGAAAACTTCAAAACAATTTTACGCTGATGTCAATAGATTTTATTTTCAAAATAAATATATAATCAGCATTCACGACACAGCCAACCATCTCTGTGTGTGTGTGTGTGTTTGGACGTATATGTAAAAAAAAAAAGGATCTCGGGATTTAAGTGTTTTCAAGTTATACCCGCCCGAGGGCACGGAAAAGATAAAAAAAAAAAGAAGAATGAAAGTCATCCGGGGCCAGCAGCAGCAGCAGCAGCAGAGCCCCTGGACTCTGGCTGTGATACAAAACATGTGTGAACTGCCGGTGGAGACGAGGTTCACGGTCACCTTTCAAAATGTTTTGTCGCATTTCGTGAAAAGGATAAAAAAATAAATAAATAAAAAAGAAAATGTTAATACACTCCATAAAATGTTACTAATACGTAACTATTTAGAAACAACCAACAAAACCAACTCGAAAGAATTTTTTTTTTTTTGTTTCGGGAGTCACGACTTTTGTTATTCCCCCCAAAAAAAGAAAATAAGACACACACTATCCGCCATATCATTTTTTTTAATTTTTATTACGACGTGGAAATATAATTCTGTGGATTAAAAAAAAGAAAATTTCACCGAATGATTTTTATTTTCACGAACGTTTTTTCTTCTTCTTTTGTGAAACAGAACAAAAGGAACGACTGGCGAAAATGGAGACGATGTAAATGGATGTAATGGTGCGACTTGTCTAAGTTTTCCACCATTTTTTCGAGGGTGGTCCATCGCTTTTTGATGGAGAGATGCGCGCTCTCCGAAAAGGAATGCGATGGGAGAATTTGAATAATCCCGCCGATGCTACGGGCGCATTTAGGACCCAGACCGGAGAGAAAAAGAGCTTCGATAAGATCGTCAAAGCCAAATCAATTGTCTATTGAATGCATAAAAGAAAAGGAAAAAAGGGCGTGGGCTTACTATATTATTCGGGGTCTATTACAGACAGACACAAAAGCGCGTGTCACGGCGTGAGGTCCCTCGGCGAGCACAGACGATTGTGTGTCTTGGCCTTTTTTGAACGATTACACGTACGTACAAGAAATTTTGGCCCGTATGTTTTACCCTTGCACAGAGAGATGGGAAAGGTGTGCACATAAGTCTTATAAGAGAGGCTGTGAATAATTTATATCTATATGTTAATAATCATCACGCGCCGGACGAAAAGGCTAATCGATTACCGCACACGACGGGCAACGGTACTTTTGCTGGGCTGGTGAAAACTCATCGCCGAGAATGGATCGAATAATCCGGTAAAATTATTACACACACAGCGCAGGTGTGCAACTTGATAAAACAAATATTTAGTCCGCCAAAATGATCTAACGTGTTTGACGTCATTGTTTCGGGCATTTACGAAATAGATCAAAAGTGTATACAGTCACCGCTGTGCAATAAAAATATTAGAAATTGGTTCGAAATGAGTCCAGCCACACATTAGTACATTACCAAACTGATAAAAATGGACACTATCTGGTGTCAAACATTTTCAAACTGGGCAGAAGGAGGAGGAGAAGGAGGGAGGGAGGGGGGGGATTATATTATCAGTATAAAAATATTTCGGCCACGGGTCCGGTTCACCTTACATACACATTGCTCTCTGATAAAGAAAAAAACCAAAATGTTAAAATTGTAGTTGTCCGTTCCATTTTTACTACGCTACTAGTCCGTCTTGTTTTCCTGTCCGTCTCTCTCCGCCGATTCATTCACGTTAGAACGAATCACATTTCAAATTTGGATAGAAGAAAAAAGAGCCGAAAATTAAAAATGGCTCACTACCCAAAATTGAAAAAGAAATTGGGTTTAATCGGAGCATTTTGTTTAATCGTCTGGGCAACCTTCATCCTGGCCATGCAGGTAATTTCATTTTTAAAAATCAGATGTCCAGCTAAAAAAAACAATTTTAATTAAATCAAACTAATTCATCAACACGTCACACACACTCCAAAAAAAGAAAATTAATTCATTAATTAATTAAAACATTTTAATTAATTTTTCTTTTCCTTTTTTTGTTTTTGGCACGGTGACATTGGGTCTAGTTGTACGTGTTCGGCTACTACAGCAAACTGTACGGCGAGGGGACGGGCGACCGGAATTGGAGCGACGCTTACACGGGCATGGTGTTGGCCAACAGCGCCGCCAGCCTTTTCTTCGGACTCTATTACGTCATCGTGTTCGCCGAGAAGGCAACAACAACCAAGATGTAAATATACATACATCTAAATCGCCAAACCCAGCACAAAAATATATACGTGGAGTGAATAATTAATCAAGTGGCGGGGGTTCTAATAAAATAAAAAATAAAAATCCAGTTCATCCGGATGACCGTTACAATTTGAAGGAATTCGGTTATCTGAATGTTTTAACAAGATTTTTGTTTTAAATTTAAATTTAGGTTGTTGTGGGGAATGATCATGGCCGTCATCGGGTCTTTTGCAGCCGCTGGATCGACCGTTCTGGCCGCCCTGGAAGCCGATTGGGTCCAGGTATCGGCCAATGTCGACTCGTCCCACCCGTGCAGATTTTCAAACGAATCCCAGGCCAACCCCATTTACCCATCGGAATTGATTTGTAAATAATTAAAAAATGAAATTTAAAAATGGAAATTAAAATTCCGAATACCCAAAAATATTTTCAGGCACCAACTGGTTCGCCCTGGAAGTGACGGTGGCCGTCCTGAGCGGCCTGGCCTTTAGCGAGTACATCTTCATCGGCATAGTCATCTTCCTGGGAATGTCGGCCGCTAAAAGTTTCACAGACAACCTGGACTCGCCCATCAACAAGTCCCTGGATCCCATCATCCCCCAGGCCCGCATCGGCACCACCACCAACAATAACAACAACATCAACAACCCGCAAAATCTGGCCGGAAAGGACGGCCCGTACAATGCCTATAACTATTCACCTCCGCCCAGCGCCAAACCGGCCCCTAGCCAACAAAGTTACGACGATTTGAACCCTCAATACGGTTATCATTTGCAGCAGTTGTCTCTGCAGCAACAACACCAACAACAACAACAACAGCAGCCGAAACCACCCACAGCGCCCAGTGTCTACCACCAGCCCGTCCGAGAAGCTCCGGCCGTTCCGTCCAGTGCCAACAACAACGTCCCACCGATGAATCGAGGCCGGCTCCAGGTCCTCCACAATCAGCGACAACGTCCAGCACCGCCACCGGTGCCGGCCAAGCCCAGCGCCAACAACAGCAACCTCTACCGCTATTAATTCAAATCCAACCCAATAATTTACCAGAATGAATTAATTATCCTGGATAATTAACGATAAATAACTTGGATAATTTATCCAAGTTATTTTTGACTTGACCATTTTTTCTGTTTCATAAAAATGGCCGGCCCACTTGAAAAGAATTTCAAAATATACAACCAAAAGATTGAAATCAATGACTCATTTCCAGACTGGGCAAATTTTAAAACACCCCAACTAAAAACTCATTATCTTATCTGACGTCATTGCGGGCGACATTTATCTATCGATATACCCAAGTTGCGAGGGGATCAACATTTATTGGACCTTTTGGGGCCCATTATCTTTCGGTCAATTTACATCATGGCTTCCATTGGTTATTTTTTTCGTTTGGCCAGTCATTTTTTATCGCGTGATTGAGAATCTTTCTCTGGCCAGCTCTTCCAACAACAGTTCCACTGTATTTTGCCCAGTGTCCTGGATTATTTTGCAACATTTCCTGGACGAGGTGATCCATCACAGCTCGGGTGACGAAATCTAAAAAAAGAAGTTGTTGCCGGCCAGGTTTTCACAGTTCTCAAAAAAAAAAACAAGTTCAATTGGTGTTTTAAAACTAAAAATACAAAAATAAAAACATCAAATAGGAAATGTCTGGTGACAGCAACGGTAAAAAACCTGATGGGAAAGTGCGTGCCAAAATTCCGTCGGTTTTGCTGGCCCTGACGGGCATCGCAGTTGTCGCCATTCAGGTATTATTGTACATATAACTGACCCAGCACACCTGGACATTTTTTTTATTTGACTTCACGGAAGATGATTAAATCAAATTTCGCGCTCTTTTTTAAAAAAATTTCAAATGGACAGACATACGTTTTCATCAGCTTTGACCAATTTAAAGACTCTTACGGTCCGTTCATTCTCTACAATGGAGTGGCCATCGCCAGCGGGGCCGTCAGTTGCCTGACGGGCTTCATTTGCTTCTGCTGCACATCTTCCCAACGATCCTCTTCCGGGTAAAAAAAAATTATTTCAATTTTAAAATTGGACAAATTATCACGAAATTTCCTTATCGGCGACAGGTTTTGCTTCAGCGCCTTGGTGGGCGTTTTGGCCGCTATCTGCTCGGCCGGATCGGCCGCCATGACGGCCATCGAATCGTCCAAAATCAATTCTAATGATATCGATCATCCCTGCGCTCAATTAGACAACGATCAAACCATCAACTGCGAATTGTGGTTCGATTTGGAAGTGGCCGTCGCGGCGCTCAGCGTCTTGTCTTTCATTTTATCAGTCACGTTATTTATCGTCATCATGGCCGGCTCGTCAAAGTCCAAAGTATTTTTCAAATTATCTTGGGAAAAAAACAAATTTCGCCCTAATCGATCGACACACAATTTTTTGATGGAAATTTCTACAGAAGAAAATGGAACGATCGAATGTCGAACGGCCGGTGGAGATGGTCCGCGAGATGGAACACATTCCGGCCGCCCAGCCGGTGGTCATCATGCCGGTGATAGTCGAAGAAGTCTACAAAGAAATGGAAGTCGTCGAGCCGGAACCGGAACCGGAAGAGTCGGAAGATTCTGAGCCGGAGCCGAACACGATCGCCGGACGACAGCCGTACATCGAGCAACTGAGAATGCTGTCCAGGGAGGAGCTGGAACGTCGACTGGGCGAACACATGCAGCACCAGTTCCTGGAGGAACTCCGCACCGAATTGAACCGCCGCAATTTAATTCCCATCAACGGCCGATCCGGCAGCAGCAGCAGCTCCATCAGGAGCGCCAGCAAAGTTCCAGTAGCCCCTCGACCCGATTACTACCAAGAAGAGACTTTATAAGGAATAATTTTTATGCAAATTTTTTCCTTTTTCCCAATTTTAAAAATTCCCTCCACTTCGAATAAACGTCGATTACATAATAGACCTGATTTTGTTGGTTGTTATTTAGCTGGCGGCCGGCCATCATTAAGTTTTTTTAAAACAGAAACTGGAACTTTGTCGTTTGAAGAAAAATATTCGGGATAATAATGAGTCACGGCCGGATGGCGGCCATTTGACAACAAAGGAATAAATAGGCAACTTGTTTACACTCGGTTAAATAAATCAACTAAATGTTTGGTGAATTTTATTTTTTTTGAAAAATAAATATTTTTCGCGGGTTGTTCTATTTTTTGAACAAGGAAAGAAAACGACTTCCGGCAGAAAAAAAATGCAGATTAGCCTGGGGCTAATGTACACGGAGGAATGCCGGTGCGTTCATTCCGCGTACAAGGAATTGCGCCTTTGGCTAAATAAAATTTCGGAGAGCTGCGGAATCAAATGAACCGACGGGACGGACAAGAAAAAGAAACGCACTGGCCTATGTAATTAAGGGCTCCCGTTGTTGTTGTTGTGACGGACAGGAGCTCCTCAGCTCTTGTACTACCCGAAATAAATAAATAAATAAACTCGTTTTAGCGGAAGCGCTAGAAATGTTCAAACAGATCATAAAATGTTAAAATGTTCACAAAACTTTTGAAATAGTTTTCGGTCGACACTTGACGGCGGATGCGCTTCAATAAACAAACGGCCCCCATTTATGCACCACTACGCCAAACGTGTTTTTGCGCCATTTGAATTGCGGGTAAAATGGCGCCATTTTCAAATTCACGGAATGCGACCGGTGGACTGGCAGAGAAAAATCCAATTTCGCTGATGAGATTGTCACGAACAAGAGAGTAAACAAAATATTTTTCGATCATCAGTCATCATCATCATCACCACAAAGAAGAAGAAAAATATTTCCCATCACGTCCGTCCGTCGAGTTGTACACACAGACGACGAAGGGAGAGAGAAAAAGAAAAATTCGGGAATGTCGACAGAGAAAATGTAATTCAATTAGTTACACAAGTCGAAAGCTCAGACCGAAAAGTTCGTTGACCGCGTGATATTCCCTTGTTAACTCGAAATCTTTTTACCTTTTTTTTTCCTCTAGGACGGAGAAGAAAAACTCGTTACCCCTTTGTGTTTGTACTGAGAAAGTCTAGTCATTAAATCTAATATCTATCCTATGGAATAAGCCCTCTTTGGTTTGTTAACAAGTTAACAAGTTAACGAGCAATTCTTTCTTTCTTTCTTTACCGATAGGCCTAAAAGGATAAGGGCATTGTTCTTGGGCTAGACAAAACAAACGAGCGACGCTTTCATTAGTGGGACTGAGACACTCTTTTGTATGCTGGACGGATGGCCAATGAACATTCGTGTAACCAATTCAAAGAAATTCGGACTTAACTGTCGTGTCAATCAAACAATTCAAGCGATGGAAGGGGGGGTGATCGAGTTTGGCCGGTTAGAACCGATCGAAATCGCCACGTGGGGGAAAGAAATAAGATTAGACTTGTTGAAACGGGCCATCGGGAGCAGCAGGGCCGGCGCCATTTCAAACCAACGTACTCAGCACACGGGCTGTGATGTGATGCGATTCTTAGTGACTTAACGGGAACTCAATGATACGAGGAAAAAAGAAATTGAGCAAAAAGGGGAATAATAATTGGAGTCAGTGACTGAATTAACCGGATCGGCTCTTCTTTCTTATTTTGAATTTTATTTATTTTATTTTATTTTTTATCACCAACATTTTTTGGAGATAAGAAAATAAAATAAAAACGGTGGTCCAGTTTTTTTCGGTCGAGTGTTGAGGAGAAACAAGCTGTCAAGGTCAAATTGGCGTGTCCATAATGTAGGGCACGAGCCAAACTTGGAATATTTCCAACTTTTTATTGATTTAAAGAGAAATAAAATAAAAAATTTGAATTCAAAGAAATCGGCGCCTTTTTCGATACAAAATTTAAAAAAAAAGAAAAACCGGATGAAAAAGGCCGTAGGGGTTTTCTTAAAAGAAAAACGAACAATGAGAAAAGGGGAAAGAGGAAGGAAATTGGTAAAAGGTGAAGGTTAAGAGTCGTGAAATCACGAACAAGTGACACGCCCCTCTGTACATACAATGCAAGCCAGGGAAAATTGCGTCTGCTTCAAGTGCACTTGGTGTCCAACAAAAGAAGTTGAGAGAGAACAAAATGGGCGTTTGCCTAGAGAGAGACTGGAATGAGTCACGTCTCTACAACACACGTTGGCTAAATAATAAAAATAATCATTTTTTCAAACATAAAAAGAGGAAATCAAATATTTGCCCAGACATTTTTTCTTTTCTTTTCTTTTTCCACCCATCGTGAGCAAATCGAATTCGATCGTAAACAGAAATAACATCGGCTGAGATGTTGTGAATGTCGTAGGGGAGGCAAAAGTTATCGAAGGCGGCCGTTAGGTTATTTTTTAAAAAAAGAAAAATAGACACAAAAACCGGTTGAATAAATCTAGGCAGGTAGACACGATAAATGTTGGCGGGCTGATGGATATATAATACGGTACGACGCCGACGCCGAAAAAGAATATTCAAAAACGCAAACCCCCTGACAAAAAAAAAATCGTGAGAATATTTTTTCCTTCCATCACGTGAAAATATAAAATAAGAAATTCCTCAAACCGGAATTTTTAGTTTTTTCCGCAAAAAAAAAAAAAAAAATTCAAATTTTATATTTTTTTAAAAAAGGAAAATGATGAAAATGGACATGGAGAAAATGGGCCTAAAAATAATTCGCCCTATTTGGCATCTTTATTCTTCCCGTTTTTTTCCTTTTTGTCCTTTTTCCTTTACTGGGAAAATACATTTAGAGGCGGGCCGGTGCATATCCAGGGGTCAACGACATTCCCCAACCGACTGGCGACTGCACACACAACCAAAGCCATCGGGAGCGTGAGCTCTCCGCCGAGAGATAAAGAAGATCTGCCTTTCAAAACATTCACAAAGAAGAAAAAGAAAAAGAAAAAAGGTTGGACATTTTCGACCATTCTCGGCGTACAATAATTACGGCGATAATTACATCCAGCACCGCTCTTATACGGCCCAGCTCAACCCTAGACGGGCGCAATATAAAATACAACAAAAATTCCGCTGTCGTGTGTACATCATAATAATTCCGTCCGGCAATCTTTTTTCTTTTGACCCGCTTATCTTTATCGTACTACATACGTACGGTTAGGTGCATTGGGCTTTGTATTATTCGTAGAAACAAAAAAATGGGATTGGCGCCCAGTAGTCGGCGGCGACCTTGCCGCCCATCTCTCGGCCAGCTGAGAGACAGAGAGATAGGGCGGCCAATTTAAAAAATCGGAGAAAAAAAAAGAAATTTTGAAAAAGTTTTTAATCCAGAAATTGCGCGCGGTGAATGTAATTCGGGGATGGAACGACGAAATCTAACCACAGACTGGAAAGAAGAACAAGTTTCTGTTATATTATCCTAATTATATGTATGTATGCATGTGTACGTATATCAAAAGTGGATTCTACTTCTTTTTTTCTTTCACTTCAATTGGAGTGGAAAAGATTTTCAAATGGCGTCGTACGTCTCTAGCCCAGTTATTTTTTAAAATTATTTTATTTTACTAGGCCAATGCGTAGAGGAAATCAAATCAAATTTATTTCGAATTTCGTGTGGCCTTGTGTAATGTCGTCACGATTTCACACGCAAAAAAACAGAATTTGATCGGAATTACCCGACATTGCGTCACAGCACGTCACTTCCTCTATTTATTTTCCCTTCAGGTGTAAGAAAAACAAGAAAATCCCGACGGGTTGTTGAGTCACATCTTTCAACAACAAATTTGAATTCAAAAATTCCTCTGCAGATTAGGCGGGATTATTCGAAATTTCAAAAAAACAAATTTTAATTTTTCAAATTTTCGCCCAGTCATCTTCACTAAATTTTTGTTTTCTTTTGCACTGACGGACTGACGGACTGACGGACTGGTAGTACCAACCCCCCGAAAAAGTAACAAAAACCGAGTCGGGCCGGTTTATCCTTTTATAGATTTTTTTTATTTTGTTTCGGATGCGATTCTCTTTTCTTTTCTATTTTATTTGATTGTTCATTTTCACTCGTTAAAATCTTAAAGGAAAAAATAAACTAAAAGAATATCAAAACGACCATTTCTTTTTTGAAATGATTGCCTTGTGTGTGTGTACTGTAGTAGTAGACGAACGGCTGGTTAACACAACCTTGAACTTGGGCCTCTTGGCTCTCCTGACCCTCAAAAAATGTGTCTTTTCTCCTACTAACCAACCGAAAAAAAGAAAATTTCTTTTTCCTCCCAACAACTTATAACAACAACCAATTTTTTCTATGGGAAAAAAAGAGCCTGTAGTTGTTGTTGAGGCCGTCAACCTTTTCGATTTTTGCCGGGTAGAATTTAAAAATCAAAAGAATAAGAAACATTCTCCGATAGATTCTTCTAGAGACACCGGGATTGATGGTTAAGGTTCTTTAGCAACAACCCTCCTCTCAAGACCATATCCGGCCAGCCCCAACAACAGCAACAACAACAACAACATCCCCAAAAAAAGAGCTAGCTAGCTAGAGTCGAAATGTGGTGAAACAACATCTTTTTTTCTTTTTTCTTATTCTTTTACCTGTCGTGGAAGTTACATTGCACTATCAGCTGATTCTCCTTGTATATAAATTTCTTTTTAGGCTCTAGAAGAAGAAGAAGAAGATTCTTTCAAGGTTCTTTAGCCAAGTCCAAGGGGAGGAGCCTAGATGGCCAGGTGAGTTGGGTCTCTGGTCGGTTGCGGGGGGGTATAAAGCCGCTGGTTTGTTGGTAGGACAAGTTGTGTGTGCATCTTCCACCTTCTTCTTCTTCGTCTTCTTCTCTCTCCACTCCAGAAAATCGCCCTCAGGTGGCAGACGATAGAATAAAAAGTTTTCTTTATTTTTTCCCATCCACTCACGAAGTGCTCTGCCCAGCAAGTGCAAGGTCACAGCCGGAAGACACAGTCACAGAGAAAGAGAGAAGAAAACTTCCTTCAAAAGTTGTGAAACGACAGCGTCCAACCGCCAGTCGGTGCTCATCAGTCCAGCCGGAATCAAGTCGCCTTCCTCCACTTCTACCAGAGTCCATCGACATTTCTTTTTGTAATTTATTCTCAAACTCGACTTCGAAAAAGTTTTGAATTCCAACTTCCAAAAAGATTTAACCGCAGAGAAATCAACATGCGTTTCGCTGTAAGTACAACATTTTAATTTTTTAATTCGCTCAAATTCGAAATTTTGGTGGGAAAATTTAAAATCGTTAAAACTTAATTTTATTTCGGAGAAAAATGTTGAAATTAATTTGAGAGCGAAATCTTGGAATTATAAATCGGTGTAATCTGAATGAATATAAAAAAATTGTAATTGAATCGGAATGAAATTGGCGACTTTATGAATTAAGTTTCGGTCAAAGACTTTGCATTGAGCTCCAATCTAACTGTTTATGCAAAACTATTTAAATTTAGAACTCTATACGTGTGTGACCCTATTCACAAAACAAAAAAATGAACAGTTACGAAACGCCAAAGTTCATTGAAGATATCATTGAACCGGTTCCTCCTCCTCTTTGATTTAATTTCGGGTCCATCTGTCTGTCCTTTTCAACGCCCACCTTTTAAGGTGCGCCAGTGTGTGTGGACAAGACACACAAAAATGTTTCCAGGAAAAAAAAAAGAACCGAAAAGAATTGACCAGCAACAAAAGGTAGCACCTTATTTGGGCGGTTATTTGATGCGGTTTAGAGCCACAAAAAAGGAAGAAAAAAGACTAAAATTCCAATTGACTTGTTCACTTCATTCCCGGAAGCCAATCGACCAATCGGACATTTTTTTGAAAAATATCTGATTGAAAGATTTAGAATAGAAAATAAAAATGCGGAAGGATTTGACACGCACCAAGAGCTTCTAGAAGCGTCAAGGGAATTTTTAAAAAATATTTTTGTTAATGCGCAATAAATACAAGCCACCCACAAGAAAAACGGCAAATGGTGCGGAGTCACAGTCGATTGCTCATCCGACCATTTTGATGATTTTGCCCGGTAGCGTCAAGATGAGAGAGAGAGACTTAAGTGATGATATTAAATTTTTGAAAAGCCCCCAAGGCCGTCGTAGTTGCTTAACTCAAACAATTATCGATACAATTTCCGAGTTGACGGGCATGACGGCCTTTGCCGGGCCACTGACTATGTCGTCATTTATTAAATAAAAACGTCCCAGGGCCACAGTGTCCAAACATTTTCCCGAATCAAAATTCAAACAGAAATGACTGGCGGAAAAACCCCAAAATTGATCAAATTGTCAAAATTTGCATATTTGTTTTGGTTAATAAAAAGATTGCCGTGCTGTTGGCCACTGTCCTGGTGGTCCTGGACGCCGCCCCTTACAACAAACGTCAATATTACCCGTCCCAGTCTGGCTACTACCCCTCGTCCGCCTACTACGGAGGAGCGGCCGGTTACTCGGCTGATGACTACTACAGCCCTTACGGATCGGCTTCCGGCGGCTACTCCGGCAGCCCTTACTATTCCGGCTACAACAGGCGCCAACCCGTCAACAGTTACCGCCCGACCGGCTACCGCTACCCGGGGTCATTCGGTTACCAATCGGCCGCCTTCCCCGGAGTCTTTGGATTTCCCAGGTGGAATCCGTTCACCCGTTTCGGATCAGCTCAACCGGTAAAACAACCAAAAAATTTATTCATTTCCATTCAAATTGAGTGATTCGTGTCAGTGACGGGCGCAATGTAAAAAATGACGTTATGCGGTTAATGGGTGTGTGTGTGGGGGTAACCAAAAAAAAAAACCAAACGGGGCCAATGGCATTTTGGTTATTTGTCCGTCGTGGAATCATTTCAATAGCCCGGGGCTCTTTACATTCTGTCAGGGTTATTTGGATATGTCAAAAAACTGGAGCGCAAAAAAATAAGTAAAAAAGACAGGTGGCTGGGAATAATGGAATAATGGCCACCACCACTCGTTTCTTTATCCCAGTAGACATTTCAACACATTGCCCTGCGGCACATCTACTACTACCACGAAAGAGCTTATCTTCTTATATTATTATTCCACTCCATTTCAAAATGAAATAAAAAGAAACACCCCGGCGTGTGTTTTTTGGCAGCCATAATCGTATAAGATTGTACAATGTCCAGGGGAAGTAATTTCTTTTGTTTGTTCCTACCTTCTTTTGTTGGGGTGGTTGATCATCATTCCGGGCGGATGGGTAGAAGCCAAATCCTCAGGGCGTTATCGCCGTCGTGGCGCCCAACGCCGGTCAAGATTTGAAGGATCATGAACCTGTCGTCCTTGTCCTGGACCACGATGACGATCTGCAACAGCACCAGGAAGAGGAATTCGATCTGACCAAGTTGGTCGGCAACTTCGTGCCCGCCACTACCAACGACGAGCAGGTCAAGGAACCCGAGCAACAGCCCGAACTCCAGGAACCGGCCAGTCAAGACGGATTCTACGGAGCCGAGGCCCAGGCCCAGTTCGAATCTGCCCAGGAGACCGAGCAGGATTTCGTCCAGCCAGAGCTCAGCCCCTTGGTGGTCCCCGAAGGATTCGTCCACGATGAGAAGCCAAAGCCCATGGCCGCCGTCCAGGAAGTTGTCCAGGAAGCCGAAATCCAGCCCGTCGCTGTCGTCGCCGACCTGGCCGCCGAACCCGCCAAAATTGAGGAGCCCGTCAAAGTTGAAGAACCGGTCCAGGTTGTTGAAGTCGTCCAAGAGGACGTCCAGGAAGTCGTCGAGCCCGTCCAGGTTGCCGTAACTGCTTTCCAGGTTGGAGAAACCGCTGCTGAACCAGTTCCAGTTGCCGAACCAGTTCCGGTCGCTGAACCCGTTCCGGTCGAGTCCGACATCGTCCAGGTTCCAGTTGTTTCTCTCGGAGCCGATCAGCCCGAGGCTGTTGTAGAATTCGTGCCCGTCGATCCAGTTTCCGATGCCAAGGTCGAGGAATCCGCCGCGGCCGTCGAGCCCGTCGCTGAGCCCGAACCGGTCGCTGCTGTCGTCGCTGATGAACAAGTCGTCGAGATGGTTCCAGTCGTCGCTCCAGTTGTCCAGGAAGAACAGGTCCCAGTTGTCGAAGATGTCGTCCAGGTCGATCCCCTGCCCGTCGTTGCAGTTGAAGAGCAGAAACCCCAGGAAGATGTTGTCCCAGCCGTCGAGGCCGAAAAAGAAGCCGTCCAGGAAGCTGTTCCAGTCGTTGTTAAAGATGAGGCCAAGCCGTCCCAGTTGGTGGTTCCAGTCGTCGCTCCAGTCGTCGCTCCAGTCGTCCAGGAAGAACTTCCACTCGTTGCTGCTGAGGAGAAACCTGCCGAAGATGTTGTTCCAGTTGTCGAGACTGAAAAGGTAGCCGTCCAGGAAGTTGTTCCAGTCGTTGTTGAAGATGAGGCCCAGCAGCAAGTCGTCGAGTTGGTGGTTCCAGTCGTCGCTCCAGTTGTCCAGGAAGAACAGGTTCCAGTTGTCGAAGATGCTGTCCAGGTCGATCCTCTGCCCGTCGTTGCAGTTGAAGAGCAGAAACCCCAGGAAGATGTTGTTCCAGTCGTAGAAACTGAAAAAGAAGCCGTCCAGGAAGTTGTTCCAGTCGCTGTTGAAGATGAGGCCCAGCAGCAAGTCGTCGAGATGGTCCCAGTCGTCGCCGAGGTCGTCCATGAAGAACAACAGGTCCCCCATGTCGAACATGTCGTCCAGGTCGACCCACTTCCAGTTGAAGCCGAACAGAAACCCCTGGAAGATGTTGTTCCAGTTGCCGAGCCTGTCCCAGCCGTCGTTGCCGATGAGGAACAGAAACCCCAAGAAGCTGCCGTCGAAACTGTCCAGGAAGTCGCCCAGGAAGTTGTCGTCGTTGCCGATGAGGTCCAGAAACCCCAAGAAGTCGCCGCCGAGGTCCCAGTTGTTGCTGCTGACGAGGCCCAGAAGCCCCAAGAAGTCGCCGTTGAGGCCGTCCAGGAAATCGCCCAGGAAGTTGTTCCAGCCGTCGCTGCCGATGAAGAGCAACAGAAACCAGCCGGACAACAAGAGATCTGGATTGAAGTCTCCCCGCCCGTCCAGCTCCAACCGGAAAGCGACTTTGTCCAGGTGAACGCTGGCCCAGACACTCCCATCCAGCAGAAACCGGAAGTCTGGATCCAATCCGACGTCCCGGCTCCCAGCAAAGTCATCAACCAGCAAGAAACCGTTCTGGCCGTCCCAGACGCTGCTGCCACCGCCGCCGTCCAGGCAACTCTCCTGGACAACTCCAAGGAAACCGATTCCAAGGAGGACAACTCGACCGAAAAGCCCGAGCCGCCCGTCACCGACTCTGCCGAGGACAACTCGAGCGAGAAGGTCCGCGTCGAGCTGGTCCAGTCGGCTCAGCCCGTCCAGATGCCCCAGGCTGATTCTCAGATCAAAGTTCCAGTTGAGCAGCCGTTGATCTACCGCGAAGAGATTGTCGTCTCGTCTGGCAGCTTGGCCGTCGGTCACCAACAAGACGGACAGGTTTCCTTGAAGCCGGACGCCGTCATCGCCATCCCCGACCGCGTCACGGCCACTGAAGTCGAGGAACCCGCTCAAGTCGAGGCCGTCGAAACCGAGAAAGTCCAACAGCCCATCGCCGACGATTTGAAAATCGAACAGTCGGCCGTTGTTGCCGAACAGGAACAGGAAAAGGTTGCCGAACCCGCCGTCGTCGAGCAGGAGAAAGTTGCTGAACCCGCCGTTGCTGCTGAAGAAGAGAAAGTTGCCGAACCCGTCGTCGCCACCGAAGAGGATAAGGTTGCTGAACCCGCTGTCGTAGAGCAGGAGAAGGTTGCCGAACCCGTCGTCGTAGAACAGGAGAAGGTTGCTGAACCCGTCGTCGCCACAGAGGAGGAGAAAGTTGCTGAACCCGCCGTCGTCGAACAGGAGAAAGTTGCTGAACCCGTTGTTGCTGAGCAGGAGAAGGTTGCCGAACCCGTCGTTGCTGCTGAGGACGAGAAAGTTGCCGAACCCGTCGACGCCGCCGAACAGGAGAAGGTTGCTGAACCCGTCGTAGCAGCAGCCGATGAGACCAAGAAGGGCACCGACTGCAAAGTCGAGTACATCCTGGTCAGCGACGCCTCGCCGGAAGCGCTGGCCGCCGCCGCCGAAGAGAAGCGCCAACAACAATCAGAGTCCTCCGCCGTTGTTGTCACATCCGCCGATTCCGCCGACGAGCCGAAACCAGCCTCGGCCCGTTTCGAGTCGCGAGTCAACAGCCGCACAAAGTCCAAATTCGGTTTGAGATCCCTCGGTCGCCGGATCATCAAATTTTAAAATTTTAACACAAAATTTAAAAAAAAGCCACGCCCCCTTTTAATCAACCCCCACCCCCTCGATAAAACAAAAAGTGCCTTTGATCAAAGAAAAAAAAACAAATTTCATTTTTTGATCCGATCAAAAAATTCGAAAAAATATTTTGGAGACCACACCCACAATACGCCATCCAGCCACGCCCTTTTATAAAAATCTCCAAAATATTTTTTTGATCCAAGTGTCTCGATGATGATTTTCCATTGATGATTGATTTAATTTTAAAAAAAATTTTCAGCAATTCGTTCTCCCTCTTAAAGTTATTTTTTGAAAATCGAATTTAAACTTTTTGATCGGTTTTTTTTCATGTTTCACGCTCACGAACACAAAATCAGCGAAAAAATTTTCTTTTTTTTGGGACGGGATTTTTAAAGAAAAACTAAAAAAACAAAAAATCCCCAGTCGAAAGTTCGCGCGCCCACAGCGTGAAAAGAGACGAAAAAACAAAATTTGTCGGTGATTGGTTATTTAAAAAAAACAAACAAACAAGCGCATTCTCTCTCTCCCGCACACCATTTCTGGCGTTCTTAATTATTATTATTATTTAAAAGTTTCTAAAAATTACTTTTTTTTCTTCCTCCCAAAATGTTCCATTGCGTGTTTTTGAGAATTGCAACCCCGCCTCCCGTTTTTTTCTCCACCTTATCGCCCAACCCCCAACCCCTCATGTTAACATGTCGTTCGATTTTCACTAATCGTTAATTATTATAATACACACTGTGTTCCGGATTCATAAAAATTTCTAAACAATTTTAATTTTTAAAAAACAAAAAAGCTAACGGAGAGTTGAACGCAAAATGATTCGACGGATGATGATTGTATATGAAAAATGAACCAATAATAAGTATATCATTATAATTTATGTACACACGGCGAAATTCGGGCTATAGGGAGCGACAGACGCAAGAGGACTGTGAAAAATGAATGAAAATAATTATTTTGCTATATATATAATGTTCATTCATTGAATAGAAATGATATTCGAACGAGCTGCTTTTCTAGGAGACAAGAAGGAGATTGAAAACGAAATTATTTAAAAAAAAAAAAAAGAAAAAACACACACCCATGTTTTTTTTTTAAATCACCGTTTCCTTTCGGGCATTATTTCACTGGTGATTGGGCGGCCAGACCGTCCGACGACATGGCGGCTGATGGAATTTTTCCAGAAAAAAAAAAATTAAAAAGAAAATAAAAATAAAATCCATGAAAGAAGCGAAAACAGGCGGATATGAGAAAAAATCCAAAGTTGACATTTTCGTTGTTTGTGTTTTGTTTGTTTTGTTTTAGACACCCCACCCTTGGATCGTTCCTGGAACAGAAAGAAGTTGACGGTTACGGTTAGTCGAGTCTATAGCGTGTGTGTGTGATTTTTCTAAGCTTTTTTTAAATAAAAATTTAAAAAAAAAGAAGCGGCAATTTCAAAAAATTTCTAACGAAAAGGCGGGAAAAAATGTTTGAAAAACGAATTTTTTCCAATCAAGCCAAAATGAGGTGAGGTTTGGTATTTACGCGGACGGTGACGGACGTGGATGTGAATGTTTCCCGGCCTGCGACTGTACGGTATAAAGCTGCGGACGGCCATCACCCCTGCTGGGAATAGAGAAAGCCACAACCACCACACCCGGAAAAAGAGGACAAGAAATTGGTAGAATAAGCAAAAGGTCAGACAAAGCCAATAAAAGCACAACAACAACAACCTGGCCAGCTCCAGCTGCGTCCATTCGAGTAAGCAACCCACCACATTATTATCATCACCAATATGACTACAAGTAGAATTATGAGTATCGCCCTGGACGGGCAGTAGGTCACCTTGTTGGGTCGAAGAGGTCACGATGGGCGACGACGACGAAGGAGAAGACGAGTGGCCCGGCTGGCCGGGTGGCGGCCGAGGCGAATCGCACTCCTCGCACTTGCTCAGCGCCGGGTGGTTCTGGAAGGTGCAACGGCTGCAGTTCCAGCCGTCCGACTCGTCGTCCTCCTCCGTCACGGTGGCAACCAGAGGAGGCGGAGTCCCGTTGTGGAAAGTTGGAGTGCCGGCCGAGTGAGGAGTCGACGGAGTCGAAGGCGGATTCCGGATGTTGTTGTCGCTCTGTCGAGTGAACAGCTCTTGGCACATCCGCTGGCACTCCTGTTCCAAATTGCGGACTTCGCCTTTGAGATGTTCCAAATCAACAACCTGGAAATCATTTGGAATCAAAGAAAATCAGAAAGGATTCATTTTAAATCGATAAAATTCATTTTTTACGGCTTGTTGGCGCTGGATTGGATGCGGGAAATGAGGGAACCGGACAGCAGGTGGTAGCTGCTGCGGTTGCTGGATCGGTTCTCTTCGGGGTAGATTATTGGTGTCCAGGAGCTGTTTCTCTTTGGTCAATTCTTCTTGAAGGCGTTCGACTTTCTGGCTCAGCGAGGTCAGCCGTTGGCGATCCTCGGCCAGGGATCGACGCAAAGACTCCCGCCGTTCGCATTGCTCCCTGATGTGCTCCGCCTGGTCCGGTAGACTAACCGAAGACATCGAAGGCTGCTGTTGGCTCTGCAGACAGTTTATGCTGCCGGAATTCGGGGTCGGTCCCACACCGTAGTGCCATGGGGAGAGTATGTTTGACCGCTGGACGGCCGAAACTGTTCCTCCTGTTGTTTTGTCGAGTCAATCAAATGGGGCAAGAAAGTGGGGGGGTTGAAAATATAGAATACAATCAATTTGAATTTTGGTGATCAGAGAGGAAATGGATCAATACCTTGAGGACTGATTGTGATTTTCAGTTGAGAGTGCAACCCTCGGTGGTGGTCCGTCGAGGCCGACGAGTAGGTGACGTAAGGAACAGTGTCAGGTTGCAGGATAACGTTGACTGACGTGGACGATCTCGGCTGATCGCAAAAGACCTGGACTTGGGACGAGGCCCCTCGTCCGCCAGTGAGGTCTGGAGGCGGCAGAGACAAGTCGATATCGGGTCGGTAGAGTGGGGACGTGTAGATCGGTGGACTAGGACCGGTAGAGGCAGCTGCACCCACTGGGGGAGTGACTGGCAGTGGCGGAGGAACTTTGGTTGGTGTCAGGCAGTCAACGAGGGGTTTGTGTCCACCATCAAGTGGTGAATTCCCTGCCGACAGGCTTTTGGGGGGACCCTGAGGCATTTTCTTGACGAGGGGAAACCGTCCATACTTGGGGGCTTCTTTCTGCAGCAGGGCCTCTGCAGCTCGTCTGTTGTAACCAGCCTGCACGAAACCACATGGGTTAACTCGGGTGAAAAATATTACACTTCCCAATGTTACCTTTCTGATGCAGTCATTGACAACTGCGTCAGGTACTTCGGGGAAACCTTGTTTCACCTGGTAGAAAAGTTGTTTGAGAGCAAATTGTGTAAGCTCAGTGTGGTCCATCATTGGCCGAGATCCATTCAATCTGAACAAACAAATGATAATGAGCATGTTTCTACACATGGAAACAATTGTTTTAAAGGACAAAGTACCTGCGAGGATACTAATGTCTAGCATCGTTAACGTTCGAAGCGTAGGTGGGAATAAACAATAGTAGACGAACGTAAAACTTACAAGGGTTCATCGACTTATTGAACCATAACCAATTTCAACGCAATTAGTTAATTGGTGGCGAACAATTTAGCTTGGGGGATAAAACGTATAAAAGGCTTAAATTCCTCAAGAGAGACCGTTCAGAGTTGGGGAACGGGTCTTCTCAAATTCCCATAAAACTCACGTCAGTGTTTATTTCAGGATCGCCAATATCTCCTACCATTACGGCCATGTTTTGGTCAAACGACAACACTGTGTAATTTTAAGCAAAATAATTTATTAACATGTTACTCAATATGAATACATTTTTAATTGCCTTTAATAATTTAAAATTAAAAATTTGAAGTAAATTACACGATAAGAACGTTATTAATCATGTTATTTATTTTTACATCGGCAACATTGTTGGTTTCTAGGCAGCGTGTTTGCTTACTTTGCTTACGTCGTCGGCTGTTCGAAATCGTTATTGTCCGAATTTGGCCAGAAGATTCTGGAATTTTTAACACGTGAAACTACTTTTTAATTCGAATAAAATAATGGCTGATAAATCAGAAGCGTTTGATGGCATTTTGCTGTCCATTGCAACTCAACATGAAGGCGGTGTTCAGGATGTAAGTTTGCAATTTTGTCGATGCCTAGTTTGTTTTGATTAAATATTACATTTTATTTTTATGACACTTGCAGTTGTTGGACACATTCTTCAGCTTCCTGTGTCGGAAAACAGATTTTTACACTGGTGCAGGAATTCAAGCAGCTGAAAAGGTAACAACGACCAACATTTCACGTAGCACTAGGCCAAAATATATTTTTCGTGAGGAACAAATCATGAGAAAACTGACAGAATTCAAGAAAAACATGTCACACAAGTTTATGAGTAGAGGGAGAAAACATGGAGCGAATAAATATTAATAGAATGATTATATTGTGACATAGTGTGATTTGGTCTCTTGCGAAAAGCTTGTGTGTTTTTGTTTTCTTTGTACGATGAACTAACCTCTTTCCTTGTTGCTCCAGTTGCTGATGGAAAAGTTCAACAAATACAAGATCAAAGCCGACCAGGAAACAGCCAAGAAAAAGGCCGAGATCGAGGAGCGTGAAAGGAAGATCAAGGAACGCCGGGAAAAGGAGTTGAAACAACAACTGGAGGAGCAGCAAAAGAAAGAAGCTGCCGAACCGAAAATCAAAGAACTGACGGATGAAGAAGCTGCCGAGATGGTGGAGCAGCAAAAGAAGAAGCAAGAGGAATCGTCTAACGAAGTAGCCAAAGTAGCCTCCAAGGAAGTCGACAGCACCAGCAAAAAGGACGAAGAGGAAGATCCACAGGATGCTGGCAAGCTCAAACCCAATGCCGGCAATGGATGTGATTTGCCAAACTACCGATGGACTCAAACCCTCTCAGACATTGAGGTAAGTCCTAAACTTGGCTGCCATTCATGTAAACTATAACGAGAAGGGGAAAAATTATTTTAGAAACTCTGACCACTAAGGGTTATTAACACTTTACCTTCCATGTAGACAATCATTCCTACCAAGGCCAAGAGTGCCAAAGTGCAAAATGTCATAGACAATTGACAAGTGGTGGGTGTCGTTCTGTGAGTGCGGACGATAACGCCCGACTCTCCCAGTAAGGTGAATCTCGTCGGGGTGTCGCACCGGTCGTAACCGAAACTCCCCGTAACGGACATGGTCAGCTCGTTGCTGCTGGACGTTGACGAAGGCGGTGTGGGTGGCAGGCTCATGCTGTTGTGCACGCTACTCTCTTCCTCGGGCACCTGGATGACGGTGAGAACAGGCCGTGGGATGTGAAGCGTCCCCTGTAGTTTCAATGTCAGGAAAAAAATAAGTTACCAGGAATTTCTTTCTTTTTTTCGCCCTGAAATGAAGACGAAGGACAGGCGCCGTCGTTTCGTTGATCCCCCACAATGATAGATACAGCCAGAAGGTTCAAGGTTGTTGTTTTGTTGTATCGCAAACACAGAATTAACCGTATGAAGGGAAAAAACCAGAAATAAGCGCATAGGAAGAAGAGATTTTTTGTTTCTAAATCTATTGTAAAGCATTTTGTATTTATGTGGGCCCCTCGGGGCGAGTCTATGTACTACCTAGCTCTCTACAATCCTCCTAGCTGTGTGTGTAGGGTGTGCGTCTCCGTACCAGCCGACTGGTTTTATCTTTGACGCGCCAAACAGGATAGCAACTGGTCTGTGGAATTCCGGATCTCACGAAAAGAAAAAAGAAAAGAACTTTTTTTTTTTCTTTTGTGTTGCGCGGAAATTCCCCTCGCCTACACCCGGTACCTTTCTTTATTATACACCAGTCGGACAAAATTCCTCATTTTGTTTGATTGTTGGACGTCGTGATGACGGCCATCTGTCCCTTTCTCAGAGGACATTTGCAGAAGGTCAAAAGTGCGCAAAATAAAACTCTAAAAGGTTCCCAAAAGTAACTGAACTTTTTTTCTGTCTTGTTTGTGTGTTTCCCACATGTTTTTACTTTCGTTGGTTTCGTTCCCAACAACCTTCCCACTCCTGCCTTGGTTTTTGGAAAAATACTACTACACTATTCTCTTTCCCCTCCGAAAAGGGCAGAAGATAACGGGTCTGAATTCGGTGGTTAAACAACGTAGGCAGAGGGTTTTCCGTCTATACTTACTACACCAGCAGCAGCAGCTAAGAGGAACTGGTTTTCTTTATCGCGGACAGAGTCAAGGTCAAGGGTGAGGTCGTTTACCTCTTCCATTTCCCACCTTTGTATAATGGCATCACGGGACTACATGACATGTGTGTTGACAACGCAGGCAACAGAGAGTAAGCTTAGTCGTTGGGTATTTAGTAGCTATAACCAGAACGTTAACCCCGGCAATCTTCTCCGACCTTGACATTCCGTCAATTTCAACCATATCGCATTTCTCTTGGAAATCTAATTGAGAATCAACGTACCTGATTTGATTTGAAAAGGTGGGAATTGTTAAAAATTCAACTGAGACTGACCTGCTCCTGGTAGTGGTACTGGTGAACTTGGGGGATTTGCGGGAAGAATTTCCTTGTTTGACTCCAATTCCCGTTGAACGTCATTTTTCACTTGAATTTCCTGGTTGTGTTGGCCGTGTGTTATATCTGACTTTGGCGGAAAAAAGGCGACTGGAAAGGTGGACTCTCTCGGCATAACTGATCCACGACCTCTCCTTCCAAACGGACCAAACCCCCCTCTCTTCTTTGCTCTGCTCCTCCTCCTTCTTCTTCCACTCTTGCTTTTTACTTCTCTTATATTCCCCCTTCGCCACACCAGTCCCTCCCAACAGGTACAACACCCTATACAGTATAATCTTCTAAAACTGTCTGCAGCGCCTAAGGGGGGTCATTGAAAAGTTGATTAAGTTAAACCAAAAAAATGATTCAACCTTTTTTTGTTTTTTGATTTTGTTGTTGTTGTACAGGTGCGGATCCCGTTGCCCAAGGCCGGACTTCGTTCCCGCGACTTGACGGTCGACATCCAGAAGAATCATCTCAAGGCCGGCATCAAGAATCAACTGCCGGCCGTCGTCGACGATCGACTCTTGCACGACGTCAAGATTGAGGAATCAACGTGGCTGATTGAAGACAAGCTCACGTTGCTCATCACGCTGGAGAAGGTGAACAAGATGGAGTGGTGGAGCCGGCTGGTCTTGTCCGATCCGGAGATCAACACCAAAAAGATCAATCCCGAACCGTCGAAGCTGTCCGACCTGGACGGAGAGACGCGGGGGTTAGTCGAGAAGATGATGTACGACCAGCGTCAGAAGGAAATGGGGCTGCCGACATCCGAAGAACAAAAGAAACAAGATATGATGAAAAAGTGGGTCTTTTAATAATAATCATAATAATAATAATAGTTGTGTTATATTCTAAACCAAATTATTTTCATCACAGGTTCATGGAACAACACCCCGAAATGGATTTCAGCAAGTGCAAGTTTTCCTGAGCGATATCAAGAATTGTTTTACGAGTTCTTAAAAAAACAAATTTCCATTTCTACACAACAAAGAATTGCTAATTAACTTTCCTTCTTATTTCTTCCAAGAATACAATTCGAAACCAATTTTTTTTTTTTGTTTGTTCACCACGTGTGTATGTTTTTATTTGATGAGTGCCCGACAGGCGTTGTTGCATATAAATAACCAGAATACAATGCTGAGGGCTCCTTCGATCCCGGTTGGGTAGCTGAGCAAGAGATTCAAAGGCCAGAACCAGTCGGGGAGTCCAGTCAGAACTGGTTCGTAGCGTTGAGTGACAGCCAGGTAGACTAGGACGGCACCCTGTCAGATATGGTAAAAGGAAGAATTCAGGAGGGGTTGAGTAACCAAAGTTCAATGACATTTGAGTTGAAAGAAAAAAAAACATATCACATTACATTGACAACTTGGATGGCTTTGGTTAGTTTCCATCGGACAGACTCCCTGCCGTCCATCCTCGATTGTCCAAGGGATTGAATCTGTTCGTCTAGTTTGTTCATTTTCCGCTGGATTCGGGCGTAACGTGCGAATTCGTCCACGGCTGAGATGCCAGTCAGCTCTTTCCTGAGTCCTCTGAATTCTTCACGAATCTTCTTTTCCTCATCACTAACCTTGAATACAAAGTGTGTTCCCTATAAAAAAAGAAAGAAAATCTCGTGTAATCAACAGTCGAGTCAAGTGTCATCAGTCACACTACTTTTTGCACAACAACCACTTTTATCTTGATTAGAGCACACTTTGAGACCTCAATTTTAATTCAACATTCTGACGGTATTGTGAAGTGTCTAAACTTTCACACACCAAGATTAATTTATTCAGATATTTTTATCAGAATAGAAATATACATTAAACAATGATAGGGTTAAAGCTTTAAGGTTTAAGGACATATTTCCAATATTGAACTCGAATATTGATTTCTAGCAGCAAGTTTTCTAACTTCCAAACTATTTTACTCTAACTGAATATTGAATTAAGAATCGAGTATCACAGAGACGAGAAATTGTACTCACCCATTTCACAATACTTGGTAACAGTGATCCAATCAAAATAAATACAGCAATCATCCAAAAAGTAAACATCTTTGAAAAACAAACTCGAGACGCCGAAAAGAAAAACGTCAACTTGACGTCGTCTGCTACACATCGATTATTTTTGTTAATCGATTTTTCACCGGGAAAATTCAAAATTAAATGAAATTAAATGAGAATTATAGTTTCTATGGCGTGATTTGAACAGCAGTGTAATCATTTGCGATAGTGCAATACTATAACTCAGTTATTTAGCTTGGAAAAGATTCGACCCATAGGTTCTTCCGTGGTGGGAGTCACACTTACCAAACCATATATAAATACGATATTGCTTGCACAGTCACGAACCTGAATTGACTCGTACCTCTTCCTACTCTTAAACAAGCTATTATAGTCGAACTGTTGTTTCTCAAACCAACTATTTATCCTTTCGGAATATACGCACACAGAAGGAACTCAAATAACGATTATAAATCTTTTAACATTCCAACGAAGAATTTACCACGCAACCTCACGCAGTAAATCTGTTTTCCTCTATCGTTTATTTCCACTGTACTGCAAATGTATTAGTCACTATATTTATTTTTTTACTTACCTATGAAGCCGTGCAACTCGTAAAATTATTCCCACTACGTCGGGTCTTCCCTACAGGTAAAAACAGCTTCCGCCACCAGAAGCGATCCTGTGGCAATTGGTGGAACTATAAGCTTTTGTTTATACCTGTTTTGTTTTAATTTGATAAAATTTGTTTGTTACTTTCATTACATTTTTTCCCTCAAATTTTATTGCGCAATGTTCGGTAATCTTTTTCCCTTTCGTCTTCTTTACTTTTCAGGGTATCATTTTGAAATTCTAGCAGAGTGGCGCAATCTTCTTCCCTTTTTCGACACATTAGTGTTATAGCTCTTCTTCAACAAGAAGTATAGAACCTTCGTAATAATTCGTTTCGTACCATCCGCATGTATATCTCTTTTCCAACATCATCCCAGACTGTGAGAGAATCACATCTGGTCGATTTTTCTTATTTTATATTAAGTGCATTGCACCGGCGAGTGCACAACCGTGTTGCGACATATCTCGACGACGAACGGGCGACGTGAACGGTTTCTTTCACGAATTGATTGGAAACTCGCCAGCCAAATCTCGGAACGATTCAACTGTGACGGGAATGACAATGAGTTCGATTCTCTATTCTCTAGAAATAATCATTTATTTCTTATAACCTGTATAGTACTCCTTATTGATTTCAAATCTATTCGTCGAGTCGCCGAGTGGTTGAGCAACCAACAAAGTTCATTGACCCGTCACGGCGGCAGCTTTATCGTGCGATCGGCAGGTTCTTCACAATTCTATCGTGAGCATACGAATCTCATCTGAATAGACAGAGAATAAGAATAGAAATATCGGCCGATTGTCGTAAATTTTCCAAGGAAAATTTGGTGGGAGCTCCCAGAATTCTATACAGATGTGATGGCCCTGAGAGTGTAAAGCCGCGTTCGGGAGCCGCGTGAAAGCCTTCTCTATTATTCAAACAATCTGTCTGTTATTACCCAAATGTATATATACTGAAATATTCGAATAGCAAAGACTCTGATGCTGTTGCTGGGCCACTCACATCTCTCCACACGCGTTTGGATGACAATAACGTTAAGTGCAGCTTCCTGGGTTTTTTGGGGGGGGAAATCGGATGGCGCGGGAAATTTGAATGTGATTCGCGTAGGAGTCAGGTAGGCGTGTGTGGAGAGCGTTTCAAAAATTTAGCACTTCAATATTCATGGCAGAATGGATCCAACGGAAAAATGTGTTGTGGAGAGGTGAGCCTGTGCAAACACGGTGGCCTTGAGAGTTGAAGTTATTTCGACGAGATTTTTAAATTCATTTAAATCTGTTTTTTTAAGATAATTGTGTAAATTTAAAACAACTTTAATTTTGTCCAGAGGTTCCTCTTTTAACAACGTCACCTAGGCAACGAGCTCAGTAATATATGCTACCATCTCGTCAGATATAATTACGCCAGACATTTTTGTTTAATCCAGTTTTCCATTTCTGCTGAAATAGCTGAATAGTAGTGACTATATTAGTCTTTGTCTCTTCTTAATCAAACGGCATAATTAGTTTTCATTTTTCTCATGTGACGTTTCTCAGGTAATATATTAGAAGTTGACTCGTTTCTACGGAAGTAGCTCACTAATGAGCCGGATCAGTTTCGTCTTATATTCAGAAAGTCCAGTCCCTTCCGCAGGAAATAAGTTTCTTCACCGTTGCCAACGTATAATACAATTCTTATCGATCATAGTTTTCTCTCCTCCCAGTCCACACGGACCAGGTGTGTAGGGCCTGGCATTTTGAATAAATAGACTTTTGCTTACAACTGCGCAAAATCTCACCTGGGCATAAAGATGAGCGTCTGTATAAGTTGGGCCATATTTCCAAAACAAGGACTCACAAGTTGATTCCCACGCAAAGAAGAGGAGCTCTACGACAAACAACATATGCAGGTATAAATCTCCAACAGGTAAAACTTTATACTATCTATAAAATAATTCCAATAATTCCAATTTCTATTCAGGATGAACAACAGCAGCCTGGAAACTCTTCAACATGACATTGTCCTGGACCAATACGGCCAGGTGTACAACCCCATCGACATCCGAGACGACATTTTAATCACTTTGAAATTCGTTTGTTGCATCATCGGCATACCTTTGAACGTGTCCATCGCCGTCACCATCATCCGCCACCGCCGTTTGCACATGAAGCCCAGGAACATTTTCCTCCTGGGCATCATTTTCTCTTACCTGTCATTTTTCATCACGCCCATTATCGAATTGATTTACTGGGGATTGCTTCCGCTCGAGTCCCTGTGTCTGGCCTACGTTGCCGTCATTCCTCTGCCTCATTTCCTGCTGCTCTGGAACATGTTGCTGGCCCTGGCCGACCGATTCGTGGCCATCAAGTACCCGCTGCTCCACCGGGAGAAGATGACCGTCTGTTTGGCCTCTTGCGTCGTTTGTTTCAGTTCAATTTTACTGGCGTTTCTACTCAAATTCGTCTACATCTTCCGATTGGTTCCGCTCCGTTGCGTCATGTGGCTGGTCCGCGTTAAAATCCTACTGGCCATCCTGGCCGTCCTGTTCGTCTCCTGCACGGCGTTGAATTTCGTCGTCTACCGGAAGACCAAGGTTCTACTCCGCCAGTGCCGGACCCTCCATCCGCCCGAAGATCATTCGTTGAGCCGAAACAATTTCGAATCGATCGAATTGGCGCCAATCGAAAACGATTGGAGGTGCGTGAGGGCGTCGACCAGCAGCGTGACCAACAATGAAAATTCCTCGACTGTCATCAGGCCCATGTCCATTCACGTCGACAGGCGCAAATTGAGTCAAATCGAAATGGAGACGACGCTGACGTTGATTTTCGGCGTCACTTCGCTGGTCGTCATCGTCTGCCCTTACGTCATCTTCATTTGCCTATTTTCAATGTGTCGGCTCATCAGCCAATCCGAGTGCAGCAATTTCAACTGGTTGTCGCCCTACTTGATTGAAATGGGCTTAATTAACGCCGTCTATAGCCCATTGATATTTCTCATGCGCAACGGGGAATTGTTGAAGGCGTTATTGACGTGTCGAATGTGTGCCCGGAAGTGATTGATGTTACGTAATACGTCCGTGTTTGTATTTCTGTGAATTATTCGACTCTTTATTCATGTGTTATTATTTTATTAATGTTTTAATGGATTTGTATTATTTATAAGTAAATGATATTGTTTCAAAATATACGAAACTATATACCCGCCAGCGCACTTAAAATCGGAATAATATTACAAATTGATTTCGGGTGAAAGTCTAAAGAATATAAGTCAAACGTTGTTGTTGTCGGCTCCCACAGTTTCTACACGCAGTCTCAGCGCTTGTATATTATTCGAGTCGATAAGCTATTGCCTGGCGACATTTGTATATAAGGCTCGTTTAATTTCCGGCAGCGGACCCTTCCGCACGTGTACATCAATCAAGTTTTACAAAAATAGTTGAGTATACTTTGACAAGGAAAGTCTTCCTATAATTCAGATGATTGGACCGGGCGTCTCAGATTACCACAGCAGGCGTCGCTTAGCAACGCGCTCACTATTAAGAAGGAACTTCTCAGAATATTAGTTGAACCTAAATAAACCATTATTGTTTTGTCTATACTGTTTCCGGTGTACGAGGTCGGAACTCGCTTCAATTTCACGTTGTTTTCAACCCATTAATTTCACTCGGAGAAAAGAACGTGAATGATGGCCAAGTATATTTTTATCGATCGAATTTCTTGTGGTATTTTACAGCGACAAAAGATAAATGACGTCCCACTTTTAAAAAATAGATCCAAGATAAAATTTTGCAACAACAAACGAGGCGTGCATGCTGGTCCTGTCTGTCTGTCCCGTTATAATTGCACGATTGCCATGACAACGCAACTCTTAATAGTCGCAGCGTATACGAACTTTGTCAAAGGAAACCCGCCTTTGTGATTACATCTCTCCATTGATGTTGGCAGTTTTAATCCAAATGTCAAGCAACCAGCCCATCATGTGTGTCTGTTGCATATCGCGGACTTTGCACTTCCCCGCCTTTCTATTATTCACGGTGCTCCTATTATATCGACCGCGGCAGAATTTTAAACAAAAAGATATGTCGAGTATAATAATTTTTTATCATTTAATACGGTGGAAAACATCTGAAACATTGATGGCGGACATTGTGCCCAGTTAGCAGCGCCATTAATGTCCAATTAATGTCTCGTGTGTCAACCAGCATCAGCCGGGTGTATATCAAGATGATCAAATTATGTTGGGCTCTGCTGGATGTTATTGCGCAAGACATGAGAGTTGATGAGACGGGCCGACTAATGCATAAATTAGTTGGGCGTCGCAATCAGCGTAATATTCAGGATATTTCAAAAGAAGTCGAAATTTTCGACCATCACTTCCATCTCCCTAATAGCCGAAGGTAAGATTGATTCATTGGTCTATAATAATTCCTTGGAAATAATAATTCGCTATTACTTTACTGCTCATTCAAAAATGAACAATTAGCGCCGGAAATATCAGAAGGATAACATATGGTCCTCCATCAAAACGATGGAGCGTACATATATAATCCGGTTGTTCTGAATCCCCCCCTGTAACTTGGAACTTATCTTCTGTCTCATCGGTGTGTTTCAACGTTATACCGCGGCCATTTTCGATTATTCGCCAGCACTGTCGTCATCGCTGCAAACATTTTCCTGCTTGGGATTAAACCCTGTCCTTTTTTTGTTATGTTTATCGCCCACGCAATCATCGAGCATCGATTTCATTTGTTGCAATATACTCGTCGTCTTTGTTGGCACACTCCACGGTCTTCTTTTGTTGGCCTTCAACTAACCGTTTCGACACAGAAAAGAAAATCGATTTGGCGTGCGGAATCATCTTTTGCAATTCGGCATTATCGGGTATCTTATTTTTTGTTTAATTTTGTGAAATATCGGGGGTATAGCTCAGTGGAAGAGCATCCGACTGCAGATCGGTCGGTCTCCGGTTCAAACCCGGGTGCCCCCTGCTATAAACAAATATGTAAAGCTTATATTTTTATAACTGTTTAACAGTTGTCGGGTTTTCGGGATACCGGTCAAATATTGACATGTGTAGGTAAACTAGGTAAGAAATGTCGCATAAGATTAGTTCCAGATTCTGTCCAACGTCGAACCCATTCTCCTTTTCTCCTGAAATGTCGAATGAAACCGAATGAAACATATGTGTCGCGCTTTAGATCTAGACAGAACAGACGCCTTTGATTTAGTTCTCAGAATTGAGAACTGCTGAGATTTGGTATTGTCCTATTGACACTTTTCAGTCCTCGGTATACTCCGAATTAAGTCGGAGTCACGCGACTGTTTTTTAAAAACGACATTCTAGTTTCGATTCGAAATAGGCGAAAAAACATGTCCAACTTTCCCCTAATATCTGCCCTCCTTCGTTGGTTAACAAGCGAGTTTTGGGAAATCTCTTTCTACTATACTCAATGCCAAATATGATGCTGAGGCTTTCGCTGTGGCACGTAACCTTCGTTTCTCACGCCCATCACGCGTAAGCATTTGTCGCTTCTTCTTTAAATGCGATTCTGCCTAGACTGTGCTGGTTCATTTCTGCGTTATAATTAACATTTAAACTGAAACTGGCATGGCCTATTATTAAAGAAAAAAGAGCTAGTGTTTAGCATGAACACTGATGAGCTCCATTTCTTTGTCAGACTTCTCTAGTTATTTTCAAAGTGGCCTTAGAATTACCCCATTCCAGATTGGCGAAATCTTAAAGGAATCATATATTCGCACATGTTTTTAACACCGGACCGCACAGGACTATAAATTACTACGTCATAGTGTAAATGACGTGGAAGACCCTGAAAGGTAAAGCTTTGGAATTATAACAAGTTCCTAGAAGAAGGTGAGCACTGTCTTCCTATTTCAAATATCAAAAGTTTATGAGTGGAAACACTCCAGTGGATTTGGCTGCCAATTTCTCCTTTCGCTCATCTTATTCACATGATATGACGCCTCCAGCTGAAGACGAAGAGAAGGTTTTCCACAACGAAGGTCTTATTCTTTTCCATTCGTTTTCACGCGCTTGCAAAATATAAAAGATGGGCAGTTTCAGAATATTCTTCACACAATTCTCTCAACTGTCTTCAGCAGAGCAGCTCAGAACAACACAAAAACAACAAAAATGAAATTCGTAAGTTTCTTTTCTTTATTTAATATTATTTAATTCAAATAATAATTAAATTTGATAATATCAGATCGTCGCTCTCGCTTTCTTGGCCGTGGCCCTCGCCGCACCTCAAGGAGATAAAAAGCCCATCGAAATTGTGTCATCCAACAGCGAAATGAACGCCGACGGCAGCTACTCATTCGAGTAAGTTGATATTATTAAGATCCTAATGTCAATTAATAATTTTAAAAATGTGTCAAAATCAGTTTCGAGTCTGCCGATGGCACCAAAGTGTCTGAGAGTGGCAACCAGAAACAAGTTGGACCCAAACCGGAGGATATCGGGACCGTGTCCAAGGGCTCCTACTCGTTCACGACTCCCGACGGCGTCGTCCTCACCGTCAATTGGGTGGCCGATGAAAACGGATTCCAGGCCACCGGCGACCACCTCCCCACTCCTCCACCCATGCCCGAGCACGTCGTCAAGATGCTGGCCGACCTTAAAGCTGCCGGAGTTCTGTAAAACATTCGATATTACTTCCCCTGTCAACTACCGGATGTACATAACGAGCCAACAGTATTTTCGTTTTATCTTTCGCAATCCAAAATTCGACGACAAAATATAAAAATGTTTACCCAAATCGCGATTTGTTGCGTTAGACTATTTGTCGATTGATTGGCCGGAATGTGCAAGGAGGGGAATCAGGAGGTGTACTCAAATTAGTCGGTCAAAAGTTTATAAGCAGGAAAACACTTCCTAGTTGGACCCCTTTAGGATTATTAGAAATAAAAATGATTAAAGCCTTTTTCAAATGAATATACGGTTCCCACCAATTTTCAAAAAGATACGACGCACCAAACAAAAGTTGATGCAAAAATCGGTGTTAAACTTTTACCTGGCATCGCAGGACGTTTTGCTTGATGGCTAGTGTAGTAGTGTTTCAAAGTGTTCTGTCCTTACGGTGCAATGTAGTTGTGAAGAAAAGCCTTAGATTTAAGTTCTTTTGAGTTTTTAAGCTGCAGAAATACTCAAGTTATTCAATCAAACAAATCCTTTTGTTTGCAGGTGTCTAATAAGTTATGAGAAGTGCTAGAATGGTCTCCTCAATGGAAAGAGTCTGCTGCTATCAAGACTGGGGCTGAAAATGAAATCTACAGAGACTTAACTTGCTATTGTTTACTACAGCTGAAATGGTATTAGATTTAACATTGATGATGTTCTGTACTAGATATATCAAGTGAACTTAATTTGGAATTTGTTTAACCAGAGTCCATTTCATATGAACGTTTTCAGCCAAGTGTTCTGACTGACGTCTTCAATTGCTGGCACATGCAACACCCAAAATAATCAAGTAAATGTTTTCAATGTTAAACAAAAAACTAGTATAAGAAAAATCGTGTGATGAGACCATACTAGAAGCTAGGCAATCAAACCCTCCCCTGTAATTAATTTTCCTGATCGTGTCACCCTCAGATATAGTCATGTGAGAAACAATAACACACCACAAGCCAAATTAATCCACACACATCCTGGCAACTTATCCCTTATAGGTGGGGCAAGTTGGCTGAGATTTTATTTTGTACATTTCTGTTTGTAAGAAACAGAATCTCAAATTCACGAAACATTGCGATCGCTGCGTAGAGTCTCAATAGGACAATTTTTTAGTTGTAATTGGTCGGATCCAAAGGGGAAAGAACTTTTTTTTTAATTCCCGAAAAAATGACCGATAGCATAGGAAGGGGAGGTATCGGTATTTTGCAATCCTTGAGTGTGTATGGCAGGTTAAGATGGGCTTGAATCAGCTGAAAACAAGTGAAAAGAAAGAGATTTCACTTCAAAACTTCACCATTTTGTGTTGATTATCTCTGCGTGGGTTTCTCAGTTGTTCAAATCGAAGGATATGGACATTCTGCACGAAAGTAACGTTTCTCAATAGACAACAGACTTTGCCAGCTGCCGATAGCCTTGTTTAGCTCATATACAACCCGGATTTCGCATTTCTTGTCGTCCCGCCAAGAACCTCCTATTCGTACCCAAACAGCGACCGAGAATTCCGTAAAGAAAAAGTCTCAGCGAAAGTGGACAACTTCCCTTTCAGTAGATGTAACCCAAGTTGTCTGTACTCTGTCGTGTATAAACAAAACGAGCTAAATCATTCCGCGGCGTCTTGTCAGAACTTACAGACGGCGAATCGAACATAAACTTCGCGTCGCGCAAATTCAATCAGACTTTTGATGGCCAAACTTTTGTCTGGAGCTGAAAGGGAAAACACCCGTAAATGTAACAGACGAGCAGCCAAACACTAAATTATTACATAAGATTCCCCCAAGCTTGACAAAATGGAAAATTCTCGTGAGCCCAAAACTTTGACGCAACAGCAAACTCTTATATAGGGTACAAGGAAAAACCAGCGGGGCACATTGGTGGGGGGAGCCAACAAGGGCGCCATTTGCGATGAAGTCGATCCGTCCCAATTCCGACTAACATGTTGCGAAGTCATCACATGATATCACTAATCAAATAACTGACACCGTAACACAGTTACTTTTTTGTTTAAATTTAAAAGTTTCTAGACGAACGAGGCGCATAGAAAGTTATCCGCGTTCAAACAGCCGCCAACAGCCCAAGTTGCTGCCAGATCGATACGCAACTTTTTCGGCATTGACGGACGATAAAGTAAAGAATACGTAGTAGTATGTAGGTTAGGTATAGCCATGCTGTAGGCAGTTCGACTAGGACTCCACGTAGTCGACCGTATACATCCGCACTCCATTTCCTCCTATAGCTGTTCCTGTTCTGAACTGGAACGTTTTAGCAATTGCGCGCCCTTAAATACATTTCGTCAGGCGGCTGGAAATGACAAGGAAATCACTGATATTATGTTGCAGGTTGTCCACAAAATTACACCCACAACAAATGCAGCTATACATTAATTTAGAGAGAACAAATAAGTAATTGTAATTTTTTCCGTCCGTCGTATGGCGTTATCGACCGCGGCAACTTGTTCCGTGTATTTTTAGAAAATCTCTTCTCTTAAGCGCTCAGCGCTATTGACGTGAAAATCGATCGTGTCTCTCTTTAATTTCCCAAGGCTCACTCCAAAAATAGATTTCTTGTATCGATAGGCTCACAATAGAATAAGATCTTCTGTTGTATTTATTTACATCAATCGTTCATGATTCATCATTCCACACAGCACAAGACATTACAAATAATTTAGAATTATTTAGCAAATTAAATTAAATATTTAGTAGATCTTGTATCCCTTTCCGTTGAATGGAATGTGGACGGGAGCGACGGGGAGTTCGTATTCGTGGACGGGGGCGACGGGCAGGACGTACTCGTGAACGGGAGCCACCGGGAGCTCGTAGACGTGGACGGGAGCGACGGGCAAGTGGTCACCCTTGGGCTGGAATCCGGCGTTATCAGCGGCCCAGGTCAAAGTGAATTTCTCGCCTTCAGGGGAGACCCAGTAGGAAGATCCCTTGTTGGTATTTCCGTAAACCTCCTCGGTGTATTCTTTGCCGTAATCATCGACGGTGGTCACGACGAATTTTTTCTGCTCCTGGGTCTCATCGCGGGTCGTGTAGTCCGACTGGGCGTAGCTGTTTTTTAATTTTCATTTTCATTTCATATTTTATTAGTCGCCAATTAATTAATTCAAAAAGGAAAAAGAAATTGGACGTACCTCCACTTGCTGCTGCCGTCCAAGTTGCGCTCGTCCGATTGGCTGGTGACGGTAATCTCGGGATATTTGTAGTCCTTCTCGTACGTCTTCTCGTACGTTGCGTAACTCGAAGGAGCGGCGGCGGCGACGGCCAAGACAGCGGCGATGACGAACTGCGATAGTAGTTTGAATAATAGTAGTGACATTATGTAAGGATCGAATTTCACATGGTTACGTTTTGGTTAATCTAGTACCAAACTGTTGTGCAGATTTTAAGTTGCCAAAGGAGCTTACCAATTTCATGTTTGTTTGTTGATTAGCTTCGAGTAACTGATATCATTTTCACAAAGTTTGTCGCTTTTTATACCGTTGGTTATTGTCCTGACGCACATTCTAAACTTGACTTATTCAGATCGAGTTCATCACCCGAGGGTTCTGTTTCAATCGCTCTCCTTTTGTTACGTTTGAGCGGTACACTTTTGAAGTCAGTCTTATTCACCTTAACTGAAATTGATCTGTTAAGAGTTGATTTAAACTAAAAGTAAAAAGTATAAAGTAAGTAGAGTTGATTAGACTAAAATGTGATCTATTTTACTATATTAAATTCCAAGTAAGTAATTCCTAGTCTACCGATAGTAAGTCGTCTTTATTTCGTCTTATTTCATTTGTGCAATAAATCATTTCCCATCATTTCCAATTCGCAAACAACCAGCCATTACCGCACTATCCCAAAATCCATTCTTCTCCTTTATAAAAATAAGAAATTGTTATTCATATATAAGTCGTAACATATTTCAAGAATCTTATTACTACTTCCCCACAGCAGACAGTGCGATATCCCTTATTGGCTTTGACCGAGTTCCATTCTCCGTAACGTATATGTATGTTTGTTTTTTTCCGCGAATATCTATACAACTCAGAACTCGGAGACTTTCGTTTTCTTTAGGTCATTCCAGTTTCCATGCAAACGAGACGGAAACCTTTTCACTTTCCATCCTGGCGTCACTGTTCAACACCAATCCTGGTGAGGAATAAAAAAAAAAACACGTTTAGAAAAATGATTTTCTTCAATGCCAAGTGCAGTATATACTTTCACTTATTGATAATCACCTTTACCTTTCATTTTCAAGTCCGCAGACATTGAAATTGCAACGGTGTCGGTGATGAATGTCCTACTGCCAAAACTTTGTCGTCAAGCTCTACTTGATGACTGCAATGAAACGAAATGTGTCAAAAAATTTCTAACGATGTTATCATTGTCCGTTGGAATTCAGAAGTAATTAACTTCAACTCTCAAAGGAAATTTGTAAATGTATATTAAATGTTTTTCTTTGTTTTTTTAGTGCATCAGCTGTAATCAATACGTAAATGTGAATCTATAGCAATTCCGAGGAAACATCGGTCATCTCATTTTATTTGCATAAAGTCTTTAATATTTCCGACAGAAAAGGGACTAATGGACACACTGTATATGTTTGAGAGTAAAAGTTACAGACGACCATGAAAGTCTCAATATTTGGATTAACAAGGTCTTCTGTTATTTCAATAAGAATCGCAAGTTTGTACGTGGGAAAGCGAAATATTCCAGTGCGGTTGTTGTCTGCGGCCAGTTTCTCCTTTCGCTCATCTCCATATAATATGACGCCTCCAGCTGAAGACGAAGAGAAGGTTTTTCTTAAAGGAAGGTCTTCTCTTCCATTCGCTTGCATGTCAGTGGAAAATATAAAAGACGGTCCGTGTCGGAAACATCTTCACACAACTCTCTCAACTGTCCTCAGAAGAGCAGCAATACCCTCAGCCAACAACAAACATGAAATTCGTAAGTTCTTTTACTGGATTTTCTTTTAATCTTATCGATTTTTATTTTACTCTTGTGTACTGACAGATCTTCGCTGTCGCTTTCTTGGCTGTGGCCCTCGCCGCACCTCAAGGGGATAAGAAGCCCATCGAAATTGTGTCATCCAACAGCGAAATGAACGCCGACGGCAGCTACTCATTCGAGTAAGTTCATATTATTAAGATCCTAATGTCATTTCCTAATTTTAAAAAATGTGTCAAAATCAGTTTCGAGTCTGCCGATGGCACCAAAGTGTCTGAGAGCGGCAACCAGAAACAAGTTGGACCCAAACCGGAGGATATCGGGACCGTGTCCAAGGGCTCCTACTCGTTCACGACTCCCGACGGCGTCGTCCTCACCGTCAATTGGGTGGCCGATGAAAACGGATTCCAGGCCACCGGCGACCACCTCCCCACTCCTCCACCCATGCCTGAGCACGTCGTCAAGATGCTCGCAGACCTCAAAGCCGCCGGAGTTCTGTAAATCATTCGACAAAATTTCCCCTGTCTACTATCGGATGTACATAACGAGCCAATAGTATTTTCGTTTTATCTTCCGTAATCCAAAATTCGACGACAAAATAAAAAATTGTTTACCCAAATCACGATTTATTGCGTTATTCTATTTGTCGATCGATTGGCCGGAATGTGCTAGAAGGGGCTTCACGACGTGTACTCAAATTAATGTCTGTCAGAAGTTTCTATGCAGAATAACACAAAGAAATTTTCTAGATCACGTAGTTTAGCAATTGCTTACGCTTGTCTTGGCAAATGGCCCAAAAAAGGTTGGATACACTGTTCCATCAAATATTGGCAGGGTGAGTTGGGAGAGATGGTGGTTGTTGTGAGGTGGGACAAATTTCTATTTCCCAAGATAGACCCCTTTTACGATTTATAGGAATAAACAATAGTTATAAAGTCTTTTTTATATGAAAAACCATTCTCAGTCTCAGATGGTTCCCACCAATTTTCAAAAAGATACGACGCACCAAACAAAAGTTGCAGCAAAAAACGGTGCAGTCCAACTTTTTCTGGCATCACTGGACTTTTTGTTTGATGACTAGTGTAGTAGTGTTTTAAAGTGTTCAGACGTTCAGTCCTTCCGGTGCATGTGTCGACCAATGTCGCGAGAAGAAACAGTTGATTTAAGTTCTTTTGTTTCGAGATTTTGAACTGCTTCATTATTCAAACTTAAATCCTTTGTGACAGACGTTTTCTTAGTAATAAAGTATTAGATAAAAAGAGGATGAAATGTTCTCAATCAGTAGAAAGAGTCTGTGCTGCCATGCAGCCATCATTCCTGGGGCTGAAATCTACAAGGTTTTAGCCTTGTTTTTACTACAACTTAAAAATGATAATAGATCCATCGTCTTGCTTTTCCATACTAAATATTTAGTGAACTTAATTTAAAATTTGTGTAACAGATGAAATGGTCTCAAATCAGTAGAAAGAGTCTGTGCCGCCATCCTGCCATCATTACTGAGGCTGAAATCTGCAGGGTTTTAGCTATGCCCTACAACTTAAAATGGTATTAGATCCATCTTCTTGCTTTTTCATACTGAATATTTAGTGAACTTAATTTAAAATTTGTGCAACCAGAGTCCATTTTATTTGGAACGTTCAGACTTCAATTGCTGGTATACCCTAACTCACACACAAGATAATCAAGTAAGTCTTATGTGGTTACTTTTTAATTGAACTAAGATAAGATAAAACGTGTTTAGAGACTATATGCTTTAGGCTAGGGCTAGGCAACCAAATTCTGACCTATGCTTATTTATGCTGATCGTGTCCCCCCCACAGATAGTCATGTTAAAAACAATAACACACCACAAGCCAATTTACTCCACATGTCCAGGCAACTTATCCTGTGGGTAGGGAAAATTGGCTTATTTTTTTGTTGTACATTTCCGTTTTTTTTAAGAAAACAAAATCTTATTTGGGAAAGCATTGCTATTGTCATCATGCTATTGTTGTGCAAAGAATTGAAGGGGGGGTATGTTTAGTTGTAATTGATGACTCCATGGGGAAGGATTTTTTTTTATTCCTCCAAAATGACCCTGAAACTAGCATCCCTCTTAATAGGAATCGAAGCTTTTGCAATTAGTTAGCATCATATCTACAGTAACAGGCTAACATCACAAGTGACGTGATTCGTTTACACGGTCGACTTTGAAACATGATCTTCATTTCAGCTAGGTCTAATATTCACCATGTTCCTAACACAAAATGCGTTTTATGAACTGGTGATATTATTTATATCCCATCCCCCTCTCCTCCCCCAACATGGCGAACTTTGTTGCGTTATCTGAATTACATTGTAGCAATCGTTATTGTTGAAGTAAGAAGATATTTGAATATGGTGCAACGAAGAGACCGTGTTGGGCACTTGCTGAATCTTTTGTGCAAATCGGGCTGACGTGGGAGCGTTATAAGACGTTTAATTCAGAAATTACTTATGATACCGCCACACTTCCGGGATCACAGGATATGTTGCTACGTATCAGTAAAAGCCTCGAGTCAATCTTCCTGTCGTTTGTTCGACACGCGACAGCGACTGCTATAGACAGCATTGAATATAATAGGTCCCGGTCCCATTCCCGATCCTTCAATGAAAAGCAATTTAGCCATAGTTTGTCGTCTTGTTTCCATGTGAATTAACTCAAGTGATATAATGACCGGTATGCCAAATCACGACATTCGTTGCTAAATTCCCTTTACAGAAATCTAGACAATTTGCGCTGCGACTGTACCCATTTTTTCACCTGATTTAAAAATTTCTTTTGCATTCCCGTTGCGTAATTAGTCGTCCACCATGGCCATCTTCTATGGACCATTGTGTAAATTTTATTTTCCAAAATAGGAAGACAGTGTTCGATCAATATTGTTATCCCGATTCCAAAAAAAAAAAGAAACATTGTATTTACTGTCGTAATGGATTTCCTTCAGCAACAAGCGAAAACACATTGTCGTAGCGAGCGCCATTTATTATTACCCATTTGATTGAACTTTGATACTGTTGTGACATTGACGATGGCGCCGAATGCAAAAATCATATCACAAAAGTGTATTCGGAACGAGATCTAGATTTGGGGAGTCTACTCAGCAACAATCTCTACCCAGACTTGTAATATAGAGCTACACGAAAATCCTTCCTGAAGGATTGGACAAGGATCAACTGGCTGGCATCTGCTGAATGCCTGTAAGACAGCCAGCGGAAACTAACTCTGTCATGGGATGTTGAGCGTTCATTCTTCGCCGATCCTTTATCATGAACTCCCTTTTTTCCACGAAAAATCCATTATCCTCCTTATTCACTGCCGGTGAAACTCTATTCGCCATGACAGCGGCAAACAATGTGCTAGCAGCGTAATATGGATCCTTTTTTCCCTTGGTCTTGAATCACTTCTGTAAAAGTAGCTCATACCGGATGAGTTTCATCCTTCTAATGTCTTTTAACATCAGCGTCGCTCACTAAGTAGTTAATCGATATGGATAACGTAACTATCCGTCAGATAGTTTTGCTCCTGCGTTTTGTTGCCGTTCCAAAACGAGGCCTCTGGCAGTTTGCCTGACTTTGACTTATGAAAGAATAGGAAAGTTGCTAATACTACGTTTCTTTTGTCGCTCGCAGATCAACAGTCGTACACAGCGAACTTGCGAACCTGTATAGTTCCGACTAAAGGGGATTTCCAATTTTCTGTCTAGCAACGTGCAATTGCTTGGCAACTACCAAGTTTCCCCAAACAGAGATGGGCAATAATGTGCGGAAATCTCCAAGCCTTTAGAGCTGAAAAGGGATTAGAGTAGGGAAATAAGGCAGTTGCAATAAAGACGACTCAGTTCACTAGATACTGTCCGTACGATTATTGGAATATGTGGCGGGAAGAACCCAGTTGAGCATGCGCAGTTAATTTTCTTTTTCTCATCGGAGTCAGACAGTGTCACAGATTTTATTTGATACAGCAAACTTGCCCGAAATTCACTCGAGATCGAATCTTTTTCCAGAGTGGTTGACGAGTGCGTTTCCTTGTATGTGCGGTTGTTCCCCATTGCAATTCCGTTTCGACTTAAACTGAACTGCGCAATCGTTAGAAAAACCAATCCGACCGTGAGAGTTTTATTTTAGTTTGCCGCAAGCCAATTTCCTCTGGCTGGATTTTAGCGGACTTCTTTTTTTAAAAAATAATCCGCTGGACTGTACAGTCTGAACCTTTTGTGAGTATAAACCGATTTGGGTATTACGCGCTAAGCTGATTACTTACTTACTGAAGGGTTCAATTGTACCTGGCATGTTTCTTTTAAAAAATACCATTTAGAATTCCGGAATTGAATTTGACATTTAACTTGATTTCTTGTACGAAAATCTCGATCAGGTAAAAGTTACGTAGATTTCCAGTCAAGGATGTTGACCTTACCGCCATCAACAAGTACAACTGCGTGTCCATAACTGTGTCGATTTTTCGAAGGCCATTCGATGACGTCACTCGACGCAATCGATACTCTTAAATTAACTAAAGCAATCTCATCTAGTCAGGGAGCGTGAACTCGTGAAGGTTAAATTATTCCTTACAATTTACCGACGAAAAAACGGGAAACCAAAAAGAAACGCCGAATTCCTCAACTTCCTTTCATTTCCCCATCTTTAGTTCTTTTGTGATTTGGTTAGCTCTTCGTGGCGGCGTTGGCGTGTCAAAATAATTCTATGCCAGCCATATAAGCCTGGGAATTGGAAATTCAATTTATGGAGATCCACTTGATGCTGTTGGCCCGCCGCCGATCACACACGTGAAGTGCTATTCATATAGCTGCTGGATCGATTGAAAGCCAGGGTTTTTATTTGACATCGTCTTCAATCTTCATCGGTGGGGTGGTAGAGTGACGGCTGCTCGATGCCGTGTGTATATAGCCACAGACGTCTTGAAAAAAGGGTACCCACTCCAATTCGTCTTAAATTCAAATAGCCTACGCGAGTGCTCGATAGCCTACGATGGTGCTATAAGAGAAGCTATAAATCATGTTGGAAGAAAAGAAAGCATATACTAGTCCCTCATAATTCCCCCAGTAATTAATTCACCATAATATTCGAGAACCTTATTTCTTCCTTCTGAGAGACTTGGCACTTACCCAGCAAACCTCAAAGTTTACTGGAATTGTTTTTCGTCTATACACTTATTGAATTATCATAACGCACTCTGACATGCCATCCCCAACACCCGTATAGGCACAACATCTAAATGGCACTTGAGAGCTGTTCTCCCATTTCACATAATAATTTTTGCAATGACTGACGATGCGAATCTGAGTGGGATGGTATAATCACATTAACTTTGCGCGTGCCTTCTATTTTCAGTCGTCGAATTCAATCAATGTTGATATACCAAAGGGCTTTTGATCATGAAAGAGAATCGAATAAGAAATATAGTCCTATGACGTAAGAAACTATCTAGCGTCTAACAAAAATCCATCAATATAACGTCAACTTGATTATGTCTAGTGTCTCCTAATGTCTGCCTTTGATCGAACTCAAACTCTTGCGCAAAGGGCAACATTCGTAAATGTTTGATAGATGGACGGAAATCATTTCAGAAAAGTCCATTCAGCTCTACACAGTACAATTGTAAAGCGTAGCAACGTGAACTCATCCGTTTCTTTTTATTTGTAACCTGCTCGATTTAACCGCCAATCTTTCTATTCTTACAGGTTCTCCTGGACCTGATCCTCCCACGTCAAAGGAGATCCTCAATATTTCTGTGACAACAGGATCCCTTGAGATTCCATTCTTTTCTCAGCATTCGACCGGAATGGTATATGTCTACATTTTAGCCCTTTATCGCGTAATAAATCTCTAACGAGAATTGAGTAACGTCTAAACAAATATCTACAGGATATCCTTTGCCAGCTTATGGGGTCATAAGGGCCTCACTTGCTCCCCCATCGCGCCACTCATCTGGGAAATGAACAACAGCAGCCATCAACACCATCCAGACAACGTTGTTCTCGACAAGGACGGACACGTGTACAACCCCATCGATCTCGACGACAACTTCCTCATCGCCACGAAATTCGTCTGCTGCTCCATCGGCATACCTCTCAACGTGACGATAGCGTTTACCATTATCCACCGCCGCCGCTTGCACAGGAAACCCCGCAACATTTTCCTGCTGGGCATCATCTTCTCCTACTTGACGTTTTTCGTTCCGTCCGTCATCAAATTGATTTACTGGGGACTCTATCCCGTCGAATCGGTTTGCCACGGTTACGTCGCTGTCGTCGGCGTCCCGCAGGGTCTCGTTTTGTTGAACATGATCCTGGCCCTGATTGACAGGTATTTGGCCATCAACCGCCCGCTGTTGCACAGGGACAAAATGACGGTGCGCTCGGCGACTATCACCGTTATCGTCAGCTCCTTGTTTGTTATCCTGCTCCTTAAATTCATTTTCCTAGCCAGGATCATCGCTCCTCTCCGCTGCGAAGTCAACCTCCTCCACGTCAAAATAGTTTTGATTATCTTGTCCGTGCTGTCCGTCGCCTGCACCGTCATGAATTTCATCGTCTACCAGCAAACGAAAGCTCTGCTCGCCGAATCTCGGAGGCTCACCTCGGCGACGACCAACAAAACGATCGACAGCGACAACGAAGCGGAATGGGTCGAATTGGCCATCGCCGGGAAAGTCGAATCGCAAAACTTTAGGGCCTCGTCCGGAAGTAGTTCGTTGAACGATCATTCCTCCCAGGTCAAATCCATGTCGATCCACGTGGATAAGACGAGAATCAGTCAGATCGAACTCGAGGCCACTCGCACTCTGATTACCGGTGTCACGTCGCTCATTGTTACGGCTTTACCTCCGACCATATTCGTGTCGGTTTTCCTAGTCTGCCAGCTCGTCGTGGGCGGAATGGAGTGCAGCAGTCTCAATTGGTTGTCGCCCTACATGATCGAATTGGGACTGATTCACGCCGTTTACAATCCGCTGATATTTATCGCCAGGAACAAGGAATTGAGGACGGCTCTAACGTGTCAAATGTACCGAGGCTAAATAACTATGGGAAGCGTTTAATTCGACAAAAACAAAGAAATCGCCGTCTATTTTATTTGGGGAAAATCCGATAATCCATTGTTCTTTTTCTAACGCACGGGATGCAATTTGCAACCTATATTTTTGTGATTGACTGTTTTCAATGTGATAAATCGGTCGCTTATTATCTCTGCGTGTTTGGATTTGAGCGCTCAATGTCGTTTGTATTCAAAACGAGACGTTGGTCGCCAACGGTTACTAAATGTACACTGTATCCTGTACAAAGGAATAAAACAGCGTCATTTGGCCGAGCAACCGTTTATGTAGCTAATACTCTAATGACGTCAATTGGGGTCTGTCGATGACATAGTAGGAAATGGCGTGGGTGATTTTTTTTTGTGGTTTGGACAGTCATTCGAACTCGGACAACTTGGTGCTTAACTGAATCGAGTGGAATGTGACGAAATTCTGGTTGTCAAGTTATTAGTTATGTACAAGACGGACGTTACCTGGAAAAGCTGATCCTTCCTAGAGAAAAGGTAATAGAAGCTGTACAATACGTTAAAAGTTATATAACTTATAATTCAATAAGGAAAAAGGAATGGTTGATCGCAATCGAATTAGAAAGCTCATTCACGTAAACAGTAGCATTTAGAAATTTCCCGTTCAATGCCATTCTTAATCATCTTCCCTTCTATTGCCAGTGGCCAACAGAAACTAATCTCTCCCGATCCGGACGATGTAATAAGAGGTCGCAATCTACAGGCTGTTACCAAGAGGACATGGTATCCGAAAACGTAGCAGATGTTGCTGGACCGAAACAGCTGCTGCCCGGGCTACACGAACTGTACGGATTCACTCTGCCAAGGCTGTAATCTCTTCGTAAGTAAAATTCATTACAGTCCTCTATAATCTGAACGATTCCGATAATAATCAATTCTTTTATAAATTAAAAGTCTCCATAGGCCATCACTCCTTCAGCTAGAAATGTACAAGAATTGTTTATTGAGCTGGTTATAACGGTGGATAAATTCGGGAGCAAGAGTCCGATCGACAAGAAAAACGTACGTAGGAAATTTGATTCTATGGTGACTATATGCGTATAGATAATAAATAATAGGTATGCTGCTAAAAAAAACGATTTTGACATTGACCAGTTGCAGCGATGAATGCTTGATTGCCACTACAGTTGGTTGAAATGGCGGGCTTGACAGCTTGTCTGATCGAAAGATCTCTTCGAACTCGCTCGGGCCTGCGTCAGAAAACTTAAATTATTACAGGAATCTTGTACATTTAAAAAATAGAGATTCGACTCACACGATGGGATTGGTGCCTTTGCCTACTCTGTATCCAGATCGACTAGGATTCAGTAGCGGAATTCTGCCGCCGGGAACTTGAAAAATGCCAAAAGTGTCTTGCCTCTTTTGGTAATTGCCATTGATGACCTTCTTCTTCTTCTTCTTTTTGCCAGGTTTCACCGCCTCTTCCAGCTGGAGACCCTGGTAGACGAGCCAGATGCGGAAAAAGTCGTACTCTGGCGTGAACTGGTCGTAGACGGTGTCGAGTAATTCGTTTTCCTCCTGCGAATTGAAATAGGGCGACCAAGCATCACCGACGTCCACGCACTCGGACTGGCGCTTGACAACGTCGTATCCCAGCACCTTGTTAGTGGGGGCATAGCCGTAACTCGAACAAGGATCAGCCGATCCTAATTCGTAACAATCCCCGTTTTCGTTCGGGAGCATTGGCCTCTGCTCCTCGGGTGGATAATTGTCCAGCCTGTAATAGGTGGGCGGCGGTTTAGCCGAGCACTGAGATGCCATGCAACTCAAATCACCCAACGAGTTTATAGACAACACTTGGCCGTAGGGACATGGTCCTGTAACAGAAAAAAAGTTGTTAAGACGAGGGAGGCGTTAATGATCAGCGATTTTCTTTTATACCTTGGGTAAAAAGTCGGACGCAATTGTCCTGAGGGTACGGGAATGGATAGTGACCGATGGGACAATCGCAGACCGGTTTTCCGTATTGGGAATAGTAAAGACGACGGCCTCCGCGGCACTCGGATGTGTCGTAAATGTCGTGACAAAGTCCCGTTCGTACAACAAAGACCCTGTCTCTTCCGCAAAGGCGCGGAGTGCACCGCCCCTAATCAAAATGTAATCGTTTTTTTAGTCTTCCGCAATTGTTTGCTTGACACACCTTTCAATTTGCATATACCTTGTATGTGGATGAGTCAACCGTGACCCAATGTCTTGGATCCTTGCAGGGTTCCCTCCCCAGCAGAAGGTAGCATTGGCCGTCGTCGAACCGCACTGAATTGGAGTCGCATCCGTCGTCCGGAATCGATCCGTTGGCCGAAAACTGTTGATCGAAGGCGGGGGTGGCTGCGTCCAGTACTATGACCATGTTATCCGGATCGAAAGCTTCTTGTTCCGATTTCTTATTCTTCTCTCTCTTCTTCAACCATTTCGACATTTTCTTTTTCAATTGAGCAAATCGGTTGTGTCCGTCGCCTCCGCTTTGATACGATTCCCCGTCCCTTTCGTCGTACGTCAGGGAATTTGGTGGCCATGATCTCCTGTGGCCAGCGTATGGGACGGACGATTGACGAATTAATCCTGCGCGGGGTAAACCACTCTGATGCTGGGCACTGGATCCTATTAGAATGGCCATCACTGACAAGAGTAAAACAATCACGTCATCCATCCCGTGTCCAGTTTCCGCCAGTTTCACACCGATGGATAGAGAGAAAAGTGTCGTCACACGGATCACTAGAAAGTTGAAGCGGACGCTGTTGCGACGACGAGGTTCAAGAGAAAACTGAACTATTCTTTTCCTAGCTTTCACCTTTTTGTAACATCCGACTTGGTATAAATATCTGTGCCACTCCTTACGGCGTGTACATACCGCTTCCAGTACGCACTTGCAGCAGGTTTCGCAACTAGGTATAGGGGTTGGCCGGATTTTATTTTATTTTTAAATCAGAAACGGGATGGCTGTATGAGAAAGCCAACCTTTGCAAAGTATCAATCATTCTGTCAAGGAATGGTTTTTATTTTTATTTTTGGAGGTTGGTGCGCCTTGGGCGATGGCACAGATAGTTATGGAATCGGATGTACACACACCCGTGAGCGTATACTATCATATTTACCTCCGTGAAACACAGTGTGTACGTCGTGCTATTATAGTATCATCATCTCCCCCGCTGGGTTTTCCCCGTTTAATTGGCACGATGTTTTCTTCTGGCCGAGACGAAGTAATGGATAAAAGCTAACGGTGAATTCAAATTTTCACATTTTGGTTTTTGTTTTGTTATCTCATGTGTTACTATGTATACATTTTTTCTTTGTAGGTTATTCATCAGCGAACCGACAGCTTTCACAAGCCCCCGCGTTTCTTTTCTCCACTGGTTTACCACTTGAAGTATATACTGGGACTTGGCTGGAGAATTTTTGCGCAGTTTCTATTTGCTGATTGTGATGACGACCGGTTCCCGTATGCCCGAAGGACGTTTAGTCATTTTTATCTAGAGGCAATTATTCGTGTCATCGGCACACTTTAGTCAAAGTGTTTTCATAACGTTGGTTTCAATTTGCTCTTTTACAGGAACATTAGACAAGGCTAAGGTGTGGTACAGGAAGGACCAAGAAATTCCCCGTTTAGGACAAATCGGATGAGAAAAAACTCAAAAGGTGAGATGATATCATTACTAACATTCAGAATTCAATTTAAATACTTTCTAAAATTGTAGGAGAAAGAAATGATGGAAAACCAGATTTTCGAAAAGCTTTCCTTTTATACCTGTCCAAATGTGGAGGAATGGACTGATTCTTATTTTTCTAAAACTAAAACTGACTGGGCGTTGTCGCACTTTGTTTTAATGTGCGGAATAGCGCATTTACTTCAAGGTTACTGCGGTTAGTAGTATTGCAGTGATATCCTTCAAGGCTTCAGAACGTGCCCATGTGCTGGTAGGAAAATCAAAACCCGTTTGAAGTAATTCACCATAGACCGGTTGCATCTTCCGCAATGCATTGATTTGCAAACTAGTCGTGGCTCGTGTTATCGTCAAGTCCATCCACGCTCCAACGAGAATCGAATTCCTGATTCCACTTTGATTCAAGGTAAGCGGCGTATTAGTTTACCACTTAACATATAACCCACTCATCCGGAATAGTGACGGAATTAATTTAATCGTCATCTTGTAAATATTTCCTATTTGTCGAACCAATCCGCATAATGTAAGTAGCCATTATTATTGTAATTTGATTCCAATCGGGAACGGTAGCTTAGATTCCTATTGGAAACCGGAAACCAAAATCGTAAACTTTTGTCAAACTATATCATGACTTACTCCTTCTCTCTCTCCGAGGGGATTCCCCTTCAGTATTTTTGCAAAGCTGATAAAAAACACGTAACGTTTGAATCGATCCCCGAGGGCCAATATCTGTCATTGTTATCTCGTCTGAGCAGCTTTTCAAAAAGACGCAATTGTAGCAAACTTCTCTATTCCTCGTCCAAGGTTGATTCCTTTTTCGTATGTTTTTTCTCAACTAGTTATCCTTGGCAAATTGAAGACTCAGAAGGTTCGGAAACTCCGTATCCTTCATCCGACGCTTCCCAATTTTCAATTAGGGTTGACATTGTTCTAAATTTTGTAGAAAACTCAGACGATAAAGATTTGGTTATTCCCTAAATTGATTTGTTAATATTTTGCAAATTGCGGAAGGACTTTGCATATTATGTCAGCGTACATTAAGTTAACAACTTTTCCCCTCTCCCTTTGTATCGTCAAGTGCCCGAATAGGAAGTCAAGGTTGCTCCGGCTAAATCACTGTTTAAAGTATATACAACACAATCGCCGTGATTCCAGTTTCTTTCACGCTGTTTCGTGAGCAAGTCGGAGTGATAGGTGACTGCAGGTCTCATAGGTTATATGCAATTTCTCGTGTATAAAACCAGCGCATGTTTGATATTTGGTTTCCTTGTTATAACGTGAGATTGTAGTCGGTGCGGTCACGTAAATTTGTGTAACGTTTTAACTTGTCGGTTTGCAAATTCACAATGGCGTTAACCGCGAGAACTTTTTTCGTCCTCGTTTCAATTGTGTTTCAAGAGTTTGTCATCACAGCGACGTTCCAGTTACAATCTACTTCGCCAAATTCGTCGAGCCTGCCATTACCAGTGCCACTTCCGGCCCCGTCTGTCGTTGGGTAATTGAAGCTTTCTTGAGTTATTGTGCACACAATTTCACTGACCCCTTTTTTTGTGTTCTTTTTCATTGGATTCAATTAATTCCATTGCAACGAGAATAGGTCGAAAAACCAGTTCGTGATACGAAAATGTTGTGGCCCTGGACAATTATACAATTATAATGCGGCGGAAGATATTCCAGATGCCGATCGGTGCGTCAAGTTTTCGGTCAGCAGCAGCCATCGGCAATCACCAGCGGTTCAAAAATCACGCGACATTTTCTTGGGATCCAAACAAAGTTTTCCACCACGTTACAGCGTTGAAGATGTCCAAGTCAATCCAGGATTTCCGCGCAGTTGCACGCCGGATGGTTGGGATTTTTTAGAACCTGAGCTCAGAATGGGCGATCTCTTCTACGCCCTTTCTTCCGGACAGTTGTTAGTTCCTCATCAGTTTTACTTCTTGGAATTCGACAGCTATTGCATCGAAGACTATGCGGACGAAAGGAACGTCACCAAGGTATAATTTGTTTACTTTATTAATTTTCTCATTTAAAATTTCAAACATTGAAAATATAGGCGAGAAGAATGGCCTTCATGTGCTTTATGGAAACCCAAAAATTCCCCACAACTGCTATCGACCTTTCAGGAAAATTGAGTCTAGATTTCATCAAATCTGAAGAATATGCGGAACTGTTCGCATCGAAATTCAATGGAAGAAGAGTGATCCGGAAATGCTGCCGTCAAATGTCAACTTTAGACAGTACTTCTGAATTTAATGGCAGGCCCAGATGCAGGGAAAATCAAGGACTTGTGACGCCCTTCTTTGAAAATCTCCGAACGAAAGAAAACTCGACCAATTTATTCTTCCGCTTCGGCTATGCCAATTGCTCCTACCCAACTCGTACCAAGCAGTTCCAATTGAACTCTAACGGTAGTTTGGAAATCCAGATGGATAACACAATCGCCAACTCAAGCAATCTACTAGTCTCTATAGAAGATTACTGTGTGGACGACATGGTAGAGTTTAGTTATGTCACCGGTTTACCGTTTACTTCAACCTACGCCTTGTACTGCCCCAGTGAAGAAGCAAATTTAATCGAACCAGAATTCACTGATGAATTGACTGAATCGCCATTTACCGATACCCCGTTCACGGATCCGCCATTCACTGAACCAACATTTACCGATACAACTATTAGTGAGCCCGAGTCTAATTACTCGAACAACGACGATCAATCGGATAATTCGACTTTAATCGCCATTCCCAAATGTTGTCCACCTGGGCACGTAATGAGTGAAGAATATACCTGTCAGCCTCTATGGTGGTGGCCCAGCGAACAATATGGAGACGAATTTACTGAACCAGCTGTAATTGTATCAGGATCCATTAACTCTGATTTTACGGCCTATCACAGCAATTGGAGCGTCATCTTCGTTCCCGACCCAACGTTCAACGGTTCTTGCAAACCCAACCAACTTCAACAACCGATTCCCTTGTTTGCCGAAAATTCTCAAATTACTCCAATATTTCGAAATGATTCAAAAGGTGGAGTTTCCCTTTCACTCCACACGTTCATTGAAAATTACTGGGATGTCAAGTCGCAAGTTCGTTCTTTTTGTGTGGACCAATTACTTTTCAAACAAGAGCGGGAAGTTTATTATAACCCCCAAGTTTTCCATTGCCTTACCATCGAGTCTTTTAAAAGTCATCGTCCAGTAATTCTCCTGATTTCTACTGTGGGTTTATTGGCGACATTTATTATTTATTTACTCGTTCCAGCTTCAGGTAAATATTTATGTTTCCTTTTATTCAGTCAAAGTATCGATTAATTATGAAAATTGTAACGTTTCACAGGTTCTGCCAAAATGGTTATAACTGCTTTTGGAGGAAAGAAAAATAGTGGAAGAAGTAGAAAAACTACAATGGCCATGATGTTAACCGGGCGTATTTTACTTTGTCACGTCATATCATTGGCATTGGTATTATTAATAATATGAGCATTGGATAAAATTATAGGGTAATTAGCTGTTTATTGTACATTTTAGGCATTTATTTGCTTGGCGATTGGTCAACTAAAACTGGTCGAATCAGGTGAAAGCTCCTGTGTCGCGCTCGGTAAAATTTTTAATCGTGTAAACATTTTGTCAAATTAAATTTAAGTTTTTTTTAAATTTTTGGCAACAGGCTACATTACTTACTGGGCGTTTATAGCCTCATTTTCCTGGCTGACAGTGTACTGTTTTGACTACTACCACATCTTTAAGTAACAAACAAAATGTTTGACATCAAACGTGAACGAATGTTACAAAAGTTCTATTTTAAACGTTTTTCAGCGGATCCTTTAAGGTCACCAACGATGGGTTATTCATCCCGTATTCAGCATTTGGATGGGGTGTTCCTTTCTTGGCAATGATCATCACAATCATCGCACAATTTCGGTCTACGGCAATGGGCATCTCCGGCGCTTTCAATCCCAACTTTGGTTACGACCGCTGTTGGTTTCCTGCCGGTTAGTTTTCATTTTCGTATATTCGGTTCCATCGATAATTTATTGACATCTTCTTACATTGTTGCAGAAAGCTCGTCAGCGCTAATACTTTTCTTTTACGTTCCTGTTGGCATCCTCCTATTACTTGACATCTTTTTCTTCCTGAGTCTGATGTTCAATGCCAACCTGATGCATTGTTGGCAAAGACAACAAGACGTGGCTATCCGTTCTAATCGAAAGAGTTCTTCAGAGTCAAAAGAGCAGGAAGAGTAAGTCAAACCACAAAAAAGAAAATACATCTGTAGAATTTATTTCTAAATTTCATTTCGAATTTTTAGTTTGAAAATGGCGGTCAAACTATTTTTCATCACCGGAATTCCTTGGATCTTCGAATTGATTGGATATCTGGCAGTAAGATTGGACGGCTTAAACTTGAGTCGGTATTATTTCTTTGAGTTCTGCGTCATAATCAACACCTCGCGCGGCGTTTTCATTTTCGTCAATTTTATTCTTTTGAATCGAGACGTTCGAAATTTCTTGTGGTCCCGCGTCAAAATCATTTCCAAGCGAGAAACGCTTGGCGGTGGCAATGTGACTCGTGATGATTTTTCCACGTCCAATGCTACCACACAAATTTCGTCCGTCACTTGTTCCCAAACAATTTCCAGCGTCGAGAATGCACCATGTGACGAGCAAAGCTTTTTATAACCTTATAAACGATACCTTGAGTGTTTTGTACCTGTCAAAAACCTCCGTCTAGTTTCTTTTGGGGATTTTGTCCATTTGGTGTAGGGTCCACCAAATCTAACCGCCGCTTAAAACATTCAGTCGTTGTACAAATTTTGAGTATTTTCATACAGGAGGTTTCTCGCATCGGCATTTTCTAAAAGTCTGAATTTTAGATCTTTCCGATCAATATATGTATCGTTTTCTAAGACGGAAATTTTTTTTCTTAAATTTTATTATTGATAAGTTACAGATTTAAACAAAGGAGAGAATTAATCGATTAACAAAAGTCTGGACATCTGCATCCTGTGGCGTCCAGCATATCATTCGGTAAGTAAATTTAACCACGACCTGCACAAGAACCAGTTGAAGGGTTGAACGTTTGACCTCCTGTGCAGCCGGTTGGTTTAGCTGGCTTGACTGCTTGATTCGTACCACGGTTTGGCTGCTGGGGTCTGCGTGAACCACATCCACACGTGTCATTATTATATTAGCACTTAAATTTTTAAAACGTTGTGAATTATTTCTTACACTAATTTCGAGTTGCCTTTTCCTTGTCCATTTCCAGGCCGAATAGGCGGGTTGGAAGGTACGCTGATTGATGTTCCGCCTTGTCTTCTTGGGTGTTGCTTAGAGCCCTTCTTCTTCTTGCCGTATTTCAATTCGTTTTCGTGCTGCAGACCCTGGTAGACCAGGTAGATTCGGAAGAAGTCGTACTCGGGATAGAACTGGTCGAAAACGCTGTCCAGCAGATCGTTTTCTTCCTGGGAAAAGAAATACGGCGACCAAGGATCGGTGACGTCGACGCACTCCAATTCGTTTTTCAACATGTCGAGACCCAACAGCGAAGATGTGTCGTCGTAACTCGAACACGGGCCTGCCGTGCCGAGTTCGTAACATTTCCCGTCGCTGGTCGGCACCATTTGCTTCGGCTTGGAATTGGAATTGTAATAACTGTCGTAGGTTGGGGGACATTTGGAGGCCTTGCAACGCAAAGAATTGTCGGAACTGATGGCTACCACTTGCCCGTAGGGACAGGGTCCTATCACGATTAAAATTGATGTTAAGATAAAGGAAAATGCAATTAGGCAATTAGCTTACCTTGGGTAAAAAGCGCGACGCAATCACTCTTAGGGTACGGGAATGGATACTCTCCGACGGGACAATCGCACACAGGATCTCCGTATGGGGAATAGTAAAGTCGCCGGCCTCCTTGGCACTCTGATTTGTCGAATATGTCGTGACAAAGTCCCGTACGAACGACAAAGACCCTATCTCTTCCGCAAATGCGCGGAACACACCGTCCCTGTTAAAAAATTTGTTTGTTTAGTTTTCGAAATTGTTAGGTGACGCATTTGACCATTTTAAATTTGCATACCTTGAATGTCTTAGGATCGACAGTGACCCACTGTTGTGGGTCGCCGCAAGGTTTCCTCCCCATCAGTGGATAGCATTTTCCGTCGTCGAACCGCACGGAACTGGAGTCGCAGCCGTCGTCCGGGATCGATCCTTTTGCTGGAAACGTCTGATCGATGGCGGGTGTAGGTGGGTCGCTAATGATAACCATATTCTCCACATCGAACGTTGTTTCCTTTTTGGTTTTCAACCATTTCTTCATTTTCTTGTTCAGCTGAGAAAATGTGTTTTGGTTCTTCTTTTCGTAGGATTTGTCCGTTATTTTATGCGGGATCAGTTTCGGAGTCGACGAGGTCTTGCTGGCGATTTTGGCTACCACCGACGATTGGATCACTTCTGTAACATTTCCCGGTAAGAGATTCTGCTGTTGGGCGCTAGAGGAAAGCGCAACTGACAACAGCAAAGTGGCCAACAGATTTAAAATTACGCCATCCATCTTGATGTACTGTTACGTACGTAAGCGTACGTGTGTCGATGCCGATTGTACACTGTGAAATGTTATTCGCGACACTTTGCGCAGTAAGTTGAGCCGAGGTGAACACAGCAATTGTTGCAACGAGGAGATTCGAGAGAAAACTGAACTTTGCTCTTCGTCTCTCACCTTCTTTATGAACAAGTGAGCGAAATTGGAGAAAATTGTGAACTACTCTCGCCATCCAGTTTGTTTCATCCAAACTGAGATGCGAGATGAGCAAAAAGAAAATCGGTCAGAGTGAACGGTTAACTTCATTTTCCTTTTGCCTTTTTGAGATGTGTGCCCAGGAAACTATTGGGTATGATACTGGGTCACTCATCACCGACAGCTTTCACGCTCGAACTTTTTCTTTTCTCAACTGGTTTTGAGTTTTCAGAATATTGGGGCGCGCAAATTGAACAATGGGAGCGAATTTATCTACAAATTTCCAGTTTTTCTATTATCACAACAGTTTTTTTTTCATACTTATTTCCCTTGATAGGAAGAGGTAAACTGCCGAGGCTTAAGCGGCGAACATTATCATTGTATAAAACAGGCGATTAAATAATCATTTGCAACACAAATTCTTTCAGAGCGCTATTTTCAAATGCCTAGCGGTGTTCGAATGCTAAGAAGTAAAAACCTGATAAATGTCTGGAGGATTTCTTCCGCAGTCTCCAATACTTTGGGGACCCCCAAGGGGTATATGATGCTCCAAAGATTTCTAAAAAAAACTGGGGAAAAATGTCAAAAGAAAAAGTAAAGAAAGTCTAGAAATGTGTCACTCACAACACCGGTTTCCATTTTCTACGAAGTATTGATTTGGGGAACTGGCCATGGCTCGCGTTGTCCATCAACGCTTTACATCGAGATTCCACTTCCGGATACTAACCCACTCAACCGGAATAGTGACAGACTTCAGCAGATCAAAATCTCTTCTATTTCTCAATTTTTATTTTCATCCCGTATATTCAGCGTTCGATTGGGGTTTTATCCAATCTTGGCAACGATGACTACAAGATCGCACGATTATGGTAGACGGCGATGGGTGTCTCCGATACTGTCAATCCCAACTTTGGGTATGACCGCTGTTGGTTTGCTGTCAGATAGTATTATTAATTTAATAATATCGTCTCCAGAGATGGTTAATTGACACTTTAAAAATTTTTGTTGAAAACCTTTTCTTTCACGCTCCCATCTCCTATTGACATTTATTCCTTCCTGAGTTTGATGCTCGATTCCAACCTGAAGAATTTTCTAGGAAAAACAACACAAGATGGTAATGTGTTCTAAGCTAAAGAAATCTCTACTCTCAAAAGATCAGGAAGAGTAAGTATAACTAAATAAAACATCCGTGAAATATTTTACTACATTAATTCCTATTTATAGTTTCATCATCGCATATCTGGCTTCAAGATTGGACGGCTCTAATTAATTAGGTCTGTTTCTTAAAGTTCTGCAAAACGCATTTTATTCTTTTCAATAGAAATTTTCGAAAATACGTTTTCCGTAATGAACATTTTTTAAATTTTATTATTGATAAATTGTGAGCAGAGTTAGGACTACAAGAAAACGAATCGATTAACAAAAGTGTGGACAACTGCATCCTGTGGCGTCCATATCATTCGACAAGTCAACCGCCAGCACAAATCATCCACCAGCAGTAGTCCCAGCGTTGAACACATCACCTCCGGAGCTGCTGGATTTCTTTTGCTGCACTGGGGTCTTCATGGACCACATACACTTGTAAGTATTATAGCATTTTGAAACGTAGTGAATTATTTCTAACAGTAGCTTAACGTCAGTTAATGTTACTCCTGGTAGACCCCGTCGAAAACGCTATCGAGTAAATCATTTTCTTCTTTGGAAAAGTAATAAGGTGACGAAGGATCGGTGATGTCGACGCATACCAATTCGTTCTTCAAAATGTCGAAACCCAACAGCGAAGATGTCTCGTCATCATTTGAGCACGGGTCCGCTGAGCCCAGTTCGTAGCATTTCCCGTCGCTGGTCGGTACCATTTGCTTCTGCTTCCAAAGCTTCGAAGAATATTCATTACTCTCGTAGATTGTGGGGCAATTGGATTTCATGCAACTCATAGAGCCGTCAGAAGTAATGTTTACCACTTGCCCGTAGGGACAGGGTCCTATTACAAATGAAATTGATAGTAACACGATTATAGTGCTTAGCAATTAGCTTGCCTCTTGTAAAAAGCGCAACGCAATCATCCTGAGGGTTCGGGAATGGAAACTGGCCTATTGGACAATCGCAGACCGGTTTTCCGTATTGAGAATAGTAAAGACGACGACCTCCCCGGCACTCGGATGTGTCGTAGATGTCGTGACAAAGTCCCGTACGAGGGACAAAGACCCTGTCTCTCCCGCAAAGACGCGGAGTACATCGCCCCTGGTAAAATTAGGTCGTTTAATTTCCGCAATTTCTACGTGACACACATCTGACCATTTTAAATTTGCATACCTTAAATGTGTAAGGATCGACAGTGACCCACTGTTGTGGGTCGCCGCAAGGTTGTCTTCCCATCAGTGGATAGCAGTTTCCGTCGTCAAACCGCACGGAAGTGGAGCCGCAGCCGTCGTCCGGAATCGATCCGTTTGCGGGTAACGGCTGATCGATGGCGGGTGTAGGGGTATCGCTTATTATTATCTCATTTTCCGCATCAAACGTTTCCTCATTAGTTTCCAACCATTTCTTTATTTTCTTGTTCAGCTGAGAAAATTTGTGCGATTCCTTGTAAGACGTCTTAAATTCTGTACTATTTCCCGATAAGCTCTGCTGTTGAGTGCTAGAGGAAAATGCGAGTGACAAAAGCAAAGCGACCAACAGACTTGAAATTACGCCATCCATTTTGCGTTAGTTTTTCGATGCCGGTTGTGTACCGCGAAATTTTTATTGGGGCATTTTGTGCAGTAAGTTGAGCCCGGGTGAAAAAGGTTGTGGCGACGAGGGATGTAAAAATGAAACTGAACTTTTCTTTGCGGATTTCAGCTTCTTTATGCACGGGAGCAGTGCAACCGGATAAAATTTGTACTACTCTCACCTTCTTGTTTTTTATTCAAATTGAGACGTTCTGTGTAAACAAAATCGGCCCAAGTTAACGGTAAATTAAAACTTTCCTTTTTCCCTTTTTAAGATGTGTGCAGATGAGTCTATCGGTTATTATTGGGTCACTCATCACCGACAGCTTTCACGAGCACGCGTTTCTTTTCTCAACTTGTTTTAGTTTGAGAATAAAGACCAGAAAAATGGGTGGAGAATTTGTGTGTGTTAGTTTCTATCGTTGATTATGAAAACCGGTTCCCGTTGGTAAGTAAAGCCTCCCTCAAAGCTAAAAGACAAGGACGCTCAAACGTCTGGCCTAAAGGTAAAATTATTCTTGTCATCGGCACATGATAGCATCGCAAAGTTGGTCTTAATCTGCTTTTGATTTATTTCAGCCTCCAGAGGAATGTTACGGCAGGCTAATTAAGGTTTACCAGACGCAGTACATACTTGAATAACGAGACATTTCCAGGTTGGAACTTTTCACAATTTCTCGGCTACCTACAAATAAGATGAGGAGAATTCCAATACAGGTAAAATGATTTCAATAATATTCAATAAGAATTTACTTAATAATTTTTGAAGAAAAACAAATCTGGTTTAAACCAGATTTTCGAAATGCTTTCCCTTATTACCTGTCCATCGATGTGGGGAATGGTTCGATTCCTATATTTCTGAACAGACTGGGCGTTTTCACACTTTGTTTAATAGGCGTATTTAATTCAAGGTTACTGTATTGTGATGTGATTCAGTTTATTATTGATATTGCCCAATGTAGAACGTGGATGTGCTAGCAGGGAAAACATTTGACATCAGCATTTCTACACCGCAGACCGGTTCCATCTTCCATTGCCAACTAGCAATGATGGGCTCGTGTTATCGTCCATCGACGCTTCAACGAGATTCGAGTTCCTGATTGTCCTATGATTCAAGGTAAGCGGATTTAAGGCGTAGTAGTAGTTCACCACTTAACCCACCCAGCCAGGATAGTGATAGAATTTTAATAATGAATCATCTCTCGTAGTTGTAGTTTGTTTCTCATCTCTTTGCTTCTGTTCGGTAACAAGAAACGAAATTGATTTCTTAAACAATATCACAACAAACTCTTTCTCTCTCATAGGGGATTCCCCTTCAGTATTTTGTGAAGTAAGCAAACTAGTTATGCTCAAATCGATCCTTAAGGGCCAATTTCTTACATCGTTATTTATCGAGTAGCTTTTAAGAGACGTAATTGTATACAATTTTTCTATTAGCCCAAGGTAGATTCCTTTTTCCTTAGCTAGCTATCTTGGCAAGTCGAAGATGACGGAAGTTTTGAAACTATAGAAAGATAAACAAAAGCGTCCCCAAAACTACGTTGTTCCAATCGGATGAAATGATGATCCAAGTGGAAGTAACTACTCTCTTCTCCCGTTGTTCCCCGTTTAACTGGAACGATTTAAAAAAAAAAAAAGAAGGTGAAAGGTAACAGGGCAAATCATATGTTTTTTGGGATTGTTTTATTTTACCAAAATAGGTTGTGTGCATCTTTTAAAGAGGTTATCAAAGTGTTTTGTTACTCATTCGCCGTCAGCTTTCACGTACACGGGTTTATTTCTCAACCGGTTTTAGTCAAGCTCAAGGAAATTGGCGGAGAATTTCGGCGAATTTTTGTTTCGACGAAACCGGTTCCTTTTGACTGCTTGACGCTTGTCCCTCCAGCAAAACGTCAAGAAACCTCAGTCTTGAGTATCAGTAAGGACAATTAACATCAATATTGAAACTAATTTACTTTTAAATTTTAGGAGGAATAATTTCTAGTTGAAACCAGATTTTTTTCGAAATGGTTTCCCTTTTACACCTGTACGCTGTTGCGTTCAATGGTCCCTGACCTCAGACTGGGTGTTGGCAGACCCCCTGGTATTTTATTCACAAAAGTTTATTTACTCCAATGTTACTGACTACTACTATATTTAATGTGTTAGTGTACTACTGATGTCCTTCAATGCAGAAAGTGTGACTGGAACAGTGCAGGAAAACTCGTTTTCTTGTGTATTTCTACACCACAGACTGGTTGCATCTTCCACAAAAGTATTTTGCATCTAGTCGTGCCTCGTGCTGTTAATTCCGTCAGCTCTTTATCGACATTTGACTTCCGGATTCCGTTTTGATTCAAGGTAAGCGGCTCATTAGTTCATTCCCAATTTATCAGGGCGATCAGAAGGCCAGTCTATGAACACTGCCCGTCGTAGTTAATTTACGCTTTACGTCACGATAGTTTAATTTACGCACAGCTATTTCCCAAAACCAGTTTGACAGCTTGTTGCACGCTTGTGGCGATGCAATTCTGTGCATCCTTTTTAGGAATATCTTGTCTCTAAAAACTTATAAAAAAGACGCATTTGTCACAAGTTCCTCTATTCTTTTTCCAAAGTCGCTTTCTTTTTTAATAGCTAGTTGCCCTTGAAAAACCGAAGACTAAACAAGTTTAGTTTGGAACTCTGAATTTGGTCGTTAAACAAATGCGTGAACAAAAATGTATATTAGAATTGACATTTGAAGAAAACGAAAATCAAGCGAAGAAGATTATTAGGCCCTATGTCATTAGTTTTTCGTGTAAGCTACTTAATATCGACTGGTAATTATTATTGAAGGACTATGCGTAACGTACATTAAGTAAACAACTTTTAGCTCACTTGTGCGGACGATTACCCAAATACAGAAACTGAAGGTTGCCCTATGGCTGAATCACAATTAAAAATGTTAAAACAAACTCAACATGGCCTTCAGTTTCTTTCACGCTGTTCGATGAGAGAGTCGGTGTTGGGCTGACTGCGGGTGTGATAAGTTTAACTTTCTCGTGCAAAAACACGTGTTTGATATTTGTTTCCGTTTTCCTTGTGTTTACAAAAATAGAAGCTTGCGGTGCTGTGGCGTCACTGCGGCGCAAGACAATTGTCAAATTGTGTAACGTTTTTCATTTGTGGATTTAGAAATTAACAATGGGTTTGAGCCAAAGGACTATTTTCAGCCTCGTCTCACTTATCTTGGTGCTGCAAGAATTGACTATCACATCAGCGACATTTCAGTTGCAATCTACTTCGCCGAATTCGTCGCTGTCGACCCTGCCATTACCAGTGCCACTTACGGCCCCTTCAGTCATTGGGTATTTGAAACCTCAATGATTTTCGGATGCGCAATGTAACTGACACAATTTTTTCTAAGGTCGAAAAACAAATTTGTAATGCGAAAATGCTGCGGTCCGGGACAATTATACGTTTCTAAAAAGACGGGAGAAATTCCAGATGCCGATCGGTGCGTCAAGTTTTCGGTCAGCAGCAGCCATCGGCAATCACCAGCGGTTAAAAAATCACGCGACATTTTCTTGGGATCCAAACAAAGTTTTCCACCAGGATACGGCGTTGAAGATGTCCAAGTCAATCCAGGATTTCCGCGCAGTTGCACGCCGGATGGTTGGGATTTTTTAGAACCTGAGCTCAGAATGGGCGATCTCTTCTACGCCCTTTCTTCCGGACAGTTGTTAGTTCCTCATCAGTTTTTCTTCTTGGAATTTGACAGTTATTGCATCGAAGACTATGCGGACGAAAGAAACGTCACCAAGGTTATAATAAATTTACTCTCTTAATTTTCCCATTTAAAATTTCCAATATTCAAAATTTAGGCGAGAAGAATGGCTTTCGTGTGTTCCGTGCAAACCCAAAAATTCCCCACAACTGCTATCGACAGCTCGGGAAAATTGAGACTGGATTTCATCAAATCTGAAGACTATGCGGAACTGTTTGCATCGAAATTCAATGGAAGAAGAGTGATCCGGAAATGCTGCGGGCATCATCAATCCTTAGACAGTTTTGCTGGAAGCAATGGCAAGCCCGCGTGCCGGGAAAATCAAGGACTCGTGACGCGCTTCTTTGAAAATTTTCAGACGCTCGAAGATTCCACAAGTTTGTTCTTCCGTTTCGGCCATGCCAATTGCAGCACCCGCCCAATTCGTACCACGGTTTTTCAATTGCATTTCAATGGTAGTTTGGAAATCATGGTGGATAACACTAACGCCAACTCAAACACTCGACTAGTCTCTATAGAAGATTACTGTTTGGATGACATGGTAGAGTTTGGTTACGTCACCCATTTACCTTATGCTACAACCTACGCCTTCTATTGCCCCGGTGAAGAACCAAGTCTTATCGAACCAGAATTCAGTGATGGATCTGAAGTGACTGAATCGCCAAGCACCGATCCACCACCTACTTATCCGCCAGTGACTGAAACAACCACGAGTGAACCCGACCCTACTTATTCGAACAACGACGATCAATATGATAATTCGACTTTAATCACCATTCCCAAATGTTGTCCACCTGGGCACGTCATGGGTGAAGAATATACCTGTCAGCCTCTATGGTGGTGGCCCACCAAGCGTCCTTGGGACGAACCTATTGAACCAGCTTTGATTGTGTCAGGATCGATTAACGATGATTTAATAACCTATCATAATAATTTAAGCGTCATCTTGATCCCCAACGTAACGTTGAGCTCTTGCAAAGCTGGTCAACTTCAACAACCGATACCCTTATTTGCTCAATACTCTCAAATCATTCCGATATTTCGAAATGATCCTAAACATGGAGTCTTAGTTTCATTCCACACGCTCGTTGAATATTACTGGGACGTCAAGTCTAAAATCAATTCGTTTTGTGTGGACCAACTATTTTTCAGACAGGAGCAGGATGTTTATTATAACGCTCAAGTTTTCCATTGCATTACCATTGAGACTTTTAAGAGTCATCGTCCAATAATTCTGTTGATTTCTACTGCGGGTTTATTGGCGACATTTGTTATTTATTTATTCGTCCCAGCTTCAGGTAAATTGACCCACTTTCTTTTTCTTTTTTTCATTTTTAAGTCAAGTTATCGTTTAATTTTTTTTAATTGTAACATTTCGCAGGTTCTGCCAAATTGGTTCTATCTGCTTTTGGAGGAAAGAGAAATAGAGGAAATGGGGGAATAGGAGGAATGAATACCATGGCCAAGACGTTAACCGGTCGTATTTTACTTTGTCACGTCTTATCATTGGCCTTAGTATGATTAAATATGAATTAAATAAGGTTATGGGATAATAACACTATACTGTATTTTAGGCGTTTACTTGCCTGGCGATTGTTCAACTAAAGCTCGTCGAATCTCTTCAAAGTTCTTGTATCGCCATCGGTAAAATTATTATTCCAAGTGCTTTTTACATGTCGAATTAAGTTGAAACTGTTATTTTTTCAAACAGGCTACGTTACTTACTGGGCGTTTATAGCTTCATTTTCCTGGCTGACAGTGTACTGTTTTGACTACTACCACATCTTTAGGTAAAGACCCAATGTATTCTATTTTAAAACGTAAACGAATGATTCAAAAATTATCTTTCAAACGTTTTCAAGCGGATCCTTTAAGGTCACCAATGAAAAATTATTCATCCCGTATTCAGCATTCGGATGGGGTGTTCCTTTCTTGGCAACGACCATAACAAGCATCGCACAATTTCGGTCTGCGGCGTTGAGTATCTCCAGCCCTTTCAATCCCAACTTTGGTTACGACCGCTGTTGGTTTCCTGACGGTTAGTTTTCATTTTCGTATATTCGGTTCCATCGATAATTTATTGACATCTTGCAGAAAGCTCGTCAGCGCTAATAACTTTCTTTTACGTTCCTGTTGGCATACTCCTATTACTTGACATCTTTTTCTTCCTGAGTCTGATGTTCAATGCCAACCTGATGCACTGTTGGCAAAGGCAAGCTATGGCGATCCGTTCTACTCGAAAGAATTCTACAACCTCAAAAGAGCACGAAGAGTAAGTCACACTACTACATAATACAGTGTACAATCTGTGAAATCTTATACGAAAATTCATTTCGAATTTAGTTTGAAAATGGCGGTCAAACTATTTTTCATCACCGGAATTCCTTGGATCTTCGAATTGATTGGATATCTGGTTTCAAGATTGGACGGTTCAAATGTAGGTCTTTATTATTTCTTTGAGTTCTGCGTCATTATCAACACCTCGCGCGGAGTTTTCGTTTTCGTGAATTTTATTCTTTTGAATCGAGACGTTCGAAAATTCTTGTGGTCCCCCATCAAAAGCATTTTCCAACGGGAACCTCCAACGCTTGCCGACGGCACTGCCATGAATCACACAAACACAGACAATGATCAATCCACGTCCAATCTAACGACACAGTCAACCCCCACCACTTGTTCGGAAACAACATCAAACCTGGAGTGTTTCGAAGCTGACGAGTACACCCATTTATAACACGATGTGAGGAACGAAACCTTGTAACATCTGATTAAAAGCCGAAGCCTCCATCAACTTTCGTTTGGGGTTTTTGTCTATTAGGATAGAGTCAATATTGATTCATCTTTTTCTGCCAACCCCTTAAATTTCCTTTCAAGTAAATAGTAATATCCACACAATCACGAAACACACGTCGATAAAAAAAATAAATCAGAAGCAAAACCAAGTTTGAATCAATGGTAGATTTATCAAATTAATTAAGTGCATTTTCAGTTATAAGCGTTTTTTAAATTTTATAATTTATTAGTGGAGTTACTAACAGAACAAGAAAAACAAATTGATTTAGCAAATATTTGGACAGTTCCATCCTGTGGCGTCCAATAATTTGGCAAGTTAATGAGCACGAGTAGGGCACTCACCACCAACGTACGAGAGTTGAACCAGTTGAAAATTTCAGAATCTTGCCGGTGCTGGTCCTCTATTTGGACGTTTCTGGTTTTGGGGTCTGTGTAAACCGTATCCAAATGTAATTACATTAACAATTTTAAAACATTGTGAATTATTTCTTACACTAATATAGAGCCGCATTTTCCTTGTCCACTCCCAGGCCGACAACTCGGGTTGGAAGGTGCCACAATTCCCGGAGAGGATTGTCTTCTCTCATACGTTTCTTTCGGGCCCTTCTTCTTACCGTACTTGGCTTCATGTTCCTGTTTGACACTGAGGTAGGCTACATAGACGGGGAAGAGGTTGTACTCTGTATAAAACTCGTCGAAAATGCTGTCAAGGATATCGTTTTCTTCTTGGGAAAAGAAATAGGGCGACGAAGGATCGGTGACGTCGACGCATTCCAATTCGTTCTTCAGAATGTTGAGACCCAACAACGAATATGTGTAGTCATAATTCGAACAACGGCCAGTAGTTCCGAGTTCATGACACCTCCCGTCGCTGGTCGGCACCAGCTGCTTCTGCTTCTGCTTCCAATAATCGGAAGAATATTCGTCACTCTCGTAGATTGCAGGGCATTTGGATTTCATGCAACTCAAGGATTCATCGGAATTGATGGCTACCACTTGTCCATAGGGACAGGGTCCTATCACGAGTGAAATTGATTTTAACACGATAGCGCGAGACGTTGTAAAAGAAATGCTTGGCAATTAGCTTACCTTGGGTAAAAGCGCAACACAATCACTCCGAGGGTAAGGGAATGGATACTCTCCGATGGGACAATCGCATACAGCATCTCCATATGGGGAATAGTAAAGTCGCCGGCCTCCCGTGCATTCGGATTCGTCGTAAATGTCGTGACAAAGTCCCGTGCGAGGGACAAAGACCCTTTCTCTTCCGCAACGGCGCTTAGTGCATCGCCCCTAAAATTTGTTTTTTTTTAAATCTCCGCAATTGTTGGTGGCGCACATTGGGCAATTATTAATTTACATACCTTGAATGTATAAGGATCGACAGTGACGTAGAGTGTAGGGTCGCCGCAAGGTTTCCTTCCCATCAGTGGATAGCAGTTTCCGTCGTCGAACCGCACGGAAGTGGAGTCGCATCCGTCTTCCGGGATCGATCCTGATGTGGGGAATGACTGATCGATCATGGGTGTAGGATCGCGGGGTATAACTACCAAATTTTGCACTTCCTTTTTCTCTTGTTTTTTCAACCACTTTTTCATTTTCTTTCTCAGTCGATTGAAAGTGTTCGGTTCCTCGTCGATGTCGTTGCTTTCGTGGGATCTGTCCGTTATCTTCTTATGTTGAAATACTTCCGGAGACAATGAAGTCTTGCTGGTAATTTTGGGTGCCAACGACGATAGGGTACTGTTTCCTGCTAAGAAACTCTGCTGCTGGGCACTAGAGGAAACTGCAATTGACAACAGCAAAGCTGCCAACAGACTTAATGGAACGTTATCCATCTTGCACGGAACACACAAGCCTATACGTAAGTCGATGGCAATTGAATTCCGACACTTTGCCACTGTGTAGGATAAGTAAGTCGAAATGAAAACGAGTAGTTTCAACGTGGAGGTTCAGGAGAAAACTGAATTTGTCTCGTGGCTCTCATCTTCTTTATATCTTTCTAGCGCATGCATTTGCAACCGGAGAAACTGGAAAACGAAAATGAGCACTCATTTTCCAGTTTTTGTTTTTGTTTTCCCTTTTTTGATGTGTTCACACTAGTCTATAGGTTATTACTAGGTCATCGTTGCTTCTGCTTTCAAAAAAATTTGTCGCCATCGTAGGTTTGAGGAGCATTCGGGTGTCACGCACCTCACAGAACTTGCCCGTATTGACAGGGTTCCTGTTACGAATGAACGATAATGTGAAACAACGTAAAAATGCTCACCAATTTACTTATTTGTGAAAAGAGCGAAAACACAATTGTCCCGAGGTGAATATAAGCGAATGGATATACTTGTCCTACGGGACAACCGCATTAGGGATCTCCGTAAGGCGAATAGTAAAGACGGCGGCCTCATTTTCACTCGTACCGTCGTACCTGTCGTTGATTTCGGTCTCCGACATCGTTTCTATTCTGAACTGGTTTTAACTAGAGCTAGTGCAGGTGCACGACAATTGAACAAGGTGGACGAAAACTTTTCAAAAAATTTCCTATGGCTCAATTACCGTAACAGGTTTCCATACATTTCCTTATATTCACCCGGGAAGTCCCCTTTTCTCCTTCACTCGTCCTCAAAGAGAAGAGGTTCAAGCAGCCAACATCATCAATTTGAAATGGGCGATTAAGTTGTCAATTTGTCATTTGCCAAATTGTTTGAATAAGCGTTAAAACAAAAATGTTTCGACTCGTATTTTGAGAAATCTAAATTACTGTTTTCTGTTTTTGGATGGGAAGGCGGGAAAGTCCGGATTTTTTAAATATCGATATCTTAATGGTTAATTTGAATATTTGTGTCGTCTGCTTTCATTTTGTTACACAGTTTCGAAAAAGCATAAAAGACTAAAGAGACGAAGTTTCAGATATTTTTTATTATAGAAAACTGAACGGATCACTGATCTGGTAGTAACGTGTACGTGGCTGCATTGCTGCAAGAGAAATATATAGCAGAAAGAAATAAAATGTGGTCGTCATGTGAACTGTTATGTCGTGAACTCCCCATACACACTCCACTCCAGTCTCCAGCATCATCATGCTGTTTCTTAGGTAAATATGTGAATTGAATGATTTTGAGAGCTTATACAAAATAAGAGTTAATAAACCTGTTCCAAATTTGTGAAATGTTGATGCCAGACTTGAAATAGACGTGCCAGACTAGCATTTATCATGCATGCCATTGTTGATGCATGGCAGAGTTTGTTTGTTCTATCTAACCTTTACCTTTGTGCAGATTTACGCCTGAGCCAGTCATCGTAGCCACAACATGTGCAAGTTTTGATACTGACCTGTCATCACAAACAGGCACCCGAGCAGGCACCATTTAATTATGTAAGGCAAATCACAGGTTAACAAAATTAACAAAAATCATTACCCAATTGATGTGCAGTGCAAACGGATAAAATCTGTACTACTCTCATCTTCCGTTTAAAACAATTCAAATTGAGACGTTCTGTGTAAACAAAATCGGCCAAAGTTAACGGTAAATTAAAACTTTCCTTTTCCCCTTTTTAGATGTGTACAGATGAGTATCGGTTATTATTGGGTCACTCATAACCGACAGCTTTCACGAGCACGCGTTTCTTTTCTCAACTTGTTTTACTTTGAGAATAAAGACCAGAAAAATTGGTGGAGAATTTGTGTGTAGTTTCCATCGTTGATGATGACAACCGGTTCCTGTTGATAAGTGAAGCCTCCCTCAAAGCAACAAGACGAGGACGCTTCAGACGTCTGGCCTAAAGGTAATTATTCTTGTCATCGGCACATGATAGCATCGCAAAGTTGGTCTTAATCTGCTTTTTATTTATTTCAGCCTTTCCAGGTTGGAACTTTTCACAATTTCTCAGCTACCGACAAGGCGACAAATAAGATGAAAAGAATTCCAATACAGGTGAAATGGTTTCATTTAAATAATATTCATTAAGGATTTACTTGTATATTTGGGGGAAAAAAATCTGGTTTAAACCAGATTTTCGAAATGCTTTCCTTTATTTGACCATCGATGTGGGGAATGGTTCGATTCCTATATTTCTGGACAGACTGGGCGTTTCACACTTTGTTTAATAGGCAAAGTAACGTATTTACTTCAAGGTTACTGTGTTCACTTATATTTAGTGTAGTATTGATATCCCTCAATGCAGAACGTGCTGATGTGCTGGCAGGAAAATCCATTTTTGTCGTATTTCTACACCGCAGACCGGTTGCATCTTCCATTGCCAACTATAGCCATGATGGGCTCGTGTTATCGTCAAGTCTATCAACGCTTCAACGAGAATCAAGTTCCGGATTGCCCTTTATGATTCAAGGTAAGCGACCTATTAGTTCGCCACTTATCTAACCCATGCAACTGGAACAATGACGGATTTAAAGAAATCGCCATATCTCGTATATTTCCTATTTTCCCAACCAATCGAAGAATAATGATCCTCTGTTTTTATTAGGCATAATTATTGTAATTTATCTAGTTAGGATTGGTAGCTTTTTTTGCCCATCTTTTCGCTTCCGCTCGGTAATTGGAAATGAAATTGAAATTGTGAACTTTTTTTAAACAGTATCGAAACTTACTCTTTCCTCTTTCCACTGGGATTCCCCTTCAGTATTTTGTGAAGTTGGTAATCAAACTAGTAAGTTAACGAAGTTGTAAAAATATTTTCTATTCATCCAAGGTCGATTTCTTTTTTCTTAGCGAGCTAGCCATGGCAATTCAAAGATGACAGAAAGTTCTACACTCGTATGGTTATTAATAAGAAGGGTTGGGTTGCATCCGTATTCCGGAATCGATCCATTATAGCTAAAAGCGTCTGATAGAAAATGGATGGAATTATCTATTATATGTTTACCATGTGGTCCAAATCAAATATTTCTTGTTCTAATTACTTCTGTTTTTTCCTCGACCGCCTCGTCAAATTTTGTTGTTAATTTCGCCAATCTGCTTTGTCCTTTGCGTTTCTAAGATTTCGGTCTTTTATTTGGTATGTTAGGAGGGGGGGGGTCATGTATTGAATCGACGATTGCTGGAATAATCCTGTGCGATGGTGGTTGAATTCTCTAGTGCTGGACACTGGAACCTAGTAGAATGGTCATCACTGATAAGATTAAAACGGCCAGACTTACGATAACCGCATCCATCCTATCCTGTATAGATTCAAACTGTGTTGCTGCGCAGATCGCCAGAGTTGAAGCGGATTGGAAACCCCTGTCTTGTGGCGACAGCTCAAAGTGTATTTGCTATCGGAGAAAGCCTTCCTGGGATTCCCCGTTTAACTGGGGCGATCTTAAAAGAATGGGTGAAAGTTAATACTAGGGCAAATCAAATGTTTTGTTTTGTAGGACTGTATGCATCTTATGAGGTTTTCGTATTTTTTGTTGTTGTTGTTGCTCATTTTTCGGCATTTTTTTGTTTCACTTGCACGCGTTTCTTTTCTCAACCGATTTCAGTCAAGCCTAAAGAAATTGGAATAGAATTTTTTCGAATTTTTGTTTCCACGGAACCGGTTCCCATTTGGCAGTTTCTCCCTCCAACCAAACGACAATAGAAACCTCAGACGTCGGTATAAAGACAATTATTCTTTTGTTACCGAAACATTTTTATCTCAATTGGTTTTACTTTCCTGTTGGCTTATACCAAGGTATGCTCCGTAACTGACTGACGTATATTCCTCGAATTGGACTTATTTTTCGGCTAGTGACGAGGCGAATCCCAAAACAGGTGAATTGATTTAATTAAGATCCATATTTAAGCTAATGATTTACTTATATAAATTTTAGGAGAAATAATTTCTAGTTAAAACCAGATTTTTTTCGAAATGGTTTCCCTTTTACACCTGTCCGCTGGTGCGTGGAATGGTCCCTGACCCCAAGATTGGGCGTTGGCAGACTTAGTATTTTATTCACTTAAGTTTATTTACTCCAATGTTACTGACTATACTACTATTTAATGTGTTAGTGTACTACTAATGTCCTTCAATGCAGAAAGTGTCAATATGCTGGGAGGGAACCCGTTTTTTAGTGTATATCTACACCACAGACAACTTGCATCTTCTACAATTTATTTTGCATCTAGATCTAGTCAAGCCTCGTGCTGTCAAGTCCGTCAACTCTTCATCGAAATTCGACTTCCGGATTCCGCTTTGATTCAAGGTAAGCGGCTCATTAGTTCATTCCCAATTTTACGGGCCAGTCATAGGGCCAGTCGTAGGGCCAGTCGATGAACACTGGCCGTCATAGATTTTTAATATGTCCACAGCCATTTACAAAACCAGGTTAGACGGCTTGTTGCACGCTTGTGGCGATGCAATTTCGTTCTTCCTTGTTAGGAATATCCTGTCCCTAAAATTTTTTCAAAAAGGAGAATTTGTCACAAATATCTAGCTATTCTTTTTCCAAAGTCGCTTTCCTTTTTTTCTTAGCTAGTTGCCCTTGAAAAATCGAAGACGGAACAAGTTTGGTTTATTCTGAATTTGGTCGTTAACCAAATGCGTGAACAAAAATGTGAATGAGATTTGACGTTGCTTTAAGATTTGAAGAAAACGAAAAATCAAACGACGAAAGATGATGATTACCTTCGTTTTTTGTGTGTAAAGCTACCGACTCAGTAATTGATAATTGAAGTACTATGTATATCGTTCAACGTACATTAACTAAATAACTTCATAGCTCACTTGTACGAATGAGTGCCCAAATATAGAAACTGAAAGGTTGCTCAAACTGAATCCCTATTTAAAATGTTCAAGCAAACTCTACATGACTCTCAGTTTCTTTCACGCTGTTCCATGAGAGAGTCGGTGTGGGCTGACTGCGGGTGTGATAAGTTCAACTTTTCTGGTGCAAACCACATGTTAAATAGTTGTTTCCTTTCCCTTTGTTTTTACAGCAAGAACTTACGGTGCTGTGGTTTATCATACAATTGTGTAACATTTTAATTTGTGGATTAAGACAAATTAACAATGGGTTTGAGTCAAATGATTTTTTTCAGCCTCATTTCACTTATCCTGGTGCTGCAAGAGTTTGTTATCGCAGCAACAATTCAATTACAATCTACTTCGCCAAACTCGTCACTTATAACCCTGCCATGGCCAATTCCGGCCCCTTCAGTCAATGGGTATTTGAAGCTTTCTTGAGTTGTTGTACAATTGCGCTGACTCCATTTTTTACAATTCCATTGCATGAGAAAAGATCGAAAAATAAGTTCGTGATACGAAAATGTTGTGGCCCGGGACGATTATACAATTATAATGCGGGGGAAAAAATTCCTGATGCTGATCGGTGCGTCAAGTATTCGGTCAGCAGCAGCCATCCTCTATCTCCAGCCCTTAACAAATCACGTGGAATTTTCTTGGGATCTAAACAAAATTATCCATCCCAATACAGCATTGAAGATGTCAAAGTCGATGTAGGATTTCCACGTAATTGCACGCCGGATAGTGGCGGACTTATTTTGGACTACTTGGAACCTTGGCTAAGAATGGGAGATGTCTTCTACGCCCTTTCTTCTGGACAGCTGTTAGTTCCGCATAAGTTTCTCATCATAGAGTACGACAAATATTGCATCGATGACTATACGGAAAAACGGAATTTCACGAAGGTATAACGAAATTTATTTTCCTTGAATTTGAATTTTAAATATATGCTATTAAATTATAGGTACAAAGAATTGCTGTCGTATGTTCTATGCCAATCCGATTCCCCACAATTGCTATTGACAACTCGGGAAAATTGCGTTTAGATTTTTTACAATCTGACGAAGATGCGGAACTGTTTGCATCAAAATTCAATGGAAGAAGAGTGATCCGGAAATGCTGCCGTCAAAGTGAATCCTTAAACAGTCTTTCTGCAATTGAAGGCAGGCCCAGATGCAGGGAAAATCAAGGCCTCGTGACGCGATTCTTTGAAAATCTCCAGTTAAATGAAAAGTCCAATGATTTATTCTTCCGTTTTGGCCTTGTCAATTGCTCCAACCCACCTCTTACCACGGAATTCCAATTGCACTCCAACGGTAGTTTGGAAATCAAGATGAGCGGCAGGAAAGGCAACTCAAGCAATCTACTAGTCTCTATAGAAGATTACTGTTTGGACGACATGGTAGAGTTTGATTACTACACCAGTTTACCTTCTACATCAACCTACGCCATGCACTGCTCCGGTGAAGAGCCAAGTTTTATGGAATCAGAGCTCATTGATAGATCTGAATTGACTGAATCGCCATTTACTGAACAAACATTCAATGAACCAACATTCACTGAACCAACATTTACTGATACCACAATTAGTGCACCCGTGTTTAATTACCCGAATAACGACAGTCAACATGGTAATCCTACTGTATTAAAAATCCCCAAATGTTGTCCATATGGGCACGTAATGGATGAGGAATATATCTGTCAACCTCTATGGTGGTGGCCCAGCCAGGAATATGAGGACGAACCCACTGAACCAGCCAAGATTATATTGGATTCCATTAACAAAGATTTCAAGAATTATTTCAAAATTTGGAGTGTCATCTTCAACCCCAACACAACGTTCAATGGTTCCTGCAGATCTGATCAACTTCAACAAGCGATTCCCCTATTATTTGCCAATAATTCTAAAGACACTCCGATATTCCGAAATGATTCAAAAAATGAACTTTCATTTCTGCTCCACACGTTCGTTGAAAATTACTGGGACCTCAAATCTAAAATTCACCCTTTTTGTGTGGACTTACAAGATATGAGCAGGCCGTTGTTTATAACGCGCAAGTGTTCCATTGCATTACCGTTGAACCTTTTGAAATTTATCGTCCGGTAATTCTGTTGATTTCTACTGCGGGTTTATTGGCGACATTTATTATTTATTTTTTCGTTCCAGCCTCAGGTAAATCCATCCGCTTTCTTTTATTCAGCCAATTTATCGCTAAAACTTGAAACTTGTTCCATTTCGCAGGGTCTGCAAAGTTAGTTATAACTGCTTTTGGAGGAAAGACAAATAGAAGAACAAGTAGAACTACTACCATGGCCATGATGTTAACCGGCCGTATTTTACTTTGTCACGTCATATCATTAGCCTTAGTATTATTAAATAGGCATTTGACTAGATTACAGTGTAATTATTATTATTATTACTATTATTAATTTTTTTTTTCATTTTAGGCGTTTACTTGCTTAGCTCTAATTCAACTAAAGCTTGTCGAATCAAATAGAAGCTCATGTATCGCCATTGGTAAAATTATTATTCCGATTTCTGATAATATTTGGTCAAATTTGATTTTTATTTGCCTAACAGGCTACATTGCCTACTCGTCGTTGATAGCCTCGTTTTCGTGGCTAACGGTGTACTGTTTTGACTACTACCACATCTTTAGGTAAATATCTATTTAATTAATTAATGAGGTCAATAAGTCAAAAATTATTTTTAAAGCGTTTTCCAGCGGATCCTTTAAGGTCACCAACGATAGGTTATTCACTCCTTATTCAGCGTTCGGTTGGGGTGTTCCAATCTTGGCAACGATCACTACAATCATCGCACAATTTCGGTCTACGTCATTGGGTGTCTCCGATACTGTCAATCCTAACTTTGGCTACGACCGCTGTTGGTTTCCTGATGGTTAGTTTTCATTTCTTAACGGTTCTATAGATATTTTATTATTGAAACTTCTTTGGGAACATTTGTAGGAAATTCGATATCGCAAATGATTTTCTATCACGTTCCTATCGGCATTCTGCTATTACTTGACATTTATTTTTTCCTGAGTTTGATGTTCAATTCCAACCTGATGTATTGCTGGAAAAGACAACAAGACGTGGCTATCCGTTCTAATCGAAAGATTTCTACAGCCTCCAAAGAGCAGGAAGAGTAAGTGCATCATTAAGGAATTCATCTGTGACATTTATTAGAAAATTCATTTTAATTCAGTTTGAAAATGGCGGTTAAACTATTTTTCATCACCGGAATTCCGTGGATATTTGAATTCATCTCGTATCTGACTTTTCGATTGGACGGATCGCACGTAGGTGTGTATTATTTCTTAGAGTGTTGCCAGCAGCTTAACTTATCGCGCGGGGTTTTTATTTTCGTGAATTTTATTCTTTTGAATCGAGACGTTCGAAAATTCTTGTGGTCCCACATCAAAATCATTTTCCAACGAGAACCCCTAATAACGCTTGCCGACGGAAATGTTATTCAGCAAACACACCCTGGCAATAATGACCTTTCCACGTCCAACGTAATGACACAATCATCGCCCGCCACTTGTTCAGAGACCATTTCCAGCCTTGATAGTTTCCAATTTGACGAGTATAGCTATTTATAAGTAATAATTGAAAGTGACACTTCGTAAAATGTCTTGTTAAACGAGCCAGTTGTCAGTTTGTTGTCATCTTGTTAACGCGTGTCCTGTTTCGTTTGGAGGATTTTGTCTATTGGTGTAGGCTGTAGGTAAAAAAAATCTAACCGCTGCAAAACATTCAGTCGTAAACATTTAGAGTATTTCGTAAAAGACTTGCGCGTTGCAATGAAAATTCCGAATAGAAATATACTTCAAGTCGGAATATTTTAAATCTGTCCAATAAATATTCTTTTCCTTAATAGAATAATAGACATATATTTAGTATTTTTATTAAGTTATTAGCAGAGTTAACAGAATAAAGAAAAACAAATCGACAAAAACATTTCTGGGCAACTGCATTTTCTGTGGCGTCCAATTTATTGTCTTATAGTCCAAATTATTCTCGGAACTTTGCTTGACAACTTCCGTTCTGCTTGTTTGGAACTCCACCACCCAAACATCCATTGTTATTTTCCTCTTTGAATTTGATTGGTTGTTTTGGGTTAAAATTCCGCGATTCCCATCTGCGTAATCACATTCACAAGTGGTTATTATAATTAAGATAATTTTAAAATGTGAAATTTTTCGTACGTTTGGAAATGGTTGCATTTTCCTTGACCACTACCAGTCCCACAAGATATGACGGGAGATCCTTTACCAGCTGATGAGTTCCATTTCGGCCCCGATAGTCTGCTTTCGTACGTTCCTTTAGGAGCCTTTTTCTTCTTCTTACCGTATTTCAATTCGTTTTCATGCTCAAGAATCTGGTGGACCAGATAGATTTGGAAAAAGTTGTAATCCTGATAGAAGGTTTCGTAAAGGCTGTCGAGTAGATCGTTTTCTTCTTGGGAAAAGAAATAGGGTGACGAAGGATCGTTAATGTCGACACACGTCAATTCGTTCTTCAAAATGTCGAGACCCAACAGCAGAGGTGCGATGTCGTCATACTTTGAACATCGGCCAGTTGAGCCGAGTTCATAACATTTCCCGTCGTTGGTCGGCACCAATGGCTTCTGCTTCCAAAAATATTCATCGCCATCATAGATTGAGGGGCATTTGGATGTCATGCATTTCAAAGAACCGTCAGGAGAAATGGCAACGACTTGCCCATAGGGACAGGGTCCTATCAGGAATTAACGATAATGTGAGACATGGTAAAAATGCCGAACAATTTGCTTACCTTGTGTAAAAAGCCCAACACAATCACTCCGAGGGTTCGGGAATGGATACTCTCCGACTGGGCAATCGCATACGGGTTCTCCGTAAGGCGAATAGAAAAGTCGTCGGCCTCCTTCGCATTCGGATCTGTCGTTGATGTCGTGACAAAGTCCCGTACGTTTGACCAAGACCCTGTCTCTTCCGCAAGGGCGCGAAACGCACCGTCCCTGATAACATTTTCTTGCTTAATCTCCGCAGCTGTTTGTCGGATAACATTTGATTTGCATACCTTGAATGTGTGAGGATCAACAATGAGATACCTTGTAGGGTCGCCGCAAGGTTTCCTTCCCATCAGTGGATAGCAGTTTCCGTCATCGAAACGCACGGAAGTGGAGCTGCAGCCATCTTCCGGAATCGTTCCGTTTATTGGAAACGTCCGATCGACGACAGGTGTAGGGATACCATGTACCACTACCAAATGTTCCACATTAACTTTTTCGTCTTTTGTTTTCAACCATTTCTTCATTTTCTTGGTGAGTTCAGAAAATTTGTTCGGTTCCTTTTGATTACTTTTGTAAGACTTCCTGTCCTTTATTTGATGTTGAAACAATTCAGGAGACAATGAGGTCTTGCTAATCATTTGCTTGGTCGACAGTTGGGTCAATTCTGCTGTACTATTTCCTGGTAAGAAACTCTGCTGCTGGGCACTAAATTCAACTGACAACAGCAAAGTGACCAAGAATCTTGAAAATACACCAGCCATCCTGATGTACCGTACACACAAGCTTACGTATGTCGATGGCGGCTTTATTGTATACGCCGTGATATTGTATTGGGACACTTTGCGATTGTACGGTAAGTTCGAAGTGAAAACTAGGAGTGTCAGCGATGAGGTTAAGGAGAAAACTGAATTTTTTTCTAGCTTTCATCTTCTTTATGTACCTCAGGGGGTTTCATTTGCAACCAGAGAAAATGACCTCTCATCTTCCTGTTTTTATTTTTGTTCAAATTAAGAGTTTTGTTTGAAAAAATCGGTCAAAGTTAACGGGAAATTAAAATATTCCTTTTCCCTTTTTAGATGCGTTCCTACGAGACTATAGGTTTTTAGTGTGTCGATCTTTCGTCTGTAACGTTTCTATTCTTAACTGGTTTTAGCTTGAGTACTTGGGCACGTTAATTGAACAACGCGGTCGAAAATTTTTCCAAAAATTTCCAACAGGTTTCCATCCATCTATTCTTTGATTCGCCTACTGCTGGGAAGTCCCCTGTAATCGTCCTCAAAGCGAAGAGGTTCAAGCAGCCAACATCGCCAATCTGAAACCGTCGATTAAATTGTCATTTGCAAAACATTTCGAATATGCGTTAATTCAAAACATCGTATCGAAATGACAAGCGGAATTCGCCTAGTTCAAGAATTTTGGAACAACGCAACACGACTTCTGCATAGCATTGCTTAAAGAATAAGAAATCACTGATATTTATAATTGTAATTATAATTTGATTGGTGTACAAATTTTTAAATCATTTCAGGAAGCGAAATGTTTCGACTCGTATTTTGAGAAATCGAAATTTCCTGTTTTTGTGTTGGAGTTTGTAATGCACGCACCATAGACGGTATTGGGGCTGGTCAGTGGGGCATCGTTGAATTGTTTATACCAAATTGATTACGGCCGGTCGTGAAAGCGTCAAATAATCAAGATTATGATGCGACGAGTTCGATCGAAACGCCTTCTACGGTTGTCCCAGATCGTTTTTTCTTTTCTTTTTTGGATCGTCTTTGATCAACTCTCTACGAAGACAATTTTGGGTTTGACATCTTTCGCCATGTCTAAATTTACTTTGTTTGACCGACGCAGAATGCCATAGCGCAGCTCAGTCACGGATCGATGGGCTCCGGATTCCAGACTTTATGCATTAATTATCTTACAGGTTTTGACTGGAAAAACCTAGACGCTTTCTTCTCAGACCTTGTACGACACTTCATTTTATTACCATATAGGAAAGACTGAAAGTCTTCAATGCGAATTCTTTGCTGTTATCACGAGGACATTTGCCGCCACGTGAAAACCGGGAATTTCAGAAATGTCTACGCACCAACCAATTTTGATGTGCACGCGCGTCAAAGGATCAGACCAAATAATTAAGGGAAGGGAATTTTACGTTTTTCCCAGAATCTGAGTCCGCATTTGATTTTTATAGAATGTACATATCTTCGAATAAGCCATGGAAGTGCAGTTTATTGAAACAGATTTTGTATTCTTTATAATTTTAGAACAGTATTAGATAACAGGAGAGAATGCAATTAACAGTTTCATATTTGAAACAAAATCAAAATTTTATTAGGCGGCTTCGTAACTCCGTAAATTGGCATCACTGCCTTCCGGTTCTCACGAAATTCGTCTGCATTTGCTATTTACGCCAGTCTCAGTCTCACAGCAGCTCACAATTTGACTGTCGGAGCTTTGCGTTAATAATTAGCCCAGCTTCAGTCCAGCATTCAGCATAGTGTCCACAAACACATTTGACTAAGTGAAATTTTGATTAATCAATTGACGTAATAGTACGTTCAAGTACAGGTTTCTTTTGTTCATTGACTGCTCAATCATTAGAGTATCCCGCCCTCTGACACGTGGTTGAAACAAAGAAGTGGAACTCTTAACAAGTGGAACTGGATTTTTGGTCTTCTATGCATAATGAGGTATCTCAAGGGAAAAAAGTTGTCTCTGTTCATCTTTTGTCCAGCCAGTGTTTCATTTGTTACGTGTTACCTATTGAATTGGATTTGGGCATTCAACGTCATTAATTCTTTACCCTTACTTGAACTACTGAGCCAAACATTCATTGTGCTCATGTGAAACTCTACAAAATCTGTTTCGTGCATTTTTAGTTACAGGAATCCAGTGTTTCATTTGTTATGTGTTACTTATTGAATTGGATTTGGGCATTTAACGTCATTAACTCTTTACCCTTACTTGAACTACTGAGCCAAACATTCATTGTGCTCATGTGAAACTCTACAAAATCTGTTTCGTGCATTTTTAGTTACAGGAATCCAGTGTTTCATTTGTTACGTGGTACCTATTGAATTGGATTTGGGCATTCAACGTCATTAACTCTTTACCCTTACTTGAACTACTGAGCCAAACATTCATTGTGCTCATGTGAAACTCTACAAAATCTGTTTCGTGCATTTTTAGTTACAGGAAAACATTTATTTTGTTTCCTCTCTCCCATCTGAAGAAATCATTAACTGTGTTATGATGTTTTATTGTAAGTGGCATGGCCATTCGAATTTTTAGAATAAGTGGCTGAAGCGTCAAGCGAGGTTTCCATGAAAACATGGCGGGTCTCCGGGCTCATCTTGTCGGCCTCGTATGAGAGTCTCTCGCCAATGACCGCGCATGTTTTAACATTCGCAGTAATTTTCTTATGGTTTTGTAGTACCGATAGTGAAATTAAAGTTAAGTTTAGCCCTTTAGTTTTTCATTGAAATTATGCAAATGCTTTTGATTTATAAAAAAATTGCTTTATCGATCCACTTCGCTCATTAAAAACGGTTACCCTGTTATCCAAGTCTAAGTGTTGGCTCATCAATTTTTGTTTTACATTTCAGATCTGTTATAATGGCTAACGAAAGAAAACCAAAAACGTCAAGAACCAAAAATCTTGAAGATAAGGTTGTTGCATCGACTTCATCAACCCCTTCTGCAATGGCGCGAAAGAATGAAAGTCAGTGACATTGTTAATTATTATCAGTTTTACAGCTAGATTTGTTTTTGTTGTTAATACTTGCTATTTTGTCATTTTCTTAGGTTCTAAAAAGCCCAAAGTACCTTCCAGTCCAATACCAGATGAAAATTCAAATTCACCTCTTGGTACTATTTCAATAATTTTTTTATTTAACGTACGCCTAATACGGTTGTAGTAATAAGTGAACCACCATCCCCCGTTTTACAATTATATTAGTAATAATCAGTTAGATGTTTTGACTGTAATAATTTCTGAATTATTTTTATACCAATAAGTATAGAAATTGTATGTGCATTTACTATAAACATGTTATGTAATCTTATTTTGTTATTTTTTTTACAGTAGAGCCCGAAGACGAAGATAACGAAGAAAGAGAAGATGAGGAGGAAGAGAAAGAAGATGGTGACGAAGAAATGGATGACAAAGTGGAAGAAGACGAAGAGGATGAGGACGAAGAAAAAAATGGGACCCCTTTACGTAATAAAACTGAACACGTTGTTGTGTTGATCAACGTGTCATTATTCTCTAATTATAGCATGGCCTAAGAGTGACGACTTCGAGCTTTTCAAGCGTATCCGAAAAGCATGTCCGAAAGAAGATGCCATGAAGTACGAATCGCGTGTGAACCACTTAAATTGGGATTCCGTAAGTTATTTTTAGTAATTCTAAGTTTGTGAAGACTAGTCCAATGAGCTTACCTGACAAATGTCCTTTATTTTCAGATTAAATTTCAAGATTATTCTGCAGAACAATGTAAAAATCGATGGTTACATGTTCAAGTAAGTAAACGATGTTGTAAAATTCATGTCCGAAAGACGTAACTTTTTAAAATCATTAAGTAACCAATCAATTTATTCGATAGACTCATTTGAGGCATTATCGGATCCTTGCCGAAGTTTTAGACGATGCTGCATCGTGGGTAGATAGACCGTGGTACAACTTTAACAAAGGCGGAAAGGTAGTTTTAACTCAGTTTATTTATCTAAGCATTGCCTCACAATTTTTTTCTCTAGAATAACCAGAAGCATCCTGATCAGCCTAAAAAACCACTAACTTCCTACATGTTGTTCTACATGGAACAGAAAGATGCTGTTTTGGAGAAACAACCAGGGCTTGGAATGGTATGAAAAATAGGTAGTAAAACCTCTGGATATTTTATTGAAATATTTTGTTTTATCACTAGACGGAGTTGAGCAAGATTATTGCCAAAATGTATCATGAACTAAGCGATCGGAAGAAAACAAAGTATTCAGAACTGGGGGAAAAAGAGAAAGAAGCGTATCAAGAGAAGATGAAGAAGTTTATGTACGTAATATGTTTCTAATATTAACCAAAATTATTTCTAATCCATAAATTAAAAACAAAACATATTCTGCCTTATTATTTTATAGGGATGCTCACCCAGACTATATATTACCAAAATCTAAACAAACTTCTAAGGCAGTTCCTCCTAAACCCCCGACACCATTCAAACTGTTTAGTGATGAAAAGCTGCCAAAATTTGTGGGTGAAGGAATGTCATTGACTGAAGCCAGGTTTGACATTTTATGCACTATGAAAATTAACTTTAGTTTGGCATGATTCTCAACAAATCTTCATTCAAATTACATTTGTTTGTGTATTATTCTTTCATTCCAGAGAGAAGTGTAGAGATGCCTACAAGGAATTGAAGGATAAACAAAAACTAAAGTGGATTTATCAAGCTCTGGAACAAGAACCTGAGTTTAATGTAAGTTCTTTTTTCCTGCAACATCCTCTGTATTTTCAAAATCACAATTACAGCATCAGGATTGAGCATTATTTTCTGTAGGAGGAGATGGAAAAATTTAAAACGCAGCACCCAGATGTTGATGTCCCAGCAAAGAAATTGAGTCTGTTGACCAAAGATGAATTACAGATCAAACACAAGTAATTATTTACAATTAAACAAATATTGTACAATGACTTCAATAGATTTCATGTTCAAGGAATGAGGGCAAACCAGTTAAACCACCAAATTCTGGATATAGTTTATTTTCCAAAAAACTTCTCTCGGGCAATTCTTTGAAGCAGTTTGGGACTAAAGAAAGGATGACTGAAATATCAAGACTCTGGAAGGAATTGAGTGATGAAGAAAAGACTAAATACAATGACAAAGCTACACAAGTAACATTTATTAAAACAATGTTAATCGGAGAAAAGTTATAATTGTTTTCTGTCTTGATAACATTTTTACAGATGAATTACTCTTACAAAATGAAGTATGCCTCTTATCTTGAAACTCTGACTCCTGAACAGCGAAATGCAGAACTGTCAAGTTCTGTAGGGAAAAATCTGAAACGAATGGCTGCCAAAAAGGCTGAAGATGGACAGGTAATATAGTTTCTGCTGAAATTAAATTAATTAGCCTTAAACCATATTAAATATAATTATTTTTCAGCCGGTGGGTAAGAAACCAAAAATTGGTACAGCTGTTGATGCTGGTTCCTCGTCAGAAGTAGAGAGTGATGAGGATTTAGAAATCCCCCCCAAGACCACTGTTCAAAAGCCAAATTCTGCACTTCAAATGTTTTGCAATTCCAATATGGATAAGTACTCCTCCAAATATCCCAAGCTGACCAAACAAGAACTCGCAAGATTAATGGCTAAAGAATTTGCCAAGCTTAGCGAAGAAAAAAAGAAGGTCTATGGAAATATGGCTCAAAAGTCTAAAAATGAAATGTCTGCAACAAGTAAAAAGTCAGCGTCCAGTACGTTGAAATCAAAAATTTCGAAGGCATCCGAGACCTCAAAGAAAACTGTCAAGCCCACTTCCGCAACTTTAAAATCCCCAGAGCGTTCAAGTGATTCGCCGTCCAAAAGATCCGCGGCAAATGCTGATTCTAAATCTGCGAAATCACCTTCGAAAATCAAACCATCTTTGAATGCCAATGTGAAGTCATCAACAGAGAAAGTGGCTTCAAAAACACTGAAATCCCCTACTTTGGCGGCTAATCAATTGTTGTTCAAAGCAGAGAAGATGACTGAACCACTTAAACCACCAACGTAATTAAACTTCTGTTGTACTGTAGAGTGACGGCACCATTGAATTATTTTTAATTTCTAGGAGTGCTGCTGCTTATTACGTTATGACGCATCATTCCAAATTGGGAAATCCTACTCCTGCTGAAATTGATGTTCTTTGGGGAAAGGTGTCTGAGAAACAGAAGAAGAAGTGCATTGAAGAACAAAAAAAGAAGCATCAAGACTATGTTTATGAATTTGAAAAATTCATCAGGGTAAATTCAAGTGTCCACTTTTTATATGTTGATTTTTAACTAATCGAATTTTGTATTTAGACATTGAATCCAGCCGAACTTAAATCTTATCGCACAATTATGAAGAATCGTGCTCGGCATGAGGAGGATGAAGTTAAAGAAAGTTCTGACGAAGAATCTGAACCGACTAGTTCAAATGAAGAACAAACAAGTGGCGCCTGCTCTGGCGACGATGATCCCCAAATATCCTCGGACGAAGACTAAACCGGCTGAAAATGTACCACTGAAAGTGTGTAATTGAAGTGTAAAATTTTTCACCAACTTACAAACTTCGTGAAGTGCCTATCAAAACTAAGTTATTGGTCGTCAAATTGGTGTTGAACATCCGTTCATTCATAATCTAGAAATGGGTAACTAGGAAATTCTTTGAAGGTTTTAATATGTGCTTAATTTAAAAAGAAAAGGGGATCGACTAGTATATGTTGAATGTATTTAGTCGCTCTCACAGTTTCAATAAAATTATTCCGTTCTAAAAATAACTTTTCCTCAATCTGATTCGTCCATCAATGGCGATTCTAAGTGGGAAGAATATCGCTACTGTGCCCAATGCAATACTACAATAGCATTCGACGGTCTCTGCCCAAAATTCTGCCTTGCTCTCACACTTGTTAGCCGCGTACGAACACCCAATTCCATCCCTCCACCCAGCCGAGAGATTAGTTACTATCTTCTGCCGCGAGAAATCAACGATTCTCTCCAGGAATTTTGGTTGTATTTTGGATTTTATAGAATGCGCATCTTCGAATACGCCATGGAAGTGAAATTTATTGAGACAGATTTTTTATTTTTTATTAATTTTGTACAGTATTAGATAACAGGAAAGAGTGCAATCAACAGTTTCATAATTGAAACAAAATCAACATTTTATTAGGCGGCGCGTAGCTCCGTAAATTGGCATCACTGCCTTCCAGTTCTCAAAAAAGTTCGTCTGCATTTGTTATTTACGTCTCAGACAGACTCAGTCTCAGACTCTCAGTCTCGCAGTTTGACTGTCGGAGCTTTGCGTAAATAATTAACCCAGCTCCAGTCCAGCATTCAGCGTAGTGTCTTATACAAACACATTTGTCTAAGTGAAATTTTGATTAATCAATTGACGTAATAGTACGTTCAAGTACAGGTTTCTTTTGTTCATTGACTGCTCAATCATTAGAGTATCCCGCCCTCTGACACGTGGTTGAAACAAAGAAGTGGAACTCTTAACAAGTGGAACTGGATTTTTGGTCTTCCATGCATAATGAGAGGTACCTCAAGGGAGAAAAGTTGTCTCTGTTCATCTTTTGTCCAGCCAGTGTTTCATTTCTTACGTTTTAGTGGTGTTACCTATTGAATTGAATTTTGGCATTCAACGTCAGCAACTGTTTACCCTTACTTGAACTACTGAGCCATTCTACCTGAAATTGCAATTCTTCATTCAACTCAGTTCCACATCTAGCAAATAGCATCTGTTCGAGATATTAGCTCACAGCCAAACGCGATGAGGATAATGTCGCTGGGCACGACTGAAGGAGTGAAGGCCACAGACCAATTGTGGCCCAATATGGTGGTGACTTCTCCGCCGAGAGGAGGTACAGTAAAAATCGAAGACAAACAAATCTTGGTAAACTGGATATAGACGGCCTTTAAGGTCCAGCAAATGAAAAGATTCTTCTCCAATCAGGTTAGTTTTATTCATCACCATCACTTTTAGAATAAAAGAGAAAGACATAAAACTGCCTGATTCTCTTCTCTAAACTTCTAATTCTCCCTGTGAATTTAAATGTCATAGAATTTGCTCAAATCATCTGTTTGAACAATTGCATCCGTTTTATTTGAAAAAAATATGCCAAACGTACCCGAACATCTGTAACCAGATTTAATTTGACTAATTGCAGACTGAGAGTTTCTTGTTTTGTTTTTAAGAATATTTCTTCTATATTTCTCTAAGAATATCGTTGACCTGGAACGTCGATAGTGAGAAATATGCCCAATTCAGGAGAACAAATTCCCGTTCGTGAATTTTTCTAAGTTTGTAAATGTAAGGCTCCTCCCTTATTCAAAAGTTCGACACTGAATAGACTGGACAGATCTGGATGACGAAGAAAATGTCTGCAGCATGAAGTATGTCAATATTGATTTCACATCATCAAATCAGATCCACGTTTGGAAACCGTTTTGAGAATTATTGAAGCGGCTAGATTCATACCATCATCCCCTGTTTTTTTTAGACGACACAAAAAACAGTTTCCATAATTTATCGCCGACGATTAAATAGATTCCTCTTATTAAGGGTGGCCCATAATTTTCAAATCCGCAAAGGATCGCGAGTTTCATGTTTCTTGCCTTAGGGTAGCCTTACAGTTTACTGTTCACTTGTGGTCCATTTCAGTCCAAGTTTCTCTCTGCATGGAACTTATTATATCTTACTTTTCTTGTTGAACTACAATGCCCAATCTCAGTCGCTTGCGCTTTTAAACATTTTTTGCATTTTGACATTCGTAACATCACGACGGTAACTCGCAAGTCGCAAAGTGATTGCTGTTGTTTCCCGAAAAAGTAGACCGAAGTAGACATCTGTCTAGACTAAATTAAATATGAAAGGTGTGAGATTTTCAAGTGTTTTGTCGATAAGGAAAGTATCCCGCCTCACTAAACAGGATTCCGGATGAAACCAAAACGTATTTCACCAAGTAACGGATGATTCTTCGTTATTCGGATGGTTTTTTAATAGTTGTGTCACACCATATTTCACACCAGTGCCATGGATTTGGGAACTAGTGAAGAGCTATTTCCATAGAGCGACAACTAACAAGAGTTTTATTAAAGGTAACTCCTTTTTAAACACTGTTTTTATAACCAAACTATCTGATGGAAAATTCGATCGCTAGTTGACCCAACTTAAACAAACTGAAAAGTTTCTGGACGAAGAAATTGCTGGCATTGAAAGTAAAACGAAGGAACTTCAGCAGAAGGCACGCACACTTTTGAAGGAGGATTCCCGTAAAGCTGTGAATATTTCAAATCATCTTTTTTATTAATCATGTTTCACCCTTCTTTTTAGACGAAATATGCATTGCGTCAACGCAAACAAATAGAATTGATGTGTAACCAGCGCAAACAGTTGTTATCTAAAACCTAGCTCTACGATGAAATTTAGTTGAGTCAAGATCTAAAAAAAAATATTCAATACGGAATTGTATTTGTATGTTTATTACTACTCTGAATGTAAATTTGTATCGTATTCAGGTTAAACAAGAGGTCTACAAAATTGGCCTTTCTGAATCGAATGATTTGTCTAGCGATCCTTAGATGAAAGAAGAATTGAAAAAGATTGTATAGCCGAAAGTGCGCGTATCATGTTTGTTGGAACATTGAAAACAAAATCATTGTTAATTGTTATCATTTTGTTTTTGTTATTGTCATTATTAAACTTTTAAGTTTTAATTATACAGGCATCATTGCCTGAATTAATTTAATTAACTGATTGCATGAAGCTAAAGGCTAAAAGTTTGAAATATTATCATATCATATGCGACTAGTAGACTTTGACTCATATGCGCCCATTTACATTTTACTGTGTCCTACTGTAAACTTAGTCTTAGGTTTGCAATTAATTAAACATTCAGATGCAGGTTTTGCTTTAAAATAATGGTGTTATATGAGGTGTTTCCTTTTTCGAATGTAATATTTACTACTTTTTCTTTTACTTATGAAATCTCCAGTTTAATTGACTCAAGTATATAGATGCCCAAATCCAGGCCAGTTGAGCTATGTGAAAACTCCCATTGACGACAGTTCTATCCATCGCTGTTAGATGAACGCAAGGTGTAACAAAAAAAACTTTAGAGTTCTTCTGTCTTTAGAGTTCTACTGTCAGCAACCCATGGCTATCACCTCCGGTCTATCCTTCCGGTCATCAATCGATTCAGGAAAGATATTCTCATTTTCGAATGTGTAACTAACTTAAGATTCAAAACTCATTACTTGATGTCGCCACTGTCGCTCTTGTTGTTCCTACGTCCCCTACGTCATGAAACGAGACGAAATGGGCAAAACAAATTGTTGCTAATTATACTTATATTCATGTGATTTCATTTCAAATACCAAACTGAATTCGTATCATTATGTAGGTTTATCTTGACCTAGTTTCCTTATTTTCATATTATACCAATTTATTTCTTCAAATTTTAGATGTAGGCTAAGGCCTATAGCTACTGTCAGTCATCACAACAAGTTGACTTAGCGCTCAGTCACTTTCCATTCCTCATGCTGTCAAAAGCCTTAAACTCATGTTTGAAGCCCACATATAGAGTAATACAAATGTGCGGAAATAAGGAATTTTCCCATTACTGCTACCACACCAATCACACTATGTCAAATGCCTTACTAATCATCACCCATACTATAAAGGTAAGCATCAATATCACCGATCACCACACTACTGCAATACTTCATGACAATTTCTTTAGCGTCAGGAAATTTATCTCAACTTGAGGAATAATGCTGTTGGTTGCTGTAATTCAATTATTACCGTTTTTCATCACGAACATTTCAGTGTGCTTCTTAGAAAAGGTAAAGATTGATATGCCTTATTCATTTTTATATTTCAATTAATGTAAAACATTTTTTTTTTAGAGAGCACACAGTTTCTTTATGGATACATGTGTTCCTGGCACGGAGATTCTTGTGCCAATGCTGACCTTTGTCCATGACGGAAGAGGGACTTCCACCAATGTCTTCTCCATCCTCATCTTCGTGACGTCCGCTCATCTAGCTTCACTGCTTTGTATGAACGCTACACAACTTGTCTTACTTGATTGACGAGTTGGATCCCTTCACGTTACACTGTTACACACGTCCCTTCGTTCGCTTCCGCCCGCTGTGACACACCTGTAATCATTCACTACGGGATCATGCCCAGGTAGCCAAAAATTGACTTATTTTCGTAGGTTAATAGTCTAGTTGCGTTAAACTCTGTCTGTGTAATAGTTTCCAAAATCAGACCCTTCTTAGTACTTACGCACAAACGAAGTTTTACTTGGGCGTTTCTTTTTTCTAACGCTAGATGGCTTTTTGATAATTTGCAGCTGTCAAAACAGTCAGTTTCAGTTACTTTGCGCAACTCTTTAAACATTTATTTGCAGTTATTTTTTTGAAATATTTAGTGATAACTGACGATAACTATTCCCCCAACAAAGCTCACTTGTTAGATTTTCGAAAATTGCATTTTTTTTCTACTTCCGGTTTTCTCATTTCAGTCAGTAGTTTAGTAAATATTCATTCTACGTACAAAAGAACCACATATTCGTGATCCTCGTAAAATTTGTGGTAAAGTTCATGTTATCTTTTTTACGTACGCGTACTTCCGGTTTCGAAAATTTTCCTGAACTATAGTTCAGGAAAATTCTCGATTTTGGCAAAATTTTGGATTTCGTTTAAATCATACCTAATCGACCCCAAATTTCATGGAGATCACGAATATCTGGTTTATTTTGATGACAGCTCAATGGTTGAGGTGCTGTGGTTACTTCCGGTATACTTCCGGAAATTTTTTCGAAAAACTAGCAAGTGAGCTTTGTTCTGTGTATAGTTCTCAATATTGTAAGCTTGATTTTAAGTTAAAAAAATTGCATCTTTAAATCTTTGAGCTAAAAAACCTGATTAGTGTTTCTATCTGTATTATGTAACTTTAATTGGCATGTCAGTAAATAAGAATTGTTTTCTCTTTATTCAGGTAATGCAGAGGAAACGTCGAGAAGATGGACATCAAAACGTCGCCGGTATCTCAAAATGTCAACGCGGATCATCATTTGTTGTTGGTAATATGTATGTGTTTGTTAACCCGTTGTCTGCCACGCCTTTGTTCTCCCCTAGCTCCTTAGCACGGGTTGCGTGCGCTGTTCGGCCTCGTGGTTTTCATGCCGCTGGGTCGGAAAGTCGCACCAGCCCAAAATTTGCCGCAAGGCGCCTGTTACAAGGCAATGCACCAGTAGTTCCCCCTTTTCAGCACGGACTTGTCAGCAATGGCAAGTCCCACCTTGGTCATAGATCCTTCAGACGTGGCGCGTAGAGTAGTAGAGAGCAACCTACGGGTTGTATGGCGTGGCAGCCAACGGGTTAACTTTGGTGTGTATGTATTTATGTGTGTATGTGATTGTAAAATGTGGTGGAATTGTGGGTGGAGGTGGGACAATAAAGCAATTCCTATTTTAAGTTGTGTTTGCCGTGTATTATCATTTGTAAAAAAATAATGTGTTGCAGTTGTGTCAATATATTTTCAACTGGTAAAAATGCTTGATGGTGTTAAGAGAAGTCGTAGAAGATGATTACCATAAAACAATTTATTTTCTCATTTAAGATCAACGATTCCAAGTGACTAGTAACTATTAAGATATAACCGACAAAGCTGAACACAGTTAGATAAATCAGAAATTTCGGTTCTAGTATTTAAGAGCCTTCCTGTAGTTAACTGGAGAAGCGAAGGTTGTGATGTAACATTCAGGTGCCTTAATGGTGTAGTAACTCAGGGCAGTGGAATACTTCGCAGCTTCAATGCAGTAGGTTGGAGCAGCCTCAGTAGTGAAATAATACTAGGGTGCCTTGGTGGTGTAGTACTCCGCTGCCTTGGTGGTGTAGTACTCCGCTGCCTTGGTGGTGTAGTACTCCGCTGCCTTGGTGGTGTAGTACTCCGCTGCCTTGGTGGTGTAGTTCGGGAAATGGTAACGGTGGTGAAGTACTCGGGTGCCTTGGTGGTGTTATACTTTGGGGCCTCGGTGTAGTAATTCGGGACATCAGTTGTGGATTATACTCCGGGGAATTGGTGGTGAAGTAACCGATTGTTGCGTATGTTGTTGTGTTATAAGAAGGCGGCGTTGACAAGGATACAACATCCAACAGTAGCACGACGCCATAGTTAACTAGACGGTAAATAATTTAAACATCAAATTTCAATAATCACTGGCAAGTTAACGCATAGAAAAATAATAATAAAGTAATACAAAACTCCATGCAGAGACACAATATTTACCATTTGGTTGTAGTGTAATACCCGGTGGCCTTGGTGTAGTAAACAGGAGCCTCAGTTTGGTAGTAGCTTGGAGCAGAGTCATACTTAGTGAAGTAAACTGGGGCAGTGTACGTGATGGTGTAATGTGTGGCCTTTTCGATATAGTAGTAGTTGGGGGATTCGTCGTAATATCTAGGTGTAGCGTAGGTTGTGGTTTAGTAAACTGGAGCCTCGGTGTAGTATTACAGTTCAACGTAGTACGAAGGAGCAGCTGCTGTGTTGTAAGTCTGGGCTACGTAGCACTTGGCCGCCTCAGTTGTAGTTGTGTAGTTCGGGGCAGAGTAGTACTTGGATGCTTCGGTGTAGTAAGCTGGAGCAGCGTGGGTAGTGGTGTAGAAAGCTGGAGCAGCGTAGGTAGTAGTGAAGTACTCCGGTGCCTTGGTAGTGAAGTACTTGAAGGCCTCGGTGTAATAAGCTGGGGCAGCGTATGTTGGGTACTCCGGTCCTTTAGTGGTGTGATACTGTGGAGCCTCGGTGTAGTAAGCTGCGGAAGCATCCAGAATCGTGTACCGGTGCCTTGGTGGTGTAGTACTTAGACGCTTCGGTGGTGAAATAATTGGACCCTCAATGTAACTAGGAACTGAGTGGAACTCAAGGTACTCGGGATCCTCGGAGTAGTATACGGCTGTTCCGTGTTTTTATGTTGTGTAGTAAGGTGGTGGCATTGCGGTTTGGCATCCGCCATATCCAGGAGGCATCGTTACACCAGTGGTCGACCCAGCCATCATTCCATCAACCATCCGAACGCAGCACGACGCCATAATTAGCTGTACAATTAATAAATTTAAACATTAACGTTCAATAATAACTGGCATAGTAACAGATAGTAAAATTAGTACTAATACAAAACTCCACGTATAATAACAGAATATTTACCCATCATTGCGACGGAGAAGGCAGTTGGTGACAATAAGTGCACTGCAGTTGTTGACGTGTCAAAGGTGCTCACTCGACTAAATTCTATCGCCTTTTCTCTCTCCTTTTATACGACTTTTTCCTCACCCTGCCCTGATTCACCTCTTAAGCCTTGCATTACTGTACCCACTCCAAAATGATGCAACACGTGTCGTTCTCAACCAACCTCTACACCACCATATGACAGTTTTACGTAATGTTCCGCCTGACCATCTAGCGTGAAGGAAAAGCAAACTAACCAAACTATCTGCAGGTTGACTTTGGGGAATTAGGAATCGTTGCAACGCGGCTCATCCACCAAATCGTCCTCCTGGCCAGCGTCTACAGCGTCAACGACATCGAAATATTCACCGGTGGGCTTGCAGCGGCTGGCAGTGACTCCGCTCAAAGGCGCCGTCGTCAGCCGGCCATCGACTGATTCCTGGCCCATCAGCTAGACACAACACCAAACAGCAGTATGACGCCATAGTTAACTAGACAAATCAAAAATTTGAACATTACTATTCAATAATAACCGACATATGAACAAATAGAATAAATGTGGAATTATTCACAACTCCATGTAAAAATAACCAACAGAATATTTACCTATATTTGCGACGGAAAATGCAGTTGGTGACCATAAGTGCACAGCAGTTGTTGCCGTGTCGGAGATGCTCGTTCGACTGAGTTCCGCAGCCTTTTCTCTCGCCTTTTATACGACTTTTTCTTTTTCTCACCCTGACCCACCTCTTAAGCCTTGCGACTATTGTACCTGCTTGATAATGAAGCAAACGCTTCCCGTTCTCACCCAACCTCTCCCCCGTCGCATGACACGTTTTACGTTTTTGTTTCGACCTTCGAGCGTGAAGAAAATGCAAACTGGCCTTTCCTTCTTTAGGTTGACGTTCCTGGGGATGGGTCTACAATAACCAAAATCAAAATGAATACCAAATATAGCTTACCCTTGCTTGGCTTTTGTACCTGCTTGATAATGATGCAACACGTCCAGTTCTCACCCACACCACCGCATTGACAGTTTTACGTAATGTTCCCCGCGACCTTCAAGCGTGAAGGACATGCAAACTGGCCGGCCCGTCTGCAGGTTGAACTCTACAATGGTAATTGAAAAATAATTAATAAACACTGCATCTGTTGGAACATGTTGAAAATATACCTAAATTTAACGTAAGACAATCTAAAGTAGCTTACGAGTGTACGACTCTTTCTCCATCATCAACACAGTAAAGAGTAAAGAGTACGAATATCTTCTATTAGGTGTCGCTTTACGCGCTACCACTCCTCGATTGCTGAATAACAATTAAAGTTTACATTTACCCACTATTTAATAAATGGGTAATCTTGACGATGGTGGGAATAAACTTCACAAGTCATTGATAACTATAATAAATTAGTGGCGCACGTCAGGTTGAGAATAGTCACATAAACTTTGCATAACAGTGCGCGATCGGCTGTTCTATTACAAGCGTTGAAAATTCCAAGTGTCTACTGGAAAATCAAAAATGCTAAATTAATAGCAGCTAAATGCTTGATGATGTTCGCTAGTAGTTGTCAATTTGTTGCGCTGGAACGCAAAATAGTGCATCAAATTAACTAAAGCAAGATTTTTCAAAGTTCTTGGTCCATTAAATTTAACTCGTGTTGACAAGTACAGTCTAGCAAATAGTTGCTAAGGGAACGGGTGATAACGCGCATGAAGACATAACTAAAATTATTTCCCGGCAGCGTGATAATTTGATAATCAGTAAAACAAAATGGAAAAGAAACCAATTGACATGTTTCATCGTCTAATTATAAAATGAAAAACTGCTTGTAATGTACGGACGCCGCCCAAGGAATTTTAAGACGAATTGCTTGATTAACAAGTGTGAAAAGTAACACATTTATCGTCGTCTAAATTGTTATTTTACGGGATTAAACCAGGTTTTCCGACGCTATCATTTACATATTGCTGGTCGTTTTCAATCGCTTTTATCTTAGACAGCATTTGTACAAACACGTACAAGGTGATAAGGCAAGTATGGCTATGAGATATGATTTGGTGATGCTGATGAGAGAAAATAAAAAAGCTCTGTCTTTGAAAATCGGAAAACCTTGAAATTTCGTACCACAATAAACCGAAACTTTGGTCGATCCTTGGGCCGACCGACGTAAAATAATGACGAGGGAAGTAAAAAAAATTTAGAATCTAACCTCAAAAAGAAAAGAAGGTCCCCACGTCTCATCGAGCGCTTGGGGTGGTCATGGTTCATCGCGATGCATGAATGGCAGTTTTCATCCGGATGGAATTTTTGGTTTACTCCGTCAATCCAATCCAGGAAGCTAGAGAATAAAAAAAACAAAAACCAGTTAAATAGAAGCATAATACAGATTCTAAACGCCAAGTAGAATGAGACGCCGCAACTTAAACGTGTTACTACATAGTGATCGAAAGCTTCCGCATAAAATGTGACTCATAAGTCATAACAGAATAGTAACGTTCAAATACTGCGAAAACAATGCGTTGTACAATTTCGCAAGTGGTAAAAGTACTGAAAAGAGTCTTGAAATAATTCTTTAAACTGTCTGACGATCGTAGCAAAAAATTGGTGAACGCAAAAGGCAAGGCTAGTTTTGCATTTTGTGGAACGGTCAAATGTCTTCGCATTCAGGTGATAAGCAGACAGACGTAATGCACGACATTCTAAAGGAGAAATGCAAACCTTAACGGAAAATCATCGGATTCAACCAGTGTGCCAATAGAAAACGTGACTGTCCCATGAACGTGACAAATTGAAAAATTCCTATTGCTACATCTAAGTGACACTTAAGGTTCGCCAGTGAATCTCCCGCTTGCGATTTTAATCCGAACTACACGAAGTTCCGTTTAGAAAGAAAGAATTACATTTGGCTTGAACGTGGCTTTGCCAAATAAAGTTACTGTACACATCTTGTAGTTTAAAGGATAAAAACACCGTGACTGAAAAAGAGATTGGCTAACTTTTTTTGCGTAATGAATACGTCATAACAAAAACTAAATAACAAAGAACCTAATAAAGTTGTCATGACTGGGTGGAGCATGAAGCCATCTTTTTCACATTCGCATTCATCGTATGTGTTAAGTGTGCAAGTGACTACGGGGCTACAAGCCTACAAATGACTGTTTCATAGTTCAACCGTCATTCGATAACGAGAAAAGAAATAACACTTCACAATGTAAAAAACACAGTATAAATAATAGATTTAAAAAAACTCACGCTGCGATCCGACAGATGACATTCGTCACCATTCCAATGTATATTCATCAGAAAACCGCACAAAACATGAGGAACTGTTTCAATGTGCCCCGTACGATCTCTTGTATAGTTTGCCGATTTTGGAATTACTTTGAGTAAAGCACAGACCACGAAGATGTAAAGTATCCAGTAACATTTCTATCAATGCACATTGCACAAGCTTTAAACAGTGAGACACTATGTTTCTGCAAACAGAGGACAAGTTTGAAAAACATTTTTTTAGCACTAAACCAATTTGGAAAGCAGATTCGAAAGCTTCATACAATACACAAGCGATCCAGCCGCCCTGCAAACGATACTGACAGGAAAAAGGGGTAGGGGACTAGGGGTAAGAAAAAAGGAAGGAACGGCGGCCATGATGGATTCATTGATACATTCTAACCCTCCCCCTCGTCTTGAAGACACTAACCCCTTTCCTGGGAAATTAAAAAAATTAGCGGGAAGACTGGAAGAGGCAATGGGAGAAGAGAATACGTATGGAACAACAATGATGCGGATTGAAAAAAGAGTCAAATCATCACTCACGTATTTTTATAATCAAGTTAATTCAAAATCTAAATCAGCAAATGTTAACAAGGTGAAAAGTTAACGCAAGAAGAGGCCGAATAGCTCCGAGTTTACAAAACAAAACCTATTTTCTTCTCATACGGGTTACCCACCACTCATTTGATTAATTTTTACTTTTTAGCAAGAACAAAAAATTGAATTCTTTGGTCATTTTAAATTAACTATAATTTGGCATGAACAATCTAGAATACGCTTGTAAAAGTACCGAACGTGATAATGCACATGAAGTGATAACAACACATATTTGTTTTCCATTGCCATGAGAAGTTGATAAGAAAACAGTGTAAATACATGAAATGGAAACGAAACTATCTTGGAACTATTTTTTAGTTTAGCATAAAATTCACACGAGGTAAAAGGTGTTTCAGGTGCACTTGCACTTGAACGCTACCTCATCAATTTTTTGAACAAATAACTCGACTAAAAATGGTGTAAGAATAAATAATGCTTCCGCCATCCAGATTTTTTCAAATGTTGGATATTTCGCCTGTTTTTTTACCTGATTATCTAAAGCACTATCTTTGAAAAATTGCTTTCCGTTATCATACACTTTATGACGGTCGACTGCATTTGCGTAAGATTCGTTCGAAGCAGCAAGTCACACTGTCAAACCACTCCTAACAGCCTTCACATTCGTGCTGAAATTTCAAAGTTGCGATAATGTTACAAAACAACAACATGGAAATCCAATACAATAGGGAAGTTCCATTAGGAGAAGGTGGCTATGGTTCAGTGTTTCCAGGAACGTTTCAAGGTCGTGAAGTGGCAGTCAAAAGAGTTCTCCTTAACATGGCTAACGGTAATGAAGAAGAAGCTTTAAAAAAGTTAGATCACCCAAATATCGTCAAACTCTTCCATGTTGAGCGCACCGACGATTTCATGTAAGTTACCGAAATTAAATTACTGCGTTTTTAAAGGTTATTGCAGATAATGTGTGCAACTGGGCACAACTTGTATAGGCTATTTGCTTTGGAGCTCTGCACCGCGTCATTGGATCAGGTATTTCTAAGGCCTGATCATCCTGAAAAATACAAAGGGCCTAAATTGCCATACCATTTTGAAGTTTTCTCGCAATTGGCTTCGGGTCTCGAGTACATACATTCCAAGAATTTAATTCATCGAGATATAAAGCCGGAAAATGTTCTCATCTCGGTTGACTCCAGCACTAATACGCAAGACGTTGAGGTAACAATGAAATGGGCTGATTTTGGTCTGTCCAGGACCGTGAATGAGCGAGGGACATTTACGATGACTAGTGGAGTGAAAGGAACCAGAAACTGGTACGCGCCCGAGTTGCTAAAACTACTACTTCAGGAATCTCAAACGGGTGGGCAGCGGCAACTCAGAGGCACCGTCAAAAGCGACATTTTTGCATTAGGTCTCGTCTTCGCTTATCTTCTGTTAGACGGCCAACACATTTACGGTTCTAATGAGTTTGACATTCCTAAAAACATCTTGGATGGTACAGCAATCAATAGGAATAGTAAGTTGAGCCTATTAACGTTAAAAAACAACATTTGAACGGCAATTAAACATGAAATCATTTTTCAGAAATAGATCGATCGCACTACGCATATGATCTTGTTACCGAAATGTTAAAAAATGAAGCGGAACGAATATCTTCATCAAATATCGTTAAGCAACTCACATCAGAAAAAAATAAGGTAAAAATTACATTGCAGGCAAGAAGCTGCATTAACTATTGCATTTAATATTTCTTGATTTCAACGTAGCTTGCAGAAAAAGAAAAGGAACTGTTTGAACTCTGTATGATAAGATACCCAGCTACCTCCATACTCTTCCCTTGGACAAATCAAAACGAAAAGTTAAAAACATTGATCCGGCAGGGGGTTGATGTGAATAAGAAAGACCAGAATGGAAACAACGCACTCCATTTAGTGTGCCAATTTCATTCGAGCCCGAAATTAATCGACACGATCAATTTATTAATCCAACTCGGGATCGACGTCAATGAGAAAAACAACTACGGAGACAACGCACTCCATTTATTGTGTCTTAATAATTCAAACGAAAGATTAATCGACGCAATCAAATTATTAACCCAAATCGGGATCGACGTCAATGAGAAAAACAACTACGGAAGCAACGCACTCCATTTATTGTGTTGGATAAATTCAAGTGAAAAATTAATCGACGCAATCAAATTATTAATCCAACTCGGGAGCGACGTGAATCGTGAATGGCATTGACGTGCGATCATTATTACGAGAAAATGAGACTAGAAATTTCAATGAAATCATAAAACTCTTCGACGAAGCATCTCTTACATAAACATGTGTGCCTGTAAGCTCTGTTTCAATCATGTGAAGTGTTTCTAATAAGGGGAAATATATTATTTGAACTGTTGACATTTTCCAAGAAATATTTGACGTGAAACAGCTGACAAAGTAATAGTTGAGAATAAGTTATGTTTCAGAAATTAAAACCCATTAAAGCTAGTAATAAGGCGGTGAATACATAACATCATACGTCATCGACTGTGAAGGCTCAACGATTTCAGTAACAGGTTAGTCGACGCCGAAACATTTTCCCATTTCAGCGGCAACAAGAAACGAGGGAGAACAAAACTGGGGAAAAGTATTGCCTCTTGAAATGTTTCACGATTATGAGTTATGACCGATTATTGCTGATTCCATCGTAAGACACGTTTCATCACTCAATTACAACTTTGATTTTCCTTTATTATTTTATCTGCTATGATAAAATAATTGGATGACATTTCTCAAGCAGTACCGAGCAGTACACAGAAGAAACTGTCATATATTTGCTGGTGTTAGCGGGAAATCTTTTCTCAAAGGAGGCTGACTACAAAAATATCTTGGCTCCGTTTCAAAGCATCATGCACGTCAATCTTAGTTTCAACTGTGCAAGGCCATCCTTCAAAACATCACTTAAAGATTATATGAATTGATTTACTCTTAGAAATTGCTCAATCAAAGTTCAGAAAATAAAATGCATCGATCACCAACATTTTGTTGATTATGCTTTGTACTCAATATTGAAACTTACAGTCAACTTTGGCTTCGAACTTGAACTTGCCTTCTCCTCGCTAGCTCGCCTGAAAAAAGAACATTTCACTAACTGTACGAGGCGATTGCATTTGATAATTAATTTTACAGTGGGGCTCTCGCACACAGACAACAACAATTGAAAACGTTTTGTGGAACACGTAAAAAGAACTCGAAAATTTTACGTAAGAAAATGGCAACGAAAAACTGCAATCCGTCAAAGCGCATGATCTGTGGTCCTGCCAATCGTTTTTAATTAAAAATTTGTTACTTTAACTGCAAGTTTCCAATCAAGCATAATGTTAAAACGCTCAGTTAACAGAACAGAAAAAAAAATTCAAGAAGGAGCAAAAGTAAAAGGACGAAACAGGTAACATCAAAAGCTGGCTTAACAATCAAGGGAGAAAACGACCCGATGATTTTAGCAAGTTCATAATAAGCACCAAATATCACTTGAAAACGACTTTAAACGCACAACTTAACGCCCACACAAATAAGCTTACCGACCTACTCGTAAGCTCCCAAATACGTTTAAATTATCAGAGTCAAGGCACAGTTGCGGGACAACCAATCATTACAGATCGTAAAGGGAGTGTTCATTCAACTAACGTCATATGAACTCCCTTCCGTTTCGTAGTAAACGGTAGTAAATTCGAAGGATCTGGCGGTCACTCGAATTCAAACTGCAATTCCAACTCAATCTGACAGATTTCAGAAATGTGCCTTTTTTATCACATAGGCTATTTGCGTGTCAGTGAGTAACAGAATAAAAAAAAAACAGAAAAAAAAATCGAAAAGCTACAGAACATCAATCACGGACTTGAAGACTACAGGATTCCCTATATCGGCACATGCTGGAAAAAGGTTCGCAATTATTGGTTGGCAGATTTTAATAAATGAGACTCGTAGGAAATTCAGTAACATTTAAAAAATTCGCCAAAAGAAAACAACCTGCTTCGTCCAACGTGACATTTCGAAATGGCAGCAACAACCACCATTTTCGATAACGATGGATGTGGCATCTAACTAGATCCCAGGAGGATCCCTGATGATAAGCAGCGCATATCCTGATCTAGAAGACAAAATTTTGTCGTGCGCCACATCATTTGGCAACATCTTTTGACAAAGGGATTGAGATTATCGATGTCATGCTGGGTGATACGGGAGCCCAGATCAACTGTTTCCTTTAAATAATTGCGGACAAAATGCGCTACACTGCACAATATTTAACGAGCATGGACTAATCGAGGAACTGAAAACAGTTTGGAGGAGGGAAGAAAATATCTTTAGAAAAAAAAAAAGAAATGGTTCAACTATTTATAAAATGGAATATAAACATAAACGAACAACTGTAAATGCCGAACACAAAAATCAAGTAAATGACCCGTGATTTATGAATTCTATGCGATATGCTCAAGACGAATCGGATGAAAAGAAGTTTGGATTTTACAGGTGATTGACAGAATTTCTTCTACAATAAAAAGTCAAGTCATACTTCTCCCAACTGTCAAATTAACTAACTATTTGATAGTTCTCGTAAAATTAAATCTAGATGGACTACCATCGCAAATCTTAATGTGAGTAGATTTTCTTCTTACCTGCTGGCTGCTGCCCCAAGTGTCGTCGTTCCCATCCACACACCAGGAAAGGGGGTCGTAGACATGGCCAGACATTTTCTCCGTCCCAATCAGCAAGGTCTTTCCACCGACGAAACCTGTTCATGAACAAGAGAAACCAAGGCTTAGTTACATTCAAATATTGACCATAACTAAAATGTTGTTAGCAGGTTACTAATAAATCAATATGAAAATATTTAAATGTCATCCATTTTACTGATGGTAACTGAAAGAAAAGAACTTGAATATGTCTTATTTTAGCGGTTGGTGTAGTTGAGTTAACGCAAGTGAACCTACTGTGCCGTGGTACAGTGGTAGGTGGAATGGCTTAATCATTAGCTCTTCAACTGGCTTCATATCAAGTTAGTCTAAACACAAAAGCAAATGATCACTGACAAGAGAGTAGACCCGAAATAAATCTGATTGAATCAGCACAATGAAGCTTACGAAAGATGAGTTATTAGATGACATCAGTTGCCAAAATAAAACTGGTTCACACTTCACACTCCGTGGTGACTCCAAATGAAAAAGAGGACTGGTAATAAACAAATAGTCCGCCATCATGGATTAATTTCATCTCTCTACCTCCAATTTCAGATAATTGGCGGGCAAATCCCTTCCTTTCCCACAATTTCGTAAGTTAGTAAAAATGGCTGTTTATCATCGTTGGCTCGTATGAAAATAATTTTTTAAAAGGCATAAAAAAGTGAAATCAACAGCATCAAATAATTAATTTACTTCAATGGTCCGTGCATGGAATAGATAAATCTATGTGTAAAAAACTCCCAGCTTAACTCCGAAAATGATGGGCTGTTGTGACTACATTAAATCGGGCATAACGGCATTTGAATATCAAAATTCTTTTACTTAGGCTAACTTAAGAAAATGTAGAGATTTGCTATCCTACAAAGCTTAACAAATAATAAGAACTTGATTCCACCGTTTAATCTGGACTGTTTGCTGAGCGTCACCTGGATTATGTCCGTTATGGAAGCACATCGAAGCACATGCACAGACTACGAAGGTGTGAAGTATCAAGTAAGGACTTCTGTAACCAGTTCCGTCGACGCAAAAACTTTAAACAATGCGACACTATGTTTCTGTTGACAGATAACGAAAAATTTGAATACACTTAAACAAATTTTGTGAGCAGATCCGAAACTTCATGCACAAGTGTCGCCATACAAACGCCAACTGACTAAAAGGAGAGGTAGCGGGGAAAGAAAATTGTTCCAAAAGATCGGCGGCCATGATGGATTCATTCTAACCCTCCCCCTCGTCTTGAAGACCCTAACCCCTTTTTTCTGGGAAATTCAAATAATCCGGGATTGTTGGAACGACACGGGTCGACCCGAATAAGTGCTGCGATCTATTGGTCAGATGAAAAGGCTCGTCTGGTGTAACGAATTTATCGCCGTCTACATATTGTTATTTTCCAAACTGTATTAAAAATGCAGTGTGTTTACGTCGTTGGTTATTTTAACGGATTAGTTCAGGTTTTCCGACACTACAACTCAAATAAAGCTGGTCGTTTTCGATCGCTTTTATCTTAGACAGCATTTGTACAAAACGCGTAGCTAACAAGGTGATAAGGCAACTAGGCAAGTATGGCCATAAGATAAGATCTGATGATAAAAATGCTCTGCCTTTGAAAATCGGAAAACCTTCGAATTTCGCACCACAGTAAACCGAAACTTTGACCAATCCATGGGTCGACCAACGTAAAATAATGACGAGGGAAATGATAGAAATTGAAAATCTAACCTCAAAAAGAAAAGAACGTCTCGTCGAGCGCTAGCGATGCATGAATGGAAGTTTTCATCCGGATGGAATTGTTGGTGTACTCCGGCAATCGATCCAACGGGTGGAACTAGAAAATAAAAGAGACAAAACAAAAACTGTAAAAAAAAAAATAATAATCTAAACGCAAAGTAGAATCAGACGCGGCTACTTGAACAGCAGCTTTCACATGAAACGCGATTCAAGACATAGTCACAACGTTCAAGCAGCGCGAAAACAATACGTTTTACAATTTTAGTACTGAAAAGAGTCTTTTAAAAACAATTGTTTAAACTGTCTGATGACCGTTGCAAAAAATCAGTGAACGCAAAAAGGCAAGGCCAGTTTTGATGGTCATGGAACGGTCAAATGTCTCCGCATTCAGACGATAAGCAGACTGTAAAGACCGATGCGATCGGTGTGCCAATGATGTTTTTAACTTATATTCGTATGCAAATACTGTCGCACGCATCATGTTGAGGTATATTTCACACATGTTGTATTGCCCATGGAATCGCTCCAAGCGTTTGAATGCCCAAACGATAGCAGTAAAGTAAGAAGTGCAAAAATTTTTTAATGGAAAGTTGAGTCATGAAAAATTAAGCTAGCTGTCGAGTCGATAAATTAGCAAAAATAGATAATGATTACTATATTTAAAATAAAAAAAGGTAAAATTTTCGAATTTTTCGGCCTGTTTAAATTTTACTAATTTGGCAAGCACAATCTAGAAAATGATTGTGAAAGGAATGGATGATAACACATAACATGGTAACAAAAACATATTTATTCCCACCGCTGCAAGAATTTGATAAGGAAAAGTTAACTTCACTATTGCCATTTTTTTAGTATAGCTTAGCCGATCTTACCAAAGGTAACAGGTTGTCTAGGTGATGCATTTGACCGCTACCTCACTCGAATTTTTAATGACCAATAACTCGATTAAAATAGATGCAAGAATAAATCATTTTTAGCCGGAAAGAAATGGTTCAAATGCATTAGATACGGTGTCCGTCTGCTGTGCTCATTATTTTACCCGATTATCTGAGGCCCTATCTTCGACATAGCGTTATCAGCGTCGGTCTACAGTAAACGGATCGTTCAACGCAGCAGTAGATCATCTGCGACATCACTGGTAACGGTTTTCACATTCGTGCAGAAAAAGGTACGCCTAAGCAGATATTGCTCTGAACTACAATATGGAAATCGAATTGGACAACCAACTTCGGCTGGGAAGAGGTGATTTTGGTTCAGTGTTTTCAGGAACGTTTCAAGGCCGTAAAGTGGCAATCAGAAGAATTGAGCTGATTGACGCTAGTGATAATGAGGTAGAAGCGCTGAAACAGTTAGATCACCCCAACATCATCAAACTATTCCGCGTCGAGCGCAACAATGATTTCAAGTAATACGATATAAAAAAATGCAATTATAAAATTGTTAAAGGTAATTGATGAGATTAATGTGTGCATGTCTTCTACAGGTTCATTGCTTTGGAGCTCTGCGAAGCATCATTAGATAAGATATTTCTATTGCCCAATCATCCTAAAAAATACAAAGGGCCTAAATTGCCCTCCCATTTTGAAGTTTTCTTACAACTGGCTTCGGGTCTCGAGTACATACATTCCAAGAAATTAATTCATGGAGATATTAAACCGGAACATGTACTCATCTCAGTCGATTCCACTAGCCAAGACATTAAGGTAACAGTGAAATGGGCTGGTTTTGGTCTGTCCAGGACAGTAGATGAACGAGAGATGTACACGATGGATAGTGGAGGAAAAGGAACACGACACTGGTACGCCCCCGAATTGTTGTTGAAACTACTTTTTGGTTCATCGGACACGATGCAGCAGATAACAGGTACCGTCAAAAGCGACATGTTTGCACTAGGTCTCGTCTTCGCCTATCTTCTGTTAGACGGGAAGCACATTTACGGTTCTAACGAGATTGAAATTATTAACAACATCTTGGGGGGCAAAAAGGTCAACATGAATAGTAAGTTGAGCCTATTTACGTGACATCCCGTAACAACATTTGAACGGCAATTAAATGTGGAATTATTTTTTCAGAAATAGAACAGTCGCACTACGCATATGGTCTTGTTACCGAAATGTTGAAAAACAAACCTGAGGATCGTATTTCTTCATTAAATATCGTTGAACGACTAAAAGCAATACGAGTTGAGGTAACAATTTTAAGTAGATATATTTGCCTTCTATAAATAATACCTTCAACTTTTTCTGATAATTGTATCAATATATAGATTACAGGAAAAGAAATGGAAATGTTTACACTCTGTAAAATGAGGGAAACCATATTATCCTTAATTTTCCCTTGGATACATCCAAACGAAAAGATTAAAACCTTGGTCTTACAGGGAGTTGACGTGAACAAGAAAGATAGCGAAGGAAACAACGCACTTCATTTATTGTGTCAATATAACTCAAGCGAAAGATTAATCGACGCAATCAAATTATTAAATCAACTCGGGATCGACGTCAATGAGAAAGTCAAAGACGGAGACAACGCACTCCATGTGTTGTGTAGGTACAATTCAAGCGCAAGATTAAGCGACGCAATCAAATTATTAATCCAACTCGGGATCGATGTCAATGAAAAAAACCACAATGGAATCAACGCACTCCACTTCTTATGTGCTAATAATTCAAACGAAAGAGTACTCGATGCAATGACATTATTAATCCAGCTCGGGATCGACGTAAATGAGAAAAATAACAACAAAGACAACGCACTCCATATGTTGTGTTATAATAATTCAAGCGACAGATTAATCGACGCAATTAAATTATTAATCCCACAAATAACCGACGTAAATGAGAAGGACAAGAACGGAAGCAACGCACTCCATTTGTTGTGTTTTAATAATTCAAGCAACAGATTCATCGAAGCAATCAATTTATTAATCCAAAAGAAGATCGACGTCAAAGAGAAAACCAATTACGGAAGCAACGCACTCCATTTGTTGTGTCGTAATAACACAAGCAAAAGGTTAATCGAGGCAATTAAATTATTAATCGACCACGGGATCGAAGTCCATGAAAAAGTCAAAGATGGAGATAATGCACTCCATTTGTTGTGTAGGTACAATTCAAGCGAAAGATTAATGGAAGCAATCGACTTGTTAATCGAACTCGGGATCGATGTCAACGGGAAAAACAAAGACGGGGATAATGCACTCCATTTGTTATGTAGGTTCAATTTAAGCGAAAGATTAAGAGACGCAATCGAATTATTAATCGAACTCGGGATCGATGCCAACGGGAAAAACAAAGAAGGAGAAAACGCACTTTATTACTTGCATCGACATAATTCCAGCGAAAGAATAGTGAATGCAATCAAATCATTGGAGATTCATGTCAATGATTCCAACGATCAATCTTTTTTACAGTAATATAATGTCAAAATACGTTTTGATTAAATTATAAAATTCTTCGACAAAGCATTTTTTACCTGAATTTATTGATATTTTATTGTGTATCAAATATCTTGCATCGTTCGAATATTTATGCATCGGGTTATGCTCTTAGTTTTATATTAATTTAAAAAGAAGTTAGCTACTGCCTTATACTGGACTACTTTAAGATGTTGACTAAAAAAGTAAAAAAGGACAGTGCGGTTAACATTCAGATCAGTAACGATCAGTAAGCACAATATTAATTTGTGAATGCAAACTGTTTTTAAGATATGAAATCCAATTACAATGGAATACATGATAACATTCATATTAAAATTGTTAACTCTTATTAGCGCGGCTTCTATAGCTCGGTAATAATTATTACAAATCAGGAAACTATATAGCACATTTTGTCCTCTATTAAATGGTTGTAATGGCTTTGTTTAAAAACAAATGTTATTAAATAACATCGGAGATCGGGGCAACTTCGCATTATATTTAAAATGTGTTATAGCCCTAAGCTTACTACACCAAGGTTCACATATATCTATGGGCATATGTAAAACCTAAAATTTCTTTAAAAGTCTTTCTATTTGATTAACTATTAACCATTGCTAGTTCTTTTTTCAGAATTAGCACCAACATAGCAGATTTTTTTTTTCTCGTTTTTTTATATATATTTTTTGTTCGATCAATGTTTTGGTCGATTTTTTTTTTTTAAATACACAAGAATCCCCGCTGGTAATGCCAACTTATCCTGATCGAGGAGCATGTTGACATGTTTTTGTTTCATGTTTTTGTACATGTTTTTTACCCATTAAAACATGTGAAGTGTGGCACGAACGGTTCGCAATAACGAAGAGCTTACAAGAATAATGGACAATCTGAAAAAAAATATAGCTATAAAATAGGGGGAGGAGTTATTTTAAAAGAACTAATTACTCATTCCAAAAAGTAGCTCCATAAAAAGCTGTGCCAAGCATATAGGTATTTTGATTTCTAATAATGATAGAAACTTACGTTTCTATCTTTTCCCGCCTTGCTGATGATTCAGCTCTAGAACACGATTATTTAGGTTATTGGTGCAGCAGTTTCTCTTTATCTATCAAAGTAGATAACAATCCATTTTTATTTTTTCTGCTCAGTAACGAATAGGACTACATTCAACAAACTGTTTCACGCGAGAAGCCCTCTATATTTTTTGTAGCAGCAACAGGTATAGTTGTGCTCACTATAGAGTTTTAGACCTACTCTATAAGCACAACGTGAGGTTTGTGAGTCTAATATCTGATGTGCTTGGCTTAAACTGTGTTCTCTTTTCATCCAAATGAGAAGCCCTTTCCCGTTGAGAAAATATTCCTGTTGCTCGCTGCAACGGGCCACCAAGATAGTTGGCTTCATATACTTGGTACGTTTGGACAAAACTAGTTTTGTTTAGATTTGTCCATTTCACAAAAGACAAATTAACAAATTCTTCCTATCCTTTGAATGTTGTGCTGTTCTTAGATATTTGGATTGGCAGGAATTGGAATTGTATTACTATCCCCCGTGACGTCTTCATATGACAACTTCTCCGATAATATACCTATTACTAATAACACGGATGATAATCAAGGTCAATTCAATACTTTTTCAGATATATCTAATTGTTGGAATAAAACTTAAGACCTTGAAGGCTTGAACATTGTAGACAGTGCATGTGCATCAGATACCACAATATGGCGAGCCATAGTGCACCACGGTCCATGGTTGACTGTCCAGTTCGTCGTTTCGATCCTAACTTCTGTGTTCGCCATTTTTGTTCTGATCGCCGCCTGTATGAATAGTACGCCCTGGCTACTTTGGCCTTGGCTGATTTTTCAATCCTTATTCGCGATGATTGGATTTATCTACACGGGATACTCTGCCGTTTGGTATTGGTGGGATTGTGACATTCCTATGGGAATAGGTTACTCTGTAGCATGTTTTTTTATAGCAGGTACTGTATAATCTTGTTGAATTTAAATCACTTTCCTCACACACTTACGTCTAGTAAATTATTTCAGCAAAAATACATGTAGGGCCTAATCTTACTAATCCCTGTTTCTTTTTTACGATACCCATTCTGCAGTTATAGGCTTCATCTGTTTCAAAGTGATCAACAACTACTCTAAAGAATTGAGAGAAGCTGAAGAAAATAATAAGGAAAATTCTTCTCGAGGTACCGTACATGTAATCTTCATAGCGATTAATTAGGATCGTTACAGACTACGTTGCTTCTTCAGTTAAGCACTGCTAATTTTTCTTCTATGATATTTTAGAAAAAAGGGAAATCATTCCTAAGCCCGATGATAGAAATGCAAATAACGGTGAGAACGTAATGTTGGAATATGATAACTTGCTATAGTTGCTAATGTTGGAAACATAATCTGATCCTTGCTTCGCGCAAGAGTTTCCTTTTAAAAAGCGGCCAGCGACCTGTTGTCATCAGCCCAGAATTTTTTACCCTAAAACCTGTAAAACTGTGATGTCTTGATTCCGTTGTCGCCAACTGTCATTACCATTCTCTTTTTTTTTTACAAGGAATAATGAATGTTTATCAGAGTGCAGCAGTCTTACGTCCTATGGAGAATTGAACTGTCTGCAAAAAGCCTAAATTACCAAATCATTTTGAAGATTTTTTCACAAATTTGCTACGGGCTTGAGGATTGATGAGTAAATACATCCGGTGATTTTAATTCATCGAGGTATGAAGCCGGAGAATGTACTCTCAGTCCGATTCCAGCACTAGGAAAGACGTTTAGGTATAACAGTTTGCCCAGGACAGTGAATAATAAGTGAGGGACGTTTACGATGAGTAAACCAAGAGGAACAAGGATCTGGTACGCACCCGAATTGCATAGACTATACTTCAATTACTTCATGAATCTCAATCAATAGGACGACCGCAGCCCAAAGCTACCGTCAAAAGCGACATATTTGCAGTGTACCTCGTCTTCGTTTTCTTTTTAAGCGGAGCAACACATTTACGGTTCTACGAAAAGCGTTGGAACGCCCAAGTATCCACCGGAAAGTAAACGAAAAATTGATAGCAACTATTTGCTTAATTAAAGTTAGCTAGTAATTGTGAATTCATTGCGCAAGATAAAAAAAAATGTACCAATAACTTAGGCAAGATTCGTCAAAGTTCTTGGCCCATTTCATGTAACTCGCATTGAACGCAAGTACAGTCTACAAAAATGGTTGCCAACGCAACGGAACTGGTGATAACGCGAATGAAATTCCCATCGGCGAAAGTATTTGATAACATCAAAACCGAGCAAAACAAAATGGAAAAGAAACTACCGACATGTTTCATCGTCAATTGCACCAAAGGAAAAATTGCTTGTTACGTACGGACTCTGACCACGGTATTTTAAGATAATCTGCTGGATTAACAAGTGTGAAAAGTAACGAATTTATCACCGTCTAAATTGTTATTTTGCAAACTGCACTAGATGCAGTGGGTTTACGGCGTTCGTCATTTTAACTTGTTAATTCAGGCTTTCCGACGCTTTCATCTGAGACACCATTGTAAAAAAAGAAACGCGCCGTACAAGGTGACAAGGCAAGAAAGACCATAAGATTGATATGGTAATGTTGATGAGAGAAAATAAAAAAGCTCTGCCTTTGAAATTCGGAAAATCTTTAAAATTCGTACCACAATAAACCGAAACTTGGGTCGATCCTCGGGCCGACTGACGTCAAATAATGACGAGGGAATAAAAATTGAAAATCTAACCTCAAAACAGAAAAGAACGTCTCGTCGAGCGCTAGCGATGCACGAATGGAAGTTTTCATCCGGATGGAATTGTTGGTGTACTCCGCCAATTGATCTAACGGGTGGAACTAGAAAAAAAAAAAAGTTAAAAAACGCGACGCCATCACGCCACAACTTGAACGTGTCAAAAAGTGATAAACACTGAAGTGAACAGCTTCCGCATGATACGCGATTCAAGACATAGTCGCAAGGTTCAAGCAGTGCGAAATTACAATTTCGCAAGTGGTCAAAGTAGTGGCTAGGGAGAAGTAGGCCAGTAGAGGGAAAAGAAAATTTTATCCAAAGGATCGGTGGCCATCATGGATTCATTCTAACCCTCCCCCTCGTCTCGAATACCCTAACCCCATTTCTTGGAAATTCAAAAACATTAGCGGGAAGACCGGAAGAGGTAATGGGAGAAGATAATTTACGTATGGAACAACAAAACTGTGCGGATTCATATGTTTGAATCGAGTCTCTTGTTAACCCATTATGGCCTTAATTGCTAGGAAATAATGATACGATTCCGCTTCTGGATCAGAAATAAAGATACAGCGGAGTAAATGAGGAACACGCATTAAATAGCTGAAAAGATACATGTCACAAACGCGCAAGAAATGTCATGACGTTTTCACAACAACAAAAATATATGTTGAATTAAAAGGTTTCCAGATGAGGATTGCAATACAAGGAGTCAAATCATGACTCAAGTATTTTATAATTCAGTTAATTCAAAATCTAAATCAGCAAAGGTTAATAAAGTGAAAAGTTAACGCTAGAAGAGGCCGAAGAGCTCCGAGTTAACAAAACGAAACCTATTTCTTCTCATATGGGTTTAGAGTTTAGACAACCACTTTTTATTAATTTTTACTTTATAGCAAGAAAAAAAATTTAAATTCTTTGGTATTTTTTTAAATCAACTAATTTGGCATGAACAATCTAGAATACAGTATGGATGTGAAAAGAACGAGTGATAATGCACATGGAGTGATAACAACACATATTTGTTCGTATTTGTTTTCCATTGCCATGAGAAGTTGATAAGAAAACAGTGTAAATACATAAAATGGAAACGAAACTATGTTGGGACTATTTTTTAGTTTAGAATAAAATTCACACGAGGTAAATGGTGTTTCAGGTGGTGCACTTGAACGCTACCTCATAAATTTTTAAACAAATAACTCGATTAAAAATGGTGTAAGAATAAATATTCTTCCGCCATCTAGATTTTTTCAGATGTATTGGATATTTCGTATTTCCTTCGACCGTTTTTTACCTGATTATCTACAACACTATCTTTGAAATGTTGTTGTGCGTTATCATTATCAAACACTTTATGTCGGTCGACAGCATTTGCGCAAGATTCGTTCGAAACAGTAGGTCACACTGTCAACCAACTACAGTAACTAACAGTACCTACTAACAGCTTTCGCATTCGTGCTGGAATTTTGAAGTTGCGACTAAGAAAGTAAGCAGATACTGTTCGAAAACAACAACATGGAAATCCAATACAATAGGGCAGTTCCATTAGGAGAAGGTGGCTATGGTTCAGTGTTTCCAGGAACGTTTCAAGGTCGTGAAGTGGCAGTCAAAAGAGTTCTCCTTAACAAGGCTAACGATAATGAGGAAGAAGCTTTAAAAAAGTTAGATCACCCTAATATCGTCAAGTTCTACCACGTCGAGTGCAACGACGATTTCAAGTAAGATAAAGTAAACTCCATTACAACATTTAAGTTATTGAAGAGGTTAATGTGTGTAATTGACATATCTTCTACAACAGGCTCTTTGCTTTGGAGCTCTGCGAAGCATCATTAGATCAAATATTTCTAGGTCCAAATGATCCCAAAAAATACAAAGGGCCTAAATTGCCCTACCATTTTGAAGTTTTCTCACAATTGGCTTCTGGCCTCGAGTACATACATTCCAAGAATTTAATTCATCGAGATATAAAGCCGGAAAATGTACTCATCTCGGTCGACTCCAGCACTAATACGCAAGACGTTAAGGTCACAATGAAATGGGCTGATTTTGGTCTGTCCAGGACAGTGAATGAACGAGGGACATTTACGATGACTAGTGGAGTAAGAGGAACAAAAACCTGGTACGCTCCAGAGTTGCTTAAACTACTTCAGGAATTTCAAACAATAGGGCAACCACAGCCCAGAGGTACCGTCAAAAGCGACATATTCGCACTAGGCCTCGTCTTCGCTTACCTTATGTTAAACGGGAAGCACATTTACGGTTCTAATGAGATTGAAATTTTTAATAACATATTGGCGGGAGAAGCAATCAATTTGAATAGTAAGTTAAGCCAATTTTCGTTAAAATAACATTTATATGGCAAGTAAATGTCGAATGATTTTCAGAATTAGAACAATCGCACTACGCATATGATCTTGTTACCAAAATGTTAAAAAATGAAGCTGATCGAATATCTTCATCGACCATCGTTGAGCGACTCAAATCAGAACAAAATAAGGTAAACATTATAAACATTACTTTTGCAAAAACCTCCATACCATCGCATATATTTTTATTTGATATCAAAATAGCTTGCAGAAAAACAAGAGGAAATGTTTAAACTATGTGAAATGAGAAGCACAGTTATCTCAATAACCTTTCCTTGGACAAATCAAAACGAAAAGTTGAAAACCTTGATCCTACAGGGAGTTGATGTGAATAAGAAAAACAACAACGGAAGCAACGCACTTCATTTATTGTGCGAATTTAATTCAAGCGAAGGATTAATCAACACAATCACATTATTAATCCAACTCGGGATCAATGTCAACGAGAAAAACAAAGACGGACACAACGCACTTCATTTATTGTGTAAGTACAATTCAAGCGAAAGATTAATCGACGCAATCAAATTATTAATCGAACTTGGGATCGACATCAGTGAGAAAAACAACAACGGAAGCAACGTACTTCATTTATTTTGTCGATTTAATTCAAGCGAAACATTAATCGACGCTATAAAATTATTCGTCCAACTCGGGATCAACGTCGGTGATAAAAATAACCACGGACACAACGCACTCCATTTATTGTGTTATAATAATTCAAGCGAAAGATTAATCGAAGCAATAAAATTATTAATCCAATACGGGATCGACATCAGTGAGAAAAACAACAACGGAAGCAACGCACTTCGTTTATTGTGTCGATATAATTCAAGCGAAAGATTAATCGACGCAATCAAATTGTTAATCCAACTCGGGATCGACGTTATTGAGAAAAATAGCTGCGGATGCAAAGCACTCCATTTATTGTGTCGATTTAATTCAAACGAAACATTAATCGACGCTATAAAATTATTCGTCCAACTCGGGATCAACGTCGGTGATAAAAATAACCACGGAAGCAATGCATTACATTTATTGTGTCTTAACAATAAAAGCGAAAGATTAACGGACGCAATCAAATTATTAATCGAACTTGGGATTAACGTCAATGAGAAAAACAACTACGGGAGCAACGCACTTCATTTATTGTGTCAATTTAATTCAAGCGAAAGATTAATCGACGCAATCAAATTATTAATCCAACTCGGGATCGAAGTCAATGGCATCGACGTACGATCAATATTTCGGGAAAATGAAACTAGAAATTTTTATGAAATCATAAAACTCTTCGACGAAGCATCTCTTACATAAATATGTGTGCCTGTAAGCCCTGTATCAATCATGTGAAGTGTATCTAATAAGGGGAAATATATTATTTGAACTCTTGACATTTTCCAAGAAATATCTGACGTCAAACAGCTGACAAAAAAATAGTTGAGAATAAGTTATTTTTCAGAAATTAAAACCCATTAGAGCTAGAAATAAGGCGGTGAATACATAACATCCTACGTCATCGACTGTGAAGGCTCAACGATTTCAGTAACAGGTTATTCGACGCCGAAACATTGTCACAGTTCATCAGCGGCAACAAGAAACGAGGGAGAACAAAAATGGGGAAAAGTATTGCCTCTTGAAATGTTTCACGATTATGAGTTATGACCGATTATTGCTGATACCATCGTAAGACACTTTTCATCACTCAATTACAACTTTGATTTTCATTTATTATTTTGTCTGCTATGTTACAATAATTGGATGATATTTCTCAAGCAGTATACAGAAGAAACTGTCAAATATTTGCTGGTGTGAGCGGGAAATCTTTTCTCAAAAGAGGCTGACTCCAATAATATCTTGGCTCCGTTTCAAAGCATCATGCACGTCAATCTTAGTTTCAACTGTGCAAGGCCACCCTTCAAAACATCACTTAAAGAATATATGAATTGATTTACTCTTAAAAATTGCTCCTTCAAAGTTCAGAAAATAAAATGCATCGATCACCATTTTTTTGTCGATTGTGCTTTGTAGCAATTTGTTGTAACAAGTCTAAAAGAAAAAAAAGTACACGCAAAGCATGTTTATCTAATCGAACCATTCCCGCTAACGGCCTGTCCCGTCGAATGATTACATCGCGAAATACTTCAGGGCAACGAGCTTCCCCCCTTCCCTCTCGGTTGGTATCGCTTCGTCTTCCGCAATTAGGCAACCGCATTTTATTTTTAGATCGCAACGTTACGTCTGCTATTGCCTGGCCGACCGTGTGTGGTGCGTGCAGCGTGCAGCATAGTTGCATCGTTCTATCACCTCGCTGGTAACTGTGGTAAGTGCCAATTGACACAAGGAATTTTGTACAACCCGAAACAAAACTGTTTTCTCTGCATTTTGATCCCATCTTAATCAACTTTTAGGGATAAAGAATTTCTGTGTACAACACGCAATTTTATTTTATTTCTCTTATTTAAAAAAAAAAATACGGTTAGTTATTTTAAATTTTTTGTTGTTATTGTACGTGGTTTTTTTTAGCAAAGTTGTAGGCAATGTCGGACGATTTCGTTAGGAAAGTCCTGCAAATTCCTGCACTAGGACGAATTTTCAATCTGGGAACTCTTTACGATTCTCTGACCGACACCATCATTCAAGGTAATACAAACTGTTAGTTCAAATGTTTAAAATTAAACTTTGATTTTTATTTCAATCAAGGCGAGGGGATTTGGACGGAAAACGATTTAAAAACGGTCACAACTACTCGCAACGAGGGCATCAGTTTCTCACTGATCGCACAGAATAATTGGAGCCAAATATTTCAAGATCTCAAAGTAGACGGTTCCCTTCAGATCAGTCTACTAGCGGGCCTGATGGAACTCAAAGGATTGGCCGAGTATCTGACGAAGACGACAAAAACAAATTTTCGTGAATCCAGCGTTCACGTCAGATGTCACTGCCACACCCTTCTCAAGGAATTTTCTAAGGGCCAATTAGAAGACGGCCAGATTAGTTATCTCCAACTCGCACGGGCCGGTGGCAACGGTACGGCAACTCACGTCATCTCCCAGATCCAGTACGGTGCCGAAGCCATTTTTACTCTGACAACAAGCCTAGCAGAATCAGACGACGTAAGCGAAGCGAATAGCCGATTACAAGTCTACGCCGGAAACTTGGTAAAAATTCTGTCCGGAAGCGCGGATGCTGACGGAAGCGTTGCGGAAAATAATTGCGATAATGAACTAAACATCCGTTGTCATTTTAAAAGCGATTTTCAACTTCCCGACAACTTCAAATGTCCAACTACGTACGCAGAGGCCATAACATTTGCTAGAAATTTCACTCAAGTTTTATATAATTCGATTTCTAAAGACAATTCAACTGGAAACGAGCCCCTCGGTGTGCCACAGTTCGTTTTCCTCTACCCTTTGGCGTTGCTAAAAGATGGACAAAGTGCACCAGTTTTAAAAAATGGAATGAGCGATGCTCTGGTTTACGAATGCGTCCGGCAGATGGAAGACTACGACAAAGTGGAAGGAAAAATCTTGTACATGTTCAACGACCCTCTGGCAACAAAATTGAACCCATTTAACAAGAAGATACAAGATTTCCAGCAACATTATTCTGCCTTCCGTGTGGACCTCCAATCAAAATTAAGAGAAATGGTCATCAACATTCGCAGCGGATTAGACAACGTAAATTCGTTCAAACAACTTTTGACTCATATCAGCAGTGAAACATTTACATTCAACTCAAATCGACTAAGTCAATGGCTAGAAGAGAAACACGACGAACTCTGCGTGATGCGGAGGATTCAAAATCAATTAATCACCCATCAAATCGGTTTGACAGATAGAGTCGCCCTATTTCCTAGTGCGGAAGCGCTTCAAGAACAAATGGCCAATCAGTCAGTCAACTTTGGCTTCGAACTGGCCTTCTCCTCGCTAGCTCGCCCGGAGCCTTTTCTAGATCTCATGTCAAATCAAACGGATGTGACAGCAACAAACGATGAGCATCTCTGGTACAAAAATGACGAGATCCTCAAGCGGATCGAGAAAGAAATCGGAGTTATCGCCAAACTAATTCAATCAAAATACAATGACGTCAAATTCGCCTTTGCCATCACAGCACCTGATCAGTACAACGAAACAGTCGCATCAGAGTCGTCCATCATTGTCCACCAGCAGCAGAGAAAGACTTACGGATGGGAGGCCATTCAGATTTTGTGTCAGCACTACCCGAAAGATAAAATCATCGACATCGTCCGGCTCATCAGCGATGCCGAGATCACCGATTACTGGAATCAATTGAATTTCCTGGCCCTGTGTCGCTACTACGACAAGGAAAATCTGATCGACATGGTCCGACTCTTCCTGGAACGCGGAGTCGACCTCATCAACTGCAAAACGGAAGACGGATGGAACGCCCTGCTACTCCTCTGCAGGTATTACAAACACGAAAATTTGTTCGACCTGGCCCGGCTGCTCCTGGCCAGAGGGATCGACGTCAACTGCAAGAGCAACGGAGAACTCAACGCCCTTCACCTCGTCTGCCGCTACTACGACAGAGAAAATTTGTCGGAAATAGTTCGGCTGTTTATCGAGCGCGGAATCGACATCAACTGCCAATTCAACGAAGAGTGGAACGCTTTCCTCTTCTTCTGCCGGAATTACCAGAAGGACAATCTGCTGGGCATCGTTCGACTCTTCCTCACCAAGAACATCGACGTCAACTGCAAGACGAAAGGGGGAAACAACGCCCTCCTATTCCTGTGTCGCTACTACGACAAGAAAAATTTAATCGAAATCATTCGACTGTTGCTCGAGAAGGGGATAGACGTCAATTGCAAAAACAACGAAGGCTGGAACGCTCTGTACTTGGTGTGCCGATATTACGAGCGGGAAAATTTAGTTCAAATCGTCAAACTATTCCTCAAACGGAAGATCGACGTCAATTGCATCAACAGCGAAGGCTGGAACGCCCTCCAGTTGGTGTGTCGCTACTACAAGAAGGAAAATCTAATCAACATCGTCAAACTGCTCCTGGATAAAAACATTGAAACCAACTGCAAGACCAACAGCGGATGCAATGTTCTCCACACCATTTGCCGCTACTACCACAACCGCAATCTAATCGAAATCGTCCAACTGCTCCTCGACACTGGAATCTTCGTCAGCTTCACCAACAACGAAGGATGGAACGCCCTACTGAACGTCTGTCGATATTATCCGAACGACAATTTAATCGAGCTGGTTGAACTCTTCCTGGAACGAGGGATCGATGTCAATTGGGTCAATAACGAAGGCTGGAACGCCCTTCATTTGGTTTGCCGATTTTACAAACAAGACAATTTGATTGACGTCGTGGAACTGCTGCTCGATTACGACATTGATATCAACAGCAAGACGAAAGAAGGTTGCAACGCCCTCCATTTCGTTTGTCGACGATATTATCAGAAAGAAAATTTGGTGGAAGTCGCCGAATTGCTCCTCGACAGCGGAATCTCAGTCAACTGCAAGAACAATGATGGCTGGAACGCTTTGCACAACGTTTGCCGATACCAACAGAAAAAGAACATGATGGACCTTGTGCCACTTTTGATTCGACACAAAATCGACAAGAATGCGACGGCGACCGGCGGCGGGGGTATAACTGGAACTGCGCGTTCCATCCTCTTGAATCGCTACAAGGAAGAGAACGTCCAGGAAATTCTCCAAATTTTAGATTCGAAGGCATTTTGATAACATTTAAAACTGGACTCGTGTTAACTCTAATTGTTATTATTTAGAGTTTATCTTAATACAAGATATGGAGATGACATCGAGGAGGATTTGACACGGAATTTAAATTTTTCAAGTTAAGTGATGAATCAAGAAAAAAAATAGAAAATTTGAAATTGGCGCGCTGTCATTATTTTGGCGATTCTGAACTACTTGGCTCGAAGGGTGGAAAAAGGCGAGCGATGCTGTGACAAGTAAAATTGGCTTTGTATCAGAGTAATGCCATTAAACGGTATTCAACGACGAGGTACTGGTGTGGCGGCAGGTCCCTCTTGATCAAAAAATGGTTTTGTTGCACTTTGCTTCAAGTGTTTCAAGTTGAAATATTTTCAAATGTGTTTTACCCACAGAAAAAGTGGTGAGGAACAAAACAAAACAAGCCTGATCTGCGCAGTCGTTCGAAAAATGAGATTTTGAATGCTGAGAAAAAACCTATCAGAGAGAGGGAAAACAGTTGCAGTCAACCGCCTAGCTCACGAATAAACATAGTCTGTATAATCAGCCCCACCAAAAATTGTCAAAAAGGAAGAATAGAGATCGATGTATGTCCTACCTTTATGTCTGGGAAATGCAGCCTGGCATCTACAGTTGCTCCATCCAGCCGATGAAGAGTTAAAGGACACCAGACGGGATAGGGTAAAAAGGGTGTCCTCGTGAATACACCCACATTCACATGGGCGTACACGAGGACATTGAAAGAAAGGGGAAAAAGAGAGATCCTTATAACTCATTTGACATCACTAGTTTTTCCAATGAGATGGGAGGCTTTTTGTCTAAATGAAAAATAGAACAATAGGTTACGAAAAATATTCACAGAATAACAACTAGCACAACAAGTCAGGAAAAGTTGAAAATGAGACGGGGTAAACTCTAACTGTTAATAAATGGGCCAATTCAAGGTTTAAATGTAATACACTGCATTGATGCAGGTAATGCAACAATTAAATATCTAGCAGGTGCAGGTCATGCAGGAATAATAGTAACCAAAAACATTACCTAAGTGGGTGATGCCGTGATGCTGAGATATTTGGTGATGACAGGTGAGAAAGACAGACTGATGATGGACTCAGCACAAACTTGTGTATCATGTAGTTACGATGGCCTCAAATCTGCAAAAAAAGAAATAGGTTACATGGTGTAAACAAAATTCCATACATCGACAAGAGTTCTTGTATGTGCTATACAGGAACTAACAACAAATTTATAGGACAGGTTTCACTTTACTATTTAAGCTCCCATAAAATCATTGTATTTCTATTCTATTCTTAGACCTCAGTTTCATTTACCCGCCAAAAAGCACCGAGTGGAGAGCACGTCGAGAGCTACGACACCAGAGACCAAACACATCGCACGAGACGATCACGTTTTCGTAATTTGATTTGTTCTTATTTTTTAGATTATTATTTCGGGATGCAGCCACGCACGTTTTCAAAAGAGTTATCGTTCAGTTTTCTTTACATTCTCAAACTTTGTTGGCGTATGCTTCGTGGCCTCACTCTCAAAACTAAATTAAAGTTGACTGCAGACGACACTTGTCCAATCTTCTTCTTATTACTAATCAGCAATGCTTACGATTAATCATTAATGCGATATCGATAGAAATAAAAATGATAAAAAATCAAACTCTTTCCTCAAAATCCAAACCGCTCAAAACGATAACCATAAAAGGTTGAGGGAATAAGTTTTAAAAGACGGTTGATTCTTTTTTCTTTACTTTCTTGTTTTTCAATCAAAATTCCTCGCATCCATCTTGTCCAGACTCCAGATAAAAAGTTTGACACATGGAAAAATGCCCAAAAATCCTTGGCCGTCGTTAAGTGCTAAGTGGAAAGAGATGACAGTCAAGAGTTGCTGAGTCGGACCAAAAAACAAACTATACCGTCTACAATGTTTTCCCTTTTCAAACCCACAATCAAATTTCTGTTCCTTTTAAAGTCGCAGGACAAACATTGTTGCCTTTCAAGGCCGGCGTTTTATACAGACAGACTCTGACGATTCAACCAGCATTAATTTGTGCTGACTCTTTGATGGATGACGTGCAATTAAACCGTTCTACGAGCCTTGTCATTGAACAACATTCATCAAATGAGAATTGAGCTGTTGTTGTATGGTGTAGCTCATTTGTTTTGACAAATGAACAAACAAACCAGCCGGAACAAACGACATGCAAGCCAACGGCAACACAGCTGAGAGTTGGCTACATTCCGGGCAGGATAAGGATCCCCTTCACCGTTGAAAAAAAATCAAACTCGATTAGTTCTCTCTCGAGCGTGACGTCTTGTTTGTGCTTCACGTATATACATAACGAAACCCGGTGTGCGTGTTTTTCTTTCGCTCACGACTGTACGGCGATCGCGGAGGCCTGTCTAAATATAACAAAAATAAAAGAAGAGGGGGAGAGAACCTTGAAAAAGCTCTCGATCGAGCCAATGAGGTTAAGCATTTCCCACGTCACGTGACCCTTGATTTATTAATAAAAAGAGTCAGCCAAGCTATTCTATTTTCACGTTTATCGACAAGCCCACCCTCCTGTTTGTGCAGCAACGACACAGACTGTGAACTTACAGTGCATCGGGTCTCAGGCTGTGGCTGCTGGCATTGTTAGACGTCGGCCGTGCAAGCGCAGCCGCTCACACCCCCCCAGCTCGCTGCGGATGCACAGCAGCCCAGTCTCGATCTCGGCGCCCGGTATAAATGAAGTGACAGCTAGTTGACACTAGCCCATCGTGACCTAATTACTCTTACCATTAAGACCTATCGTCGTGATTGGCACTTTTGAATGTAGTTTGACCGAAATATTGCGCTCATCAACAATCAGGGTAATTAAAGACAATTTTAAATTTGGTTTGACACATTTTCTACGTTTGAAAAAAACAGTTTGACACAAGACGATTAAAATGTCGTGTGACGTAAGCACCCAAATTCTGGAAATCCCCGTGCTGGGCCGTCAATTCAAGCTGGGAACTCTTTACAACGCTCGCACAGACGAGATAATTCCAGGTAATCAATTACATTCGTCTTATTTAAAAAGGATCAGTTTGATTATACTAAATCTCTATTAGGTAATCCGTTGTGGTCGGAAAATGAATCGAAGAAATTCGAAGTTTCACGCAACGACGGCTACATTTACTCGCTGATTGCTCCGGGTTTGCTCAGCGACAAATTTCAAGAACTCAACGTCAACGGTTCGCTGCAAATTTGCATACTGACTGGAATGGTCGAACCCAAAGGGCCGGCCAGCTACCTGATCAAAAAGAAAGCGACTTATCGCGAGTCGAGCGTCCACGTCAAGTGTTACTGCAACACGGCAATCAGACAAGTGCCGGCCAATCAATTGGAAGACAACAAAAACAGTTTCGCCAACATCTCAAAGATCGGGAGAAACGCGACGGCCACTCACGTCGTCTCCCAGATCCAGTACGGATCCGAATCGACTTTCACGTTGACTAAACGATTCAAAGACGCCAAAGACGGGCAGAAAGTTGACGACCAGTTGGCCGCCTGCGGCAGTCATTTACTCGACGTTCTCAAGGGAAACGCGATGGCCAGCAACGGGACCAAGTCGGACGTCGAGTGTCACTTTCAAGCCGATTTCCAGCTCCCGAAAAACGTCAAAGCTCCGACAACGTACGAGGAAGCCGTCAAGTTCGCCGGCCACAACAAGTTGAGTCAAGTGGCATCCGACGCTATGGGCAGAGACGCGTCAGCTGGAAACGAGCCACTTGGCGTGCCGTGTATCATTTGGCTCTACCCGCTGGTCTTGCTGCCAGGATCTGAGGCAGCACCGGCCGTCAAGTATGAAATTAACCGAACCTTGGCGTCCGAATGCGTCCGCCACGTCCAAGACTACGACCAAGTCCAAGATCGACTCGACGACATGCTCAAAGACCCTCTGGTGGCCAAACTGAGCCCGTTGCACGGGAAATTGACACATTTCCGGGAGCATTTCAATTCCTTCCGGGAGGATTTGAACCAGAAATTGAGAGAAATGGTCCTGAATATTCGGTGCGGATTAGACACGGTCCCGTCGTTCAAAAAATTTCTGATCCGCTTCGGCAGCGAAGGATTCGCCTTCAATCCGAAATATTTACTCCGCTGGATGGACGAGAAAGACAAGGAGCTCTGCGCCATGAGAAAGTTTACCGATCAGATCGACACTCACCAGCTGGAATACACGGACAAGGTGATGCTATTCCCGGTGACGGAAATGCTGCGCAAGCAGACGGGCAAATTCACAGTGAGATTCGCCTATCAGCTGGTTTTCGCTTCGCTGGCCCGCCCAGAGCCATTTCTGGATATGATCAAAGATAAAACGCTCGATTCGGATTTCACCAACGACATTCCGGAAGCGCCAGCGGATAATAATGACGTCAATCTTTGGTGCGAGGACAAGGGAGCAATCAAGAGGATCGAGAAGGAGATCAACATTTTCGCCGAATTGATTCAAGAGAAAACCGACGCCAAAAGTTTCGTGTTCGCCATTACGGCGCCCGACAAATACACCGAGCCGACGCCGGCCGATCTGGAAGTCAATTCCGAATTCAGGATCGCCGAATTCAGGGTCATCATCAACACGGATGATGACGACGATTCCGATTCAGGATCGTCGGCGGTACTTACCCGCCGGCAGATTCAACACTACGGATGGGACGCCCTTCACGCCGTCGTCCGCCACTACCCCGTCGACAAACTGATCGACATTGTCCGGCTCCTGTCCGACCTGGAAGTCGAAAAGAGTTGGGACAAATGCAACCCCCTGCTGGCCCTGGTCCGGTTCTACACCAAAGACAATTTGATCGACTTTATTCGACTCTTCCTGGAGCGCGGGATCGACGTCAACTGCAAGGATCTCGAAGGCTGGAACGCCCTCATGTCCCTGTGCCAGTGCTACAAGCACAATTACACCTACAAGCTGATGGACGTCGTCCGGCTCTTCCTGGACAGCGGGATCGATCCCAACTGCAAAACGAAAATCGGCAACAACGCCCTCTACTTGCTCTGCCGGAATTACCACAAAAACGACCTGCTCCAGATCGTCGAGCTCTTCCTGGAGAGCGGGATCGACGTCAACTGCCGCAACAACGACGGCTGGAACGCCCTCCACTTTGTCATCGAGTACTACCACGAAGAGGACATGATCGAATTCTTCCGGATGTTCATCCAGAAAGGCATCGATGTCAACTGCAAAAACAACGACGGATGCAACGTCCTGCTGGCCCTGTGCAGGAATTACGGCAAAGATAATTTCATCGACATTCTCAATTTGCTGTTGGGGCGCGGGATCGACATCAACTGCAAGGATCGCTTCGGTGAAAACGCCCTCCACTATGTTAGCACCTTCTGCTGTCAGGATTACGCCACCGAGATTTTCGAGCTGCTCATTCAGAGCGGGATCGACGTCAACTGTAAAAACGACGAGGGCTGGAACGCCCTGCTCCTACTGTGCCGAAACTACCAGAAAGACGATCTCATCACGGAAATCGTCGAGCTGCTCGTCGACCTGGGCATCGACGTCAACTGCAAAACACTCGACGGCTGGAACGCCCTGGTGGCCTTGTGTCGCTACTACAAGCGAGCCAATTTGATCGACGTTGCCAAATTGCTCATCAAACAAAAAGTCAACATCAACTACACGACCTTTGACGGCTGCAACGCTCTACTGCACTTGTGTCGATATTACCAAAAGGACAACCTGTACGACATTGCCAAATTGTTGCTGGACAACGGGATCGACGTCAACTGCAAGAGTCACGCAGGTCTGAACGCCCTGCACTTGTTGTGCCATTACGGCACCAAGAAAAACGCGATGGAAACCGTCCGGCTGCTGATCGAACGCGGGATCGACGTCAACTGGAAGGCCAAAGACGGTTGCAACGCTCTGATCGCCCTGTGTCGTGAGTGCGACAAGGAGAGTCTGCCGGAAATAGTTAAACTCCTGTTGGAGCGCGGGGTCGAAGTCAACTGCAAGGATCACGAAGGATGGAACGCCCTCCACTTTGTGTGCCGCAAATGTCCCAGAGAACACTTGTACGCCGTCGTTCGACTCTTGGTCATTTGGAACATCGACAAGAGCGTCATGACGATCGGAATGGCCAGCGCTCGATCCTTCCTTCTCAACCGTTACACAGAAGAGGACGTTAAAGATGTTATTCAAATGTTATAAATATTACATCAATTCGTTTTATTTGGGGGTTGGGGGGGGTTGGGGGTTTGATGTACAATTTTGTTGCGGTGCGATTTTCTTGGCTTGAACCTGCTTACGTTTTCATAACTGTCATTGTATATTCTTAATACACGACTGCGTTGTATACGATCGTTTTTCACGAGTTCATTTCATCTAAGCTTCTAATCTGATAAGATTCTGTTTTTCGTCCGACGGAAATTATTTGAGCGCAATTAAATGTGTTGAAAGAGAAATCCGTCAAGGAACTAATTGGCTGTTTGGTTTCCTGATCTCATATTCAAACGGCAAGTTAAAAAAGAGGAACAATTTCACTGAAATGCCCAGCCAAGAGATACAAAAAATAGTAAGAGAGAACGAGAAAAGCGGATAAAACTATTCACTTCCGTTTGATCGGCGGAATCGACGACACTAAATCCATCGGATAATCCGATTGAAATGAATAGAAAAGAAACGCTGGATGGATTGCGCATTAAAATGGCAATGTAGCGAATTTAGAAAAACCGACTGAAAAAAAAAAAAAAAATCCCCTACGTCTCCTTATAAAGCAAGCAGCTGACGGTTTTTACTTAGAAAAGAAAATTTCAATAGAATGACTTACCCTTTCCTGTGTTGATTGGCAGTTCCTGTCGCGGTGACACGTCGTACGGCAGCCTGGATATGTCAGCTCGGAGATGCTTCATCCTTCCACTTCCATCTGCCAGGACTTGGAGGATTCCCGTTTTTCCTTCGGCTGTTTCATCTTTGGTTTTCTGGCGAGGATTTACCTAGACAAGAGAAGATAGAAACATAGTCAGTAAGATTTCTGTAAGAAATACTTTAGTCACAAATGCAGTCACATAATCATTCTACCTTAAGCCAATACACCCCAATTATTAGGCAATAGCATGTTTCATCCAAACTATCATGTAAATAGCGTCACTATTATATTTGACGGAAAATAAGGTAAACGAGAGAGAGAATGATCAAGAATAAGAAACCGTTCAAAATAAATAAACAAATAAAAACAAATAAACATGATAACGGAAGTGGATATGACATGGACGGGGACCAAAGTGGTCAGCTAGCCAGTGCATAAACTCACTGTTATCTTATCTCAAGTCTGTTGACTAATAAACCACAGGAAGTGAAGTCGTTAAAATGATGTCACGCAGTCATATTTGGCGCTGAACAACGGGAGCTTATTTGTTTTTCACAATATAACACACCTACGATTTACTGATCAACAAAAAGAAAAGCAAAAAAAAAAAGTTGACAACTCACTGTTAAATTATCTAAAAATCCATTGAGCCTTTGATAAACCACAGGAAGTGATGCAAACAGTTTACAAGCAGTCATATATTTGCAGCTGAGTAATGAGAGCTGTGCTATCATACTATCAGACACTACGATGTATAAAAATGCACAAATTAAACGAGAGGCTTTAACAGTTGGAAATCTTTTGCCAAAGCAGTTGAAACGCATCAACGGAAAAAAACAAAAGAAACCATTATTTGTCGATTCTTCTGAATAGAAAATGGGCAAACGAAGTTTCATTTTACGTTACGAAATGCTAATTCTGTTTTGTGTTTTCTCTGCGTTCAACATAGCGTCACACACGAAGGCGTCCATCGCTGAGGACTCGCAAACGAACCCGGTCAACCTTTCACTCCCGGTTGAAACGAACAGGACAAGGTGATCGCTAATAATCGATGCTCTTGGAATTGGGATATCTTTAATCGACTTGACAATAACTAACATCAGAGAAATATTCGACAAAGGCGTGGCGAAAAAGGAGTTGAGGTCCCATTTCCAGAAGATAAAAAATGAATTGGAGGCTCAGAATCGGGAACTCCAATCCATTAGCCAAAACATCAACATTATTGACTTGTCTGTGGCGTATGTTCAATCAGAGGAGAAAATCAAAGGCAGGCTATTGGCACTGCAACAATACCTGGAACATTCCAGCCATAATTATCGAAACGGTCTACTGGGCCAAATTGCTTTCAGTCCAGATACGAGACGCTGCTCTGGCTGCTGAAGCAAGTTTAGAAATCATCCGCTTTTATAGACTCTATCATAATGTTGCGTTTTGATATCAGTGCCATGGCCAAAAAATGCGCAAGAATGTCGAGTTCATATTCAGTATAATTATGACTGGACTTAAGGTAAATGGCGAGTACCAAGGAATAATTGAAATCACCGAAGGGGAAAGGTTCGACTCAATTTGATTTCGTTTTCTTTTGGCAAAAAAAAATTTTAATTTTAATTTCAATATAGTTCATGCCCCCCCCTCCCACCGAAAAAAAAATTCAAACACTTAATTAATGGCACGAAGGTGCCATTGATTGTGCTAGCAAATTGATCAAAAATTTTAAACAATTCAATGGCAAAAGACCGTACTACAGAAAGGCCACTTGACGTACCTTGTAGCGGTTGGCTACAACCACAAAAATTTATAAGAGGATGTGAAAAAGCTCTGGCTATCGAGATCGAAATTAGTGATCACTTCGATCGAAGAAGAGCTCGACAACATGCTCAACGACGACCCATTAGCAAAAACCTTGATGGCCATATTACAAGAAGCTGAAAGACTTTAAGGGTGTATACAGCAGCTGGTTTCGTGACAAGCTCAAGAAGGAATTGAAACAAATGATTTAAAATATTCGCCGTGGCCAAGCCGAATCACTCGAACTACTGAATCACATTGAACATGATCAGTTTCCATTTCAATCAGAACGCATTCGTAAGTGGCTGAGAAAAATGGACCAAAAGCTCGGGAAAATGGATAAAAACAAAAAATAAAAACATTAATGGATTCCCATTTCAAAGAGTTTGAAATTCCATTGTGGGACGATAAAGGTCTTGGTTGCATTTACCCTAGAAGTACGAACGAGCATTTTCGCCAGTTTTAGGTTTCAATTCTCACGGTCACAAATCGATTAGACGTCGAGTCGCTATCAGTCGCGCAAAGCAATTTTGAAAATGTTATCACAGTGGCCGAAGTTAAAAAAGAGGAACAATTTCACTGAAATGTCCAGCCAAGAGATACAAAAAATAGTAAGAGAGAACGAGAAAAGCGGATAAAACTATTCACTTCCGTTTGATCGGCGGAATCGACGACACTAAATCCATTGGATAAACCGATTGAAATGAATAGAAAAGAAACGCTGGATGGATTGCGCATTAAAATGGCAATGTAGCGAATTTATAAAAACCGACCGAAAAAAACCAAACAAAAAACAATATCCCCGTCGTCTCTTTTTAAAACAAGCAGCTGACCGTTGTCACTTATTAGATAATGAATATTTCCATACCGGATTAACTACCGTTTCCTGTGTTGATGGCAGGTCCTGTTGCGGTGACATGTCGTACGGCAGCCTGGATATGTCAGCTCGGTGCTCGGAGATGCTTCATCGTTCCATCTGTCAGGACGAAATGGGTGTTGTGTTATTGTGCCCTTCTTCCCGCGACCGCTAGATGTCGTGCGGCGCTCAAGCGCTGAAGCTTGGAAGCAGCGAGCAGGAAGAAGGGCAGTCTGGTTTCGGCTGAGTCTGTAGAGAGAAGCTCCTTTCACCTCGCTTAATACACTCCGTTAATTTACTTAAATTAACTACCCGGATTACAACCTAACAATGGGGATTTCCCATTTTTCCTTCGGCTGTTTCACCTTCGTTTGTTGAGCGAGGATTTACCTTAAGAAGATAGAAAAATAGTCATTAAGATTTCTATAAGAAGTACTTTAGTCACAAATGCAGTCACATAACCAGGTGTTGTACATCATTCTACCTTAAAGCAATACACCCCAATTATTAGGCTAGAGCATGTTTCATCCTAATATATCAAGTAAATATTTCACTTTTTTTATTTGACGGAAAACATGTCTAAGAGAAAATGAACAAGGATATGAATCAGAAACAGACATGAGATGGATGGGCTACTTGTGAACCTGAATGGAGAAGGGGACCAACCTTGACATTTAGCCTGTAGATAACTCACTATTACATTGTCTTACAATCTATTCAGTTTTTAATAAACCACAGGAAGTGATGACGTAAAAAGTTGTCATGCATTCATGTTTGGGGCTGAACAATGAGAGCTCAGTTTTCACACTGTAATATAAATATGCACGAGGAAAAGAGAATCTTGAGCAGTTGAAACCCATAGAAGAAAAAACATTTTGTCTATTTCTAATGATGAGAAAATTGCATTACGTAGCAGCACATTGATTCTATTTAGCACAAATCAGTTCTCACTCTCTCATCTAACATGCTACCACTGCATCTAATATCTGTTCAATTATGACTTCAAAAGAACATGCTGGTTCTTCATTCAAAATAGAATGGAACCCATATTGACCTAGGCTTGAATAGGTTTAACGCCAAAAATACCATACTAGTAAATTTCAAAAATCTCTTCAGCCATGAATAACAAAATGCCCAGCCACGATTATGCATTCGGCTACGACTTAAAGCAAAATTAAAATATTACCTGCATCCTGTAGTGTAAAATGGTAATATAACTAACTAACACGTCAACACGATGAACTGAGGTCTGAGTCTGACGTCTGCTATATGCAAATTAATTATGTGTTGCCAATTTTCAAAATTGAAAATTATTATTTTTAATTTTTAAATTGATTGGATTAAACAAACAATTCGATCTGTTGAATGTAACAAAAGAAAAAAAGGGACTCTTTATGTAAAACTTAACACCATTACATTTTTTCAGTCCACGCTCGTTTGTCGCCTTTAAAGATAATAAAATAATCAAATAAATCTCGAAAAAAAAATCTTTTTCTTTGTATTCGTCTGTTGCTGATTGAACTGTGATGCAAATGAAATGATGTCATTTAGAAATATACTATCGACCTGCAGGAATTCCTGGGATTCCAGGCACTCCAGGAACACCTCCTTCTCCAGGTTCTCCAGGTTCTCCAGGAATACCGGGCGTCCCTTTAAATTTTGATTTGGATTAAAACAGTTGTATAAATTTAAAAAGAAAAGAAAAACAATTATAATTAATTACCTGAAGAACCAGGTGATCCTGGCGATCCTGGGCTTCCCGGAGTTCCACCCGTTCCCGGCGTGCCTAATATATTAAAGCAGTGCATGGATTAATTCTTATTCGTATTACTCCTATACCCTATTGCCAACTCATAACTATACTTTATGCCTTCTCCTTTACCTTTTCCCTTCTTTAAGGACTTTTTCTTTTTATTCTTCTTCTTGTCTAATTTTCCTTCCTCAATACTTTTTTCCCCTTCTCCTAAATAATTTGTCCTTCTCTATTTTTTTTTACCTGCAAATTTTTTTTTTTTTTTTTTTTTCTGTTTAACTCTTTCCTTCTCCTATAATTTATCTCTTTTCTATAATAGCTATTTTGCCTTTTGCTTACTTTCAATTCCTTCTCTTACATTTTATGCCTTCTTTTCTATTTTTTTCCTTCTCTTTTATGTTTTTTCCCTTCTCCTATAAATTTTTTCCTTCTCTTTTAGGAAGTGGACGACGATGTATCTTTGACGCCGTTGTAATTTAATCCTTTACTATGATTTTTATTTTTCCCTTTTCAATTTTTTTTTCCCTTTTCCTATACTTTTTCCTTTTTCACTTATTTTTGGCCTTCTCCTATACCTTTTTCCCTTCTTTTGGTTACTCTTTTGAATTTTACACTCTTCCCTGTTGCGCTTTCCTCCTTCTCCTATAACTTTTTTTCACTTCTCCTATACATTTTTCCCTTTTCTTTAGGAAGTGGATGTCGATGTCACTTTGACGGGGCTGTAACTTCCTTCTCTTATAATTTTTTGCCCTGCTTTGTATTTTTTTCCTTCTCTCTAGTTTTTTTCCCTTCTCCTACCATGTATTCCTTCTCCTATAAATTTTTTTCCCTTCTCTTTGAGAAATGGATGTCGATGTAACTTTGACGGCGCTGTAACTTCCTTCTGTTTAATTTTTTTTTCTTTCTTTCATTTTATTTTTTTTTTCATTTTCTTTTGCACTTTTGCCTTCTCGTATACCCTTTTTCCTTCTCTTAAAATTTTTTTCCCCTTCTCATATAAATGTTTCCCTTCTCTCTAGCGCATTTCAATCCTTCTCTTTAGTTTTTTGCTTTCTTTTCATCTCTTTCCCCTTTTCCCCGTTTGCAGACGAAACATCAAACAGTCACAACCACGTCACTATTTATGGAGAAATAAAAAAAAATTAAAATAACACTACATATGACGCAATTATCGCAAGTGCTTGCTTAGCTGCTTACATTGAATATTTAAAAATACACTGACTGAATATGAATTTGCTTGCATACTACCGAAATAAATTCAATCTCTTTGTTTTTTATGTCAATGTTACAACCTCAAGTATGGTTATTATCAATGATAAATTCCAATTATAATTTGGTATTGTTGTTTCAAACAGTGTCCATTGCATATGCCAAGAATGATTTTACTACAATTGATGAATGAAAAACTCATGGCGTTCAGGAAGGTGTTGAAACCTTTTCATTTTTTTTTTTTTTTTTTTTTCGAAAAATGAACTAGACGACCAAACAATAATTCTATCGAGTAGAGTTGAAATTTGACAGCAATTGTGCGACTATTGAGTGTTTGGAAGTGATATTGATTACAGTACATCGTCAGTCGTGTTGCTAATGTGTAGTGATACAATGGAGGATTGTTCCTTTTTTTTTTAATTAGACTTTGTAAACTGATATCTGATCAATAGATTAATGGGATGTAGTAGCAGATCCATTGAATTTCGTTGTTATTTCAGTCCAACTTCTTTTGAAAATTTATCAATTTTTTTTCGATCACGTTCCACCGCATCATCATTGATTTCACTGTCACGAACGTCAGAATATAAATCATTTTGGATAGTATAAAGTGGGTGGCGTCAGTGCCGTTGTTTAAGTAGGTTTGTTAAGTTTATTTAACTATCAAATGTTGAGAAAATTGAGAAAGCTGTAAATGCGACAATTCGCCAGCAATGCTCATCAATAATTAATTCTGCACTTCAATTTCAATAGCACAATAAAAAGACTTATCAACCGGATGATGATTGGGTAAAGTCGCAGCCAAGTAAAGTAAGACTACAGGTAACAAGTGTAGACAGCGGTAATGTATGTGGGTAACTTCCTTTTTTTTTTCCCAATCAGCAACTGCTGCCGCTGACGATAGTGGCTGACAATTGTTTTGTTTTCTGGAAAATGAACTAGACAGCATGGAAGTGATCCCAGCGAATAGCGTCGAAATACGGCATTTACAGTGTTAGATTGTTAGATGGGAAGTGGTATTGATTAGGGCACGTCGTCAACACACTTTCTGCTGTGCATTGATATTAATGTGGGGTATTTTTTTTTTTAATAAGAATAGATTTTCGATGAATTCTGATATCAGATCAAAATGACTGGTTGATGATGATTGCAGTTCTGTGGTATAGTATTGAAACTTGCCACAACATAATCCTTCAACAGGAAGCCAAGCAAGTTTGATAGTTTATCAGAGTTAACGAAACATAGCATAACGCACTGACTTCACAGTCAGAATATCAACCATTATAAATCGGACAATCGGGTGGCGCCGGTGCTGTGACTAAAGCATGCGTGCAAAGATACTCGAGATATTTTCTGTCGGGCAAATTACGGCATCTTTGAATTCGATAGTTCACCAGCAATGCTCACGTGTTTTTTAGTCACCCAACAAAATGTCAACATCAAGCTAACGAGACTTACCACCAACCCGACGAATCCGAGTTAAAATTGAAACCAAAAAAAGTATGACTTCAGGCAATGTGTTGGCAGTGGAAAACTTTATCGGGACTACCTTCTTTATATTTTCCAATCACCAACTCTCATTGCTGAGACGCCAGTTGTTGATAGTATTCATTTTATTGAAAAATGAACTAGACTACCCAAAAGTAATTTTAGCGTGTAGCGTCGACTTACGGAAGCGATAGCGCTTCATTACATTGCTTACATGTGATGTTAATTAGAGAATGTCTTCAGTCCACTTGCTGATGTGTACTTATATTAACAACCGGGTTTTTTCTTTACTTGAATTAGACTTTGAGTTGAATCCTGATATCTCAGCCTATAACCGATTGAATAGAGTATGATTTCTGTTTGAAAACTTACCTCAACTAAACAATTGTTCGACAAATTTATCAGGATTTCCAACAGAGGTACTAATGACTGATTTCATATCAGAATATCAATTAATGTGATCGTTCAAAGTGGGTGGCGTCAGTGCCGCAGCTAAAGTAGGTGTGTACGGATATTCAATCTTTCTCCCAGTCGTGAAATATGTTGAATCCGAAAATGCGTAATCTCGCCACCAATGCTCACAAATTTCCAAGTCGAAAAGCAATTTTGAAAAACATTAGGGAAAGGTGACCATATAACCCGACTCATCTGGTGAAAAAAAAAAAAAAAAAATTGAGTCAAGGTACAGTATGGCTGCGGGCCTAGAATAGGCAGCGGTAATTTATGAGGGTACCTTTCTTTTCCTTCCATCAGCAACTATCGCTGACTGCAATTGTTGATAATTTTCATTTTATTGAAAAATAAACTAGACAACACGGAATACCTTCCGTGTTGTCTAGCGTATAGTATCGAAATTGGCATAGGTAGTGCTACTACAGAGTGTTGGGAAGTGGTATTGATTAGAGTGTACGTCACTCCACTTTTAGCTGTCCACTGACGTTAATATCGATTTTGATTTTTTGTTTAACATGGATTCATCAAAAACTGACATCCGATCCAAAGACCGTTTGACATTATTTGGCAGTTCCAGGAAATCTGCATTCCAAGTACATTGCAAGCCAGTCAATAAAGTCAAGTTCATTTGCAATTACATCTTTGTTTTCTTGATCATGCTTCACTTCTGATTTCACATCAGAATAGCTACTGTTGGCCTTTGGGCAAGGGGGGTGGCGTCAGTGCTGTGACTAAAGTCGGTGTGATAAGATAATCAATGTATTATTGATCGCTAAAATTATGGAATCTTTGTATTCGTCAACTAGCCAGCAATGCTCACAAGATATTAATTCAAAAAGTAATTTCAACATCACAGTAATCAGACTTATCAACCCGACGATTCTGGGTTACAATTGAAACAAGGTAAAGTATGACTACAGCGACTACAGGCAAAGTGTAGGCAGTGGAAATTTATCAGGGTTACTTTCTTTATTTTCCAATCAGCAGCTATCGCTGACGGCAGTTGTAGATAATTTTCATTTTATTTTTGAAAAATGAACTAGACAGTATGGAAGTTATCCCAGCGTGTAGCATTGAAATTCGGCAGCAATTGTGCTTGATTTCATGATTGCATGTGATATTAATTCGACAACATCGTCAGCCGTCTTGTTGCCGTGTGCCGATATTAATAAGGAGTTTTGATTTCAATTGAAGTAAAGGTCGAAAACTGATATCTCATCAAAATACTGAAAACTGAGCAGTAGTTGTAAATCTACTTGGAAATCCAAAGTTTATTCGCATTAGTTTATCAGTTTAATTGAATATTTATCAACGTTTCGTTCCTGATAACGTTAACTGATTTCAACATCAGAATATAAACTGTTGGAGTATGGGCGAACTGGGTGGCGTCAGTGCCGTCACTAAAGCATGCCTGTAAAGACAGTCAAGATTGTGACTGTCGCGAAAATTGCGGTATTTTCACAATCGTCAACTCGTAGTCAATGCTCACAAGTTATTAGCTAACAATGCAATTTCATTAGCACGGTTAGGACTTGGGAGACTTTTAAACTGAACGGAGATGGGGCGATATTGATATTGATAGTGATAGTGATTGGTGGGGGAGGGGGGAGGGGGGGTTGGGAAGGTTGGTAGCTCGGCTTCCTTCGAAAACCCAGCAACAATGACACCATTGAGAGGACATGAGTACTTTGTTGCAGATTGAATCCTTCACAAGTGTGTAACCAATTTCCAGAGAATGAACTTTATTACTGATGGTAATGTTTCCCTATACACAGCAAAAGTGTTTTGCCTACTTGTCAATGTGCAATATTACATATTAAATTTTCCGCGACAATGCGTCGGTACACGTATCTAGGCTACTTAAGGAGAATGTCTTTCAAGACTGTTTCAGAACAAGAATTTCAACTTTTCGAAGGTTGCAAAACCAAAAGGTTACTCGTTCGGTTATTTAATGTTATATTCAGATATTCAGATATCGGTTCTCGAAATCTATCTTAACCAAATTTAAAAGAAAACCCCAGTTATTACTGTCACCGACTAGTAGACAGTGGGCTGAATATGAGCTCGACTTAATGCCATGTGCAATCAATCTAATGCAGCACACTTTGTTACAGTGGTTTTTTTTTTTTTTTTTTTTGGGCCAACGCCGCAGCGCTATGAAATAATTAAATTTCAATCTCGCCCAAAGTTTCGTCCACTAATAACAATAAATCACTTTATTATGTTGGACATTTCATTACAAATAATGTCTCCATAAGCATTAGTTGCGCGTCGAAGAAATTCTATGATTGCCCAACATTTTCCAATAGTCCAACACGTGAGTTTCTTTACGTGCAGCCTTTGGCGACGGCAGTGCGCCAGTCTTTTCGCACGTGTTTTGCCCGCACCCTGAAGCAAAGCATACGACTGCCTGTGCATTGAACGTAATACCGGATTGGACATGAGCAATCTGTAACAGATTGCATCGTCCGCGAGGGTTTAACGAACTATCACTACGTGAGCTCTGTTACAGATGAAAACGTTTCTCAAAAGACAGCAGCGGTGTGCTTCTTACCAGTCTAATTGTATTATTACTGTACCTTAAAACAGTGAACTTGACGTCAGCTACTTGGTTATTCTTTATCGTATTTAATACATTTTTGATTTTTGATTTAAGTTAAAGTGATGTGGTTAAATTCCAGCCCAATGTTCACATGATGATGACAACCAAGAAAATGCTTGCTAAACACATTTGGTCAAAGGAACACACTGATTCTTCAGTTGTAGTCTCTTAAGAACATGGGATTGGAAAAACGCACATTCACGACGGCAATGTAACTGGAGTTGGATCCGGAATATAAAGACTAGCACAAGTTCTGATAACAGTGGCTGAAATAAGTTATTTGCAAGCTAAAAATTTCCATTTCCGATGGGACCCAGGTCCACCTGTAAACTATAGCCCGACAGACAACGACTTGAATTACACAGCTCTTTAATCAACCAGGAAAACAAATAACGCTACCAGTAGTGATAGTTAATTTTTTTTTTTTGGTGGAATGCATCAGTGGACGTGCTACTCTGACCCAAACGCTATGTCGTGCGTTTCAATTGCAACGGAGCGGTTATGCCACACGAGAATAACCACTAGACGTCAAGTATTCAACTTCGGGATTCCCGTAACAGCCGAGTAAAGACACAGTACAGCTCCAAAGTGCACTTCAAATATAAACATATGCGGCCCCGCATTTAATTACTGTTCTTGTCGTCCGTTCTGTTTGATTACGTCGGGCGAGGTAGCGCGATCTGTTTTCTTTCATTGTGTTTCCCAATGAGGCTCGGTTCTTTTTTTCTCCACCCTCCTTATCCCATCATTTGAAGATGTGTTGTGTTGTTCTCGGCGTCCGCTACGCCTTCATGTTTAAGACGGTGAGCTGGAGTTGATTGATAGCAGTAGGCGACCGTGAGGCTACTCCAGAACGCGGATATGTAAACCTTTTGATTTTAATTTTTTTTTTTTTGTCTCACTTTTATGGTTCATTTTTCCCTTTTGCGGGGGGAGGGAAGCCATCAGTCTGAGCTGAACAACTGTTGAAAAAGGGGGATGGAAGACACAACAAAAAAAAATAAATAAATAAAAACCCGCCACTGCAACACCGTTTTTTTTTGGTCGGTCTAGTGTTGGCTTGTTCTTTGCCACTCTACCAATCATCTAAAAAGAATTGGAAAAAATAAAATACGTATTTAAATTCTTAGTTTGGCAACTAGACCCTGGGTAATGAAACAAAAAATAAAGGCGAAATGAGTGTCCTCGACGTGAGAAACTCACTGTGCTTTAAAGGGGGGGGGGGGGCGGGGGGAGGCGCTCCGCTGGCAATGTGACGGTGTGCGCAGTTAATTAACTCGCTCTCCGTTGACAAACGTCCCATTTCGTGAGTTGTTTACATGCGTAAATTTCCCATCTTCCAACGACGTCATCAGTGTGCAATGGTGGCGGCTTATCCGCTGGAAGAGCAAACGTTCCAGCAGATTGTGCGAGACGGACACGGTGCAACAGTGGTCTCGTCCAATGGTGGCCAAGTTTCTCGGTCGACCTGGTGAAGGGATAGGGAAAAGCCCGGGGCGTGAGCACGAGTCAAACATGTGATGTGCTCGCCAACGAGACTCTTACCTAAAGGTCGTCCGTTGCGAAACGTTCCACTTCAACAACCGACAAGGCGTGCTGCTGACGCGGAATTGCTCATCGTCGACGTTGTTTGTCACGGCCGAGCTACAAAAGCAAGACAAGTAGCAAAGTGCGTAGCAGCCAACGAGATTAGCGTTAGGTAACAGTGAATGTGACAGTGGAAATATTTGCGGTTGGTTTTCGCTATGGTATGATGGAAGACTCTAATTAAACTAACTTCCCGTCACTCTATTTCAGCACCATCGCCACCCAATTTAAATGCTACTCGCTGGAATACCTCTCGAGCTGTCCAGTTCACTGTTCGACATAACGACAACTTCCGGCGGCGACAATTGCGGATTAAATTAAAAGTAATCCCCTCATACATGACCGCTGGCTACAGCTTGCCTGCAATCATCCTTTTAATTTCCTTTTTTCTTTTAATGTGTGATATCTTACTGAATTTACCCATATACTGAGCAGGCCAACTCTTGATATTTGATCAGGCAAAGAGGGCTTGTTGCATCAGAACGAGAGTTTATTCGGCTAATTATCAGCAATTCGGATCTGAGTGGCACCAACTGATTTCACCATCAGAATATAAATTTTTTAGAAAGCGGCCCAAGTGTGTTGTGTCGGTTTAGTTGGCAAAGTCTATTTTATATAGAAATTCCAGATTACGACTGCTACGAAAATGTAGCCATCAGTAAAAGAGTCATCTGGCAAGCAATGTTTATTTGGACATGACTTGTAGTAACAATGACAACGTCACGGAAAAAAGACTGCTGAACCGGACAAAATTGGGGCAACAGTGATTTTTGTGTATTGTTTGGCGGGAGGGAGGTAGGACGAACGGTACTCCTGTCTGTGGAAACCCAATTTCTTTGCATACGCAACCGTATCCACCTGCGCTGGAGGTGGTCGACAATGCCAAGCTGATTTTTTTTTTTAAATAAGGAACTAAATAGTCTGGCAATTATACTAGCGGGCAGCGTCGCAATTCGACATCAATACTGCTATGATAGAGTGGTGGGGCGCGGTAGCAATAAGAGTACGACGTCGGCCCACTTTTGGCTCTGCGTTGCTATTAATACTCATTTCATCTTTTGTTATGATAGATCACGAAAACTGATATCTGATCAAAAGACTGGTCGAACTGTGAAACTGTGACTGCTGTTTCTTGTTAAAATGGCGTTTTCCAAGTGTGTTTGCTGCCATGTTCAACCATCTTCTTTTGAAATTTCATCATTGTTTTCGTGATAATGCTTCACCGCATCATCATTGATTGTATTGATTTCACCGTTAGAATATGAACTATTAGGAATTGGGTTAAATGGGTGGCGTCAGTGTCTTCGCCCAAGGTTACGTGTGAAGGCAGTCAAGTTTAATGTGTCGGGAAAATTGAATTCATTTCAAAATGTGTCGATTCGACGGCAATGCTCACGAGTTAATAACTTAAAATGACATTTCATTAGCACGGTAACGACTGGCCGTAGACGGGCATAAAGTTACTTGTGGCTTTGTCGTGGCAGAGTTTTTGGGTGTGGTGGCTACGACTTTGGCTACGTGAGGCAAACGCCGGGTAGTTTATAAGCCCATCACCTCCCAGCACCACCAACATTGCTTATTGCGTGTTTCGGCGTGGGGACAAAAAAGGGAATGGGCACGTGTCGCCAAAAATCAGTAGCGTAACCACAATCAGCAGCGTAATGTAACACTTTTTCGCGGTAGAAAAAAAAACGTTGACACAAACGTTTAATAATAACAATCTTTTGTTTAAAAAAACAATAATGAAAATATATATAAGATACAGTGAAACAGCAAATGGTAAAGTGGTTCCATCGCTGCCTAATAACCGTTGATAATGTCGACGGTGAAGATTCAAATCTCATTCGCGATTCCTGATTAACTTGATTCGGGTCTATCTGTTTCTTGGATTAAAAAATCATGGTTTGACCGATTTCTTTGCCAGTCATTAGTCAGACATGTCGTAAATTTCGCGGAATAAAAGAATTTTTTCTTTCATTTCTTCATTTTCATTACTTAACTGGGATCATTCGCAAAAAAAAATCAGAAAATCAAAAAGAAAGCCAAAGACGGTGGCCAAGACATAGAAATGTCAACATTCAAATTTTACCGTCAAATGCACTAGGTGAAAATAATTTTTTTTTTTTTTAAATAACTTTCCACCGACGGCAATAGGACACTGCTTCTATTCAACAAATTTACTGCTTGAGGCCATGTAAAAGACAAACCCCCAAGCTGCTAAATTAACCGCCGCCCTGCTAAAAAAAAGGTTGCGACAAGACTGCGACTACTGCAACGGGCAAAAGTTGCAGTCAAGGGGAATTAAAATCCTTCGACAAGAGATTGAATCAAAAAAATTTAGCTTCGAGAGATGCAACATCTCGTTGTACATGAAATGTTTTGGTCAAATATAGCCTCAAAAATGGTGAAAGTCCCGATGAAAATCAAAGAAATAAAATTTGTGTTTGTCTCCATGACGGAAAAAAAAACAATTACCATCAGCGTTAGTGTTGATTTAACCAAGACCACAGTACCATAATCATTGTTGTAATACATTTTTTAAAAAAAAACCACGAGAACAGATGTAGCACCCAAAGCAGACAGTAACTTTTAGTTTTCATCACTAATCGCAATTGTCACTGTTATGGGTGTCGTGTTATTGACTTTTTCCGCAACTTTTACCGCTCACAGTGGCCGACAGGTTCACGTTCACGACGTAAAAAAAAGAAGTTGACAGCTTGGAACTTGTTCTAGATGCCAGTGTCGCAATTGGGTAGCGATTGTTGTCTTAGAGGGTGGAGGGATGCGGCAGTCATTTCATTACGTCGTCAGCGAATTTTCGGTTGTGGGATGCTACAACTCTCGTTTCATATTTCCAATCTATTAATGTCGAAAACGAATCAACGAAACTTCCTTCGCTGAACGTTTCACCAAGTCGGTTACGATTTGGATTAGGGATTATTTCCGAATAATTCCGATCTCGGCTGAAGCATTCAAATTGAAATGTTTCCCTGATGTTTGCGTTGAACGTAGCAATTACAAGTGAAAGAAAGGGGATATCAACTACAGGGTACAGGGCTATAGGGTTAGCGTTAGTGCCTCAGCCTAATGCTACGTGAAATGAAACTCGAGTTATCATCTGTTGGGAAAATTAAGGATATTCAAAATTTGTTGATTCGCCAGTAATGCTCACGAGATAATAGCTTATACGGTAATGGCATTAGCACGGTGAGGCGAGTTTTTAACAGGGCAAACCTGGAGGAATAGTTGTTTTTTTTCTTTACGTGGGATCTAGGGGAGTTGGGGTGAAAGGGTGGTAGTCGTGGCTGCGTGAATCTCTTTTATCTAATACACATTTCCTGTCGTCGGGGTCGTAGCTGGACGATGACTTCTAGTTTGTATTTTTTTTCCGAAAAGTGAGCTAGATGGGGTGGAAGTTACATTAGCGTTTAGCGTCAGCAATTCGTAGGGATAGGGCTGCAATGGTACGATGGGATGCGATATGAAATAGAGTGAAACGTCATCTCACATTCGGCAGTGCGCAGTTATTTATGCCCGGTTTTAATAATTATTTATATTTATATTCCATTTTGTGAAAAGCTGATATCTCATCCATTGACTAATTGAATAAGGTGGACCGTAAATTGGCATTGTAAAATACCAATTACTGTCATTACTTTGATTCTAAAGTTAACTGGATAATTTATCTGACTTTTCAAAGCGAGTGGCAAATACTGATTTCACCATCAGAATATAAATTATTACGGTTCGGATAGAAGGTGTGCTTCGGTGCAATCTCTAAAGTTTGTGAGTATAGGTAGTCGAAATTACGACTGTCACGTAAATTGGGGTATTGTCGTGATCGTCAACTAGCAATCAATGCTCACAAGTTAAATGCTTATAATGCAATATAAATAGCATAGTAAGACGACTTTTTAGTAACCAGACGATTCTGGATGAATATTTTTTTTTTTATTTTTTTTTTGGTTTGTAAGGGGTCCGGGGGTGGGGGGGAAGAGGAAAGGGTGGTAGTCGTGGCTGCGTGAATCTCTTTAATCTAATACGCAACTATTGTTGCCTTCCCCGGAAGTGGGTGTCAATGCCCGGGTGTTGCGTTTCATTCTAAATAATGAACTAGATAGCCTGTATATTAAACTAGCGAGTAGCGTCGCCATTTTGCGGCGGCGGTGCCACGTAGGTTGAAGGAAAGTGGTCTCAATTAGAGTGCAACATCAGTCCATTAGTTTTGGTGCGATTCAATTAATTCCCGGATTTTACCTTTGGTCAAAAATAGAATTACAGTAGTGATACCTGATCACAAAAGTGATTGACTGAATTACAAAATTTTTTTGAATTTTTTGAATTGTTAAAATTCAAAACGTTAAATTGTTGCCATGAATAAGTTATCTATTTCACTCAGTCCACCACATGACTCATTGCACGTAGGAATTACCAAGTTCACCATCAGAATGGGTAATGGGGTTGGCGGCGAAAAGAGTGGTAGTCCTAGATGAGTCGTTCGGCTAAACTACTATGTTCGGGCTAAGTGGGTGGCGTTGGTGGGGGTTGCTAAAGGCTGTGTGTTAAGGTAATCAAGATGTTGACTGTCGGGAAAATGAAAAAATGTTTGAAAACATTAACTCGCATCCTATGCTCATTTGGGCATAACTCACAATGCAATTTCTAACATCACAGCCAATCAATTTTTTAAACTGGAAGAACCTAGAGCAAAAGTGATTTATTATGAGAGGTCGGGATTGGGGAAAGGGTGTCGGTCCTGGCTGTGTACACCTCCTTGTAACAATTCGCAACTGCTGTCGACGCCGTCGGCAGTGGACGACAACTTCTCGTTTTCCGCAAAGTGAACCAGGACGCCTGGAAGCTATCCTGGCATCTAGCGTTTAAATCACGTAGGGATATGGCTACAGTAGAGTGAAGGGAGGCGGTTTTAACTAGAGTGCTACATCAGCCCACTTTGTGATGTGCTGTGCTTTTAAAAAAAACCCGGTTTTAATTTTCGATAAAGATAGATTTCGAATTCTGATACCTCATCAAAGGACTGATTAACTGAACCATCAAATCTCTTGGAATTATAGGCATCCAAGGTTAATTGATGGATCAGATTGACTGTTTAATTGGATGTTTTTCAGTGATTCGAAACTATTCAACTGATTTTGAACTGATCACAACATCAGAATATCAACTGTTTGGGTAGGGGGGAAATGGGTGGCGTGAGTGCCGCCGTTGACGTCTACGTTACATATACCTTTAAGTTTGCGACTGTCAAGGAAATGTAGACATCTGAAAATCCGTTAACTGCCAACCAATGCTCATTTGGGCATGACTTACCGCAAAAATTTTAATGTCACGGAAAAAAGACTTTTGAACTGGACAAAAGTGGGGCAAAAGTGATTTTAGCGAGTGGTTTTGGGGGGGGGGGGGGGGAAGGATGGTAGTCCTGTTTAGGTAATCCTTCTTCTTTGAATAGGCAGCCGTTGTCACTTTCGCCGGAAGTGACTGTCAATGTCAAGTTTTTTTTTTAATAATGAACTAGATAGCTTGGAAGTAATACTAGCCAGTAGCATCTCCATTTTGTAGCGGTGGTGCTTTAATAGAGTGATGGAATGCGGTAGTCATTGGAGTACATCATCAGCCCATTTTCTGCTGCGCGTTGCTACATATATCCGGATTGTGTTCATTGATTAAAGTAAGGATTATACAATTGCTATCCATTGAAAGAACTTATAAATATGACTTGAAGTGCTTTTGACTAATTCAATGTCGAGGATCTCTGTTGCGCTGATCAAAAAGTCCGTTTGGTACCTACATCATCGTGTTCCAATATAGTGGCAAATACTGGTTTCACTCTCTGAATATATCAACCCCTAAGGATCGGTCTAATTGGGTGGCGTCAGTGTTATCGTCTAAGGTTTTACGTAAAGATAGTCTAGATTGCGACTTTTGAGAAAACTGTGTTATTTCTAAAATGTGTTGATTTGCCAGTAATGCATATGAGTTAATAGCTTAAAACGCAATTTAATTAGCACGGTAAGGAGAGTTTTCTTAAACCAAACAAACCTGAAGGAAAAACTTTTTTGTGAGAGATCGGAAGGGTTTGGGGGGGGGGGGAATACTGAGTAATGGATGGCTGTAGGCAAAGTGTTGGCAGCGGCAATGTATTCGGGTATTCGTATTAATTCCCATCCGAAATTGTTCCGCTCGCCGGAAGTGCCCAACAACTCATATTTTTTTTTTTTCGAGAAATGAACAAGGTAACCTAAAAGTGAGTCTAGCGAGTAGAGTCGAAATTGGCAGCACTACTGCTGTAGTGGAGTGATGGGAGGCGGGAGTCATTAGAGTTGATCATCATCTCACTATCACCTGTGCGGTGCTATTAATTACAAGTTTAGACATTTTGTTAAACTATGGTTTACGATTAATTGATGATATCTCACCCGCTGATTTTTCGCTGAATCTGCATCGCTCGGTAATTTTACAGAACAGCCTTTGCTATTACTGATATTGGATGCCAATCAGTCGGATAATTTATCATGTTTTAACAACTTGCATTTCACTGACTTCACCATCAGAATGTCAACTGTTAGGGTCGGGCTAAACGGTTGTCGTTGATGCTGTCGCCAAAAGCTCACTGTAAAGATATTCGAGATTGCGACTGTCTGGTAATTTGTGATATTTTCACAAGCGTAAACTCGCTATTAGTGCTCACAAGTTACATATTAGATTACAATGCGATTTCATTAGCACTGAAAGGGTGAGTTTTTAAACCTGTCGAATCTACGATAATACTTTATTTTGGGGGGGACGGGGGTAGGTGTTACGGGTGAAAGTCCTGGCTTTGTTAATATCTTTATTGTAGTGCGCAGTTGCTGCCGATTCCGCTGGAAGTGACCTAATACTTTTTTTTTATTTTTTTCCCCTGGAAAAAGAAGTAGGCGAACGAAAAGTATTCCCGGCGAATAGTGCCGCAATTCGGCAGCAAAAGTGCTGCAGCAGAACGATGGGGTGCGATATGAAATAAAGTGCAACAACAGTCCACTTTCGGCAGTGCGCTGTTATTGATAACTTGTTTTTTCCATTGGTTATTGGTTAACATAGATATCTGACAAATGATTTATGATCGTTGGTTGTTTCAGTCAGCAACGCTTTGGAAGCGTAAGTTACCACTTACCAATCGTTCCGACTGCCTTCAAAATCAATCAAATGGAACAGCTTATCATAATTCTCGAGGAGGAAGGGAAATACTGATTTCACCGTCAGAACATAAACTAATATGGATCGTGGTAAAGGGGTGACTAAGTTGTAAGCAGATTAGTGTTGGGTGGTGAAACCAATTCAAATAAAGCATACTTCTGGATCCTGCTTTCCTCTGCTCTCCGGTGTGTGCAATAACGACACTGTAAACTGCCAGCTGATTTTCGGGGCATCGATGGGTTTTTTTTCTTAATTTTTTTTATGGTGTTTTGTTTAACAATAGTAATCAATGTATTGTGATATTTTGCATCGTAGTAAATGGATTGTAATGTAACACAATAGTCGGTTTTATTATGCATTTGTAAAGGGCACCAAATAAGAGAAGACTAGATCTGATTACGTTTGATGTCGTGTTATGCGTTGCAGGGAAACATGGGAAAAGGTGTATTGATCACGTAATTTTCACCATTGCTTTGTTTCAAAATGAATTAAAACGTTATCTGCTAAGGCTTTGGCTTGGGGTATCCAACAATTACAAAGAACCAAAATGATGATATCTCTTTACATAACACTTTTCATCTCAATTTCATTGCTTTACAAGAAGTCGGTCTTAGTGACTTTGATAAATCACAAAGGCATTCTAAATGAGGTAAAGTTTATTTTGCATGTTGAATAAAGTATGGTTACAAACAATGTCATTGACAAGCTCTTGATAAAACGTCACTTTGGGTGACATAGACATGTCAATGTACTACAATTTTCTTATCCTGGCACTGGCCATCGAATTGGTACACTCGTTGTTTAGAAACCATTTGGAAAAGTCACCGTAATGCTGGCCAACTACACGGCACAGAACATGAGGGTGGCCTTCACCATCGGCCCTACACTACACTAGACCAAATCTACGCCGATGGTGCCCCTAATGGGTCTACAGCTAACTCAAACGCACGGACACTCATTCGCCGACACACAAGCATCACACGGGTAACATGAGTATACACAGACGACGCAATACAGGCGACCGACCGACGCTACAAGTGGACACAACCTGTAAGGGCAAAAAGGGGTTAAAGTAGAAAGGCAGGTCGGCGCAAAGCTTATATCGAGCGTTCAACAAAAGAACAGAAGTAGGCTATTGGAGCACAGACGGCACGTGACAATCTTCGGGACGCAGTTTCCTCGATCTGAAGTACGTCTGAAAAGAAAAGTAATCTGCCAATAATGTTGTGGTTAGTTTTCGTCAGGCAGAAAGATTAATAAATAACGGATAACATACCGACAACGTCGTTTTCGATGGTTCCAGTTGATTCACCACCCACTTGTGAACTACTGGCTGATAATCACCTGGGTTGACATGTGAATCAACCGGCAATGTTCTCCTAACGTCAAATGAAACCAACAGGATATTATTATTGTTATTGCGAATCAGATAACAAGAGAAAAGAAAGAGTGAAAATTGCATGCAAGCAATTTTCGGCAAAGCATTACCATTCGGAATTTGTTTACAATGAAACTGAGTGTGTGAAGACAGAAGAGTGTTGGGTGTTTGACTGGTTTTTGGTTTGCAATCCCCGACCAAAGACATAATCATTTTCCGGGAAGTCGAGTGTCTGCTGAGTTGAAGCTGCTCGCATAGCAACTACACTTCACTGTCGTCAAGAACAGAAATACTGCGAGAATCGATCACGTGTTAGACGAAATGCACTGCACTTGACTCATCCCACTGGTAACTTTTGAAACACAGATGAAACAATTGTCTACTCGGTATTGAAGTGGAGGCACATTTTTCGACCAAGAAGAAATAGACGCGGTGATGGCGATCGTAACGGTGGGGACTAGTAAATATGTTGAGATAAAATCTTTTCAGCAACACTAGAGAACATAGACACAAGTTCTGTACTCATCACGATGTTAGGATTACTTGTCACTATACAAGCATGAATGTCAGAGCAAAGCTTGATAAGCTGCTGCTGTTTAAGGTGTTCGGTCAATACACTCTCACCTTTCTTTCACGGAAAAGAGTTTGGGATATTTGGTACGGCGATCCTTCAGTTCCCTGTGAATGGCGGCCATGACGGTGGAAACTTCCGTGTGGAAGGTAACGGAAGTCAATCAAGTTTCTGAGATCACCGGGATTGCGATTAGTTTTTCTTCTGATTTTCCTTTTCCCAACTGCTGCGAGCGTATCATGAATCCCGTTACGAGAGGCTGGAAGATGACGCTCGTGTTTGACCTGGTGTGGACCAATTCCAGCATTGTGAGGACAGCCGATGTTCTAGTTTGCCTTACTTCACAATAAATCTTAATAGCAGAAATCTACAATAGGGCATACAAACCACAAATGTTTTCAACTTTCACATTCACTGTTACCTAACGCTAATCTCGTTGGCTGCTATTCACTTCGTTACTTTTCTTACTTTTGGAGCTCGGCCGTGTCAAACAACGTCGAGGATGAGCAATTCCGAGTCGGCCGCGTTGTCCTACGGCTATAGCAGCACGCGTTGGGGGTGACTGGTGTGGAACGTTTCGCAACGGACGACCTTTAGGTAAGAGTCTCTTCGGCGATCACATCAAATGTTTGACTTTTAATCGCGCCTCGTGCTTTTCCCCATCTCTTTCACCAGGTCGATCGGGAACGTGGCCACCATTGGACGAGATCACTATTGCACCGTGACCGTCTCGCACAATCTGTTCGAAGACGCCCTCTTCTAGCGGATAAGTCGCCACCATTGCAAACTGATAAAATCGTTGGAAGGTAGAATAACGATTGAAAACATGGCTGACATCGTAACGTTTGTTGTTGTTCATCGACGAAGCTCGTTCTTGGGAAAGATTTGCAGACGACATTTGTTTCTTTCGAGATAATACATACGATAACTAACCCTTTCAGCGGACATTGTTGAATACCAACATCCAAGAAACCACCGCGAAGTCACCACTCCTGTCCACTCCTTTGATGCGCATCGTGGAAAATTGGATGTTCAAATGGAAATTGCACCAGACTACGCAACCAGTGTTCACTCGCAATTCTTGAAAATAGAAGAAAAAAGTTATGATGCTGCCAAGGCAAAAGACATGAATTGCAGCATAAACGAATTCCACCAGCTTTCAGTCAACCTCGAAGACAAAACTCTGGGGGTTGAAGATACTGAAATGAAGGCCCAAGATTACTTTGAGACTCATGGCAAGAACAACATTGCTCTTTTGATTTTAAAAATTGATAGACTGCCAGATGCGACTGCAAAATGGCGTTGCGCCGTTAGATTGTCCGCGGCTTCTCGTGACGAATAACCAGAAAAAAAAGGGCGTACAACAGACAGGTGCAGTAAAACGATCACGGGGGGGGGGGGAGTTCGACCTATAGCCAGAGATTCAATTGAATCTCTGTTGAATAAATAAAGCGATAATGAGTTTTTGTGGCGTGAAATTCAACAAATTGTTCAGGTAACAATTGCAATAAAGATATGAAGACTACAACTTACGATTTTGATGAAGGACTGTAGGAGACTCGTTGGCTCTGCCCGTCAGCGGGTACTGCCAGCACAGGTAAGAGAAAGAGACAAGGTTGTCAGGCGCGTCAACAACTCAAGAGGTTGCCAGATAAGTCAAATTGACATATAGTGCACTGTTTTTGCGTGGTAAAGTGGTTTAATCACGCGGTTTATTAGAAAAGTGGTTGAGAGAAAAAAACGATTGTGTGGTATGAAATAAGATTTTTTTTTATATGTTATGGTTTTTTCTAAAAAAAACATTTAATTTTTTTCTTCTTTATATAGACCTCTTGCACATTGCGGATAGCAGGATTCTTGTAGTCCGACAACGCTGCAATCCGCTTTATTGAGAAAACCACACCCGATGGTGATCTGGAGTAGGTTTATCTCTAGAGAATCAATCTCCACACAAGCTAGCTTCACATTAACATTCCTAAACAAAGACACGGTTTCCTCAGTTATTCTCATTTTAGTTGTTTAGTGAAATATAATGTGGATGCTAACGAAGTGCAACTAGTCGCTTGTCTTGAAGTTATGGCTACACTTTTTTTGCGCTTCCTCTACTTTACGTTACTTCTGTATTAAATTGGGTTCGTTGTCAATCAGTCGCTTTGTTCGTTTGAACTTTTCAAAGGTGCCGAGATTCCAATTACATTTCGAGTGCACTCGGGAAAAGATAGGTAAAAATCATTCACGACTTTAGCAATGACATACCAATGCTCCGTAAGTGTTGAACGGCGTCAACTCGGCCAAAAAAGGAGCAAAATAGTTCAGAGAACATATGGTGATTGCGAAAGTGGAGTAGGAATTAGTTATAATAGTTCGATACCTGGTAGCGGACCCAAGTTGTATTGGCAACCATCTCCCTCAATTAGTCAAAAATGGAAAATAACACTGTAAATTTAGTTCGTCAAACAGCTATTGACTGGTGGAGACATAGACGACAACAGCAGAACATGAAACTTACATTAGAAAAACCAGAAATGAAACCAAATGCCTGCAAAATTTTGATGGCAGTGGTCAACTCGCGTGCGCGCGTGAGGCTAACACACGCTCAAAAATGCAATATTATACGAAAATGACGGAAGAAAACGTTGGTATATACGTGCAACACACAAAACCAAACCTAACCGCTGTGCCGTCTAGTGGTTAGCTCTCAAAAAGTGTTTCAGCATTAAAATACGTAACCGCCCAGCACATTGCGCGAGAACGGCTATCTGGAATTCGTCGGCAGCCATAACCCAATCATAGCCAACCCTGATGCAGTGCTCAAGCTCGTAAGACTATCTACCAAAATTGGAGCCGACCCGAACGTCGTTGACGAGTGTGGTTTAGCTTCGCTTCACCGTTTAGCCGCGATGAATGAGTGTTTGCCTGATGTTCTGCCTGTGTATCAGGCTTTGGTCGACGCTGGAGGTCATCTCGACATGGCCAACTTTGACGGCGACACTGTTCTGGGCATTGTCCGACAAGCGTTGCAGCCCTTTAAAACCAACAGTTACTTGGGTTAGGGCGCTCCGCCCTATTATGCATCGTTATTGAAGAAAGTTTCACCACTGTCTTGCTTGTGCGCTCGAGTTATTCGGGAGCACTGTATTCAGTTTGACGGTGGACGGCTTCCGCTTCGTCTGCAAGAGTTTATCTCGCGTCACCGTTCCACCGCAGGTGAAGTATTTCAATACGGTTTAAATCGTAACGAGTATAGTGTATGTAATTTTTTCATGGATTTTTTTTTTAAATTTGTTACACAGTTTGCGACGAAGGTGACGGGCCTGCAATCTACATTTACCGCATGGGTTGTTGAATATGCTTTTAACATGTCCGTTTGATTCATTTCCTGTGTTTTCTAACCACACAGACCGTTCGGCAAGGTATGTCGACTTCATTTTAATTGTTATTTTGTTTTGTGTTTTGTTTTGTTTTCTGTCAATACATAGAATCTGCAGCCCTGATTCAACTGTCGAATGTTTCCCTTGTTTTCGGGTACACCCGACCGCGAGTGAGTGCCTCTTCTTTCAATTTCACATTGCTATAATTTTTTTTGTTGTTGTTTTGCTGCAACTTTAGCCAAAAAAAAAATTTACCCCATATGATTGACAGTTACTTTTGAATGTTTTACGATTGTGTAAACGTTTGGTTGACATGTTTACTCTCGCGGTTTTTTTTTAAATAATAGTATAACGGTAATGTTAGCCATAAACCAAGCGCAAAGAAATGGGAGGTGAGCGGGATTTCTAACGTGAACCTCGCAATCCGGAACTGGATTATAATAGTGGTTCTACTTAAAATTTGGCAACGTTACATGCGTTTGTCTTCGTCATCATCGCAGTCGAATTCATTTTTTAAAAAAACAGACTAGTTTTGTTTAGTTTTGATACCTGCCCATAGGTAGTGCTGGTGGCTGTCTAGAATTTTTTCAACTATACGGCGCTTATGCAGACAAACGATTTGCCAATCTGAATAAACACGCTAAAAATGACATAGCCGCCAAAGTGGCCAGAATGCTGGCATCCTGTTCCGGTTTGCGAGGTTCCCGTAGGAAATATCACTTAAAACTTTAAAAAAGCAAAAGTATAGTAAACATAAAATTCAAAATAAATTACATGAATCTGATTCGGCATGGTGAATCAGGTCTCTCTCCACCTTCGCGCTATTAGTTATTCGCTTAAGTTATAGATATCGATATATAGATCGCTTATAGTTACAGATAAATGTATAAACAGCTGGAACAAACCAAACCCACCTCACACCAACCCCCATCCCCTCTTACGCCTCGTTCTTCGTTTAAGTTATTCAGATTTTTTACTTGAAATAGTATACTAACACATATTAAATTAATACATATAGAAATATAGAGACATACAAAAGTTATGTGTCATTCTTGAGGGGCTGCGACTTAGGTGTGGCGGAGGCTTCGCCACACCACCGCACGGCGCACTTTCTTTTTAGCTTGGGTTACAGTAAAATTTGTGTTAGCATTAGCAATGTGAAATAAGAAATAATTAGTTATTTCTAATTACAGATAAATCTATAAACCAGTTAGAACAAGGCGCTGGGCCGCTAGAGCTTAGATGATGCTAGTTTACTTTAACTTTTGGTCGCTAGAGCCTAGATGTCAGTTTCTACGCGCGCAGTTCAAACCGTTTTATATTGCTTATGCGCTCAGAACGCCATCTATTGTTGAAATTTCGAACTAACCCTCCGTGTGTTCAAAATTCCTCCCGTATACAAAAAAAACCTGTACAGAATCCCTACGGGAAATTGTCTAGCACTACCTAAGCTTTTAAATTTGAATTTTTCAAATCAATTTGTATCGATTAAAATAAAAAACCAATTGGCAAGTGGTAATGCCTTTGTTTAGCTTGAAATGAAAGAATGAAATGAATTTGAGATGAAAGATACTTTTTCTACTTTAGTACAAGGTAAAAAAAGATCCTGTGACTGAAAAACAACTGTCTTGACTCTATTTGTTGACGATGGAAAAGGAATGCGCTAAATTGTTAAAATTTGCTGTTTTGACGAAGGTAATTTCGAGTGAAGACAGAGAGATGAAAGACACTTTTTCTACTTGAGGACGAGTTAAAAAAAGAGACTGTGACTGAAAAACAACTCTGTTTCCCCTCTATTTGTTGACGATGGAAAAGGAATTTGTTTTGCTTTGTTTCCGCTTTTTTGGGGCAGTCATTTTATAGATGCACTGTATCTTGTGAATGCGCGATTTGTTCGCGGGGAGCAGCAGGACGCCAGTGATTTTTTCCTCGAACTGTACAATTTTTTCGCCGAGGCTCTGCCGAGCGAAAGCACGACCCGTTTGTCGCAATATTTTGAGGGCGTCATTCGTCAAAATGTCGTTTGCAATATGTAAGTGTTTTATTTTTCTTTTTTTCTAATTAATCTATTTGCAATATTACTTTTTTTCTTCCTAGTTGGGTAAGTGTTGAAGTGGGTTTTCTTTCCTCACGTTTTTGAGGTTTGTTTTTACACATAGATATAGTTGTTGTGTTTGATTTTTCAGTTAGTTTTTTGGTTTGCGATTGTTTCTAGTTTTCCATTTGTTTCATTTGTTTTGCAATATGTAATGTGAGGTTTATTATTTGCTTTGACTAGTTTGTTTTGTTTTTTTTTTTTGGTTTTTTTTTTGGTTTTTATAACTGGAATGGTTTGATGGTGTAAATTTATTTTATTTTTTTTTTTAATTTTTTTTTTTGGTTTCTTTTTTATCAACGCTGATTTGTGTGTTGTGTTGCAGTTGCCTACACGAGTCGGAGACTATGCAACGTATGGTGATTTGGCCGCTACCAATGACTCGAAGAGGATACACTCTCGATGACTGCTTGACAAATTACTTGGCGGACGCGGACATGAGCGACAGGGAGTGCTTTCGTTGTGGTAATCGCGAAGCCGTCATGAAGAGGACTGTCGTGTCGTGGCCCCGGTTCGTTTACTCTCTCTTTTTTATTATTATTATTATTATTATTATTATTATTATTATTATTATTATTATTATTATTATTATTATTATTATTATTATTATTATTCATTGTGAGGCGAGTTTTATTTTGATTCTAAACAGGGAAAAGTAAAAAAAAAAAAATTAATTGTGTTATTTGTTTTTCTAAAAATCTTAGTGTCTTTGTGATTTGTCTTCAACGCTTTTCCAACGGGGCGAAAGATGAAGCGCCCATTTGTTTTTCGGAAATTTGGCAACCCCGCGAAAAGGACGTTGAGCCCGACCGCGAATACATTTTGCAAGCTGTTGTGACTCATCTCGGCCAAACGATTGAATGTGGTATGAATTTTTATTTCTGGTTTTCCTCCTTTTTTTTTAAAAAACAAAAAAAAAAAAAAAAAAAAAAACCGTGATTGTGGTTGGGTGAATTGGAAAATGGGAAATTGTTTTTTTTTTCTGAAATCTTTTGTTTTTTCTAGTCATTGGCAATTTTAACAAAAAATGTGACTAGTTGTTGTAGAGATGTCTAATGTTAATTTTTTTTTAAAATTTTTTAATGTGTTGTTACTGATTCAAAGGTCACTATGTCTGCCAGTGTAGAGGCAGCGATGGAGTCATACGAAGTTTCAACGATGATCGCGTCACCAGCAAGCTATGGGATGAATACGCTGCCGAGGCATATCTCCTTTTCTTTGTAGAGCAGTAGATCGCTGTGCCCAAATTTTTCTTTTTAATTTTTATCCAAAATTAACTATTTCCTTTATACAAATGTAACTATATATATTTATTTATATATATAGATCAATGTAGGTATATGTATATGTAGTGGGCTTTTACCACGCAACACACTTGGTTGAAGAAGAAAAAAAAACTTGAAAACTCGCTTCGGTGGGGTTTCTCGTAGAGTGATGCTCATTTCGTTTACGGAACGTGTGGTTTTATTTTGTTGTTTAAAAAACAACCTTTATTTTTTTAATCATAGCATCGCCAACGTTACTGGTGGTTGCGGTTATTTTTTTTTATTTTCTAATTTTTAGAAACGAATTTTTTGTTCATTCTTTGTATACGTGGAATTTTTTTTTTTTTTTTTTCATTTTCTTGTCTCGGTTTTTTTTTATATGTTTTGGAATTACTTGATTTTTTTTTTCTTCTTTTATTGCTCTTTTACTCTGAATTTTGTCAAGCCAGGAAGTTTAAGGAAAAAGGAAAAAAAAATAAAAAAAAAAAAACATATCTCATTACGTTATTGTTTTACCACTTTCTGCACGAGTAGGACAATGAGTAGACAATGATTTTGTAACTTTGTTGTAAATGTAGAAAAAGTAGTTGTCATTGGCTGAAATCTTTTCAACTTGTTGCCGTTGCTTTGTAAGGTAGTCGCCGTTGCTAGCCACTCGACTGTGGAGGGGACAACCAAAATAATTGTGGTTTTTTTTTTCCGGCAACGTTGGTTCTAGTCTCGAAGGTTCGAGAATGGAGACCGGCTCATTTGTCATTTCGACTTTGTCCTTGAGCGAGTGTAGACGCTCCGTAGCTCTCGTCCCCAAAATTTTTTTTTTTATTTCTGGCTGTGAATTCACGAGCAACCCTATCCTGCTGGTTTTGCCGTCTTGTTCTCTCGAACTCGACCCAACGACTCGTTTTTTTTTGTGTTGCAAGGTAAATCATTCGACTCTACTTGATTGCTTCTTTCTTGTATTTTTGTATTTCGTGTTCTCTTCGTGTCAACCATGTTTGTCTGCGACTGGGCTAGTGAAATTGCTTATGTATGTGTGTGTGCTGCAATTTTTTTTTGGGTTAACGTACGTTCGAAGGAGAGGGTGCTGGTTTTCCTCTGCTGCAATTCTTCTCTCATCCACCACCCTTTCCTTTATCACCCCCCTCCCCACTTAGAGCTGAAACATGGCCACCAGTTTTGGTTATTGGCCACGTGTTTGCCTACCAACCTCACTGCTGAATCACAAATTTTGAATTTGTAACGTGTAGGCTTTTGAACCTTTATTAAATGGGTTTTTTTTTATAGTTTATGTTACGTTAATTTAGTTTTTGTTTCATATTTGTTTTGTTTTTTATGTTTTGTTTGCTTTTTTCGTCTCGGTTCACTTTTCCTTGCCTTGCTGTCGATGTTATTTAAAATTTGATTTTGTGAATTTTTTTCAAACAGTAAGATGTATCCAACTCGCAATCTGCTGGGTGGGAAAGCCCGGGTGAACAATCCGGCCGCAACGGCATCGTCATCTTCCAATTTGTCCACTGCGTTAAATGGTGAGTGTTTTGTTTTCTCCATTTTGGCCTTTTTTTTTTTTTTTATTGTTGAAGCAACCTTTGAATGAGTCCGGAGAAAAAAAAAGGGAAGAAGGGGGAAAAGAATGAGTAGCATGAAATGTAATCCGGGATTATTTTTATTTTAAGGGGTTTTTTTTGTTACAATTTTTTTTGTATTTAATTTTTTTTTTATTTTTTAGATTTCTCGTTGATGATGGAAAGTGACGGAACACGAATTAATGCGTATCGTTTGGCGGCTGCGCTTTTGGGCGTTTCGTATGAAGAGGTGTGGGATTTTAAAACTAAACTATTGAAGAAGGAATGTGCGGCGCTTAAAAGACGCCTAAATGAAGAACTTTGCGATGTACCAAAGGTAAATGCTATGTTTTAGATATTTTCGGCTCTAGTGGTAGGTGTTGAGTGATGTAAAGTTTTTTTTTGTTTCGCTTTCGCCTTGCCGTAGCGTTCAACTGTTTACGCCGGAGGGAGGCTGCTGAGCGCCAACTACGTTACTGGAGAAGGGAGTGTTTTGCCGGATGGTGTGGCGCCTTTCCCGACAACTGCTACCGGTTCCGCTTCTGCTACTGCTCCCGTCACCGCCGAAGCGGTAGTGTCACCCGACTCTTTGCCGACAGTAGAGTCTAATAATGTGGAACGGTTGACTCGCTCACTCGAGGCGCTCAAAAACCGGTTCTACGAAGAAATTCGCGTACTTTTGGTGAGTATTGCGTTTACGCATGTTTTTTTTAGCCATAAATTAAATTTGCTTTGGTGACGTTGATGTCCGTTCTCTGTGTGTTTATGTAGACTGATGTGGATAACGTTGGCGAAACTCGGAGCGCCAACTACTTTTCTCAAGAAAGTGTGGGGGTGGACAGAGTAGCGCTGCTCACGCCGACTATTTCCGCTGTTGCTGCTACTGTCACCGCCGAAGCAGTGGTGTCGCCCGACTCTTTGCCGGTGGTAGAGTCCAATATGGAGTTCTTGGTTTCCCCGAGTGATGCGCTCGGAAAACAAATGTTTGCCGAAATCCCTGGACTTGCAGTGAGTGCCTTGTTTCTGGGTCTAATTTGTACCTGTAAATTAACTTTTGTTTTTGGTGACGTTGTTTTTCTTTCTCTGTGTGTATATGTAGAGTGATGCGGCTGGTGTTGGAGAGAGCCGGGGCGCCAACTGCTTTCCTCGACCGAGTGTGTGGGCGGATAGCGTAGCGCTGCTCACTTCGACTGCTCCCGCTACTGCTGCTGCTGAGGCCGCCGCCGCAGACGTAGAGTCACCCAACTATAGAACCTATACATTGCCAAACATTCCTTCGAAGTAAGTTGACTCTAACTGGGGGTTTTTTTTTTTTTTTTTTTCACGAAAAAGGTTGATTTTTTTCCCCCTAGTTTTCCAATCTTTGTTGGCCGTTTTCCCTTTTGGTACATGTAAGGAAGTATTGAGCTAACCCTTTTTTTTTTATTTTTTTATTTTTTTTGCCTTAGTCACTCTTTCACGAAGGTATCTATTGAGCGACGGGCTGGAAGAGCAACAAGTTACAACTGTAGCAGTCTAAATGGAAGTTTGGGTGCTGGTGCTGGCGGTGGTGGCGGCGGCGGTGGTGGTGGTGGTGGAAAAGAGCTTTCCATTCATCCACACGTTGCCGCGTTTAAACCGATGCGTAAGAGAAAGAGAGCAACTGCTGTGCAGATCCAACAAACTTTCGGGGCTGCGTTGCAACTCTGCTCAAAAAATGCTGGTGGCCCTGTAATGAGGGAAACTTGCAAACCAAAAGATGTTGTGGTTGACGTTAGTTCTGACGACGAGCCGCCTAGTTGTTTTAGTTCAAGTCAATTTGAGTAAACGAAACGGTTCAACTGCTACGACGACGACGACAATGCTGCTGCTGGCCAAATACGGTTTGTGGTCTCGTTGATTAGCCTGTGACAGTCTAGGTAATTTACTTGGCCAGTTGGAGATATACTTTTCTGGATTTGTGTGTTTTGATTGCTTTCAAGTAATGTTGTATATTGAAGAATGTTGGATCAAAGCCATGCCACGCCGCTGGTACTTTTTTTTTAACAAAGATTTTTGCCCCGAAAAAATGTTGTCTAGTGCCACAACTTTGGTTTTTTTCTTATTCATTTTGTTTGTTTTTCAAATTACATGTTACACGAAACTTGGAAGATGGCATTGCTTCCTACAAAGATCATGTTTCAAATACACAACCTAGAGTGAGTCTTATTTGTTTGCTACACCGAGGAATTTTTTTTTTAATTTTTACACTGGTCCAAACTAAAGTGGTGAAACGTTAAAAAAACAAGAAAAAAAAAACTGGATAAATTTGGCGTCAAGGATGATTTAAATCAATGCTCGCGACACGTCCTAGTCAAAGTCAATGTTGATGTCTAATCCCAAAATTTTTTTTTACTTGTCCGTCTCTTGTCCAACAAAAGAACTGGGTTAAATTTTTTGTCAATGTATATTTTATTTTTAATTTTTTTTAACGTGTAAAAATGATAGCAACACAATAAAACCCGTCAATGTTATCGATGAATGATTGTGGCGGAAGGTGGATTTGAATCAATTTTTTTTTGATTGCACGTACAATTTTTTTTAACTTTCTCTTAAATTTGTAAAATTGGCCAAATTTCATTTGCCGTTTATTATTGCAATGTGTTTTCTTTTATGGCAATGTTGGTTTTCCTTGTTGTAGCTATGCGCTGCGTTGTAGTCGAATCTATTGGTTTTCAACATATTTTTGTCCTTTTCAGCAATGAACTCTTCTTTCAAATTCGTCCAGGTAAACAAACTCTTTACCGTGCTGATGACGTAGTATTGTAAGCTATCAACTAGTGAGCGTTACTGGCGAATCAACAAATAACGCATATTCTTAATTCTCACGATGGATAATAATTTGACTGTCTTTGCACGTCACCTGTTTGGCGACGGCACTGACGCCAACCAATTTGCCCAAACCCCAATAGTTGTTATGCTGATGGCGATATCAGAACATGCCACTCGGCTACGAATCACTGATAAACGTTCCATTATACCGAATGATGAATGCTCAAAATACAAGTGGACTTGTATCATTCGACGGTGTTTCTTGCTTGTTTCATCAGTTCTATCGATCGATAAGATATCAGTAACATCAGCCTACTGCGTTAAAATGAAATCGCGGTTGTATGTAGCAACGCACATCAAAAAGGGACCTGATGCTGCATTCTTATTATCACCGCATCCCATCACACTACTATAGCACTATTGCTGACGAATGTCGACTCTACTCGCTAGACTCACTTTCGGGACACCTCGTTCATTTTTCGAAAAAAAACAAACAAAGAAAACTGAGTGGTTGCGCAGTTCCGGCGACCGAAGCAATTGCCGATTGAAATCAATACGATTACCGGAATAAGTTGCCGCTGTCGGCACGTTGCCTGCAGTTAACCATTACTCGGTTTCTTTGGGTCCCCCAACCCACAAACCCCCCCCACCACAACCCCCCCCCCGCCCCGCCCTCTCACACAAAGTAAAACATGTTCGCCTACGTGTTCGTCTGATTTCAAAAAAAAAAAAAAAAAAAATCTCCTTACCGTGCTAGTGAAATTGCATTTTAAGCTATTATTAGCTCGTGAGCATTACTGGCGAATCAACACACTTTGTATACAACACAATTTTGCCGACAGGTAAAACTCGACTATGTGTAAACGTAACTTTTTGGCGACGGCACTGACGCCAACCAATTGGCCCAATTCCCCACAGTTGATATGCTGATGCTGAAATCAGTGTTTTCAATGGTGATGATGCGGTGAAGCATTATCATGAAAATAATGATGAAATTTCAACAAAAAATTTGGTTGAACATGGCTGCAAATACACTTGGACGACGACGATTTTCAAGAAATTAGCAAGCCATGTCAACTAGTCTGTTGATCAGATATCAGTTTTCATAATCTATCTTAACAAAAAATTTTAAATGGGGATTAATGGCGGTGCACAGCAGAAAGTGGACTAACGAACTACACTCATTGAAACCGCATCCCATCACTCTATCATTGCACTATCACTACCCCATGGAGATGTTACTCGCTAGTGAAACTGCCAAAAGGAGTGTAGCGACTGCACCACCGCCACCATTACATTTCCCGACCGCTAACAATTTATACCTTCTGATGGTGACACTAGTAATTGTGAACCGGTTCGAGTCATATGATGAGCTGTCATTCAAGAGCAATTCGAAACCAAATCTAAAACGCTTCGAATTGTACAAGTCAAAGTATTTTGCTCTTTCAGTCAATGAATCCTCTGATCAAATATCACTTTTCGAATTTTACCTCAATCAAATGGAAAACCCCGTCATTAATGTAATGGCACAGCAGAAAGTTGGCAAATGATGAACTGGAATTAATACCACATGCAATCAATGTAATGCATCGCTAGCGCTTGACTATTTTGACGCTACGCGATGGCATAACTTTAGGGCAATCTAGTTTGTTTTTCACAATAAAACGAACTGTCGCCGGCCACCGTGATTTGCGGCGACAACAGTTTGGGTATTGCAATGAATAGGATGACGCAGCCAGGACTATCACCCACCACCCTTTTTTTTTCCATACACGTCTCAACCACTCACCCAAAAAAAAAAAAAAAAGAACAAAAAATTTATATATATATATTCCTCCTGGTTGGTCCAATTTAAAATTCTGTTTACCGATATGTAGTGAACTGTCGTTGTAAGCTGTTACCCTGTGAGCATTACTTGCAAATCAATAAAGTATGAGAAGTCTTAATTTCTCCGATAGTCGACACCTTGACTATCTTTACACGCAGCCTTAAGCTGTGACTCTGTTGCCACCCATATAGTTTAAGACTGCTGGTTAATATTCCGATGATGAAATCAGTTTTATTTGACGTTGAAAACTCTGATAAACAGTCCTACTTGATTCCTACGCAAGGGTCAACTTCCCCGATTGGATTGATATCTTTATCGCAAGAATGGATATACATTTCAATTCGTCAGTGGCCTAGGCAGGGAATCAGTGGATGAGATATCGGTTGTCGACAATTGCATCTAACAAATATCAATACTCGGCTATTAGTAGCGTCGGACAGCCGAAAGTGGGCTGATGTTCTACCCTTCATGACTGCCGCTTTCCATCGTTCTTTTATAACACTCGTGCTGCCGAATTTCGACGCTACACGCTAGCACAACTTCCAGGCTGTCTAGTTCATTTTTCGAAAAAAAAAAAAAAAAAAAAAAAAAAAAAAAAAAAAAAAAAAAAAAAACACGAAAAGTATTCAACCACTTTTGGCGGCGCCAACCATTGCATGTTGAAGTGAAGGGGATTGGACAGCCACGACTGCCACCCTTTCCACCAACCCAAAAAAAAAAAAAAAAAAAAAAAAATTACTGTGAACCAGGTGCGCCCGATTGAAAACTCTTCCAATTACTCTATTTAATTTGCAATGTTGGTTATTAAATTGTGAGCATTGGTTGCGAATTATGGAATGTGTACACGACTCACTAATCGCGCCAGATGATTACGTGAGCACCTTGCAGAGAGAGCTAAGCTGCGGCCCTGACGCCACCCATTTGGCCGCGGCCCTAATGCTTCATATATTGTGATGGTGAAATCAGTAAATGTCATTCGTAATGAGAACGTTGCTAAACTTTCAAACAAACTGCCGTACGAGTGGATCCTGAAAATATGGGATTTTAATTATTCTGATGAAATTTTTCTTTCCCACGTTCAGCAGTCCTTTGATGAAATATCCGTTTTCCGAAATCAAACACAACTACAAATAAAAATGTGGACCAAGGGCATGACACAGCTGCAAGTTGGCTAAAGTTGCACTCTAACTAACACAGCCTCCCATCTACCGATCTAGGGCTATCGCTACCGGCATTCATACACTACTCGCATGAATAACTTCAAGGCTATCGAGTTCATTTATAAAAAATAAAAAATAAAAAATAAAAAATAAAATTACCAAAAAAAAAAAAAAAAAAAAAAAAAAAAAAAAAAAAAAAAAAAAAAAAAAAAAAAAAAAAAAACCCGGCATTGGCGGTCAATTGCGGCCGCGGCCGCAACTGTACAAGTACAAGGTCGTCTTTCCCGTCAACACCAATCAGACCTTTGATTTGAACAATAACGGGAATTAATCGAGTTTCTTAGAAAAGATTTAAAAAAAGGTTAACAACCTGGAGGACCTCCTTTGCCCGCTTGGCCGTTTTTACCGTCCTTGGCATCTTTCCCGCTAGATCCAATAGGTCCTTAAAACATTAAAGAAAAATGAGTTAAATAATTAACCAAAGATATAAGGAAAGACAAGGATTCCTACCTGCAGGACCAGGTACTCCGTTAGTCCCATCTTTGCCGTTGATTCCATCCGATCCATCTCGTCCGTCTTTGCCCGCTTCCCCCATTTCTCCTAAAATACATTGTTTAAATGAATTAATGTTTAATTGATTATTCGAATTAATTTGTGCAAACCGGGTACTCCTGCAGATCCTAGCAGCCCAGTTAATCCTTGAATGCCTTGCAATCCCGGTGGTCCGATAGGTCCTATCATTCCAGGCGGCCCGGAAAGTCCATCACGACCGTCTTTTCCAGTCGAACCTTCCAACACAAAAAATTACAATTCAAATCCACCTAAATCAATTCGTCTTTTGAATTCAATTGAATTTACCCGTTTCTCCTTTTGTTCCTGACGGCCCAACAGGCCCTACTGCTCCATCTTTGCCATCCTTTCCGTTTTTCCCATCAACTCCATTTACCCCATCAGTACCTGATAATTAAAAAAAATCTCTTATTGCTTATTTTTCTGGCTAATTATTATTTTAAAAGAAATAATTAATTATACCTGGTATTCCCGGAGTTCCAGCTACATTCGACCAAGGGAAGGCCTGTTTCTTTTTATTGTTGAATGCACCCATATTAATGCCGAATTGCGGATTTCTAGGTTCAGCAATTCCGCCTGCACAATTAGTGTAAACATTATCATCATTTTGGAGAGTTAAATCATTTGTTAAATTTTAGAAATACCTGTCGACATAAACTGGCTGTTGGTGTCAAGACTGCTGACGGATTTCTTGGGCAGGTAAACGGCTCCGGTTTCCATAATCGAATCGATTATTCGAGACAGTTGGCTGTCGTTGGAGTCGGACGGACGATTTCTTTCTGAAAGGCCATGCCACGGATTGGCGTTCCGCCAGCTGAAGGGTACCCTTGGCCGGATGGCATTCCACCTGCCTTTGGCTGATTCTTTTGATAACGGTGTGAATAACATGGCGACGGGAGCGTACCATCCGTAGTCTTCCTCAACGGTGGAGTTAACATCCATCCGGTAATTCCGGTTTTCTACTTCGGTCGTCGGGTAGGCCCACGTGATGACTACGGAAACGGCCAACAGACAACACAAAGACACCTGCCAAAATTGATTTAAACAAAATTAATCAATCAAAAATTTAATCCATTTTGGGTTTCTGGAAATAAATATACCGCCGATTTCATGATGACCGGTCACCTAACGATATTTGGTTGCACTGTTCGAACGCAGTCAGTCTGAAAGTCGGGCAGAGAGTAACACTGGGAGGTGCGTCGTGCAAAAGTGGGCGGGGCAAAAATCAACATTTGAACTCTTTTTTTTCCTTCGAGGAGTTTGCCAGTTTGGAATAGAATTAGCAAGTAGCCTAAAACCTGTTTGAAGCAACAGGTTTTTTTTCTATGTTAGTTTTGGGGGGTTTACTTTCTATACTACATCAGACGATTGGTCATCAGGTTGGTCATTCTTGCATAGTTCCATTCTTCATTCAGAAAGAAAAGTTCCAGAATCCTTGAAGATGAAATGAGGTGTCAGTTGGTACAACCTGCAAGTTTAAGTGAAAAAAAAATACTTTATTTTTTTAGTTTTGGGGGGTTTCCTTTTTACTGCTACTACATCAGACGATAGGCAATCAGGTTTTGTCATTCTTGATTCAGAAAGAAAAATTCTCAATTTTTAAAGAAAATGAGGTGTCACTGTGTCAGTTGTTACAACCTGTGTGTTTAGGTAAAACAATAAACTAGTTTAAACAGCTATAATAAATTAGTCAAACATGTTTTTACAAGCATGGTTGTACAAGGTAACGAGTGTTTACTAAACACATGCGGAATTGGACAATGGCGTTACTATGGTTACAGGCTTACGGCAGCAGTCGACGAAAAAGTTCTAGAAATCGAAGCACGTTGCTAAAGTTTGAAAATTTGTTTAGATACATGTAGAAAAACTGCAAATCTGTAATAATTAGCAATTGTTACTCGTCGTGTTCTGATGCACGTGCACAAACAATATTCGTCTTCACAGAGCATTTTACTTGTTAGGAAATTCGGCAATTCATCACAAGTTCTAACAAATTAATCCCATATATTGTGTCCTCTGTTTCACTGTTTGCCACCCTGATGTTTTACGGCCATTGAAAATAAATAGCCCAGGTAATGGATTTGTTTTTGTTAAAATTAAAAACTATATTAAATGGTAAAACCACCAACTAATGTTACAACAACTTTTTCATTACTTCGCAGGAGATCTAGAAAAAGGGATTAGGCTCACTCCAACTAGTTAGCTACCTTGGGACGAAGGTCTGGCCTACATATGGTGATATAGTAAAATCTGAAACAGTGTTATTAGTAGTGCTTAGTTTGCTTGTAGTTTCTTTTCATTGGTTAAAGTAAATGCATGGCCATTATAGGGATTGATCTAGCAAAGTTAACATTTGTAACTTGGTCGAAACCTTTTCAATGCTAATTTTATTTTTCACTTAAAACCCCTTCTTTATGATTTGATTTTTTGGTGCCTCTAACAATAAAATTTTGATCGGAGACCTTCTATTACGGAACCAGGAGAAGCGAGCCATATTTACAAACTTAATCGTGTAAGAATTGTAAGACTAAAATGTAGACGAATGTCGTCTTATTTAATTCATGACAGGATACGCTCAAGGGCCACTCAGGGATCCTTGAATATTTTCTCGTGCTTCACCGTGCAACATTTACCGTTCTCCCCATCGACAAAACGGCCCTTGAGAACCTTTAGTGTGTTCCATTGCATTTTTAAAGGGTTTTGGATACTAAAAGGGATTTTCATTTTCTTTCCACTTAGATCTTCATCTAGTTCGAAACTATTCTGCCAAAATGCCCCAAAAGAAGAGTGCTGGTTCGCTGAAAGCTATCTGCCTAGCTTATATTTCGCGAAATATGGATAAATTTTGTAACGGAACGGAAATTAGTGAACAGGTGGACGACGCGGATGCCATCGGTGTCGGAGAAAACACAACAAATCCCATTCACCAATTGCGTAAGTGGTGATTTATTTAAAGTTCACACATTTTATTTCCAGAATTATTCGTCACTGTAATTCATTTCTAAAAATTTAGCCTCAGTTTTGTTGGACGCACTTACCGAAATTATCACCCAAAGTAAAAAACCTCTAGATGTTACACAAGCCGAAAAGTTTCTTCATCAAATCATAACACCGCGCCTCTCTACTCTGGATTTATCCTTATACTCATTGGGAAGTGATTTCCATTACATTTTTGCACTCGCTTCAGTCAGATGCAAGGTGATAAGTTTTCTGTAAACCAGTTTAAAATTTGTTTAATATTTCAATCTTCGTTGATTTGCAGCACCTGAAAAAATTGTGGGTGGGTCATCGCAGTTTTTGTAACTCTGATTTTTTGGATTTCATTCCGAATTTTTCAAACCTGCAAGTACTAGACATCGACAGTGTGATAAACATCAACGTTGTCAGGAGATGATTTATTTCATTTTCTCGGAACACATTGCAAAGATTTAAGGTAATAACTAAAAAACCAATAAATACTTAACCTGTAACAAACTATTCATTTTAATTCCCTTATTATTTCATTATTGTTTTTAAGGGATCTTTCTGCTCCAAACAACCAGGTGTCAGATGCTGGAATTCACGGGCTATGTGTGGTGGGAAACTGCAAACGACTTCGCGTAGTGAATGTGGATCGTAACCCCATAACAAACCGAGGAATTCGAATGGCCCTTGACAATTTACCTTTATTAAAGATCCTGTACCACGAGTCTCTTGTTGAAGGTTTGGCTTCTATAGCAGAAACTGCGTTAGATCAAAAGATACCCAACACCCCCAAACAATACTCGTTGTCGTTGCTCTCTTACGAATGTTTCATGCAGAGATTCTATAGAAGTGGCACTCTTGGGCAGTCGTTGCTCTTGTGTCCTTATATTACGGATTTACATCTAATACTGCCTGGAGGAATTAAGAATGCTGATCTTTTAAGCATCCTTTCACTCAAAACGCTCTATGTCTTAAGTATCCATCTTGACAATGGGTTTTCGAATAGATTCGATGAAAGCGTCACGTTTGACCGAGGCATTCTTCCACTTCTGAAATCCTTTGGTAAATCGTTGACGTTACTCCAAATAGAAGGACGCGTCCTGGACATTGATATTTCGGCAATTATCCGATTTTGTCCCAATCTGCACACTTTGAGTCTTAGTAGAAGCCGTGAGTTGCCCCGGGTTGCAAATCTAGAACGGGCACAGGTAAACACGAAAATCCCCGTATTAATGCATCTCAGGAAGTTACGTTTAGACGGCGGTAGTAATGACCAACATTCGCTCGTTTCTCCTGAAAATTTGTTGAAGTTGTTGTCGTCCCCGTCACTCTCTTCTGTTAGCTTAGGTTACTGTAATACTCTTACTGATGCGATTCTGCAAAAGGCTAACGACCTACACTCTTTTCGTAATCTTGAGTTCTTGAGTATTGATCGCTGTACCTCCGTCACAAAACAGGGAATCGATGTCTTCATGCAAGAGAATAATCCCCTCGAGGTAATCGGTTTCTCCCGCTGCGGAAATATTACGGACGAAGATGTGAACAACTGGAAAGCGATGGCGACCGAAATGAATTGGGAGTTCAGATTAAGTGCTGACCCTTAGTTGGATTATTTGTTTATGTTGGGAATAAAAAGCCTTCCTTTACTTTGTACATTTCGTCTCCTAACCCATTCCTTTCGCCCGGATCGAAATGCTCACTTTTCCGCATCATCAGTTGAGGAATGTTGTGAGGTATTCTTAAATAAATTAGCTTTGTTTCATGGGAGCATTTCAATCAGTATCTAATTCTCGTTACATTTTACAAATACAAACAATGGTCAAGTCTGTAATCTAGACCAAATTTTGTTTTAAATAATTTCCCGGGAATGAATGGGACACAATTCGTAACACGTCCTGATCGCATTTTGTTGGGTCGGTCTTGCCTTTTTTTCCTTTCGAGTGTTCATAAGATTCAATGTAAAAGATTTATTCAGGGGCCACTCAAATAACCTGTTATTTCCTTTCGTGAAAAAATCAGTTTTTCATTTTCATTAATTCAAATAATGCGCCAGAAGGGAAAAAACTGACATCTAGCAGCAAACATTTGAACTATGATGGATTGATGTCTCCAGACTCTGCTCAACCAACCAGCCACCAGTGCCACCACCCTCCGCCTCCGCCATTGTTTGGGCTCTGCTGCTAAGTCGAAACATGTTTCAAAAGATTAAAGGCGCTTAATGGCCAAGGTAAATTTGTTTTCAGCGGAAGCTGGAGTTTTCTTTACTATTAATGATTATGCTATTCTTATCAAGATATCATGAATATATTGACTACAGTCCCATCAAAGATCCGTTAAGATCAATTGCTTTGGTAACTTGCCTGTCCATTTAAATCATTCTTGTCCACTCGCATTGGCCCACAATGTGCTTTTTGTGAAAGCAATTTCTGGTAGGGACGTAGGGACTTCAATGTTAATGAAGATAAAGACACGAATTATTTGTAGGATTTATGGTACAATGCTGTGTGGCTAAAGTCATGCTTAAGTCGACCCTTGATAAATTTGTAACAGATGTTAAAGAACTGGTTGAGACCCTGAAATTGGTTTTGTTAATTGAAACAAACCAATTTCATTAGATTGTTGCTGCTGGTTAAGGTATTAGTAAGATTGAAGTAATTGTTTTAATTTTTACAGCCTATCGCTTGTGCCAACAAATCTTTCTGTGAGACTCCACCCGCAAAATATCCCCTGTAGGCCTACTGCTGTACCCATCATCCTACAGTCACAAAGATATTGGTAACGGTATAAAAATTTCAATTCACAGAAGAAATTCATTACTTTTAATAACTCATAGGATGTGGAGTGAGTCATTGTTATTAACACTGCCTTATTTGGATCCATCACATTCATCAGCGAAGGTGTTTCTGGATTTGGAAAGCCTAAACTCAATATTCAGAATTTTATTCTGGGGTGACAACAATAGGTAAAACATACAACATCTGAAGTCTGAATGTGGGATTTACAGCTTGCTGGCAGATGGCCACTCTTAAGTTAAGAAGAGAGAATTAAGTTTTTATCTGTGTATAAGCTTACACCTTGGGAAGCTGTTCATCGTCCGAGCGATCCCTCTGCCCAAATGGAATATCTCAGTCACGCAGTCACCGTTTTGCGGATTAATTTCATCAATCCTCGATCACTGGCACAGTTTGATCTTTTTGACCACAAAAAAGTACGGGGTTAGTAATCTCCTTAATTTGTTCTTGTATTATTTAAACATTGAATAATGTGTCTACTTCAGAATTCAGAAACACCGAACAAACACACAAGATTTGGCCAATGTAAGTCAAGATGAATCCGATGTTCAAAGCCGGGTTTGGATCAACTGGTAAAGAAACATTCAAAACTTAGTCCAGCCATTATTCTTCGCTGACCTCGCCTATCCTGAAATCGAGAAATTCCTTCATTTGGTTTTCCCACTCGCCAGTGATTCGCACTAAAAAAAGGAAGACATCTATCAACATGGCGTTCGAACTACATTTACCGTTCGAACTACATTTACTAGAAGCTGACCCCAGACTTGCACTGCCTCACAAACTAATAGTTGGTATGCTGGACACCATTTTCTCCAAGCTTGTTGCTAAACATTTATCATTAGATAAATGATTCAAAGAAGTCCGGCATTTTCTACGATTCAGTCTTGAAGACCATTGAAAGGTAAGCGATTTACTACCATATTTTCATCCCCTTTATTCCAGTGAAACGCGATGATTAGTACAGCCAAAAACATAAAGTCGCCGTTAATTTTCCCCGCTTGCAGTTAGTAAGGTCAGTAGTAAGGTCCCCGTTGCTTGCTATTGTTCATTTAGAGGCCTGTTATACTCTTACTGATGCGATTCTGCAAAAGGCCAATGACCTACACTCTTTTCGTAATCTTTAGCGCTTGAAAATGATTGGGTGTTGCTATGTCACTAAAAAGGGAATCGATGTGTTGATGCAAGAGAACAATCCTCTTCAGAAAATCGTTTTGTTAATCTGCACAAAGATTGCGAAGAAAGATTTGAACAGCTGGATAGCGATGGGTATCGAAAAGAATTGGCAGTTCGAATCGAATAACCCTTAATGGTTGGTTAATTTGTTTATGTTGGGCAATACAAACTGCTTTCTTTTGTAAATTTTGAGTACTAACCCGTTCCTGCCGCCCGGATCGCATTATTAATGCTATTTTTTCCGCATCATCAGTTGAGGTTTTCTTAAATCATTTTTGCAGCCTAGCAGCCGCAGCCGGGGAGTTTGTTGTTTGATGGGAACACTTTTGATCAGTGGCAAATTTACTCGTTACTTTTTAGCCATACCTGTCATTTTATTTCGAGAAAAAATAAAAATAGAAATTTATCAGAATTTTTATTGTGTCAGTTTTGTAATGCAAAATTATGTAATCGATTTGAGCAAACTATCGATTGGACTTTTTGGCGCCATCATCGTCTGTTACGGTAACAATAACAAAGCAGACGTAACTTGACTGAAATGAGATACAGTAAAAATACTTATATTCGTAGTTTAGGATTGCCTACCAAAAGTCAAAAGAATAAGAATAACGTACGTGGATACATATTTTAGTTATTATTTTAAGGTATTAACATAATATTAGTCACCTCTTTTTTTTTTGCTAGATGAGAATTTTAGATTTTAGCAGGTCACGTGCGGTCACTGCCTTTCATAAAATTTACCGAACATTCAAGAATAGTTAGAAGCAACAAATTGGTTAAAATGTGTGAAATCTGTTGCACAGTTTGTTGATGGTTGATGGATCATGAAGTTTGAAGTTAACTGCCTCATATGGTACTAGCAGTGCAAGACTGCCACAGAAGAAAGCTTGTGTCTTTATCGTTATTCTTCTCAACCAACAACTTTAGAAGACATGATCAAATGAGGTACACACTTTTGCTTAATTTCATTTGTTCAACTATTCTCCCCCCCCCTTACTGTTCTAAATGATGTATAGTGATACAGTTACCTATTTTTGGTATTTATTTTTCAGCTCAGTAATCTTGCAAGTCTTGTGAAAAATGACATAGGCTCTCCTCCCTGCTAGGTAGATCCAGCAGAAATAAACAGATCCACCAGATCTTTTTTGCAAATGTGTAGCTGGGGAAAAATACCACTCTTCATCCCCACCATGGAAAACTATTTCCGGCACCAAACTTAACCAGCACTATTAGAGCTTCAAGGTAAGACCATTTTGATTGTTGTAGAATTAAGTATTAGGTTAAATGTGAAATTGCTCATATCATACTTAAAATTTTGCATATGCTGAATCGTAAACATTTTGAAAATGTCTAAAAACGTTCACTTCTTTTATGGCAACCTGAAATTAAGATCTGATCGTGATCGTTAAAAATGTTTTGTTACGTTTTCTGGCAGGGCAGACTAATTATCTCGTCGAGTTTGCTATGTTTGATTTGGCGTAACATAGACTGTCATATCCTTTTCTTTTTTTCGATACATTTGACATCCACCAGATTATTACTACTCAGCAATAGCTCGGCACAGTCGACGAAGGGGGGCACGGTCGTTTTGGTCGGGTCTTTTGACATAAAGTAACGTGCAATACTTACGCTATTTTTTCCTTTTTATACAATAGTGAGAGGGGTCAATTGCATTAAGATAGAAATACAAAAAGATAAAATATGATGTTGTATTATCGACGTGGATGAGATTCGAACTCATGCGTGCAGAGCACAACAGATTAGCAGTCTGTCGCCTTAACCACTCGGCCACCACGTCTGAAAAACGAAAAAATTATTAGATTTCTGATCCATTCGAGTAATAGCTCCTTGTTTTGAAGTTATTTGTGACGGGTACGTTGTCAAACCCTAGACATCCGCATGCGTTTGTTGACCGGAATTGCGCTTTTGTTTTTGATTGCATGATTGGGTTTCATTTTTTGTTATTTTTCATATCAAACACATTTTGTTCACAAATTCTTTTTGGTTTTTGCTGGGCGATAAAATATCTCGTGCGTTTTCACTAGTAAGAAATATGAGCCAAGATAACTTGTTCCATCCAAGTCGATCGAAAGATTAGAAAAGTAAATAAAATGCAGACGCTTGCCATGAAATGGAAGCTACTATAGCGACGGGGATATTATTTACGTTTGAATCGCTACATTTACCCTTTTGGCAAGCTCAAATTCCTGTAATTCAATTCCTACTCGTTTCTGATAAGAATTAGCTTGGTAGATAGATGCTGCTATCTGTAGCTGCACGAGTACTAGGAAATCAGCTTTCAATGCAAAAGTGTGGGCTACAGATTGTCGTCAGTTTGACAAGGACAGTGTAACATTCTAATTTGCTTTCTGGCGAGATGGAATAGTACCTACTTTAGTTTATTGTTACTTGACAAATTGTTGAAGTGATTAATCATGGGACGGTATTTTGAGATGATTTTAGGGATCCTTGTGATCAGCTGCACCAGTAATGTTTGGGCGAATTCGGAATGCAACCCAGCGGAGTGCCGGCATTTGCGGGAGCGCCTCGAAAAATTAGAGACGGTCGTACGAGGTTTAATTTCCATCGTCGCAAACAAGAAAACAGAGGAAGAATTGACTGAAATTCTAGCGCTGTCTGCTTCGCTTGATTCTTTCAAGAACTCGACTGTCCGACTCGGTAAACGTACTTAATTTTCCTATTTAGTAAGTGTTCATATAGTAACCCTTTGCGCTTTGAATTTTACTATAATAATAGTTGAAGTCGATCAGAAACAAAACCAAAATGCCATACTCCATTTGAGAGGAGCAGTCAGATGTTCTTTGGCCAACCAACTAGACATCAATCGATCGGGTATTTCCTCCTAGTGTTCTCATTTTATTGTATATCACAACAGATCGCGTTCGTCTAATTGTTTTTGTTTGTTTTTTTTTTATAGAAAATGATGGAATAAATCCGTCTGGGAAAATCGAAGCTACTTTAGGCGAGAACAACTTGCTCCAAATCGCGTGGACTCCACTTTCAGTTGATTGCATCAAATTCAGTTCTGGCGTTTGGATTCGGGTATACGATTCGAGCCAGAAGCAGCCGTCCACCGGCGAAAATTACTTGGCCATTCCCCAGAAATGTTTGAAAAAACGGGCAAACGCCACATTCTCCATCGTCCTTTCCTCGTCTGCGTCGAAATTCAGCGGGAAAACTTGCCATTTCGAACTGAATGATGTTCTCATTCAGTGTCGGGTTTACACAATCGAAGTTGTGCCAAATTATCAATCGCTCAAAGGCAAAGCATTATTTACCGAAATCGTTATCCCACCTGCAGTTAAGTAAACAAGATGATTTTAATATTTCAGCAACTAAATTAGTAATTAAATTGTTTGTTTGTTTTTCTTGCAGAACGATAACTCGTCAAAAAGCTTGGAATCGTTAATAAGTGTTGGATCCAATTCCAGTTTATTTACTCTAAAATGGAAAGATAATTCTGGGTGTACACCTCAGCTGACTTCGCTCTATTTAAAGATATTTCCAGTAACCTTGAATTAAAATCTTCTCTTCTTTTTCTACATGTTATTACTTTGGTTCTTATATTAGGACGGTATGGAAAACGCTGGTAATGCGACCATGTCGCTACAGATTCCACGAAATTGTCTCAAACAACCGACAGAGGAAACCAACGTATTCTCGCTGTCACTTCCAGAAAATCAAACTTATTGTCCTGTTGAATGGGTGCCGTTGGACCCATGTCGAAGATACAAAATTGAAATAAAATCAGAGTATTCCAACACCTGGACCAGAGCACCGTCTGTATGGGAGACTTTCACGGAAGAGCCTGGTACAGACGATATTAGTAGATCTTTATACACATTAAACTCATTCTTTAAAATATTTCGATATACTCAAGTATTCACCCAAATGAATCCGACACACAATCCATATGATTGCCAAATTGATGCATTTAAATGCGACGGCTCATGCCGATCATTCGGTTGGATTTGCGATGGAACTCGTGACTGTAATTCGGTGGATGATGAATTGAATTGTCACAGTGATGAAGTAAGCCGATTGTTATTTAAAAAACACATTTAGAATTTGATTTATAAAATATTGTTGTTCTACTAATCACTGTTCACTTTGATAATGATGCAGAATTGTGAATTCCGATGTGGCCGGCAGTGCATCCCTTCTTCCTATGTATGCGATAGATTTATCGATTGTGTTGACGGTTCCGACGAAAATGACTGTGGTACATATTTTATTTTATATAATAATCATTTTTAAAAAACTTCAACAGGTACCATTCTCCGCAATTTTTTCTAAGACAACTGTTTTGAGAAACTGTAGATTATCTCAGAAATCAGCAAGAAAGTTGTAACCAGCTGACCAACTATACAGGACATTTAAATTCGGAAATGATAATGTGCAATCGTAATGTCCAGCTTGTCTCGAAAAAAGTGGTGTTGGTATCTGTGCCAACCAATCACACAATTTGGCTCAGTTTTAATAGCTATAGAAACGAAAGAAACCAGACTTTAAAGGTACGATATTTTTAGACTGTACATTACATACATACATACATAGATTGTACATGTACAACTAAAGATTTATCATTTACCGACGTCGGAAGCCTATCATTAAGAAAAGTTTTTGCACAGATCTATGACGGACCTTACTGGGCGAGTCCTCTACTATTGTCTCATAACGAATCAACAAAACCTTTGTCTATGCGGTCATCTTCTAATAATTTGTACATAGAGTTTCCAGAAATGTATTGCCCAGCAATGTTTGTGATTGATATCGATTATACGAGCGTAAGTATGGCGATAGTAAATGTATATCATCTCAATGTTTCAAACTTTTGTTGCCCTGTTTAGATGGATATGGTGCCCATGAAGCTGGAGCCGTTCTTTCCAGGTTTAAGCGGGTTTCCTTTTCATTACTTTCTTTGTTTTTACTTATATATGCAGACTTATTCAATGGTAGGATGCGGAGGCTACGTCTACGAGAAAGGTGTCGTTTTCTCGCCAAATAATCTTTCGGTTAACGACAGCATAACCGAATGTATCTGGTTTGTGGAAGCTGAACAAGGTGAAACGGGAATTATTTTAAAAAGAAATCGCATTGCAAACGTCACTGCTGGTAACGATGATCAAGATCAACCCATCATGACGGTGAGCATTCTTTTCTAATTTTGTTTATCAATTATAAAAGCTATATTTTCACATCTCTCATTTTTGCACAAACCATACGCTAATAAAAGGTATACGACGGTTGGAACTCGACAGGGCAAGTGCTGTACGACGTTTCATCTAACCCACAGACAAGTGAAATCCTGTATTCCATCAGTCGTAAAATGATAATCAGGTTTCCACAGCCGACGGAAGTGTCCAACAGCACAGCCCGCTGGAGTGTTGCTACTGTAAGAATGACTAGAAAGATGTGCACAACAGCACAAATCTGATAAAAAATGTAATACTTCAATTTGAGACTAATTTTAATTGTACTTCATTGACGTCATATAAATATAGATGAAGGTGCGCAAGGAGATAATTGTGGGATCGTCAGGAACAATTGAAAGTCCCAACTATCCAGCGGCTTATCCGAATTCGTACGATTACCGCTGGAATATCGTCACTTCACCGGGCACGAAAATTCGACTTTTATTTGCCTTCTTTAAAACCCAAGAGAAATTCGACTTTGTCACAGTGCGTGAGCTATCCTGTATTTTCTATAATGAAACAAATTTAACAATTAGGAGGATGTCACCGTTTAATTAGGTGTACGACGGGTCTGCAGTAAATTCCCAGCTGCTTCTGGAGAAATCCGGATTGGCCAAAACACCTTTCACCATCATCTCCTCATCGAATGAATTACTCGTCAGATTTACATCGGACGACGATGACACAACTTTTCCGGGGTTTCTGGCTTTGTTCTCGACCGTTTAAATCGGTTTAAATGGTTTGTTTTTATTTTTTAATATGGGGGTTGGAGGCTCAATGTTAATGGGGTCATTTATATGTTATTTTTAGCGCTTGATATTCATCTTGATATCGGTTCGTACCTGAGAGTTTTTTGCATTATTTCCCCGCTTGAAAGAATTAAATTCCGTGTGATGATTAATTATTCCAAATGTTTTTTTCTTTCTTACAGATTGTAATTTCATTTTTAAAAAATATTTTATTGACTTAAAAATTAAAATGCAACCGATTCGATTCGAGCGAATAATCGATAGAACTTTTGGGCGCCATTATCGTTGCTTTCAGTGAAGGAGTTTGCAAAGCAGACGACAGCAGAACTAGATGCAAATGGAATTTTGGAGAACAGCTAGTGCTAGATTTGGTGCCAGTAAACTAGTTTGCTATTAGGATTTTAGGAGTAGAAATAGAAACTTAACAGCTGCCTACGACAAGAATAAGAATAACGTTCGACGGGCATACACATTTTAGATATTTCAAGGTTAATAACATGTAATTAGTCACTTGCTGTAAGAATTTTAGCGTTAGGTCACGTGCTCTACGACCATTTCCTCGTAAAATTCACTGAACATTCAAGAAATTTTAAGTAACAGAATAGTTGGAAGCAACAAACTGGTTAAAATCTGAAGCACAGATTGTTGCTGATTGAAGTAGTTTGAAGTTAACCTTCTCATCGGGTACCAGCAGTGCAAAACTGCCACAGCAGCAAGCTTGTGTCTTTATCGGTCTTCTCAGCCAAGGACCAACATTAGAAGACAGATGATCAACTGAGGTACCCACTTTTGTTTCATTTAGTTTGTTTCACTACCTCGTGTTTTATTTCTAGATAGAGACCATCCCCTTATTATGATATATTAAAGTTTTATTTTTGTCGTTTTTACTGTTTATCCAGGACTTGCATGTCCCAGCAGAATCACCCATAGTAAAAATAAGCTCACGTTTTTGTTTTTTCTCATAGCAAACACATGAGCACACTCAATTTGATTTCGAATTCTTTTTCTGATTTTTTCTAGGCGTTAAAATATCTCGTACGTGTTTATTATTAGAAATATGAGCCAATGTAAATATCGTGTTCCTGACCAAGTCAATCGACAGACGAGACAAATAAACAAATGCAGATTTTAGCTATGAAACGGGAGGGATATCATTTAAGCTTGAACCGCTTATTATGAAAAATAGCTAGGCTGCAGGCTGTAATTCAATTCCTACGCATTTCTGATAAGAATTAGCTATGACAGTTTTGCTGCTGTCTGTAGCTGCGCGTGTAATAAAATCAGTTGCATATAAAATGTGCGCTACAGTTTGTCATCGGTTGAAAAGTTGCAGTGCTTTCCTGGTGGCGTACTGACGTGTTGAAATACCTCCTCAAGTAAAGTGTTGGAAGTGATTAATCATGGGATGGTATTTTGAGATAATTTTAGGGATCCTTGTGATCAGCTGCACCAGTAATGTATGGGCGAATTCGGAATGCAACCCAGCGGAGTGCCGGCATCTGCGGGAGCGCCTCGAAAAATTAGAGACGGTCGTACGAGGTTTAATTTCTATCGTCGCAAATAAGAAAACAGAAGAAGAATTGACTGAAATTCTGGCGCTGTCTGCTTCGCTTGATTCTTCCAAGAACTCGACTGTCCGATCCGGTAAACGAGCTTAATTTTTCTATTTAATTAGTATATTCATGTAGTAACACTTGGCTCTTTGATTTTAATTACGAAAGTTGAAGCTGATCTGAAACAAAACCAAAATGCAATACTCTATTTGAGGGGAGCAGTCAAATGTTCTTTGGCCACCTTGTTGGACATCAATCATGCAGGTATTTTTCTTGTAGTTTTATTTTACATGATGAAAGAGATCGTGATTAGTATTGTTGTTTTTTTTTTTTTTAAATTTAGAAAATAATTACATAAATCCTTCTGGGAAAATTGAAGCTACGTTAGGCGAGAACAACTCACTCCAAATCGAGTGGACCCCACTTTCAGTTGATTGTATCAAATTCAGTTCTGGATTTTGGATTCGAGTTTACGATTCTAGCCCGAAGCAGCCGTCTACGGGTGAAAATTACTTGGCCATTCCCCAGAAATGTTTGAAAAGATTCAACGCCACATTCTCCATCGTCCTTTCCTCGCCTGCGTCGAAATTCAGCGGGAAAACTTGCCACTTCGAACTGAAAGAAGTTCCCATTCAATGTCACATGTACACAATCGAAGTTGTGCCAAATTATCAATCGTTCAAAGGCAAACCATTATTTGCCGAAATCGTTGTCCCACCTGCAGTTGAGTATAAAAGATAATTGAGAATTTTCAACGTTTAAAATAACATTTCAATTTCTTTTTTTTCTCGTAGAACGATAACTCAACAATAAGCATGGAATCGTTATTAAGTTTTGAAGCAGATTCCACTTCCTTGACTTTAAAATGGAAGGACAATTCTGAATGTGCACCAGAACTGACTGCGCTTCATCTAGAGATATTTCCAGTAGAATTTGATCTTAACATTTGCTTATGTACGTAATTTTACAAAGTTTTTTTATTTAAAAATAGGAAGGCGAGGAGAGCGCTGAAAATACCAGCGTGTTCCGTCAGATCCGCAGTTTTTATCACGGGGAGGCAGAGGAAACCAACATATTCTCACTGTTTTTTTCTAAGATTGATATGTATCCTCGTCGATTTGTGCCGTTGGACCCATGCCGAAGTTACCAAATTCAAATTACATCAGAGTACTACGACACCTGGACAAAATCACCAACTGTATGGGAGATTTTCACAGTGGACCGAGGTTATCGAAATCACAATTTAATATAGTAATTTAAATCAACTTTAAACACTACTATATTTTGCGTTTTTTATAGAATTCACGCAAATCAATCCGGCTGTTGAAAATAATCAACATGATTGCCCAAGTGATCATTTTTACTGTGATGACGAATGCCAGCCGTCTCGTTGGATTTGCGATGGAATCCAACATTGCGAATATGTTGGAGATGATGAACTGTATTGTAATACGGAGGTAAGTCGGTATCTTTTTGACATCTGATATCGATCTATAAAGTTAATGATGTTGTACACTACCACTTAATCAATTTCAATTTAATGAATGAATGATAGTGTCGAAATGGATTCCGATGTGGTCGGCAGTGCATCCCCTATGCCTTAGTGTGCGACGGAGAGTACGATTGCATTGACCGTTCGGATGAGGATGACTCTTGCGGTAATATACGTACACACTCGTATTATTTTTTAAATCTAAACTTTAATTTTATCCTGATAATAAAATAGTTTTCTGAAATTGTAGATTATCGCAGTCATCAGCATGAGAGATGTAGCCAAATGACAACCTCTTCCGGGCATTTAAATTCGCAAATGATTATGTGCCATAGGGATAATGTCCATCTCGTCTTCAAAAAAGTTGTATCGATATCGGTGAAGAAAAACCACACAATTTGGCTCAGTTTTAAAAGATACGTTAATCTTAGGAACCAGTCGTTAAAGGTATGTCTTTTTGGGATAAATGGTTCAACTAAAATACCTTCGTTTGAAATCAATCCTTAAGAATGTATATTTTTACAGATTTATGATGGACCTTACTTGACGAGTCCTCTTCTTTTGTCTCATAACGGAACTACAAAACCTCTGTCTATGCGATCATCTTCCAACAAGTTGTACATAGAGTTCACGGCTACGCATTGCCATAGAAACTTCATGATTGACATAGATTATACAAGTGTAAGCGTTGTAACAAATTTATAATCGTCCAATTTCATCAAATATCTTCGTTTTTCAGATGGACATGATGTCCATGAAACTGGACCCGTTCGTTCCAGGTACAGTTGTTTAAGTTTCAATTTTTACTCTTTCGTTATTCCATCATTGTGTTAACTTTGTCAATGGTAGGATGTGGAGGCTACGTCTATGACATAGGTGTCGTTTCATCGCCAACTAGTCTTTCTGACATCAACAACTTAACCGAATGTATCTGGTTTGTGGAAGCCGAACAAAGCGATAAAGGAATCTTTTTGAAAAGAAATCGCAGCACGAATATCACAACTAGTGATGGACAAGAACAACTCATCATGACAGTGAGTATCCTTTTCTGAATGTGTTCATCAATTTGAAGACTACATTATACTAATCATCTCTTAATTTTGCGCGAAAAGGTATACGGCGGTTGGAACTCGACAGGGCAGGTGTTGTACGACGGAAAAGTTTCATCTAGCCAGCCGACTAGTGAAATCTTGTATTCGATTAGCCACAAAGTGATGATCAAATTTACGCGGCCGACATCATACACTTCAGGGAATACAGCCCACTGGGATGTTGCCTCCGTAAGAAAACATCACACATCTCAAAATCTATTTATCGTTAAATATTCTATTCATACCTTGTCAATCACTGATAAATTTTAGATATCAATGGGCAAGGAGGTAGTTATGGGGACAACAGGGAAAATTGAAAGTCCAAACTATCCAGCGGCTTATCCAAATTCGTACGATTACCGCTGGAATATCGTCACTTCACCGGGAACAAAAATTCAACTTCTATTTGCCTTTTTTAAAACTCAAGAAATGTTCGACTTTGTCCTGGTGCGTGAGCTACGTTTCTTTCTAAAAATTTTAAACTTGAAAAATTTAAGATTGTCTCGTCATATTATTTGTGTAGGTGTACGACGGGTCTACAGTGAATTCACGGCTGCTTCTCGAGAAATCCGGATATGAATCGATGCCTTTCACCATCACCTCCTCGTCGAATGAATTACTCGTCAGATTTACATCGGACGATGAAGTCACATTCCCAGGATTTCTGGCGGTGTTCTCAACAGTTTAAATAATTTTAGTTTCTTCCGGGGGGAGTGAGTGGGGGAGGGCTTAATTTTAATAGAATATTTTTAAAACGGGAAATTTGAATCACTTACTATTTATTTTGATGTCGGTTCATTCTCGAGACGGTAGACTTTTTGTTTATTTTGCCGAGGCCACTTGAAAAATGAACTATTCGATTAAATATGGCAATGAGTCTTTTCTGGTAATAAATAGAAAAAAAAAATCAATTCGATCGGGAATGTATAGTATATATTATCTGTCTAGTAAATTTGATGAAAAACAAAGGCAAAACCGACCACCCCTTGGCATTCATTTGTGTCCTGTGTACGCTACTATTTGTTAGCCGTTTAATAGGTAGCGTGTGATTCACCAACATTTTAAAACAAGGTAAAATGATTTTAAGATATTTATCGTGATTTATTCGACTGTCTGTCAATCATGCGTCAAATATCAAATTTACATGCAGTACTGATAATAATACGGATTTGTTGTTTCAGGTGAATAATAACTGTAAGACGAAGAATACGGATCAGGAACAGTGTTGGAGTAAAAAGTCGAATTTGTCAAAGAAGTTGGATAGAAAGGAGGAGAGTAATCCCAGTTGTTCCAGTAGTAGGAGGAATAGTCTTGCTGCTGTGGTTGCTGATGCGTTCCATCCGAGTTATTGTAGTTGGACTGGGGACTAACGACGTGTTGTGGACAGCTGGTAGCAAGCCATTCGGATTGAAGTGGAGACGACGTCGATGATGCGGACGTCGAGTAGTTGATTGGTTCCATGGTGGCTGGAACTGCCGGCTGATGAGAATAGAATCCAGGAGTTGGAAGGACTTGAGCGGAGTCGTAAGTATCTGCAAATTTAAAACAAAAGACGAAAGTTAAATCAATCCCATAATTCTTTTTAATCCAATAGAAACTTATACCTTGTTGACGTTGACGAGAAACGTAAGGCGGTGATCGACGATGTTGGCGATTTGTTTCTCGAGTTGAAGTTGCGGCTCGTGATGATCCAAGTTGGCGGGCTCGTCGACGGCGATTCTGAAACCACCACTAATACAATCAAGAAAAGAAATTAATTTCAGGTAATTGAATTAAAAAGTAAAAATGAAAATGCCATACCATAATCGATTTCTCAGAGACGCCAATCAACTGGGCAATGCGGCGACGACTTTCTCGATTGGGAAATGGATCTGTGGTGAACTCTGCTTCCAGTAGCTCCAGCTGGACCTCGTCGTAAAAGTGGCGCTGACGTCCTGATCCGGAAGAAGATTTCGAAGTGGAAACAACTGGATAACAATCTGCAAGTAAAACAAAGTTAAGTTAAATCATGTCATTACGTATCAAGAATAAGATTCGAAAAAGTATAATTACCATAAGTATACATAGTTAAGTTAATGGTAACTACTTAAGCACTTCAAAATTAAATCGTAACTCAGAACTAGGAACAGGCACGAACAGAAAACTGACCTTTGAGAAAGATGTGGAGTGAACAAAGTCCAAAGTCAGAATGCGAAATTTCCACCTTTTCGATTTCTTTTTTATTGAGGAAACATTTTTTTAGACAGTTTGACCTCCTTCTCTATTGGTCGATCGAGTAGAAAATCCTGGCAAACACTTCCTGCCGCCACATCCGCGCGTGGCAGGATTATCCTTTTCTTTCAAACTGTGGCGGCGGAGGATTAGGGGATTATGACTTGGGTTATGTAATGGTGCGGAGTGGCGATATGTTTGACGAGATTATCGATTTCTTGATCGGGATAATCCATCGTGGATTATCTTGTCGGAATCCCCCATACATTTGCTGCCAAAACCTTGTCCATGTGAGCTGCGATCGCCAAACGGCTCCTCTTCCCTTGTGTTTTTAATGGATGTCATCTAAATTATTTTTTGAAGTATATAATGTTCGATCGTCGATCATGTTTATATTTTATGGATAATTTGCGCAATAGTTCTTCTTTTCCGACACTTATTGCAATATTTCATGACCGATTTGGCCCAGTTTTTTAAATCTATTTAACTTTGGGTCGAAAATTTTCCAAATTCTTTTTAAACAATATCCCATTCCTACTTTATCACTGTATCACTAACCTAATAACACATTAGTCGAGGGTTTTATTTACTTAAATTTTATTTTTCGCATGTATTAAAAGCCATCTGCAAAAATGATCAATTATTTGAGGCATTGCCGTTAATATCAGTCTTCGGCTTTTTATTGGATCTGTAAGAGTATACTCGAGTTGCCTTTTATTGAAATAAGAATTTCCGATGAAGAATATTGGTCAATCACCGCCTTGTTTGAACATTTGTATTTCTCTCCCAGTTGCTTTCTTACTCTAGCGGAATCTCCTTCTTGTAGAGAGATTTAAATTCATTATTAATCCGCTGAAGCTGATCCGGCGGAAGTACTCAATCGTTATTGCTGTCCAGGATCAACAGCTTATTAAAGGATTCAGGTATTTGACCTTACGCAGTTTTTTCTTTTCTTTGCCGGTATCAGTTAATCCAAAATATCTAGGCATTTCGATGTTGAACTTATCAAATGGCCCAACATTGAAATTGGTTTGTTAAACGACAAGTAATTATTATAACTGTATTTGCGAGGAGCATTTTGAGGCAAAGGAATGTTTCAAACCTTTTATTTTATATTTAAAAAAATCAAAGCCTTTGTTACATAATGTGTTGTTGTTCTGAATTTAAAAAAAAATGCAACTAAACGAAAGATTGCGTGAAACGATAGCGTTTCGACAGCGCATCTAAAGCGTTGACTGCTGCACATATACAGATAACATAACCAGAGACATTTCGTATCAAATTAACGTGGGGTAAACAAAAATACACAAGACACAAAATCACGATAAAAATGTAAGTAACGATGAAGATTTCTAAAAGCAAGATTATAAATAAAATTTCGACAATCGACAGCAATATAATACGAGAATCAGAACATTAGCCTAATGTTTAATTACCTCGTCAGTCTGTCACAAATACCGAACTCGTAGTATTCGCCGTATTTATGAAGTTCATCAGTAAATTCTGTTGATTCAAAAGAAATGGAACTTCAACTATTATTCAACAAGTTGAATTTAAAAATCACGCAAATAAGATAAGTCCCTTTATTCACCAGGATATGTCTGACATTTCTGTTTCGGCGCGGATGTCTGATGTTCGCGATAGCATAAATATTAAAAAAAGACACATACGTACATCTGACAGGTTTACCAAGTATAAGGTGGATGGATGGGTTATTTGTTTTTTTGGCACGCTGGTCGCCATCGCGTTTCGTGATGTTCGGTTTGATTCGCGAACTGATTGTCCTTTAACTTCACGCACTCATTAGTAGGCCTAAGTCAAAGTGTTGATGAGGGATGACATGAAACTGACATGTCGCCACGTCACGAGGTTGCTGAGTCATAGAACTAACAACTGCTGTAAATGGCGATAGGAATCAAACAAAACAACAAACCAGTTTTCATCTGTTATGTTTTTCACTCGAAATCTAATTTTGTTTTGTTCTTAATTTTGTACGAAAGCGCCTACGCAGTATACAGCTAGAAGTTTGGTGGTTTTCAGCCGAGTGCTGAAGCGGAATGACACTGTTATTTCCTACTGTTGGGTCTTATGGAGGACAAGGATTATTGAACCACTACCAGAAATAATGCGCTGAATTATTCACGGCCGCGGAAGTCGCCATCCAAGTTGCACCGTAAGTGTCGTGATTAGTCTGGAAAAGCTACTGCATCAGGTAGAGACTTGTGTGAAACTGACTCCGTCGAAATACCAAAAAAACTCTCCAACTGCTGTAATAAGATATTTCTGTAACATTACGTCTTTTATTATTATGTCACGGGAAAAAACCAAAAAGAAATTGACAGAATGGGTTTCACATCTTTTTGATTGGCTTTCATCAGGTCAAGAGACTTGGGGAGTTGCTGGTGTACAAGAGCATGGCGGAACATCGCGGCGAATGCAAATTGACATTTGGAAAAGAATTGGATTATTCACAAGTTTGGAGTTTCGGCGTAGCTAAACACTTTCCTCATTTATCCACAATTAATAGAGGGTACATTACGTCATTTTGAAGGAATTAAGACAAATTTCTCACCGATCCGACACTTTAACAGGCTCCAAACGATGCGTGAAACGGGACTCTATTCTCAAATTACCCAGCGGTATTTGAAGCCGATCGACAAGTGTTTAACGAGGGAGGCCTACCGACCGAAGAAAAGCCAATTGACTCTTTACGACATGACCAGTTCTTTCATTGTCCTCGGCCTAGGTGGCGGCTTTTCTCTCCTAGCCTTTCTATTGGAGCTGTTGGTTTCATCTCGTTTCTTCAGGACGAAACCACCCGCTGCTCCGGAACCATCAGTTTCCACGGTGTAGTAACTGTGTAACTGGTTAATATTTTAACCTATATTATTAGTTCGAAAATGTCTTTTTTTATCCTAAGATGTAAGTCGCCATCGTTTTGGAATAGAAAATTATGGAATGAGATTATTTTATTGATCAAAGAATTTCAGTAATTCACCTTTTTATCCAATACATTCACAATCGATATGTAAACTCTGGTCTGTTGGCTAGTCCAGTCAAGGCGTATAGATAGTTGCCTACAGGCAAATAGCTAAACGCGACGAAATTCAATGATCAATTTACAGTTTTGTGATGCCACGTAAGATGTGCCACATGCTGACAATAAGTGAAATTAAGTGAAACACATCAAATGGGGACGTGATAAAATTCTGCCGTCTAGCATTGTTTTGATGCTCATTGAAAACTTCATAAGAACCCTAGTAAACCAATGTTGTAATGTCTTATTTATGGAGTCCTATCCTATATCTGTACAGATAGGGTGACGACGTCGTCACCTCAATTAAAATTGAATTGAATAATTCAAATTGATTCCAATTTATTCTAGCCCTACTCCAACTTTCCACCAAATTGTTCCAAACTTCCATTTCCTTCCTAGTTCCAAAGTCCAAACTTCAAAATTCCCAATCATGAAATAGGTTATTTTTTAAATATATTTTTTATTTCACCCCATTTCGCGAAAAATTTTTTAGTTTTTGCCTGTTTTTGCGGTTTTTTTATTTGTTTATTCATTTTTTGATCTAGTATTTTTTTTGAAGATTTGGCACCCCTGGCGATGATTTTTCTAAACCCAAATCACTGAAATCAGTTATCACTCAGTAGTTAAATTTCTAAACCGATCGAATGTTCGTCCGTTTCGTACTTTGAAATTTGAACGTACACATTAAACAGGCATTGTGTATTTCAGGTCGAAAAATAGATTCAGATTTTAAAAAAATGAGTCTTCTTTCTTTGCCTAACGAAGTTTTAATATGTTACATCTTTTCACTGGATACTATTTCCATATCTGACTTGCAAAGTCTTATGGTTTCCTGTCGGCCTTTATACAATATTATTCGAGAATCAGATGAGCTATGGAGGCTCAAGTTCATTCAAAGGTGATTAAACTAATAATGTTTTTGCTTTCTTTTTACAATTAAAAACTGTTGCACAGGTGGGGCAATTTTCTTTCGCAGACTCCCAATAGCTATGAAAATGTTTGGTTTGAGTGGACAACTATGAGATTGAAGAAAGCAAAAGAAGTCCAAAAAGCTGTTCAAAACATGTCCTCTGTAGCTTATCCATTGGGTCAATCTCCCCTCATTGTGATCAATGAGTTGATTGCGGAGTCATATCCCATTCCTGAATATGTGCAGAATGAACTTGAAGAAATCATCGATGACAAGAAAATGTGACTATCAATTAATTCATGTAGAAATTTAAACATAACCAACATTTGATTTTCTTTAGAAGAGAAAATAAAACCACACTTCACTATGCCAGAGATGCATTAGTCAAAGTGAGGATCTCTATACTGGACAAAAAGTGGAGAGATTTTATGGCCCAACCAGAATCTCGAAAGTCTCTGTTTGAGGGAGTATCACTTATATCACAGTGGTCAACATTGGGACATGGAAAAGGACAAACTTGTTTGAAAAACCTGGAAAGCTCCATTGAAAAAATAACTGATAGAGTGAAACAACTGCTGGAATTGGAAGTGGGAAAAGTATCATGTGCTAGCACTGATGATCCAAAGAAGAAAAATCTTAAAATTTTGGATTCCATAAACCAAGTTATGTTCAATGAATTGGGTTTTAAAAAATTTCCAAATTTTTATACTGATCGCAGACTCTATAGTAATTTTCAACAGGTATGCCTTGCAACTTTATCAATTTGGCTAAAATGCAATGCTGATCAAGGTCTAATGTTATTTATTTATATTTTTCGTTCGTTCTCCATACTTTGAAGGCGTTTGAAAGAAAGGAAGGTTGTCCAGCAGTTTTGTGTGCCATCTATCAGGAAGTGGCTTGGAAAATGGGCATTCTTTGTGAGGCGGTTTATTGTAAACAGAATAATAGAGAATACGAAAATAATCTCCCGGATTTCATGATTATGAACCGTCCTCTTCTTCTTCTTAGATGGAAGGATTCAGCCGGGTAACAGCATAAACTATTGCTATACAGTTTAACATTGTAAGATTCTTTGGTTTCCCTTCTTTAGATCAGAGGACGACGATAGCATTTATATTGACGTCTTTCGTGGAGGGTATTTAAACCAGTCAAGTTTGTATCCATCCCTCAGAGAACAACCAGCAGCGTCAGTCGACTCTGTTTTGTTTGAAATGCTAGAAGTTATAACGTATTTTAGGCGGCACCTATATGATCGAATATATGGGCTGGAAAGGATGAGAGACATTTTGTCATTCTATGTACGATTGGAGTGTTCCATGTCACCCCAAAACCCAAACATAATCATGTGCTACGCAGAACACTGTATCCGTTTGGGCATCCAATTAGACGATGCAATCCAACTACTTCAAGTATGATATCCACCGTACTGTATAAACAAATTCATACGATTAATTCTTGTTGTTTAATTGTAGAATTATTTTCAGTCTCCAGAATATAAACCTTTTATTGGTTACTTTTATTCTCTGAGTCCATCGAACATGCTAGGGAAATGTATCAGTAAGCTCAACGAACAAAAAGCTGAAATCGCTGCAGCGGTGAGGTTACATGTTTAATGTGCAAAGTTTTCCCTTTCATTATTGTTTTGTCTTTTTCAGAAAACTGTTCATCATCGGCCGTCCTCGTTAAAATTTTCAGTTGGTCTCGTTGTGATTTGCAATTACAAAAAATGGGGAGGATTCAACTTTAGGAAGCCTTGCGTTATTGTGTCTTGGAATGTGAAGTTCCAAAAATCGAATGAATGGAAATCCAAGGTGACAAGCGATGATGATTCGGACCATGAGGAAGTTGATGAAGATGAAGCTTGTTCCCGAACAAAGAAAGTCATTCCCAGCCAAGATCAGCCGCACTATCATATCTTGATGTTTGATAGTGATGAATCTAACCCCCAATTTCAATTAAACGTTCCTGAAGGTAACCAATTATGCGTTTCTGGACCACTAATAAGATTTAATATCAAATAACCATCTAAATATCTTTTTTTGTTTTGTTATCTTAAAGAAACCTTGGAGCTCCTTCCTGCGGCTGTTCCCATCGAACATGATAAAATTTGGGTTCATTTTGAGAGATTCGACGGCCGTAGGTACGTGCCGAATGCGGAGAAAAGAGCCCAGTTTCCAGAGGATGAAGCAGTCACCTTATCATTGATTGGATAACTCAAACTGGTCAATATTTCTTTCTTTTTTAATGGGTTTTACGGACTGTTCACTTTTATTTCCGATTTTTTTTTTCTCTTATAACTTGGAAGCTTCTTTTTGTTTTGAAAGTTGAACGTCGTCGGCTTGAAAGTTCCGTAAAACTTGAATTCCGTTAAATTAAACTTTTTGTGTCGAAGAACTCCGAAAAGTTGCTTCATTAATTATCCATATTGATTGGATTATATTGTTGCACATTGCTGAAACACATAGCCAGTATTAGATATTTTATTTATTATATATTTCGTTAGAATTTGTTGCCAGATAGTTTCATTTTAGCTCTGCTTCATGAAGCAGAGCTAAATTACTTTTGAATTCCAGTCATTTAGAAGACAAAGAAACACTAATCGATTAGATTCCCATAATGAAAATAAGAGTCTTTACACCTAATTACGATTAGCTGAGGAAAACAGACAGAATGAAACCGAATAAATCACGTGAGTTGACTATTCTGGTTGTGCTGAGATTTACTGGAGTGTGGGTCAAGATTAGAATGTGCGTGCGCCGCTGAATGAAATCGCATTAGTTATATTGAATTTTTATTATTCAATATTTTTACGATTGCCTTTTTCTAAACTGTTTCGTTCAGTCTAAGCTTTTCGTACACAAAGATTTTTAATAACAAGTTATGCCTTTACTTGTACAAGTTTGAAAGTCTATTCCCGTAATGCAAATTTTGATAAATCGAAGTAAAACTATACTTGTAGACATCCCCTATCCTTCCTCATTTCCCATGCAGGAACATGGGAGATAGAGATAGATCAAACATGCAGTTCAACCCTTTGCTTCTGTTTGAACGTTCTACGATAGATAACGCTGTGTGAATAATTACGCTTTATTCTTGCAACAGTGTATGATATAACCGCTCGATTACAATAAAGCCTCGAATGTGCTATTCAAGGAATTTCGACGACAAGGACGATTCAAGGATCGATCTTACTATTTAAGTAAAATATTCTCTCCAAAAAATATCGCCAACGCCAATAATCTGAGCTTTAAAATCGAAACTTTGCATGCATTAATAGTTGCACCGGTTTGCGTACTATCACAGTTGAGAAATCTACTCTAAAATTTCGAAATTTAAATGGGATTGAATTTGCAATGGGCGCGGCCGTCCTTGCCATTCTGTGTGATAGTAATGACTAAAAAAAGAAAAGCCGGGACAGACGTAGACTAACGGCCTTTTACTAAGCGATTTAGATAGTTCGACTATTACACGGGAGCACCGGCCAGTATAAAAAGTCCAGCGATTGTCCCTCCACAGCACCATTCTTAGGAACAAACAATCGAAGCAACATGAAGCTGGTAACTAATCCACCCAATAAATTGAATTATTTTTACAGAAAAGTTAAACTTCATTTTTATTCAGTTTATCGTCGCTGCTCTCTTGGCCGTTGCTGTCGCCGCTCCTTCCGGCTACCCATCCAACTACAAGGACTCCAGTTACATGACGTCTCCCAGCTATGGTTCTTCCGGCTACAACAAGGACAGCAGATATGGCGGAATTGCCATCACCAGCCAACACGACGTCCGCAATCTCGACGGAAGCAGCAAATGGGGGTAAGTCCTTATTCTCTTTAAATTAATTAGGAAAGTACTAATAAAAATGAATTTTGTTCATTTGCAGCTACTCTGGATCGGACTACACGACCCGCGAGGAATCGCAGGTGCAGAAGAAGATGCAAGGCGTCGCCTACGATTCTTATGGCAAAGCCACTTACGACGACGTTTATGGCAACACCAACGCTGGATCCTCTTACTGGGTCTCCCCCGAAGGCGAGAAATTCACTCTGACCTGGACCGCCGATGAAAACGGATTCCGGCCAAAGGGCGACCACTTGCCCGTCGCTCCCGTCCACGTCTACGAGCTCCCAGTTGCTCCCGTTCACGAATATGAACTCCCAGTTGCCCCTGCCCTCCCTTACCACCGCACCGGTGCAGGCAGCTACAATACCTACAATACTTATTAAATTATAAATGACGTCCGGTGTGTTATCTAGAGCTGTACCCAGACTGTACCATGACGAAGTTTGATTAAATTAATTAAGTACTTTCTAAATATTCAATTCTTGTTATTAAATTTTCTTTGTGGTTCCGCCAGAAATAGCTAATAAAATGATTCCCTTATTGGATTGCCAGAAGCAATAAAAATTTGCTTATTCAGCGATGACCATTGGAGGTTTCGGCCCAAATAGCTCCTTCAATTCCGCAAATAGAAAAATTCATTTAAGAAAAAAAAAAACATAAAAAAACATTTCAAACTGATAACTGGATGAATTTATAACTGCCTTTCTGCTATGTTCATCGTTTAATTGTATTATTATATTGCTCAATGCTCACTTTCAATCTTCAAAGTTTTTTCGAAAATATTTTCGATTGGGTTGCTGACTTGCTGTTTACTAATTCAAATTTGGTTTTCCCGCCTTAAAGAGGCCGTGACGCGACGCGTCTTGTTTCCTGCTGGCTGCTGGCATAGCTGATGCTGCTGTTTGTGTTGTGTTCAATTTTCTTTTGCTTTGTTTTATAAATTCGTTCTAAGCAGCTTACACAAATCAGTGAAATCAGTTGAAAGTGATAAAGGGAAATAGATTCAATACGCTGTAGTGACTAGTAATTTCAATCTTGCAGACAAACTAAAAATTAACAAAATGGCTGCTGCCGAGTAGGCCTACTCAGAAGACTGCAACCGTAATTAACGTAATTAACAATTTAACATGAATTGCGCGAAACAAAGTGTTGCTAATTTAGTAATTTATACTTAGTTTTCTGTGATTTCAAATATCAAGCTGAACTTCGCATCTTAGTTTAGTTTGCCCTAGTTTCCTTATTTTGTATATTATACCAATTTATTTCTGCAAGTCTAGATGTATGCTGTCATTCCAACAAGTTGGCTTAGCGCTCAGTCACTGACTCATTGTTCATCATGATCTTCAGGATAACAAAAGCCGAAAACCCATGTTTGAAGCCCGAAAAAGCTATTGCAACGTCAGGCTGACGTTGCTATAGTGTATTTTGGCTATTGCAACGTCAGGCCGCTAGGTGCGCTGCAGTCTGACGTTGCGCTATGCCAGCGCATAGCTATGCTGGAGGCTTGGAGCAACGTCAGGCCGCTAGGTGCGCTGCAGTCTGACGTTGCGCTATCCCAGCGCACTGAGTCCCTTTCTATAGCTAAAATAATGTTGGAGGCTTGAAGCAATGTCAACCAACCACTTAATGCTAAAAATCATATGTAATAGCTGCATAAAATGACAGAGAGAATCAATCTGACGTTGCTCTATTCTTACTTCCCTTTGTCGCTGCAGGCTGACGTTGCGCTATCTTAGCGTACCCGAGTCCCTTTCTTAAGCTTGGAGCAACGTCAACCAACTACTTAATTCTAAAATTCGTGTATAATGTTGTATACCTGCATCCCGACCTGCACAGTATGTATAAACTCCTATAAATTCATAGAGAATCAATCTGAATTTGCGCTATCATTCTTCACTTCGTCAGCCAACTCATATTTTAATGCTACGGTCAGGTGCGCTGTTGTCTGACGTTGCGCTATCGTAATGGGCCTCTTAGTGTAGTAAAGTATTTCCCGGAGCAACGTCAGGCCCTTTAATTCTGACGTTTGCTACCCTCTACTGCTAGGCTATTACCCCCGTCATAGGCGCTGGATCAAAATCATTGGACATATGAAACTAATGCTTTAATTTTTAAAAGTGTCCAAAAAGAAAAATAAAGAGAACCAGTAAAAGTTGTGCAAATCGGTGAGCTAACGGAACAATAATGAGAATATCATCTGATGGAATTTCTTCCTGGCGGGATTTGGCAAAACATTCATACAGTATTTAAGCGGGATCCTGTTATAGTATTATAAAGCTGTAAGAATGGAATGGGATGCAATATGATAGCGCAACGTCAGACTACAGCGCCTAGCGGCCTGACGTAAGTTCAGCATGGTCATAAAGAGAGGCTCAGCGGTAGGCTTGGCGGTAGGATTAGATTAGGATCAGAGATTCGGGTAAGCAACGCAAACGCTCCAGCAATATATGTATAATGTAGGAATATATAGCGCAACGTCAGATTGATTCTCTATAAATTCATAGGAGTTTTAACATATTATGGCAGTATAAAACATTATACATGAATTGTAGCATTAAGTAGTTATTGACGTTGCTCCAAGCTTAAGATTAAGAAAGCGACTCGGTTGCGCTGGGATAGAGCAACGTCAGACTGCAGCGACGAAGTCAAGTAGGATAGAGACGGTAAAGACGGATAGAGAACGTCAGATTGATTCTCTCTGACATATTATGCAGCTATTACATATTATTAGCATTATTTGAAATTTATATTCTCTACATATTTTGTAGCATTAAAATTAAATGGTTCATTAACGTTGCTCCAAGCCTCCAGCATAGCTATGCGCTGGCATAGCGCAACGTCAGACTGCAGCGCACCTAGCGGCCTGACGTTGCTCCAAGCCTCCAGCATAGCGCAACGTCAGACTGCAGCGCACCTAGCGGCCTGACGTTGCAATAGCCAAAATACACTATAGCAACGTCAGCCTGACGTTGCAATAGCGACGACCTTTGAAGCCCACACATAGTGGAATACAAATGTTCCGAGATAGGTAATTTTCTCTTTACTGCTACCATACCAGAACAGTGAAGCATTAAGACCATCATAATTCAGATTTTCATATAACATAGGTACTCTTGCTCATGAACCACAGGATCTTTTCGGAATCTTGCAATTTTGGTGGTTTAACCTGCAGCAGCTTGTCTTTTGTTATGGCTGTTTCTACTTCTGTTTAGAAGGAAACTCAGTCAAGGGATAGGTAGAGTTTTTTTTGTCATAGGTAAATCCATGTAAATTTGTAAGTAACATAGAGTTCTTTTTCCCATTGCTTCTTAGAATTTCAGTGACATGAAGAGTCTGGAATGAATAACATACTTTCCATGTGTTTGTAAACATACCAGATCTGCTGGATGAGAATCAAATTATGCCTTACTATATTCATCACTCAAATGATATAGGTAAAGCCTACTACTATACTGCTGCAAAAAATGTTCATGACACTTTCTTTACCATCAGAAATTTATCTCAACACGAGGAGTAATGCTGTTGGTTGCTGTGAATGCCATTTTTACTGTTTTTTTCATTATGAACATGTCAGTGTGCTTCTTAGAAAAGGTAAAGATTGATATGTTTTATTCATTTTTATATTTTCATTAATGTGATACATTTTTTTGTACAGAGCTCGCAAGATCCCCATCTATGAGAAGAGTGACTTCCACCAACGTTCTACTCCATCCTTGTCTTCGAGACACACGCTCATCTGGCTTCCGTCCTTATGCTGCTACACAATTTGTCCTTACTTCACTGACGAGTTACTGGACCACTTCAGTGATCGCTTCCGTCCGCTATGACACACCTGTAGTCATTCACCACTGGAATATACCCAGGTACCCGACAATCGAATTATTTTTGTAGATTATCTACTAGTTATTTGCGTTGAACTCTGTCTGTGTAATAATTCCAAAATCAAGCCCTTCTTGCGCGCAAACGAAGTTTTACTTGGGCGTTTCTTTTTTCTAACGCTAGATGGCTTTTCGATAATTTTTAGCTGTCAAAACAGTCAGTTTCAGATACTTTGCACATCTCCTTAAACATTTATCGGTAGTTTTTTGTGGTAATCTTTTAGTGATAACTGACGACAACTATTCCCCCAACAAAGCTCACTTGTTAAATTTTCGATATTTGCTTATTTTTTCTACTTCCGGTTTTACTCATTTCAGTCAGTAGTTTAGTAAATATTCATTCTACGTACAAAAGAACCACATATTCGTGATCCTCGTGAAATTTGTGGTAAAGTTCATGTATTTTTTTGTACGATTTCGTACTTCCGGTTTCGAAAATTTTCCTGAACTATAGTTCAGGAAAATTCTCGATTTTGGCCAAATTCTGGATTTCGTTTCTTATTTTCGTTTCCATCTCTCGTCTAACTTCGCCTAGTCAATTGAAATTCCTCATCGTACATCTACTAATCTTTTATAATGATATGTCTTTGTCACGCCGTCGTGAAATACAGCTCTATGTCTCAGGAAAATTCTCGATTTTGGCCAAATTCTGGATTTCGTTTAAAACATATCAGATCGACCCCAAATTTCATGGGGATCACGAATATCTGGTTTATTTTGACGAAAGTTCAACCGTTGAGGAGCTATTGCTACTTCCGGTATACTTCCGGAAAATTTTCGACAAACTAGCAAGTGAGCTTTGTTCTGTGTATAGTTCTCAATATTGTAAGCTTGATTTTAAGTTAAAAAATTGCATTTTTAAATCTTTGAGCTAAAAAACCTGATTACTGTTTCTCTCTTTATTATGTAACTTTTATTGGCTTGTCTAAATAACAATTGTTTTCTCTTTATTCAGGTAATGCAGAGGAAACGTCGAGAAGATGGACACCAAAACGTCGCCGGTATCTCCAAGATGTCAGCGCGGATCATCGTTGTTGGTAATATGTTTGTGTTTGTGTTAGTTAACCCGTTGTCTGCCACGCCTTTGTTCTCCCCTAGCTCCTTAGCACGGGCTGCGTGTGCTGTTCGGCCTCGTGGTTTTCATGCCGCGGGGTCGGAAAGTCGCACCAGCCCAAAATTTGCCGCAAGGCGCCTATTAGGCAATGCACCAGTAGTTCCCCCTTTTCAGCACGGACTTGTCAGCAATGGCAAGTCCAACCTTGGTCATGGATCCTTCAGACATGGCGCGTAGAGTAGTAGAAAACAACCTACGGGGTGTATGGCGTGACAGCCAACGGGTTAACTTAGGTGTATTTCTGTATTTGTATGTATGTGTATAAGTTTATGCTCTATATATTTATGTATGTGATTTAAAAACGTGGTGGAATTGTGGGTGGAGGTGGGACAATAAAAAATTTCTTTCAATTTGTTTGTTTATTGTGTACTGAAATATTAAAAGCTTTGCGTAAATTACCTAAAAAATGAAATTTTTCCAATGATAAAGAACTCCAAGATTGTAACTAATCATTCCAATCAAGTAAAATAGGTAATATCCAAAAGCATATACAGAAAACGTCCCAATGTTTAAATGGTTGGAGGTGTTGAGATGTTGTACAAGATGATTACTCGCATTACCAATTTTATTTGCTCCAATTTTCCGCATTACCAATTTATTGCATTTAAAATCAACAATCAGTTTCAATTGACAATAACTTTTAAGATTTGATCACATCAACATCGAACACAAATTTTAGATCTCACATTGTAGGTTGTGGTTTTACTTTCAAGTGCCTTACTGATGTAGTAATTCGGGGCAGAGTAATACTTCGGTCGGTGTGTTAGGTCGGAGAAGCGTAAACAGTGGTTTGTAGGTACTGCCTGCGTAATAGTTGGCCGGCTCAGTTGCGAGTGTGTAGCTGGGGGCAGAGTAGAATTTTAGTGACTCGGTGTAGTAGCTGCTAGCAGAGATCACTTGGGAGCCTTGGTGTAGTCAGCTTGGGCAGCATACGTAGTCGTGTAGTACTCCGGTGCCCTGGATGTGTAGTGTTGGGATCCTCTATGTAGGAGACTGGAGCAGCGTGGGTAGGTGTGTAACAATCCGATGCCTCGGTGGTGAAGCAAGCTGGAGCCTAGGTGTAGTAGCTGGAAGCGGAGTAACGTTGTCTCAAGACAGCAAGCTGGAGCAACACGCGGAGCAGCACAGGTTTTGGTGAAGTCCTCCGATGCTTTGGTGAAGTAACTGGTTGTTGACTATGTTGTCTTGGTTAGGCGACGGCGTTGCGATTTCGCATCCACCATCCTCTGGAGATATCGGTACACCAGTGTTCGGTTCACCCATCAACGATACAACAACCAACAGCAGCACGACACCATAGCTTACTAAACAATAAATAACGAAAACATTAATATTGAATTATAAGTAGAAAATTACTATATAAGAAATGTGAATCGAAACAACCAAATATTTACCTGTGATTGAGGATTGGAAGAATACAATAGTCGACCCGCTACCAACGATAGAACCCCAACAGCAACACGACGCAAACATTAACTAAGATCAACAAAAATAAACATTTCAGTTATGAATGATTAATTGACAACTATAAAAATATATAATGATTCAAACTCTACGTAAAAAGCATATTTACCTATGGACACGAAATGGTTGTGCAATGTGCACTGATGGTGTAGTACTTTGGAGCTTCAGTGCAGTAGTCAGGGGGAGCGTAATTACTCAGTAATACTCGGGAGCGTTGGTGGTGTAGTAAACAGGAGCCTCTGTTTGGTAGTAGTTTGGAGCAGATTAATACTTGGGTTCCTCGGTGTAGTAAACTGGGGCAGCAAACGCGACTCGGCCTTTCGCTGTAGTACTTGGGGACGTCGTTACACCAAATGGTCGTTGCGTATTTTGTTGCTGATGTTATGTAGTAAAACGGGGGCATTGCGACTTGGCATCCGCCATACCCAGGGGACATTGGTACACCAATGTTCGACCTAATCACCCTAATCACCAACGATACAACATCCAAAAGCAGCACGACGCCATAGCTAACTAGACAATAAATAGTGTGAACATTAAATTACAGTAACAAGTGACACATCATAGCAAGAAAGTTAAACTGATTCTAAGCTCAACAAACAAATATGTACCCGATATTGCGTATAAGAAGAATTCAGTTAATGACACATTGCGTTCCAGCTTCTGACGGGTCGGAGACAGTCACTCGACTGATTTCTATCGCTTTTACTCTGCTTTTATACGACTTTCTCACCCTAACATAACTTCCAACTCAAGCCTTACGGCAATTCTACCGACTTGATAATGACATTTCTTTCTCACCCATCAACCTCTACACCACTGCACAATTCAGACCCAACATCTTAGCCACTCTTTTTTACAGTTTCACGTAACATTCAGACTGACAAATTAACATTAAATGGCAAAATTAACATTCAACATGTTACCTTTGGGACATTAGCGATCGTTGCGAGGCGTCTCATCCACCAACGTCGTACTCCTGGCCAGCGCCAACGACATCGAAATATTCACCGGTGGGCTGGCAGCAGCTGGAAGAGATTCGGGTCGGAAGGCGCTGTCGTCGGCCGGCCATCGACTGAATCCTGGCCCTTCCTTCCGATACAACACACGGCAACAGCACGATGCCATAATTAAATATAAGGAAAACAAATTTGTACATTAATATTCGAAACTAACTAGCATATTAACAAATAGGCAAAATGTAGAATGATTCACGACTGTAAGTAGAAACAAACAGATTATTTATATTTACCCATGGTTGCGAGCTGGTATAACGACGAAGAATGTTGTTGATGACAAACAATAGCAGTTGTTAGCGTGTCGGAGATGCTCACTCGACTGATGTCTGAGGCCTTTCCTCTCTCCTTTTATACGACTTTTTCTCACCCTTTCTCAAGCCTTGCGGAAAGTCTACCTACTTGATAATGATGCCACACGTTTCTTTCTTACCCAACCTCTACATCCCCGGCACGATTCTCACCCAACCTCTACACTTTTACGAAATGTTCCTTGTAACCTTGAACCGAATGAATTCTACCAACTTGATAATGATGTAAAACTTTTTTCTCACCCAACCTCTACACTTTTACATGTTCCTTGTGACCTTGAACCAAATTCATATGAAATAGGAAATAATACTACGTTTTATATCTAATAGTAATATTAGATAATAGTATAATTAATCCGATCACTGGAAACGGCGAATTATTTGCGGGTGTTTGATTTGGTTAAGATAAAATATCGATTAAGAGAAAATATTGACCGGGATAAACCCGAGGGGGAAAAACGGTTTAAGAATTAGGATTGCGACACGAATTAACAAGACAATACAAATCAAAATCCTGTGATTGCACTTAATATTCATCACGTAAGATTCTGTTGCTTTCCGTTAAACCTGAAATTGAATAAACCACGTTATGCAATCGGCTCAACTGTTCGTGTCGGTAGCAGAGGGATGACTATCGTGAGATCCTCATGTTTGCGCCTATACATAGACGAGTGCTGGTTTCAGCGCGTTAATAATATGCCTTATACGCCTGCAAGCTATGCTTAATGTCTAACGTATGGTCCTATTTCAGGATAGTTTACATTTATAACAATTTAAAATTCTAAAACTGAACGAGTAAAATGCTACTGCTTGCTTCTAGTTTATTACCAACTGAAATAGTTTACCACCACTCGCTAAAAAAAATAAGGAGTGGGAAACCCGAGTAGTGAGAACAGCACATTTCTTGTTTCTTCATTACGTAATGATGATGGCTTTGTCCATATACTCTACCGTAATTGCAGGGGACTAGGGGAATTAAGAAAGTATTACCCACTTTAACAATTTTTTTTCATGCCCTATTTTCTTTGAAAGAATTTCTAAATATCACGTGACTAACAAAATTAACCTCGACATTTTTTTAACGATTCAGAGAAAATAACCGGGGGGAAAACCAGTGTAAGAATTAAAATATGGAAAAACCAGTCATCGTAACATTGTTATCTGCCACTATTTCGCAACGAGAAAAATCTTCTTTGTTGCATTTGTTATGCATCCGTCATCATGTGAAATTTTTACGAGAAATGAATGAGACCACTTAACTTGATTGATGCCGTCAGGCAGAGTGCTGGCAATTCAGTTGCTCGTCTCTCCAATGTAAGTCTGTTCAAGTCGTTCAGAGTCGTAAAGTTCCAAAAATAGACCTAAAAGCATAAACAAATTCAATTCAATTATTTCACAAAATGCGTGGTACGGTAACAAATGAATTCGCTTTATACACGTACCTCCTCGTACAATAGTTCCGTCGCTTTTTTTAAACTGATAGGCGACGTTGGCAACGAAATGTGTCTGGTAGAAGATCATCTTGTCTAAGAAATGAAAAAAGGTACTACATTAATTTATTAATAAATCGTCAAGTGAAAGAATACTTCAAAACATCTTTTCCGAATGCCAAAGGAACAAGGAAAAGCCTGAACCACTGATTAAATAACCAAAAACTAAAAAACTAAACTAAACCTAACAACAATTCATTACCGTTTAAAATAGAAAAACAGACAGTAAAGGTGCTAAACAATTAACCAAAGCTGTCCACGAATGCGACGGTGTTCCTTGGTTCCTAATACCGTCCGGATTACCCATGAACCGTCTAGACTCGTCTTGGCTCTGCCCCACAGAACCCGGATCCGACTCTTATCTCCCGCCTCTCACCTGTTTTGAAGTGCAATGCAGAACTGGATAGAGACATCCATCTCCATGTTTCCAAGGGCTGGTGCAAATCCAATCGGCAAAGGATCAGACAGTTTGCTATCATTCGCCGTCAATGTATCTATTAGTCGGCGCAGCAACAGCTTCAGTTAGATAAAACAGAAATTCAAATTCAAAAATCATCAAAATAAATCACGGATATCATGGCTAAAATATTAAAAAATAACAAAAACTTACAAATTAATTGTGTTCGCATTTTCTCAATGTCGGGCAAATCAAACCGTCAACACAAAAACATCTGCTTCTTAAGAATGGTCAAAAGTTGGGCGAATGGCATCACGCTCCTTTAGCACAGGGAGCGTTGCTCACGATTTTTCTCAATTTGCTGAAATTTTCCTAATCAATTGAAAATAAAGTTACAAATGATAGCTTATACTTAAGCGGATAAAATGTTATGACAACAAGTGGGCACATCGACACGTCAAAGATAAATCAATAAAATTAGACAAGCAAAGAAAGAGCAATTAATAGTTAAACTTGTTTACCTTTTCACATCAGTATATGAGTCGAGAAAACACACCATCACAACTTCTGCCTGCTTGCCTGAAAAAAGAATAATGTTATTCACTTAGGTGTCCCATTCATAAGATTACTATACTTTAAACGTAGATTTGTCCCCCAAAAGTTCAATGCATTGTTAGTGGAGCGAAAATAAATTAGAATTAATTCCAGTTATTACGTCACTATTAATGAGAATGAAGAGAAAAGTTGTGCGAGTTCCTATCTAAACGTTTCCCCTTTCTTGTTTAGCCTAATTATATTTTGAACTCTAATAATGCAAGGAAACTAGTAGGACACTAGAAAGGGTAGATTTCAAGCATTCTTCCATCCTCCTATTACACACCGACCAAATTTCCCAAACAAATCTTAGTGGGGTTCGAACCTGCTTGCGACCTGCTTGACATTAGGAGCTTGACGTTGTAAGTTACTAGCAGCATACTACCATGACAAAATGAATAGCATAAAAACATTCTTAAATACCTACAACCCTTTTAGTGCTATGATCGACTTCCGGAGACAGTTAAAACTGGATGTGCGACCCCGTTGTAATGTTTTACGGCGCCTAGTGCATGAAAGTTCCCGTGTTTATTCATCCTCACACTATCCCATATTTTCCCCATCTCTGTATGTACAAAGTAATCATGCATGCACTAAGTCAAAACATGTACTTAAGTCAAAAAATGTAACTCTTACTCATACTCAACCATCTGCTACCACAACTGCGCTGTACAATAAAAACAAACAAATAAACTTGAAATAACCAGTTCCGGGGAAGCCTGATCGATTACCTATCGTAAGACGTGGGGCAATCTTGCACGTCGTTGTACGGCGAACCATAAATAACACCCAAACACTTTGGTTTCTTATCTATAAAAAAAAATAGTTTTAATAATTATGACGAAAAGGTTGGCGACTTGGCGAGGGGGTAAAATCACGTGAATTACCTCAGTCAATCAAACTTTATCTAGTAGGGGATAGAACCACCGTTACTTGCACCAATGACGATGGCTTCACCGGCTTCGTTCAGCTGGGCCAACACGCAGATTGTCTGTCGCTGGACGTCGGAAATGCGATAAGTAGCATTTGCACCAACCAATTTTCGTGAAATAGTTTCGAAAAGTTCCCGGTTGCAGGTCAATTTGTCCAATCGCATTGACTGGGGGGGTGAACTATAACTACTCTGATGAAGATTTGGTCTCCTGTAAAACTGAACACAATTGAACGAATGGAAGTCACAAATAGTTTCAATAGAATTTACCTGATGGATATCTGGTGACGATTCCGGCCACAAAAGTGTGTCGGAAAAGACGGAAAACAAGCAAAGTAGCCCATCGTTGACTTTCAGATTCTTATCTCCATTATTATCCGCCGATTCGTTGTTATTTCTTTGACGATTTCTACCTGCGGAACTATTCGCATTTGGTGTTTTTCTTTGGGGAACTAGAAATCTAGAATGGAAACAGAATTAATTAGGATAACCACAACACGTTCTTACTTGTATACTTTCACCACAAAGTTGAAATCTAATACCGAATGGGTCGTGTCCGGACAGCGAATGAAATTGTTGCTCGTTGGGCTATTATTTCGCTCCCGCTAGTTAACCTTGTGCACAGGCCGATGCGCACAATCGGGTTTCCACAGTTACCATTACTAAAATCATTTTAGAAATGGTTTTAGTAATGGTAATTAGTAATTAATTAGTATTCATTCAAGTCGATTCACATTTCAAATCGAAGTTAATTTTTAGAATAGGTGTATGTAAATTTGTAAAAAAGTGGAGGAGTTGTGGCTGGAGGTGGGACAATAGATGCAATTCCAACATTACTTAATTAATTAATAGCAAATTGAGTTATTATGATTGTTAAGGCTTATTTTTTACTCTATTTCTCTATCAACAATTTCTCTATTTACTCTATTTCTTGGGCGGTGGGGCAACAAACGAGATTTAACCTCTTCAACAGCCGAAAGCGAAAGGGAAGAAACAGATTAAGAATAAGAAATGAACTCGCGCACCGACTTTAACTAGAAAAACATCATTCATGCGAAATCTAAGACAACAAAGTTCGAAAACATTTCTGCACCACTCTTTTCGAAAAATATTCAACCTAGTTTCACGATAATTACAATATTACGTCGATTAATTTCTAGTTTCAAAATAGTTGAAGGGCAGGGCACATTTATTTTTGAAATTTTGAGTCACGAAAATTCAGCAAATTTCGAGTTTTAAGATTCCGAAAGAGTTAAAAACAACGACTGAAGTTTTTAAATATGAAATGCGCTGATAAAATAGAATTCCACAAAAAACAAAAGGACGGGGCACTTAATGTCCATATTTTGTTAATTCCCATTCGGTATTATCCAGTGGGCATACATGACGAGTCGTCAGCCAGCGAGAAATACAATGGTAGTGGTAGGCATGCTGAAATATTTGTAAATCAAAAGAATTTTTTGAATATACTTTTTATCCTTATAGAACTGAAAGGAATAAAAATCAATATTCGCTTACATTGCAGGCACCCCAGGCAACTATGCATTGTTCACCAGTAGCTGAAGCCTGATTGGCTTGACATTCAATGCAGAGTTCCATAATGTGATTACGACAGATTGCACAGTTTTCGACTTTAATATCTAAGAATAGAGAGACTGTAGAAATCAGCAATCATAACAAGTTTGTGACAGTATTTTAATTTACCCCAACTCCACGTGGCAACTCCACTCCACTAAAAAGTTTATCAAACAATTTATCAGTCAAGTTATCAATAACATCACAGATAAAGATGTTACCTTCCTAACTTCAATACGTTTCTCCTCACCCTTCACATTGGACGATGAAGGCTTTTCTTCTTCTTTCTCTTCAACATCCATTACGGGAGTATCATCAGCCATCTAATGAAAAACCATTGATTAGTTTAACTAGTATGTCTTCAAATTATAGGGATCAAATTAATCTTAGATTTCTCTTAAGTTAAGAGCAAGTTAGTTCAAGAAACTATCAATTAACACATAAGTGATTGATCACTTTCCCCACAGACTAAGATTACCTAAGATCCCCTCTTAGTCTGTGCTTTCCCCAACACCATACCTGAACCAAAATTTTAACTAGCCTTTCCTTCTGTTTTAAAAGCAATCCAGAAATCCTTGAATACAACTACCTTTTAATGTATTAGATAATCACACGGAAATTTAAGTGTTATTGTTATGTTATAAATATGAGGGTTAACAACTTTCAAATAACAACTTTTAATGAGCAGCACTTTTTACGTTCGTTATTCGTTTTCTGATTTGAGTTTTCTCTTCCAAGTACAGCGTTGCCATATTGCAAGCTCGATGCAACGCTGAAATCAATTAAGAAAATAGAAACATTATTTATGCTTATTTAGTGAATAAAAAGAGATAAGTTTATACTTATTTAGTGAATAAAAAGAGATAAGTTTATAATAATAATAATTATTAATTTATTATAGATATTAGTATTTTACCCCATCATTCAGATTAGGATGCTGTTTAGTAATTAACAACTTTGTCAGAGACTGACAAAGATATCTGTCTAGTATTGATCATACGTTTGCTGGGATTCACGAGTTGCTGGACAGCATCAGCGACTTGGATTATAGCGAATTTGACAGGAGCAGCAGCGACACTGGGAATGATTTACCGGACATCAATAAGGGCTCGGTTGGTGACGACTTGATTGTAAAAATGTTCTGGGTTTGATGTTTTTTGACATATCGGTTTGACGGATTGTGGAAAAAAAAACACTTTAAAATGATCTTGGACCAGCCTATTCCTTCCTTCCGACGATCTTCCGGCCCTCTCGGATGGACTAGCTACGACTGAAGGTGACGGTGAAGATGTATAACGTCGGCTGGGTCTTTTTAAATGGCGGAAGCGGACAAATGGAGGAATTTAAAAACCGGAAAACTTTTTTGGGTTTCGCATTTCCCGGTAGCCCCTGGAAGTTATTTCGCTGGATCGTGTTTCCAGTTTCCACGTCATCCGGCGGAAGAAAAAAAAACTGTTTGAGCAAAGGGAATTAACACCCGAAATGCGAACTTGTCAGCAATGGCAAGTCCCACCTTGATCATAGATCCTTCAGACGTGGCGCGTTGTGAGTAGAGAGTACAACCTACGGATTGTATGGTGTGGCAGCCAGCGGGTTAACTAAGTGTATGTATGGGTATGTGACTTTAAAATGTGGTGAGGTGGGACAACAATTTCTGTTAATGTGTTTGTACATTGTGTCTTAAATTATCCAACAGGAATATTTGACATGTTAGAAATTAGTTTTCAATATAGTTCTAAGATGAGTTCAAAATGAAGTTTGTGCTTTAAAAAATCCTTAAGTAGATCGATTGAATCAACAAGTAAAAAAGACGAGATTCAAAACAAATTCAGAAAACGTCGCAATGTTTTACGGGTACTTGGAAAGGGGATCCGGATACAAGTAATTATTTTCACTAGTAAATATGGTATCAAGCTCTTTCAAAATTTTGTTTTATTGAAATTAAGGACACAAGTATTTTTGTTCTTAAGTAATTATGGACTGTTGTATTTAAAATTTTTAATAATTCGGGCTTTAAGTAATTCATGCAACGTGTATTTAGTCAAATACTCGCTAGTAATTATGGTCACCAGTTATTAAAATTATGTTCACAAATAATAGGTTCTATTAGTACAATTGTTCGTAAGTCACTAGCAATGACTTAAGTAATTATATTCTTAAGTAATTGTTCTCTTAAGAAATTATTTTCTTAAGTAATTATTCTCACAAGTAACTATTTTCTTAAGTAATTATTATCTTATGTATTTACACGGTGTAAACACTTTTATTATTTTGTATTTAGAGAATTAAAGTGAAACGTCATTTATTGATTGCGTTATTGCGTAGGTTCAGGTTGCGTACAAACTTTTACGCGTTTGCAGGTTTAAGAACGCGCCTGGAAATTACATCAACAGTTTCGAGTTGTCTGCTTGTAACTTGTCAGTTTGTTTTTTTCCAAAAGTCAGACAAGAGTTAATTGCTGGTTAATTGAGTCTCAAAAGTGAAAATAGGCGTTGTTTGTGAAAAATATTTTGTCTTGGGTAACATATTCTCTTTCTTTATAAGTAGACGTAAGATAACATTTATGTTGATAACAAAATGTTTGTTTATTCTGTCTATTTGTTAAGAATCAAATTGTTGGTAGACCCAAATTGTTACACCAGTTAAAGGAAACAGGAGTTTCATCAGAAGAGATTCAGCATCATCAGTACTACAACCAGGTGGTTTTGGATGTCAAACAAATTTTAAAATGCTTCCCTCCAGGTAGCTATAATATTTCTTTTATGTATATTTTCTATTCTTAAAATGTTGTTATCCGCCTAGGTATTAATGAAAATATTCAAGCAGACCTCCAAGTAAAAGTCACAGAGCTGATAATAAGAGTTCTGATAGCAAATGAAGGTCTCCATTACTATCAGGTTATAGCAAAATTAAATTACGAAGATGATCCTCATATAATTATTATGCTTCCATGCACAGGGTTTTCACGATATTGCCATCACACTGTTGCTTGAATTAGGAGAAGAGAAAAGTTACAGTGTGTTATGCAGACTTTCCCAATCACATTTCCAACTGTTTATGGGACCAGATATGGAGCCTATCTACAATGGAAATTCTTAACTTAGTGTATGCACTAGTCAAAAATGAAAATCGTGATTTGTACAATTATTTGATGAGGTATTTGAAACACCTCTCCCCCCCCCCCACCCCTAAAAAAAAGAGAGAAAGCTAGATTCTCTATATTTCAAGAGAGCATTCCTATATTTCAAATTTTATGAATGTGAAGAATGTAATTAAATAAACTGGTTTTGTATTCATTATTCCATGTGTTCTACACGTTGATCAGCCACATAGCTTTCTTGGCTGTCTATACAGTGCCACCCTATTGGACCGATTTCACAATCTGCACACACCAAATATTTATAGTTCCCAACCGTTTTAGAAATCCAACATTTTCAAATTGGAACATATCAGGTATCAGCCAAGATTTTGTGACAAAGCCAAAGTCTAGACCGATTGATCGATTCAACTCTGATGTCACGGTTGTCACCTTAGGCGAAAATCTATTTCGTTTCTTCAATCGATATTAAATTCAGAAAAAGAACTAAGTTGGTCAATAAAAGTGTAGTAGACATTGAGTATAGACAACAAGGGCGTTGTGCTGATTAATTCGTCATTCCCTCAAACTTTTCTTGCATGTGGCAGACGAAAATGGCACTTTTCGCGAATCGCTCAAGAAAGTGTATTTCCTTTTTGTATTTTTCGAATAACGCGAAATTGCGCTGTGCGACTAACAAGGACATGTACTTGTTTGTCCGCAGGAATTGTTCATATTGCAAAGGTGGAGCCAGTTACATTGTCAGTCCCGAACTACCGATCGACGAAGATCGATCAATATGACGGTTCCTCCAAAGATGGATCTTACCTGTGTTGTACGTCGACATGTTAAAGTACTGAGCAGGAGAAAATATAACTTCTCCGACGCTGTTTTCAACCCGCCACAATTTGTCGACATTTTCCCGGATCCGCAATTGACATCTTTGTTTAAGGTTTAAGGAGTAAAGAAATCGGAGTCCAATGCCAAGCTTGTGATGTTTCAGCACTTAATGTAAGTCAGTATTGAATTTAAATTTGTCAATAGCATTAGCTAATACAAAACGTATTGGAAAATTTAGATCAATACGGATTGCGCTACGACCGAGGCCCACGGAGTTTTCCACAAGGAAGGTGGATGGCCTCGCGATGTCAACCCGCAAGAAGCCGATCAAACGGCTCGCTACCGCAAAAAGATCGAGAAGGATGAAGCTTATTTATTCCCGTACTGTTCTACAACTTGGACATGTTGAATTGATATAAATGTGAATAATGTTTATACTAATAAGTGCAAACAGATTTTGTTTACCCCCTTGTAGCAAATGGAACATTACATCAAGCAAAATAATGTATTTAACATCTATGAGGATTATTTCACTGATTCTCCCGATATGTAGGATCATCAATTAATTTAATACTTTTGTTTTTATATTTCTGGATTGCTGAATTTTTATATTTCCAACAGGCAAACGCCAGATCCAAATCCTCTGCGAACCCTTCATCTGCTAAAGGATCCGTCACCGATAAAACGCGCAGTCACTGGTCTTAGTTGGAGTCCCGATGTGGGAACCAAATTGGCCGCTGCTTATTCAGATCCTTTTTGGAAAAATCTGTTTGACCACAAAGAAAATGATTCTTGCATCTGAAATATTGGTATTGACATTTGCCGATATGAGAATGATATGTCTCTTTATTCAGCAGTATAACTTTGCAAGTAATAATTCCTTTCATGAATAGAAAGAGCTGTGCAACCAGAAATAATTTTACGCAGCATGAGTCAACTACGTTCCGTCTCGTTCAATCCGCGTGACCAACACATTTTAGCTGGTGGATCGATTTATGGCGCTGTGGGAATTTGGGACGTTCGTAAGAGTCAAGGTCCAGTTGAATGCGTCCCCATTGGTGTCGGTCATTCGGAAAGTGCCACTTCGCTTATTTGGAGCAATTCAAAGGCTGGAGTCCTGAGAATTCTTCTCAGCCTCTGGCGACGGCCAAGTAAAAACACGATAACAAATCATTTTGATTATTTCATCTTGATTATATGATTAACAATAATAGGTTCTTTGGTGGGACATGCGAAAATTAAATGCGCCAATAGACGCACTTTTACTGGAACCTAGTTCAATCCCTCGATCGGAAAGCGCTTTATCTGCTACTTGTCTCGAGTACGATCCTTCTATGCCAAACCGTGCCAAACAAATTCCTAGTTGGCACACGTCAAGGTGCTCATTTCTCAATTCATTTCACCGAAAAATAAAAAATGAATTGCCAATTTGCAGGTATTGTGATGAATTGCAACAGAAGAGCCCGAACAACAGCGGAGAGGATAAATGGATAATGTGCCAATACGAGGCACACTTGGGCCCAGTTCACGGTCTACATCGACACCTACATCTGCCCAAAATCTTTTTGACCGTTTTGGATTGGACCACGAATGTTAGGACCGAGGACATTCGCGATTCGCCCATTTTAACTTTAAAGTGTGTTCGCTTATGTCTATTGACAAGCAGATTCAAATAATAACTTGTTTCATACTCTGCTGCGTTGTAGGAATCAAAATGTCCAGTTACTGGACGGAGCGTGGAGTCACACACGGTCGTCCATCATATTCACTGCTGCAACAGACGGTGCTCTTTACCTGTGGGATATTCTCGCCCAGCGGATCACTCCTACGTTATGCTCCCAGGTCATAATAGAAAAAATTTGATTAAAATGTTGACAATCATAAATTTTAAATGTATTAACCAGGTCAGCGAATCTCCGCTTTTAAGTTTGAGCACCCAGGAACACGGAAAAATCATGGCAGTTGGCAGCAAAGACGGACGGTTGTCCGTCATTCAAATAAGCGACAATTTGTCGACAGTAACCAAAAACGATAAAGTAGCGCTCACCTCGGTATGATAAGTTATAGCTGGAAGAAAATTTAAGTCTATATTAAGTCCTATAATCCAATCCACTGTTACACACAGTTACTGGAACGAGAAATCCGAAGAGAAAAGAATTTGGAACAGCGGACTAAAGACAGCAAGAGTAAACAAGGACCCAAAACTTCCATTTTCCACCTTGCGATTGCAACAGTGACCCAAGCGGCCAAGTTGCTACGCAAGGCTCATTGGGCGTTCAGAAACCTCCGTCTCCCATCCATCACCTCGCTATCTAAAAAAATGTTTGATAGCTTGAAGGAGACACTCCAGGCACTTAATATTAATCAAGAGAATACAAGCGGCAAAGAAGTTAACGAAAGATCGGTTATTGAACCTTCGGCTGATATGTTGCCAGCCACTGATAAAACCGGAAGCCAAATCAACGTATCTGTCTCTCACGCTGCTCCAGTGGCGCCATTCGTTGATCAGACTCTGCAATCTTCCGAAGAGGCTTTCTTTGAAATTGAAACCATTGATCAGGTATAATATTTGAGTTATTTCGTTATGATATCAGAAAATGTCATGTACAACTTTATTTGTTTTTAAATATGATCACAGGAAATACTTTCCCGTGGAATAGAAGAAAAACAATGAGTAGACGAATAACTAGTATGTATGAATCACCAATGATTTTATTAATCCGATCCGCAATCAATATTTCCATTATTCAAATGTTCGTTTTTTTGGGAGAAGGGGGTATAATTAAGAGAGGTGTTGAGAAAGAGTGTTACAAGCAAGTAAATAAAAGTTGTAGGGGAATTAGAAGTAAAAAGCGGTAAAAAGTCATTGCATTCACAAGTCATTTCCAGGGATCCAGCTTTCGACTAAACCTCCTTTACTATTTTGTTCCGTTTCGAGACTATAAGTCATGCAAGCGGAGCCATCCCTATAAAATTTAAGATTTAGTGGAGAATGTCATTATTTAAAACAAATTTGTTTAAAGTAAGTACCTGTGTTCAATAGCTGCCACTATAAACCCATGGGATGATATGTCTGAGCAGAAAGTTGAGTAGGCAGTACGGCACGCAGTAAGACCATGAGAAAATACAATTACAGGAAATCTTTGTTCATTGCATAGCTCAGCATCTAACGCTATAGGAATGTATGAATTTCCTGGCTCACATACATCACAATTAGTTGACTTTAACCTTCTGTTAAAAACAGGTACTTCATTTCTCTACACACCAAAGGCCCAGGATATCAGCTTCTTGCCAAAGAAAGGAATCATTCCTAGTACTATGGTGTAATCTTCTACGTATTTTGGGTGGAGGAGCCAGCTTGCCCAACGGGAAGAATGTTCCTTTGGAGGAAAGAGGTAAATAGATTAACCACAAAAGTTCAGCAGCAATTTGAGAAAAGGTCGCTTACATATACATCTTTTATTTGACTAGGATAGTATACTCGAAGAAAGCAACCATCTTCCTTGCTGGGTCCACCAGTCATTAAGTTGGTGCAGCCAACAACATACTTCCCTTTATAATCAATAACAACAAAGTAAGTTGATTACATTTACAAAACACAATTCACCAGCAATTAACTCTTCTCTGACTTTTGGAAAAAACAAACTGACAAGCAGACAACGCGAAACTGTTGATGAAATTTCCAGGTGCGTTCTTAAACCTGCAAATGCAACAAAGTTTGTACGCAATTAATAAATGTGGTTTTTCCTTTTTGTGCAGCATCACTATAATTCTCTAAATACAAAATAATAAATATCATAATTAATTATTCATTCTAGTACGGAATATAAACAATTAAATATGACTAACTTTTTAATTAAAATGCTTAAGAACATAATTACTTGGGACTTGAATTACTTATGGCTTTAATTACTTGTGAATTTATTTACTTGCAAAAGGGAATTACTTGTGTTGGTTAGCTAAATTACTTGTTGCCAGTATTACTTACTACCATAATTACTTAGCTGACAGAAAATAATTACTCATGAATTTTATTATTTAATTCCGTAATTACTTAAGAGAAAAATTACTTACACCCATAATTATTGATCTTATTTACTTAATACCCCAAGTGCTTGTGAAAATAATTACTTGATGCCCGGACTCCTTGGAAAGAAGGTGTTAAGAAGTTGTAAGAGATGATTAAAAATTCTCGCATTAAAAATTTTATTTTTCCGGTTGGCTCATTTAAAATTAACAATCGATTACAATTGACAATAATTATTAAGATGTCACAATTTCTGAACATGAAACGACATTTTAAATCTCACATTAAAGGCCTCCTCGTAGTAGGCAGGAAGCGTAGGTTGTGGTGTAATATGCAAGTGCCTTAATATTGCAGTAATTCGGGGAAGAGTAATGCTTCGGTGTAGTAGGTCGGAGAAGCGGAAGCAGTGGTTTCATAGTCGAGTGCCGTGTAATTAACAGAGCTTCAGTGTAGTAGCCTGGAGCAGCGTAGATCATGGTGTAGTAGTTAGGATCAACGTAGTAAGATGGAGCAGCCGCTGCGCAGTAAGTAGGTGATGGGTAGTACTTGACCGGATCAGTTGCGAGTATGTAGCTAGGGGAAGGGTAGTATTTTGGGGCATCGGTGTAGTAGCTGGTAGCAGAGAATACTTGGAAGCCTTGGTGTAGTAAGCTTGGGCAGCATACGTAGTTGTGTAGTACTCCGGTGGTTTGTTTGTGTAGTGCTTGGGATCCTCTGTGTACTAGTGTGCCTCGGTGATGTAATAAACTGGAGCCTCGGTGTAGTAACTGGAGAGGAGTAACGTTAGGTAGCCTCGAGGTAGTAAGTTGGAGCAGCGTAGGTTGTAGAGTAGTCGAATAGTCGTCCAATGCCTTGGTGTAGTAACTGCCTAACTGGTTGTCACCCATGTTGTCTTGTGATTAGGCGACGGCGCTGCGATTTCGCATCCAGCATCCTCAGGAGATGTCGGTACACCAGTGGCCGACTCAGTCATCAACGATACAACACTCCACAGCAGCACGACACCACAGCCAACTATTAAAAAATATAACGGGAACATAAATATCGAATTGTAACTAGCATATTACTATTTAAAAAAAGTTGAACCGACACAAAACTCCGTTTAAAAAAAACGAATAATTTACCTATAATTAAGGCACAGATTTAAATCAAATCAAAACAAGCGACTTAATCTCCTGGTCATTGCAAATCGCTAGAGGGATGGAATTCCTAGCAAGCAAAAAGGTGACGACATTTACTAATACTATATCAACAATTAAAAAAAGAAATTTGCCCGTAAAGGTTCTACACGGTGATTTGGCCGCCCGCAATGTTCTTTTGGCCGATCACGGAGTTGTCAAAGTGACCGATTTCGGCATGGCAAGGCAAATGAAGGATTACGAATACGAGAAAAAGGGAGAGGTAATCAAGTTCATAATAGTTATGTTGTAGCAATGAAAAGTAATGGCCTGATTTAATGATAGGTATTGTTGCCAGTCAAATGGATGGCCATTGAATCCCTGACTGATAAAATCTTTTCAAACCAATCGGATGTCTGGTCCTACGGGATTGTTCTGTGGGAGATTTTTTCCCTCGGTCAAGACCCCTATCCAGGTGGGAAATGAATTAAGTCAATTAACGGAACGGAACATCATGTTTGACTGATGTAATTCATTTTAACTTTCAGGGATGGGTAATGGCTGGGCACTTAAGAGAGAAATTCTAAATGGTTATCGAATGACACCACCAGAATATTCACCCAATTTTTTCGGGAAAATAATGGAAAACTGTTGGAATTCGGAACGGAAAGAGAGGCCAACCTTCTCCAAATTGGCCGAGATGATGGAAAATTACATCAAGTCAAATAACAGCTTGGATTATTTGAACTGAACGGGAAAAGAAACTGAAATAGTCAAATATTAGAGGTATTCCACTCCCGTCTGAAATTTTTAAGAATTGTTACGTTATTGAACGACGAACAAAGTCGTAGCAAATCTATTTCCAGCAACGAGATTGAAATATTTGGAATACTCGGTTCGTCCTTATACTTTTGACTCGTTACTAAAGTTAAATCCAAGTAAACCTTTGAAATCCACCCTCCCACACCCTCCGAATTTCCCTTATCGCTTATGCTTTAACTTTAATCACAAAAACTGTCGAAAAATTGGAATAAAATATTAGCCTGATACATGGAAGTATACTATGCTTGCAATTTTAAATCGTGTGCTGACGAAGCGATCGTTTCTCGGTCAAGAATTGCTCGAAGGATTTCCTCGTTCTACACGGAATCGTTCCCACAAAAAAACGAAGGGGATGGATCGCCACCAAAATAGTCAATACGCCTGCCATTTGACTCCCACCTATCGCCGAAGATTCAAACAGGCAGGTATCAAAATACAAGATTAAAACAGAGTATTTTTTAAACCTGGACATTGAATAGTGATCAGAAATCTAACTTTATATTATAATCAAAGAGGCTTGAGATTTCACTCTATAGACCACACACCCAACCCCCATATTTACACTTTAATAAGTTGAATCCTATCTCAGTAACCAGACGACTTCAAACTATCACATGTCTCATTCCATCGCAATACTTGAAATATTTGAACTTTTTTCCTACCTGTTGTGCTCCAACGTGTTGGCATCTGTTGTCAGAAGAGGGGGGGGAATTGGTTAGGGATTTCATGCGTCCCAGTCACCAAGATCTGGTGAACTGAACTGGTGAGACCTGTTAACAAAAAGTAGAAAGCAAGGCTCCATTACAATAGTTATCATTATTAAATTTTTAGTTAGGGTACAAAAATATCAATATGAAACTTATCAAATACTTTCCGTTTCATTGATCGCAGAGATAAGTTTGCCAATATTTTATGACACTGAAATTGAAAGATCACAAACGTACAATAAGTAAACCTTACAACAGATAAAACTTGAATGTACTTTATTTTACCGGTTGGACAGTTGAGAAGACGTACGAGCATGTACTCTTCCCTGCTTTGCTCTTCAACTGGCTTCTAATAATCTAGTCAATTTCAACAGGAAAGCAGGTGATTACCGTCTACCGACAAAAGAGAGTCAACACGAAATAAATCAAAGTAATTGAAACACTAAAATTATACTCATGGAAAATGACAGGAATATAAAGTCCGACACAATTCAATCAGCAGAACTCGACCACACTCCATCTCCATGGCGACTGACAAACATTTGTTAAGAAAAGGAGGACTGGTAAGCAAATGGTCGGCCATCATGGATTTTTTTGCGCCCATTCCCTTCTTTGTTCTTTTAGAAAAATTTCGTATTAACAAAATTGCCAAGCGATTGGCGATTAGGTCTTTCGGCTTGCAAACACGAGAAAAAAAGATGAGAAAAATGTCTTACATATTAAAAATTACTGATAAATATTAATTAATCGTGGATCGTCTAAGATTTTCGTGGATAAACTTTTACCGTTTTTTCGGTGCAATGTAATCGACTGTCGTGTTGCTTCCATTGGATACGGCGACAATTGGGTGACAGGGCCATCTTGTGGTTAAAATTGTCGCTGGCGAAATGCGAGTTGTTCAAATGAGGGTAAAAAACAGTCATCTAAGAAATAAAATGTAGAAAATCGCATACAACGCAAATCTCAAATTAGATCAATGAAATCGTACCAGTCACGAACATATGAGACTAATCCTTGACGTACAATTTAGCGTCTCCTAGTATAATCCATGTAAAGCTGCAATAACATAATCAAGGTTTCATTTGAACGAATATTCTAGCTGGACAAACACAGGCTCACACTCATGTGCAAACTAACCGTGCAACTATTTTCGAACTCGTGTACAACCCAGCTGTTGCAGCGCTTCATGGTCGAATGCGCAGTCCGACCAGAAACTAAACAAGGCCTATTTGATCACGCGTTCCAATATGGGAACACACAATTTCCCAGTTCAAATACGTCACCCCCAATAAAGTGCGTGAAGAATACGTTATAGCGGTGGAACGGTGATTAATCATCAACGAGTTGTGTTTTTTCAAGTGCGAAGCACCTGCCAAAAGAACTCAACGGCATCTCGCAACCAACCGTTAACTTGCTTATAGTTATAAAAAGCCCTATTTAAATGGGTGGGTAGTTCGATACGACTATCACTCGTTTGACATCGGCACGATCAGAATGATTCGCATGTCCATTCGCCTAAGTTTCGTCTTAGTTTTGATCAGTTGGTCAACTTACCAAGTGGCCGCTGAACAAAATTTAGAGGAGCAACTGGAACAACTCAGGAACAACTACGTGAGTAATAGAAGAAAAAATTAATTTGATCAAAAATACAACTACATAAATTGAAAAAATTAATATCTACGTAAAGAATTATTTTTCTTCGCAATCTCACTCATTCCTGGCTTGATATAAATTTTCAGATAATTAAACAACAAGATTTGGAAAAACTAGTTCATCAATTGAAAGCTCAAAGTCTCAGACAAGTTGGATCCACCCTACCGAGATCCTGTTGGGATCTCAAGACTATGGGCCAAAGTGTCAACGGGATTTATTTAGTCCAAGGGGCGAAATCAATTGAAACTGTTTTCTGCGATTTTAAAAAACACCCCAGCGACGCAGGTTTTAAAAATTACTTTCTTATCGTCCAAAATCGTCAACAAATATAATTATAACAATTCAATAGATAATTTTTTTTTTTTTAATTTCAGATTACCAAAACTGGATTGGCTTTGTTGATGTCAAAACTTTCCCCGTCTACTTCTACGCCCAAAGAACTTCCACCTACGCCAATGTCGAAACAATCGTTCCTTTCGAGCAGATGAGGCTCAACGTGGGAAATGCCATGAATCCTACGACGGGGATATTCACGGCTCCTAGAACGGGGAAATATTTTTTCGCTTATTTGGGGCTTTCCGAAGGTTCTCCTGTTCGAATCGATTTTCTGTTCAGGAACGGGAGATCGTCCGACTGGGGCAAAATCGGACAGGCCTACGGTGCAAACAACTACGTGACTTTTGCGCTCGAATCCACTCTTGAGTTGAGCAAAGGCGACCAAATATGTTTGTATTTAAAACTAGGAAAAATCCACGAATGGATCGGTCCAGGTTTTGGTCCCTATTCCAGTTTCGTTGGCATGTTAATGGAAGAAGATATTTTTGCTTAGTGGGGGGATACACACCTAACAGCATTGGCCACCAATTCCTGCTTTTAATTCATAATTATTTTTAGCGGCAAGTATATTCATTGCGAATACACATTGTTGGAAACGGAACTGGTTCTTTGATAAATAATAAATGCGTTCATGTTTCAATAGTAATAGAATAATAAAAATGAAAAATATTTTACGTCACTTTAAAACTAAACTCAGCTTTTTGCCAAGGTGTCATTACTGAAAACCCCTCACTACATTTAGCAATCATAGCAAGTCCTGTTAACACTGCGCCATGTGTCCACGGACACAACAGTCGACGTCGACCCACTGGATTGAAATCATCATGTGCCCAAATTTCCTTAATTCCTTTACAACGAATCATTATACAGCTGTTGGCCCTCAACTGTCAAGAAATATTGAAAATTCTAAAAATGAAATAAAATCACACTTACTCGCTTCTTGTCTCCGTTTAAAATCTTGACGATTGGCTCGAACGGCGGACCGTCCATCCGCACTGGGAAAGTTCGGAAGATGACTTGCCACCGGCCCTCATTTCACTGGATCACAGATAAGGCAGGAGGGGAATCTTCCCTTGGCTTCCATTGGACTGTCATCCAACTATAAAATTATTAAAACAAAAACAAATTTAGTTCTTACTTGCCAATTATTAAAAATATTTCACAACGCTGAAACTGACATCTCAATCAATGAAAAAGGAACACCTTCTACTTTTAGAAAATTCAACTGAAATATAACTAATGCCATCATTCGATAGGCCACTAATGACTAATGAAGTCATTAATCACAATTCACAGTAAACAAAACTCGACCACAATCCATCTTCATTGCTACTGAAGGAACCGTTAGAAGTTGATCAACATCATGGCCCTGATCAACATAATCCCTTTTATTGTTCTGAAGTTTTTCTGCATTTGAGGAAACGTACAGCCGGCACATGCAGCGAGATACGACATTTTGGGAAAATTTACAGCAGTTTCAGGCCACATGATCCGACGGAATTGACTGGTATAATTTGTTACCTGAAAATTCACTACGAAAACATATACATTTATTGGCCTATTACATTTACTGACCATTTTTAAGACGAAAAATGTCAGGTACTGTAAAAGAGTACGTACCTGAATACCTCGCACTTTGCAGTTGCAACTTGCAAGCAGAGTGCAGACGAAGTTAAGTTAACTGCCATAACAAGCGGTGTTGCCCTATTATCAAAGACTGTAGAGTTTATTTAGACAATTAGACTAGTTCTGGTTTACATGAACGTGTGAATAAACACACAAATTTGTTTCCACTTTCTTAAATTGAACACAAAAATGTAAAAACCATCTTGAAACTGTTTTCCTTTCAACAATTTTAAAAGTTTAAACGCCAAAGTATTACAGAATGATATTGCGAACTAACATTGAGATTGCATTTTTTACGCCACATTATAGCTATATTCGTACATCAAACTTGAGGTCCGCTCCAGGTACTCCTTTTCAATCAGTGTCGCAATGCACGTTTTTATCAAGCTAATAGAAGGAGCGAATCGGGTTTAGATCTGGCTCAACACCTCCTGAATTAAGTCGATGTGGCGAAGAATCTTCCTAGATTTAATTAATTAAAATTTAAAAAAAATGTAAAAACGCTGGCAAGTAGTTCTGAAGACTTACAAGGTTGTTTAATAATTAGGGTTCATAATTAGGGCGATGGGTGGCGACTGCAGCACAGGCCTCATCTAGAGCACTGCTAAATAGCTGATCATTACTGAAAACAGTATCGGTGATCTCTTTGCACTCGGAGTGGAACCTAAGCATGCCCGCCTCTACAAACTGGGCAGACATGTTGTCTCCTGACAGGTTAGCCACTGTTCGCAATCCTTCTTGTTTGATGTGTTCCTTGAAGTGCGAGACTAGAACAGTCAAACTTCCCGGAATCGACTAAACAAATTTTCGAAAAAATTAAAATGTATGCTACAAGGCATTAAGATTAGCTCTCACCTTCAATAGCTATCGCTTATCGAGCAATTTCGAAATGCATTTGATTTGATTTGATACGGTAGGTGCTAGTGGCCATGGCGTTTCGAAATACAAAATTCCAGTTTTCACAATGTCGTAATAGTTGCACAGTTCACCCCCAAGCGGCCATATTACACACTATAACGATCGGCGCGAATTGACTAGAGACTAGACGAATGTTGAATCGAAATGATAATCAAATAAAATGGTATAACTTTGCCTTGAATAAAACAACTGATTAACATTCGAATAATTCAAACGCAATCATTACAAAAAAAATCAAGTTAATTGGTTGACACAATTTCGAGATACAGTTGGAATTGTAGGAGAATGTCGACTTGCAAACAAAGATTTGCCCTTCTTTTCACATAAAAGGGATCGCCACTGCATATGATGCCATCGTACACCACCTGTATGCTTCTACGCCTTCTAGATAAAATTACTGAGATTCAAATCTGCAAGAAAAATGGAATCTCGTGCGAATGATGATATGGTGCCGAGAATGATGACTTATGCGGACTGCGAGGCATTTTTTGGATCGGTAACCAGAGGCTCCAGGGAGGATTTGATTCGAACTCTCAACATCCACGGAAAGGCAGTGACTACCGAATTGTCAAAATCGTACAACGAACACGGGCAGACCCCTCTACTGGTGGCCATCCAGCAAGGAAATTTGGACATGGTCAAATTCTTGGTCGACAAACTGGACGTTCCCATCGGGAAAATTGGACGATTCGTGTGCAGTGGCGTCGAACACCTGGACGTTCCAGCGCTGTACGCGGCTATCGTTTGCGGAGAATTAGACATTTCCACCTATCTTCTTTCCATTGAAGTGCGAGCCGGTCAGCAAACCACCCAAATGATCATCGAGTCCATCGTCTCCAGTCCCAACGGCCGACAGGAGAAGATCAACATTCTGGAACTGATGGGCGCAGTCAATTTTTACTTTTACGAAACGCATCCAGCCCCGCAAAACGGCCTCATGTACTGGAGGGCAGCCCTGCATCTTCGCCAATCGACGGTCCATGGTGAAGCGGACGTAATGCCAAACGAGTTTGCAGTCACGTTAGAACAACTGGAGCAGCTGTCTAGACTCGAGCTCTTCACCCAAGCAGTTTTGGTCAGCCAGCGAGTCCTGGACAAGGTCCATCCTGGTCCTCATATCTTCAATCTCGCCTTCTTGTGCCATTGGGCATCTATTTGTTCCTTCCGCCAAGGCCAGAGCGGCCGCGCCATACACATGTTGATGTACGTCCTACAGCAATCACAAGCACTTGAACACTGGAAGGGATTCAAGACGAGTCAAATCATCAACTGGGCCCTCGACATTATTGAGACGAGCATCATCAATCTACAAGAAAGGCCGGGACAAGAGGAGTTTTCGTTTGCCAGTTTCATGGCAATGTTCAATTTCACTAGTCACTACATGTCCTATCTGCAAGGGAATCGCCAACTACGCAATATTGACCGGAGCACTCTGCTCGGTCTGGCAAGTGTCTTAGTGCAATTGATTTTTTGGTCCAGTGAGCTGATGCCGCAATGGAGTGATGAGGATCGCACAAAGTTCAAGCGAAGTTTTCATGAATTCTTACTGAAAGATCAGAGATGGGGAAACGCCAATCACAATTTTTTACAAACACTTTGCCATCTGAAGAGTATTGATCATACGTTCGCTGCAATTCACCAACAAATGGACAGCGAGAGCGACGAATGTCTGTCACGCGGCGATAAAGAAATCGGAGATGACATGTCTGAGGACGAAACTGACGTAGTGAAGTTTGAACTAATCAGAGATTATCGTGAAGAAGACAATGAGGTTAGTGAACCGGACGAACAATGGACGCTGTCCATCATCCAGATGATCCTTAGACTCGGAGCCGATCCTAACGCAGCTGACCTCAACGGAGCGACTCCCCTCCACTTACTGGCCATGAATCGTGGCAATCTCGCTCAGTCTAATCTGCTGATAGAATACGGCGCCGAAATATACCAATCGGACGTGAGCGGCTCGACACCCTTGATGCTGTTTCAGGAATGGCAAAACCAACTTGCCAGTCAGGGCAATCCTGATCCAAACCTCCAATTCCTCATCGGCTGCGCTTTACCACCGCCTCTGAGCTGCTTGGCTACTCGAGACCTACAGCACTAAAGTGGCATTCCATTCGACGATGATGCAGACGACGGTTCCGCCCACTCTACAAGCCATTCTTCATCAACATTAATCAGAACATTCCATATGGAAATTAAAATTTCAGTGTTTAGTTTTACTTTTGATTGATTTGACACTGTTCTGTCAGTTGCTTTCAATAAATTTCATTTAAAAAAAATACATTGTTTCGCTTATTCATTAGTTTGATTGTTTACCAAGTACCTCACCTAAACGGTGAAAGTCAGAAAAATTTGAGAAATTTACAGCTAATATAGATACCCATTGCCGATTTGGAGTTCTATTTATTTAAATGTCTTTTGATTAGATGCGCACTGCTGGAAGTGACAGAAAAATGAACCGGCTGCAGCGGGAGATTTGTTCACTTGATTGCTGTTTGTTCGACGAATTAGTCTAAAACAGTAGGCCTATACCATCCTATTTTTCGAGCGCTATAACAAATCAGTTTTTTGTTTTGAACTGGCTTCCATCCATCGATATAAAATAAAACATTTTGGCGGAGGCATTCGTTTATCAAAACAATGTGCTACTCAGTATAAATGTTCTGGGTTTGATGTTTTTTGACATCGGTTTGACGGATTGTGGAAAAACACTTAATGATCTTGGAGCCGGCCTATTCCTTCCAACGGCGATCTTCCGGCCCTGTCTGGTGGACTAGCTACGACTGAAGGTAGGCTATGACGGTGAAGATGTATAACGTCGGCTGGGTCTTTCTAAATGGCGGAAGCGGAAAAATGGAGGAATTTAAAACTGGCGGAAATTTTTTTTGGGTTTCGCATTTTTCGGTAGCCCCGGTAGGTTATTTCGCTGGATCGTGTTTCCAGTTTCCACGTCATCCGGCGGAAGAAAAAAAAAACTGTTCGAGCAAAGGGAATTAACACCCGAAATGCGAAATCGACATAACATCAACACTTTGCTTTACTTTAAATAAATTTAAACACAAAAGCGCAAAATAATTTTTTAAAGACCGGTAATTTTAAAATTTAAATTTTTTTAAAACAAGATAGCAAAATTAAGTGAAAATCAAACCAAATCATGTTACCGTTCATGCTATATAATTGCCAATTTGCCATCAGCCATAATGCAATCTGCTGCTGATATCTGCTAGTCCGCATAATTGCAACATTTGTTTCACGCACATTATAACAGTCATCGGCAATTTATTTTTAAATCAATGTTTCAAATTTATTTGAGAATTCAATTCCGTTACGATTTAATTCTTAGTGCCTTAAAAAATATTCTCATTGTCAATTTAAGTAATAGTTTTTCAATTAAAACGTAGAAAAATGAATATCATAATTGATAACGGTGGTTTGATGGTCAGCAACACAGGCTGCCATACCAGGGGACTAAGGTTCGAATCTCGGACCAGGCACACATCGAATTTGTTAGCCATAAGCTACCGTAACCTAGTAACACAAGTGATTGATTCTATTGTTGAGCGCAATAGAGGGCATGCCTAACGGTGAGGCCATGGGACGATACCTGCTAGTACTGCTAGCACTCCGATGTTCCATGGCTGAAGCATATTATTTCAATATTATATATTAGTAGTACGCTAAAGATTTAGTTGGTTGATCAGCAAAGCTCCTTGGGTCGATCTTTGGGCTCGTCTAGGTTTCTAAGACCGCGTCCATCGGGCCAACGGATCTAATCGTTAGGACTTCACGTTCTTCGTGGTTGAAGTTTTTTTTTTTTTTAATATAATGTTACAAATAATTATAAAACAATTAACAATCATTGATCATCAATGATACAACCGTAAAACGTAGTTCAACTCGGTTGAACTACTCAGCAAAGCGCTTCAACGCGCAAATCGCTTTTTATTTAGACTAATTCCGTCGACTATAGGCAATCACGGTTGTGCATTGGGTAAGAATAGAAACGCTTCGACAAATAAAACCTAACCAACGTTGAAATCTATGCAGTCGTCAGTTAAAATTTGTGTTTTACAAAATGGGTGATAATAAATCGCTATACTCGGAATCTTTGCGGGTAAGCCTTAATCTACGCTATGGCGACGCAAACGAGCAAAACCTTATACGCAGAGTAAAACCTTCAGTTTGCCGCAAGAAATTATTCATCGCCTGAATAAAATGGACTACGGAGTAATAATAAAAGAATAAAATTTACTGAAATTATAACCAAGTCTGAATTGCATATTGCCAACTGGAAAAGTCTCGTTTGGGACCTACGCGATTACTACCTTACGGGTAATGCCAGCAGTTGGCTTCAACCCCTTTCAGCTTTATTAATCGCCCCAGTAATGAAAAACACCAAACTAAAATTTTTTCTACGTCCCTTTTGCTGACTTTAAACCCAGAAAAGGGCAGCGACGACCTTTTTTAAATCGATGTCACTCTGCCCTCTCTTACATCACTAAAGAAGGGGTGGAGAGATTTAAAAAACCAGTAAAAAGAACCCATAACATTCCAAGGACGAATCTAAATGAAAATCAATTAAGTATTAGCAGGTGCTGCACTGCATTCACGCAACTTTTTTTTTGCATCAAGGAAACCTTTCTGAATTTTATTGGATATTTCTGCGGTTGGATATCAACCTATAAAACAACCGCAATCGGCACTTCGCTGTGGCCACAACACACAGAAAAGTAAAATTCACAATTTTGCTTTTGTTTTCTTATATTTGTCTTTGATATTTTTTTTATTGAATGGTGAATGTAAACAATTCAATTTAAGGTAGATAGATCAACTTAGCAACTAAAAGTAATATTGAGTGCATCCGTTATCAGTATCTCATTTTATGAGACTTGCCAAATTTGTTCCGCGTTAAAATTATTTCATTTTTACGATACAATGTTGTGATAAAAGTTGATCACATATGCGATATGTAAAAAAAGTCAAAATAAATAAAGTCAATTTAATGATAAAATTTGTAACATATTGATTAATTTAATGAATAACATAATATTTCTGGGTTTTGTTACTTGATTCGTACAACATAAATATCATAATTCACACATCGCGCCTAAATTATCTTGAATTCCAAACGACACAAGAATCCAGCGTTTCACGATTCATTATAATTCGTCACAAAATAAGCGAGAAAGGGTGTCTATAAAACCAATTTATTACGGCACAAATACATAAACCAATCTTTTTTACATTTTCATTACGGGATCAAGAAATCACGAACAAAATAACAAAGTAAAAAGTAAAAATGTAGCACAAAAAGTCAATTTTTAAAATTAAGGTGTGTGAAGACTCCAATCAGTAGGGATAAAGATTCACAGAAAAGTCTCCTCCAAGTCGATCGCAGCGCCGCAGCGGGAGCCACGAGCATGATCCTCACTGGCTGTATAGGAGATAGTCGTCTTTATAATCTTAGTCTGTGCCTACTAAAAGTAAATAAGGTCTTTTCATTGATATTTGACAATATCAATATTATCTGTAGTTTAGGACTTACTGCACAAAATGTCTCTTCAACAAAAACGTGTAGACTTTGGCGAAACTTGGGATGTTTTAAAAAAAACAGTTGAAGGTCTTATTACTCTGGGAACTGTTCCTCGTACTGCATGGAATAGTGGAATCAGTGATGTGGTTTCCCTGTGCAAGGCCAAACCAACTTTTGCTTCGAGATTATACCAAGAAATTAAAATGTTTTTAGAAGCTCATGTTAATTCTCTTCTCATCCAAGTGAACGGCACCAGTGAAGAACACCTTCTGACTGTGTATTACAAACTTTGGAAGCAATATAGACGAGGAATGTACAATTTGGACTATCTGTTCACGTAAGTTATTAATTTCTGTTCTCAAATGAAACAAGTACTAAATACATTTTTTATTCAAATACAGACACTTGAACACAGAACACATAAAAAAACAACCAAGAGTAACTGATGAAGACCTCCTAAGGCTTCATTCAGAGGGGGGTGATTTTAAATTACCTAAACTAATGAAAGAAATTGGTGCATTAGGTATAAATCACTATCTGTAATATTTTGGTGTATTGAATCGTTATATCAAAACTTGCTTACTAGGTTTGGATTTGTGGAAGAAGTGTATGATTGAGCCATTGAAATCCAACTTGCTGAGATTACTTTTGGGAGGCATACATTGTGACCGAACTGGACAATCTTTGTACAATGAAAAGTCATCAACAATTAAGGGTGTGATTCAGTCATTGGTTACAGTTACAGAGAACAAGGAACACAACAAGATGGTACTTTATGAAACCGTTTTTGAAAGGCCATTTCTGGAAGCCACTGGAGAATATTACGGGTAAAAAAAAATTGATTAAAGGTAAAAAGTTGCATATTATAGTTGTTTGTCAAATTTAGGCAAGAAGCTAGTCGCTTGTTACAGGAATGCAAAATTTCCTTGTACATGGAAAAAGCTTTGCAACGTCGGGACGAAGAAGATTTACGCAGTCAGAAATTCTTGCAACCAAGTTCCTACAGTAAAGTTCGAAGTGAATTCGAAAAAAAGATGATAGCAGATAACTTGGCGGCTATCCACAACGAGTGCCCGAAGATGCAGGAACAACAACAATATAAAAATCTTGGAAATGCGTACGAGCTATTGAAGGTGAGAGCTAATCTTAATGCCTTGTAGCATAAATTTTAATGTTTTCGAAAATTTGTTTAGTCGATTCCGGGAGGTTTGACTGTTCTAGTCTCGCACTTCCAGGAACACATCACACAAGAAGGATTGCGAACAGTGGCTAACCTGTCAGGAGACAACAAATTTCACCAGTTCGTAGAGGGCATGCATAGATTCCACTCCAAGTACAAAGAGATCACCAACACTGTTTTCAGTAATGATCAGCTATTTAGCAGCGCTCTAGATAATGCCTGTACTGCAGTCGTCAAACATAACCTCATCATTACTGGACAACATTCCAAGTCTCATCCAGAAAAACTAGCCAGATACTCTGACACACTCTTGAAAAAGTCAACAAAAGGCTTTTGTGACACCGAAGTTGACGATAAGTTAACACAGTGCATTACTGTATTCAAGTACATCGACGACAAGGACGTGTTTCAAAAATTTTACTCACTGCTGTTGGGAACTCGACTAATTCAACAACAGAGTCAAAGTATGGACGCTGAACAGGAAATGATCAGCCGATTGAAACTGGCATGCGGATTTGAGTTTACCAACAAACTTCATCAGATGTTAACGGACATGTCCGTTTCATCAGACCTGAACAACAAGTTTAATCTGCTGAACAAAGATCGGATTGAATTAGGTCTCAATTTCTCAATCAACGTCTTGAAAACCGGTGCGTGGCCTAGACAAGTCTGCCCTACCGATTTCGCCGTACCCCAAGAGTTGGAAAAATCGGTCCAGGAATTTGAAAATTTCTATCGTCTACAGTTTGACGGCCGGAAGCTTACATGGCTTTATCACTTGAGTTGCGGAGAGCTGAAACTGAAATTGAAAGAAAAGTATTACTTCATCACCATGGGGACCTTCGAAATGGCAATGTTTCTTGAGTTTCAAAAGACCGATTCCTTGACTTGTGGAGAACTCATGGAAGCCACGAAGCTTAACCCGGATCATTTCCAAAAGACCGTTCAGTCATTGGTTAACGCTAAACTTTTGGCAGTAACTGGTGACACTGTCAAAGTTTTCCAAGCTTCTACTGTCATTTCCCTCAATTTGGATTATAGCAACAAACGAACCAAGTTTCGTATCAGCAACACTGCCAAGAAGGAGCAGACTGTCCAAGAAACCGAGACGACGCATTCTTCCGTAAACTTAGACAGGAATCTATACCTTCAGGTAAGAAACTTATGAATATTTTAGCGTAATGCATTAGAGATCTGACTTTTCTTTTTATTGTGTTTCCCCAGGCTACAATTGTTCGAATCATGAAAGATAGGAAGATTCTTCTCCACAAAGACTTAATTCGGGAGGTGTCGAGTCTGGCCAAAACCCGTTTCGATCCTGACATTATCTTGATAAAAAAAAACATCGAGACACTAATTGAAAAGGAGTACCTGAAGCGGACCGAAAATTCAACGGCTGAATATAGCTATGTGGCGTAAAAAACGCAATCGCAATGTTAGTTCGCAATGTCATGCTGTAATACTTTGGCGTTAAACCTTTGAAATTGTTGAAAAGAAAACAGCGTCGAGATGGTAAGGACTTAGGAATGTTGGGCCTTTTGGGTATTTCTCGTATTGTACATGGATTTCTGATTCCATTTGACATTTGTCCTTCGTTTTTTTCCTGCTGTGTTCACTTACATATTTTCCTTGCACATTTCGAACGTCGTTTAAAGTGCAGTATTAGAAATACATGGCATACCAAATTAAGATGTTGGCAAAGTGTTCTCAACGGTTTAAATAATTTTAGTTTATCACGGGGGGCGAGTGGGGAGGGCTTAATTTTAATTGAAATTTTTTAAAACGGGAAATTTGCATCGCTTAGTATTAATTTTGATGTCGGTCCATTCTCGAGACGGTAGACTTTTTTTTTATTTTGCCGAGGTCACTTGAAAAATGAACTTTTCGATTAAATATTGCAACGAATCTTTTCTTGGAATAAATAGTAACAAAAATTGCTCGCGTATTTTGATCGATCGGGAAGGTACAGTATACCTTATCTGTTAAGTAAATTTGATGAAAAACATAGAAAAACCGATAACTCCTTGGCATTCATTCGTGCTCTGTGCACGGCACTATCTATTAGCCGTCGAATATGTAAATAGGTAGCGTCTGATTCACCAACTTTTTTTAAAAAAAAGGTAAAAGCTTTTTAAGATATTTATCGTGATTTATTCTATTGTCAATCATGTGTCAATCGGTGTCAATTAACAAATTTACGTACACGACTGATTTGTTGTTTCAGGTGAATAGTAACTGTAAGACGAAGAATACGGATCAGGAACAGTGTTGGAGTAAAAAGTCGAATTTGTCATTGTAGTTGGATAGAAAGGAGGAGAATAATCCCAGTTGTTCCAGTAGTAGGAGGAATAGTCTTGCTGCTGTGGTTGCTGATGCGTTCCATCCGAGTTATTGTAGTTGGACTGGGGACTAACGACGTCTTGTGGACAGCTGGTAGCAAGCCATTCGGATTGAAGTGGCGACGACGATGATGATCCGGACGTAGAGTAGTTGATTGGTTCCACGGGGGCTGGAACTACCGGTGGATGAGAATAGAATCCAGGAGTTGGAAGGACTTGAGCGGAGTCGTAAGTATCTGCAAATTAAAAACAAAAGACGAAAGTTAAATCAATCCCATAATTCTTTTCAATCCAATATAAACTTATACCTTGTCGACGTTGACGAGAAACGTAAGGCGGTGATCGACGATGTTGGCGGTTTGTTTCGCGAGTTGAAGTTGCGGTTCTTGAAGATCCAAGTTTGCGGGCTCGTCGACGGCGATTCTGAAACCACCACTAATACAATCAAGAAAACAAATTAATTTCAGGTAATTGAATTAGATGAAAATGACATACCATAATCGATTTCTCAGAGACGCCAATCAACTGGGCAATGCGGCGACGACCTTCTCGATTGGGAAATGGATCCCTGGCGAACTCTGCTTCCAGTAGCTCCAGTTGGACCTCGTCGTAAAAGTGGCGCTGACGTCCTGATCCAGAAGAAGATTTCAAAGTGGAAACAACTGGATAATAATCTGCAAGTAAAACAACAAGATTTAAACATGTACTTACATCTAAAGATTATGAATAGCTAGAAATTATAAAATTACCATAAGTATATACATAGTTAAGTAAAACGTTAGCTACTTTAGCACTTCAAAATTAAATACTCAGAACTAGGAACAGACACAAACAGAAAACTGACCTTTAAGAAAGATGTGGAGTGAACAAAGTCCAAAGACAGTCTGCCAAATTTCCACTATATTAAATATGGAATATTACCGTCCGATTGAGTCACGTATCGTGCCATCTTCAAAAGATAAGACGTTGCCAACATTCGCCCACAGGGTTTAAAACTTTTAATAGTATTCCATATTTCCATTCATTTAATTAAATCAAACAATTAATCGTGAACGCGGATGGGGTTTTGAAATTTTTTTTATTTCTTGTGGGTGTGGTTTTGAAAATTTCATCATTCACAAATTTCTTTTTCTGCTTTTCATTTACTTTCAGGTGAATTTATCGTCCGTTTACTGGTTTTGATTGGTACCCAAAGTGAATTTATACCAATATAGAACATGGAAATGATCGGCATCTTCTACCAGAAAATATGTAAGGAATAAACTTGGTAAACTAAAACTAAAACCACAAATGCCAGTATCAGCCATTCCCTCTTAATTTGATTTTCACACCTGCTAATACTTAATTGATTTTCATTTAGATTCGTCCTTGGAATGTTATGGGTTCTTTTTACTGGTTTTTTAAATCTCTCCACCCCTTCTTTAGTGATGTAAGAGAGGGCAGAGTGACATCGATTTAAAAAAGGTCGTCGCTGCCCTTTTCTGGGTTTAAAGTCAGCAAAAGGGACGTAGAAAAAATTTTAGTTTGGTGTTTTTCATTACTGGGGCGATTAATAAAGCTGAAAGGGGTTGAAGCCAACTGCTGGCATTACCCGTAAGGTAGTAATCGCGTAGGTCCCAAACGAGACTTTTCCAGTTGGCAATATGCAATTCAGACTTGGTTATAATTTCAGTAAATTTTATTCTTTTATTATTACTCCGTAGTCCATTTTATTCAGGCGATGAATAATTTCTTGCGGCAAACTGAAGGTTTTACTCTGCGTATAAGGTTTTGCTCGTTTGCGTCGCCATAGCGTAGATTAAGGCTTACCCGCAAAGATTCCGAGTATAGCGATTTATTATCACCCATTTTGTAAAACACAAATTTTAACTGACGACTGCATAGATTTCAACGTTGGTTAGGTTTTATTTGTCGAAGCGTTTCTATTCTTACCCAATGCACAACCGTGATTGCCTATAGTCGACGGAATTAGTCTAAATAAAAAGCGATTTGCGCGTTGAAGCGCTTTGCTGAGTAGTTCAACCGAGTTGAACTACGTTTTACGGTTGTATCATTGATGATCAATGATTGTTAATTGTTTTATAATTATTTGTAACATTATATTAAAAAAAAAAAAAACTTCAACCACGAAGAACGTGAAGTCCTAACGATTAGATCCGTTGGCCCGATGGACGCGGTCTTAGAAACCTAGACGAGCCCAAAGATCGACCCAAGGAGCTTTGCTGATCAACCAACTAAATCTTTAGCGTACTACTAATATATAATATTGAAATAATATGCTTCAGCCATGGAACATCGGAGTGCTAGCAGTACTAGCAGGTATCGTCCCATGGCCTCACCGTTAGGCATGCCCTCTATTGCGCTCAACAATAGAATCAATCACTTGTGTTACTAGGTTACGGTAGCTTATGGCTAACAAATTCGATGTGTGCCTGGTCCGAGATTCGAACCTTAGTCCCCTGGTATGGCAGCCTGTGTTGCTGACCATCAAACCACCGTTATCAATTATGATATTCATTTTTCTACGTTTTAATTGAAAAACTATTACTTAAATTGACAATGAGAATATTTTTTAAGGCACTAAGAATTAAATCGTAACGGAATTGAATTCTCAAATAAATTTGAAACATTGATTTAAAAATAAATTGCCGATGACTGTTATAATGTGCGTGAAACAAATGTTGCAATTATGCGGACTAGCAGATATCAGCAGCAGATTGCATTATGGCTGATGGCAAATTGGCAATTATATAGCATGAACGGTAACATGATTTGGTTTGATTTTCACTTAATTTTGCTATCTTGTTTTAAAAAAATTTAAATTTTAAAATTACCGGTCTTTAAAAAATTATTTTGCGCTTTTGTGTTTAAATTTATTTAAAGTAAAGCAAAGTGTTGATGTTATGTCGATTTCGCATTTCGGGTGTTAATTCCCTTTGCTCGAACAGTTTTTTTTTTCTTCCGCCGGATGACGTGGAAACTGGAAACACGATCCAGCGAAATAACCTACCGGGGCTACCGAAAAATGCGAAACCCAAAAAAAATTTCCGCCAGTTTTAAATTCCTCCATTTTTCCGCTTCCGCCATTTAGAAAGACCCAGCCGACGTTATACATCTTCACCGTCATAGCCTACCTTCAGTCGTAGCTAGTCCACCAGACAGGGCCGGAAGATCGCCGTTGGAAGGAATAGGCCGGCTCCAAGATCATTAAGTGTTTTTCCACAATCCGTCAAACCGATGTCAAAAAACATCAAACCCAGAACATTTATACTGAGTAGCACATTGTTTTGATAAACGAATGCCTCCGCCAAAATGTTTTATTTTATATCGATGGATGGAAGCCAGTTCAAAACAAAAAACTGATTTGTTATAGCGCTCGAAAAATAGGATGGTATAGGCCTACTGTTTTAGACTAATTCGTCGAACAAACAGCAATCAAGTGAACAAATCTCCCGCTGCAGCCGGTTCATTTTTCTGTCACTTCCAGCAGTGCGCATCTAATCAAAAGACATTTAAATAAATAGAACTCCAAATCGGCAATGGGTATCTATATTAGCTGTAAATTTCTCAAATTTTTCTGACTTTCACCGTTTAGGTGAGGTACTTGGTAAACAATCAAACTAATGAATAAGCGAAACAATGTATTTTTTTTAAATGAAATTTATTGAAAGCAACTGACAGAACAGTGTCAAATCAATCAAAAGTAAAACTAAACACTGAAATTTTAATTTCCATATGGAATGTTCTGATTAATGTTGATGAAGAATGGCTTGTAGAGTGGGCGGAACCGTCGTCTGCATCATCGTCGAATGGAATGCCACTTTAGTGCTGTAGGTCTCGAGTAGCCAAGCAGCTCAGAGGCGGTGGTAAAGCGCAGCCGATGAGGAATTGGAGGTTTGGATCAGGATTGCCCTGACTGGCAAGTTGGTTTTGCCATTCCTGAAACAGCATCAAGGGTGTCGAGCCGCTCACGTCCGATTGGTATATTTCGGCGCCGTATTCTATCAGCAGATTAGACTGAGCGAGATTGCCACGATTCATGGCCAGTAAGTGGAGGGGAGTCGCTCCGTTGAGGTCAGCTGCGTTAGGATCGGCTCCGAGTCTAAGGATCATCTGGATGATGGACAGCGTCCATTGTTCGTCCGGTTCACTAACCTCATTGTCTTCTTCACGATAATCTCTGATTAGTTCAAACTTCACTACGTCAGTTTCGTCCTCAGACATGTCATCTCCGATTTCTTTATCGCCGCGTGACAGACATTCGTCGCTCTCGCTGTCCATTTGTTGGTGAATTGCAGCGAACGTATGATCAATACTCTTCAGATGGCAAAGTGTTTGTAAAAAATTGTGATTGGCGTTTCCCCATCTCTGATCTTTCAGTAAGAATTCATGAAAACTTCGCTTGAACTTTGTGCGATCCTCATCACTCCATTGCGGCATCAGCTCACTGGACCAAAAAATCAATTGCACTAAGACACTTGCCAGACCGAGCAGAGTGCTCCGGTCAATATTGCGTAGTTGGCGATTCCCTTGCAGATAGGACATGTAGTGACTAGTGAAATTGAACATTGCCATGAAACTGGCAAACGAAAACTCCTCTTGTCCCGGCCTTTCTTGTAGATTGATGATGCTCGTCTCAATAATGTCGAGGGCCCAGTTGATGATTTGACTCGTCTTGAATCCCTTCCAGTGTTCAAGTGCTTGTGATTGCTGTAGGACGTACATCAACATGTGTATGGCGCGGCCGCTCTGGCCTTGGCGGAAGGAACAAATAGATGCCCAATGGCACAAGAAGGCGAGATTGAAGATATGAGGACCAGGATGGACCTTGTCCAGGACTCGCTGGCTGACCAAAACTGCTTGGGTGAAGAGCTCGAGTCTAGACAGCTGCTCCAGTTGTTCTAACGTGACTGCAAACTCGTTTGGCATTACGTCCGCTTCACCATGGACCGTCGATTGGCGAAGATGCAGGGCTGCCCTCCAGTACATGAGGCCGTTTTGCGGGGCTGGATGCGTTTCGTAAAAGTAAAAATTGACTGCGCCCATCAGTTCCAGAATGTTGATCTTCTCCTGTCGGCCGTTGGGACTGGAGACGATGGACTCGATGATCATTTGGGTGGTTTGCTGACCGGCTCGCACTTCAATGGAAAGAAGATAGGTGGAAATGTCTAATTCTCCGCAAACGATAGCCGCGTACAGCGCTGGAACGTCCAGGTGTTCGACGCCACTGCACACGAATCGTCCAATTTTCCCGATGGGAACGTCCAGTTTGTCGACCAAGAATTTGACCATGTCCAAATTTCCTTGCTGGATGGCCACCAGTAGAGGGGTCTGCCCGTGTTCGTTGTACGATTTTGACAATTCGGTAGTCACTGCCTTTCCGTGGATGTTGAGAGTTCGAATCAAATCCTCCCTGGAGCCTCTGGTTACCGATCCAAAAAATGCCTCGCAGTCCGCATAAGTCATCATTCTCGGCACCATATCATCATTCGCACGAGATTCCATTTTTCTTGCAGATTTGAATCTCAGTAATTTTATCTAGAAGGCGTAGAAGCATACAGGTGGTGTACGATGGCATCATATGCAGTGGCGATCCCTTTTATGTGAAAAGAAGGGCAAATCTTTGTTTGCAAGTCGACATTCTCCTACAATTCCAACTGTATCTCGAAATTGTGTCAACCAATTAACTTGATTTTTTTTGTAATGATTGCGTTTGAATTATTCGAATGTTAATCAGTTGTTTTATTCAAGGCAAAGTTATACCATTTTATTTGATTATCATTTCGATTCAACATTCGTCTAGTCTCTAGTCAATTCGCGCCGATCGTTATAGTGTGTAATATGGCCGCTTGGGGGTGAACTGTGCAACTATTACGACATTGTGAAAACTGGAATTTTGTATTTCGAAACGCCATGGCCACTAGCACCTACCGTATCAAATCAAATCAAATGCATTTCGAAATTGCTCGATAAGCGATAGCTATTGAAGGTGAGAGCTAATCTTAATGCCTTGTAGCATACATTTTAATTTTTTCGAAAATTTGTTTAGTCGATTCCGGGAAGTTTGACTGTTCTAGTCTCGCACTTCAAGGAACACATCAAACAAGAAGGATTGCGAACAGTGGCTAACCTGTCAGGAGACAACATGTCTGCCCAGTTTGTAGAGGCGGGCATGCTTAGGTTCCACTCCGAGTGCAAAGAGATCACCGATACTGTTTTCAGTAATGATCAGCTATTTAGCAGTGCTCTAGATGAGGCCTGTGCTGCAGTCGCCACCCATCGCCCTAATTATGAACCCTAATTATTAAACAACCTTGTAAGTCTTCAGAACTACTTGCCAGCGTTTTTACATTTTTTTTAAATTTTAATTAATTAAATCTAGGAAGATTCTTCGCCACATCGACTTAATTCAGGAGGTGTTGAGCCAGATCTAAACCCGATTCGCTCCTTCTATTAGCTTGATAAAAACGTGCATTGCGACACTGATTGAAAAGGAGTACCTGGAGCGGACCTCAAGTTTGATGTACGAATATAGCTATAATGTGGCGTAAAAAATGCAATCTCAATGTTAGTTCGCAATATCATTCTGTAATACTTTGGCGTTTAAACTTTTAAAATTGTTGAAAGGAAAACAGTTTCAAGATGGTTTTTACATTTTTGTGTTCAATTTAAGAAAGTGGAAACAAATTTGTGTGTTTATTCACACGTTCATGTAAACCAGAACTAGTCTAATTGTCTAAATAAACTCTACAGTCTTTGATAATAGGGCAACACCGCTTGTTATGGCAGTTAACTTAACTTCGTCTGCACTCTGCTTGCAAGTTGCAACTGCAAAGTGCGAGGTATTCAGGTACGTACTCTTTTACAGTACCTGACATTTTTCGTCTTAAAAATGGTCAGTAAATGTAATAGGCCAATAAATGTATATGTTTTCGTAGTGAATTTTCAGGTAACAAATTATACCAGTCAATTCCGTCGGATCATGTGGCCTGAAACTGCTGTAAATTTTCCCAAAATGTCGTATCTCGCTGCATGTGCCGGCTGTACGTTTCCTCAAATGCAGAAAAACTTCAGAACAATAAAAGGGATTATGTTGATCAGGGCCATGATGTTGATCAACTTCTAACGGTTCCTTCAGTAGCAATGAAGATGGATTGTGGTCGAGTTTTGTTTACTGTGAATTGTGATTAATGACTTCATTAGTCATTAGTGGCCTATCGAATGATGGCATTAGTTATATTTCAGTTGAATTTTCTAAAAGTAGAAGGTGTTCCTTTTTCATTGATTGAGATGTCAGTTTCAGCGTTGTGAAATATTTTTAATAATTGGCAAGTAAGAACTAAATTTGTTTTTGTTTTAATAATTTTATAGTTGGATGACAGTCCAATGGAAGCCAAGGGAAGATTCCCCTCCTGCCTTATCTGTGATCCAGTGAAATGAGGGCCGGTGGCAAGTCATCTTCCGAACTTTCCCAGTGCGGATGGACGGTCCGCCGTTCGAGCCAATCGTCAAGATTTTAAACGGAGACAAGAAGCGAGTAAGTGTGATTTTATTTCATTTTTAGAATTTTCAATATTTCTTGACAGTTGAGGGCCAACAGCTGTATAATGATTCGTTGTAAAGGAATTAAGGAAATTTGGGCACATGATGATTTCAATCCAGTGGGTCGACGTCGACTGTTGTGTCCGTGGACACATGGCGCAGTGTTAACAGGACTTGCTATGATTGCTAAATGTAGTGAGGGGTTTTCAGTAATGACACCTTGGCAAAAAGCTGAGTTTAGTTTTAAAGTGACGTAAAATATTTTTCATTTTTATTATTCTATTACTATTGAAACATGAACGCATTTATTATTTATCAAAGAACCAGTTCCGTTTCCAACAATGTGTATTCGCAATGAATATACTTGCCGCTAAAAATAATTATGAATTAAAAGCAGGAATTGGTGGCCAATGCTGTTAGGTGTGTATCCCCCCACTAAGCAAAAATATCTTCTTCCATTAACATGCCAACGAAACTGGAATAGGGACCAAAACCTGGACCGATCCATTCGTGGATTTTTCCTAGTTTTAAATACAAACATATTTGGTCGCCTTTGCTCAACTCAAGAGTGGATTCGAGCGCAAAAGTCACGTAGTTGTTTGCACCGTAGGCCTGTCCGATTTTGCCCCAGTCGGACGATCTCCCGTTCCTGAACAGAAAATCGATTCGAACAGGAGAACCTTCGGAAAGCCCCAAATAAGCGAAAAAATATTTCCCCGTTCTAGGAGCCGTGAATATCCCCGTCGTAGGATTCATGGCATTTCCCACGTTGAGCCTCATCTGCTCGAAAGGAACGATTGTTTCGACATTGGCGTAGGTGGAAGTTCTTTGGGCGTAGAAGTAGACGGGGAAAGTTTTGACATCAACAAAGCCAATCCAGTTTTGGTAATCTGAAATTAAAAAAAAAAAAATTATCTATTGAATTGTTATAATTATATTTGTTGACGATTTTGGACGATAAGAAAGTAATTTTTAAAACCTGCGTCGCTGGGGTGTTTTTTGAAATCGCAGAAAACAGTTTCAATTGATTTCGCCCCTTGGACTAAATAAATCCCGTTGACACTTTGGCCCATAGTCTTGAGATCCCAACAGGATCTCGGTAGGGTGGATCCAACTTGTCTGAGACTTTGAGCTTTCAATTGATGAACTTGTTTTTCCAAATCTTGTTGTTTATTTATCTGCAAATTTAAATCAAGCTGGGAATGAGTGAGATTGCGAATCAAAATAATTCTTTACGTAGATATTAATTTTGTCAATTTATGTAGTTGTATTTTTGATAAAATTAATTTTTTCTTCTATTACTCACGTAGTTGTTCCTGAGTTGTTCCAGTTGCTCCTCTAAATTTTGTTCAGCGGCCACTTGGTCAGTTGACCAACTGATCAAAACTAAGACGAAACTTAGGCGAATGGACATACGAATCATTCTTATCGTGCCGATGTCAAACGAGTGGTAGTTGTATCGAACTACACACCCATTTAAATAGGGCTCGTTATAACTATAAGCAGTGTCGATTAAACAGTTGTGTTAGAGGTTGGTTGTGAGTTCTTTTGGCAGGTGCTTCGCACTTGAAAAAACACAACTCGTTGATGATTAATCACCGTTCTACAGCTATAACGTATTCTACACGCACTTAATTGGGGGTGACGAATGTAAACTGGGAAATTGTGTGTTCCCATGTTCGAAAGCGTGATCAAATATGCTTTGTTTAGTTTCTGGTCGGACTGCGCATTTGACAATGAAGCGCTGCAACAGCTGGGTGGTACACGAGTTCGAAAATAGTTACACACAGTTAGTTTGAACATGAGCGTGAGCCTGTGTTTGTCCAGCTAGAATATTCGTTCAAATAAAACCTTGATTATGTTATTGCAGCTTTACATGGATTATACTAGGTGGACGCTAAATTGTACGTCACGGATTAGTCTCATATGCTCGTGACTGGTACGATTTCATTGACCTAATTTGAGATTTGCGTTGTATGCGATTTTCTACATTTTATTTCTTGGATGACTGTTTTTTACCCTCATATGAACAACTCCCATTTCGCCAGCGACGATTTTAACCACAAGAGGGCCCTGTCACCCAATTGTCGCCGTATCCAATGGAAGCAACACGACAGTCGATTACATTGCACCGCAAAACGGTAAAAGTTTATCCACGAAAATCTTAGACGATCCACGATTAATTAATATTTATCAGTAATTTTAAATATTTAAGACATTTTTCTCATCTTTTTTTCTCGTTTTTGCAAGCCGAAAACCCCATTCGCCAATCACTTAGCAATTTTGTTAATACGAAATTTTTCTAAAAGAACAAAGAAGGGAATGGGCGCAAAAAAATCCATGATGGCTGACCATTTGCTTACCAGTCCTCCCTTTCTTAACAAATGTTTGTCAGTCGCCATGGAGATGGAGTGTGGTCGAGTTCTGCTGATTGAATTGTGTCGGACTTTATATTCCTGTCATCTTCCGTGAGTATAATTTTAGTGTTTCAATTACTTTGATTTATTTCGTGTTGACTCTCTTGTCGGTAGACGGTAATCACCTGCTTTCCTGTTGAAATGGACTAGATTATTTGAAACCAGTTGAAGAGCAAAGCAGGGAGGAGTACATCGTACGTCTTCTCAACTGTCCAACCGGTAAAATAAAGTACATCCAAGTTTTATCTGTTGTAAGGATTACTTATTGTACGTTTGTGATCTTTCAATTTCAGTGCCATAAAATATAGGCAAACTTATCTCTGCGATCAATGAAACGGAAAGTATTTAATAAGTTTCATATTGATATTTTGTAACCTAACTAAAAATGTAATAAAGATAACTATTGATGGAGCCTTGCTTTCTACTTTTTGTTAACAGGATTCACCAGTTCAGTTCACCAGATCTTGGTGACTGGGACGGATGAAATCCCAAACCGATTTCCCCCCCCCCCCCCCCCTTCTGACAACAGATGCCAACACGTTGGAGCACAACAGGTAGGAAAAAAGTTAAAATATTTCAAGTATTGCGATGGAATGAGACATGTGATAGTTTGAAGTCGTCTGGTTACTGAGATAGGATTCAACTTATTAATGTGTAAATATTGGGGTTGGGTGTGTGGTCTACAGAGTGAAATCTCAAGCCTCTTTGATTATTATATAAAGTTAGATTTCTGATCACTATTCAATGTCCAGGTTTAAAAAATACTCTGTTTTAATCTTGTATTTTGATACCTGCCTGTTTGAATCTTCGGCGATAGTTGGGAGTCGAATGGCAGGCGTATTGACTATTTTTGTGGCGATCCATCCCCTTCGTTTTTTTGTGGGAACGATTCCGTGTAGAACGAGGAAATCCTTCGAGCAATTCTTGACCGAGAAACGATCGCTTCGTCAGCACACGATTTAAAATTGCAAGCATAGTATACTTCCATGTATCAGGCTAATATTTTATTCCAATTTTTCGACAGTTTTTGTGATTAAAATGAAGCTTAAGCGATAAGGGAAATTCGGAGGGTGTGGGAGGGTGGATTTCAAAGGTTTACTTGGATATTACTTTAGTAACGAGTCAAAAGTATAAGGAAGAAACGAATTTTCAAAATATTTTTATCTCGTTGCTGGAAATAGATTTTCTACGCAGTTTGTGACTTTATTCGTCGTTCAATAACGTAACAATTCTTAAACATTTCAAACGGGATTGAATACCTTTAATATTTGACTATTTCAGTTTCTTTTCCCGTTCAGTTTAAATAATCGAAGCTGTTATTTGACTTGATGTAATTTTCCATCATCTCGGCCAATTTGGAGAAGGTTGGCCTCTCTTTCCGTTCCGAATTCCAACAGTTTTTCATTATTTTCCCGAACAAATTGGGTGAATATTCTGGTGGTGTCATTCGATGACCATTTAGAATTTCTCTCTTAAGTGCCCAGCCATTACCCATTCCTGAAAGTTAAAATGACTTGCATCAGTCAAACATAATGTTCCGTTCCGTTAATTCATTTCCCACCTGGATAGGGGTCTTGACCGAGGGAAAAAATCTCCCACAGAACAATCCCGTAAGACCAGACATCCGATTGGTTTGAAAAGATTTTATCAGTCAGGGATTCAATGGCCATCCATTTGACTGGCAATAATACCTATCATTAAATCAGGCCATTACTTTTCATTGCTACATCATTACTATTATGTACTTGATTACCTCTCCCTTTTTCTCGTATTCGTAATCCTTCATTTGCCTTGCCATGCCGAAATCGGTCACTTTGACAACTCCGTGATCGGCCAAAAGAACATTGCGGGCGGCCAAATCACCGTGCAGAACCTTTACGAGCAAATTTCTTTTTTTATTTAATTGTTGATATAGTATTAGTAAATGTCGTCACCCTTTTGCTTGCTAGGAATTCCATCCCTCTAGCAATTTGCAATGACCAGGATATCAAGTCGCTTGTTTTAATTTGATTTAAGTCCGTGCTCGAATCTTCTTTCTCGTACTTGAAGGGCAGGGCCGGTTCGAGAACATTATTAACTTTATGTCCTGGCTCTTTAATTTTTGTTAAATCATTTGAAAATGTGTCAATGTCAGGGTTGTAAAATTTGATTTAAAAAATATGTGAGTATTCAGTATTTTTGAAATTTGATTTATGCGTATACTTACGTTGGAACTTTAAGACTTCATTCACATCAGAGATAGGGTGATGGTCTGTAGAATCATTTCCGACTGGTTGACTGTAGTGATAAAATAATAATAATTTTCCATCGATACTTGTTCATCGTTTAAATTGTAATGATTACTTTGAGGGTAGTAAGTTCATTTCCGCCGTTATTTTCTCGGGTAACATGTTGCCCAATGCGTCCAACTGATTGACGAATCGGTCTCGGTATTTTATCAGATGCGATTTTAAATTGCCAAATCTGCAATACTCTATTATGACCAAAACTTCTTCTATAAATGAGAGAATGGAATCAACGTTTTGGTTTCGTCTTTTTCGTGCTACCTGATTTTACCTTTGACCATTGTTTGGGTGCAGGCTCCCATCAAATTGACTACATTAAAATGAGCCCCTAAATAAATACGAATTTTTAATTCCCTTATGAGAGCGTCCAGTGCGTCTTTGGTCTTGGCCGTTTGTTTGATCATTTTAACGGCCACTGTTGTCACAGTTTCATCCGAGTTTTTGATGCCCACGGCTTCGGCTTTGACAACTCGGCCGAAACATCCAGTTCCGAGTTCTTGACCTTTTAGTTTCATTTGTTATATTTTATGTTCTTTTCCAAATCATTTGTAAAATATCGGGAAAACAACAAACCGAGTCTAAGCCTTTTCCTGGGAAACTCCCATTTCTTATCGTAGGGCAGGAATTCCGTTTGATATTCAATCGGCACATTCGGGTCGATTCTGCCTGGATCTCCACCCAAAATTCTTTCAAGGGTTTTCTTTTGAAAAATTGTTTGATTTACTTTGGTAATGAATCTCACACTATTTGTCTCAGCCTAAATTTTTTTCTTACTTTGTCGAGGTAAAATTTGATGCCGATCCCCATCCCGACTGCAAATAATCCGATTAATGTTGTAAAAATGATGACGGTACTTTGTTCTTCGACCAATTTGAAACTGACAAAGAAGTTTCGCTGTCTGGCCTCTCCTCTGCTGTTATTCCATCGGCATTCGTAGGTTCCTCTTTCGTTTTCGTTTCCCTGCAGGGTCAAAGTTGACGAGGTTTCGTTTTCGTAGACCGAGTCAAAGTATCGTTCGCCGTCCTTGTCATCAGTCAATTTGAATTAACAGAAATTAGAATAAGAGACAAAAAAACAGAGGAAACGTCAAATTTCACCTTGAGCCAATGAATAGAAACGTGTGTCGATAGCCGATTGCAGGTCAAATTTGAAGCGATGTGTTTTTCTAGCGCAACAGTACTAGGCACTGGGTCGTTGTATATTTCTATGATGTGTCAATTGATTTAATATTTCAATTGATGGACGTGTTGTTTCGCTATTGGATACCTTTAATGGTGAAAGATATCTCTTTCATTTTGAAGAATCTTTTGTTGGTTATTTCACATTTGAATTTTGTGTGGGAGTTATGTAGAGTCAAGTATGGCAGGTAGAGTTCACTCTTGTAGAAAAACACAAATTTGGCTTCCTCGCTTAATTGAAAATCTGCATCGATTGAAAAAATTGTATGAGCAAATTAAAGAATATCTCGACCATTTCCCTACGATACTTGGTAAATGGACCTTGATTATTAGTTGGCTGTAAATTCTTTACAGGTTTTGCTGCTGGGAATCTAGCATTAAATTTGTCTATCCTCTTTTTCTTGGGGAGTAATATGACTGGACGATAAAAATTGTTATTGTCGTGATAGAACCATTTCGGCCTGTTTTTTTCCTGTCCATCTTTGTTAGAAGTACTGCAAATCAATGTAACGTTAGATCCTTCCACTGGGTCGTCAGGGGCTCCTATTCGTTCCAGTTCCATTCCTGGTTTTGCAATCGTCAATTATTTCGAGTTGAGAGGAAAATCGAATAATTAATCTGTTGCCTTCTACAACTAATGCAGCGCGTAAGACATCGGTGGCGTCTGTTTGATTCGTCGAGAAGAACCATCTCCGAAATTCGCCAGATTTTCGACTAAAATGTTTGATGCTGACTCGTTTTCCGTTGACAAGAGGCAAATGTCCAACACAATAATAATAGGTCGAGTCGAAAATTGTGGGGTCCTTCAATGTCAATCCTTTTTTAGGGTCGAAGGACCATCTCGTATTTTCAAACGACGACGAGGAATCCCAAACCTTTTAAAAGTTAATAAGACAAATGTTTTTACCCTCATCTGACATCTGCCAAAGGCATTTTCTGGTGTCGAATCAGTGCGAAATACCTTCAAGTATTCATTTTGAAATTGGACTGTTGTTTCTCTCGTTTGCCGAAAAAGTGAGAGGCTGACGTTGGGATGAGTCACTTTACAAGGGAAAATAATGGGCTCTCCTGGTTTCCCGCCCAAAAAGTGATCGTTATCGTCCTCCCTATAAACTAGTTTTTCGTGACCTGAGTGCGAACGATCAATTGAATCTTTTGGTAAAGATATATGACGTTCAAAGCGGTTGTTGAATCAAGGAAAATTATAACGAACTGGAAACGTAAACGTATCGATTTTCTATCCATTTCCCTTCACATTTGTAGAAACCCGTGTCATAGACTGTGGCGTTTTTTAAAGTCATCGTCGAGATCAGGTGCGTTTCATTCGTGAAATTTGTTTCGTTAAAGCGTTTTATCCATCGCTATAAAAAGTATTAGTAATCAAACACATTTCAAATGTGAACAGCAATTTTAGTGTAGTTACGGCGATGTTATGTTATAGATTTACTATACATATTTTGTTTTGTTATACCTCCTTGAATGTGACGTGTCTGGGAACTGTCCATTTTATTTGATCGTCTGATCGATTTAACTTTTCGACGCATGCAAGTGTTAGGGTTGAGCCGGCTTCAATCACCTCATCTTCCTTTTGTATTTTTGGGAACATTTGAACTTGATCGGTTTGAATAACTTGAGTGGCCAATACGTAAAATAAAAGCCCCAGCAGCGCGATTTTCTGTTTTTTTGAAAACATTTTCAGCTTGAAAATGCATCCATGCTACACAAACGTAAAATGAAAAAGTTCGACACTCGACTAAATATATTTTTTTAATTCGAATTTTCAATGCGCAAAGAATAATTTGCCCAACTTGTTGTATACGCGCTTGTCTGCTACGCACTAACATTTTCTGCTTTACACAAATTATACTCGCTCTTTATTTTTTTTTTTCATTTCGCTATTTTTTGCCGGCGGTTTTGACTTTTAACTGATAAACAATCTCGCTGCTTCCTTTTTATTTCTGGTGACAATAGCTGAGTGCGGATGTTTGTGGTTGGCAACCTTGCAAAGGATTTATTATCAGAAAAGGGATATTTGATTAGGATAACCGAAAATTTGAAAACAATTTCATGGGAATCATAACTTAGTCTTTTTCACATCTAAATTAAGTCCCACTTTATTTTTTAAATTTTTGGATTGAAATCTTATTGCTTGTTTAGGTTGGAATGTTGGATTGAGCTTTATTGAAATCTTATTATTTAGCGTGAAATAGAGTCTTATAATTTGAACCTCTTCAAATTTCCCTTATATAGCCTATAGGCTATTATTAGGAAATTAAAAGAAACCACATTTCCTCCCGTTTCCTTCTAATTTGTTTTGGCCAATAACGTTACATTAATTTAACGATGCATTGGGAAAAACGATTGGATGAAATAGACACAAGTTCATTTTTTCCAAATGATATCTTGGTTAAACGTTCTTTTTCTCTGTATTCTGGGAATTCTCAGTCTAAATAATCTAAACTGAAATTAAATTTGATGTACGTTTCTATCATATCAACCAGTTGGAGGAAAGTTGGTCTTTCTTTTGGCTTTTTTTGCCAACAGTTTTTCATTATTTGATCGAAAAAAACGGGCGAATATTCCGGTTTTTTCATTCGGTATCCATTTAGAATTTCTTTTACGAGTGCCCAGCCATTCTCCATTCCTGGAAAATAGAGTCAGAAATAGAATCAGTTGAATTGGACAAAGGCATCATCAGTTTATTCATTTTCCCACCTGGATATGGGTCTTGGCCGAGGGAAAAGATTTCCCACAAGAGAATTCCGTAGGACCAGACATCTGATTGGCTGGAAAAGATTTTATCCATCAGGGATTCGATGGCCATCCACTTGACTGGTAATAACTCCTATATTATCAAGCCAGACAAAAAGTAGCCTATTTATCGCAAGAATGTTTTATTTTCGTCTTCCTTACTTCTCCATTTTTCTGGTAGTCGTAATTTTTCATTTGTCTGGCCATTCCGAAATCGGCCACTTTGACTACTCCTTGATCGGCCAATAGGACGTTGCGGGCGGCCAAATCGCCGTGCAATACCTGTGAGGGAACTGAAAAATAGTAACATTGTGTTTTAGCAATTTTAGTTTAAAGCATTTCACCTTTTTGCTTGCTAGAAATTCCATCCCTCGTGCAACTTGCAATGACCAGGATATCAAGTCGCTTGTTTTAACTATTTGATTCAAATTTGCGTCCGAATTTATTTCTGGGGTGTTAAACTGACGTTTAAATTCAGAGTTTTCATTGACCAATGCCTTTGCATTACAAATGGGATTTACTGTAATATCATAAGTTACTTGTTGACTGGTTAATTTTGAAAAATGTGATGATTATTAGTCGAAATCATTAACCGTTTTATTTCTATTTATTACTTAGCGTTTTTTTCGATTTCCGTCGTTTCTTTCTCAGGTATCAATATACCAAAAGCGTCCAGCTGATTGATGAATTTACCTCGATGTTTTATCAAATGTGATTTTATATTGCCAAATCGACAGAACTCGATTATTACCAGAACTTCGGCTACAATTGAAAGAACAAAATGGGTCAATATTCGATTAATATTTTTTTCTTTCCATCCGATTTTACCATTGGCGATTGTTTTGGTGTAGGCCCCCATTAAATTAACGACATTTAAGTGAGGCCCCAAATAAATCAGAATTTTTAATTCTCTGATAAGTGCGTCAAGTGTGTCATGAGATTTCGCATTAGGTTTGATCATTTTGACAGCCACTGTTGTCACAGTTTCATCCGAGTCTTTGATACCCACGGCCTCGGCTTTGATAACTCTACCGAAACAACCGGATCCGAGTTCTTCACCTTTTAATTGAATTGCTGATTAAATTTTGTTCATCCCTAAAATTGAATCATCAAATGTGAACAACAAACCGAGTCTGAGCCGCTTCTTTGGAAATTCCCATTTCTTATCGTAGGGCAGGAATTCCGATTGATAATCCATTGGAACATCTGGATCGATTTTGTCTAGATCTCCATTCATTTTTTTCTCCAGCACATCTTCCAGTTTTTTCTTTGAAATTATTTGAGTTGCGCAATTTATAGTGAAATGAATAAGATCTATCTTCTCTGTCAATCGATTTGTTACCTTGTCAAAGTAAAATTTAATGCCGATTCCCATTCCGATTGCAAATAATCCAATTAAAAATGCAACTACTACGATTAATGTATTTCCTCTTTCGAGAGAAGATTGGACGATGAAGTTTCTGTGTCTGGCCTCTCCTCTGCTGTTATTCCATCGACACACGTAAGTTCCTCTTTCGTTACCGTTTCCTTGCAGAGACAAAACAGATGTAGATTTGTTTTCGAAAATGTTGTCCTTGTAATGTTTGCCATCCTTGATGTCAATTAGGGATTATCAATTAAATTGGAAATTTTTAGTAATCAGGAAAGTGTCACCTTGAGCCATTGAATAGGAACATGTTGCGACAATCGGTTGCAAGTCAAATTCTGTGCGACTTCTTTTTCTAGGGTAATAATATTATTCTCTGGGGCGTTGTTTATTTCTATGAAATGCGAATGGATTCGTGATTGAAATATATTCCCAGCGAAGTATATTATTGAGCAGACACTTTTACAGCCTTACCTTTAACAGCAAAAGAAATTTCTTGATCTAAAGATAATCCTTCATTGCTGATTTTGCATTTGAATTTCGTGTAGGGAGTATTTAGGGTTACGTTATGCAGATGCAATTGACTTTTGGAGAAGAAATGAAATTTGCTTTCCGTCTTTATTTGAATATCTGCACATCAGTTGATGCGATGTCACACGTAGAATGTCAAACAAAAGATAATTTTCCTTTTTTTCTATGATGAAACTATTATTGTGTCCTACCATTTTTCCGTTGCTGGAACAAAGTTTCCGATTCTTCTTTCTCTGAAAAGTTCATCAAGTTATTCGTGCTGTTACTTTCCTCTGGGTAGTGGAATAGGGAATAATTAACATTGACATGATAGAACCACTTCGGGCGATTAGACATGTCATCGTAGGCAGTGCTGCAAATTAATGTAACGTCGGATCCTTCCACTGGGTCGGCAGGTGCTCCCGTTCGTTCCAATTCTATTCCTAAAATAGTTTTACAATCGTAAATTATTCCTAGTGCATCAGAGAAAACATTATAGTTGTATATTGCCTTGTACAATTACAGGCAAGCGCGTTATGTCGGTTTCGTTGATTGCATCCAGTAGAAACAACCAGCTCCGAAATTCTTCAGTGTCATCGTCATGCTTAATATTGACGCGTTTTTTCCCATTCAAGCTGGGCAAATGGCCGACAAAATAATAATATGCCGAGTCGAAAACCTGTGGACTCCTTAACTCCAGTCCCCATTTAGAGTCGAATGAAAATCTGGAATTTTCAAGTGACGACGAATCGAATATCTTTTAAAAACAAAAGACGATATTCAAATGATTATTCTTTTGCGTTAGTTGATTTTTAACCTCGGAACTTTTCTTCCATCAACTTTCATCCGACACCTTCAAATTTTTTTCTTTTTAAAAATATTTTGTGAAATACCTTGACAAATTCCTGTTGGAATTCGACTCCTAATTCATTGGTTTGTCGAAAAACTGAAATGCTGACGTTAGGATGTGTCGTTTTCAAAGGAATCCGGATCGATTCCCTTTCTTTGGGGACGGTCAAGTTATTATGTTGTATGTCCATAAAAACGAGTTTTTCGTGACCTTAAGTTACAAACACAAATGATGCAATCAATCATATTTTCGAGAAGAGTGAAGACAAAAATAATAATAACCAACTGAAAACGTAAACGTAGCGATTTGCCGCCCCTTTCCTTTCACAGTTGTAGAATCCCGTGTCGATGGGTGTGGCATTTGTCAACGTCATCGTCGAAATCAGGTCCGTTTCATTCCTAAAAGTTGTTATTTTCACTCGTTTGGCCGATTTCTACAAGGTATAGTGCACAACGCACGTGAAATAATGAAGCGGTTCCCAATCGACACACGTGTCGATATGACATGAAATGAATAACTACAATTTTGTTGTTACTTCTTTTCTTTGGGTGATTCGGGGAATGATCCATCTTATTTTATTTTTTGAAAGGTGCAACTCTTCGACGCAAGTGAGTAGTAGGGTTGAGCCGGCTTCAATGATGTGTTGCCCAATCCCGTGTTGGTCCTTTTCCCCTTCCGGAATTATTTGGATTTGATCAGTTTGAACGATTTGATTTGCCAACAAGGCAAATAAAAGTCCCAGCAATGCAGCTGCAAATTCCCGTTTCGTTAAAAACATTGCAACGTCCGAAAACGAACGGCATCCGAAAATGTCGTCCGTTCAATGGATTTCAGACCAACAAGACTCAGACTTGACTGAGATCAATCTTTTCCACGTCGTTCATTTTAATGCATCGCGTCCCTATGCGAGAAAAGGATGTCTGTGTGGTTTGACATCCCACACAACAGATTTGATACAATATCAGAAGGCGGAAATTCGTTTCGGCTAAAAAAGATAAGCGACAATTTGGTTAAATGATTCCAAGTCAAAGCAATGTTTATATTCAATTGGTTATGTGACCAATTTTATTGCTGTCACAACAGTCCATCATCTTGAGGGTAAGCTAGAGTAAAAAGCTATCAGTATCTACTAAATTTGTAACAGACTACAGACAGACAGACAGGGATGAGATTTGCGTTGCGTGCGATTTCCTTCTTTTATTTCTCGGTTGACGTTTTTTATCCTCACATGACAACTCGTATTTCGCTCCGTAGAAGGATTTTTTTGAAATGAAATATTGCGTCTACCAAGAAGTGAATTACGCCTACAACAGCAAGAAAATGTTGTTTTTTAAGCGTTGAAGTCCTTTTTGTTTTGTTTTTTTGTTTTTTCTTTACATTTTTTAACATTCTGACATTCTGTTGATCAGAAATGGCCGTGCAAAAAAGTTTTAAGACTATATGGAAGTAAAGTAATTAACAGAAAACACGGGGAAATGTTGTAATTCATTTTATTATTCGTCAATTGCATGAACTGTATAATTGAAATGAAAATTTTAGGTCATATTAATCATCTAAAAAATTACTACGCAAAAATGTCAAAACTCGGCCATTATTATTCGAAGACATCTTCCTCTACTAACAAACCTACAAAGCTAGTATAAGATCTAATGTCGTCGTAAACTGTTCCACTTATCAAGACCAATCTAATCTGGTCGCCTTTGGAAAGTTGCAAAGTAACATGGTGTGAAAAAGTATTATGCATCTCATTGCTGTATCCAGCTCCTATCTGAACACCATTCAACTGAAGCTCAACAGCTGCATAACTTCCATAATTAATTCCTGAAAAAGTGAAAAAATATTTTCCCGGTCTTGGTGTGGTAAAAACTCCTGTTGAAGCGTTCATGGCATTTCCCACATTAGTTCTGGTCAACTCGAATGGAATGGCGGTGTTGGCAGTTGCGTAATTCGCGTTTTTCTGTACATAGAAATAAACAGGAGATGATTTGACATCAGCGTAGCCAATCCAAGTTTCGTATCCTGCGTAAAAAAATTGCGATCATTTTACTAATTTACTTCAATCAACTCAAAGTGTGAGCAAACCTGCTTCCGTTGACATTTTGCTAAAGTCGCAATAAACCGTTTCCACTTGAGACACGCCCTTGATCAAGTATAAGCCGCTGAGGACATGTCCGATCTGCCACAGTTCGACGCAAGACGTTGGCATTCCTTCGACCAACTTTTGGCCTTTGCATTTCAATTTCCCCAAAGTGTGAATACCGCTTGACGCTGCAGGGGTCGTTCGTCCGAAATTCAAACGTGTGATGGGCAAACTTCCCTTCGCAGTTATTTCACCTGATTAGTTGTAATTTTTAAAAAATATTCTTCTAAAAGATGTTCGATAAAATGTTGGGTTTGTCAACATACCTTCGTCGACTAGATTGACGGGTACGTTGGCGTCACAGTTGCAGTTTTTACTAGGATCGACACACGTTTTGCCGATTCCGCACAGGCACGTGTGAGTGGAGTTATCGTTACCGTGCCAGAAATATTGCTCTACACCGTTGCGGTCGTTCCACCAGGAATATTGGATTCCATCGTACTGGAGTGGGGCCGAGTAACACTCGTACTGAAAATTTAATTGCGGGTAAATTCAATCATGTAGAATCGGGGGAAAATTTTATTTTGATTTAATGAACCTTAATTGACTGCCGGCAATCTACAGAAATTTGTGCCAGAGCTGCAATTTGTCTGAGTGATGCTTCGTACACGATTGGTCTGGTATAGCATCCGGGTTCCGTGCAATGGCTAACGTTAATCGCTGCTTCTGCGTCGTGTCCAATTATTGTCATTCCTGTCGGATAACAATAGGATACAATTGTATTAATCCAAACTTTTATTTATTCAAATCTTTTTTAAATAGAGTTATTATACCTGTGGACATGTCGCAGTTCACCTGGATGGGATCGTCTCCAACATCTTGTCCGTCGGGATCGATCCAGTAAACGTCAGTGGGCAATGAAGGGTCGGCCATACGGACCTCGTGACAAGATCTCGGCATTACACCTTTCGAGCCCGACTTTAATACCGGTAACATTTCCTGCATTTCCTTTTGGTGGAGTTTGGTTTTTAGCTGCAGGACTTCCTCTCTCAGGCGGTTAAACTGGTCATTGAATTCAGTTTTTAAAGTTTCCTATCAGGCCAGACAACAATGAAATAATTAGACAACAACCAAAAGAAAAAGTTTTTGTTTACGTAGTCTAAACGGAGATTGGTGTCGCCTTTCGTAGACAGCAAGTGGTCTGGATGTTGGCCTGTTGTCACGCTCAATAGGAAAGCGCTGAAGAAGACGAGTGTCTTGACGTGCAGTGATGACTTGGCCATTGTCGTGATTAATTACCAAATGTGTGGTGTTTTGGCATTGGCAGTGATTTCCTATTTATAGGGCAATATAGGTGAATGAAAGTTTGTCTTGTTTCGGGAGATAACTTTACGCCATAATTGGTATCTTAACTGGCCTCCGGTACTTTTTTTTCTCAATTGATGAGATACGAAAAGAAATTAAAAATTCCCCTTCACGTGACCAATTCGATTGACACACATATGCTGCGCGTCAATTGATAAGGATTATTTTGAAATCAGTGCTTCAGTGCCGCAATTAAAACTGAGCTTGTGTTGATCAAGCAGCAAAAGTTAATTGCAACATGGTGTCGATTGTAGTAGCGATCTATTATCATAAATCGATTGATTCAATTAGGTAAAAGAGAAGAGTCCCTCATAAAGGAATGTTAAAGAGAAAATCGACTGCAAACGATTATCCTCAGAAGAAAAATATTCTCTATATTCTTCATTTCTAATTATTACAAAAGATTTCTTGTAGCGAAGGTATCTCGGTAAAGCGTTAATGACGAATGAAGACATAAATGGCCAGCGTAACAAGTTGTGTAGCAGTTCCACATTTGTGTTAAGCAGCTTGATTGGGAATGTTTAACCTGTTTATTCTTTTGACAATTCGAATCAGTACCAAACTTTCAGTTCCGGGGAATTCCCTGCTGCTGGTTTTAAGTACGTCCTGCGCTGAATGACATCAAATGGCCTTAGTACAACAAAAAATATTCATTTATTTAATTTAACCCGATTGAACCCCTTTATCAATCTTTTTTTACCCAGTCTTAGTTTATGAACATTACGCAGCAAGCACTTAACAAAAAAAAAAAAACCGTGGCTTCGATTTTGAAAGTGCGTGCACATTTGTATTCGCGTTGAACGCAAAATACCGGTTGTTGATATGCAAATTATTAAAATTTAACCAATCTGTTGTGTTGTATCATGTATGGAATTTCGCTTCATGGTTGAGCATGAAGCTTAGCAATTTGTTTCTATTTGAATTTTGTACGTATTTTGATTGCTTGGTGTCAATTAGAATTTCTCTTTCATTTATCATTGTTAATTATTCTTAGATTACAGTAATGCCAAAGTGCTATTCAAGGGCAGCATAGCTTTAATGGGCCATTCCTAATGAAATTTAAATTATACAATTCTTTCCGAAAATTGCTAAGTTATCAGGGGTTTACTATTGACATTCCGTATTTGCACTTCCTTTACCTTCTGTACCTCATTACAAGCTGTCACAGTATAAAGAAATTAACTTTTAAATTTTGCAATTAGAATATATAGCATTGGATTCGCAAAAGGGCGCGGCCAGCCTTTGCTGTTACGGTGTTACCCAACAGCAGCAGACCACAAGGTGTGACGGGTGTGACCAAAAAGACCAAAACAAAAATCGGGTCAAATCTTAAAGTGACGGACTTTCACTGCCTGAGCGATTATTAGATAGTTGACTATTTCATGGGTGTACCGGCGAGTATAAAAAGTCCAGCGATTGTCCATCCAAAGCACCATTCTTAGGAACAAACAATCGAAGCAACATGAAGCTGGTAACTAATCCACCAAAGTTGAATTATTTTTTAAATAAAAGTTAAACTTCATTTTTATTCAGTTTATCGTCGCTGCTCTCCTGGCCGTTGCTGTTGCCGCTCCTTCCGGCTATGAAAGAGATTCCAGTTACATGACGTCTCCCAGCTACGCTTCCTCCGGCTACAACAAAGACAGCAAATATGGCGGAATTGCCATCACCAGCCAACACGACGTCCGCAATCTCGACGGAAGCAGCAAATGGGGGTAAGTCCTTTTTCTCTTTGAATTTACATTAAGAAAAATAATAATAAAATTGTTTTTTTGTTAATTTTGCAGCTACTCTGGATCCGACTACACGACCCGTGAAGAATCGCAGGTGCAGAAGAAGATGCAAGGCGTCGCCTACGATTCTTATGGCAAAGCCACTTACGACGACGTTTATGGCAACACCAACGCTGGATCCTCTTACTGGGTCTCCCCCGAAGGCGAGAAATTCACTCTGACCTGGACCGCCGATGAAAACGGATTCCGGCCAAAGGGCGACCACTTGCCCGTCGCTCCCGTCCATGTCTACGAGCTCCCAGTTGCTCCCGTTCACGAATACGAACTCCCAGTTGCCCCTGCCCTCCCTTACCGCCGCACTGGAGCAGGCAGCTACAACACTTACAATACTTATTAAATTATCTAGAGCTGTACCATGACAAAATTTGATTAAATTAATAAAGTACTTTCCTTTAAAAATATTTGTAATTTCTATGTGGTTCTGCCAGGAATAGTTCATAAAACTATTTCCTTTTGGCATTGCCAGAACCAATACAAAAACTTCTGCTGTTAAGCGATGACCATCGGATATGGGAATGGCATTCCCATTTCCCATTTAAAATAAAAAAGAAATACGAATTAATCAGAACAAATAAGAATAAACACACATTCCATACTGAAAACTGGATTAATTTATAAGTGCCAAGGTCACCGCTCAATTGTAATTTCCCTCTTTCAAAGTTTCAATCTTAAAATTTTTCTCAAAAGATTTGTTTTTCTTGAAAATCGTTCACAGAATGGGTTGCTGTTTACTAAAAATTTGGTTTTCCCGCCTAAAAGCAACAACGAGCGCCCATAGCAACGGCGGCGGGGCGACTGTTTAGTAATACCTTCTAGTTTCTACTGCTCTTTTCCCATCGTGATCGTGTGCTGTCTGCTGAGGACTGAGGTCTTAAATTTTTCTATTTGTTCAACTAATTACGTTGAATACGTAATTTGCTTTGGCTTTGGCTTGGTGTTAACTTGTTTTTGACTCTTGAATGCCTTGTGATGCATCTCGGTTTAATTGATTTGAAAATGTGATCTGAAAATAACTTTAGCTAGCAGCACACAAGAAGGGGAGGTTAGATGGAACACGTGAATGATTTGAAGTTTAGTGTTCCATTAGAAGCAGGGGACAATTTGAATCTACCCACGTGATTTCCAGCCCACAAGTCCGCCACACCTTGGCGGACTTGTTTATCATCAAAATGTATTCCTGGCGACTAGCGGAAAACGGATGTATGTGGTTTAGCAACATGCATGAAAATATTTGGTATATGACAAGAGAAAAACTTGATGCGAAGGAAAAAGGTTAACTTGATATTTAATCAATTAAGAGTTGACTAACTTACCAATTTCATTTTTGCTGGTTTAGGTTGTTTAGCTGCTCTTCTGAAGACAGTTGAAGGAATTGTGTGAAGAAGATTGCGATGTTGGCCACCTTTTATACCTGGCAGTTGCGGCTGAGTGAAAGTGATCGGCAAAGACCTTCCACAGGTAACAACATTCTCTTCTTCTTTGGGGATGGACATTTGGTAAATATGTAAATGAGCGAAAGGGGTGATGCAATAGACAGCAGCGACTGGAATTTACATCTTTTTTAAAACGACAATTTAATTATCGAATTGATTCGTTGTTTTCTCGTGTTACACGACAAGGCTGTCTTCACATGGTGTTGACATTGTTTTCTCATCTCTAGTTTTCCGGCGTCAATTTAGGAACAGCAAATCTGGAGACTATGGCCCAGATGCGGTCATTTTGCGAGATTCGACAGAGACCATCAACGGGACTCCGGTTTGCCGATTATGAATTTCAAATACCTGGCTAAATATATCCACCATAATAGTATACATAATAAATGATTGCATATACATTTCAATGAAATATTAAACCATTAAGTCAATTTCTCTTCCAGGTGAGTCGTCTCATCCATGGCGAATTGAACGACATTTAATCTGGCAAGTACGGCGTGTCTATCCACCGAAAAAGAACGTGCAATTAATTACGTGTTGTCCTAATTCTTCTTCTTCTTCTGGTTGCTAATTTGCAGGTTCAGTAATGAGATGCCCAGGCAGCAAGTGACTATTCAAATGCTTCAGAGGTGGAGGTATTTAAACATCCCAATCAACAATAACAAAAGTGACCTAGAGCTATTTTTTCCTCTTTTGCCATCAACTGCATCCTCTTTAAACCAAATGAGCGAAACCACTGAATAAGAAACTTATTCTTCAACCAAAAAATCTGTGACAATGTTATCGTAAATTTCCGTGACACGCACTCCATGCAGATATTATTTCCCGCTCGCTCAATTCACACAGTAGCGCTTAACGTATGGGTACGTTTAAATTTCCAAATAGCTAAAGAAAAGTTGGGACCGAATCAATATGTTTTTTTTTTTTGTTTTTTTTTTTGTTTTTTTTTTTTTTTTTTTTTTTAATTGCAGAAATAAAAGCTGCCACAAATGTTGCAGAAAGAAAATTGAAGACAACAATGTGGAGTCTACAATCTACATGTTGCTTAATGCTTACATGTAAATGTCGGGTCTTAAAAAACCTCTTGTCACCAGATGGCGATAAATAAAGGAGCCGCCAGGCGTCGTAGGCCGAACGTCGAGCGTGATGAAGCCGCCATCAGCTGATCAGCCCACAGTTGTACGTGACGTGACGTTGAACTTGAGCAAACTAGTGAGATACAGTCTACGTGAGATACAGTCTACGTATATCCGTACACTACGACTAATTGTGTTGAAATGATTTTCATTTTTCTTAATTTCTTTCATAGGTTATGTCACTGTCAGCCAGGTTAAGTTGAAGCTGTTTGCTGTTCCCGTTCAATGCAGAACATTTTGACGTGCCACCTTGCTACCAGCTAACTGCACAAGTAGGCAACAACTGCTATCTTTCTAGCACATTTCAACAGGTTCTTTGTCTTTCTCATTTTTTTCATAGATTTTCCATCTTTTGGATATGACATCATTTGCTTATGGTGTTGCAATCCAATGTGCTGATGCTGTTTCCTGCCTGTTACCTGGTTTAAGGATTTCTTGAACAAAAGAGTTCAATTGGCGAAACTGTTTCAAGAAATCAAGTTCAGCCATCAGCACATGGTCACATTTATCTAGTAATTGAAGGCACTTGCTACCATAAATCCTCGCAAACTTTAATTCTTTAATAACATTTTTTTTTCAGTAAGTTTAAGTTTGGATACTTTTTTTATTTTTTTAGTCTCTAAAACTTATTTAATTTTTTGTTTCTGATATTAAATCACTTAACTGATCATGATTTAATCAAATTATAATTTCACATTAGTTTTACTCAATCTTGCCAACAGTAACTGAATTTCCCCTGCTGGTTTTCTTTGACAAACTCGTATGCCTGACAATGTATTTAATTTTTTTATAGGGTTACTCAGCCAGGCTAAGTTGAAGTTGTTTGCTGTTGCTGCTAATGCAGACGAACATTTTGTCTTGCTAACTGGGTAAGTTGTGAATAACTACTGTCCTTCTTGCACATTTACTACAACTTGTTATTGCTTAATATCTAATTTTCAGAGGTTTTCAACTGTTGGTTGATGCCTGAGCTATGCATAAAATTGCTTATGGACTTATGGTGTTGCAGTCCAATGTGCTGATGGTGTTTCCTACAAGTCACCTGGTTTAAGGAGTACTGGAACAAACAAACAAGCGTCGATGATTGTTTTCTATTTTTGTTTATTTTCTCAATTTGTGTGATCTGTCATTTTGCAATTTTTTCGCAATATTTTCTAAGTGTTGCTTGGAATCGGAAAAGGTTGTCACGTGCTGACTTCAAATAAGCTCATATGAAGCATTTTTGAGTACGTAGAAAGTTGTAGAACATTGTGAGGAAATTTATCGATAAGCTTTAAATCAATTTGAGAAACTAATCTTAAATTTTGCATAAATCACAGACCAAAACCCATGTATATCTTATACATCAAAAATGTCGATTTAAATTAATCATATAAATTTTGCAGTAAAATTATGAAAGATTAGAATAATTACATCACTGATATTTTTTAAAATACTAAAAACTAATATCCATATAACATACTATCACCACATAGTATATCACCGGCACCGAAACTCATGAATTGCATAATTTTTAATGCAGGAGTTGAAGTGAACAGTTCCAAGTGTCAAACACGGTGATCACCGTGTGTACCAAATTGTAAATTGCTATGTTTTGCTGACTTGTAATTGCAGTCAATGAAGACGGGGAGACACCGACTTAATTGACTGCGACCAGGGAGATTACCTGGCCAGTGAAGAAGAGAGAAGAGTGCGAGGCCAGTTTTACTAGAGAGCGATTAGTCTTAGTAGACTTCTTAGTTAAGACTCATGACCCTCAAAAGTCCCTTCGGATCATGCGCCTTCCAAGTCCCCGTTCGACCAGAGCCCTCCTCATCCTCCTGGTTATCACAGCGGGTGAGTGACCACCGGCGGGCGTTGGTTAGTGGTTAGTTAGGGAAACGGGGCCACAGAAAAGAAGGGAGCCCAGATATACACTTGTAATTTATCTAAGTCTACACAAATTATCAATCTTCAGTTCCAGCAATCTCTCGTCAGTCTCCAAACAACTATAACGGCGGTGAGGGATTAACCTGAAAGGAGAGTATAATTAATAATTTTAAAACCATATTGTAGTGACAGAAAGAAATACCTCAAATCTATCAATCTTACATTGTCTTAAATTAGAACTAAGTGGTGGTCACCGTTAAATCTTGAGTAGCAGCATTTTCTTGCTGGTGTCCTTAAAATAGATTGCAGTAAAGAATTGGATCTGGCGAAGGCACCAATATCTTGAAGATTTACAACTTGACAGGGAAAAGTTAACCTGAAATGTTAGAAACCTTAAATATCACAGTAATTTAAAACCATGTTGGTAAAGGTAACTACCTTGCAACAGAAATTATTTAGCTTCAGAAGACATGGCTTGCATTATTGGCTGCTTTATTTATTGGCCCCAGTTGGCCAGGTCACACAACAACTTCAGCTGACATTATCTAAAAACATTTAGTCAAGGATGCTGTAAAAATCATTAGCTAAAGGTTGTGTTATCTATTACTTACAAACAGTTGACTCATTCGATCTGCGTTGTTTAACTTTTTAATTTGCTTCGAAGAAACCTATGAAAGTTACGACTTGTTGGACGTGAAACGTGTAATGTCATATCTCTGTCTGACTGTCTGTGCAACCAACATCAGATTCAAAATTCATTACCAGATGGCGTCACTGTCGCCCTTGTTGTTTCTGCACCGTGAAATGGATGGTCGAAACAAAGTGTTGCTATTTTATACTTATTTTTCTGTGATTTCAAATATCAAGCTGGACTTCGCATCTTATGTAGGTTTAGTTTGCCCTAGTTTCCTTATTTTGTATATTATACCAATTTATTTCTGCAAGTCTAGATGTATGCTGTCATTCCAACAAGTTGGTTTAGCGCTCAGTCACTGTTCAGCATGATCCTCAGGATATCAAAAGCCTAAAACCCATGTTTGAAGCCCACACATAGTGGAATACAAATGTTCCAAGATAGGTAATTTTATCTTTACTGCTACCATACCAGAACAGTGAAGCATTTAAGACCATCATAATTCAAATTTTCATGTAACGTAGGTACTCTCGCTCATGAACCACAGGATCCTTTTGGAATCTTGCAATTTTGGTGGTTTAACCTGCAGCAGCTTGTCTTTTTTTATGGCTGTTTCTACTTCTGTTTAGAAGGCAACTCAGCCGAGGAATAGGTAGAGTTTTAATTTTCATAGGTAAATCCGTGTAAATTTGTAAGTAACATAGAGTTCTTTTTCACATTGCTTCTTAGAGTTTCAGTGACATGAAGAGTGTGGAAAGAATAACATACCTGCCATGTGTTTGTAAACATACCAGATCTGCTGGATGAAAATCAAATTATGTCTTACTATATTCATCACTCAAATGATATTGGTAAAGCATCCATATCACCTGCCACCATACTGCTGCAAAAAATGTTCATGACACTTTCTTTACCATCAGAAATTTATCTCAACACGAGGAGTAATGCTGTTGGTTGCTGTGAATGCCATTTTTACTGTTTTTTCATCACGAACATTTCAGTGTGCTTCTTAGAAAAGGTAAAGATTGATATGTTTTATTCATTTTTATATTTTCATTAATGTGATACATTTTTTTTTACAGAGCTCGCAAGATCCCCATCTATGAGAAGAGTGACTTCCACCACCAACGTTCTACTCTATCCTTATCTTCGAGACACACGCTCATCTGGCTTACGTCCTTATGCTGCTACACAATTTATCCTTACTTCACTGACGAGTTACTGGACCACTTCAGTGATCTCTTCCGTCCACTATGACACACCTGTAGTCATTCACCACTGGATTATGCCCAGGTACCCGACAATTGACTTATTTTCTTTAAATTTCAATTAAGTATTATCTACTTAATGTAAACTCAGTCTATGTAATAATTCCTAAATCGGGCTCTTCTTCACTTGAGTAGTCGGGTCGGGCTCTTCTTCACTTGAGTAGCAAACGGAGTCTTTTTTAAATGTTTCCTTTTCTACCGCTAGATGGCTTTTCGATAATTTTCAGCTGTCAAAGCAAGTCAGTTTCAGTTACTTTGCACATCTCCTTAAACATTTATCGGTAGTATTTTTTGGTAATTTTTTAGTGATAACTCACGATAACTATTCCCCCAACAAAGCTCACTTGTTAGATTTTCGAAAATTGCCTTTTTTTTCTACTTCCGGTTTTCTCATTTCAGTCAGTAGTTTAGTAAATATTCATTCTACGTACAAAAGAACCACATATTCGTGATCCTCGTAAAATTTGTGGTAAAGTTCATGTATTTTTTTGTACGATTTCGTACTTCCGGTTTCGAAAATTTTCCTGAACTATAGTTCAGGAAAATTCTCGATTTTGGCCAAATTTTGGATTTCGTTTAAATCATATCAGATCGACCCCAAATTTCATGGGGATCACGAATATCTGGTTTATTTTGACGACAGCTCAACAGTTGAGGAGCTATCGCTTACTTCCGGTTTACTTCCGGAAAATTTTCAAAAAACTAGCTAGTGAGCTTTGTTCTGTGTACCGTTCTCAGTATTGCTAGTTAAATTTTAAGCAATTAAAATTGCGCTTTTTAAGTTTTGAGCAAAAAAAACAGATAAATGTACCTTTATGTGTCCTGTAACTTAATGAGAATTATTTTGTCTTCATCCAGGAAATACAGACGTTGAGAAGACGGACACCAAAACATCGCCGGTATCTCCAAAATGTCATCGCGGATCATCATTTGTTGTTGGTAATATGTGTTTGTTTGTTAGTTTACCCGTTGGCTGCCACGCCTTTGTTCCCCCTTGTCGATACGGTGATCTATTCTAGAGGCATGCATTCCATGTTCTCCTATCACCGTGTCAGCCCGGACTTGTCAGCAATGGCAAGTCCCCCTCCCCCCATTGGTCATGGATCCTTCAGACATGGCTCGTAGTGAGTAGAGAACAACCTACGGGTTGTATGGCGTGGCAGCCAACGGGTTAACTTAAGTGTATGTATGTTTGTATATGTGTATCAGTGTATGTATCCATGTATGTTGTTTTGCAAAACTGTGGAGGAATTGTGGGTGGAGGTGGGACAATATACACAATTCTCATATCACTTATAATTTGTATATTTCATTTCTCACTCATACAGAATGTATATCATAGCACAAATTATATATTACTGTTGTTCAACTCGAGTTACTGCTGTAAAACTTCAATCTGTAACTCGATGATGTTGAATCCCCTTGTTGTTTAAGAGTAGACTCCACTCGATCTCTTCAACCATTTCAAGATGAACATTCAACTTACCGGCTTACAATAAATTCTCTGACTTGAAGAAATACAAGAGCCCCTTTCAGATTAAGCAGTTGCCAAACCCTTCAATAAAATAAAGAGAAGAAAAATTTCAACAAAAAAGGATTGGACAGTTACTTTGCACATCGATAGAACAAAAATCAACAACCTACAAATACATACATCAATGAGGTTGCCTTCCTTCAACCATTAGGGCTTGCACAGCATCAAATACAATCAGCATGCAGTATGGTGTCGTATCTTCAGGCTCAGGCAAAGATTTAACACCACAAATCACATCCATCCAAATCTCTGCAAAGTCAGTTTAGGTACAGGGGCAGGCAAAAAAAAAAGTTGTCAATGAAGTAAACATGAACATTTTATGAAGGAGCCAATGGTAATTACCGTGAAGCAATCAGCCTATGAAGTTTTCAAACAATGTCAGAGATTTGGAAATTCCATCATTTAAGGTGGCCATCAGGGCATCTGCATCGAAGATGTCAAAACTGGATGAAGTTTGTCAATTCTGTGCTATGTCAAAAAGGAACAGCATTGCCCCAAAACACCATTTCTTAAAAAGGAAAAAAAAAAAAAACTGGTATAAAATCACTATAAATTTTCTGAAATAAATCAAATCACCCAAATTAGTCCTTAATTAGCCAATTATACCGACTCCATCCTTATTGAAAAAACCCTAAATGAAAAAAAAGACAAAGGTTATTCACACTTGAAATGTTACATCATTTGTCTGCATAATTAAAAGAAAAATGGAGTGAACTCACTAACCAGAAGAAGCGACACACTTTCTTTAGGTAAGGCGTCTTGAAATCCTTGTCTGAATTTGGTTGCTGGTAGCTTTTATTAAACTGCATTCTTTAACATAAGTTTGCAAATCAAGATTTTCATGTAAGAGAAACCTTGACGACTTCAAGGGCTCACGGCACCGAAGATACTGCCAGGTAGACAGAGTGGTAGCCATTTTGTTTTGGCTTTTTGTGGTGTTGCCAATTTACTGAATAGTACTTTTTTAAATCAAAACGGGCATTTTTCAAAATAAATACTGCTTTCCTAAGGTGAGTGCGCGTTCATTTAGTTTTTTAATTCAAAATTTAATTCATTTAATAATTTTATTTTCCGGTCTTGAAAAATTCGCGTTTTGATTTTAAAAATATTCCAGCAAATGTTGTCTGTTGCATCATCCCTTTCGCTCATTTACATATTTACCCGACGTCTATCCCCGAAGAAGAAGGGAATGTTTCCTGCGGAAGGTCTTGGCCTATCACTTTCACTCAGCCGCAACTACGAGGTATAAAAGTTGGCCAACATGGAAATCTTCACACAATTCCTTCAACTGTCTTCAGAAGAGCAGCTAAACAACCTAAACCAGCCAAAATGAAATTGGTAAGTAAGTTAACTCTTATTTGATTAAATATCAAGTTAACCTTTTAATTTGACTTAATGCACTGCCAGATCGTCGCTGTCGCTTTCTTGGCCGTGGCCCTCGCCGCACCTCAAGGAGATAAGAAGCCCATCGAAATTGTGTCATCCAACAGCGAAATGAACGCAGACGGCAGCTACTCATTCGAGTAACTTCACTTTCATCCTGTTGTCATATTTCCTATTTTTAATTTTCCGTTAATTTCAAACAGTTTCGAGTCTGCCGATGGGACCAAAGTGTCTGAAAGTGGCAGCCAGAAACAAGTTGGACCCAAACCGGAGGATATCGGGACCGTGTCCAAGGGCTCCTACTCGTTCACGACTCCCGACGGCGTCGTCCTCACCGTCAATTGGGTGGCCGATGAAAACGGATTCCAGGCCACCGGCGACCACCTCCCCACTCCTCCACCCATGCCTGAGCACGTCGTCAAGATGCTCGCAGACCTCAAAGCCGCCGGAGTCCTGTAAATAAATGCACATTATTAAATTTCAACCGGATGTACATAACGCTCACATACCAAGAACTTTGACACGAGTTGGGCTTGAGTCAACGACAAAATTACTTTAAAACAAACGAGAAATAAAACTGTTATTTCTTCTTTTATAATTTCAAGTTATTTTTTACAATCCTGTTGTTCCTGGAAATTCAAAGGCAATGGTGAGGTCTATATTACAGAAATTACTTTAGGGCGAATTCGTTTAACTGTAACGGTAAATTTTTTGATTCAATTGAAACATGCGTATCGTAACACGTTGGACAACGGAAAAATTTCATCGTCAGTGGAGTGCGAAAGAAATGCGGAATAAAGTTATGCAACTTCACACATGACATGAAACCAGCCAAACAACAAATATTTATAATATTTGTAGATGACTGAAAAAGGGGTAAAGATCTCCAAATTAAAATTCCATGATGTAATCGGAAGTAACTGACTTGACAGGGTAAGAAAAAAAAAATAAAACATCAAAATGATGCCAATGGAAGTGAAATCCATTTACAAGGGAGCTGTATGACGGAGGGATTCCGACGAGATAATCCATCGTGGATTATTGAGATTGGGAAAAGGATCATCTGGTCAAACACTCTCCCGCTCTATGCTCAACCATTACATAATCTAAGCCTAGTCATAATTCCCTAATCCTCCGCCGCCGCAGTTTAAAAGAGAAAGATAATCCTGGCACGCGCGGATGGGGCGGCAGGAAGTGTTTGCCAGGATTTTCTATTTTTTCGGCCAATGGAAAAGAAAGTCACATCGTCGAAAAATATTTTCTTCGTAAATATAAACCCAAAAAGTTGGAATTCCGCATTCCGCCATTGGATTCTGTCTACTTCACATCTCACTACTTCCTCACAGGTCAGATTTCTGTTGTTTGTGTCTGTTTGCTAGTTTTCTAATTAACGTTTTCTACGTACTTGAGTGTTTCCTGGGACTTTTAACTATGGCTAGTTACGGTAATTTCCCCTCGACTATTCATTATCCTTTTTTAAAAGTTTTCAATGTGAATTTTTTACCTTCAGATTGTTATCCAGTTGATTCCGCTGCAAAATCTTCCCGATCAGGTCGTCAGCGTCACTTTTACGACGAGGTCCAGTTGGAATTACTGGACGCAGAGTTCGCCAGGGATTCGTTTCCCAATCGAGAAGGTCGTCGCCGCATCGCCCAGTTGATTGGCGTCTCTGAGAAATCAATTATGGTAAAGCATGAACATTAACTAATGAAGCATGAAATATTATGACTAATTACATGAAATTAATTCATCTTCTTATTTTCATCAGTGGTGGTTTCAGAATCGCCGTCGACGTGACCGTCAACTTGGATCATCACGAGCCGCGACATCAACTCGTGAAACAAATCGCCAACATCGTCGATCATCGCCTTACGTTTTTCGTCAACGTCGACAAGGTATAAGTTTCTATTGGATTAAAAATAATTATGAGATTGATTTACTAATGTGACTTTTACCAATTTTCAGATTCTTCCGTCTCACCTCAAGTGCTTCCGATTCCTACTGGATTCTTTTTCGATCCTACAGTCGTCCCATGCCTGGAGTCAATCAACTACTCGACGTCTGAGTCTACATCTCCACAATCACCAACAGAATCGCCCCCTCAATCCGAATGGGTCGCTGCCAATTTTCAAAAGGAGATTCTTAGTCCTCCTCAGTTCAACTGCAATTACTCTACTACTGCAGATGGATCTCACCCGGAACAGCAGCCACAACAGCACCAAGACTATTCCTCCCACGTTATGTTAACATCAACATAACAGCATACCACAGAATAAATCCATTTAAATGTTTACCTGCTGTAAAGCATTGACGGTTCATTTTCCATGACTTTAATGTGAAGGTCATCATTACTGATATAGCATCTGGATTAAAGATCTCTGCATATCTCGCCTTTGAACTCAAAACAACACACCTAGGAAGTAATCACAGTAATTGACAAAACAGTTAACCAGTGAGAAGTGCAACTCATTGCAGAAAAAAAGAATCTAAATCAACAACCTTGAGATCAATTTACCGTTTTAATAACCAAATGCTTTACATGATTTAATTTGTTTCTCACCTGGGTGTTGGTAAAACTCACGTTTAGGCCTACAACTGTCGATCCGGCCTCATATAAGCGAAGAGTTGGGAGAATTGAACATCCCTTGTGCTCTATCCGAGACAGCTGGATTGTTTCATTCTGTAACATTACAAAAATAATTATTTAACAAAGCATGAGCGCACTCAAACAGTACGTCTAAAGACGGTTTCCACCTAGTTTCAACAAAACCCGAAAATCCATCGTATTTTGATTGAAGTGAGGGCCTCTAGCGGCAGGAACAAAACTTGATGAAATTTTAAGTTTCAAAAAGTTGGTTTGAAATGTTGTCATTTTATTTTTAAAATAATAATACTGCAATGTAAAATTTTTAAATTTTTCCAGATAAATGGCTTCTGTGCTATCTGTCTCCACATTCGGGAAGCAAGATTTCAAAGGAATTCTGCCGCGACTACCGCCAATTTTTAAAAATACACAGTAGACTCAAGCGGCTTCTAAATGTTGATCTACATCGTTTGTTTATCCTGTGATCACAATCCCAATCGGAAGCCGCCATAACCACAAACAAAATTCAAGAGTATGTTTAGTCCCACTTGTGTCCCAATGTTCTCCAGCGTGAGTCACGTGGGAGCTATTCCCTCCAACAACGAATTTGTTTTGCCACCGAAATAAGCTCATGCTGCAATTTACCTGGAACTTCTCGGACAATGCAGGAGAGGGGACGAACTTACCGACATCAAGTGGCCGCCAGCCCACGTGAAGGTTTGGATGGTGGACCGCGGTTGAACCCATTCAAGAACAAACGGAAGCCAGTCAACTAGGTGGCAATTCTCTCGGTCGCGTTGTATACGTCAGAACGTCACGTTGGATTGGCGCTTTCAATCAAAATGTCACTAAAAAGTAAGCAATGGGCCAATTAATAGAGTTAATGAAATGATTGGCAAAAAGTAGCTCATTAAAAACTAAGGGGAAGCGACTAGGCCTACTGCGTTATGGCATGAAAATAAGTATGGGAAAACATCACAGAAATCGTACTGTATGTCTGCGAATAAATACCGTCACGAGTGAAAGACGACTATCAATTAGAAACTCCGTGCCCGTTTTGTGACAGGCAGAACAACTAAAAATGATGTTGTTGACCATCCCGTTGATTGTTGGCCGCAAGAATGGCGCTTCCGGTTGCCTACACCATAGGCGGGATTGCGACGTACAGAATCACTCGACTGCATTGCCATGGACACGGCTCGAAACCGACGCTAATCAAGTAGTAAATAGAAACGGACAAGATTAGAAATGCAATAAAGATCTAAAAATGGAATATTGGATGAAACTTAAAATTGCCCCGGCCTGTGCGTTGAAACTGGGCGAAAGTGCCATTCTATTGTAACGGATCATGTTGCACCAGATTATTTATATTGATTAATGATGTCATGTTGTTCGTATATCTGAGCTCTGCAGGTGTTCCAAACGTGCTGATTGAACGTTTGGCGTCTTGTGGGACTCGTATGGAGGATCCATGAGTTCATAGTGCGTGACTTTATTATAATTGCATTTCCGTACACGTGTCATTAAATGTAACCTAATCATTTCTAGAACTGCGTAGTTAGACGTCAACTACGTGGCAATAGAAATGTTTGGGCATAAAAGCTGATGTTTTGAAGTTAGTATTGGCATTGCTATTCCGAGACCAGACCTGAGTTAGTTAGAACTGTCAGTTGAGAATAGCCAATATCAATCCAGTGTTCTTCACTTTTCTCTTCCTATATTTGGTATGTACTCACTCCTTTTTTAACACCAATGCACCATTTACATTTTTGGGGAAATCGCCTCCAGCATTTTTACGTTCGTTATTATTGAGTGTAGGGTTCTTTTCGAGAACCTTTACACGATTATCAAAGTCTTAAAACATGAAGGGACTAAGTTATCGGCCTGTCAGAAAAGCGTCAAAAGGAGATTAACCTTTCAGTCGAGAAAATTGTTGATCACTCAACTAAGGTGTACAGTACATTTTGCGTGTGATAAAACTCATGACATCGAATAAAATCATTCTATTAAGTAAACAGTAGCGCAGTATTTTGATCCGGCAACGAGACTTTGACCATTTCAACTCGGCTATTATTATCAGCACTTGTCTCTGTTGCCATCCAGGTTGTTTCCGTTTACAGAAGTATTTAAAGGCTGATAGCTACTTGACGCTAGCTGCATTAGTTGGTTAACTGTAGAACCCGACCAAGAACCTTCGCTACTTAAATCCTGACGAAAAAATTGCCAAGTAGCCTAAGTCATTTTCCAGTATACATTTATCTTTGAACGAAAGGATTTAATCAGATTATAACAATTAATTTGATACATTTCTTTCTCTATGGGAATATATTTTCAGAGCAGGAGATTCACGTATCAAAAAATGAAACATTCTTTGTCGCCGAAATGGATGATAAAATCCCTCATTGCGTTACTTCTACTTTGTGTTGGAGTTTTCTGCCAATCAGACGAGTCGACATCTTCATGGGCCAAACTCCAAATTTCACCCAGCGAACTCTGTTCTATGCCCCACGGAAGTTTCAGAGTCAACATTTACGAACACGCAAACAATAACAAGGCAACAACGACAAAATCAAGTGCCAAAAAATATTTTTATGCGCCCATCGCCCTGCTGGACCACCAAAGCGCCACAAATTACTACAACAACGTCACAAAACAGCCCGAGGTCCATTTCCGCGTTGAAATGTGGAACCCAAAAGTCGAGAGCGAAGTCGTCAAATACTTGACCGAATTTCTCAGTCAGCCGATCAAATCCAATCAGGTTCAAGTCATCCCATTCGATAAAGTGATCCTGGCCAGCACGTCACCGTCCACCAGCTTCTCACTGAAATCAAATTGGCTCCCGTATCAACTGGACAAGTCGCTCCAGTTGACACTTTCCTGTTTCCACCAACGAGATTGCAACCAACTGGCAGCCGCCATGCGGACCAAACCTGAGCAATTCAACGACTTTAAACTCCTTTTCAGTTTGTCTTCGCAGACGTCGCAAACCAAACAGACGGTCATCCGCATCGACAACATCGTCTCCGGACAAATGATGGCGCAAATGTTGCAGAAATTCAACGAAAACACCAAAGAAGCTCTGCTAACGGCCAGTGATGAGAAGAAACTGCTAACGGAATCGATGACCAACGTGTTGGTCGACACGTTTGACGACTCGGACGTCGTTTCCCAAAATTCAGAGTCGCAAATCTACAACATGTTGAAGAATTTTCTCGTCTCGTCCAGGACGACCATCAAAGAGCAAAGCGACAAAATGTGGGACTCGGTTTTTTGGAACGACGACAACTACCGACCGGACAAGACCACCAAGACGATGAACGACATTTACAAGAAATTGGACAAGGAAGACCAGAAAAAGTTGATTGACACGTTTCAAAATACCAACACATTTGATTTTGGCGCAGAGGCTAGTGTCGTGGGCATTGGCTCGTTCGAAACAAAATTCAAAAATGAACTTTCCCGCCACGGTTCGACAACAAAGGAAGACATCAACAAACTTTTCCAGGAAAGTAAAAATCACGGCGAATGGGACGGGGAAAAATTTGTTCCCAAACCGCTGGCCCTCAGCAGAGTCAATTTAGCAAAACTGCGGGACACGCAATCCTTCCAGGATCGCAAAGTGAGCGTCCGCTACTTGACCGCCGTCCTGTCAACTCCCATCCATTTCATAGAAAACTCTGAGCTGACAGCCACGGATGAATGGCAAGAGTTGAAAGACGAATTAAAAGGTATTTCTATGAATATTTCTGTGTAAGATTCGATTAATTGCCATAATTGATTAAAAACGGTTTCAATTTTCCACAGAAACACAAAATCGTTTATCAGACGCTTTGGAACGTATCCAAAAATCGGAAAAGCAGCTAAACGGTAACCTTTTAAAAAATGTGGCTAAATAAAAAGAATTAGATTATTTAACAAAATCCGGTACTTAAGTGAAAGGGCGAATGTTTCACGTATTTTATACAAATTTTTTGTTACAGACACAAACGCAACTGTTTTCAATTTGATCAACGATGTAAATGGTATGTTGGGCGCTTACAAACCCGACCCCTGGCAACTTTGAAATACCGTGGCGCCACCTAGTGAGCGTATGTGTAACTACCTGTATAGGGTATGCTTCTACACCAGCCACCGTGTAGTGTAGTGTATTTTGTGTAGTGTAGTGTGTTGTATTTTGTCGATTTGGCAATATAAAATCACATTTGATAAAACATCGAGGTAAATTCATGAATCATTTGGACGCTTTTGGTATTTTAACACGGTCTGAGAAAGAAACGACGGAAATCGAAAAAAAACGCTAAGTAAGAAATAGAAATAAAACGGTTTGTGATTTCGACTGATAATCATCACATTTTTCAAATATTACCCAAAGCAGAGAACGACGAATGAATGATTAAACAAGGCTCAACCCTAAAACTCAGTTGCATCGAAAAGGTATCCACGAAATCCTTTGAAATAAAATGGACGATTGAAAACCTATTGGCAAAAAGATCCGAAACAGAGGCCGACATTCCTTCAACTGACCGAGGAGATCGAGAAAAATATGAAATTAAATTCCAGTCTCGATTATTGCAATTCAACGGGTCCATGTGGGGAAAATGGTTGAACCAACGTTAAGTTGTTGAGTCAAGGTATTCACAATCAAGAGCGGGGGGTGGAGAGTGTTAGACAAATAGACAACCTTTGCATCGTTGGTGATTCTAATTTTTGACAGAGTCGATTAATACCAATGTTGGTGTATTCGACTTTTCACGTGTAAACAAATAAAATAATGCGAATTAACCTGTGCAATCCCTAATCCCAATGAAATACAACATACAACCTGCTTTGCTACCGTAAAACTGCTTGATTGCACGGAACATTTTGGCTTTTCTTTTCTACAATGTCAAACCAAAGAAAAATGTATTTCTCTACTGATACCGAATCTTTAAGCGGGATATCAAACCACAGCCATCCGTTCTCTGCTAGTCGCCATGGATACAATTTGATGATAAACCAACTTAATCAAGAAACGCTGCGAGAATTTATTTAAAGTTGAAACAACAGGAAGTGAAGAAATGGCAAGAGACGTAGCAAAAGCGAGAAGAAATTTCTAGTGCACAGCTGGTAATCAGACGAGTGATACCATACAAATGAGCCAAATGTTCAAATGATTTGTGCGCAAAACTCCAACTTGTGAAAATGTTTCAAAGAGAATGGCGTTACTGGGACTGCTGTTTTCCATTTTGACAAATCAGATAATTCAAACTGATAAACTCGAAATATTCCCCAAAGTAGAAAAAGACGAACAAGTGATTGAACAAGGCTCAACCCTATCACTCACTTGCATCAAAGAATTGTCGGATAATTTAATCGAGCTGAGATGGACCCTTCCCAAATTCCAAACCTCTCTTCCTGCGGTAAAATTAACAAGACAATAATCCAATAATTTGCAACGAAGATAACTTAATGTTTTTCCACCTATAACTTTTTAAGATATTTCGACACGGACGACTCGAAAAAATTACTTTTAGGAATGAAACGCACCTCATCTCGACAATGACTTTGACCAACACCACTAACGACGACACGGGCTTTTACAATTGCAGCGGAAACTGGGAACAAGATCGATACGTTTACGTTTCTAGTCGGATAATATTTTCAAAGAAACTATTAACATTCAGACATAACGTTAACACTTTCGATTCGCATTAAGGTACCGAAAATCTTTCATTGATGAGAAACCAAAATTACATTTTCCCGCGTTTCAATTTAACCGCCACAACAAGAAATTCGATTTTTATCCATTTCATTACAACCCATCCCAACGTCACCATCACCATCTCCACCAGCAAACGAGAGAAATAGGCGTCGAACCACAAAAGGCATTCCGCAAGGTATTTAACAAAAGTTACATAAGAGAAAAGACTGGATTTGGATTATAAAAATATTAAAAAAAAAAAAAAAAAAAAACAATTGCACAATTGTTTTCCTTCAAAGATATTTGATTCCTCATCTCCAACTGAAAATTCGAGATGGTCATTCCATCCCAGAAATGGACTGACGATAAAGAATGCAACCGTTTCTGACTCGTCCATTTATTATGTCGTTAGTTACTTGCGCTTCGTTAACGGTAAACGAGTCGACATTAAACACGAAAAAACTACAGACGAATTTCTGAGCTGGATCATCCCACCGGATGAACTCAATTATTCTTCAGTAATGCAATTTTCTTTGATTGTAGAAGGCAATACAATTGTGATGTTATCCCTCAAGAACTTTTTCTAATAATTAACGTTTACAAAATTAGGAATGGAAGTAGAGGGAGCACCTGACGATCCAGTGGAAGGATCAAACGTCACATTGATTTGCACAACTTCCGCGTATTTTCACAATGTTCCACCTTCGTGGTTCTATTACGACAACGGCCATCATCACCAAGTGACAATTAAAACAGGTTTGAAATTATTTTGACACAAGTTGGACTTTACGTTGCATTCTACTTAGCATACAAATTGAATCAATCGATGCAGATGTTCAAATAAAAACGGAAAGAGAATGGAAAGATTTAATTTTCTACAAGAGCCAACTGTACCTTACTAACGTCACCCTAAAAAGCCCCTACACAACATTGAAATGCGGGTACGATACTGAAAATTCGACCATAAAAGAAATCTCCTTCGCCATTAAAGGTATTCAACACGAGTTTCTTTACAACTGCCTGGCATTAAACAATACTGTTTTCATTTCATAGAAATCGACAACGACCCAGTGTCTAATTCAATCACACTAGAAAAAGGAATCACCCAAATTTTGTCCTGCAACCGATTATCGCAACATGTTCCTATTCATTGGCTCAAGGTGATTTTTTAAAAATTGGCTTTGGCATCTTCAAATTATTAATTCAAGTGGTCTAACATCTAGGACGGCAACCAATTCTCTGGCACAGTTGACGAGACAGAAACCTGGTCAACTCTGCCACTAAAAGGAAAATCAAAGGAAGCTGGAATCTACAAATGCCAATGGAAAAACGGCAGAGGAGAGGCCAGAAACAGAAACTTCAACGTCACTGTCACTTTCGTTGAAGAAGAAACAAATGCCATGATTCTGTCGGTAACTTTCATCGGATTACTTGCAGTCGGAGTGGGAGTTGGAATCAAACTTTACTTTGACAAAGTAAGAAATCAATCAATTTAAACTAGAAAATTGTGCAATTGACCACCACAATATTTTAAAGACAAAAGCGGAAAACCAAGTTGAAAAAATCCTGAATCCGGGTGAAATCGACCCGAATATTCTGATTAAAACGGAATTCCTGTCCTACGACCAAATAGGAGAATTTACGAAGAAACAGCTCAGACTCGTTTTGTTGTTCCTCGATATTTGATGCATTTAAAACAAAATAATTTGAAATTAATCTGCTGAGTATTGACAGAGAACTCAGCATGTTACGCAAAAAGGATTTTGAATAACCCCGTCTGTTATTTCCAAAAAGGAAATGTTGCCATTGTGGCCCCATTCAGACTAAAAGAAACCAAAAATAAATGCGACTTACCTTACAGGAAAGCAGAAACTACAGCCGAACAGCGTCGTCGATTTACTTGGTGATGTAGTAAGTCCCCTCCTTCCTCCGCCATTAAAACGTGGGTAGAGCAGACTCCTCCTAATTCCATTGGATCGATGGCGTAGACACTCACGTTGTTTCAAACCGATTCCATTCCTCTTCTCGTGTTGCTTTTAGTCACTAGAAGTAAGCAATTGCCAGTCAATTCAACATCAGAAATTATCAAAAAACGTTCACAACGATAGATTACAGATTCACCTTTTTTCATACTTACATTTTACAGTTAAAAGGATTACAGCACTACTTGACCAATTCTGTTGTGTTCTTCACCATTATAATTTTTACTTTTCCTTCCGAATCGTCGTCTGCTTTGCTAGGGACAGCGCCATCTAGTAGCTATACATGAATACACTACATGGTTGCCATCTAGTAGTCATACCAAATACGCAGTTTAAAAAAACAAAAAATCAGCAATAGACCTCTTGCACAAAGCGGATAGCAGGATTCTTGTAGTCCGACAATGCTGCAATCCGCCATATTGAGAAAACCACACCCTTTTTTAACATTGTCTCTTATGGAAGTATTTTTCAAAGTGTTTTTTCTCTTAACTGGATAACAACTTCGACCAAAGAAAAATATTAAAAAATACTACATCATTCAGGTAATCCGTAGCGTGTAAGTTTTCCACTATTGAAGTAGTGGAAGTCGTATTAATTAAATGTTTTGTACTGGGCATATGGGCATTGTTTACATATGTAGGACCCAAAGATGTACAGTTTACTTATAATTTTTAACATTTTCAAACTGAAACACTTGGTAATTCATTTTTCCAAACTATTTAGATTGTCATGTGTGACGAGGTATTGGTGGAAAATGCTGTAATCTAATTATTCGACCCCTCAAGAAGAACTGTGTTTTGTGTTTTTTAAAGCATTCTTCATTGTCGTATACGTATCGTTTGGATAGTTTATTCATACATAGATTTTTTTTTGTTTAAAATGATTTGTATTTGTTAGCATTGTTATTCAAAAATAGAGAATATGGATGCATACAAAATAAACAATTATGATGCTTCATCATCGTTGAGGAGTTGCTGTAATCCTTGGATAGTTGCCCGTTGAAATGAGTAAGTGAAATTGTTTGCATCTTTGTTTTAATTTAGCTTCCAATTTCTGACATTTACATTCTGAGGCTTCCAGTACCTGTCACAATAGAGATAATTTCTCTTGGTTGCTCTTTCGATCAGGCTGTGTTTGAATAATGGCAGCCAAAGCATCATATTCCATTTTATTCCTACGAATCTGTCTTGCTTCATGCAACTCCTTCTTGATTGCTTCAATGTCTTTTTGAGCTGACAAAATTCCTTCTTCAATGTGGTTGTAAAGGTCATCATGGTGTTAACGCTCTGCAGTGTTCATTTCACAGTACCTCAAGGATTTTGTGGCAGCAAATTCACATTGGGAAATTTGATTGATCATTCTGGCATAAGATGCTTGTCTGTAAAACATAAAAATACATCACATAAGATAGGGGAAAATTTTACACAAAGTATAAATTACGTTTTAAATTACCAACTTCGAAAGATAGCGTTCTTTTGCCTCGGTTGGCAGTTGGAGAGGTCGAATAATTGGATTACAGCATTTTCCACCAATACCTCGTCACTCATGACAATCTAAATAGTTTGGAAAAATGAATTACCAAGTGTTTCAGTTTGAAAATGTTAAAAATTATAAGTAAACTGTACATCTTTGGGTCCTACATATGTAAACAATGCCCATATGCCCAGTACAAAACATTTAATTAATACGACTTCCACTACTTCAATAGTGGAAAACTTACACGCTACGGATTACCTGAATGATGTAGTATTTTTTAATATTTTTCTTTGGTCGAAGTTGTTATCCAGTTAAGAGAAAAAACACTTTGAAAAATACTTCCATAAGAGACAATGTTAAAAAAGGGTGTGGTTTTCTCAATATGGCGGATTGCAGCATTGTCGGACTACAAGAATCCTGCTATCCGCTTTGTGCAAGAGGTCTATTCTTTTTTCTTTTATGTTTTTAAAAAATCACGAATTAATTAAAGAAATGGACCATGATTAAAGGCACATCAATATTTAAAAAAAAAATAAAAAAAATAAAAGGTAAATCCGCAAATAAATAATAAGGTGCGGAGTGATTGACATTTTGATATTTCAAACGTAGTCTCTGTTCATCAGAAATAGATTTTTATTATTTGTCAAATTAAATAAACATGTGCTATATCCTATTACATAAAGGTGAGAGGATAATCAAGTTTTCACATGATTAAACAGCTGCGACCCTTTCACCAATCATTTCCCTGACGATGCTGGTGGATTGGAGGCTGCGGCCGAGAACGAATCCGCAATCCGTGTTGGACGAGCTCCATTCCGTCCATCCGTTGACGTTTCTCTTCAGGTAGCAAGTGTGCAACGTGTTGGTGAAGTGAGTGCACAGCCGATTGTTGAGACATTCTTTCCCGCATTCGATCGCCGGCACTTGCACTCGCCCAATGTCGTAGCCGACGAAATTGCATTTCGGCGCCCAGCGAACGAATCCGGCCGAATTCCACACGCGAGCAGTCACGGCCGATGACATGACAACCAACAGGAGGAATAAAACGGACGGACGAGTTGACATGATCCTGATCAAAATTCCAAATACCAGTCAATTCAATTAAATTTGCAACCGAAACACCAAGAATAATTCAACTACTCACATTTCTTGTAGAGTGCGGAAGCAGGTGGAAGTGTATCCAGCAAAGAGATGGATGCTGCAATGCAAATGTATTCAATTGTCACCTCTTTTATACTCGACCGATTCCAGACGTATGAAACACGTTCTCACAAAATCAATGCTTAGAAATAATTCCGTACGTTTCGCCGGAATACTCGACCACCTAGGACATTGACCTCTTTCAGGGTTCAATTGACCATCGACTACCATAATTAACTTTTACCCCCCAATTAAAAAAAGGAAAAGAAATTCAAGTTGAAATCATTTGTTCAAAGGTAGAAATTTATTTTATCAAAAGTCACAGATTATGTCATATACGTATATCACAATTGATGCATCCTATGTACACATTTCCTACATCCTTTCATCATCCAGTCACGCGAAAAAAATTTTTAAAATAAAAAACTTATTTAATTTTAAAATGATTTGATTTTTTGACAACTTAAACGAACGAAATGTGTCTCGTCTTCCTCCTGGGCTGGTGGACGACGGAAGATTGAGACGTCGGAGTCGATGGCGGAGGCGGACTGATTTGAGGCGTCCGGTCTTCGCTTCCACTTCCGGCGCCGCCGTAAGAAGATCCTCCGATCATCAAAGGCCGGCGGCTAGACGGTTGGCTGCAGAAATTGGAATCGTGGAATTCGCCCAGCCAGCCCAACGATCCGCCGCTCATGTCGTGATGGTGGTGGTGGTGATCGCCGGAATTGTTGTTGTCCAGGAAGCTCGGAACTCTCATGACCCGGCCGTCCGGATGCTGGGACGACATGCCGGGCGACGGAGGCAGCGGCGGAAGAAGATGTTGGTTCGAGTACATGGGAAGGTATCCGTTGTGGTTCTGGATGGGACCGAATCCGGGCGGAGGCAGGATCATCTGCAAGTCGGCGCTGTCCCTGGAATCCGTTTGGTGGTCAGAGACTTCGATGCCCGTGTCGTCCGACGAGACGGAAGGTTTCGACGAGATGGAAGTCCCGTCGGCGATGGCCACCCCTCCGCCGCATCCGCCGCCGCCGCCACCGCCCACGCCGGAATTGGCCGACGACGATGGATTGTTGATGTTGATGACGCTCTGGCTGCCGCTGTTGGGCATGATGGATCCGTTGGTCAGGACCTTGTGCCGGTGCGGAGACGTTTTGGCCCGCGGCAGCGACCAGTGGTTCAGATCCGTGGCGCTTGTTCCGGCTTCCAGCCCTTCCAGGTTGGTCAAACTCCGCCCGCGGGGCAGAGTGTTGGCCGAGGAGAACCAAGGGGAGCCCCGCTGGATGATCCGGCCGTCCGGAGTGACGATTTTCAGCTCGCCGTCCTCCTCCTGGATGTAGGCGTTGTTGACGTAAATCTTGTAGACTGGGCGGGATTCCTCGCTGGATTTCATGGCGGCAGCCGCAGCTTCCTGCTCCTTGTGGTGACTGTGCAGAGTCTGGGCATCCGTCGGGCTGATCTTGAGCGGCTCCACCTGGATCTTCAACGTGGAAGACGAAGGTTTGCTGGGCTTCTCCTGGCGGCGATCGTCGCTCCGCTTCCGCCTGGATAGGCAAGCGGCGATGGACAAAATGACCAGGAGCAGAATGAATCCAGCCACTCCGCCGGCGATGGCGTAGAGTTGCTGCTCCGTCAGAGCCTGAGAAGCCGCTTCCGGGCGGGTCATGTTGTTGCTGTCGTGCTCGCCAGCCGTAAGGATCGGCGTCGGATTGGTCGTGGTGGTCGTCGGCGGCGGAGGAGGTTCCTCGATGTAAACCGGAACAATGTTGGACACTTTGCCTCTCAATCCGGCGAAATCCACGGCTACGATGGCGTAGTAAAAGATTTGATTGGGCCACGGAACGGCCACCATGGCCTTTTGCCACGTTCCGGCTGGAAGCGGTTGCGGAGTCAAAGAAGAGTGGACCAAAATGGCCGAACTGGAATCGTTGAGGGCCGAGCGATCCGTGTAGCAGCGGATCTGGTAGAAAGCGGCCGATCCGGAATCGTAATCCGTTCCGGGGGCCGTCCATCCGAGTTCGACTTCGTTGGTGGCGTTGACGATGCGCTCCACTCGCAAATCCGAAATCCTTCCGGGCGGATAAACATCGTCATCCTCACTGGGGCCGTCGACCGTGACGAAGCTGGGGCCGCTGATGATCCGCCGGAAGGGTTGTACCGGAATGGTTTGCTCGTAGGGCATGGAACTTCCGCAACAAGCTGCTACTCCGGCGGAAGACGTCGTTTCCTGGAGCGGATTAAGTTTCCTAACGGGAATGGAAGCCCTTCTCGAGTTGTCCGTCACTTGAATGGTCACGGCGTAGTGTCCAGGTTCACCGACGGCCCGTGTAAAGTAGGCCGAGTAAATTCCATCCGCCCTGGTAATATCCGGATCTAGAAATTTTTTAAAAAGATAAAAGAAATTTTTAATTTCCCGCTTCGAGCGCTAGATGGCGTGGGGTTGTTACTACCTCCAGTTCCCTTGTCAAAGAGCTGGACAACAAAGGGTCCAGCTGGTGGATGATGGCTGGTGGTGGTTCCATTGTTGTCCTGGCCCCTGGGCGGGTAGACGAGGGCCGTGACTTTGGCGTCTAGGACGGGACTGAGTCCTCGCTTGACTTCGGCGTACAGCAAAATGGGCGTCTGCGAGGCGTTGACGGGTTGGCGGCCAACGTTGGTCCAGGCCTGGACCGTGATGGCCTCATCGTGAATTTGCGTCGGCGTCGTCGTCGCCGGCTGGGCCGTCACTTCAACAGTAGCCGCCACTTGGTGGGGCTTGGATGATGACGTCACCGGCTGGGCAAATTTCAACCGGTAACTCCACTCGCCAAACTTTTGAATAAATTCCAAGCGCCAAAATAAATAAATAAATCAAATTGATTCACACACACACACACAGGAAAACAAAAAAGACATAAGACGTCGATTATTATGTAATAAACCCCCAAAAAAAGAAATAAACCTGGGCAGGGCCCTGGGCAATTAACTTGTGGACTGGTATATCATTAAAAGAGCTTAAAAGGTTGCCCGGGCTCAAATGACGGATGATTAGCGCGTTTTATATGTATGTGTACATCAACCCAAAAAAAAGAAAAAGAAAAAAAGGGATAAGAGCTCAGCACTAATGCTCGATTGATGATCATTTTGGTGAACCCCGGCCAAAATGGTGAAAATGCGCATGACTAATGGGTAGGGCCCTCCTTAAAAAAAAAGGGGGAGAGAGAGAACTTCATAATCATTCGATTGCCGTGAAAGAATAGCTAGACTCGACTCTTTCTGCGCATATAGATTCCAAATTTGGGATGGGCTAATTGGATTTTACAGGTAAGAAAAGAAAAAAGAAAAAAGAAACAAATTTCCTGGCTGTTTAGTCGACCAAGATATTATACGACGACCCACTATGTAGATAAGCGATTACATTCAACCTCGGCATAGATTTATCGCCAATTAAGGTCACAGTATCCCCTATAGTAGAATAAATCCTGATCGATTATTCATCATTTTGGCAACAAATCAAAAAGGAACATTTTTCATTTCAGGTTCAACGGCGGCCGATGAACCTTCCTGCCTGGGCTAATCGTTTTTGATCGAATGAACGTACCTCGTCGGTTTGCGGAATGCGGATGTGGAGCATCCCGTCAGAGACGAGCGGGAGATCGTAGACGCGTCCGTTGGGGCTGACAACTTCGACCGTGTCCAGGTCGGCCTCGTCGGCGCAGTGGGCCACCACGCGGACGTTGGAGCCCAGGGGAGCGTCCAGCGTGAAAGTTCCCTGGACAGCCTGGACTTGGCTACTCGACGTCACCGTTTCTTCGTAAACCTTTAAAAAAAAAGTTAAAATAATTAAAATCAGAAATTTTAAAAGTTTTGTTTAAAATTCCAACCTTGAAGATTTTCACACACAATTGAATCACCCAGTCAAAAAACACCAAATTGCGCCATACATTACACACGTACACGTGTGTTTTATTTTATATTTCGACATTCGTCATCAGGGACCCTGGGAAGGTCTTCTTCTTCGTAAATTTTAACCAACCAAAAAGTTACAAAAAAAATCTTTTGGGTGTTTGCGCTAAACCGCGGGACAGCGTGGGAACAAGTGCGGGAGCCACCCGCCCTTTTTTTTTCTCCATCCCTTATGCCTCGTGATACATAATGATGGGAAAAAAATAAAAAAAAACCCCAATATGTGGTGGCTGGTGACTGGTAAAGTTCTAGCGCGCCCCCATCCAAGCCAAGGCCCCATCTTTTATTTTTTCCCAAAATGGTGGGGGGATAGAAAATCTTATAGAGACTCAAGGGTATATAGCTGGGAATCTAGTGGTGGCCCAGGCTGTATATATGTAGCTAATGATTTTACACTCTGGTCGTCCTTGGATAAATCCCCCACCACTCTCTCTGTCTATGTAGAACGTGATTGACTCTGAAAACAAAAGCCGATCGATTTGAAAAAACCTTTTTTAAGTGCAGCACTTTGAAGGTATACGACCTTATCGATTCATCACTCAAAAAAGTGCATCCGGGCTTTTTAAAAAAAAGTGTCTCTTATCTCTTATCCAATCATCGGATAGTTGTCATGTCTGTCGGTAGACTCAATCTTAATGGCACTGGCGGTCGCTCAAGTCCATTGTCAAATGTGTTTTTCGTGTCTATAAATCGGAATCAAACAACAAATTGGTGGGTTTTTTTACATACCTGGGTCGGCGTATCTGCCTGGTCGTAGCGAAGAATTTGTAGGAAAGCGGCGGCCAGACGGGCCTGTGTCAGCGATTGGGAGAGACCCCCATGTCCTTTGGGTTCATCTTGATCGATTTCTTCTTCGTCGTCATCATCATCGACGGCTAATTGGAGTCCGTTAACGACTCGGCTGCCCAAATCGATCAACGTCGTCCGCCGGCTGGGGAAGGCGATCGTGTGGACCGTCACGTCCTGCGATCGGTCCTCGTCCATCATCAGGTCCATTTCGACTCGAGTGCCAGTCAAGAGGATCAGCTGGCCCCCGCAACAAGTCGCTTCCTTTTCATCCGCCAACATCTGCGGAAAAATAAAAAAATTTCAAAATAAAATTCCCAGTGAAAGTCACGAAGAAAAAATAACAAAATGGCGGTTTGAATGTCACAAAAGCAAACTTCTCTCACGACCGACGGGGGGAGTCTATACCGTTCGATACTTTCACTATCCCAACACACAACGGAAGAAGAAGAACCTATCGTGATGGGTTTTTCTACTAAAGAATCCACTCACGATTCTTCGGCTCTGTTGGGTCAACAACAAAAAGAATAAAAAAAAACCTTTTTCCTTGTAAAAATTGTTCAAGCCTGGTTGATTTATTCATAAATTCTTTTGGTTGTTGTTCCAGACTTGTTTTCTTCTCTTCCACTCGCCGAGAGTTGGTCCATCCATCCGCGTGGCTTATCGGAAAAAATATGGGCGCACAAGATTTTGGTTGTGTTCAGTGCGCCCAGGTCATCAGACAGACAGACGCTGCACACATCAGTCGATCCATCAAAAAGGCAAGAAGAAAAGAAGATGATGATGATGAGGCGGAGAAGCTGCTCAAGAAAATGATGATTCCCATCCTCCCTCCCACCTCCTTCCAAACAAAACCTCATCCGTCCACGTAACGCACCGAAATCTAAGAGAAATAAGCCCAGGTAGAAATGCCCTCGGGCTCTTGCAGCAACAACCAAAAGAAAAAGGCCGAGATGATGATGGTAATAATTTAACAATTTTTAATGGGACGTGAAGAGATGAAGTTCTCAGCTCAGCTGGGCGACACGTTGGAGATTATGTCACACACCAACGGGCGTCGTCGTCGTCAAAAAAAGTTTGTGTACCTGATGAGCCAGCTGGATGGCCGACACGAGATGATGTTGTTGCTGTTGTTGCTGTTGTTGTTGTTGAGATGATGATGAGAGATGAGATCGTCGCGGGATGCGGCCGACCAGGCCGTCACGATTATCCGCCGTCACCTTGGTCCATCCAAGGACGACCAGATTCTTCTTGTTGCTGGCGGATGAATCGACGCTTCCGCCGACGGATGGAGATGAAGCGATGACGCTCAGGTGAGTTTCACGGTCGTCGGTCGATGGCAGGGCGTGAATCCAACGGTACAGCGCACGACGGATCAAACTCCATCGTCGACCCTGTCAGAATAGACAAAAAGAGATCCATCCATCAAACATCCGGCTATTCATCAGTTCCGCCCCGGCAACAACTTACCGAGAGAGTTCGATCGAGAACCAAGACGTAACGGTGGCCGTTTGACGGCAAAACGTATTCAAATTCCGGCGGGAAAAAAGGCGTCGCTTTAGTGGAAGGCATCCAGTTGACAGGAGAAGATTTCTCTTCTTCTTCCAGCACATCCGTCGATGAAGATTCCGTCGTAGTGGTCGCCGGAAGAGGTACCCGTCTGAAGTCTGGGTGGGTCTCCATAACCTGCCAGAGACTTTGCTCCTCGCACAGCACGTTCTGCTTGGTGGGCATCCAGCGGATATGGTTCGATCCATCGCACCAATCATCCGCCTAAAAGATAAAGAAGAAAAACATAGTCAGGGAGTTAGTAAGTAAGAGATTTTATGGACAAGATTTGTGGAAAAAAATTGTTGTTTCATGGGCGCGACACCTCAACCCAACCACCAACCGAGAGAGAGTCGGCCCGGAATGCCCGTCTCTGATCAGAGATTGACGTTCCACAACTTTCACCTTTTTCTTTCTTGAACAAAAATTGAACAATTGAACTGGCAACTTAAACGAAAGCTCGTGATTTTCAGAGAAAAATGGCCGACCAACATGAAACATCTTCATATTGCAGCAGCAGACACAAGTTATCTTTTTTTAGAAAGTGCGTCACGAATGTTTTAGGCGACGCCATCGACACGCCAGTCTCATTCGTGTGAAAATGACCAAGTCATCTCAGCAACAACAGCAACAACAACTTACGTCGAGAGACGCCATGATCGAAGTTGTCGGCGACGCTTTCACCATCTTCGATTCGATCGACTGTCGAGTCGAATTGGACGACGCCGTGTCTAAAAGGCCAGTCCCGTTCCGCTGTGATTGTCCATCTTCTCCTTCTTCTTCTATTCCCAGTGTTGGCCAAACAGACTCTCCTGTTTCGTTGGATGAACTGTGAGCGAATAAAAGAAAAACATGAGAATGGAATAAAAGAAGAATCGTAGATGATATAAAAGATGAAAACATGTGAATAATATAATAGGCCCAGAAGAATCGTAGAGTGTGTGTTGCCCATGAGAAGAGAAAATTGTCACGGTCTGGGAGTATAGACACACACAAGAAAAGGTTAGAAAAGACTGGAACGAATTTCAGGTATAAAAATGGCCAGTGGGGGGTTTAGAATCTCTTGGGCCGATGTCAACTGTCACACAACATCAAACGTGGAGGAGGAGAGGCGACTAGACGGCGACTTGGGTATCAAAAAGGCATTTTCGAGGGGCGAGACAAATCACTAGAAAACACTTTTACCAAATTCCTTTTAAATTTTCGATTTGTTTTTTTATTGGGAGAGGAAGATTTTTTAAAAAGAAATTTTCATTTTAATAAACATTTTTAAAAATTCTTTTTTCTTAGCTACCGGTTTTTGTTTAGTCCAAAAAATCCATGGGAAAATTATCAGACGCCATATTGGAAAAAAGTGTTACTAAACAGTCGGGAAAAAAACTAAAAATAAAAACGTATCGTTTTCTTCCTGTCTACACTTTGACCTTTTATTTAATTTATATTTCGCCCCGAGGGGGGGTCGGTCCCGATATTATTTCTTCGTTTATATAAAAATTTTTTTTTTTTTCGCCGACGATGGTAATTTTTTCCTTCCATGTGACTTTGTGTGTGTGTGACCACCTGGCGTTCGGCGGGGTTCTCTATCGGTTTTGAAACTTCTCCGCCTGGGCGCGCGTGAGAAAAACAGCCCTGAGAGAATTACACACACGGTCCCATAAGGTTGTTTTCAAGTCAAAAGTAAAAAAGAAAATCCGGTACATTCCTACACCCTGGAGGGGGTTCTTTAATTTTTTACGACCAAGTCAAGACACACACACACACACATAGTGTTTCCCCCTGGATTGGGTTGGAGGAGGAGGGGGGAAATTCTAATGTCTTTAAGTAATGGGGGTCTTCGGTCTTCTATTTCCCTTTAGCGCGCCATCACCAGGTACTCCTGGCTAAAGGTACTCGGCGCGGTCTAAAGGTGTCTATAAATCTTCTTGAGCGGGTTCGAGACACGTATATAGCTAAAGAAAGGTCATAAAATAATAGTATTATATACCTGGTGGTGGTGGTGCTGCTATTGTTGTTGCCAAACGTCGTGCAAGAATTCTCCTGTAACTGAGACGAAGATGCCGATGCCGACGAAGTGGTGGAAGAAGAAGAAAAGTTGGGCGGATGCGAACCGTATTCCGATGTCCACAGCGGATACTGGCGGTCCGATTCGAAACCGGTTTCGTCAAACACGCCGTAACGATGTTTCACCCACTCTCGCAACACTTGGCGGCCTGTTATTAACATTTTTTAAATTTAAATTTTAAATTTTAAATTTCAAATTTGTATTTTGAGAAATTATTTTTTTTTTTTAATTTAAATTTTTACCGAAAAAATTAATTAAAATGATCTTTACATAAAATCATTCATTTTAAATTTTAAATTAAAATTTTGAATTAAATTTTGAATTTTTTTATTATTAAATTTTTTAAATTTTACCGGAAATGAAAGAATTTTCTGGGTTAAAGGTGCGGATGAATTGGCGGCTGAGGTGGACGCCGAGCCCTTGCTGTCCGCATCCGCCAAATTGTTTGGCATGGGGCAGATCGGCGATGAGCGGATGAGATTTCGAGTGGATGAGAACGTCGGCCGTTTGAGCGGCGTCCATCTGGGCGTTCATCCTTTTATTCTTGATGACCTGCAGCCTCTGCTGGTGCCTGGTGAGCCGGAAGCAATCCTGGGCCAGCGACTTGGACACCAAAATCGTCACCTTGTCCCACTGCAACCGGCCCCTCGTCACATTGTGCAGCTGCTCAGACGTCGCCGTCAGCACGTTCTGTTATTCAACATCAATAAATAAAAATGGCTCAGATTATATGAACAAGTTACACAAAAGAAGAGCTGTACACTTCCGGGCCGCCTCCTCTTTTGGCCAGCCGATAAAAAGAAACACCGAAATTCAATAGAAGAAAAACGGATTGACCGCAGGTATAATTCTTAGACGATATCGACAAAAGACGGTAAAAAGTCTAAAAACCGTTATACACATAACAGCATATAAAAGTTTCCTTTTATTCTTTTGTGTCGAATTCAGTTGGTAGAAAAATATGACGAATAGAAAATGTTTTACTTCGGCGTCAACAAGTGAATATAATGTTTATTTTTTTAAAAAAGAAAAAGTTTGAATTTAATTGAAGATGGCAGACCAGCTGTAAAGACCAGAAGGGGCCGGGGGGGGGGGGGGGAGCCCTGCTGCTGTTGCTGCCGGCCTCAGGAAGATAAAAGAAAAGAAAAAGATGTGTGTAATTATCATTATATGGTCGATGATATACACATCGCCCTTTACCTACTATATAGGCTGACCTGCTGCTGCTGCTGTGCTCCTGGCACATATAAGATATTATATAATGACCGGATAATAGAGCTATACACTCTCCGGCAGGATGAGCAACTTTGAAAAGAAGAAGAGTTTAAAAGAGTCAGAAATTTCTTTTGTACAAAAGTTGATGGCCATTCGACACGATTCAGTCATTTAACTCGGTAAAAATAATCAGATCGAATTAACACGCAAAACAAAGTTGGGAAGAATAATCGATTTGAACATTTTTCAAGTTTTTATTTTCCCGACGTAATAATAGTCCACCTGGGAAAAATAAAAGAGTTTTGAGGAGGGTAATACCCTCCCGGTGGTAGACGGCCATCTGTTTTTCAAAAAACAGACGGACACATATGGTCTATAGAGAAAGAAAGAAAAACACGGGCAGAGTCCAATAACTTTTGACAGTTTGGAATGTTTATCGAGCGCCAGCATCACACAGGGTCTCTCACGGTTTTGGGAGTGAAAATAAAAGCAGACGAACAAAAGAGAGGATTTACTATTCTTCTTATTTTTTTAAAAGATGAGTTTGTTGTTGTCACGTTCTTGTATTATTTTATCAATGGCAACAGATCGTTCTCCTCTTTTTCTATTCGACAACAATCTCAACAACAAACATTTTTTTTCTTTTCTATTATAATAAAAATCCACAGTCACGAAATTGTCACGCCGAAGAGCCCGACAATGGCCACACACACAACTTTTTATTTGGACGGAATTTCGTCATTTGAAGTTGCCGCCAAAAAATTTCAAATCGGATCACAATTGGCGCGTCATTAACGATTGCCTTGGGCGGAGTATTTCTTCATGAAAAGAATAAAACGGACGGAAATGGGCGTGACAAAATCTACATGTCGAAGGTGTGGAGTAGTGTGTTAAGTTGTTGTCTTTTCTCAACGTCGAACGCGGGAGTGAAGAAAAATTGTTGTACAAAATTTTTCCCAAGGAGTTGACACAAAAGAAAATGACACGTCATTTTCTCTCTAGCGTGATTTTTGTTTCGGTGCTACCGGGTGTTGCATTACACATTCATTCACGTTTTTCTATTATTATTATTATTGGAAACTTTTTATTTTAAAATCATTTTCGTGTTGGTTTTTTTTTAAATTTTTTTCACGCCCCTCCCATCGACACGAAGTCAATTCAATTCTTTTTACGTAATAGAATCAAATGAAACAAAAATCTTTTCGATTTCCAGAGATATAAAGTTAATAAAAAAAATGTGTCGTGTTCTTTTGCGGTTTATTTTGAAATCTGACGGCGGGACCACCCACCGGTGCGGTGGTGGTGGTGGGTTGGGTGTGTGTGTCTATCTGCCGAGATTGACTGACGCCATCTAATAATAATAATATTCCCCCCAAACTCGGTGGATTTATAGATCGGGAATATAAACTATATGAAAAGAACTCACGCAGGGAGAGAGAGAGCTGGGCAACAATGTTGTAGAAATTGGAGCTGTGCACACACATACACGCGGGGTCTTTCTAACAATATATAAAGAAAGTTAACTCTCTCTCGTGTTTGTTTAACGTTTGCTGCGGCCGTTCCACACGATATCTCGTGCCGTATCCATAACAACAAATTCCCCCCCGTTCGTTTCTTATTCACGATGGAAGGTTATATTTTCTTCTCTGATTTTATTTTACGGCCGGATTCGCTGCGATCGATTATTGTTATATAAGACGGACGGCCCGTAACGAGAGACTCGAAAAATCATTTGCGGCTCTAATTAACCGATTCATTCTTTCTATTTCTTGATGACTATCGCTAAAAACGTCGGTCGGATATTTCCCAAAGTCACGAAACTCCCCAAAACCGAAAATGGACCTAACTCTAATCTCCCACATTTGGTTATATGTAAATTCACGCTAATATCTCAGGTGAAAAAAGTAGGAAAAACCGGTTAGACTATAGCGAAAGATGAAACCTAAACATCTTTAGAATAAAAACCCACACCATTTCTATAGAATAGAACATATCTCGTGTGTATGTTTTCTTTTGATGTTGAATTTGAACGTCGACCACGTCCGGAATCATCAGAGCGAATCACGAAATTCAATCTCTTTTATTATTTTCTCATTTCACTCAAATGGAATTGAATTGAAAAAATACTAGACAAGATTTTGTGTGTATAGACGACAGATGGGGAACAGGTCTGTTGTTGGGCCGCCGTGATGACATGTTTACACGGCCGACGATCCCGAGCGCGCGGCCTCTTCTTAACTCTTTTGACTTGTTACGTTTTTACTGTTTGGACTTTGGGCCGCACATCTCCCATCTGTGCTGGCCAGCATCAACGCTCCAACGTCAAACGGCATCTACACAAAACGGCCCTTGATTGTTCAATCAACGGGACTTTTTTTTCCTTCCCGACCATTTCCCCTCGCCAGCGTCTATTCAACTGATATCACGCCGAAATTTTCAAATTTTCAAATTTTCAAATTTTTTCGACTCGACTAGAAAAAACTTTCTTTCGATATTTTTCACGCGAGAGATGGAAGGTCGTACAGAGTTCCGTACGGTTCACGGCCGCACGAAGAAACAAGGGACTGAGCGGATCGTGATTTAGACACACAAGAGAAAAGGATGGGTTTGCTGACTTGTTGTTTAGTGTTTACCCCCATCATCATCATCTTTTTTTCTTCTTCAACTTTGTAAATGTAAGAAAAGAAAGAAAGAAAAAAGAGATAAACACTTTGCCCTCATCTTTATTTTTCTCAGTGTGTAAATGTCAAAGAGGAGGAGGAGGAGAACTATATGGCGGTGGCGCCACGGGCGTGAGGAATTTTTCGACTTCAAACCGGAAATTGTAAAAAATTTGAATATTATTTTTTCTTGTCTCTGTAGTCGCGAAATGCAATAAAAAGAGTTCAGGAGAAAAAACAAAACACGCACGATAATTATCTTTCGTGATAAAATGATTTTTTCAAAAGATGACAATAACAGCAGTCAACCGACCGTGAGAGACACACACACGCCAAAAGGCAAACAAAAGAAACTGTACACATTTTTTAGACCCGACAAGTGACGACACCTTATATTTTTTAATAACATCAATTATTGGAAAAAAATTTTAGTTCAAATTTTATTTTATTTTATTTCGTTTTTTCTTATTTTGGTTGTAAAGTGAAAGGTCGATATTACCGAATTTTCTCTTTTTTTTTTTTTATTTCACGCGGGAAATGGGGAGGGGGGAACTGATTTGCATAGTCCGTCTGAAAAGGCGCCGGAGATTTTCTCTTTTTCCTTTTCGTCTGCAATAACTTTTTTTTTCTTTTCTTATTTTTTGGATGGGAATTTATTTGTGATCCCCTTTAGGTCATGGCAGAAGAACCCCTAAAGGGGGGGGGCTAGCTCACACAATAACAAAACTCTCCTCTGTTGAGCGTTGAATAATATTTCCCTTGGTGATGGATATCGCCCGGCTTCTTCGCCAACAAGTTGAACAAAAGACATGCTGAAAAGATTTATATTTTTTAGATATTTTTATTTTATCCTATGGACCGGCGTGGGTGGAAAGAAAAAAGATAAAAAGAGGAGGAGTCTCCAGCGGGGGCGAAACTCTTCGCGTCGTAAATTCACAAGAAAAAAATATTTAAAAAAAAGAAGAAAAAATAAATTTAATTGAATTTGAAATCAAATAAAAAGATATCGTCACTTGTGTGTGGTTACACCCCGTACAGAATAAAAAACTAAAAAATCAAAATGTCTAAAAAAGAAGAAGAAAATAGGAAAAATGGAAATTTTTTTCGAGCCTGGATGTTTCCATCCATCCATCCGTTTATGACGTCGAGTTATTTCCATTTTTCTCTCTCCTCTCCCTTCAACAACATTCCGCAATTGAACAACAACAGACTTTTTCTTCTTTTACTTTTAGGTATAAGAAAGAAAATATCCAATGAATATACAAACGTCTAATAAGAAAGATTCTTCTTCTTCTTTTTTGGGGATAGAAAATTCCCTTCCGGCTGAATATAATATGTGATCAAAAAAGTTGTACAACAAATTTAATTCAATAGTTTTCTGACACAAAAATCTTTTTTATCAAAACCCCCCGGCGTCAAGAAAATTGAAGGTGGTGAACTTCCCCCCCCCACACACACTTTATTGTTGTGATGAGAATCTTATCCAACTTTTATATATTTAGTTGCCGGATGGGAACAAAACAAAAATCCCGAAATGTTTGTAAAATTTTTATCCCGAAAAAATATTTACCGTTGGTTCTGTTTGTGCTCTATGATTTTGGCTGTTTACACACATACATGGATGGCTAAAGTTGGCCCAGCTGCTGTATATGCCCCCCCTGAAATTACCGATGATTAAATGCAACAACAACAACCTCGGTGAGAGAGAGAGATGTTGTATATCTTTGACTTTCCTCCTTCCGTTAGTCTCCTCCCATTTACCTTTTTTTAAATTACCGAGTTCTTATTGTTCTTTTGTTTTTCTTTTCTGGGGCTTCTTTCTTTTGTGTGAAAATATTTATTTGAATTTTGGTTATTTTTAAATTTTACCGCCATTTAATTTTTTGAAAATTTTGATTATTTCTTCTTCTCCCTCCCCGGAAAATTCGACAGAAAAGAGGTAGGGTTCGATTCCCGAGATGAATATCATCCGGATATGACGGATGATTCATCCGCGTGTTTGGATGCCCATTTCCTCATTAGCATAATATTTAAAAAATGGCCCCCAAAGACACAAAAATCTAAGCCGGAATAAAAATATGAAATTCAACATTTTCATATTCATCTCAGATGATGGAAGGAGAATTGTGCGTGCGGGAAAAACAAAACAAAATGGCGCGTGTCCTCTGCCGCGTGTCGTGACAAATCAAAAAATTTTTTAAAAATGTTTCGGCGGGACCGCGAGATAAAAATAAACGAAAAAATCGATTTAACCTTTATAACGTCGTCATCTAGTCAATTCCCTCGAGCTAAATACGAGCATAGCGTTCTCCTATCCATCCATCATCTTTCGATATCAAAATATATTTCCCCCTCCTCTTGCAACTGGTGATGGAACAACATCCCCGATGATTACACACATCCCATCCAACCGGTAGGGAATAAAAATAAGTTTTTTTTTTTCAAAATTCCCGCATTTCCCGTCTACGATATGAGAATATCGTCGAATCTTAACGAATAGAAATTAGCATTTTTCTGATTCAACACAAGGCCCATTGTCTCAGTGAATATTAGATAAGACGGGAAGGAATAGACTTAACCAAGTCGGGAGGAGGAATAACTTGCACCGGGACTGGTAAGAAGGAAAGACAATTTATCTCTTCTTTTCTCCAGAGTTAAACGATTTGTGCGCTCGTGGATGGGCCAGAGAAAGAAGTATTTAGAGATGTGGGATGGGGGATATGGCTGTTAGAGAGAACATGAATATGCAAATCGCCTCATTAGCGCGCTCGCCCATATAAAGCGCTTGGCTTTTTAAAAAAAATAAAATAACCCGAAACATTTTTTTTTTCTTTTTCTCTTATTGTTTGAACCAAAACACACCGGAAATTCCGGCGAATATCTCATCAAAATTTTTAAAAAATCTGACCTCAATTTGTTTGAATAATGTGCAATTGTCGGATGACGGATGAGATGACGGATCTTCTAGCCGGACAATTAATCGCTGAATCACTGACGAAGAAGAAGCATCCGAATCGACGACAGACAACCGGAACAACAACACTAAAACAATCACAAATAATTTCACGACCACCATTTTCTCCAGAAAAATCGAATTTTCTTTGTAAAAGTTAAAATTTTTTATTTCTCGGAAAATGTTGAATAAAAAATTCACAAAAATTTTCTCGTGTAATCCGTGGGACGTTTCATGATTTAAACATTTGGTTGTTGGTAAATGTTCACTGAATTAAAAAATAGTAACAAAGTTTTTTTTAAAAAAACGGACACGCACAGACACGTCCTTCTGGGGCAACCGACAGGCAGACACTGAAAAGCTGCTGGTACCCGCACAGGCACAGCTGACAAGGTGGTGGTAGGGGGAGCGGTTAGAAAATGGTGGGCGGAGCTTGCTGAGCTCAAGATCTCGGAAAAATTGTTCCACACTGGAGACATTTTCATCTTTTAAGACGAAAATAAGAAGATAGGAGATTTTAAAAAAATGAACTCGACGGAGCCTGACGACACAAATGTGGAGGATTTCCGTTTGCAAGGGTGGAGCCACTCACACACAAGATATTTCAGATAGAAAATGTTTGGAATTGTTATTTAACGTTTACACGTAAAGCATCAGCTATAGCAGACGAATAATAACAGAGATTGGCCTGGATGATCAGCCGACTGTGATGCCTTTTCCTCATTCTCTCACACGCGAAAATGTCAAATGGTTTTTCTCTTCTTCTTCTACCAACCGATGCGCTACATAAAACACCCGACAGAAAATAATAATAATCATATCAGCCATTTTTAAAACTTTGGTTAATGTTCTTTGCGTGTTGCCCATCTTTAATCATCAAGTGAGTGTAACGGTAAAATGTTATTTTTTTGGCGCTCAAACTTTATGGGAAATTAATTCGTTTGGTTGTTTTCTGATTGAAATAATCTCATCAAGTTGGGCGCCATTTATTTGGGTTAAAGATAAGGAAAAGTGTCGGGACCGTTCGGCGTGTGTGTGGGTGTCGGTCTGCGCGTCGGCTATATAATAATAAATGTGGGTCCGTTGCATATCGTGATGGCCATCATCATCGTCCGTCATCATCACCAGGTATACCCCCTCCTCTCCTCTGCTGGAATCACGAACGCGGGTCTCTCTCACATCGTGAAGGAAAAACCAAAATGGACGCCGCCAAAAAATCTCCCGACCGAAAAGAAAAGGGAGTGCCAAGTAGGAGATGCATTTTCATTGTTTCTTACCTTAAAGGTAAAATAAAGAGAGACATAGAGCACGTGACAACATCCGCACCGGAAGTTGTGCTGGATGAGAAAGTTCTTTTTTGGCGGCCTGAGACAACAACAACAACAACACGACAGGACCTTTATACAGTTCACCGGATTTTATTTGTTTTGATCGGATGCGGTTTTGGTGTAGAATTTTTATTTGTTTGCTGGATGAGCGGATGATTTCCATCTCTGCTCAGCATCCGAATTTATCGCAAGATCACGCGGAATTTGTTTGTCCGGATGGTGTTGATATCTGCGGAATGAATTGGATATGGAATGGATATAGTTGTTTGTTTGGTCGGGTATTTAGATGTCTGCCAACTGATTGCTGTGGTTCACCCGAGGCGTTTTATTTGTATATCCAGCTCGCGGATGAACCAAACACAGCGGGACGTCTGGTTGGGGGGGATTGGGTTGACCAGTGTGGCATTTGTGTCCACGAGTGACAACACGGAAAAACCAGTGGCAAACTCTTTTGTTTCCTTTTGTGTTGGGAGTGTGATCGATTTCAACCTCGGCAGCAGCAGATTGGCATCGCTGTAGTACAAAACTTGGCCATCCGTCAAATCTTTTTATTTGGTTCCTTTGGGGCATATGGCATTATATTTCCGGTCGTATTTTTCCTATATACCGTTTTTTATTCAATCAATCAACTTTTAAGGTGCTATTATTTAAAAAAAAAAGAAACTGCGATGACATGTCGAATAATTGTCGTTTCCAATTGAGAAAGTGACAAACCAGTGGCTCTTGTTTGGAAACGTGATCGATCGCTGACGGCCATTTTATGGTATTTGTATGGAATTGCCACGTCCAATTAATGTCGTATCAAGTTAATACAAATCATTCAGTAAGAAATACAATTAATTTAATGCAAATTGGACTGACCTTGCGAATTGATTATTCATTCCTTCCGTAAGAGCAGACGACAAAAATCCAAGGCCATTCTAGTTCGTCAACCTGATAATAACACGCCCCCTTTTTTGCTGACCCTTCCTCCCAACCCAATGTCCTTCACATTTTTCAAAATGGCCGATTTGATATTCGAGTCACAATAATTGAATCGAGAGAAATGAATATCACATTGGTATGCATGCACTAAATCTAAATGTATTTCTAAATCTACTAATAGACTACAATAAAAAGGAATGTAATAAGAAATAAAAGAATAGAAAAAGAAATTAATGTCGGATATATCATATTTTATAAATCTACTGATGGACTAAACTACATGTAGTTTTAGTTAAATTTTACTTTTTAGTTACATAAAATTTTAGTTTAAAACTACATGTAGTTTTAGTCCATCAGTAGATTAAGAAATATATGATATCCAACATTATCCAACCTGACGAAACTGGCATTTCCAATGGATTTTAATTATTTTACAACATTTTTTAGCTTAAATAATCAATCACAATCCATTAGAAATGCCAGTGTCGTCAGGGGAAGGATGTAAAATTTGTGAAAATTTGCAACTTTTAAAAACATGAACTGGAGTCAAAGTCCTTTCCGCAAATAGTGGATCTCTTCATGCCGGATTTGATGATGCAAATGCCCAAATAAACGTCTTCCAATGGAAGCATGGGGACAGTCTGGAAGGCCGCCATTAAAGGTTCGATCATATTGCCGGTGATGAAATAAGCCGATCCGTTGAAATACGCAGGGAAAGTTGTCCAGGGAAATTCCTCCATTGTAATCATCCTTTTTCCCACTATTAATAAAATCGTCAGGTCAAATAAAATTTTTGTTAAAATAAAGTTGAAATTTAAATATTACCTTCTCGTTGTGGGCGAATGTCTCCCTTGACGCCGTAGACAAAAATGTCGGGAATAAGTTTATCCGTCAACGCCGAACCGAGTTTCTTCAACGTGGATATTTGGAAATTCTCGTCCATCTTGAAAACGACACTGACATTACCGCAAAATTGCCGAACCCAATTAAAGATGGCGGCCATTTTCATCGAGTCGTTCTTGCCATTGTCGATCATGTCCACCTGGATGACATCTTTGTTCTTGGCGCTCTCCTGGTCGACGAGATTTTGGTTGGCAACATCTACCGGTTGGCCCAGGAAGAATGCGAAATTGATTGAACTGAAGAGATTTTTCTTCAGGTCTGGGATTTCCTTGTTGAAAATGGTTCGAATTTCGTCGCGTCTTTTCTGGTTGTCGTCGGTCGCCACTCCGGTCACGGCCACGAATAAACTGGGCAGATTGGACGTTGCCGCCCCGTTTTTTTTACACGCCCGGACATTGATGATGGGATACGTGAACGATAGAATGTCGTTGTAAACGGCGCCGAAATCTGGTATGAGTGGTTGCACGTTGACCAATTCGCGTAGACCCAAACGGACCACCTTAAATAATAATAATAATAATTAATTAATTAATTAAATAATAATAATAGTAATTTTGTACCGAATAACGAATGTAGTCTTGCATTCGATCCTTGAATAAGGGCTTGGATTTTTCCGCTTCTTCATCGATGGTCCTGTTGTTCAAAACGGACACCATGTAATCGGACATTTTCTTCAATTCGAGTTCGCAGAAACTTTTGGTCTGGCAAACGGTGCTGGCCAGGGCCGTTTGGTCCTGGCAACTGGTCGATGGGTCTTTGCTGCTGCCGTTGTTGTACATCAGGGACAAACTCTCCGAACCGTTTTGACACGGGAGGAATTGGTAGACAATGCACGTGGTCTTGTTGTATTTGATGATAGTTTCATCCTTGGATATGGGGGTAGGATCTTGACTCTTACCGTCGATACAGGGCAAGTAACGATACGAAATACATTTATTGATGTCGATCAATGCAGACGACGAATAAGCCATTACAACGATAATTAACGTAATTAAATGAAATGATGCCATTTTCTCTTGTACAGAGGTTACCTTTTTCAGAGATGAACCAGGTTGCGTTGCTGATTAGCTACTAATCAAAATCGAATACATCTGCATTGTTTTATACCAATTAAACATGAGCTGTGCAATATCATTTTGATCACGTATTCGCCATCAAACGTGTCTAACTTGACGTGTACTAAACGACAAGAGTTTGGTATCGAAACTTTCACTCTCGGATTCTATTTTTCAGATATTCGATCGTCGATAAATCTGGAAAAACCAGTGGCTCCTATTGTATCAAACCAGCACGTGATCGATTTCAACCGATAGGAATCGTTTTACAAAACTTTCCATCCATCAAAATCTTGTTTTTCTGTATATAGCTTCTGTTCCGGTCGGCCATTTTTGTTTCCTCCCCATTGATATTTCCACGATCATCCATCAACTTTTGTAACTTTGACGACATGTGACTCTGGGTATAATTGTCGTCGACATTTTTCCAGGGATGTCCTCAATCCTTTTATATTCTTCATCCACACAATTGAAAATGAGCTCCATCATCGTATTATAGAATCATCCATGCACAGCGATGGGGGGATTGAGGACACACGAACGACTGTCAAACATTTCAAAATGGCGGCCATAGTGACTTGACGCTATTCGGGCGGGACAAAATAATAATAATAATAAGTAGTAGCCTAAAATAACATATATTTCTTTTTATAGAGAGAAAAAGAGATAACAAGAGAGAGTTATATCCTCCCCGCAGCTAAAATAATAGACACGAAAAAAGGAAAGCATATAGCCTACACAAACACACACGTATGGTATAAACATGCATTTTTTCGGGAAAAGGAAAAAGGTGTCGACGAATCGACACAGCTCACGTATCAATCCGCATCATATGTGGATATAGAAAACCAGTCCACAGCACAGCACTCTCTCTCCATATCAGATGCGGTTGTTGTATTATATATCGCCAGTGAATGTGATGCCTTCCAGGTGAATTATGGCACGTTCGTTCGGGAATCGATGACGTGAGAAAAAACAATTCGGGAATGATATGGCAAACCTATGTAATCTGAATAGAGAGAGATATCCATTTTCTTTCCTTCACCTCGTTAAAAACAAAATAGATCGAACAGCCCCGGAAGCTATATAATATTGAATCTAATTATCAATTGTTGTGCGCGGTTGTTACATATCGATGGATATAATATAACAAGAAAAAAAACCATAATTTGCATATGTAATTATTATGGAAGAAAAATGTTGCGACGTAATTTTTGTTTAGCCCAGAAATAAGACGTCATATTCACAAATGTTCTTTATAAGGAATTTTAAAACGTTTTTCATTGGCGCTCGTAAAATAAAAAATAAAAATGTTTGCCTATGATGTCATAATCTTTCGGATGCTGCCGGGAGTAGTATCTACACTCGGAATAAATATTTGGACATTTGTTCAAATTTATATATGTAATATCCTTTTGCAACACCCTTACGGAAAAATCTCATCAAACTATATGAGAAATCATATGTTTATTAATGACATCAATGATTTTTTAATAATTTTTGATGATCTCATATATTTCTCATTAAATTGATGAGAATTTTCACCCTCATATTTATCATTAAAAGTGTTTAAAATATTTTTGTCTCATTTTATATGAGATATAACCCAATCCGTAGTAAGAAATCAGAAAGAAATCATATAAATTTCATGATTTTACCACAGACATTTCGCATGAGAAATATGCAAGAAACTGGTGATAATTAACCATAAATATCATGACATTTTCTTAAAATAAATCGGTAATATATCATGTATTCTCAGTTTTTAATCATTAATTTCTATTGGTATTTTGTAATGAGATACTTGTATAAAATCATGTGGAAATCAATAAAATGTCATGATTTTCCTGCAGTTTTTTCGCATGAAAAATCTGCAAAAAATCAGTGATTATTAAGCGGGAATATCATGATATATTCTTATAATCAATAAGTAATTTGTCATAAATTCTGAGTTTTTAATCATTAATTTCTATTGATGTTTTGTCAAGAGATTCTTGTATAAATTCATGTGAAAATCAATAAAATCTCATGATTTTTCCGCAGTTTTTTCGCATGAAAAATCTGCAAAAAAACAGTGATTATTAAGCGGGAATATCATGATATATTCTTATAATAAATAAATATTTTATCATATATTCTGAGTTATCAATCATTAATTTCTATTGATGTTTTGTGTTGAGATACTTGTATAAAATCATGTGAAAATCAATTTTACCTATGACATTATAAGATTTTTTTTGGTTTTCTTTTATACAGTTTTTTGGCTTAAAAATCACGAAATTTATTATTAAATGTCTATCAGAAATCAGGTAGATTTAGGTGTGAGATCATGATATTTAATTATAATAATTTTGCATATTATCATTTATTAAGAGCTTTTTATCAATCATTTCTCTAATGCTTTATAGTGAGATTTTTCATTAAAATCATGTGAAAATCAGTTCCCACTAAGGAATCAAAAGATTTTTTGGTATTATTTTTACCCAATTTTGGGCTTTAAAATCTTCAAATTCATAACAAAAAGTCAGTAATAATCAGCTACAATTCAACAGATCAGATGTGAAATTATAACTATTTAATCGTCAATATTTTCTTATGTTTTGTAATGATGTTTGTGTGAAAAATCAAGGGAAAGTTATTTCTACATATATGACATCAAAATATTTTCTTGTATTCTTTTAATACAATCCTAAAAATATCAGTTAAAATCAGCAAATAAGTATATAGGCCTACCTGGAATGAAATATTCTGACTTTAAATTCTTTTTGGACTTTTACATTTTTTATTTTTTACCTTTCGTAAATATATGGTAGCTATCTAATTCTCACAAAAATTACACGATGTTTTTATAATCACAAGATAGGCTGGGATAACTATTTTTTTTAACGCGCTAAGTAAATTTGAGTGAAAGTTCTATTTTACTCTGGTGTGTTTTTTTGTGTGTGAATTATTCTAAGTCCCGAAATCTGGCTTTTATCTAACTAAACAAACCAATTGATTATATGGTATGTCAAAACGCATCATAGAAATTTTTACTAAGTTTTTTTCACGCGCTAAGTAAATTTGAGTGAAATTTCTATTTGACTCTGGTATGTGTTTTTTGTGTAAATTATTCTAAGTCCCACAACCCTGTTGTTATCTAACTAAACTAACGAATTTATTCATTTCTACGTTAAAAAGCTTTAAGTTTAATATCAATTGGTGGTGTAGTGGTTAGCAGGTTGGCAAGCCACCCTGGAAGTCGAGGTTCGATTCCTGGTCAGGGCAATTCTTTTTTCAATTTATATAATTAAAATCTCATTTAAAAGCGCTCAAATTCTCATACTAATTTTAGTGAGAAAATCATTAACATTTCAGTGGTGAAAAGAGAAATTAAGCGAGATTACAGTTAAACATCAGTCAGAAATCATTATATTTACGCGACTAATCATTTATATTTAGATGAGAAATAACATAATTCTCACTTTGTTCACATGAAATTAATGATAAACGGCTGATTTTAAACTTGAAAATGTCCCAAATTCTCATCAAAAGTCATTAAATAAATGATATTTTGCTGTTAATCTCACCAAAATATCACGACAAAATGAATGAGAATTAAGGTTATTCTCATGTATTTCTTTATGAGTTTTAATGAGATTTTTCCGTAAGGGCATCTAAAGCCGCCATCACTTTCTCTCTCTCTCGACTAAATAGAAAATTCCCCGAAAGAAAATCTAAATTCTCAGGGGCATCTTTTGATCTTGTGTCCGCTTCTGTGTCCAGTTTTATACCGCCCGGATTTGTGATATAGCCTACATTTCCCACAGTGATGTAGCCCCCTATATCTTTTAAAAGATGCTATACTACTAAGCCCGCTACTAAGCTTGCACCTTGTGTGCCAGTCACGCCTCGTCCTGTTTTGTTCCTTTTCCCACATGTACACATTTTTGGTGTGAGTGGAACAAGTTGCTGGACATCACGTTTAACCTATTTGGGAGGTATAGGCCGTCGTATATAATATTCAATCAGCCAAAATGGCCATTTTCCATGTTCATTTTTTCTCTATTCTTGATGGGAAAAATATTGTAAAAATTTTGATTTTGGCTTCCCCCCTTATCTATGAGCTTGAATAGATACGTTTCGTGACACACAGGTGTGTGTGCTACATGTAACCCTAATCGCTGCGCACAGCACAGTCGCGATAGGAATCGCCGGAGAAAATAACACACACAAAACATTTTTTTCTTATTCTTTTTTCCCGAGCTATTATTCCATCATTGCGTCACGACTTGTTTGTTTATTGTGAAGAAGATTTTTTCTTCTTCTTATAATAATAATAAACATGCGTGCCATTCAATATGACTGCAGTAGAGACGATTGGCCAGGCAAACAATGGCACAATGTGCATCAGAACGTCGATCCATCAGCCCATTTTTTCTCTTCCATCCGCTGTATCCATTTCTATAAAAGAAAACCCGTCTCTGCTGGCATTCAATTATTATTTTCTCCGCTATAATATCGTCTGTAAATATAGGCCGACTATATACTATACGGTCTCAATCGTTACCTACAGCGTCTGAATAAATGTGAAATGCCATTCATCAAACACATCACAAAAAATGAATAATATTTCACGCTACAATAAGAGTACTAGCCTATAATACGATGATGAAGAAACGAAATCACGGTTTCAATCATCATCGTCGATCGATCTTTTATACATCGCCTGCGGCCTATAGCCTCCGGCATTTTATGCCCCCAAAAAACTCACTGCTGGGTTGTTGTTCGTTTGTTACCTTATATACAACCATATAGTGTCGTATTTCGACTGGTGGGTTCAAATCCGGAGGAGCTAGCGCAGACACACACTCGCCGGAAGTCGTGGGTCTTTTTTTACGGTCCCGCAATCATTTATGGACATGTAAGAAAACCGAAAAATTTCTCACACGAAAGAAAAGAAAGAAAGACAGAACGGACTTTTACCCCACTATATAGACTGGGGATGGAAGGGGGGAAATTCAAGACGTTTACACATTTATGGACTCGAATTACGTCATGTGTGCGGACGGTTCTATTATGATGTGATGTCGTCCCACGAATATTTTAGAAGATATAAAAGTCACACACAGCTCGACTCTAAAGTGTCGTTTTAGTATATAAAAAGTGAAAGGAATAGTCGAACAATTTAAAAATTATTATTGAACCGCCAGCGATTTTTTTAAATTTTCGTCGTGTTGGAATTATAAATAATTTCGTATAAATTGAAATTAAAAAAATTAATTTGGATTTTTAATTGACTTTTTTCTTAACTTATTTACGACGACCCACCCACCCCCTGTGTATGTATATATGCTCGTATGCAAATTGATGTCATAAGATCATCGCGGTAGAGTTATTCCACATGTCTTTCTTCTATATGAATTATTCCGGCCCCCGCGGCCAAATACTTGTTATTCTCCAGGCCGCTGAATAAAATAAATAAATTCCCAAACGGAAAAAAATATATGCGCAGGAGAGATGATGGTAGTATATACATTTTAATTGCCACACAAGCTCAGCTTCTTCTTCTCTCGGCAATGAAATTTATATTTCTGACTTTTGAGGGGGTTTTCTGTGAACAAATAGAAGAAGACCCGCCGATAGAAAAGATTTGCATATACTTTGTATATTATCGGTTATATAATGGGCGGCCAGAAAAAAATAAATTGACGTGGTGAAACTCACGGCAGCAGCCACGTCGCATCGAAATAAATATTACAAATTTGCGCTTAAATTATTATAGAATAAAAAAAGAAAAAAAAGAAAAATCAATGACCCTCTATCCCTTTCACCGCTGCTGCGCCAAAAGAATTTTTCACGTTCATGTAATAGCGGGGCCTCTAGCTGCTGCTGTAATAAATTTATGCATATTTTGCCAACTGAAAAGAAATAATAAATACCTGGAATAGTTTTCCACCGTACTGTTTCTACAATTTCACCCAGGAAAAACGAGAATTAGACAATTCCATTTATTTATATAACTGTATTCAGTTTATCCCGCAATAAGTGTGTCAGTTTATTTATTTACATAATAAAATAAGAATTTGCTTTGCTAAGGTATTTAGATCGTTTTATTTGATCGCCAACATTTTGTCCTTATTTAAAATAAAAAGTTTGTTCTATTTTATTTATTTTTTTGTAAAAATAATACACACACAGCAGCACCGCATATAACAATCCATCAATTGGGCGGGACTGGAAAATTTTACCAAAAAGAAAAAGGTGATGATATTGGACACTTGTATGGAGAATAATAACACACATAGTAGATACTATAGTCTATAGTAGTCGTCGTAGTATACTGTGGGTATAAATGGGCACGTGTAAAAGTTACACGTTACACCATTAATAATATATGCACAAAGTCGGGCTGGGAGCGGTGAAACCTCGTTATAAATAAACTACTATATCCAGCCAGAGAGCCGGAAGGTTTCAAAATGACGAATGACTCCTTTTGATATTCATCATATTCGGCTGAACTGGTGGTGGTGGCTGGTGGCCATTGTGTGTGAAAGTTCACAACATCAAAATTTCGCTCATTTTGTTTCGATCGAAAAAATCGACCCGCATACATAATAAAATTGGAATAATAATTTCCCCGTCTGATTGAAAAATTAAAAAAAAAAGTTGATTGAAAAATTAATTTTTTTTTGTCTCATTAGCATATAGCTAGTATAGAGAAAACAAGGTCAAATATTACACAATCTAACCAGTGAGAAAAGACATGTAAAAATCAGACACTAGTACACAATGAAGGTGGGTATACAGCGGCTCCTTATTAGGAGAAGACGTCGTAATTAGTTAGACTCTAGCAGCTACTAGATGTTCCAGGAGAGAGAGAGAGTTCTCTATTGTTACACACACCCATATAAAAAAGAAAGGAGTTCTTCTTCTTCTTCTAACCTCTTTGAACTGAACCCCGAGCTAGCGCCATGTCACAGAGTGTCTAACTCTCTCCTTATATTCTCGGGAGAGCTCGTGCTTGTTCTTCATCATCATCACCAATTGAATTATAACAAGGCTAATACGCAAATCCCCTGGAACTAGTTTGTCTCATTTACTCTAGTGGTCGTGTTATTATTACACCTCGTCATTGTTTGCATCTTTTTTTTGGAACAATTTTGAGTTTAATTTTTGGGTGGGTACCCTGAGGCCTTGATAGTATAAGTAGAGAGAGTTCTAAGCTATACATTGGCAGTATCATTTTGATGGTTTTTAATATGTTGCAGAGTCAGGGCGCATTCACTATAATAATATTCTATGCTGCCCAGCATCCAAGTATTTCTAAATGGGACCCCTGTGTGATTTTTACATCATAGACTTTCACTCCATTTAAGGCAGAGACTCAATAAGGCACAAGCTAAAAGCTGAAACAACACACAATATATACTTATTATAAAACGTGCGCCATTTTGGCGACAAGAAATTCCGTTGTTCTTTATTAGACTACAAAACCTTGGAATTTATTTTTAATCATTCCCACCAACTGCAAAAAGTTTAATTTCTTGTGTGAGAAATAGTTAAACTTTCGTGATTTTATTAGTTAAGAAACCTTTTTTTTTAAACAACGGTTTTTCTTCTATAGCTTTCTTACCGATAGGTATTACCCCCGGTCATAATAACGGGCTTGAATTTTTCTTTTTCTTTCGGTTTGTGAATATATCACCGGTCTCTTTATTATTTCCTTCCGATTTTGTGTGTGTTGACGATTCCGACTGGAGAGATTTTCTCACGAATGTTTTCGTTCTCTCTTGACGGCCATTGTTGGTGAAGAATGAGCGTCCAGCGTGAATACAATCGAAAAATTCTTTGTGTGACTGACGTGACCGTCTTTTCTTCCGACTTCTTGTTTGACCTACATTTATTCAAACATCAACAACACACATGAGTCATTGCCAGTCATCGACGAGTTCAATTACCCAGCAATCTGGCGACAACGCTTTCTTTTTTCTTCTTCGTCTGTAATTTTCCGAAAGAAATTGACAGCAACAACAACAACAACATTTATAAATAAATACCCATCATCAACTGATCACTTTCTCTTTGCTGGTTGTCATTATATAACACAGGTGAAAACGTTGCCGATACGCTTTTTTACCAGAGAGAAGAGAAAGAAAAAGATAAAAACCGTACGTAACGCGACAATTGCTGCTGTGGGGTTTGGCTTTGTCTCGACTATACGCCCCACCTGCTGTTGCATATGCACTTTTTAACGACTTTTTTCCACCTTAAAATATTACACTTCATCAGGAAGATGAGCGGCGGCCCGGTACTACGGAATTCCAAATGGAAGAAAGGGCACGAGTCTAAAAATAAAACGCCCAGGGCCAATCACTTCTTTGCTGTCCAAATTTCGGATTGTCAGGTATCAATCAAAATTCAAAAGCATGTGTCCAGTTTGTCTGTGGTGGTAACATTTCAATTTTGGGCAGATCGTGGAAGCAGTCCACAACGTTCACAGGACCATATTGGAGCAGGAACCCGAGTTGAGCAGCGCCCTGGTGTCTCCATCAACTCTCCACATCACACTGGCAGTTGCACACCTGTCCAGCCCAGAGGATTTGGTCAGGTGATTAACGTGTGTGTTGCACAGCAGGGGGAGAGGCCGGCAATCAGCAACTGTCCATTTGTCTTTGACAAGGGCCAATCAGGTTCTGGAGGAAACGGTGAGAGTCTTCTCGACTTCCAGACTACAAACTCAACAGCTGGACCTCCACTTGGAACAGGTTGGCCACTTTGACAACAAAGTCATCTACGCCAGTGTGAAAGAAGAAAGTGAAGGCACAGAGCACCTGAATCATCTTTCCAAATCGTTACGTGAACGTTGCCAAACGGCCGGCCTCACGCTAATAGACGGGGACAGATTCACGCCGCACGTAACTCTCCTCAAATTGTCCAAAGATCCCAGCCTTAATCGAAAAGTAAAAAAAAACAAAATCGCCTTTGGCGGTATACGTGAATTATGGGGAATTGTCATTAATTAAATTTTGTTTTTCTTCTTTTTTCGGTTTTTCTCAGGGGATCAAGGCTGTGGCCTCCCATTTGTACGAAAAACACGTTGATTGCGTCTTCGGTCGACAGGTAACAACAAAATATTCACGCAGTGCCAAATCAGCTGATATTCCCAAGGTTAAAAATTGTATTTTGGTGGTGGCAGGTGGTTGAGAGCGTTCAGTTGCTGTCGATGACAGATCCCAAGGACGAAAAAGGCTACTACGCTCTTAAAGGCGAATTCCATTTCGGTACATAGTCAAAAATCCCTTTTAAAATATTATCAAAAAGCCCCACATACATAAACTCTGTTGTGTGTGGCAAATCTAGCAGCAGCAGCCGGGAAACTACTTTTATGTTAATCATTTTTGGAATGTCAAACATTCGATCAAGCAGGAACGGCAGCAGCAGCAGATGAGATAAGAACAGCAGCGAGACTCGATCAAAGAAGATGCAGTACTACCAAACTCCCCTGCTGAGATCTACGACCGTTTCAACGGGAATGTAGGGGCCGAGTGCAACAGCCCATAACGCAGTGGTTGGGCTCATGTTACGACCGTTGCCTTTTTGCCCATCTTCCCAATTACCATTCCGGCTTTCAGCCAGATATACTACAGTGTGTGTATGCATGCGAGTACAAATGAGTTCCACGTGTTTTCTTTATGGCGCATTTCCTTTGGCGAAATGCTGCATCACAGTGTGCATCTTCCCTATGCATATTTCTTTCCCCCTGTGTACTTTTGATGGCTCGTTTCGAATAACTTTTACCAAATTTGCCTGCGTTTCTTTTTGTATGTTTTGACCCGTCGTGTTATTTTCTTCTTTAAATAACAATATGTTAACCAGGAGACGTACTGGTAATAAAAATTCTGATGACACGGTACTAGCTTTTTCTTATACTCGTTTCCAAGAACCCTAACTTGACAAAATTGACATAAAATGGGGAATTCCGAGAAGAGGCGCGTGTAATTTACATTGGCGCACGTCAGCACTTTACTAACAAGCAAATTCTTACATTTCGATAAATTAACGATTGATTAAAGAGAATTGACAAAAAAAAATGCCGTATGCAATTTAAATTTTGTATTTTAAAATCAATAAATACAAGCTTGACTATTAAAACTTTTAAAATTGTACTCACCCATCTTCGTTCAGGACACTTTAAGACAGGTGGGAAATCCTGTAAAAATAAAAATCTTTTTAAGAACCAATGTTTTAAAATATTTAACAATTTCACAAAAGAAACATCTCATAGTTAGGTAATATTGTCAGCACAAACACTCTGAATGTGAACAGTATTTGAAATCATTGATCACAAAATGACAAAGAAATAGAAATTGTCTTACCATGTTGAAAGATCCGTTTGAGAGGTGACGTAGCAGTAGACATTTTCCCTCAAGTCCTTTTAATGATGTCCAGTCAAGAAAATCTCACAATGGCTGGGAATATTTGAACAATGAAATCCATGTTTATCAATGCCTGCAAATTGCATCAAGAGGAACATTTAGTAACACAATAGTCGCTTAATTAGAAATGATTTGGATAGGTAATAGTTTTCTCGGGTACGCAAGAAGAATGGTGGGCATTTCACGACATTCCCACGTGTGGAACTCGTACTTTTACCGTTGGCTACATTCACAAATTGTATCAACCCAGAAACCTCAAAATGTGCAATTTTCTTTAAACATTTTGCTTACCGTTCCATTGGAAGTTTGGAGATGGCCAAATATTCGCGATGATGGATTCTTGACAACTGATACATAAAATTCGCAGCTTCTCATTGATGTTAACTTTGATGAAGGTAAGGGAAGTTTAAGAACAAAAATACAAAGTTGCCAAGTCAGAAGAAATATCAGTTCAATTTATTTGAGATTTGGCAACGCAGGCAGACGAACTTTTTAAAAGTACTAGGGCTCTCGACCTCGCGTTGCAAGCGTTGGCCTTCGGCTAAGTCACCGAGCAACCTTGTAAGAATTACGGGAAAATTAGCTAAAAATTTTAAAATGATGTTTTGACATTCTAGTTTTTAAACACCCCAAAAAACGGCAACAAAAATGTTATGTGCACTGTTTGAAAAATTTCGCTGCACGGACGGACGTGGATTTCTTTTGGACTTTATCACTAACATCTCACTTTAAAAGAAATTGTCCCCGAAACCAAAACTGGAGAAGACGGCAAACTTCTGGATGAAGTGCAAACCGAGTTGACGAGTTTCTAGTAGTTTAGGACTTTGTATAAACCCTACGCTTTCCTGCGTTTTTGCGAAGATTAACGTAACCTCTTCTTGACATACAACCAGCCCAACCATATTTTGATCGTCCAAGCGCCTCAGCCAAACAAGTCGACTTGTCGCTCTTACCTGTCGCTAAGCGGGACTTTAACTGACACTCATGCCCTATACTTTGCAAACGACCGTCTGGAACTTCTCTTTCAGGTAAATTTCAAACGTTTTCCAATTTTAAAAAGAGTGTGCAATTGTCGGATGACGCATGAGATGACGGATCTTCTAGCCGGACAATTAATCGCTGAATCACTGACGAAGAAGAAGCATCCGAATCGACGACAGACAACCGGAACAACAACATTAAAACAATCACAATTAATTTCACGACCACCATTTTCTCCAGAAAAATCGAATTTTCTTTTTCAAAGTTAAAATTTTTTATTTCTCGGAAAATTTTGAAAAAAAAATTCAAAAAAATTTTCTCGTCTAATCCGTGGGACGTTTCATGATTTAAAAATTTGGTTGTTGGTAAATGTTCACTGAATTAAAAAATAGTAACAAAGTTTTTTTCAAAAAAACCGACACGCACAGACACGTCCTTCTGGGGCAACCGACAGGCAGACACTGAAAAGCTGCTGGTACCCGCACAGCACAGCTGACAAGGTGGTGGTAGGGGGAGCGGTTAGAAAATGGTGGGCGGAGCTTGCTGAGCTCAAGATCTCGGAAAAATTGTTCCACACTGGAGACATTTTCATCTTTTAAGACGAAAATAAGAAGATAGGAGATTTTTTAAAAATGAACTCGACGGAGCCTGACGACACAAATGTGGAGGATTTCCGTTTGCAAGGGTGGAGCCACTCACACACAAGATATTTCAGATAGAAAATGTTTGGATTTGTTATTTAACGTTTACACGTAAGCATCAGCCATAGCAGACGGAAGATCATGCATCAGAGAAATGAATATCACATTGGTATGCATGCACTCAATCTAAATGTATTTCAAATCTACTAATAGACTACAATAAAAAGGAATGTAATAAGAAATAAAAGAATAGAAAAAGAAATTAATGTCGGATATATCCTATTTTATAAATCTACTGATGGACTAAACTACATGTAGTTTTAGTTAAATTTTAGTTACATAAAATTTTAGTTTAAAACTACATGTAGTTTTAGTCCATCAGTAGATTAAGAAATATATGATATCCAACATTATCCAACCTGACGAAACTGGCATTTCCAATGGATTTTAATTATTTTACAACATTTTTTAGCTTAAATAATCAATCACAATCCATTAGAAATGCCAGTGTCGTCAGGGGAAGGATGTAAAATTTGCGAAAATTTGCAACTTTTAAAAACATTTACTGGTGCCAATGTCCCTTCCGCAATAAGTATATAGCTTCATGTCGGATTTGATGATGCAAATGCCCAAATAAACGTCTTCCAATGGAAGCATGGGAACAGTCTGGAAGGCCGCCATTAAAGGTTCGATCATATTGCCGGTGATGAAATAAGCCAATCCGTTGAAATACGCAGGTAAAGTTTTCCAGGGAAATTCCTCCATTGTAATCATCCGTTTTCCAACTATTAATAAAATCATCAGGTCAAATAAAATTCTTGTTAAAATAAAGTTGAAATTTAAATATTACCTTCTCGTTGTGGGCGCATGTCTCCCTTGACGCCGTAGACAAAAGTGTCGGGAATAAGTTTATCCGTCAACGCCGAACCGAGTTTCCTCAACGTGGATATTTGGAAATTCTCGTCGATCTTGAAAACGACGTCGACATCACCGCAAAATTGCCGAACCCAATTAAAGATGGCGGCCATTTTCATCGAGTCGTTCTTGCCATTGTCGATCATGTCCACCTGGATGACATCTTTGTTCTTGGCGCTCTCCTGGTCGACGAGATTTTGGTTGGCAACATCTACCGGTTGGCCCAGGAAGAATGCGAAATTGATTGAACTGAAGAGATTTTTCTTCAGGTCTGGGATTTCCTTGTTGAAAATGGTTCGAATTTCGTCGCGTCTTTTCTGGTTGTTGATGTCGGTTGATGCCACTCCCGAGACGGCCACAAACAAACTGGGATAAAGGGACGTTGCCGCCCCGTTTTTGTAACACCCAGGGACGTTGATGGGATACTTGAACGATAGAATGTCGTTGTAAACGACGCCGAAATCTGGTATGAGTGGTTGCACGTTGACCAATTCGCGTAGACCCAAACGGGCCACCTTAAATAATAATAATAATAATTAATTAATTAATAAAATAATAATTATAGGCCTAATAATTTTGTACCGAATAACGAATGTAGTCCCGCATTCGATCCTTGATGGGCTTGGCTTTTTCCGCTTCTTCATCGATGATCCTAGTGTCCCAAACGGACACCATGTAATCGGACAGGAATTTCTTCTCGTTGACGGACTTGTGGTATCGAATCTCCCAATCGTTTGCTGTGTTCTTCAATTCGATGGTGATGTCATCTTTCTGACCCAGGCAGCTGGTTAAATTCGATTCGCAGTAACTTTTGGTCAGCAAGGCGGTGGCCAGGGCCGTTTTGCTTTGGCAGCTGGTCGACTGGTCAACACCTTTGCTGGCATTGTTGTACATCAGGGACAAACTCTTCAAACCGTCCCGGCACGGGACGTATTGGTAGACAATGCACGTGGACTCGTTGTATTTGATGATAGTTTCATCCTTGGATATGAGGGTAGGATCTTGATTCTTACCGTTGATACAGGGCAAATAACGATACGAAATACATTGATTGATGTCGATCAATGCAGACGACGAATAAGCCATTACAACGATAATTAACGTAATTAAATGAAATGATGCCATTTTCTCTTGTACAGAGGTTACCTTTTCAGAGATGTACCAGGTTGCGTTGCTGATTAGCTACTAATCAAAATCGAATACATCTGCATTGTTTTATACCAATTAAACATGAGCTGTGCAATATCATTTTGATCACGTATTCGCCATCAAACGTGTTTAAGTTGACGTGTACTAAATGACAAGAGTTTGGTATCGAAACTTTCACTCTACTCGGATTATATTTTTCAGATATTCGATCGTCGATAAATCTGGAAAAACCAGTGGCTCCTTTTGTATCAAACCAGCACGTGATCAATTTCAACCGATAGGAATCGTTTTACAAAAGTTTCCATCCATCAAAATCTTGTTTTTCTGTATAGCTTCTGTTCCGGTCGGCCATTTTTGTTTCCTCCCCATTGATTCCACGATCATCCATCAATTTTTGTAACTTTGACGACATGTGACTCTGGGTATAATTGTCGTCGACATTTTCTAGGGATGTCCTCAATCCTTTTATATTCTTCATCCACACAATTGAAAATGAGCTCCATCATCGTATTATAGAATCATCCATGCACAGCGATGGGGGGATTGAGGACACGCGAACGACTGTCAAAAATTTCAAAATGGCGGCCATAGTGACTTGACGCAATTCGGGCGGGACAAAATAATAATAATAATAAGTAGTAGCCTAAAATAACATATTTCTTTTTATAGAGAGAAAAAGAGATAACAAGAAAGAGTTATATCCTCCCCGCAGCTAAAATAATAGACACGAAAAAAGGAAAGCATATATAGCCTACACACACACATGCATTTTTTCGGGAGAGAGAGAAAAAAGGTGTCGACGAATCGACACAGCTCACGTATCAATCCGCATCATATGTGGATATAGAAAACCAGTCCACAGCACAGCACTCTCTCTCCATATCAGATGCGGTTGTTGTATTATATATCGCCAGTGAATGTGATGCCTTCCAGGTGAATTATGGCACGTTCGTTCGGGAATCGATGACGTGAGAAAAAAACAAAAATTATATTCGGGAATGATATGGTATCAACCTATGTAATCTGAATAGAGAGAGATATCCATTTTCTTCAGCTCACCTCGTTAATAACAAAATAGATCGAATAGCCCCGGAAGCTATAATAGGCTATTGAATCTAATTATCAATTGTTGTGCGCGGTTGTTACATATCGATGGATATAGGAATATAGGTAACAAGGAAAAAAGGGATAATTTGCATATGTAATTATACTATATGGAAGAAAAATGTTGCGACGTAATTTTTGTTCAGCCCAGAAATAAGACGTCATATTCACAAATGTTCTTTATAAGGAATTTTAAAACGTTTTTCATTGGCGCTCGTATAAAATAAAAAAATAAAAATGTTTGCCTATGATGTCATAATCTTTCGGATGCTGCCGGGAGTAGTATCTACACACGAAATACATATTTGGACATTTGTTAAAATTTATATATGTAATATCCTTTTGCAACATCTAAAGCCGCCATCACTTTCTCTCTCTCTCGACTAAATAGAAAATTCCCCGAAAGAAAATCTAAATTCTCAGGGGCATCTTTTGATCTCGTGTCCGCTTCTGTGTCCATAGTTTTTACCGCCCGGATTTGTGATATACATTTCCCACAGTGATATAGCCGCCCCTATAGTACTATATCTAAAAAGATGCTACTTACTATAAGCTTGCACCTTGTGTGCCAGTCACGCCTCGTCCTGTTTTGTTCCTTTTCCCACATGTACACATTTTCGGTGTGAGTGGAACAAGTTGCTGGACATCACGTTTAACCTATTTGGGAGGTGTATAGGTCTCGTCGTATATAATATTCAATCAGCCAAAATGGCCATTTTCCATGTTCATTTTTTCTCTTTTTTCTCTATGGGAAAAATATTGTAAAAATTTTGATTTTGGCTTCTCCCCCCTATCTAAGAGCTTGAATAGATACGTTTCGTGACACACAGGTGTGTGTGCTACATGTAACCCTAATCGCTGCGCGCAGCACAGTCGCGATAGGAATCGCCGGAGAAAATAACACACACAAAACATTTTTTCTTATTCTTTTTTCCCGAGCTATTATTCCATCATTGCGTCACGACTTGTTTGTTTATTGTGAAGAAGATTTTTTCTTCTTTTTCTTATAATAATAATAAACATGCGTGCCATTCAATATGACTGCAGTAGAGACGATTGGCCAGGCAAACAATGGCACAATGTGCAGCACGTCGATCCATCAGCCCGTTTTTCTCTTCCATCCGCTGTATCCATTTCTATAAAAGAAAACCCGTCTCTGCTGGCATTCAATTATTATTTTCTCCGCTATAATATCGTCTGTAAATATAGGCCGACTATATACTACTACGGTCTCAATCGTTATTTACAGCGTCTGAATAAATGTGAAATGCCATTCATCAAACACACCCCGCACACATCACAAAATGAATAATATTTCACGCAACAATAAGAGTACTAGCCTATAATACGATGATGAAGAAACGAAATCACGGTTTCAATCATCATCGTCGATCGATCTTTTATACATCGCCTGCGGCTTATAGCCTCCGGCATTTTATGCCCCCAAAAAACTCACTGCTGGGTTGTTGTTCGTTTGTTACCTTATATACAACCATATAGTGTCGTATTTCGACTGGTGGGTTCAAATCCGGAGGAGCTAGCGCAGACACACACTCGCCGGAAGTCGGGGGTCTTTTTTTACGGTCCCGCAATCATTTATGGACAAGAAAACCGAAAAATTTCTCACACGAAAGAAAGAAAGAAAAACAGAACGGACTTTTACCCCACTATATAGACTGGGGATGGAAGGGGGGAAATTCAAGACGTTTACACATTTATGGACTCGAATTACGTCATGTGTGCGGACGGTTCTATTATTCTATGTGATGCCGTCCCACGAATATTTTAAAAGGTATAAAAGTCACACACAGCTCGACTCAAAGTGTCGTTTTAGTATATAAAAAGTGAAAGGAATAGTCGAACAAATTTTAATATTTAAAATCATAATTGGCCCACTAGCGATTTTAAAAATGTAATTATTCATCGTGTCGGAATTATAAATAATTTCATATAAATTGAAATTTAAGAAAAAATTAATTTGAATTTTTAATTGACTTTTTTCTTAACTTATTTACGATGACCCACCCACCCCCCTGTGTATGTATATATGCTCGTATGCAAATTGATGTCATAAGATCATCGCGGTAAAGTTATTCCACATGTCTTTCTTCTAGATGAAATTATTCCGGCCCCTGGGGCCAAATACTTGTTATTCTCCAGGCCGATGAATAAAATAAATAAATTCTCAAACGGAAAAAATATGCGCAGGAGAGATGATGGTAATATATACATTTTAATTGCCACACAAGCTTAGCTTCTTCTCTCGGCAATGAAATTTATATTTCAGACTTTTTTGGGGGTTTTATTCTATGTGAACAAATAGAATAGAAGACCCGCCGATAGAAAAGATTTGCATATACTTTGTATATTATCGGTTATAATGGGCGGCAGAAAAAAATAAATTGACGTGGTGAAACTCACGGCAGCAGCCGCGTCGCATCGAAATAAATATTACAAATTTGCGCTTAAATTATTACGGAATAAAAAAAGAAAAAAAGAAAAATCAATGACCCTCTATCCCTTTCACCGTTGCTGTGCCAAAAGAATTTTTCACGTTCATGTAATAGCGGGGCCTCTAGCTGCTGCTGTAATAAATTTATGCATATTTTGCCAACTGAAAAGAAATAATAAATACCTGGAATAGTTTTCCATCGTGTTTCTACAATTTCACCCAGGAAAAACGAGAATTAGACAATTCCATTTATTTATATAACTGCATTCAGTTTATTCCGCAATAAGTGTGTCAGTTTATTTATTTACATAATAAAATAAGAATTTGCTTTGCTAAGGTATTTAGATCGTTTTATTTGATCGTCAACATTTTGTCCTTATTTAAAATAAAAAGTCTGTTCTATTTTTTAAATTTTTTGTAAAAATAATACACACACACAGCACCGCATATAACAATCCATCAATTGGGCGGGACTGGAAAATTTTACCAAAAAGAAAAGGTGATGATATTGGACACTTGTATGGAGAATAATAACACACATAGTAGATACTATAGTCTATAGTAGTCGTCGTAGTATACTGTGGGTATAAATGGGCACGTGTAAAAGTTATACGTTACACCATTAATAATATATGCACAAAGTCGGGCTGGGAGCGGTGAAACCTCGTTATAAACAAACTATATCCAGCCAGAGAGCCGGAAGGTTTCAAAATGACGAATGACTCCTTTTGATATTCATCATATTCGGCTGAACTGGTGGTGGTGGTGGCCATTGTGTGTGAAAGTTCACAACATCAAAATTTCGCTCATTTTGTTTCGATCGAAAAAATTGACCCGCATACATAATAAAATTGGAATAATAATTTCCCCGTCTCTGATTGAAAAATTTAAAAAAAAAAGTTGATTGAAAAATTAAATTTTTTTTGTCTCATTAGCATACAGCTAGTATAGAGAAAACAAGGTCAAATATTACACAATCTAACCAGTGAGAAAAGACATGTAAAAATCAGACACTAGTACACAATGAAGGTGGGTATATACAGCGGCTCCTTATTAGGAGAAGACGTCGTAATTAGTTAGACTCTAGCAGCTACTAGATGTTCCAGGAGAGAGAGAGAGTTCTCTATTGTTACACACACCCATATAAAATAGAAAGGAGTTCTTCTTCTTCTTCTAACCTCTTTGAACTGAACCCCGAGCTAGCGCCATGTCACAGAGTGTCTAACTCTCTCCTTATATTCTCGGGGGAGCTCGTGCTTGTTCTTCATCATCATCACCAATTGAATTATAACAAGGCTAATAGGCCTACGCAAATCCCCTGGAACTAGTTTGTCTCATTTACTCTAGTGGTCGTGTTATTATTACACCTCGTCATTGTTTGCATCTTTGTGCATATTTTTTGGAACAATTTTGAGTTTAATTTTTGGGTGGGTACCCTGAGGCCTTGATCGTATAAGTAGAGAGAGTTCTAAGCTATACATTGGCAGTATCATTTTGATGGTTTTTAATATGTTGCAGAGTCAGGGCGCATTCACTATAATAATATTCTATGCTGCCCAGCATCCAAGTATTTCTAAATGGGACCCCTGTGTGATTTTTACATCATAGACTTTCACTCCATTTAAGGCGCAGAGACTCAATAAGGCACAAGCTAAGCTGAAACAACACACAATATATACTTATTATAAAACGTGCGCCATTTTGGCGACAAGAAATTCCGTTGTTCTTTATTATTACAGAACCTTGGCATTTATTTTTAATCATTCCCACCAACTGCAAAAAGTTTAATTTCTTGTGTGAGAAATAGTTAAACTTTCGTGATTTTATTAGTTAAGAAACTTTTTTTTAACAACGGTTTTTCTAGCTTTCTTACCGATATTACCCCCGGTCATAATAACGGGCTTGAATTTTTATTTTTTCGGTTTGTGAATATATCACCAGTCTCTTTATTATTTCCTTCCGATTTTGTGTGTTGACGATTCCGACTGGAGAGATTTTCTCACGAATGTTTTCGTTCTCTCTTGACGGCCATTGTTGGTGAAGAATGAGCGTCCAGCGTGAATACAATCGAAAATTCTTTGTGTGACTGACGTGACCGTCTTTTCTTCCGACTTCTTGTTTGACCTACATTTATTCAAACACAACACACATGAGTGCATGAGTCATTGTCAGTCATCGACGAGTTCAATTACCCAGCAATCTGGCGACAACGCTTTCTTTTTTCTTCTTCGTCTGTAATTTTCCGAATTGACAGCAACAACAACAACATTTATAAATAAATACCCATCAACAACTGATCACTTTCTCTTTGCTGGTTGTCAGGTGAAAACGTTGCCGATACGCTTTTTTACCAGAGAGAAGAGAAAGAAAAAGATAAAAACCGTACGTAATGCGACAATTGCTGCTGTGGGGTTTGGCTTTGTCTCGACTATACGCGCCACCTGCTGTTGCATATGCACTTTTTAACGACTTTTTTCCACCTTAAAATATTACACTTCATCAGGAAGATGAGCGGCGGCCCGGTACTACGGAATTCCAAATGGAAGAAAGGGCACGAGTCTAAAAATAAAACGCCCAGGGCCAATCACTTCTTTGCTGTCCAAATTTCAGATTGTCAGGTATTAATCAAAATTCAAAAGCATATGTCCAGTTTGTCTGTGGAGGTAACATTTCAATTCTTGGCAGATCGTGGAAGCAGTCCACAACGTTCACAGGACCATATTGGAGCAGGAACCCGAGTTGAGCAGCGCCCTGGTGTCTCCATCAACTCTCCACATCACGCTGGCAGTTGCACACCTGTCCAGCCCAGAGGATTTGGTCAGGTGATTAACGAGTGTGTTGCACAGCAGGGGGTAGCAATCAGCAACTGTCCATTTGTCTTTGACAAGGGCCAATCAGGTTCTGGAGGAAACGGTGAGAGTCTTCTCGACTTCCAGGCTACAAACTCAACAGCTGGACCTCCACTTGGCACAGGTTGGCCACTTTGACAACAAAGTCATCTACGCCAATGTGAAAGAAGAAAGTGAAGGCACAGAGCACCTGATTCATCTTTCCAAATCGTTACGTGAACGTTGCCAAACGGCCGGCCTCACGCTAATAGACGGGGACAGATTCACGCCGCACGTAACTCTCCTCAAATTGTCCAAAGATCCCAGCCTTAATCGAAAAGTAAAAAAAACAAAATCGCCTTTGGCGGTATACGTGAATTATGGGGAATTGTCATTAATTAAATTTTGTTTTTCTTCTTTTTTCGGTTTTTCTCAGGGGATCAAGGCTGTGGCCTCCCATTTGTACGAAAAACACGTTGATTGCGTCTTCGGTCGACAGGTAACAACAAAATATTCACGCAGTGCCAAATCAGCTGATATTCCCAAGGTTAAACATTTTATTTTGGTGGCAGGTGGTTGAGAGCGTTCAGTTGCTGTCGATGACAGATCCCAAGGACGAAAAAGGCTACTACGCTCTTAAAGGCGAATTCCATTTCGGTACATAGTCAAAAATCCCTTTTAAAATATTATCAAAAAGCCCCACATACATAAACTCTGTTGTGTGTGGCAAATCTAGCAGCAGCAGCCGGGAAACTACTTTTATGTTAATCATTTTTGGAATGTCAAACATTCGATCAAGCAGGAACGGCAGCAGCAGCAGATGAGATAAGAACAGCAGCGAGACTCGATCAAAGAAGATGCAGTACTACCAAACTCCCCTGCTGAGAGCTACGACCGTTTCAACGGGAATGTAGGGGCCGAGTGCAACAGCCCATAACGCAGTGGTTGGGCTCATGTTACGACCGTTGCCTTTTAGCCCATCTTCCCAATTACCATTCCGGCTTTCAGCCAGATATACTACACACACAGTGTGTGTATGCATGCGAGTACAAATGAGTTCCTCGTGTTTTCTTTATGGCGCATTTCCTTTGGCGAAATGCTGCATCACAGTGTGCATCTTCCCTATGCATATTTCTTTCCCCCTGTGTACTTTTGATGGCTCGTTTCGAATAACTTTTACCAAATTTGCCTGCGTTTCTTTTTGTATGTTTTGACCCGTCGTGTTATTTTCTTCTTTAAATAATAATATGTTAACCAGGAGACGTACTGGTAATAAAAATTCTGATGACACGGTACTAGCTTTTTCTTATACTCGTTTCCAAGAACCCTAACTTGACAAAATTGACATAAAATGGGGAATTCCGAGAAGAGGCGCGTGTAATTTACATTGGCGCACGTCAGCACTTTACTAACAAGCAAATTCTTACATTCCGATAAATTAACGACTGATTAAAGAGAATTGACAACAAAAAAACCATATACAATTTAAATTTTGTATTTAAAAAAACAAATACATACTAGATTATTAAAACTTTTAAAATTGTACTCACCCATCTTCTTTCAGGACACATCCAGTAGAGTCCTGTAAGAATAAAAATCTTTATAAGAAACATTGTTTTTAAAGTATTTAACAATTTCAAAAAAGAAACATCTCATAATTGGGTAATTTTGTCAGCACAAACACTCTGAATGTGAACAGTATTTGAAATCATTGATCACAAAATGACAAAGAAATAGAAATGTTCTTACCATGTTGAAAGATCCGTTTGAGAGGTGACACAGCAGCAGACATTTTCCCTCAAGTCCTTTTAGTCATGTCCAGTCAAAAAAATCTCACAATGGCTGGGAATATTTGAACAATGAAATCCATGTTTATCAATGCCTGCAAATTGCATCAAGAGAAACATTTAGTAACACAATAGTCGCTTAATTAGAAATGATTTGGATGGGTAATAAAAACAGTTTTCTAGGGTACGCAAGAAGAATGGTGGGCATTTCACGACATTCCCACGTGTGGAACTCGTACTTTTACCGTTGGCTACATTCACCAATTGTATCAACCCAGAAACCTCAAATTGTGCAAATTTCTTTTCTCATTTTGCTTACCTTTCCTTTGGAAATTTAGAGATGACCATAAATTTGCGATGATGGATTCTCGAAAACTGATATTTGAAATTGCAGCTTCCATTCCATTGATGTTAACTTTGATGAATGTAAGGGAAGTTTGTAAGCTTCATTCCGATCATTCGACTTCGTCCTTCCGTTCCGTCCTTCGAACTCAAAGATACAAAGTTGCCAAGTCAGAAGAAATATCGGTTCAATTTATTTGAGATTTGGCAACGCAGGCAGACGAACTTTTTAAAAGTACTAGACCTCGCGTTGCAAGCGTTGGCCTTCGGCTAAGTCACCGAGCAACCTTGTAAGAATTACGGGAAAATTAGCTAAAAATTTTAAAATGATGTTTTGGCATTCTAGTTTTAAACACCCCAAAAAACGGCAACAAAAATGTTATGTGCACTGTTTGAAAAATTTCGCTGCACGGACGGACGTGGATTTCTTTTGGACTTTATCACTAACATCTCACTTTAAAAGAAATTGTCCCCGAAACCAAAACTGGAGAAGACGGCAAACTTCTGGATGAAGTGCAAACCGAGTTGACGAGTTTCTAGTAGTTTAGGACTTTGTATAAACCTTTCCTGCGTTGCGAAGATTAACGTAACCTCTTGTTGACATACAATCAGCCCAACCATATTTTGATCGTCCAAGCGCCTCAGCCAAACAAGTCGACTTGTCGCTCTTACCTTTTGCTAAGCGGGACTTTAACTGACACTCATGCCCTATACTTTGCAAACGACCGTCTGGAACTTCTCTTTCAGGTAAATTTCAAACGTTTTCCAATTTTAAAAAGAGTGTGCAATTGTCGGATGACGGATGAGATGACGGATCTTCTAGCCGGACAATTAATCGCTGAATCACTGTCGAAGAAGAAGCATCCGAATCGACGACAGACAACCGCAACAACAACACTAAAACAATCACAATTAATTTCACGACCACCATTTTCTCCAGAAAAATCGAATTTTCTTTGTAAAAGTTAAAAATTTTTTATTTCTCGGAAAATGTTGAATAAAAAATTCACAAAAAATTTCTCGTGTAATCCGTGGGACGTTTCATGATTTAAAAATTTGGTTGTTGGTAAATGTTCACTGAATTAAAAAATAGTAACAAAGTTTTTTTCCAAAAACCGACACGCGCAGACACGTCCTTCTGGGGCAACCGACAGGCGGACACTGAAAAGCTGCTGGTACCCGCACAGCACAGCTGACAAGGTGGTGGTAGGGGGAGCGGTTAGAAAATGGTGGGCGGAGCTTGCTGAGCTCAAGATCTCGGAAAAATTGTTCCACACTGGAGACATTTTCATCTTTTAAGACGAAAATAAGAAGATATGAGATTTTGAAAAAATGAACTCGACGGAGCCTGACGACACAAATGTGGAGGATTTCCGTTTGAAAGGGTGGAGCCACTCACACACAAGATATTTCAGATAGAAAATGTTTGGATTTGTTATTTAACGTTTACACGTAAGCATCAGCCATAGCAGACGGAAGATCATGCATCAGAGAAATGAATATCACATTGGTATGCATGCACTCAATCTAAATGTATTTCTAAATCTACTAATAGACTACAATAAAAAGGAATGTAATAAGAAATAAAAGAATAGAAAAAGAAAGTAATGTCGGATATATCATATTTTGTAAATCTACTGATGGACTAGACTCCATGTAGTTTTAGTTAAATTTTAGTTACATAAAATTTTAGTTTAAAACTACATGTAGTTTTAGTCCATCAGTAGATTAAGAAATATATGATATCCAACATTATCCAACCTGACGAAACTGACATTTCCAATGGATTTTAATTATTTTACAACATTTTTTAGCTTAAATAATCAATCACAATCCATTAGAAATGCCAGTGTCGTCAGGGGAAGGATGTAAAATTTGCGAAAATTTGCAACTTTTAAAAACATTTACTGGTGCCAATGTCCCTTCCGCAATAAGTATATAGCTTCATGTCGGATTTGATGATGCAAATGCCCAAATAAACGTCTTCCAATGGAAGCATGGGAACAGTCTGGAAGGCCGCCATTAAAGGTTCGATCATATTGCCGGTGATGAAATAAGCCAATCCGTTGAAATACGCAGGTAAAGTTTTCCAGGGAAATTCCTCCATTGTAATCATCCGTTTTCCAACTATTAATAAAATCATCAGGTCAAATAAAATTCTTGTTAAAATAAAGTTGAAATTTAAATATTACCTTCTCGTTGTGGGCGCATGTCTCCCTTGACGCCGTAGACAAAAGTGTCGGGAATAAGTTTATCCGTCAACGCCGAACCGAGTTTCCTCAACGTGGATATTTGGAAATTCTCGTCGATCTTGAAAACGACGTCGACATCACCGCAAAATTGCCGAACCCAATTAAAGATGGCGGCCATTTTCATCGAGTCGTTCTTGCCATTGTCGATCATGTCCACCTGGATGACATCTTTGTTCTTGGCGCTCTCCTGGTCGACGAGATTTTGGTTGGCAACATCTACCGGTTGGCCCAGGAAGAATGCGAAATTGATTGAACTGAAGAGATTTTTCTTCAGGTCTGGGATTTCCTTGTTGAAAATGGTTCGAATTTCGTCGCGTCTTTTCTGGTTGTTGATGTCGGTTGATGCCACTCCCGAGACGGCCACAAACAAACTGGGATAAAGGGACGTTGCCGCCCCGTTTTTGTAACACCCAGGGACGTTGATGGGATACTTGATCGATAAAATGTCGTTGTAAACGACGCCGAAATCTGGTATGAGTGGTGGCACGTTGACCAATTCGCGTAGACCCAAACGGGCCACCTTAAATAATAATAATAATAATTAATTAATTAATAAAATAATAATTATAATAATTGTGTACCGAATAACGAATGTAGTCCCGCATTCGATCCTTGATGGGCTTGGCTTTTTCCGCTTCTTCATCGATGATCCTAGTGTCCCAAACGGACACCATGTAATCGGACAGGAATTTCTTCTCGTTGACGGACTTGTGGTATCGAATCTCCCAATCGTTTGCTTTGTTCTTCAATTCGATGGTGATGTCATCTTTCTGACCCAGGCAGCTGGTTAAATTCGATTCGCAGTAACTTTTGGTCAGCAAGGCGGTGGCCAGGGCCGTTTTGCTTTGGCAGCTGGTCGACTGGTCAACACCTTTGCTGGCATTGTTGTACATCAGGGACAAACTCTTCAAACCGTCCCGGCACGGGACGTATTGGTAGACAATGCACGTGGACTCGTTGTATTTGATGATAGTTTCATCCTTGGATATGAGGGTAGGATCTTGATTCTTACCGTTGATACAGGGCAAATAACGATACGAAATACATTGATTGATGTCGATCAATGCAGACGACGAATAAGCCATTACAACGATAATTAACGTAATTAAATGAAATGATGCCATTTTCTCTTGTACAGAGGTTACCTTTTCAGAGATGTACCAGGTTGCGTTGCTGATTAGCTACTAATCAAAATCGAATACATCTGCATTGTTTTATACCAATTAAACATGAGCTGTGCAATATCATTTTGATCACGTATTCGCCATCAAACGTGTTTAAGTTGACGTGTACTAAATGACAAGAGTTTGGTATCGAAACTTTCACTCTACTCGGATTATATTTTTCAGATATTCGATCGTCGATAAATCTGGAAAAACCAGTGGCTCCTTTTGTATCAAACCAGCACGTGATCAATTTCAACCGATAGGAATCGTTTTACAAAAGTTTCCATCCATCAAAATCTTGTTTTTCTGTATAGCTTCTGTTCCGGTCGGCCATTTTTGTTTCCTCCCCATTGATTCCACGATCATCCATCAGTTTTTGTAACTTTGACGACATGTGACTCTGGGTATAATTGTCGTCGACATTTTCTAGGGATGTCCTCAATCCTTTTATATTCTTCATCCACACAATTGAAAATGAGCTCCATCATCGTATTATAGAATCATCCATGCACAGCGATGGGGGGATTGAGGACACGCGAACGACTGTCAAAAATTTCAAAATGGCGGCCATAGTGACTTGACGCAATTCGGGCGGGACAAAATAATAATAATAATAAGTAGTAGCCTAAAATAACATATTTCTTTTTATAGAGAGAAAAAGAGATAACAAGAAAGAGTTATATCCTCCCCGCAGCTAAAATAATAGACACGAAAAAAGGAAAGCATATATAGCCTACACACACACACGTATGGTATAAACGCATGCATTTTGTCGGGAAAAGGAAAAAGGTGTCGACGAATCGACACAGCTCACGTATCAATCCGCATCATATGTGGATATAGAAAACCAGTCCACAGCACAGCACTCTCTCTCCATATCAGATGCGGTTGTTGTATTATATATCGCCAGTGAATGTGATGCCTTCCAGGTGAATTATGGCACGTTCGTTCGGGAATCGATGACGTGAGAAAAAAACAAAAATTATATTCGGGAATGATATGGTATCAACCTATGTAATCTGAATAGAGAGAGATATCCATTTTCTTCAGCTCACCTCGTTAATAACAAAATAGATCGAATAGCCCCGGAAGCTATAATAGGCTATTGAATCTAATTATCAATTGTTGTGCGCGGTTGTTACATATCGATGGATATAGGAATATAGGTAACAAGGAAAAAAGGGATAATTTGCATATGTAATTATACTATATGGAAGAAAAATGTTGCGACGTAATTTTTGTTCAGCCCAGAAATAAGACGTCATATTCACAAATGTTCTTTATAAGGAATTTTAAAACGTTTTTCATTGGCGCTCGTATAAAATAAAAAAATAAAAATGTTTGCCTATGATGTCATAATCTTTCGGATGCTGCCGGGAGTAGTATCTACACACGGAATACATATTTGGACATTTGTTAAAATTTATTTGTAATATCCTTTTGCAACATCTAAAGCCGCCATCACTTTCTCTCTCGACTAGAAAAATTCCCCGAAAGAAAATCTAAATTCTCAGGGGCATCTTTTGATCTCGTGTCCGCTTCTGTGTCCATAGTTTTTACCGCCCGGATTTGCTGTGATATACATTTCCCACAGTGATATAGCCGCCCCTGTAGTACTATATCTAAAAAGATGCTACTTATACTATAAGCTTGCACCTTGTGTGCTGCCAGTCACGCCTCGTCCTGTTTTGTTCCTTTTCCCACATGTACACATTTTCGGTGTGAGTGGAACAAGTTGCTGGACATCACGTTTAACCTATTTGGGAGGTGTATAGGCCTCGTCGTATATAATATTCAATCAGCCAAAATGGCCATTTTCCATGTTCATTTTTTCTCTATTCTTGATGGGAAAATATTGTAAAATCTTTGATTTTGGCTTCCCCCCTTATCTATGAGCTTGAATAGATACGTTTCGTGACACACAGGTGTGTGTGCTACATGTAACCCTAATCGCTGCGCGCAGCACAGTCGCGATAGGAATCGCCGGAGAAAATAACACACAAAACATTTTTCTTATTCTTTTTTCCCGAGCTATTATTCCATCATTGCGTCACGACTTGTTTGTTTATTGTGAAGAAGATTTTTTCTTCTTCTTCTTATAATAATAATAAACATGCGTGCCATTCAATATGACTGCAGTAGAGACGATTGGCCAGGCAAACAATGGCACAATGTGCATCAGAACGTCGATCCATCAGCCCGTTTTTCTCTTCCATCCGCTGTATCCATTTCTATATTTCTATTAAAGGTAAAATAAGAAGAAAACCCGTCTCTGCTGGCATTCAATTATTATTTTCTCCGCTATAATATCGTCTGTAAATATAGGCCGAGTATACGACTATACGGTCTCAATCGTTCTACAGCGTCTGAATAAATGTGAAATGCCATTCATCAAACACACCCCGCACACATCACAAAATGAATAATATTTCACGCAACAATAAGAGTACTAGCCTATAATACGATGATGAAGAAACGAAATCACGGTTTCAATCATCATCGTCGATCGATCTTTTATACATCGCCTGCGGCCAATAGCCTCCGGCATTTTATCCATGCCCCACAAAAACAACTCACTGACTGGGTTGTTGTTTTGTTCGTTTGTTACCTTATACAACCATATAGTGTCGTATTTCGACTGGTGGGTTCAAATCCGGAGGAGCTAGCGCAGACACACACTCGCCGGAAGTCGAGGGTCTTTTTTTACGGTCCCGCAATAATTTATGGACATGTAAGAAAACCGAAAAATTTCTCACACGAAAGAAAGAAAGAAAAACAGAACGGACTTTTACCCCACTATATACTGATGGGGATGGAAGGGGGGAAATTCAAGACGTTTACACATTTATGGACTCGAATTACGTCATGTGTGCGGACGGTTCTATTATGATGTGATGTCGTCCCATGAATATTTTAAAGATATAAAAGTCACACACAGCTCGACTCAAAGTGTCGTTTTAGTATATAAAAAGTGAAAGGAATAGTCGAACAAATTTAAAAATTATTATTGACCCGCCAGCGATTTTTTTTAATTTTAATTATTCATCGTGTCGGAATTATAAATAATTTCATATAAATTGAAATTTAGAGAAAACAAATAATTTGGATTTTTTATTGTCTTTTTTCTTAACTTATTTACGATGACCCACCCACCCCCTGTGTATATGCTCGTATGCAAATTGATGTCATAAGATCATCGCGGTAAAGTTATTTCACATGTCTTTCTTCTATATGAAATTATTCCTGCCCCTGGGGCAAATACTTGTTATTCTCCGGGCCGATGAATAAAATAAATAAATTCCCAAACGGAAAAAATATATGCGGAGGAGAGACTATGGTATAGTGTATACATTTTAATTGCCACACAAACTTAGCTTCTTCTTCTCTCGGCAATGAAATTTATATTTCAGACTTTTGAGGGGGTTTTCTGTGAACAAATAGAATAGAAGACCCGCCGAGAAAAGATTTGCATATACTTTGTATATTATCGGTTATAATGGGCGGCCAGAAAAAAATAAATTGACGTGGTGAAACTCACGGCAGCAGCCGCGTCGCATCGAAATAAATATTACAAATTTGCGCTTAAATTATTAGAGAATAAAAAAAGAAAAAAAGGAAAAATCAATGACCCTCTATCCCTTTCACCGCTGCTGCGCCAAAAGAATTTTTCACGTTCATGTAATAGCGGGGCCTCTAGCTGCTGCTATGTAATAAATTTATGCATATTTTGCCAACTGAAAAGAAATAATAAATACCTGGAATAGTTTTCCATCGTGTTTCTACAATTTCACCCAGGAAAAACGAGAATTAGACAATTCCATTTATTTATATAACTGTATTCGGTTTATTCCGCAATAAGTGTGTCAGTTTATTTATTTACATAATAAAATAAGAATTCGCTTTGCTAAGGTATTTAGATCGTTTTATTTGATCGCCAACATTTTGTCCTTATTTAAAATAAAAAGTTTGTTCTATTTTATTTTATTTTTTGTAAAAATAATACACACACACAGCACCGCATATAACAATCCATCAATTGGGCGGGACTGGAAAATTTTACCAAAAAGAAAAGGTGATGATATTGGACACTTGTATGGAGAATAATAACACACATAGTAGATACTATAGTCTATAGTAGTCGTCGTAGTATACTGTGGGTATAAATGGGCACGTGTAAAAGCTATACGTTACACCATTAATAATATATGCATAAAGTCGGGCTGGGAGCGGTGAAACCTCGTTATAAATAAACTATATCCAGCCAGAGAGCCGGAAGGTTTCAAAATGACGAATGACTCCTTTTGATATTCATCATATTCGGCTGAACTGGTGGTGGTGGTGGCCATTGTGTGTGAAAGTTCACAACATCAAAATTTCGCTCATTTTGTTTCGATCGAAAAAATTGACCCGCATACATAATAAAATTGGAATAATAATTTCCCCGTCTCTGATTGAAAAATTTAAAAAAAAAAGTTGATTGAAAAATTAAATTTTTTTTGTCTCATTAGCATACAGCTAGTATAGAGAAAACAAGGTCAAATATTACACAATCTAACCAGTGAGAAAAGACATGTAAAAATCAGACACTAGTACACAATGAAGGTGGGTATATACAGCGGCTCCTTATTAGGAGAAGACGTCGTAATTAGTTAGACTCTAGCAGCTACTAGATGTTCCAGGAGAGAGAGAGAGTTCTCTATTGTTACACACACCCATATAAAATAGAAAGGAGTTGTTCTTCTTCTTCTAACCTCTTTGAACTGAACCCCGAGCTAGCGCCATGTCACAGAGTGTCTAACTCTCTCCTTATATTCTCGGGGGAGCTCGTGCTTGTTCTTCACCATCATCACCAATTGAATTATAACAAGGCTAATACGCAAATCCCCTGGAACTAGTTTGTCTCATTTACTCTAGTGGTCGTGTTATTATTACACCTCGTCATTGTTTGCATCTTTTTTTGAACAATTTTGAGTTTAATTTTTGGGTGGGTACCCTGAGGCCTTGATAGTATAAGTAGAGAGAGTTCTAAGCTATACATTGGCAGTATCATTTTGATGGTTTTTAATATGTTGCAGAGTCAGGGCGCATTCACTATAATAATATTCTATGCTGCCCAGCATCCAAGTATTTCTAAATGGGACCCCTGTGTGATTTTTACATCATAGACTTTCACTCCATTTAAGGCGCAGAGACTCAATAAGGCACAAGCTAAGCTGAAACAACACACAATATATACTTATTATAAAACGTGCGCCATTTTGGCGACAAGAAATTCCGTTGTTCTTTATTATTACAGAACCTTGGCATTTATTTTTAATCATTCCCACCAACTGCAAAAAGTTTAATTTCTTGTGTGAGAAATAGTTAAACTTTCGTGATTTTATTAGTTAAGAAACTTTTTTTTAACAACGGTTTTTCTAGCTTTCTTACCGATATTACCCCCGGTCATAATAACGGGCTTGAATTTTTATTTTTTCGGTTTGTGAATATATCACCAGTCTCTTTATTATTTCCTTCCGATTTTGTGTGTTGACGATTCCGACTGGAGAGATTTTCTCACGAATGTTTTCGTTCTCTCTTGACGGCCATTGTTGGTGAAGAATGAGCGTCCAGCGTGAATACAATCGAAAATTCTTTGTGTGACTGACGTGACCGTCTTTTCTTCCGACTTCTTGTTTGACCTACATTTATTCAAACACAACACACATGAGTGCATGAGTCATTGTCAGTCATCGACGAGTTCAATTACCCAGCAATCTGGCGACAACGCTTTCTTTTTTCTTCTTCGTCTGTAATTTTCCGAATTGACAGCAACAACAACAACATTTATAAATAAATACCCATCAACAACTGATCACTTTCTCTTTGCTGGTTGTCAGGTGAAAACGTTGCCGATACGCTTTTTTACCAGAGAGAAGAGAAAGAAAAAGATAAAAACCGTACGTAATGCGACAATTGCTGCTGTGGGGTTTGGCTTTGTCTCGACTATACGCGCCACCTGCTGTTGCATATGCACTTTTTAACGACTTTTTTCCACCTTAAAATATTACACTTCATCAGGAAGATGAGCGGCGGCCCGGTACTACGGAATTCCAAATGGAAGAAAGGGCACGAGTCTAAAAATAAAACGCCCAGGGCCAATCACTTCTTTGCTGTCCAAATTTCAGATTGTCAGGTATCAATCAAAATTCAAAAGCATATGTCCAGTTTGTCTGTGGAGGTAACATTTCAATTCTTGGCAGATCGTGGAAGCAGTCCACAACGTTCACAGGACCATATTGGAGCAGGAACCCGAGTTGAGCAGCGCCCTGGTGTCTCCATCAACTCTCCACATCACGCTGGCAGTTGCACACCTGTCGAGCCCAGAGGATTTGGTCAGGTGATTTACGTGTGTGTTACACAGCAGGGGGGAGCAATCAACAACTGTCCATTTGTCTTTGACAAGGGCCAATCAGGTTCTGGAGGAAACGGTGAGAGTCTTCTCGACTTCCAGGCCACAAACTCAACAGCTGGACCTCCACTTGGCACAGGTTGGCCACTTTAACAACAAAGTCATCTACGCCAGTGTGAAAGAAGAAAGTGAAGGCACAGAGCACCTGATTCATCTTTCCAAATCGTTACGTGAACGTTGCCAAACGGCCGGCCTCACGCTAATAGACGGGGACAGATTCACGCCGCACGTAACTCTCCTCAAATTGTCCAAAGATCCCAGCCTTAATCGAAAAGTAAAAAAAACAAAATCGCCTTTGGCGGTATACGTGAATTGTCGGTAAATTCGTTCGACATTGACTGTGTGCGACCTCTATATTTCAGCTGCTTCTCAGCAAACAAAAGAACAACAAAAACGGGGGATAGGTGAGAGATGGCGCTCAGGTGGGCGGACCTTTCCCTTAGACACATCAGATCTCTTTTCGCTCTCGTTGTGCAAACATCATGTCGGATCCCGAACAGTCAAGCGATTCTAGCTCAAATTCTAGTAGTTCAGGCTCCGACTCATCAAGAAGAGGAGGCGTAAAGAAATTTCGTCTCTCAAGTGAAAAGTCAGCTAGTTTGGCCGACTGGGTCGTATCGGGTTTAGATGACACTCGAGCGAAAAGTGCTAGAGAGGCCTTTAGACCCAAGCTAAAGAAGAACGCCGACCTGCTGATCAACCCCAATCTAGATGATGCATTCTACATCCGGCTGAAGGCAGTTAAGTCATCTTCGGCAGCCAAGGTCAACATCGACCCAATCGAGAAAATCTACAGAAATCAAACCTTCAAGATCCTTGACTTAGTCAAGCCCATCATGTTTCTAGCAAGTCGGCTCAAGAAAAAGAAGAAATCCCGAGCCGACGCCAAGGCGGTCAAAACAGCTCTGAAGCTCTGGGCGGTGGTGTACCACGACATCACGAACGCGCGACGCCGCAACATTCTGGCCCAAATCTACCCGCAGAATATTGGACTGCTAGACGACAAAGCTGTCCTGCCAACGGGTGGAGAACACCTCTTCGGTCCGAAGTTCACCCAGGCCCTGGTCGAGCAAGTGAAAACTCTGAACGCTCTCGAAAACGCGGGAGCCCCTCGCGCGCCCGGATCTAAAGGTGGTCATGATCAACGCCAATCGAGTCGCGATTTCAGCCACCCCCCTTCATCTTCAGGCGGTCGCTATTCCAATTTTAAAGGATCTCGGTATGTCCAATCTATTCTCCTTTCCTTTTATGGGTTTTTTCTCTTGGACGCATAGCGCGTTTTTATGTTAAATTGTCAAGACCGGCTTTCGATCGGTGGAATTTATCAACGGTGGCCCCATATCTACAACTAAATTCTATTTGTGATCCCGTCCAATTATTCGGGAGCGGGTTGGCTCACCAAGTTGAACTTGATTGACTCATACTTGTCGGTCTCAATTTTTTTTCCTATTTTTGAAGGCCTTTTGAAATTCCTTCAGTTTAAATGGGGGCGTTTTCTTCGAATTCGTGCCCCCCCCCTCCTTCGTTTTAAACTCAATGTGATGGGCGTTCACCAGACTAGCAAGGGGAGTGGTAACCTTCCTGCGGAAGAACGACCTTCGCCTCGAACTTTATTGGGATGAGATTTTAATCTCGGCGCACGGGTATAGAATTGCCCCAGCACACTTCCGTGCTCTTCGGATCCCCTTAGATTCCAAACCGGATGATCATCTGATCAGGTCAAGAGAGCAATTTACGCTTTCGGCACGTTTACAAGAGGCTCTTAGAAATCCTTCTTGGGTGGTTTCAAAGGCAGATTTTACATCTGGCCGTCCGCTCAGTTTTCCCGACGACGGATTTGTCCAGGGCGTCGGATGCATCCTTTTTAAAGAAGGGAGGGGGGCAGTATGAAACGAATAAGGACTAGGAAACTAGCCGAGATTGCCCTAGCAACACCACTGACCTCCCGTCCCTGATAGAGCTAGCAACGGAAATTCCGCTCCTTCTCTTCCCATCCAAGTAGGCTGATCTCCCCGTTGGGGGAGGGTCATCCATTGACAGGAACGAATCCATCTGTTTTATCGCTCGGTGGTTCTCCGGAGTTGTCTGGAAGAACGAACCTTTCCGAAGGAAATTATCGAGCTCATACTGGGAGCAATTCGATCGAATACGCACCCTGCATACCAGTCCGCTGAGGTCGCTTGGAGCAGTTGGTGTAAGCAACGGAACCACAACTCTCTGTTGTCTGGCGTCAAGGAGGTATTAGCTTTTCCTTGTTAATTTTCATTCCAGCAAGAGCTGCAGCACGGTGGGAAGGAACCCTCCGACAACTATTCGTATGAAAGAGTATTGACGCCTTTTTAGACGAAATGCCGATTTGGTGGCGCATCCATGTTACACAGTCCAGCAGGGCTCCCACGAGCTCCAATTTTCAATCAGGCGTTGGTAACTGTCGACCATCAGGGGGTCTTATCTTATATCTTATTATATCTGATTATATCTTGCTTTAAAGACACAGTCAATGTCGAACGAATTTACCGACAATTTGTAAATTGTTCGAGCGAGCTTTAGCTCGCGATGAGCAATTTGGATTGTTGGGGGAATGGAGTGAAGACATTGACTGTCTTCTAACCACCCATCCCGCCCACTTCATTCCCGTTATCATTATATTATTTAACTTGAATTAGGTGCAGCATCTGATTATTGACGGCCCACTAATTCCTCTTTCCTTCTATCTTTTTGCTAGATACAACAATGATAGCCGCAGATCCAATTTCGACCGTGGCTCACCCAATCCCGCCAATAAAGGCGATCAGAACAACAACAACAAATAGGCCATTTGAACCATGGATCACCTTACACATTTTCCGTTAAGCCAGATCCACAGTTTGTTTTTGCTTCCAATTCTGATGTGTCTAAGGGAAAGGTCCGCCCACCTGAGCGCCATCTCTCACCTATCCCCCGTTTTTGTTGTTCTTTTGTTTGCTGAGAAGCAGCTGAAATATAGAGGTCGCACACAGTCAATGTCTTCACTCCATTCCCCCAACAATCCAAATTGCTCATCGCGAGCTAAAGCTCGCTCGAACAATTTACAAATTATGGGAAATTGTCATTAATTAAATTTTGTTTTTCTTCTTTTTTCGGTTTTTTCTCAGGGGATCAAGGCTGTGGCCTCCCATTTGTACGAAAAACACGTTGATTGCGTCTTCGGTCGACAGGTAACAACAAAATATTCACGCAGTGCCAAATCAGCTGATATTCCCAAGGTTAAACATTTTATTTTGGTGGCAGGTGGTTGAGAGCGTTCAGTTGCTGTCGATGACAGATCCCAAGGACGAAAAAGGCTACTTCGCTGTTAAAGGCGAATTCCATTTCGGTACGTAGTCAAAAATCCCTTTTAAAATATTATCAAAAAGCCCCACATACATAAACTCTGTTGTGTGTGGCAAATCTAGCAGCAGCAGCCGGGAAACTACTTTTATGTTAATCATTTTTGGAATGTCAAACATTCGATCAAGCAGGAACGGCAGCAGCAGCAGCAGCAGATGAGATAAGAACAGCAGCGAGACTCGATCAAAGAAGATGCAGTACTACCAAACTCCCCTGCTGAGATCTACGACCGTTTCAACGGGAATGTAGGGGCCGAGTGCAACAGCCCATAACGCAGTGGTTGGGCTCATGTTACGACCGTTGCCTTTTAGCCCATCTTCCCAATTACCATTCCGGCTTTCAGCCAGATATACTACACACACAGTGTGTGTATGCATGCGAGTACAAATGAGTTCCTCGTGTTTTCTTTATGGCGCATTTCCTTTGGCGAAATGCTGCATCACAGTGTGCATCTTCCCTATGCATATTTCTTTCCCCCTGTGTACTTTTGATGGCTCGTTTCGAATAACTTTTACCAAATTTGCCTGCGTTTCTTTTTGTATGTTTTGACCCGTCGTGTTATTTTCTTCTTTAAATAATAATATGTTAACCAGGAGACGTACTGGTAATAAAAATTCTGATGACACGGTACTAGCTTTTTCTTATACTCGTTTCCAAGAACCCTAACTTGACAAAATTGACATAAAATGGGGAATTCCGAGAAGAGGCGCGTGTAATTTACATCGGCGCACGTCAGCACTTTACTAACAAGCAAATTCTTACGTTCTGATAAATTAACGATTGATTAAAAAGAATTGACAAAAATTTCCAGAAACAATTTAAATTTTGTATTTTAAATTCAAATAAATACAAGCTAGACTATTAAAACTTTTAAAATTGTACTCACCCATCTTCTTTCAGGACACTAGACAGGTGGGAAATCCTGTAAAAATAAAAATCTTTATAAGAACCAATGTTTTAAAATATTTAACAAATTCAAAAAAGAAACATCTCATAGTTAGGTAATTTTGTCAGCACAAACACTCTGAATGTGAACAGTATTTGAAATCATTGATCACAAAATGACAAAGAAATAGAAATTTTCTTACCATGTTGAAAGATCCGTTTGAGAGGTGACACAGCAGTAGACATTTTCCCTCAAGTCCTTTTAATGATGTCCAGTCAGGAAAATCTCACAATGGCTGGGAATATTTGAACAATGAAATCCATGTTTATCAATGCCTGCAAATTGCATCAAGAGAACATTTAGTAACACAATAGTCGCTTAATTAGAAATGATTTGGATGGGTAATTAAAACAGTTTTCTAGGGTACGCAAGAAGAATGGTGAGCCTTTCACGACATTCCCACGTGTGGAACTCGTACTTTTACCGTTGGGTACATTCACCAATTGTATCAACCCAGAAACCTCAAAATGTGCAATTTTCTTTAAACTTTTTGTTTACCTTTCCATTGGAAGTTCGGAGATGGCAAAATATTCGCGATGATGGATTCTTGACAAATACATAAAAACCGCAGCTTCTCATTGATGTTAACTTTGATGGAGGTAAGGGAAGTCTGTGAGCGACTGAGCCTGAGCGTCTTCAAGAACAAAGATGCCAAGTTGCCAAGTCGTACGAAATATCGGTTGAATTTTATTTGAGGTTTGGCAACGCAGGCAGACGAACTTTTAAAAGTATAAACTGTTATCAATTTCAGATATTTCTTGAATGCAATTTTAGATCGTGTGTCATAGTTTTTCCAAAATGAAATTATGTTCAATGATATTATTGTCCTTTTTATTGCACTCGTGTCAATTAAGTGCAGGCTCTTCTGTGCTCTCTGTTCTTGCAGATTTTCTTTCCTCCAGTTATGAAATGTTGAGATGTCCTTTAACTGATTGCTGCAATGATCACTGGATACCCAACAACATCACAAGTATGCGTTCAAATAATCATTTTTTAGGACTTATTTTTACTGATTGACCTTGTATTGACCACAGAACTACAATTAATGATAACAAATGAAGTCTTTGGCCAGCATATTGCTACAGAGATTGTAGCAAGACAGATCAGTGCTCACTTGGAAAACCCCAATCCTTCAAAGCCTCTAGTGATGAGCTTCCATGGATGGACAGGGAATGGCAAGAATCACATTGCTTATTTGATAGCAAATAGCCGTTACAAGAAGGGAACTAAGAGCCAGTTCTATCACCATTTCATGGCCACAGTACACTTTCCTCATCAGGTAATACTGCCGATGATATTTGAAAACAAAATCATTACCATTTATTATTTACAGGAACATGCACAATTATATCAGGATCAAATCAGATCATGGGTGAAGGGAAATGTTAGTCATTGCCCTCATTCGCTTTTCGTTTTTGATGAAGTTGACAAGATGCCTTCAGGAGTGCTGGATGGCATCAGAGCTTATTTGGATTATATTGATATTGTAGATGGTGTTGACTACAGGTACACAGATTGTGTGTTTAGTCTTCTTTTGGAATCATAGTTATGTATTTTCATTTTAGGAAATCCATTTTCATTTTCCTGAGCAATACTGGAGGTAAAGAAATCACCAAAAGAGTCCACGACGTCTGGTTGACTGGAAATGTGAAACGGGAAGAATTGACAGTCAAAGACTTTGAGAGACTCGTAGAGATGGGAGCTTTCAATGAACAAGGTAATTTGATTCCCTTTCAGTATTGTATAATTAATCCAAACATACATTTCTATTTTGTAGGCGGATTTCATCAAAGCCACCTGATTCAAAAGAGTCTGATTGACGTCTATGTTCCATTCTTACCCATGGAAAAATCACACGTCCGCCTCTGCGCGGAAAACGAGTTTAAAAAACAAAATTATGTTCCTAAAAATAAAGAAGCAGCTTTACAGTGAGTATCCTGCCATTTATGTTGTCTTTAATCAGATTAATAGATACCATGTTGATGTTTACCAGGAAAATTGTGGACGGACTTCATTACTACCCCGAAGGTAAAGAAATCTACTCGACGACGGGCTGTAAAAGAGTGGCCCAAAAAGTGAGTCTGTATATAGCCGACGAACGATACACTAAACGTTCAAGTAAAAAGTATCGCACGGAACTTTAACCTTATTGTATTAATGACCCACTGAAACCAACATTTCAGATTATTGTGACTGATGTGGTGTTTCATTCAACGAAATTGAAACTGTGATAAATTATACATTGCAGTAGATTTTGGCCATCGCTTTTGTAGATGGTCTGAGTCGTTAAGTTTTTTTAAATATGCAAAATGAAGTAAACTTGTCTTGTATCCGAGTCAGTAACCGTTTACAGATGTTTAATGTCACTAGAGTCTAATAAAACTCGAAAACAAATAGTAAGGGGTAACAAGATTTTTCAGCAAATATTTTTAACTTTTAATCATTTTATTCTTATTCCTTAGATTCAAGTCCGATTCTCATCTGTTTCTCTCGTAAGCTAGTAATCTTCATCAAGTGCTAAATCATTTCGATCAAGTTCATCTCTTGAGAATCGTTTCGGAATTGGAGGCGTCGTTTGCCTCCTGGCGATTTGTTCAGGACAGTTTTGGTTACAGGTGGCACCAGAGAGCTCGTTGACGAATGGTTGACTACATTTTTGCTTGGATCAACTTCCATTAAATTCGTATCTAAATAATCGTGGCCAACTAGCAGCTTAATGTAGTCTGTTATTTTCTCCTCCAGGTCGCAGAAGGTTGGCCTCTCCTTAGGATCAGCTTCCCAGCAGTTTTTCATTACCTCCCCGAAGAAGTTGGGTGAAAATTCCGGCTTCTCCATTCGGTGCCCATTTTGAATATCTTTCACAAGTATCGGGCCATTCCTTCCTAAAATTCCCAAATCCACCATCAGCTAGAATTAGGAAGTAGATTGGCCAGTCATTTTTCTCTTACCTGGATATGGAATTCTGCCGAGGGAAAAGAGTTCCCAGAGGAGAATTCCGTAAGACCAAACGTCCGATTGACTCGAAAAAATGTGGTCGGTAAGCGATTCTACGGCCATCCATTTAATCGGCAACAATTCCTGCGAATCAAACGTAGTGATTTCTAATTACGTTGAATTAATTTACGTTTATTTTTACCTGTCCTTTTATCTCGCAATTGTAATCGTACAGTTTTCTGGACATTCCAAAATCTGCGATTTTGACGATTCCGTAATCGGCCAAAAGGACATTGCGGGCGGCCAAATCGCCATGAAGGACCTGGGCAGCTCTCAGTTATAATTGCGGGAGTAACTAATTTGATTGGACGTACCTTTTTACTAGTCAAGTATTCCATCCCTCTAGCTATTTGTAGAATCCAGCGGATCAAATCCCACGTTGAAACGGATTTATTGTCCTCCACATCCGCATCTTCTCCGTATTTCCAGATGGTTTCCGGCTCTTGAAAGTCTATCGCTTTCTCTGATTGCAAATTTCAATTAAAAATTTGATTGGGATGTCGATTCGTTTAGAACTTACGTGGGAAATCTGAGATTGCATCCGCTGGATGTGAGTGGGAAGGTTCATTTTCTTCATCGATCGAGGCTTTGCTAGATTGAAATTGAAATTAATTTTTACATTAATTAAAATGGAAAGCCTGGTCGTACCTGGCAGACTTGTAGATGTCTTGCAACTCGTTACCGCATGTCATGTTGCCCCAGTTATCCAACAGGTTGACAAACTTGAGTCGATGTTTAATTAAATAACATCTCAAATTACCGTAGCGACAGTAATCGATAATAACCAAAAGTTCGCCTGCAAATAACTCAACAGATAAATAGTAAGTAAACTAATAATAGTTGAATAACAATTTTTAAAATGTACCTTTGATTAAGTCCTTTGTGCAGGCGCCCAGTAAGTTGACGACGTTAAGGTGAGATCCCAGGTAATTCAGAATTTTCAGTTCACTTATCAGAGCATCCATTGCGGCCGTTTCGTTTGGTTTTTTAGTTTGAAATTTCGACTGCGATCGGACAGTTTTGACGGCTACTGTCGTGACACTTTCACCTTTGATGATCTCCACAGCTTCCGCTTTGAAAACTTCGCCAAAACATCCTTCCCCCAGTTTGCCAACGAGTTTCAGACGATTTCTTGGGAATTCGCATCGTTTGTCGTAGGGTAGAAATTCCGTTTGGTAGTCGATTGGCAAGTTTGGATCGATTCCATCAGGATTGCTGTTGAGTAGTATTCTTTCAAGTTCTTCTTTCCGATTTTTCTGTTTTTAAACCAAATTATTTCTAGGATCACAGATGGCACGAATCTTTTAAAAATTTGGCTCACCTTGTCCAGATACCAACTGATGCCCAGTCCAAGTGTAAGGACAAACAGCACAAATGTACAAATGGCGATGGTAATGTTGGCTGTTTTGGTTTCCTCTGCAAAGGTGAAAATCCTGCGTCTAGCCTCACCTCGGCTGTTGTTCCACGAACAAACGTAAGTTCCTATTTCACTAGCAGAGCCTCGTAGTGGCAAAATTGACTGGTTGTCCGTGTAGTAAATCAATCCGGAATATTCCATGTCGTCCTAAAACGTTAAGGTATAATTTAGAGAAGCGATAAAGTCATTTTATTGCTCACCTTGAGCCATTGAATGCGGACTTGATCAGAGGGTCTGTTACAAGTTAAATTCTGGCCGATTCCTCTGCCCAGTTTGACATCCGCTGGATCGTTATTTATTTCTGAAAATGTAAAATTTCTTAAAATAAGTAAAAGTTCTGAGTTTGGCATATATTTAGTTTACACCTTTAACGTTAAATGAAATTGTTTGAGACACTTTTTCGCCATTGATGTTTGCTTTGCATTGGAAATGGGTGTAAGTATTGACAGTCACGCTGAGCAAAATCAGTCGACTTTCGTGAATGTCGTACCAGTAATCTCCCAAGGTTTTCCCTATCACTTCCTTTATAATTTGAATACCTGTGCAAGGCAATTTAACGATCAAACGGGTGCGGTTATTTATGGTTCTTTCGTAAGTTACCTGTCGGTGGATTAGTCTGGTTTATCATTTGCATTCGGTCGGTGTCATTGGTCGTATAATACGCCCATTCCGGTTGCCAAATGGCCTTTTTAATTTTGTTTTGGATGACTGTACGACAAATCAAAGTGACATTGGTCCCTTCTACCGGATCTTCTTCGCCATCTCTAACGAGCTCCATTCCTGTGTACTCATCGGGATATGACAAATGTCGACATAAAATTCCTTTTTAAATTTTATTAGACCTCTAACGTAGACAGTGAATTCTTCACTAGTGTGCCGGATGGCAGTTTCTGTGTCTATGGAGCCAAGGCACATGTATTGGCCAATGTCACTGACCTTTGGATTTAATAACCTCAGTCCGAGTTTGGGTATGAACAACCAATCGGTGGAATTGTTTGGATCCGACGACAAAACCTTGTAAGTAATATATCTATAATGTTGTTTAACTAGTTGATTATTTGTTCATTTATACCTTAAAACTCCAATCGAATTGTCCGTTTGCGTTGGGCTCTCCGCGGAGGAGAGACACGGTGACGTTGGGATGGGTGGCCTTGCACGGAATATCCAGCGGAATTCCTTGCACCGAAACAAATTCCGTTTCGATTTCCGTCTGGATGATTACGAGTTTTCTAACATCTGACCACACAGGTAAATAGAATATTTTATATAATGTTTTAATTAATAGGACGACATGTAATGTAACAAACTGTAAACGTAGACGTATTGTTCGATTTTAGTTCCTTGTTGAGTGGCGCAACTAAAAGCGCCCGAGTCCGACGGAATGGCCTTGAGTAAATTCATCGTCGATCTCAGGTGCGTGTCGTTCCTATCCACCGAGACGCGAAAGCGTTTGTCAACATAGGTTTCCTGTAATTAAATTCAAATGTTGCAGGTACTGAACGAATTTGGAATGAAATGTTGTAATTATTTTACTTCAGGGTAAGTGGTTAAAAATTCCGGTAGTTTCCACGTAATATTAACAGATGTATTTTCAATTGTTGTGTTGTATTCGTAGGTGCAAATCAGTGTTAGATTGGAATTTGATTTGACCACCTGTTCCGTCCCAGCCGGAATCATCTGTAGCGACTCCGCATCCGAATGGACGACCAGCAGCAAGACAAAAGTCAATCCCTTGAGGAACATTTCCAACTCAGAATCGACCGGAGATACTTGTAGAGCAAATCAACTCTAAATAACAGTAGACTTAACGTCACCTGACTGCTAAAAACTATAGTGAATGCACTGATTTTACACTGGCTGAGTTTGAAATAACAAAAAGACCTTTATATAATATTTTAACCATAGGTTTACATGTGCACCGCGGGAAGTGGTTAGCGATGATGTGTTTTGTCGGTGCGGGTTGAGTAAGTGCGGATGTCTGGGGTTTGATAGTGAGTTTAAGACTGATATTTCTCATCTGATTTCAGTTTCATTGACGGTGGCTGATCGCCTCACGAGGTTAACCAGTCCGGGGAATGGGTTCTGTCACCGGAGTGTTCCGTCGTTCATGTATTAGGTAAATCAAGTTTTTAAATACTGACAAAATTGTCCTTGTCTGCAGCAACATCTCGTATTTTTCTTAAATTGATTTTATTTAGCTTGATCTCATCTTGTATTTTTGTTTTTAAATTGGAAACCAGAGTTGCCGTGTCGTTATTTCCAGCCCAGCGGTTCATCGAATCATCGTATACCTTGTAAAAATATCGGACTTGAACGCTGGACTCGTGCCCGAATTTCTCCTAAACTTCTTTCGGGCGATCTTCCACTGATTTTTTGGACACGGTAAAATACTTTAATTTTATAAACAATTTTATTGATAAGCCAAAGAACTGCTAAGTGTCAACCCCTTGAGGAAGATTTGCATTCTAGAATTAGTAGGGCACTCGTGGACTATAACTTGATTTAAAATTACATGTCATGTCACACGATTGTATTATGAATCAAAGACGATTAGGCACTGACGTACACAGTAAGACAGGGATTTAAGCGAACTGGAGTTAAGTTTGATGTAATTAATTAATATTGTGCGGGAAAGTGGTTGTGCGGCTTGTCGGTGCTCATCAAATAAATGTAATCGATGTTGGGATTAGATAGTGTTATGCACCCAAATAGCGCAAATGCATTATGAAACGGAAAAATTCGACTTCGTCCGCGATCCACCCACTGACAGAGTCGAGACGTTTAGTGATTGAACTTGTCATTTGGTTGAAATGATCAAAAGTGATAAGGCCGCTGCGGATTTTTGACAATCATTTCTCTTAATTTTGTTAGACCGTCGGAGCGGAGTGGAATAACCAACTCGGTTATTTCTTGACATTTGTTGGATTCATTTGTTGGATTTTGGCGTCAAGATGATTTGCCAAGGATTGGGTCACTTGTTCAAGATAAATAAGAGGAGAGGCTATAGTGCCGCTGCGAATTTTGACCAACACTTCTCTTAATTTTTGTTTGCTTTTGGAGCGGAATCCAGTAACGGACTCTATTTCTCGTTTACATTTATTAACTTGAGCTTCGATTTCAGCGTGATCAGTTAAATCGACCAATCGGAAAGGAAAACTAAAACTTGGTACTAAAAAACTAAAAATAGGTGCCTCTTCCCGCTCTATACCAAACCGTCTAGCCTCTATTGGAATGGACACAAGTTTCATTTCGAGATCTCTTTTAAGTTTGTCGCAATCTTCAAAAAACTTGATCAATTTACACGCCTGATCAGGAGTAAAGTCGCAATGAAGTTTCGGTGCGTTAGCGCAGCCTGGCATTGCCACGAGTGGCTTTAGCCAAACGATACAAGGTATACCGAGTGCCTCGCCTCTATGTCTGGCCATCGATTGGTGGGCCATTCGTCCAAAATTGCCAGCAAACCTGACAGCCTCGTCGTACGTGGTCGGTAATGCTTCTCTCAGGGACAGACCGAAACTTTTAAATTCGCATTTGATCTGACTATTACTTGAGTAATTTCGATAGTTTCCTTCGACACTACCATCCAGCACACTTAGGATTTTTTGGCCACAAATATTAAGCTCCGCCTTAGCGTTGACTTGCTCCTCTTTTTTGCTACTTTGAAATTGTTTGGTGAAAGTGAAAATGGCACCGGCGCCGTATTGAATTTTCATGACAAAGTGAGTGGCCGTGTTGTTGTGTCCAGTCCTGGCAACATCGGGATAGCGAATATTTGTCAACTGGTCCATGCCCATTTCTTTGTATCCCGTTTTGAAGAAACATCGGACTTGAACGCTGCATTCACCTCGAGTATTTTTCTGCTTCGTCAGGTAGGAAACTGATCCTCCGAGTTCAATCAATCCTGACATGATGCCGAACTTAACCGAAGCGCTCATGTCAAGTCCCATGAATTTAACGCTCAATGTATCCGATGCATTTATCAAGTAATTTGTGCCGTCATTACGGCGGATCTCGATTTTCTTTAAATCATCTGCGTTCCACAAGCTGTAGCCTGGGGAAAAACAATATGTTTCAACGCAATTACGTAACTAATATATAATATGCTAAGACAAAATAAGTTCAGGCATTGTATAATCCATCTACTTTTTTTTCTAAATTCAATGGTACATACCTAAAACCATCCGTTCACTTCTGGCATCGTAGAGAGCTCCCTCGCGGAAGTCCCTTTCAAGTGCAGGAATTTCCAAAATTTTGGTACTGGCATCCGTGATGGACATTTTTTAGACCCTAAATAAAAAAAATAAATAATAATAATAATAAATAAATGGTGCCACTCGACGTGTAATCCCACCTAAATCTACATAAATCACATCTTGACTTTGCCTTACCTTATCTGGAAAAACTGTTAACGGAATAGCAGAAATGTCGGTGACAAACTATAGGCGATTTGGGGGAAAATTTCCGTTTTAATTCGTTTTAATTATCACTTTAACTTTTCTTGTACAGTCCAGAGCGTGAGATGGAGGAAAGGCCTCTACAAGTGGGTGGGGCAGCAGCGACAGTTGTAAAACGTGAAGTTGCCGAATGGTGAGCTGTTTATAGCAGCAAGGCCGTGGAAATAAAATCCCAGGACACACTCGTCACGCTGATGCCCGGTTTCACTTTAGCAGCCTCTAACGAATACGAAATGAACACGAGTAACACATTGACGGTGGCGGGAAATCTGTTTCCTTTCAGATTTGTCGATGGTTGCTTCGACAACTGACGGTCCAGCACAAAACTGCCTGCGACATCGAGCAAATTCGATTGCATCACTCGCATGAAAGAGCATATACTTCATTACCAACACTACCTGTTATCTTATCTTACGAGACGGGCGATCTCACGATAGCGTCATTATCATCCCCGGCCGTGGCAATCAATGCTCATTTGCTGTTTAGATTTGTCGTATCAAATTTTTCCTTTCTTTTGTTATTTAGTAGTTTAATGAGGATCTGTGAAATTATTCTAAAAACATTTTTAAGAAATGTAAATTCAATGCCCCTCAGGCAAGCCAATCGATACTGTTGTGATAGCCCACTGCATAGAAAACAGACGTGGTGGCCGAGTGGTTAAGGCGACAGACTGCTAATCTGTTGTGCTCTGCACGCATGAGTTCGAATCTCATCCACGTCGGAAGTTTCTAATTACTTTTATTTTATTCTCAAGTGCTGACATTACGTTTTTGACAGTTATTTGTGTTAATTACGAAAACCAGATGTTTTCACGTCCATTTATTTACTCGCGCGCCTCTTCAAAGCGGTCTCCGATAGACGGCAGCAAAAATATGAGTGGACTTTGTCGGCTTCTTTGCGCAACATTGATAACGGAGAAAATTATAGAAAATATAGTAGACGGAAAATGTATTTCAATTTGAAATTAAACCACCTTAAAGTAATATGTATTTAAATATTTAAAAAAATAGTAAAGTAGCTGAAACAAACCCTTTGTAACGAAATATTTCCCCTGATATGCCCTTAGCTAAAAATAACAAACTGCTCACATAAAAGACTCGCTTCCGCAATTCTGAGCGCTTTGCCTTTGGAAAATTTCTCTGTCCGTTGATGTCGCAGTTGTCGTCACAGCAATGCAGCTCGCTTCACCAGAAAATGACAAAATGAAAATTCATTTTTTTTTTCATTGCAAAATGTCCAGCTACGTGCTGTAAATGTGGTTACCTCAACATGATCGAAAATAGCACAAGAGCCAGCATTTCATCCGAATTAACCACTTTGTATTATTTAGTTCTCTATTTCATACCGTCTGCCAGTTTCTCATTTTATATTTTTATAGGTCACCATTCAATTCGGTTTCATTTCTTCTCCCAGCAACAAGTTTCTTATTATTGATTGCCTAAACAACGGCGTGTTCCGGGGCTATTGACACATGTCTCCAACTTTCTGCCTTGACTTTGGAAAATTATCAGAACCCCTAGTTTTGTTTTTTTCTTTTTATTAGGAAACCCAGGTAGAATGTTGTGTCTATCAAGTAAAAACCTGACGAGGTTGCCCGTGGTCTTTGTTGAGCTGTTATTTCACAACGACAAATTAATCTGATATATCAAAACTAATGGCTAAGTTTAAGTCGCAGCACATCAGCGTTAATTGAGCAATGTTGAAATATTGCATTTAAGTATAGACAAATGAGACTAAAATTTCATAACACAAAGAAACTAGGAGAACAACTTGTTCCTTATACTCTCCATCATTTCCTTTTTGTATTTAAAATTACCCATCGATTTAAGCCAATTAACCTGTTTTAAATTTTTAATTGCTATCTGAGTTCTCACCCTGCTGGACGTCTCCCAACTTCGCCAATCATGGCGAAATCTCTTCAGGTACTATAAAACGATGGTTACTCGATTTTTGAATTCACAGCAGTTTATCCATTTCAGTTGAACTATCAACTCGTATTGCAGCGCCGGAAACCTGAGAATTCAACAAAATGTACAGTCTAAAGTATTAACAGTTTCTTTTGCAAATTTTAATATATTATTTCTGAATGTTTTAGGTTCAATGCTCTGCCATCCATTTTTCTGATTGTCGTGTTCATGCTGGCGACCGCGTCTGCTCGCGTGTGGAATTACGCCGAGGGTAACCAAGTTCGCTGGTCGGGAAATTGTAATTTCAGGGGCTACGACTTCCAGAGAGTTTTTGTACCAAACGATAGGTGTGGAAGGGCGTGTCTCGACAACAGTTTCTGCACTCACTTCACCAACACTCGTACTACCTGTTATCTAAAGAGAAATTTGGACGGGTGGAGAGAACAATTTTCCCGTTACGAAGACTGCGGATTCATCCCTGCCCGAACCAAGCAATCCACTGAACCTCGAGACACTATTGCTGCTAATTTAAAAAGAGTTATTAATAACAATCTCGAACAATTAGCGCTCCCACTTTGTTGTATGGGAAGATGAAGGTGCGCTGCACACATTTTTATAGCTTAAGATTTTATCTTTTTTAATACCATGTAGTATTTAGTTCTTTATGTTTACTTGCGAGATTTATACAATTTATGGGGTGATGAAAAAAAAATTTCTTATTCTTTTCTTTACTGACAACGCTGTAAATTCTTATTTTTTTATGCAATGTTCCGCGTGAAATTTTATTTCTTACTTCATTTTGGAATTAAATTCATTAATAAGTCTAAAAACGCAATTCATTTTACATATCAAAGGTGGCGAATCTGACAATCATTTCAAACACGAAGAAAATTCAAAATATGGCGCCAAGTAATGCGGCCAATAGTAGCAATCACGTGGTTTCTTGTCTAGCAGACGAAGTTTGTTCATTTGAAATATGTGTTCTTTTCTAGCCAGTAGTTCAAGCGTTCAAGCTCTTGATCATTTCCATTTATTCTTCAAAGTAGAGGAGGATAGTGTAGTTTTAAATTAGAATCTATCAAAAACTACCTGTTCATCTTTTCCCAAACAAGGTTTGTGCACTGTTAACAACTTGCTATTACTATCGATCGAACTCCCCTCGTACAGTCGGGGGTAGGCTAACTGATAACTGATTGCACAACGTTTTTGTACTGCTGTTTGACTCAAATTTATAGATGTGTCGACATAGTCATTGGTTTAATTGAGAGAATATGATGTTATTCAGCTGTTATTTTGTTGTGCAGAAGCAGAGAGTTTTTCTGATTTTGTCTTTTTTGTTTGAGACTGTATTTCTAGATCGTGATGGACTGTGATGGTGTCCCTGTCCCTGTGACTTGAAGATGAAGAAACAAACAAACTGCAAGGTGATAAAAAGTACCAATAGGTTTATAAATGTGACCCTAGGGTATGTTATTCGTTTATCAATTCAAACTAAAGCTAATGTTGCTTGTGGTCATTGTTTAGAGAGGATTTAAGAGATTGGACTCTAATTTTCACAACAAATTTATGTGATAACTGTCCTATCTAATGGCCAAGGCTAAGTAACGGCATAAGCAATAGTTGAACAATCAATTGACACCAATTTCATGGATTTCGGGATTTCATAACCCAAGAAATAAGGGCGAACAATTTACTCTTTACTGATGCACCATTTCTATATTAACAGCATCGATTATACGCCAAGTGACCTGTTTACTGGTCATCTCAGCTCTCAACTGTTGGATGACTTCCAACTATGGAAGTTTCGCCACCATAACGGAATCTCTTCTGGAACCATAAAACGTGACGTACCCTCGATTTAAAATTCACAGCAGTTTCTCCATTTCAACTGAAGTATCAACCTGTATTGCAGTGCCGGCAACCTGTAAATGAAAAAATGTATAGTCTAGGTATTCCTATTTACATTTTCTTACAGCATGTAATAATTTGTGGTTAATCAATGTTTTTAGGAGGAAGCTTTTGCCATCCATTTTTCTAATCGTCATGTTCACGGGGACCGTATCTGCTCGTGTCTGGAATTACGCCGAGGGTAACCATGTTCGTTGGTCGGGAAATTGCAATTTCAGTGGCTACGACTTCCAGCAAGTTCACGTGTCAAACGACAAGTGCGGAAGAGCTTGTCTCGACCACTGGGCCTGTACTCACTTCAGCAACACTTGTAATACCTGTTTTCTAAAGAGGAATACGGCCGGATGGACTGAACAATTTTCCCGTTACGAAGACTGCGGATTCATCCCTGGCCGCAGCAACCAAAGCACTGATCCTCAAAAAACTACTATTGAAAGTTATGGGACTTATTAACAATTTTTACGTTCCCTCTATGTTTTATTGGAAGATGAAGTGGACATCACTACACATTTTTCCCAGAAGAATTTTAAGTTTTTTCATGTTTCCTTATCTTTAATTCTGTATGTTTACTTGCGAAAATCATACAACATGTGGCTGAAATAATCATGTTTTATTTTTGCTAATCTATTTTCTTTACTAACGAAGATGTAGCTATTGGTTTGGAGTCCATGTTCTACGTGAATTTTGAATTCCGCTTTCATTTTGGAATTATAAAAATAAATAAGCCTAAAAATGCAATAGTAGGGCTCTTCGGAGTCTGTTTTATGGGTTTCAATGCTTCATCCAATTCCAAATTTCGAATTGCGCGGGTAACTTTTGGAGCTTTGAACTTTGGCAACACTGCACCATCCAAACAACAAACAAGAATGGCTGCCGCCGCCTTCAACCACGACTATCCGACTACCCGAGAGCTAAAAGTATTTCTTTCGGAGTCTGGGGTAGCCATAAAAAGAAAAATCTGCTGCATTAATTTCCAGGAAAGTAGCCTACGAGTTGTATAGAAGTTAAGTATATAATCTTAGTAATTTCACATAAGGTCCAAAAAAGTGGAAGTGTTAAAACAAACACGATATTTGTCAAATGAGGTAGCAAGTGATACTTGAATCGAGTGTATGATAGTTTCTAGCATGGTTTAATCAGGTTTAATAGGTTCCAACGACAATAGCCCTTTTTTGGCAGAGTTTTCTTGTTTTGTCGTGTATTTACTTTTTTGTAGAAAGTAATCCAAACAGGCCAGGAAGAATACTGCACGAGTGTTTGCCAATGTCCCAATGATAGACCAGTAAGAGTAAACCTTATTAATAATTAAGTTAAGAGTCATTCATTTTCTCTCTAGAAAGGATCTAATCAATGTAATGTGTTACTTTTTTAAATTTTTATCATCAAAATCAGCATAGGTTTGCCATAGTCTAGATTCCTGCTCGCATCCTAACTTTTATTACTGTTGATTATTTGTCTTCATTCCTTTTCTAGTTTTCACGGCAGTACTCTACTTTATTCTGTCATTACCACGGTGTTGCTCATACAAATTTTTAAATTAAACATGTAGGTTAAAAGAAAATGTTATGTTAGTAGTCCAATCTGATTTAATCATGTAACTTTGTTTTTCTAAAATGGGAACATCAGGGGTCAACATCAATTTTTTTCCGCCAACTTTTAAATGTTAAAATTTTTAATGATTCCTATTCATTTGAACTAGCATCCAGACACTCACTTGGTCTTATTTTTTTTTAATATTTACACCTTTTTTATTAAGCATTAATTTATTTTTCAATGGGGTGGGAATTACAGTTTAAAGCTATTGTTCAATATTTATCTCTCTTTCTCCAAATTTGTTGTTGGTTTTCAATATCCTGTTTGCTGTCTTTAGTCATACTAGCAGTTGGACTTACAGTTCCTCAAGCTCACACCTATAAACGGTGGCGTTGGCTGTAGAGGAGAGGAGCTGATTGTGGGCCGGTAGACCGTTGTTACGGAGCGGGCTCAGCAATCAGCCCTCCTGCACAGTTGCACATCAAGGGCCCACACCTATAAACGGTGGCGTATGGCTCTTGAGGCAGTGTGATGACCGTGGGTGGGGATCTGTTAAGGTCCCCCCGCCCTGGACTCCTGCCGTGTGTGACTGGGCTGTCTGCCAAGCTCCTGGGTGCTAGGAGACATTCAGTATGCTTAACAGGTTGGTTGTAAACTAACAATTTGTTTGAAGAAAAGGGGATAAAGAATTTGGGAATAACTTATAAACTGTAATTCTCTCTCCTTTTTAAAATATATTAATGTGAACCAAAATAGATGTAATTAAAAGAAATAAAATAAAAGCAAGGGGCTGTCCGGAGCTTTTTTATTATTCCTCAGAAATCATTACAAGACTGGGTTTTCCGAAAATTTGAAAGTTGGCGAAAAAATTTAACCCGATGATTTTCACTATTAGTATTTTTTTTTAAATATTTCTAAATCAAAACAAAATTAAAATTTTGAATATTTATCTTTTTAACATTCTCTTTTAATCTATGATTTAATTCTTGATTTTTAATCATCCAAGAAACATTAATTTTGTTCCGTAAGAGGAAACTGACATTTTAATGTGTAACTGTTTTTTTTTTATCTATTCCAATATAATTTAATACTTCTCCGTGCCATCTAATGTGTACCTAATTTGGAGTCTAGTGAATCTTAACTTCTCCTTGGAGAAAGGGAGCCACAACTCAGCGCTATTGTCTAATGTGTGAGTATTAACTTGTACCTGCGAAGAAGTGGTTGTTGGCTTGGTATAAATTGCCTATTCTTAAAAATAATAATAATATAAATTCTTTCTTATATGCAAAAGAACAATAGGAAATTCATCACATATATTTTCAAACAAATTTTTGATTTTCTGCTGGCTTCTTTTGGAAGGCAAAACAACTTTTCTATTTCAACATTGAATGTTTCTGTGGCGTAAAGTGGATGTTATTAACTGGTTTCTATTGTTTCTATTCAAGATTATGCTTGATGCTTGTTGGGAGCTATTCGAATCGAAAATGGCACGTAATGGATCGTCAAGGATATAGCGTTTTTCCAGACTATTTCATGCTTTTGTAAATAGAGCACGGGACCTAATCCAACGTAAGATTCTCTTATAAATAATTATTTTAAAAAATTTTTATTTTGGATTCCAGTTGAGCTTGCAACGGAGAGTTGAGTGAACAACGAGACCCCAAGGACAACCACATATTATCGGAGAAGGAGAGCTTCAACAAGACATTGCAGAATCTCTTGATATTATTTGTTTCTCAACATTAGCCTCAGCAGCAGATTTGCATTGCGTTTAATGTGTTTAGTTAGCCTGTCAACGCGTCGCGTTCATTTTTGCAAGTTTACGCCATGGTATCAAAATAATGCTGAAGCGTTTGTGGTCAAGAGGCGCACTCGGTTGCGATTTGCGAAAGGACAAATCACCAACAATTTCGGGTTTACGTTGCCACTCGATGATTGCAATGGAGGATTGCATTGTTTACTATAACTACTGGTTTTGGTTAACCGTTTATTATATACTACAGTTGCCATGTGGTGTTATCCAAGCCACATCTAGCTCCGTGTGCAGGGAATTATGCGGGTCGTTCTCAACACGTTTGAATATTGTCCGTTACGTTGGTGGTGATGTCAGTCAAGGCATTCGTGAATCATCGATAGTTAAGTCTGAAATCGACGGTAAGTAAATTATGGTAATAACCCCCAACGCAATATGAGGATTTATTCGTCAAGTACATTTCGTCGGTAGTTGTACAGCGAAATGAGCTGTAATGGTATTCTTTATTCACGCGATTGTTTAGTTTGGGTTTGTCGTCTGTCATGCCGGTCTATTATATAGGATACGTATTTCATAATTTTTATAGCCTCACTGTATATAATAGTAAAGGTTGCACACGAGATTTTTTCCTAACTTATGAGCAGCGTAAAGGGTGGGGGATAAAAGGGAATTTGATTATTGAGGGTTCCATTTGAAACGTTTTCTGAAAATTGATGTTCTCTTCGTACCATTTTGAAGCCACAAGCCACGTAGAAACAGTTGTAATATACTCGCGAAATTTTCAAAAGAAGAAATTACGCCGGTTTTTATATTTCATTTGAAGTTTTAACTTGGGCAGTTGACTTCATATTTACTAATCATCGTGTCGTGAAAAGCTAGCGGGCCTAAATGTAATGTTAAATTCTTGCGCCATTGTTTATTTTGCTTCCATAACTTGTGTTTTGAATGTGGCTGTCATCTAGCGCCCAGATGACGGAACATTGTTCGATTTGACATAATTAACCGCTAGAGTTGATCATCACTAAAGCCCCACCTATCTCTAAGCATATTCAAACAAAAACAGTCTTGGACTGGGACAGACAGTACAGGAATTGATGACATAGCCTACGGCAAACATTTTGTTGTGCAAAAGCTGAGAGTTTTTCTTATTTTGTCTCGCTTGTACACTATAATAGATTGAGATGTTATCTGCTGTGTCTTGAAGATGAAGAAACAAACTGCAAGCTGATGAAAAGTAGACCGACAGATTTATAATGTGACCCTTGGGTATGCTATTTGTTTCCCCCTTCAAACGTAACCTGAAGATTGCTTGTGGTCATTGTTGGGACTTGGAAGAGTATTATCAGAGATTGAGCTACAAGGTAAATTTTCACAACGAATTAATGCGATCCGCCGGTAATAGCTGTGTCCAGACTAATGGCCAAGGGTCCAAGGCTAAGTAACGGCAAAGCAATTGTTCAACAGTACGGGTTTTTAGACACCAAACGACGTTTGGATTTCATAACACAATTAAGAAACAAGGACGAACAATGTACTCGTTAGTCGTTGCAGATCCCACCATTTCCTATTTGTACTTTAACAAAATCATCCATACGCCCAGTGACCTGTTTACCGGCCATCTCAGCTCTCACCTGTTTTGGATGACTTCCAGTTGCTAAAGTTTCGCCATAACATAGCGGAATCTCTTCAGGTACTATAAAACATGGGATCCTCGATATTTTGAATTCACAGCAGTTCCTCCACTTCAGCTGAACTATCAACTCTCTTATTGCAGTGCCGGCAGCCTAAAACCATTCAAAATGAATAAGTAAATATTAGCATTTTCTTAACATTATTAACAAATTGTAAAATTGATTGTTGATGAATATTTTCTAGGATGAAGTTTTCGTCTCTCATTTCTCTGATCGCCTCGGCCATTTTCGTGACGACTGTGTTTGCTCGCGTGTGGGACTATTCCGAAGCTGGCCAAGTTCGGTGGTCGGCCAATTGTAACTTCAATGGCAGTGACATCCAGACAGTTTTTGTACCAAACAACCAGTGTGGAAGAGAGTGCATCGACAACTGGGCTTGCACTCACTTCACTGCCAGTCGAACTGTATGCGTTCTAAAGAGAAATTTGACCGGGATGACTGAAGTCTTTTCTCGTAACGAAATCTGCGGATTCCTCTCTGGCCGCAGCAACCAGAGCACTGAACCTCAAAAAACTCTAGTTAAAAATTAGGGATTAATAAAGGGAAACTAGAGCACAATTTGTGCTCTCTCTTTGTTGTTGAAGGTGCGCTTCATTAAGTTTTTTTTTAATATCATGTACTAATTTTTGATTTTTAAAATATTTACTTACGAGTTTTATTCAAATTATGGGGAGAAATCATTATTGTTTATTTTTGTTATTTTTTATCTTTGTTGTCTTTGTGAGGTTTCAAAATTATTCGTGAATTTCTATTTACTCTTTCATTTTGAAATTATAAAAATCAATAAATCTGAAGGTGCAAATGTCAAATGTGCAATTCAATTTAGATATTTTCGTTGCGAATCTGTTCGTTTTTAATAATACATAATTAGCGCCAAATGGGACAGCCAATAATATCAATCACGTGATTTTTAGCAGACGAAGTTAATTTTAATAAAAACATAACCACCTCCGTGAACCGTGACATAACTGTGTTCCAAAATAATGATCCAGCAGACCTCAAGTTCATTTCATTCTTGAAAAGTAGAGAGTGGTGTAGTAGGTAGTTTTAAATTGAAATTGTTCAAAAACTCCTACTTGTTCTTTCTCATAAAGTTTATTCACTGCTAACAGGTTGGTAATGGTCGATTAAACTCCCCTCGTAGGTGCTTGCAAACTGAACACCACTTGACTTTTTGTAGTGCCCAATATTGGGCGTGAAAACTGCCTTGAATTATTCATAAGGCAATGATGATCAATAATTTGTTGTGCTAAAACAGAATAACTTTTCCTATTTTGCCTTGTTCGTGTAGATGTTGTGATCTGTGACTCGAAGATGAAGGGAAAAACTGTGTGCTGGTGACATCATGAAGAGTACCAATAGATTTACAACATGACTTTTGATTAAATTATTTTCGATCAAGTTTAGGAATTGAGGATTGTAAAATCACTGGAAGAAGGGGGATGTTGCCTTCTTATTCAAACCCAAAATCAGGTTGATTGGGATGATTGTTGATAGAGAATTATTAGAGCTGGGCTGTAATTTTTCACAACAACCAATTCGTCTGTTTAGCTGCCCAAACTAATGGCTATGACTAAAGTAACGGTATTAAAGCGATACTCGATCAATACGGGTTTGAATAGAAACCATACGACTTTCGGATTTCACAACAGAAGAAACGAGGGCGAAAAATTTACACGTTATTACTGATAACCATTTCTTTTTCTTTACCAACCTCGGTTGTACGCCAAATGACCTGTTTATTAGTACCGGTCATCTCAGCTCTCACCTGTTGGATGACTTCCAATTTGCTGAAGTTTAAGTTTCACCATCATTGCGGAATCTCGTCGGGGACTATGAAAAGGAGATCCTCGATTTCGATTCACAGCAGTTCTTCCATTTCAACTGAACTATCAAGTCGTGTTCCAGTACCGTCAACCCGAGAATTAAAAATGTACTTAAGTATTTATAGTTTCTTAATAACATCATAGCAAATTATAACAATTTTAGTTTTTTAATGTTTTTTAGGATGAAATTGTTTCTCATTTCTCTGATCGGTGCCATTTCCATGACAACTGTGTCCGCTCGCTTGTGGGAATATTCCGACAATAACCAGGTTCGGTGGTCGACAAATTGTAATTTCCTTGGCAGCGACTACCTGCAAATTTTTGCAGCCAACGACCAGTGTGGAAAAATTTGCCTGGACAACTGGGGTTGTACTCATTTCACCGCCAGTCGAACTACCTGTTCTCTAAAAAGGAATACGAATGGGTGGACTGAAAGCTTTTCTCGCAATGAAGTCTGTGGATTCATCCCTGGCCGCAGCACCCAAAGCGTTGAACCTCGAAAACCCATTGTTAAAAATTAAGGAGTTATAACAAAAGATTTGAGTACAATTTGTGCTCTCTCTTTGTTGTACCGGAAGACGAAGATTCTCACATTTTTATAGAAGTTTTTTACGTTTTTAAATGACATATAATCTTTAATTCTTTACGTTTTCTTACGAAATTGACGTGGGTGCAATAATCATGGTTTATTTTTAAAAATTTCAATTTTAGCTACTTTACTATCAGTTTGTCATTTTCGCAATCAGTGCTATTGAATTTTGAATAATTCTCTCATTCGTGTTGGCATAATACAGTATCTAAAGGCCAAATTCGTTCTATAGTGTAAAGTGATTGTTGAATCCCTCTATTTAAATTCATAATTTGGCGCCAAAGTGACATAACCAATAGAATCAATCACGTGGCGTGGATCCTGTTTAGGCTGCCTAGCAGACGAAGTTAAGAGCCTCTATCGAACTCATTTGAATATTCTCGCAGTAGCGCGCGGTTGTGTTTTTCCAGCCAGTTCCAGCCTTGTCCAGCCCTCGTATGTTTGATTATTGAATTCAAAAGGAGGGTGAAATGTATTCATTGTTGAACGAAATATTGTGCACAATTCTCTTTTCAACTGCTTTCAAAACAAGATTCGTTACCTGCTACCAGCTATCATGCTGATTGACAAACGTGCTGAGACTCTGAGAGTGAGACCAAGCTAGTGAGACCAATTTTCGCTGATGCCTCGTGGCTGTTGGTGTTGGTTGCCACCTAAAAACCGTGTTAAAAACTGATTGTATCGACGGTTTTGTACTTTTCAACCTAAACATATATATCGGACGTCTTGAACTTGCTGGGAAAAGTGCAGAGAGCTCAACTTTGAATTATCCATGAGGTATAACTAATGATGATGTGTGAACATTTTATTTCGATGTGCAGAACTTTGGCTGGCCTTATTGAGACTAGACATGCTAGACATCATGATGCTCTTTCATTGTAAGTCGAAGAAATGGAGAAAATTTCTTGTGTTCTGTTATACTTTGTCATAGTTATTTAGTTACTGCTTTAGTTCATATTCACTTACTATAAGTAATATAAAAAGTTGTATTTATTTTTATTTAACAGGTTAACAATAACAACACTTGATGTAATGTGTTCAACACTGGATCGATAAATCTCTTCTTGTGGCCCACCATGATCCGCTGTGAAATAACTTTTTCTGTGAGGTGAAGTAGAATTCATTATTTATTCATCACCATTCTAGACTGACCATTAAAAAATCTATTATAGGTGAACCACTACCATTATGACTATGACAATGAAGTTGTTGTACAGTGAAATCCAACTCTGCAAGTCGAATGACAACTGGAGCTTTCAAATACGTAGGAAAACCTAGAACTCTCATATGGTAAGCATCTTTTTATTTGTACAAAGGAGACGTATTAAAGAAGGATGAATGGCGTGTCAAAATAGGGTGTAAACAGCTTTTAAACGTACATTTCATCCGTTTGGAAATTTGACTAAAGATGTGTAAATAATTTCAAAAGAGAAGCAGTACTAGAATAAGTTAAATTATATTTTTAACCAGCGTTACACAGAGATTAAAGACAAACCGTTATCTAGGTTCATTATGTCAATACGTACGCGAGAAAATAATTGTCAGTTGCGATGAGTAAAATATTGATAGAAAATTTAACGTACAAAACGATTTCAGTTATACAGAAAACACATTTTAAATTGGCAAATTAAAATCTGTAGTAGTGCGAAAACTAGAAGCAATTTTTTAGCATGCAAGTGCCCTGCTCAGTTTATTGAATAGCATGTGAAAGATTATCGAGCCGTCGAACGCTGGAATCAAACCCAGTTCTTTTATAAAGTGCTCCATCCATTTCGAATCGCCACATTGTTGAGTACCTTTAAAAATAAATTGACACCCAAAGAAAGTTGAGAGGTAGATAATATCAATGTAAGCAACGATGAGGAGGGAGGTGACTCCGATGAGTAAAGTACGGGTTGATTCCATTTCTATTTCACCGAGGATTTTGTTATCCACCGTAACAGACATGGACGTGCCGATATCGCAGCGACCATTTGAGGAGATGCTGTTTAGATTTTCGAAAACTTCTAGTTCAATCCAATCGATATGACCATCAATGGTGGAAATCTGATAGCCACTACTATTAGTTAAACTGCTGAGCCTTGGGGAACTTGATAAATTAATTTTTGTCTGTCGATAAACGACGTAATTGAACACAGTGCAACATAACAAGAGTACGACTAGAATTATCACACTGATTTTAACTTGGACGAGGTATACCTCACAGCGAAGCGGAGAAAGCCCAAAAATGTAGACAAATTTGAGAAGGAACACGAGTAAAATTGAGCTGAAGATAACAATGACAAATGCTAGACGAACCGTCATCTTTTCTTGATAAATTATAGGGTGGGCGAGGGCTAAGTATCGGTCGACAAGTGCTAGGAACATGTTTAACAGTAGGAGGGCGTGTGGTATTGGCACAACAGCGACGTATGCGTGACAAACTGATTCGACTGGCAACCATCCCCAGTAAATCAGTTCCATAACGGATGGGATGAAACACGTCAAATTGGAGAGAACTATCGCAAATAGAAACACATTGCGCGGTTTTCTGTAGAGATAACAATGGCAAATGAGAGTCAATGCTAGCGACACGTTGACAGGTATTCCGATACAACTGCAAACATATTTTGGAATGACAAGGAAAATGCCGTCAACAGCTATTGGGTTGTACAGTTTCCCGTTGACTGTGAGAGGCATATAACGATTGTTGATACTGCTATTTTTCATTTTAAAGTTTTATCCTAAGTCCAAATTTGTTATGAAAATGTGTCGATAAAATTACGCAAACAGTTTATTACCTTTCTAATGATTTTCGATGTTGATATTTTTCAGGATTTTACTGCTGAACTGAACGACCTCCTCCCGAATCGTCTCGCGGAATGATGTGTCGGTAAGTGTTGCTTTTCTCCATTTTATAACCTCCGATATTTGATTATGCGCACTCCCTTTCGCCTGTTGAAACTCTCGGAAACTCTATAAATGAGTAAAAAGCCCACCCGCATTTATAGGTGTGGAATTAACAGAGCTAGAAATCCCACGTGATATTTTGAAAGCAACTTGGTTCGTTAATGAACGTTAAGACTTTTTAAGCGAGCATAGAGACATCCAAATGACAAATAGAGTGCAGCCAAGATGTGCCGAGTATTTTCTATTTTGTTAGCCAGCCAGCTTTTTTAGTTTTGAAGCCTTCCGTCGCTTTAAATTCTAAACCAATTGTCATCACCGAAGCAGTTCAGTTATTTCAACCGAAGTTTTTAAGTTTACCAAGTTGCGAGCCAGTTTCCAGTTCTTTAACGAAACCCCCACTCGCCCCCACTCAATAATACCGTGTCATTATCTCCTTATTCTGGGAATTTTATTGAAAAGGGAGTGTTGAGTGCTGGCTGTGTTTAATCTCATTTGTTTGTGCGGAACTCAGAAGTGAGATTAATTTTCCGGGTGCTAAAATGCATTCCCCGTAAAGCGCCAACTTCTAGTCGACAGTACCCCGAAAAAGAAATAGGCTAATCAATCGATCGAAATGGGAAAGTTCTGTCTAAGACAATCTAAACCTTGAGTGTCTTTTCACTTGAAATTTTCTTTGGAAATCATGTTTAATTGAATATCGTTTCCACTCAGCTAAATCAATACCTTCAGGACAAATCTTTGCGCAATTTAGGGGATAACAAAAGTATTGGATTCCGGGTCTTTTAAGACTTTTCCCAGCCGTTTGACCAGTAACGTTGGGGTCTTTACAATGGGATTTAATCGATCATATCTCCATTTCATATCAAGCGTTTAGTAAAGCCGATTTCGCTTCCCCGTCCCGCTATCTAATCCCGTTGCATGAATGGTGAATAAGCCTCATCGTAAAAAGAACCACAGAACTTATTGAAAGTCCCCCCTTACCAGGAAACGTTTCCTTGCGGTAGGTTTTTCCTATGACGTTACTTTGGTGGTGATCAATAAGTCTAAGTATTGTTGAGGTAGGTTAGTTAGAAATGTGCGATGCATTTCATCTGCACCCCAGTCGAAAGTAGGGCAATATGTTCCATATTGCGTAGGTAGCAACAATAACCACAAGCAGCTTTGGAATGGTACCTCCCTTTTTTCGCCTTATTGTTTAGCATTATAATATTTGGCCACTTTTGGGACTTGGATTTAAAAGTTTTTATTTCAAATTAATCGAACCTTAAACATTGTGCGATACATCAGAGGAAAACGACAACATATTAAAGTAAATGTAGATGGCAGCCAGTTGTGGGTATTGATCATATTTTTGAACAGTTTAATTTTAAAAGATAAATTTGTGTTAGCCTAGTAGCGCAGTTCTCAAATCTTTGTTCCTGATTAGAATTATCAGTGGGCTACAAACGACGTTAATCAGACCGAGTTCGATCATGTATGGGGCTAACCAGTTGAAATGACTGCATTCAGATTGGCTAATGAGTCGACACGCTAGAAAACTAGACACAAATATCAAGGGTGGTAAAGTCGTGACGACGAGTGACGTCATCCCGCTGATCAAAGTGCGAGTCGTCTCCAAATCTATTTGACTGAGTTTCCTCTTGTTGACGTGAATGGACATGCTGGTTCTGATGCTGGAACAGTCGTCGTTCGTGATGGTAGTCGACATCCTTTCGTTCACAGATTCATTCCCGATAACGGCGAGTTCAATGCATTCCATTTGATTGCCATTCCTTTGGCCAGCAGCGTCGTTGGTCGAAGGGAAAATCGTCCCGAGTAGGATTTTGGTTTGCCGGTAAACGACGAGATGTAATGTTGCGCATGATAGGAACAGAATAGTCAGGATCATCAAAATGATTTTGGCGTGAACGAGCCACACCTCGCAACGGAGTGGAGCCAAACCGACGATGTAGACAAATTTTAGACAGAACACGGTGGATATTGAGCTGAGGAGAATGACGATAGAAGCGAAACGGACCGTCATCTTTTCACGATGCAACAAGGGGTGATTGATGGCTAAATATCTGTCGGCCACGGCTAACAACATGTTGAGCGAAAGTAATCCTTGCGGTACACCGACCAAGGCAACGTAGACCTGGCAAAGGGATTCGACGGGGTAGAATCCCCAGTAAATGAGTTTGATGATGACAGGAATGAAAAAGGACAAATTGGACAAGATGATTCCCAGTAGGAAAATGTTGCGCGGTTTTTTGCGAAGGCGGCGATGGCGAATCAGGGTAATTGCGATTGAAATGTTGAGCGGGATTCCAATGAGGCAGCATGCGAATTGTGCGATCGCATATTTAGTGTCATCCAGATTGACTGGATTGAAAACGTCCCCGGTCTGAGTCAGGACAGTTTCTCCTTGATTGCAGCTCCCGTTCATTTTGTTGACAGCTGGACTCTGGTGCAGAGTGCAAAAACGTTTAAAATTCCCTGGAAATGTTGCCAATTCTTTTGATTAAAAGCCCTTATAGTGCAAATCTATGTTAATTTTGTATGCGGATAAATGAATGAATGGCGAGAGTGCCTATTACCTTTAGGGATTGAAAAATGAAAGGATCGCCCGTTTGTTTTGCGTTTAGACGTCTGGGCAAAGAATCTTCTTCTTGGGACGAGTCGTCTGATGAGAATGGGCCATCAGTTCAATTTTGAAGGCCTCTATAGATATTCTATTAAGATGCAGCCATCTTCACTCTAGATTTACGAGTTTGCGCGATATGAGGTGGCCAGGTCGTTCGTATGATTCTCGTAGACTCAAATACGCCTGACTTAATGCCAATGGAAACAAATTGATTTTGATGTGAAGGTTAGAGGGTAAAGATTATATACTATTCAAGGGAGTGGACTACCTTTCGACTTTTTGGTTTCAGTCTCTTTCCTTCCCAAACCTCAAAAGCTGCTACGCCGTTTAATCGCCCAACCCCAAATGACAATTGCGGCACGTGAACAACGCCCCATAGTTTACTTTCGGGTAGTAACTGGTTGCAACTGGCAGTCGCTGGTGACTGCAGCAACAGAGACGTCGTTACGCACCTGTGTGGCACTAACAAGTGTGATTTTCATTATGTTACGTGGCCTCCAACTTGCGTGAAAATTTCCATTTTGGTAATGTCGTTTTCGTCGGAAGTTGTTGACAGGTTTTTTTTTATTCTGTGGTTCTTGTCTACAATTTCTTTGATCATTTCTTCTTTTGAAAAGAAATGCGACTCTGTGATTTCTCTAATAGGCCAATGATATCTTCATGGCGGGCGAGTAGATTTGTTTATTTGTTTTTATTCCAATACGTTCACGTCCTCAGGGCTGTCACATGTGTCTCTGGGATTTAAACTTTTAGAAAAATGATTGCTCTCCAGGTTGCTGCAACCTGTTGTGCAACCCATTTTATTGAGCGTACGACTTTTTGAGGTTGTTGTTACCAGGTCCTTTTCTATACGGAAAATTGTCCCCCCTATGTATTTAAAGTTTCCTCTTTGATCTTTGATTGTGTAGCATTATTATGGGTGCTGTATTAGTCCTTATTGCTTTGCACTTGGCAATCAAAACTTTAGCATTTGCTAAAAGGCTTTGGACAAATCTCTCATTTGAATTTGTTTGTCTTGTCGTTTCCCGTCTGCATTATTTGTCAGTTGAACGCTAATTCTTCGCTGATTGGTTGTTTAATTTTAATGTTGAGTGTCTGGCCGAGATATTGATTTGTAGTTTTCTTTTCGGGAAGTTTGGGTACTCTCGCAATGGGATCTAACGAATGGAACTAACCTACGACATGTCGAACATTGTATGGCAAAGTGCTTTATCTTTCATTGGGAAGGATGTAAATAAGACAATAAGGTGCTGAAAGATAACGTAAATAGCGGCTTAAGTCTTTCACAATGTCTTGCTTTCTACATATTTTGTTTCGTATAATAAAAGACTAATGTTTTCATGTTTTTACTTTATTGGCAGGTGCGACGTAGAGATGGGTCACCTGTAGCAGTTTGAATCCTCGTTAGCTGCCCAGGTAGACGTAGTGTCGGATTCTAAATGGCAAAACTGGCGCATTTAGGTCGGACGGAGAACAAATCTGTGCTCATTTTTGCGTGGCGATTACAACGATACCTCAGCTCAGAACAAGGTAATTTTTTTTTAAATATTATGTTATAGGCAGTTGTTGGTTGTTTGAATATGACAGTAAACACTAAACAGCTTTCGTGATAGTGTCGTTCATTCAGTGGCAAAGACAAATAGCAAATATCGACCCCCTAAATATTTGTTTTAGCAGAACGGGGAAACGGTGTGTATATAACAAACTAGGACAGGGAAACTAGATGAATGATCACATCATTCAACAATTTTGCGTGTTTATGCTGCTCTTAGCTCTTTGTTTCTTACCAGAAAAATGATAGGGCCGTAAACAGCGGGAGTCAAACTCAATTCTTTTATTCTTTTATAAGGAGCATTATTCCAACAAAGTTACTGCAATTCCAGTTGGCTGCAAACAAGTCGAAAAGCAAAAAAAATGCGATAAAAATCAAAGGGCATAACGCAAAGGGATGCCACCCCAATCACCAGTGTACGGCTGGCTTCCATTTCCATTCGCTTAGTTTTTCTCTATCGGCGTGAATGCGCATCGGGATGACGGCAGTGGACTGATTGTTAGCATTGACAAGTCCACTTGTTAGATCTATTTCGTCTGAAGAGTTGGGGAATCACGTAGGAGCGTTTTTGTTTACCGGAAGATGATGACATTCAAGACGACACATGATGTGAACAGAATAACTAAGACAACCCGAGACAACCCAGTTCATTTGATTTGATTTGATTTTCATTTGTTTTGGGTCGAAGCTGACATTGATAGGGTTGTGTATTTCTCCGTTTTCAGCTATGACAACTTCCCGCTGTGATGGCTGCTGTTCATAATTCCCTGTGTTTGCTCTCAATGAAATTTAGGTGATCCTAAATCATTTTAGCACGTTGCAATTAAGGCAATTAGCCACGGAATTACAGTATATAGCAGTCCTACCTTTTTGTTTAATTGGTTGTCCAATAATTTGATGTGGGAATTACTATGACGTGAGTATGATGATATGTATCGTTTTTTCAACTCAAGGGGTACGTTGCGATGTGTGTTGAAGGATCCCGCTTTATTTTATTCCCAGCAGGTTTTCATACCTTCTCCCTGTATACGAGTTTGCGCGGAAAAGCCTTTGGCAATTTGTATCCCGATTTTTCTTATTTTCAAATAGGTGGATCTGATACGTAACAATAGAAAATGCGGTATCTTATTTGCATAATGCATAATCATAGGACATCTATTGATCTTCCTGCCTTCAAGCTTTTCTCTTTCCCCCCAGAGGCTTTCTTCTCTTCAATCTGTAATGGCGAGCATGTACTAGCTCTAGTTTTTCATTCATCTACAAATGCATACTCATATATTTGGATGGATTTTTGTGTGACAGTTGATAATGTCACAGTACATAAATTCCGATGGAATCTACAATGTTTGTTTTATTTTTATTTGCTTGATACAGGGAGGACCGCGATAACTTGGAATAGATGCAGCTTCATTCCATCTCCGTCAGAAGTATGTTGACCATTCAATATCTGAATATTCTTCTCGTGTGAGTTTTATGTCTTAAAAAATTGATAAAGAGTTTGGTGGCGTTTGTCAAGGTTCAAGGGACAAAGTGGAAAAGAAAATTTGTTTTTCAGCTAGTCTCCTAAGACGTTGGGAAAATTTTAATTCTTTTATATTTGATTGGAATACGTGTTGTTATCGATAGTTAATTTTAATTATTAATTGATGTTTGTACTTTCAATGCGCTGAATACCGTTTCTTTGTATCATGTCATCTACATCGCCTTATCTTCTTTATATATGGGGACGTTTGAGCATTCTCACAGTGGGTTGCCCCGAATAATAACGAGCGTTAAACTTTGTATAACCAAGAACATACTTTTCCGAGTGGTGTGAATTCAGACGTGGGTGGTGTGTTAAAGGATTTCGTTAAAACCATAGTTGCCAAAGTTTTTTTTTTTTTTTTTAAATTTCGAGTTCTACTTTGTTATGTTAAAGAGACGAGTGTTTTCATATTTTTATTTATTTGCTTTTTTTTCTTTATTTCTGAGCAGATAGCAGTAGTGTGGAAATGGAAACGACTGGCACACTTTGTGGAATTGAACTCGACCATTTCTGCGTGGAAATTTACAGCGACACCTCAGATGAGAACAAGGTAGACTATGTGTATTTTTTGTATTTAATTATATATATGTAAAAACAGTAGTACGGCAGTAAACACCATAGTCATTTAAACAGCTGTCACGATATTATCGTGCAATCAGTGGGAAAAACAAGTAACATTAATAATCGATTCCTCAATATTTGTGTTATCAGAACGGGGAAACGGTTAACAGGTTGACAGGAAAAATTAATGCGATCAATCAATTGGACATGTCCATGTTGCCCTGAGCTCTTTGTTTCTTACGATAAATATGATAGGGCCGTACACAGCGGGACTCAAACTCAATTCTTTTATAATGGGCATTATTCTAACAAAATAACTGCATTCCAATTGGCCACAAACAAGTCGACAAGCAAAGAAAGATGCGATAAAAATCAAAGCAAGGCAGGGCATAACGCAAAGGGATGCCACCCCAATCACCAGTGTACGGCTGGCTTCCATTTCCATTTCGTTTAGTTTATCTCTGTCGGCGTGAATACACATTGGGGTGGCGGCAGTGGATTGATTGTTAACAATGGCACTTGCACTTGAAAGATCTCTTTCGCCTTGTGGCGTCTGAAGGGTCCGGGAATCACGTAGGAGCGTTTTTGTTTGCCGGTAGATGATGACATTCAGCACGAGACATGATGTAAATAAAATAATTAAAAGACTCGCATGCACTTTGACGTGAACTAGCCACACTTCGCAGCGTAGGGTGCCCAGTCGGGCGATGTAGACAAATTTTATGAGAAATATCGTAACTATTGAAATCGTCATGATTAAACAACCTGCTAATCGGTTCGTCATTTTTGCTCGATGTAATATAGGGTAATTAATAGCTAAATATCTTTCAGTCAGGGCCAAGAGCATGTTGGCTAACAAGAGTCCTTGCGGTACAGCTACAACGGCGATGTATGCATGACAAACCGATTCGATGGGGTACAGACCCCAGTAGATTAATTCGATTGCAGTCGGGATGAAAAACGACAAGTAGGACAAAGTAATTCCTAACAGGAAAATGTTGCGCGATTTTCTGCGTATACGGCGAAATTTAATAATGGTAAAAGCGATAAACAAGTTGAGAGGAATTCCGATGGAACAACAGATGCACTTGATAATTGCTGAGACGGTGTCCACGTTGATTGGGTTGTGTATTTCTCCGTTTCCATTGAGAACAACTTCCCCTTGATGGCTGCTGATGTTCATAATTCTCTACGATTTAATTGAGCACCGTCAATCAGATCAAGTTATCCTAAAAAGTTTGAACACATTGTAATAGTACCGTACAAAAAGTAATAGCAGTCCTACCTTTTTGTTTAATAGGTTAACCTATTAGAAGTCTGAATGTCTATAGTCTTCGTCTGCATTGCCCTGTGAATGTGATGATCTCTATTGAGCTGTCGTCTCAAATGATGTGTCCCGATGTGTAGTGAAGTGGAAACTTTGATGTTCACCATATATGTTGCACTCTTTGACGTCGGCTATACACCTGTTACTCTTTACGAGTTTGCGCGCTTGAGAGAGGTGGGGGGGGGGGGGCATTGATAGACACAATTGAGACGTGAAAGGGTGGCTAGAACATGTCATTCTCTTGGCAGAGAATTTGATCCCGATTTGAAGGATATTAGTCACGAATGAACTTGCACATTTTGTTAACGCCACTATCCTACAAAGAAGAGATAAAAAAATCACCCTTTTTTCAACCATCCTTTTGCGTGGAAAATGGAAAATATTTTTTGCACTAGACACATGTTCCATTTAGCCGTTTCGTCGGTTCTCTCGTTTGCATGGCTTTGTTTTGTCGGTCTTCTTGTCTTCCTCTATGGGAAAATTTGAGCACTCAGTTCTATAGTAGTATCCATTGGATACCCACCAACGAATGGAACTAACCTACAACAGTACGACATGTAGAACATTGTATTGCTAGGTGCTACCGTATGTCTTTCATGTGAAAATTGTATTGTTGGGATGGAGATATAATAAGGTGCTGAAGGGTTAGGTAAAACAAACAAAATAGCCACGGGGGGTTTTCCCATATTGTATCATGTTCTACTTTTTTTTTTTGTTAATGAAAGACTATGTTTTGCAGTGTTGCATGCCATGTTTTCATGTTTTGATTGTATATTGGCAGGTGCATCCTAGAGAAAACTCAACAGTTGCAGTTTGAATCCTCGTTTGCTGACCAATCTAGCAGTAGTGCGGCTTAGTGGCGAATTAAAAACGGAATATGACTGGCGCAATTCTTCTTGGGAATCACAGCGACATCACAACTCAGAACAAGGTACGTAAATTTTATTTTGCAACATTATTTGGGTGAAAGTGGGAAACACTTTAAAGGTTACACGAACATCACGTTCGTCGTTCATTCAGTGGGATAATCGAGTTGCAACTCTTATGTGATTTCCAAATATTTGTTTTACGTGACTGGGGAAATTGTTATCTGATTGCAAAGCTTCTCCAATGGGAACGACGAACAGTAAATATTGACCCCGATGGCTATCGTATACTGTAACAGTGTTACCTCAGTGACTATGTTGCGATATGTGGGGGAGTAATAACTGTCAGAATCCTAATAGATCGCACGCCTTGTTCCTTTAAGAGTTTGCGCGCGGTAGGTTCGAAAAAAAGCTTTCATTTTCAATTGTGAGATCTACTTTTCATTTGAACTCGACATGATTCATTCGCGGAAATATATTCCGATAATCTGATTTCTAGGAAATTAGTCATGAATGAACTGCACATTTTGTGAACACCGTCTCTCTGATGAGGGGAGTGCTTTGTAATACTTGTAATAGGGCGAACGTTGTCAGGTTCTTTGCGGAGTAGTACGTCAAGACATACGTACGTCAAGACATACGTACGTCATTTCCCAACACGTTTACTATCCTTTGCGATTGGATGAAGAGAAGAGGCAAAATGAAAAATGATACGCAACAAAAAAAAATGTGGGAACATGTTTGTAGGTATTATTATCTCATACCGTACTGAGTTTTATTTCTCCAGTCATTTCTGTTTCCCGTATCGGTTCGCCTCTGTTCAATCTTTGATGTTGCGCTGGCTCTGACCATTTTTTCCTTTTCAATTTCGCTTTCATATTGGGTTGAATTTTGTGTGAGTTAACGGTACATTTTCTCCCAATACTATTTTTTGTTTCATTCTTTATTTACTTGATTTAGGGAGGACCGCGATAAGATGGAGACAATAGAAAGGCGAGGTCATCTATCCAATTCCCCTGTTCCGACAACTATAAGTGAAGCTGCGTCCAGCCACCCAAAAGTACGGTGGCCATTCAATACCATTTTTATTATTGATCTAATACTAATGGATCTATGACGTTAACAAATTCGATGAAATAACGTAGGCACGATTGTCAAGGGACAAAACGGCCCAACAAAGAATGAAAATTGTTATTGTTTTTCGATTAGTTTTACCTGCTGTTGTGAAATTCTACTTTCTATCATTTGATGGCGATAAGAGATATAGCATATGCATAAAAATTGTGGTGTAAATTTCAACACAGTGGTGTGCCAAAGAATTACGTCAAAAAATAGTTGCCTCAAGTCTTTTTCAATGTTTCTTGTGCCGACATTTCTTGTTATAACATTGCATATATGCAATAAAAAGAAAATGTTTTCATGTTTTGATTTTATTGGCAGGTGCGACGTAGAGATGGGTCACCTGTTGCAGTTTGAATCCTCGTTTGCTGACTCATTGGCAGTCGTGGCGGATTCAAAACGGAATGACTGACGCAATTCTTCTTCAATAAAGGAATCACAGTGACATCACTACTCAGAACAAAAGGTACATTTTATTTTGAAACATTATTTGCGTGCGATAGAAAATGAGTGATATTATATTATGATAGTAAACACTAAACAACTTTCACGTGCATCGTTCAAGCGAGCAACAATTTTATTTCCAAATATTTGTTTTGCGCGGTTTTGCGTGAATGGGGAAATGGTTGTCTGGTCACACAGCCTAGACGGGGAGTAAAACGATTCAATTGTCATATTATCAAATATTTTTGCACGCACATGCTACTCTTAGCTCTTTATTGTTTCTGACAAGAAATATGATAGGGCTGTATAAATCGCGGGAGTCAGACTCAATTCTTTGACAAGGGGCACTATTCTAAGAAAGTTGCTGCATGAAGATTGGCCAAAAATAAGTCGACAAGCAAAAGTGGGATGCATTAAAAATCAGGGCCAGGCAGGACATTACGCAGAGGAATGCCCCAATTACTATAGTGTACGGGTGAATGCACATCGAGGTGACGGCACTGATGGCGTCATTGTGAACTTCGGTGCTTCCAAGTATCAAAGTTCACAATACCGTACTTCCATTTGAGGGATCTCTTTCGTCATGTGTCGTCTTTTTTAAACGATTTAACACGATACATGACGAAAATAGAGATATTATAATAATCGTGATTATTTTGATGTCAACTAGCCATACGCAGCGTATGGTGCTCAGTTGGAGGATGTAGGCAATTTTTAGGAGAAAAACCGTTAACGTTGAACAGGTGAGAATTAAGAAAGCGGCTAATTGGGTTCTCTAGGCTTTTCTATTTTTAGTAGAAGCTCGCCTCTCTTAAATCTTTAATGTTCAATATGCACTAGCTCTAATCAGTTATTCATTTCAAATTGTGTGTTAAAGTTGATAGCGTAGCAGGTATTGGTGTCATGATGTGCAATTTTTGTTTCATTCCTTATTTACTTGATGCAGGGAGGATTGAAGATGGAGACGATAGAAAGGCGAGGTCACCTGGCGAATGTCTGGTTCCGAATGATTCCATTGAGTGAAGCTGCATCCAGCCAGTGGCCAGACAAAAGTATGTGGACCCTCCAATATTATTTTTATTATTGATCTAATACTAATGGATCTATGACGTAAAAAAGGTCGATGAATAATTGGGTTGGGATTGTCAAGGGAGAAAACGGAACAAAGATAAGTGTTTTGGTTTTTTCGATAAGTTTTATTTGCTGCCGTTGGGAATCCTATAGCTATACTAACTTTCATCAGTTTGATGGCAATGAGAGATGATAGGGCTAACGTTTGTTGTAATTCGAAGCTGCTCTATTCGACCATTTAAGTGACGATCAATCATCCGGATTGTGATGGTCGCGGCAACTCGATTTTTTTTTTTTTTTTTAATTCAGCTACTTGAAAGCAAATATGTAGCAAGTGTCGTAACGCTTATTGTTAAGGGTTTCCAAATTAAGTGGCCTTGTTCTTTTAGGGCCAGATAGATGTTGCATTTGACCATTTCGTCGGTCCTCTTTGACTGCAACTGACTAGAATTGCGCTGAGAATTTCTTTTATAAACATGGCTACACGAGAGATTGCATTGTTTTTTTTATTGTACTCGTTATCGTACCTCGGGCCGTTTTCCGTAGGCGTCATTTATTCAGCAAATGAAGCAATTCATAAAATTAAATCCGGTAATTTTATAAAAGGTTTCATGCAACCCGCAGTCCCGCATGTAACCTTATTGCCCTTAAATTTTTTGAAATCTTTTCACTGTAGCAATAACCTGATGTTGTGAAACCCGTTTCATTGGGCGCACGGTTTTCGTGGGGTCGTTGTGTCCACGTCTTTTTCCAAACAAGAAATTCTCTAAGTACTATTCGTAGTTTCCTGGAATTGAATGGCTCTATGATGTGGTGCTCTGCTGCTATTTAGTCCTTTTTGCTCTGCACTTGGCAATCAAAACTTTGGCCTTTGCTTGACGGAATTTGACTAATTTCCATTTTGCATGTTGTTTGTTTTGCTTCAATTATTGTTCTATTGAAAGACAATTTTCGCTTCTAATTTCAATTCCCAAGTGCCAGATTGAGACGTCGCCTTATCTTCTTTAAATGGGCAAGTTTGAGTTTGCCCTTGTAATGGGTCGTACCGAATAATAACAACGAGCGTTAACATTGTATATAACTAAGTAATACTTAAGCTTTCCAAGAAAACAACGTAATGCTTCAGGATTATGTAAATAGTGGCCCCAAGTCTTTTCCAATATATCATGCTACATTTTTGGTTATATAATGATAGACAAATGTTTTCGTTTAAAAAAAAAACTTTATTGGCAGGTGCGACATAGAGCTATAGACTCACGGTCACTTGTTGTCTTGTTCCTATTTGAATCCGCTGACCAAATAGCATTCGTGCCAGATTTGAAATGAAACGAGTGGCGCACTTTGGTGGGAAGGTGAACAAATCTACGCCTATTATATTTCCGTAGGAATTACATCAGTGACACCTCAGCTCAAACAAGGTAAAACATATTTTTTTATATTTGCTTTTTAAGTACCGTATTTGCGTAGCTATAGAAAAGTACAGTACTTTAGTGGTTATCTTTATGTGACGGTAATCTAAAAACAGTTTTCACAATGTCTTCTTTCATTCAGTGGGAAAGTAGCGAATATTGTCTACTATATATTTGCTTTGCGTGCTGCACCGGGGGAAACTGTTAACAGATTACGTATTAGGTTGGACAGGGAAATAGATCGTATTATCTAATAATTTCGCGTGTTCGTGCTCCTCTTAGCTCTTTGTTTCTTACTAGAAATATAATAGGACCATAAACCGCAGGCGTCAAACTCAACTCTTTGCGGATTCTTTGATAATGGGCACCATTCTAACAAAGTGACTGCATTCAAATTGGCCGAAAACAAGTCGACAACCAAAGTAAGATGAGATAAAAATGAGGGCTACACAGGGCATAACGCAGAGAGATGCCACCCCAATCACCAGTGTGCGGGTGGCTTCCATTTCCAGCTCGCCAAGTTTTTTCTTGTCGGCGTGAATGGACATTGGGGTGACGACAATGGACTGATTGTTACCATTTGTGCTTCTATTTGTTAGATCTCTTTCATCCTGAGTCGCCTGAAGGGTTCGTGATAGACGTAGGAGAGTCTTTGTTTGCCGGTGGATGATGACATTCAGCACGAGACATGATGTAAATAAAATAATTATAACAACCACATGCACTTTGACGTGAACTAGCCATACTTCGCAGCGTAGGGTGCCCAGTCGTGCGATGTAGACAAATTTCATTAGAAAAACCGTTAACGTTGAACAGGTGATGATTAAGCAACCCGCTAATCGTTTCGTCATTTTCGCTCGATGTAACAGTGGGTGATTGGTGGCTAAATATCTGTCAACCAGAGCCAACAACATGTTGGTCAGCAAGAGACCTTGCGGTACAATCATCACTGCTATATATGCGCGACAGACAGAATCGTCTGAATACAGTGCCCAGTAGATCAATTCGATAACGGGCACAGTGAAAACATAAGTAGGACAAAATGATGGCCAGAAGGAAAAAGTTGCGCGGTCGGCAGCGAAGACGGCGATACCGAGTGATTGTGATGGCGATGGACGCGTTGAGAGGAATTCCAATAGAACAGCAGAGGCACTTGATAATTACTGAGACGGTGTCGACGTTGATAGGGTGGTGTATTTCTCCGTTTTCAGTGAGGACAACTTCCTTTTGGTTGGCTGCTGTTCATCATTCCTTGCGGTCTGTCAATCAATTTAGGTGATTCTAAATCGTTTTCACACGTTACAATTAAGACAATTATCCGTACAGTTTCAGTAATTAGCAGCGCTACCTTTTTGTTTAATAGGATGACCTGTTCGATGTCTGAAACCTCCTTTTTATTTGTTATATGTGGATGATGATGTCTATCAAACTGTCAATTCATGCAGTGGGTGTGTTACGATGGGTGGCGGAGTAATAACTGTCTGGATCCCGCTGTATTTCATTCCTAAAAGTTCCTATGAGAGTTTGCGCGGTAGAAACCAAAAGCAAGAAAAAGAGTTATTTTTGAGTTATTGAGTGAAAAGAGAAATGAGTTATTTTCCATCGTGAGATCTATTATTAGTATCTCTGCATGAATATACGTATATCTATGCAGGAAATTTTATTCCGATTTCTAGGAAATTAGTCACGAATGAACATTTTGTGAACACCATCTCTGATGATGAGGAGAGTGCTTTATAATAGGGCGAACGTTGTCAGGTTCTTTGCGGAATACGTCCAGACGCCCACGTCATTTCTCAACACGTCTACTATTCTTTGCAATGTTTAGGAAGAGAAGAGGAAACATAATATCTAATACCCAACACAGAAAATGAGAAACATATTTGTATTAATGCATTATCATATGTTAGAATGGAGCTTCTTTGATTCTCCAACCATTTCTCTTTACGGTATTGACTCGCCTCCATTCAATATCTTCGATGCTGCACTGGCTCTCTCGGGCTCTCTTCATTTATTCATTTCAAATTTCCTGTTCATATATATTGGGTTGAACTTTCTTTTATGCTGCAGGACGACATTTTCCCATCAGTGTAAAAACAAAAAAAATATTGTTTCATTTTTTATTTACTTGATGCAGGTAGGACCGGGAAGATGAAAAGAATGTAGAAGGCCAAGTCAACTGACTTAACTTTCACTTCCGAAGGATTCAACTAAGTGCAGCCGCATCCAGCCACCCATAAGTATGTTGACCATCCAATACCAGCATTTTAATATTTATCTCACTCCAATGGATCTATGACGTTATCAAATTCGATTTGGTTTTCAGTGAAGATCATTTGTCCGATTCTGATAGTCACGTCAACTCGATAGAACTAAAATTGCGCTGAGAATTTCTATTGTATAGCTCTGACTACATGAGACTTATATTTCATTTATTTGATTATCGTTATCAATTGTTGGCCTTCCTTGCATTATTTTCCGTCTGTGGATTGGACGGGCGGAAATTGAGTGCCAAGTAATTTTCTAAAATATTTTACGAAACTTTATCTCCTAGCCTTTTGCGAAAACTCTTTCGTTGCAGCATCAACCTGCCATGTCTATGCTGCAATTTCATTGATCGTTTTCAATTCGAGAAACTGTCTCCCAAATATTCGCATTTTCCTCTAATTCAATAATTTTATAATATGGTGCTCCGCTGCTGTTCGGGCTTTATTGTTCGGTACTTGGCAATCAAAAACTGTGCGGCTGTGCCTTTACTGAAAGGCTCTTGACAAATGTCCCATTCATCAGTTGAATGAGAATTCCAAGTGCCGGGTTGAGACATCGCGTAATCTTATACAAGCAAGTTTGAGAACGCTCGCAGTTGGTTGCACCGAATAATAACGAGCCGAATAATAACGAGCGCTTACTAGGCCTACTTATCTTTCCGAGAAAAAAAAAATGTTTTTAAATTGTGGTGTATTAGATTTCAAGTTTTCAACCCAGTGGTGTGCCAAAGAATTACGTACAAAAATTGCTGCCTCAAGTCTTTTTCAATGTTTCGTGTGCGACATTTCTTGTTATGCAATAAAAAGGACCATGTTTTCATGTTTTGATTGTATATTGGCAGGTGATGCGACCTAGTGATGGCTCACCTGTTGCAGTTTGAATTCGTGGTTGCTGACCCATTATTGGCAAAAGTGCCGTACTAGTGGCGGATTCAAAACGGAATGACTGACTGGCAATTCATCTTGCGGGAATCACATCAGCGACATCAAAAATCAGAACAAGGTACGTACATTTTATTTTGCAACACGTCTATTTGTGCGAGATAGAAAATTGGTGATATTATGATATTAAATACTAAACAACTTTCACGGGCATCGTTCAAGCGAGTAGGCCTAACAATTATATTTCCAAATATTTGTTTTGCGTGAATGGTTGTCTGGTTGCACAGCTTAGACAGGGAGTAAAACGATTCAATTGTCAAATTATCAAACTGATTTGCACGCACCTCCTACTCTTAGCTCTTTATTGTTTCTTACAAGAAAAATGATAGGACCGTAAATCGCGGGAGTCAGACTCAATTCTTTGACAAATGGCGCTATATTTACTAAGAAAGGTATTGCATGAAGATTGGCCGCAAATTAGTCGACTAGCTAAGAAAGATCCGTTAAAAATCATGGTCAGACAGGGCGTAACGCAGAGGAATGTCACCCCAATTACTAGTGTACGGGTGAATGCACATCGGGGCGAATCGGGGTGACTACAGTGACGTCATTGTGCTGGACATTTGTGCTTCTATTTGTTAGATCTCTTTCGTCCTGTGCCGCCTGAAGGATCCGTGATTGACGTAGGAGAGTCTTTGTTTGTCGACAGATGATGATATTCAACAAGATACATGACGCAAATAGAGATATTATAATAATCGTGATTATTTTGATGTCAACTAGCCATTCGCAGCGTATGGTGCCCAGTTGGACGATGTAGAGAAATTTCATTAGAAAAACCGCAAACGTTGAATAGGTAATAATTAAATAACAACTCGATAATCGGGTCGTCATTTTCGCTCGATGTAACATTGGGTGATTAATGGCTAAATATCTGTCAGTCAGAGCCGACAGTACGTTGGTCAACAAGAGATCTTGCGGTACAGTTACAACGGCCACATATATTCGTGACAAACTGGTGAATGCGAAAAATGGTGAAGGCGACAAACAAGTTGAGAGGGATTCCGATGGAACAGCAGAGACTCTTAATAATCGCTGAGACGATGTCCACGTTGATAGGGTGGTGTGTTTCTCCGTTTGAAGCGAGGACAACTTCCTTTTGGTTGGCTGCTATTTATTCGTCTAATTGCTGCTCGTTCGCAGTTATACGGTTGGTCCTAATTAATTTAAAAACGTTGCAGTTAAAAGTTAATGAGACTAGCCTAACACCACTAAATGTGACATAGTATCTATACCTTTTCGTTTGTTTAGGTTGACCTTTTTGATGTCTGAATTTCTAGACTTTTTCGGAAATGTTCTGTGGATGTGAAGATGTCTATCGGGCAGTCGTCTCTAAGGATGTGCTTCGTTGTGAGTGAAGCGACAACTTCCCGATTCCTGCTTTATTTCTTTCTGAGAGCTCAGGCACCTGGTTCCTACAGGAGTTTGCGCACTAGATGAGACGAAAAAAAAATATTCCGTTTTGAGTTATTATCTACTTTTTTGAGGATTCTGCATTGGAAATAGGTGAAAGTGAACTTGGGTCTCTACTTGCGCGTAATTTGATCTCGTTTTCTAGGATGGTATAGGCCTAGTCACTATAGAACTGTGCGTGCTATTTTAAATCATAAATCTGAGAAAAGGAGTGCACGGCAGCCGATGACAGATCGTGTAGGGAATGAATATATTTCTGCATTCTTTTTTATTCGATTAGAACTAGAGGCGATATCAAATCTGCTCTAAAATGTGAAATCCTAATACATCTTGCATTAATGCACCATAATAAGATATCAATTTCTGTTTCGGGCTTATCAATTTTTTTTTTATTATCCAGGCTTTTCTATTTTCGTGGAAGCTCGCCTCTTTTCAATCTTTGATGTTCAACATACACTAACTCTAATCATTTATTCAATATAAATTTTTCTTTTATATTTGGTTGGAAATTGTGTGTTAAAGTTGATAGCGTAGCAGGTATTGGTGTCACGGTGTGCAATTTTTGTTTCATTCCTTATTTACTTGATGCAGGGAGGACTGAAGATTGAGATGATACAAGGTGAGGTCATCTGGCCAATTCCCTGTTCCGAATGTCCACTAAGTGAAGCTCAGCCACCCAAAAGTATGTGGACCATCCAATACCATTTTAATATTTATCTAATTAATTTGTGTAAACAGTAAACAGTGCTGTGTAACAGTTTACGCTTTTTTCCTACGTAAATTTTGATCTTTCATGATTAATAATTTGTTTTTCATACTTTCTTAAGCAATACGTTTCTCTAATGATGGAACGAAAATTTGTGTAACGAAAATATGGGACATTTTTTACGGTAGGTATCATTTTCATTTTCGTACGTTCCATTACCGCTGTTGCGCAAGCTTTAAAATATCACCCTGCCAATGCTGGAGAAGAACACGAATCCGTTTTAATGAGTAATTAGCTGATGAATTTAAAGTAGGCCTAATGATGCAACTAAACTTCAAAAGAATGGGTTGATCGTTGGTGACCCTGTTGCTGGCTATAGTTAATTCCAAGTTTAATCATTTCTGGAAACTCAACAGGAAGGATGCACTATATAAGTAAGGGAAAGTAGAACTGTCAAATGTTTCGTTTAGTGAACATTTGAAATCCAAATCATAAAAAAAAGATCTATTCTATATAGTTAGAAGCTTTCTGCCTTTTCCCCAAAATTTTTTATTGAATCCTTTTTTTGGTTAAATTTGTTGTGTCTATTCTTTGTGATTTTTCGTCTCTGAAGGATTTAATTGTCGGCTTCATTATGCCATGAGCGAGGGGTTGTCGAGTGGTAAAGTTGAGCACCTCGCCATATCTTCACATTTCTAAGAGGTTAAAAATATAATGAATGCTGGGTGGAGCAAGGTGTTTTGAAATGAAATATAATTAACTCTTCTAATTGGCTTGTTCTTAAGACTGATGCTGACTCTAGTTGCTGACGACTACATCGTGTATTTTTAAACCATTCGTCAAAATTACACCCTTAGTTCCAAACATCAATAAATAAGATTACGTAAACTTGTAAAAACGGATAGTCTATATGATTTAAAAATGTTTAAAATAATGAAGTAGTAGGCTAATATAATATAGACAAGGAAAAATATCGTTATTAAATTGATGTGTAACGATTCAATTTGTTTCTTTCCAACATTTATGACTTTCAGACGTGTTGCTGAGCTTCGTCGACGGTCTCTGCTGAAATGGTGGGGACGATGAATTCGCTGTAGAACTCGGCGTTACGAATTTGGTACAAGAAAATGGAATAGGAATGCGCTCGTCGCCGAGACCCCCGACTCGATCCAGCCGTGTCAACAATAGATCTGCCTACTACTGCTGCCATGTAATACGTCGAGAAACTCGTTTCATTCAACACGTCGTTGAGAGACATCTCGCGGAAGGTCCTCAGCATCCGGCCATTGCGGCGTTTGCCGATGGTGTGGCCGACATTAGAAGGAGTGATGCTCTGCGAAGAAGCAAATCGAGTGCATGTGCGAGGCTCGCAGATGCGCAAAGCGCAACAAGCGTTTGTCGGATAGATGCTGGTCATTCCGCGCGACTGGTAACTGGATGGCAATCCGCCCGGCCAACTGTTGCTGCTGCATTTCGACATGCCGCCAGCACTGTAGTTATTCGACTGGATGTTGGGGCCGATTTCTACGTTGCCAAAGGTGCACAAATGCAACATGTAATTTTTGAGCGAGTTACGGAAATGCCGATGAGAAAATACAAAGACCAGCGGATCGATGACGACGGCCGTTTTGGTGAAATAGGCCAGAATAGCAGTAGCCACCGGTGACATCTCGAAATCTTCCGGTCCAAATTGTCCGATGAGCGTCACGATGGCGTAAGGAGTCCAAGCCGCCAAATAAACGAAGATGAGCGACACAACAATTTTGGCCGTCCTGATCTCCGTCTGTCGCCGTAATTTGAGCAAGACGCTTTTCTCTGAGTCGGCGCAGATCGACTGACGAGTTTGAGACACGAGCGAGAACAAAATTCGACCGTAGCTGACGAAGATGAGTAAGACGGGAAGGAAGAAGCCAGCGCAAAGGAGGAGAACGTAATACGCCCTGTTAGACATTGTCCTTGTCTTGTAATCCAATGAACAGGTCGTCAGCAGTCCTTCCGGCACGTAGGACGACCATCCGAACAGTGGCAAACTCACCAGAATGGCGCAGTGCAACCAAATGAAGCCGCAAGCTTTTTTGGCCTGAATTCGACTGACTTTCCAGCGGCTATCCACCAGTCCGATGACGAGACATCGTTCGCAGGCGATGGCGCTGAACGTAAAAATGGAGACGAGTCCGAAACAAGTGATTCCCATGGCGTAGAGTTTGCAGCCCAGACGACCGAATGCCCAGCGGCCGTTGAAATTGGAATAGGCGGCCATGGAGTGAAGGATCGACGCCAACAAGTCGCTCAACGCCAAGTTGATGATGAACGTATTGGCCGGTGATGATCGGAGTCGTTTGAATCTGTGGGTAAAAGCAAATCCATATTGTGTGTGTTTGATGAGAATTAACTGCTGTCATTTCAAGTATATAACAGGAATCTGTTATACCTGGAGAAAATGAAGAGGACTGTTCCATTAGCAGCTAGTCCAAAGATGACAATAGTGGAGACAATCAATCCCATAATTAGGAAAGCGTTTGGAGGGAAATGCTTCAAGAGCAGCAGCTGTTCTTTGGTCCAGAACGGATCCTCATTAACAGTCGAAAGCACCAGTGAATCGTTACAATCGATCTCCATCGCAATATCGTCGTCGTCAGCACCATGAATTAGGTCGTCGTTGCTGAAATTCATCCGGCCGATGTTCGTCTGCTGCGAAACAAGTAAAAAGGCGTTTCCTTCCTTATACAAGAATAAGAATAATGCGTATTCTAATAGATTTAGACCTGCGCTAAATTATTTGCATCATCAGCTTTAGCCGTCTATAGTAATTGTAGCTTTGAATTGCTTCCTCCTCGAAAAGTCGATTGGATTGTGTAATATTTACTGAAGCGGGGAAACGTGGGCGATGCCAACACATTTATGTCTTTTCTCGCGTGCCGGTCCGCGGCTGTGCGGAATTGCGTACGCTCCGTTTTGATCGAGGCCGGCGCTCTTCTTTATTCTTTGCATTATATTAGAGGAAGCGGAAGTTGTGTCTGATTTACATTTTAGATTTAATGACTAGCTCTATCTAGTGAAATTTGCACCGGTATAGCGTGAAATCGTTTCCTTGTTAGATATATAACGTCAACTTTGAATGTCAAGCTTATAAATAAGCTTATATTATAAGCGATATTATAAGCGATATATAAGAAATCTGTTTATATTTTAAGTGTGACGCATTTTTTATAAATTTATAGCCTATATACGCACCTTCACATTGAAAGCTTATTCACACAATTACTTGCGTGTAAAAAAATCACTTTGCATTGCATTCGAAATCCAGTTATATTAGATCACGCATGCGATAGAGAGTATTCTTAACTTACAATATAGAAGAGTCTTTTTAATTACAATTTTCTTTGCAAAATATGCGTATAAAAGAAAAATATTATTGTCGTACAAATTAACGCAAACTTAACGATTTAAAAAACAAACGAAAAGGGTAATAGAATTGTCTTTGTCGGTTATAAGTTATTCTGTAATGCTAACCTTTGACGATGTTTTTTTTCTATTGTGTTTCAGGCGATGCAGAGCTATTCAGCACGCGATCTCCTAGGGTTGGACACGAGGGTGTTACTGATGCCGGTTCTCCGCAATCGTTCCGCTTTTCACGATTGCCCACTGTTGCTGCATGCAGCTAGTAAATGCACCGCATCTCCGGTACAGGGTCTGTGAAGCTATATTCGTTGTCCTGTTATGGGCATGCGCTGTCTGGTGTGCGCGAGAAGTTGCATATAGGTTGAAAAAAGAACTTTCAATTCAATTCAATTCAACTATATATGACAATGAAAGAGTTTTAGTTTAATTTAATTTTTTATTTTTACGCTGGTAGCGGCCCGAATGGCTGTGAAATTGCGTGCGTAAAGTGCGTAGTGCTTACTCACGTTTGTTTTCTTCATTTCCAAATACCCATCAGTGGGGAATGTCAGATTTCCAAGACAACGAGATTCATTCCGGACTTGATCATCTTTTGATGTCGGCAGCAGACGGCCGTGCCTGACACCTTTTGGTTATATCGCTAGCAGCTTTATTAGTCGGAAAAGGAGTCGGAAAATTTAGCTGGCGCCTATAACTTGCTGGTGCTGGCGAGTTTTTTGTAGCAGAGGGTCCACCGTCCACCGTAGAATCGTGAGGATATAGTAAACTTTGAAATCAACACTTTTTCTCTACATTTGTCAAACGAAAGGAAGAAGCTTTAGGGCCCCGCTGTATTAGCAATCCGCACCTCGCTTCGCTCGCGAGTTTCCCTCTAGGTCCGACCCGGTCCGACCTCTTTTGAATTTCTTTTTACATCATTTTTTGAAATAAATTTATACTCATACTTATTTATAGGTATTTTAAATTTTAATATTTCCCCTCTCTATTTCAAACTAGTTAGTTACATCAGTAGCAAGAGCGGCCAAGGTGCAAAGGGGGCTGCGCCCCCGCTACCCCATGCCTATCTTTCTTGACAGTTGTCACTTTCTGTTAATGAAAATCAATTTTCCTCTCTATTTTAAACTATAGTTAGTTATATATCAGTAGCAAGGGCGGCTTAGGTGTACTCTACCCCCACGCCGCCTTCCAAAATAGGCCCTACTATCGTTCTTGACACAGTTGAACTTTCCGTTAACAAAATTACAAATTTCCTCTCTCTCTCTTTTTTAAACTATTTAGTTATATTACATCATAGAAGCAAGAGCAGCTTGGGCCTTGGGTGCATCACGCCACCTTGCAATTAGGCTATAATTATATAATGAAATCTCTAGAAGTCGATTCTGTGATTTAAATCTTTAATATAAGAAAATTTGTCGAGCAATGCAAAAATCTTTATGTATAATGCTGGTACCACTATATCGATAAGGGTTTCTGTTGTCTCACTTGAGGTTTGTTTCACTACTGAAAATAAAAAGAACTTTTTAATACTAATAAATTAAAAGTCAGACATGCTGTACTGTATAGGCCTATAATCAACATATTAGTAGAAATGTCCTGGAGGTGGAAGTGGAGGTCCACTTTGATTGATTAAATCGGTCCTAATGGTGCGATGGCTGAAAGTAGAGTCTATATATTCATTGGACCAATGGACCCTGGCTATGAGGTGGTCGCAGAGGAAAGCGATCTGGTTTTGGCGTTTTGCTGTTGTGGTTCGAAATGTGCTGGAACGATGATCCCAATTTCCCATTTCTGATTAATAAATATCCGACGGATATTATTAAGTTGCGGATAAGTTCAAGTCATGCATCATTTTTCTTCTATTATTTCATCAATCAAACCTTGAGGTGGAGGTTGCAGGCCTTGCCAACCCCCACTGGCTGGTGGTAAAGGATGACGGATGGGCTGAATAGGGTGGCCTCTCTGTTGGAAGCAAAAGATTTGGTGTACAAGAGGATTTAATTTTGGGCCAATTTTGGGGCAGCAACTGGTCGGATAATTATGCAGAGCAGCAACAGCAAGAGCATGATGGGAAGATTCTGATTTAGTGTCACTATAGGATCATGCGGCTTTTAAAATAACAAAAGAACATTAAGTGTTATACTGTTTCCAGCTAAAAAATTAATCGAATTTTACAACAAATCGTAACAATTTATTGTTTATTAATGTTTTGAGGAAAAGGGTGTTTTATTTTAATGCCATACAAATAATCTATTATTCTTTGCGTTTTCTTACGAGATTTATACAAATTATGGGGTGAAACTATCCAGATGTATTTTTATTCTCATTCTCACTCTACTAGAAACGTTGTTTGTCAAGTACATAATTCGTGTGAGTTTAATTTGATTTTCTCTTTCATTTTGGAAAAATACATTATCTGAAGGACCAACTCGTCGTTTTATATTTCTTTACGTTTTATTCTTTAAGTTATTTGGAGTTATTTGTGATTTGTGAATTTATTAAATTCATATATTTTAATAATTAAAGAATAAAGATTCATAGGCTAATTGGTGCTGCCAAAACTGCACAAGCACAAGCACAACTAATAAAATCCCTGGATTCTGTTTAGGCTGTCTAGCAGACGAAGTTAAGAGCCTCTATCAAACTCATTTGAATATTCTCGTTGTGGCGCGAGGTTGTGATTTCTATAGGCTTCCAGTCCTCGTATGTTTGATTATTGAATTCAAAAGGAGAGTGAAATGTATTCATTGTTGAACGAAATATTGTGCACAATTCTCTTTTCAACTGCTTTCAAAACAATATTCGTTAATTACTGCTACCAGCTATCATGCTGACTGACAAACGTGCTGAGATTCTGAGAGTGAGACCAATTTTCGCTGATGCCTCGTGGCTGTTGGTGTTGGTTGCCATGTAAAAACCGTGCAAAAACTGATTGTATCGACGTTTTTGTACTTTTCGACCTGAACATGTATCGGGCGTCTTGAACTTGCTAGGGGAAGTGAAGAGCTCAACCATGGCTCAACTTTGAATTATCTATCAGGTATGTACCAAAGATGATGATGTGTGAACATTTTATTTCATTGTGAAGAAGAGTCATCTTACTTTGGCTTGCATTATTGAGACTAGACGTGCTAGACATCATAATGCTGTTTCATTGTTAGTCGAAAAAAGGGGAAAATTTCTGTGTTCTGTTACACTTTGTCCTAGTTATTTAGGCTACTTTAGTTCATATTCACTTACAATAAGTAATAAAAAAACTTGTGTCTATTTTTATTTAACAGGTTAACAATAACAACACTTGATGTTCAACACTGGATCGATAAATCTCTATTCTTGTGGCCCAGTGGTCAGGTGAAGTACAATTTATTATTTATTCATCACCAATCTAGTTTAACCATTATTATATCAATTATAGGTGAACCACTATGATTATGACTATGACAATGAAGTTGTCATAAAAACAAAGAAATTCAATTGAAGGTCGAACGACAGCTGTTTTCAAATTCGTAGGAAAACCTTGAACTCTCATAAGGTAAGCATTTTTTTTATTTGTACAAAGTAGACGTATTAAAGAAGGATGAATGACGTGTGAAAATGGGGGGAGGTAAACAGCTTTCAAACGTACATTTTATCCGTTTGAAAATCGATTAAAGATGTTTACATAATTTAAAAGAGGAGCAGCACTAGAATCAGTTAAATTGCGTTTTTAACCAGCAAAGACAGTAAATACAAATCAATTTTCCAAGTCCATTATATGAGCAAATACGCGAGAAAATAATTGTCAGTTGCGAGGAATTAAACATTGATAGATAATTTAACGTACAAAACGATTTCAGTTATACAGAAAACACATTTTAAATTGGCAAATTAAAATCTGTAGTAGTGCAAAAACTAGAAGCAATTTTTTAGCATGCAAGTGCCCTGCTCAGTTTATTGAATAGCATGTGAAAGATTATCGAGCCGTCGAACGCTGGAATCAAACCCAGTTCTTTTATAAAGTGCTCCATCCATTTCGAATCGCCACATTGTTTAGTACCTTTAAAAATAAATTGACACCCAAACAAAGTTGAGAGGTAGATAATATCAATGTAAGCAACGATGAGGAGGGAGGTGACTCCGATGAGTAAAGTACGGGTTGATTCCATTTCTATTTCACCGAGGATTTTGTTATCCACCGTAACAGACATGGACGTGCCGATATCGCAGCGACCATTTAAGGAGATGCTGTTTAGATTTTCGAAAACTTCTAGTTCAATCCAATCGATATGACCATCAATGGTGGAAATTTGATAGCCACCACTATTAGTTAAACTACTCAGCCTTTGGGAACGTAATGAATTAATTTTTGTCTGTCGATAAACGACGTAATTGAACACAGTGCAGCATACCAAGAGTACGATTAGAATTATGACACTGATTTTAACTTGGACGAGGTAAACCTCACAGCGAAGCGGAGAAAGCCCAAAAATGTAGACAAATTTTAGAAAGAACACGAGTAAAATTGAGCTGAAGATAACAATGGCAGACGCTAGACGAACCGTCATCTTTTCTTGATAAATTATAGGATGGGCGAGGGCTAAATATCGGTCGACAAGTGCTAGGAACATGTTTAACAGTAGGAGGGCGTGTGGTATTGGCACAACAGCGACGTATGCGTGACAAACTGATTCGACTGGCAACCATCCCCAGTAAATCAGTTCCATAACGGATGGGATGAAACACGTCAAATTGGAGGAAACTATCGCAAATAGAAACACATTGCGCGGTTTTCTGTAGAGATAACAATGGCAAATGAGAGTCAATGCTAGCGACACGTTGACAGGTATTCCGATACAACTGCAAACGTATTTTGGAATGACAAGGAAAATGTCGTCAACAGCTATTGGGTTGTATAGTTTCCTGTTGAGTATGAGAGGCATATTTTGATTGTTGATACTGCTATTGTTCATTTTCAAGTTTTATCCTAAGTCCAAATTTGTTATGAAAATGTGTCGATAAAATTACGCAAACAATTTATTACCTTTCTAATGATTTTCGATGTTGATATTTTTCAGGATTTTACTGCTGAACTGAACGACCTCCTCCCGAATCGTCTCGCGGAATGATGTGTCGGTGAGTGTTGCTTTCCTCCATTTTATAACCTCCGATATTTGATTATGCGCACTCCCTTTTGCCGGTTGAAACTCTCGGAAACTCTATAAATAAGTAAATAAGTACCCGCATTTATAGGTGTGGAATTAACAGAGCTAGAAATCCCACGTGATATTTTGAAAGCAACTTGGTTCGTTAAGAACGTTAAGACTTTTTGAGCTAGCATAGAGACATCCAAATGACAAATGGAGTGCAGCCAAGATGTGCCGAGTATTTTCTATTTCGTTTGCCGACTTCCGTAAGATAAAAGCCTTCCGTCGCCTTCCGTTGCTTTAAATTCTAAACCAATTGTCATCAGTCATCACCGAAACAGTTCAGTTATTTCAACCGAAGTTTTTAAGTTTACCAAGTTGCGAGCCAGTTTCCAGTTCTTTAACGAAACCCCCACTCAATAATACCGTGTCATTATCTCCTTATTCTGGGAATTTTATTGAAAAGGGAGTTTTGAGTGCTGGCTGTGTTTAATCTCATTTGTTTGTGCGGAACTCAGAAGTGAGATTAATTTTCCGGGTGCTAAAATGCATTCCCCGTAAAGCGCCAACTTCTAGTCGACAGTACCCCGAAAAAGAAATAGGCTAATCAATCGATCGAAATGGGAAAGTTCTGTCTAAGACAATCTAAACCTTGAGTGTCTTTTCACTTGAAATTTTCTTTGGAAATTATTCTCAATGTTTAATTGCATACCGTTTCCACTTGCAGCTAAATCAATACCTTCAGGACAAATCTATGCGCAATTTAGGGGATAACAAAAGTATTGGATTCCGGGTCTTTTAAGACTTTTCCCAGCCGTTTGACCAGTAACGTTGGGGTCTTTACAATGGGATTTAATCGATCATATCTCCATTTCATATCAAGCGTTTAGTAAAGCCGATTTCGCTTCCCCGTCCCGCTATCTAATCCCGTTGCATGAATGGTGAATAAGCCTCATCGTAAAAATAACCACATAACTTATTGAAAGTCCCCTTACCAGGAAACGTTTCCTTGCGGTAGGTTTTTCCTATGACGTCACTTTGGTGGTGATCAATAAGTCTAAGTATTGTTGAGGTAGGTTAGTTAGAAATGTGCGATGCATTTCATCTGCACCCCAGTCGAAAGTAGGGCAATATGTTCCATATTGCGTAGGTAGCAGCAATAACCACAAGCAGCTTTGGAATGGTACCTTCCTTTTTTCGCCTTATTATTTACTATTATAATATTTGGCCACTTTTGGGATTTGGATTTAAAAGTTTTTATTTCAAATTCGAACCTTAAACATTGTGCGATACATCAGAGGAAAACGACAACATATTAAAGTAAATGTAAATGGCAGCCAGTTGTGGGTATATAGATCATATTTTTGAACAGTTTAATTTTAAAAGATAAATTTGTGTTAGCCTAGTAGTGCAGTTCTCAAATCTTTGTTCCTGATTAGAATTACAAGGTGACTGCAGCAGCAGACGTTACGCAATCCGTCTCATTGGGGCGTACGATTTGTGTGGGGTCCTTGTGTACGTGTCGAATGCGAAAAATTGTCGTTCTAGGTATTCAAAATTTTGACTTTGATTTTTGATTGTATAGCATCATGGGATATCTGATGCTGTTAAGTATTTATTGCTCTGCGCTCGGCAATCAAAACTTTTGCTGGGAGGTTTTTGACCAATCTCGCATTTGCATTTGCTTGTCTAGTAGAGTCTCGTCTCCATTATTTATCAGTTGAACGTTATTTCTTTCTTTAATTTCAATTCCGAGCGCCTAGCAGAGATACCACTTGCAAGTTTTCTTTATGGAAAATTTGAGCACTCAATGGGTTCTAACGAATAAGGAACAAACCTACGAATTGTAGAAGAGTGTATGGCTAAGTGCTCTATTTTTCTTGGGAAAAGTTGTAGTTGGGATGTAGAGTAGACAGTAAGGATAAGGTCATTCACGATGTTTCGCTGGCAACATTTTTCTTGTTATGTAATAAAAAGACTAATGTTTTCATGTTTGGTTTGTATATTGGCAGGTGTGACCTCGAGATGGCTCACCTGTTGCCGTGTGAATCCTCGCTTGTTGTCCAGGTACCTGCAGCAGTGTCGGATTCCAAATGGAGAAATCAAATCTAGGCCCGTTTGTGCTTGTACAGCGATACATCAGCTCAAAACAAGGTAAATGTTTTTGTTTTCTTAGTATGACGTTGGATAGAAAAGGACGTTGGTGGTTATTTGAATGTGACTGTAAAGACAAACAGCTTTCACGATAGCGTCGTTTAGTTGTTGTTTAAGGCCAGTGGCAAATAAAGACTTCCTAAATATTTGTTCTTTATTGTGGATGGGGAAACGGTTTAAATAGATAACATACTAATTGGAATAGGGAAACTAATAGAGGAATTCATTACCATTTAAAACATTATTTCTCCGAGTGTTTCTCTTTTCCGTAGAGGCAAAAATTGATTGAGAATTTCTTGGTTGTGAAATCATTTGCGTGAAACTAAACACTGCAGCGGCAACCTGTTGCGCAACCCCTTTCATTTGGCGTTCTGTTTTTCATGACATCTTTTGTGTCTGTATCGTTTTTCAAAACGAGAAAAATTCTCTCCTCCCTAATGTTTGTATTAAAGTTTTACTGGAGTTGAATTGGTCTACGGTGCTCTACTGCTTGTTAGTTCTTTTTGCTCTTCACTTGCGATAATCAAAACTTTGGCCATTGCTGGGAGGCTTTTGACGAATCTCCCATAATTGCATGTGTTATTTTGTCTGTCATTTCAATTCAAAGTGCTGGGTTGAGACATCGACTGATCTGCTTGATGGACAAGTTTGAGCTTTGCTCTCGCCCAACGGGTTGCACTGAATAATAACGAGCGTTAAACATTGTGTAACTAAGACCTTCACCGTCCCAAGAAAAAACCAAATTCATGTGGAAACAACGTTATATGCTACTCCCAATATTACGTGCTACATTTCTGATTATGTAATAAAAGACACGTGTTTTCATTGCATATTGACAGGTGTCTAAGGAAGGCTCAAAACTGTGGGCGGGCTGCCCAGATACCAGTATACTGTCCGATTTGAAATGGAACAACTGGCACATTTAAATAGTAGAATTTCTACGTGGAAATTACAGCAGCAGCGACACTGCGACACCTCAGCTCATGAAAGGTAAATCATTTTTACGTCGATAGTTAAGTACTGTTGGTGGTAGGCTAGAATGACGGTGAACAAACAGGCAGGCAGTGGGCAAGGCAAATTAGCGCGAATATTGTGACTCGCCAAATATTTTATATGCGAGAATGAAACGGTGAACAGCACTTTGGGCAGGGAAACTAAACGACGAATTATTCAACATTATATCAATCAATTTTTGCGTGTTCATGATGATGCTCTTAGCTCTTTGTTTCTTACGATAAATATGATAGGGCCGTAAATCGCTGGAGTCAGACTCAATTCTTTGACAAGGGGCACTATTTTAACCAAGCTGCTGCATGCAAATGAGCCGGAAATGAGTCGACAACCAAAGTAAGATGCGTTAAAAATGAGGGCCAGGCAAGGCATAACGCATAGGGACGCCATAGCAATCACCAGTGTACGGGTGGCTTCCATTTCCATTTGACTTAGTTTATCTCTGTCGGCGTGAATGCGCATCGGGCTGACGGCAGTGGACTGATTGTTAGCATTGGCATTTGCAATTGAAGGTTCCCTTTCGTCCCCAGTCGCCTTAAGGGTTCGGGACTCACGTAGCAGAGTCTTTGTTTGTCGATAGATGATGATATTGAGCACGACACATGAGGCAAATAGAGAAATTATAACAGACACGATCATTTTGACGTGAGCTAGCCAAACTTCGCAGCGTATGGTGCCCAGTTGAACGATGTAGACAAATTTTATGAGAAATACCGTCAACGTTGAACAGGTGATAATTAAGAAAGCGGCTGATTGGGTCGTCATTTTTGCTCGATGCAGTAGTGGGTGATTAATGGCTAAATATCTGTCAATCAGAGCCAACAGCATGTTGGTTAGTAAGAGTCCTTGCGGTGCAACTACAGCGGCGACGTATGCGCGACAAACCGATTCTTCCGGGTACAGGGCCCAGTAGATCAATTCGATTGCGGGCGGGATGAAGAACGACAAGTAGGAAAAGATGATGGCCATAAGAAATAAGTTTCGCGGTCGGCAGCGAAGACGGCCAAATCGAGTGATTGTGACAGCGATAAACGAGTTGAGGGGGATTCCGATGGAACAGCAGAGGCACTTGAGTATTACTGAGACGGTGTCCACGTTGATGGGGTGTTGTGTTTCTCCGTTTGCAGCGAGGACAACTTCCCCTTGATGGCTGCTGTTCATAATTCCCCACGGTCTAATTGCTGTCAGTTAAATGATCCTAAAACATTTCAACACGTTGGAGTTGAGGCATTTAGCCGTCCAATTACAATAAATAGCAGTTTTACCTTTTTGTTTGACAGGTTTCCAATGAGATATGAGAATTGGTATGTGCTGATTGCGACTGTAGGTGTTGGGCTGTCATCTCAAAGGATGTGATCCCGTGTCTGTTGAAGTGGAAACTTTGCTGCGGATCTCGCTTTGTTGCGTTCCCAGTGTACACCTTCTCCCTTTATTACGAGTTTGCGCGCTAGAGGGGGAAAGCTTTTGCTGGCAATTTTTGACATCCAAAGTTCAAATAAGAAATGAAATAGGTTTGTTATTTTTCAGGATTTTAGATCCCTATTTCTACGATATTAGTCACGAATGAACTGTTGCACATGTTGTTGTTAACGTCATCACTCTCTTAGGGAAAAGTGTTTTATACAGTCGTTGACAGGGATCACGTAAGGAATGTGTCGAGATGCGTCTCACACGCGATACATGGACGATTGTGCAGACAATATCTAATTAGGTGGATTTGTTACATATCAAAACACAAAATGTAGAATCTGATTTGCATTAATGCGTTCTAATGTGGCATCTATTGAATTTCCTGTATCTGAGCTATCTGTTTGTAGCCTACCGATTCAACGAGCTGAACACCGTAACTATGGTGCCATATCAAAGTGATTTTATCCGCATTACGATAGTCGTAGCAACTCGAATCTTTTTCATCAGCTGCTTGAAAGCAACTGTATAATAGCAAGTTACGTAACGGAAACTGTTAGGACATGGTAGTCTCAGCACGATTTTGGGCTTGACACATGACGCCTTCGACTAAATTGCGTCAGTCGACAGTTATTTCATGCGATTTCATGTACTTGCAAAATAACTAATAACAAAATATTTTGACATTTCTAATATTTAGTTGCGAGGGACATTTTATTAGTAACGTAGGTGAGTCTCAGTTGCAAAGCCAAAGTTGTGTTGACGAATTATGCGTTACATTGAGAAATGAAAATCAAATAGTTGACGAGATGGCAGGATATAACCTACCTCTCAACTGGAAAGAGTGTATTAGTCCTACTCTCGGTCTGTCACAGCAGGTCCCACCGGAAACGTTTTATTCAGAGAACTCATTAGCTATTGATCCGATCCTGATTCGACTCGGCATGCAACTTGGTGCCGGCTGATGGTACATGAGAAATATGGGCTTTCGGAAAATCTCCCTTTTGCATGGGTTTTCCAGTGTCGTTCTTGTCTTCGTTATTATTTATCAGTTGAACGCTTTCAACTTATTATGGGACAATTTCCAGCACTCTGCCAATGGGACTAAACGAATAAGACTCGCCTACGGCATGCAAAACATTGTATATAGATCTAAGTGTTAAATCTTTAATGGCTAAAGTTGGAGTTGGGAAGACGAAGGTGTTACGAAGGATTTCGTAAATAGTCGAGTGTTTTTCAATGCTCTCTACGACGCTACTTTGATTGTTATGCAATAAAAAAACAATGTTTTTCATGTTTTGATTGTATATTGGCAGGTGCGAACTAGAAATCGGTCATCTTCTGCCGTGTGGATCCGCGATTGCTGCCCAGGAAGCGGTTGAAATGAATGTTGGATTTGAAATGGAACGATAGTTTGCATTTCTATGCGCATTGTTGACGTCGAAATAACAGCGGCGGCTCAGCTCAGAAAAAGGTAAATGCTATATTTTGGAGAAGAGTTTCGTTGAATAGAAATGAGTTTTTAAGTGATTTGATTTTAATATGATAGTAGGCCTAAACCCAAAACAGCTCTCACGCGGTAGAATCGTTCAGACAGTGGAAACGGTGAATAGCAAATATTGACCCCCTAGAAATCTTTTTGTTCCCGTGTGGACGGAATATTCCATTTCCATCTCACTAGGTTTTTCCCTGTCGGCGTGAATGCGCATAGATGTGACGACTGTGCGCTTCCAGCACTTAGGGGATTTCCTTCATCCGTGTCACATTGGGAAAGGTTCGGGATTCACGTGGGAGAGTCTTTGTTTGCCGATAGATGATGATATTCTCAGAAAGAAACAGGGAGTTGTATAAGAATATTGATCAATCACGTTGGTTTTTACCTGTACATGAGAGCGCCTGTGAGAGCTATTTGTTGTTTGAATTCTGCATTCTTAGTCATTCCTACAGGGAATTTATTCCGATTGCGAATGAACTGTGCATGGAAACACTAATATCACTCTGATGTCAGCAGGCACACATGTTGAAATATGCACGACAATTCCCAACACTTTTCCTCTGCGAATGGAGAAAGAGGAGAGGCGAATGGAATGTGAAACGTAAACAGAAAAAATGTGGGAATTTAATTTGTAATATTACATTTATCATCAAATATCGATAGAGCTTCTTCCTTTCCCCAATCATTTCAGGGCTGGCCTCTGTTTAAACTTTGATGTTGCGATGTGCCGGGCTCTGATCATTTATATTCATTTGAAATTTCAGGTTTATATTGGGTTGAATTTTTGTGTGCTTTAGGCTTGGTGGACAGTTTTTTCATTCTTTATTTACTTGATGCAGGGAGGACCGACAAGATGGAGACGGAACAAGCACTCTCGCTTCCGAATGATTCAACGAACTGCAGCCTCATCCAGCCACCGGCCACCCAAACGTATGTTGACCCTCCAATCTCATTTTCTTTATTTATCTAAAACTAATAGATCGATGACGTTATAAAAGTCGATGAACAATTGGGTTGTGATTCTCAAGGGACTAAATGGTTAAGTGTTTCATGAGTTTCACCATCAAGTTTGCTACCTTCTTTAAGTGGTTACAATAACGAGAAATTGTCTCCCAAAAATTCGCAGTTTCCATTTAATTGAATAACTCTATAATATGGTGTTCTGTTGCTGTTGGTCCTTAATGTTGTCAGCTGTACTTGGCAATCAAAAATTGTGCATTTGCCGAGAAGCTTTTGACAAATCTCCTTTGATTAGCATTTATTTGTGTCGTCTTCCCTTAATCATTATGAGCAGTTGTGTGAGATTTTTCATCTGTAATTTTGGATTTCAAGTGCCGGGTTGAGACCTTGTGTAATCTTATAGAAGCAAGTTTGAGCACTCTCGCAGTGGCTCACTGGGCTGCACTGAATAATAACGAGCGCAAAACATTTTTCAACCAAGTACTTTCCTTCCGGGCCAAAGGAAATGATGTTGTAGATTAAAAGCCCGGTAGTGTGTCAAGGAAATACGCATAACAATGGTTGTCTAAAACCTTTTCCAACATTGTGTGTGAACTACATTTTTTTTTTTTTTTTTTTTGCAATTCAAAGATTGTGGTTTCATCTTTGGTTTGCATATTGGCAGGTGTGAAATAGAGAAAAAATCTCACCTGTTGTAGTCTGTATCCGGGATGGCGGATGGCTGACCCGACCGTTGACAGTCGTACAGCGGATTCGAAACGGAATGACTGACTGAGTGACTGGCGCTATTCTTCTTTTCTTTCGAATCACAGCGACATTACTACTCAGAATAAGGTACATTTTATTTCGCAAGATTGTTAGCGTGAAAAAGAAAATTACTCTAGTGACAACATTATGATAGTAAAAACTAAACATCTTTCACGAGCATCAAAGTCATATAAGAGACTAACAGTTATATTTGATTTCCAAAAATTTGTTTTACGTGAATGGGCTTTACCTTGCGGGAAAATCACAACGGTCATGCACATATATGCGTGACGCAGGGCTTCGACTGGGGATACAGATCCCAACAGATTAATTCGATTACAAGTGGGACAAAGTAATTCCCAACAGGAAATAGTTGCGCAGCTTTCTTTGGTTGTCTAGGTTACCTTTTTTAATGTCTGAAATTTTAGACTTTTTTTCTCAATTACTTACAAATTTTCAATCTTAATCAGCCATTTTTTTTTTGGGGGGGGGGGGTATTTCTGCATTGGAAATAGGTGAAATTATACCTAGGTTTTTACTTGAGCGTAATTTGATCTCGATATCTTGATAGTAGTCACTACAGAACTGTGCGTGCTATTTATAATCATCAATCTGATAAAAGGAATGCACGAGGAAACACGGCGACCGATGACAGATTGTGTCAGCATTCAGCAGTGAGTATTTCTGCATCCCTTTTTATTCGATTAGGACTAGAGCCAATATCAAATCTGCTCTAAAATGTGAAATTTCAAATTTTACGTTAATGCTGAATATATCAATGATCTTCAGTTCTCTAGACTTTTCTATTTTTCGTAGAAAGCTCTCCTCTCTTCAATCTTTGATGTTCAACATGCCCTAGCTCTAATCATTTATTCATTTCGAATTTCGCTTTCATATTTGGTTGGAATTTTGTGTTACACTTGATAGGCGTAGCAGGCATTGGTGTACAATTTTTGGTTGCTTTCGTTTTTTACTTGATGCAAGGAGGACTGACGATGGAGACGATACAAGGCGAGGTCACCTGGCCGAATGATTCCACTAAGTGAAACTGCATCCAGCTAACCTATTGAAGGTATGTTGACCATTTAATACCATTTGAATATTTCCTATGACGTTATCAAATTCGATGGATAATTAATTTGGCTGCGATTGTCCAGGAACAAAAGGGAACAAAGAAATGAAAAGTGTTTTTTCATAAGTTTTGACCTGCTGTTGGGAAATTCTGTTTTCTATCACTTCGATGGTGAAATAAGAGACGATGCTAGCGCTATAGTTTAGAGACTGACGTTCTTTGATTTTGATGCTGTTTAATTTTTTTTTTTTTTTTTTTTGCTCTGCAATCACAACGTTTACCTTTATGAAAGGCTTTTGACAAATCTCTCATTTGTATGTGTTTTTTCTTGTCGGTTCTTGTCTCCATTATTTACCATTTAAATGCAAATTTTTCGCTGATTCTTTCTTTAATTTGAATTGTTATTTGCCGGCCGAAAATCGCATTACAGTTTTCTTGATGTTGAAGTTGGAAGCACTCTCGCAATGGGATTAATTGAATAATACTCATTACTTACCTACGACTTGTAAAACATGGTATAGCTAAGTGCTTGATTTTTTTTCGGAAAAGTTGTGGTCGGGTTGTGTGTAGAGACAATAATGTGCTGAAGGATTGCGTAAATAGTACTCTTAAGTCTTCCAAGGTTTCTTGAGATTTTTTTCTTGTTATGTTATCAAAGACAATGTTTTAATGCTTGATTGTACTGTATATATTAACAGATGCGTTTGAATCCGTGGTTGCCGCCCATATAGCGGTATTAGTGTCGGATTCGAACTGGAAGGACCGGCCCACTCGGGCCGGACAGCAGAAGACAACAGCGATACATCGGCAAAGTAAATCATTCTTTTTTTTTTTTTTTTTTAATTTCATTAGAGAAAAGAGTAGTACTCTAATGTGGTGACATGAATAATCGTAGTTCATTCTCACGCACCGGTCCGTGCGTGAGGTATATATATTGGCAGTTGCGACGTAGAGATGGCTCACCTGTTGCAGTTTGAATCCTCGTTAATTGCTGCTCAAATACCAGCAGTTTAATGTCGGATTGGAAAAGGAACGATTGGCGCACTTTTGGTGGGACGGAAAACAAATCTACATGCGCATTTCTACGTGGAAATTACAGCAACAGCTCAGCTCAAAACAAGGTTAAAAAAAACATTTTTAGTTCAAATATTTGCGTAGATAGAAAAGCACTCTGGTGGACATTTTAATATGATACAAAAAAACAGTTTTCGTGGTGTCATCGTCTATTCAATGGGAAACGCAAGTAGCAAATGTTATATCCACATATATATTTGTTTTGCGTGCACAGGGAAACGGTTGAGGGGCATTAGATGAATATTTTCAAATAATTTTGCTTGTAGCTTTTTTTGTCTACGTTAGAAGACATTTTTAACGTTGCAGTTAATGCAATCAGCCGTACAAAATGATTTCTTATACCCACCCCCCCCCCCTCCCCCCCCAAAAAAAAAATGTGGAAACTTATTTGTATTAATGCATTATCATGAATGCGCTTCTACCGTTCTCCAACCGTTTCTCTTTTCGGTATAGACTCGCCTCTCTTTAATCTATAATGTTGCAGTAAAGCCCTAATCGTTTATTCATTTCAAATTTCACGTTCATATTATTGGGTGGAATTTTTGGGTTGCAGGAAATTTTCCCAATGATGTACAAACAAAACAAAAAAATGTTTCATTTTTTATTTACTTGATGCAGGTAGGACCGGGAAGATGAAAAGAATGTAGAAGGCCAAGTCAACTGACTTAACTTTCACTTCCGAATGATTCAACTAAGTGCAGCCGCATCCAGCTAACCAAAAGTAAGTTGACCATCCAACCATACCGGTTTCAATATTTATCTCACTCTGGTGGATCTATCAAGTTATAAAACTCAGTAAATTATTCGGGTGCGATTGTCAAGGGACAAAGCGGAACAAGGGAATGAAAAGTGTTTCTATTTTTCGATAAGATTTTACCTGCAAGTTATGTATCTAAGATTTTGAAGTATTTCCAAATTGAGTGGCCTTATTGAATGGCGCTTAGAATGTATTTCACTGCCTCAAGTCTTTTTCAGTGTTTCGTGTGCTACATTTTTTTTGTATTTTTTTATATGTTATACAGTAAAAAAGACTCCTGTTTTCATGTTTTGATTGTATATTGACAGGTGCGTAGAGATGGCTGACGTGTTGCAGTTTGAATCCACGATTGCTGTCCAAATATGGTTGTCGTGGAGACTGGATACATGACTAGCGCAATTCTTCTTGGGAATCACATTGACATCACTACTCAGAATAAGGTACATTTTATTGATTATTTTGCAGCAATATTGGTATGAGACATAAGTAGTTGTGTGCCAGACATTCTTAAACAGCTTTTACGAATCATTGTTTATTCAATGGAATAGGCGAGAACATAGTTTAGTCAGGGAAATAAGACGATTCAACTGTCAAATTATCAAACAGTTTTGCACGCACATTCTTCTCTTAAATCTTTGTTTCTGACAAGAAAGATGATTGGGCCGTATACACAGCGGGACTCAAACTCAACTCTTTTACAAGGGGCATTATTCGAACAAAATAAGTGCATTCCAGTTGGCCGCAAACAAGTCGACAAGCAAAGAAAGATGCGATAAAAATCAATGCAAGGCATGACGCAAAGGGATGCCACCCCAATCACCAGTGTACGGCTGGCTTCCATTTCCATCTCGGCAAGTTTTTCCCTGTCGGCGTGAATGGACATCGGGGTGACGGCAGTTGACTGATAGTTACCATTTACACTTCCACTTGAGAGATCTCTTTCGTCTTGCGTCGTCTGAAGAGTTCGGGACTCACGTAGGAGTGTTTTTGTTTGTCGATAGATGATGATATTGAGCACGACACATGATGTAAATAGAATGATTAAAATAATCGAATGCACTTTGACGTGAATTAGCCACACTTCGCAGCGTAGTATGCCCAGTTGGACGATGTAGACGAACTTAATGAGAAATATCGTAACCACTGAAATGGTGATAATAAGACAAGCGGCTAATCGGGTCGTCATTTCCCTTCGATGCAGCAATGGGTAATTGATAGCCAAATATCTTTCAATCAGAGCCAACATCATGTTGGTCAATAAGAGACCTTGCGGTACAGTTACAACGGTTACGTATGCATTACAAACAAATTCGACTGGGTACAGTCCCCAGTAGATCAATTCGATAGCGGGCGGGATGAAAAACGACAAGTAGGACAAAATAATTCCCAACAGGAAAATGTTGCGCGGTTTTCTGTGCATGCGGCGACGTTGAATAATGGTGAAAGCGATAAACAAGTTGAGAGGGATCCCGATGAAACAGCAAAGGAATTTTAGAATGACTGAGACGATGTCTACGGTGATTGGGTTGTGTATTTCTCCGTTTCCATTGAGAACAACTTCCCCTTGATGGCTGCTGATGTTCATAATTCTCTGCGATTTAATTTCTGTCAATCATATCAAGTTATTATCTTATTATTAAAAGTTGAAACACATTGCAATCCAGGCAAATAATCATAAAATTGCAGCAATAGCTTTCCTACCTTGTTATTTAATAGGTTACCCTATTAAAAGCGATTACAAATCTCAATGTCTAGTCTTCGTCTGGAGATGGCCCTGGGAATGTGATGATGTCTACCGGGCTGTCGTCTCAAATGATGTGTCTCGATGTGCAGTGAAGTGGAAACTTTTATGTTGCACTCCTTGACCTTTAAATGCACCTGTTTCTCTTTTCGAGTTTGCGCGCTTGAGAGAGGGGGGGGGGGAGACATTTATCGACAAAATTGAGATGTGAAAGGGTGGCTAGAACTCTCCTTCTCCTTACAGGGAATTTGATCCGATTCCTAGATATTAATATTATAGTCCCGAATGAACTGCACATTTTGTTAATGCCGCTATACTACAAAGAAGAGATAAAAATCACCCCTTTTTTCAACCATCCTCTTGCATCTGGAGGAGGGATAGTGGCAATATCAAATAGGTGGATCTGATATGCAACATAGAAAATGGAAAATCTTTTTTGAATTATTGCAGCATGCTTAATCACGTAATATCTATTGAGTGACGTTTTCCAACCTTTCCCACTTTCCGTTAAGACTTCTCACTTAAATCTTTGATGTTGACAACTCGTGTTCTCGCTCTGGTTTATTCGCTTTAAATTTAAATATTCAGTTAAATTGTGTGACAGTTGATAAACGTCACAAAACATTTCCCCGAATTGTGTACATTTGTACAATATTTCCATTTGTTATTTTTTTTTATGCAGGGGGGTGTGATCAGACGAAAAGGGAATAAGGCGAGGTCATCTGGTCGATTCCAGGCTTCCGAATAATTCCACGAAGAGAAGCTGCATCCATCTAGTTAAAGGTACGTTGACCATCCGCTTGCGAGCTTATGACGTAAAAAAATGGATAAACAATTTGGTTGGGATTGTCAAATGATAAAACGCAATTTCCATAACTTCTCTTTCGGCCTATATCGCGGCATACCCTCGAATTTCTTTAACTTTGATGGCGATTTGAATTTGATAGCGGTATAGCGGTATAGTCTTGACGTGTGTACGTGTGTATGCGTGAATATTTACAACTTCGATAAGGTGTGGTATTTGCATTAGTTAGAAAATAATTATAGATAATATCGTTTTTGTCTACTGATCTTGACACGTTTTCCTTCTGAGGTTATTCTGTTTTGTTTGTTTTTTTTTGTCTCGGCGTAAAATTGTTTGTTTGAAACCTCTTTCACTGCTGCTACAGCAAGTCAGCAACCTGTTGTGCAACCCTAATCTTTGGGCGTACTATTTTCGTGAGGTCGTTGAGTCCACGTCGTTTTAAAAGCAAGAAATTGTCTCCCAAGTATTCGTAGTTTGGTTATGATAATTTGGTGCTGCACCGCTGCTGTTTAGTCATCATTAGTGTCATTACCCTGCACTTGGCAATCGAAACTTTTGCCATTATACTGGGAGGCTTTTGACAAATCTCCCAGCATTTGCATTTGTTTGGTTTGTCTCCATTGTTGATCTGTTTAACGAGAATATTCGCTTCTAAATTTCATTTCCAAGTTCCGGGTTGAGACTTCGCCGGCGTATCTTCTTGGTGGGCAGGTTTGGAGTTTGCTCTCGCAATGGGTTGCACCGAATAATAACGAGCGCTAAACATTACATAACTAAGTGCTTATCCTCTCCGAGAAACAGCTGTGATGTGGAACCGATGTTGTGCTACAGGATTATGTAAATATTTAGTGGCCCACAGTCTTTTCCAATATTTCCTGCTGCATTTCTTGTTGTGTAATAAAAGACAAATGTTTTTCATTGGCAGGTGTAAGGATGGCTCATCTGTGAATCCGCGATTGCTGCCCAGATACCAGTAGTGCCGAATTGGAAATGACGCACTTTAGTAGGACGGAGAACAAATCTGTGCACATTTCTACGTGGAAATTACAGCGACAGTTCAGCTCAAAACAAGGTAAAAGAATATTTGCGTATAGATAGACTTAAGTATTATTGGTGACAGCATGACAGTGAACACTTAAAGAGCTTTCACGATGTCGTCGTTCATTGCAGTGGGAAAGGCAAGTAGCAAATATGGACTCGCCAAACATTTGAAATGCGAGAATGAAACGCGTTGAACATAGTTTTGGCAGGAAAATTAGACGATTGAATTATCACATCATCCAACAATTTTGCGTGTTATGCTGCTCTTAGCTCTTTGTTTCTTATAAGAAATATTAAGGGCCGTAAATTGCTGGAGTCAGACTCAATTCTTTGACAAGGGGCACTATTTTAACGAAGCTACTGCATGCAGATTGGCCGAAAACGAGTCTACAAGCTAAGTAAGATGCGATGAAAATGAGGGCCAGGCAGGGCATAACGCAGAGGGAGGCCACTCAAACACCAGTGTACGGCTGGCTTCCATTTCCATCTCGACAAGTTTTTCCCTGTCAGCGTGAATGCACATCGGGGTGACGGCAGTTGACTGATTGTTACCATTTACACTCTCACTTGTTAGATCTCTTTCATCCTGAGTCACCTGAAGGGTTCGGATTCACGTAGGAGTATTTTTGTTTGTCGATAGATGATGATATTTAGCACAATGATGGATATAAATAGAGATATTATAATGGCCGCGATCATTTTATGTGAACTTTATAGCCATACTTCGCAGCGTAGGACGCCCAGCAGTCGTCGACAAATTCAGTCGACAAATTTCATGAGAAAGACCGTTAACGTTAAACAGGCGATGATTAAACCAGCCGCCAATCGGTTTGTCATTTTTGCTCGATGTAACAGCGGGTGATTGATGGCTAAGTATCTGTCAGTCAGGGCTAACAGCATGTTGGTCAATAAGAGACCTTGCGGTACAATCACAACGGCCATATATGCGCGACAAACAGAATCGTCCGAATATAGAGCCCATAGTATACTGGGCTCATCCATTATGTTTTGTTTTCTGTTTGATTGTTGGATAGTTGATGGGATGAATGTGCTGCAAGATTCATCATCCCATCACTCTTCCGGCTAGAAAGAGTTATTTTGTTTACATTTGAACTGTCACAGCAGGTCTCGACGGAAACTTGAGTTTAGAAAACTCATTAGCTAAATATTGATGCGATCCTCTGATTCATCTCTCGAAGGCCCTCGCAGCAAGCGGCTTGATTTCCACTTTGCATGTGCAACTTGATGCCTGTCGCGCGTATGAGAAATTCGCCGTTGTCTATCCTTTTTTTCTTTTTCATGCACCCACTCATCTTGGGTTATTATGACGGGCCCGATCAGCACAAGCGACTTTGCAGTTTTCACTAGCCTGCTGTTTTTGTCAGGATTTGCCTGTATTTTCCGCTCTTCCTAGTAGAGAAAATGGCAGCACGAATGATGGGACTTCTCGCTCGATATTTAAAAAAATATATTATTCGTACCTAATCACCATGAAAGACTGTCGAGAATCTTTCAACGTCATTAATCATGCGTGACTGGATAAAAACATAGTATACGTGAGCATCCATGTTGTAACACCGATGCTGTTGTCGCTGGGGTATTATCTAGGGGCTTTGGCAGCAGCTTTTGTTTCCGGCGGACTGAACTCGAGGTTACACCATTTTTGCTGTAGGCAAATGTTGTCTAATCGCGTTATTTATTTCCGTCTTTGAATCTGCTCGGATTCTAATTTCCATTCAGCAGAAACAGTTTTGACTCAAGCTTGATTATCATAGCTATTTAATGGTTAATAGAATCGTCGGCTTTACTCCTATACCGTCTATGACGCAAATATAAGGACTGTTAATTATTTTCAAGGAAAAGGCTAAGCCGTGTTATGGAAATTCAGTGCGTGGGAATTCGTGAATAAAAATCGATAACGTAGGACCCTGCTTGGACACGAGAGTGCATCTTTCAGCAGTCGTCGAGTACAACCCGCGGTAACTGCGCAACGAGTGTTCTTGATTAAAGTAGCCTATTGTTCGTCCATCATTTGGACTCCATCCATCCCATGTTACCGCACGGCAAAAATTGATGCAGGTCCTTGGGATTTTTTCCCCTTGAAAAGTAGATAGAAAAGAACAACTGATGCGTCAAGAAAGTGGAATTTTTGAATTCCGTGTACTTATTGACATCAATTTTTTCACAAGATTTTCAGTTAAAGAAATAGAAGAGTATAAATAGAAGACGAAATTGAAAGAAATTATTTTGGCACAATCCTTTTTGTTCCCACAATCAGTTATAACATTGGTAGAATTGACACGTTAATGCCGATCTCAATTCCTTGTTCCTGGTTAGAAATATCAACGGGCTGAAAACGATGTTGATGAGACCCAGTTCGATCATGTACGGCGCCAGCCAGTTGAAATGGCTGCACTCGGATTGGCTGATGATTCGACAGGCCAGAAAAGATGACACGAAAATGGTCGGCGGTAAAGACGTGACGACGAGTGAAGTGACTCCCGTGATCAAAGTGCAAGTGGCTTCGATTTCCATTTGGCCGAATTTTCTTCGATTCACGTGAATGGATATCGGTCTAGCTGTCGTGGTGGTGGAATTACCTTTCGTGACAGTAGACGACATTGCCGTGTTTGAAGATTCATTGGCGATGGTGGCCAGTTCAATCCACTCGATTTGTTGGCCGTCAACTGTGACGATGTGATGGCGACCGTCGTCAGCCGACGGGCAAATCATTCGAGATTCCGAGAGTAAAATCTTGGTCTGTCGATAAACGATGAAATTCAATGCAGTGCACAATACAAACAAAAGAGTCAGGATTACTAAAACTATTTTGGCGTGAACCAGCCACACCTCGCAACGGAGTGGAGCCAAACCGACGATGTAGACAAATTTTAGACAGAACACGGTGGATATTGAGCTGAGGAGAATGGCGACGGTAGCGAAACGGACCGTCATCTTTTCACGATGCAACAAGGGGTGATTAATAGCTAAATATCTGTCGGCCAGGGCTAACAACATGTTGACCGAAAGTAATCCTTGCGGCACACCGACGATGGAAACGTAGACCTGGCACAGGGATTCATTCGGGTAGAATCCTGAGTAGATTAATTTAATGACGGCCGGAATGAAAAAGGCGAGGTAGGAGAAGATGATGCCCAGCAGGAAAATGTTGCGTGGCTTTCTGTGGAACCGACGAAAGCGGATGATTGTGATTGCGATGGACATGTTGAGCGGAATTCCGATGCAACAGCAGACGATGTGTCCGACGAACAAGATAGTGTCTATGTCGATTGGATTAAACACTTGGCCAGACTCGGTGAGAACAATATCCTCTCGACCACTGCTGCTGCTGTTGATACTCGAATTCATTTCAAATTTGTAGTTTCTTTCTAACTGTCATAGATTGCGGCGAACGAGACTATTGGTTTTTTAAATTTGTTATTAGAGTGTTAACTCAACTCCTTTACCTCCTAAAAACCGACGTTATTCCTCTGCCACTTTCGCTGTTCGAAGAGGGTGAATCTGACGGGAGGGTAGGCTATTATGTGTTGTATATAGATTACCCGTGGGCTCTCTCTCGCTTCGTGAGTTTGCGCGTTACAGAGAGAAAAACAAAAAAAAATAGAAATAAATCTTTTACAGATTTTGGGGAGCCTCAGAGTTGTGTGTCGGGTAATAATCAAGAGGGATTGTAGTCTGCTGTGCACTCTTGAGGGATCAAGTATGCCAAGATTATCAAACCAAACTCTTAACAGGAATTTTACGAACATAATTTTGTTATTTCATTATGTATACTTTCCATGTTCACAGTAAACATTTCTTTTCTTTTTTGTTTACAGATAGGTGATGAGCACTTGGCAGTCTTGAATGTCTGAAAAGGGTTGAAAATTCAATTTCGGTACGTACGTACGTCAGTTAAACTCATTTTCCGCTCACCTGAAAGGCTGAAATCAAATTGAAATCCGTCCGCAGCTCAGCACGATCCCTAGCAGCGACTTTGATAACTACGAGACCGTAACGCTGTATACAAGTGATGCCGATCTTCGCGGGGGAACTGCTTTAGTGATTCTACATTTGACCCAATAGGTCGTAACTCTCCCCCTCACAAAAAGGTCGGTGAATTTATTTCCATATTTGAATCAATAGTTACAGGCAGACAAGTCTTCGTTATCTTTCAGAAGACTTGGCTGTTAAAAAGAAGTAGCGGCAATCGTATTTTCCGTCGCGGTTCATTTTTCTAATCGATTTTGCTGTTAAGAAATTTATGACGTAAATTCTCGCCCGATTTTCACGTGCGGGATTCCCTGTGGGATTCACTATTTTGATTCATTCATCCGCCTTCCGGGCCATCTGAAACTATTAGGGGTAAAAAAAAAAGAATAATTCAACCGAGCGAACTTTGCGAGTTATCTTTTGATTATGAGGCGCTTGCAAATGTTTCTTTATTCATTGTTATCTCGTGAATAGCTTTGGTATAGAATAGAAACCCGAAATCCTCTAACCTAAATTGTTTGGATCCATGGATATTTTCATGGGAGCGCCATTCATCGAATAGAGTGGGGTAGGACTCCTATTGATTCACATTGATTGTCATTTCAATACTTGAAGCGCGTTGTAGAGTCAATCCATTGCGAAAGGATTCCTTTTTAATCTCAGGGTTTATTTGCGATGAAAACATGTCATCAGGTGACTTTCAGTATCAAATTCCGTCATTTAAAACAACAACAAAAATGGTTCCTAAGGAAGAAGAATAGGAAACCTTTTTTAAAATTTGGTTTAAGTTTTTTCTTTTCTTTTTTTTTTAAGTTTGTTGTTCTATTTTGCTCTCCTTTGACCATACCATACCGCGCTCTTCACACCGCACTGCTGCTATTCGACTTCAATAGCACGAACAATCGAGCTTGTTGAACCTTATATAGGCCTATTTACGTGCCGCTTGCCAACGATCGAATGCGCCACATTCTTACACGTGTAGGTGTCATTCGAGCCCGGATGGGTCTTCTCTTTCGTATGTTTGAAAAGTGGCTTTCTCGGACCTTGTAGAACTAGAAACTGGGCTATGTTGAGCCGTTGATTCAACGATACTTTTTGTTTACCTGGATAAAGAAAAGGCTTGTTGTCAAGCTCAAATTCAAGTTCCATTTTAACAAGTCCTAGGAATTGTCACTGCGGGAGTTTTCCCTCGAGTTTTCCTATTGCAAGCCCCAGTGACTCATTTCCTGCCAATTGATCCTAGTTATTTATTAGTCGTGTTCAAATATATACCGCCACTGCTATCTCCTACGATCTCCTACACCTTTTCCGTCCAACTGGGATCTTCAGGCCACTTTTTAATCAAACTTTTTGTATTGGATATTTCAACAGAAGAAAAACCTGCTCTGAATTCCAAAGTGTTGTCGGTGTCTTTTTGAAGGGAACCAGCTAACGCTTAAATCAAAACATTTTCAATTTATTATTTTGGTTTTGGTTAGGTGGAAATAGTTGGTAGACTTGGGTTTTCTCATTTTACACGTACCAAATAAAATGTCTTTTGTATTTCAAAACACTGATACAACGCAAAATTTTCAAAAACCCGAAATAAGCGGGAAATTTAAAAATTTTTGTAAATATTCGTTATAATCAAAGCTGAAGCGAAAAGCATTCCAAAGAAAGGCCAAGTTTTAATAGGAAATGTTTGACACCTAAATTTTTTGAAACAATCAGCATCGCTGTATAATCTTGTCGTTTGTTATTGTATTAATCGGGGGCGGGGGGGGGGGGGGAGATGAATTTATACCGGGCCAATTTCGTCAGTAACGATCTCTTGATTTTTCATTAGAAATATCAGCAGACCGTAAAATGCGGGAATCAAAGTCAGTTCTTTAACGCAAGGTCCCATCCACTTGAAATTGGCGCATTCGAGTTCGCCAGAAACAAATCGACACGCCCAAAATGCAGAGACGATAACGACAGTTTGATAGGACAGGAAATAAGTAACAGCGGAAATCAAAGTTCGAGTAGCCTCCATTTCTACGGGACTGAGAAGGTTGGCATTCACGTCAACTGGCCGATGTGATTCGTCTCTTTCGACGGGGGCTAATAGTTCAATCCAACCCACGGAATCCTCGTTAAAGCTGATGTTTGATGGGCTAGTTGTTTCAAATTGGGGAGTCTTTATCTCTAGGTAGACGATGGCATTCAACACGACGGTGAAAATGAACAGTAAAATTAAGATGGTGCCAATCACGTTGGCGTGAACGAGCCAGTCCTCGCAGCGTAGAGTGCCCAGTCGAATAACATAGTCAATTTTCAGGAAGAAAACAATGATGATCGTGCTGATTACGATGATGGTACACGCTAGACGGACAGTCATCTTCTCTTGATACCAATCGGGGTAATTAATGGCTAGGTACCTGTCAGTGAGGGCTAGAAACATGTTCGATAAAAGTAGAACTTGCGGGACCCCAGTGATGGCAAAGTGCAGGTGGCAAACAGATTCGACCGAGTTCAAACCCCGGTGGATAACTTCGATCAAGTCCGGGGTGAAAAATAACAAATAGGAGAATAAAATGGCCAGTAGGAAAATGTTTCGTGGTTTGCAACGAGCCCGATGACGACGAGTAATGGTGGCCGCAACGCAAATGTTGATTGCTATTCCGATCAAATTGCAGATGCATTTCAGATCAAACAGAATTTCCGGATCGATGTTGTCCATTTTCTTAAAATTTATCCTAAATGTTATTCACGTTATAAAATTACCAATTGATTTATTCTCGAGCATTTTAAACCTACTTTTTTTTAACGGTTGTTGGGAGAGAATGTAGAAGCTACTTGTTGGGTGTTAAACTTGTTTGACAGACATTGTCATGTCGCCGTGCCTATATTGTATCGGTAAATGATATCATTACCTATCCATTGGATTATATATGCGGCTCTCCCTGTGTCCGGGTTGCGCGAGTTTGCGCTCTGCGGAGTACCAAGAAAAGGAGAAGAACAGGACATACATGATTGCGTCAGGTGTTTGATGTCCTATTCTGTGAATATTGCGCCGATTTCTCAGTACTGGAGCCAACCAGAGACGGAATGGCAGCTCAGATATTTATTTTCAAACGTGAGTGAGGAAAACATGGAACACAAAATTGGTTATAAAGTGATATTGTGGGTTGACACTCTATTACTGACATTTGAATCGCTTTAAACATTGTACCGTACTACAAATTTGATTTCTTTTGACACGCGTACGCCGATCTAAGCTCCTTGTTCCTACTGAGGAAAATGAGCGAGCCGTAAAAGGCTGGGATCAAACTCAGTTCCTTGACGTAGGGCCCCATCCAGGACAGATCGACGCACTGGAACTGGCCGAAAAGACGACAGGCGAAAAATGTCGAGACGAAAATGATTCCGCAGTAAGCCATGACGACGACGGGAGCGAACCCGATGACTAAAGTGCGGGCGCCCTCGATTTCCGTTCCGCTGAGGATCATCTCTCCGTCCAGGCGGATGGACATTGACCTGACAATGGTGGAATGTTCGCTGGTGTTGGTCGGCTCTGTGTCGGTCTGCGTTATTTCATTCCCAGATAGCGCCAGCTCGATCCATTCGACATTTCCGATGTCGACGACGGCCATGTGAGGATCGTCGAAGATGGTCGTCGGACTGGGCGTCCGGGATTGACGGCCGAGAGTTTTCAACTGTCGGTGGACGATGACGGTCAAAACGGTGCACGGAACAAACAGGATAGTCAAAACGGCTGCCATTATTTTGATGTGAACTAACCACATCTCGCAGCGGAGTGGACCCAGTCGGAGAATGTAGACAAATTTCATAACAAACACGGTGGATATTGAGCTGAGAATTATTAAGACGGAAGCGAAACAGACTGTGATTTTCTCTCGGTGGAATAACGGGTATTTGATGGCCGCGTATCTGTCGGCCAGGGCCAGCAGCATGTTGGACAGGAGGAGGCCGTGCGGGAGAGCCACAACGGCGACGTAACTTTGGCAAACGGAGTCGATGGGATAGGGGCCCCAGTAGAGCAATTCGATGATGGCCGGAACGAAAAACGACACGTAGGACAGGATGATGCCCAGCAGGAAAATGTTGCGCGGTTTGGTTAGGAGATTCCGACGGCGGATGATGGTGACGGCGATGGAAACGTTTAGGGGGATTCCAATCAGACAGCAAATGAATTTGATTACCATTAAAAATTTGTTTTGAATGATCGGGTGGTACACCTCGTCGTTGGCCGTGTAAAGAACGTCGTCATTTTGATAGCCGGAAGTGTTGATCATTTTTTGGGTTAATTCTAAAAATTGCGCTAAACCTTTTAGATTAATATTGCGGAGTTGTAAACAATAGCGGAAATAACTTACATGGATTCTATACTCAATTGTCATCTGGAACGTTTTCTTTTTCGAATCGACGCGCCAACTGACGTGCCGCCGACTGGGCCATTATCCCAATTTGTGTGAGCTTGATATAGCTCGTTTTCAGTTTTCACTGTTTTGCTTATGCGCACTGCCATCTGTGAGTTTGCGCGCTCCGGAATTAAGTAGCTCGCTGGCTGGATGTAAAATGCACTTTCGCTAGATCAACAGCAGACGGCGGATAAATAGAATACTAATAGCGGATGTATCAGAGAATTCAAAAGTAGTATTTAAAAAAAAATATTCTTTTGCAATTTGAATTTGTTAGCGCTAGACATTGATACGGTAGGGGAAACATGTAGTACACCGCGGGAGCGTCGAGTGAGGCAATTTCAGCTATCCGGTTTCGTTTGTCAACTGTTCCTGCATCAATTACCCGTTGGGATGTTGTTGCATCAAGATTGCAACTTGCAATCCGGCACAATCCTGCATGATCCTGATTGTTGAAATTGTTCGCTCTATAACCTTCCCGGTATATAGAGAAGCATGGCATAGCAGTTTTTGCGTGTCTAACATTGAATATGTGTCGATTAGGTTCATCTCCATATTCAAATTCGGTCGTATAGGCTTACACTCTGGATGGTATCACTCAATCCTCCAACCGTAAACGTAATTTGCATTTGGTAGCAGAAAGCACTCTGCTGCATGCCATCTCAGACTTACTTTTTTCGGTAATCCGTCGGTAGAATACTTTCAGTTGGGTGTTATCCGTGGCGCTCATACACAAACTTGGTAATCAAAAGTAATCCCAGATCAGCCTTGTACCTAAGCTTTTTATATACCTTTTGGAAAGTATGTTCTATGACGCTTAAACGTCTTACGCCAACATCCCACGGATATAACCGGTACCCTATAAACTATATGTAGTCTTCTATAAAAACGTTGATCTATTAGTTAGGTTATTATAGAGTGATGATATCTTAGTCACATATAGCGACAACGAATGAAAATGAGACGCTGAGAGCTTTTTGAATTCAATCAGCTCCCGCGCAAAAGGAACTTTGGACTGAATCAAACAGCAGCAGATTGAATCAAGTGCAGGGGAGTTGGAGCGAAGAAATTAAGAGCGAATTAATGAGAACCTTTTTGCGTAACAATTCCAGGGTGTATAGTCACTAACTAAATCATTGACAAAAGCTTGGGTGGCCGTTTCTTCTTTTTATTTTTTGTACGCAATAATTTTAAATCAAACAAAAGAATTGGAAAGTCAAATAATTGTTTGTACTCACAACGGGCGCTTGCAATTTATGCTGAAAGACTCATAGAATAGAAAAGATAATTTATTGTATAGTAAATGGTAATAACAGTTATTTTGTAATTTAATATCATTTTATTTGTTTCTCAGTTGTATTAGTGTTATTAGATTCATTGACATGTCAGTGCCGCTTTTAACTCTTTGTTTCTCACCAGGAAGATCAACGGGCTGCAAACAATGTTGACGAGACCCAGCTCGATCATGTATGGCGCCATCCAGTTCATTTGGCTGCAATCGGATTGGCTCACAAGTCGACACGCCAGAAAAATGGACACGAAGATGGTGGGAGGTAATGCCGTGACGGTGAGTGAAGTGACCCCGATGATAAGAGTACGAGTCGCCTCCATTTCCATTTGGCATAATTTCTCCCGATTCACGTGAATCGACATGGGCGTCATTGGAATAGAATAAGCGCCCGGGACGGCTCGGTTGACTGAATCGATCACAACATTTCCAACATCAAAGATGTTGACGTTCTGCTGAATTTGGCCAACATCGTCGTTGGTTGAAGTAGCGTAGCATTGGGATTCGCTCAGATAGTTTTTCGTTTGCCGGTAGACGATGACGTTCAACGCTATGCTTGAGGCGAATATAACGGTCAAGATGAGCAGAACAATTTTGACGTGAATGAGCCACACCTCGCAGCGGAGAGGAGCCAAATCGAATATGTAAATGAACTTTAGGAGGAACACGATTAACGTCGAGCTGAGTAGAACGATGGCGCTGGCCAGACGGACGGTCATCTTTTTTCGATGCAACAGCGGATGGTTGATGGCCACGTACCTGTCGGCCAGGGCTAACAACATGTTCAACGCAAGTAGACCTTGAGGTACGCCGACGAGAGCCACGTAACTTTGGCAAAGAAATTCGGACGAGTAGAAAGCCCAGTAAAGCAATTTGATGACGGCGGGGACGAAAAAGGACAAGTTGGAAAAGATGATGCCCAGTAGGAAAATGTTGCGCGGCTTTCTGTGCAGCCGGCGGTGGTGGATGATGGTGAGAGCGATCGACACGTTGAGTGGTATGCCGATGAGGCAGCACAAGAAGTTGCCCATTGTTAAAATCGAATCTATTTGAACGGGATTAAAGATGTCTCCGTCCTGAGTGAGGACGATTTCATCTCGATTGCTGCTGCTGCCGTTGTTCATTTTAATTGAGTGGGTTCACCCTGAATTGAGTAGATTTGCAAATTTGTAATTGGTTGGACTTGTTGGGTCAGTTAAACGACCTACCTTTGCGTGAGAATGTCAGGTGAATTGAAGCGTTTAGTTGCTGCCATCTTTGTCACCTATTCGCAATGGATTCACCGTCTCAAGTGTCTCGACCAGCACATTTTTGCCAGGTTGTCAGGCCCTTTGTGTGACTGGAAATTGTTCTGGTGGGCGCTTATTCTTTGTACGAGTTTGCGCGTAGGAGCGAAACAAATTGATATATCGCATCAATGCTGTGAGACCTGCGAAATGTGTCCTTATCTTTTCAGTAATTCAAATTTGCCGCGCCCTTATTACAGTGCATTAGCTGCACGCTGATAGAAGTGACCTTTCAATTATTTCACGTCCTTTTGTGAGGCTGGAAGAGTCTTGAATCAAACGCAAATTTCATTTGGAAAATCAAAGAATTTGCCGACCGAATTCCACGTATTTTGGGAGTGAAAAATTCAATGAAGTGTATCAAATGAAATAAGTATAACACTTGGGAAGTAAAGGGATTGCTAATAATCTACGAGTCGGTTCTCTGAGTAGTTCTGAAAACATTTAAGCAAATCAATTTGTAAGGCATAGGCTTACACACTATCCTTGACTGAAATTCGTATTAACATAACCGTGATTTATTCATGTATTTCTTTATCTATAGTGCCAAGTTAACGCTGAAATTTTCCATTCAGTTTAGCACTTTGGTGTTTTTAAAATTAAAGTTGGTTGGGTATAAACAAGCAATCCACTTTCCATTGAGAATGCAAAGTTGCTGAAAAAAAAAGTTTTTACATTATACAACTCGCCATATAATATTTAGAGTACGGGATTGAGACGGTTGATTGCTGAGGATACATAATTTTTATTGCCATCGTTTAACATGCAATATCGCACTTGTCTTGTAATTAAAACTTTAGTTGAATTTTAATAATTGATTTCTTTTGTTTTAGGGGAAGATACTGTATAAGAGCCAGGTCGTGTATTTTACAGACGATTCCCTGCAGCTGCTGATGCTGATGCTCCAGGTATTTTATTCTTCGGCGCTATTCTCCGTGGAAACTGCGACTATTGAATAATGGGACAACTTTTAATAAGGTAGGTTCAATTTTTTTTGTTTCTACACATTGTGGATAAGACCTTAGGTATTTCGGTTCAGATTAGAACAAATTGGCAATTAGGCTGCAGGATAACCACTCTAACTTACGTCGTATTTTCCATGCAGAGATATAGAGTGAGAAGTTTTCTTTTATGCGAAAGATTTTCTTATTTAACAAATTTGACTTGGTTCCTCCGCATCTTTTCTGCCTAATTTTGTTATTGTCAATGCTTACAACAAATGGGGCATTAATTTTTAGCCAATTGATTTATATAAAATGCTAGCCCATCATTGGCTAGCATTCGTCCTTTTTTCTCGGTGTATTTTCTCGGTGTATTTCGTTTTCAAACAAAGTTCTATAAGTGTAATATTTTTTAAGACACTGACACACGACACTGATACACAAATAATAATAAAAAAAAAATGCAATTTGAAGAGGGGACATTTAAATTGGTTTTTAATCCAATTACCACTTTTGCCAAAACGATAGCTAAATTTTGAAACAAGAAATGTTGCAACAATATTACAAAGACAGTTTCATGTGCCCAACAACAGTTAACATTAATTGGTTTGTGATAGAGTTCATTTAATTTTGCATGCCGACGTTTTCCTTAGCTCGTCGTTTCCCATCAGGAAAATCAGCGAACCGTACAAAGCGGGAATGAGACTCAGTTCTCTACCGTATCGCCCCATCCACTTCAAATTGCCGCACTGCAACTCGCCAGCGATCATTTGACAAGCGAAGAAAGAGGAAATGAAAACGACACTCACGTAAGCCGTCGCAACGAAAGAAGTGACCCCGAAAATCAAAGTTCGAGTGGCCTTTATATCCTCTTCGCTCATCAAATCGTCCCTGTTTACATCCAAGTGAATGGGCATCGATCGGATACTCGTCGAAAGGTCGTCGACGAGGCTGTCGATGGCCGATGTCGTTTGATTGATGCGAGATTCATTTCCGAAATCTTCGAATTCTACCCACTCAATGTATTCACCTCCGACGGTGGCCGGCTGATTGGCCAAGTAGCTCTTGCTGGGTGCCTGCCGGTAGACGATCAAATTCAAGGCGGTGCAAATCGAGAATAAAATGACCGGGAGGATCGTCAGAGTTTTGGTGTAAACGTTCCACATTTGCTGGCAACTGCTGGGAGCGCCCAGTCCGAGAATGTAGACGAATTTGATGATTAGCACGAAAAATGCCGAGCTGAGAATGACTAAAGCAGATGCCAGACTGACGGTCATCTTTTGCCGGTACCACACGGCATGGTTGATGGCCACGTACCTGTCCATTAAAGCTAGCGACATGTTTAACAAGAGTAGAGCGTGCGGTGGGCCGATAATAACGGCCACATTGGCTTGGCAAACCGATTCGATCGGACTCAATTTCCAGTCGATCGATTCGATGATGGCTGGGACGAAAAAAAACAGATAGGAGAACGTGATGCCCAGCAGGAAAATGTTGCGCGGTTGGTTGCGGAGCTGTCGATTGCGAGTGATTGCGACGACGACCGACAAGTTGAGGGGGATTCCGACGCAACAGAAAATTAATTTGAAAACGATGACGAAGGTGTCCAAATCGAAGGGGAGTTTGCCAACCGCCGTGGAAAAATATTCTTGATGAAGGCTGATGTTGCTGTCGTTCATTTTGAATTTTTTTCCCGCCGTTGGTGCTGCTGCTAAAATGTGGCGTAGAAAAATATTTTAAAATGTCAAATAAGAAATTTTCCGCATGCGTTGCATCAAAGATTTTGTTCAAAGTAGGCCTACCTTTTTCCTGTCGTCGAGTTGTGGAGAGAATTGTTGCCAATTTGTTGTGTCTTTGTGCCAATTTGAATCGTCTTTTTCCCGAGTCATTCGAAATGATGTCCCGATGTCTTATGTGATGCTGGTCCAGTTTATATAGGTTCGTCAACTATTTGAATATGCGCATTGCGAGGATGCGCAATGGAGAAGAGCACAGCACACACGCACGGACACTTTTACTATTTTTTCAGTCATTCATTTATGGTTTAATACCCCCCCCAAAAGGATTATTATTTGGTTTTAGTATTTTCTCAATTGCTCGTGCGGATCAGGTACGTAATGGGAAACTCCGCAAACGTAAACGAAGCCTTTGAATGCGATTTTCTCAGTGCGCATTAATTGTTATATTCTATCGCGTCGTTCTATCGTTTCAAATTCAAATGCTGTTCAAACCAGCACTTGAATTCCGGGCGGATGTTTGTTTGCAAGTTCTTTTCCGTCTTGTTTCTTATGTTTGCGATTGTGGGTTGTATTAATGCGGGGTGCAAAGCCTTTGAAAACTTGCCAATACCAAAGTAATCTAGTTGTCATTGTCTCAATCACGTATAACGCCCACGCAAAAGGGGCGTTATAGAGTTGCCCGTGTCAGAGATAACAAACAAGTTATTACGATGCGTCATGCGACCCTGTGAGCTTGGTGATCTAGTAGGATTGTGTATAGAGGGGAACAAGCTGTATTAGGCTATATACTCCCCGGAATTTTGTTACTTTACCTTATCATGTTCCGCAATTAAGATTTTGTTTTCTCCTCTTAGATATACAAACTCTGTCGTTTTAGTGAATTTCTGTTTCAGTTTTTTTTTTTTATGAGTTATATAAGTTAGATATTCAGTTCTTTATAAAAAATAAGGGTTTTTGGGTCAGTTTAGATTGTTTAAGTGTTTAGTAATGATGAATTGGAGAATACCATTTATCTTGACTTCTTAACTTAGCTTCTATATATCTATTGGGATGTAATCTCTTCCTATAGCCATCACTTGAATCTGACATACTATCATATTTTTACGTATTTTTATAAACGTGTAGGTCTGGACCCAGCGGATCAGTAACCATGGTGACTGACGCACGGAACGACGGTGAACCTGCATCAACAGCGGTTGATGGGAATGCTGCAACATAACGCAATCCCGAGCGCAATCCATCCACCCTGTGAAGGTAGGTTAGTTTCCGATTAATTCACAGTGACGCATGAAATATGAGTAGCCTAGTTTATTGAGCATCAGACTCTGGTAAGTGAATTACCAAGCTTTCAGAACGACGCGAGATTTAGCTATATGGGGCGCCCAAATGACTTGAGTGTATTACTAACTCAACTTTGTCGTGGGGGTCTATACTTCTGCGGAATATAGAAATTCTGAGGTGCTCCCGCGGGATTTTCTAGTGCGTGAATCTTCTTTTCACCAACCATACTATTGAAATCATTTCCGGTTATAATAAAGTATATTTTTCGAGACTAATATGCGCTCACGAAATAAAATAGGGCAATGGAATTCATCAAACATTGATTTGCGATGCAGTGCAACATATATGATGAGTCTCATGATAAAGGTGCGAGATGCTCAAAGTAGAAATTGTGTTTGAACGAACTTTTCATATAGAATATCGTAAATTTTGACGTTACAAGAAAAGTTCTTCATATTGCATTGGACTACACAAGTAACACCTTTCAGTTTTCACTAATGAAGTTATACCATCAGCATTTTTATATACTTTCATCAAGTCGTGTCACCAAAAGAGTTGTTTGAAAAACGACATCGCGATGAAATGATTAAATCAAAGTTGATTGCGAGTGGCTTTCACATTTCCATATTCCATTGCTGTGAATTTGCTTTTTCTGTAGATAGATAATGACTCGAAATGTTTAAGTAAAATTCATCGATGACATTCTGCGACACTATGCAATCTCGTCTCTCATAACCAAATTAAAGTTTTGATCGCCTTTTGTAGAATCCATCTTCTGGCTCCCGTCGGTAGATTTCAAGTTGCGCGCCAATTTCAAAGTTAAGTTTGGCGCGAGTCCTGAATATTATTGCAAAAATGCAACGGAATCATTACAAACGATTACAAAGGTAGAACATTTTTAAATAACTTGTACAAACTAACATTTTGATCGGCTGTTTTTAATGGATAGACAACTTGTTATGCATGCTCGTTTACCCAACTTGTCGTCCAAAGTGAAGTGCCAAGGCTGTGTTCTATGTTGGCCCAATTTTATATGCGCTCGGATGCGCGCCTATAGAAACCATTTGATTACGCGCATACGCACCTCGCCTCTATGGCTCTATCCTACTCTTTTCATGCGTTTGCGCGCTAGAATAATAACAAGCAAAACAGCAGGTTTGATTTGGCATCGCGAAATCGAATAGCGATCCTACTTTTGCATGAATAAACTAAAGCAGCTTTCGCGCGACCTTTCTGTATTTCAATTGATAATAATAATGCATCGGGATCAAGACGCGATGGAACCAATGATGGGGGTGATTTTTATCGATTGCTAAATTCTTTCGCTATGGAGCTCAGAATATATCAGCTGCATAAAAAAGTGTGAGCCCGCTGGTCAAACTGCGCAGCGCCGGAATAATTCAAAGCTTTGCAACTGTTTGAAGTGCGCGCATATAGGTTATTTGATGCAAGGACATGCTTGTTTAAAAAAAAAATGGATCTCAAGGTTATTTGTACGCTTAGAGAGCCCCAGTAACAGTAAATGGCATCGTCATTGGAATCTATCTCTTATTTCCGTAGAGATCAGAAAATAATTTGTAAAAATAGTTTGGGAGTATTTAAAGTTCTATCGTACTTTACTACTTTTGGAATCATCGATTCAAGTTATTGACTTGGTCCTTGCTTCTAGAAATGATTGATGCAATTAGAGTTTGGCTGAGCCTAATTCGATTTTTTATTCGTCTTGTTCTTTTATAATATAGACACACTCTTTCAAGTTAAATTGCTCTGGCTATCAAATCAGAGGTTCAATGCGAGCAGCACTCTGGCAAATCTGCAGATTATAAAAAGGGCTTGTTAAAAGTTTTTTTTTTGTCTTGTTATAGTTTAACCCGTTCGTCAACATTTTATATCGATCGAAAGTTGAGAGCTAGGCGAATTAAGGTGGAAAGCCAAATCTTTTGATTTGATTTAAACCCTTTAAGTTCTCTGTTCTTTAGTTCCATCCAATCATAATATGAGGTGCAAAATGTTAAAGATATTTTTGGTTATTGGGGTCATTGCTCCCATGTTAGACTATAACCTAGGATTGTTTTCCAAGTATTTCTTGCACGTTTATTTTGTCTGTTGTTAGGAACCTTAGTAACCTTTCCATAGCGGACATCGCAGGATATATGATACGTTGATCCGAGTTGCGTCAAGTGCAATGCCATTCTCGTTTCAACTGAATATCGCCCACCGGCTCCTTGTAGCTATTACACCGGAACAAGTTCCGGTACGAGAGAGAAATGCTTCTGTCAAACGTCTGCGATAGTAAGACTTTTGTTATGTCTGTACATTGAACGGGATATTATAGATCGAGGTTTTTGGGGATGTGGAGGGGCAGACATGACTAATTAGAGGTGAGAACAACTATAATGTAAAAACAAAATTATTTTAGTAAAAAAATTATAATAATATTTTGAATCGTCTTTATAGTTTTATCAAGTTCCATGGACCTTCCCCAAATGAGTCATCTGATACCCTCGGCTGGATTCGAGTTGCATCCGAGGTTCTCTTCTCTTCAATTAAAAATTGGATTAATTACCACAAAAGTCATCCACATGAAATATCTTATTCATCTCCTATCAACTCGATGGTAAAATATAATTGTGCTCAAGTAATACCGATGTAATATTTTCTTTACTTTGCAGTCGCGGATTGTGTCGAAATGAAGAAACACACATCGAATCAAGTGTATTCCGACACAACATTACACAGCACAATTGCCAATGAAAGAGGATAAGGTTAAAGTCACATTTAGCAATTGGATAAAACAAAGAAGGTACAGTCGTAGTTGGGAAATAGGATTTCATGCAGGTTGCACAAGTATAATATCATTTGGCACATAAAAAGATAAAAATGGAATGATATTAACTTGTCTCATCCGTTATTTGTCAGCCCAACATTAGTTCTTTGCTTCTCAGGATCAGTATGATTGGGAAATAGACTGCGGGAAACAACAGCAGTTCCCTCAAATAGGGTCCCGTCCAGTTGTAATTGCTGCACTCCGATTGGCCGAAAATGAATCGACAAATGAAGAAACTGGAGGCCAGGATCACCCCCAAGCAGGTGACGATGAGCGAAGCCACTCCGATAATCAACGTCCTAGTGGCTTCGATTTCCATTTGGCTGAATTTCCTCCGGCCCACGTGAATCGACATTGCCGGTCCAGCATTTGCAGCAGATGGATCGTCGCTGTTGCCCGGTGACCCTCTCACATTTCCAACGGATCCGTCGATGATAATGGGCGGCTCGCCAGTCCAATCCATCCCGCCGTCGTTGCTCGAAGGTGACAGAGTTCGGCTGTCGCTCAGGTGCGTTTTAGTTTGCCGGTAAACGATCACATTCAAGGCGGTGCACGAGACGAACAAAATGGCCAGGATCAACGTGATGATTTTGATGTGGACCAGCCACATCTCGCAGCGGATGGTGCCCAGACCGACGATGAAAACAAATTTGATGGAAAAGACGATAAAAACGGAGCTGAGGAAAATGGTGACGCAGGCTAAACGAGCCGTCATTTTGCCTCGGTGCAATAACGGGTGGTTGATGGCCACATATCTATCAACCAGGGCCAGCAACATATTCATCAAGAGGAGAGCACGAGGTACGCCGACGAGGGCCACGTAACCTTGGCAAACCCATTCGATCGGTAGGAGGCCCCAGTAGATCAATTCGATGATGGCCGGAATGAAAAAGGACAAATAAGATAGAACGATGCCCAATAGGAAAATGTTTCGCGGTTTGCAGCGCAGTTGCCGGTGGCGGATGATGGAAATGGCGATGGTGACGTTGAGGGGAATGCCGATGAGACAGCAGATGGATTTGGTGACGATCAAGAAGATGGTCTCCCTAACATCATCCACCGGATTGTAAATCTCTCCGTTGCGAGTGAGCACAATTTCTTCCAGACTGTAGTTATTGCTGCTTCCGTTCATTTTTTTGAATTTGGCGCCTTGGGTAAGGTACTTCTAGCTAATAGATGGGTTTAAGAAGTGTAATGGGGTTTAGGTACTAATTTCAGTTTGGCCTTATCGCAATAATATTCGTAGGTAGTGACTTACATTTTTTGGTGGCTGGTTGTTGGGATGACGCACTTGTCACTTTTGTTGTCGCTCGCCGAATCGCCATCCAAAGTGTAGTTGTCCTGTCGACGGAGAAAATGGCCAATTTATAGGTTCGGTTTTACCCTTTATTCAACATCCGAGAGTCTGCGCACTAGTCTGAAAGGTGTTATTAGTATATTGGTACGGTCTGAAGTTGTTACGTGCATCTTATAGTTGTTATATCGGTGAACGTGACTGGACCTAAATCATTTTTAATTTCATTCATCCAACGACAGTGCTGCTGCTGTGTAAATCAAGTCATTTGTTTATGGACTGCTCCAGTTCCGCACACGTTGAGACAGGTGAGAAAAATAACGGAACTGCTGATAGGAAAAACAAACTAAAAGGCTTTCTTTTATACCTTGATTTATCGTTTGCAGCCGGTGCTTCACTTAGATGTTGTTCTTGTACACTGGACACTTCTCCCAAGACAAACTGTGAAGGTAAATCGCAAACTAATTCAATAGCTATACAGATGGGTGTGTGTATGGCCTTGTGGGCTAGTGCACGTCACGTCTTTCTTGTAGTACTGACCTCGGTAATCGTGTAATATTTGAAAGAGTACATTTACATAAGTGATTTCTTTTGTGTGATGTATTGTTGGGCATACGTCATCGGAATTATATTGGACAATTTTTTTGGACAAGGTAGAATATGATAAGCTTGTAATAATTGAGGTTTTATTTGATTGTATAGGTGAACCCATTTTTCGTTTGATGTTTATTGTATTTGCTTTTATTTAAGTTACTTTTTCTAATAAGGAAAATGCGTTTCAGTGCTGTATACATTATGATTAAACTGCGGGAGACATTTTGATTAAAAATAGCCCCTATTAAATGTTGTTTTGCCGATCGGTTTTAATCGCCAATAAAAAAGATGACAGCCAATCGAGTTTTATTTGATTCCCCCAGGGCTAGCGGCTTGGAACAAAACCGCTGAGTCATTCACCTTTCCTTTTAAAAAATTGTTATTCCTCTTTTCTTTCAAGTTTTGCCCCATTGGAACATATAGCGGATACAGAAGTCTACATCTCACTTCGGGGAATCCATCTGTGCTTTCTGGTGTGTGTTTTCTGAGCGGATCTGTCAGCGTTTTGATGTCTCAAATGCGATACTGTTTACACAACCACATCAGTTGCTAAGTTACCGACGCTCCCATCGGTGCTGGAGGACGTATTTTGTGTTTGCGGTGACATTACTGATAAGATTAATTCATACTTTATTGCTGTCAAAATGTCAACTACAGTGTCAATGGGGGCAACATGTCACGCTGAACACAAACACCCATTTTCAAACAAATATCGAGGACAAGTGCAATTGAGCATTTATTTGTTGTTCAACATGCTCAAAATGTGAGCTAACCATTACTTTTGATATGGGAAATGCTTTTATAATTCTCTTCAAAGTTAAACAGAATAATCATCAGGACACAGCCAATTTTTTTATGTGCATAGAATTTGATACAATCAGACATTTCCCATTGATCTTGTTAATTTATACGAAACGAGGAAAAAAAACACCTGTTTTATTTGTTAGAAAATGTGTGTATTTTGTTCACTTTAACTGTGTTTGTTGATACAAAAATTTAAAAAAAGAAATCTGATTCTGTCTACTGGCTTTACGAAATTCGCGGTTAAATGCGTACTGTTCAAACAACCAATCAGACTGATCACGTGACATTCTTCAGTAGCAGACGACAAAATAGATTGATCAAATCGGTAAATGTGAATCAGTCCCCATCCAGCCGTTAATGTTAGTTTAGTAGAATGAGGTGTAGACTTCATTTGAAGTCGTTTAACCAAAGGTTAAAATTGTTCTTCTTCATCTTGTGCCTTACAGTTTTCCACAATGAATATTTCGTATACTGGCACGACTCCATGAAATGGCCCCATGTCAATTGCCTGCAGTCAGAAAATCGACATTGCCAACGCATTTTGATAGTGTCTGATCCACAGATATTAGGTATTCATGAGGTTCTAGGTTGGATTGCATATTCAGACAGTGATAGGTAAATATGACTGATTTATAATTTTCCTAGTTTTACACAAGGATGCTAAGACCCTACTCTCTGCGGAACAGGTACTTGGCAAAGTCCTTTTCCTATGCCTTACATTACATCAAACCAGATGTTGTGGTTTTTCTAGGAGACTTGATGGATGAAGGAAGCACTAGCACAGATGATGATTATCAATTTTACAAGACGAGATTTTCAACAATATTTGATATTTCAAAATTTAAATCAAAGGTTGGTGTCCCTGTATTTGGTTTTTTAATGATTCTAGAGTTTTAACACATTCATGGTTACAGATAATCTACTTACCTGGGGACAATGATATTGGGGGTGAAGGAGTAGATCATGTTACTAGAAGTAAGATTGAACGATTCAATACCAACTTCCCAAACCAAATGGAAAATATATCTGGAAACATTCAATTTGTTGTGGTAAGTATTTCTTGTAGAGTAAACAATTAGAAAAAATTAATTTATTTTTATGAAAATTCAACAGGTGAATAGAATCATTGGTGATTTTAGTCTACCCTCTGTTTCAACTTTTGACGACAAGTTCAGAGTTGTTTTGAGTCACATTCCTTTGACTTTCATTCCTGGCATCTTCTCCCGAGAAGTAAATTGTAACACTCTTTTATCAATGGACTTAAAATAATGTTTTAAAATAATACAGGTCATGCTCCAATTGAAACCTAATGTGATATTCTCTGCCCACGATCACCGAGTAGCTATGGCAACTACCCGAAAGAACGACAGCCACTATTTCCAAGTTGGCAGCTTCGTCGACGATTCCACCGTAATCAAGAAACAAATCAACGATCAAGACTGTACTGAAGTGATTTGGCCAACTTGCTCATACAGAATGGGTGTAGTTAAGTCAGGCTACGGATTCGCCACCATCGGTAACTATCCCGACACTTTAAAAACTGAGATTGACACTCATAATTTTGGTTATGATAAAAGGAAATGATGGGCAGATGGAGGTGGGAGTCCTATGGATCCATTCTCGCTTTTGGACACTATACCTCTACTTATTGGTTATCGCTACGTGCCTTGTGCTCTCTGTTTTCTCCAAATGTTTTAAAAGTTTTCTTTAAATTTTGACAGGCCTCCGTCCAATCCTTGTTGATCTCGTTACACAAGTAATTTGCTGGTAGGACTTGGATATTTTGAAATGATAGCAAACTAATTTGGACATTGTTTAATAATAAAGTTTCTTTTAAGAATAACTTTAATATGCGATCTCGTACATTGCTTGCGGAGTAAACAGGTAATTTTGATATAATAGGACCCTTCCAAGTGATTCTACTAATGCTAAACTAGACTATAACAACTCTTCACGATAGCTCGTATGATTTGACGTCCAATGTTATGATCTTGTCTTAGGGTTCGGCGATCCGGAAGTGTTTCTTTAGCGGTTGCCAGCACTCGTAATAGGCTTTGTCCAGTTTCGAGCAAGTTTCTTCAGCCCATTCAGTGACGGCCAACATCAGCGACGATTCAAACATGAACGACTGGGTACCATCGGCTACTCGTGCAGGTTTCAGCTCTGCCTTGGAGGCACCTTCGAAGCAAGCGGCGTCTGGTCCGTGAGGAGTCATAATGGAATGCAAAGTGGCCCCTCCGGGCTGGAAGCCTTCTTCCTTGGCCTCGTATTTCCCTTGAATGAGACCCATAAATTCGCTCATGCAATTACCTTTGGAAGAAAACGTAGAATAGTTATTAAGTTAAGAGAGAAATCATTTTTCTTAAAACGAATTTACGGTGATAGTAAGGTGGCCGGAATGTACGCTCCGTCACCGCCCACCTCGGTGGGAAGATGACGAAATCAGCAATGGCCACACCAGGGCGAACAGACGGACAAGTCAACACGGTAAATATCGAAGGATCCTATCAAATTTTAATATTAAAAAATAGTTCAAATAATTTTGAGGAAATGTTAATATTTAGTTATTTACGCAGTGATCGTAAGCGACAGAGTTGATGACCATAAAATCGGCCAGATCGTATTTATAAGGAGCGTAATTTCCATGCCAAGCCACCACGTCGTAGGGACTGTGATCCTGAACAGCCTGGAAGAGATGACCGCCGTATTTGTTGACCACAGTGTGCTCGACGTCCAGATCTTCGAACCAGGCGCTAGGCGTCTTAAAATCCCTGGGATTGGCCAACCCGTTTGCACCTTATTGTTTAGAAGGATCAGTCGAATTCTAGCGAAGAAACTGGTGGGAATTTGTTACCGATAGGACCCAAATTAGGTAAAATGAAATGAGTGTCGTAGACTTCAAGGATGTAACCTCGCGTGGGTCCTTCGACGTCGACGCTAAAGCGCATTCCTTGTTGGATGACGCAGATTTCATTCGGGGCAACCACCAAACGGCCGAATTCCGTTTTGATTCTCAACGTCCCTTGCTGCGGAACTGGTAAATAAGCTCAGATTAATTTAGTCTTCATTAACTTAAATTTTTTTGAAATTACCAATCAGAAAATCTCCGTCAGAGTTTTGCATCGATTTGTTTTCCATGCCAACGTTACAGGTGTAAATGTGGACGGCCAAGCCACTGCGAGTGGCAGGTTGGCCAGCTCCGCACACTGTCCGCAAACCTTGAACGAAATCGACTTGGCCATCAGTCGGAATGTCGAACGGCTTCCATCGCATCTGTTAGTCATTTGACCTTTTTTAAGTCGCTGAAGATTAAGAAACTGGGTCAAGTTAAATCAAACCTGATTGGGATTGGGCGGATGGGCCGAGAAATCGACAGTCAAATGGGAGGAATCGATGCGTTGAAACGGTCGGTGCACAACAGCCGGGCGGATGCGATAGAACCACGTCCGACGATTCGTTTCCCTCGGGGCTTTTTGCAATAATTTGACAGTTATCACATGTTATCTCATAATAATTATAATAATTGATTACCAGTGAAAGCTGAGCCTGACAGCTGCTCAGCATAGAGGCCGTAAGGGCAAACTTGGGGAGTATTTTGACCAGCAGGTAACGAGGCTGGGCATCTGGGATCTTCAGTGGCGAACTCGTTGCCGAACCCCGTCAGATACTGTGTGCCAAAGAAAAACAAAACAACAAACAAGACGACGTTAATGAACAGAGAAATTGGTTTGTTTTTTTCGAATGCCTTTGCCCTCCCACCCAAAAAAGGTCACAAGAATTTGAACAAATGTCCAAGGACATTGTTGTTCCTCTGCAACATATTTATACGTAGTTGTTGTTGACCAATGCCTTCCGCAGATATCGGACTTGTTGATCGAATCCCAAGGACAAGGTCAGGTGAATCAGCTGTTTGTTTCGGTTTTAAAAGTTAAAACTTGAAATCAGAAATTTGACTAACCTTTAGGTCTTCCCACATATTTTGACTGGCGATGGCAAGAAGAAGAGCAGATTTGAAACACCAATTCTACCGGAATCGAAAGAGCTTTTTATATCTGTGACGTCCGACCGTCTCTGAGACACTGGGAGAGAGCAGGTGTAACTACAGGTACAAGTGTCTATTCTCCGACAAGGACGTTGGAAGGAGAGAGAAACCGTCTGCTACACATTTTTATTTAAAACCCCGCGAACACGAAATGGTTTCGGCTACCAAGTTGACCCCCAGAGGCAATAGTAGTTGGTTGTTGCGATGCAAAGGTAGTACGCATTAATATCCTTCATTCCACTTCTCTTCCTGGTTTCTCCGCCTTTCGGCAACCGTTTGAGGGGGTCTACGTGACGCAGGCAGCCGGTAATTTATTTTTTAAAAAAAATTTTAAACTTTTCATTTCTTGAAATTCTTTTTTTAAATTTCCCAGATTTTACAACAAAGAAGAAATGGGACCTATACGTCCATTTGTCGTCGTCGCTTACAGTTGAAAATTGAAACGATAAGGAATAAATGAATGGAAGCGAAAAGATGTCAGACTTTGGATGGATGGACTTTGGTCGACTCTCGGACCGACACTCCAAATCATTTTCCGAGATTTCAGCAGTTTCCAGTGTTTGACATCCTTAATACTTAACCGAAAGTGGAAAAGTCTGCCGATGGCCGTCTGAGATTAGTAAGTAGATTGTGGTGTTTTAAAAATGGTCTGCGTCAAGCCCGATTGAAAATCGAAAGCCAAACGGATCGTATCTCGAGAAAAACATGGGGCGGTTGAGCGCTTGCGTGTGCGATTGTAATTGCGCTGAGCGCGTAGTGTAGATTTCGGACGGGCATATGATCCAGCGCTCGACCCACGGCTCGTCCACAAACACTGAAAGTGTTTCATAACATCGACCCCTCGCCTGACCGGATCCTCTCCATCAACAAAATGAGCAACAGTAAGTCCCAAACTGTTTCCTGTTGTCTCGTTTGAAAATGTTGTTAATCGTTGTCGTTAATTTGTTTCAGGTGATGTCCGACAGGCCATGTTGTCCTATTGGGAGCAATATGAACCCAGCATCGAATCCATGATGCTCAGTCAGGATGCCAACGAGCTGGACCGCATGGAAAAGGACGAAATCCTGTCCTATTTGCCGCCCATCAAAGGACGTTCCATCCTGGAACTCGGCTCGGGCATCGGGTACGTTCAAAAAACCAAAATTTGCAAATCATTCGTGACATTTTAAAAACAAATATGTGGTTTTGATATTCAGGAGGTTTACGGAACATTTGGCGGAGAACGCCAAACACCTGACGACAGTCGATTTCATGGCCGATTACGTGGAGAAGAATCGCCAGCGCCACGGCCACCACGCTCACGTGGACTTTCTGCGTGCCGATGTCACCGAGCTGCAATTCCCGGCTGACAAGAAATTCGACGTCATCTTCTCCAATTGGCTTCTCATGTACCTGAGCGACGAGGAAATCAAAGTCCTCACTCGCAACATGCTCTCCTGGCTCAAAGACGGCGGATACCTTTTCATCCGCGAATCGTGCTTCCATCCGTCCGGTAAATTTTAACCATTCAACATATCAGTTTCGGCAACCCGTATAGAAATATTTATTCCATTGAGAACGACTTAGTAGTCATTTGTATGGCTTTGTACCGAATTTAATAATCTAATAATTTAAGAATCGATTTAGATGGATGACCTCGCCAAGTCTTTTAAAGCGTTATGACATCTCTCCTATTAAATGGCTTGTTGACTTAGATGGTCAATGCAAATGCGTTTTTTGTAAAGGCAAAGGGTCTTATTTTACAGATAAGGAAGCAAACGAGTGACCTTGTGAGTGGTTTTAACATCCAACCAGACAGACAGTCACACATGTACACATGTGTGGTGGTGGTGCGATCACGGCTTCGTCTCATTGGTTCGTCTTTTTCTCCTTTTTTTCGGTTGCCAGGCAACATCAAGCTCGGTTCCAACCCGACATTCTACCGCTCGCCGAACGAATACTTTAGCCTCTTGCAAAAGGAAATAGGCAGTTGTTTGTCGGACGACGGCGAGGATCATCATCGAAGCGTCTTTGAGCTGTCCAGAGCCAATTCCGTCTCCGCTTACGTCAAGGTAAAAATGCAATTTAGTAAATGTGATTGCGTTTTTGTTTCTCTAAAGAAAATCGTTTGCAATTACGATCGTTTTCTCCTTTTTCGTTCAATTATGCAAATGAATTTTTTAGAAAGTTTTAAAAAATTCTCCCAATGGTCCTTGTTAAATTTGCCCGCAGCATATTTCTTGAAAGTTCCTGTTTCTTGAAATTTGACACTTGTTTGGTGCGCAGCTCATGTCGCCATCTGATCGCACCGACAACGCAGGCGGAATCCTAGCAGAAGGAATTTAACAAATGTAAACAGAAAAATGAAACCCGGAAACGTCTTTTTTTCCCTTTCGATCCATTATAAATGGGATATCTTGTTGGCTTACTACTTTGCGACAAGCCAGTCTCTTATTCTCTCGATAACAAGCGATAACAAGTAAATGTTCAAGGCAATTTTTATTGGTGTCACGAATCTGTTAATTTGATGGAACATCCATATAAACTTCTCCCGTGTTTCATTTTAGCAGATTTATGCATGTTTTGTGATTTCAAGTGGCTAATCTGGGTCTAATTATTGATAAATTTGATTGATTTCTAGGCTAAAGGTAATCCCAACCAATTGTGCTTCTTGCTGAAGAAAATGCCTTACTCTGCTCAAGAATACGAGAGCTTCCAGGCCTTCCTGGATGAGAACCAATACTCGAGAAAAAGCATTCTGCGTTATGAGAAAATCTTTGGGCCCACTTACATCAGCACTGGAGGACAGGAGACCACTATCGTAATTTAATATTTTCAGCAATGTTGCCAAAGGGTTTGCACTCCAAATAGTTTACTAAACATTTTCACACAGGAATTCTGCAAGAAACTTGATTTAACACCAGGCCAGAAAGTCCTCGATGTGGGATGCGGCATCGGCGGTTCCGCTTTCCACATGGCTAGAGAGTACGGAGTTGAAGTAAGAGGTGTCGATCTTTCCACTAACATGATCACACTTGCTCTTGAAAACCAAGCTAAGCAAGAAGAAGAGGTTAAAAAGAAGGTAATAACAAATATTGTCGTCACCCTCAAGCCCCAACAATCCCATTTATGCCATGTTTTTTAATTTTTATTTTCAGGTCTGTTTTGAAATCACGGATATCACGAAAGCCATCTTCCCTGACGAGTCGTTTGACGTTATCTACAGCCGAGACACTCTGTTGCACATTGGCGACAAAGAAACGCTTTTTGCCAACTTTTTCGTATGAAAACAGAATTTCTTGTAGTCGATTTCTTCCAGATTTTGAATTTTTAACTTTCATTTTTAGAAATGGCTGAGACCTGGAGGCAAAGTTTTGATTTCCGACTATTGTCGTGGAGATCAAGAGCACTCTGAACACTTTTTGCGCTACGTCGCCCAGCGCGGTTATCATTTGTTGACCGTTCCCGACTACGGCACCATCTTTACCAAAGTCGGATTCGCTAGCATTGAAGCCAAAGATGTCACCGATTACTTCGTCGAGATTCTGCACAAGGAAACGAAATTTTTCTCCGAGCAAAAAGAGGATTTCATCAAGGAATTTTCGGCAGAAGATTACAACGATATCCTATCCGGATGGCAAGACAAGATTCAGCGCTGCAGTGAAGGTGACCAAGCTTGGGGTCTATTCATTGCTCACAAGTAATTTTCTATAAGAAAATCTGATCTGAAAAACTTGTTATGCCATTTCCGTGTCAAGCCCCTTTACTTGAATGTAAAAAAAAAAACAGCCCTTCAATACATACTATGAAAATTTACCTGTATTTGTTTTCTTTTCTTTCTTGAAATTGTGAATTGAGTCAAATTTATTTCTGTTGCAGTGTGCATGTTTATATTTTTATTACCCTTTACATAACTTTAAATGTCTAAAAAGAGACTGGACTTCCGCTTTAGGATATGGTTTGGTAACAAGGCAAGTTGGTATGTTTTCTGGTTGCTCAGTCCATAACTTGTGATCGATTTTCTTTTCAACAAGCTTCTCTGCTAGTGCTCTAATGGCTGGTTCATCGGCAATCTAGGAGATAAACCAACAATGACACAAAATACATTTGATAGAACTTGTATGAAAATACCTCTAAGACAACTTTATGCATGTTATCCAAGTCGGCTAAATACGCCTGGGTATTTGGATCATGGTAAAAAAGGTGAGTGACAGCTGTAGAAGCGTGGCAAGCTTGAGCCATCAAAGCCCCGAGTGGCCATTGAAGTACCTTGATTTGAAACAGAAAAAAATCTGTTAGTTTAAACAAACTGAATTAATTATTGACTTTTAAAATGTACCGATTTCAAATCACCCCGGATAATGACATATTGAACGAGCCCAGCCATATTACCCAGAGAGACAACAATCACTTGAAATCAAAACAATTTTCGCCACCTATTGATAACATTTGAAACATTATTTAGCGACATCTATGAGTGTAGATTTCAATTGTGTGTAATTTAGGGGAGAAAAGGTTGTCAGTGTTTTTAAGGTTTCGGCTCATACGAACGTGTGTAAATTTCACCAGCTTATTGTTTTGGTTTAATGACTTTAATTATTTCTGTTTTTAAATTCTTTAATCCTACAAAGTTGGTGGTCGACGTGCTGGGTTTTGCAGCAAAAGAAACTGAAGAATCACTTGTAATGAAGAGAATTCTATGCAGTAGTTTTCCACGTGTTTTCTCGCTTTCGTTCTTCTTCTGTAAAAAGGTAAACAATGTCACATCGCGAAATACTTGCACATTTACAGGTATTCACTATCGAATCAGGAAAGAAAGAAATTTTTGTGACTTAAGTAGTCAGTCAAGACATTGTTTGTCATGGTTTGTTTTGTTTTCACTCCTTCGGCACTAGATGTAAGCATTGTCAGTTTTTTTCAACTGGAAATAGTTCATTAAATGCTTTAAACAAGTTGTAATCCAATTTCAGTAAACATATTTCATAAAATTCACAAGTGGATTTCGTCAAAAGTTGGTCGAGCAACAAAGTTTAATTTTCAAATTCCTAAACTGTGTTTACAATTGGTTTCTAGAGGGGTCCATCATTTTAGGTTGTCTCAAGCCAATGGTGAATTCAGCTTCGGGATCCGTACCGGATTGAAACAGCACAGAATTCGTTTTTTCTACATCTGGATGACCGGATAGCAGAGGTGGCAACAGTAAGGTAAGTGAACCAATCACGAATTGTGATTGCATTCATTTCTCGTTAATGACGCTTCCATTGATGACGGATGTATAACAAAACTGCTGACGATGCAGTTGCGAAAAGCGAAAGTGTTAGATAATAATTTAGAATGTCAGACTTTTTCATAATCGTTATTCCGTCCTTGATTCGTGATTTTTGTTTCGCATTCTTCCGGTTGATTTAATTTAAGACTTTGAGTTCAAAGGAAGAAATTTTTTAAACCCCCACAAATTCATAAGTAAATTAGGCAGAATAGAAGTGACGAAAAGTAGTTCTATCGGGGATTTTCTGTTAAACCCCTCCGGTCCTAGGATAAAAATATCCTGCAATCACGGCAGACTATAAACAAAACCATCATCTCTAGACGTAATGTCGAGATGGAAATGTGTTGCTGCTATAACGCGATCGTTGTCCACCTTTTTTTATTTCTCTTAATTAAAGAAAGGTAATAGGGTAGACCGGTAGAAACATTTTGTTGCGGAGACCATATAGACTCTCGAGGGCACTCACCTGCTGGTGATTCATAGACTGCGCCTGTGCCACAGACATATGCAATCAAAACCATGCTATACTTTTCTTTTTTTTTCAAAATTGTTGGCCTTGTACTTTTACGAGAAATGGGAATGATAGTACAAGCTGTTTACTCTAGCATGCCAACAGTTACTTAGGGGGCAAATAAACTCGTTCAAGTGGAACAATTTCTAATGGGGCTTCGCTATTTGAGCTATATGTAGTATTGGTTGTAATACATTTAACACTAATGCTCGTAAGTTAACGAATGCTGAGATCTTTTGGGTTAGTATCGAGTAGAATGTCTTGATTTTAGTTGACTATGGGTATTCAGCAGTGTTTGACTCGTTCGTAGTTTTCTTTTTCGAATTAGAATGAATCCCCCTGAAAGAGAAACATAAGTGAGACATTAAGCATAGCTGGCAGGCACAAGTCACATTTTTAACGGGCTGTAAGTATACTGCACCGCCAACTACATAAAGGAGCCAAACACAGGGAACTCACAGTAGTCATTTCTTTCTTACCGAAACGAAAAGTTGGGCCCATAGAATTGCACAAAGTTGTGGTGCATCCAGTAACTTTAGGTTGAACTCTAGAATCTTATAGGCAAAATGAATATCACCTGCTACCCCAGACTTTTGATTTGTATTCTGTTGCTGTTTCCATTGACCTTTATTACCAAAATCACTAGTGAACCTTTTCAGAGCGATCACCGTCCATCCGAAAGATCATTAAAATTATCCCCTGACAAACATTCATGGAAACAGCGACTAGGAAAGGTATTCTCGCATAATTGGAGAAAAAAGGGGAAATTGAGTGTCGACAAAGTGTTGCCTCCATTAGAAAGTTCGATTGCCGCACCATCCGAAAGCGAATTGAAAATCTTCCCACCGAAACTGTGGCTGAGTTTACTCAATAATCTTGCTGTAGAGATAACTAACACGAAACAGACGGGATGCACTTGCTCAGATCCCAATCCGCAAGGAGTAACAATAGGACGCATTTGCTCCACGACTTGTTTGAAACCGGAGACATTGTGTTATGGCCAGACTTGTACCCGAACAACGACTTTCTCGGCTCTTTATTTCCTTTTTACTGGAGAACAATTTCTAGGACAAGAGACATTTCCCATATCATTTCTAAGTACCACCCAGAAGATAGAAATTGATGAATTCGATTGTGAATTACTCGAAAGCAAATGCATCGCAAAATCCGCATCGACGCAAGCAAAAGTAATCGGCGCATTAGGTACAGGGGCTGCCATCGCCTTGTCGATTGGGATTTCAAAGGACAAGAAAACTAAACCAAATGAAGAGGAAGAAGAGGAAGGATATGACGAAGATTATCAAGAACCAGAATATTCAAAAAAGTTGTATCGAAAATCCAGAAGTTATTTCGAAAATTTGAAAAGTTCGATGGTTCCAATCGATGAGCAATTCGATGCGATGCCCCGTGGTTTGTTGGGTCTTGCATTAAAAAGAATAGCACAACCAGCAGTAGGAATATGCAGCTGTAGCGTCAGCATTCCGTTATTCTTCGTCCAAGAATGTACAACGACTTGTCTGTCATCAAAACGACTTTGCGGCAATAATTTTTGCACCCAGACATCCGTTTTCAATGCATTTTTGTATCCAACCGGAAGCAATAGCGAACTAACTACACAAACATTTCTGTCCGTCAATAACAAAGATTGTGAGAAGTTGAGAGCCGATTGCATCGCATCGTCCGCTATCGGCGCTGTGGCCAAGATTGGCGCTGCAGCTGGACTGGCCGCTGCGGCTTTATCGTCTGGAATGGGAGCAGCCGCTAAACTTTTCATAACCGCAAGTAATAAAAGTAACGGAACAGCGAAGGAAAATGAGCGTTTGCATTTTAATTATACCAGACGCACAGTAAAGAAATTAAAGTATTTTGATTCCCTGCTGAAATCAAATTCTTCGTTTGATGAAATTGAACCATTCCTGGAAAGTTCAATCGTCGAAGAAAAGAATTTGAAAAAGTTCTCCATAATTGATCTGTTTGGTCTATTCGGTGTTCAACAAGGGGTTACAAGTGTGACAGCTTGCACCTGCGATGACCCAAGTCCATCAGCGGAGACGATAGGACGAGCTTGTAGCACAACTTGCACAAATAGCGAGACGTTGTGTTCCGGCTCGCGAACCTGTTACCGGACCACCACTTTCATGGCTGTTTATTCCTTTTTATCTGGTTCACGGTTCTATTGTTCTTATAATGGTATAGAGGATTCACAACTTCTTTCCACCATTTTAACCAGAACGTTTTCGCAAATTGACGACGAAAGATGTGAAATACTCGAGAGCCAATGCAATGCAGTTGATCATATAGCGAAGGCAAGGCAACCGGCGGCAGATGTGGCTGCCTTGTCGGTCGGATTGGCCGCTGGAGCTGTTGGAATTGCCATAATTAAGGCTAAACATAGCCAAGCTGTGGACAGTGCGACATACGAAGAATATGGTGATTATCCATCCGTACAAGATCCTTATGGCAGACGAAAACGAAGCAAGAGAATGTCATTTACCAAAGAAAGAAATCAGAGTGAAATTGAAACAAAATTGAGCGACGTTCCAACAATTGAATTCGAACAACAAACTTCGCTTGGCCCACCTAGCATTGAAAGTTCGATGGAAGAAATATTAAATGTCCCGACATTTTTAAAACTATCTGGGCGACAAGCGGCAGTATGCACGTGTAATATTTTAGGTGGGTTTTCCGACTCTTGTTTAGCAACCTGTTTTTCATCTGAGCAACCGTGTGGTGTTGGTTACTGCACTCGAACTTCCGTTTTCGAAGCCAGCCAATATTTAATAGGTCCCGATTCATTGGACTGGGGCACTTTTTTAGTAATTTCTGTCAATAACAAAGATTGTGAAAAGTTACTAGTCGATTGCAGCGTCGCATCAACATCTATTGCGGCAGCGGGAAGAGTTGCGGCAATCGGCGTTGGAGTTGGCGGAGGTGTAGCGGCCGGAATTGCAGTGGCAGCTGTAGTCGACGCCAGCAACCAACAAAACAATAATGACAACAACAACAATAATAATAATCAACAATTGGCCCAAATCTCCAATCAGACCCCCGCAAATAATTTACCGATTCCAGTTGTCGGATTAAGTTTTCCGGATGACGGAAGTGGTGACAGTTCCATTCGATTTCTTGACGGAAGTAGTCATCCACTTTTCAGCAGAGGACCTTGTAATCAAACTCATTGGGTTACAGTCGACCCCATTTCATTACAGGTAAGTGATGGATTTCTAAAATGTTTTCAAAGTTCAAATGAATTTTTCGTCTTGTAATTACAGGGTGGATGCACTTTGCGTCTTTGTGAGGAAGGAAGAGTTTTCGTTGGCCGGACTGGCCTCTGTCATGACGTCAACGATCCACTTGAATGTCAAGGAGGTCGCCGCCTTTATTACACGGCCTATGGAGATCCGATATGCGATTGTCCCATCGGACAATATCCGTTTCCCGACAGCACTAAAGACGATTGCGTTTCATTATTCTCTCAAGGTAATTTCTAATTCTATTGAATCCATTTTGCCTTAATTACAATATAAATTGATTTTTAGGTTCCTGCCCAAATCGCCAAGTGTTGGTTATAACTGAGGACGGTCGATTGAATTGCGAACCACTTGAATGTCAGTCGATTAATGGAGGCGATGACGGACGATTCCAGCAATTAGTTCCGGATGAGAAAGGAACTTGTTTCGCTCTGGGTTCACGCGGACCTTGTTCATCCACTCAACTGTTGGGTTACGACATATTCAAACGACAATTGCAGTGCGTAGTCGATCCTTTCTCTCCGGAATCTTCAGCATCTCAACAAAACGAACTGGTCGATGCTGTAGAAAACAAGGAATTGTATTTGCAGGATTACATCAGTGAGAGAATTGGATGGATCGAATATTTAATCACCCTCAGTTTAATTCAAAGAAGCAAATTGATGGAACCAATCGAGAGACAAGACACTGCAGGAATTCTTCAATTACCCAGTTCATCACCCGATTCTCTTCTTCAACCGTGTCGATCTGGAGCTCGGAGTGACAATAATTTCAAATGCGCCAATCCTTTAGTGTAAGTTGTATCTTCTTAGAGTTAATTAGGTTTATTCTGGCTTATTCATTTAAATTTTTCATGGATTTAGGTCTGATTCTGGTTCTGGAGGGTCTCTTCCTCCGGTGCCTCCATTAGTCACTTGCCCAGCTGACAGTTTCTTGACGGCCTCGGGCTCGTGTGTTGATGACAGTCGAGCGGCCAGTTGCGGACCTTCGACTCGTTTTAACGAAGCAACTGGGCAGTGTCGATCTTTATTTTAATTATTTCCTCACTGAATTCGTACTCATGGTGGTGACGGGTGTTAATTTTTTTAAATGTTCTTTGACGAAATGTTTTTAAAATTGATGAATGAATGTGTCGGTTACCGGGTGATGGTGGTGTCCAAGATCCTTTTTGAAACAATCAATCAGTTTTGAAATAAATTGGTGACTGGAATCATGTAAGCAATTCAGATGTCTTTTATTCAATTTTTCAAAAAATATTAGTTCGTTAAATGTTTATGTTCCTTGTGTTAAAAGTTAAAACAAAGAAACGCGCATCTTCCAAGTTTATTTCGAAAATCGCGGGTTTTTCTGCCACAGGAAGGGTAATCTAAAATTGGGGGTAGAGGGAGAAAATAATCCAAGATGGCCGCTTACCCGCTTTTTCTCTCTTTCTGTTTTCTTCAGTTAGGCGCCATGCCGTCTCTGGTGAGGTTGTGGGTTTAAGGTGCTCGTTCAATAATTTAAATTTTCAAATTTTCTTTTGTGTTTGTTATGTTGGGTGAATTTTCGTGAACACCTCTCATCTGAAAGTGAAATTAGCTCATATTTTCCAGCCGGACATTGCGACGAGTCTGTTCCTACTTACATCCAAGAATCCTGTTCACACCCATTTATTGGTTTTTAAGTTGGAATTTTGCATGCAGTGTGTTGATAGAAATAGGATGAGGCATTCCCATTGATTTGTCGTGATAGGAAAGTGAAAGAAAGATTTAAATTTTATCATGAGGTGATGTAACAGTGACAGTGTTTTTGAACTGCAACGATTAAGCTATTTGATTTGATTTGCACTATTCGACACCAGTTTTACCTTGAAATCTCATGACTGTGCATATTTGCATCCAACGTTTGAGGAACTCAATTGACTTTTTGAAAACGGTTTAGAAGGAAAGAAGACCTTTTGTCACTTTTTATGACCTCCCTGATTTGATTTATTTACAGGTGGAAGCATTCAACTGTCGCAGTAGTTTCTACATTCATAGTGGTTTGAGTTCAGTTGGGATCATGCCTATCATATCGTACTTCGTTCGAAGTAACAAATTGGCATGGTGTCGTTTTTATTTCCAATTTCATTTCAAGACGTGCATTTTGTTGTCAACGCCATAACTAAAATTTTTTATTGTTTCAAGCATTTTGCAGTTTGGGTTTATATAGACGATTCTTCGTGGACAGCGAACCTGGAGTCATTTGTCAAATCAGACGGAATCCATCTGATGGGACCCCCCATTTGTCCATTGTAAGGAAGTCAGCTGGTTGGGAGATTGAAAAGCCATCGTCAAACTGAAAGGTGGACCCAAGAAACAACAAGTAAGTGTTGATTTTTATATTCTTTTCTGATAGGTTCTTTATGCTAGCCTTAACAGCAGCTTTAAAGAGACTATCAAATTAATGGCTACTATAAAATGATACTCTTTACTGTGGTTTGTTATGTAAAGTTACAACGGTGTACGTTGACAGCTGGTGTAGCTAATGACCCATGTAGTGGTTCTGTGTAATGCAAAAAGAAAATGAAAGAACAGCTAATTCAGATGAGCTAATGAACCTTAGACAGTAATGCAAATTTGCGCTCGGGGTATTCGTGTGACATAGCGCGATAAATTCAAGTCTATAAAGAGCTGAAACTGTACGTTATTCGCAGTTTATTGTTAAACATTTTAACAAGTTGGATTTTATTGGATTTTAACAAAGTTGAAGTTTTAACTTAAAAGCCCAACTTTTCTAATCGTTTTCAAACCAAATTGTCTAGTATGACTCTGTAGAGGGCAATCGATTCGGCCAATATGCGGTACACTGGTGGATGTGTGAACACGACATATAGAAAGTTGCAGCCAACCCGACTGTACTTGTTGTCACGGAGGATACACATCCTCTGCTTGTCGGCGTTGTATTTATTGACTTGGGAGTCAGCTGGAAATTAATTTTAACATTTGTACAAGTCGTTATGGAATTAAGTTAATCATTTGCATACCGTCGTTTTTATTGAAATAATAGCGCGTAGCCGAATTGTGCTTGATCGGTGGCAATGGATCGAAATTGTGCAGTCGCTTCAGAGTAGATGTTGCAAATTCGTATTCTGATGCATATCTTGATTTGGATGGCGCAGCCGTCACAAAAGCTATGCAACAGGAAACTAACAACACCTTTTGAATAATCTGTTAATTATTTGAAAGGCGAAATTCAAAACAATTGGGCCAATTTACCAATGATGGTAGAGATAACTTTAGGTTCATATTTTTACAACTAGTTGATCTGAACGTAACAAAAAATGAAGATGTACTGTGACATGTTAACGGTGGGGGTCCTCTCTTTAAATACCCGCCGAACATTTGAATTCGTGTCTTCGTATTTTATGGGCTTAACAAGGGAACAATCCAGGACGGAAAGTAGACTGGGCGGTGTGATGACGCACGTATAGTTTGACTGATGTGAGCGGCCTTCACTGTAAATGCAATGTCACTTACCCAAGTGACGCAAAACAGCAGTTCCGCCAGCTGTCTTAATTCTAACCCATTGGAAGAGCAATCCTAACCGAAATGCGATTTTTTTTTTCGCTGCCTTTTTTGGATGAATGGTGTGGGGCCACAGAGTTCTTCCTGTCTGATTACATCAGGTGTTATAGTAGTAAAGTTCGGGGTCTAAATCTGTTTTGACGTGTCTAGCTCACACCTGTCTTTTCGTATTTTATTTCAATCAAATGTGAAACGTACCAGCCTCTTTCTAATACTCGCCAGACTTTCTCTCATTTAACAAATATTTGAATTTTGCTTTGTCTATTTAATTATGATTAGAATTTGTTAAAAGAATATTTTCGTTTAATTAGTTCAATGTTTAATTATCACATTTTCTTGACTTTACAGATGAATTGATCGTCTTTTCCTGTTCTCGCCATTTCGTTTATTGGACGTGATTGCTGCTCCTGGCAATTGCATCAATAGCGTTTAACGATATGCCCGGCATTAGCTGTCTGAAGGAACGGATGGCACTCGGTAAACTATAACTTAATTTTCTTCTTGTGTTATGACTTGAGCAGAGCAGTGTTTTTTAGTTTCTTGCTCGTGTCAAGAAATTGGTTGAAAAGTCTTTGAATCCGAGCAATACAAGTTGTATTGTAACCTCCTGACTAAGTAAATTAACTAGTCAACATTTCCTAGTATTCGAATGTAACGGTTATTTCTTTAATCTACAGGTTTTATTGGTGAAGCGACGTCTTGCCGAGAGCTGAACGGGGAAAAACCCTAACTCTTTTGCCGGTGTGAGGCGTTCAGATGACTCGTGGTGCACCAGGTAGGAACAAAGTTAACAATACATCCTGCAGTATTAGTCTGCCGTAGTTTACCTCGCTAGTCAAATGAGCCAATGTGTTTTCTATGAATCAACGTATTGAACGTGATAATAGCTCAACTAATACTGAAAGTTTTAAGATTCTCCAATCTCTTTTCTTTAAAGATAGGAATAGAATAAGGATAGAATCATTAAAAGGTCAAATAGTCTAAAGTGATCCTTGAATCGTTTTACTATTTCCCTTGGTTAGTCCATGATGCTGGTTAGATTTGACGTAATAGAGCGCATTTTGTCCAACGAGTTGACGTCGAGTTGCTTGCTGTTTAGTTTAACATCGTGCTTCGATGATCTTGATGTCCTCGGTAAAGTTTACTGGCAAAATGAAATTGAGTAAGTGAAATCTAATGAGATAGATTGTTGGATTTCTTTTTTACTCACGCACCTTTCCATGAGTTGTTTCAGTTGTTCCTCCAAGGTTAGGCCAGCATTCACATGGAAAGTTGACCAATTGACACAAGTACTTGAATGAAACAAGCTGATGTGCGAATCAGTCTATTCTTTTTGACGAATTACCTTTCCCGTTTCAATAGGATTCGTAATTCGTTTGACCTGTACAGATGAATATGATTTAATTGAATAAGCCTTGTTTAAGTAAGCAAGATAATATTTACAAAGGAAACCCTGCAATCGCGCCTGCAACAGTCGTGTTATTCTGTTCATGAGCACACCTTGGCCCGATGAATCTTCTTTGTCTTAAATTTGGAAATCTAAAAGTGAAAGTCCAAGTTTGCCAAAAGCTCGATATAATTGACATTCGCTTCTCGTTTACTTCTTAATAGATTTCTTCATGAGGAATGGAGTCCATCGTCAACCCATCCAGCTGGCTCGGATTGAGCACATGGGTGTTTAAGTTTGGCCAACTCTTCGCTGATATGAGGACGGACAGTCGACGAGAGATCCACCGACCCACAGGTAGGGTGAAAACTAAAACATCTTCAGCGACAGGATTAACTGTAAATTGATTTCGATGTTGCTTTCGATCTTTTTGATCGCAATTTGCGGCTGATTCTTTTTTTATGCACTCGAATCACTTAAACATGCGTCCATCTGCGGTTGATGATCGTTCGCGTTCCGACACTTGAAGAGGCGAAGCCAGAGATTGTTGAAAGAAAGGAGTAGATATGGATATGGATTTCAATTTACGATGATTTTCTATTCAACTACGCACGCACGACGGTTAATTTTTTAAAGTCTTTTCTCTTGCGTAGTCGATGGCGTTATTTCCTTTATTATTGCACAATCATTACTCTGAATTGTTTTCAATTATCTGCACCGTTTTTTGTGTGTTGAAACTACCACTTGAAGTGAGGTACGAGCATTTTGGTTAGGATTTGATTTGCTTCCACTATTATCAGGAATTTGCGCTACTTTTTATTAAACTTGTCTCAGGACATTTAAAACGAAGGGAATTGATTTTTTAGATTTTTAAGGCAGAAAGTTTATAAGATGAAAGCCAGTTAAAATTACGATTAATATGGAAGAGAAAAAATTGTCTACTGTCTCTACTTTACTGTCTCACCATTTAAAAAACAAGAGAGTACGGCAACACAGAAATGAAAAGAAATTTTACCATTTCTGTGGAATATTGAATGGCAAGGTTGAGTGCAGTAGTATTTTTACCTCTGTTCATGCTGCCTATTCCCTTCAATATTTTCTGAGTTTGTCCATACTGGTTACGTTTGGCGTAATAGAGCGCATTTTGTCCAGAATAATCCAAGGCATTTACGTCGACTTGCTTGTTGTTTAGGAAGACATCGATGATTTTGGTATTTTTAGCAAAGTAGGCTGCCAAATGAAGTGGCGTGCGACCAAATTTGTCTTTTCGGTTGGGGTTTGCTCCCCTTTCGATCAAATGTTTTGCTGTGATCTCATTGGATGCGATGGCGGCACTATGTAGAGCAGTGATTCCATCGTCTTTATTCAAATTGTCAATTCTTTCGTCGCCTTGACTTTGTTTTTGAGCTTCCAAAAGTAAATCGATCATCTCCGTGTCGTCTGAATAATATGCTGCCAAATGAAGTGGAGTGAGGCCATTGTTGTCCAACTGGTTGGGATTTTCTCCCGTTTTGATCAAATGTTTTGCGACATCGACATTTGGTGAAATAGCGGCGAAATGAAGTGCAGATCTTTCAAAGTCGTCCATTTTCGCGTTCTCGTGTTTTAGAAGTAAATCTAATACCTCCGCGTTATCTGCGTGTATGCCGGCCATTTGAAGTGCATTCCTCCCTGTTACATCGCGAGTTGTAGGGTCGGCCTTTTGTTTTTCTTGAAAAACTATTTCCTGTCGATTAGAAAAGGTTCTCTCCGAGTTTAACAGAGTGAATTCCTTGTCTAACTTTGCCATTTCCTTGGTTCGCTCAAATAACCTGGCATTTCCGAAATAAATCGCAAGGAATAGCGGATGCCAATTATACATGTTTGTAAGGAAATGTTTTAAATCCAACATAGGGTTTTGATGGGAAATGTTCTTAATCGACCCGTTTTCTATCAAGATTTTAACATTGGGTTCAACTTCCTTTCGATTTTTGCCTCCGCACTTGTTTTTGACTGCGTCTTTGTCGCGGGATCGTTGCAGGACAACGTAATTCTCGTTCCTTTCCAAGGACCACCAGTGTTCTCCGTCCTTTTTGCTAGTCGTTTTAAAAACGAAAGAAAAAGCTCTTGTTAAATACGTCGCTGAATTGTTTTTGCTTCGATTATAAATTTGGATTTCTGTTATTTGGGAGTCATGATCGATGTCGTTTAAAAGTTGTATGCTTCCAGGCATTTCGGGTTGAGGAGAGTTGCGCTGTTTCCTACTTGCTTTGTTGGCAATGTACCATATCAACACAGATTCGGATATTTCGCTGCCTTTTCCTGGTTTGAGGTCAGCATAAGGGACGTAGAACAGCTCTGACCGATGGGAAGTCTGAAAAGTGAAAGTATCGTTATTAAAGTAACAATGTAAATTGTTAATGAGACTTTTCCAGATGGGGGTATGCATTTCAGACTTGGCCAGTTTCAGTAGATTATATTCTTCGATTATACCGCCGTCGATTTCTTTCAGGCAATCAATAATTTTTTCCCGTAATCCGTAAATGTTTTTCTGTGCGTAGGCGATAATGTTTTGCCCAAGTTTGTCGCAATAGTGTAGATTAACCTTTTTGTTGTTTAGAAACAAGTCGATCATTTCCATGTCCTTTGCAAATGTTACAGCCACGTGAAGTGGAGTAAGACCGTTTTTGTCTCGGCAGTTTATATTTGCGCCATTTGCCAATAGATGACGAGCCATTTTGCTATTTGATGCCATGGCGGCATTATGAAGGGCGGTAACGCCAAATTTGTCGCAGTCGTTAACGTCAATTATTTCCTTTTTCTGAAGTAATATGTCGATGATGTTCGTGTCTGTGGCGTAGAATGCCGCCACATGAAGTGGCCAACGTCCAATCTGGTCCTGTTTTTTGGGATCTGCGCCGTTATCCAACAAGCACTGAACGATTTCGGTGTTGGATGTCATGATTGCGTGGTGGAGGGCTGTCGTTCCTGTTGCATCGCATTGGTCAATGGGAATTTTGTTTAATAACAAATCTATTATTTTCTTTTCTCTGTTGAATTTGGCCGCCATGTGAAGTGCGTTCCTTCCTTTTTCGTCGCGTCTAGTGGGATCAGCTTTCAGTTGCCCCAGAAGATGTTGAGCCATTTCAGTTTTAGCAAAGAGAATGGCCAGGTTGAGCAGAGTGAAACTGTTGTACACGCCGTTGATGTTGTGCTTTCCGTCTTGCTGGACTCTGTCGAGTAATTCAGCGTCTCCTAAATAAGTTGCAACTACAAGCGGATGCCAATTGGAAACATTCGATAGGAAATTAATAATGTCTGACAAATCTGGGTTTCTCTCTTCAGCGGACAGAGCAGAATAAGTGAAATCGTTCTCGTATTCGTAACCGATTTTCGTGATTTTTTGAATGACCAACGGGATGACCGACTCGCAGCGAGACAAGAAACGTTGGCATTTTAAATCAATAGTCATGTGAATCCACAATAATGTTAACAGTTGTCTCATACAACCTTTGCCTTCCAATTTTTCGGCCATGAGTTCAGTTCCTTCGCGCGTTTCCCCTTTCAATTTATTCTTGACTTCATCTTTGTCGCGGGATCGTTGCATGACGACGTGATTCCGGTATGTTTCTAGTGACCACCAGAAATGGCCCATTTCGCCAACTGTTTGGAAGACCAAAAAAATGCCAAAAGTTGAATTAGAAAATGAAATTTTCTTTTGACGGTGAGTTTCCACTTGACTGATCTTGGATTCGTGGTCGATTCCTCTCGGTATTTGCACCAATTTACACGTCCCATTTGTTTCTTTAATGGCTGAATCAGCATTTTCGTTGAGTAAAGATCGAAATAGAATCACTTCGGGTATTTCGTGACAGCTGTTGGTTGGATTGTCGGCAGCACAAGGTATAAAGAATAACTTTGCTTTAATATTAGGCTTACCCTCACATCCAAGTAGCGAACAAACGTCCATTTTAGAAAAATTTCAAAACTTACTGCTGTTGAGTGGCTTTGTTTCGTGTCGTTTTATATTGAGAACAAAACCGGGGAGTGTTGCTTGATCGTGCCGGGATCCAGTAACAGTTGGTAGGAGTGAAAACCAGACCGGAGTGGCCTTTCCGCTTCGGTACCGCCAACGCCTAGTGTTTTATTCGACGCACTAACCAGTGCTTGATTATTAGTGAAAGAATTTGAACCCTTCATGTGGGAGAGGAGAGATGAAAATGAAGAGCTCATTTCACTTTGGTAAAAATGCACGACGACTTCGGAGGTCGCCCTAATAGTCGCGTGAAATCCGTTTGACGACCCCTTACAGACCCCGTTAACGAGTGGAAGTCATACGAGTACGCTTCCGTGTCTTTTCCATCCTTCATTCCTCTGTACTACTCCAACAGGTATCAATAACCCACAATGTCTGATTTTACGTCAACAAGTGACGAAGGCTTACGCAATTCATTTGACTGTTCTGGCAATTTCATATTATTCGTGTTCTAAACTTTTTTTTTCCAATAGTTAAATATGAAACTTTGTTATTCGCCTGACGAAATAACGGCCACCAAGGGAGATCTCATCGAATTTCGGCGCTGTCATTTTTTTCGAATGTTGACTTATTATCACTTTGCCGTCTACACTGACGATTGTGAAGCTAATCAGATCCAAACCAATCAACCCGTCGGTGACAGGTGAACATTTGACTAAGAGCCTCGTATTTTTATTTCTGTATTAATTGCTTGTCTTCTCATTGTTACAGATACACCGTAGGCGTCGATTCTCCGCGGTTATTTTTCTTCACTCGAATTGTAGAGAAGACTGTAAGAAACCTGTGTAACGTACACGGTTGTCGAGTCAACAACCTGGAAGAGGCTGCTGAAGAAAGAGGATTGCGGCCATTCAGACCTGACGTGATTGTTGAAAGGGCACGGGAATTTCTCAGGGAAGATCGTTTGATATTTTATCATGTGCTCACCCAAAATTGCGAACATTTTGCTACCAAGTGTCGATATGGGGAAGCTTTTAGTCTCCAAGTGAGTGATTGTTGTCCGGCACCTTTCACGTTTGTTTTTAGGTTGTGTTCAGCTGTTCGTGATGTCTGCTACTCACGAAGACGCCCAGAAGTTTATATACTGGGTCGAACGATTGATGAAGTCAGACAGAATGAAGAAAATATGATTGACATTTGACGAATTGCTGAGACAATGTATTAGAAACACGCAAACGTTAAAAATAAATAGGAACGAAATATAGACCACTTGGTACAATCGGGTAAAATGTTGAACTTAAAATATTCGGGCTAAAAAAGCTTTAATTTTTTTTGTGTTTTGACTTGGAATAGAGAACAAGACGAGCTCCAATATCCGATTGCTGAAGAATTTGTTAGTTGTAAAAGTATCCGCGTCTGGACAAAGTGAAAGATTGAAACCCTCAAAGTCCGTCATTCCCTTTGTGATTTAATGACCCTGATAATGATGTTGAAATTAGACTGCAGCGTATCGTGTAACGTTTTTCGTTCTAGTTGAAGGCGGTTTTCAAGTAATGAAAACTGTTGCCAAAAAAAAGCTGTCGAAGCTTATGTGTTTATGTATTGATTAATATTTACTCGTGTGATGTTGATAACTTTATTCCACATTATTTCTTAGGCTTGGAGGCCCTGGGGTGGTTCGAATTTCATTCGCATCGGCACTATCGATTTTAGTCTAATTCTCGTTTCGTTTTAATTTATTTTTTTTTTTTTCAATTCGTAGATTTTAATTTTGTGTTCGACCCTCATCCCCCCAGGTCTTTTGTGATGTAAGATGATGTTGGGATGTCTTCTACCAAGTGGACACGTCACCGACCCGCTACATATAGGTCTACCCACATGAGTAAGGAGACATGAGGACGAGGCATCTGCCGTCTCCAACTGATAAATTGGATTTCTTCTGATTTTCTAAGGTGAGAAGCGTTTAATTTTCGTTTTTGTCTACTGTCATTGTGAAAAAAAAAATTCATTGTGAAATTTTTTCTTTTTCCTTGTTAAGCGAAAGAAAAAAGATAACGCCACATATGGCATTCAAGTGATTACCATCAGATTTTTACTAATTTGAACAAGGTCTTCACTGAAAGACAATTGGCGAGGTATTCCTTCTTTAGACTAAATTTTTTAGATAGACGTTGATCCCTTTTTTAAAAACAACTTTGATTATCCCAACAGTACCACCAGTCTAGAATTAAATTGTAGTTTTCAACTTTCAACACAACAATTTCTTCTTTTAATTTTGTTCATATTTGTAATCTAATAATGAGTTAGATATTGGAAGCTATCTGGATGCCGTTGTTCAGAAAGACATTTTCTTGCCGTTTTCGTTTTCTGTACTTTCCCTTCACCGTTGCTGTACAACTGCTACTGCAGCTGTCAAAAACAGAACACCCGAGAAACGTTCGTGTTTTTTGTTGTGAACTAAACTGCCCGTCAGCTCGGGAGCTGCTTTTTAAGTGAGAAAACCTGTTTGACTAATGCAACTTCCAAATTATCGGAGCATCTGCAATTGTCGTTTAGGAAACAACCAGGAAAATTGCATACCAGTTGACTATATCCCAGGCTGTTGTGGGTATGGCCGCAAATGTGTACAATCGTCGCATCCTTTGGTTTGTAACGCACAAACTCTGCACTTGAAAAGGGTAGGAAATGGGAAACCTTTTGACCAATGGATTAGTTCAAGTACGTGTCACAATGTGTCACGGCGTTTAGCCCAAACGAGTGACGATATACCACAAGTTGTCCTGTTTCTGTTGGAATCGATAGAAAACTTGCGCTTATTTTTATATAGTTATATAGAAAATCTTGAAGGGTATAAAAGGTGGTCCCTTTTAGCGTTCAAATTCTATTCTCTAAAATCTCCTACAGAAAATGAAATTATTTTTAATTTCCTTCCTTCTACTTGTCATCTCTTTGGCTGTGGCCGCGGTAAGTTGCCTCGCATTCCTCTTATTATCTGAAATATCTAAGCTCTTTTTAACTAAAAATATTGAAACCAACTTATTGTTTCCAACAGGAGGCCCAATCAGCCAAGCAACGATCGTCCAGCAAGGGTTCGTCGGATAACCGATTGACAAGCCGCAATTTTGCCGACATTTTAAAACCGGAAATGGCTATTCGATCTCTTCCGTCCTTCTGCAGACGTAAGTTGAATTAAGTTTATTATAAATTTCTAATTTTGAGACGGCCACTTCTAATGGACCCTTGTTCATTTGTACGTGAATTTTCATATTAGCGTGTTTGAACCGATCTTCAATGGCGACCAACGGGACCCTTCGTCCCACCATCAATAAGTCGAGCAACGGGAAAAGACAGTGCAGCTTTCACATCAACGCACCCGCCAATAAGCTCATCCAGATGAACTGCTCGGTCGTCAGTCTTAAAAGTCCGGGCGCTGAATTAGCCATCTACGGAGGTGCTGAAATCAACGTCAATCCGCCCGTACTAAATCGAATTTACACGTCAAGGAGCAATAGTATGTTCCTGTTTTCCAGGGTCGACAACACGGACTGGTTCGACTGCAAATGGAAAACGATTCCCGTGCCGAAAACAACTGAATATCAACGTAATTCGTTCGTTCCTTAGGGGAAACGAAAAAATTTAAGTTAAAAGTTGTTCTTATTTGCCAATTTTATTCGATTTCAGTTTGTCGGGATGGAACGTCCACTTCACCCAACGGGACCATTCAGCGATCAGCGGACGATACCAGCATAGAGCCGAGAATGTGCATGTTTGCCATTATCGTTTCTTCTGACCAACGAATTCAGTTGATGTGCTCCAACGTTAGCCTCAACAGTCCTGGGAGTTATTTACAAGTAATTTTTTATACATGAAGCACAACATTGTAGTTTATTTACTGAAAAAATTTATTTATTTATTATTTTTTAAATATAGCTGGTCGGTGTGTCTGATTTAGACGAGGATCCGCCCATTGAAAACGAAATTTATTTGTCAAATGGAACGAGCATCCAACTGTATTCGCAATTCAGTAACGGAGATTGGTTCGATTGCAAATGGACAAGTTTCTCGACGTCAACAACCAGCGCTGCTCCAATGACGACATCAGCCACCTCATTTTTCACATTAGTGGGACTCGAAGAAACGTCCAAAACTCCTTCGACAACTTCGGCGGCCATTTCAACAACAAAAGGAACGACAAGCGCTGGTCAAATAACATCCACTGCAACAACAAGGGCGACGATTCGTTCAATTCAATTGCCGGCTAATCCGACTTGTGCGACTTTTGATCCAGGTAACGCGCACAATTTTTTGTTGAACCAAATTGATAACTGACTCATCTAATGTACGCGCGAATCTCCACGTCACCAACTATCATTTTTGGGGGGGACGTGAAGCGTGCGGATTGGTCTGTGGCCCATTGACGTCAACGGGAGGTGTTGTACAGAGTCTCAATTTTCCCGCCGACTACGTGGGTTCATCTGATTGCATCGCCGTTATTGGTGTCTCACCAGGAAGGGGAATCCAATTGACGTTCACCGACTTCAATTTGGCACCTGGCGATTACGTTTCTGTGAGCCATCCATCAAATCACCCTAGCTTAATTTTATATTTGGAGGATTTTATAAGGCGCCGGAATATTAATGAAAACTTGATTCCCTCTTCAGGTTTCCGATGCACAAGGTGACACAATAATGCGCAGTACGTTTGGAAACCAAATTAAGACATCGGTCTTAAACACATCCACCAGCCAAATGACCATTAATCTTAAAGGCTATTCAAGAAACAAAAGTGGACCATATAATTTGCAAGCGACATTCACAGCGGTGTAACAGCCTCAGCGCTGTTTAAGTATTAATTGACAAATAAAAAAAAATTCAATCGGCCTCAAACTTGCTCCCTCGTTCCGATTCCCTGACCTGTTTCAAATATAATTGCATTTAAATTTAATACCATTCGACTGGGGGTGTAACAAAACCAGTGTTTACAATTTAACCAAATTACTCATTTCACCTCACAGAAATAGCTAGACAGGTGTTTTGGTACCCACGATGCAGATGCCCTGGCCATGCAAATGTCCTGATCACAGTCCGTAATGGAAATTCTTTTGTTGGGTGAGTTAAAAGTTTCTTTTTCCTCCTTTCTTCTTTGCTATGTGACTTGATTTAATCTTTTGTTTGATACTTGGTCCCCTAATTAGATTTGCTGGAGTCACAAAATGAGATCTAGGAAGGTTCCCTTTGATCTTCTTTTAAGGTAACAAAGTCATCCATTACGTCGGGGACTAGTTCAGACGTCAAACTATTATTTTGAATTATTTGACAGAACAAAAACGGTGGCTTGCTGCTGGACGCTAACAGGGAGGATTTTAACTTGGATTCGTCGTAGGGAATTCTCAATCTACCAGGAATGGACCGGTAAAAAAACTGAATTTAAGTATTTTATTTAATTATAGTAGTTTCTTATTTCATGGACGTGGTGGGTATTTATTGCGACTGACTCCTAATCTTTTGTGCTAGCTTCACGCACGAGTTGGAATTTCATTCACGTCAACGATAATGCATTTAATTGAATCAATTTGGGTAGACGTGTTATTTCTGGGCGTTGTGTGACCTCGAATTTGCTTAACCTAACCTCAACTCAAGTGATTTGCCATTTGGCTCACCAGTCCTCCTTTTCTTATCTCCAGTAAAGAATTTAAAAATGTTGTTGGTGCTTTGTCATAGAAATGCCATATGTCCTTTCTAAACTTTTTGGCCTATTGCAATTGTGTTAATCGTGTCGTCCATGCAGCACCTCTCGTGCGCGGCGTTTTTTCGATTTGCTGCTATGCTATTTGTCGACTAAATGTGCTTTTTAAAACATAGTACAGGCAAATTTATCCCCAGATATTCGATTACAAATATTGTCTGAGATGATTTAAAAATAGTTTCACTGCATCGATAACCTGCGCATTGTTCTTAAGTAATAGTGAATACTAGTATATCTCATTCGAATGTTAATGACCTTTTCTTGATGTCGTTGACCAACAGGTTTCACCGGTGATGCGCCTTTTTGTCGAGATCTGGATGGAGAAAATGAACACCAATTATCCCAACTCTTTGCCGACGTGTGTGGATGGAAAGGTGAACGAGATAAACAAGGTAGGAACAAAGTCAAAATAACACATTGAGTATTGCGGTTATCTGTTGGGGCTTTCTGACAGTATCAAGACTAGGTAGTACTATGTCTAGGATTTGTAGGAGTGCGCTGTGTCTCGTCGGAGAAGTTGAACTTCGATTGCGTGAAGGGTAAAACAGGAGTAGATGAAAATAGCCTTGCCAATCATTTTACCGGCAGTCTCCAATCCCTATTCCAATAGATCAATAAATATGCAACTTTCTTGTCAAGTAGCGGAAGAATTTAGGCTTAAAAATAAAGACAATAAGAAAACAAGGAAAGCACCAAGTACTAAATTGGTATAAAACAGAGTCGAAGGAGCACAAACAAAGGATCACAACTACAAAAAGGATAAGCGGACGTCTAGAGTGTGCTACAACTGCTGTATGGAGTGGAACATTTAACCGTTGCACAATGTCCGAGGTTAGTCCGTGCTGGTTACATTTGGCGTAGGAGAGTGCTCTTAGTCCAGAATAATCCAAGGCGTCGACGTCGACTTGTTTGTTGTTGACCAAAACATCGATGATGTTGATGTCTTTGGCGTAGGATGCCGCATAATGAAGTGGCGTGCGACCAAATTTGTCTTTTCGCCTGGGGTCTGCTCCCCTTTTGATCAAATGTTTGGCTGTGATCTCATTGGAGGCGATGGCGGCACTATGTAGAGCGGTAATTTCAACTCGATCATCGACATTGTCAATTCCATCGTCGCCTTGAATTTTCTTTTGGGCTTTTAAAAGTAAATCTATCATTTGCGTGTTGTTGCAGTGATATGCTGCCGAATGAAGCGGAGAATTGCCGTGTCTGTCAAACAGGTTGGGTGTTGCTCCCATTTTGATCAAATGTCTTGCAGCGACGACATTTGACGAATGGGCGGCGAAATGAAGTGCAGTTTTCCCGGATTCGTCGCATCCGTCAATTTCCACGTTTTCGTGTCTTAGAAGTAAATTTAATACCTCCGTGTTATCTGAGTGCATGGCGGCCATTTCAAGTGCATTTCTCCCTAGTCCATCTCGAACCGTGGGATCGGCGTTGTAGTTTTCCATCAGGTGTCTAACCATCTTCATTTGATTAGGAAGTACCGTCGCTAAATGGAGCGGATGGAGTTCAGCGTAGAAATTGTTTGTCATTGCAAAAGTTCGGTCGAATAACTGTGCATTCCCGAAATAAACCGCAAGGAGTGACGGAGGCCAACTAGGGACACCAGTAAGAATATGAACTAAATCCTTCAATACGGGATTTCGAGCTTGGATGTTATTAATAATATCCTCTCTGTTGTGTTCTAGCTCCGTCATGCTGGTGAAGAATGGCAGTTGAAAATTAAACTTTTGTAATTTCTTTTGTAGTATGCTAATGGCCCAAAGAATTGCGAAGTTGATCTTAATCGAAACTTCTCCTTCCAAGTTGCTACCCAAAAGTCTGACGTCCTTTCGCTCTTTACCTCCAAACTTGTTTTCGACTGCGTCTTTGTCGCGGGATCGTTGCAGGATGAAATAATTCGCGTTCACCTCATCCAAGGACCACCAGCGTTCTCCGTCCTTTTCACTCATCGTCTTGTAAACGCCGTAACAATTCGAAGTGCTCATAAAGTTCGTCTTGGAATGGCTGTTGCTTTGGTAAACGTGAACTTGCGTGATTTTGGAATCGTGAGCGATGTCGCCGAAAATGCTCAGCATTTCATATTCAGCCGAATTCAGCTGTTGAATACTTTCTTCATTTGCCATTAATCGGATGAACGATGATTCGGATATATCGCTGCCCTTACCGGGTCTAAGATCAGCAAATGGCACGTAGAATAGTTTTAATTTGCAGTTTTTCGTGAGTGGCGAATGAACAATTAAAGCTGAAAACGGCTGAAGCCAACTACTGCCATTATCAAAGTAATCTTGTAGAATCCAGATGAGACTTTTCCAGCCGGGGATATGCTGCATTTCACAGTTGGTCAGTTTCAGTACGTTGTATTCTTTGAGCACTCCGTCGTCTATTTCTTGCACGCGATCAATAATTTCTTGGCGCAAACCGTACGTGTTTTTCTCTGCGTAGTCGATGATATTATTCCCAAGTTCGTCGCAATAGCGTAGATCAACTTTTTGATTGTCAAGAAACAAGTCGATCAATTCCATTTCCTTTGCAAATTTTGCAGCCAAAAGAAGTGGAGTAATACCGTTTTTGTCACGGCGGTTGATGTCGGCGCCCCTTGATAACAGGTGACGTGCAGTTGTGACGTTGGACGCCTTGGCGGCAATGTGTAGGGCAGTTTCGCCAGATTTATTGCACTCGTCAATATTAATTATTCTCTTTTTGTTGAGTAACAGGACATGTTTAGATATTTCGTGACTGGTTTCGTCATCACAAGGTATGAAGAATAGTTGTTGCTTGTTGGGCTTACCGTGAACGATTCCTAGTAGCGATGGCGAATCATCGGCCATTTTGGTTTAAACAGTTATATATGTAAGCGGGTGGCTGTTATTTAAATGTTGTTGGTAAACGCAGAACCGTGAGTGCCGAGTCAAGGGCAACTTGCGTTGATATTAAACAAAGCGGGTTGCTATGGTCCAACTACGTTTTACACTTTTATCGTGGTTCTAGTTGTCATAGTAAGTATATCTTATCAGCAGTAAATTTTATAACCTTAATCCGTCTGTTTGCTTGATCTTTCTTGTTTTCATCAACTAGTCATTCACAGCTGTGGGGTCGTTTAATTGATAACTACTTATTATTGCTGCAGTTCTTCGAATATTAGTATGTTATCCTATTTGAATACATGTTCTCTTTTAGGTGGGCGAACCCTGATGTTCAGTTTCTGTCTGAATGAAATCGTTGTTTTTTTCAGGTGAGAGATGCTTGCAATATCATAGGCCAAAGACATCAATATCGAGGTGATTAGTTTCTCTTTTTTTTTTCATTTAGTTGAAATTCAAATTTTCTTTATTTTGATTCCTGTTTCAAGGTTGGACTCGCCAGGAAAATTACGTGCAATTTTGAAGAGCTCGTTCCTTCCATAAATTTCTGTGATTAAGCATCAACATCGCCTTTGAATTTCCAATTAACTTAAAATATCTCAAAAGTGAAAAGAAACACAACTTTTTATTCCTCGTCTCTCTGACTCTAGTACAACTGATTGTGGGCGGGGAATCGGCGCGTTATGTACATCTGGTAGATTTTGTTCGAATTCGTTTCCGGTTGAAAGACATTTTTTTTTAAATTTTTTACAGGACTCCGGCCGCCTTCAGATCTGCGAGCATCTTGACAACGTGCTCAGGCATGGGTGGAGGAGTGGGGAGGTGGTCGCCGGTGGCCTGGAATCCGTTTTCATCGGCCACCCAATTGACGGTGAGGACGACGCCGTGTGGAGTCGTGAACGAGTAGGAGCCCTTGGACACGGTCCCGATCTCCTCCGGTTTGGCACCAACTTGTTTCTGGTTGCCACTCTCAGACACTTTGGTCCCATCGGCAGACTCGAAACTGATTTTGACAAAATTTTTAAAATTAGAAAATGACATTAGGATATACTAATATTAACTTACTCGAATGAATAGCTGCCGTCTGCGTTCACTTGGCTGTTGGACGACACAATTTCGATGGGCTTTTTATCTCCTTGAGGAGCGGCGAGGGCCACGGCCAAGAAAGCGACAGCGACGATCTGGCAGTGCATCAAGTCAAAATAAAAGGTTAACTTGATATTTAATCAAATAAGGGTTGACTAACTTACCAATTTCATTTTTAGCTGGTTTAGGTTGTTTAGCTTCTCTTCTGAAGACAGTTGAAGGAATTGTGTGAAGAAGATTTCGATGTTGGCCACCTTTTATACCTGGCAGTTGCGGCTGAGTGAAAGTGATGGGCCAAGACCTTCCGCTGGAAACATTCTCTTCTTCTTTGGGGATAGACTTCGGGTAAATATGCAAATGAGCGAAAGGGATGATGCAACAGACAGCATTTGCTGGAATTCCAAGCCTTTTGTGAATCGCAAATTTTACTATTGAGCTTAATTCGGTTAGATTTTTTCCGTAAATGGTGAATCTCAAGGTTCTTCACATTTTCTTACCGAAATGTTTTCCCGATCTCTAATATTCCGGCGTAAATTTAAGAAAATTCTTGCGTTTATAAATTTAATTTTTCTAAGTCGGTAGTTTTTTTCCCGTTACATTGTACTGATGACGTGGCCTGAAAAATGCTCTCCATTATGCCGAAATGTTGTTTGGGGCGCAGCCTGTATGGGCTTAATGTCTCATCCCTGCAGAAAAACTTTAAAAATTTTCCTCTTTGCTTCACTGATATAGAATATATTCCGTAAAGTCAATTCGTAAGTCAGTCGGTAGGAGTGATGGGTTATTAAAATCAAATCAAATGTTTTAGAGAGAATCCTCCTTTTTGTAACGCTTAAATGTACGGTTACGTTTCAATTTCCAAATTGCTAAAGAAAAGTTGGGACCGAATCAAAATCTTTTGTTTCGTCTTTTTTATTGCAGAAAGAAAAGTTGTCGCAAATGTGGCATAAAAGTTCATGGTGTCGTGTCAAGTTTGTTAGTGAGTAAGAACACGTTAAATCAAATTTTACGTGTTAGGTAATAATATTCTTCCTTGGTCTTTTGTTTGTGTGTAGTGTGTTGGTGTCATTGCGCACGGACAATGTCGTTGACGAATGGGTACCCCTAGTACGCTGAGCCCCAAAAAACAAACAAAAGCTGAGACTTCCTACTCCACTCCATCCTACAAGGCATTGGGGTTTCGAATTTTTGTTTTCGGATGTTTTAACTAATTGCAACAGGGTGTAAGAGTGAAAGACCTCCGCATCTGTCACGGAAGCTTATTGCCCATGTCACTGCACAACTTCCGCTACTGGACACCGAGCGAGAAAACGATTCCAGTGGAATCCAACGGACGATTCTGCTCCCTTTTGCCGATTTTGGATGTTTGCGGGTTGTTGGATCCTACCGTGTCTCATTGCTTCCATTCAAACAAAGCATGAGCTAATCCATCTCACTGCGACGACTTCAATCGGTGGGAAAATACTGCAGTGTGTGCCTGAGGAGGTCTTCAGCAGGTCTTCAGCATTTGCAATTGCTGAATGCGGATGGACTGGAGGGCGATGGTCTAATAACGAACTAGAGACGAGAAACAAGTAAGAATTGCTTTATTTTCCATTTAAGTTTTGTCAGTATTTGAAATAAATTGTTCTCTTTTATTAGGTGGATGATCTCTGATGTGTGCTTCAGTCAGAGTTACCTGCATTACCATGGTCCAAGACATCAACATTGCGGTGGGTTTTTTTTCTCTCCTATTTTTATTCATTCAATCAAAATTCAGATTTTCTTTATTTTGATTAACTCAACTTTTGATTAATTCCTTTATTTTTTTAAGTCAAAATTTAATTTATTTAAGAATTTTCTTATTATTTTTTATCGCTTTTTGAAGTTTGATTTTAAAAAAAAGGTATGGCATTCAGTAAACCGGCAACACCACACGATGTAAAAATAAAATGGCTACCGGTATCCATTTCTACGCTTGCCGTTCCCTTAAATCGTAAATTTACGGAATTAAGGATTCATATTTTGTAAAAAGTATTAATTAATTTCTATTCTTTCTTATTTAGGTAGTGATATTCTCCGAAACTGCTGCTATCGAAGCTCAGATTGGTGATACTCAAACTCAACAGTCAACACTTAACTTGAAGTGTCAAGATTGCTGGAGTAGTTTAGATTGGAGTGCTAATGTGCAATTGAAGCTAAACATTGACCAGAGGTAAGTTATGTTAGACATGTCTCTTTCATGAAAAATCTTGATTTACAAACTTATTTTAAAGAACGCAGTTTAATGTAAGCTACCAGCAACCAAAATCAAGGATTTAAAGACGCCACACTGAAAGAAAGTGTGGTGTTTCTTCTGGTTAGTGAGTTCACTCCATTCTTCTTTTTTTTTTAATTATGCAGACAAATGATGTTATTTCAAGTGTGAATAACCTTCATCTTTTTTTTCATTTAGGGACTTTCTATAAGGATTGATTTGTTAAATTGGATAATTAAGGACTAATTTGGGTAATTTGGTTTATTTAAGACAATTTATAGTGATTTTATACAAGCTCTTATTTTTTTCTTTTTAAGAAATGACACAGACTTTCCCAAGATTTGGATAGTTGTGATTTGCTGCTACACCGTACGCCTGAAGAATAGCCTGAAGAATCTACACCATATTACTGCGTGCTGATTGTACTCTTGATGCCGTGCAAGTCCAAATGGTTAAATGAAAGCCACCTTATTGATGTATGTATTTGTAGGTTGTTGATTTTTGTTTATCAATGTGCAAAGTAACTGTCCATTCCTTTTTTGTTGAAATTTTTCTTTTCTTTATTTTGTTGCAGGTTTAGCAACTGTTTAATCTGAAAGGGGCTGCCGTATTTGTTCCTGTCAGAGAATTTATTGTAGTAAGTAGAATGTTCATCTTGAAATGGTTGAAGAGATTCGAGTGGAGTCTACTCTTAAACAACAAGGGGATTCAACATTATCTAGTTACAGATTTAAGTTTTACAGCAGTAACTTGAGTTGAGCAACAGTAATATATAATTTGTGCTATGGTGTATCTTCTGTATGAGTGAGAAATGAAATATACAAATTATAAATGATATGAGAATTGTGTATATTGTCCCACCTCCACCCACAATTCCTCCACAGTTTTGCGAAAACAACATACATGCACACATACACTGATACACATATACATACACTTAAGTTAACCCGTTGGCTGCCACGCCATACAACCCGTAGGTTGTTCTCTACTCACTACGAGCCATGTCTGAAGGATCCATGACCAAGGGTGGGAGGGGGACTTGCCATTGCTGACAAGTCCGGGCTGACACGGTGATAGGAGAACATGGAATGCATGCCTCAAGAATGGATCACCGTATCGACAAGGGGGAACAAAGGCGTGGCAGCAACGGGTTAACTAACAAACACACACATATTACCAACAACAAATGATGATCCGCGATGACATTTTGGAGATACTGGCGATGTTTTGGTATCCGTCTTCTCAACGTCTGTATTTCCTGGATGGAGACAAAATAATTCTCATTAAGTTACAGGACACATAAAGGTACATTTATCTGTTTTTTTTGCTCAAAACTTAAAAAGCGCAATTTCAATTGCTTAAAATTTAACTAGCAATACTGAGAATGGTACACAGAACAAAGCTCACTTGCTAGTTTGTCGAAAATTTTCCGGAAGTATACCGGAAGTAAGCAATAGCTCCTCAACTGTTGGGCTGTCGTCAAAATAAACCAGATATTCGTGATCCCCATGAAATTTGGGGTCGATCTGATATGTTTTAAACGAAATCCAATTTTTGGCCAAAATCGAGAATTTTCCTGAACTATAGTTCAGGAAAATTTTCGAAACCGGAAGTACGAAATCGTACAAAAAAATACATGAACTTTACCACAAATTTAACGAGGATCACGGATATGTGATTTGTTTGAACGTAGAATGAATATTTACTAAACTACTGACTGAAATGAGTAAAACCGGAAGTAGAAAAAAAAAGCAAATATCGAAAATTTAACAAGTGAGCTTTGTTGGGGGAATAGTTATCGTCAGTTATCACTAAAAGATTACCACAAAAAACTACCGATAAATGTTTAAGGAGATGTGCAAAGTATCTGAAACTGACTGTTTTGACAGCTGAAAAATATCGAAAAGCCATCTAGCGTTAGAAAAAAGAAACGTCCAAGTAAAACTTCGTTTGCGCGCAAGAAGGGCCTGATTTTAGAATTATTACACAGAGTTCAACGCAAATATATTACTAGTAGATAATCTACAAAAATAAGTCAATTGTCGGGTACCTGGCCATAATCCCGTGGAGAGTGACTGTAGGTGTGTCACAGCAACTGAAGTGATCCAACTCGCCAGTGAAGCGAGAAAAGTTGAAAGTTTTGTAGCAGCATAAGAAGCACTGAAGTAGTGAAGCTGGATGAGCGTACGTCTTGAAGATAAGGCTGGAGCAGAACGTTGGTGGAAGTCCCTCTTCTGCCATGGACAAATCCAGCATTGGCTCAAGGATGTCCGTGGGGATCTTGCGTGCTCTGTAAAAAAAAAAAAACGTGTTACATTAATGAAAATATAAAAATGTAAAAAGTATATCATTCTTTACCTTTTCTAAGAAGCACACTGAAAATGTTCATGATGAAAAACAGTAAAAATGGCATTCACCAAAATGGAGTCCGCCGGGCCAAGGCGAACTCCCATGGATTCCAGCTCTTCAATACTCGCCTGAAATCCACTTCCTATGCTGACGACATCTCTGCGGCCGACTCCGACACTACCAGCCTTCAATCGACTATCGATGGAATGAATTCGACAGCCTCAATTCTTGGTCTCCGCTTCAATGCCAAGAAGTGCTCTTCTCTCACCATTACCAACGGGAGAGCCAGCACGTCCACTAAGCTCTCCATCAACGGTGTCCAGATTCGGGCACTGGATGTAGGGGAGTATGAAAATTATCTTGGCGTCCCTATGGGAACTAAGCTCACCTTCAGACCAGCCACAGACCTCCGTGAGAAGCTAGTCAAGATTGCGGACTCCTTGCTGGCTCCTTGGCAGAAGCTGGAGGTATTTCGTGCGCACCTCCTGCCGTCTCTCTCGCATCACCTGGCGACTGGCCGCGTACAGAGGGGCTTCCTTGACGAGCTGGACACTCGGTGTGCGGAATTCCTCCGCCAAGTGGCATACGTGCCACACACAGCCCACACTGCTTTCTTGTTTGCGGACCGGAGGGCTGGGGGGCTTGGCGCCTCTCAGCTTAAAAAAGACGCTGATGTGTGGACGATTGCCAGGGCCGTTCAACTGTTGGACAGCAAAGATCAAGTTGTCCGTCTCGTTGCCAGAGCCCAACTTGAGAAAACCGTCTCCAGGGGTATTGACCAAGCCACGGATGTGCCGCTCCCCCTCTCCGATTTCCTGTCTGGCTCAACACAGGGGGGCCTGTACGACACTCGGTTCTACGGGTGCGGTCCGAACACATGGACTCGAACGCGAAAAGCAGCCAGGCGTCTTCACGCAAGGATCGACGTATCCAGCGATAGTTCCCTTTCAAAAGTGATCGCTGATGACGTCTCCTGCCTGTCGAACAAGGCTGTCCGCGGATTGAGGACGGTGATCAGGGGCCGATGGACAACCGAACTCTCCAACGCCTCAAACCAGGGAAGAGTGGCAAGAGGTCTCCTTTTGGACTCGTCGAGCGACATCGCCAGGCTCACATCATCACGCACCAAACTCAACTTCGAAGAATGGAAGCTGATCCATCGCAGCCGACTATCCATCCTACCTCTTTTCGGCACACCTGGAATTTCGGCTCCTGACAAGAAGTGCCGAAGGTGCAGGACGGACGCCGAGACCACGTCTCACGTGACCAGCCATTGCCGGGTCAACCTTCCGGAAATCGGACGGCGACACGACGCAATTCTGCTGGAACTGGCCAAAATCATCTGCAGGGCCGGTCACACGATTCGTGTCAACCAGGTGTTCCCGGACACTACCCTCCGCCCAGATATCGTCATCACCTCCGCAACACCGCAGCTCATCATCGACGTGACGATACCTTTCGATGCTCCGGAATCCCTACAAGCTGGATTCGACCGGAAAGTGGCCAAATATGGTCATCTTGGACCGACGCTTCCGGTGGTGATCGGCGCTTTGGGCTCCTGGATGCCGTCCAACAACGCGGTGGCCAACTCCCTCAACATACAACCTAATGCGTGGCGCCGTTTCAGGCGGAAGAGTCGACTTGCAGCCATCCAAGGGTCAATGAGAGTGGTCTCTAACCACCTTCACGCAGCTGACAGGGATGAAGGCCTACTGGGGCCCGCATAAGGATAGCTCCAGAACTCAAACTGTATGAACTTAACGAAATCGTGTCGTGTAAGTGTAATCGAAGTGGATATGTGGCATGTGCTGTAATTGCGTATTGTAGTTGCTCCATCTCTCCATTTTTTCATTCTCCATGTTTTAATTCTTTTTAATGTATCATCATATCGTTCACATTTTATTGATAGATCGTTGTCATGATCTCATGAAAATAAATTCTATGCATCAGGAAAATTTTCGAAACCGGAAGTACGAAATCGTACAAAAAAATACATGAACTTTACCACAAATTTAACGAGGATCACGGATATGTGATTTGTTTGAACGTAGAATGAATATTTACTAAACTACTGACTGAAATGAGTAAAACCGGAAGTAGAAAAAAAAAGCAAATATCGAAAATTTAACAAGCACTCGTGCAGTTAAGTGTTCCCCACATTTCGGCCGTGATTTTAGTGCATTTGGGCAAGTTTTATTTTACTGTGTCAATCCATCTGACAGTCCGACGCCCCGGCCCAAGCTCCAACTTTCTGCCGCTAGAGGTCCTTCCTACTGTTTTGCGCCTTACACCTGTATGCCGTGCAAAACTCTACTCCGCTGCCCAGCGAACTATCTACGGTGCTCCGACTATTCTTGGCCGCTCCCATTACTACACCGAGGCTATTTCTTCTACTCCAGTGCCCGAGCTAATACTCCGGTGCTCCGACTTCGATTTTTAGCCTAGCTGCCGCATTTTGTCTAGCTTGGTTTCCACCGCAGCTGGCCATCACCGCATCGCTTCCCACCACCACACCGCACATCTTGGCTGCAACCACTTTTCGGCCACGGCAACTTCTCTATCTCCACTCTTTTCGGCACCTCACCGCTGCCCCGGCTGATACTGCTCCACTGGACTCAACTAATGGGCAGGTTTTAAAATATCGCTTGCTCGTCTTCATCTCCGCATGATCAATCTACGCCACTGCTGATTTTTGTCCGAGCTGACCCATCCTCTCATCCATTTATCTGCATTTGCTTACTCTGATCTCTGCTCAACGCTACGGTCCGAGTTTTCAACTTTCTCCACCAGGTGGCCTCCATCCAGCACTCCAACAACGCCACCAGATGGCAGCTGCCACTGGGGCATGCAAGGACGATACTTGGCATCAAGGAATAAAGCCACTTCAACTAACGGAGTCTCTCGACGCTCCCTACATCATCATCATTATTATCATCATATTTTTATTCCTCCGGCAAGCTAAATTTTAAGAATTTTACTATCTACTGATCATCTGGGCGCCAGCCGTCTCTCCGTTTTACAGCTCTCTTCAACAACACCGATTCTACTACACCGACTAAACTACACCGATCCTACTACACCGACTCTACCTCACCGACTCTACTACACCGACTCTACTACACCAACTCTTCTAAGATGGAAAAGGCTTGCGGGAACGAGGCATGCAACAACACTTTCTTCAGCTCCAACAACAGAAAGAAATTCTGCTCGGCCGCCTGCTACCCGTCAGTCATCGCTACTGCAGCTGCCAAGCGTCTGGGCCGTGGCCATAAATCAGTCGTTCCAGCTCCAGCCGTTAGCCTACCAGCTGCCCCACCAATCTACACCGAGTCTCCTTCCAGCTCTCCAGCTGCCAGAAGCCTCGACACATCTTGGGCTCCATCTCCGTCCGGCCGCCCTGCTACCACTCCTGGCCGCTCATCGACGAATGCCGCGACTTTCATCCGCTGTCGTAGCACAGCCTGCTGTAACTACTTTTCTCGAACCTCGCGTAGCCGCCAGTACTGTTCGCTTCCATGCCGGCCATCTAGTTCTACCAGGCAACCGGCAGCTGCGCCGGCCATCTCACCAACTTGGACAGACGCTTCGGCTCCTAGCACCACTCCGCTCTCACCTGCTCCTGCTCAGCTGGTGGCTGTTGAGACCCCGGATGGAAATCTTGCTTCAGGAGCCAGTGATGACTCCTGGTCCCCACCACCGGAACGTCGCTCGCCGACCACGCTGGCCGAGGGCCGTCAGCACAGGAGGGGAAACATCAACAACCATGGCGTCACCAACAACTCGCCTCCAACATCATCAGCCGTTGCTCCTTCTTTGCTCCCGGTTTCACAAGCCGCCACTCTCGCTCTACCAGCCAATCACAACCTCACCAGCGCTGAGAGAGAACTCTCTGATGACCCATCTCCTCTTTTAACAACACAACGGGCTCTCGACGCAACCGGTTGGGCTGCCTATCCAGTGGAGCCTCCGACCTCAACACAAGTTTCTGACACCAACCTCTCTGTGGACGCTTCACTCCGCTGCAATCAACCATCTCGGAGTGCTGGAATCGTGATCACTATGCCACTTGATAGCGAAACGGATTCGGATGGGAGCGACGACGATGCGGAGGAGACCGTCGATTCCACCTTATCTCCAGCTGAGGCTTTCTTTAACCTTTGGGCCCCGGTTTTCTTACGCTGCTCCAACCGTGGGGATATGGATCTGGCGACAGAAAGCTGCGCTGCCGACTGGCATCGACTCACTAAAAAGTCGGATGATCTTACTGCCAGCAGAAAGCAAGTGGTTCAGGAGCGATCACCGAACAGTCCTGCAGCTCATAGAAGACAGCAGTCAAGACAACAACAGCGGATTAAAAAAAAAGACAACACCAAGAAGAAGGAAGAGGCCGGCCGAATCCAAGCCCTTTTCAAGCGATTCCCGAAACGAGCTGTGCGGAAGGTGCTGGGCGAGACCTCCCAGGCCTACACCGGCACTGTTGAGGCTGCCACTGACTTCTTGAAGGGTGCATATGAACAGCCCCGCCCGTCCGAGGCAGCAGTACTTGAAGCGAGGCGGGTGTACGATGGATGCAGCTGGGCTAATCCATCTGAGGAAGAGCTCGAACATCTTGCCAGCCCACCAGCAAGATCTGAGATTGCCAGGAAACTCAAAAGAGCCTCAAACACGGCCCCAGGAGCGGACGGAGTCGAGTACAAGGACATCTCCCGTCTGGATCCGGAATGTCGCCTGCTGGAGGTCCTTTATGCCGCAGTGTGGCGCCTTGGTGTACCGAAGTGCTGGAAATCGGCCCGAACCATCCCGATCTTCAAGAAAGGGTCGACTGAAGACTACAGCAACTTCCGGCCCATCTCACTCCTCTCAACGCTGTACAAGCTCTTCTCCGGATGCATTGCCTCCCGGATCACCACAGTGGCCAGCGGCAACGAGTGGCTTTCACCAGAGCAGAAAGGTTTCCTCCCGGGGATGCACGGAATACAGGAGCACACAATGCTGCTCGAGAGTGCCATCGAGGAGGCCAAGTCCCAGAAAAGAAACTTAACAATCTGCTGGCTGGACTTGGCCAATGCCTTTGGATCACTTCCTCACGACTACCTCAACCAACTCTTCTGCAGTCTTCCAGTCCCTCCGGCCTTAAGGAGCATCCTTACCGACATCTACCAACATAACGAGTTCCATTTCGTTGTCGGCAAGGAGCTGGTGATGGTGAGACCGACATCCGGAGTCCGCCAAGGCGATGGGCTTAGCTCCATAATTTTTAATCTTGCAGCGGAGCCTCTAGTCCGCCGGGCCAAGGCGAACTCCCATGGATTCCAGCTCTTCAATACTCGCCTGAAATCCACTTCCTATGCTGACGACATCTCTGCGGCCGACTCCGACACTACCAGCCTTCAATCGACTATCGATGGAATGAATTCGACAGCCTCAATTCTTGGTCTCCGCTTCAATGCCAAGAAGTGCTCTTCTCTCACCATTACCAACGGGAGAGCCAGCACGTCCACTAAGCTCTCCATCAACGGTGTCCAGATTCGGGCACTGGATGTAGGGGAGTATGAAAATTATCTTGGCGTCCCTATGGGAACTAAGCTCACCTTCAGACCAGCCACAGACCTCCGTGAGAAGCTAGTCAAGATTGCGGACTCCTTGCTGGCTCCTTGGCAGAAGCTGGAGGTATTTCGTGCGCACCTCCTGCCGTCTCTCTCGCATCACCTGGCGACTGGCCGCGTACAGAGGGGCTTCCTTGACGAGCTGGACACTCGGTGTGCGGAATTCCTCCGCCAAGTGGCATACGTGCCACACACAGCCCACACTGCTTTCTTGTTTGCGGACCGGAGGGCTGGGGGGCTTGGCGCCTCTCAGCTTAAAAAAGACGCTGATGTGTGGACGATTGCCAGGGCCGTTCAACTGTTGGACAGCAAAGATCAAGTTGTCCGTCTCGTTGCCAGAGCCCAACTTGAGAAAACCGTCTCCAGGGGTATTGACCAAGCCACGGATGTGCCGCTCCCCCTCTCCGATTTCCTGTCTGGCTCAACACAGGGGGGCCTGTACGACACTCGGTTCTACGGGTGCGGTCCGAACACATGGACTCGAACGCGAAAAGCAGCCAGGCGTCTTCACGCAAGGATCGACGTATCCAGCGATAGTTCCCTTTCAAAAGTGATCGCTGATGACGTCTCCTGCCTGTCGAACAAGGCTGTCCGCGGATTGAGGACGGTGATCAGGGGCCGATGGACAACCGAACTCTCCAACGCCTCAAACCAGGGAAGAGTGGCAAGAGGTCTCCTTTTGGACTCGTCGAGCGACATCGCCAGGCTCACATCATCACGCACCAAACTCAACTTCGAAGAATGGAAGCTGATCCATCGCAGCCGACTATCCATCCTACCTCTTTTCGGCACACCTGGAATTTCGGCTCCTGACAAGAAGTGCCGAAGGTGCAGGACGGACGCCGAGACCACGTCTCACGTGACCAGCCATTGCCGGGTCAACCTTCCGGAAATCGGACGGCGACACGACGCAATTCTGCTGGAACTGGCCAAAATCATCTGCAGGGCCGGTCACACGATTCGTGTCAACCAGGTGTTCCCGGACACTACCCTCCGCCCAGATATCGTCATCACCTCCGCAACACCGCAGCTCATCATCGACGTGACGATACCTTTCGATGCTCCGGAATCCCTACAAGCTGGATTCGACCGGAAAGTGGCCAAATATGGTCATCTTGGACCGACGCTTCCGGTGGTGATCGGCGCTTTGGGCTCCTGGATGCCGTCCAACAACGCGGTGGCCAACTCCCTCAACATACAACCTAATGCGTGGCGCCGTTTCAGGCGGAAGAGTCGACTTGCAGCCATCCAAGGGTCAATGAGAGTGGTCTCTAACCACCTTCACGCAGCTGACAGGGATGAAGGCCTACTGGGGCCCGCATAAGGATAGCTCCAGAACTCAAACTGTATGAACTTAACGAAATCGTGTCGTGTAAGTGTAATCGAAGTGGATATGTGGCATGTGCTGTAATTGCGTATTGTAGTTGCTCCATCTCTCCATTTTTTCATTCTCCATGTTTTAATTCTTTTTAATGTATCATCATATCGTTCACATTTTATTGATAGATCGTTGTCATGATCTCATGAAAATAAATTCTATGCATCAGGAAAATTTTCGAAACCGGAAGTACGAAATCGTACAAAAAAATACATGAACTTTACCACAAATTTAACGAGGATCACGGATATGTGATTTGTTTGAACGTAGAATGAATATTTACTAAACTACTGACTGAAATGAGTAAAACCGGAAGTAGAAAAAAAAAGCAAATATCGAAAATTTAACAAGCACTCGTGCAGTTAAGTGTTCCCCACATTTCGGCCGTGATTTTAGTGCATTTGGGCAAGTTTTATTTTACTGTGTCAATCCATCTGACAGTCCGACGCCCCGGCCCAAGCTCCAACTTTCTGCCGCTAGAGGTCCTTCCTACTGTTTTGCGCCTTACACCTGTATGCCGTGCAAAACTCTACTCCGCTGCCCAGCGAACTATCTACGGTGCTCCGACTATTCTTGGCCGCTCCCATTACTACACCGAGGCTATTTCTTCTACTCCAGTGCCCGAGCTAATACTCCGGTGCTCCGACTTCGATTTTTAGCCTAGCTGCCGCATTTTGTCTAGCTTGGTTTCCACCGCAGCTGGCCATCACCGCATCGCTTCCCACCACCACACCGCACATCTTGGCTGCAACCACTTTTCGGCCACGGCAACTTCTCTATCTCCACTCTTTTCGGCACCTCACCGCTGCCCCGGCTGATACTGCTCCACTGGACTCAACTAATGGGCAGGTTTTAAAATATCGCTTGCTCGTCTTCATCTCCGCATGATCAATCTACGCCACTGCTGATTTTTGTCCGAGCTGACCCATCCTCTCATCCATTTATCTGCATTTGCTTACTCTGATCTCTGCTCAACGCTACGGTCCGAGTTTTCAACTTTCTCCACCAGGTGGCCTCCATCCAGCACTCCAACAACGCCACCAGATGGCAGCTGCCACTGGGGCATGCAAGGACGATACTTGGCATCAAGGAATAAAGCCACTTCAACTAACGGAGTCTCTCGACGCTCCCTACATCATCATCATTATTATCATCATATTTTTATTCCTCCGGCAAGCTAAATTTTAAGAATTTTACTATCTACTGATCATCTGGGCGCCAGCCGTCTCTCCGTTTTACAGCTCTCTTCAACAACACCGATTCTACTACACCGACTAAACTACACCGATCCTACTACACCGACTCTACCTCACCGACTCTACTACACCGACTCTACTACACCAACTCTTCTAAGATGGAAAAGGCTTGCGGGAACGAGGCATGCAACAACACTTTCTTCAGCTCCAACAACAGAAAGAAATTCTGCTCGGCCGCCTGCTACCCGTCAGTCATCGCTACTGCAGCTGCCAAGCGTCTGGGCCGTGGCCATAAATCAGTCGTTCCAGCTCCAGCCGTTAGCCTACCAGCTGCCCCACCAATCTACACCGAGTCTCCTTCCAGCTCTCCAGCTGCCAGAAGCCTCGACACATCTTGGGCTCCATCTCCGTCCGGCCGCCCTGCTACCACTCCTGGCCGCTCATCGACGAATGCCGCGACTTTCATCCGCTGTCGTAGCACAGCCTGCTGTAACTACTTTTCTCGAACCTCGCGTAGCCGCCAGTACTGTTCGCTTCCATGCCGGCCATCTAGTTCTACCAGGCAACCGGCAGCTGCGCCGGCCATCTCACCAACTTGGACAGACGCTTCGGCTCCTAGCACCACTCCGCTCTCACCTGCTCCTGCTCAGCTGGTGGCTGTTGAGACCCCGGATGGAAATCTTGCTTCAGGAGCCAGTGATGACTCCTGGTCCCCACCACCGGAACGTCGCTCGCCGACCACGCTGGCCGAGGGCCGTCAGCACAGGAGGGGAAACATCAACAACCATGGCGTCACCAACAACTCGCCTCCAACATCATCAGCCGTTGCTCCTTCTTTGCTCCCGGTTTCACAAGCCGCCACTCTCGCTCTACCAGCCAATCACAACCTCACCAGCGCTGAGAGAGAACTCTCTGATGACCCATCTCCTCTTTTAACAACACAACGGGCTCTCGACGCAACCGGTTGGGCTGCCTATCCAGTGGAGCCTCCGACCTCAACACAAGTTTCTGACACCAACCTCTCTGTGGACGCTTCACTCCGCTGCAATCAACCATCTCGGAGTGCTGGAATCGTGATCACTATGCCACTTGATAGCGAAACGGATTCGGATGGGAGCGACGACGATGCGGAGGAGACCGTCGATTCCACCTTATCTCCAGCTGAGGCTTTCTTTAACCTTTGGGCCCCGGTTTTCTTACGCTGCTCCAACCGTGGGGATATGGATCTGGCGACAGAAAGCTGCGCTGCCGACTGGCATCGACTCACTAAAAAGTCGGATGATCTTACTGCCAGCAGAAAGCAAGTGGTTCAGGAGCGATCACCGAACAGTCCTGCAGCTCATAGAAGACAGCAGTCAAGACAACAACAGCGGATTAAAAAAAAAGACAACACCAAGAAGAAGGAAGAGGCCGGCCGAATCCAAGCCCTTTTCAAGCGATTCCCGAAACGAGCTGTGCGGAAGGTGCTGGGCGAGACCTCCCAGGCCTACACCGGCACTGTTGAGGCTGCCACTGACTTCTTGAAGGGTGCATATGAACAGCCCCGCCCGTCCGAGGCAGCAGTACTTGAAGCGAGGCGGGTGTACGATGGATGCAGCTGGGCTAATCCATCTGAGGAAGAGCTCGAACATCTTGCCAGCCCACCAGCAAGATCTGAGATTGCCAGGAAACTCAAAAGAGCCTCAAACACGGCCCCAGGAGCGGACGGAGTCGAGTACAAGGACATCTCCCGTCTGGATCCGGAATGTCGCCTGCTGGAGGTCCTTTATGCCGCAGTGTGGCGCCTTGGTGTACCGAAGTGCTGGAAATCGGCCCGAACCATCCCGATCTTCAAGAAAGGGTCGACTGAAGACTACAGCAACTTCCGGCCCATCTCACTCCTCTCAACGCTGTACAAGCTCTTCTCCGGATGCATTGCCTCCCGGATCACCACAGTGGCCAGCGGCAACGAGTGGCTTTCACCAGAGCAGAAAGGTTTCCTCCCGGGGATGCACGGAATACAGGAGCACACAATGCTGCTCGAGAGTGCCATCGAGGAGGCCAAGTCCCAGAAAAGAAACTTAACAATCTGCTGGCTGGACTTGGCCAATGCCTTTGGATCACTTCCTCACGACTACCTCAACCAACTCTTCTGCAGTCTTCCAGTCCCTCCGGCCTTAAGGAGCATCCTTACCGACATCTACCAACATAACGAGTTCCATTTCGTTGTCGGCAAGGAGCTGGTGATGGTGAGACCGACATCCGGAGTCCGCCAAGGCGATGGGCTTAGCTCCATAATTTTTAATCTTGCAGCGGAGCCTCTAGTCCGCCGGGCCAAGGCGAACTCCCATGGATTCCAGCTCTTCAATACTCGCCTGAAATCCACTTCCTATGCTGACGACATCTCTGCGGCCGACTCCGACACTACCAGCCTTCAATCGACTATCGATGGAATGAATTCGACAGCCTCAATTCTTGGTCTCCGCTTCAATGCCAAGAAGTGCTCTTCTCTCACCATTACCAACGGGAGAGCCAGCACGTCCACTAAGCTCTCCATCAACGGTGTCCAGATTCGGGCACTGGATGTAGGGGAGTATGAAAATTATCTTGGCGTCCCTATGGGAACTAAGCTCACCTTCAGACCAGCCACAGACCTCCGTGAGAAGCTAGTCAAGATTGCGGACTCCTTGCTGGCTCCTTGGCAGAAGCTGGAGGTATTTCGTGCGCACCTCCTGCCGTCTCTCTCGCATCACCTGGCGACTGGCCGCGTACAGAGGGGCTTCCTTGACGAGCTGGACACTCGGTGTGCGGAATTCCTCCGCCAAGTGGCATACGTGCCACACACAGCCCACACTGCTTTCTTGTTTGCGGACCGGAGGGCTGGGGGGCTTGGCGCCTCTCAGCTTAAAAAAGACGCTGATGTGTGGACGATTGCCAGGGCCGTTCAACTGTTGGACAGCAAAGATCAAGTTGTCCGTCTCGTTGCCAGAGCCCAACTTGAGAAAACCGTCTCCAGGGGTATTGACCAAGCCACGGATGTGCCGCTCCCCCTCTCCGATTTCCTGTCTGGCTCAACACAGGGGGGCCTGTACGACACTCGGTTCTACGGGTGCGGTCCGAACACATGGACTCGAACGCGAAAAGCAGCCAGGCGTCTTCACGCAAGGATCGACGTATCCAGCGATAGTTCCCTTTCAAAAGTGATCGCTGATGACGTCTCCTGCCTGTCGAACAAGGCTGTCCGCGGATTGAGGACGGTGATCAGGGGCCGATGGACAACCGAACTCTCCAACGCCTCAAACCAGGGAAGAGTGGCAAGAGGTCTCCTTTTGGACTCGTCGAGCGACATCGCCAGGCTCACATCATCACGCACCAAACTCAACTTCGAAGAATGGAAGCTGATCCATCGCAGCCGACTATCCATCCTACCTCTTTTCGGCACACCTGGAATTTCGGCTCCTGACAAGAAGTGCCGAAGGTGCAGGACGGACGCCGAGACCACGTCTCACGTGACCAGCCATTGCCGGGTCAACCTTCCGGAAATCGGACGGCGACACGACGCAATTCTGCTGGAACTGGCCAAAATCATCTGCAGGGCCGGTCACACGATTCGTGTCAACCAGGTGTTCCCGGACACTACCCTCCGCCCAGATATCGTCATCACCTCCGCAACACCGCAGCTCATCATCGACGTGACGATACCTTTCGATGCTCCGGAATCCCTACAAGCTGGATTCGACCGGAAAGTGGCCAAATATGGTCATCTTGGACCGACGCTTCCGGTGGTGATCGGCGCTTTGGGCTCCTGGATGCCGTCCAACAACGCGGTGGCCAACTCCCTCAACATACAACCTAATGCGTGGCGCCGTTTCAGGCGGAAGAGTCGACTTGCAGCCATCCAAGGGTCAATGAGAGTGGTCTCTAACCACCTTCACGCAGCTGACAGGGATGAAGGCCTACTGGGGCCCGCATAAGGATAGCTCCAGAACTCAAACTGTATGAACTTAACGAAATCGTGTCGTGTAAGTGTAATCGAAGTGGATATGTGGCATGTGCTGTAATTGCGTATTGTAGTTGCTCCATCTCTCCATTTTTTCATTCTCCATGTTTTAATTCTTTTTAATGTATCATCATATCGTTCACATTTTATTGATAGATCGTTGTCATGATCTCATGAAAATAAATTCTATGCATCAGGAAAATTTTCGAAACCGGAAGTACGAAATCGTACAAAAAAATACATGAACTTTACCACAAATTTAACGAGGATCACGGATATGTGATTTGTTTGAACGTAGAATGAATATTTACTAAACTACTGACTGAAATGAGTAAAACCGGAAGTAGAAAAAAAAAGCAAATATCGAAAATTTAACAAGTGAGCTTTGTTGGGGGAATAGTTATCGTCAGTTATCACTAAAAGATTACCACAAAAAACTACCGATAAATGTTTAAGGAGATGTGCAAAGTATCTGAAACTGACTGTTTTGACAGCTGAAAAATATCGAAAAGCCATCTAGCGTTAGAAAAAAGAAACGTCCAAGTAAAACTTCGTTTGCGCGCAAGAAGGGCCTGATTTTAGAATTATTACACAGAGTTCAACGCAAATATATTACTAGTAGATAATCTACAAAAATAAGTCAATTGTCGGGTACCTGGCCATAATCCCGTGGAGAGTGACTGTAGGTGTGTCACAGCAACTGAAGTGATCCAACTCGCCAGTGAAGCGAGAAAAGTTGAAAGTTTTGTAGCAGCATAAGAAGCACTGAAGTAGTGAAGCTGGATGAGCGTACGTCTTGAAGATAAGGCTGGAGCAGAACGTTGGTGGAAGTCCCTCTTCTGCCATGGACAAATCCAGCATTGGCTCAAGGATGTCCGTGGGGATCTTGCGTGCTCTGTAAAAAAAAAAAAACGTGTTACATTAATGAAAATATAAAAATGTAAAAAGTATATCATTCTTTACCTTTTCTAAGAAGCACACTGAAAATGTTCATGATGAAAAACAGTAAAAATGGCATTCACAGCAACCAACAGCATTACTCCTCGTGTTGAGATAAATTTCTGATGATAAAGAAAGTGTCATGAACTTTTTTGCAGCAGTATGGTGGCAGGTGATATAAACTGATGCTTTACCTTTATCATTTGAGTGATGAATATAGTAAGCATTATTGGATTTTCATCCAGCAGATCTGGTATGTTTACAAACACATGGCAGGTACGTTATTCATTCCACACTCTTCATGTCACTGAAACTCTAAGTAGATGGGAAAAATAACTCTATGTTACTTACAAATTTACACAGATAAACAAATGAAAAATAAAACTCTACCTATCCCTCAGCTGAGTTGCCTTCTAAACAGAAGTAGAAACAGCCATAATAAAAGACAAGCTGTTGTAGGTTAAACCACCAAAATTGCAAGATTCCGAAAAGATCCTGTGGTTCATGAGCGAGAGTACCTATGTTACATGAAAATCTGAATTATGATGGTCTTAATGCTTCACTGTTCTGGTATGGTAGCAGTAAAGACAAAATTACCTATCTCGGAACATTTGTATTCCACTATGTGTGGGCTTCAAACATGGGTTTTAGGCTTTTGATATCCTGAGGATCATGCTGAACAGTGACTGAGCGCTAAACCAACTTGTTGGAATGACAGCATACATCTAGACTTGCAGAAATAAATTGGTATAATATACAAAATAAGGAAACTAGGGCAAACTAAACCTACATAAGATGCGAAGTCCAGCTTGATATTTGAAATCACAGAAAAATAAGTATAAAATAGCAACACTTTGTTTCGCCCATTTCTCCACATTTCACGGTGCAGAAACAACAAGGGCGACAGTGACGCCATCTGGTAATGAGTTTTGAATCTTATGTTGGTTGCACTCGACAGTCAGACAGAGATATGACATTACACGTTTCACGTCCAACAAGTCGTAACTTTCATAAGTTTCTTCGAAGTTCGAAACAAATTAAAAAGTTAAACAAAGGAGATCGGATAATGAGTCAACTGTTTGTAAGTAATAGATAACCTAGATAACACAACCTTTAGCTAATGATTCTTACAGCATCCTTGACTAAATGTTTTTAGATAATGTCAGATAGTCAGATTTTTAGATAATGAGCTGAAGTTGTTGTGTGACCTGGCCAACTGGGGCCAATAAGTAAAGCAGCCAATAATGCAAGCTATGTCTTCTGAAGCTAAATAATTTCTGTTGCAAGGTAGTTACTTTTACCAACATGTTTTTAAATTACTGTGATATTCAAGGTTTCTAACATTTCAGGTTAACTTTTCCCTGTCAAGTTGTAAATCTTCAAGATATTGGTGCCTTCACCAGATCCAATTCTTTACTGCAATCTATTTTAAGGACACAAGCAAGAAAATGCTGCTACTCAAGTTTTATGGTGAACGCCATTGAGTTCTAATTTAGGGAAATGTAAGATTGATAGATTTGAGGTATTGCTTTCTGTCACTTTAAAATTATTAATTATACTCTCCTTTCAGGTTAATCCCTCAGCCATTATTATAGTTGTTTGGAAACTGAAGATTGATAATTTGTGTAGACTTAGATAAATTACAAGTGCATATCTGGGCTGGGCTCCCAGATATGGTTCTGGCAATGCTAAAAGGAAAAAATTCTATCAACTATTTCTGGCGGAACCCCATAGAAATTTTTTTAAAAGAAAGTACTTTATTAATTTAATCAAATTTTGTCATGGTACAACTCTAGATAAGTTAATAAGTATTGTAAGTGTTGTAGCTGCCTGCTCCAGTGCGGCGGTAAGGGAGGGCAGGGGCAACTGGGAGTTCGTATTCGTGAACGGGAGCAACTGGGAGCTCGTAGACGTGGACGGGAGCGACGGGCAAGTGGTCGCCCTTTGGCCGGAATCCGTTTTCATCGGCTGTCCAGGTCAGAGTGAATTTCTCGCCTTCGGGGGAGACCCAGTAAGAGGATCCAGCGTTGGTATTGCCATAAACGTCGTCGTAAGTGGCTTTGCCGTAAGAATCGTAGGCGACGCCTTGCATCTTCTTCTGCACCTGCGATTCCTCGCGGGTCGTGTAGTCCGATCCAGAGTAGCTGCAAAATTAACAAGTTAACTTTTATTATTATTTTTCTTAATTCATTTAAAGAGAATATGGACTTACCCCCATTTGCTGCTTCCGTCGAGATTGCGGACGTCGTGTTGGCTGGTGATGGTGATTCCGCCATATCTGCTGTCCTTGTTGTAGCCGGAAGAACCGTAGCTGGGAGACGTCATGTAACTGGAGACTCTTTCATAGCCGGAAGGTGCGGCGACAGCAACAGCCAAGAGAGCAGCAACGATAAACTAAATAAAAATGAAATTTAACTTGTAAAAAAAGAAATTGAATTAAGTGGATTATTATTAGTTACCAGCTTCATGTTGATTCGATTGTTTTGTCGTACGAATGATACTTTGAATGGACACTCGCTGGACATTTTATACTCGCCGATGCTCCCATGTAACAGTCAACTATCTAAATCGCTCAGTGAAAGGCCGTCAGTTTGGTTTGACCCAATTTTTCGTTTATGGTGTTTACAGTCATACTTTGTTGTCACTCAGCAGCAAAGGCTGGCCGCGTCCATTCTAATTGCGAAATGTTCGACTAAATTTCTTAACTGTAACAGTATGTTAAAAAGTGCAGACGTCACAGCAAAACTCCATACGAAATTTCAACTGTCAAAAATGTAATTAAATACAAAAATTTGAATGTCGACAACGGTTATTTTACGTTCATTACGAATGCACAAATGGGCCTGCGCTTTCAAAAGTGCAAGTAGTATTCCATTTTATTTCTTTATTTACTGTGAGATATTTATCAACTCATATCTAATTACCTACTGAATCAGTTTAGAGGAAAAAGTTCAATTGATCGATATCATATCATCATGATCGAGCCAGAAGGGGATTCCCCATTGAAAGTTTGTCATTGAACTGAATTTTGAAAAACACACAAAAAAAGTTTGAACAGGTTTTTTACATACCCAATCACACTGCCGAACTAAAAAGTGTGGACCTGCAGGAAACGTGTTATGCTGAAGGCCGCACCGTTGCTACTTGCTAGTCAATGATGTCTTTATTAACGCCACTAATTCACGTCCACTGCACTGTTGCAGTTGAAGTTAATGGAATCTCTGCCAAAAGATTAAAACAAGTAAATAAAAGTAAAATCTGAAACTTCATGACGTCATGTCGTAAAGATAAAACGAATACAAATGATGTACTGAAAACCTTTAGAAAGTTCATGGGGGGGAAATCCCCAGTGTTCTTGAAATCGTCGTCGTCGCCGATGAACTAAATGTGGAAAAGACAAGACGTTGATTGAGGTTGGCTGCAGGAATCTGAAATGTCCAGTTGCGGCAGAAGCAGAACATCAACTGACTAAAAATAAGAAAAAGATGGGCGGCCATTATGGATTATTTTCTCTAATATAATTTTTGGCGAGCGGGAGTTTTAAAATCTTTGACGCTTTTCGATTTAATTTTCGATTTCAAGCTCCTGTTTGTTCTATTCTTTGCTGACAATCGTCCATTTTTATTATCTTGATTAATCTTTGACCCAGGTCAGATGTAACTTAAATCAAAAATGGGAAATTATCTTTTAAAAAGATAAGAAAGGTTGATTGAGAAAGTATACTGTGCTCTCCCGGTGGTTTATTACGCGACCTTTAAAAATAACGAAGCTAATGATGCCACCAGGATCTTGATGTTAGTTTTGAAACTGGAAATTTTTTTGTGCAAAATGTAAACCGCTTCCTTCGGTTTTGGAATTCTTTACCGTGATATCGGAGAGCATATAAGTCATCAGACATTTCTTTCTTTACGAAACGTGAAATTCTCTATAAACTGAATAGCCCCGCAAAAGTCATTCGTCACATCCTCAGGCACTGGGAATTCAAAAAACAATTCGGTGTTAAAGTAATAATAACTTTAAATGAATTTTTTAAGTCGAGTTACCAAGTGGTTGGAGGAGATTGTCTACAGATGGTTCTTCGTAAAAGTAGACACTCACGAAAGAATTGTAATCATAGTCATCGTCGTCGGTGGATTCTTCGTCTTCCGAGAAAACTTTTTCGTCGCTGGAAACACTTTCGGTCCAGTCCAATCCAACCACAGTCCTTTTTTACTAAGCTGGGAAGTGAAAATAATTTAATGGATACTCGATTAATTTGGCTTAAGTTTGCTTTAACTTTCAGTCCATGGGTTGCAAAAGCGGGGGATCGCGACCGTGAAATTAAAATGAAATTAAAATTCTTCAAGTGAAATTACGACCACGGTATTTAAAAAAAAAACCGTCCCACATTTGGCTGATGTAGGGCGATTTAACACATCCGGATCCATCCGGAATTACCGAAGGCTTTCGGTGGATTTTCCCTTTGCCATCAGGGAAGGGTATTGTCACTGTTCTCAGGGTATTTCACCTGAGCCTGTTGGATTTTAACGCAGGCTTGCAAACAAACCTAACGTGCCCGAAACATGTCCGATACATGGGGCGAAGCTTTACTCTTCTAAACCAACATACAGCGAGTCTGAAATGATTAAACCTTCAGGTTTAACTACCCCCCTAGACTCTCGCTTGTGTGACGCAGAGTTGGGCGGGGCGCCACCCAGTGGTTGGGTGGTGAACCATCTATGTTCCTTTGGAGAATCGAACTCGGGGCTCGATACGTTCTGATGTTAAAGCCACGCCCTATCCGAGTCACCCACTCTGCACACACAATTATTTGTTTCATTTGACGCCAGAATTTTGACATGTAACACCTCAGTTTTAACATTCAGCAGTTATTTCGGAATGATTTTAGTGTGACTTGAATTAAAACCAATTAAAATGAAATTAAACGATGAAATAAATCATGAATACTGTGGGGAAAAAATGTAAATATTTCAAAAAGATTACTTGGATGTTTTTCTTCCTGTGATGAGTGTGATCTAACCGGCAAAAAAAAGGTCCAGTAGATTAGAATAGACACGCCCAATCCCCGACGTTGCCAACATCCGCCGCCAGGGTATGACACTCTATCGGACGATAATCCGGTATTCCATCCACTCAATTAAATATTAATAACTAAATCCAATGAAAATTAAATCAAACAATAAAAAATGTGCTACGTTAATTGACAGAAAGATTCCCTGGTGTCTAGCCGGCCAAAAATCTAATAGATACTGAATCGTCCACATTTGTATAAAAGGCCAAAATGCGCATCATATTAGTGCATATTAGTTTATGTCAACCGTTAATCCTTCGGAAATAACTGCCAAATGGTTAATAAATAGATGTCACATGTCAAAATTGTGGCGTCAAATAAGACATTGCATTGTGTGAACAGAGTGGGTAAGTAGGATAGGGCGTGGCTTTAACCAAAAAAAAACAAATCAAGGCATGAGTTCAACTCTCAAAGGGATCATGGTTGGTACATCACCCAACCATCAGGCGGCGCCACAGAATTTATATAAAAGGCCCACCCCTCTCTACTTCACGACGGCCGAGCGTCTTGGGGGCTTGATGAAACTGAGATTGAGGAGGAGGAGGTAATCTCGGTAGTAATCACGGCCAGACGAGCTGTATGTTGATTTGGTACATTCTGATGAATATCACAATGTGCTTAGACCCCCTATCCTCGGAGGTGGGTCCGTCAGATTTGCTTGCAATTCTGAACAGAAAATCCAACAGGCTCAGGTGAAATACCCTGAGATACAGTAGGACATAAAGCAATACCCATCCCTGATGGCAAAGGGAAAATCCACCGATCTACCCATCGGTAATTCCGGAAGGATCCGGATGCGTTCAGAAATCGCCCTACATCAGCCAAATGTAGGACGTTGAAATTACATTTTGATCAAATTAAAATTAACACAGATCGGGTAAACTGCATACTAGGAGTGACTTGGAAATGTGACTTAACGATTTTGTTTTTAAAATATCTGCACTCCGTGTCAAACCGATATAATGACGTCTATCTGTTGTTTATCACGTGGGCAGGCCTACTGTTACACATTTCTGAAAGTAAGAATTCTAAGCGAGAATGGGCGAGAAGGAAAAAATAAATCAATTTCCCATCTAATCTACGGATTTGGCAAACGGAAATTCCAGTAGCGCACAAAACAAACTATTCCCCTACGGTTAAAATTAAATCTTTATCAGCGCATTAAAGAAACTCGTTGCAAAACAAAAACGAACCACACGACGAATGGACACATCAGCAGTTAGAAATAAGTGAACCGAATCTGGCTAAAAGGATTTGCATTAAATTCGTTACAATATTTATCTCATGCATTCGTTCAACGTACTCGTAAATACACTTACCCATGAACCGTCCGGAGTCGTCTTGGCTGCCCCCCCACAGAGATCGTATCCAACTCCAGTCTCCCGCCTCTCACCTGTTTAGTGCAATGCACAAGTGGAGAGGGACAAAAAAAAAACACCCCATTAAAATATAGGAAATATAATCATAAAAACTTGTGAAATCAACTTAATCTACTTAAAACAAAAAGGGAAAGAATTTCAATTTTCCGACAAGGAAGTTATTAACGAGAGGTAAAACCACAAATATCCGCTACAAATTTGGCATCAACACGTCCGTTAGAGATAACGAAACGGGTGCAAACAGGACGTTAATGTTGCTGGTTTCAAATGTGGAAATGTTTGTACAAAACGAAAACCACTCTTTGCGGTTTGGAATTTTTTTAGGCGATCTAAGCACAGAGAAAAAGTCATCAGACATTCGATTTCTCCCTTCGAGCAAGGTGCGTCTACTTTGAAACAATTTCGACAAAATTCGTGAGTACCTCAAATTGAAAATGTCAAGATCACGACGGACGTGCGTTTCATCACTTGGGAAGTCGTTTCCACAGTTAGTAAGTAGTGGACAAACGGTTTGGTTGTTTCAAATTTTCTTTCTCTTGTCGACTCTGATCGTTCAGAGCCAACAGCAATTCAAACTGACACTAGTCCCGAGCGGTGATGAACAGGTGGTTGAAGCCGGTTCAACTGTAACAGTCACCTGTATATTGGCCGATTACTTAATTCTTCCCGAGCTGTCAAACGTGACGTGGACGACTGAAAACAGAAGAAACATACAGGTTTAAAATAATAATAAGCATATAAATATTGGAAATGACAACAACAATATGTCGATTGTTTCAGGATATTGGCGGACGCCTGAATTTGACTAGTAACACAAACGGCACCCACCTAATATCAATGCTTACGTTAAGAAACGCAACAGCTGAAGACACAGGCTATTTCGAATGTAGCCATTTAATGTACTCCAGAAGAACAGTTTCGTCCCTCCGTCAATACGTTTACGTTTACAGTTGGTTATATCCCCTATTATTTCTTAAGCGCAAAGCAAAAATAACAGCAGAAATTTTAAGATGACAATTCAGAATTCACAACTAATCAGCCACTTTTTCAATTCACTAAATTTATAGGCTATGAACAACTCGTCTTCGTACAAGACCAAGAAGATCAAGAACATCAAAGTTATTTCATCGCCGAAACAGGACAAGCTTTCACCGTCCCGTGCAAACCCACTCATCCGAACGTCACCGTCGCTCTATTTAAGGGAAATCCACTCACCAATTTTTCTGAGGTAGCACTAATGGAATTATTCAATTTTGAAAGAGTTTTCAAAAATTATAAACTTGATGAAGGTTTGGTTATCCCAAAACAATTCGGTGTGGTCGTTTGAACCGACGAGAGGATTCACAATAAAGAACATTAGGGTTAATCTAAATGAAGATACTCTTTACTTTTGTACTGGAACGCTGGACGTCATCAAAGGAAAACGCGTCAAAATTTCCGAAAAAAGAATTGACGATGACTTCCCAAATTTTTTAAAAGGGTTTTTACCGAAAGATAAGCTGCCAATTACAGACTTTGCACCCTTCCTTTTAGGCGTAATAGGTACGGTACATGAAGTTCAATTTTGAAGTAAAAAAAGTGTGATTACATCACAACTTAATTCTTAATAGGAATGGAACTGGAAAGGGTCGGCGAACCAAACGATCCCGTAGAAGGAAGTAACGTCACTTTAATCTGCAGCATTTCAGCATTACAAAGAATGAGTTCGTCCCTTATTTCAATGTGGTCCTATCAAATCAAAGGCAACGGAGGAATGCAAATCATTGATGACAAAAACCCAGCACCACCAGGTCTGAAAGCATTGGCAAACTGAAAGCAGTCTTGGTACCATTTTCTGAATTCTCTGACTTTCTGAAGGTATCCTCACTACGGAAAAGAATAATATTGGTGAAACTTATACGTATAGAGTTGACAAACGACTGTACCTGCACACCGTTAACCTTGGCACACCCTACACAAGATTCCAATGTTCAGTAAACAATAGAAGGAGGGATCGAAAAGAGATTTCTTTCACAATAAAAGGTAACGCTTTGATCAAATTGATTTTTTTTCTTTTTTTTTAAATCTTTCCATTATGCTAATTTCATAATTGCAAAAATTATTTAATTTAACCTCTTTTCATTTCTACAGAAATAAACAACGAACCAGTAGTTAATTCTATCGCATTGAAAAATGAAACAGCCCAGAATTTAACGTGCAACCGATTATCGCAACATGTCAAAGTTCAGTGGTTCAAGGTAAACTAATCTTACCATTCTTCGTAGCAGCCGTTCTTTATACCAAACAATTACTTTGATTTAAAGAATAACAGGAAATACACCGGCATAATCTTCGAAACTGAAATCGCGTCCGTTTTGCCACTCGAAGGAAGAGCAACTGAAAATGGAACCTACGAATGTCGGTGGAACAACAGCCGTGGCGAAGCGAGGCACAGGCAGTTTATTGTCAGTTTCATTAGAGTTGGAATAATCGACTCAAGTGAAGCAAAATCATTTGCTACAGTCAACGGAATTTCAATAACTTTTGCAGTTTTATTTGCAATTGGAGTTGGAATCAGTATCAAAATTTACCTCGACAAGGTAAGTGATGAAAAGGAATTCTTCTCTCAACATGTTTCCTTACTTCGTCACATTTGAAAATTCAACCTAATGTCAATCCTCATTTAGAAAAAGGTGGAAAAATCCCTTGAAAGTAGACTGAATGGCGACCCAGGCAAAATCGACCCGGATGTGCCGATGGAATATCAAACGGAATTCCTGCCCTACGACAAGAAATGGGAATTTCCCAGGAAAAGACTCAGACTTGGTACGTTATTCTCTAAAAACAAATTTATGCTTGATTCCGTCAAGTGAAAAAAATTCTTTAAAATAAAGGCCAACAACTGGGAGCTGGTTGTTTCGGGCGAGTCGTCAAAGCGGAAGCCGTGGGCATTGGAGGAACTGAAACGGTGACCACAGTGGCCGTTAAAATGGTTAAAGCAACTGCCCAGTCTGATGACGCCTTGGCCGCTCTCATCAGAGAATTAAAAATCCTCATCTACATGGGATCGCACGTTAACGTCGTTAATTTACTAGGGGCCTGCACCAAAACTAATAACAAAGGTGAAATCAAAAAGCAATAAAACGAAAATTAATAAATTAACAAAATCTACGGCCTTGATTTTGCAGAAGAACTTTTGGTCATCATCGATTATTGTCGTTTCGGCAACATACAAACATATTTGACAAAACATCGCGACCAATTCATCAATAAATTGAACGAATTCGGTGACTTGTCATCACTTACTGAAACGGCGGAAACGGAAATTAATGAAAAGTAACTAATTATGACACAAATCGATTCGTGAATCTCATTTTTTTCTTATAGCGACAACATCAACGAAGGAAACCCTCCCGTATCAACAGTGGATTTAATCAGATGGACTTTGCAAATAGCTCGTGGGATGGAATTTTTGTCCAGCAAAAAGGTCTGTGCAGTCAAATGACCTACGACTTATTAAATTGTGAAATTTCGAATTGTCTATGATTTGACTAACAGATTCTGCACGGCGATTTGGCCGCCCGCAATGTCCTTTTAGCCGATCACGGAATCGTCAAAGTTGCCGATTTCGGAATGGCAAGGCAAATGAAGGATTACGAATACGAGAAAAAGGGAGAGGTAAACTAATAAATCAATAAAATTATAATAATGTTCAATAACACGTGAGATCTCTCTTTGATGGACAGAGCTTAATACCGATCAAGTGGATGGCGATTGAATCGCTTACAGCTAAAATTTTTTCCAGTCAATCGGATGTCTGGTCCTACGGGATTCTCTTGTGGGAAATTTTCTCCCTCGGCAAAGTCCCATACCCAGGTGAAACACAATTCAAATGAAATATCCCCTCGAACTTCTCGAATGAATTATTTCATTACCAAAAGGAATGAATGGCAGGGAACTAATGGAAGATATTCAAAATGGATATCGAATGACACCACCGGAATATTCTCCAAATTTCTTCGGCCAAATTATGAAAAATTGTTGGGAGAAAGATCCAAAGCAAAGACCGAGATTCTCTCAACTGTCAGAAATGATCGAAAAATACGTGGAGTCATTTGTCAGCATCGACTATTTAAATATAAATTCCTCGTGTGAAAATGGTGCAATCAACGAGATACTCGAACCTACTGCGACCAGTCGTTTAGATATCGTGACAATTTTAAATGAGATCCGGCAATCAGCTGATGTGAACTATTCTATTGGTTATTCAGAATTGCAAGCAAAATAGGCAACGTGACCTGCTTAACTATGATCAGTTATCTTCACAAAATGGTCTGAATTTCTTCTATTGGCAAAATACACAACGCTGTTCAAAACTAGCCGGTAGCGCATCATCGATAAGGAAGACGTATCCTGCATCATGTTTTACACAAATCGTGCGGGAAAACAAACGTTGACATTTTCGTCTTAATGTAGATTTGAATTAATAAAAATGTGACCCATAAATATCAAGACACTTAAACGAGGAAGGGGCTTCTATTGATTACTGTAGCTATTTTAAATAAAGTTGGTGGTAAACTAGATTTCCCTTCATCTAATTCCCATCAAATGAATCAGAAAAGGATGACTTACCGAAATGTTCTTGTAGCCTTCATCAGCCATGGCTAGAGGGTTCTGGTCAGTTGAGTTTCCACAGAACTGAATTGGCCTGGGCACCACATTTTGGAGACTGCCAAACTGGAAATTCCCTAGTAAAATTTATAAGACATACATTTTTGTAAGAACTATCATTGTAAAATTTGTGATGAACAGTTAAACATGGTACAAACACATCTAAGCATGAATTGAAGATTAATAATAGATTGTCAAAGTTAATATTTTTTTTTTACTTGTACAAGAAAACGAAAACTTCTTTAATACAATTGATTGTTAAATAGTTATTTACCTGATGGCACCTATCATCACGGTACTAGACAGGGATGGGGGGAAAACTATAACCAAATCAGTAACAAGTTTATGGTGAAATCCAACTTGAAATGTTTCAACTGAATAAATTGCTGGTCGAAGCATTTTGACATAAACTCCGGGAAGCAAACAGTCACCTGCAGTCTGCAGGCTCTCAGCTGATTAGAGTTGACTCACAGGATCATTTGACGGAAGCAAATTTGTTATTGACATCCGTCGTCGCCGCCTGATGGATAGAAATTCAAAGGCCCCTGGTGGCTGAATGTAAACAAAATAATTACATTTTATAAATATTAATGAAAAAATAATAATAACATTAATGGGCCCAAGCTTTGGAAGAAATCAATACTCCTTAAATGTGCTCATTGCTTTAAATACAACACAATCTTTTATTCAAATCGAAGCCATATTGTGTTCCAACTTCATTTTCACTCAATCTCTACACCCACTTTACTATGAACAAATGAGGTGTGGAGTGGTGGTGGAATCATAACAATAAAAACTCGAGAGTTATGGAAAAAAACTATACCTGCTAAGTAGAAAAATTTATGAATGTCGAAAGAGTTAGGCTAGGCCTCTTGATTGCTCCAATACCAGCAGCATCAGTCTCATGACTACTTCATTTGGAATTATCTAAATCAAGAACACATGGATTATAAGTCCTCTGTTCTATAAAGCTATACAGGATTATAAGTCCTCTGTTCTATAAAGCTGTACATACTCAAATCGTTTACAGTTTAAAGCCTATTTCAAGTATCAAATAGCCTAATATAGTATCACAATATAAGATAGGATGGGGTGTAATACCATGCTTTTTAGTAATTCAATAAGTTTTTGTAATCATGCAACAATGAAGCAAGATATGAGCATAATAAAAATAAAAACCTTGCTTTAAGTCACGATCAGATCATGAGATCTAAACTTTGGGTTCAATAAAATAATTCCTGTTGACTGATAGTTACGTTTAACTAAGCGCAAAAAACAGACCACACACTTGATGATAAAGAATTTATGCTAACAATTTTACCGATTTATCTGGGGAAACGCGAAACGAATACAAATTACCAAACGAACGTAGAGAATTGTAGAAACGATCTGGTAACGATAATACTTCCAACATCATGTGTACTGCCTAATTTAAAAAAACACATACTGTATTACTGTCGACTCGTCGGGTGTCGACGGTGGCCACCATTTTGAATAATTTAACTGAAACTGGAGGGGGAATGGGGCAAGGTTGCATCAAGATAAAAATTTATTCGGCCACATCTAAAATAAATTAGCAAATTGGATATGTCATATGTGTTTTGATTCTTTCGAATTATTCTCGAATGCAGATTCATTTAATTATTTATTATCTCGATTAAACTGAGGTCGGAAAATTCCTCTAACCTGAAACAAACAACAAAATGTCTTTCTTGAGGCCGCAGGCATAGAGAATAACGAGCTTCTCTATGTGACTACTAGATGGCGTCACCGCTCGGGTTGGCCCGCGGACCCGGTGGTTCAACCCGTCGCCCGGCCCGTAGAAAATATGCCTCGGTGGGTCGAGTTGGGTTGGTTTTTTTTCCTTCAGCACAGGCTGTGGCCCGGGTTTTCATGGCCCGGGCCACAGCCCTAAAGAGTAAAGAGACATCTGTCGTAGAAATTTGTCTCTACGCAGGGAAAAGTGCAGAAGAAAAAAATTTTGCGAGTTTGAAACCGTTCGAATCTTCGAAAAAGGATATAATAAATAATAATAAAAAAATAAAACACCGAAATTCGATGAGTTAGATTCGTCCCTCAACTAGATATTTAATTCAATGTCTATTTCAATAAATTCAGAAGACTGCGTCTACACAAGCTGTTATTGGTAAATATTAAAATGACTTCTTTTGCCCCAGCTTTACTGAATAGTGACATACTTTTTATTTGTTACATACAAGAAGCGAGGAGAATGTATGGCATGTATGCAAATATGTGAAAGAAAATCACCCTGGACTTCTTGACAAGTGTGTTGCTGTATTCATTTCAAATGAAAAGCAAACCATCCCGTTGTGGAGTCAAAAGCAGAGCACTGATGAGAAAGGGCTAGTTATCTGGGTAAAACATAAATTAAATCACTAATGCATAGATTTATGTTGATTTTTAAATATTTCTTTGTAGGATTATCATGTGATATTCATTTACCACGCCAAAGAAAATTACTTTGATGTTTATGATTTAGATACTACATTACCGTTTCCCTGTTCATTTGAAGAGTACAAAACTAAAGCTTTGGGCCTAGATCATGATCTGCAAACTCAATTTCAAAGGTTGAATTTTAATTGATTGCCATTATTTCACCATTCTCAGTAAACTAATATTCTTCTTCTCCAGATATTTTAGAGTCATACCAGCTGAGCAATACCTAACAAGATTTGCTTCTGACAGATCACACATGATTAAGGATGCCAAATGGTTGAAACCTCCCCCAAATTATCCCCCAATTTTTACTGCCACATCCGCAAATAATTTAAATGATTTTATAAGTATGAGTAGTCGAGAAGTTCCCGGTCAAATTTTCAATTATCGGGATTTTGTCTCGAAATTCTCTTGAAATTTGACAAAATACAAAAAAATATATTATCTTCAGCGCTTGGCCGCTTGCGCATTATTCACACGCGTTTATAGCAGACGAAAAGATGTCAGAAACTCACGTTCGTTGTCGAAAATGTCGAACAAAATTGATTTTACCTGAAGAAAAAGATTGCCTGACAACTTGTCATGGACCTTCTGATTCTCAGGGAGAGGATAATTCAGAGTGTCTCTTGGATAAGTCAATATTATATGTTAAGGATGAGAAACTGCCAGTCTGGCTTGAAACCCTAGTTCAGACAGTAAGTACGCTCAATAATATTTTACAAACTCATGAAGAATGACCAAAATCCCTTTTCTTCTGTATTAAAGTCTTCCTGGACCAAGGGTAAAATTGTTTGCCCTTCTTGTGATGCCAGGCTTGGTACCTTTGATTTCCTATCTGGACAGAAGTGTCAGTGCCAACTCCATGTCCTACCTCCTGTCCGATTGACAAGCAGTAAGGTGGATCAGCTGAAATCATGATATGAAAATGTTGTTATGTGATATTTTTGTATGAATTCATTCATGTTCCCTGGCAATTGAACCATAAATAAATCTGAAAGAATCCCCAAACTGAAAAATATTGTTTTCTTGAAAGCATGAACATCTTGCTGAAGCATAATTTATCAGTCAGTTTCTAACATTTAAGATTTTTAAAAAAGTAAAGAATTTTTAAAGTAGTTTTTATTTTTAAAGAAGAGGAAAGAATAATTTTAAAAATCTGAATTCGTCATTAATAATAAAAATCACCGAATTAAATATTCAATATAAAGTTTTCAATGTAAACGTGGCAATGCCACATATTTCCGGGCGTCCACCATTGAGAATTTTTTTTCGTTAAAAATTTTGGCGTCGAAAATTTTGTGTGGGAAATGGACTTGAAAACATTGTGAATTTCTTGCCGGAACTAGTGTTTTTGCATCGATCTTCAACTCAAGGATTATTAAACGCGTTATTGGATAATTGCAGGCCACCACCATGGATACTGTTAAGGCTTTTAATGCGGAGGTAAACGCTCGAATCTTTCAACTTGTGACTAGGGGGATGTATTTTTCAAAATATTATCAAAATTTTACAGCTCTCGTCGCTCTACGACATGAAACCACCTATATCCAAGGCAAAAATGACTGCAATCACAAAAGGCGCCATCAAAGCAGTCAAGTTTTACAAACATGTTGTTCAGTCTGTCGAAAAATTTTTGCAAAAAGTCAGTAATTTTGGCCACCAGTTGTCAAACACGCTTTTAGTTGACATAATGACATTAAACTTTTTTCTTGATTTCAGTGTCGACCTGAATACAAAATCCCTGGATTATATGTGATTGACTCTATAGTTCGACAATCTAGGCATCAATTCGGAGCAGATAAAGATGTGTTTGCTCCTCGGTTCTCAAAAAACGTAACATACACCTTCTACTTCATTTATCAGTGCACTGGCGAAGAAAAGGTAACCAACTTATTTAACAACTTGACATCATTTGATCTAAATAACATTGTACTGCTACACAGAGTAAAGTCATCAGGGTGCTCAACTTGTGGCAGAAAAATGCAGTGTTCCCTCCTGAAGTCATCCAGCCACTATTTGATATGGCTGATTCCAGTCATCCAAAGTTCAAGGAAGTAGCGCAATATGTAAACTCAAAAGGGGCCTCCAGTTCAGGGATATCTGCAGGCAAAAGCAATTCTCAGGACAATACTACTAATCTTAATGGCAACAATGAGGCAGCAGTTAGTTTTGAAGAAACATCCAATGATGGAAATCAGGTGCAGGTAACTTACCGTCAGTTGTGCCCAAAGATGCACATTGTTAATAAAGATTGTCCTTTGCAGAGTCAGTCTTTGGTAATGGGAAATCTTCCCAACCTGAGTAGCACAGAAATGAGTCTAGCTACCAGGCTGCAGCACCTGCAACATCTATTTGGACAAGAACCTCCCAATAACTCGAGCAATCCATTAGCGGCTCAGCCTTTAACGCCAGCCAAAGTCCCTGCGAATGCCAACGATACGGGGCAAATTCGATTCAACAAGAAGCTCTTGGACTTTGACTACGATGAAGAAGACGAAGAGCCGGACAAAACCGCTAGGGAAACTGGCCAACAGCAAGCCAAACCACAACCGCCTCCGCCACAACAACCAGTTCAACCTGCTCTTACATCAAATTCCACTTCCGAATCACTTGGAACGTAAGTGCTTACAAACCTATTGGATAAAACAAAACTAAAATGCTAAACCTTGTTTTCCAATCGATTTGCAGTTTGCTGACTAATCCCGACATTCTGCGACATCTTCAAAGCCTCCAGCAACAAATTGCACAGCCAGCGGTCCAGTCGGCTTCAATCAGCACGAATCACCACCACCATCACCAGCAGCAGCAACAACACCACCACCATCAACAACAACAGCAACACGAAGAGCAACCGATTTGGGAGCCGGCCAACAACCACGGCCAATACGGTCAAATTGATTTTACTCAACCGCCACCCGGATTCATGCCGATGGGAGCCGCCGGTTTGAGTCAACCTCCAGTGGGCTTCCCTCATCACCATCCTCCGCATCCGCCGAACGCCGCAGCTCAGTTCCAACAGCACCATCAACCTCCGACCATCAGGGAGGACTTGTTTCAACCAGGCAACGGTGAAGTCATTGAAATCGATCCTCCACGATCAAAGTAAGAATTACATTTCATTTAACTATACTGGCGAGTTACCAATTTTTAAACCAACTCAGAGAACGAGAGAGACGGAGAAGTCGATCGGGATCACGTGGTAGACGAGCCCGAAGTGGTGGCCGTCACGGGGGTAGAAGGTCGAGCCGATCGCGATCGAGATCTCGTGATCGGGGTGGTGTACGAAGACGTTCCAGGAGTCGTTCCAGGAGTCGCAACACTCGTGCTAGGCCTCGATCTCGGTCTCGAGACCAAGAGAGGGAAAAGGAACGTCTGGAACGTGAAAAGGAACGCGACAGGAAGCGGCGAGGTCTGCCACCTACAAAGAAAGAGGCGCTGAGCGTTTGCAGCACCACCCTGTGGGTGGGTCACCTCAGCAAACTGGTCCAACAAGAGGAGCTGTCGGATACGTTCGGCCAGTACGGCGAGATTTTGTCGATTGACCTGATCCCACCACGAGGATGCGCTTTCGTTTGCATGCACCGACGACAGGACGCTTACCGGGCACTGACTAAATTGGCTGGACACAAATTGCAAGGCAAAGCCATCACGGTAATTGATTGACTGGCATTTTTCTTAGTTTAATTTTCTAGATTTGACAAGGTTTTAATATTTTTTAAATTAAAAACAGCTGGCGTGGGCACCGGGCAAAGGAGTCAAGGCTAAAGAGTGGAAAGACTTTTGGGAGGTGGACCAGGGAGTGTCTTACGTTCCATGGCAAAGATTGAGCCAAATGACGGACTTGGAAGCTCTGGAAGAAGGTGGATCCTTTGATGAAGAAACACTTCCTCCTTGGTTGCGTCATCATTTAAATCAGGTAATTCAACAGAATTCAATTCCGGAATTTTATTCTTAACATCTCTGTTTGTATTTAAAGGACGATAAGATTGGGCAGCAAAGGATTCCAATGGCTCCTACTGGCTTCATTCCCATTCCGGAAGCGGGTCCTCCTACTCCCGAAATGAATGAACCATCCAGCGGAGGTGGACAGGCTATGTCGACTGCCTCGGGTCCATCTTCACTGAATACTGCCACAACGACACTGCCGGCCAATCTGCCCACTTATGCAGCCATGGCTCCTCATTCACTTGGACTCTTACCAGTGCCCCTGGGAATGCCACCTGGACTCAGACTGCCTCCGCCCGGTACTGCCGCCCATCTTCTCATGAGTCAAGCGGCCGGTGCTGGCACCAACGCCGCAATGGCCACTCATCTGCTCGGGCAATCGATTTTGGCCGGACTCGGGGCAGCTGCCGCAGCTCAAGGATTAGGGCCTTCCATGGGTCAGCCGGCTGGTCCTTCCGGCTTCTTCAACGTTTTCAATCCGCATTTACCCGGCCATCCGCATCAGCAGCAACAGCAGCCGCCTCCGCAAATTCCATCTCACGACGATGCGGACGACATGGAACTGGAGGAAGCCGACGATGACGTCCACCAGCAGCAGCAGCATCACAAAGAAATGGATGGCCGCAACAGAAGTGGTGGAGGCTGGAACGAGCAGATGGATGATCGCTCTGATATGTTGCAGCTCCGCCAGCCGCTGCAGCATCGAACGCCCGACAAGAGCAATAACGGCCCTGGATTGCTGGATCGATTGAGAAGTCTGGCTAATCACGAGGCTGGATCGCTCGACCACCATCACCACCACCACAACAATAATGGCTCGGAATTGGCGGAACGAGGCGGCGGTGGACCGTTGCATCTTCGCACCGACATGGCCGGCCCAGGATCTTCCGTACCGGACCAGTACGGCCTCTCTCCCAACTTGGCTTCTTCCCTTCGTGGCGTTCCGCTCACTGCAGCCGCAGCTGAAATGGGAATTCGTCTCCTCAGAGGCGGCCCACCGGATGCGTTTGGAACACCCGGCAGAGGAATTGGCGGTGACGATCCTTTCATGCCCAGACAGCCGCACCTCGGTAAGAAAAACAAAATGATTTGGTTATAGTTTTATACCAACAAGTTTTGATTAAGATTCCTATTTCCCCACTACAGGTGGATCTTCTTTCGGTCCAGTTCCGGACAATTTCGGCCCGATGAGAGGCAGACACTTTGGTCATGACAGTCGAGGAGGTCGAGGGGGCGGAGGAGGAGGAGGAGGATTTCGAGGGGATATGGTGGAACCCGCTTGGGATGAAGAGCCTTTACCACCTCCGAGGTGGAGGCAGCAAGAGGATTGGTCCGATCGTGAGCCACCACCACCTTCCCGCTGGGATCGCGATCGTGATCGTGATCGAGATCATTCTGGCAGTCGGGGAGGTCGGGGAGGTGCTGATTGGTCGAGTCCCAGGAGACCTCCGCTTCCTCCTCTGCCACCGCGCAGTAACGATCGGGGATCTTCCAACCGGGATCGCTACGGAGGCGGAAGTCGTGGCGGAGGGGATCGCGGCAGCGATCGGAGGCGAAGTGGCGACAGGGATCGCGATCCTCCGCCACCGCGAGATCGAGAACGTCGGACCAGCGAGCGTCGCAGCAGTGGGCGGTGGAGTGATCGCAAGAGTCCCGATCCAGCAGCACCAGTACCTTCCAGTAGCAGCAGCTCGACTGTTCCAGTTCCTCCGCCGGTTCCGGCGCCGCCGCCACCACCAGTGGAAAACAATGACACTGTGCCAATCCCTGGTGATGCACAAGATCCGCCAGCTCCAACGCACGACGCCGATCCCTCGGCGTCGTCAGTTTGCGAGTCCCAGAGTGCCGATCCTTCCGTTGTTGACAATGCTACTCCTGCTACCTCCGTGTCTCGTTCTCCTCCCGCTGCTCCGCCAGCCTCTTCTCCGACACCTCCGCCGCCGACGTTGGCCTCCTCCGATGCGGATTTGACGGCGCCCGGAACAGAGGAAGAAGAACCGCCTTCAGCTGATTGAAACAAGACAAAAAGAAAAGAAGAACGCTGGGATTGTTATTATTAATTAAGAAAACAAAAAAGGAAAAAACCACAATTTGTTTGTCCAAAGCTGTGGGTTTTTTTCTTCTCAATTTTGCTTAACAAAATTTTTCAAAGTGATTGACTTGATCAACTCCCCATCAATGATGTACATAGTTGAAATTTAAAACGGGCTTTCCCTTAACCTCATTGAATCATCAACTCAAAACATGCGTTTGTGGTGATTTTGTCCGACCTATTCCCGTCGGACCGTGGTACACATAATCGTGTGGAAACAAAAAATCATGAACTTTTCTTTTTGTTTCTGAATAAATTATCTCCTGCCCGCACGTGGAGAGAGAGAGATTGGAATGTGCATGGGGGGTTCAGTCGTATCTTCCCCCATCCGTTCGGCTCTTTGCAATGATGGTTATATGACCCTACGATGAATTAAGCTATAAATTTCTCGTTCGAATTCGATCCACATTTTGATGATTCGCCAACTTTTTTTTCGTGAAATTTTTTAAACATTTTTTTTGTCCCAAACCCCACCTCACCCTGTTTCGTCTACAGCGATCCTGTGTGCAACGTGACACTTTCTGTGTACAACCACTCGGATAGTGTATGTGTGTTTTCATAATATAAATGCCAAATTCACAAGCAACGAGTTTTTTGTCCTTTACTTACTTTGTATGCGTGCCAAGTCTTTTTAATTGAATGATGTCACGTTTTAAAATAGTTTCCCGCCAAGCGCGAGACATCTAGCGGTCGATTATCCAACGCCACGCTTTATTTCAAAGGCTGGGAGGTCCGTTCGTTTCCACACCCCTTGATGGGAGAAAAACATGGCGAGATCACTGATCATCGTCAAGGACGTCAACACACAACATTTACTCGACAAAAGTGTCTTCAGCTAGGTGCTACATTTCTACCGTCTAGCCAACTAGAATTACACGTGAGTCTATTTCTCGTCAAGTAACTTGATCCCAATTGTTCTACTCATTTAGTCGTTGTGTAAGAGTCAGCAGAGTTCAATAAGGGCTGCAAGTATAAAGTTAAACATTTTTATTGATGGTTTAATCGAATTATAATGTTGCAGTGTCATTCATCTTACTGGAATTAGTTTTCTGAATGGTTTGCTCTAGCCTTAATACAGGAGTTGCCTGACTCATTTGCATATCAGTTTCCGAGAGATGTTCCAGTTGGTTAGCCAAGTAAACTATACGCTTGGTCATGTTCTCCCCTTAGAAAAATGAAGCCAGTTACGTAATTTCATACACTTAAAAATACTGCATTAAGGGTTAAATGCATTTTCATGAATGCCTCGAAAAAAAAGTGCCCAATTTTCAAGTGATGCGTAACAATGTGTGGATGTGTAAATGCTGGGCATCTGTTTATATACTTGATCTGTTTTGTACACTGTCTATTTCTGACCTTTATTTAGGTCGTAGATAACGCTGCCACCAGGCCATTGGCCACCAGGCATTAACCGTCACTTACGATTTCACCTGATCCAGGTAAGGAACCTTCAAGGACGATTGGAAAAGAAAAACAAATCTTTTCAAAAGAAAAGTTTTGTGGTGGCTGTTATTATTTTTATTTCCCCCCTTCTGACCGTTAACTAAATTCTCTCGCCGCTAGATGGTAGTCGTAGAATGCCTAATTTATTCAAATGAGACGACACACCTGTATCTAACTGGCGGATTTTTGTGTTTCGCATATTTCTCACGCAGGTTTCTTCCTCCCACCCACACACGACAGAGAGAAATGATATGAGTCCGTTGGCCAACAACAGTCGGTTGCTAGTGATTTTGGGAGACGCCGTCAAGGAGGTGAGAGTTAGCCGTTTTGTTTATTTCTCTATTTGTACTTGTGAATCATTTCCGTCTTATCTAGTTTGGTAAATTTGATAGCTCGGATAAACGAGGGGGGTGTAATTTCTCTTTCTAATAACTGGAGCGGAGACCCCGTTATTGTTGTTGTCGTTGCTGTTGTGTGTGTGTGTGTATTAGGTTCAGCTGTGTATTTCATGTCCCGGTGGCTGCAAACGCTACGAAAGTAACGTTGCGGCTCGTCTCATTCACGCTCTCGATCACGCGCTTCTCGATGGCTTGCGCAATCCGAAGCACGGCTATTGGCCCGTCTTTTCGGCCATTCTTCCTCCTTCTGCTCTTTCTTTCGTTAACCAACTTTCTTCCGTCACTAACAGTATCGGCAAAGGTAAAAATAACCCACTCCCGAATCAAACCACTTTTTTTGTTTTTCCTATTCTTTCACGCTCACTTTTTCACGCTTTTTACATTGAAAATTTCGTTGGTTATTGAAATTTCTCGACTTGTGTGGTTGTTGTTGTTCATCAGGGAGAGCTTGGCTTTTGCTTTCACTGAACGAGGCCGTCCTCGAGGCTTTCCTCGCCACTTTGGAAGATAGGCCGTCGCTCTTGTCCGACTATTACCTGCCCGACGCTCTGCTTAGAGATCCGACATCTTTGCAGGTGTTGATCACCCTGGTTTCCGGCTTGGAACATGTTGGCTTTGATTTCCTGCTAGTAAGAAAACCGTTTTATACCTTGCGGCTTTGATTTACACCCATTGGCTTATTTACTTTGGCTTTGTGTAGGATAGCGCATTTCTCAACGCCAATCAACCGCAATCGAATGGCGGCCCATTTGTGATTGATTACGAACGATGCGAGTCTCCTTTGGAACGATTTGAAATCTCGACGGAATCCCGACAGGAGGCGGAGGACGGAATTGTTGGTGGAGACTCGACGAATAAGATGGACGTTTCAATTTCAGGAGAGACGACAGCCATGCCGGCGCCCGTGATGAAGAGTCCACTAGTCAAACGACGCAGCTCCAATCGGAGCCAACACGTCCGCTCGTCGACGCACAAGAGGGTGTCGTTCCATCAGGAGCTGATGCAGCGACCCTACGACCCTACGCAGCTCCAGCACGCAACTAGCCAGAATTATCTCAACATTAGCAGCTACGTGGACGATAGGACGAATCTGATGAATCTGCGTCGCTATCACAGCGAATTGGCCATCGACCAGGCCGGCGGCTCCAGCAGCCTGGCCAAGTATCCAACGATTGCCGAGAGGGGTGTTCCTGAAGGCCAAGAAGATCCCGAAGGTCCCAAAGAACGACCACCACCGGAGCAGTTCCTGCAGAAGGCTGTCCTCCGGCGGAAATTGTTGATGGTCGACCAACCCAAAACTCCTCCTTTCCCTGCAACGAAAGATAAACGCCACTATTTGGACTGGGCCAAACAGAAATGGGAGGATTTGAATCTCTTTCCTTTCCTGCCACATTTGAGTCGAACGAATCTTTCGTCCAATCTCCCGGAAAACGAACCGCTGGAGGTTGACGTTCCACAAACTGAAGAATCTCTTCAAACTCTTCTTGTTCCCATCGAAATGAATCCCAACGAACGTTACAAGGTATTGCACCGGTGACTTAATATTTTTATCGATTTGAACGAGTTTGATTTGATCGTTGCAGAGTTTCAAATGTTTCACGAATTTTTATTCGGGAAGTCCTCGCTCAAGTCAACTCGTCATCAGCCAGACGATGGTCTACATCGTGTCCAGCATCAGCACTAGCCCCGATAACAGCCCGTCTGTCGTGTGGAAAAGCCAATTGATTGATTTGATAGACGTCAAGGTATAATTAAAATATCACTGATACATTCATCGCCAAATTAATTAATGATGATACCTTTTTTTTTTAAGGTAAACTGGAATTATTCCGTCTTGGTTTTGTGTTCAACATCGATGGGAGATGCCGGTCACTATTTTCTGGATTTCGCCGATCCAGCAGATTTGCAAACGGCCGCCAGGTGCGAAAATGAACTTTAATTATCAGTTTACTCTTAACTTACTCTGTGGCCAACAGTTTAATAGACGTCAACCTTCGAAGGATCCGCAAGGATTTCCAGTGTGTCTACGTGGAATCGCTGTCACAGTGCCAAAGTTATTGGCAATCGCGGGTTCTCCGGTGGATCGATCAAGACGATCTTTCAGCTGTAACTTTACAATTTTACTCGAGTATTAAATGAGGTTATTTAATTTGATTTAAAACTTCAACAGGGCACCAAGTGCACGATAGATATCGAGTACATCGGGCTGTTGTACTTTGAAGAATCGTTCGTGTTGCAGAACCATCAGGCGTCTCCCACTTCCGGTGCGGGACCAAACAAAAGTGGCCATTTAATGTTCCGTTGGTCCAACAGCAGATCCTGGCACGCCGGTTATTTCATCATCAAGTAAATTCACTAAAAATTATCTTTTAATAATTGTCTAATTTGAATTTTGGCGGGCTTACATCAGAGGTGGAGTGTTGTACCAGTTTAGTCATCAATCCGACCGTGTCCCAGTGATGAAAATGTCTCTCAGCGAAGAGGAATGCAAAGGATACGGCCGGAATTTCCATTCTCGTCGACCGCACACTATCGAGCTTCAATTCCGTGAGGAAAAGTCTTTACTCTTGGCCGCCGCTTCTGAAACGGAAGCCACTGAATGGCTGACGTCCCTGTCGCAGTCGTCGTTCGTCTGGGACAACATGATGGACACTGTCGCCTCGCCTTCCTCAGTCCAGCAGCACAGGAGTCCCATCGCTTGCGGCGTCCTCGTCACTCGCCAGCAAATCTTTTTATTTCAATCCGCCCAAATGGATCAACTGCCCGTCGCTTCGGCTCCGCTCGATTTGATTTCCGTCATCATGATCAGCCTGACGGACACGTTTTGCTTGATTGTAAGTTGAACGTACTGCTTTTTTCTATAGCGTTGGAAACCTTTGAACCTGTCCGTACTTATTTAGGAGCTTGATTATCGAGAAGCCAGCGAAGGAGCCGGTGATTGGATCCTTTATTTTCAGTCTGAAAATAGTTTCCAAGAATTTTTGCGAGCCACCAAACGACCCCGCGAGATTCTTTCGGCCGCCTCGTCGTCGACTTTACGCAATAAAAGTTTGTTGTTGAGGGCCATTTAATTCATCATCGTTTGAGCTGTTTAAATCGAATATCGTCTACCTCTTTTGCGAAAATGTATTTCTTTCCTTTTTTACATAATAATTGTTTCATTTCTTTCTCTCTGTCACGCACGCAATTCCCATAGAATCTAATCGCCAATTACTATTTTGAAGCTGATGTCTTTATTGTACAAAAATATTCGCCTTTTTCTCTAGGTTTGTTTACTATTCGTTGGCTTTTTTTAAAGCCCGTTTCCTTTAATGGCTACACGCGATGTTTTTTCCTTTGAAAACTGTTGCTGATTGCCGCTTTATATTCACAGTTGCCTCGTCACTCATAAAAGAAAATCTTCCTGTTTCAAATCAAGTGGTTTGTTTACCTTTCTTTTATTTTTTAAAAGTTTTCTTTTAATTATTTTAGGTTGGCTACTGTTTTTGATCGTAGGTGTAGGTTTAGTGCTATCCGTTTCAGGCGATAGTTATTTAAATTGTAATAGTGCGTAATAATGTCAAGTTTCTCTTAGGTGGAACTTTTAACTAAAAGGTTAATTCATTAGATTATGTGATTTTAATAACGTCTTACATTTGGCCAGTGCAGGACGATTTCTGAAGACGAATCCGGATCCTTCCGGAATTACCGAAGGTTTTCGGTGGATTTTCCCTTTGCCATCAGGGATGGGTGTTATCACGTTAGTTTTGCAAGCAAACACTAACGTGTCCTACCTCCAAGTCTCGGGACGGAGCACAAGTTACCGTATATTTCAATTGCTTGAGCCAAACCAACATATAGCGTGCAGACTGTGATTACTTGAGATTATCCTCCTGAACCTCCAAGGAATCTACAGACCCCTGACTCTTGGCACTATTAATATGCAGATTTGAGCCTTTTAAACAGGTGGGAACGGGATTAATTCAACGCCTATGCTATATAGCCTCTATTTGTTTTTGGCTGGCTAGACCACAGGAGGAAAGGCATCCAGGGGAATCCTTCTGTAAATTTAAGTAGTTAATTTTCGCCACAACGTTCATTGTTCAATTGTTTTATTTAATTTTGATTGGATTTAATTATTAATGAAGTGGATGGAATACCGGATTATCGTCCGATAGAGATTGATACCCTGGCGGCAGATGTTGGCAACGTCGGGGATTGGGCGTGTCTATTCTAATCTACTGGACCTTTTTTTTGTCGGGTAAATCACACGAAGAAAAACATCCGGGTAATCTTTTAAAAAATCTTTTAATTTTTTTTTCCACAATGTTCATTATTTATTTAATTGTTTAATATTAATTATGATTAAATTTAATTGTAAAAGTCAAACAAAAATCCTTCCGAAATAACCGCATGCCAAATGTCTAATTAGATGTCACAAGTCAAAATCCTGGCGACAAATTAAAACAAATGACAACGGGGCAGAGTGGGTGAGTCGGATAGGAGGCGTGCGAGTCGGGCCGTGTCTTAACCATCAGAGCACATTGAGGCCCGAGTTCGACTCCCCAAAGGAACATGGGTAGTTCACCATTAAACCGTCAGGTGGCGCCCCAGTACTGATGTGGTTGCAACGGAGATTAGAGTCGGATACGGGCTCTGTGGGGCAGCCAAGACGACACTGCACGGTTCATGGGTAATACGGACGGTATTAAGCACCAAGTAACACCATTGCATTCGTGGACGACGCCTCACGGGGTGTATCCCCCTCAAGGATCGTAGATCTTGTATCTGATAGCGGTCTGGGGTACACCTTCGTGGGGAGCACCCCCCTTCTCTAATCTCACGTACATCCTGATTTTTATTTAAATTTTTTAAATTTAATTTTTAATACCCGACCCACCAGAAATACGGCAACAATCAGAGCAAAGCTAATTTGAATTTTTAATTTAATCTAATGCCCTTTTATATAATTAAATTTCGACACATTTAGTTTTCCATCATTGAGCGCGTCTATAAAAGGGTGTTGGTAATCTCTCTTATTTTTTTTCATGTGATCTAATAAGGAGTGAACGCTGGGTAACATTTTCTAACTGTTACCTTTTTTTTCTTTATTTTTCCTTGTGCGACTACAACTATACAGAAATGGGAAATGGGGCGAGCAGATTCAGAAAGTTTAGCTGATTGGCTGCGAGGGTCACCTGCTCGTCTGGGTCGAACCATATTACCTTTCACACACAACGTTTGCAATATGACAGGTTCTTTCCCCCTTTGAATTGTTTATTTCGAGAGTGATCCAAATCATTTAAACTTAAACATCTGATTATGTACACATTTCAACTCTCTCGCTTGCCAAAAGTTGACATTGGCCGACAATATCATTTTATGATTTGCCTATTTCAAAAAGGATAATTTTAGATTTAAATAATCAAATAACGTGATGGAATGCATTCTTACATTGGCTCCTGGAATAGATTTTCCAATCTTTTATTTTTATTACAGATGAAGTGTTAATTGGTCGCGCCTCCGGGGGAGTTTTCACGCACCAGTTTGAACAACACAATAAAACACTCGACAAGATTGAGGTGCAGCAGTTGCTACCTGTGGTTCACGTCCAGTTTCACTTCAAAGTTGCGGTAGACGGCGATCATGGCCAGGCAGTCGTAGAAGCACAGGAGGGCCGAAGCCCACAGGAAAAGCGATTGAAACAAAGCCTCTGGACGATTGACAGCCACCGATCCGTGCTGATTCTGGACTCCGCTGCTGAGGATGACGGCCATGGAAAGCGTCAAGAAAACCAGCCCTCCCAAGCGCAAACTCATTTGATTGTTGTCTGTCTTGGACGGGAATAAAACAACCAGAGCCTGCATGGGTCCAGCCAAGTTGTCCAGCTGACTGCTGACTGCTGTGCTGCACACACGTCAAAATGTCTCGACTGACTCTGCCGTTGTGATAAGTTGGAGCGCAACTTTTTGTATACATGGACAGGAGGCGAGCGTTCCAGCCAACCAAAAGGAGACGGGAATCCCTTCACGTGCCTTTTGCCCTGCTTCTGGCCCACACGAACGAAAAAAACAGGTCTTATCCTCCTTATGTGGCTGGGTGGGGCAAGGTCTTGTGACTTTATAAGGTCCACTAAAAAGGTACATAATATTGGGACAATGATAGATTGGTGGATTCATTTTTTTTCTTTCAATTATTGCCTTAATATTCTTCCAGCAGGTTTTTTCGGTGGTTGGACTGGCCGAAAAATGATAAATGTCTGATTATTATTAGGTTATGCAGATGGAGTGCATTTCTCTGCTCTGTTGCTGCGCTTTCATTTCTGGGATTGTTTTATTGTGGTAGGCACGTTTGCCCCATTACCCCCACACGCCTCAGGTAACAAACTCGTTTTCATTGTCTGAATAATTTTGTCTTTTGTTATTTTTCTTTCCTTTTTTAAAAAGAATTGCGGTAAAGTTTAAATGGCCCTTGGGGCAGACGATGCGAAAATTGTTGGAGCAAATCCTTTTTCGGTGGGGAATAATTCCAATCAAGTCGCGGTCGTTATTTTTTTTAATTCCTCATTTGCTGCAGTCGCCGTTGGCTGTTGGGAAGATTTAATGAAGTATATGGCGAATGTGAAAGAAGTGAATTATCTACAACTTTCACTTTTTTATTCTTTTAGGAGGAAACCCTACTGCTTCCGGCTAAAGTTCGACGTGCTGCTCTGCGGCTATGACATTGTTGTTATGATGCTGGTGGTCGTCGTCCTTGCAAGATGAAGTTGTTGTTCACGATCTCTCTTTTGGTAACATCAGTTTTCATTTGTTGCCAAGGCACCGAATGGCTCCATTCTCTCCCAGTGTTGGATGTTGTTGCTGTTCTTATTCTTCGTGCACAGCAAATTTCAATCCCAGTCGAAATGTGTTTGTTTTATCCGCCATAGGCTCCTATAACGGGCGTATGTGTAGCCTTGGCCAGATTTTTTATTCTTTCAAAAGAGTTGAACCATCAGCGCATCACCGACGCTCTTATTTTGCAACTGAAATGTCAGGTTTTCTTTTAAAGTCTTTGCGTGTCTTTGGTTTCCTGCGCAACCGTCGCCTTTTCGATGCATCAACTTTTTGTTTGTCTTTCTCGACGTGTGTCAAGTGCGGAGGAGCGGTATACTCCCATATCTCGAGTTGACTGGGAACGTCCTTGCGTTGACTTTCAAACGTTGTATAACTTGGATATACCTGGAAGAAGTACGGCGCTTTAAAACCGTTTGGAATTAATTGTTCCGAAATGCTGGAGACTAAAAAAACCTGTTGTGGGGTTGTTTTATTTTTCAGAGTTCTCTTGACAACAGCGCGCAACTTTAGTACATGCTCAAACCAGTCAAGGATCGAAAAAGGAAGTTTCTGATTTACGATCAGTTAAAAGGTCGATTACTAAATCGTTGGCAAGAGTTTGACGGTTTGGGTTGTTAACGACGTTGCACGTTCCAATAACTGTTTATTGGCATTTATGAATATCGCCGTTATAGTAATCAACCGCCTATACGACTCGTACCGTATATGTACATTTGAAGATGTTTGGAACAAGTTTTCAGGTTGACTTTAAGATCGCCAATCCGCTCTGTTGATCATAAATTTAAATCCAAGTTTTTCTTTGTGCGTCAAAATTATGTGAACTTCACACAGCAACGAACTCTCTTCTCCTTACCTGTTGTATTTCTAAGACATGGGTTCCTTACTTCCTTTTATGAGTTTTATCCCAGATACAGCGTAATTTATATGATAGAAAAGGTGTTGGTTTTAAGGTACCGACACTTATATAAGTCGTATGGGAAAAATTGGTGTATTCGTTGTTTGTGTATTGTAAGTATCACCACTTATGTCTGTTCGTAGCTCTTTATACTTACGTTTAGTTTTTCAAATTAAGTGCATAAGTAGTTAATACCTTCGCTCTTTAACTATAGATAGAAACAGTAATTATTTTTCTCTTATAATTCTTTTTAAAAGAAAAGTTTTGGGATTTTATTCTTCAGATTATTGGTTTGAAAAGAGTCACCTGTATAGCCTACCTCAAATTCTACAACAGACTGCGTTCCAGCGAAGGTACAACAAGGTAGACAAGATACGCCTAATATTGCCAGACACTATTATACCTTCGTCGTATCACGTTACCTGGATTAAACGTAAAATGAGGTAATGAATGAGGTGTGCGGATTGGATTTGATTTTAGTCCGTAGTAGTGTAGGCTCACAGCGCAAGATGGCGTGGTTGCCTAGTTACCACTTTATTTCAGACGACGCCATTTTCGTTATTCATTAATTTGCACGTGTTTCGGAAAAATTATTCAATATTCATAGTCCACATGCCAGAGCTTATCTCAGTTTGATTTGCCAAGGCCAAGGCAATATTGCTAAATTTAAATTTTACTTATGAAAAGACATCCACCATTTCCTGCCTCAACTGATACTTTCCTTGCTTCAATATCGTTAACTCAAATCAGTTGTCGATGTCGAAGTGCCTAGCTAGGTGATTATTGTAACTCGCTTTCATTATGAAAGTCAGTGATAAAAGTATTCACATTTCTGTTTCTCTTTTGCAGATGGTATGAAATGCACAACCAGTTAAATGGAATTGAAAAGACTTGTGTTGCAAGAACTGGGTTCACCTTAAGAATTAGTAAAAAAAAATAAACACCTGGATAACTTGTTTCATGGCGCAGGAAAATGGCTTGAGATCATGCTATAACATTTGTAATTCCTTTGAACACTTTCTCTATCGTCACTTTACTTCTGTCATCATTCTTAATACTAGAAGCCTTAAATAGTTCCTTGAAGAACTTAATCTCAAAGTTTTACCCCTACTCTAGTAGGCGGGTGCCTAATGGTTCAAGAAATTTTGAATGAGGATGTTAGTCTCATTAGTCTTTCAACTGCACATACCACTTTACATTTCCTTTGATTGTGACGAAATAATTGAATTTAACTTTTTAATTTCAGGTTGTGAACGAGTCAAGAGAATTCGGGAATTTTTGCCGCCACACCTAATCATCCTTGTGCCCTCCGTTACATCACATCGGTATCCTCAGCAGTGGTGGACGCACCAACGCGTCCGTCAAAACCCACCCAGCCGACACTTCCCTGCAAGCCAACAACAACGTGAATCCCGAGCAAAATCGACAAAGCGGAGACTATAAAATCGGTGAGTCTTGGATCTCGGCCGACTGGAGAGCAAACAATTACTAATAAAGTTGTTATTGTTTGATCGTCAATTAGATGAATGATTATTTGTCATCGACAGGAAATCTCGGAGACGGAAGGGATGTCTCCGTCCCTGTTTGCCGATTGTGAAAAAGTTGGATTTACATTTAAGTCCAGTGCGAATGGATGATCCTCCGAGGTGGACATAGCAGAAGCAAGTAAGTTGTTTGTTTTCCTTTTTTACCTGATAGACTCCTATGGTTTGCAATTATTAAAGTTAACTACTCAGCCACAAAAATAATTCGTTGTAAAAAAATTATGCGATAGTAATCGTAGTAAGTATGCGATCAATCATAGCGTTTTGAATGCAAATAGTCAAACAGGAAAGGTGTCAAATACTTCGTCGATTTATTGCGTTGCATCTTGTTCCAACCAAATGTTGTAGCTACAGCACCTACGTGTGTTAAATCGTCGGCGAACTGAAGCGCAGTGCTCCCAATTTTTTTATTTCGCATCCTTCAATTCTTCCTTGAATAACATTTTTCAATAACGTCAATTAGGAAGAGCTCCGTGTATTTACTGAATTGGGAAACCTATTTGTAGGTTGACTCGGTAGAACACTGGAATGGATCACTATTTCTATTTGTTTTGTTTTTAAATTCGATCGATTTGGCGGCAAGTTTAAATTTGTTTCAGTAGAGGGAGATGTTTCATAGTCACATTGATGAAAATGTATGGAAGACGAGGGGGAATTATGTCAACTGAAATGGAATAATAAATGTATTATAAAATACTAATCTTTGGTAGCTTATATTGCTGCCGAGTGCCCGGTCGTTTTTCCGTAAAAAGCCACGTAGATTAAGACGACCCCGAACCCAATGCCCGGTAATTAAGAAAAAGAGAAACCAATTCGAAGTCATTTGAAGGCAAGACTTAAAACTAAAATTAGTTCTTCTTGTACTCTTTCCCCTCTTCGTCGTGTAATTTTTGTTAACATTTTTCAGTCACGCGCCAGCCATTCGTGGCTTCTCTTGTGCCATTTGCTGCTGCTGTTGTGTCGTCGGTGAAAATCCTGGGTAGAATTTCAGGTTTAAGTCGTTGGTTGGCTTAGCATATTTTCACAAGCAATGTATAGCAGGTTTCTATAGAAGAAAAAACAACTGCGAGAGCTGCACACCTGTGGATTTTTTTCCTGTTCAACTACAAAGAGCAGCCGGTGAATCAGCATGGGGCTTATCTCGTCCGACCAGCAAAACAGAACGCAGATGCTCATTGCAGACCTGCTGTTGGGTGTAACTCTGTCGCTGTGGATTCCCTTGTCCGCCAATCGGAACCAGTGTTTTTTTGTTTTTTCGGCTACGTTTTGCGTTTGGGTTGCCATTTTCTATAAACGTGGCTCTCTGTTTCTAACGTCCCTCCTTTTTTCCAGTTTCAATCGATAGGAACACTGACGGCGGGCGTTTAAAAGACGACTCATTTCGTCGTTGGATTTATAAGCCTCCCAATCCTTCGTAGAAAATGAAGTTCTTTCCGATTGTTCTCATTTTGGCTGTCGTCTGCCTGGCTGTCGCCGCTGGGGTAAGTTGTTTGACATTTCTCGTTTTAGTTTCAATTTCTTACCTATTGCGCTCATTCCGATGTCCAAAACAGGAAGCCCGTGACGAAATGTGCAATTCCCAGAAGACGCCAACCAAGTTGATAGCGAGAAGAACCTGGCCCAGTCAAATTGCCACGACGACGGCCAAACCGACAACCGTAAACCCATCGACGACGACAGCACCAACTACTGCCACAACTACAACAACCATGGCAACAACAACTCCTTTGCCGATTCTTTTTAATTGCTCCGTTCATAATCCAGGTAAAATAATCTGATTGCCATACAAAATTTATGTTGAAATTACGACCGAATGAATTGAAATCTCTCTCTTTAATTCTCACGAATCTGCACGCCTCTACCAATCCGTTGCGGGAGCGAAGCGTGCGGAAACATGTGCACCAATTTGACGTCATCGGGAGGTGTTGTCCAATCTCCCAACTTCCCCGGCGACTACGGGAATAACGATATGAGATGCGAAGTCAGCATTACCGCACAAGCAGATTTGATGATCCAATTGAAATTCACAACCTTCAATGTGGAGACGGGCAATGCTTTTCTCTATGTAAGGAAAAGAAAATGAAACATTTCAGTGTTCGATGCAGTGATTCAAATTTCATTTGACTTTCTCAGGTTAGCGATGGTGTAACAATTCTATCGCATCCGACCGGAAACACAATTCCTGCCCTAGTCCCCGCAACAACAAAAAAATTGGTCATCCTCTTTACCTTCAATCGCAGTAATAAACCCAGCAGCGCAACCTACAATTGGCAGGCGACTTTTTCTGTGACGGTATTTCATTTGCATCAACAATTCCCGTGAAATTTTTCTTGTGTTGTAACGCTCTTATTTTCTTCTAACTTCGACAGAGCCAAGGGAGTTCTTGTTCCGTTTTCAATCCTGGTAACTTCCATTCTTCATTCGATGAAATTATTTAAAATCCAAATTTTAAAAAGGTCTAAGGAACGAAATTTTATTTTGTTTATTTGTCACGTGAATCTACGCGTCTGTGGATTTCATTTGCGGGACAAGCTTGTGGAAGTATGTGCACCAACGTGACGTCAGAGGGTACCGGTGTTGTCCAGTCTTCCAACTTCCCCGGTGACTACGGGAATGAGGACAGGCAATGCCAAGTCTCTATTGTCGTGCCAGCAGGAAAGAGAATCCAGTTGACATTCACTACCTTCAATTTGGAGGCTGGCTACAGTTCTATTAATGTAAGTAATGCATCGAATCATATCGATGGTATTTTATTAATTAAACTGAAAGCCCATTTTTACTGTTCTTTATATTTCTGTTTAAATTTATGATTTTATTTTACCACATTCGGTGGAATGACCACAAATCTTGTTTGACTTCTCAGGTTCTCGAAAGTGGCAAGATTTATATGTTCGGTGTAACCGGAAGTGCAATTCCTGCAGTAGTCGCAACATCAGCCAACATAGTTTATTTGCAGTTTGATAACCGTGCCAGTACTAAACCCAACACCGCAACATATAATTGGCAGGCAACTTACACTGCTGTGGCGGTATAGGATCTCACAGTATCATATAATTTAACATGATGAATTCAAACGACGTTTCCATTGTTTTTATTCTTGAACAGGTGTAGATGCAACAAGTACAACACCTCGAACGACCGATGAAATAAATCGCTTCACTTTTCTTTTTATGGAAGCAAATCTATTTAGTCGTGATTCAACGAATCTTTGAAGATACAACAAACTTCCAGCAGCATTTACAACAACAATCAGCATACCATTGACACTCCATGTGCCTTAACACATTTGGACACAGCGCCGTAATTTCAAATTATATTCAAATTCATCTCTTTATTTTATTATAATTATTCATTGGAAAAAATAAATAAATTGATTTAGTCCCAAACTGTTAGCACTTTAGGTACTCCATTAAACTACGTGAGGCGACGCAGTTCCGCTCGTCCGTCAAGTTGTGCTGACGGTCTAGTAACGAACAGTAAAATATTTCGAGATCCTTCCAAGGACCCGTTTTTTATCCCATATAAAATTATTTGAAAGAAACAGATTATAATTGTGTTAATCTTGTCGTTTAAGCTCCCCTTCTTTCCTTGCCGTTGTTGCGTCGTTAGACACTTGAGACACGTGTTGCTTTACGTTCGTGCAAGATCTGCTGCCCGAGTGGAGTTTTGGTAGTTGGAAAGTGTTTCGATTTTAATGGCGACTGGCGAGCAGCAATCTTTGTGTTCCCTGGCAGCCAAAAATGTGACAATTCGGGAGAAAACGATATATGTGCGATGAATGCTCTTTTTTTACTTAAATAATTTTTCCATTATTTGTTTTAGGTGGAATTTAAATGGAAGCGCGAAGTCAACGTGACAGAACAACTTGTCGAGAGGATTGGCAAGTGGTTGCTTTTTTCGCTTGGGTTCAACCGGTCCTCCACTTAAATCTTTATCGTGATGGACTGGCACACTGTACGCTGGCGGAAGAAAATTTGCTGCTGCAAATGACAGGATGTTCGTCCCTCTTGCATTCTCGGAGAAGTGCCTAACTGGACGGAGGACGATCCTGTAGGCGTTCAACAGTTCTACAGTGGCAACTGTACGTTCCATCCTGTGTCGGCGTGGAGTTGCGAAGGCTGTTGACTGGCGTCGAGCAGTTGGTTCCTCATTTAGTCACCGAGAGGTCAGTACTATTTGTATTTCCCCACATTTTATGGCAAAAAATTGAAATTTATTTATTGTATAAATTCACATTGAAATGTGGGAGCTATAATAAGAGTCATGCAAAATTAGGTTTAAATCTAATCATTTCTTTCCATCTTGGCGCTAAATTAATTAAATCAAACCGCTGACAACGAGGTCCCACGATTTGGATGAAGTCACCGATGTTCACTTGAAATCAGAAAAACTTGTTCAGCGATCATTACTTGATCGAGTTGTTTTGAAGTAATTTCATATTGATATCGATTACTGGGTGGCAGACGTGGTGGCCGAGTGGTTAAGGCGACAGACTGCTAATCTGTTGTGCTCTGCACGCATGAGTTCGAATCTCATCCACGTCGAAACATACCATCATTAGAGGAAAATAAATTAAATAGACATTTTAAAAGATTTTAAAATTGATGCGATTTATTTATTTGCCAATGTTTCCATTTATGTGTTATATGTGGATTTGTTCGTAATCGTTTTCTTTTTTTTTATTTAAAAAAAGGGAGAATATTTTAGGAAGTGACTGGCGACGTTACCGATCCACCAGAACTTGCTCGTGAGTCGTGAGTTAGGAACGTTCAAATACCGAATGAGATATGTCATAGTCAACTTTTTCCCAATTTTAAGTCTCTGTATTGCCAAAGTTTTAAATAAAAAGTGTGTCTTAATTACTTGTCTATGCTTTGTATTCACGTTCGAATTTGGTTAAAACTGAATGCCAGTTTCTGTAATCAATTTTAAATCCTATTACTAGATGCCGCTGCTGTTTGTAATGGCGGCTGTTTCTCAGACAAACATCGGTTATGTTGAAGTTAGGAAAAGAAATCGAATTTCAGTGTTCGTTGATGTGATCCAAATTTGTTTTGACTTCTCAGGTTTACAATGATCAAATTTATATACTTCCAATAACCGGAATAACGTAATTCCTACCGCAGTCGCCACAACAACCAACAGTTTGGACATCGACTTTCAATCAGCTGCCAGCAATAAATCTAACAGCGCCATATATAATTGGCAGTTGACTTTTTCTGTGACGGTATTTCTTTTGCATCAACAATTCCTAAGATATTTTCTTGTTTTAAACATCATTCAAACACTTCCCTCGACAGAGCCAAGGGAGTTCTTGTTCCGTTTCTGATTCAGCAGGAACCAACCACATACCAGATCTGCTGGATGAAAGTCAAATTATGCCTTACTATATTCATCACCCATGTGATAAAGGTAAGCATCCATATCACTGATCACCACACTTCTGCAATACTTCATGACAATTTCTTTAGCGTCAGGAAATTTATCTCAACTTGAGGAATAATGCTGTTGGTTGCTGTGAATGCCATTTTTACTGCTTTTTCATCATGAACATTTCAGTGCGCTTCTTAGAAAAGGTAAAGATTGATATGTTTTATTCATTTTTATTTTTCATTAATGTAATACATTTTGTTTTTACAGAGCTCGCAAGATCCCCATCTATGAGAAGAGTGACTTCCACCAATGTCTTCTCCATCCTTATCTTCGCGAGGTCCGCTCATCTAGCTTCACTGCTTTGTATGAACTGCTACACAACTTGTCTTTCTTCATTGATGAGTTGGATCACTTCAGTGTTCGCTTTCGCCCGCTGTGACACACCTGTAATCATTCACCACGGGATTATGCCCAGGTACCCAACAATTGACTTATTTTCGTAGTAGGTTATCTACTAATAGTCTAGTTGCGTTAAACTCTGTCTGTGTAAACTGTAATAGTTTCCAAAATCAGGCCCTTCTTACGCGCAAACGAAGTTTTACTTGGACGTTTCTTTTTTCTAACGCTAGATGGCTTTTTGATAATTTGCAGCTGTCAAAACAGTCAGTTTCAGTTGCTTTGCACATCTCTTTAAACATTTATTGGCAGTTATTTTGTTGAAATAATTAGGGATAACTGACGATTACTATTTGAGCAACAAAGCTCACTTGTTAGATTTTCGAAAATTGCATTTTTTTTCTACTTCCGGTTTTCTCATTTCAGTCAGTAGTTTAGTAAATATTCATTCTACGTACAAAAGAATCACATATTCGTGATCCTCGTGAAATTTGTGGTAAAGCTCATGTAATTTTTTGTACGATTTCGTACTTCCGGTTTCGAAAATTTTCCTGAACTATATAGTTCAGGAAAATTCTCGATTTTGGCCAAAAATTGGATTTCGTTTAAAACATATCAGATCGACCCCAAATTTCATGGGGATCACGAATATCTGGTTTATTTTGACGACAGGTCAACAGTTGAGGAGCTATTGCTACTTCCGGTATACTTCCGGAAAATTTTCGACAAACTAGCAAGTGAGCTTTGTTCTGTGTATAGTTCTCAATATTGTAAGCTTGATTTTAAGTTAAAAAAATTGCATCTTTAAATCTTTAAGCTAAAAAACCTGTTTATTGTTTCTATCTGTATTATGTAACTTATATTGACATGTCACTAAATAAGAATTGTTTTCTCTTTATTCAGGTAGTGCAGAGGAAACGTCGAGAAGATGGACACCAAAACGTCGCCGGTATCTCCAAAATGTCGGCGCAGATCATCATTTGTTGTTGGTAATATGTCTGTGAGTGTTAGTTAACCCGTTGTCTGCCACGCCTTTGTTCTCCCCTAGCTCCTTAGCACGGGCTGCGTGCGCTGTTCGGCCTCGTGGTTTTCATGCCGCGGGGTTGGAAAGTCGCACCAGCCCAAAATCTGCCGCAAGGCGCCTATTAGGCAATGCACCAGTAGTTCCCCCTTTTCAGCACGGACTTGTCTGCAATGGCAAGTCCAACCTTGGTCATAGATCCTTAAGACGTGGCGCGTAGAGTAGTAGAGAGTACAACCTACGGGTTGTATGGTGTGGCAGCCAACGGGTTAACTTAAGTGTATGTATGTATGTATATGTGTATGTGACTTTAAAATGTGGTGGAATTGTGGGTGGAGGTGGGACAACAAAACAATTCCTGTTAATGTGTTTGTTCATTGTGTCTTAAATTATCCAACAGAATATAAGAGATGATTGCTCGCATTAAAAATTTTATTTTCTCCGGTTTGCTCATTTAAAACTAACGATCAATTTCAATTAACAATAATTATTAAGATGTAACAAAATCTGAACATAAAACAACATTTTAAATCTCACATTAAAGGCTTTCTTGTAGTAGGCAGGAAGCGTAGGTTGTGATGTAATATGCAAGTGCCTTAATGTTGCAGTAATTCGGGGCAGAGTAATACTTCGGTGCAGTAGGTCGGAGAAGCGGAAGCAGTGGTTTCATACTCGAGTGCCTTGTAGTTAACAGAGCTTCAGTGTAGTAGCCTGGAGCAGCGTAGATCATGGTGTAGTAGTTAGGGCAGCCTCTGCGCAGTAAGTAGGTGCTGGGTAGTACTTGACCGGCTCAGCTGCGAGTGTGTAGCTAGGGGCAGGGTGGGGCCTCGGTGTAGTAGCTGGTAGCAGAGAAAACTTGGAAGCCTTGGTGTAGTCAGCTTGAGCAGCATACGTAGTCGTGTAGTACTCTGGTGATGTGTTTGTGTAGTGCTTGGGATCCTCTGCGTGTTACTCGGTGATGTAATAAACTGGAGCCTCGGTGTAGTAACTGGGAGTGGAGTAACATTATTTGGCCTCGAGGTAGTAAATTGGAGCAGCGTAGGTTGTAGGGTAGTCGACTAGTCGTCCAAAGCCTTGGTGTAGTAACTGGTTGTCATCCACGTTGTCTTGTGGTTAGGCGACGGCGCTGCGATTTCGCCTCCACCATCCTCAGGAGACATCAGTAGACCAGTGGTGGACTCAGCCAGCAACGATACAACACGCAATCAACGATTAAACCCCCACAGCAACACGACGCCTAAATTGACTAACAATAATTAAAAATTATCATTTGAGTTATAAATGATTATTTGACTAACTATGTAAATAAAGAATATCTATGTAAAACACGGCATATTTACCCATGATTGCAATCAGGCCTTGATAGCTAAGTGACTTGATGATGTAGTACTTCGGAGCACCAGTGGAGTAGTGGAGGGCAGCCTTAGTTGTCGTGTAATAATCAGTGGCGTTGCTGGTGGTGAAGTGCACAGGAGCCTCAGTTTGATAGTAGCTTGAAGCAGAGTAATACTTTGGTTCCTCGGTGTAGAAAACTGGGGCAGCGAACGTGAATGTGTAATATTCCGTCTTTCGGTGTAGTACTTGGGGGCCTCGGAGCCTAACAGGTCGTTGCGTATGTTAATGTTGTGTGTAGTGAGACGGCGGCGTTGCAATTAGGTACCCGCCATACCCAGGAGACATCGGTACACAAGTGGTTGACTCAGCCATAAACGATACAACAGTCGACAGGAGCACGACGCCATAACTCACTACACAACAAATAATGGGAACATAAATATTGAATTATATCTAGGATATTACTTGGAAAAATTTTAACTGACACAAAACTCCGTGTAGAACAACCGAATATTTACCTTTGATTAAGAATTGGAAGAACACAGTGGTCGACCCGCTATAAGCGATAGGACCCTCAACAGCAACACGACACCAAAATTAACTAAAAATAAATAGAATTAAAAATTTCAGTTATAAATGATTAATTAACAATCATAAAAAATGTAGAATATTCAAACCATGGAAAACACAGCATATTTACCCATGATTGCGAACTGGTTGTGACTTGATGGTGTAGTACGTCGGAGCTTCAGTGTTGTACTTGGGGGCAGCTTAGGTTGTCGTGTAGCACTCGGGTGCGTTGGTGGTGTAGTTAACAGAAGCCTCTGTCAGGTAGTAGCTCGGAGTAGAGTCATACTTGGGTCCCTCGGTGTAGTAAACTAGGGCAGCGAACGTGGTGGTTTAATATTCGGCCTTTTCGGTGTAGTACTGGGGAGTCTCGGTGAAGTAAATGGTCGTAGAGTTGTGGCTGGTAGAGACTCAGCTCAAAGACCCTGTCATCAGAGGACCATCGACTGAATCCTGGCACATCACAGGCAGATACAACATCCAGCAGCAGCACGACGCCATAGTTAACTAGACGGTAAACGATTTGAAAATTAAACGTTATTCAATAATAACTGGCACATTGATCAATAGAAAAAATGTGGAATGAATCACAATTCTATGTTTAAAAAACAAAGCAAGAGTAATTACCCATATTTGCGAATTGGTATTACGACGAAGAATACAGTTGGTGCAGTTGTTACCGTGTGGGAGATGCTCACTCGACTGATGTCTGAGGCCTTTCCTCTCTCCTTTTATACAACTTTTTCTCACCCTTTCTCAAGCCTTGCGGAAATTCTACCTACTTGATAATGGTGTAACACGTTTCTTTCTCACCCAACCTCCGTCGCATGACAGTTTTACGTATTTTTCGCTGTGACCTTCAACCAAATTCATAGGAAAAGGTACTTGTCGATAATTTCCGATTTTACTTCCCTGTCCCTACCTCCTATGACCTTCAACAAAATTCATAGGAAATAATATTGATCGCTTATTTTCTAATTTCCTATTTGTTGTTAAATAGTTGATAAAAATTGTGTTTCCACAACCGTTATGCTGATCTACGACAACTGAACTCTACAACAGTAATTGAAAATGATTTATAAACACCTAAATCAATATTACATGTTGAAACTTTGAATGTAACAAGAAATATATGAATTTAAAAAGTGAATTTAAGAGTGACTTTTGTGACTTGACTTGTGACTAACTCCACCATCAATTAAAAAAAGAGAGAGAATAAAGAAGACTACGTATGGCATTTGGTGTGCAGTGCCAGGTAACACATTCTTAGCTATTAGGCGTCACTTTTACAAGTCACCACTCGTTTTCAAGTGTCGATTGCCGTACGTAAAAAATTTAATTGGCACTTACCTACTATTAAATAAAACAGGAAATATTGATGATGTCGGCCTGTCGACGACCGCATGCCGATTGATGACGTTCCACTGTCGATAGCTTCAGAGGAAAAGGGCGCGCACGTGCTAGGGGTCGGTCCAATTGGTAGTCTCTGATTAACGAATGAAAATTTTATCAATTAACGTGTGCGAAACATCCAAAAGGGCAAAATAAACGAAGACACCGTATGTTCACAAAAAGGGGTGAATGGTAAAAACAATTAAAATTTTCTCAGAGCCTTTTTTTTCTTTTGTTTTGGCAGTTTTGTGTTAAAACTAAACAAAAGAAATGAAATCTTGACGTATCAGGAATAAGTTAGATAACAAAATCAAACATTTAATGGAAATATTTGGTCACTTGTCAAATACAATTCCTAGAAACGACCCATGAGATGGCGGCTGTAATTAAAAACTCGTTACAAAAAAAGAAAAAAAAAAAGAAATGACCTTATTTTCCCTTCTTCCCAAATTTTGAAAGGCCCTTCTTGAACTTGAACGGCGAATAGATCCCACCCCCTCTTGGCCACAAAATCCTTTTCTCGAGAAAAATGGATAACGAGAATTCCGTGTAAGCGATTGCAGTTGCGAAAGAAAAAAGGCCAGTTGTTCGCAGTGACCCGTAGGCAGCAGATAGAATTCTACTCGCTCCAATTTTGTTTCTGTGTTGTTTCAATTGTAAGCAAGGCGATAAGATGGAATCAAGCCCTGGGTTCAGCATTCCTTCCATTGGCACTCCACTTCATCAACCGGAAGAAGACCAGCAGTTTTTAATTACTAACAGTCCCGTTCCAACGACCCAACAACAGCAAAATGCTTTCGTTCCACCCCACCAACAGATCAGCACTGGGTCACAAAACGTTTACAGTTTGCAAGGATTCACACCCCAGCACATGTTACAACCTCCTTCTACTTCGGTAATCAATTTAGCACTACGAGTCGACCACTTAACATATTAAACAGTATTGATCAGGTTCTACAACAAGCGTTAATGTCACCTGCTCCAAATCGAAGATCAAGTGCAGTTAATGCAGGTTCGCCCATGTCACAAGGAACCCCGGAAGGTGGAATATTTGGTCCTAGAACAATCGCTCCAGCGACACCCTACACACCAGCGTCTGCTGGTTCCGGAATTGTTCCTACGTTACAGTAAAGCAAAACCATTTCATGAATAAGGAAAAGTTAATTAAACAAGATTTTTAAGGAACATTGTTTCTACCGTCAATCTGGGATGCAAGTTGGACCTGAAACAAATTGCATTGCACGCACGCAATGCAGAGTACAACCCCAAACGATTCGCGGCCGTGATTATGCGAATCCGTGAGCCTAGGACGACAGCTCTCATCTTCAGTTCCGGGAAAATGGTGTGCACGGGAGCCAAATCTGAAGAAGAATCAAGATTAGCATCTAGAAAATACGCTAGAATCATCCAAAAACTTAACTTTCCCGTACTAAGACCCACCCACGTAAATAACAGAATCATATATGAACTAATTTGTTTTTAAATTATTGCAGGCAAAATTTACGGAATTCAAAATTCAAAATATAGTTGGCAGCTGTGACGTCAAGTTTCCTATTCGTCTAGAAGCCATCAGTTTAGCTCATGGGGATAGGTTTTGCAGGTGTGAGAGATTAACAATGTTAAGTTGAAAAGACTATGCAATTAAAATTTCTAATTCTTTTAATAGTTACGAAGCTGAAATTTTCCCAGGTCTAATTTACAAAATGAAACAACCTAAACTCGTGTTGCTCATTTTCTGTTCAGGAAAAATCGTTCTTACTGGTAAGTTAACGAAGTAACCGATTTTTGTTTAAAAATTGAATTCAAAATTCGCTTCTACTAGGCGCCAAAGTTCGCCAAGACATCTACGATGGATTTACCAACATTTATCCAATCTTAAGGAATTTTAAGAAGAAATAACATCTGTGGAAAAAGAAATTGAACGTACTGGGGGTTTTACTAAGTTTCTCTGCAATGTTGATTTCAATCCCGTTTCCGTGCAGTAGGGTAATCCTAGTATAATGTCGCATTCGCATTTCGTTGTCCCCTTCCTAGAAAACGAAAATGCAGACATTAGGAATAATTTAATTGTTTAAATTCTGTACTCAATCTTGATCCAATGTTTTAAAACAGCCGGAAATGTGAAATACAACAATTATTGAATGGTGAGTGCGAAAGGAATAATTATTCAATTGCGGTTAAGTGACGATAAAAATAGTCAACGGAAGATTTTTTAATGCTATCGCATATTTATAGTAGCGTATTTATGAGCAGCTGTGGGCTATGCATTAGGTGCACAAGCTGACTACTCTCATTAATCCTTCCCAACGGCCGTTCTGAATGAGTTGGGCTTGTAGCCTACATGTAGATATTAAGAGATAGTACATGCTTGATAGAAACTTCCGCTCTGCGCTGCTTTGCAAATATGCCCTTATTTTAAAAAATTATTTTAAAAATTATTTTAAAAAAAGGGGGAACTAACTTCCCGCCTCAGGTCTACGGACCAAAAAAGGAGCATGGGCTTGGCCACTGGGGGAAGTTACCGGTTAAATCTTTATCGAGATTGAATAGGTATGAATTTAAATGTTAAATTTTACGAAATCCGTTAGATGACCAGACCAAAGACTAGTTTCTATTTTTCTACAATTAGCTAAAGAAATTAAATTTGTAAATGGATTTTACCTGATGGATGTGAATGATCGCAAAAAAATATATATATTCAATCAAAGAAATATTAGAAAATTACCTTTAATTTGGTCACGTCGGCACGGTCTTAACAACGTGTCGTGTCTAGAGGGAATGGAGATCAATTAGGAAATTGCCTGGATATTACTGTGATCATGTCAACATGGTCTTAAAATAACGTGGGTTAAACTTTCAAACGGATTCTCACTTAGCGTGCCATCTCCAAAGTGATGCAAACTCCAAAGGATGAGTCGTCGCCATCATCTGCCGCCAGGGTATCAATCTCTATTGGACGATAATCCGGTATTCCATGCACTTCATTAATAATTAAATCCAATCAAAATTAAATCAAACAATTGAACAATGAACGTTGAGCGGAAAATTAACTACTTAAATTTACAGAAGGATTCCCCTGGATGTCCCGGCCAAAAACAAATAGAGGCTAGCATAGACGTTGAATTAATCCCGTTTCCACCTGTTTAAAAGGCTCAAATCTGCATAATATTAGTACCGAGAGTCAGGGGTCTGTAGATTCACTTGGAGATTCGGGAGGATAATCTCAAGTAATCACAGTCTGCACACTGGTGTTGGTTTGGTACAAGTAGTTGAAATATATTGTTTGTGTTTCGTCTCATGGACTCGGCGGTGGGACCTTCAGGTTTGCTTGCAAACTTGTTGTAAAATCCGACAGACTCAAGCGAAAGTGACAGTCCTTGAGAACAGTGACAACGCCCATCCCTGATGGCAAGGGGAAAATCCACCGAAACCCATTCGGTAATCCGGAAGGATCCGGGTATGTCTACAGAAATCGCCCTACATAAGCCAAATGTAGAACGTTATTGTCATCACATAATGCAAACTCCACCTGGGTGGAGCATATTTATTTTTCGAAATAATAAATAATAAATTGAAAAATTAACATCTTGTAATACAGCCTTTTCTTATCAACTATAGGCTACATAATTACTTACAGCCTTACACGTTCGGAATTCGGATCAGCGTTGGTCAACCGTAAATAATGGAAATATAAGAAATATTGGGTGGTAAATTTTTTTAATTTCCCACAACTGATCCTGACAGAACGACGAAACTTGTCAACTTTGCGGTAATAATAATTTTAATGGAGTAGCTTTAACCGAGTTCTAGTTTGTCTTCCATTTTTTAATCTTGCCGCCATAGACGACTGATCTCAAGAACCGTAAAGGATCAAGACTGGCCCCCGATAGAGCCCAAAAGTTTCCTACTAATGCCAATTATACAGCTACTTCAAAAGAGCAATGGTAGGGAATTCTTAAATAAAGAGGATTCATCACCGTTTTGTTAAGAACCTACAGGTTGCCATGCGCTCCATATTTAAGTGGGCATTTTTACATGATTTTCACGACGCTTGATTGTAAGAAATGGTGAAATAAATAACACTGCTGCAGGGTTCTACCCAATAAACGCCTTGCGGGTAACGCCCAATTGATACGGTTGATTAATATCCCTGCAGTTATACGGGAAGAAATAAAGTAGCTGCAAGCGATATTGCTCCTTCCTTACTTCAAAATCTTTCAACTTCGTCGATTAAATTTCTTTCTAGGTTTGTTACAAGAAAACTTGAACGAAAAGAATAACCTAAGGCATTTTTGAATAAACTTTTCGAATTCACATGTAAGGTACATCACGGACACGTTGACGTACCTTACATAAATAACTTTGCTGCATCGGGTGAATGCACAAATAACTGAGTGTTATTTTAAGTTACCAGCAACGTGGATAAAAAGTTAAGAAATAGTCGTCCGAATAACAATTTCAGTAGTAAAACTGAGCATGAATCGTTATCTTGTTCACTATACACGCCCATTAACTGTCTTCTTAGCAATTAGGAGTCGTCTAGAGCCGCTGACGCTGCTACTAGCTTCTCAAATAAAATCTGACTGAAGCTAATGAAGGGCAAAATTACTGCGAGCTATTTGAGTATGCGGTGTGGCTTCAACCACAGTTATCCTCGTGTTATGTTAATGGGCGATCAAACCTTGATTCTGAATAAAATTATTATAGGTTCGGTAAAAATCGGGGAGAATCCGCAACACAGTTATACAAAAGAATATTCTTAATTAAAAGAGAAAAAGTATAAGGCGATATTATCGCACGAAAATTTTAAACCAAAGAGAAACATATGTTCACTAACCTTGGAGAATACAGAATAGATGCTCAAATATGACATGAATTTGTTTTGCCAAATTTAAACCGATGAAGACACTGCCAAGCCTAGTTGCATAGCTACAGCGAAGTCAACTCAGTGTGTGGTATCCTCATTTAATCTGTAAAAACAAAAAAACTAGATTAATTCTTTCACAAGGCAGTAAGGCATTTCCTCAAAACAACTTTATAATAAGCAGTCTACAGACAATTATAGATAGAAACCAACATGATGGCAGCTAACAACGTTCGGGTAGAGCACACTATCTTGACAATCCTTCTTCACCAGAGAACAAATGTAAATCCTACCTGCACAAGAACATGCAAACAAATGTGCTTAATGAAATGAAACTAAGTAAAATAACCAGACCAAAATCAAAGTAACATACAAACAACCTGCAGGCTTTCTGGATCCTTCCGCAGTATCTGCAAAGCTTCTAGAAACAAAAGAAACAAACCAAATAATTAGCAAACATGTATAAACATCTATGTGAACTTTCTTTCACAAGAATTTTTTACTCTACAACCATGCTACAACCATTCAACTGAACTCCAAGACTGGTTATCACTAATCAAATATGCACACACATGTACACAGTAACAATGACAAACTGACGACGTACAATACTAATCACAGTTCATTTTTAACTTACAATAACACCTTCGACAGAATCAAATTTGATTTCAAGTCTAGAGTCGGCGAGTCGCAGACTCTTAACTTAACTTAACTTAACACCTAACAGAAGCCTGAGAACGTGAGGTGATAAAGGAAAAAGAAATGGCGGCCATCTTGAATTATTCCGTCCCCATAGTCCCGCAATTTAGGGCACCCTTCCTTCGACAGTATTACGCCAATATTTGTTTTCTTTTGTTTGGAAAAAGGAAACACCTGATTCTGCGAATAAGGATCGAACACTAAGTCACTAAAGTAAAAATAAACCAATTTAATAAAAATAAATACATATTGCAAAATAGAGAAACTGACACTTTATTACACAAATTTTTTACATCCAATCAGACAAATTTTTATATGGTAGATGAAACCAAAATCAAAACAGCTACTGACGCATTGAAAAATCAAAATAAAGGTCGGCATTGTCCAGTTGCTTCGTTAAAACGAGTCGAAGGTCCACATTTCGCCGCTCGACTGTCACCAACACACGAGCCCGAGGCCGTCAAGAAAGTGCCAGCTGGGCAAGAAACTAACGGACGCACCGGAGGACGTGTCCCTCCACCGGAACCAGACCTGAATCCATAAAAAAAAATTGATGATGAAACAGAATAAACTTAATTAACTCTAAGAAGATATAACTTACACTAAAGGATTGGCGCATTTGAAATTATTGCCTGGTCGCGTTCCAGTGCGACAAGGATGAAGGAGTGAATCAGGTAAGGAACTGGGCAATTGAAGAATTCCAGCATTGTCTTGTCTCTCGATTGGTTCCATTAATTTGCTTTTTTGCAATAAACCGATGCTGATTAAATATTCAATCCACTCAATTCGTTCACTGATGTAATCCTGCGAATACAATTCCTTGTTTTCTGCTCCTTGGACCAATTCATTTTGTTGAGATGAAGAAGATTCGGGAGAGAAGGGATCGACAACACACTGCAATTGCCGTTTGAATATGTCGTAACCCAACAATTGAGTGGAAGAACAAGGTCCGCGTGAACCCAAAGCGAAACAAGTTCCTTTCTCATCCGGAATCAACTGCTGGAATCGTCCGTCATCTCCTCCATTAATCGACTGACATTCAAGGGGTTCGCAACTCAGTCGACCGTCCTCAGTTATAACCAACACTTGACGATTTGGGCAGGAACCTAAAAATCAATTTATATTGTAATTAAGGCAAAATGGATTCAATAGAATTAGAAATTACCTTGAGAGAATAATGAAACGCAATCGTCTTTAGTGCTGTCGGGAAACGGATATTGTCCGATGGGACAATCGCATATCGGATCTCCATAGGCCGTGTAATAAAGACGTCGACCTCCTTGACATTCAAGTGGATCGTTGACGTCATGGCAGAGGCCAGTCCGGCCAACGAAAACTCTTTCTTCCTCACAGAGACGCAAAGTGCATCCACCCTGTAATTAAAAGACGAAAAATTCATTTGAACTTTGAACAAATATTAGAAATACTCAACTGACCTGTAATGAAATGGGGTTGACTGTAACCCACTGAGTTTGATTACAAGGTCCTCTGCTGAAAATAGGATGACTACTTCCGTCAGGAAATCGAATGGAACTGTCACCACTTCCGTCATCCGGAAAACTTAATCCGACAACTGGAATCGGTAAATTATTTGCGGGGGTTTGATTAGAGATTTGTGCCAATTGTTGATTATTATTGTTATTATTATTGTTGTTGTTGTCATTGTTGTTTTGTTGGTTGTCATTGGCGACGACCACAGCTGCCACTGCAATTCCGGCCGCTACACCTCCGCCAACTCCAGCACCAATTGCGGCCACTCTTCCAGCCGCCAAAATAGTCGACGAGGCGACGCTGCAATCGACTAGTAACTTTTCACAATCTTTGTTATTGACTGACAGTACTGAAAAAGTGCCCCAGTCCAATGAATCGGGACCTATTAAATATTGGCTGGCTTCGAAAACGGAAGTTCGAGTGCAGTAACTGCAACCACCACCAGCACATGGTTGCTCAGATGCCAAGCAGGTTGTTAAACAAGAGTCGGAAAAAACCCCTAAAATATTACACGCGCATACAGCCGCTTGTCTCCCGGATAATTTTAAAAATGTCGGGACATTTAATATTTCTTCCATAGAACTTTCAATGCTAGGTGGGGTCAGCGAAGGGTGTTGTTCGAATTCAATTGTCTGATTGTCGCTTAATTTTGTTTCAAATTCATTCTGTTTTCTTTCTTTGGTAAATGACATTCTCTTTCTTCGTTTTCGCCTGGCATACGGATCTTGCACGTATGGATAATTACCATATTCTTCGTATGTTGCACTGTCCATAGCTTGGCTATGTTTAGCCTTAATTATGGCAATTCCAACAGCTCCAGCGGCCAATCCGACCGACAAGGCAGCCACATCTGCCGCCGGTTGCCTTGCCTTGGCCAAAGTATCAACTGCATTGCATTGGCTCTCGAGTATTTCACATCTTTCTTCGTCGATTTGCGAAAAAGTTCTGGTTAAAATGGTGGAAAGAAGTTGTGAATCCTCTATACCATTATAAGAACAATAGAACCGTGAACCAGATAAAAAGGAATAAACGGCCATGAAAGTGGTGGTTCGGTAGCAGGATCGAGAGCCGGAACACAACGTCTCGCTATTTGTACAAGTTGTGCTACAAGCTCGTCCTATCGTCTCCGCTGATGGACTTGGATCATCGCAAGTACAACCAGTGATACCCTCATCTTGTCGTCCACTAAATAAACTAAAGAGATTATTTTTGGGAAATCTTTTCAAATTCTTTTCTTCAACGATTGAACTTTCCAAGAATGATTCGATTTCATCAAAGTAAGATTTTGAATTCATCTGGGAATCAAAATATTTTAATCTCTTTGCTGTGCGTCCTGTATAAGTTTGATGCAAACGCTCATCTTCATTTTTAGTTCTATCATTTATATAATTAGCGGTTATGAAAAGTTTAGCGGCTGCTCCCATTCCAGACGATAAAGCCGCAGCGGCCAGTCCAGCAGCGGCACCGATCTTGGCTACAGCGACGATAGCGGACGATGCGATGCAATCAGCTCTCAACTTCTCACAATCTTTGTTATTGACGGACAGAAATGTTTGTGTTGTTAGTTCGCTATTGCTTCCGGTCGGATACAAAAATGCATTGAAAACGGATGTGCGGGTACAAAAATGATTGCCGCAAAGTTGTTTGGATGACAGGCAAGTGGTTGTACATTCTTGAACGAAGAATAACGGAATGCTGACGCTACAGCTGCATGTTCCTTCTGCTGGTTGTGCTACTCTTCTCAGTGCAAAACCAAACAAACTACGGGGCATCGCATCGAATTGCTCATCGATTGGAACCATCGAACTTTTCAAATTTTCGAAATAACTTTTGGATTTCCGACCAAACTTTTTTGAATATTCTGGTTCTTGATAATATTCGTCATATTCTTCCTCTTCTTCTTCCTCTTCTTCATTTGGTTTACTCTTCTTGTCCTTTGAAATCCCAACCGACAAGGCGATGGCGCCCCCTGTCCCTAATGCGCCGATTACTTTTGCTTGCGTCGATGCGGATTTTGCGATGCAATTGCTTTCGAGTAATTCACAATTTAATTCATCAATTTCTATCTTCTGGGTGGTACTTACAAATGATATGGGAAATGTCTCTTGTCCTAGAAATTGTTCTCCAGTAAAAAGGAAATAAAGAGCCGAAAAAGTCGTTGTTCGGGTACAAGTCTGGCCATAACACAATGTCTCCGACGTCAAGCAAGTCGTGGAGCAAATGCGTCCTATTGTTACTCCTTGCGGATTGGGATCTGAGCAAGTGCATCCCGTTTGTCCCGTGTTAGTTATCTCTACGGCAAGATTATTGAGTAAACTCAGCCACAGTTTCGGTGGGAAGATTTTCAATTCGCTTCCGGATGGTGGGGCAATCGAACTTTCTAATGGAGGCAACACTTTGTCTACACTCAATTTCCCATTTTTTCTCCAATTATGCGAGAATACCTTTCCTAGTCGCTGTTTCCATGAAAATTTTTCAAGGGTTAATGATCTTTCGGATGGACGGTGATCGCTCTGAAAAGGTTCACTAGTGATTTTGGTAATAAAGGTCAATGGAAACAGCAACAGAATACAAATCAAAAGTCTGGGGTAGCAGGTGATATCCATTTTGCCTAAGACTCTAGTTCTACCGTTCGACTGAAATGGAATCCAACACGTTACGCAATCTCCGCTCAACTCTTCGTGTCGGTTACAGACAGATGACTATCGCAAGTTGTCCTTGTTTGGCGCCTATTTGTAGTTGGCGGTATACAGTAGTTACGACGCGTTTAAGATACCTTATGCCTGCGAGCCATTACTTATGCTGTCTCACCCTTAAGGCCTTTTTTTTCGGGATGCCTTATTAAAGTTATTATCAGTCGAAAAAGAAAATTGGACGAGTAAAACACATGACTACAGTACATCAAATAGAAAAAAAATGTGTTAGTCCATCCAGCCCAAACGATCTTATCCTATAGCAGAAAAAGCATTCGTATTTAATGCGCTAAAACAGTAAAACTAAAATTACGCAACAAGGTCTGTATGTAGAGGTGTTGTAATTTTAGTTTTACTATCGAACCGATGGGTAGTCATATTGAAATCTGTTTGAAATGGTCAACCTCAATGAGTTTTTTCTTTTTTTTTACGTAACTTGCTGGAGTAAACATCTCGTATAGGCTACAAACCATTCCCATTTCTCGTTAAAATAAGAAGGCCAAACTGTTTTTTTTTTAAATGCGTGCGTGCACCCCTATTGTTGGCGTAAATCACTCCGCGCCACCAGCAGGTGAGTGTGCCCTCGGGAGTCTACGGTTTCGGAAGTATGCTGCAACAAAAATGACCATACGCGCCACCCCTGTTACACCCTGTTACCTTTTGTTTAATTTTAAAAAGAAACGATGTGGACAACGTCCGCTTTATGGCACACGGCATTTTCTGTCTCACCACTTTTTTCTAGTAATCATAGCTTTGTTTCTATGCACTATGCTGTGATTTGACTGGAGGGATGAACAAAGACTCGCCCCACCTCTACTGCTATTTGCGATGTCCTATTTTCTTTGAAAGAATATCAAAATATCACGTTGGCTAAAAATAGACCTAGACCATTTTTACGTTGAGAAGTTACGAGTAAAACCGGAAGAAGACGGCCCATAAATCTCGAATAGAGTTTCAAAGGAATAGGGAGTTGGAAAAAATGTGGCATCGTAAATTTATAGCTGCCCCAATTAAAACGAGAAAATTAAATTCCTTGCAACTGCACCGCCAGGGTCGGCCGCTTTCTTAGGCATCCGCCGTCATTTACGAGAAATGAATAAGACCACTTACTTTACTTTTGCCCACTGCTATACGCTGATCTAATGAAAACGAACTAGGTCCATTCAGTTGCTGTGCACGTAAGTTTGTTCAACTCGTTCGTTGTGGAGTCGTTTAGTTCCTAGAAAAGATAAATAACCGACAAAAGATATAGTTATTAGCTCAAAATGCACGGTCGGCAGCCATTTAATTCATTTTATACCTTCTCGTACAATAGTTCCGCATTTTGCATTAGCAGGCGACTCTAGAAACGAAATGTTTCCGTTAGAAAATCGTGTCTAAGAAAAGAAAAGAAATACTCCATTAAATTTCATGACGCAATTATTGAACCTAACTTAGCCTAAAAACATCTTTACCGTGGGCAAATAATATCTGCCAAGATTTTTAAATTAGATGTCACATGCCAAAATTATGGCGGCAAATAAAACAAATTTTAATGTGAACAGAGTGGGTGAGTCGGATAGAGCGTGTCTCTATCATCAGACCACATCGTGGCCTGAGTTCGACTCTCAAAGATAACATGGTTGGTTCACCATCCATCCATCAGACGGCGCCACTGAAATTGAAAACCCTGCAAATCTACCTCACAAAATGACCGAGAGTCTAGGGGGCTTGATGAAACTGAGATTGAGGAGGGGATAATCTCGTAGTAATCTAGTCCAGACTAGCTGTATGTTGATTTGGTACATCCGATGGAAGTCGGAATGTATTTAGATCCCCTGTCCTCGGAGGTGGGTCCCTTTCAGGTTTGCTTGCAAATCTGAATAGAAAATCAACAGGCTCAAGTGCAATACCCTGAGATACAGTGAATACCCTTCCCTGATGGCAAAGGGAAAATCCACCGATCTACCCATCGGTAATTCCGGAAGGATCCGGATGCGTTCAGAAATCGCCCTACAACAGCCAAATGTAGGACGTTATTTTCTTATTTAAAATCCAAAATGTAAAATTAATTCAAATTAAATTAAATCAATTAATCAAGTTTTATCATTCAAGTTTAGAGCTGTCGAAGGAGACAGACTGTGATTTAGTTCGAAAAATATTTCGGCAAGTAAGTTCTGCTAAAAGTCGAGTCAATGCACTAATATTAAACTGAGTTTCATTCTTTTGATTTTCTATTCTTTGTTTAAAAAAAAATTATAGCCGCTAATCACACGCATTGATGCTGGCGAGTACGTCAAGTTGAAATTTATGTTTAATTATAGTCTTCGTCCCACAATAAACTCCTAACGCCCGTAGTTACAGCCTACTATTTTGTCGTGACTGACAATATTTTCAAATTAAAACACGAAAAAGGAAAGAATATAACCAAATAATCTCTTGCAGACACAGAAACAAAATTTCCAAGATTTAACTGAAAATTCTTCCTCCCATTTATAAAAAATGACTTCAATAAAATTTAGAAAAAGTGCGTTTTCGGTCAAAAACCAAGCGAATTGGTTCACTCGAAAACAAAAGTAACCCGAACAGAAAGTTCCGATCGAAAGAGGTTCAACAATGTGGTTGAAAGATAAAAAATAATCGTCAAAGGAAATTCGAGTCGTAAAATGTGGTAAAAACTACGTGAAAGAATAAGCAATAACTGAGTATGAATGGATTTCTGTTTCACTTTACACGCCCGTTAACTGTCTTCTTTACAACTACCAGTGGTCTAGAACAACCGGACTGTTGATTTCTCAAATAAATCTACCTAAGGCTATTATGAAGGATGAAATTTCTGTGCGGTATTTGAGTATCCCGTGTGATTTCACAGTTATTTCGTGTAAATGGGCAATTAAAAAACTTAATAATTGGTATAAATCAACACGAAGGAAATTTAATTGAAAAATCGGATGAAGAGAAAACCAGTTTACCACAAAAAGGCCCAAGTTTGCTGAACTCTTCAGTCCATGGATGATCGCAAAAGAGATTGCGACCGCGATCTTCAAGTGAAATCATCAAGATCGCCCCAAAATTTTTGCACAATTGCACAATGATCATAATTTGTGCAATTGTTTTATTTAATTTTGATATCCTGGATTTCATTTACTTCAAACAAAAATACTTCGGAAATAACTGCCAAACATGTCAAAATTCTGGCGGCAAATAAAACAAACTTTAATGTGAACAGAGTGGGTGATTCGGAAAGGGCGTGGCTTTAACATCAGAACACATCGTGGCCTGAGTTCGATTCCCAAAAAGAACAAAGTTGATTTACCACCCAACCATCAGGCGGCGCCACGGAAATTGTGTAAAAAGCCCAAACCTGCGTCACAAAACTACCGAGTGTCTAGGGGGCTTGATTTAACTGAGATTGCGATCTCAAAATAATCACGGCCAGACTAGCTGTATGTTGATTTGGTACAGTCTGATGAAAATCTAATTGTGCTTGGACCCCCTGTCCTCGGAGGCGGGTCCGTCAGGTTTGCAAGCAAACCTGAATACAGAAAATCCAACAATTTCAGGTGAAATACCCTGAGAAATCAGTGAAAATACCCCTCCCTGATGGCAAAGGGAAAATCCACCGAAATTCCTTCGGTAATTCCGGAAGGATCCAGATTCGTTCAGAAATCGCCCTACACTAGCCAAATGTAAGACGTTATTTTCTTATTTTAAAAAATCAAAATTGTTAAGCTGTCGAAGGAAACCGACTTTGATTTAATTCGAAATATATTCTCGTAAGTTCTGCTAAAAGATGGAAATTTTGCAAAGAATGAGTAAACAGCAGAGCGCAGAGCCGATATAATCCAGACTTCTAAAATTCGTTTAAACACAAACTAAAAAAAACGTACTAGGTTTAATTGATATTTTTGGAGAGCAGCTATCATTCACACACAAAATTTAAACGAAAAATTTTGAGAGTAGCGAAGTTTAAGAACTGAATGAATCTATCTGGATCACTCGCAAAACAAACAAATTCGAAGTAACTTTCCGTTTGAAAGAGGTGCAACAACGAGCGTGAGAAGTAAACAAAAAATAATCGTTTAAGTAATTCTAGATGGCAAGAGAAAGAACGGGCAATAGCTTTAGTACGAATGGTTTCCTTTTCCACATAACAGTTTAAAAGCCCGTTAACCGCTTTAGCGGCAAACAGGTGTCTTCTAGAACAGCCGACCGAGGATACTACTAGCTTTCGATAATAAATCTTTCCTGTAAGTAATAGAACAAAAAACCTGGGGTATTTGAGTATTCGAAATGAAATTACAGTTAACCTTGTGAAACTGGGCAATCACAAATTTCATTTGGAATAAAATAACTAGAAAATTGCTGTAGCCTACCATTTTGCAGGGAATCGGGGGGAAATATCTGATCACTGTGACTAACAGTATTTTAAAATTCAAACACAGACAACAACAAAAAAGAAATGGAAAAATAATCAAATTATTTCTTTCAGAAACAGTGGGGAAAAAATATGTCCAAGATTTAACTGCAAATATTTTTTCCATCCATTTCCAAAAATTACCTCAATGAAAATTATTAACACCGGTATTAAGTTATGCGGTAAAAAATCAAGCGCATTAGTACTCGAAAACAAACTATAACCTGAACAGAAAAATTCCGATCGAAAGAGGTTCAATAATGTGGTTGAAAAGTTAAGAAATAATGATCAAAGTCATTCAAGTGGTGAAATGTGGTATACTACGTGAAAGAATAAGCAATAACTGAGTATGAATGGCTTTCTGGTTCACTTTACACGCCCGTTAACTGTCTTCTCAGCAACTAGCAGTTGTCTAAACAACTCCCCCCTACTGCTGTATTCTCAAATAAATCTGCCTAAAGCTATTATGAAGGATAAAATTACTGTGCGGTGTTTGAGTATCCGGTGTGGTTTTTACAGTTATTTTAGTGTAAATGGGCAATAAAAAACTTTTTAATTGGTACAAAATCGGTAAAATTCAGGAAGATTTCGCAACACGTAAATTGAATAAAATATCGTTGAGTTTCACAAGCGACCTCTTAATTTAAGGAAATTTTCTTAAGGAAATAATTTCTCAAGCAATAGGAAGCACATGCTCACAGACCTGAGGGAAGTGATGTTCACATGTCGAAAACTTTCCTTATCCAATTTTGATCCAGTGAAAAATTTAGGACCATGCCAAGCGTCTTCCAAAGTCCAGATTTGAAGTGTATAATAACAATACTTGAATCTGTTTAAACCAAAATAAAAGATTAATTCATTCACAAGATAATAATGCAAATATTAAAAAAAAACTGTATTAGTGCAGTCTTACCAGATAGAAACAACACTACATGATGGCAGCTACCAGCTGTTTGAGTCGACAGAAATAGTTTGGGATCAGAGTTGGACATAGGTTGTAGTACTAGTAAGTTTTGGGTCGGCTTCTCTTCTTCACTGGAAACAAGTACCTACACATGCAAATACAATATTAAATAAGTTAAATCCAATCAAGTGAAATAATGTCATTCTGTATCATTCCAGTGTCTGCATATTGTCTGAAATAAACAAGTGAAAATATGTCCAATCTTTCACTGTGCACCTTTTTCTACAAGATTAGGGCCTAGTGTGCTCTCGATCAGGTGATTTACTGACACTAGTTGTAAAATAATAAAAGCACACTGTTACAGCCAATAAGATGCAAAAGAGAACTACTGATAAAAAAGGGTATCTTAACTATCTTTGGATCTTTCAAGATTCAACACACGTGTTGAATCTGTATCGGATGTACATCAAATTTTATCAGAAAAAATTGTAGAATAGAATGGATTTCCACCTATGGAAGCACAAACAAAACCTATATCAAACTGACTGTTACACAGATAATAATTACGATAACAACTCACGATTTGACCTTCAACAGATCGAAAAGTATTTGAAGCTTTGTATCGAAAACCACTTGAATTTTCCGAATTTTGCTCGGAGTCCACACGACAGACGACTACTGACAAAGACGAAAGGAAAAGAAACGGCAGCCATTTTGGATTATTTCCTCCCCCCTACCCCCAATTTTAGGATACCCTTCATTCGCCAGTATTACGTCACGACATCTTTTACAAATGTGGGCTACCAGTTGGCGATTTACGTTGTGCCAGAGGAAACTTTAAACAAATTAAATTAGTTTAAATTTCTTGATAAATAAAAATGAAGAATGGAAATGAAAGTTTGATTTCTCATCCTTTTATTTCCATGATTTGTTGATTGTGTGAAAAAGGATCCAGGGACACCACAACCGAGTAATCAACACATTCCGTTCATCCAATTAAACAATCCTCATCAGAGAATATAAAAATAAATTAACTCCCACCACCTCCGTGAGTACGAATCAGAATAAATAATAAAACCGACTAAAATAAAGATCGACATTGCCCAGTTGCTTCGTTAAAACGAGTCGAAGGTCCGCATTTCGCCGCTCGTCTGTCATCAACGCACGAACCCGATGCTGTCAAGAAACTGTCAGCCGGACAAGTGACTAATGGAGGCAACGGAGGAAGAGACCCTCCAGAACCGGAATCAGACCTAAATCCATGAAAAATTTAAATGAAACAAAATAAACCTAATTAAATTCAAGAAGATACAACTTACACTAAAGGATTGGCGCATTTGAAATTATTGTCACTCCGAGCTCCAGATCGACACGGTTGAAGAAGAGAATCGGGTGATGAACTGGGTAATTGAAGAATTCCTGCAGTGTCTTGTCTCTCAATTGGCTCCATTAATTTGCTTCTTTGCATTAAACTGAGGGTGATTAAATACTCGATCCAATTAATCCGCTCACTGATGTAATCCTGTGAAAACAATTCCTTGTTTTCTGCAACATCGACCAGTTCGTTTTGTTGAGATGGAGAAGATTCGGGAGAGAAGGGATCGACAACACACTGCAATCGCCGTTTGAATATGTCGTAACCCAACAATTGAGTGGATGAACAAGGTCCGCGTGAACCCAGAGCGAAACAAGTTCCTTTCTCATCCGGAACTAATTGCTGGAATCGTCCGTCATCTCCTCCATTAATCAACTGACATTCGAGGGGTTCGCAATTCAGTCGACCGTCCTCAGTTATAACCAACACTTGGCGATTTGGGCAGGAACCTAAAAATAAATTGAATATTAGAAAAATAAATTCTCATAGAAAAGTATTCTGATTACCTCGAGAGAATAATGAAACGCAATCGTCTTTGGTGCTGTCTGGAAACGGATATTGTCCGATGGGACAATCGCATATTGGATCTCCATAGGCCGTGTAATAAAGACGTCGGCCTCCTTGACATTCAAGTGGATCGTTGACGTCATGGCAGAGGCCAGTCCGGCCAACGAAAACTCGTTCCTCCTCACAGAGACGCAAAGTGCATCCACCCTGTTATAAATTTATTTAAAAATTCATGTGAACTTTGAACAAATATTAGAAATACTCAACTGACCTGTAATGAAATGGGGTTGACTGTAACCCAATGAGTTTGATTACAAGGTCCTCTGCTGAAAATAGGATGACTACTTCCGTCAGGAAATCGAATGGAACTGTCACCACTTCCGTCATCCGGAAAACTTAATCCGACAACTGGAATCGGTAAATTATTTGCGGGGGTCTGATTAGAGTTTTGGGCCGATTGTTGTTTTTCAGTATTGTTGTTGATGTTATTTGTCTGGTTGTTGCTGGCAACGACCACAGCTGCGACTGCAATTCCGGCCGCTAAACCTCCGCCAACTCCAACGGCGATTGCGGCAACTCTTCCCGCCGCCAAAATAGTCGACGAGGCGATGCTGCAATCGACTAGTAACTTTTCGCAATCTTTGTTATCGACAGACAGAAATGAATAAGTGCCATAAACCCCTATAGTTATATATGCATTTGCAAAAAAATCATAGGATGTTGTTGAACCTGTTAAATATTTGCTAGCCTCGTAAACGGAAGTTCGAGTACAACTGCAACCACCAAGAGCACACGATTGCTCAGATGCCAAGCAGGTTGTTAAACAAGAGTCGGAAAAAACCCCTAAAATATTACACGCGCATACAGCCGCTTGTCTCCCGGATAATTTTAAAAATGTCGGGACATTGAATATTTCTTCCATCGAACTTTCAATGCTAGGTGGGCCATTCGAAGGGTGTTGGTCGAATTCAATTGTCGGAACGTCGCTCAATTTTGTTTCAATTTCACTCTGATTTCTTTCTTGAGTAAATGACATTCTCTTGCTTCGTTTTCGTCTGGCATAAAGACTTCGTACGTAGGGGTAATCGCCATATTCTTCGTATGTTGCATTGTCCACAGTTTGGCTATGTTTAGCCTTAATTATGGCAATTCCAACAGCTCCAGCGGCCAATCCGACCGACAAGGCAGCCACATCTGCCGCCGGTTGTCTTGCCTTGGCCAAAGTATCAACTGCATTGCATTGGCTTTCGAGTATTTCACATCTTTCTTCGTCAATTTGTGAGTATGTCCTTTTTAAAATGGTAGAATACTTTTTGTTGGTTGAATCGATTATAGAATATGATGAACCAAGTAGAAAATCGAACTTTGAACCAGTAAAAAGCGAATAAACAGCCATGAAAGTGGTGGTCCGGTAACAGGATCGAGAGCCGGAACACAACGTCTCGATGTTTCTGCAAGTTGTGCTACAAGCTCGTCCTATCGTCCCCGCTGATGGACTTGGATCATCGCAAGTACATTTAGTTGTCACACTTGTAACCCCTTGTTGACCACCGAATAGACCAAACAGATCAATTATGGAGAACTTTTTCAAATTCTTTTCTTCGACGATTGAACTTTCTAAAAATGGTCCAATTTCATCAAACAAAGAATTTGAATTCAGCAGAGAATCAAAATACTTTAATTTCTTTACTGTGCGTCTGGTATAATTAAAATGCAAACGTTCATTTTCCTTCGCTGTTCCGTTACTTTTATTACTTGCGGTTATGAAAAGTTTAGCGGCTGCTCCCATTCCAGACGATAAAGCCGCAGCGGCCAGTCCAGTTGCAGCGCCAATCTTGGCCACTGCGCCGATGGCAGACGATGCGATGCAATCGGCTCTCAGCTTCTCACAATCTTTGTTATTGACGGACAGAAATGTTTGTGTTGTTAGTTCGCTATTGCTTCCGGTTGGATACAAAAAGGCATTGAAAACGGATGTCTGGGTGCAAAAATGATTGCCGCAAAGTCGTTTGGATGATAGGCAAGTCGTTGAACATTCTTGAATGAAGAATAACGGAATGCTGACGCTACAGCTACATGTTCCTTCTGCTGGTTGTGCTACTCTTCTCAGTGCAAGACCCAACAAACCACGTGGCATCGCATCGAATTGCTCGTCGATTGGAACCATCGAACTTTTCAAATTTTCGAAATAATTTCTGGATTTTCGACCAATCTTCTGCGAATATTCTATTTCCGGATAATCATATTCCTCTTCTTCTTCTTCCTCTTCATTTGGTTTCGTTTTCTTGTCCACTGCAATACCAACCGACAAAGCGATGGCAGCCCCTGCACCTATTGCGCCCGTTACTTTGGCCTGCGTTAATGCGGTTGAAAGGATGCATTTGCTTTCGAGCAATTCACAATCCAATTCATCAATTTGTACCCTCTGGATGGTACTTACAAATGAAACATCTGTTGTCGTTTGTTCTACAATTTGTGATCCAGTAAAGAGAGAATAAAGAGCCGAAAATGTCGTTGTTCGGGTACAAGTCTGGCCATAACACAATGTCTCCGATGTCAAGCAAGTCGTAGAGCAAACGCGTCCAAATATTTCTTTTTGCGGGTTGGGATCAGTGCAGGTGCATTCCGTGTTAGTTGTCGCTACTTGTAAATTCTTAAATAAACTCTGCCACAGTTTCTGTGGTAGAGTTTTGAATTTGCTTTCGGATGATGGAATAACGATCGAACTTTCCAACGGAGGTAAGATTTTGTCTACACTTGATTTCCGCACTTTTAATTGATGAGGTGTTGATATCTTTCCCAGTTGCTTTTTCCAAGGATTGTCGATAACTTTGGTAGATAATGTTAATGATCCTTCGGATGGACGGTGATGGATTCGAATGGGATCACTAGTGATTTTGGTAATAAAGGTCAATGGAAACAGCAAGAGAATACAAATTAAAATTCTGGGATCGTACGTAATATCCATTATGCCTAAGGTTCTATAGTTCTACCGTTCAATCAGACCAACTTTTCGTGCGGGTACCAAAGAGTTGACTATCGCCAGTTTTCTGTGTTTGTCGTCTATTTGTAGTTACAGGCGGTACAGCACTGACGGAGCGTTAAAGGGTTGTCTAATTTGAATTAATTATTCAAATTAGACGAAAAGCTTCACTGCGTAGAAGATTGCAGGCTATTTCGGTCGCTCTCCGTAGGCTATTTCTGAATTGACGACAAATGACACTTGAAACCAACGAAGCATAATTTAAAAAATAATCGATTAGTTTAACATACTACAGTTGACAAAGCCGAGGCTATGGGGTTCTCGTCAGCAGCAGTGTCTCTAGTGTGAAAACCCCGGAGTGCCATTATGCATCGTGATGGCATCCAGTACGTTGGCCGGAAATAACAACTGAAATCGGAGAGTTGCTCAGACCGCAGAAATCGCGCACATCAGCAGACCAGCAACAAAAACTCTAACCGGACATATTCATTTGTCAACTGATGATGACTTAATGAAAATTAATAGAGAGGGACATACCCGCAGTAGAGTGAACGACGCATCGTGAAAATCGGCGGCAAGTGGCTATAAAAGGAGTAGCAGTTGACGGCTGGAACGGCGCGCTATTTATATCGCTGGATGGCAATCCAGATTTCATTCATTCATTCATTTTTGTACCTTCGTGTCCAACAGTTCCGAATAGTTCCGCTTTTGGCTTGATGGGTTATACGTTATTAGAAAGGAAATGTTTCCGGTAGCAGATTGTGTCTAAGAAATGAATAAGAAGGGTACACCATTAAATTAGTACCTAGGATCCATTTTCCTGTTTCCGATAGGCCCACTACTACACTAAAAAATTTTTACCATTGGCCAGTGGGGGGTGTAATTACCCACTGATGGAGAGAATGGAGAAAAACAATGAATGCCCTTAATTAAAGACAATTTATGCAATTACCTAAAAATTATTGTGATCATGTCAACACGGTCTTGATAACGTGGATATCAATCTCTTATCAGACGGTAATCCCGTCTTCCATCCACTTCATTAATAATTCAAATGATTATTGGCTTGCGCAACCTGATGGAATCCGGCTGTGTTCTGTCCCCCCTAATCTCGGAGTTAGGTTTGCTAAAGACCGGCTCTCTCAGGTGAAATACCCTTAGTATAGTCAGAGAACAAACACCCTTCCCTGATGGGAAACTCCTTCGGTAATTCCGGAAGGATCCGGATGCGTTCAGAAATCGCCCTACGAAACCACATAATCTAATTAAATATGAAAGATCTAACAGCAGTCATGTCTTTCAACCATGTTCCACGTTAACCCAATATTCACTTTTAGATAATCAATTTTGAGAAATAATTTTATTATTCAACGATAAATTTGCTCATCACCATCAAAAGTGATTTGTTGAAATTTAACGTCAAAATCAATTACCCAATCAATTTACAAGCAAATGCGAAAGCTTTAATAACAGGGCAGCCATATTTCTGAAAATAATAAAAGAAACATGACTTAGTTAAAACAACTATAATCCATCGTATTTCTAAATGAACAACGTATGCTGTTGGATTTTACCTTGACTGTATAGCGGACTTCGTTCCAGTCTATTTGGTCCAACTCTTCGTCGTCCGAACGTCCCACCAACATCACTTGAATGAATCAATTTAAAAAAAAATCAAACTCTAAAGTCTCATCTCCGGCCAATTTAATCAAAACTATTTGAAAATTATACTTTCACCAATATCTCCAGTGCGTAGAAAATTGCAGACCACTGCGGTCGCTCTCGCAAAAACACATCCGTATCTCTGAATTGACAAATGACAATTTAAAACCAGCGAAAAATAGCCTTAAAAAATAATCGATAAGTTTCAACTTACTGCAACCAACCAAGCGACGGCCAAGGGGTTCTCGTCAGTATCTTCTAAGTCTGTACTAGTGCCATTACTATTCCGGGCCAGTCCGTTGAGTTCGTTGCCGATAACAGCGGAACTCGGAGCTGCGCAGATAGCAGAAATCGCACAGCAGACCAACAACAAAATTCTAACAGATAACAGAAACAAAAGTGGTCATCTTAGTCAAACTAATTAGAAATTAACTGAGTTATTTACCCGTAAAGTGAACGACGCATCGTGAAAATCGGCGACAAGTTGACAGGAGTATAGCAGTTGTTAGCTGGACGATTTGATTACTGAAACGGCGGGCTATTTAAACCCCTGGATGTCTATCCAGATTTTCACAATGGCCATGGATCCCATAAAAATCTGTTTAAATATTAGACACAGTTGTTACGACTGATGGGTTTCTATCATAGGACTAGTGGGAGATGTTGCAAGGTCAACCATATGCAAATATCCCCACACGACAACAAGTTGAAGCTCTGCAGCAACAAATTCTAAGCGTATTTGCTTAACTAGGTATATAATTAATTCTATCTACATACTAATTATGTTTATTCAGACGTACAGGTGCATGTCATGAATATTCAGGTACAATCGATTATATATTTTGGACGAATGAGTTTCATATAAAATCAGCACGGCTGTTTAATCGTCGAAACAGTTAAAAAACAGGGCGATACAATTTGCATTGATTCAATTTGTGGAAATTTTAAAAAAATTTAAAAAATTAAACCACAAAATGAGTTGCCGCGATACCCTTGGCCTAATCATTTTGATTGAGCCAAACGTAGACGCACTCGGTCATGCTGATGACGAAAGCTCGTCGAATCAGGTCGACTGGAAATTCGGTTCCGGCTTCCAGGATGACGGTGGCTGGAAGGATTGGGAAAGAAATAATTTCAAATATTAATTTTTTAATTTCATCCAAAAATGATAAATGTTGTAAAATGGATATGTTAAGATATGTCTCACCGATGCTGGAACTCGGCCCGGGCAACATGCAGAAGATGGATAGGAGCAATTCCAGTTTGATCCAGTGTTTGCCGTCTTGAACAAATACCTCCTGGACGACGATCTTGTTTTGATCTGCATCGGCGACGATGGCCGAGCCGCCGGCGTCAAACGGTTTCTCATCCTTTGAGAAAAACGTCCGATCGAACTCGGAGATCAAATCCTCGCCCTGCTTCCGAAGTTGTTCGTTCTGCCTGATGTCCAGCATTTTTCGGTACTCGCCTTATATCGTCCAGTTTGCGTGAGTGAATTCTCCTAATAATTTTTAAATCAAGCAAACAAATTCAATAATTGAAACAAATGAATACCAAGTCAAATGAATCTCACGGTATAAGATGGCAGAGGAGAGCGAAAAATCAAACGCGTTAATTCTTGTGCGTAGACTCGAGTCGAATGAAGAAGATCAAGTGTAGGGGGTGTTAACATATAGCTAGGGCTTTTGTAGGGATGTAGGTCAAAGACCTTGGAACAGACGACTGGCCAACGACTCTCGGTGCACTTGTTCTTTGTAGGAAGTGAAAGGAAAAATGCTACTTTTAGGGTGCATGCTGGCTTCCCAGAAAAATTGAGGTTATATCCAAAATGCCTTTGTTTGTTATTTCTGTTCCCAACAGATTGCCAGCTAGTGTTGTTCCGAAGACAAAGGAGATTGTATAAGTACAACTGAAATCGAATCTTACATACATGATTAGATTTGCTTAATATAGCGTTTTTGCTTATCGCGTTTGAAATTGGCGCTTATAGAAAACTATAGATAATTTGACAATGGAATTAGCCAGTAAAATGTGGCGTTTGAACTGGAATCTGTTAACGAAAACAAAAGTGAAAGCAGATGTGGGGGTTATAATGAGAATATCCTAGCGGAACTAATTGATCCAGGTGAGAAAGGAGAAACGCTTTTGAATCAACACGTACCCGCCATTGCGGTGGTAGTATTGGAACCTTTACAATATAGTTTTAAATTATCTAAGAACCGGTTAAGAGGATTTGCGGCCATCAAACCTTTACACAACTCGACAGTTGCAGTTAACCAAACGGTTGGATTGTCACGGGCGGATCAAACCATCAAACCCAGTGGAAACAATTGATTCTTTAGTAAATGGTCTAATAACCTTAGAAATTGGTTATCCACATCCATTTGCAGATTGACAAAGAAACGAAAAAATTCGAGAATTTTATTTAGCACCGGTATGCAAATCATTTTGCCACTAACCTACGCACTGTGAACCACTGAAACCAGAACGACAGAACGACAACTGAGTCGATGAAAATGACAATCAAGGCCATGATAGTTCGTTGACCTTACGTAACATTGTCGGAGATTATGTAACGCCCCTTTTTCTGTAGCATTTCGCTAACCTATCCTTATAATTCTTAAATGTTTTCTCATTTTTCTAATGGCGATGGATAATAACGTAATTTCCTTATCTCCAATTAATAAATTTATGACGGTGCATTGTGTACTTATTTTTTCCCCTTGATGTTAATTGATTTTGATGTCATCGTAGTTTTTAATGTGGGTTTTTATACATCGCGCATAAAAAGAAATTTGGGAACTTGGATAATATCGCCATCTAGAGATAGAAATTTTAACAACTACATTCGCCATCTAGCGATCATTTTTGCTATTTTTAAGAAAGATTGAAAAACGGAAACAAATATGAAGATTCTGATTGCTGATTGCTTTGTTGTTTGTTTCTACTCTTAATTCAAGTAACAAAAATATTACGTAAAATGTCAATCTATTTAGTGTTTGTACTTAGAAGAACCTACCTCGTGGATCAAATTGACTTTGGATGGCAAACTTTTAATTGCCAATTGCTTCGCCAGACGCCGGCTGGACTGCTTAATAGATTGTCTGGTAGTAAGTCTTAGACTCTTAGTAGTGGGGTGCCCATTTTATGATTGTAACTTTCCCAGACTTACGTCTTCTGTATGCGAGTTTCTATTCAAGAGTCAAACAGAGTCCCTCCAAACTTACTTGTGTCTCGTCTATCTGCCACAGAATCTTGAGCCCAACTTCTTACGTCAAACTGTCAAAGTGTCTGGTTGGCCCAACCCACTTGTGAATGCAACTCATCAACGATTCATGCCAAACTTTTTTCTCATTCACTCTAGGAAGAGGGGTTCGCTGTTTCAACTTCACCAGTCAATTGGTGTAAACGTGATGTTTCTATCTCTGGTATGGGAAATGGGTAGGGCTTATTTTTACAACAATTCACCCCTACATTTGGTTTTTTTTCCCCCCTCTTCATTCAGAGGCCTTTTAAACTAAAAGACGAAAGGGGGGAACAAACGGAAACGTCCGTTATAGACAGAACTATAAGGGGGGCCATATCGTAAACTGACACCGATCGACCATTGCGTGACGTACACAACCGCCAGCTGTTATTGTGGAAAACTTGAAAAGAAAAAAGACCAAGAAAGAATTCTTCCCCCTCGACGAATTATTTCCATGGCTTGTCCATTTCTTATTTTTTTAAAAAGATAATGCCTTGACTTTTTACAGTCGTGTGTTGTCTTGGCCATCTGGACACGCGGGCAGGAATTTATGAAAGAATAAATTAGAATCGAAATGACATTCTGTTTATCGTCTCTCGACACGAGTGCCACTCACATTTTATTGTTTACATTTCAATTCTAATCGAAATGAATTGAAATTAAAAATAGAAAAATTCCAAGCAGAAGAAATTCGCGAATTGCAAAAATTTGGCGCCATCTGTGTACGAAATTTACAACTATTAATTGTCCATCTAGCGGTCAGTTGTCTGGGCATTTAAAAAAACCCCGGAAAATACGAAAAAGGGTCGGTAGTACAAGTTAACAAGTTAACCAAAACGGCTTACACACACACACAGCAAAAGGCACATGTCATGCCTGAAAAATTTCCCCGAGGCAGTTTCTTCTTCTTGTGGGCCAAATGCCAAACTATTTTCTTTCTTTTTATTACGACAAAAGGGGGAAGAAGAAGAAGTCTGCCCTCGCTAGACGGTAATAGTGCTAGTGGGGTGTGTGTGTGCTGTGGAAAGGAGTTTTCTTGTAAACTTTCCCAGCGAGCCCCGGTATTTTACACACACACACAAAAGTATCTAGCGCTCCAACCCCCAGTCAAAGTCAAATAGTCATTACATATTCAAGAGCGAACAATTTTTCCCAAAGAAATTTCACGTTCTTTTTAACAAATTGTACTAGAGAAACTAATCAACCACTGTAGGTTTTCATTCAATTGAATATTTTTCTTTGTGGAAAATAATTACAGCCGAGGGTATCAGTATTTAAGGTTTTACACGTGCCCAGAGGGGCTCCAAGTATTTGTGATAAAATTTTAAACAAGACTGTGGGTCGCCATAGCAAATGAATAGAGGAGATTCCGGATACAATGAGAACACACCCTAGTACGTACTACAATTTAGAAAAATTCTCAATAGAATATATAGGCCCCATCGTATTTTATTTTCCATAGCTTGTAGTAGGGGAGAGACGTCCGTTATAGGCAGGGGAGTTGGCGGCCATGACACCGTCTCCCCTTTGGAAAAGGAAAAATTTTTCGGCCTTTTGCGATAAAAATCGGAAACATCACTTTGAAATATTTATTTCAATTTTTCCGCAGTTTCCGCATTCCAGCTTGGCATTTTAAACCGAGAAGAAAAAATGGCGATTACTCCACATGTTGATCAGCTGATGCATTTGTGATACACATATGGTAATCAAAGTGACGTCATTTGGTTATTGTGAGGACTCTCTCCACGTGCCGAACTTTTTTTCGTTGGGGGGGAATATCGTGTCGTCGGGAAAAGGCGTAAAATATATATACACACACACACCCCAACAAAGAATGGGAGAAAAATAAAAAGAAAGTTGGCAACATTGGCCGCAGCGTGGCGCCACCATCTCCCCCCTCTTCTTTTTTTTTTCACGGGCTATAAATGAACCGGCGGAGAGAGAAATATACTACGACGCACATACACACACACATGCGACGGGAGGAGGTTGGGGAGAGCCCCAAAAGTGGGCGGTCCTTTCCACGTGGCGTTTTTTTTTTCTTACTTCTCCTCCTCCTCTCCTCATCATCGGGGTCTTTTAGCCCAAGGGGGCTCGAGTCTATGTCTAGTCTCCCCCCCCTCCCGTTGGAACACAACGCACAGCGCATACAGTGGGTAAAAACGGTTTCAAGAATTTAATTTATTTTCGGTTCTATTTCGTTGCTTTTTTCGTTATGCAAATCCAACCGAGAAATTGATTCAATGAGCTCGATCCGCAAGAGAATTCTCCGCAAAGTTCATTATTCCAATTGTCTGAATTTCCAATTATTTCACGGTTAATTTCACATTTTTCTCGACTGAAAAAGTTACCACCTTTGCTGGGCGTCGTAAGAAAAATGTTGGACAAAACTTGTTTGACCGATAACAACGAAAATGAGTGGTTTTGAATCAATTAAAATAAAATTCCTCTTATCTCTTCAAAGGTACACAAATGTACACCTTTAACATCTCGTACCGATTTAATCTCTTGAGATAACAACAGTTAAAAGTACGTTTCTTTTTTAAAACAGAAACGTAAACTTCTTATATATATTTCTGTTTCGCCAATGATGTCATATGTTGCCAACCAATCGCCATTCGACTCACGTCCACTCTCACCCCCCCAGCCAACAACCAGACAACTTTTGATTATAAATTAGTAGCCACCGTGACTTAATTCGGTCCCTGTCAAACTTAGAGAAGGGGGGAAACTAAATTAACTTTTTCTTTCCAAAACTTACTACGAACGGGATTATGTTTTTGGGGGTATATTATATTCAGCATTTGTAGCCGGCGCCATTGGTTATGCAAATTAGACCGACACGAAGAACGTTCAGCAGATGGCGTCCGCACGGAAACAAAACAACACGAACGGTTGCATGTTTGTTTGTATCTATAATAATAATATTATAGACATAATATCTTCTTGTCGATTTTTCTGGAAAGAATAATCCAAACCGCATCAACACGTGGAGACTCTGAAGTAAAAGTAGTCCAATGAACTTTTACACGTTCACCGACATTGATCTAGGTCAAGACCGTTTTCATCTGAATATAATAAACGTAGTGGAATATTTCACGCAACGTGAGGACCGTCGCCAAAAAATAATAATCGCGACCGAAACAAAGAAAAGTTAAAAATGGCGACTGCCGGAAACGTGCTGGTGGGGAGGAAAAAAAAACTTGTAACAAGCCCCTCTGTGGCACCTTCGAGATTTTAAACGTCTCCTTTCGTTTTTTTTCTTGATTAGGAAATTTAAAAATTTAGTTTTCGTATTCTTTTCTCTGTTCGTCATCTTATACTCTCACTGTTGCACCTTTTGTGTGGAATAAAATCTCCGTCTTTTGTCTTTCAAATTAGGGTGGGTCAAAAATTTTTTCTGATACGACTATACTATATGACGCTAGTTGTTCGTGTGCCCGTGGTCTCGCAAAATTGAACTGAAATTTGACCCGTTTAAAGGGTCCCTTGATATCTGAATTGCATCAATAACAGCAGCCTATGAAAATTCAAGTTTTCATCAACAATATCATAATCAGGCGGTTGAATAAATAATTTTATTATATTGGCAAATTATACATATTTATTCTTATGAATTGTTCACTGGAACTATTTAAATAGTGCAGGATACATGGGAAGAAGGTGATTAATCAGTAATATTAGCATGAAAATGTCTTTATTCTCCAAATAGTAAATCACATTGGACACCACACTCATTTCCTTAATTGTATTACTTAGATGTCAAAAGTTTTAAGGGACCACAATAAACTTCTGATTTTTAATAAAGAAATTAAAGGATTACAATAAACTTCTTATTTGAATTAAAAAACCATTCATGAACATGATATGTTTTCCCACTATTTGTTGGGCCAGAATGAAATACAATTTTGCTTGTCAAGGCTCTTGCTTTAGAGTACCTACAAATATAAAAACAACCAAAATGAAATTACTCTATAAACAATCATGTGAAATAAATTATGGAAACAAACTATCTAAATGACAAGCTCCTGTTATGATATCACTTAGGGTGTTATGTAAATTGTCTGGCAACTTGTCATCTTCAAGACAAAATTTTCTGAAATAGAAGTATGCCTGAAAAAAAAAAAATGAAATAACTCTAAAACAATCATGTCAAATAAAGTATGGTAACAAACTATCTAAATTCTAAATGACAAGCTCCTGCTATGACATCACTTAAGGTGACTTGTAAATCGACTGGCAACTTTTGTCATCTTCAAGACAAATCTTTCTGAAACTGACATGCGTCTGATGATGTATGTAATCTGCAAATAATTTTGTGGTTTAGTTTTCATCATACAGAAAGATTAATGAATAATCAATACAACCTGTCAATTCTATTTTCCACAGCTGCAGCTTTCTTTTTTCTTCGTTACAAAATTTCAACCATTAAATCATGCATGCCTTTTAAATGAGGGAAATTTGTTTTGCATCCAAATAAAGTCTGGTATGCAATGATATCACTTAAGGTGACATGTAAACAGTAAATCAATTTCCAACTTGTCATCTTAACGATAAAATTTTCTGAAATGGAGGTATGTCTGATGATAAATGTAATCTGCAAATAATTTTGTTGATTAGTGTTCATCACACAGAAAGATAAGCGAAAAAAATGAACACATACTCTCAATTCCCTTTTTTTGAACGTTTTCCAGTTGATTCAGCACCTACATGTGAACCATCTGCCAATGTGGTTCAGATTTGATAGGTAAAGGAACCATCAGTTGTGACACAATAGGCATGTTTTTCTTTCCTTATTATAATGCTGCAATAGTTAAAATTTGAAATATAAACATAGTGCTTCACAAGATGAAATCAATCACAAACATTCAAACGATCAAATTAAAATACCCACAGTAGGCCATGCCACATTCCACAAGCAGACTGGCTGTTGCAAATTAACGTCGTCTGCTAGTCAGCACACAATCAACTGAAAGTCAATCTGTGTGTCTTTTTCTTGGTCAAATATCTCGCGAACCACAAATAACGTAATGCAAATTTAGTCTTTTCCGTTAAATGATAGGTTCATCTTTCAATTAGAGGTGGTTGCATCCTCTAATTTTAGAAGACATTTTTTTCCTATATTTTAGAAGTTTCCCCTTTTTTTCCCCTTTTTGCTCCCAATCTCTCGTTAATTTCGTTAATACTTAAAAAATTTAGTCATTACCTGTGTTAAAAGTCATTCTACATCGAATGGGATTAGTCGCGTCGCGATCGGAGCAGCACGAACGTGTCACGGTCCCGAAAACCACTTCGACCAATCACGAATTGCCCCAATTCCCCAGGGACCTCTCACAGTTAAGACTATTTGGAGCGCTGTCGGAACTTTTGTTTCTTCAAATCTCTCACCCTTAAAAGGCGGTAAGCCTTCGGCTTTTTAAAATAAGAATTTTAAAAATCTCTCAGGGATAATATTAATAATGCCGTAATAAAAGAATAGAACGTCTGGACATGCTGAAACTTTTGTTTCTTTTCGCCATTTCCTGTCGGTTCCCATTTTCTTTGTGTCGTGACAACACGTTTTTCAGCATCTCAAATTTAATTTTAAATTAAAAAATCGTCAAATAAATTCAATAGAATTTAGACATTCAAATTCATCGAAATTTCTCGAGAGAAATAAAAAGAATTATTTAAAAAATAGGTTGTCGGAGAATTCCGCCAGACGGCGTGGCGAGAAGGACAAGTTATACTATGATGGCGAACGTGATGAGTCGCATGTTCTTCAGTCTCTGTCGGTCGGCTGTCGAGTCAACAACGCCACACGCCACAGACACTGGAAACAATTTAATATCCCCCCCTCTTCCACCTTTTTTCTTTTGAAAAAATTTTGTTTTTGTTGGTGATCATGCGCAGATCACTGACAATCATCGTGTTGTTAATGTTGAATTAGTTACAATTGTTGAATATCTTTTGAAAAAGTATCTTGGAAGAAAAAATGCCCAACAACATTCAAAATGGAGAATGTTGCACACCGGCCGGCTGCATGACGATCGTCGACGGAATAACATCATCTGAAGGCAGCAGTAATGAAGATGGTGGTGAAATTGTTAAGGTGTTGTGTAACAACGAGCATTGCCCGACCAGCGGCCTGATGCATCGCCAGTGCTTCGATCAGTGGGAGGCCTCGGTCCTGCACTATTTGCGTAGTTGCGGCCGCGCCCGTAGTTGGTCCGAGCGTCAACGAAGTCAAAATCTGTGGACCAAAAAAGGATACGATTTGGCCTTCAAGGTAAAATTTAATTTCATTTCAAATTAAATTGAAACTGTATAGTTGATTGTGTTTGGTGTGTTAGGCCTGCGGGTGTCTGTGCGGACGTGGCCATTTGCGCAAAGATTGCGAATGGCAGCCCAAGAAACCGTTGGAAGTAGCAGCAGCTGTTGTTGGCGAAAATGAGCAAAAGAATAAACAACAACGGCGTAAATCGGCAACAACAATAGTTAAGGTCGGCCCACAGCAACAGCAACAAGCCGTTAATGTTAAACCCAGTAGTAGTAGTGCAGCCCAAATGATGATGAACAATCAAATTCGTCACCGGGCCAATAGTCTGTCGTCTACCGGATCGACGACTTCATCTTCCGGCTCCAGTTCACCACCTGAAGCCGTCAACTCTTCATCTTCTTCTTCAGCCGGAGCCTCTTCCGCTCCCGTCTTTGTTCTCAGCAATAACAAGAATAAACGAACTTCCAACGATCGGGAAAGGTAAAATTCTTAATTTCACGTTTTATTAAATGAATATGAATTAAATATTTTGGACACATTTTGTTATCAGGCGAGGATCGGGAAACAGTGGCCTGTTTGTCCATCGGGCCAACTTTAGTTCATTCAATGCGTTACCACGCCACAAGCTCAACTCTTATCACATTAAAGTAAGTCCCCTACTACTCTAGGTCGTAATAGGCAGGAGGAGTGGTTCTTCTCTTTGTGTATCAAGGTCATATGTGTGTTGAGGGGGGAAAGCAGATAACCGGCTGCACGTGGAGACGGTCGCCATGGCAACGTTACCTGCTTCCCATCTTTCGGCTGGAAAAATATTTCAGAAATTTTTCCATCTTTTATTTTCGCGTTTACTCAAAAGGTTATCGCCTATGGGCAAAGTTCGAAATTGATACCAAGTGAATGAACTGGGATTTTAATAAATATAAATAGTTAAATGATAAGAACAAACTGCTGAATCAACATTTACTATGTTGATTTTTTAAAAAAGATGGAAGACGAAAAATAGTAAAGAATTCAATTATTTATCATTAAATAGATGCAAATTAAATAGGTGCAACATTTCTAATTTAAAATGTTGGTTTTTATTTTATTTAAAAAAATAACAGATGGAAGACGAGGGCAGCTACGGGAATGATGACATTCGTTGTTTCATTTTGTCTAATTTGGCCACGGCGAAAATGTCCAAGACATTTTGCGTCGTCTGCCAGAACGCCATGCAAATCTACGACAGGTATCCGCTCATTGACGGCACCTTCTTCCTGGCTCCAAAGCAGTACTCCAAGGCCTGCATTCCCGTAAGAATATTACGTCAATTTTTTTTTTACTTTTTGCAAATATTTATCGTCCTGGCTAGACATACACAGGTAGTGTTCAATGTGACCTTGAAAAAAACTGGATATCGATCTGAACGATAGTAGTCGGCACGTGTAGTAATGGCGCGGATTTGGTTTGTTGCGTAGCCCAAGGTTTTTTTTTTCCGCCAATCCGCTTTGAACCAGTTTTCTCTCACGGACATTCAATTGACAATTTGGGGGTTTTAATTTTGATTTATTTTAATATATTTAAACAGGTGACTTCGGAAGGACGTCAACAATATTTGAGCGCCGTGTGCATGGTGAGTGGTGATTTCTAGCCATTTTGACTTAACGTTCAACCCGAGACACACACACGAAATATAATAATTCATACGATCTATTTGTCGGTGTGTTTTGCAGTCGTGTCTGGAGGGTTGGACGTGCACGTTGAGATGCCGGTCGTGCCGGACGCCGTGGAACGGCGGCTCGTTTATTCTCGGCACACTGTACTCTTACGACGTATTTGCTGGCACTCCGTGTTGTCCAGAACGCCTCAGGGTGAGTCCCTTTTTTAAAATTTAATTGCACTTGAGAAATTATTAATATCCGCCATTTTTAATTTAATTGTAATTAAATTAATTTTAATTCAGTTTTTTCATATTTATTTTAAAATCATTTTTAAATTTAATTGCACTTGAAAAATGTATTAAAAGCCACAATTTCTAATTTAATTGTAATTAAATTAATTTTGATTCAGTTTTGTTTCATGTTCAATTTTATTTTTTATTCTTCGATTAATTAAATTGTAATTACTCATTACATTATAATTATTTCGCAAATAATTTGTAATTGTATTAATTTTAATGATTTCCTTTGTTTGATTTTTCGCACCTCCAGTGTAATCAGTGCAACGGATTAGTGGTGCAGCCGGAGCAAAGGTTTCAAAACTTTTCGCAGTACAGTCGCGATTTGTCGTGTCCCCACTGCGCCAGTCACGATCACCATTTTGTCAAGCCACTGCCTAGCGTGTTCCAGCTCTTCCGATCATCCGGTCGGGATCAACACGCAATCGCCACACCTCCGACTATTTAAAACAAACTTAAAAAAAAATTAAAATAATAAAAAAAAAAGAATAGGCCACACATCGAGAGATGAGAGTTAGGATACAATTAGGTTGATAATTTTACACCTAACCCCCCAAATCCAAAAGTGAATTAAAAAAAATGAAAAAAAAAAATTAAATAATGGATAATAATTTAGCTACATATTTTCGATATAACTGCCGGCTTTTTTTGGTATGTGTGGAAACACTCGGTGCGGCATTTGAGAAAGAATAGGCGACCAATCACATATTTGCTAATAACTTTACACAAAAAACTACAAAAAAATGATAGAGCTTCTTCTTCTGACGAACCCCATAATTTTCTTATTATAAATAGCGATCAAGTGTTTGTCCTTGGTGAAGCAAGAGGATGTGTATTTTCAAGTTCGTTTGAATGTCACGAGAGAGAGAAAAGAACTAGTGAGAATTTTTGCTGTGCAGCAGCAGAATGTTGTGTGTTGTGAACAAGGACCATCCGCCGTTTTCTCCGGTAAATAAACTGGAAAGGGCGGGGTCTCTAGTTGAGTTGGCGCTACGGACCAAGTACAAACCTGTTTTTTCGTCTTTTTTTTTTAGTTTTCACGTGAATTCTGACAGCCAAAGCAGCTGAATGAAATTCCTCTCCCTTTTTTTTTCTAGCTAAAATAATAATGATATATTGAATAAAAAAAGTCCTTAGAGAGAAAAATAAGATGGGATTAAAACAAACATTTAGACAACTCAAGTATAAAAAGCTAGATCAACAGGCTTTTTTGAAATATTATTAATTGTCGTCAATGTTTATTAATAACCACAGAAAATAAATTTCTCGTATGTGCTCTGTGTTTTATTATTTTTCTTTGGTGGAACAATAAAATTGAGAATTTCTTAATATTTTCATATGAAAAATTTTGAAAAAATCTGTTTGACATTTTTGACCTTGAAGAAAAATTAAAAAGACGGTCACGATGGACAAAAATTGGGCTTGCACGTTTTTCTATAAATATATAAGAAAAATAAAAAGCGGTTCTTCTTCTTGTTGTTTGTGGTTTCACCTCCCCTCCGGCAAGGTGGTTGCGTGTGCAAAATGCGGAATCCGCTAGGTGGCAGCACAAGATGTCGGAATTTTCTCTTGAAATTAATATAATTCTTTTTTTTTTTACTAAGAAAAAAGAACAGGAGATTCAGTTGTCAAGTGATGCACACTCATTTTTCTTCCAAGACATTGGGAAATCGCTGATGCGAAAATCTTTTCTGTTCCGCTACGTTCGATTTTTCCACGAAGTTTTACTATTTTTAGATTTTCACCCTCCACCGAAAACCCTTTTGGAAAGCGTAAAAAGTATTTCAACACTGGAAATATTTTGCCAGCCATCAATGACAAACTTTTAATAATAAAAATATCAAATATCGTCAAGCGCCAATAACGCACCAGCAAAAGTTTTCTAAAAAACAACGAAATGTTATTTGACCAAATCCTTTGTAACTCGAGTACCCGAGTATTTGTTCCGCTTGAAAGTTTTTTTTATCACGCACGTTCACGTTCGTTCATATTTTTTTAAAAAGAAAAAAGCGAAATTGCAAATAGTTCCGAAATTGGTCAGAAGAGGCTTCCATCGGCGGGAACGGCGTCGTCGGCTTTGTTTATGGATTCTTTTCGAAACTGCCAGAAATAAAACAAGCACATTTTTAGACAATAACCAAAGTTTGGATACTTGAAATCTGTTTTAACTATCTGTATTTGATCAAGTTAAATATGGCGTCAAAACGATCAGTCGAGCAAATGGATATCACTGAAACTGTGGAACTTTCAGGGGATGACATGGTAATCAGCTTGATACTGCTTTCTGTTTATAACTATAGAATTCTTGGGTTTAAAATGTTTTTTCTCGATTGGCACGTGAAAAGGAGGATACTGCTAGCAGTATTGGCAGTTCTTCAACTTTGGATACTGCCTCAAGGAGTGACACTCCAACTTTGAAACCCAAAAAACGGGGAAAGCCCGGCAGAAAGAAGGGCATCAAAATACCAAAAATCAACTACAAATTTGGGTAATTTGATTTTCGTGTTGTTGAATTCCTTTTAAATTGTATTAATGTTAATTTTTTTAGCTCCTTTATCAAAGAAGATCATGGCCAACCACTTTTCGGTGTCCAATTCAATCACTTGCTGAGGGATGGCCAACCTCTGGTTTTTGCAACTGTTGGCAGTCACAGGATATCAGTGTACGAGTGCCCAGATACTGGAGGGATCAAGCTTCTCCAGACGTACGCAGACCCTGATGTAACTATTTAATTATCTCATCCTGTATAACATCATTTTATCAATCACCATTTATCTAATACAGATAGAAGAAAACTTTTACACATGTGCATGGTCCTATGATGAAGAAACTGGCAAACCCATTCTGGCAGCTGCTGGATCCAGGGGAATTGTTCGCATAATTAGCCCAGCTACCATGAATAGCATCAAACATTACGTCGGTAAGCAGATGACGTTTATTGGAATAATGAAACTCTTTGTACTAAAATTGAGATAAAAATTTTATTTTGAAATAAAAATTAATAGGTCATGGACACGCCATCAACGAATTAAAGTTTCACCCGTCCGATCCCAATCTACTTCTGTCCGTTTCCAAGGATCACGCCCTTCGGCTCTGGAACATAAGAACCGATCAATGCATCGCAATTTTTGGCGGTGTCGAGGGCCATCGGGACGAAGTTCTCAGCGCCGATTTCGATCTGGAGGGTCGTCGGGTTATCTCGTGCGGAATGGATCACTCGCTGAAACTGTGGCGACTTGACACGGACGCCATTGAAAAAGCCATTGGCGATTCCTACACGTTTGCACCGAGCAAAAGTTCCAGGCCATTCGCTACCGTTCAAGAAAATTTCCCCAACTTTTCGACGCGTGACATTCACCGCAATTACGTCGACTGTGTCCGCTGGCTGGGCGATTTCGTGCTGTCAAAGGCATAAATTCTCAATTTTATTTCCTCTTTCGTACGTTCTCAAGCAATTAATGTTTTGTTTTATTTTATGTGTTAATCGTCTAGTCGTGTGAGAATACCATAGTTTGTTGGCGACCTGGCCGTTTGGCGAACAATGGCATACGAGTCATGAACAATAACGCCGTAACGGTACTACACCGATTCGACTATCGCGAATGTGACATCTGGTTCATGCGATTCTCACTGGATTCCTGGAACAAGGTGGGTCTTGATTTTTCAAAGAAATTTAAGCCAGATACCATCTGAACTTTGTAGTGCACCATGTGTTTATTTAAATTTATTTCAATTCTGTTAACTTTTATTGGTCGTTTGGAAACAGGTTATGGCGCTGGGCAATCAAGTTGGCAAGACTTTTGTGTGGGATCTCGACACTGACGACCCCATGGCATCTCGCCATTTAGTTTTGACACATCCCAAATGCATCTCGGCTATTCGTCAGACTGCGTTGAGCCGTAATGGCCATGTATTACTTTGCGTCTGTGATGACGCTACCGTCTGGCGTTGGGATCGTATTCTCTAATCATATATACATACATTCTTTTTCTTCTTCTTTTTTTTTCATTTTTAACAACCTGAATGTGTCAAAAATAAAAAAAAAAAGTAAAAATCACCATAAAAAGAAATTAATTCGATTTGATTAAAATGGCAACGTTGTTGACGTCCAGGGGCTAAACAGAAGTTGGTGTTTCTTTCCTTTCAGCACGTCCATTGAGAGTATCTGGCGTGGTGAGACATATGTGTGTGTTGAAATCTCAGCTTTTTATTAGTTTACTCAGAGAAATTCAACATGCCCAAGAATAAAGGTGAGTTTCAACCGTTCGTGCATCTCCCGAACAGTTTGTTTCAAGTGTTTGTCGTTTGTTTTAATTGATTTATAATTCGTACTTTCTCTTCCGATCCGATTCTGTCTTATTAGGTAAAGGAGGTAAAAATCGCAGGAGGGGAAAGAACGAGAACGAAGCTGAGAAAAGAGAATTGATCTTCAAAGAAGATGGCCAAGAATATGCACAAGTTACGAAAATGTTGGGTAATGGTCGACTTGAAGCTTTGTGCTTCGATGGAACCAAGAGGCTTTGCCACATCAGAGGGAAGCTCAGAAAGAAGGTCAGTCCCGATTGTTGTTGTGGCACTCTGAGTTGTCAATCATCTTTTTTTATTTTATTTTCGACAGGTCTGGATCAATCAGGGTGACATCATCCTGGTTGGCCTGAGAGATTACCAAGATGCCAAGGCTGACGTTATCCTCAAGTACAACGCTGATGAAGCCCGTAACTTGAAGACATATGGTGAAATCCCAGAAACAGTCAAGGTCACAGATACTGTCAACTTCGTCGACGACGGCCTGGATGATGACATCGAGTTCGGCGACGATTCTGGTTCTGGCGAAGACGACGACATTAACGACATATGAACACTTCACTTAGGATTTTCAATTCTTGTTCATAATAATAACAAAAGCTCTATCCGGGAAATTCTTGGATTTTCCATAGCAACATTTCATCGTTCATGAAGAAACCTCTAATTTAGGTTTTTACATCCTAAAGCAGCAGCAGCAACAGCCTCAACATTTTTTTTTTGTCAGCAAAATCAACTACTTCATTTTGAAAAAAGAAAGAAAAATCACGGAAAGATCGACACCCGTTAAAACTTTGTTTGCAAATTTGTTTAATATATCATCATCCATGGGCGGCTTGTATGATTTCAATCTGTCTGTCCTAATAAAACGCTGCGGAAACGACTTTAAAATAAAACTGGTTTTCATTTAGTTGAGATTATGCGTTACGGTTGATATATGTATTAGGAAATGGTGAGGATAAATAAGCGTTGCATATAAAAGTGATCTAATCGAAACAGATTATAATCGTCATAATTTCCTCAATAATAGCCATTGCCATTGGCTAATGAGATGTCATTGAATCGGATGGCAGGAGGAATCACGATATATAAGTCATCAGCTGATTTTCATTGGTGCATTTCATTTATAAAATTGTAAAAATAAGTTTCAATAAAAATTGATAAATGCGTGACAGAATAATAATAAGTCATTGAATAAAATCGATAAAATCAGCATTTCCCCGGTTCTTCCCCCTGTTTTTAGGGATTGTTCACGACGCAATTGGTACTTTAATTATTACATTTTCATATAAATTCAAATAAAATTAGAAAGAAACCAAAATGTACATAAAAATAAAAAATATTGGTTGAGAAATTAATCATTTTTACACTGATAAAAGTAAAAATTCATTGATATTTAAATCGAAAACTTTGGTTAGTGTGTTTCATTGGGCAACGTTGTGCCCTGCTCGTGTTGAGCCAGCCTTATTGCCAGCCTTTCCAGTTTCCGCCATTGCTGAAAACACATTGCCTGCTGACCGATAAAGTGAGTGACATTTCTTTCAATATTCGTGTTTAACATTTTCATTTTAGACACTCGTTTTTTAATCAATTTATCATCCATCGTGTACAGGTCACAATATCCAGAATGCAGTTGACTATTCGAGGACAAAATACGCACCTGCTAGAATGCACCGGTAGCGAAAGCATTGCCGAGCTGAAGGTTTGTTAAAAGTTTTATATTGAAAATGTCGCCTAATGAAGAAACTATTGATCCTAGATTTTAATGTATGTTTCAGGGTTTGAGTTGTGTGATTTTTAATTAAATTTTCATTTACTTTTCCTTTACACAGTCCCAAATTGCTGTTTTGGAAAACCTTCCAGTCAGCGAATTGAGGCTGTTCTCGGTTGGTGCTCCTCTTGGTGATGAGTGCAACATCTCCACTCTCACATCAGCCACCATTGATGTCACAGTGCCCTTGCTCGGAGGTGATTTTCGATTCTTTTCCCACAAAATTGTTCTTCGTTTTTTGTTACATAATTTTTGACATGTGCTCATCGCTGGTTTTCATGTTGATTTCTTTACATAGGTAAGGTGCACGGTTCTCTCGCTCGTGCCGGTAAGGTCAAGCATCAGACCCCCAAGGTTGACAAGCAAGAAAAGAAGAAGAAGAAGACTGGCCGTGCTAAGCGCCGTGTCCAGTACAACAGGCGATTCGTCAATGTTGTACCAACCTTCGGCCGCAAGAAGGGACCCAACGCCAACGCCGCTTAAAAACAGAAATTGTACCACCACCATCTTCCGATATGTCATGAAGCCTTGATGTAACATTTTATAAAGGAATGAATTGATTACATTGGCCGGTCGATCGATTGGAAGTGGGAAAAAAACCATGTCGCTTTCGTTTATTCATTATTTTAGCACCCACATCGACCTTGATGGTCTCGACAGCTCTTAAAACTGGGTCATCATTTGAAGCGGCTAGTTTCTATTGATTATTTGCGTCACTCGGGGTGAATAGACGCTGGTATTTTGAGTTAATCCGCCAGTCGACTGTAGACCGTGCACCGGACGAGACGTCGAGTCGAATGGTTCATGGCTCTGTTTAATTCGTTCTTTCAAGACTTTTTCTGCGATCCATTCTTCAGGTAAGTCGATTGGCGAATCTAGGTGAAGGCCATAAAATGGCTGTAAATTTCATCATTAGTCGAATGGTCGGTGGGGGGGTCGATGAGGGTAAAACGGCAGTAACAGGAATTGGTTGCCACTAGCAACGATGGGGGTAGACAAAGGACGCTAGTGAATTCATCTGTCTTATTATTTTCACAGGACGTCAACTACGGCCACCGACAATGTTAGGCAAGTCGCCCACTTAATGGATTCGATGGTGAGTTGATATTCATACCCAATTTCCGCCACCTTAACCTTCAGAGGCTCTTATTATCGATTATCTTACGCAACAATAGGTTCTGGGATCCAAGTCGGCTGCTTTCTCTTATCCTCACATGGCTGCGTTACACTCGGCCGCCGAGCCCAGGATGTTCAAGAAGCCTCCAGTTCAGATTCTCAGACAAGGTTTGATTTAACATTTTAATTACTTACCAGTCTGAATAATTATTATTAATTATGTTAATTATACAGGAAGTGGCGAAGACAAGAATAATTTGCGGTTGTCGGAAGACGAAAGTTGGCGGAATTCACTTCGACGTTCGAGTAATCCGAAATCAGTTTACAGCCTTCCATCCATTTACAGCAGCAGCAGCCCGGAGCCTTCCAAGTCACCGATGAGTTCAAAACCGCCCAGTCGAATAGGTACAACAAACATAAACAACAACCAGCGGATCGGTAACATCCGGAAGAAAGCTCTAAACAATCAAGCAGCGCAGAAAACTGCCAAACGGAATGGAAAAACGACCAATAAATCGGATTTGCAACGTCCCAACGAGGAATTGGTGAATCAAGTCACATCCGAACTTGGTTGTGAACGATGTCTGGTCGAGATGATTGAAAGGGACGTCCTTCAACGCAAACCCAATGTGGAATGGGCATCCATCGCCGGATTGAAAGACGCCAAATCTTTGCTCCAAGAAGTCGTCGTTCTGCCCAATATCGTTCCGGATTTCTTCAAAGGCATCCGGCGACCATGGAAAGGAGTTTTGCTGGTCGGTCCACCTGGAACTGGTAAAACTTTATTGGCTAAAGCTGTCGCCACTGAATGCAAGTCTACTTTCTTCAATGTGACGTCATCCACGTTGACTTCCAAATACCGAGGAGAGTCTGAAAAGTTGGTTAGGTAAATTTTAATTTAATTGTAATTAAGTTAGATTTGAATTTAATTTTTTTTTTTACAAATTTGTAGAATTCTGTTCCACATGGCCAGAAAATTATCGCCTAGTATTATCTTTATCGACGAAGTGGACGCTCTGGTGGCTAAACGGAACGCGGCCCACGATCACGAAGCCTCGCGACGCTTCCAGTCTGAACTGCTCATCCAAATGGACGGGCTGATCCAAGAAGAGGAGAATAATGAACACAACATTTTGGTGTTGGCCGCTTCCAATCATCCGTGGTATGTCGACGAAGCGTTCCGGAGGCGTTTCGAGAAACGAATTTACATTCCACTTCCGGATGGAGCTGCCCGTGAAGAAATGCTGAGACTCCATTTGACTGGAATGAAATTAGATTCTCGACTTAATTTGAGTAAAATTGCTAAGAAGTTGGAGGGATATTCCGGGGCTGATCTCTTGTCTGTTTGCCGAGACGCTGCCATGATGAGTTTGCGACGTAAAATTGCCGGAAAATCGACGGAACAGATTCGTCAATTGACTAAAGACGATTTAGACGAGCCGATTACTAGTCAGGATTTCTTTGATGCCGTCAAAAGGTGCAAGACCAGCGTCTCCAGTACGGACATGGCCGCTTATGAGAACTGGATGAAAGAATTTGGATCTTTTTAATTAATTGAATTTCATCGTGTGTGATGGTTAGTGAAAAGAAAAACAAAGAGAAAGATGTAATTATGTAAAATCTAGCCATTCAAAAGTTCCTTTATTTGTAATCTCACTTTGTTTCAATTGAAACACTTGGCAACGTTTAAAATACAGTTTGACAGAAACATTAAAAAAGGTGGCGGTTAAAATTCAATCAATGGAAAATCCCGGTCGTTAAATAACGTTTTGTGCGATAACATTAAAAACTGCATGTGAAAATTTATTATTCAATTTCCCTTAAAATTTTTTCCAGTATTTGGGAATTCCCCATATTACTTTTTATGAAACATAACATGTTTAACACCCATTTTAAACATCATTTATATTACTTTTGGTATCTAATAAAGTAAATCGTGTAATAATTTACGACTTACTTTGTTAAATCAGCAAGATAGTGTAAAAGTGTTTGTGCTGAGGAACAAGACCTGTGACGAGAAACATTTCACAACTTGAAGGACAACCTGCAACTTTACGTGCACATGTAAAGCCCATTGAGAATGAAGCAAGACAATACACAGGTATAGGATTTGTTAAATTGCTGTAATTATCCTGTGGGGGGTTTTGATAACGAGATCTTGAAATGACTAGGATGAACCATATTTTAAAAACTTGACTTGTGGAACACTGGAATGATGACCTCAATTTCCATTGCAGGGCAGCTCAGAAATTAGTGTCGGAAGTAACAAGAACACGAGGCAGTGGAGTTGATGTATTGCTGTAATTTATTTGTTGCTGATGGCTCATTTGTTGCTGCTGTTGTGGGACAGCAGCAGCCACCACCGGTGGGTTGATGATGAATCCTGGAGGAGGTGGTGGCATGTTGGCCATATCTGCACCCATGTAATTGTTGTTTGGTAAGTTATTGTTGTTGTTACAATTTACTGGAGGAGGTGGAGCAGGAAGAAGCCGAGTTTGTGATTGACACTGTTCCAACAAAAGCAATCATATTTGATAAAAATAGGCAAATAGTTAACATTTTTAAACTGACGTTATTTCTCCGGTTGTTTGGACAACAACAGGGCCGACAAATGAGGACAGCAACGGAAACAAAGACGGAAAAATTGACTATAAATCCTAAAATGCTCAAAATGAGTAGAGTCCATTCCAGCCCGAGCCAAGTGGAATCTAATAACAAAATTTCGGTTACAGTAATTAATTGAAAATTAAAGGAGATAAGTATTCAATTACTGTAATAAGATCTGAATCGAGGTGAAATGGCCATGGCTCCACTGACGGCCGCAATTCCCAATGAACTAAAAATGGACAACATGGCAAGTACTAAAGTGGCCACTAACCTGCAAATTGTATACAACACGAAATTTTTGTGAATTGAGAACACTTTTAAAATTAATGAATTTTTATAGCTCTCGTCATTACAATGGCTGACTTCTTTCATAAGCGGCACAAATGCCCAGGAGGCCACCGAGGCCATAAAATAGGGAACCCCAAACGCCTGGACTGATGAGATCGAGTGAAGCGAACCGAATCAGCGAATTGGGTGAATTGAATCGAATCAAAATCATAGCCTTGTTTTAAAGTGTTTTTTAAAATCTATTTAGTTAATGGAATAATGAAGCGATTTTAATAACTAACTGAAAATGTGGTGCACAGTAGCCAGAGGAAAATATTCATAACGGAGAGGCTGATGAGGCCATTAGCACCAGGATTATTTCGATGGTAACCATTAGGAGGTGACTTGTTGTTATTGTACATGTTGCACTAACCAATTCTTAACTTTGACTGCTGTCAAAAAAGGGGAAAAACCGCCCCTTTCTTTTTTCCATTCCCCCTTACTTCATTTGCATAGGATTCCCTCCTTTTAAAAAATTGGTTACGCAAAAGAAAAGCTTAAGAATTAGGTGTCTTGTAAAAATATTGAGGCCGTGACCGCGAAAGAAATTCAAGGAACCGACAAATATGTCTACTATTTCTATAATAATACTCTAAGGTCATTTACCTTTTTCTCGGATGATTTGTCATCGCCCTTAATTTTTTCTCAATTTTTCAAACTTCGAAAGAAAGCGCGGGATTTTTTGAAAAATAGAGAGGACACTTTCCCTTGATAAAAACTAATAATATTCCAGCATGTTGGGAAAAAACCCGATTTTGTTATCTAATTTTAAATTGAACAGTAAAAATCGGATATGGAGAAATTTTTGTTTTTGTTTTTTTAGCGTTCCACATGTGCCTCTTCTTTGGCTGGGGGGACAAAAAGTGGATTACCGGAGCAAGCGCACGAAGTGTATCAAATTATTTCAAAAATCCCCTTGAGGCCTCAACTAGAGGAGAAACGAATAAAGAGAAACGAAAATCTAACGGAGGCGCCAACAGGAAATGGGTTACACACGACACAAATGACTAACTCACGATTGTGGCCTCCTCCTCCTAATCATCCAACAGCTTTGGCCCACAAATAGGACGACCGCATGTGGATGTTTGGGTACGCACACACATGTGTTGGGTATATAAAGACACGGTAGCGTTCAAGTCGATACTCACAGTCTTGTCTTGTCTCGTCAAACATGAAGTCCTCTCTAGTGGTGAGTTCTTCTCCTACCAGTCTGCTATCAGGAAGAAATTAAAATTGAATTATCTAATTTAATTTTATCGATTTTTATCTACCAGTAAAATCAAATTGGTTTCATCCCAAAGAAATTGAAATTGTCTAAATTAATTTGATTTAGAGTGTCATTCAAATTTATGATTATTATATTATTATTCAATTATAGGTTTTGGTTTTGGGTGCCGTTGTGGCAGGTGTGATGGCTGATGGCGAGTACGCACCACCTGCTTACGAAAAGAAATACGACGGCTACTTCCAATACGCCAACGTGCCAGGAGATACCGAATACGAATTCGGTTACAACCGCGGAAATCCTTCCCACTACACTTCACGCTACGAACAATCAAAGGACAGCCGTTTCCGCACCAAGGCAAAATTAATTTGAATAATAAATTTTAAATGTTTAAAAATTTAATTTTGTTAAATTGAAATGTGATACAGGTCAAGTGGGCTGATAGCTACGATGGTTACGGTGAGCACTATTGGGAATACAACCATGGTGACAACTACGCTCCCGCCTACCCCGCTCCCGCTTATAATGCTCCCGCTTACTCCGAGCCGGCCGCCACTTACGAACAACCCCCTGGCAAATTTTAAAAAGATAAATTAATGTACGAATTAAAAGATAAGTTGTCGCCCACCATCGCGACAGCAACAGTTGAAACAACGAAATTTTGAGATGACTTTTATGTCACGTCATCTGAATTTAATTGCATCTCAATTTTGAATGATTTCTCTTCCCCTTTGGCGATGACGTCATCTGCTGGTCAGGTGTGATAATCTCCACAATCCCCACCCCCTTCAAAAAAAGAACAATAAAAGTTTATGATATTATATTTCAATCTGTTTTCTCATTTGCATATTCATATTATTTCCCATCGGCACCAAAAACTCACTCTGCCCGCAGTTGAGTTGCCGAATTTAGCCTCAAATGAATTTCCAGTTTAATTAAAATATAAATTGAGGCGTTTCTCGCTTGGACATTTGCCAGCTTTTCAGTTTCCAAGAAAAATGAAACAGGGAATTAACCTGGTTATTATAATGCTCACCTATATTTTACATTTTTCGTTCTCTATTACCTTTGATTGTTTAACGGTTTTTATTCAAACAGGTAACAAAGTAACAATTTTATTGATTCAGGATAAATTTATACTGATCCTGTTTAGTCCTACCTTCGTCTCTATTGTTTTTTCCTCATGTCGACTGTTCGAAAATGTCGTGGTGTCAGGTATAATTACTTTGTTGACCCTTTTGTATTCTCACGAAAAATATTAGCCATGTGTTTCCTCAATTAATAGAAGACACGACAAGGTAATTCTTAATTTTTACTTCTTTGTTGGTGTTATTTCCCGTTATTTTATCCTTCGTTTTACTTATGAAATGCTCACTCAATCGACAACTTCAACCAATTTCAATTTGAGTATTATCTGATAATAGTTTAAACCTACAGTTGTTTCTTGACATTTTGATGCACATTTATAAGTAGATAGAGGAAAAAACACCAAAATGAACTTTATGACATTTTGTTCTCAAGTATAAGTGAATCTTTTACTGATATTTGTGCCGATGAAGGTCAATGTGATTAGACGTGATGTGGCATGTTGGGAAGCCAATCAAATCTGACCCCGAAGCAATTATGTTACATCAGACACACATCAGACTTCACGAATGTATAACGACGAGGTGTAAACCTTCAATTGAAATGTACCAGGATATCCAGGTAGACACAAAGTAAAGCGAAAAATAATTGCGGGTCATTTCCAGGCAAATCACGAAAAGCGAATTGACAGCCATTTTTGTTGTTGTTCGACCTCATTATTGAAAAAAGTTTGACACTAATCAAGTGAATCTCCACAGCAGTCTGCTACTTGAATTGTTGCTGGAATTTTGTCGATTGGTGCCATCCATCTTATGTAGGTGCATATTTCCCATTGCTGAGCAGCTCCCGTATGTACGCAATGAAACAAAAGTTGACAACTGGCGGTATGCACTTGGATTGTGCGGTTTTCAACTGTTGTGGGGTGAGTGGCCCCAATAATTTACCACGATCCGCCAGGTATATACGTTACATACCTGTGCGTGTCTTCCACGATTATTACCCGAGGACTGGCGGGGGGGTATATAAAGCCTGCATATCATCAAGGTAGAATCACTCACTGTCTTGTCTTGTATCATCAAACATGAACACTTCTATCCTGGTGAGTTATTCCGGTTTTTTCTCGACTCTTTTAATTTTAATTCAGTTTGATTTTGTTGAAATTCTTTTTCTGTTGTGAATTGAAATTTGATTGAAATTGTGTTGTAATTAAACAAACACATTTTATGATTGCAGGTTTTGGTTTTTGTTGCCGTTGTGGTCGCCGTGATGGCAGCCCCACCTGCCAAATACGACGGCTACTTCCAGTATGCCAACGTACCCGGAGATTCTGAATACGAATTTGGTTTCAACCGCGGAAATCCTTCCCACTACACTTCCCGTTACGAACAGTCAAAGGACAGCCGTTTCCGCACCAAGGTAAATTTTTGATTGAATTTTCTATCAGTTGAATTGACTTTAATTGAAATTTTTACGACACAGGTCAAGTGGGCTGACAACAACGAAGGTTACGGCGAGCAATATTGGGAATACAACCACAGCAACAACTACGCTCCCGCTCCGGTTTACCCCGCTCCAGTTTACCCTGCTCCGGCTTATCCCGCTCCGACTTATCCAGTTCCTTCTTACGAGGGTGGTGCAGGTGCCGCCGCTTAAGACGTGAACTTGGAAAAGTTTAAATGTTGTCAACTACAACTATAATTGGAGATTGAAATTATTGTTGCCCATCATCCAAGTAATTTTATTATATTTATGTCTTCACTTTGACTTGGTGGTGACGTCATCTGCCGGTCAGGTGTGTCATTTCCTCCTATTTCCAGCAATAAAACTCATGTTATAACTCAAGTGGTTTATATTGCTTCCTCGGGCAAGTTAACTGCATTAATGTGGTAACTCTAGATTCTATAGAGCAAATTGAACTGGTTAGAATATTAGACACATCTGAACGAAGGTTTATGATACCTGGCCATTTACCCCAGCTGTGAAAACATATTCGTTTTTGGTCAACTTGTGTAAACAACATTGAGTGAACGCCACATGTATGTCTGTCCAACTACACTCACAGTCATAGCATATGTCGGCCTTGAAAATGGATTTCGACCCCGAAACCCCATGACATGCAAACGGCAACTTTTTCAAATGTTTGGCGGGTATTTAAAGGGGCAGCGTCGGCCGTGAAAATGTACTGCCCAGATCTGTATCTCTTTAATTCTAGTCACGCCCGGTCTGTTTTGATTCAATTGTAGTCATAATCGAAAATGGCTAAACCTTCTATTTTATTGGTGAGTTTCACAATTTTTTTACTTTTTATCGTTAATTTATATCTTATTCAGTTGTTTATTTGACTAAGTTTGACAAATTTGTTCAATTTCAGAGTTTTTTTGCATCTCCTGTGGTGGCCGAGAAAGAGTCCAGTTCATTCGAGGTCGAATTTGCAAAATCTAATCAGCGGTTGTGCAAATGGTTTCCACCTATCAAACACTTTCCAGTTTCACGCTACTTATCCCCAAATGATGGTATTTGCATATTTGCATATTTAATTGAAACCAATCTGACTTTCTATTTATTTTTACTGCTCCATTTAGCTATAATACGTCTCATGTAAATGAAGACAAAAGTGACCAAACGAGACGAGTTCGTCGTGACGCCCTTGGAGGTGGTTACGACATAAGGCATATGTTGGACCGGTTTATACTTTCGTCATTCAAAAGGACAAGTGGGGACTTCCCTTTCGCTTTGCTGATGGCTCTCAGTAGTCGGTACGGCCGTTGAATTTAATCAAATTTAGATCAATTCATTTTCATTTTCCAACTCAGATAAAAACATTTCGTTTAAACATCGTGGGGTAGAGCTTTCATTAGAAATAACCATTTCTAAAAATCGATAACTCTTAATTAACTTATCACTGTTATGTAATTGAAATTTCGACGGCAGTGGCATTAATAGTGGAACTACTGTACATACTATCACGGCATGATTAAGAAATTTAGTCGAACATTTCGCAATTAGAATGGACTTGAATTCGCAATGGGCGTGGCCAGCCTTGTTGCTGACTCGCTGTGTGACGGTAATAGCCAAAAACGAAAAATCGGGTCAAATCTGAATTGATGGCCTTTCACTGAGCTATTTCGATAGTTTACATGGGAGTACCGGCGAGTATAAAAAGAGCAGCGATTACATACCCAAAGTACCATTCGTACGACCAATCAATCGAATCAACATGAAGCTGGTAACTAATAATTTAATCCACTTAATTCAATTTCTTTTTTTACAAGTTAAATTTCATTTTTTATTTATAGTTTATCGTCGCTGCTCTCCTGGCCGTTGCTGTTGCCGCTCCTTCCGGCTATGAAAGAGATTCCAGTTACATGACGTCTCCCAGCTACGGTTCTTCCGGCTACAACAAGGACAGCAGATATGGCGGAATTGCCATCACCAGCCAACACGACGTCCGCAATCTCGACGGAAGCAGCAACTGGGGGTAAGTCCTTATTCTCTTTAAATGAATTAAGAAAAATACTAATAAAAATTAATTTTGTTAATTTTGCAGCTACTCTGGATCCGACTACACGACCCGTGAGGAATCGCAGGTGCAGAAGAAGATGCAAGGCGTCGCCTACGATTCTTATGGCAAAGTCACTTACGACGACGTTTATGGCAACACCAACGCTGGATCCTCTTACTGGGTCTCCCCCGAAGGCGAGAAATTCACTCTGACCTGGACCGCCGATGAAAACGGATTCCGGCCAAAGGGCGACCACTTGCCCGTCGCTCCCGTCCACGTCTACGAGCTCCCAGTTGCTCCCGTTCACGAATACGAACTCCCAGTTGCCCCTGCCCTCCCTTACCACCGCACCGGTGCAGGCAGCTACAACACCTACAATACTTATTAACTTATAATTGACGTCCGGTGTGTTATCTTGAGCTGTACCCAGCCTGTACCATGACGAAGTTTGATTAAATTAATAAAGTACATTCAAAATATTCAATTCTTATTCTTAAACTTTCTTTGTGGTTCCGCCAGAAATAGCTAATAAAATGATTCCCTTATTGCATTGCCAGAAGCAATAAAAAATTGCTTATTTAGCGATGACCATTGGAGGTTTCGGCTATCCCAAATAGCTACTTCAATTCCGCACTCCAAAAACAAATAGAAAAATTCATCAAGTCCTACCTTCAGCGATTGACGCAACACCTGGGCGTGGTGAGGCCTTGAATTTATTCACTTTTTCTTCACCGATTCAGAATTAAGTTTCAGTTTGGTCCAGGCTTCTACCGAGATACAATAGCCCGCTTGCTTGGTGATTACTTGCTTTTTACTTTTAATGTCTTTTGATGTATTTCTGTTTAATTAATTTGAAAGTTCTAACTGAAAATAACTTAATCTAGTTTGATTGCAAATTTGATTTTTGGTTTGCAAATTTGCGACTTTGCGAATTGCGATTACCTTTTTGCCTTTTTCCATTTTGTTCATATTTATCCAACTTGGCAACTTTGCTCCCTCGCCCGTATTTCGTTAATTTATTCAAAATGGTCGCCGTATTTTGTCGTCGGAATTCGGAAAGTGCTTTATTGCCTTTGTACTTATGATTACATGATATCTGAGCAACATTCTGGTAATTCATTTTATTTTTTCTTATTAGCTATCGTTAGGTAGGTCTACCTGTCTTTTTTTTTTATTTTAACATAAGAGTTTTTGGCCAACTTAGCTGTGAAGCAGAGTTTTGATTCTTACTTAGTTACTTAGTTGCCTTGCCGGATTAAATTGAATATACAACATTAAGCACTTTAGCAGTAATAGTGCTTTTGATTTTCCATGTACTTTTTGATCTCGATAACTTATATGTTGAAGTTGATAGGAATGCTGTTGGCAGCGAGACGGGGCAAATACCAAAAATCTGAAACAATGTCTCCCATTTTTGTTTGCTATTTAGCCGTGTCCAAAAATTTTCATAACTTTAAATCTTAGACTGCGCAGTGTATTAGGGAAAAGGTCCTCTGTGAAAATACTTGATGGATTTGTTTTAGATTTCAGCCTATGTTCGAGAAAACTCTTTAAATGGTCAAACCCAGATGTTCAATTTTATTTGCATGCTTTAACCCCTCGATTCAGAAATGTCTATTCTGTTGGCTTGTACATCAGTATTTGTTAGCACATTTGGTTTGGAATTACTTGTTTTTCTTTTGTCTTTTTACTTTACAGGTTGACCCCATTGGATTGGAGCCCACATCTGTATCGAGCAGAACCTTCTTTTCCCTTTTTTACCTTTTTGCCTTTTCCTTCGTCTTTGTGTACATTCATGTGTGTGTGAATGTATTCACAAGGACATCACTTATTCCTCCTTTTTTGATTCCCCCACCTCTGTCACGGAAGCCGATTGCCCATGTCACTGCCCAACTTCCGCTACTGTACACCGAGCGAGAAAACTGGACTACTAGAACTAATTGACGATTCTGCTCCCTTTTGCCGATTTTGGATGTTGGCGGGTTGTTGGAGCCTACCGTGTCTCATCGCTTCCATCTAAGCAAAGCATGAGCTAATCCATCTCACTGCGACGATTCCAAATGGCGGGTTAATACTCCAGTGGCGCCTGAAGAAGTCTTCAGCAGCATTTCCAACTGCGGAATGCGAATGGACAGGAGGGCGTTGGTCTAATAGCGAACTAGAGACGAGAAACAAGTAAGAGTTGCTTTATTTTCCTCTTTTTCTTTCTGGATATGTCGTAAATGTCGTTCATAGTCCTCATGGTCGAAAGTGTCGACCATAGCGATTGATAGGATTAATGTGGGTTTATCGCTTTTGATAATTTTTAACCTGAGAATGGTCGATTTAAAATTTCTCGAAGGATAACGCTTGTCCCACAGGTCGAAATTTAATTCTATCGAGCTCGTCAGTGATCCTTCGTATTATTTTATTCCTTTACCAGAGAACGTTTATTATTTTTATTTTTTACATACCAACACATAGTTTAAGCGATTTGTTAGAAACGGGACGGACTTTCGTCTCGTCGATTTGACCAACTTCACTTGCTGGCCTATTCATGTTCAAATAATTCAAGCTGTCCAGCGATTCGATTTGTTTTTCGATCACTCCTGCCAGTTGAGAGAAAGTTGGCCTCTCATTTGGATTTTTTTGCCAGCAGTTTTTCATTATTTCTCCCAAAAAATTGGGCGAGTATTCTGGTTTTTCCATTCGGCACCCATTTTGAATTTCCCTTACAAGTACCCAGCCATTCTCCATTCCTACAAAAAGGAAGTGGAATTACTTGCAGCCGACATGCAAATTCATTTAAAGGGTCGTTCAATTTTAATTTCCTACCTGGATATGGAACATTGCCGAGGGAAAAGATTTCCCACAAGAGAATCCCGTAGGACCAGACATCTGATTGGCTGGAAAAAATGTTTATGGTCAGGGATTCTATTGCCATCCACTGGACTGGAAATAATTCCTATCATTTAACAAGACGATTAGTAATCAGTGTAATTAGGTTCGACGATTATCGATTTATTTACTTCTCCCTCTTTTTCGCATTCGTAATCCTTCATTTGCCTAGCCATTCCGAAATCGGCCACTTTGACGATTCCGTGATCGGCCAAAAGGACATTGCGGGCGGCCAAATCACCGTGCAATACCTGTTAGGGGATGGTACATTTTAATTAAATTATTGCGTTTAACAAGAGTTTGCGTCTCTCACCTTTTTGCTGGCCAAGAATTCCATTCCCCGAGCAATTTGGTATGACCATGAAATCAAGTTGCTCGTTTTGATTATTTGAGTAAAATTTGCGTCCGAATCTTTTCTGCTCTTGTATGTCTGATCTCGTTCGGGCATTTCTCTCTCATGTGCTGGCTTGTGAGCTTATTTAATTAGGTTAATTCATTAGTTTTTTCCCCTTTAAAACAAAATTGTTTGCGTAGACTCACTTTGCAATTCCGAAATTTCGTTGACCAGTTTCATTGCGACCAATGGATGTTGTGTAAAATCATTTGCTGCCGTTTCGTTCGTGGGTGGCATATTACCCAACGCGTTCAACTCGTTAATGAATTGATCCCGGTGTTTGATAAAATACGATTTTAAATCGCCAAATTTACAGAATTCGATGATGACCAGAATTTCTTCTAAAATTGAACGAACAAAATGACATTTTTGATTTGTCTCTTTTATTCCGTCCGTTATTTTACCTTTGATGTTGGTATTTGTGCAGGCCCCCATTAAATTAACGATATTCAAGTGCTCCCACAAATGAATCATCATTTTTAATTCCCTTATAAGAACATCCAGTGCGTTGTGAGACTTGGCCGTTAGTTTAGTCATTTTAACGGCCACTGTGGTCACTGTTTCATCAGAGTCTTTGATGCCTACGGCTTCCCCTTTGACAACTCGACCGAAACAACCAGATCCTAGTTCTTGACCTTTAAATTTAATATGTAGTTATCGTTAATTATGCCCTTATTTTATAATGAATGAAATATCGTAAAAGATCGAACCAAGTCTCAGCCTTTTCCTTGGGAATTCCCATTTTCTATCGTATGGCAGGAATTCCGTTTGATATTCCAACGGCACTTCCGGATCGATTCGGCTTGGATCTCCATTCAGCATTTTCTCAAGTTGTCTTTTCGCCTTTCTCTTTTGTATAATTCAAGTTTTATGGTGGCAAACTGCCGAATACTGATTATCAGTAGATAACTTGTTTTGTTTTACTTTGTCGAGGTGAATTTTGATGCCGAAAATTCCCACACAAAATGCACATAATCCGATTAAAGTTGCAGTCAGGGTGGGTACATTAATTTCGTGTTTTTCTTCTTCGAGGAACGTGACAGGATCGAATATTGATGTTTTGGCTTCTAACTTGTTGCTGGACAAATTTGGGGGTCCTGTCAAATCAAAATCTTCGTTGCCTGAATGCGAAAAACGAGCGTTAACGTTAAAAAGTCGGAAGTCAATAAGGTTTGATTGTAAATAATAACCAACTGAAGACATAAACGTATCGATTCCGTGGTTGGATTCTCCCTTGACATTCATAAAAGCCCGTGTCATTGGTTGTAATGTTGATCAAAGTCATGGTCGAGATTAGGTGCGTTTCGTTCTTTACATCAGTTAAACTAAAGCGTTTATCTGTTTCCTAAAAACAAAAGTCGAAAAATTATGACAGCAATGCTATCGAATCCTTCGATGTGGCATAATTAAATGTTATTGTGTTATCTTTAATTTTATTACTTCAATAAGAGGGTTTTTGAATTGGGGAAGTATCCATCTTAGCTCAGTTAAATTATCCGACGAGTGATGGGGAGACTCATTGATGCAAGTCAGTGTTAAAGTTGAACCGGCTTCAATCACCTGTTCGTCGTTCTCTGCTTCGGGGAATATTTCAAGTTCATTAGCCTGAACGATTTGATTTGCCAACATGGAAAATAAGAGTCTCAGCACCACCCGCCTCGTTGAAATGAAATTCATTTTCCACTTGGAATTGCACGTCCACTTTCAGTCACCGACAGCATCTGAATATTTCGCTTTTCCAAATGAAGACTATTGTAATGCGCAATCGTGTAGAATATTGAGTGTGTATTCTCAGAAGTCTGTCTGACGCAGACCAGAATTTCCTGTTGGCTTTTTTTTACCGTCTCGTCATTGCCATTTCTTCACATCCGGCGGTTTAAACTTTTGATAATTTCTCGCAGCTTTTTCTGGATTGCCCTAGTCTGTCATTAAAATGTAGGCTATTCTCTCGTCGAATAGCGGTGATCGGATGTGGGTTGTTAAATATTCCGCCATTTTGTTCCCATTAATGGAAATAATATGCTGTTTTCAAATTCGAGATTGCGACATTGGCCTCATTCGACAGTGGTTAATTTCGTAGTACACGACACCGCCTCCCCTAATTAATTTCCTTCTATTACTTAAGAATAATTGTTTTGTCGTTTTCATAAAACGTGATGAAAAACTCCATTGATTGACCACGTCACCCAATTTCCCAATCTTTCTACTTATGAGATTGTCTGTTTAAAGTTTGATTCCGATTCCCACTCCGACTGCAAGTAATCCGATGAAAGTTACCGACAGAATCATGGCATTTGTTTCTTCTTCATCAACGAAAGTGACAGTGACGTTGAAGTTTCTGTGTCTGTCCTCTCCTCTGCCGTTTTTCCATTGGCATTCGTAGATTCCAGCTTCCTTTGATTTTCCTCTTAGTGGCAGAATTGACGAGGTTTCCGTCTCGTCAACTGTGCCAGAGTATTGGTTGCAAAGATAACATACCATTTGAATATACAATTTCAAAACGCCTAAAAGAATTGAAAAAAAGATCTACCTTGAGCCAATGGATAGGAACATGTTGCGATACCCGGTTGCAGGTCAAAATTTGGGCGATTCCTTTTTCTAGGTTGATTGAATTATTCACTGGGTCGTTGTTGATTTCCATGGGATGAAATTAGTATTGTTGAGTGTGAGGCAGTTGCATAGACACTCGTTGTCGTGTACCTGTAATGGTGAACGATTACTAAACAGCATTACTAAACAGCATCCCAATCCGAATGATTTTCAAAAAACTGCAAAAACACACAACAAAAATCTAGCAATTTTTTCCTTAAGTAAGAAACAATATTAATTGATATGTATTTCAATGTTATCCAAAGCTTGAAAAATGGTTCAATGAATAGCGTCTGCTATTGGAGTCACGTGATGTGAAATTTACACGAATTTACGAATCAGTGATTTGTTTCACGTAATTCCGTTATACAACTTTCCGATTGTAGATATATTCTTGCGGGTTGTTTAAATATAGTTTTCTAAATATTCTTTTTCAATTCAATAGCACTTGGCTTCATTACCTTGAGGCGTCGTTGTCGCCGGTCGGAAATATTTCCTTTGTTCGAATTTTCAGGCTTTCACTTTTCTAATGAAAATAAATCTCACACATTCAGTTTGATTTCTTATATACACTAGATAACATACGTTCACCCCGTTCAATGCTTTCCGAGCGTTATCTGGGTTAGACAGTTTAATAGTCGCCAAAGGCGGTCTACCATTTTATTTATAGATTGATCCAAGACAAGAAGAAGATGTTGTCTAGCTGCTGGGCCTAGCCGACGTTGTAATTGAGGGGAAAAAGAGAAAGCTGGATCCCAAAAAGCAGATGTGTTTCTGACCTTTCTCTACGCTGCCGCCACGTTCAAGTCTGTTGAGCTCATTTCTCTCGAAATCTAATAAATAACGATTTGCTTGTTCAACCGTGAAAAATAAAAGAATACGTTCAAATTTGTCTTTCCGGTTCATTACCTGGGCGTCGTTCTAGCGGTTTGTGGTTGACACTGGATCTCTATATACATAGTACGAGTCAGCGTCCCTTTCTAAATTTGGTATACTCGAAAAGGAAAACCCACTCTCTAATATTATTGTTATTCCAACTGACAACTATTTGCTACTTTTAGCTAATAGGAAGGAAAATTTAGCGCGTTCCACTTTTCTTGTTTGTTTCTTTTCTAAACGGCCGAGTTTAAACGAGGTCAGTTGTAAATGTTGCGAATTTGGCGGATGGATAAGTAGACCTGATTTCAAACATTTTGTCATAATTTTGTCAAGTTGTTCATGCATAACTCCTGATTTTCTGGGTTTTTTCGTCACTGGGATTGAACTTGAATCATAAATCTATAAAAGTTTTATGGTGAGATCAACGGCGGTATTACTGGGTCGATGTTATTGGGTCCACCATCAAATCCTGTTGATGAGCGGTGCGATGGTGTCATAAAACAAATCAATAATCCGATCTACCATTCCAGTATTTAAATAAAAATAAGGAAATCAATGCTGTAAACCCCAAAACCTTAAGTCCTCAATCATGTCGTAATGTCCTTACCTAGAAATACTTGGCGAAAATTGAATTAAATATTTGACGGAAGTTGTTTTTAGCTTTTAGTCGCACTGCGGCAAAACTAAATGGGTTTTTATTTCGGGCAATTCTATACAGCAACTAGCGATACGGACAATAAAATAAAAGGAGGGAATTTTGGGGCGATCTATTCAACACATTTTGATCTAAAAAGAAAAACGGAATTAATTTAAGGTCTGGAAGAGCTTCTGTAGAGACGGTCGTACGCCGACGACTTGTAGACGGCAGGCTTGTAAACGGGGACGTCGTAGCTCGTCGGAGCCTTGTAAGCAGTCTGCGGGTAAGATGTTTCGTAGCTGGGCTTGTACTCCGGCTTGTACTCTGGTTCGTATTCCGGCTTGTAGTCGGGCTTGTAGTCAGGCTTGTAGTCGGGTTCCGGTTTGTATTCCGGCTTGTACTCCGGTTTGTACTCCGGTTTGTACTCCGGTTTGTACTCCGGTTTGTACTCCGGCTTGTACTCCGGCTTGTACTCCGGCTTGTACTCCGGCTTGTACTCCGGCTTGTAGTCGGGCTTGTACTCTGGTTGATACTGCGGTTTGTAGTCAGATTGATATTGTGGTTTATATTCCGGCTTGTAATCGGGCTTGTAATCGGGCTTGTAATCTGGTTTGTAGTCTGGTTTGTAGTCAGGTTTGTAGTCAGGTTTGTAGTCAGGTTTGTAGTCTGGCTCATAATCGGGCTTATAATCGGGCTTGTAATCACCTATATAGCAAAGTAATTAAATTAATTTAAATTAAAAAAGGTAATCCAATAACAAATTAATACTTGCCTTTATAATTTTGGCCATGGTTGTAATCCCAGGCATGTTCACCATGTCCTTCATAAGTATCAGCCCATTTCACCTGAAAATTAAATGGGATAAAGCTTTAAAGACAATCACAAGTTAATTGAATTAAATGTAATTTACCTTGGTGCGGAAGTTGCCGCTTTTGTACTGCTCATGTCGAGAAATGTGGTGGTCGGCATTGCCGCGATTGAAACCGAATTCGTACTCATCCTCCGCTGGGACATTGGCGTACTGGAAATACCCTTCCAACTTGTCGTAAGGACCATAAGGTTTAATTTCATCCGCCGACGTACTGGCCAGCAATAAAAGTCCCACGAGGACCAATCCAGCCTGTATAACAATAATTCAATTTCAGAAATTCACTCGACAATAATAAAATAAGCCAACTTACCAAGGAGTAGACGTTCATGGCGAAGAAGAAGAAGTTGTTGGTGCTGAGAAAGAGTCGGAGAAAAGACTGTGATGAAATTGTGAGCAACAAAATGCCTTTATATACCCGAGACTTCTTCAAGAGGAACCGCAGCAACGTTTATAGACCATTCAATATGTGTGTTGTTGTCTTTTTCTTATTTCGAAAAAATTTCTCTCCCGGCGAAGAGATCGTAAAAACCAGCAATGTCGTCTCTCCTTTGATGGATGTTCCCGCCTCCTTTTTTTCCTTCCTATACACATCGGCTTGTGTGCTGCACTGATATTATATCCCTGCAGCTATAGGTCTTTCTCCTAGTCAAAGAAACAGATGTATTATATACCCACATGTGTGTGTAAGTATCAGTCGAGTTTCACTGTTCTTTTCACTTGAAACACGCGCTGTTTGTAGTATACCTTTTCTCTATCTGCAGGCGTGTTTGTATGGATTTCCCACACCTGCGAATCAAAAAGATGAGACATGTGTAAGATTAGTTGGGTCTTTTTGGCGACGAAATTGTGACAGTTACAGACGACCTCATTGTTGCGTTAAATATATAACGTATTATTAGTTTTTTTTTGGCTAGAAAATGTTGGCCAGTTAACGTGAAAGAAGACAACACGGGCGGCCACTCTCTCCCGATGGCATCTGTCGCTTATTTGTTCTTCATGGGTCATGCTGTGTGTGCTAGCTTTTTGGTAGAAAAATGCCTCGACGCTTTCCCCGACATAATGACGAACGTCGTAAAATGTAGTTAAAATAAAATATATTATTCAAAGTAGATGTATTGTTCCAGTTACCCAAAAAGTGATGAATTTTGTTGTTGATACTCTTTTTAGATTTATTGGATGGCAACTTTCTCTACTCATACGTCACGCACCGTTCATTTAACTGGCGAAAATTGAACTCAACGATCTCAAATGGTGATCCATCGACGTTTCGAATAGCGTTTTCACCCATCTGCCGAAGGCTGGTTGGAATGTCGCGTCCACTTGCTTACCTGAGTGTGTAAAACCCTGTTAAAAAGTAAATGTGGTGGAACGTAATGGTTCGAAATGTACTTTCAGTTGCCTCCCCTCAATCCACTTTGGGTTCGAGATTATATTTGGCTTGCCTCATCACACTTGTGCTGGAAGGACGAAAGAGACTTGTTAACTTTAGAAATTTTTTTAAACAAAGGTTTTAAGAAACAATATAAAATATGATTTTTGCTCAACACAAAAGTATGGTACCTTTCGAATAGAATTTGGACGCTCGATTGAACAAGTAGATGCTCTAGATATCAATCCAAAAATAGTCCACAGCATGAGAAACTACATCAATAAAATTAAAAGCAAATATTTTGATTAAGAGATCGTAAAATACTCGTTTACTTTAGAGAATGTCGAAAAACAAAATTGTAAACTTTTTCCGAAAAAGTTTACAATTTTCACTTAGAAAAAGTAGATGCAGACGACGGGATTTCAAGGTTAATGGCGGATTTTGTTTACACAATTTACAGGGAAGTCCCCCTTGGAAACTGGAACAGGAAGCAACATGTGCAGGAAGTATCGCAAATTAACCGTAAGCCATTTAACGATTATTACAGTCATTTTCCTTGTAACGATTATTGCTCTTTTTTTGACAAGTAAATTAAATTTGTGAAAGTTTAAGGAAGCTAAATGGAAAACTGTTAAGTTATCTCTCGTATCCGATTCCATCTTAAACATCCTGGGTATTTTCTGTTGCAAAAATTATTTTTACCTTTTATTAAAAACTAGGACTTTTCAATTTTCATTTGACTTGCTGAAAAAATTGAAAGTGGATAGTTATTGGTGGAAAAGTTTCATGTGAGACTGCAAGGGAAAGAGCCACATGCTGGAATTCTTCAATCTCTTCTTTTTATGGGAAGTCATTAAAAGTAGGTCCAATTAAGAAAAAAAAGTTTTGTTAATTAACTTTCCCTCGTTTCACAGAATCAGTAAGGAAGAAATTTCCAAATGCTGACTCCATTGCTTCTTGGTTAAAAGGAAAAAACACGTGACGTGAACGAATGAAACAACAAAACAAGACGTTGTAAACATTTTCACCAAATTAAATTTCCTCAAATTAATTCATTTTACTCTTTTAATTATCTATTTCACTATACCAAGACGAATAACAATCGAACAATTGAAGTAATTTTTATGTGATAATTATTAGAATCAACTTTTTCAAAAATGGAAACAAAAGAAAAGGCGGGAATATTCGAAATTTTTATTTTTAACAATGTTTCTCATTGAATTGATTTTAGATTGGCGATTTAGGATAATTATCTGGGACGAAAGTTGAGCTGTAAGAAAACTAAAAATAATCCAGAGTGAACGAGCATACTGCGGAATGCCGGAATCAACCCAGAAAAAGTGTCGTCGTACCACGTCGTACCTGCCAACTATTGCAATGGACACACTAATTCAGAAACAAGAAATTTAAGTTATGCAAACTCTTTTGCTGCCAGAACAACGGTCTTCATTTTTTTGTGAGTACAGTTTTATCCTATTAGTGTAGAAAATAAGTTGATTGACTGCCAACAAGTCAGATGAGTAATGTCAAACGAGTTTTGTCTTTCCATATTGAAGACCTTGAGCTTGACTTTCTGTTTCTTTTTAGCCGAAAGGTTATAACGAATACGTGATAGCTACAGGCGGTGTAAGAAAATACTAATACGAACAATTAATTAGTCGTGATTCATTTGTCTATTTCAGGTAAATTATTGATTGAAACAGAAACTGATTTGCCCTTAGTAATTCTCCAACCACTGCAATTAACTAAAAAAGGAAGCACTGCAATAACAAACGCTAAATCGTAACCGGTACGTCTAAAACAAACATTTCAATGTGGTCTCGGGATTGGCCTGTTCTCGAATGGATCCCTGGCTCCATAATATTCCATTGAATAAATTTGATTTTGCTGCTGATGAGGCATGGTGACACGATAATATGGTTGAAAATGCGGCTGGATTCCATACGTCCGGAATGACAAATACGGATGGATCGAAATGGGAGCAGCTTCGACGATCCCGACTCCCAACAAAAGTATCGCCAACTACAAATTTTGGTATTACAATCAAAACTTAATTAGAAAATTTTAAATTCTCAACTTACGAATGTTGTTGCTAGGGCAATCTTCATTTTTTTACTAGTCAGAACTGGCTGAATTCTGAGCATCTACTAAAGTTGGCTTGTTGAGAACTTCTGGTTTATTATAGCATGTCTTCTTCCCCCATCTCGGTATGTGCAACGAGACAACGCCCTTCAACGGGTTTTCTTTGCCAAATCAACTAGACCTTGAGGTTGTATTGTCTTTCCGTGTTTATTTCAAAGGATGTACAATCAAATGGCGGCTATTGGATGGATACAGTGGGGAAATTCAATCAAATTGCGTGGGTAATACGAAGTTTACGGTAATTATAATCCAGTTCACTACGGATATGGTCATTTCTAGGACGCTTAAAACATCAGGTTGTCAATGTTTTCCGATGGCCTCTCCAGTTCTCTTCCGGCACTGAAATATTCCGAAGGATAATTGTCAGATCCATGACGTTGCTGAGAACGGCCGTGAGGCGAGGATAAACGATATCCGATCGAATGGCTTTCACGGACCATAAAAGCTCCCAACACCAACACAATCTTTATTCGTAATCAAACAATCAATTAAAGAGTCAACAACTTATTATTGATTAATTTTAACTTACCATCAGGACAATCGAAGCGAGTGACTTCATCGTTGATCCGACGGAAGGAGAATATTACATCCGCGCGCCCAGGAGCAGCGTTTGCTTATAAATGCAGCGCGGCGTCATCACCAGCCTAATTCGCTTTTTAAGGCGATTTGATTAATTGAACAAGGTCCGTGAAGTGTGCCACGCCCTAATACTGGTAGCTATCTACGCATCAGTCTGTTTGAGTCCACGTTCGTTGCCAAACAGGATTTCTCTCAGATTTTTCGTCCTTTCGCCCTTGATTTTGTTTTAAACGTCGTTGTCTTAATTCATTCATTTTTGTTTACGTTGTTGGCCGCAGGCGAGAAGCAACTGGTTTATTTGAATTCCAGCCGACGATCTGCACCAAGACAATTCAAAATGAAATCGGCGCGCATTTTTTGATCGCCTAATAATTGGCTGAGACTAAATGTGTGCGAATAACGGTTTCGGCGCCGTAAATTGAAACCCCCACCAACAATCACCGAAAATCACACAAAGTATTATGATGTTATTATTAACGTATATTTAGAATTCTTTTATTACTATAGCTCTACATTTTTTGACTCGAAATACTTTTATTATAGATTTTTGAAAAATTTGAAATATTGTTTTGGGTGAAAGCGAGACATAATTGATCTCGGCCGTTGGTGATATTCTCTTCGGGCTGCAGCTGGACCGTGGTAATATCCCGCATTACCATGATAGGCTGCTGCCGAGGGCAGATAAAGATAAGAGGGAAGTCCGGATATCGGTTGCAAGCGAAACTGGTACAGCTGCGATGCTCCACTTGCACCAGGGTAATAGCCAAATGGTGCTGGATAGATTCCATCGCCCGTAACGAAACAGCTCGACAGCATCGCCAACTACAAATTTTTCGCGCACAAATTCGAAATAGGGTAAGACATTATTTGCAGATTTATGACCTTAATTTCTAAAATTGGAATTTATAATTAAAGTTTAAAACTTACCAGGATGGCAGCAGTTGCAAAGGTCTTCATTATGGATTAGACGAACGAAGACTGCGACAACCTAACTGTTTTCTACCTATTTAAATGCTGAATTTTAAAAGCCTTTTAAGGCCGACGACACCTTTGTTTCAAAGCAGGTTTCTCAATCTGGTTATGAGGAATCGAGCCAGTTTTTATTTTGGACAAAACAAAATTTCAATATGAAAAAGAAACACGGAAGGACAGAAATTTAATATTAGCATATCCGTTTCATCTTTTAGGCGACCGGTCTGTATAGTTCTAATCTTTTTGATGAATAATGTTTGATTATAGAAATGCCTGTAACCCGGTGTGACCCAATTCTCAGCATTTTAATGCGCAGCCATTATGCAAATCTGTGGCCTAAATAACTTCCATCAAGGGGACCAATTAGAGCAACTTTTTAAAGAAAACGATTTGAAAAATTCGGTAACTACTTGAAAATGTATTCAACTATTTTAATAAAACGCATTTTAAAACGTGTATAGAATCGCGTATAAAGTATTCCAGCAAAAGATCAACTCTTGCAGGTTAGTGAGGATAATTGCTCCTGATGGGACTGTTGGTTATTGCACCGTACACTAAGGTGATTGGGAACGGATGGTATTGATGTTTATGGCGGTAATCTTTAAATTCATCGTTATGATAGCGCTGCTGCTGTTGCTGGCGATTATAAATCGGATCCTGCTGGAGCGATCCGCCCGGAAGAGGACCGTAGCGTCTGTAAAGAGCTCCATCCACCATAACAGCGGTGATTCCCAATGCCAACTAGAAACATGTAAATCTTATCTTTAGTTTAATTGAATTAATAAATTTAATAATAATTTTGGAATTACCAACAGAATGAGAGAGGTGTTCATCTTGGATTCAGCTGGATGAGACTGCGAACGGAGACGCCACTGCGTGCCAACACCTCTCGGTAAACAACGTTGTGTTATCAAGGCGTCTCATCAAGATCACCTTATCCAGCCTTTAGATTCCACACAAAAACCCTTCTAGGGCAAATGAATAATTCACAAGTCGGTTTTTCGGATTTTTCTGTTTCGAATTCCGGTTTTTCTTTTTTGCTTGTTTAGCAGCCAAATTTCGAAATTGAATTAGTACCCGTATATCGTAGTAGTGTTGCCTCTGATTTCTTTTTCTCACCAGTAGCTTTTGTCCATCACTTTCAGGGCTATAAGTTCAAGCAGGAAAAATTGGGGCAAACTATTATTAGTTGTTTGGTTTCAAGTTGCTGTGGATCGAGTCCATCAGCTTGGCTCAGATGGTTGGTGTCAATTTCACTGATCCACGCAGTTTCTACTCCTAAATCCAGACCAGGTTGGCGATCCTTGATCTTGTCTAAGTTGATTCGAATAACAACTGACGAAAAAGGCGTTAGATATTATCTTAAATCGTGAGTTCATCTTCGGATAACATTGAAATAAATATGATTCAGTTTGTTTGTTACTGAGTTATTGTCTATGAAAGGAAAAAACAAATTGTTTGAATTTTTTCCCGCTTGAAAATTCATTCGGAATGGGATGCTGTTTAGTCATAACAACTTTTCCTTGCGTAAAAGCAGACGTTCCTTTACCGTCATAACAGGTATTCAGTACTACACCATGACCTGGATTAACACTTTCGGTAAAGTTTTCCCACTTTAAATTGTTAGGCTTTCAAAAAATTGAGTTCAAGTTGAAATAAATCGAAGAAAATTGAATCCCGCCAATCCACTGTTTAAGTAATAATCAGTAACTACAAATCGACAAAAATGGCACATCGTTAAAATGTTGTTGAAGATGTAATAGCCTCGTGTTGGAGGATCTTAAAGAAAACTAAAGGTCTAAAGTTGACAAGTTAATAGATGTTACTAAATGTCTAATAATTTTTTAACAAGTCTTAATGCAAAAAATGTAATTTCAGGAAGTGTAATGCACATCATCACCTCAGATTCAGTTAGCTAGCTGCAAAATATCTGCTGTAACCTGTGAGCAGTATAGAAGTTGGCGGTGTTGATACAGTTAACTAAACAGTGCAGACCCGCCATCTGGGCGAGCTATTATATCAGCCCAACATTGAGTGAACGCCACATGTGTGTCTGTTGAAGTACAATCAACAATAGCAGGTGTTCACATTGAATTGAATGTCAACACAAAAACCCCACGATGGTATATTCGGGATAAATTGCATATTTAAATATTTAATTGAAACCAATATTTTCAAACTTTCTATTTTGTTTTTCTTTGCTGTTCCATTTAGCTAATACGTTTCATGTTAATGAAGACAAAAGTGACCAAACGAGACGAGTTCGTCGTGACGACAAGTTTCCCGCCTGTGGAGGTCATTACGGCATTGACCTGCTGGGTTGGACCGATTCAAACTTTCGCTTATTCAAAACCAAAGAATCAATGGGGAATCCCCTTTGGTGTTGACGCTGACGTTTATTACGGCCGTCGCTTAATTATATCACTTACCCTTTATTTAAAACAAAATATTTTGCCGGTAAATTACCTTTTTTTTCTCTTATATTTGGTATTTGCACGTAACTTTGATTTTGCGGTGTGGATAATTTTTTGTGTGCAACATTGCAGATTATTATTTGCTGTTTGAATTTGAATAAAAGCCAAAGTGCTATTCAAGGACAGCAGTGCTAAGTGTTTCTAAAAATCGACAACCAAATGTAAATTTCAATGTTTCACGATTTCAAATTCGCAAGTACTTGACGACAATGGCACCCATTTACATACAATTTTAGAAATTTGCTCTAAAATTTGCAATTGAAACTGGTTCGTATTCGCAACGAGCGGGCCCAGCCTTGTTGTTGTTGTGTGACAGTCAACACCCAAAACGAAAAATTGGGTCAAACCAAAGTGACGGCCTTTCACTGAGCGATTAGATAGTTATACATCGGAGTACTGGCGAGTATAAAAAGCTCAGTGATTGTCCATTCAAAGTATCATTCGTAGAACCAATCAATCGAATCAACATGAAGCTGGTGAGTAAATAATAATACATCTTATCAATTTATTTTCAACTAGTTAAATTTGATTTTTATTTATAGTTTATCGTTGCTGCTCTCCTGGCCGTTGCTGTCGCCGCTCCTTCCGGCTACCCATCCAACTACAAAGATTCCAGTTACATGACGTCTCCCAGCTACGGTTCTTCCGGCTACAACAAGGACAGCAGATATGGCGGAATTACCATCACCAGCCAACACGACGTCCGCAATCTCGACGGAAGCAGCAAATGGGGGTAAGTCCTTATTCTATTTGAATTTATATTAAGAAAATTAATAATACAAATTTATTTTGTTAATTTTGCAGCTACTCTGGATCGGACTACACGACCCGTGAGGAATCGCAGGTGCAGAAGAAGATGCAAGGCGTCGCCTACGATTCTTATGGCAAAATCACTTACGACGACGTTTATGGCAACACCAACGCTGGATCCTCTTACTGGGTCTCACCCGAAGGCGAGAAATTCACTCTGACCTGGACCGCCGATGAAAACGGATTCCGGCCAAAGGGCGACCACTTGCCCGTCGCTCCCGTCCACGTCTACGAGCTCCCGGTTGCTCCCGTTCACGAATACGAACTCCCAGTTGCCCCTGCCCTCCCTTACCACCGCACCGGTGCAGGCAGCTACAACACCTACAATATTTAAATTATAAATGACGTCGCGTGTGTTATCTTGAGCTGTACCATCTGACTGTACCATGACGAAGTTTGATTAAATTAATAAAGTACATTCCAAATATTCAATTCTTATTCTTAAACTTTCTTTGTGGTTCCGCCAGAAATTGCTAATAAAATGATTCCCTTATTGCATTGCCAGAAGCAATCCACCAATTCCGCACTCCAAAAACAAATAGAAAAATTCATGAGAAAAAAAACATAAAAAAACATTTCAAACTGATAACTGGATTAATTTATCACTGCCATTCTGCCATGTTCATCGTTTTATTGTATTATATTGCTCACTTTCAAGTTTCAACTGCTTTCAATCTTCAAAGTTTTTTCGAAATCTTTTCGATTGGGTTGCTGTTTACTAATTAAAATTTGGTTTTCCCGCCTTAAAGAGGCGTGTCCTAATCCGCCTGACGCCGTGACTCATCTGTTTTCTGCTGGCTGCTGGCATAGCTGATGCTGCTGTTTGTGTTGTGTTAAATTTTCTTTTGCTTTGTTTTATAAGTTCGTTCTAAGCGGTTCTTTTGCTTTAAAAAAAAAGTGAATTCAGTTGAAAGTGTAAAGGAAAATAGATTCAATACGCTGTAGTGATTTCAATCTTGGCAGACAAAGTGACAAACTAGAATTCACAAAATGGCTGCTACCGAGTAATCAGTAGCATGTCAGAAGATTGCAACCGTTATTAACGTAATTAGCATTAATTAAATTTGAGTCAAACACTGTATACACTGTATACACTAAGGTAAAGAACCTCTCTGAAAGACATGTTTGAGTTGCTTTGGATATTAGTCAGTAGCCTATTTGAAAAATGGTTGTGTTCAGGTGGATGAAATCTGATGTACACTTTCTGTTTGGACAATATTGTTTTAGGTGGAGTTACTTGCGATTCCATGCTGGACCTTGCAAGATGAGTAAATGAGTAAAAGGACATGATGCAACAGACAGCAGCGACTGGAATTCAAGTCTTTTATGAAACACCAATTTTACCAATGAGCTTCGATCGGATAGTTATAGAGAGGTAATTATAGTTTAACTTCAATGATAATGATTCATATTTTAACCGGTCTGTCTGCATTCTTTTTGTAAGATTCAATTCTATGTGCTCCCATTTTATAGACAATTGACAGAATGATTGGAGCTCTAGAAGATTTGGTAACTACCACCTGAATATTAAATTATGACTATCTAAATTTGATTGATCTGAGGTACTATTGCTTTTCTCATCGAAATTTATTGACAAGTAATCAAACCATTGTTTCCTTTCAGGATAATCCTTCACCACTGTTTCATAGAATCCATAGAGTGTAGAAAATGAAGAAGTCCCCCTGAACAGATACCGAAAGCAAAGATCAAATTATGGAGATATTGATTATAGCCTACTTGAGTCACTGCCACTCACCCTGCTATCTCTCCTGGGGTCACCTGGGTTAGGCTATGCTCTTATGCAGCGTTATGTACATCTGGTTGAAATTAAATAATGTGCAATGATTTACAGGACTCCGGCGGCTTTGAGGTCTGCGAGCATCTTGACGACGTGTTCGGGCATGGGTGGAGGAGTGGGGAGGTGGTCGCCGGTGGCCTGGAATCCGTTTTCATCGGCCACCCAATTGACGGTGAGGACGACGCCGTCGGGAGTCGTGAACGAGTAGGAGCCCTTGGACACGGTCCCGATATCCTCCGGTTTGGGACCAACTTGTTTCTGGCTGCCACTTTCAGACACTTTGGTGCCATCGGCAGACTCGAAACTGTTTTAAATTAATAAAGGATAATAATTTAATAATACGATTGACAACAGGAGAAGTGGACTTACTCGAATGAGTAGCTGCCATCTGCATTCACTTGGCTGTTGGATGACACAATTTCGATGGGTTTCTTATCTCCTTGAGGTGCGGCGAGGGCCACGGCCAAGAATGCGACAGCGACGATCTGGCAGTGCATCAAGTCAAAATAAAAGGTTAACTTGATATTTAATCAAATAAGAGTTAACTAACTTACCAATTTCATTTTGGATGGATTAGGTTGTTCAGCTGCTCTTCTGAAGACAGTTGAAGGAATTGTGTGAAGAAGATTTCCATGTTGGCCAACTTTTATACCCTGCAGTTGCGGCTGAGTGAAAGTGATCAGCAAAGACCTTCCACAGGTAACAGCATTCTCTTCTTCTTTGGGGATGGACATTTTGTAAATATGCAAATGAGCGAAAGGGATGATGCAACAGACAGTAGTGACTAGAATTTACATCTTTTTTAAAACGACAATTTAATAATCGAATTGATTCGTTGTTTTCTCGTGTTACACGACAAGGCTGTCTTCACATTGTGTTGAAATTGTTATTCTCATCTCTTTTTTTCCAGCGTAAATTTAGGTAAATATGCGTTGGATAGCAAATCAGGAGACGTATGGCCTGTATTGTTTATTTCGTGAGATCCGACGGAAGCCGTCGGACGTCAAGCTCTCGTTTGTCGATTATGAGAAATTCGGCTGGTGAGCGTGGAGACTAAATAAAACAGTAAGTGATCTTTGATAGCCTTTTCTTTTCAGATAGATTGTTAAGGTTAGTCGAGAATTGCATTGCGCGATCGCAACCTTTTAATAGGCCCCCCCTCGCTATGAAACTGCCAGAAGTTTCTATTTTGAAATTTAATCTCCGACTTGTTCGGGTTGATTGAGGGCGATCGGCGATCCACGGCGGAATAATTCGGCAACTCTTTCAACTTTTTTTTGTTGTTCATTTCCCTATGCAGACGGTTGATTCTTGATGAGTCGTTTGCTCCGTTCATTGCGTTAGTTGCAGTGAAGCAAACGACGCACGAAAATAAAATAAAAACGGGCAGACGGTGTGTGTGAGTGTCTAATGGATCCGGAGGAAAAAAAACGCCGAGAAAAATAGGAAAAGGGGAGATTGTCCAAGTTAACGACCCGTTTCCGTCCATCTTTATTGAACGGATTTACAATGTCTGACAAGAGAATTGTCTCGTCGCTGAATACCTTGCAGCGACAACAGAACAAACAACGTTAAGATGTAGTGCCCGTGCAAGTAGTTGTGAGAAACGGGCGGAATATCATCGAGTCGCAATTGCATTTTCTTTTCTCTTTTTGTGTGTTAGCCTCGCCTCCACTGATCCAACGTTAAGTTGGTGAATATTCGGTTGGCACGAAAAATCAAAAAAAGGCGAATCTTTTGATCGGCTACACTTGCCATAAACATTGGCTGGTTGCATCAATATTGTCGATGGTTGACCTTTGTTTTCTCTCTCCCGGCAGCTGATCGAGCCGCCATTTATCTTATCATTTGTCTATTTTTTTTTCTGTTACGAAAACCTCTTTTGTGTCATCGTCTACGGCAGATAAATTGGCGAGTGATTGTAATATTTAATGTGATAACAAATTTTTCGGCCTTGACAACAATCGAAAGATTTTCGGCAAATGTTTTGGGTCTAGCAGACGAATGTCGAGAGAGGCGTACTTGAATGCCCAGAGGGGGAAATTGCCAAAAAAGATTCGAAAATACTAAAAAAGAGGCCAGACGGTTTTTTGGTTCGTAACCCGCCAGTTAGAGGGCGGAGAAGCGCAGCGGGCCCAAAAGAAGACACACACACACACGGGGGTGTTTTTTCGTCGTCTACTTGGTCGATGAAACGCCACAAGTGTTGCTCGTTTAGATTTTGGTCGACGCCAACATACACGTTTAGGAGATCCGCTGCGTCCAAAAAACCAAACGTCCACCCGAAAAAGTGTATGTAACTTTGTGGCCACCAGAAACCCCCATCCATTTTTGTGTGTCAGTGTCTTGTGCCAAGAACGTGTGTAACATTCGGTAAGTGTGCTGCTCACAAGAGATTCATTTATTCGTAATTCCACCCCGTTCATGTGTGTAACTTTTGTCTACGCCGGTCTAAGCGGCCATGAGCCATGCTTCCACCCTCCTCCCTCATTTAACCCTCTCGTCTACCATTTCCCAAATATGTCTTTTTTAAATCATAATCTTTACTTTTTAATTGATTATTTGATTTTATTTATTTGTTAACGAAGGGTTTCTCTTCGTTCCAGTGAATTGTTGATTCTGTGGTGCGTCTTGTGACTTGAGCAGCCGACGTTCGCCATTTCATTTCTCTTTGTACGACACACACGTTCACACACGTGGACAGGCCCATTTTTCTCCCCTCGTGCAGGTAATTTGATCTTTTATTTTCATTCAAGTCGTATGGAATAGTCTAGAAAAAGCCCTTTGACCCGGGTCGAAGTTTATTCGGGTCAGATGTATGGCAATAGTTTTTTCCATTTCATTTCGGTGTATATTGCACGTGTATTCGTCGTGAAGTTTTTTTCTTTGCTGGCCGACCGTTACCAATGGGTGACGTCGCTCGCAGGGTTATTCTCGGTGCATTCTTTTCTAGATTTCCTCGGCCATTTGGCACCCCCAGACAACATTTTCTAGTTCGGGGTTCGCCCACATACCCTTTTAAGGGCGTCCGGGCCCATTTCAGCCTCAGCCATCGTCGTGTGATCGATTCGCATTTTCCACCTAAAATGGCAACCCAAATCTGACCTAGTCTGCATCGGTATGGCGCGCGCCTCTGACATTGTTGTTGTTGTTGCTGACATTGTTTTTAGAAAGACATTGAATTTGTTAACAGTTCTTTTTCTTTGCTGTGCTCCTCCTGATATTGGCATTTTAGGCAGATTTTCAGATTTGCTGGGTTTGCGTACGAGATTTCTCAGTTACGGTCGATACTGAAGCATTGAAAAGATTGGGTAATTTACGATAAAGGCTACGAATGCTTCACTGTTAAGTTTTGTTGTGATTTCCCTGCTGAGTTTGGCTTCTTGGTTTTTGTCTTTCCCCGTTTTCTTTAATTTCTTACATATGAACACTTTCAATTAATTTTTTTAAATTAAAAATGTGTTTATTATTTTAGAGAAAAATGACATCGTCTGTCGAGGAAGACTCTTTAGTGGAATTTGATGACACCATCACTCCACTCTGCGTTTCAGAGGTAAACATTTTATAAATATTATTCTCGGACCATGTTCAAATATTCCCCTCACTTACACAGGTTGTACAGTCTTTAGTTGGTCGCTTCAACTTGGATCCGAATCCGGTGTTAGATGTGATTGTAGAATCATTTGAACGTCGGCCGCAGCTTCACGGTGTCTTTCTTCCACTGATTCGCTCGTACACGTCAGATCGGTTGACTTTGTGTAAAGTCTTAGCGTCGAAGATTCAAGATTCAAGATTCGACCCGTCATCTACACCGAATTCTCTTTTCGTCATCACTGCTCTTTTATTGCAGCATGGAGACATTCATCTAGAAGATATTTATCGTTGGCTTACGCCTAAAGACAGCGAAATCGACGAATCCGCCGCTAAAGAATTAGCAGACGCAAAAGAGTATGCTCGTCGAATGACAAAAGAAGACGACAAAATTGAAGAATTGATTGAAGAAAGGGCACCTTATAATCAGAAATTTGGACTGTGTGAAGCTCTTCTTTCAGTGGGAGCTTGGGAACAAGCATCTACTCTTCTTAAACGTCATCCAGATTTTTTCGTCACATCTTATCGACCCATCTGGAGCAGTATCTGCAAACTGGTCGACTACGTAATTGAACCGGTGTATCGCACTCGATGCTGCATATCTCCAAAACTTTGTGGCAAACCAGTTTTATCTGTCGGTGTATGGAACCTCCCCAAGACAGCCAAGGAAATGAAGGAGTTGAGAGAAACTGCTTTCCCCATGCTACTCTCTTTGGGACCCCATTTGTATAACGATTCTGTCCTCCTGCACAAGTTGATCCGTTTGTGCAATACTGCGTTAGATGATTGTGGCTTGAACAGTTCAAAGGAACTTCCGCAAGACCCGGATTCGCTGTACTTTGACGTTTGTAGACTGTTTGATGTTGTAATATGGCCATCACTCGCCCTCATGGAATGGAATTGCCATGTGGCAGAAGAAATCTGGAATGTTTTGAAGAAATTACCTTTTGAGCACCGTTATCGTCTGTATGACCTTCGGAAGAACGACACGTTTCAGAGCCATTCTTTGCTCATCCGCCGCAAAGTAGACTGCGGTAAACGCATCGAGGACATTATGAAGCGTGTGAGCAAGGATAACGTCAAGCCCACGGGTCGATTGCTTGACAATCTTAGTCACAGCTGCCCTGGCTTTCTTTTTGACTACATTTTGTCCCAAATTCAAATCGACGGCAACATGATTGGCCCTCTTGTGGATTCACTCGAGTACCTTACAAACCTATCGTATGATGTTCTTGGTTATTGCGTTTTGGAAGCACTTTCGAACCCAGACAAGGAGCGCACCAACCATGATGGAACTACCATCTCTATGTGGCTGACGGCTCTTTCCGCCTTTTGTGGAGCCATTTACAAGAAATACAACATAGATTTGACTGGACTTCTCCAATACGTTGCCAATCAACTTAAGGCGCAAAAGAGCTCAGATCTAATTATTCTTCAGGTACTTATATTGATTTAATATAATAATATCTTTAAAAAAAAACCTTAATGTTTAACTATTGCACATTCAGGAAATGGTGCATAAAATGGGGGGCATCGAAGCGTCCGAGCAAACGACAAAGGAACACATGGAAGCAATGCAAGGCGGTAAGCTACTAAGAGCTGAAGTTGCTCATTTTGGACCGGTTCTGGTTAACAAGAAAGCTGCCCAGCGTTTAAAGGAAACATTGCTCGAATCCAATTTGGCCATAACCCTCTGTCATATTATCGCACAGCAACGCGACAAATGGAACAAACGCCTTAAAAATCAAGAAACAGAGAATAATCATCTAAAGGTATTTCTTTTACAAATATTTTACATTATAAAAATACATAGCATTACATCTTTTCTATTTGATTTTTCTTCATGTAGTTGGAAGGTAAACTATACGACCAATGTCAAGATACGCTCGTTCAGCTTGGAAAATTCTTGGCTTTGAATATGAGTGACGACGACTACGTCAGACGCACACTCCTGAGCGGAGTATTCCGACCTCCATGGTCACAATTAGGATCATGGCTCTCCGACATCCACATCCATTCTGATGTCGCATTTTATCTGGCACGACCAATGTTAATTTATTCGATCAATTCCAAATACGATGAATTGTGGCGTGCTGAAAAGAATTCTGAGAATTTACTTCCGGCCCAGAAAACTCAAAAGTATTTAGAGGTAATTCGCTTGTATTTAATAAGTTTGTCTTACTTGAAATGATTCCCAAAATTGAATTTATTAGGCTGTACGATTGGTCATGACTCCCATTTGTGAATCAGTTCGTCCTTTGTGCCCGGCTGAAGTTTGGGAGGATCTATCTCCTCAATTTTTTGCCACTTTTTGGTCGCTGACGGTCTACGATTTGTCAGTGCCAAATGCTGCGTACGAACGGGAAGTGCAACGCCTGAAGGTAGCCATTGAACAGACAGATGAAAATCGTGAACTGCCAGGCAGTGAACAGAAGAAAGAGTTGGATCGCTGTAAGGCTTTGATAAAAAATCTTCTGGCAGAAGAAAAGAAACAGAAAGATCACAATGAACGTATCATGGCGAGATTAACACAAGAAAAAGACAGCTGGTTTCTCAAATTATCAAAAACGGAGACGATCACCCAGTTTCTCCAACACTGCCTTATTCATCGCTGCGTTTTCACCGCGACAGATGCCTTATTTTGCGCTCGCTTTGTACAGGTACGTGCGTGTAAGTAGCTCATCATGAAGATTTTCTCTGGCTAACTTTTTTTTTGTTGTTGTTTGTTTTTAGCTTTTGCACAATTTGAAAACACCAAACTTTTTAACGCTTAAGTGCTACGATCTGATCTTTTGTGATATAACATGGAAAGGCACTGTGCCTTCTTGTACGGAAAACGAGGCAGATCGTTATGGACGCTTTTTGTGTGCCATGCTCGAAACTGTAATGCATTGGCACTCAAGCAAGAAAATATTTGACGAAGAGTGTGCCAATTTTCCTGGATTCTTTACCAAAATTAAACGCGACGATCAGCCTGGGGTAAAAAACGATCACGTTGACTTTGAAAACTATCGTCATATTGTTTACAAGTGGCACCAGAAGATTGCCAAAGCGCTAGTTGTATGTCTTGAATCAAAAGACTATGTCAAGATTCGAAATGCACTGATCGTCCTAATACGCATCTTGCCATTCTTCCCCGTTATCACGCCTCTTGTCGGGGTAATTAGTTGTTATTTCTTTGTTGCAACAAATTAATTAATTTTTATTTTATTTGTTTTACATTGTAACAGTGGATTGATCGAAAAGTCGAAAAAGTAAGCAGTCAGCAACGAGACAAGCAACAGGATTTATCAGCGATGGCTATTTCATATAGTGGTCAATTAAAGAACAAAAAAACGTCCATTCCAGAACATGATTTCCATCTGGTGACGAGGAAACCTGTAAGAAAGAACATTGTCTTCATTGTTTCATTGATAAAACTCGGATATTTATTTTAATTTGTTTAGGTAACTAAAACAACTCCTCAAAGTACCAATTCACTTGTTGTGGCAGCAAATCCTGGTGCTCATCCTGAGAATGGAGTTGTTAAGCATGAAGGAGTAAATGGTACAATTCCAAAAATTTCTTCTGCATATTGCTTCACCTTAGTTAAATATAAATATTCTTAGGGGTGGAAAAAGCTTTAACAAATTTGCATGATACTCCTACCTCTACTCCAAGCGAATCTCAGTCGAGCACTCCAGTCGCTGTTGGCCTCAAGGAGATTAAAAAAGAAAAAGAAATAAGGTAATTTTCTAACCAGCTTTAGAATCACGGCACTTTTAACAGTTTTATTATTTTGGCAGGGAGACAAAGGATAAAGTAAAGGAAGAGAGAATAAAAGGAGAGAAAGATTGGCAGTACAAAGAATCGATTGAAAAACGAGAAGAAATTCCTGACCGTACCACAGAGAAGAGGATAAAAGAACGGAAAGAAGATAGAGAAGATAGGCCTCATTCGGGCAAGGTAGGAAAACACGATATCTCCAAAATTACATTGTTATTAAATGTAACTGAATTATGTAATCAGCTTGATCGTGAGGATGAACGGATGGAGCGTGACGGACAAGACCGCAAGGAACGAAGTAATTTCCAAGAAGGACGTCGTGAATGGAAAGACGAGCGTAAAAGGGTAGACGAGCGTAAAAGGGTAGACAAAGTTTTTGCATTTCTTCATATTTGTTGCTTTTCAATTCTGAAGCTCTTGCTTGTTTGTTGAAGAATCGGGTGCCAGATGAGGTTTTGATGGATGCCAAACGTCGAAAGGAGGTAGTACGAGAAGAAGGTAACTTTTCTTATGAAAAAACTACAGTGAACTGTTACCAATTTCTTAGTTAATTTAACAGTAAGATCCCCCAAGGCATGGATACGGAAGTCCCTCTGATGGAAACTCTGATAGACGAGGACATAACAAAGTATTATTATTTAAAAAAATGTGTAAAACTTTCTCTTAAATATTACCTTTTTTCTTTTGTATAGCTCTCGCTCTCGTAGCGCACCTCTTTCACGAGAAGCATCGGATCGCTCATTTCACCCGTTATTAGATTATTAGATTATTATTATCCTTATTATTAACATTAGATTATATTCCTTCAATTATTAAAATAAAATTTGGTTAACCTAAATTTTCGTTTCACTTCGTCAAGTCGTCCGAGTGTTTGTCTAACTGGACAAAAACACTGGCACAAGAAAATGTTTTTCGTGAATACGATCCCCGGACCTGGACGTCCAGATGTTTATTAATCCCGATTTTTCCGCGATAGAGTAGCGATTCAAACCGGCCAATCCGTCCATTGACATTTCTGGTCTCTTTTGATGTTGTTTCAGAAACGGATTGCGTCCATCGAGGTACTACGTTACAAAGGACAATGTGGTGGTCATGGCATCGGAAGTAGGAGTCTACGACGTCGATCCTGCCGATGATATACACAAAGTTAGTACATAATCGATGGAAAGATGGACCAAAACTATAACCTTTTTCTTTCAGGGGAGATTAGAACCTTCGCGGATTACCTTCAGCCCGTTAGAAATGTTGAGAACGAGATTTCCATTTTGTGAGTGGATTGGAATATTTACGAATTTTCAAGTCTCTAGTCTTTTTACTTTACAGCCCTTTTTTACAACCTTAGAGTTTAACCCAACATGGCAACCTTGCCCACTCCCCTAAATTTTCTAAAATTTCGTCAAAATGGTCTGACATTTAATCTGGCAAGTACGGCGTGTCTATCCACCGAAAAAGAACGTGCAATTAATTACGTGTTGTCCTAATTCTTCTTCGGGTTGCTGATTTGCAGGTTCAATAATGAGATGCCCAGGCAGCAAGTGCTACTTATTGAAATGCTTCAGAGGTGGATGTATTTAAACATCCCAGTCAACAAAAACAAAAGTGACCTAGAGCTATTTTTTCCTCTTTTGCCATCAACTGCATCCTCTTTAAACCAAATGAGCGAAACCACTGAATAAGGAACTTATTCTTCAACCCAAAAATCTGTGACAATGTTATCGTGAATTGACACGCACTCCATGCAGATATTATTTCACGCTCGCTCAATTCACGCAGTAACGCCTAACGTATGGGTACATTTAAATTTCCAAATTGCTAAAGAAAAGTTGGGACCGAATCAATATGTTGTTTTTTTTTTTGTTTTTTTAATTGCAGAAATAAAAGCTGCCTGCCACACATGTGGCAGAAAGAAAATTGAAGACAACGATGTGGAGTCTACATGGTGCTTGTCGGTCTTAAAAAACCTCTTGCCACCAGATGGTGATAAACAAAGGAGCCGCCAGGCGTCGTAGGACGAACGTCGAGCGTGATGAAGCCGCCATCAGCTGATCAGCCCACAGTTGTACGTGACGTTGAACTTGAGCAAACTAGTGAGATGCAGTCTACGTATATCCGTACACTACGACTAATTGTGTTGAAATGATTTTCATTTTTCTTAATTTCTTTCATAGGTTTTGTCACTGTCAGCCAGGTTAAGTTGAAGCTGTTTGCTGTTCCCGTTCAATGCAGAACATTTTGACGTGCCACCTTGCTACCAGCTAACTGCACAAGTAGGCAACAACTGCTATCTTTCTAGCACATTTCAACAGGTTCTTTGTCTTTCTCATTTTTTTCATAGATTTTCCCTCTTTTGGATATGCCATCATTTGCCTATGGTGTTGCAAACAATGTGCTGATGCTGTTTCCTGCCTGTTACCTGGTTTAAGGATTTCTTGAACAAAAGAGTTTAATTGGCGAAACTGTTTCAAGAAATCAAGTTCAGCCATCAGCACATGGTCACATTTATCTAGTAATTGAAGGCACTTGCTACCATAAATCCTCGCAAACTTTAATTCTTTAATAACATTTTTTTTCAGTAAGTTTAAGTTTGGATACTTTTTTTATTTTTTTAGTCTCTAAAACTTATTTCATTTGTTGTTTCTGATATTAAATCACTTAACTGATCTCGATTTAATCAAATTATAATTTCACATTAGTTTTACTCAATCTTGCCAACAGTAACTGAATTTCCCCTGCTGGTTTTCTTTGACAAATTTGTATGCCTGACAATGTATTAAATTTTTTTATAAGGTTACTCAGCCAGGCTAAGTTGAAGTTGTTTGATGTTGCTGCTAATGCAGAACATTTTGTCTTGCTATCTGGGTAAGTTGTGAATAACCACTGTCCTTCTTGCATTTACTACAACTTGTTATTGCTTAATATCTCATTTTCATAGGTTTTCAACTGTTGGTTGATGCCTGAGCTATGCATAAAATTGCTTATGGTGTTGCAGTCCAATGTGAAGATGGTGTTTCCTGCAAGTCACCTGGTTTAAGGAGTACTGGAACAAACAAACAAACGTCGCTGATTGTTTTCTATATTTGTTTATTTTCTCAATATGTGGTCTGTCATTTTGCAATTTTTTCGCAATATTTTCTAAGTGTTGCTTGGAATCGGAAAAGGTTGTCACGTACTGACTTCAAATAACTCATATGAAGCATTATTTGAGTACGTAGAAAATTGTAGAACATTGTGAAGAAATTATTCGATAAGCTTTAAATCAATTTGAGAAACTAATCTTAAATTTAGCATAAATTACAGACCAAACCCATGTATATCTTATACATAAAAAATCAAAAATCAAATTTTTGCAGTGAAATAATGGATAATAATATGTATAATAATATAATTACATCACTGAGATTTTTTAAAATACTAAAAACCCAATCCCAATATCCATATAACATACTATCAATCTATCACCACATAATATATCATTCATGAATTGCATAATTTTTAATGCAGGAGTTGAAGTGAACAGTTCCAAGTGTCAAACACGGTGATCACTGTGTGTACCAAAATTGTAATTTGCTATGTTTTACTGACTTGTAATTGCAGTCAAAGAAGACAGGGGGAAACACTGACTTAATTGACTGCGACCAGGGAGATTACCTGGCCAGTGAAGAAGAGAGATGAGTGTAAGGCCAGTTTTGCTAGGAAGCAATTAGTCATAGTAGGCTTCTTAGTTAGACTCGTGACCCTCAAAAAGTTCCCTCGGATCATGCGCCTTCCAAGTCCCCGTTCGACCAGAGCCCTCCTCATCCTCCTGGTTATCACAGCGGGTGAGTGACCACCGGCGGGCGTTGGTTATTGGTTAGTTAGGGAAACGGGGCCACAGAAAAGAAGGGAGCCCAGATATGCACTTGTAATTTATCTAAGTCTACACAAATTATCAATCTTCAGTTCCAGCAATCTCTCGTCAGTTTCCAAACAACTATAACGGCGGTGAGGGATTAACCTGAAAGGAGAGTATAATTAATAATTTTAAAACCATATTGTAGTGACAGAAAGCAATACCTCAAATCTATCAATCTTACATTGTCTTAAATTAGAACTCAGTGGTGGTCACCATAAAATCTTGAGTAGCAGCTTTTTCTTGCTGGCGTCCTCAAAATAGATTGCAGTAAAGAATTGGATCTGGCGAAGGCACCAATATCTTGAAGATTTACAACTTGACAGCGAAAAGTTAACCATTGAAAAGTTATAAACCTTAAAGATCACAGTAATTTAAAAACATGTTGGTAAAAATAATTACCTTGCAACAGAAATTATTTAGCTTCAGAAGACATAGCTTGCATTATTGGCTGCTTTATTGGCCCCAGTTGGCAAGGTCATACAACAACTTCAGCTGACATTATCTATAAAAACATTTAGTCAAGGATGCTGTCAGAATCATTAGCTAAAGGTTGTGTTATCTTTTACTTACAAACAGTTGACTCATTATCCGATCTGCGTTGTTTAACTTTTTAATTTGTTTCTTATGAAAGTTACGACTTGTTGGACGTGAAACCTATAATGTCATATCTCTGTCTGACTGTCGAGTGCAACCAACATAAGATTCAAAACTCATTACCAGATGGCGTCACTGTCGCCATTGTTGTTTCTGCACCGTGAAATGTGGAGAAATGGGCGAAACTAAGTGTTGCTATTTTATACTTATTTTTCTGTGATTTCAAATATCAAGCTGAACTTCGCATCTTATGTAGGTTTAGTTTGCCCTAGTTTCCTTATTTTGTATATTATACCAATTTATTTCTGCAAGTCTAGATGTATGCTGTCATTCCAACAAGTTGGTTTAGCGCTCAGTCACTGTTCATCATGATCCTCAGGATATCAAAAGCCTAAAACCCATGTTTGAAGCCCACACATAGTGGAATACAAATGTTCCAAGATAGGTAATTTTATCTTTACTGCTACCATACCAGAACAGTGAAGCATTTAAGACCATCATAATTCAAATTTTCATATAACATAGGCACTCTTGCTCATGAACCACAGGATCCTTTTGGAATCTTGCAATTTTGGTGGTTTAACCTGCAGCAGCTTGTCTTTTTTTATGGCTGTTTCTACTTCTGTTTAGAAGGCAACTCAGCCGAGGGATAGGTAGAGTTTTAATTTTCATAGGTAAATCCGTGTAAATTTGTAAGTAACATAGAGTTCTTTTTCCCATTGCTTCTTAGAGTTTCAGTGACATGAAGAGTGTGGAAAGAATAACATACCTGCCATGTGTTTGTAAACATACCAGATCTGCTGGATGAAAATCAAATTATGCCTTACTATATTCATCACTCAAATGATATTGGTAAAGCATCCATATCACCTGCCACCATACTGCTGCAAAAAATGTTCATGACACTTTCTTTACCATAAGAAATTTATCTCAACACGAGAAGTAATGCTGTTGGTTGCTGTGAATGCCATTTTTACTGTTTTTTCATCACGAACATTTCAGTGTGCTTCTTAGAAAAGGTAAAGATTGATATGTTTTATTCATTTTTATATTTTCATTAATGTGAAACATTTTTTTTTACAGAGCTCGCAAGATCCCCATCTATGAGAAGAGTGACTTCCACCACCAACGTTCTACTCTATCCTTATCTTCGAGACACACGCTCATCTGGCTTCCGTCCTTATGCTGCTACACAATTTATCCTTACTTCACTGACGAGTTACTGGACCACTTCAGTGATCTCTTCCGTCCACTATGACACACCTGTAGTCATTCACCACTGGATTATGCCCAGGTACCCGACAATTGACTTATTTTCTTTAATTTTCAATTAAGTATTATCTACTTAATGTAAACTCAGTCTATGTAATAATTCCTAAATCGGGCTCTTCTTCACTTGAGACTTGAGTAGCAAACGGAGTCTATTTTAAATGTTTCCTTTTCTACCGCTAGATGGCTTTTCGATAATTTACAGCTGTCAAAACAGTCAGTTTCAGATACTTTGCACATCTCCTTAAACATTTATCGGTAGTTTTTTGTTGTAATCTTTTAGTGATAACTGACGATAACTATTCCCCCAACAAAGCTCACTTGTTAAATTTTCGATATTTGCTTTTTTTTTCTACTTCCGGTTTTACTCATTTCAGTCAGTAGTTTAGTAAATATTCATTCTACGTACAAAAGAACCACATATTCGTGATCCTCGTAAAATTTGTGGTAAAGTTCATGTATTTTTTTGTACAATTTCGTACTTCCGGTTTCGAAAATTTTCCTGAACTATAGTTCAGGAAAATTCTCGATTTTGGCCAAAAATTGGATTTCGTTTAAATCATATCAGATCGACCCCAAATTTCATGGGGATCACGAATATATGGTTTATTTTGACGACAGCTCAACAGTTGAGGAGCTATCGCTTACTTCCGGTTTACTTCCGGAAAATTTTCAAAAAACTAGCAAGTGAGCTTTGTTCTGTGTACCGTTCTCAGTATTGCTAGTTAAATTTTAAGCAATTAAAATTGCGCTTTTTAAGTTTTGAGCAAAAAAACCAGATAAATGTACCTTTATGTGTCATGTAACTTAATAAGAATTATTTTGTCTTCATCCAGGAAATACTGACGTTGAGAAGACGGACACCAAAACATCGCCGGTATCTCCAAAATGTCATCGCGGATCATCATTTGTTGTTGGTAATATGTGTTTGTTTGTTAGTTAACCCGTTGGCTGCCACGCCTTTGTTCCCCCTTGTCGATACGGTGATCCATTCTTGAGGCATGCATTCCATGTTCTCCTATCACCGTGTCAGCCCGGACTTGTCAGCAATGGCAAGTCCCTTCCCCCCTTGGTCATGGATCCTTCAGACATGGCTCTTAGTGAGTAGAGAACAACCTACGGGTTGTATGGCGTGGCAGCCAACGGGTTAACTTAAGTGTATGTATGTTTGTATATGTGTATCAGTGTATGTATGCATGTATGTTGTTTTCACTAAACTGTGGAGGAATTGTGGGTGGAGGTGGGACAATATACACAATTCTCATATCACTTATAATTTGTATATTTCATTTCTCACTCATACAGAATATATATCATAGCACAAATTATATATTACTGTTGTTCAACTCGAGTTACTACTGTAAAACTTCAATCTGTAACTCAATGATGTTGAATCCCCTTGTTGTTTAAGAGTAGACTCCATTCGATCTCTTCAACCATTTCAAGATGAACATTCAACTTACTGGCTTACAATAAATTCTCTGACTTGAAGAAATACAAGAGCCCCTTTCAGATTAAGCAGTTGCCAAACCTGCAACAAAAGAAAGAGAAGAAAAATTTCAACAAAAAAGGATTGGACAGTTACTTTGCACATCGATAGAACCAAAATCAACAACCTACCAATACATACATCAATGAGGTTGCCTTCCTTTAACCATTAGGGCTTGCACAGCATCAAATACAATCAGCATGCAAGACTGTGTAGTATCTTCAGGCTCAGGCAAAGATTTAACACCACAAATCACATCTATCTAAATCTCTGCAAAGTCAGTTTAGGTACAGGGGCAGGCAAAAAAAAAGTTGTCAATGAAGTAAACATAAACACTTTATGTAGGAGCCAATGGTAATTACCGTGAAACAATCAGCCTACATAGTTTTCAAACAATGTCAGAGATGTGGGAATGCCAATAGGGTGGGCATCAGGGCCTCTGCCTCGAAGATGTCAAAACTTGTTGAAGTTTGTCAATTCTGTGCTGTGTCAAAAAAAGAACAGCATTACCTCAAAATCACCATTCCTTAAAAAGAAAAAGAACTGGTATAAAATCACTATGAACTGTCTCAATTAAACCAAATTACCCTAATTAGTCCTTAATTAGCCAATTATACCGACTCCATCCTTATTGAAAAAACCCTAAATGAAAAAAAAAGACAAAGGTTACTCACACTTGAAATGTTACATCATTTGTCTGCAAAATAAAAAAAGAAAAGTGGAGTGAACTCACTAACCAGAAGAAACGCCACACTTTCTTTAGGTAAGGCGTCTTGAAATCTTTGTCTGAATTTGGTTGCTGGTGGCTTTTATTAAACTGCATTCTTTAAAACAAGTTTGTAAATCAAGATTTTCATGTAAGAGAATCCGTGACGACTTCACGGGCTCACGGCACGACATAGATACTGGTAGCCATTTTGTTTTGGCTTTTTGTGGTGTTGCCAATTTACTGAATAGTACTTTTTTAAATCAAAACGGGCATTTTTCAAAATAAATACTGCTTTCCTAAGGTGAGTGCGCGTTCATTTAGTTTTTTAATTCAAAAGTTAATTCATTTAATATTTTATTTTCCGGTCTTGAAAAATTCGCGTTTTGATTTTAAAAATATTCCAGCAAATGCTGTCTGTTGCATCATCCCTTTCGCTCATTTTCATATTTACAAAATGCCCATCCCCAAAGAAGAAGGGAATGTTACCTGTGGAAGGTCTTGGCCTATCACTTTCACTCAGCCGCAACTGCCAGGTATAAAAGTTGGCCAACATCGCAATCTTCTTCACACAATTCCTTCGTCTGTCTTCAGAAGAGCAGCTAAACAACCGAAACCAGCTAAAAATGAAATTGGTAAGTTAGTCAACTCTTATTTGATTAAATATCAAGTTAACCTTTTATTTTGACTTGATGCACTGCCAGATCGTCGCTGTCGCTTTCTTGGCCGTGGCCCTCGCCGCACCTCAAGGAGATAAGAAGCCCATCGAAATTGTGTCGTCCAACAGCCAAGTGAACGCAGACGGCAGCTATTCATTCGAGTAAGTTAATATTAGTAATCCTCTCATCATTTGATCCTAATGAAAAAAATGTGTCAAAATCAGTTTCGAGTCTGCCGATGAGACCAAAGTGTCTGAAAGTGGCAGCCAGAAACAAGTTGGTCCCAAACCGGAGGATATCGGGACCGTGTCCAAGGGCTCCTACTCGTTCACGACTCCCGACGGCGTCGTCCTCACCGTCAATTGGGTGGCCGATGAAAACGGATTCCAGGCCACCGGCGACCACCTCCCCACTCCTCCACCCATGCCCGAGCACGTCGTCAAGATGCTCGCAGATCTGAAGGCGGCCGGAGTCCTGTAAATAATTGCATATTATTAAATTTCAACCGGATGTACATAACGCTCACATACTCCAAGAACTTTGAAACGAGGTGGGCTAGAGTCAACGACGAACTTTCTTAATAACAAAAGAGAAATAAAAATGTTATTTCTCCTTTTAAAATTTCAAGTTATTTTATACAATCGTGTTCCTGGAAATTCAAAGGCTTTCAAAGGCTTCAAAAATTTCAATCTCTTGACTTTGTCCGACCGGGCCGTCTTCGCCCCCCTTCAACTCCGTCCATCTCCACTTCTGTGTTCCACACAATGACTGGTCAGGTCTATATTATTACAGAAATTCTAGAGAACGAATTCGGGCTAACCAAAACGATACATTTTTGATTCGAATGAAACATAGCGTATCGTACCACGTTACGAAAAAGCTCATTTGATTCGACGCAATCAAGACGTGAAATCAAAAAGCGAATAGACTAATGCTGAGAAATTGACTTGCTCATTTTTCTAGAACGCTACGCGTCCAGCACGGATTTCACGTCGCCTAATACCTGCGTCGTAAGTTGCGATTGACGATATTGGCTAATGCGATCTGTTTGGGTTCGTCGACAAGCTATAAAACGGCTCCTTGTAACAGGGGATATTTTGAGAGAAAAGAAAGCGTCGAGCATCATCGAATTCTAATAAGAGATAAAAATGGGTTTAGGTAAAATGATTAAACATCTATCAACGCGTCTTATTTAAAAAAGAAATGGCTAATTTAAAAAAAATCAAATTATTAAAACGTTTCTATAACAAAGAGAGAAATTTACTTGTGGCTGCACTGTTGGCGTCAATGGAGAGTTTTCACTACCACTTGGAGGGTGGGAAAAGCTGAACGGTCCTTTTTGTTTTCCATTTTGCATCCAGTAACCCTGTCGTTGTACAGGACGGAAAAAGGTAAGTCATCCATCTCATCCTGTGGCAGTATTAGCGGCGACCACCCATCACTGTAGAAAGACAAATCAACAACCGAATTTACTATTGATACTGTTTTTAAATTGAGCATAAGATTAAACCAATTCAATTGACATTTGATTCGAGTAATTAAAACATTTTAATTCATGCAAAGATGATGTAGAGGGTTCATACTTTAGAGACAAGAAATTGTTAACATTAATTGGTGCCTGGGTGCATAATAGCTACCTAATTTCAGTGAGAAGATGTTAAACAGAATTTCTTCTACGCAGTTTGTTGATTGTGGATGGCACTTAGTCAGAAAAAAAATTAAACGCCAGAATTACATCTTGTTGAAGAGTAACGGGGAATCGTTGCAGCGAGGAATGGTTGAACTCATGAACTGCAACACTTGGTACGTTCAAAAGTTAGCGTTTTCACCCCCTTAGGCAGTAAAGAAGTACGAGTTTGATGACATCATTCTGTTGAGCAGAATAGAAAAAAACGAGATGATTTGTTTCTATAGATCAACGTGATCTTGGAATTCTTGCACGTCAAAAGTCGAGTTGCAAATTTGGCAATTGCGTTCATTTAAACCTACCTTACTTAAACCTTCTCGCTGTCCAGTGACAGCCTCATTTGTGTTTAATTTCGTCGTCATTACCGGACTCAGTGGATAATGCATCACGGAACCTGCGGCATAAAAAAACACAAAGATATGAAACAAAAGTTCACTAAGGAAAAAAAGAATCTCAATTTCAAACTGACCATAGTCGTATCAATAGATGAGGCTGGATCCTTCCGCAATTTCGTACTGCCTCCGCTCTGATTGAAAAGAAACGAAAGAATATGGCCACCCAGTTATTCCCCCTTCACTTATTAGACACTTAAACGAAAGTCAATGAATCGGACTAACCTTTATCAATAATTTTATCCCAAAGAATGTTGACGTATTTATCACGATCGGGTCGATTGTGTTCGTGGGCGAACCCGATACGATACATCAATTCGTGTATGACGGTGCCCGCTTGAGACTTGTAACAGCTGGGCGACAAAGTGATATGGTGTGCTCCTAAACCTTTACGGTAACCAAATACCGATGAGGAGCAACTGAAACTGTTGAAAGTGTCAAACCACAATTAATGAATCGGTCAACAACTAATAAATGATTCAGGCGAAGCGTACGTACGCTGTGGTATCGAGTCTGTTGATTTTGATGTAGTCCGACTGGACCGTACGCGGGACGAAGCGGATGCAGGAAATCTGGTGGTACTGCGTCATGGCGTAACCGATGGCGCATCGGCCCTTGGCATCTGATTCAATCAATACGAGCATCACGTCATTAACCAGCAATTGAGATTCACAAAACAAAACATGGATGGAGAAATAAGAGGCGAGGCCTTACCAAAATGCCGAGTCGATGACGTATGGAATTTGACTTGCATTGGGCCACTTTTTAGTATAGTAGATTCTTATTGGGTGGATTCGGTAGACTGACGATGTCATCATCTCCCTCGGACGTGGGGAAGTCGTCGGGTGCTGTCAAAAATTAAAATGAAATGAAACAATTAAATATTAAAAGCAGAAAGAAGTCGAAAATGATAATTCACCTGCTTTGCCAAATGTTGGAACGCAAGCAAATCTGCCTCGGGCAAGAGAAATCCGCAATCTCGATCCAGTTCAGGACTGGAATCCCCGTGATGACTTGGATCGTCCAGCAACACGATCAAACCAAGGCCATAAGCCCATAACCCTGGCACCCGATTTCTTCGACATCATTCTAGTCATCAATAACTTCTCCCGTCAAAATCAAATGAAAGCCGATAAAAAGAGACGACGGTGACAAATCAAGTCAAAACTTTAGGCGAATAATATTACCTGATGGACTGGATTGCTGGATGGCGGAGAGAGAGGACTGGAGGTTGTCCGTGCCGAGTCGATCCTATTAAGCTCTCGTTGAATCGATCCTGTCTCTGCACCACCGTGCGGTACTCTTTTTATCCGGTCGGCCGGCGGGTCCAGTGTGCTTCAACAGGTTCTCCAAAACGGAGGGAATCAAAATATATTTGCCCATTAATAGTCGAAACCTGATGACACATTTCCAGCAGGTGCGCGTGTGTTGGATATATTACTGATCTCGATTCAAATTGATTCCATTGCCCAGCTAGTTGTACTGACGTATCTACATCCAGGTACACCTACAATACTCCAAAAACAACAGCTGTTGTAACAAAATGCGGTGGTAATTATATAACGGATAATGAAATATAATAACGTCTAAATAGAAATATAAAAATCCAAAGGGTCAGAGATTCAAGCGATAATTGATTCTGCCAAAATTCACCTTGATAAAGAAGCAAAACAAGTTATTTTATATTATTTGATCTTCACAGTTTTTTTTCTGTTGCAATAGGGAGGGTCACACTATCGAAAAAAATGCTTTTCTTCATAAATGGTCGAGTTTCCGCATTCCGCTTTGGCATTTTGTTCACTCCGCATCTCGCTACTTCCACACAGGTCTAATTTCTGTTGTTCTTGATCTTGATTTGATTTTGACCTACGTCTAGTTTAAGTGCCTAATGTTTCCGTAGACTGTTAACTGTGGCTAGTTATGGTTATTTTACATTTCCTATTCTTCATACTTTTAAAGACAGGTTTTAAACGTGAATTTTTACTTTCAGATTATTATCCAGTTGATTCCGCTGCAAAATCTTCTTACCGATCAGGTCGTCAGCGCCACTTTTACGACGAGGTCCAGTTGGAGCTACTGGTCGCAGAGTTCGCCAGGGATTCGTTTCCCAATCGAGAAGGTCGTCGCCGCATCGCCCAGTTGATTGGCGTCTCTGAGAAATCAATTATGGTAAGGCTATTTGTTATAACCTTTTAAACTAATTACCTGAAATTAATTCCTCTTCTTATTTTCATCAGTGGTGGTTTCAGAATCGCCGTCGACGTTCCCATCAAGTTGGAGCTTCACGAGCCACGACTTCAACTCGTGAAACAAATCGCTAACATCGTCTATGTTTCTCGTCAACTCCAACAAGGTAAGTTCTGTTTGGGATCAAAAAGATTTCTGTTACGTATTGATTTATTAAATCTTCTGTTTGAAATTTTTAGATTCTTACGTTTCGCCTGACGTCCTTACTCCTGGATTCCATTGATTTGTGGTTCTCCAAATGTTTTATTCGGTTTTATTCCCGGAGCCAATCAACAACTCAACGTCAGAGCCACCAACATCGTCTCCACTTTAATCCGAATGGTTGCTGCCAGCACTGCCAGCAAAGAGGGTCATCGGTCCACAGTCTAACTTCAATAATTCAGCTGGATTCCATCCAGAATATCGCACATCACTAGCGCCATGCACGTTTATTTGGCGCTAGATCTGTGTTTTATTTGTTGTTCGCACAATGAGCCACTGAAAACAGCGGACGGGCGATAGCGCTAAGACAGCTTGAAGAACCAGCGATAAGCGCTCAAGTTATTTAAGCGCTTGCGCGTTTTTTAATTAATGATTAAATAAAATGCTCAAAATTTAGCGCGTCGCGCGCAAGAATCCCCGTTTGTACTACTGCTGCATTCAAACTGGCTATAAAGGGGGTGGAGATGTGGCATGAAGTTATTATTTTGATCGCTAGGTAGCTGCCGTTTTTATATTGAACTTTTGGGGGGTTTTTATATTAGCTTTTACCTTTTAGTTTTTTAAAATTATACTCTTTTTGGTTTTTATATAATACTTTTTACCATTTTTTATATTGAATTTCTGTTTTATATATTGATATTTTGAAAAAAATGTTATATTGAAAAAGTGGCGGTTTTGGGCCACCATACGAGGGGGAATGCTATTGAGGATATGCATATCTTTTATTGGACTGGTTCTTAATCTGGTTTTCAACAGACAAAACATACTTTCCCTTTTCCTGCCTTGCCTTGTTGGCTGAGAATTAAAAGCCGACTTCCAGACATGACACGTAACTTGACACTCTTGTTACTACCAGACTATCAGTAGAACCAGTCTGATGGATCGAACAGCAGCGTCTCAAGCGGAAGAAAAACCCAGTTTGTTGTCAAGTCCCCAAATTTGAATGAAAATGTTTCACACGTTCAAACCCTACCCAACACGACCGCAACACAGATGGTGTTTGAAGCCCTTTCCAAAGCTCTGTTTTAACCAAATGGAGACTCAGAATCAGGGGAATATAATAGATAATGCTGGGGGTAAGGGGTGGGGGTTCTCAAGGGGAACAAGAACCGCCGATCCGACAATGCAACACCCATCGAAACAAGAATTCTTAACGTTTGTAATTTGCATCTTTGGGTCCTAACAATGAATTACATTAAAGATTACTACACTTGTTCAATTTAATCAGGTTTGGTTTTAATCCTGCTTGACTACATCAATGAGCCTATTCATTACATAAACCTCTTATGAACGTCTTAGTGAGCAACAGAAATTGCGAATCGATGAGCACAACCTAAAAACAAATGTGAAAGGTGCCGGACAACAATCACTAACTTGGAGACTAAAGCCTTTCCCATATCGACATTTGGTAGCAAAATGTTCACAATTTTTTTCCAACAAATGGTAATCAATGACACGATTTGCCCTGAGAACTCCCCGGGCCCTTTCAACAATCACGTCAGGTCTGAATGGCCGCAGTCCTTTTGCTCTAGCAGCCTCATCCAGGTTGTTGACTCGACCGCCGTGTTTGTCACACAGATTTCTGATGGTCTTCTCCACGATTCGAGTTGAGAGACACTGACGCCAGATATCAATCCACGGAGAATCGACGCCTACGGTAATTCTGTGAGAATGACAAGACGGCAATAAAAGACGGTGAAAGGTCATCTGAAAAAGAAAACTATTCCACTTTTGTTCGGTTTTACCTTTCTCCATTTTGATGGACAACGGCTTGACGATCGGCCACAGAACTGACAGTGCAGACGGCAAAGTGAAAATAGGTAAATATATTGATCCAACGGAAAATGAGGAAAATGCGACGCTCAAATGCAACGAGATCACCCTCGGTGGCAATGATTTCGTCAGGTGGGAAACAAAGGACCATGATGGAATTCTGAAACAAATTTATGTCAAGATAAAGTTAAGCAATATTTTGAAGACATGATCGACTGACACGTATGACCGCGAGCTGCGCTGGGTGCGTGAAAGTGCAATGAAAATGTGTTGGTCAATCTTTTCGTCTCCTTTCAACGTCATGAAAAGAAAATGTAGGGTTACTATATACCTGTTGGTACTGATCTGTAGGGGTGGAAGAAGAACGAATGAAGATGGGGCTTGGCAATGTGCGTTAGGCAACCTTACAATCATTCATGGGTTCTGTAGGAGTGAAATCAAAGCGGCTGTTACGCTTTTTTGCGTTGGTGTCATCATTGACAAACGGCAAAGTGCCTCGAAGACAACTCCGTTCAATCCCTGCGCTTGGCCCCATTGCAAAAGACCCATTTGGTTTTTATTTTATTCAGCAAAAATCTTATCTCAACCAGACAGGCGAGCGCTCTGATACCCTTTCAACATTTCTAGAAAGGCATCCCTTTCCAAAGACGTAGCCTCAGGCTAAAGCTACGTGTCGGTCGTGTCGTGTCACTGTTGCTAAAGAAGGGGAACAGGCAATGCGCAGTAAAATTTCACAACAAACGCTCGGTTTCTCAGCTAGCTCCAGAGTCCAGACAAAAAGCATTTCACCAAATAAATTCATTTCGTTTTCAAATGTACGATCTTTCGTTACTAAAAATGTTTGTGCGTAATTCGAAACAGCAAAAGTTATTCTTCATACTTTGTGCAGCCGAAAATCCAACGAACTGCAGTCAAGAAATATCTGAACTTGATCTAATTCAATATTTGCACTATTTCAATATTGAAAATTCGTTCATCAAAGATATGTTAATTGAAAAGTTGCTGGAAAATCTGACAGAAATCGACTACGAATCCAAGATTATTCAAGTGGAAACTAATCGTCAAAATGGTACGCATACTAATATTATTGACTCAGCTAAACCTTTCCACATTTTCGTCGTCTTCAAAACTGAGAGTGAAAAAGATGGAGAATTTTGATGGTCATTGGAAAAGACCGCGAAAGACGCAGTCGTCATGCAACGCTCCCGCCACAAAGATGAAGTCAAGAATAAATTGAAAGGGGAAACGCGCAAAGGAACTCAACTCATAGCCGAAAAATTGGAAGGCAAAGGTTGTATGAGAGAATTGTTAACATTATTGTGGATTCACATGATTGTAGATGCCAAATACCAACGGAACTTGTCTCGCTGCGAGTCCGTCATCCCGTTAATCATGAAAAATATCACGAAAATAAGTTACGAATACGAGAACGACTTCACCTATTCCGCTCTATCTGCTGAAGAAAGGAACCCCGACCTGTCAGATATTATCAATTTCCTTTCAAATGTTTCAAATTGGCATCCACTTGTTTTTGCAACTTATCTGGGACACACCGGATTGTTCGACAGAATCCAGCAGGACGGACAGTACAACATCGACGGCGTGTACAATAATTTCACTCTGCTCAACCTGGCCATTCTCTTTTCTAAAACTGAAATGGCTCAACATCTCCTGGGGCAAATGAAAGCCGATCCCTGTAAGTGCGACGAAAAAGGAAGGAACGCACTACACATGGCGGTCAAATTCAACAAGGAAACGGAAATTGTTAACTCTTTATTAAGCAAGGTTCCCATCGACCAATGTGATGCAACTGGAACGACAGCCCTCCACCACGCAATCATGGCGTCCAACACCGAAATCGTTCGTTACTTATTAGATAACGGAGCAGATCCCAAAAGATTGGACCAGATTGGCCGCTCGCCACTTCGTGTGGCGGCATTCTACGCCAAAGACACGAGAATTATCGATCTATTCCTTCGGAAAACATTAGACGTTGACGATTGCGACAAATTCGGCGTGACTGCCCTCCATCATGCCGCCATGGCGTCAAACGTCACAACCGCTCGTCACCTGTTGGCAAAAGGCGCCGATATCAACCGCCGTGACACGTTTGGTCTTACTCCACTTCACGTGACTGCATTCTGTGCAAAGGACATGGACACGATCAATTTGTTTATTCTGAATAATAGAAAGGTGAATCTACGTGAATGCGACGAATTTGGGCAAAACGTTATCGCCTACGCAGAGAAAAACACGTACGGATTGCGAACAAAAATTATCGATCGCGTGAAAGAAATCGACGGCGGTGTAATCGAAGAATGCAATTTACTGAAACTAGCCAAATCTGAATTGCAGCATATCTCCATCTGGAAAACTCTCGTTTGGGATCTACACAACTACTTTACTAATGACACTTTCACTTCTCTTTTAGCGCAGAATTCCCATTCGTCAGAACTGTTCTACGTCCCTTATGCTGACCTCAAACCAGGAAAAGGCAGCGAAATATCCGATTCTGTGTTGATTTGGTACATTGTCAACACAGGAAGTAGGAAACAACGCAACTTTGCTGAATCCGAAATGCCTGGAAGCATAAAACTTTTAAACGACATCGATCACGATTCCCAAATAACAGAAATTGAAATTTACCACCAAAGCAAAAATAATTCAGCGACGTATTTAACAAGAGCTTTTTCTCTCGTTTTTAAAACCACTAGCAAAAAGGACGGAGAACACTGGTGGTCTTTGGAGAGGAACGTGAATTACGTTGTCCTCCAACGATCCCGTGACACAGACGCAGTCAAAAACAAGTGCGGAGGCAAAAATCGAAAGTAAGTTGAACCCAATGTTACAATCTTGATAGAAAACGGGTCGATTAAGAACATTTCCCATCAAAACCCTATGTTGGATTTAAAACATTTTCTTACGGACGTGTACAAATGGCATCCGCTATTCCTTGCAATTTATTTCGGAAATGCCAGGTTATTTGAGCGAACCAAGGAAATGGCAAAGTTAGACAAGGAATTCACTCTGTTAAACTCGGAGAAAACCTTTTCTAATCGAAAGGAAATGGTTTTTCAAGAAAAACAAAAGGCCGATCCTACAACTCGTAATGTAACAGGGAGAAGTGCACTTGCAACAGCCGCCATACACGCAGATAACGCGGAGGTATTAGATTTACTTCTAAAACACGAGAACGTGAACATTAACAGATATGGTAGATCTGCGCTTCATTTGGCCGCATGTACATCAAATCACAATGTCGCAAGAAATTTGATCAAAAGGGGAGAAAAACCCAACCAGTTGGACAGCCATGGCCTCACTCCACTTCATTTGGCAGCATATCATTCAGACGACACGGAGATGATCGATTTACTTTTGGAAGCTCAAAAACAAAGTCAAGGCGACGAAAGAATTGACAACTGGAACAATCACGATGGAATGACTGCTCTACATAGTGCCGCCATCGCCTCCAATGAGATCACGGCAAAACATTTACTCAAAAGGAGAGCAGACCCCAACCGAAAAGACAAACTTGGTCGCACGCCACTTCATTATGCAGCGCTCTTTGCTAAAAATACCAAAATCATCGATGTCTTCCTTAACAACAAGCAAGTCGACGTCAATTCCTTATATTATTCTGGACGAAATGCACTCAATTACGCCAAACGTAACCAGTATGGACTCAAAAAAGAAATTATAAGTCGATTGAAACCTCCACATAATCCAGGTCCACTCATCTTATTGTTAGTTTTTATCTTTGGCTTTTATATCTTCGACTATTCTTCCATTTCAATCAGTTTGTGTTTTGTTTTGTCATTTTACATCTTAGAGTATTTTCTCTAAATTTTAAGGGCTACAGATGAAATGCTTTTAATCGATACTTTTCTTTAACTACTTCTCTTTAAACCTCCATGCTATCAAACTTCAATTTCTCTGATGAGACCCATCACATTTGAAACAACAAACCCTGAGACTATGTTTATTTTAAATTTGTATCATGATTTCGTTGACAAGGTTACCGATGTAAAAATTTAAACACCATGTACACACTCCATTTTGAACCCGATATACAATTGATAAAAGTGTAAGTAAATCCTACAATTTCAGATCAAAAAGGTTCGTATCCTCTGTGTCAGCCCGATTATGATTTTAGTTTCCAACTGCATCTGACAAGCATTTCGTGCTGGCAAAGTTCATTCAGCGGATACTTATCACCATCTGATCACGAAGACGAAGGTGCCAAATCCAATTTCTCAATTTACATCTAACATTGTCTTTAAAAATTTTACTAGTGACTATGAAAATCTACAATATATTGAACAACGTTGACTCGCAGAATATATGTTTGACTCGCGAGTTCTTATTTAATGGCAAGATTTCAGTGAAATTCAAATCTACTCAAAGGCTACAGCAACGAAAACATACTTAAAAAAATGGACATCGAAGCAAAGCTTATCACGAAACCTTCACGCCATGCCAAGCAACCGATTAAACACGGTCAAATTGATTTGAAAAACGACTCGGGTTCTTTTTCACTTGGAAACTGAACTAAAACGACGGAGTTTTCATTCCTTTGGGCAAACTGTCGTTAGCACTGAAATTCGCTCAGCATAACCAGTGCGAACAAGATTAAGGCGGTCTAAAATTACAAAAAAAAAAATGCACTATGGAAAAGATTCTGACGTCGAATTACTCCGCTCAAATAGGCGATTGTCTTTTCGAAAAAACACAAATGGTTCGCTGCCTTCCGTACATGTACAAAAACGCACTTCCAGTGGCACGCAGTGGCAGACATGTTCGCCAACAGATATACATGAAAATCAAAAAGCTTAACATCCAAGCGACCGAAGCGATGGAAAATAGGAAAAAGAAGCAGTCGAACTACAACGCTGATAAATATTTGACAGACAAAGAAGCAAATCCTAACGATTTCGACAAAGATGGTCCATCTGTTTTTGATCTCGCAACGCAAGAAGCGATAAGATTTAAAGTCTCCTAGAGGCCGACAAAACCACAGCAATCGACGATAGAAACGATACAAATTGATTTGCTGGAAAGATTGTGCTTATCACAGCACCGCAATCGCAGTTAACGAAACAACTGCTTCATCGCGATTGATAAACAAACAAAAAACAAAAGGGTGAGATCTAAATTATCGTGACAAAAGTAGCCGCTACTCGCTTCAAGTGATTACACGGAACCCATCTGTGTCAATACCGGAGAGAGCCACGCCAACGTGGTTGAAAATCGAAACACCTATATTACGCAATAATAGAAATCAGCCATGCCATATACCTGTTTGTCACCTGGTACAAATAATGGGAGCCGATCCCAGCACTGATGACAAGAAAGGATTCTACCACCTTCATATTGCTGAATAGGTAGCGGTGGATGTTCAATCATTGAGACAAAATCAAGAGCATTACAACCTCGTTAATGCTCCATCGAACACGTGATGCGGACTCGTTTGAGAGAAAACGGAGCGGAGGAATATCAAAAGGGAGACGACAACCCACATCTTGTAGTACTACATACGCGGATACGCCACATAAAATATGGTTTTGCTTGTTAGTTTCATATAGTTTTGTAATATCAAATGAGGGGGGGAAAATCAATACATTCATAGCCTATTTGTTCATTTATAACATTTCCCAAAGATTCCTTAAGTCCACCATAATAAAAAGAAAGATGGGTCTCCCAAACACACCTAGATAATACGGCGAGTTCAAATCAAAAGGGCAGTTAAATCAAATGCAGACAAGGTATTGATAATGATTTCAATTCGTTATCTCTAGAAGTGAAAGATGTGAACAAGAAAAAAATCACACAAAAATTTCGGTGAAATAACCCGATGCTATTAAACGTGTGCATTACATTTATGCACAGAGAGTAGGCGTCAGATAAAGGGTCAACTTTTGATAACCGAAAAACAAAAGCTGAACGATTGAATGGAACATCAATTCAATCGTCATAACCAAGATTCCCTCGTTATCAAAGCAAAATATTCGAATTGTTTTTAATTTTACAACTTTCTTTTTTATTGAGGAGACGAGCGATTTGTGGACTACTGGTAAGACGTCAACGTCCATTTTTTAAACCTTGTAACCAAACGGAAACTTTAAAAAAAGCGTCAATTCATTCAGACATGGGGCAAAAAGAACATACGCGCCATTCCAAGAGTTTCTCAACCATTGAAGGAAAAAAAAAAACGCCACGCAAATAAACTAAGGAAGTTGCTCTCATCGCAGATAAAATATGAAAACTCATTATTGATATAATACGGTAAAAAAAATGTGTTTTTCCTACCTCAGAGTCGGTGCATCTCACGCCGAAGTCCTGTCAACGTCCGTCAAAATAATAGCAAAAAGGTGAGCAAACTGAACAGTGGGATGTGCTCTGTGCGAGTGTGATGGGTTGACTCCTTTTTCCCCATGAAACCTAAATTAACACAATAGACGACGAGAAACGAGACATTTTAAAACAGCTTATCAAATTCACCAGATATGGGATAAAAAACAAACAAGAATAAATTTTACTATTTTTTTAAGTTACCCACAACTCTTGCATGACACCAACAACCGAGCAGTTTTTGGATGCTGGAGACCCACAGATGAGTGAGAAATGGTGGTACACTACTGAGCTCGAATGGTGAGAACAACAGATTGTAATAGAATGTACCGGTTACTTAACACTTTCTTACCTTGAAAGAAGAGTAAATGAAAACTTCCTTGATCTCATTTAGTGACTCCAGCAAATTAAATAAATTTGTCCTTCAATTTTGCTGAGGGAAATCTTAATTTGCTACAACTGGATTCTACGAAACAGTGGTGAAAGAGGGTCCTGAAAAGAGAAACATGGTTTGTTTATATGTCAATGATTTTCAACAAGGCAAAAGATCATAGCAACAGTAAGCAATACCTCAAGTCAATCAATCTTAGATTGTCTCCATTTTAGCATGCAAATGCAAGTGGTGGACGTGGTGGCTATCAAATCCTCTTGAGTTCCACTCATTCTTTCATGGTATAAAATGGTTGGCGGCAAAGAAATTTGACATGAACAGATCAGTTAAAATATAATTATTATCATTGCAAAAAAATGTTACTTAACTTTGCAGTTAGAACTTGAACATACACAAACTGAGCTTCAATAGTAGCAGATTCGTAAAATATCATGACCTTAAAAAAAAAAAAGAAATTAGTAAAACTTTTCATCACAAGATATCTATTTCTGATTATTATTTATCAGTAGTACATAACCTATCCAACCATGTTGTTTGTAGTCGATATATCTAAACTACTACAAGTTTTTTAGCAAGGTCATTGAGGATTAATGGTGCAATTTAGAAAGCCCTTTTAAAGAAGACCCAGAATTTTACAAAAAAAGCCATCACTTTTAAACTTTTAATGTACAATATTTTATATCATCCTTTTTTAGTTCAAATACACAAACTAGAAGCAGCAAGAAGCTTCTACAGCTTCTTGAGATCAGCCAAAGGTTTCATCTTTCTTCTTCAAACTTATTATTTTACTGCAAGTGCAAGGAAAAGGACTATGACATTTACGACTTCACGCATGGACACCGGCAGCCATATTTGTCTACATCATGTGGTGTTGCCATTCTACTTAATGTTACTTTTTTAAAATCGAAAGGCGCATTTTTCAAAACTGCAAAAATACAATTGATAATGAAATTCAATTTTTAAGTTTAAAAAAAAAGGAACACGCACTAGTACGCACCGTAGGAATTTCAGCAGCAACTACAGCAGTACAGTCCGTGATTCACTTGGTGATGTGTTAACTCCCCTCCTCCGACTTTTTAACGTTCAATTCAACAGAAATATATATCACTAGACAATCAAAAATCTATTTGAAAATAGCACAAGTCAGCAAACATTAAAAACAAAACCAATGGCCTTCCCCATTCATCATGCAAATGTCGTTCTCTCCTGCCTGAATTGTTTTCATTTGCAACTGAACCTAGTCACATTTTGGGCTGCCAGGGAACACAAAGATTGCTACCTCGCCATTAAAGTTGATACACTTTCCAACGAACACAGCTAATTGGGCAGTAGATCTCAGCACGAACGCACAAAACAACTCGCCAACTACCATTGAGTCCTTGAGAAGACAACGAAATATAGAGAACTGCTGCTGCTGACAGTTAGGGGCTAAATAACTTTATTTTTTTGCCAATTTAATAAGATAATAAGATGATAAGAAATAGTTGAAAATCATTTTAATTCACGGCGCTGTGTGTTATAAAGCACAGCGAGTGTCGATATAATATGCTGATTAGTTTTGTGACTACTGGAGGAAGTTTGTTTGCTGTTAAACAGTTCGTTGAATCATGACTATAGACTGCCTTCGATAAAAGGACAAGCAAAGCAATTGATTTCATCGGCCTTTGTTGTTGTTATTTTAAAATGGTCAGCCGAGGGATTGTATTGTTGCATATCTACGTCTGCTCAAGAATTAGGAAAATGAAAACGTCGTTTATCAACAGTTAAAATTATGATACTGTCGTGAGAAGAGATGCCATATTACCGTCACACAGCAGTGTAAGTTAGTTTGAAACCGTATGTTTTGGTGTGGGCTATACTAGTGCCAACGTTGTTAAAAGTCAAATGCACTAAGTTGGATGCTGTGGTGAACACCGGGGGGATAGTACTTCCGGTATAACCATTCAAATAAAGCGAGCTTCTGTCTTGAACCTGAAAAGTCAAACAAGTTTTGTGATCACTCCACCAACGAATATTTTGAAAAATACACGAGTCAATTTAATTAGAATAGCGAAGAAATACCATCGATTTGAATTCGATGCCATACTTACGAAAATAGTACTGAATTGAGTCTCCAAATTGAAGTTGTTGAATTTCAATTGGATCCTCTTTCCCGCTGGCACGACAATGGTGACTAGGCATAACCTGTCAAATTTCCCGTAGTCGGCGGGGAAGTTGGGAGACTGGACAACACCTGTGCCCGATGACGTCACGTTGGTGCACATGTTGTCGCATCCTTCGCGTCCGCAATTAAATCGACATTTTGACCGTTAACAAATTAGATTTCAAATGATTTCAACGAATGAATATGCGCATTACCTGCTGCCGTTTCAAGGGAACAGAAACTCCCTTGGCTCTGTCGAGATAATAAAATGGCCGAACGTTTCAAACCAGAAAAATTTCTCGGCAATAGTGGATGCAATTTATGAAATGAAAAATACCGTCACAGAAAAATTCGCCCGCCAATTGTATATGGCGGTGCTGGGTTTACTACTGCTTTCCATTTGAAACAAGATTTGCATTGCGTTGGTTGTTATCGCGGATATGGAAAGATGTGTGTTTCCGGAATAATCAATTTCCATTAAGGGCTTTATATCATCCCAAACCTGAGAATGTCAATAAATTTGGATCAATCATAAGAACACTGAAATTCGTTGTCTTTTCCTTACATAGATAAAGGCTTTGCTAATCTCCACATTGAAGGTGGTGAAGTTTAATTGGATCATCCATCCTGCTGGCGCCGTTATGTTGGCATTGCAACTCCTGGCATAATTCCCGTAGTCGCCGGGGTAGTTGGGAGACTGGAAGACGCCTCCCGTTGATGTCAGACTGGTGAACATAGTTCCGCAACCTTCGCTCCCGCAAATGTTTGGTAGAGGCGTGCAGATTCGTGATTCAATTTAGACGAAAGAGATTACGATTCATTGCGTCGTTTCAATCTCACGTTAGTAAGGCAATCGAATCAAGTTTATTACCTGGATCAGAAACGGTGTAACTGAAAAGAGTCGGCAAAGGAGTTGTTGTTGTAGCCTTGGTTGTTGTACTTGAGCTCAAGGTGCTGCTGGACTGGCTGGCCGTCGTTGTCGTGGTAGAACTTGGCTTTGTCGTCGATGTTGTTGCTGTTGTGGAAGTTGTTGCTGTTGTGGAGGTTGTTACTGGCTTTGTGGTGGTAGTAGTCGAGACTAGCGCTGTGAAAGTCGCACGCAAATTATATGGTCCAGGTGGTGTGTGACTAGGAAGGCCTATAAGATTGATGCTCATTTGGTTGGTGGAAGTATTTAAAACTGGTAGCGTAAAAAGATTTCCAGTCGTCTGGCTCATTAATGTTCTGGATTGTGCATCGTAAACCTGAGGTGAGAAACAAATTTCATTGTTATTCTTGCGCCTTATGAAATCCGCTCCATATATAAAATAAGCTAGGATGATTGAATGTAATATTACTCACAGTGACGAAGTCGCCAGGCGCCGCATTGAAGTGGGTGAACGTCAATTGGATTCCACTTCCTGCTGCTATCTTAATAATGGCGAAGCAATTAGATGAACTCACGTAGTCGGCGGGAAAATTGCGAGTCTGCACAACACCTCCCGTTGACGTCACTGGGCCACAAACCAATCCGCATCCTTCACGTCCCCCAAATGACAGTCAGCGACGTGGAAATTCGTGCGTACATTAGACGAGTCAGATTTAAAACAATTCGTTTAATGCGTTACCTGGATCAGGACTCACACAAGTCAAATCAGCCGGCAAAGTAGTTGTAGTGCTTGGCGTCGATGATAAGCTGGTGACGGCCGTCGTTTTCGATGAGATAATAGTTGAAGGAATCGTGGTCGCCGTTGTGGTCTTCGCTTGCGTCGTCGTTTCCGTTGTTGATGATCTTGTTGTTGAGGTTGTTTGATCAGCAATGGTAGTGGTGCGGTCTCTTGTCGACGAGATGGTTGATGTTGGCGTTGAAGTTGCAGCTTCTGTCGTCGTGACCTTGGCGCTTGAAGTTGTTGATGGGGTTCCAGTTGTCGTGGAAGTCGTTGTTGTTGTTGGGTAAATCTTGGCAGACGTTTGGGCGAATCCCGTGGTTGATGTTGACAAAGACCCCAAAGACGTCATTCCGGACAAGGTCGGTGTAGTAGAAATTGAGGTGGCCGAGGTCGTCGTCATTGGAACAGGGCTGGTTGTTGACTTCCAAATGCAATTGAACCAATCGCCGTTGTTGAATTGGGAATACACAAGGACGCTCGCGTCATTTGACAAATAAGTTCCGTTTTCTACGGGCGAATTCTCGTCAAAATCAGACACACCGACGACCTGTCGTTGAAATTCAAAAAAATTAATAGGTAAAGAGTAAAAATATCGGGATAGATATAGATTTCATTGATACCCGCAAATAACTTCCAGGACTTGACAAGTTCATGGATGAACACGAAATCTCAATTTTCTCATCCAAAGGCAATTCAATGAAGAAATAGCATTCTCTCGGTTCTCCCGTTTTAAGATCCTCTAAAAATGGTTGGAGGGTCCCAGTGGACGACGATGTCCCTCCATGGCGACAGACTTAACAAATTAAAAATCGAATTAAGAATTATTCTGACATCATTTGTTGATTTATTTATTCTTAGGACTCACGTTTGAAATCCGTTGTCAATGGAGCCGGAACAGCTGACCATGTGCAATTAAACCAATCTTTACTGACATCAATTTGAGAGTTCAAATAAATCAAATTGACGCCGGAAGTGTAGACTCGGTTGGCCAGCGGCGTCAAGGCCATGTTTAAATCGGAAATTCCGCTGAACTTTATCAATCATACAAAAATGGTTAAAATTGAAAACTTAAATGAAATCACAAAACTCACTTGCAAATAACTTCCTGGGTTAGTAAAATTTACGACTGGGCAAAAAATTTCAGTCAATTGATTGGGAGGAACTTTGATGATAAACGAACACGTTTTCGGTTGAACATTTGTAGCCGTCGGCATTAACGGTTGAATGTTTCCGCTGGCAGATTTCTTGATTTTGTCCCGACATACTTTGAGAATAAAAAGGGAAAATAATAAAACTTGTACCAGAATTAATTAAAAATGAAATATTTACGTTTGTTATCATTTGTCAGTGGTAGGATCATAACCGTCGTCCATTGGCATTTGAAAGAGTCTTGATTGCTGAATTGAGAAAACAGGTAAATGATTTCGCTAGTCGAAGTGTAGACCCGATTCATTGCAGGTGGATCGGCTATCACAGTTTCGGAAATCGTTTGGAACTTATGAATTGAAATTAACGCAACATTGATCAGTAAAACGAAAATGCTGTGGTTTATGTAGACGAAAAAATTACCTGTAAATAATTTTCAGGACTGCTGAGGGCAACATTGGAGCATTTCAACTGAATTCGGTGGTCTGATGGAACGGCAATGGCAAACATGCACATTCTTGTATCTGTGGTATCGTCCGCTGATCGCTGGATGGTCCCGTTGGGAGTGGCGGATGTTCCATCCCGACAGACTATAAATGCAATTAAAATTGACAAATCAGATCAAGTTTAAACTGAAATTTAATTTCCCTAAAAAAAAAAAATAATTACGTTGATATTCAGTTGTTTGCGAGACGGGAATCATTTTCCATTTGCAGTCGAACCAGTCCGTGTTGTCGACCCTGGAAAACAGGAACATGCTGTTGCTCCTTGACGTGTAAATGCGATTGACGACGGGCGGATTGACGTTGATTTCGGAACCTCCGTAAATGACTAATTCAGCGTCCGAACTTTTCAGACTGACGACCGAGCAGGTCATCTGGATGAGTTTATCGGCGGGTGCGTTGATGAAGAAGCTGCACTGCCTTTGCCCGTTACTTGTGTTAGAAATGGTGGGACGAATGGTCCCGTTGGCCGCCGTTGAAAATCGGTCCCGACAAACTGTAATGAAATTTTATGTACAAATGAAGGGTATATTAGAAGTGGCCTTTAAAAATTCAAAAATTTCTAATCAACTAAATTTAATTTACCATTGCCGATGGACGGAAGCGATCGAATAGCCATTTCCGCATTTAAAATGGCGGTAACGTTGCGGCTTGCCAAAGGGTTAAAGGATTGCTTTTTTGTTTGGATCTCCTGTTACGAACAAGTTGGTCAAAATATTATAAGTTATTTAAAAGAGCTTAGTTTTTTAAATATAAAACGAGAAATGGGAGACAACTTACCGCAGCGACAGCCAACGAGATGACTAGAAGGAAGAAAATAGAAAAGGATTTCATTTTCGACAGTTTGGAGAGTAGAATTTGAACGCCAAAAGGGCCGCCTTTTATACCCATCACGATTTTCTATATCGATAATTAAACTAGCACCAAGTTTTCTATCGATTCAAGGAAAAAAGGAGATTTGAATATCGTCATATCGTCAGCAGTTTGAGTGGCACGTCGTCGAAAAAATTCTCGCTCCCGTTGGTCGTAAGGTTTTCCCATTTGCTACACTTTCCAAGTGCGCAGTTTGGGCGCGTTCAAAACGCGATGACAACGACGATTGCGCACACTCTCGGCCAACACCACAACTGCCTGGGATAGACAGTTGGCACGCAACTGTCAAAATTTTCCTGGTTCCAACATGAAAATTGCAAACGCTCCGGTAATTTAGAACTCGCATTAGTCCCACAGGTTTTTGGCTAACAAAAGAAGCCACCAACTGACGGGCGTTTTATTTCAAAACGAAAAAAAAAAATGAGCGTTTCTCTGTTTTTGCAGTTGCAGCTGCAGCTGCACAGACACAGAAGTGAAGGGAAATAAAAATATGCTCAGTGGGGACTGGAATAAAACGATATGAAAATTCCTTTCTGAATAAGATAATAAGCTCCACATCCAAATAAGCTTCAAATATCTAACTCATTATCCTGTAAATATCTATGATACCTTTGACTTCTTGGCAAGCTAAGAGGGAGAATATGAACCATGCTGAATGTCAAATCATGGCTAAACCCAAACCACGCCGATCCTGCTTACTTTTGTCGAATCAAGGAATAGAAAATCTAAATATTTTCGAGAGAATTTGTCTAAGAATACAAAATTTCGTTATCAACATGTTTAAACACTGATCTAATTTCATAAGAGATGATACCGATTTTACATGTGTGTGTAGACAAAAAACCTTAAATTTGTGGGGACCGTGGGAGGGTGGACCAGCTGTGCAAAATTTAAGACCCTCCCCCCATCACCACCCTCTCGTTTGCTGGCAGTAAATTGCGTGTGGCAACCCACCGATTGCCTTAAACTTACCGCTCGAAACAAACGAATGGCAACTACGACAGTTGTCGACCGAAATCGTTCGGCTACAGTCCCAGACTTCTAGTCTGCTACAATCGAATCAATGTTGTCGCATTGAATTGTCAACACACTTGAAAACGGTTAGTCAAATTCCCTTTTCTCTGTAATTCCGTTTTGAATTAAAATGTACATAACAATCTAAAGTTTAATTCAACGCAAAGCGTGGCAGGTTTAATTAAGTCATCTGAGCCCGACGTCACATTTCAAAATTGGATTGGGGTATTCCAGCTCTTGGCTTTTTTATTGCATTCGTGTTGAAAGCCTATTTTTTTAAAAATCTAGCGTTGTACTTAACTGAAGATAATAAACGATAAAAGATAAATGAAGATAAAAAAGTTTCGTAGCCCATCCCGAATGAATACACATAGCCCTCCCATGGTGTCATTTTTTTTTTCAAGTTTTGTCTCGTTCACCTGAGAAGTCAAACTTAAAATTCTGAGATCATTCCACCGAATTACTGACAATATTAATTAGTATCATTCTGAAGTACGGTTTAAATGGGGGCTTAGAATTGAATGAAATACCATCGATTCAAATCGATGCATTACTTACCAAGACAAAGGCTTTGTCAATCTCCAAATTGATGGTGGTGAATGTCAAACGGATTCACTTTCCTGCTGGCACGACCATGACGACTGCTGCGCACCTCCTGTCAATAATTCCCGTAGACAGCGGGGAAATCGGGAGACTGGACAACAACACCAGATCCCGCTGACGTCACATTGGTGCACGTACACATTTCCGCACTCTGTTTAAAAAAATGAGATATATACTTTTTGGTACGACGAATGGAGCTCGTCTACATTTCTACGAATTTCTCAATCATTGGAAGAAGAGAAAAAAAACAGCCAGACAATGAAACTAAGGAAGTGGCTCTCACCTCAGAGCCGCCTCACTCCAGTAATGTATCACTCCTAATTGCGTAGTCATAAGCAGAGGCTCACACCAGTTTTTTTTTCCTTTTGCCTACAAACAGTCAAGCGATAAAAAGTTTTTTAAAATCTAATTGTCATGGTTAGCTCAACATTCAAATGGAAAATGATAGAACCTCTGGTTTTCTTTGAGAAGAATTGGATTTCGGCACACTCTACAGCAGGCAGTGTTGGTGATGGTAGGGGAGAACAATCAAATTATTCCACACTCACTGCAGAAGGATTAGAGAAAGAGAAGGAATCTAAAAAGTGAAATGAGGCGAAAAAATGGAAGCAGTTCAATACTTGGTTCAACAGTTTCAAGAATTTTCTAGACGATTTACCGGACAATCAGTGAAGCAAATGGGTCTATCCTATTGTGTTATAAATAGCCTTCTTGTTGAAACATGGATTGCATAATTACTTTAGTTGTGTGGCATGGGTGAGCCAAACAGTCGGTCTACAGGTACCAAAAAGATGACAGTTTGTCATAATAGACAGCATCTCCCTGAAATTTTTTTCCTTATCTATACTTATTTTACATTCACTAGAATTTTCTTTCACTAGTATTTAGAGAATCACTAGAATAACCCTATAAATTTAAATTATAGAAATTATCGAAGCACATCGTAACCACAGACTAAGAATAGATCCTTAATCTGTAATAATCCCTTAATCTATAATAATCCCCTCTTAGTCTGTGTCGTAACAAATAGAAAAACCTCCTGATACATCGTGGAAAAACACTGTCCACCTGTTGTTCAATGTTTGGAAACCCACGACGAAAATCGTCAAACTTAAACAAAAGAAGCAGACGATTTTTAACAGCAGCGCCGTACTAGTCAAGTGCTGGAATTGTAAACTCAGTTTGTTGTCATTAGACGGACAGGACGGACTACTTTTACCCTAAAACTGGGATAGCGAAGTCAACACAGCCGAGAAGTGACTTTCACAGTAATTTTTTTTTTCTTTTAAAAATACGAGCGAACAATATTTTTTGTTTAACACATCGAGGTTTAAAATAATTAGTTATTAGGTTAGTGAGTTTACCACAAGGTAAAAAGGAATGGAACATTAGCTTACAAAAAAAGAAAAGTAGAAAAATATTAAAAAAAAAAAAAAAAGGTTCTCGCTGGATATGGGTAAATCGAACAAAAACGTTTTCGGGATGAAACAATTCTCCGCGTTTTATTCTGTCACGACTCATCAAAGTGTCGCAGCGTCGATAAAACCTTTTCGTTTCCGATACAAAGAAAAGTCCATATTACATTGGAATATTCTCAATATAGCTATTACTTGCATTGCTGAGCTTATAAAATAAATAGTCGTCCGAACTCGATCGCGTAAGAGAACTATTGTCAACGCCCAACCATTCACCGCCTATAGAAAAGGAGTGGTAAGGAAATGGTCGGCCATCATGGATTCATTTATAATCTCTCTATTACCTCCAGACAACCGTGTTTCCTTTTCAAAAATGTCTTCGCATTTTATTAGCCAACAGGAGGAAAGGCTTACACGAAAGAGGGAAAAAAGGAAACGGCAAATGTAGAACAGGAAAAATGTCAGTCAAAAGCTAAAATTTTCCTAGTTAGTTTAGAGTTAGACGGCGGTACCATTTCGTTAAATGTGAAACGGTAATAACTGAACCTTCGCCGTAATTCAGAATTAAAAATTCATTTTATTAGCATAGCTGAGAGCACTACAAGCCGTGAAATAGAAATGTAACGTTGTCACGGCTCAGACTAAAAGCTGCATTTGTTGAATGACGAAATCATAAATCAACGAGGAATGGCAAATCAAAGGTTCCGAATCCAGCATATACTTCAAACCGATAATAAGACAAATTTTACATTGGTCAGCTATTAATGTACGATTCCAAACCGATAAATTGATATTTTACCTCCCCCTTCATAAGAGGTGTGAATTTTCGTACGCAACATGTGCCCACCCACGGAATTGTGAAAGATTTCCTTGGCATTTCTGAATCGTGAATTTTTCAACTGAGTTAGAATAACAAGGAGCTAGTAATGAGATGTCTGTACCCAATGACGACTCCGAAATATCCCGAGCTCGGTCGATGTGTCGACAAGTATGGGCTGAGTAGATGGTCGTATCATCCAATTCCGCAGCAGCGGCGGATGGATAACATCCTTCAGGATGTAACCAGCTCTGAGAGGATTGCCTTTCAGCTGCTTCAAGACTTCACCAACCTGTAGAGAAAGAATATCACGAATCAGTTTTTAAATAAATAAAAGAAACAAAGAAAGCGACGATTTGAAATGATATTGTCTCATTTCCGTAAACATTGCTGCCGCCTCCTTCACGTTGAGGTTTGAGAATGTACTTTTCAGGGTTCTGAATGGCCGAGCAGCACAGCACGATCGCCTTCTTCGTTCTAGTAGGAATAATGAAAGAGAATTCTCAAATCAAAGATGATGCTGTTGTGTTTTACAATACAATCAGTCTGGCAATATCATCGGGATCGTCAAAGAAGCGTTTCTAGAACTCCGGGATCAGCCAGGACCAGTTGGACTTTTTCCGTCCCGGCGAGATGGCACGATATGCTCGGGCATTTAATGGCTTTTGATCGCTCCATCATTAGACGAGCGTCCCATTCACAACCGTCGGCTGACATGTACTGATCGGGAGAATATCCATTTCTGAAGTAAATCACGGCAACCGGGTCCTGTCCGCCTCTTAATCAGAACCGAAATTAACGACTAAATTTTCAGTGCAGCAATTCCAAGTTTCAATACGTACACAATAAGTTTCCTTTCAGCGTCAAGCACAGCCCGTCCTCTGCCCAGTTCCGTCGAAGTAGAAGTACGGTGCATAACCCTTATCTTAGGATTGAGCTTGCGGATTTGAAAGGCTTGGAGTCTCTGGTCAGAGACGTAGTAGATCACATCCGACTCGACGAACAAAACAACAGCCCTGAAAAGCCACAAATGAAATTCAAACGTTAACAAAATATGCAATTTGTTTTACTTCAAAGTGCGACATGAAAAGAACTTACAGAGGTTCATTGTACATTTCCCAGGCTTTGACCATGCCACCACAGAGGTTTTCCAGTGCGCTATTTTCTGGTAACTAAACTTGAAGAAACCAGCAAACATAAATCGGAAGTAACAGCACTTATTAGAGAGTAAATATTAAAATATTAGAATCAAACAGAATGTAATAAAATACCTGATGAAGTTTATCTCCATGAGAGAGTTCTTCCATGACATACCTGTTAAATAGTGTGCCAGTTTTAAAATTAACGTCAAAAGATCAGCCAGTGTTTAACTTTTAACGTTTACTTTAACTATGGAGGCGACTGAAGGAAGGTTAGGTTTAAAAAGGTTTAAAGGTTAAAACTGGAAAGGGGCATCCCAGGTTCAGCACCCAGCATGAAATCATTTCGAAGCAATCCTAAATGTATAGCCTGAAAAAGTTGGATTAAAAATAAAAATATGAGCCTTGGAAGCAAACCGCATCAAGTCATTCTTAACTGCAAGTTAGGGTTTACACAACTATAGAGCAAGATTTAATTACAATTAACATACTAACACCCTCTTCTTGAACTGATGGCGTATATTTTAAACAATTGTGCAGTAAATGGATCAGCTGTCACAGTTCTGCATGAAAAGAAAATGGAAGGATTTAACAAAATAAGATAAAAGCAGAATTGAAATGAAACTTACTCGGCAAGACAGCTTTTGAGAAATACGTAATCGTTTGCAACTCGATGGATCATCTCGTTAACAAGAGTCTATGGAGCTCAGTTGCTTTTTCGAATTCCTTTTTGGGGTAAACTGACGGAATCAAAACAAAAGGAGCAAACTCCATTGAATCTGAATTAAAAGATTTTCTTGATCTCAGGCCACCACCTGAAAAAAAAACAAAAAAACAAATAACATTAGGGTTACAATTAAAATTGATTTGGCGACTTGTGATGATCACAAATAAAGAAAAACTTGAATGCCCATCAGTCTTTCGCTATAAGGTCACAATTTCGTTCAGAGTTGAGCTGTCAAAGTCGATCGACACACATGGCTCGAATCTTGTCGACATTTCTATTTCTTCTTGATTTCTTGTAGGTTTGAAAGTGATTCCTTTGCCTTCAGAAGTATGGACAGAAATCTCTTTCAAATGACGCGCGCTTATATATATAACGACAGCAGCCCAAATCGCGCAATAGCTTATAAGGTTCGCAAACGTCTTTAATTCAATGATGATGATTAAAAAAGGACTCGGAGCAAACAACCAAAAAATAACGGAACATGTGTTGCAATAAAAACGGCTAAAGTTGAAGAAAAAAAAAGAAAATGTCACTGTTTTCTAGAGAAAAGATAAAAAGGAATCACATGCAATTGGTAAAACATCACGTAAACCACTCTCGCTACATTGCCTAAGACGTCAATAAGTTCATAAGAAAACAGTTCACGAATTTCCGAGAAGACATAATCGATTACTTAGTGTATCTAATAAAATGTTGTGAAAGACGAAACACAACGCCCAAATAGGCCGCACCTGCGGCGAGTATGAAGCAAACAGCTGCCAGAGGTTGTGGCGATTACACATTAGATAAGATTTTTGAGAGCTCGCTCACCAATGGGAATATTGGTGCTATTGGTATGTGTAGTTAATTTTAGGTGATAGAGAGGCAACTGCCAATCGATTTGCTGCTACACATTTGACTCTTGTTATTCCTACCTTGTGCAGCTCCTGTCATCTTCCATCCATACGTCGGCCAACAGCTGGAAGAATCGGCCCAACAATTTCTCCATCCAGATCTCAGCATCAAAACGTCGCAAATCACGAATAAAACCTGATAGCCGCTGATAGCCAACGAAAAAAAAATTGTACATTCGCACGGGCGTTATCGTTACTTAAGAAGAGGCTACTGAGTGATACAATGACAAATTTGGAACCATAACAGAACACAATCTTATCCGTCTATCTGCGAATAAATTTGAGTGGCAATTAAGTTTTAAGACGCACACGAATTTGTATGGGTCAAGATACAATTACCAACAATAACTCAGAATATAACACCCGGCAAAACTCGCCTGTACGCACGTCCGAATTCAACCAATAAAAAACTAAATTAAACAAATATCTAATTCGCCTTAATTCTCTTTACCATTCCTGATAGATTGGCAGCGAAAAATCCAAGTTGAAATCCTCCCATTTGACGTCCAGCAGCCCGTCGTCGACAGCTGTCAAAACCTCCATGTTAATCACGTTCTGCATGCTGTCGAGTTTGTCGATGCATTCCGGCAGCAACCTCTTGTTGCATTACACCATTTTTGTTCTGCCAAAGAAGTCAAAATAATAATCACGTTCACGTTCACTACACTTACCTTAGCTAGTCCCCGACGTATTGTAGAATTGTTACCAGGAAGAACGTTCCCTCGTTTTCTAGTCGAATCAAAGTCGAACAGTCCCAGTGGGCACTGCACTCAGTTCTTCGCTACAAAATGGAAACTATTGCGATTGATTTCATTCGGGTGACAATGAATGAAGTCAAATGCAATTAGATTAGAAACAAAAAGGGAAACAAACAAACTATAGGCCAATTAAATTTTTATTTGCCAATTAATAATGAAACAGCGCTGAGGCCCCAAGAGGTTACACCGCTGTGAAAGTCGCACGCAGATTATATGATCCAGGTGGGCGACTAGAAAAGCTTGCATGTTGGATGGACATTTCGTTGGTGGATGTGTTTATAACTAATGGCGCAGTTTGGTTTCCGAACATCTGGTTCGATATCCTTCGGCGCAGTGCATCGAAAACCTGGGAAACAAATTTCATTGTCACTCCAGCGCCTTAACAAATCCGCCCCATATAAAATTAAGCTAGGGTGATTTGATTGCATTGCTCACATAAACGTAGTCGTTGGGAGCCAAATTGAAGTCGGTGAATGTCAATTGGATTCCCCTTCCTGCTGCGACCTTAAAAACGGCGACGCAATTAGTTGAACCCAGGTAGTCGTCGGGAAAATTGTTAGTCTGCACAACACCTCCCGTTGACGTCAATGGGCCACAAACCAATCCGCATACTACACGTCCCCAAATGATATTCAGCGACGTTAAAAGAGTCAGTTTTCAATTCGTTTGAACTTCAAAAGGTGTGCATTACCTAAGCCATAAGTCACACAACTCGGATCAGCCGGCAAAGGAGTTGTTGTGCTTGGCGTCGATGATGAGCTGGTGACGATCGTCGTTTTCGATGAAGTAGAAAAAGAGGGAATTGTCGTCGCCGTTGGAGTAATTCCGGACAAAGTCGGAGTAGTGGAAATTGAGGAGTCCGATGTCGTCGTCAGTGGCGCAGGGCAGGTTGTTGACGCCCAAATGCAATCGAACCAATCGCCGTTGTTGAATTGCGAGTACACAAGGACTCTCGTCCCATTCGACAAATAAATTCCGTTTTCTACGGGCGGATTCTCGTCAAAATCAGACACACCGACGACCTGTCGTTGGAATTCAAAAAATTAAATGGAATATAGGGATAGAATAATAATTAGATTTGCATACCCGCAAATAACTTCCGGGGCTTGTCAAACTAAGCGATGAACACGAAAACTCAATTTGTTCATCCAAAGGCAATTCAATGAAGAAATAACATTCTCTCGGTTCTCCCGTTGTTAAACCGTCCAAAAATGGTTGAAGGGTCCCGCTGGACGAAGTTGTTCCTCCATGGCGACAGACTAGACAAATTAAAAATCGATTTAAGAATTATAGTGTGACATAGTTTTATTAATTGCTGGGGCTCACGTTTGAAATCCGTCGTCGACGGAGCCGGAACAGCTGACCATGTGCAATTAAACCAATCTTTACTGACATCAATTTGAGAGTTCAAATAAATCAAATCGGAACCGGAAGTGTACACTCGGTTGGCCAGGGGCGTAAGAGCCATGCTTAAATCGGAAATTCCGCTGAACTTTGTCAATCAAATAAAAATTGTAGTAATTGAAAACTTGTACTGGAGAATCAAACTCACATGCAAGTAACTCCCTGGGCTAGTGAAATTGATGACCGGGCAAGAAATCTCAGTCAATTGATTAGGAGGCACTTCGATGATAAACGAACAGGAATTCGGTTGAACATTTGTGCCGTTAGCCATTAACGGTTGAATGGATCCGCTGGCAGATTTCGTGATTTTCTCCCGACAGACTATGAGAATAAAAAGGGAAAATAATAAAACTTGTATCAGAATTAATTAAAAATGAAATATTTACGTTTGTTATCAGTTGACAGTGGTGGGATCATAACCGTCGTCCATTGGCATTTGAAAGAGTCTTGATTGCTGAATTGAGAAAACAGGTAAATGATTTCGCTGGTCGAAGTGTAGACCCGATTCATTGCAGGTGGATCGGCTATCACAGTTTCGGAAATCGTTTGGACCTTCGAATTTCAAAATGAAACTTTAATCAGTAAAACGAACGCTGTGGTTTATGTAGACAAAGAACTACCTGTAAATAATTGTCAGGGCTGCTGATGGTCACGTTGGAGCACATCAACTGAATTCGGTGGTCGGAAGGAACGGTAATGACAAACATGCACATTCTCGGATCTGTGCTGGTATCGTCCGCTGATAGCTGAATGGTCCCGTTGGGAGTGGCGGACGTTCCATCGCGACAGACTATAAATGCAATTAAAATTGGCAAATCAGATCAAGTTTAAACTGAAATTTAATTTCCCTTAAGGAACGAAATAATTACGTTGATATTCAGTTGTTTGCGGTTCGGGAATCATTTTCCATTTGCAGTCGAACCAGTCGGTTTTGTCGACCCTGGAAAACAGGAACATGTTGTTGCTCCTTGACGTGTAAATTCGATTGACGACGGGCGGATTGACGTTGATTTCGGAACCTCCGTAAATAACTAATCCGGCGCCCGGACTTTTCAGACTGACGACCGAACAGGTCATCTGGATGAGCTTATCGGCGGGTGCGTCTATGAAGAAGCTGCACTGCCTTTGCCCGTTGCTGGAGTTAGAAATGGTGGGACGGACAGTCCCGTTTGCCGCCATTGAAAATCGGTCCAAACACGCTATTGTGCAAATTGACGTTCAAATGAAGGTACATTACAAGTAGCCCTTTTAAAATCACAAATTTCTTATCAACTGAATTCAATTTACCCTTGGCGCTGGATGGAAGTGATCGAATGGCCATTTCCGCTTTCAAAATGGCGGCAAAGTTGCGGCTTGTCGAAGGATTATTCGACGTGCTGGACGATCGTTGCTTGGTAAGTTGGGCCTCCTGTTCGATACAATGAAATTGGTCAGAATACATTTAAGTTAAAGAGCTTGGAAGTTTAAAATAAAACGAGAAATGTGAGACAACTTACCTCGGCGACAGCCAACGAGACGAGTAGAAGGAAGAAAATTGAAAAGGATTTCATTTTCGACAGTTTGGAGAGTAGAATTTGAACGCCAAAAGGACCGCCTTTTATACCCATTTACGACTTTCTATATCGATAGTTAAGGTATCGCACAGTTTCGTATCGATTCAAGAGAAACAGACAACCGATTTGAATATCGTCACCTGTTTGAGCTACGAGTCTCGCTCCTATTGGTGGAAACTTAAAATTTTAAGCTGCTGCTACTAAGGTGCTACTAAGGACCCGTTTCTAGTAGCGTTTTTGAGAAATCGGAGAAAAGCACTTAGAGGGAACTAAGAAGTACGCGGGGGTTATTCGTATGTATAGCTACGAAGGGCTTAGTAGCCCCACATACTAAAGGTGTTTTATTGTCTACACTACACTGTCCGTGTCCAAGTGCGCAGTTTGTGCGTTCAAAACTGCGATGGAAACGACGATTGTGGCCTTTCTCGGGTCTGGGCAACAACAACAACTGCTGCCTGGGGATTGATATCTGTCGGCACACGCAATTGTCAAAATTTTCCTGGTTCCAACACGAAAAAAGCAAACGCTCCAATAATTTAGAACTCACATTAGTCCCACAGGTTTCTCGTTATCAAAAGAAACTAGCTACAAACTGACGGGCGTCGTTTTATTTCAAAACGAAATATGAGCTCCGGTTTTCTGTTTTTTTTTGTTTTTTGTTTTTTTTTTTTGCAGTTGCAGTTGCAGCTGCAGCTGCAGTGGCAGTTGCACAGACACAACAGCGACGGGAAATTAAAATATGCTGAGCAGAGTCGGGAAAAAAAAGAACGAAAATATCTTTCAGAATAATACATGCAAATAGTTTCTAATAGTACCTAAATCATCATTAGACCTACAAATAAAAAAAGAAGAAGAAATTGTTGCGTTGAAAGTTGAAAACCTTAAGGGATCTCTTTAGTGGTGGGTAATTACTATACAAGGATAATAAATTGTTTATAAAGCGAAACAATGCCTATTGCAAACCAACATTTACAGAAGGCATACCTTCGCTAAAAATGCCTTTTCCCGTGAAAACCCTGTTCAAATTTGCCAAATAACTGAAAGGACTGGAATGGCGAATTCGTAACTTACGAGTGATATTTCAAAGAAGAATGAGAAAAATGTAACATTAATTTTCTTTGCTTAAAAAAAACAATGAAACTGGTAACAAGATTGGATGTTCGTACTGTTAATAAACTTCGAATTTTCTAAGTCCCAAGAAAATTCTTCCATTTCCTGAAATGGGAGAATCCAATGTGACTAAATGAAAAAAAAAAAAAAACCAAACATTTCATTTAAGCGTGATGACACACACGTCACAAATTATGTTTAGATGTGCAATTTTAAACTATAATGGAGAAGGGGGGGGGTCGCGTGGAACGACGGCAAAGGGTAGAGGACCACTCATGTCAAGATACCGGTGGGTGATAAGGTTAAAGATGTCCCGGCAAGTGAAATTGGTCTCATCGAATCCCCCAAAGTCGATCCTACTCACAACCAATCGTTTGAAAAGGCAGTAGCAAAGAAAAGCGAAGGAAACCTTTTTTTCGCTGGTGTTTTATATGTTAAACAAAGCAATCAATTATCTTTGACCTTTTCCTCGTATACGCAATTGAAAAATACGGATGCACTGTTGCAACGCAGAAATGCTTTACCTTTTCAATTTCATTTCACTGCAACAAAAAGATTAAACTAAACACAACTGGTGTAACAGACCAAGAAAATATAAGAAATACCCCTGATTTGCGGTTAAACTCCGTGGTTGTGTCACTAGATAAACCTTAATTTTCTTTATTCATACTGTAATTAACTGAGTAACGCATCACTCCGGTTAACTTATGGTAATTAGCAAGAAGAAAACTATAAAGAAATGTAGAACAAGTATACCTTGATCAGAATAATGGAAGCGATGCTGATTTGTTCAGTGTTGTCAGTAGGCTAAATCAGTTCTTTTGATGGGCAAGTTATTAGGAGTTAAGGACACCACTTGCATGTCGACGACGAAGGTTGTCACGTATAACAAGCGAAGGCGTCAAAAGAAGAGAACTGAAAAGGGCAAACAATAAAATGTGTGAGACTAGCAAATGATACGAACTGTTGAATGAAATATTGCAATCCTTACACTAGAACTTGGATCAGCTTTGAGTGAATTAACAAGAGGTGCGTCGCTCACCAGTGAAAGGATTGGCGAGTCATCCAGGTGTCCGTGGTAGAATGTGAGGACTTGTTTGCTTGTGTAAAAGTGAAATGCCATCCTCTTTAAAGAGTCAATCGAATAATTCGAAAATCAAATAAAAATCTTACGTGTGCTTCTTGTTACCTCTTATCCGTCCTTCCGCAATCTGAATTCCGGATGAGGCCAGAAAGCTTTTATTAAGCCATCAAAGTAGGATTATCCTTGACACAGGTAGGCTTGCAGCCGCCTCACTTCAATGGATTATTCCATCACACTACAAAGTCATTAACAAGACGGAGGCTTTCTCATCCCTCCTATTTTCTCACAATCGATGCACAGAAATGGAATCTTTCGTAGGCCTCCGCCGGAGTTGATGAAATGTCTGTAAAAACGGGAAAACAATCAGAGCTTTAGTTGTAAAGGACTTGCATGTCGGGACATTCAACTTGCCGTGTAAATGATGGTAGAGAAGTACAATGAAATATTTAACGAATACGCAAGTCATGATAAACTAACTGCTTAAGGGCTGCTACAGGTATTTAGATAGGCAGTAACATAATTCCTCTAATCAAAATAGAGAAATGAGAAGAGATAAATAGAAGCAGTTACAAAGTTTCTAGAATGGTATAATTGGGCACAACGGGGAAGGACCAAGTGGAGGTACCTCTCAACCTATTACACCATGGCTTCTAACATTTTACGATATCACCTATAGAGTTGCTGAAAGTTGAAAACCTAAATCTATTTTTCGATTGTACAAGGATATTCAAAGTTAAGGGGATCAATCTGTATTGCTAAAAACAATCACAGAAGGTGGATGACTAGTGTCTTTTTCAACTTCAACAAAAATATGATGACAGCTGGAATGGCAGATTTGTTACATTCGATGAATTTCAAACAAGTGACTTTTTTTTGGGAGGGGGGGGGGCAAGCCAGAGGAAAAAAGTTGAACGTTCACCCAAAGAACATGCTGTATCTGATTGATTCTTGGGCAAAAGGGGATTCAATTAAGGCATAGAAGATTTTATCTTTGGGACATTACCTTTCAACAACAACAAATTTCACCAATAGCTGTTTCAGAATAATTTAATTTTGTGGAATATTCCACACCAAATGCCCATGCGAGTGATGCCAATGACTGATTCGATATGAGAGATGACTTTTGCTTGTCATTCATTAGTTAATTATTTTGTACTAATCAAGAAAGCAGAATAAATTTCGTGGTTTTCACTTTTCACTTTTAGAGAATAGATAGAACAAGAGCCACAAGCACAAGAGCCAATCAACTAAAAATTGGAAACCCTGTAGCAGACGATACTACCTTGAAAAAGAGAGGGGGAGTATTTTAACGGTGTATGATTCGATAATCGTTTAATCGATTAACCATTTTTGCATTTATCGTCAACTTCACTTTCAATTTGATAACATCTTACTTAATTCTTTTATTTATTTATTGCGAGTATTATTAATTTGTTCGGTTTGCCCAAATTCATTAAAAAAATGAATGGGTCAAAAAATTTCGCTACAAAGTGACAACTGGTTCAAATCATGATTCTTGGAAAAAAATTTTATAACCATACTTCGATCAAGTTAATTGTTTCTTGTTTGGGATATTTGTTATTTTATAAATATACATTTAATTTATTTTTCCGTTGAAGTTCCGGTACAAAATTAATGATGACGAGAAATACATTTAACTGCTTACTACTCAAATATTTGTTTTATCTGGTTATATTTTTGAAAAGATAGTTAAGACAATAGTATGAAAAATATTTGTGTTTTGATCAAATTAATCAGATTAATAAAACCCAAATAAATCGACCCAATCCTGATTTAAAAATTAACCTTATAAATATCAATAATACTACATAGACACGCCTGGGTCTATAGTGGTTATTTCGCCTACGGAATCGTTATTGAAGTGCGGGTCAAATTTCACGCGTACTCTATCCCGTACTGCAAAACGAGTTCGAGCCTATATCTTATATAGCATAGGAAACGCCGTCGTGTTTTTCCAGTTAATTCATCGTCTACGTTCGTTTTTTAATTATTCTGTTTAAGTTTGTAGGCTTGTAGCGTGTGGTTACGCAATAAAATTTTCCTTGTCTGAGATATTCAACCTATCAACGTATGTGATAACATGCAAATTATCTGTTTCGAATCCATAACCGTTATGATCTCCAAATTGCGTTAAATTTTTTCTCTAAGAGAAAATGAAATGGACACGTGATATGGAAACTTTGACAGTACTTTGACAGTACTTCTTATTAGATTTTCGCCAATGAGTTTTACTGAGTATTTCAAGGGAATATATTTCTAAAAATGATTACCGAATAAAACTCGACTGAACTTATATATTTTTAACAGCTTGGAAGTTACTATGAAATGAATACGCGTACCTGTTTACCAAAAGGTATATTACTAAGAGAAGGAGGATTTCACTCGAGTTGAGTGTCAAATAAATACGAGGTCACACCATGCCCAAATAATGACGCCAATCAATGTAGGGAGGATCATGTTTTTATTAATTCTAATGGAACAGTGACGGAGAATAAACTTGGAAGAAGGAAACGATTAAGGATTAACTCACTCTCAACCAGTCAACTTCCATTGCCGACTGCGAGCGGGAAACCTGCATTCCTGCATTTATATCGTGGATGCCAAAACTGCTGCTGTCCAGATGCACCTGGACATAGGAGGTGGAAGATAACATTTGATTAAAGCATTTATCTAACACCTTGACAGAACTCAAATGATAAGAAAAAAACCTTTCGTTTCCTCGTCGACTTGAGGTCCGGTCCATGGTCCCAGATGAGCTCTGGATATAGTCCATTTCCCGCGACAAACTGAAACCTTTTTCGTGATATCATTTGCGTCACAATTTTCTATTCGAATCCTTTGGGAATTTCAAATCAAATCTTAGCAATTTAATTATTTACCCCACCAATAGAAGAAAATGACTATTTCATTTAGATGTTAACTATTTGAAAATAATGTCCTGCATGAATGATGGAATTAGAAAAAAGAACGCGATTGTGTCTCAGTCTCATCACCGATGTGTGCCCAATGATGAACGAATTATCCAATTGTAAAGCCGAAATATATTATATTTTTCCAATTATTGATTCGTTGATACACAATCACACGAAAACATTTTTCAAAAGACACCGTGATTGTACCACTAGGCGCAAACCAAGTCAACTTGGTTGTTATGGGATTACGACACTACCATGAATGACGCCTGCCATCTGGGAGGTTGAACCGTTAATGGAACTGAACTCCATTGAAAATTCCCCTGGAAATTGACTCGCATTTGATTAGTCGCGGCAGTCGTATACGGATTAGAGGGTGTAATGGATGTACTGCTGTAACCCATGTAACCGGTGAGATTTCTCGATATAAGCGTTTCAGCCGGAGGTATTCCGTCATAAACCTTGAAAAATAAAAAAAAGTCAATGAACGTCATGAGACCCCAACCAAATCTGAATGAGAATAAATCAACTTGCAGTGATAAAGTCTTTGGTAGATTCGACGACGAACGTGGTGAATTCCAATCGTATTTTCATGCCTGGTGGTGCAGTGATCGTATAACGGCAAAAAACTCGAGCAGCATTAGAAGGATTGGCCGATCCGGAGTCATAGGGGTAGTTATAAGACTGGATCGTTCCACTGGTTGACGACTGAATCGTACAAGTTCCGCAAGCTGCACCCAATCAAAATTGAGAAAAAGTAAAATCAAATTGATTTGAAAAAACATGAAAAACTAAACTGGTAATACATTTTATAGAGGTATTGATATCATTTACAGCAGTGCATGTCACAGGTGCGACGGTAGTCGTTGGCGGTCGCGTGGTTGTAGTTGGCTGTGTGGTTGTAGTTGGCTGTGTCGTCGATGTTGATGAACTTGTTGTTGAGGTGGTTGGCTGTGCGGTGGTAGTGGTTGAGACTGTTGTAGTTTGTGGTGTTGTTGAAGTCGTGGTAGATGGTGTAGTGGATGTTGTTGGAACTGTTGTTGTGCTCGACGTCGTTGATGGTCTAGTTGTTGAAGTGGTTGGCAGTGCGGTGGTAGTGGTGGAGACCGTTGTTGTTTGGGGTGTTGTTGAAGTCGTTGTGGATGTTGTTGGAACTGTTGTTGTGCTCGACGTGGTCGACGTTTCGGCGACTCCCGTGGTTGTTGTTGTCGACAAAGAAGTTTTTCCGAACAAAGTCGGTGTAGTAGCAATTGAGGAGTCCGATGTCGTCGTCAGCAGAGCAGGGCAGGTTGTTGACGCCCAAATGCAATCGAACCAATCTCCGTTGTTGAATTGCGAATACACAAGGACTCTCGTTCCATTCGACAAATAAATTCCGTTTTCTACGGGCGGATTCTCGTCAAAATCAGACACACCAACAACCTGTCGTTGAAATTGATAAGATAATAACAATTAAGTGGAAAAATAGCGACATAATAATTGATTTATACCCGCAAATAACTTCCAGGACTTGACAAGTTCATGGATGAACACAAAATCTCAATTTCCTCATTCAAAGGCACGTCGATGAAGAAATAGCATTCTCTCGGTTCTCCCGTTTTAAGATCCTCTAAAAATGGTTGGAGGGTCCCACTGGACGATGTTGTTCCTCCATGGCGACAGACTAGACAAATTAAAAATCGATTTAAGAATTATAGTGTGACATCGTTTTATTAATTGCTGGGGCTCACGTTTGAAATCCGTCGTCGATGGAGCCGGAAGAGCTGACCATGTGCAATTAAACCAATCTTTACTGACGTCAATTTGAGAATTCAAATGAATCAAATCGACGCCGGAAGTGTACACTCGGTTGGCCAGGGGCGTAAGAGCCATGTTTAAATCAGAAATTCCGCTGAACTTTGGCAATCAAACATAAATGGTTGTAATTGGCAACTTGAACTGAATGCATTATAAACTCACATGCAAATAACTTCCTGGGCTAGTGAAATTGATGACCGGGCAAGAAATCTCAGTCAATTGATTAGGAGGAACTTCGATGATAAACGAACAGGAATTCGGTTGAACATTTGTGCCGTTAGCCATTAACGGTTGAATGGATCCGCTGGCAGATTTCGTGATTTTTTCCCGACAGACTAAAAAAAATAATAATAATAATAAACTTGTGCCGGAAATGATTACCAATAAAATATTTACGTTTGTTATCATTTGTCAGTGGTGGGATCATAACCGTCGTCCATTGGCATTTGAAAGAGTCTTGATTGCTGAATTGAGAAAACAGGTAAATGATTTCGCTGGTCGAAGTGTAGACCCGATTCATTGCAGGTGGATCGGCTATCACAGTTTCGGAAACCGTTTGGAACTTATGAATTTCAAAATGAAACTTTAATCAGTAAAACGAACGCTGTGGTTTATGTAGACAAAGAACTACCTGTAAATAATTATCAGGGCTGGTGAGGGTCACGTTGGAGCACATCAACTGAATTCGGTGGTCGGAAGGAACGGTAATGACAAACATGCACATTCTCGGATCTGTGCTGGTATCGTCCGCTGATAGCTGAATTGTTCCCTTGGGAGTGGTGGATGTTCCATCGCGACAGACTATAAATGCAATAAAAATTGGCAAATCAGATCAAATTTAAACTCAAATTTAATTCCCCCTAAAGAACAAATAAATTACGTTGATATTCAGTTGTTTGCGGAGCGGAAATCATTTTCCATTTGCAGTCGAACCAGTCCGTATTGTCGACCTTGAAAAACAGGAACATGCTGTCGCTCCTTGACGTGTAAATTCGATTGACGACGGGCGGATTGACGTTGATTTCGGCAGCTCCGTAAATGGCTAATCCGGAGCCCGAACTATTTAGTTTGATGACCGAGCAAGTCATCTGGATGAGCTTATCGGCTGGTGCGTCTATGAAGAAGCTGCACTGCCTTTGACCGTTGATGGAACTAGAAATGGTGGGACGGATGGTCCCGTTGGCCGCCATTGAAAATCGGTCCAAACAGGCTAATGTGCAAAATTCACGTTCAAATGAAGTTGTACATTACAAGTAGCCCTTTCAAAATCACAAATTTCTAATAGATTAAATTCAACTTACCCTTGCCTTTGGATGGGATCGACCGAATGGCCATTTCCGCTTTTAAAATGGCGGCCGGGTTACGGGATTTCAAACGATTAGATTGGGCCTCCTGTTACGAATAATTAACAAGTTGGTCAGAACATTTCAAGTAAAAAAGAGTTTAGCCTTTTTAAAATAAAAATTGAAAATGTGAAATGACTCACCGCGGCGACAGCCAAAGAGACGAGTAGAAGGAAGAAAATTGAAAACGATTTCATTTTCGACAGGAGTTTTTGGAGAGTAGAATTTGAACGCCAAAAGGGCCGCCTTTTATACCCATCACGATTTTCTATATCGATAATTAAGGTATCACACAGTTTCGTATCGATTCAGGAGAAACAGCACAACCGATTTGAATATCGTCACCTGTTTGAGCTGTACGTGTCGTGCCACGTATAGTTGAAAAAAGTCTCCCTCCCATTTGCTACACTGTCCAAGTGCGCAGTTTGTGCGTTCAAAACTGCGATGGAAACGACGATTGTGGCCTTTCTCGGGTCTGGGCAACAACAACTGCTGCCTGGGATAGACAGTCGGCACATGTAATTGTCAAAATTTTCCTGGTTCCAACACGAAAAAAGCAAACGCTTCGGTAATTTAAAAGTCGCATTAGTCCCACAGGTTTCTCGCTAACAAAAGAAGCCACCAATTTGCGGGAGTATTGTTTCGAAACGAAAACATGAGCGTCTCTCCATTTTTTCTGTTTTTTTCGTTTTTCAGTTGCAGCTGCGGTGGCAGTTGCATAGCACACACAACGGCGACGGGAAATTAAAATATACTGAGTAATAACGGGGAATAATATCAAAATAAATTCAAATATCTAATTCCCTATCAGATCCGCAAATGACCCATCCTCCTAAATAACTGATGGGTCGAGTCAAAACCTAAAATGATATCTAGAATTGTGGGTGGTTACTACTAGGACAGTCAAAATAGTTCTAAATGGCGATCAATGTCTATTGCACAAACATTTACGCAGGAGGAATACCCTCACTCATTTCTTTTTCAGTAAAAACCTTTTTCAAATGAGTCAAATAACTAAAAGGACTGGAATGGCCAATTCGTTACTGGTAGCATATCCCGTACGATTGGCATTTCAAAGAAGAAGGCGAAAAATAGTGGCATTAATTTGCTTTGAACATGTACAATGTGGATAACAGAAGGAGATGTTTTTACTTTGTTTTGCAGTGTGGCACACCAATGGACAAGTGAAGCATTCCGCAGGAATTTTGGAAAAAGGTGAAAATTTTGTTACAATGAGTCCCATGTGCCGGATGGACAAAGACTTAAAAAGTTAAAAATCTTTGCATCTTACATGCATTTTCATTTTCACTGTAATAATGCATTTGAGTCCTTGTTTTATGATACTCAACCTACCCCGCATGTAATGATTAGGCCTACATACAAAGTTAATTTAATTTGTCTGTTTCGTATCGATAACTGCTGAATAAATAAACACTTCAAGACATTTATACAAGAGTGAATTTACAGGTACAAAAACTGTAAAGTTAACTCACCTCATCTTCCTCGACGATAGTCACGACTCACAACGCGCCCGGGCTGCAAACAAAAATGAATCAAATGGAAGACACGATTATTTGATTTGAATAAAGTCTTTGCTAAAAGGACAATCAATATAAAAAAATAAGCGCTTCTAATGAAAACCTGGCATTTGATATTTTGTCTACCTTTTCAAATGAGCCACGATGGTAGTTGTTACCTTGCCAAAATTGTACGGGAATAACCGCGAATAAACCCCAATTGGAGACTTTGGTGATAAAAACCTCGTACCCATCAGAGACCGCCGTAGCCGGAAACCCGCAAATTGTTGCTGGAATCGATCAAGCTCATTCCAACGACTTTCTTGTGACTTTAAGGTGTACAAGATTCGAGCGGAACGATTCTACCATACAAGTTGCCACGCAAAAAAGTGTGCGATTTCAACGGGATTCAACCACCCTTTTAATAAGAAAGAGTTCTAGCCAATATAGTGCCAATGATAAGCGAGCGGTACTAACAGCCTATTGCTTAATAATTTAGATCGCTCATATTCATAACGCTCACAGTCTCACGACAAACGAAGAGTCCGTTTCCAAGAATACATTTTCGGTTTTCGTGGGAATCTCAAAATTTGTAAAATGCTGAAAACAAACGAGGCATAAGCAACAATTGCCAGAGATTTAAGACACTAGATTAGACCTTTTTAAATCTCGCTCACAAAACTGGTTGCTAGTAGTGTTTGGGTAAAAAATGACATAAAAATATTGACTTTTCTATCACGGCCGTGTTCAAAATAGCGATTCATTAAAAAAAAAAAAAACTTTTGAAAGTTATTAGCCTGTGAAAACATTTCGAGTTGTTGCAACCACTGTTGGGGTGTGAATGCGTTCACCTCCGTTACTAACGCCGTACACCGTTAATTAACGTCATTAGGCCTACTTAAATTTTATGAATATTATTGCTTAAAAGGCTAGAAAAGAGTGACATCGATAGTTCTTTCCAAAACAAAAATGATTCAAAATATGAAAACGCTGCCTTGGCTGCGCAATAAGCAAAAACATTGGCGATCCGAATATCTAAAATGAGAAATGTCCCAAAATGCCAATCAGTTGCAATAAGCAGATTCACATCACTTCCCCATGTCAGCTGTAAAATATTAAGCACAGACCTAAACAGAAAAGTGTTTCCCGTTTTCCTGTGTGCCAAGTGCGCAATTCTTGTAAATCATTTCTTCACACTTTCACAGGTGTCAAAGGATTCAACATTTATTGTACGAGGGAGCACATTCGACCAAAGCAGTCGAGATATGAATACAAAATCTAAAGCTGGACAAAAGACTGACTCACATCCAATCGGGTTGTTGTAAAGCTGGGCCTGACGGTTACCGCAAAATTCGTTCGAACCCATTCCCGAAGATAAGCTATCCCGACAACAACAACCAAGTGTACACACTTTGACTTGTTGCGTACACCAGCTTGTTTACTTCATTTAAATTATAGAGAATAGATTAAACGCTATCGTTGCCGCCAATAGTTTCACATGTTAATAACAGTCAGACTGGCAGAGCTCAAACGATGGACTCATCTTTAAACCGCAACCTTTTCAATTAAAAATATTAACAAGCATACGGATAAACACATCCGTTGAGTGTATGCAATAAGACAATGCCCAACTATTCCGCCGAGGGGAAAAAAGGAGTGGTAAGCAAATGGTCGGCCATGATGGATTCAATTCCTCTCTCCACCTCCACATTTCAGATAACTATATCGGATGTTCCCTTTTCAAAATTTTAAATTAGCTACTTTACTCATGGAACAAAAGAATAGCCGACAAGAGGAAAGGCGTTTCCCGCCATACTTTGCAGAAAGACGAAAAAAGGAAAGCGTCTAAATATGGAATCGAAAAATCGTCAGCAAATTAAAGTTACGTAATCGCACCAAGGAAAAAATAGTTCCAGTAAGGAAGTGTAAATAATATAGATTGGTATTTGAATAATGATAAAGGGATAACCCGACAACATCTAATGATTACTAGCCTACTGAATATTACCGTTGGATAACAATTAAAACGAAATCAATAAACTGAATTCTTTTAAATCTTTTAAATTTAAATTTTACCTGTTTTGTGTGAATATAACGGTACCCACGTTGAAGCAGAACTAGCAAGAGAAAGGACAGAGAAAAAGATGCGCTGCCATTGAATTTTTGCTTCATCTTGGTGATGCTAACAGACTCGGGTGACGGTAAGGGCTCTTCTTCGTTAGTCAGCGAATCTTTAGCTTCCCGCCAAGTATTTTAAAACTGAAAAACACAGACCAAATAAAACAAATCCCATGTCAGTTTGGACCGTACGTCAATTAACGATACTTATTATCCGAGTTACAAAACCACTTGACTTGAATCGTTTTGCATCTAACCTTGACAGTAAAGTAAAGAGCTTATCAGGAAATATAGGAAATCAAACACTTGCTTGCGATTTTGGATGACAGCTGGATGCGTTTTCCCATCTGGATATTTGAACGACGCAACCATGTCGAGAGCCAAGTGCTTGACTGTGGTGGTGGCTGCAACATTCGTGGCTTATAGGCGATGTTTGCTGTTGACTTGCAGGAAAGGGTCGATCGTAGCGGATGCGTCTCACTCACAACCTGAAATTAAAATAGGAAATTCCGTTGAAATGATTCGTTACAGTTTAAAGTCGTAGGGAAATCAAATTGTTCATGCATCTGAAAAACTACAAATTCTTTTATCACAATTATTTCAGCTGTTAGGGAAGAGGGGGTAAAACGTTGGGATCAAGGTCTTCGAGGAAATAATCAAGGCTTCTAGTACTACGAATAATGACAGACGTAAAGTAATCGATTTTTGATAAATCATTAATGGGGCTCTATCTTGGCGAAGGTTATTGCTATTTTGACGTCGCCAGATATTTCAACTCATTCTACTCGTCAACCAATTTCTCAGTTAACAACTAGTGTCTAGCCAGTCCTCAATATTTCTTGGATAAAATTGTTATCGGTACGTACTGTAATTTGATAAAATAAAATTATTCCTGAACATTCATTAATTGAGGTACATAATTCTTTCTTACTTTATCTGTAACAGTCCACGCAGTCCGTTATCATGTTCAGTAGGGACGATATAAGTAGAACCTGTTTGCAAGTGCCTGCTCTTGGACGAAAGTTCAAACTGGGTTCCCTTTATGATGCCATTCACGAGGACATCATTCCTGGTAAGTCAATAAAATTATGTCCCAATTATTATTCAAATATTTTACTTAAAGTCTTAAATAAACCATTGATTGATTAGGACTCGATTTCTGGAATGAAATCGATTTGAAAAACATGACAACTTCCCGGAACCCGCACACCGAATTTTCGCTGCAGACAACGGACAAACTGGAGGAGAAATTCGACGATGGATCGGCTGAGGATCTCGAAAAGAAGAAAAATAACAGACCAAGTGTTAAAGCGAATCTTCTGCTTCACACTACAGTCAAGGAATTGACCATGGAACAGCTTGAAGAATGTAATTTGCGTTACCCTCTGATTAAAACAACCGGCAGGATCGCCTACGCAACTCACGTCGTTACGCAAATCCAGTACGGCGCCACGTCAACATTCACGTTCACCAAACCTGATGGTGAAACGGAAGAAAACGAGCAACAAGTAAATTGGCAATTTGAATCAAAAGTCAAACAATTTGCTGAATACCTTAAAGGGGATCCCAACATCGAAGGCAATTGCATCGACACCAGTCCTGAAAACGACAAAAACATCAAATTTAATTTTAAAGGCGATTTTAAACTCCCCGATGATGTCACACCTCCAACAACGTACAAAGGAGCCATCGAATTCGCCGAGAAAATCTTGAGATGTGCATCGGATTGGATGGACAAAGATCCTTTGGATAACAATCAACCTCTTGGAGTGCCCGTTACCGTTTCGCTCTACCCGTTGGTGTTGATGGAAAACGCCAAAGATGCACCGACACTTCGTTACCAAATTTTCCCTGTGATGGTGTCTCAATGGTTCCTGTTTATGCAAGATTATAAAGAGGTGGGAGATGAACTAAATGACACGATTAAAGATCCTCTGATGGAAAAATTAAGTCCACTTACAAAAAAGCTCCAGCTGTTCCAGCAAAGCCTGGAATCTTTCCTGGCCAAACTCAAAATTAAACTGGGGGAAATAGCAGCCGACATCCGCAGCGCAGGACCAACGAGGATCCTTTTCGACAGCTGGCGAATCTAATAGAAAATGAACAATTTGCATTCAATTCCAAACGACTTGATCGATGGCTGGATCAAAAATACCTAGAACTTTGTACAGTTGGGAAATTTCAAGATGAAACTAAACTTAAAATGAGAGATCAGAGCAACGTTCTTTTCTTCCCCTCCCCTGAAAGGATGAAAGCCCAAATGTCTGATGATCACGTCAAGTTTGAATTCGAATTCACATTCTCATCGTTAGCTCGGCCTGAAGTATTTTTGGAACTGCTGACTCAAACACTCGATGATGTGAACAGTTTCATCTTTGAAAAGATTAGAAGAAAATCTCATCTTGGCAGAACTTGTAAAAATAAATCAAACGATGAGCAACTTTCCATATTGCACCCTGAAACAATATTTCTGTGACTTAATTTTTGCTTGAACAGAAAAGGAATTTTGGATGGGATGCAGTCAATATTTTTGCTAAAAAACTAATTCCTTCTTCCTTAACTTTATGATCTTTCCCCTCCTGTTCTATGCCACATTTTACGATAAAAGAAATGTAACCTGCTTCATTCAATTGTTAATAAATGGAAATATGGAGGTAGGAAACTACTAACACAATAAACATCTATGTCAATTAATGCCAAACATTCCTGATTAAACAAATAGTTAAATCGACAAGAAAATTATTACCAGTGGGTAATCCTTTCTTCCGTGGATGGGACCAGTGAGTGTCTGTTGATTTCACTTCAATATGAGGTTGTTGGAAATCTGCACCTAAAGGTATGGAAAACAAATAATACAGAGCAATTAAAACAAATTTTATGCCAAGAGAAAAAGAAACAGTCTCCCATCAAGGGATGAAACAGCTGTGATCTTTGGTGGGCAGGCAGGTTGTAATCTTCCAACAACATTAACATGATTAAAATTCAATCCTCCTGTGATAAACTCTTTGCAACTAACCAAATGACAATAACACAATAATTATTTAGCTAACCCGTGAAACCTAATATGACATTTTACAAATGCTAGCAGAGAACAAAGACCATAACTGTGCCATGGCTCATGAGGCTTGACAAAATGCAAATGAGGAAATTTACCTGCAGCGCCTCCAGCGGGACAATTTTAAGGCTAATTAGTAAACAGCATCCTATTTTTCAAGCGCTGATTTTCTTTTTTAACTTTCTTCCATATCCAGGTAACCAGGTTCCATCCATCGACAAAGGTAAAACAGTTTGGCGGAGAAAATTTATTATTCGTTTATCAAACAATGTGCGCATACATGTGCTGCCGAGTTAAAATGTACAAATTGTCGATGACGTTTCATCGGTTTTACGTTGGAATGAAATTACCCACATCAAAATGAAATGACTGAAATGATTTACAAAGATTATTGAATTAGTTTGAAATTTGAACGGAGAAAAAATAATGTCGGAAAAAAGAAATAGTTTTAAAAAGAATCAGGTGAAGTGTATGTACAAAATTCCGGAAAATAAAAATGAAATTCGATTAGATTTCAAAATATTTCATCGTTTTATCAAATCGTTTAGTTAATAATGAGCTGTGAGGATCAATAATGAGGAGAGAAGAATGCTGAAGGGCGTCGTCGACTTGCGACTGGTAGTAGGTAGGGCGTCGGCCGACAGATGGCTCCCGTGATACATCAACATGGGCCGGGATTTGACGTTGACTCCCGGCTCGGGACTGAGCGTCAGAGCTGTGGAGCTCCAATAGACGGAGCCGACGGCGGCCGTGCAATTGAAAACAATCGAGTCAGCAGCGTCGGTTAACGTATCTCCGTGAGCTCCGCCAGATGGCAATTTCCAAACGAGTCCCAACACGGACGTTTCCAGACTCGTCGAATTGTGTCCATCGTCGTCGATGAACGGGGCGTACTCCATCAAATGTTCTCCCTTCACCTGTTTTTAAATTTAAAATTCATTTTAATTATTCGAATTTTTTATCACAAATTATTTGATTTTAATTCACCTTGAAACCGTTGACGTACCAATGAAGTTCGGCGGCCGGTTTGGAACGATTTGACGTGCAATTGATTTGAATTTCATCGTCGTCGTCTGCTGTTGCCGATGACGTCATCCTTTTCGAATAATAGGAATGAAACGACCGGTGATTGTTGTTGCCATTTTTATTAGCCAAATTCGAATCGAATGACAAAATTCCTTTCGATGTGATCCGGGGCCCAAATTCAGGCAGAGCTTGAAATAAAATTAAAATTAAAAATAAAACAATTATTGATTACGTAATAAGAAAAAAAATATACTGATTGATTCATTTGTTTCATTTCTCTTTTAGAAAAAAATAAAAATAAAAAGAAGATTTGTATTACGTCCGTCTGCTGCTCTGCGCTGTAAATAACAATGGGCGGGATAATTGAATTGGCCCAAGTGTATCCGCCGGCGGGAGTCGGAGCTTTTACACACACACGCGCGCCACATCATTACAAAATGGGAGAAACGTATATATATAGAGAGAAAGCCAGTCATGTTGTTATACACATTTCCCGACCGAAAAGTATAGTACAACTATATAGTTGGGACGGGACACGAGATTTTTTTCGGGACAAAGTGGCGACTCACTTGACATTCCGCGTTTCTCTCAACTTTCTTATATAGAACTGTACTACACCGGCTGGCCCGAGGGCCTCACGTCGAGTGGATCATATTATGGATAATATTGCGGCAGCCCTTGTGTCACTCTCGTCTTCAAAATGGGCCAATTAGGCCGCAAATAACTGCCATTAACTTTGATATGTACCCGCCAACAGAAGAGTTAAATACGTAATGTGCTATATGTACAAAGAGCTTTGTGCGTCAAACTGTGACGGCCTTTTGCTCCAAATCAAATCGGTGAGACTCTCCCCTTTCACAATCTGTTGATGGATGTGTCCAAGTTTGTCCCCCCCCCCTTCCTTTATGACGTCATATCATCGGCAGACGCACACGCAAAGGCATTTCCGCACCGCTAATTGTAAGCCCTTTTGCTTATTCTTGATCTGCGACTCTAGACAGGGTATATTATCGCCGGCCTAAAGGCTAATCCGCATTTGGCCGGAATCGTATATAGTAGTACATATCCTTTATATAGGACGCTTGTTTGTTTCGGCTCAATTCGCCGGTGCTGATTTTAAAAGAATTGCTTTTAAATTTGGGATTTATTATTATTACCGACAATGTTCATTTCGACGGTGCTGAACGACGTCTGGAACGACGGGGCGTCCACCGACACTTCGCATTTGTAACGACCTGAAACATTTGAAATAAATAAAATTAGATTTAATTTTAAATGAAGAATTTTTAATAGGGCTACTATACTACTCACCTGCGGATGCGATAGTTAATTGAATCAACGTCACTTGGAACTGATCACTTTGGCTTTTCTGCATAAAATGAAAGATTTAAACCAATTAATTATTTTAAGTAAGTTGAAACTGCTTCTCGGTAGTCTAAAACTGTCGGGCGTTAATTAAAACGCCCATATAATTACCATCGGGACATGTAAAAGGGACATGTAATTACAGCTCACTTTTTAAAAATAATTATCGATTGTGCCAAATTGATGTTCATTTTGAAATAATAGAAAAATCTTTAAAAATTAATTTCTTATTAAATTTAATTCTCCCCACCGATTCCATTAAAAATAAATAAATGTAGGGCGGAGCGTGAAATGTATACACCCGCCCCGATGCATCCGCAACTAGCTACTCTTCCATTATAGATAATAGAGTGGATGATATACACAGCATCGATGTTGGGTACTATATCCAAAGGCGGATCGATATTGTCTAGTGTCTGTTGTTGTACTACTCTGTACATCCAGTCACCCCCCCTCTCTCACAACTGAAATTTCACGTGGGGCGGATATGGGTATATCCCCCCCTCCGTCCGTCCAGCAGTAAAAGATATGCGACCCCCTCATCGACATGAAATGGATCCAACATTTATCAATTCCCCCCTCTGATTTTTTTGTGTTATCCATCGACGACAGAGTAGTTGATGGTCGTCACGTGTTTACTCGTGTCCGACATGCAGACATGAGTCATATAGCCCATCGCATTATTCCCAGCCGGATTATTATACAAGGCGCTCTTGTTATTGTTGCCGATAAACACGCTGAAGGCCATGATGCGGATTAATTGGCGATTTGTTTTATTGGGGAAGAAACTTACGTCGACTGTTACGCCTTCGACGGGAAAGACTTGCATTGGCGGCTGATCACGCTGGACGTAGCGGAAGAATTCACGGCCGCCCTTGTACCTGGATTAAAATTTTCAAAAATCCCGCCAAAAATTCAATTTGATTATTTGGTACATTTTCAGATCGATAAAGGGCGGCACATTCAAAATTCACGCCGGTGGGTGAATAATTGAATTTGGCGCGCGCTAGGCAGTTTCGAGGTGTGTGTGTCACGCGCGCCAAACTTGTATTCTAATTTGGCGCCAAATCAATTCAATTTCAAAATATCTAAACAAGTAAATACTGTACGTCTATTGAGTTGGAATATAATTGAAGTAGTATTATACCATTTAATGGAGTAAAGAGCATCTCCTTCCAGATCGTAGAGACAAGCGAGTCGTGCAGTTTGGCCCGTCAATTTGAGCGGCGGGATGGAAACTTGAAGCAATTTGAGTCCGTCGGCCACCGCCAAAACTTTTTTTTTATTTTGACAAAAGAACAAAAAAGAACAACACGTTAAGGCACTTTGCGGGTATATAGAAAGGGGGGAAAAAAAGTTGTCTTTTCTATATAAAACATCAGTCATCGTTTATTCAAAGTGTGTATACACACCATCTAGCGCTATACAATTTAAGGATGAGCTGTCAATATGAGAATCTGGTTATCCAGCAGCTAGCTCTCCCCCCTTTTGTTGTCTTGATCAAAAGAGATTCTATATACGAGTGCTGGGTGAAATTCATTTGCTTTTATATACATGTTGCAGGGATATGTCGCCGGCCATTATATATGATCGGCGACAAAAGAATACGACTGTCCGTCCGACTTATTTGATTTGAAAGATTCGCCCCAGTTGGATTTATCTATTCCTAAAAAAGAATAGGGGGATCGATCGTCTAGTTGCTGGAGCTGTGCGCAATTGAGCCAATCTACTTTGATATTTATCTAGACGCAAGAGGATAGCCCCTCAGGCAATAAAATGCCTCATTTGCATATCACAGCTAGAGCCTTTGCATGTCACAAAAGAACAACAACGGATGTGCTATTCTTTCAACTGTTCATCATTAAACAAAAACAGCAGTTCAAAAGAACCGCCAAAAAAATAAAAAAAAGTGTTATAATAAGGAGGAGCTTATCATCAGACGGGGGGGATTTTTACAAGTTGCAAGAAAATAAATCCTGTGAGCGTGAGTCATTAAGAAGTCCGTCCGAATGTCAAGGCAGAAAAACCGGATGGAAAAATAAAGAAAGGAAGACAATCAAGACGACAAAGAGAACCGATAATTGTGATTATCTCAGCTCTCATAGGTCTCTCTATAATATTCCACCCCACCCTTTGGCTATTATTATATAATCACACACTGAGAACATGGTCTATAGCTCTCTCATTGGGACGCCTATTCATCACCGACCAATTTAACAATGAGACGCTGATGAAGAAGAGCTACACATCTATATACACGTTGGTAATATTACTTTTTAAAATAAAAATATAAACTTTGATGGACTTACAGTTATTGATGGCGATCATCAGTACCAAGTAGGATTTGATTGAATTCGGCAGTCGCCGCCGGGGCCAATCAGTCGACATGTTTGAAATGATTGGTAATAATAATTTGGGTCGATATTATTTGGTCACAGTTAGAGCAGCAGCAGATGACATGCGAGTCCAACGGCAACTGAGAAACGACTGTCCAAATGTTATAACCCTCCACCGTCTGTTATTCCACACGTTGGCTGCTGCCTGCTGGCAATGCGCATGAATGTGTACAACACCCGAGTTATAGTAGAGGCAGTATAGAGTCAAGTATAATATCATAGTCTAGATGAAACTTGAATTTATTTTAAAAAAGGACCTGTTACTAATAAGACAGGAGAGCCCAAAGTTAGACGGTCGTGTTGAATTATACAAGCCTAATTTGATGAGCGACTAGCTCTCTGGCTGTGTGTTAAGGCTTAAGCTATTTATACACCTGGCTGGATATATAACTTGAACACTAGAGTCAAAACTAATTAATACCTTGACGTAGATTGCAGGTTGACACACAAAATGGTGTGTCTGATGATATTATCCAGCAGCTCCGATTTGTCAGAAAAATTTTTGATAAATTCTTTGGAAAATTAAATATGAGAAATTTTTAAATATTAGAGTTAATGTGGCAACACTTGAAAAATTAATTTGGAAATGGCGGCAATTCGCGCCATTGTCGTTCTTGTCGTCTCGATTATTTTGGCGGAAATGTTAGTCTTTCATGGTGCCTCGTGTGTGATAATACTCGTTTGCTATTCTTTTCTCGTGAAAAATTCAAGTAAGGCCATGTCACCAAGTTGCAACAAAAATCTTCAAGGTTTCCTTTGCTGATATTTTTTTAAAAAAGATGGAGAATAAATAGGTAATGAATTCATGGTAGTGGGTAGGTTACTCTATGTATACATGGGATCTCAAAATCGATCGAAAAATGAAACAAAATGTAAGCTGATTTAATGTTAGTAGTGTTTCCTTTGTTTGCTTTTAGGACTTGCTGCCCAGACTACTACACATTGTGGAACTGCAAGTTCATCTGTTTCGTCTAGTGTTATGTGAGTATGCAAATGATTACAAGTCTGTTTCAACTGGCATTTGACCAGTGAAACCGTGAAGCTTAAAATAATATGTTGTGGTCCAACATTGTGTGTGTTACCACATTGTGTGTTGCCAACTTTACGATAGCCTCTCAAGGCTGTCTCTGTGAATAGTTTAAAGGAACTTTAATGTACGTCTCACTTTTAGTCATGCATGTGGTGAATAATTGAGATATTCTCTCCCTTTTTTTAGGATGGAAATGTTCGACCGACCTTGGCGAATTCTGGTGAAACGACATTGGCGATCCCTAACATTAAAATTCGCAGACTGAAAGCAAAGTTGGCACGCCATTTGCAAAGCTGAACGATTTCTTCTATTGTCGTGGATGCCAGTAGGTAAAAAAAACATTCGACCTTCGTCTTATTTCAGTCAGTTTAAACCACAATTATTTGAATTGTTACAACTTTGTATTCCTGTTTTTTTTTTTTTTTTCAGATAATCTTGGCGTATCGATCAAGGGAATATATATTTGTTGCTTCTCATTCGCTGTGCAGAGCAAATTGCCAAAAATACGTTTCTGTGGTTTATGGGTTTATGGCTCTCCTTGGCAACATTTGCAGTGCAGTGGACTCGAGCATTTCCTATACACCCGTCTTGTTTTTATATGCTGGCTGGTGCTGTTTCATTGGGTAATATCAGCCCACGAAAAAAGGCATATTCTATTCATCTCTATTTTATATTCTATTTTGTGTTATTCTGTGCCCTTGGTTATTCATAAGGTCCACCCACAATCATTGCAGCTGCAGATATCGCCTCGTACTTATTCCATCCATCCAAGTAATTCCAAGTTTTCCCTGAATCTTGTGTGGTACGTCTGTGATTTATTTTCTAGTTTACATTTTCATTATCGATTTCTTTGAAAAAACACATTTTTATTTATTTATTTGAATTTGGCGCATTTTCAGGTTGCTTAATTCTTATATTGATGGCTAGATGGCGATGCCGCTTGCTTCCTCTGTTTACCGATTAAGCTGGTTTTTTAAAATCGTTTAACTCGAGGCGCACATTTGGGTTGGAAAACATCACGAGTGAATTTTCATTATTATCCCTGTATAACGAAGGAATTATGGTGTCAATCTCCCAGTTTGTGGATGGATGTAGGAGAATTTGTCCGCAGGGATTCCATCCAGTCACGGAGAAAATTGAGACACTTTTTCAGGTAACTTGGGTGATATTCAATTATGAAAATATTACTAAACATTATACACTGGTAGGGTCTCTTCCCCTCCGCAGTATGGGTGCCATTTGCCTTCCCAAAGCGAATCCGCTTCATTGATTGACACCGCCTTTATCACCCTGGAGAGGGCAGTTGATGACGATGATCCTTTCGCTGACTTTCACTCTGGCACTGGCTGAAATTCGGATCGTCACTTCAAAGAGACTGGAATTTCCTCCTACAAAGTAGTAAGCCATCTTTTTTTGAATGTCTTTTGGTCTATTTTAAGGCTGCAATTGGACCGATGTTTTGGTGACGTTGCTGGTTCATCACCTCGAATATGATTTTGGTTGCGTAACTTTTCCTCTCGTTTCTTTCTGTCGTATACGTTCGACATCAGTGCAGCCGTGCCAGTTTTCTGGTAGAGATTAACGAAGGATATGTCAGTTAGCGCTTTTTCGCAGTGACTTTTAACACGTCACGAGGCTTTTTTCAATGACCCATTTTTTACCGTACATATATTTTAATGGTGTTCCTTAGGCGGACGAATGTCCCCCAAATTATTGACTGGTCTTTTTCCGTGCGTTTTCGTGTGGCATTATTACTTTCTTCGGTTAATTGTGATGTCTTTGCTTATGAGCCATCATCAGTTATAGCATTGGCTGCTTTCTTTACAGTCTTTTCTTCCCTTCCCAGTAGAGTTACATTTCTTGATGGTATTTTTGATTTTTTAAATTCCTTATAAATTTGTGGCTATACATGACAAGTCTCTCGGTCGAAATGCGCCATTTTGACACTTTTCTCTCCTCTCCCTGAACAGTTAGGCGATTTGATTTGGGTGGGATCTTTGCCAATCTTAATGGGCTTGTGGACATTGAATAACGGTGATGGATGAAAATAAGTCGAGTCGATCTTCCAACGACAATTTTTTTTTTCACTCGTGGTGTTTCAAATTGATTGGATTAGTACTTAATATAATAAGTCAGTCAAAACGTTCAAGGCATAGGTAGTCACTTCCGGCATCATCCTTGAGATAATTGTATGACAATGTCTGATGTTACTGGTAGTAACTATTCTCACCTGTCAAGGACATACTCAAGACCCTAATCCAAGATCTTTGATCCTCTTTCATTGCGATCGATTATTAAATTTAACACTTTTACAATGAATAGGCGTATGTCACTCATTTGTCTGGGATATTGAACTACATTGATTGATTTTTGATTGGTATGACGTTGGAAAGGAACATTCGTGATTATTTCATCAGGGAGAGAGATGTCGATATAAAAATATGCGCATAATATATTTTATAATGTATTCCTGTATGGTCGCAGGTTGGGAAGGAAATCATTTCAATTAGTTAAGATTGCACTGCTTCGTTAAATAATTTAAGAATTCTAAACGATATAGTATTGAGAATTTAAATTTCATTTTTTGGCTAATTGATATTTAAATAATCGATGCTGACGAGTGACTCGATGTATTCTTCAATTGCCTCGGCCAGTTGAAGGAAAGTCGGCCTCTCTTTCGGGTCTTTTTGCCAACAGCTTTTCATAATATCCCCGAAGAAATCGGGTGCAAATTTCGGTTTCTCCATTCGGTGTCCATTTTGAATGGCTGTTACAAGTGCCAAACCGTAATCGATTCCTGGAAAGTGGAAAGTGAAGTGGAATTAATTAACGTTAGCCATTCATTTTCATGGAAATTTCAATTGATTCAATTTTTACCTGGATACGGAACTTTGCCCAGGGTAAAGATTTCCCACAAGACAACCCCGTAGGACCAGACATCCGATTGACTGGAAAAAATTTTATCCGTCAGGGACTCGATGGCCATCCACTTGACTGGCATCAACTCCTGTCATTTAAAGCATAAAATTAGTACGAACCACCGTTGGTTGTTATTGACTTACTTACATCTCCGTTTTTCTTGTAATCGTGATTCTTCATTTTCCTGGCCATTCCGAAATCGGCCACTTTGACGATTCCGTGATCGGCCAAAAGGACATTGCGGGCGGCCAAATCGCCGTGCAGAACCTATTAGAGGACGGGACATTTTTATTAATTTATTGCGTTTAATAATAGACTGTATCTTGTATACATTTTTGTCGGCCATGAATTCCATGCCTCGAGCAATTTGCAACGCCCAGGAAATCAAGTCGCTCGTGATAATTATTTGATTGGCAGTTGCTGCGTTCGAATTTGTATCGTTTTTTCTAGTAGTTTGTCCCAGTTCGCGCGTCTTTCCAGTTTCATTGGCCAACTCCCCAGCTGTTAAAATCCAAAAGATGTTTTTTTTTAATTTAAAAGAAATTTTCTTTAATTTTAAGAGAATTATTCTGTATGTTAACTCACGTTGGCATTTCATAACTTTATTGACTATGGATAGAAAGTTTTGTTTGACATCTTTTGGAGACGGTTGACTAACCAAATGAAAATGAAAAGAGTTATTAAGAAGAATAATTTTAATTAATTTAAATTTTTTAATACTGCTGAGTGCGGCTGGTTGTCGCTGTTACGTTCCAAGCAGGTAATGTTGTACCGATTCCGTTCAACTCGTTGACGAACTTGTCCCGGTTTTCAAACAAAAACGACTTTAAATTGCCAAAGCGGCAATAATCAATTATAACCAGAATTTCTTCTATAAAAATGTCAAAACAAAATCGAGTTAGTTTAAAATTAGGCATCTTATTTTTAAAAATTTATTCTTTGTAAATATTAATGCTGTCGGACCTTTGACAGTGGTTTTGGTGCAGGCCCCTATAAAATTGACGAGATTTAAGTGCGAACCCAAATAGATCATAATTTTTAATTCGCCGATGAGAGCTTCGAGTGCGGCGTCAGAATTGTTTGTCGGTTTGATCATTTTAACGGCGACTGTTGTCACTGTTTCCTCCGAGTCTTTTAAGCCCACGGCCTCGGCTTTGACAACTCGACCGAAAAAACCGGAGCCCAGTTCTTGACCTTAAAATTTCATTTTAAATTATTTTAGCTTTTATAAACGAATCGTTTAAATATTGAAGAATAACCAACCGAGTCTGAGTCGTTTCCTTGGAAATTCCCATTTCTTGTCGTAGGGCAGGAATTCCGTTTGGTATTCCATCGGTACATCCGGATCGATTTTACTCGGATCTCCGTTCAAAATTGTTTCCCATTTTCCCAGTTCCTTTTCCACATTTTTCTTTTCAATTTAAAAAATTGTAAATTAAGAAATGATTTGTTTCCGTTAGAAATAACTTATTTTCTTACTTTGTGGAAGTAAAATTTGATTCCGATTCCCACTCCGGTTGCCAGTAATCCGATAGTTAAAGTGACACAAAATATGACGATGATATTTGTTTCAATGTCGAAGGAAACTGATTTAACTCTGAAGTTTCTGTGTCTTGGCTCTCCTTTGCTATTTGTCCACCGACATTCGTAGTTTCCACATTCCGTTTCTTTTCCTCGCAGTTGCACAACAGACGCGGTGGCGGTTTCTTTGACTGCACCAGTGTACGGCTTTCCGTCCTTGTCAAAACAAATGAAGGTTACCGAGGAGATTCAGATATAATTAAGAAGATCAAAATAGATTCACCTTTAGCCATTGAATGGGAACGTGTTGCGATAATCGGTGGCAGATTAAATTTTGGGCGATATCTTCTGTTGACGCAACAGTGTTCGACACTGGGTCGTTGTTTATTTCTATATGAAATGTGAAACAAAATTATTGTGATAATCATAACGAAATTGAGCTCCATTAACAATGATTTTGTGGATCATACCCTTAATTCCGAAAGAAATTTCTTTGGAAATGGAATGCACTTCAAAAGAAATGCATTCAAATTTCGTGTATTTGCTGTCGAGAGTGACGTTAATCAGGGTTACTCGACTCGTGTGGTAGAATAAATCGTTCCATTTTCTTTCCGATGTGATAATTATATCTGCGTCGATTGATTCACATTGAATTAGAATGCAAATAATTCGAGTAAATTTAAAATTAAACCTGCCTTTTGGTTGTTTCATCGCTCCGTTTCGCTGTGCCGTTCGAATAGTCGAACTGTTGACAGAATTCAATTTCGGGTCGCCTTGAACTAATTTGGGTTTTGTGCTGTTGGCACGATACTCGTGGCCGTAATAGGACCACGCCAACCGAGATGGATTAAAACTGGATACGGTACAAGTTAAAATGACGTTGGATCCTTCCACTGGATCGCTAGGATCTCCCACTCTTTTCAGTTCCATTCCTAATTGAATTTCCGTATTTAATCGTCAATAATTATAATCATCACAGATGATTGAAATTATTACCTGGGACAATGAGACGAATGCGCACCAAGACGTCAATCCTGTCGACTTGTTTGAGTGAACGATTCCACGTGTAAAATTTTCGCACTTCGTTGTGTGGGGCGACAGAGGCCGTGCGATTTTCGCCAACTTTTTCGGGCATGGAGCCGACGAAATAATAATCTGTCGTGTCGAAAATGGTACAGCCCTCCAATTTAAGTCCTTGTCTATGATTGAACGACCATTTCGAATTTTCTACTGGCGATGAGGAATCCCAAATCTTGCCAGCAAGATAATTTCCATTAATTATATTTGATTATTATTTAAACTTACTGACCGAAATTTCTACCTTGATGAATTCGTTTTTGGGTTCGACTTTGATGTCTGTCGATTCCTTGAAAACGGAGATGCTCAAATCGGGATGGGTCGTCTTGAAAGGGATGACGAATGATTTGCCCAATTCGCCAACAAAAACGATGGATGAGCTGGATTTGATGTGCTTGAATTGCTTCTTGTCGACGTCGTCGATGAAGAAACGTTTTTCATTACCTGCGTTCGTTAACGGGTGATTAAATTAATACGGAAATTAGCCTAAAGAAGAGAATAACATACTGGTAACGTAAATGTATCGATCTGATTTCTCCGACGTCCCCTGACAACTGTAATAGCCCGTGTCCTCATTGGTGGCGTTTGTTAAAATCATCGTCGATATCAACTGAGTTTCATTCTTAAACGATTCTACGTGATGACGTTTTCTGAATTCCTGTAATGCACGAAAGGAAAACGATTGAAATCAGAATAATTTCTAAAATGGTTATTTTGCTATTTACTTCTTTTCTTTTGGTGAGTGTGGGAATTGTCCATTTGATTGTTCCGTTTCTCTCAGAGCGATAGTAGATCTTTTCGATGCACGTCAGTTTTAGAGTTGAGCCTGCTTTAATCACCTGCTCGTCTTTTTCTAGTTTCGGGGACATTTGAAGATCATAAGCTTGGACGATGTGATTGGCCAGCAATAAAATAATCCAAGGTCTCAGTAGCATCGGCGTCCGTCTCGTTGAAAAAGTGTCGCACATTTTAAACTTTGAATTTTAGCACACGTTGGATCACAGAGACACCACCAGAATATTTGGCTTGTTGAATTGTTAGTTGTTTTAAAATGAAGATCAGTTTTTTTAAATGGCAATTTTTGAAGACGTAATCGAGCGCACAGCCGAACGAATCAAAATCTCGCGTGTTTCACCCGCGCTCGTCCATCGCGTACTACTAGAATTCCCTTGGCCAAACCAAAGTACACCCAGCACTCGCAAAGAGAGAGAAAGGCAAGTGACCCCCAAAATATATTCAGGTATTCCCCCAATATGGCAGGTAGACCGGTTTTTGATTTGTAGGCACGCTTATAATTTTATAAACATGAAAACCATTTATGCCGAATAGAACAATTATTCCGGGGTAAAAATCCTGACAAAACGACTCAACTTTCAGAGTTTTGTGAGATAAAATGGAACATTTTTTATCGGTAATACCCCAGCATCAGCATTATAATTGGGTGAGTCGATTTAGCTCTTGTTCTACTATAGTAATTACAAAAATTATTCTTATTTACAGCAGTACAAGTAATTATTTTTTTTTTAAACTTTGGTTCATGTTTTGTGCGTGATTTGTGTAGTATGCAAAGCCGCGGTATCTAAAGAGAAAGTATAACATTCGTGTAGTATATTTATAAGGTCGTTTTGTGATAAGAAAAGTGTGATTTGAGGCCAAGGCCTGGCCAGGGGTTTTTTCTTTTTTTTTTTGCACTCGTCGCTTCGGCGGGAAAAAACAAGGGAATTCGGGAAAACCCGGGAAACCCTGGGGAAATGGGAAAAAAGGAAAAAAATTTGAGTTCTGCTGGATTTGATTTCCTCTCAAAGATCTAGCAAATTGAAGTGGTCTACCTATACATTGGTTTGTTTCCTTGATTAATATCTGATGGCAAATTAATGGGGACCATATTAGTAACTAGTTTGGACTTATTTTAATGATTTTGTGCAGAATGAGGTCAAGGGATCGACTAGCGAACAAGACGGAAGCATCTGAAACGGAGGAGTAATGTGGTCTGGTTCACCTCCACTTCAGGCAGTTCTCAGCAGTGAGTTATGGAGCGATTCCGCTTCCTTTCACTCGGACTGGCTGAAATTTAGATCGTCCCCCCAAAGAGACTGGGATTTCGCCAAAAAAGTAATAAGCCATCTCCCGTCTTGATTTTTTATTCTATAGGCTACTGCATTTTGATCGGTATTTTGGTGACGTCAACGCTGGTTAATCACCAAAATTAGATTTTGATTGCGCTATTCACTTTTCTTCTTTTCTCATCTTCCCATAGCTAAGCCACATTTCTCATAAAATTTAACTTTTATTAGTGTGCGGTTGGAACTTTAAAGGGATTAATAATTCGTATTATTTGATTTGTATTTATTACCAGAGAGGTGACGATAGAAAAAAACAAATCTGAATCACGTTGAAATTCCGACATTTTGATGGCGTCCAACAGAGTTGGTGGTTATTTAAAATCTATTGTAGCCAGTAGACTAATAATAAGCAAAAGAATAGAATAGAACCAAAAAAAACTAGTTGAAAGAGTTAAACAAAAAACAAAGTCCCGTGTAACGTAGTACTAGCACAAAGTTGCCTTCTAATGCCGACTAGATGTCGAGTCTAACCGGCCGAATGAGCTCAAACAGAGCCTATCGATAGTTGGGTATCAAGCTAGGCTCTTATAAGAAACTCACCAAACTCTCCTAACGCGCGCGCAATCGCCTGTCATTTGGTCATGTTGCATTCATGCTTTCGCATTCTTTCGACCACGTAATACACACGACACGAATTTTTACTTATCTTATCTCGATTGTGTGGTCCATCAATTTTTGAACGATATGAGATTTTTCTAGGATGGAAGAGGTGTGAGGTGTGTTAGAAGTCCTGTCATCTAATTAGACCATCTTTTGTAATAATATTTATTTTCATTTTGTATAACTAACTCAAGGTTGAATTACTTGTAGGTTACGAGGTGGTGGCCGAATGTCTATGTGGTGTGCGCTGCATGAATGCACGAATCCCTGGTGAACTCTGCGTCCAGTAGCTCCAGCTGGACCTCGTCGTAAAAGTGACGCTGGTGATCTGTTCCGGAAGAAGACTTCGTAGTGGAACCAACTGGAGAATAATCTGACAATCATCAATAAAAATGAGCTACCCTACAAAACGGAGTTATTTTCATATTTTAAAAATTTTATAATACAAAAATGATAACAGTTGACCCACGACTAACAAATTGTTATTTCAATCATCCCCGAAAGGTTTTATTATGGTATGACGTTTCTTCTGGTCGATTTGTGAAAGAAACATTTGATTATCGGGTAACTATATATAGCATAGATCGGTAGATGCATTTCTATAGTCCCTGCTTAATTAGAGTCAATTAGAAAGAAAGGAAACATTTCAAAATTCTAGGAAACGAAGAAAACGTCCCACCTGACCATTTATGTGAATTTGCAGTACAATTCTAATCTTCAATGCGATTGATCGCTAGATTAATATTTTACCCTATTGGGTGGTTAATCTAGACGGACCGGAAGTTGCAGCTCATTCACATCAAATTTACTTTTTTTTCAAACGGGGGGTGGCCGCTCCCAACGCCATGACATTTTCTCTGCTTTTCATTTCTTTTTACTTTCGTTCCTTTCCCATCTCCTCTGCTTCTCTTCAGAGACTGGTGATGTCCACTCCCGAGTTCTGACTGATGGAGTTTACTCAGAGATCGCTGCTTTTATTTTACTGTGGTCAAGTTTCAACTTTGCGCCACCAGGGGTTGGTAATCGATACCTTACTCTAGATCGATTCCTGCCTTGAATTATTTACCAACAAACATCTTTGCCGACAATGCTTGTTCCGAAAATTATTTTTATTTAATTTAAAATTACGCAAACAATGTCACGTAATTTTTGTTTACCTGTTGAATTTTTTTTAACTCACTGTTTGTATCAAACTGGCAACGCTCTTTCACCACCGTTACGGTTAGTTTACTTGTCGTTACGTCGTATCTACTTCATGCTAAAGCTGCGTATTTTAAGTTACATTTTATCTGTTTTAAAAACAGTTCGTTTCGACAAATAGATTATTTCAACCCGAACCTTAACATACAGATACAGGTAAAGGTCGTCAATAGGATGTAGCAATATAGTATTTGGGGAACTGTTATTAGCCCACTGTGCCATTTGCATGACAGCATTTCTCCATTGATCGGAAAATGAAAGACTAATATCTCTTTATGCAATTATATTATGTCTTTTGAGTATTGCTTTTGAACAAAGAAAGGGTAATTATTTGTAGATTAATGGAACCATCTCTACCATGATGAAGCTTCTTACATCGGGAAATTTCTGCTTTTCAATCTTACCCAGTTCCCACACAGTATTTGTTAGATTCTGGCTTATCGTAATTATTCACTATGGTCATTTCTTTATTTGTTTGAGTGATCCTATTTGGGAGTTGGCTTTACTGTTTGATCATGTGTCTTGTATCTCACAAGATGTATAACTAAAAAATGTAATGTAATTTTCTTTGAATCAACATTTGATCCAGGATACACCCAAGCTCGTTTCAACAGTTGCAGCCCACATTTCACTGGCGCTCTACAAAATGGAATACAAAAACATCAAGCGTAAACTTGCTAAAGCTCCAAAATACTCTACTCTTACTGGCAAAGAACCTGCTGTGTGTCGCCCAGTTCGACTCCAACACACTGATGAGGACGTATTTGGCGCTTACGTTCTTTCCATTTGCACTGGAAACGAGGTATAATAAAGTGCAACCAAATTATACAAATTACAACGAAGCGTTGGTTCTAATCATTGTCAATTTAAGGTATCATTTTGTCGATTGGCACCGAATCCGGTTATAGACGAGCTGTGGTGTGAAACAATGGATGACATGCACAATTTTTACCGAGAAAACGAGGATCAGTTGAAACCAGTTGAAACCCTTGAAAAGGATCGTCTCTACGCTGTGAAAACGAATGAATTGTGGGCTCGGGCGTTGTTTTCTGAATTTGATGAAACGGGCGACGTAAGTTGTATTCACATTTACACAATTCTGGAGAAATCAATTTCAAAATTATCTTTCTGTCTAGGCAAATTTTGAAATGGTGGATGGTGGCTTCTTTAAAACTGTTTCACCCTCAGCTGTTTACCCAGTCGAGTGTCGTTTTGGCATCTTTCCTTGCCAAGCCACTCGTTGTGTTCTCTATGGCTTGGAATACTTGACTTTCGTTTTAAACAAAGTTGCCATTGATGCTGTTTTAGAGTAATGAAACAATCAAAGTGCAACCCTTTTTTTGGTCACAAACTCTAAATTTGTGTTGTAAATTTGATTTTCTAGGCACCTTGTTGGTAAAAGTCTGATCGCATCCATCGTCAAACGGAAGCCGCAATTGACTGTTGTTTTTTTCGAATCTCCTGTCATCAACTTGAACGAATTGATCCTACTCCAAGTAGCCAAGAGTGTGCGGATGATTCCACTCACGGTTCGTATTGATCGCATTCATTTTATCTCAAAATCAATTCAATAACGTTATGATTATTCAGGATAATGAACCAAACGTGCCAGAAGATCCTTTGATTGAAGACCCCTGCATTGCGGATCGCACCAAGGCATCAGTGATGGACGGCTTGATTTTCATTGCGGGACTGAAGTGTTCCCAACGCCCACCAGCCTCAGAAGTCACCGTCGACGGGCTTTACTTAGGATACAACGCCAAGGAAGGATGGTCTCGTATGCGTCTTGAAAGCAGCATTGTTCGTCGTAGAAAAGTTCAAGTCAGGATGATCGACTATGGAAATACCGTTGACACTGTTTGGGAAAAGGGTTTGTGGGATCTAAATGACATGTCTCCCGAATTAGCCACTATTCCTGTTCACCAATCTGTCGTTCTACCTCTCAGCTGCTTGTGTGCCCGCGTTATAAGTTTGAACGGAATTGATGTAAAGTCAACTCCTGCAACTGTGCAGTCGTTTGCTCGCCGCCACCTTTACCCTTATTGATGCCTCTCTTTACGTTTTGTTGGACAAGTGGCTTGGCATTTGAAATTCGTTGTGTACGTTCCTTTCCTCGTTTTCCTTTCTGTTCAAACTTGAAATATTTTTGAAAAAATTGACGGCGCTACGCCAGTCGTGTTCTCATTTGTTGGGTTTCATAACTTCAATGCCAAATCCTCAAACTGTTGGCTTTATTTTCCCCTTTTTTTGTCAGTTACAAGTTACAAATTGTAACTTGTCTATTATAAGATAAACTATGTCTTTCACGTTTGTTTCGTTGATTTTAATTTTTTTTTTTTAAATTGGCGATTGTCTTTTTTACCGTCAGATGGCTTCGAGTTCGTCACGTGACATCCGGTATCAGATCGTCTGCTTCTGCTAGTGCTATTCCACTTCAGTTCAGTATTCAATTCATGGCCATTAACACAAAGAAACGAGAGCAAGGAGAGCATGTTTGTGAGCTTGCTTGTCAATCAGGGTGTATGAACGCGTCAAGGTGATCACCAGTGAACCAGCAATTTTCGTCAAATCGTCAGTAGCCAGTACGAAAAGAATGTCATATAGACTGACATACTTTTTCTAAATTTTTTTAAAACTTATTTTATAGAGATTGATTCGGAGTTTGATTCCGATTCAGCATCAACAAGTTGATGACTTTAATTTAGTTTTGGTTAGACTTTGGACTAAGCATTAGGCATTTGGAATAGGGTGGTTTCAAAGAAGAAAGAAAAATCTTATTAGTTCCGGTTCATGGGTTTCCTCACGAGGACGAAGCAGGTTAAACTTCCCGTTTAACTTACAGTGAGTAATTAGTAATTTTTAAATTGAATTGGCCTTTAAAAAATGCGTTTTTTTACTGCTAGTCAACAGGAATCTCTTGGGGCCGACTGCACGTTCTTTTTCTTGGCCCTGGGAACATATTTGCAAGTATATAATTTAAAAGTTAAATTGAATTTAGCGTTAATAAAATAATAACGTATCGCAGCGCTGTGCAGCGATTATCGATTCCAGTGGGTGATCAATTCGTCAATTGCAGACTACAAATCGTCTGCTCATCGCTGTCCTTTTCCCCACGTTTGTCACCGTCTTTCAGAGTTTCATCTTCTACTTTCAACTTGTAAGTAAAAACCAATTCACGAAAACCAGTTATGATTTTATCAAAAATTTATTCAAGTTTGTACGATTTAAGGGTGAAGAATGGGAAGCAAAATGGATAATGAAATGGGGATGTCAATTTTGAGCTCAATTCTTCACCGCATGTCCTACCCTAACATGGTGGTTTCCAAGGAAGATGGCTTTTCCGAAACCATTGACGTCAAAGACCTCCACAGTTTGTTGCTGAAAGGATGCCAAAGAAATCAGAGAATCCCTCAAAGCTCAAATCTCACTCTGGTGGAGCGTGAATGTTCAGAAGGAATCGTTATCCAAGTGAAAACATTGACTGGCAAAACCATAAACATCAATATAAAGGTCACAGCATGTGCCAGAGATGTGAAGAAAAAAATTCGGTCCAAGGAAGGTATTCCCCTTGACCAACAGCGCTTGATTTTTGCAGGCAGACAACTGTTGGATGAAGAAATATTAGATCATGTCGGAATCAAGAATGACAGCACTTTACATCTTATTCTCAGACTTCGTGGAGGAGGACCAGGAATTCTACTGTCTGCCGATGGATTATTGGATGAAAGGTTCCATTTTGATTTCACCTCAGTTGTCGACAAAAAGGCATACAGCCGAGGTGGACTGATCTACATTCGTCCATGCGGATGGAAACGTTTCGCCTTGAAAGTCGGCGGCAAGTACAAGGACAACACCTGGCTGCTGGGCAAAGGCAAACGACCCGATCCTTTCTCATCTGCCGAAGAAGAATGGCCCGTCTCGTACCATGGAACGTCGTACAACAACGGCCTGTCCATCGCCGAGGAAGGATACAGATTGAGCCAGTGCAAGCGATTCAAACACGGATTCGGCATTTATTCGACTCCCGAAATTGATGTGGCGTTCAAGTACGCCGAAACGAGGAAACAAGCAGATGGAAAAACGTACAAGGTCGTCATCCAAAATCGCGTCAACCCCAAGACGTTGATCAAAATCGACAAAGTTGAGACCAAAGTCGGTGAATATTGGATCTCGCCGAGCGAAGAAGATATTCGTCCCTACGGTTTCTGCACTCGAGAATGTTGAATTTCAATTTGGTTTTAATTAATTGATTTTTTTGTTGGAGCACCAACGTCTTTTGTAACCTAGACTTTTAAACTAAGAACAAAACGATGTTTCCGTTTTCTTATCTTTTGCTTATTCTTCATTTAAAAAAAAGTAACATTTATCAAATAACTTTTGTTTTTTCTTTGACATTTTAGAAGAGAGAATCAGTTGTTCTTAATTTAGCTGAAGTTGCCGGATGACCTTTTCTAAATCCCCTGATTATCCGGATGGAAGGGCTCTATCGAAATTACTTTCTAATGGACTAACAGCTTATTATTACTGAAGGATTTCAAAATTGGCTTTCATCAATTTCTTCACTTCTTTGCCGATAACAGATAGTCAAACCCATCAAGGTGTGATGTATTTGCCGATGGATTTATCCAGCCATTTGAGACACAGCGATTTACTTCTCAAATGGCCTCTTATATTGCTGCCTGAACTACAAGTAAATATGTTCAACTTTTTATTCTTATTCAAACGTTTTCAAAGTCTAATAGGATAATGAAAAGACGGGAGTAGTCTCCTCTCAGATAATGATTTGTAGATCATATCACATTAGCGCTAACGTTTTATTTTAATCTTAGGCAATCACTGGTAGAGTGGTAGGATATTTACTATTTAGTAAGTCACTCCTAGAATTTAAGCAAAAACAGAGATTTAAAACAGCTTTTTAACCTCGGTCTGCCTTTACTATCATTTGATATTCACAGACAACTTTGTTAACATTTTTGGGCGTTGAAGTTTTCCATCTATTAAGCTTGTCGTAGTGCACGTCATCGTTTTCATTCTCTAGGGTCATCAGTGTGAAAAAATTATTATATTTTCAACGCTTAATTAAGGAGTGTGTTGCTAAGTCAGAATTCAGGTGCATTAATATTACCGTATTGACTAAATGTATTAAAGTCATGTTTTTCTAGTTCAACTTTTATTTGAATAGAATTATTGGTGCTTTAGAATATAGCTAGTGGTGTTATTCAGTCTAGTTGACTAGTTATCTCTAGAGACAGGTGGCCTAATTGTGTTCGCTACATCTTCTTATGTGAATGAACTCGCAGCTCTAGGCGTAAAATCAACTGTACTTTCAAATGTATGGAAAAACCCACGTAAGAAAATTCCTGTTGCCGCAGTAAATCACTAACCTCTTCCGCTTTTACATTAAATCTGATAGGCGGGGACTAGTCATAAATTCCAGTCAGCTGAAAACATCATATCGATACTTAATTTCCTACATTTTCTAAATATTTCTTTCTAGTAATATTAAATTACATTTGAAAATGTTAGGTCAGTTCGAAGAATTTCATACTCAACCAAATTCCACCGTTATGGAATTTATTTTTTCTTAGTAACAAACTTTACTCAGTCTTTGAAGTTTGAACTCAATTTTCGCCAATAATTCTTTTCTGCCAAACAATTAAATTAAATACCCTATTAAGTTAATAGTAGTGGCAGTGCCGACTGTTTCAGTATTTTGTAAACAGAAAAATGTTATAGAATAAAGACATGGTTACCATAGCAGCGCAGTCGTTAAATACTTGGGGATTTCCTAGACGTTTTCAGTCAAGAACTTGCAAACTGCGGTGATGTTTTAGTTCCGTCAGTCATTCAGGAATAATACTTCCGGTCGGGGGGCATCCTTCAAATTAGTCCGATTCGTTTGTTTACTAGCGGTTTACTATTTGACGACTAGACGGACATAAAAATTCTCGCTCGTGCCCGCCTAATTGTTATTACCTAGATTCTGTACGTGGTGGCAAACGTATAAAAGGAGTGAGGAGACGACAGGTAAGTCACAGAAGAAGCCAAGTCTCTCAGCTGTACGCTCAACTTATTCCGCCATGACCATGCAAATTCCATTGACTTTAATTGTCTGCTGGGCTGGGATTCTCTTCGTTGGATCGGTGGAAGCTTTTTTCAAAAAAGATTTCGGTAAAGACGCCACTTCTTTTGTCACCAGCGTTTCAACGGTGACTGTAACATCAACAGAAAAGGTAACCCAATTTTTTTGTATTATCTCTTTGTTAAATTAACATTCTTTTAACTTTAATTATGTCTAGAGCATTTGTGCTAAATTGGTCAACGTCACCACCGCTTGCCGTCGCCGCCGTAATTTCGAATTCGACAGACCCGAGATTTTGACGTTTGACGACGATATTGACGAGGCCGTAGACTTGGCCTTCAGGAACTCGTTTTACCACAAACAATTCTCTCCTACCAAAACTCTCGGGTAACTATTGACATTTTCAATGAAATTATTTCTTTCTAATTTTGATTTCATATTCATTAAAAGTATGGAAGTGACACCATTGGCCGTGCTGCCACACTCTGGACGTTATCCATCGAATCTCTACCCTGGACTCCATTCAACTTACCCCATGTACTCGTCGAGCAGTCGGAACAAGAGCCCAGTCATTCACCCAAGTCTCTACCAAGACGAAGCGAAACTTCAACAGCAGCAGCTTCATCATCAACAGCGCATCTTTTTCTCTGCTCTTTCCCTCGCCAATGTGTTCAACAAGGGCACCGTGACATTCACGACATTTAAAACAGGTAAAATGAATTATTTTTAATTTAAAAAATTGGTCTCACTGTCATTTATTTGAATGACAGAAACCAAAACGGAAGTGAAAACTTTTCAGGCGACTTTTTTCGTCGTGAGCTGCACCCCGAATCCCTTCCCCTTCAGTGTCTGCTCGGCCAAACGCTAAAAGTTTAACTTATTAAAGTAATCTTATTAGAACAGCCTTGTCTGCGTTTTTAAACTAATCATGAAATTCGTTTTAGTTAGTTATTTAATATTTATCGAGATTTGTTATTTAAATATTTAGCAACAATTCGGTAATGGCAATAATTTTTAAAATTTCTGTAGTTGGGATGTGTATGCCATTTCCATTATTTCAAATACACGATCCTAATATTTTCAGACATATAACCGAGCTGTTATCCATTTGAATTATCTAAATAACCTTCCTCGACAGATTGATTCGATTTCGTAAACTTTGATTGCAGCACTATTTGACGAATTTCTGTTCCTTATTATTTAGACTTGTTCCTTTTCTTCCCCCGTCCGTGGAAGCCTTGGGTAAACGCCTTTACTTTAGTCGGCCTTTTCATGGATTTTAAATTTCACGTAACGATTGGAAAGGGAGGGGACGACTAACAGGTGCCAAGGAGGTAGAGAGATGAAATTTGATTATGGCCGACGATTTGCTTACCACTTCTTTCGTTTTCTTCCGGTTAATGGTTGTGGGCGTTGTCTGTTGTCACAAAATCTTTCGACTTATCGTTATGGAGTGCAGCAGATGCGTGTTTTTCATTTTGTGGTGACGTTGGTTTCTTTTCTCCTGTGTTCTCAGTGACCATGTTATTTTCTCTGTTCTTCTTAATTTCCAGTTGATTGAAACGGTGTCAGCCAGTGAGCCAGAGGACGTAAATTCGCCCCACGATTGAAGAAACAAATTGATGAGGTGAACGTGAGCATCTTGTTTCCAGGTGAGAGATGATTCTCAGTTAAGTTCAGGAGTAGATTTTAATTTTCTTCCGCTCGGACATTTCTGCCTCATGACGGACGTGCAATCGGCGGATCCCTAGCAAACAAAGCACAAAGTGATTTACAGTGTGGATTGAAACAGCTGTAGCCTCCACATGGCGGGTTGATGATTTCGTCTGGCATCTGAGGAACTCTTCTCATTTGCAAATGCAAATGCCGATGGACAGCAACACGCAGAACGGACAATCGTCGGACCAAGTGAAGACGAAATGCAAGTAAGAGATTTTTTTCCACCTTTCCCCAAGCGACTCTTTGAATGAGTCGTCCCACTATCAGTAATCAATCATGTATTTGTCAGATGGCGTAGTATGTTATTGGCCGCGTTATAATCTTTCTGGTGATTCGCAGCTTTGATCTGGGCGCATAGTTTCACTTCTCTTGCTTGCTTGGTATCGGTACATTATCTTTCAACACTATCACGTCGAATTTGGTTAGCTGCTGATGGCAATTGCATAACGGACGATTTTTCGTTGTGATGCAATTGGGTTCATGTTTTCCATTTCAGTCCATTTGCGTTCCGTTTTGTGCAATCCATGGCGTTTTTTCTTTGGATGTCGTAAAGGAACAATTTCCATAATTCGGAAATTTCAATTTAACTTTGCATTGCCGTTTGGTGAGTTTGACTGTTTGATTGCCGAGTTCGCTGTTCGTTGGAAAAGAAGTTGAAACGACCAGCGATCAACAATATAAAATGATTAGAAAATTTGACCGCATTTTGAATAGCTTTTTAATCGGATACTTTAATTAAACAGTAATGTAATTTGAAAAAATTACCTTTCATGCGTCTATCCCTCCCATTTTGAAGATGCGTTATTCAAGTAATATGTGTCATCTAAATGTTGTCGTTGTGGCGTTTTAGTTTAATTTCCTTTTTACTGGATTTCTTGGAATTGCCTAGAATTTTTTTAATGCGGTCGTGTTTAGAAAAAAATATTTCAATTTCTCTTTCAACTCTTGCCATCCGTCCGTGGCTGCTGTCAGCTCAGAGTTTGGTACGAAATGCGCCGTAGTCGATAGTGCGGCGATCCCTCACCTCCAGGAAGGATTGCGTGTCTCGCAGTTGCTCCAAATTTTGATTCCAGTATGAAATTGACTGTATAGAATTAATTTCATTCCAACATTTTTTTGAAAACGATAAAACATTTTGATTTGAAAAGTCTTATACTTGACAGCATTTCTTTCAAGTTGCTTTTTTTACAAAAGTGTCTTTCTCTCGAAACTTATCTTGATACAACTAATACAGTTACCGCTGAGTTTCCGACTTCATTAAGTCAACACCAACCTAGAAAAGTTTGATAAGTGATGATTTATCAAAGTTTCCGACTTGCCCAAAGAAATACGGCAGTGGCTATATCTAATTAGGTAATAAGTTATGACGTTGGTGGTAAAAGTAAAAGGCACTCGAGATCAGTTAATATCAAAAATCGTTACATAATTACGTTTGACTGTTGTACTTCAGGCACTTTTCTTTGTCTAGTGATGTCGTTATCGTTAATGGTTGAATTTTTTTCTTTCTCTTTTCTCAAGTGTCCAGTCGTATAAAATTCAGTCCCTTCCTTGATCTTCGGTCGCTACACTTTACACCTTTGAACGCGTGAACATTATTTAATATTTATCGTTTCTTGAGAACCTAATGTCGAAATGTTTACTTGACGGGCAAGTCTATTGTGGAAAAGTGTATTTTGACCTGTTTGTTGGATTGATTATCTTTACTAACGTGAACGCTGTTGCATTTCATGTAGCATGCGCCTCTTTATTTCTTTGGTTACGACATTATTCCCAGCGTGCCAACCTTTTAACCTTGTGTACCAACCGTTTTTTCAAGCCACATTGGGGTTGCGTTAGACGACAGGATAAATAATCTCCTTGCTTGCGCTAATCTGACTTTTGATATGCGTTGCCCTAGTATACTTGTCTCCATTTTGACACCACTTTCTATCGACGTTTCGATACTTTAAACACGAATCCGGAATCCCTTGGAGGATTACTCAGCCTTCCCGATATGGCATTAAAAGATCGTTATAATAAAGATCTGGTTTTGAAGCGTTGGGTAACTGTGTAATTGAACATATGCCAATTTGAACTGAATGGGTTTCTGACCAAGTGAATTTCTTTGCCAGATTTAGAAGGTGGAATCTATGAAACCATTTGTTATGTGGGTGCAGGCAATGTCGTGGTACATGTGTCAACAATACAAATTCAAGAGCTGATTAAACTGCAATATTGAAATATTACAGGGAGAACATAAAGCGAGGCTTTGGCTGTAGCCGTCTATTTGACAAAACAGCTTAATTTGCTTAATGCTATCACTATTGGTGTGGATAGTAGGTTAAATCGAATTTTGCCTTCGCTTAACGTTTTTTTATTGTTGTTAGGGTATTTAACGTTTCCTGGTGATTTTACGTTTCCTTTCTTTATTTCGCAAGCGGTGCTCGATTTTATTGCTTAATTCAGCATTAGGGTTTGTCGTTGTAAAATTGAAATTTTTTTTTTTTTATTGCTGATTTTTCTTTTTGATGTAATCTGCCAAACATTTTCTCACTCAGTCCCTTTGCGTTCCGTTTTGCGTATAAACCATGGCATTATTGCCTTCGGTTGTCGCAATTGAGATAACAATTTCAATAACTCGGAAATTTCAATTGTGTGCATCGTTTTTGCATGTTTTAACTCAAAGGGAGATTACGACCGTTTGTTGACTATTTGATTGCCAAGGAGTTAGTCGCTGATCACTGTCCGTTGGAAAAGAAGATGAAGCGATCAAAAAGATAAAATCAACAGCTAAAATAAACAGCTAAAATGATTAGGAAATTTAACGTTTAAAATAGCCATGTTATCGTATACTTAAATTAAACAGTGTAATATGAAAAAATTACTTTTCCATTTGTCTATCTGTCCTATTTTGAAGCTGGCTAAAGTAATATTCGAAGCTAATAAAGTAATATCTCAAGCAGAATCAAGTAATGAACCCAACACCACAACAACATACAATTGGCAGGCGAATTACACTGCTGTGACGGTATGGATTTAAGCTGAAATTTAATTTTAAGTGTAAAAGTATAAAGCGTTCCGCATTTGTTATTTACTGCATATTTATTTAGTATTTAATATTGTGAATGCTGACCGTCGAACGTCTCCTAAGGGGATTTCAACTTGGATTCGTCGCAGGGTTTGCCGATCTATATACCAGGGATGGACCGGAAATAAAAAGAAAATGATTTAGTTATTCTAATCTGTTGAGCTCTGCATGCCTGAGTTTGAATTTCTTATTACTTGCGTGGCGTCTTGCAAAGGACTGGACATTTCTTCACTTTGCCCCTGGATATGTTGCTGTACTCCACTGTTGTCCAAGGAGTCGACATTGGCCGCGTCTTTCTGACTCGGCGGTAGTTCTACGATGCCCAAGTCTTCTGCGTTGTCCCTTTCATCAATCTCAGTTTTTTTTCCATTTGACCGAAATAAGTCGAGAATAGCCGAGTCTTTATTGACTGCCGCTGCTACCAGATGAACAGGAGTGTAGCCATTCTCGTCGCGAATGGCGGGATTGGCTCCGTTTTCCAGCAAGTAGCCAACATTATCCACTCTGTATCCTCTAACTGCATAATGAAGAGCAGTTTGGCCATTTTTGTCACGACGGTTGATGTCGACTTGTTTCGTTTTCAGGATCAGGTCGAGAACGTCGGTTTTGTCTGCACAATAGGCCGCCATATGAAGCGGAGTGGCTCCATTTTGGCCAGCGACGTTGGGGTTCGCTCCTCTTGATAACAGGAAGTCAACGACAGTCACGTTGGATGTTGCCATTGCCCAATGAAGAAGAGTGTATCCAGATATGCCACCGTCATTGATGTCAACATCTTCGTCTTCCAGAAGTAAGTCTAGAATCTCCGAGTGTTTATTTTGTGTCACTGCCACTTGAAACGGAGTGAGGCCTTCGTTGTTCAGTTTGGTAGGATCGGCACCTCTTTCCAGCAAAATTTTAACCTTTTCCACTTTGTTTGCGCGTATTGCCCAAAAAAGAGGAGTGTCTCCATTTTGATCGCGGCTGTTGATGTCGAATTTTCCTTCTTTCAGATTTTCATCAATTTCTTGGTCATTCTTTGCGTTTTCTATTTGGAGGCGATCCAGTGGCGTAAAACAAGAGGAAGAATTTGTGACTTCCTTTTCCTTGAAGAACTCAAGTAAAAGCTTGACGCACTTCGCGAAGACACGGCGTCGGAGTAGGCCTACCTCAAGTATTTTGTCAGCCCAACTTTGAGGTTTTTGTATCCTATCGATTGCCTTCAACCGAGCAGCAATTTCCGCTCCTAGTAAGTTCTTGTTGCTGTAGGCGTGATATAAAAGTTTGCCAGCTTTAATGTACTGGTACAACATGTCTTTATCTTTCATTTTTCGTAAGAAAAAGTCGATGATTTGCATGTCCTTTGCACCGGCTACAGCCACGTGAAGTGGAGTATCGCCATTATTGTTTCGGCAATAGAGATCAGCGCCCTTTTCGATCAAATGCTCAGCTGTGATTTCATTGGATTCCATGGCGGCGTAATGAAGTGCAGTTGATCCATCTGGAGCTTTGTCGTCGTCAACGTGATTTTGAGCTTGAAGGATTAGATCGATGATCTCTGTTCTCTTTCCGAAAGAAGCTGCTACATGAAGAGGAGAATAACCCCATTTGTCGCCAATGTTGGGATTGGCTCCTTTTTCTAATAATTTTTTAACAGCGATGACGTTGGAAACCAAAGCGGCCCGATGTAGAGCCGCTAGTCCATCTCCGTCTACATCGTCAACGTTGACTTTGGGATGAGCTAATAGCAAATCAATGATCTCTGTTTTCAATGTGTACGTTACTGCCACGTGAAGTGCATTCCACCCGAATTTACTGTCGCGCGTTGTTGGATCGGCATTGATTGGATCTTTTAGAAGATGTTTGACCATGTTGGTTTTATCCAACCTAATCGCAAATTGGAGCGGAGTGATTCCCCCGTGGAGGGCGTTGATGTCGTACTTGCCATTCCTCATCACTTTATCAAAACCATAAGTGTTTTCCAAATAAACGAAAATGAATAAAGGGGGCCACCCGGTCACACCCGTTAAGGAATTTATGAGTTGCAAATTTTGGGTGTATTGGTTATTGCATGTCCTTTCATAAGATGCGAGGTATTTGTAACCCTTGTACTTGTATCCCTTTTCAGCAGTCATTTGTTTGCTGGTGAAAGAGACAAAGGACTGACAGTTGGATCCCGCGACATTGTAGAGTTCTTGAATGACTTCATGCTTCAAAAGTATTGCAAACAGATCCTTGATTGAACCTTTTCCTTCCAAATCTTCTCGAATGAGTTTCACTCGTTTTCGTGGTTCGCCTTCCAACTTGTCCTTGACGTCTTCTTTGTTGCGCGATTGTTGCAAGACGATGTGTTTCGTGTTCTTTTCTAAAGAGTACCAATACTCTCCGTCTATTTCACTTGTCGTTTTGAAGACGATGAACACGTGAAATGCCTGCAGAAAATCTGTCGCTGGGCCCATGCTGCTTTGGTGGGTTTCGACTTGAGTGATTTTTGAATTCTTGTCTATGTCTTTTAAAATTCCCAGCATTTCGGGTATTTCAGCTTCACCGAATTGTTGCAAAGTTTCTTCGTTGAGTAAAAATCGAAAGAGCGCTGCTTCCGATATTTCGTGTTTCTCTTTAGGTTTTTTATCAGCTTCGGGCACGAAGAGCCACATTTTCTTGTACTTTCCACCAAACAAACCTTTGCCATTGAAATTAAATTGCCATTGAAACATTACAAAACACACTGCAACGCACAACACAAGCAAGCCACATTCTTGTGTTAATAGCCATTCAATGATGGTGATGGTATGATCATAAAAATAGCTCAGCCATTCGCCGATCATTTTTGACGCTCTATCGTCACTATTTAATTCATCTTTGATGGTCATTGAATATGAATTATCAGAGAATCCGTTGTATGGTTTGGTCTTGAAAAGGTAATCCGACCAACTTGAGCGTTGGTTTGCATTCGTTTTAAAGACTAACTGCTTTGACTGGTCTTCAAAAATGGCAATAAACGTGTTGGGTGATAACGTTGCAATGAGACGTACAATTTCTGATTTGTTCATGTAGGCAAAACAAAATGTTGCCAGAACGCTTACAAAGAAAATGTTTAATGTTTTTTTTATTTGTTTTTTATATGAATTGACAGATTTGCCTAATAGGATATGCGTACTCTTACAGGATTGCTGTGTTGCCGTATGAAGTGGATCAGATAGTTTTTTTTTGCGTTTGCCGCCATTTTTGCTCTCCACTTTTCCATGAGTAAGAAATTTATCCAATTCTGGATTGGAATATTCCTGAATCCCAACTTCAAGTGGAGGAGCATTGTTGCTAGTAGACCTTTTTTTTTCAGCGATGCCGTTTTCCTTCAAACGATTGACAATCTCTTTGGTTAGTCCGTGCTGGTTGTATTCGGCGTAGTAAAGCGCATTTCTCCCATCATTGTCCAACGAATTGACTCGAACTTGCTTGTCGTTGAGAAAAACATCGACGATGTCAATGTCCTTGGCAAAGAATGCCGCCAGATGAAGTGGACAACGGCCATGGCTGTCCAATAGGTTGGGATCTGCGCCCCTTTCGATTAAACGTCCGGCAGCGATGGCATTGGATGAAGCGGCGGCGAAATGTAGGGCAGTTCTCCAGGATTCGTCGCATCCGCCAATTTTCACGTTTTCGTGTGTTAAGAGTAAATCCAATACCTCCGTGTTTTCTGCGTAGATGGCTGCTATTTCAAGTGCATTTCTCCCCGACACATCGCGATTCGTGGGATCGTCTTTTTCTAAAAGATGTCGAATCATTTTTGCCTCGCAAGGAATTGCAATTGCCAAGTTTAGCGGGCTGAGTTTGTCATTGAAATAGTCGCAATTTGTCAATTCCTTGATTCTGCCAAACAGGTTGGTATTTTCTAAATAAATGGGAAGGAATAATGGATGCCATTTAGATACACCTGATGAAAGAGTTTGAATTAAATCCAACGTTTCGTCACTTTGATGTTCCTTGTTGTCTCTCACCGTGATGGCTTTGCTGACAAAAGTGACGAAGGATTGACTGTTTGAACTTTTGTTTAGGTTGAATTCTTGCATGACTTGATGGATCCAAAGGATTGTTAAAAGGTCCTTGATTGAACATTTTTCTACCAAGTCTTGAATATTGCATTTGACATTCTTTCGCTCTTGGCTCCCAAACTTGTTTTTGACGGCGTCCTTGTTGCGGGATCGTTGCAGGACGATGTAATCCGCCTTCTTGTCCAAAGACCACCAGTGTACTCCGTCCTTGTCACTGGTCGTTCGAAAAATGATGAAAGAGTGAAAAGCTTTAATTAAATTCGCCACCGAATTGTTGCCATTACTTTGGCAAATTTTAAGTTGTGTGATGTTTAAATGGACATTGAGGTCACCTAAAAGTTTCGTTGTATTACATATTTCAGACTTGGAAATATTCACTTGTTTAATACTTCTTTTGTCGGCTATGTTCCGAATCAACACAGATTCAGATATTTCGATGCCCTTTCCGGGTTTGAGGTCGGAAAAAGGAACGTAGAAAAGTTTTAATTTGTAGTTTTTCATAAGTGGAGCGATTAAGGCTGAAAGGTGCTGGCAAAAACAAACGATTCTTTTCCAGATGGGGGTGTGCATTTCAGACTTGGCCATTTTCATTAAACTGTATTCTTTGATTACTCCGTAGTCTATTTTACTCACGCGATCAATAATTTCTTTTCGCATTCCGTAGGTGTTTTTCTGGGCGTAGGCGATGACATTTTGCCCAAGTTCGTCGCAATAGTGTAGATCAACCTTTTTATTGTCAAGAAACAAATCGATCAATTTCATGTCCTTTGCAAAGAATGCAGCCACGTGAAGTGGAGTAACACCGTGCTTGTCACGTCGGTTGATGTCGGCGCCCTTTGCCAACAGGTGACTTGCCATTTTATTATTTGACGCCATGGCGGCGTGATGAAGGGCGGTAACGCCGAATTTGTCGCAATCATCAACGTCAATTATTTCCTTATTATCAAGTAATAGATCGATGATTATCGGGTCTGTGGCGTAGGATGCCGCCACATTAAGTGGCCAACGGCCAATCTGGTCCTGTTTTTTGGGATTTGCGCCGTAATGTAATAAGTAACGAACGACTGTGGTGTTGGATGCAATGATTGCGTGATTGAGGGCTGTCGTTCCAGTTGCATCACATTGATCGATATTAATTTTCTTAACTTTTAATAATGAGTTAACAATTTCCTTTTCCCGGTTGAATTTGGCCACCGTGTGAAGTGCGTTCCTTCCTTTTTCGTCGCATCTAGTGGGATCGGCGTTGGTTTTTTGTAGGAAATGTTGAACCATTTCAGTTTTATCAAAAAGAATGGCCAGGTTGAGCAGAGTCAAGTTGTTGTACACGCCGTTGATGTTGTACTTTCCGTCTTGCTTTAATCTGTCGAGTAATACCGTGTCTCCCAAATAAGTTGCAACGACAAGCGGATGCCAATCGGAAACATTTAAAAGGAAATCCATTAAATCTGATAATTCGGGGTTCTTTTCTTCAGCAGACAAAGTAGAATAAGTGAAATCTTTCTCGTATTTGTAACCGATTTTCGTGATTTTTCTCATAATCAACGGGATGAATGACTCGCAGCGAGATAAATGACGTTGGTATTTGACATCTATAATCATGTGAATCCATAAAAATGTTAACAACTCTCTCATGCAACCTTTTCCCTCCAGTTTTTCGGCAAGAATTTCAGTTTCTTTAAACTTGTTCTTGACTTCATTTTTGTCGCGGAATCGTTGCAAAACGACTGCGTCTTTCGCGGTCTTTTCTAAGGACCACCAGACTTTTTCAGTTTTGAAGATGACGAAAGTGTGGAAAGGTTCATTTTTAATAGACTTACCCCTTTGCCGATCAGTTTCCACTTCGATTATCTTGGATTCGTGGTCGATTTCTCTTAGAATGGATGATTGTGTATTTTGTTTGAGTAAATATTGAAATAGTTCACGCTCGGGTATTTTGTGATCGCCATTCGTGGGATTTTCGTCGACAGAAGGTAAGAAGAAAAGCTCAATAAGCTCACCCTTAAAGATTCCAAGTAGCGAAATGTTGTCCATATATTTCGGTTGGGCTGGCTGTTTTCTGCCAATTTCTGGACTAGCCTATTCCCGCCAAAATTGTTGCTTTCGTTTAACAACACTGTTGAGATGTAACTGTTGCCGTGGTGTTTTTCTTGATGCGTTTTAACCTGAAAAACGCTGGCGAGTGTTGCGAAATAAAATGTGTCGCGTCTAAAATTTAGCTGCCACTCCTTAGTAGGGGTGAAACCGAAGTGGCTTTTCCCGTTCAAGTCCCGCGTTCAGATGACTATACAGCTTCTCTGGGCGTTTCATGTATGCTGACGTGTAACGTGTCTCTATTTTAAGAAACTGTGATGTGAAGAACGATTGGCTTTCCGTCGCGAAGAAATGGTTGTAGACAAAGACCTGCTGCTCTCAAAAGGTTGTATAGTCTGAACGGTTGAACGAGTTACTTATTATTATCACGCAGTAACGCTGATTCCAACCAAATCGAAAGGCCGATGTTGAGCTTTCTTAGATTGGTTTTATGATGCTGTTGACATAACTGGACATCACACGGAAAAGTGCTTTGAAGACTATATACCATTCCGTTCTATATACTGCGCTCAGTCCCGTAATAAAAGCTATTTTGGGTTTCAGATTTAATGGTCAACCGTGCTGTTTATCTCATCCGGACGGTTGGCGAGCACTCTGTCCTCTATTCCATGCTTCTAAAAACAAAAACAAATAGGCTAACCGTTCCGGGCAGTTCTATAAAAAGCTCCAGGTAACACCTACGTCTCGTTTACATTGGCCCAGACGAGCCAAAGACGCTATCACTTCACTCCCTTGTTGCTAAAGAACGGAAACGGGTATCACTACGCAGTACAAGTTCAGACAAACGGTTAGTTTTCTATCACGTTCCAGACAAAACGCATCTTGCCCAATAAATTCACCTTTATTTCTTCATAATAATTTTTCGCTAATCAACATGTTTATAGGTAATTCATAAGAGAATAAGTTATTCTTTATATCTTGTGCATCCGAAAATCCAACAAACAGCAGTCAAGATATAGCAGTGCTGGATGCCTTCCACTTCTCCATGGCGGGGAAAAACGGATCAAAACCCGATGAAATTGTTACGACTATGACAGCCTTGATGCGTGTGACCAGTGCTTGACTCCTAGTTTGCTTTTCCCGAAAAGGTATTTGCCGTTTGCTGTCGTCTCCATGTCACCCCCCCCCCCCCCCACCCTAACCTGAGGGCCACTTTGCAGCACCATTAAAAACTGTTGATGCTCTGACCGATTTAGGTAAAGTATACTAGGGAGCAACCACAACAGTCTTGTGTGTATCGTGTGGCTGAGATTGCATCAGTAGACGAACAATTTCCGACTGTGTCAATAATAACTTTCACTATAGGATTAGCAGCGGTGAGGACGATACCTTTACAGTCAACAGCCGCTTCAGTTTCAACCCTATACATTTGACCTAAAGAATTGATTAAGTCACCGTCACTCGGCCTCCACATCAGCAACCAACAGGTATGTAGTAAACACGCTCCCAGCTCCCTCTCATCTCATTTCATAGCGTTTGTGTTATTTACCGGTATACAATTGGCAAGTATAAGTGTCGATTCCGGTCGATTCACCTTTGCAATTTTGTAATTCCATCACATGTTGGTAATCGTTTGACAAATGTTAATATTTTTCCCAGGGCATCGCCATGGACTACGTTTCATGTGACGAAATCATTGCCACCAAGGGTGATCTCATTGCATTTCGCCGGTTTTTCCTCTGGTTTTTCCTGCGTTTATTTGTGCCGTCCAAGTTTATTAATTATCGCCCGTGGCAATGGCTTGTGTACTGTCATTTTGCTGTCTGCACTGAAAGTGCATCTGTAAGTGGAGAAATTATTCCCAAGGAAATTTGTAACAGGTATGAACTGGCGAATATTTATTGTTTGACGAGCTTTCACCACGGTATTTTAACTGCCTTATTAATTTCATTTTGGCAGAATCACTATAGGCGTTGATACCCCAAAGTGGTTTACGTGGTTTGGTATACGGTTGCCGTTTAGTGTTACTAAACTTGTAGAGAAGACCATGCAAACCCTGTGTGACCAACACGGGTGTCGAGTGAACAATCATGACGAGTTTGCCAGAAAAAAAAAATTGGTCATCAATACACCTGACGATGTTGTTAAAAGGGCTCGGGAGTTTCTCAGGGATAACCAGCATCCCATCATGTTTTACAATGTGCTGATTAAGAATTGTGAACATTTTGCCACCCTGTGTAGGTATGAGAAAGCCTTTAGTCTCCAAGTCCCTGGTTGGATTTCGAAGACGTTCGATTTTATTTTCATGTTGTGTTCCATGTTGTGTTCCATGTTGTGTTGGTTTTTTTATAAGTTCTTTAAACCGCCACCTGGAGTTGATAATACGAGTGTTATCATGAAAGAAGTCAGAGCGAATGAACAAAGAAACAATAATATGCCTATTGAAGAATTGCAGTAATAATTAAGATTATAATTACTTCAATTTTTAGCGTTGCTCATGCCTTAAGATGGATGCCACATTGTTTGTTCAGCGCATTGTTCATTTTATCTCTTCAAACCTCAGTATGGTATAGTAGAAAAATAGCCAAAGAAATAGTCTGTCTGGTGTTATGTTCTATGTAACGCGGGAAAGAAAATTAAAAATTAAATAAAGTAAATTTGAATTCATCTCATCTCGTTCCTTTCTGACTTCTCACAGCATGTTTTATAGCAACCGGCACATCTTTATCCGAGGCGAATATTATTGTGATTTCAACAAGTGAATCAAGTGGTATTAATTCAGCGGTTTCTTTGATATTTTTCGTTGACAATTTCAAATCTTTAAATTTTCAATAAGGTAATGAACGACTCTGCTGTTGCATCCTTCCTCGACATCCTCCTCGACATCCTCCTCGACATCCTTCCTCGACATCCTTCCTCGACGAAGTGCCCGCGGCGTCTTCTAACCTTCCAATCAGAAAAATTGATTAATACCTGTTCCATTCCATTATATGGATTTCGTTTTTCTTCTAGTTAGTAGTTTAAGCGGACTGCGTAGCTCAACTAATTTATTCATTTTGAAAGATCAAGGCTTATCTTAGTAACCAGTATGGGAGTGTAACCATTAATTTACTTTTGTTTGCAACCGTTTGCAACTGCCTTTTCAAACGATTGGTCGGTGAGTAGGATCGATTCCGGGCTCTTCGATTGGACCAGAGTTCCTTGCTGGGACACATTCAGTTTCACATCCTGTCTATCAGTTTCTGGACAGATGTTGCAAAGATTGTTGCAGATTGATGAAAGGTCTCGAGAGTTTCTCAGGCAAAGTTTCTAACAATGTACTCGCCATCAGGCTCACCTCATGCAGAAACACAACAAGAGTAATTATTCAATCCATATTGCTATACAAGAAGGCTTTATAACTCTTATTACATTTTTGTTTCCCTTAAAGATACTTTATTCGCCTTAATTTTCAAAATTTTGTCGAACAATATGCGTATGAACGCGTCAAGGTGATCACCACTCACCAGTGAGCCAGCAAGTTTCATCAGTCAGTAATCAAGCAAAAAGAATGTCATACAGACTGACACAGAAACTTTGATCACACTAAACTTTTCCATCTCTGAAGCTTGTCGTAGCACTTCAACTTTATTTACTTTCTCTAGCGTCATCAGTGCGAAAAAATTATTGTATTTTCAACGCTATATTTATTCATGTTTTACATCATATTCGGTGGACTTGTTTGACTCCTCAGGTTCACGAAAGCGGAAGTAGTACAGTTCCTGCAGTTTTCACCACAGCCGAAAACATTATGCTTTTGCAGTTTATTTCAAGTAGCAGTACTAAATCAAGCAGCGCAACATGCAACAAGACAGGCGACTTACACTGCTGTGTGATGACGGTATGGCATCTCACAGAATCAAATTTTTAAATTTGTTTTTGTAAACAACGTTGTCATTTTCTTTATTTTTGAGCAGACTGTATGGAAGAAGATGCAACAACTCTCGGCTGAAGTAAAGTTCTGAAACACTTAAGTGTTCCAGTTCAACCGTTCCTGCAATGGTTCATCTCCGTTATTCGTCGACAAGACCAAACTCTGGCGTTTATTTTGGGCAATTTCTGTTATATTTGGGTGAAGGTAATTTTTCATTCCTCATTCCAACTAATAAATCTATTTGAACACGAAGGCGTGTGCCATGCATTTCTCTATGCAATGAGATCAAGTGAACTTTAAGCCTTGTAAGCTAGAGGACGCTTGAAACTGGCAATTTATTTCAAAGCCTTGATTGGTAAGTCATCTGGTGTTATCATACCATGAAAAAGTTGAATGCACTTTTATCAACGTTCTAGGTTTGATGGATAAGTAGATTTTTTAAATTTTATTTTACTCGCATTTTTATTATAATTTATGTATACACAATTTTAATAGTCGGAATACTGGAAGCTTCTATGCATTTCTTTATTAGACATGTGCCAAGTAGTTAGAGAGTACGTCACCATTGTATAAGTAGGTAATTCAAAATGTTTGTGAAGAATGTTAACGATTGGGCAGACCGTGCCAACTTGTTTGGGTTATCCTGACTAGAGATGCGTAGCCACAGCCTGGATGGAAGTAATTTGAACTATCTTGGTTATCATTTGATTGTATGTGCTTATTCAATGTGGTTGGCGTGTATTTCGTTATCATTATTCAAATACAATTTCTTTATTATTTTCACGATCGTCTCCGACTGCGACTATGTGTTACTATGAACTAAACTTTAACTTTACTAACTGGCTATTTCATCATTTGCATATTTTTCTTCATTCATAAAAGGCTCGGGTTGGCGCCCTGTCAAAATGGAAAGGAACGATCGTCATTTGTTTTTAAATGTGGAGGAAGAGAGATGAAATGAATCCAAGATGGCCGACCATTTGCTTACCACTCCTCTTCTTTCTTTTCTTTTTACCAATGGTGGGCGGCAAAAATATCAGACGGTTCTCTGTCGTTCTGGAGTGCGGAGGCTCGTTTGACGATTTAAACTGCTAAACTATTTATAAATGAACTTAAATCCTTGGAACAGAAATGTGTGGTTTGATTTTTGTTACGCTGATTTCGTGTGATTTTCTATATCCTGAGTTCGTTTACGTAGTTTTCGTGACCAAATTGACCATTGACTTGATGTCAGCAGACAAAGTTATTTTCACTTTTGCCACGAACAGGTGATGCTCTATGCACGCAAATTCATTTAAATTGAATTGCCACGCCGTCAAAATAAGGTTACAGGCGATTTTCGTTTGTCGTCATTTATTTGATACTTCAGTGATTAATTAATGTTTTCTTCTCTGTAGACTTATTCATGTTATGTGCATCTTATCACAAAGGTAAACGTGTTCTCAGCCATATGGAAGATTCTTATAGTTATTTCTTGTTTGATTATATTTTCATTGGTGATGTGCTGACTGAACTTGTGTAATAGTTTAGCCAATGATTCATATGCGATTTGCTTTATTTCTTTGACCAACAGGTTCTATTGGTGAAGCAACATCTTGAGCACTGCGATCTGGATGAAGAAAATGGTTGGCCCAATCTCCCAACTCTTTGCTGATGTGTGGGCGGACAGATGAAACAGCCTGCACCAAGGTAGGAAGTAAAAACCAGTGTGCCAGCCAAGGTGTGGAAACCCAAACCGTATTTCATGCAAGTTACATCCTCAAAGTCAGTTTTAATTGTTCATTTTTATTCGTAGTTAAACGGCAAGTTAACGATCATCCCCTGCACGTGGAAGTTTCAATAGGGTATGCGCAATTTTTGCACCTCAGTATTTACGTGTTCGGCTAGGTTTTAGTTTAACTTGTATCATCTTATTTACTTTGGTTCTTCTTTAAAGAATTATTGCTTCATTATATGCTAAATCAGTCAAACATAGCTGACGTCTCTTGAGATAAGTAGTGGTATGTAGTGATGTAAATCCTTGCCCAGTTCCCAGTTGGAACAAGTTTCGTTCTAGGCACAACGAGTGAACTTAGAAGTAGTTCATTGCCTGCTCGCACGGTGCCGATGTGTTCGTTATAAAAACAAGTATTCATTTGTTGTCTGTAAAAGCTGAGCTATCTTGATAGTGAGGAGGTGGGTGCGATAGTAGTTACGCCGGTTCAAATTTAAAGTTGCAGAAACCATTTTCTTTATCCTCAGAAAAATCTATGATGGCTGACGTTTGGCCACTAACCAATGGGAATCGAAGGATAAGAGATTGTTGGGCCTGTAAATTGTTGTTTGTTTCTTTTGTTTTGTGGAACTTGTGGTTTTATTTTCGCCATTCCGATGTGCAAGATAGATTTATTATAGGTTTTCATCATTCCTTGTGGAAAACGGGGTCAGATAAAATGTATGACCGTACTTGAATCGAGAATCTCGTGATTCAGGAAAGTTTAATTATATTTTCGCTTCAGTTTTGAAACAATCATGATCGCTCAGATAATAATGATCATTGAATGTGTTGAAAATTTAAAAAGTTTGATTTTTTTATCTTAAAACCGCTTAAAACACTCCAACCCCTCGAACTACCGTTTGATATCAGGCAGCTTTGTGTGAAAAGTGACATGGTGCTATTGTGTCGTTGGTTTCATTTCTTATTTTACTTTGCTATCGCCCGACAAGTTGTTTTTGTTTCTAATCTTGTTCGTAAAATTAGAGTCTTTGCCTTGCACTGTGGTCGTTGTACTTCACAACGTCAAACAGTAAACTTTAAACAAGTATCGTTTCTTGTGGGTGACCTGTCAGAATGTGGGCGTGAGGGGTGGGGGGCGAATGACGAACACAATAAATTTATCCTGGTGGGAATTGTACAAGCACACATTGTTTCTGCCTATGGTGTTGCATGAAAAAAGCCAAAGGGTGTCGTATTGACTTGTTTGCGGGATTGATTAGCTTTTTATCTTATTTTCATTTTCAGTTTTTTTTTTTTCAGTTTTTTATCTTTATATCATTGTTAATCTTGCCTTTTGAACGTTTTGGCTAGTACTTTACCCCGTTTCGACTACTTGAACACAACTTTCTTTCGACGTTTCAAAGTTGCGCTTGACGCAAGACTCCATCCAGTGCTCATGATTAGCGAATGATTATAGAAAATTCGGTGGGAGATATTTCATGTTTTCTCCCTTCGTTTGCCTAGTGACTGATGATTTTCCTTGCGAATGGAATGAATATCTGACGAATGGTCTCCGAAACGATATTACGTGCGCCCACTTTGTTACTAACGAAACGGCCAGTAGAATCCAAGTTTTTCTCATCAACCTGTTGTCGACTAAAAATGTTTTTGGAACCTCTATTCGAAAAACACCAAGAACTTCTTGGTATGATCACCTTTAATTCTTCAAACGCTTTCAAATCAAATGCGATTAAGAGTTTGAATTATTCCCATGTTCGTGTTTATTCGCTCGTTTCCATTTCGATTTGAAGGTCACATCCTTTGTAAAAGGCGACTCGAAAATATAACGAAAATACCGTAACTATAAATTTGTGTGTATTTGTAATCGACAAACCAATTTGAACTGGCACGGGACTATTTTAGAGTGGGGGGATTTCTTTTACAAATGCAAAACAAGCAATATCTGAAAGTGGATTTCCATGTGGGGTACAGGTACAGGTAGCTACAGGATTTTGTGGTTGAGTGGGTGTCGATGTAGCTACAGGACAAATTCAAAGACTTAATTAGACTGTGATGTTGCAATACTACCAAGAAAATGTAGCTACGCTTCGCTTTTGTGCGTGGCTATAGAAGCGTAAGCCTTCAATCTGATGGGATATGTTGGACTCGGTCGTAACACTTAACACACACTCAAAGGCCTTTTTGCAGTACATTGGTCGATCTTTACCTGCGATGTCATTCCCCACATCTCATTATTCTTCGTTTTTTTATCCTTATTGTCTGTCGGGAGAATTTCTGTATTTTTACAGGGCTTGTTTTTTCTTGCGTTATTTTCTCCACCATTTTCTTCTCCATTATTTCCATGATTGATTTCGGGATTCGTTTGTGGATTGGTTTCGGAATTAGCTTCAGGAGGTATAGGTAGTTTCCTGATGATCCCTTTGCTGCGCAAGCGTTGCTCGATTTCATTGCTCAATCCAGCAGCATTGGGGTTTTTAAAGTTGAAAACTCTATCTCCGCCCTTTACTTTGAGTTCTTTATAGACGGTTTTATTTTCCAGGAACAAATTGATGATCTCCATGTCTTTCGCTTGTTGTACCGCCAAATCCAACGGAGTTGTGCCGTGCCTGTCGGCTTGAATGGGGTTGGCTCCTTTTTCTATCAGGCGGCGAGTGGCCGTCACGTTCGAGCCAATGACGGCGTGGTGGAGGGCCGTTCTTCCTTGAGAGTCATCATCATCGAGGCCCCTGTCAGTTTCCTGTGTCTTTTTAGCTTTGAGGAGTAAGTCGATGATGTTGCTGTTGTCTGTGTGTCGTGCTGCCAAGTGAAGTGGAGTCAGGCCGCTGTTGTCACGAGCATTGGGATCTAAATGACAGTTTTTGAGCAAATGGTTGACGGTGGTGACGTTGGATGCCACGGCCGCGATGTGCAGGGCATTTCTTCCCGATGCGTCCGTGTCTTTATTGACTTTTTGATGTTTAAATAGTAAATCGATGATTTTCGTATCGCCCGTGAAGGCTGCGGCCGTATGAAGTAAACTCATACCTTTCCAAGGGATATCTGGATCTTCGTTCTGAAGTAGCCGAGTAATAAGGATCTCTTTTTTGAAATTCGGATTTCGTAGTAAAATCTCGACCATTTTGATTTTAGACAAAAGTATGGCCAGCTGTAGTACAGTGGTGTCGTAAGCGACGAAGTCAACGTCGGTGTATTTCGTGTTTTTGTCATTGCATAAAAAGTTTTCGAGCAGAACCGCATCTCCCAGGTAAACGATGGCAAATAATGGCGGCCACTCTGGAAATTTGGTTAGCAAATTAATGATTGGGTCGATTTTTTGGTTGGAAAGAGAAGTAGAATAGGGCACCGCTGATTCAAACGACGCGATTTGATTGTTTACGAAATCGGATGACTTTTGGTAGGCTTTCTCTATGAATTGAACAAACGTCTGACAGTTGGCTTTGACGACGTGATACTTTTCCGTAATGTTGAACGCCCACAGCGTTGTCAAGAGCTCGGCCATGGTGCCGTGGCCTTTAATTGGGTTTTCACCGATACATTTAACGTTTTTTCGATTTTTTCTCATGAACCTGCTGACGACTGCGACCTGGTTTCGTGATCTCTGCATGACGATGTATTTGGTGTTCTTCTCCAGCGACCACCAGTACTCTTTTTCAGTTCCACCGTCCGTTTGGAAAACGATGAAAGTGTGGTGAATACCTAACCGATCGGATAACCAGTGCATGCTACTTTGATAAATTTCAAACTCGGTGATGTTGGCTTTCTTTTTGAAATCCTTCAAGTAGCGCAGCATGTCGTGCATTGTTTTGTCGAACTCTTTCGATGATCCATCGCTATTTAACTGATCGATCAAATTGGCCGTTTCCTTGCTCAGAAGATGTTGAGAAAGGGCATCTTGAGATATTTCATCGAAACTGTTGCTCTTGTTCAGATTGTAATTTGACGATGGAGGCTGTTGGTCGGCATTCGGTACGTAGAGGATCTTTTGCTTGGACTGGACTCCAAATATGCCAGACTGGGACGCTAACTTTTCAATTAGTTTTACGGTAAAGAATTTGGTGAAATTATCAAGTCTACTGGCGTATTTGGGCATGTAACGCTTAAGAATTCCAAGTATATTTGGATAGGAAATGTAAAGTAATATCACTACCAACATCGTAATGCAAACCAACAGTCCTATAGAACCCAAAAATCTGCCGACGATCCAAACAAATGTCTCCCATGACAATATCATAGTTGAATTAAAATCACGAATAAGAAAAGAAAATGCAACCGCACGCAATACAAAATTAACGATGATGTCAAGTGTCTTTTCTTCACGTCGGCACGAAAGAATAAACACCAAAGTAAGAAAGCACGGTATCAAGTTTGGCGTTACACTGCTCCTACTGCAACTGAAAATCATATTATTAACGCAGCTTTAGGTGTTATCCCATCACACCGTGAAAGAATTAGATAAGATAATTATTCCCTTTCTTGGCTTCCAAGAGGGTCCTGGGGCGTGGTATTAGAACCCATTTTTCGGATAATTTGCGGGTTTCGTGCCATTTTGTATCTTGATCCTGTCTGTGGTGGGTGGGCGTAGTTAATCGTGTTGGGACGGACATTATGACAAAAAAATATCGCGATCCGTTCAGCGGTTCGTGAGCCCTGTCGATTAAACCGATTTTTGTTTTCTTTTGTTTTGTTTTTGCGGTTTGGATTGAGGGAAGGGATCTGTCGGATTTTTGCCGGGGGTGGGAAGGAGTCAATTTTTGGAGTGGAAGGAATGGGTGGGGAGGAGGCCTACCCCCTCCTATAGTTAGAGTCGTCTGTTCTCACACACACGAAAAAATCATGAGTCATATGACTTAACATCTTTACCTTAATTGCTACATTGTTGAGATTGTGATTTATTTGTATCGAATTTTGAGTGAAAACTAACCATTTGTATCGTCTTTATATTTCATATTAGTTTGATGGTGATTCATCTTTAACAAGAAATCTGGAAACAAAAGTTCTTGCGGTCATTTCTTCAAATTCGACGGAAGCCAACATTGGACGACTCTATTCCTGCCTGGACTAAATGACTCAGTTGACAAAAGTCCCAACTGATCCAGGGTGGACCGACACGGCTACAAGTGTCAGGCTATTACTCGGCTAATAAACAGTGGCGTGTCTGGGGATGGCCAATGGCTGGTCTCTTTGGCTTCTTCCGTGTTTCCAATTTTCACTGATGGACAGTTCACCAAGCGATGCAACAGTCATACAGGAAAAGGAGACTAAAAAGCAAGTAAGAGAGTCTACTTGATTTTTCTTTTTTTTTGGGGGGGGGGGAAACTTTGGGTTATCTAATCTGTTTAGAAAAAACCTTTGACCGTAAAAATATTCCTTAAAAGGCTTATGCAGCTAGTCAATCAACTCGTTTGAATGGAAATTACAAGGGAATTTGGATTTGCTGTTGGGTCACATGCCCAACTTGAAGATGAATAAGTTATTGAATTTCATCATCACAACACGCTGTAGCAAATGACTCGCCTAGTGGTCCAATCCTAAAGGAAGAATGGAAAGGTTAGATTTCTTATTCCTTTTATTTGATGTGGCCGGAGAGCTCTGACATTTCAGGTTCATTTTTATTCTCAACATCCGTCAATTTCTCCAGGATTTTTGCTTGGTATTTTTAGCTTGATCTCCGTGGCCCTTTTGGTTGTTTGCTGCCGTTGAAAGGTGACATGACGACTACTTTCCGAAAACCGTAAATGTTTTGAGAAATTTGTGCTTGTGCTTGTGATTGACGTTCTGCACAAAAGCGATTGATAAGATGGGCAGCTGACGATTGGAGTAAGATCAATCAGAGTTTGAATGTTTCCAATATTCCTTTTTTATTCGTTCGTTTCCGACTCGACTCGACGGCCGCACTTGTGTTGGGTTTTATACAGGAAAATCATTTATTTTACGTTTATTATTTGGAACAGTCTATTTTCATCTGGGTGTTGATAGTGTTGGACAAAGGTCGCAACAGCGATTCAAAGGCCTTTATTTCGCAAGCGCTACTTGATTTCATGGCTTGATTCAAGATAATTATTTTCAAGTGCGTATAGTCAACAACTTTATCTCCCCCTTTATAACGTTCAGTATTTTGTCGACGGTTTTATTTTCCAGATTCGACAGGGGACAGCCGATTCCAAGGGATTTGTGCCGTCCTTGGCGGATTGGATGTTGGGGTTGGCTCCTTTTTCTAACAGGTGACGGGCGGTCGTCGCGTTTCATCCAATAATCGACCAATCGTCAATCACTCCAATCGACAATCGTCCAACCAAGCGGAAATGAGATGGCGCAGGTAAGAGATTTTGTGTCTTCCCGTCACTGGCTAAATCTAATACGACTTACTTTTTGGCTTTTTTTTTTTTTTTTAGGGGGAAGAAGTGGAAATAGTATTGCTTCAGTTGTTTATACAATCAGTAACGCGAATGGGTTACTGGCTCTGCCAAAGGTAACACACCCTGACCGCCATGTCCTTCATTACCGCATGTTGTTTAAACAGCCGTTGTTTTTGAAGTAGTGTAGGTGTATGTGGATACAGTTGACCTGGATGTGGACACGTCAGTACAACTAGCTGGGCAATGGAATCAATTTCTATCGAGGTCAATTAGATCAAACACACGCGCACCTGGCATCAGGTGTCTGGCTATTAATGAGCAAATATATGATTCCCGCCATTTTGGAGAACCTGTTGAAGCAACTGGACTCCGGCCGACCGGATAAAAAGAGGACCGCCCAGTGATGCAGAGACAGGATTCAACGAGGGCTGCGCATCGACTCGGCACGGACAGCCTTTTTCTCTCCGCAATCCAGTCCAGCAGGTAATATTCTTCGCCTTAAGTTTGACTTGATTTTATCGTATTATTGATTGGTTTTCGTTTGTTTCTGATTTGATTCCAAGTTGACGAATAGGATGATGTCGAAGAAATCGGGTGCGAGGGTTATGCTGGCCTTGGTTTGGTCGTGTTGCTGGATGATGCAAGTCATCACGGGGACTCCAGTCGGGACACCCGAGGAAATGGATCGAGCTTTCGGAGCCCCTTTAACCGCGGCAGAACTTGCGTGCGTCCCAACATTTGGCAAATCAGGTAGTATATCGTTTTCTACTTGCTTTATCCTTTTAATATTCAATTGTTTCATTTGTTTTGATGGTTTACTTTAGCACCCGAAGACTTCCCCATGTCCGAGGGAAATGATATCGTCATGTTTCCCAATAAGAACGCTTACGTCAATCAAAAATGGCCCAAAGCAAATGCAATTCCATACGTCATCGACTCGTCATTTGGTAAGGCCTCGAATCTTTTTTTTTGTTTTCATTTCGTTTTATGAATCCAAATTTGTTTTATGCACTCGTGTTTGAATCAGATGCCAAGGCCCGATGCGCCATCGGTTACGCCATGACGCAGTACCACAAGAATACCTGCATCCGCTTTGTCCCGCGAACGAAGCAAACGGACTACATCAAAATCAACAAACTCGATACCACAGCGTACGTATAAGCTTCGCCTGAATCGTTTATTAGTTATTGACCAAGTTCTAAATGTTGGTTTGACACTTTTCAACAGTTTTAGTTGCTATTCATCGGGACTCGGTTTCTACAAAGGTGGAGGAGCACATGATGTCACTTTATCGCCCAGCTGTTACCAGTATCAAGCGGGAACCATCATGCACGAATTGATGCATCGCGTCGGCTTCCATCACGAGCACACTCGACCCGATCGTGACAAATACGTCGAGATTCTTTGGGATAAAATCGAAGCAGGTCAGTCCAATTCATTGAATTCCGTATAATTATGCAATAAGTGACGGGATAATAATTGGATGGCATCAATTTTACTTCGTTTCTTTTCAATCTTAGGATGGAAGGCGCAGTACGCCATTGCGCAAGGATCCAGCCTCCTCCTCACTTACGACTATGGTCAGTTTGAAATTGAGATTCGTATCTTCTTCGTCCACGTTTGTTTAATTTGATGTTTCTGATCACGCAGGTTCCGTGATGCACTATGGGCTGGGTCAGGAAATGAAGGCTAAATTAAGCACGAATGGGGTTGTAATTGGACAGCGAAAAGGTTTGAGTACGGTAGGTCGAAATACGAAAGCGATTTCCAACTTGCAACTAGGAGACATTTGACGTTGAGGACTTGCAAGATCACGTTTAACTAAAATAAAAATGTTTGTCTCGTTTTCTTGTTGAACAGTTGGATATCAACAAACTCAAAAAGATGTACTGCCCATCGGCGGGAAAGCGCTAAGTTCTGAAACACCGTGTGTGTATCCAGTTCCACTATTACTGCAACGATATTGCCCGTTATTCTTGTACAACACAGAACTCTGGCATTTATGTTGGGCACTTTCTTTAATATTTAGGTGGCGGATATTTTCTTTTTGTTGCTAAATTCACGTATAATTAATATACTTGAACAACAAGGCTTATTTTTTTCTAGTTTAAAACTTAAAATTTGAACATCAACATGTCGGCGGCTAAGTGTTCGAGTTTACAAAAATGCCTCAAGATGTGACATGCTATAATAGATTGAACTCGTGACTATTATTTTTAGCTGGATCGAGTCCCTTTAAATTAATTTTGTTTTTTCTTTTACCTTTATATGTTCATTTTTTGTGACGGAGAGTGCAGGTATGTTTTATGATGGCGTGAAGATGCTGTTCATTGCGGTATTTCTTTTGTGATCCATGTTCCAATGGCCTTTTTTTGATGGATTGTGTCGATTCCGGCTCGGTTTTCGTCAATTAACAGTCACCTGATTTCGTGTCCAATTTAACTGAATTCGATCCCGGTTAAAGAGAGTTAACTTTGAAGTAAATATTACCACGACATAGTTTTGCAGAGTTCCTGGACCTGAGGATCAAATGTGTGGCCGTTTCTTCATCTCGTATGCGGGGCCATATAACTGGATCGCAACTTCCGACGACACAGTTGGTGGCCGTGGAACTCGTGGCGATGGATCCGTGGCGGTTTTATTGAATTTGGGTAACTACACATTTTTCGTCAATTCGCTTTTAAAATTTCACATTTGTGTTGCGTCCAGTCCGTTCTAGTCTGCTAGCAGTCCAAATTAGCTTATCGTGAATATCTCCAGGTATATTTGATTTGATTCTATCATGATGGGAGAAGTGTCGACGTTTGTTCCCAATCCCTAACATTTGTAAAATCTCTCAGAATTAAAAATTGACTTGACTGTGGTAACACTTCAATTGAAAAAGGAATTTCACTCAAAATAGGAAAAGGTTTTTACTAACCATTTTTGAGTGTTGACAAATGTAAATGCCAAACGAATAATTGTGTGATTGTCGGAGACTAGAAGTCTGCGCCTGTAGGTAACCGATTTATGTCGACTACTGTCACACCTGTCGTATTTTTTTTTTTCGAGCAGTAACTTAAAATCGCAATCATTTATTTGCCACACGCAAAGTCGCAAACCCATGATAAACGGGAGGGTGGTGCGGGGTGGGGGATGAATCTACGCTGAGTTGAGCTAATTAATTATCAGAGCGGAAAACAGCAGACGCGTGCGTCATTTGCCCCTGTTTTTGTTTTGTTTTTTTTTTAGGTCATAGACGAAGCGGATTTCTCGCCAGAAAAACCTGCGAGAACTTTGGCCTCGACTCCGATCCGGCTGGTCCTCATTGAAACATCTGCATCCGTTTTCAACGAAACTTTTTAAAACGAGGGCAGAGTTGATGACGTGAATGGGCACCCCAGACCTTTTGGATTCTACCCTGTGCAATGATAAAGGACAGTGTGAATCAGGGGGTTCAATCCTGGCCAGCATAAATTGGAACACAGGTGCTCTATGCAGACCTGATGGTGGGCGCGATTGGGTTGGCAATTCCTATTGGAATTGGCCACGTTCATATCAACGTGGCACGATAGATCCCGACTAGTTGCTCCTGTTTCTAACGTCCCTCCCTTTTTCCCGCCGTTTGAATCGATAGGAAAACTGACGGCGAGGGTATAAAAGACGTTCCCATTCGTCGTTGGATTCACAAACCTCACAATCGCCTAAATAGAAAATGAAGTTGTTTCCGATTGTCTTCCTTTTGGCAGTCGTCTGTTTGGCCGTCGCTGCTGCCCAGGTAAGTTGTTTTGACTATTTCTCGTTTGAGTTTCAATCATTATTAACCTCTCTTTGACTACAAATATCTATACGTACTTCTATGCCCGTCTATGTATACAAAACAGGAGGCCCCACAACCCAAACCTAAACCCCCCAGACCCCCTACTACAACGACAACAACCACGACCACGTCCACTGTGAGAACGACAACAACTCCTGTCACGACGACAACAGTCCAGCCAATAAAAACAAGGAAACCCAAGAAAACCACCGCGACAACAACGACCACCAGCCAACCAACAACCACCACAACAGCAACAACATCGCCGAGACGTACTACCACAGTCAACCCAGCAACGACCACGACTACCGCCCCACGTCGTACCGTCACCTGCACTGCGTTAGCTCTCACCGAAATATCTGAATCACGTAAATCAATTGTCGTCAAATAATCAATCACGCCCGATATTGTGACAGCCATTTCACTTTCTCAATTTTCGATTGGTCGCACAGCTTGTGGGACTTGTACTTTGCTGACGCCAACCAGTGGGACTATCCAGTCTCTCAACTTCCCCAACGACTACGGAGTGTACAATTCCAGTGATACGTTCATCAACTGCCTTTACACGATCAAGGCCCCGCCGCGCAGGAAAATTCAACTGACATTCACCGCGTTCGTCGTGGAAAACAAATTTGATCTCATCAATGTAAGTTGATTCTCAATCTTTTGGTTTGAAAAGTGTGATTTATGTTTGGTATCTTTTCAAGGTTTATGACGGAATATTTCCGTCCGGGACGATTCTAGCTGCAAATCTCACCGGTTATTCCCTCCCCTCTGCTCCGTTTACTACTGTCGAGACCAACCAAATGTCGGTCGTTTTCGATACGGATAGAAATAATGCCGGTCTACCGTTTCGTTTGAGGCCCGCCAAATGGCAGGCGACATTCAAGGTAGTGCCCTAATCCAAACAGCGCAACTTCATTCACGGCTGTCGGCCTCTGTCCGATTATTATTAAAAATCCCCGCGCCTTTTGACAAATGTTTTTATGTGACTTAATGACTTTGTACTTTGTAGCTATGGAAGAATAATTTAAGTTAAGAAATATAATCTCATTCGTCTGTCAAAAAACTGGCCGCATCATCAATTTTACTGCTGGAACTGGAAGCCTGAAAACAGAGAAAGAAAAATAAACAAAATGGGAAATGTCAATGTGCGAAATGGCCAAACAAATAGAAATATCTGGCAATGTCTAAGCAGACGAATGGTTAAAACGCAGAATACAAAATGGAATTATTTACCTGCATATCAGAGTCTGAGAAACTGCCCCGGCAACTTTTAACTCCTCAAAGTCTTCATTAAAGAAAAGAGAGAAGTTACACAGAAAAGAGGGAAGTTAGACAGCACGTATTCAAATGAAACTGTTGAGACAAAAGTTTTTGCAAGCATAACAATTTTGTCAAAATCTATTATTGCAGATTTGCCATCCCTTCTCCTGAAGAGCCACAGGGACTCGTTCAGTTTCAAAAATTGTAACTGGTGAAATAGAGTAGGGTTTGGATCCTAGGTCCTTTATTGTTCAGTTTTCACGCAATGACATTACTACTATAATCTATATGAATTGCTGAAGTGAAGAGAACCTTTCTTAATTTTAGGATTTTTAAAGTTCCAAACGTTGTGAAATTTTAGAGATGAAACTTCAAGTCATTCACAATTAGCTGCTGTCAACTAAAATGGCTGTTTATTTAGTACCCAGTTGGTAATGTCACATCACTGTACTAGTCACTACTTCAGATTTGTGAGCATTTATTTTGTGAGGTAACCATTTAATGATTTGACATTTTCCAGATATCAGGATCTGCCATTCACTTGAAGAGTGTATTTTGGTCTACATCCAGCCCCACTGGCCAACAGTGAAGTCAACCCGCTAAAAAATGTACGTACAGTAGCAGTACCTCAAAATTCATGAATAATTTCTAAACATTAACGACATAGTCCTTTTGAAATCACAACTTGTTTGATACTAGTATAGTCATCACTTAAACATATTAAAATTCTATTGATGTGCATTGATGCGTACCCAATATCGTTCAGGTCGCCGTGAATAACGTGCTGGACGCGCAGCTGGACGTTTGAGAATCTAGGTAAATCAATGTTTTCATCTATTGGCTTCTTAAATTTCACATCTGTGTTGTATTGATATCGTCAAGTGGACCCGACCCCTATTATTTGCAAGGCCTTGTATAATAACAAATTAACTTAACTTTAGATCCATTGCAATTGAAAATGGAATTTCACAATTAAAGGGGAAAAGATTTACTTACCATTTTCACCGTTGTGAACAAATAAGTGGGACAAAATTATTTGTTTGCGCCTGAAGCCGACCGATATCTGTCGACTACTGTCACACCTGTCGTTTTTTTTTTCTTGTTTTCGACAAACCAATGAAATAAGGGAGGGTGGTGGGGGGAATGAATCTACGCTGAGATGAGTAAATTATTTATCAGAGCGGAAAACAGCAGACGCGTGCGTCATTTGCCCTGTTTGTTTTTCTAGAAATATCTGAAAAAATGCTTCGGCATCGACATTTTGCCAACAGGGATCCGGGTCTGTTTTGTGGCCTGGATTCCGGTCCGTTCATCGAGTCCTCATTCAAACATCTGCATCCGTTTTCAACGAATCTTTTTAAAACGAGGGCAAAGTTGATGACGTGAATGGGCACCCCAGACCTTTTGGATTCTACCCTGTGCAATGATAAAGGACAGTACGAAGCCCGGGTCTTATCTTGGTTGGCATAAATTGGAACACAGATGCTCTATTACGCACCTGATGACGGGGGTCCCTTCACCGCCAAGTTTTTCGGTTACATGTCGCTAAATATCGATACAGAAAAATGGAGCCGGCGGGTGTATAAAAGACGACCCATTTCGTTGTTGGATTCATAACCCCCCCCCCCCCCCCCCCCCATATCTTCTTGATAGAAAATGAAGTTCTTTCCAATTCTCTTCCTTGCAGTTGTCGTCTTCCTGGCTGTCGCTGCGGTAAGTTGTTTGACTATTTCTTCTTTTAGTTGAAAACTGTTTTGTGGCTCCTAATTTTAACCTAACCCAGCCCTGTAATTTAATATAATTTTGCGCACTGTTATTTTATGTGGGGCGAAACAGGAGGCCCAAACAACCAAGAAACCAACAGCTTCGACGACGACCACCAAGAAACCTGCGAGGACAACGACATTGATGGGTAAACCTGCAACAATAAAGACAACTGTTAAACCAACTACCACAAGAACATCCAAGACAACGACCACCAAGCCCGTCACCTCGAAGACAACCGTCAAATCCTCTACTAGTACCACAGTAAGAACGACGGCCAAACCAACAACTGGCAAAACAACAACGTCAGTCAAAACAACGACATCCTTTAAGCCGAGGACAACAACAAAGACAACAACAAGGGCAACAACAACCAGAACTACATCGACGACGTTAGTACCGCCCACCACCGCTAGAACAACAGCTGCGCCAACCACTTCCACGGTTACCAACAACTCCAGAACAGTTTCTCATTCAGTTTTTCAATTCTTTTTTGAACAGGGTCGAACAGATACAACGGCCGCTAGTTCATCTGTCACGACGACAACAGCAGCAGAGACAACAACAACTCCTTCGCCGGTTCTCTTTGATTGTTTTGTTTCTGATCCAGGTAACATCATGAAATTCTAGTTGAAACTTGGATGCTCAAATGTTTAGTGAATCGAAATTTGACTCGTTGAATCCATACGCATGGAACCGGCCGTCTCTACAAATCCATTGCGGGAGCGAAGCGTGCGGAAATATGTGCGGCAACGTGACGTCAACGACTACCGGTGTCGTCCAGTCTCCCGACTTTCCCGGCAACTACGAGAATTATAACAAGAAATGTTATGTCATCATTACCGCGCCGGCAGGTTGGATGATCCAATTGAAATTCACCGACTTCAATGTGGAAACCAACGTCTGCTCTGTTTACGTAAGGAAAAGAAATCAAATTTCAATACTACTCGCTGATCCAAATTTGTTTGCACTTGTCAGGTTGCCGATTATGTAACGTACCTATTGCCTCCGACATCCGGCAACACAATTCCTGCCCTAGTACCCGCAACCACCGGCAGCATGGAAATCGGCTATGAATTTTCTGCCAGTAGTAAAACCAACACCATGACATCTGGTCAACGATGGCAGGCGAATTTTTCTGTGACGGTAAATTTCATTCCTGTGATGTTAAATTTTTAAGTTTCTAACGCTCCCAATTTCTGACTTTGACAGAGCCAAGGGAGTTCTTGTTCTGTCCAGGATCCATTAGGTAACGCCCATTCATTTTCGTAAACGGTAAACGTCTGAGGAACGAAACTTTTCTTGTTGTCAAATGAATCTTCTGTGCGGACGAAAAGCCTGTGGCAATATGTGTGGTGACGGGACGTCCATCGGCACCGGTGTTGTCCAGTCTCCCAACTTCCCTGCCGACTACGGGAATAAGGACAGGTATTGTGCTGTCACCATTGTCGTGCCAGCAGGAAAGCAAATCCGGTTGGAATTCACCACCTTCAATTTGGACGATAACTATGGTTTTATTGATGTAAGTATTCATTGATTCCAATCGATGGCATTTCTTTTCAATGCAAAGCCCATTATTACTGTACTTTATATTATATTTATCACATAACTTGTTGTTGGAATTCTCAGGTTGCCGACACAGGCTCGCTTTATTTGTCTGGGGCAACCGGAAGTTTAACTCCTGCAGTAGTCACCACAACATCCAACATCGTGTACATATTTTTTTCGTCCCATGCCAGTAGTGCATTCAGCGTCAGCACCTCAATATATAATTGGCGAGCAACTTACACTGCTATAACGGTATGATGGGGCTTCACATCAATTAATGGCATTTTTGCTTTAGTCGCCGTTATTTCATTTTCTTTATTTTTGAGCAGGAAGATACGACAGGCCTAGGCCTAGGCCTACATCTACCATAACGGAAATGAGCAACTGCAACGAAGATAAAATTATTGGCTTTTTAAAATAAATGTCATTGAGTTCATCAACAATTCAAAAATAGAATTTTGTGATTAAAGAACGTAATTAGATGATGTTGTTGTTTGTAGTGCAACCTTTATAATCTCTTTTGCAGTTGTGTAATTAGGCAGTTCCGAGGACGTCAGAGACATTATAAGTTGACTTGTTGTTTTTTGTGATCGCGCGGGATCTGCTGCTCATCGCTGAATTTTTCGAGTCACATGTGGGGTTTCGATTCACTTGACGGAATTGGAACCTTTTGTCACATGAACACTTTTTAACGAGCATTAAATAACATTTATTAGTCACTATAACAGCCTTTAGTAGGACTAATATCATAATAAGGACAACAACTATCAAGACAACTTCCAGTCCGAGCACCACAACATCAATAAAGCCATCGACTGTTTATTGAACCAACCACTAAACCAACAGCAACAACGAAGAAAACAACTGCTGGGACCACGACGGGTATCCCGTCGAAAACCAGCCCGAAATCCAGCAACACCTTATTGAGCTCATCCGCAACAACCAAGGCTTTGATAACGACAAGAACTACGTCGACATCAGTACCTAGAACAATCATTGCCTTACCTTCTACACAAAACAACAAGAGTCTCCACCATGACCAGCAAAGAACAGACGTCAACATCAACTGCACCGACTTCATCCACAGTTAGCACAGCTCAGAATATCTTGAACTTTAAATTGAGTTTCTCATTCATTTCTCAACTCTTTTTTTAAAACAAGGTAAAACGGAGACAACATCGACATTTGCATCAGCCACTAGATCACCTGACAGGCTGACAATGTCTTGGATGCTCAAAATGTCCAAGTGAATCGAAATTTGGCTATGTTTAATCTGGAACTGACCGTTCCTACAAATCATTTGCGGGTGTCAAGGTGAAATTTTTTGGAAATTTGTGCACTTGTGTGACATTAACGGGAGGTGTTGTCCAGTCTGCCAACTTCCCCGGCGACTACAGCAATTATAACAAGAGCTGCCAAGTTTAACCAGAGCGCAGTCAGACTCAATATCGTACAGGTGGAATGGCAACTTCCGACTAAGGTGGTGGCCGTGGAATAACCCGTGCTGGACCCGTAACGATTTTGGAATATAGGTACATTACATTTTTCGTCTATTTGCTTTTAAAAATTTCACGTCTGTGTTGCGTTGAGTCCGTTCTACAGCCGAGCAATCCTAAATTAGGTTATCGTGAATATCTTCGCCAGGTATATATTTGATTTGATTCATTAATTATTATGAAGAGAGAAGAGCCAAAATTTACCATTATAAATTCAAATGCGGTAAGGTCGCATCATAGTTTTAAAAAAATGAACTAAACTTTATATTATAAATTTCAATTGAACACAGAATTTTACCCAAAAAGGAAACAGATTTCGACTTGCCATTTTCGAATGTGTGTTGAGAAATCAATGCGACAAAATGATTCGATTGTAGTAGAAGACTAGAAGTGCGCTCCTGTAGCCGCCGACCGATTTGTGTCGACTACTCTCGCAGTTGTCATTCGTTTTATTCGAGTAGTAACTTAAACGCAAACAGTTAGTTGCCACACGCAACTTACTGACATGACTAAGCAATGGCTAACGAGAGGGTGGTGGTGGGGTGGTGAATCTACGCTGCGACGAGCTCATTGATTGCCCGAGCGGAAAACAGACGCGTGCGTCATTTTTTCACCAGCAATGTAAAGCCGATTTCTATAGAAGAAAAACAACTGCGAGAGCGGCACACTTGTGGATTATTTTCCCTGTTGGACGACAAAGGGAATAGAGAATCAGCACGGGGCTTATCCTGGCCGGCCAGCAACAGAGAAACGCAGATGCACAATGCAGACCTCATCATGTTTTTGGGTGTAGTCTGTCGTTTTGGATAGGAAAACTGGCGGCAGGCGCATAAATGACGACCCATTTCGTCGTTGGATTCATAACCCTTCGAATCGCCTGTCGAAAATGAAGTCCTTTCCTATTTTCTTCCTTTTGGCTGTCGCCGCTACTGGGGTAAGTTGTTTCACATTTCTCCGTTTGAGTTTCAATATTTAATCTCTTGCGCACGCCCATCTACTTAACAGGAGGCCCTTGGCGAAATTTGCAATTCCCGGAAGACGCCAACAAAAATGATAGCGAGAAGAACCTGGCCCAGTCAAATTGCCACGACGACGGCCAAATCGACAACCGTAAACCCATCGACGACGACAGCACCAACTACAACTACAACTACTGCCACAACTACAACCACCATGGCAACAACAACAACTCCTTTGCCGATTCTTTTCAATTGCTCCGTTTCTGATCCAGCAGGTAATGAACTTGAATCGATTGCCCTAACAAACTTGATGTTGAAATAACCGAATGAATCGAAATTTTCTCTCGTTTAAATGAACTACAAATCTGCCCGACAAATCCATTGGCGGGAGCGAAGCTTGCGGAACTATGTGCACCAATCTGACGTCTGGTGGAGGTGTTGTCCAGTCTCCCGACTTCCCAGGCGACTACGGGAATGATTCCAGGGTTTGCAAAATCGTCATAACCGCGCCAGCAGGTTGGATGATCCAATTGAACTTTACCACCTTCAATTTGGAGACTGACGTCGGCTATGTTGGTGTAAGGAATTATCGAATTTCAGCGTTCGATTTAGTGATCCAAATTTGATTTGACATTTTCAGATTACCGGTGATCTAACGTATCTATTCTTTGGGGCAACCGGAAACACAATTCCTGCAGTGCCCTCAACAACAACTAACATGATGTCCATTGGCTTTCAATGTTCCGCCAGTAGTAAACCCAGCAACGCCGTATACAATTGGCAGGCGACTTTTTCAGTGACGGTAAAATTCCATTTTTCATCTCAACAATTCCTTGCGATATTTTTCTTGTTTCTTACGTTTCCGCATTTTCTTACTTTGACAGAGCGAAGGAAATTCTTGTTCTGCCACTGATTCAGGTAAAATCCATTCATTCGTTAAAACAATTTGAAATCTAAATTGTAAACGGTAAAAATGTCTAACAAGGAACGAAATTTCTATTTTCTCTACATATGTCACGTGAATCTACGCGTGTGTCGATTTCATTTGCGGACGACAAGCCTGCGGGAATATGTGCACCAACGTGACGTCAGCGGGCACTGGTGTTGTCCAGTCTCCCGACTTCCCGGGCGACTACGGGAGCAAGAGCAAGATTTGTAAAGTCATCATTATCGTGCCAGCAGGAAAGCGAATCCAATTGACATTCACCACCTTCAATTTGGAGACTGGCAAAGGTTCCATTAAAGTAAGTAAGGTTTTCATCATTTCAATACAAAGCTCATTTGTACTGTGCTTGATGTTTCTATTGAGATTTATCATTTTATTTTCGCCATATTCGGTGGAATGATCGCATAACTTTTTGTTTGACTTTTCAGGGTAACGACAGAATCACGACTTATTTGGACAGTGTAACCGGAAGTACAATTCCTGACGTAGTCACCACAACATCCAACGTGATGCTTTTGCAGTTTATTTCCAGTCGCAGTACTAAACCCAATACCGCCATTTATAATTGGCAGGCGACTTACACTGCTGTGTAACGGTATGGCATCTCACAGCATCATATAATTTAAAATGTTGAATTCAAACGACGTTTCCATTGTCTTTCTTCTTGAACAGGTATAGACGCAACCACATCTCGGCTCACTATTACAAGAAAGAAAAACAACAAAAACAAAGATAAAATAGCCGATTAAAATTTTTTTTTTACTTTTCTTTAACTCGCTGTATTTTATCAACACACAGCGCAGTGATTTCAAATGAATTTCAACTATATTATTATTATCAACAATTGGCAAACAAATAAATTGATTTACTCCCCAAAAGATCAATTGTGTCAATTAACCTTGTCGTTTATAAGTTGCCCTTCCTTCTTTGCCGTTGTTGCGTCAATAGAGACGCCTGAAACAATAAGAGTTGACGACGTCAAGTTTCCTGCAGGATCTGCTGCCCATGAGTAGTCGGTGAAATGACTATTAACGACGTAACGATTCATGTATACGTGGGATTTCGATTCGCACGTTGATTTCGGACCGAAATCAAAACCATTGTCTCATCAGCATTTGATCAAAAGATAACGAGAAATCACGAGTATATTATACATGAATCATTAATAACATTTTCTGTTGATCTTCGTGTTATTAGAGTTGCTGGCAAGAGCAAGAAGGTCTCTGTCAGAATCGAACGTCCTGTCTATTTGAGTGGGAGCTAATGGAGAGAAATTCTTTTGTTTTTCAAGTTTAAGACGGAACATTTCTTTTGAAATTCAGAAATATCACCACAGTAACCAAAAAGCGGCGGGCGATCTTCACTGCAATGGCAAATAATTATGGTGCGCATGGAAAAGGGATATTAAGCTATCTTAAAAGCGAAATTTAATTACTATTAGTAAGATATGTTTCAGTCAAAGTGTATGTTGCTCAAGCCTGAAAAAGAGCTAGGAAAATAATTTCGATCAGAAAAAACCAGAAAAAACTACTTCTCAACAAATTTGTTTGAAATCTGGCAACAAGGAAGAAGAGCTGACTAATCTTGTACATCAAAATCAAAATGGATCGGACTGTCGGCGAACACTGCGTTTAAACTTTTTATTCGTAAAGTAAACCTTAATTTGAGAAAAATGAATACCAAATATCAAAAGGTTCATTATGTTAGAATTAATTGTCGTTTGAATCTCTGGCCCTGGATCACCATTGAATTGTAAATTCAAAATATCTGATTTCAGTAAGTGAGATAAACCACACCCCTTACCAGTCAATTATACTTTGCTTATTCTGTTTTGTTTCGTCTAGACGAAGAAAAAGTTTGAGGGCCACACTCGAAAGTCGAAACAACTGGAAATACTGGATTGGTTATTTCCACTTTCAGGTTTCCAACTTTGTTGAACAGCATTTTCTCTCTTCCCCGCTAGTCAGTCAATGGTGATTTAATATTTGTTCCCTATATACTGTTTCAATGCTAACAGTTTATTCATAAACTAGCATTGCAAATTTTCATATTTTTAGGTAGAAGTTATAAAAAATATTAGTAAAACATCGAACCAAAACATCCTTTAACAGTTGAACACCAACTTAAATCGGTTGTCCAAAGTCAGTGACAGTGGCGTACATGAATTGTGTGTAAGTTTATTTTAATTTATTTCACTATTTGAAATTTTAGAGAGAAGGCGATGGGACGGCGTTACTCCACGGACCGGATTTGAATTTCCAATAAAATTTACCGAAACCGTCCAGCTCCAAAAACGAACAGATGGGAAAAATGTTCAACGTCCTCGTCGAAACATCTGCAACAACTTCGTCTGTTCAACGGCATCACAAAGGCCCTGCAGTTGCACATCAACCCAGGCGGGCAGAAATAATATCGTTACAGAAAAAGCATCTTCCTGTGGCTGTGGCCTTGGTAAGTTGTTTGACATGTCTTCTTTTATTTGAAATCTGTTTCATGTCTCTTATTTGTATTTCTAAATAATATGGTCCATTAATATTTCATGATGCACGAAACAGGAGGCCCAAACAACCAAGAAACCAACAACTTTGACGACGACAACCAAGACAACTGCGAGGACATCGTTAACCCAACAACATTCAAGACACCGCTAAACCAACTACCACAACATCATCCAAGACAACGCCCACCAAGCCCTTCACCTCGAAGACAACCACCAAACCCTCCAGCAGTACCTCCTTTAAGAACGTCGTCCACTTAACCCTGCCACGACAAAGCCGCCGAACACATCAACGACAACAACCGCAAGCCAACTCTGAGCAGCAAATTGGCAAAACAACATCTGCCGGGACCACGTCGGCCATCTCGGCGACAATGAGCACAAAGTCCAGCAGCACCTTGAACTCGACATCAACAACTGAACAACAACAACCAGAATGGAGTAAGTTAGTCCCGCCCACCACCGCCAGGACAACAGCTGCGCCAACCACTTCCACGGTTACCAACAGCTCAGATTAATAGTTTCTCATTCAGTTTTTCAATTCTTTTTTAAAACAGGGTCAAACGGGCGCATTAACATCGACATTATGATCGGGCACTAGATCATTGGAAATAGACCTTTAATGCTGCAAGAGAGGATGACATGCATTTCGTCCTGTACTTAAATAAGGGATGTGTAGAAATAGCTCATTATTATCCTCTGATAGCCGGAACTTGAAGACCCTTCATTCTCGCCAATAGAGCAGCCACAGGTGAATTTTATTTCTTTGTTGGAAATGTTTGAATCATGCCAGTAAAGGTTTTCCAAATAATTTCAACACGAATCGAATGAAAAGGACAATTATATGAGCAACGACCACCGTAAACATATTGGAAGCCCTTTTTCTTTTAAAATGACTTTGAATTTCTTGACGCTATGCTTCTCTATTGTGTGAATCGTCTAAAACCTTAATGTGACACTTTTATTTCTAAAAATCAGTTTTTCATCCCAGGGAACCATTCAGCCTTTCGACAAGTTCAACCAGAGCGCAGCCACGAAAGTGGGTACTTTCGTTCTACTGGAATCGCAACTTCCGACTAAAGTGGTGGCCGTGGAACCCGTGCTGGACGCGCAGCTTGACGTTTTATAGAGTCCGGGTAATTACATTTTTCAGACTATTTGCTTTTTGAATTTCACGTCTGCGACGCGTCGAATGATTCCTATCTGAACAATCATAATTACCGTATTGTGGATATTGGCAGGTTTTTTATTTGATTTATTATCTCATAGGATTTATTCATTATCAATTGAAACAATAACTGTTGGCTCTTCTTCTATTAAGAAGTGCCAACATTTGTTCCCGATCCCCACTACTTATAAGATCGCTTGTATTTAAAAATTGACTTGACTATGGCAACATTTTAATTGAAAACGGAATTTTACCTAAAAATTGGATAAGGTTTTTGCTAACCATTTTCAAGTGTTGACAAACAAATGCGAAAAAAATAGTTCCGATTGTCGAAGACTAGAAGCGTGCGCCTGTAACCGACCGATTTATGTCGACTACTGCCACACCTGTCGTTGGTTTTTTCGAGCAGTAACTAGTGAAAGAAACCAGTTAGTTGTTACACGCAATGTGCTGCCGGCAAACCAATGATAAACGAAAGGGTGGTGGTGGTGGGGATGAATCTACGTGGTAGAGATGAGTTAATTAATTATTAGAGCGGAAAACAGACGCGTGAGTCATTTGCCCCCCCCCCCTTTTTTTTCCTAAAAAAAAATCCTAGAACCGCTTTGGGATCAACATTTTCCTGGGTCTGTTTGCGGCACAGATCCGGTTCGTCCATCGAGTCCTCATTCAAACATCTGAGCATCCATAATTTTCAAAAGGGTCTTCTTTAAAAAGATGGCAAGTCGTCGAATTGCATGAGTTACAAATATTTAGGTTAAAGATGCTGGTGTATATTTGCGTCGGTGTTGTTACAACATACTTAATAATTAATACCTTCATAGAGTGTGGTGGGATTCCTGCTGTCGTGCTGACTTCAACTTTAGAACCCAGTGAGTTTATCTTTGGTTTCCACCCAGTTCATGCGCGCACATTCATTTAAATGGAACTGTCAAAACCGTTTAAAGAATGTTCACTCGAGATGTGTCTGTTAACTATTATTCCTCGTTGTTGTGCCACTCTGACGCCTGAGTGAACGATTCCTTTGTTTTTGACCCTTTGTATTCCCATTTTCCCGACTGATTTCAAGTCAGATTTATGGCAGACCATCGAATATTTAATAATCGAATATTACCATCGAATATTTATTCTTTATTTCGTCGATGGACACAGGTTTTATCGACGATGCAACATTTGGCTGAGAACTGGATGGAGAAAATGCTTGGAAAATTCTTGTTCCAGCTGTTTGCCGATGCAGGGATGGAACAGGTGACACTACACCAGGTAGGAACCAAATCAAGACACATTTAGTAGTATTGCGCGATTGCATGCAGGATAGATTGAGTTTAAAGGTGGCCCGAGGCGACCATCTATGTCAATTCGGGACATGTTTATTAGCTATTCTCCGCAACTACATTTATTAGTCCATCAGCGAATTGTTAAAAGAGACCACCACTCTCGTGTCCAAGTAGATCCCGTTGGAAAGTAATTTGTGATATTTGAGTATTATTTCTTCTTTCCTTTCGAATTATTTCCCTATTCCGGCTGAAAGTGCGGTCTTTTGGTTTGGCCATCCTCGTGATCCACTGCGTGTCTAGTAGGGGGGGGGGGCCTATAGATCTGTAATTCTGTCTGTTTTTCAATTGAGACGTGGTTTTAAATGCCTTGCTTCTTTTATGGCTTTAATTTTTATCGCGACAGCATCGGACGTTTTCATTTGTGGTAGCGATATGCAGATGTTATTTTCGTTGGCTGATGATCGCCTGATCGGCGAAGAACAGATGGGCGACCTCTTTTTCACTTAGAAATGATGTCCCAAGGGGTCCGCAACTCAAATCGGCCAAAAGAGAAAATGATGTAAAATCAAGAGAATTCAGCAAGTACATTTCTTTGGTTTGGTTTATTATTTTGGTTTTTGCGTGTGTGTAACAACATTTCCAAGTAAAAATGAATGAAAATAATTGGGAGAAAAAGTAAAAAAGTAAACGTCATGACAGAGTAAAAATGATATAATTGAGGAATAATAAAAGATGAAGTATGTAAGATCACGTATTTGAAAAGGAAACGTTTACTGTGAAATGAGATTTGATCATTTGAGTTGCGATCCGTTGGACCCCGTTGTCTTCCATTTTTTTCCCAAGGAAGAAATTGACGCATTTTTACGTTGTAATCTTGGTTGTAAATTGATCCGAAAACTCAAGTGCAGTACATAAGTGTTTTTAAGACCTTCTCTGCATGATGTATTTTTCCTTTGCCAGCACTAGTCGTTTAATTGCTCTTCAAAAGGAAAAGATGGCAGTTTTTTAAATAACAGGTTATCGAACGAAATTTATTCATGTTGGATTGGTTCAGTACGTTCGACTGTCTCGCCGATTAAATCATTTTCGCTTTCTAGTCCATTTATATAATCATAGCTGACAAGTGACACGATGTATTTTTCGATTATCTCGGTCAGTTGGGAGAAAGTTGGCCTCTCTTTCGGATCTATGTGCCAACATTGTTTCATAATATCCCCCAACAAATTTGGTGAATATTCCGGTTTTTCCATCCGGTGTCCATTTTGAATTTCTGTTACAAGCGCCCAACCATTTTCCATTCCTGGAAAATGAAGTGAAATTAGCCAACGATTGTCACTCATTTTTGTGGCAATTTCAATTGACTCAATTCTCACCTGGATACGGAACTTTGCCGAGGGAAAATATTTCCCACAAGACCACCCCGTAGGACCAGACATCCGATTGGCTGGAAAATATTTTATCCGTCAGGGACTCGATGGCCATCCACTTTATTGGCATTAATTCCTATCAATCATTAAAACGTAAAATTAGTAATTATGAAAAGATTTATTGCCTTATGTACCTCTCCCGTTTTCTGGTAATCGTAATCCTTCATTTGCCTGGCCATTCCGAAATCGGCCACTTTGACGATTCCGTGATCGGCCAAAAGGACATTGCGGGCGGCCAAATCGCCGTGCAGAACCTATTAGGGGACAGGACATTTAGATAAAATAATTGCGTTTAACAGGAACTTGCGTCTTTCACCTTTTTGCTGGCCAAGAATTCCATGCCTCGAGTAATTTGCAATGACCAGGAAATCAAGTCGCTCGTTTTGATTATTTGATTGGCAGTTGCGTTCGATTCTTCTGCGTTATTACTGGCCTGTTTTGATTCGGGAGCCTGATTCTCAACATGATTTTCCGCCCCTTCAACTTTTTAAACGACAAAAGTCATGTGAATGTGACGCGGAAGTAAATGAATTTCAGTGTAAACTCACGTCCCGGATCTTCCGAGGGATCTTCGTTGTCGACAACAGACAGCGGATGCTCGGTAAAATCATGTGAAACCGAGCGACTTATAATATAGAGAAAGGAGTAGAATAGTAATAAGTGACGACTGACGATTGTTGTTCACTGTTTCATCCATAATTATTACTTAGCTGATGGTGTGTTGATTTCCACCGTTTCGTCCCCAGGTAACAAATCACCTAATGCGGTCAACTGGTTGATGAATTTGTCCCGGTGTTCAATTAAAAAAGATTTTAAATTGCCGAATCGGCAAAAGTCGATGATGACCAGAATTTCTTCTGCAAGTGACACAAACAAATTTTTTTAATTCATTTTAATTTTTGTTCATCTTTTAAATGCCGGTAATTTTACCTTTGACGAGGGTTTTGGTACAGGCCCCCATTAAATTGACTACATTCAAGTGCGAACCCAAATAAATCATAATTTTTAATTCCCTTATGAGAGCGTCCAATGCGTCGTTTGACTTGGACGTCGGTTTAATCATTTTAACAGCCACTGTTGTAACAGTTTCCTCCAAGTATTTGATGCCCACAGCTTCACCTTTGACAACTCGACCGAAACAACCGGATCCCAGTTCTTTACCTTAAAATTTAATTTTTAATTATTTTCGTCGTTAAGTAAATGTCTGAAATGTTGGCGAACAACAAACCGAGTCTGAGTCGTTTCCTTGGGAATTCCCATTTCTTATCGTAGGGCAGGAATTCCGTTTGATATTCCATCGGCACGTCCGGGTCGATTCTATTCGGATCCCCATTTAGCCTTTTTTCGAGTTGTTTTTCTACATTTTTCTTTTAAATTATTTGAGTTTAATGGCGACGAAGTGTATCTTAATTCTTATTAGTAGTTAATTTCTTAATTAGTATCTGTAAAAATCTTTTACTTTGTCGAGATAAATTTTAATTCCGATCCCCACTGCTACTGCAAGTAATCCGATTAAAGATGCAGATATGATGATGATGGAGTTTGTATCTTTTTCGTCCTTTTCGGAACCGAAGTTGTTTGCTTCTTTTTCGAAGGAGGGGATGACTGTGAAGTTTCTGTGTCTCTGCTCTCCTTTGCTGTTTTTCCATCGACATTCGTAGGTTCCCCTCTCCGTTTCTTTTCCTTGCAGTTGCACAATAGAAGCGGTTTCGTTTTCGTAGACCGAGTCGGAGTGTGTCATGCCATCCTGGATGTTGGAATAGGAATACCAATTTAATTGACAACCTGAAAACACCGTTGAGAGTAATTAAAGATTTCACCTTGAGCCAATGAATGGCAACATATTGCGATAATCGATTGCAGGTTAAATTTTGGCCGACTCCTTTTTCCAGGATAATTGAATTAGACAATGGTTTGTTGTCTATTTCTATTAAAGGAAAAGAAATCCGTTACTTTTGTTAAAAAAGAATGCAATTTGAATACTTATATTAGTTTAATTTATCAAATGTGCACCTTTAATTGTGAAAGAAATTTCTTTGACTGTCGAATTGTCGCCGCCGTACGCGCATTTGAATTTCGTGTATGGAATATTTAGGGTAACGTTGATCAAGTGCAATTTTCTTTTGTAAAATCCGTCTGGCGTCTCTTCAATTTCGTTTCGAATATCTGCGACGATAGGTGTGATTTGCAATTAGAAGCATTGTAAGAATTAAGGACAATTTTCTTATAGTATGTATAGTGTTACATGCCTGCGTTTGGTTTCTTAAATTTTTTTTTACATAACTCGTGCCATTTCGCATTCCCATTTTCGTAATAGAACCATGTCGGTAGATGTTGGACTTGACTTTCTTTGGGCCTAAGGTACGAGAATAATGAGAAAGAAGTGCAGATTAAAGTGACGTTTGATCCTTCCACTGGATCATCAGGTGCTCCCAATCTCTCAACTTCGATTCCTAGTTGCATAATCGCGTTCAATTTTGACAAGTTTTATACGAGAGTAATGTCACTATTTTTATTGCCTGATACAATAATAAAAAACCCATCCACGTCGATAGCGTCGATCCGATCCACTGGGAAGATTCTGCGAATCATCTCTTCTTTATCGGTATCGTTGTGTTGAATGTTAACGGGTTTTCCGTTGACAAAGGGCAAATGGCCGAAAATATAATAAATTCCCGAGTCGAAAATGGTTGGATTCTTCAACGTCAATCCATTTCTAGGATTGAACGACCATCTCGAGTTTTTGTTTGAGGAATTCCAGATCTTGTAAAACGACAACATTTTCACAAGTTTATTCGTGGGTTATTACGTGTTTTCTTTCATGTCATGATTTCGAAATACCTCGATGTCGTGATATTCCCGTTTCGCAACCCTTACTTCCTTGAAAATTGAAATGCTGACGTTCGGATGAGTTGTAATGAAAGAGATGGTGCGAGTATTGTCTCTGTTTAGTTGTTTTTTTGCCCACTGATTGGCCAAAGTATTTGCATATGTTCGAAAAATTAAATATCTGGTACCTGAATGCGAACAAACAAATTGTAACAGCGAGTCGTATAATGCAATAAGCTTCTAATAAACGCTAATCCGTAATAAAAAAATAACCCACTGGCGACGTAAACGAATCGGCCTCGACCCAGCAAACGAACCGGTCCTTCGCATCGGTAATTGCCCGTGTCCTCGGGTTTTAGGTTGATTAAAGTCATCTTCGAAAACTCGTGCGTTTTATTGCCAAAAGTTTTAATGTTCAGTCGATTTTCTATTGTTTGTTGAGTTCTGTCTTTTGAATGCCATCCCGCTTCCTCCTAAATAAAACACGGTAACGAGTGAAGACAATCAAAATCAAATAGTTAATATCGAGATCATTTATATCACCTCGGATAGTGGAAGATTCCATTTTATTTTCCCTTCTAAATGTTTTGTAAATTGATCTAAATCATCGTCGATGCAAGTGAGTGTTAAGGTTGAGCCTTGTTCATTGACTTGCTCGTCCTTTTCGACTTCGGGGAGTATTCGCAATTGTCGTCTATTAGCATCAGTTTGAACGATGTGAATGGCCCAAAAAGAAAACCAAACTCCAAGCATAAGCGCCCGTCTCGTTGAATAAATGTCGCACATGGTCAACTTAATGCTGGGAATTGCAGCCCCACCGTGTCCAAACGCGAAACACAAATTTCAATTGTTGAATAGTTTCAATTGAAAACGACGAGCAATTATTCAATTTCTATTTCGGGTCAGGAAATTAGCGTCAAATGTTTCATTCGCGAACGTCCACAGCGCACTAGAGTTATCCCCTTTTGCTTGAACGCTCTCGGCTAGTGAACAAAGGCAGTGGCTCAGACATATATATTTAGAAACATTTAAGGTGGAATTTCCATGGCGACATGCTGAAATCAGGAAACGAGAAGTGGTTTCGAGATTGCAACCCAGTCTCCCACAGGTTCTCTTTTCACGACTGACGGAAATGGGTTACATTGAAATCGACAGAATATTTCGACAAAGAATCGTACACTTGGTTTGCAGTAATGATAATTGGAACCATGACAACCACGGCTGAATTTCAAACCCTTAATCAAATGATCACTTATTTAAAAAAAAAAATACGAGGAGTAATCAAATAACATTTAGGCCTACTATTAGTTACCTTCATGTTAGAATCTGGCAAGGGCAGGCAGGTCTTTGTAAGAATCAACATTTCATCTCCATTTTAGTGGAAGCTGATGCAGAGAACTTTTATGTTAACAAAATGCAATTTCAATTAAAAAAATTAAAACTCCTTTAAATTTATAGCATTGTTGTCGTTAGCGACATTACGACGACAACGACGGCCAAACCTACAACCGACAGCGCCAACTACAACCACCATGGCTCCAACAACAACTCCTCTACCGATTCTTTTTAGTTGCATCCTTCCTGATCCAGCAGGTAATGAACATTATTCGATGGCCTTACAAAATTGATGTAGAAATGACCGAGTGAATTCAAATTACTTTTGTTTCTATTAAATCACGAATATGACCGTCTTTAGTCTCTACAAATCCATTGCGGTAGTCGTCGGGAGAAAAGCGTGATGCGGAACTGGCACCAATGTGACATCAGGGGGAGGTGTCGTCCAGTCTCGCAACTTTCCCGTCCGGAGACTACGGCAATGATTCCACATTTTGCCAAGTCACCATAATCACGCCAGTATAGGAAAGAGAATCCAATTGAAATTCGCCACCTTCATTGTGGAGACTGACAAAGCCTATGTTCAGGTAAGGAAAATAAATTGAATTTCAACAGTACTATTCGATGCAGCGATCCAAATTAGTTTGACTTGTCAGGTTGCCGATGGTGTCTAGGGACTCTATTGTTTTCAACAGCCGGAAACACAATTCCTGCCGCAGTGCCCGTAACAACCAACGTTATGTCCATCGGCTTTCAATCCCAATACATTTGGCAGGCGACTTTTTCTGTGACGGTAAAATTTCATTTTTCATCAACTATTCCTGTGATTTTTTTCTTAATTCAAACGCTCAACATTTTCTTACCTTGACAGAGCCAAGGGAGTTCTTGTTCCATGTTGTATCTATCAGGTAACGCCTATTCATTCGATGAAATCATTTGAAATCCATTTTGTAAACGGGGAAAAATTTTAAGAAAACGAAATTTTACTTTTATTTTATTGTCAGTCAAATTAATCTACGCGTCTGTGGATTGCATGCGACATTCATGGTGCAATTTTCATACAAAAGTGGACCAGCTCCATTCGTCGTACCAAAGAGTATGATGACAGCTGATAATTTTTTTTTTTTTTATAACAGAGTGAGGAAATGTGTGCACCAATGTGACGTCAGCGGGCACTGGTGTTGTCTAGTATCCAAACTTCCCCGGAGACTATTGCAAATTCTAACAAATGCGTTGCCGTCATGGTCGTGCCAGCAAGAAAGCGAATCCAATTGAAATTCACCACCTTCAATTTGGAGACTAACCCAAGCCTTTGTTTATGTAAGCAATGAATCGATTTGAATCGATGGGATTTCATTAAAGGCTAAACCCCCCCATTGATAATGTACTCTATTGTTTTATACTAATAGTTATACTAGTATTTCAGTATTCGGTGATGGAATGATTATTTAACTTATTGTTTTTACTTCTCAGGTTGATGAAGGATACACGTCTTTATTGCTCTGTTCAACCGGAAGTACAGCTCCTGCATAGTCACCTCAACTAGCAACACAATGTATTTGCCTTTTTATATACCACCGGTAGCAGTATGAAACCCAATAATTGGCAGGCGACTCACACGTTGTTGCGTGACGGTCCAAATTTCACATCACAAATCCTATTTTCATTGCAAACGGGCACCGTTTTCATTTTCTTTCATCCTGAGCATGCAGGAAAATACAACTATTGCAACAGTACAATATCTACAACAGAAAAAGGAACAACAGTTAAGATAAAGTCACAGTATAAAATAACTTGTTTTCCTTCTTTATCAAGGTGCATTTTGACAGAATCAATTATCACTTGAATCTCTAACCCTTTGGATTTTTAGAATTATATTTATTATCCGTTATATAACTACCGCATGTTGTTATAACAGCCGTTGTTTTTTAAGTAGTGTAGGTGCATGTGGATACAGGTGTACCTGGATGTGGACACGTCAGTACAACTAGCTGGGCAATGGAATCAATTTGTACCGAGTTCAATTATAGATCCAACACATGCGCACCTGCTGGCAATGTGGCATCAGGTGTTGGCTATTAATGAGCAAATATATTTTGATTCCCTCCATTTTGTAGAACCTGTTGAAGTTGTACTGGACTCCGGCCGACCGGATAAAAAAGGGGACCGGCCAGTGATACAGAGACAGGATTCAACGAGAGCTGCGCATCGACTCGGCACGGACAACCTTTTTCTCTCCGCAATCCAGTCCAGTAGGTAATATTCTTCTCCTAAAGTTTAGACTAGATTTGTCACCGTTGTCTCTTTTAATCGGCTTTCATTTGTTTCTGATTTGATTTTGACGAGAGAAGTTATTGACGACGAGAATGATGTCGAAGAAATCGGGTGCGAGGTCGGTTATGCTGGCCTTGGTTTGGTCGTGTTGCTGGACGATCCAAGTCATCACGGGGACTCCAGTCGGAACACCTGAAATGGATCGAGATTGCGGATTGCCCTTGACCGAGGCAGAACTTGCATGCGTTCCAACATTTGGCAAAGCAGGTAGTATATCGTTTTCGACTTAATTTTGATGCCTCTACTTCTAATATTGAATGGTTTCATTTTAATTTGGATCGTTTACTTTAGCACCCGATGACTTCCCCACGTCCGAGGGAGATGACATCGTCAGTCTACCGAATCTACCCAATAAGAACGCTTTCGTTGATAGAAAATGGCCCAATGCTAGCGCAATTCCATACGTCATCGACTCGGCATTTGGTATGACGCCCCTCATTTTGTCCATGTCGCTTTTTCATTGAATCAAAATTTGTTTTATGCAATCGTAATTATTCAATCAGATGCCAAGGCGCGATGCGCCATCGGTTACGCCATGACGCAGTACCACAAGATTTCCTGCATCCGGTTCGTCCCGCGAACGATCCAGTCGGACTACATCAAAATCAACAAATTCGATACCACAGAGTACGTATACGCTTTGCCAGAATCGTTAATTAGTTGTTGACCGATTCGTTAATTGTGGTTTGACACTTTCAACAGTTTAAGTTGCTCCTCAACAGGACTCGGTTTCTATAAAGGTTTAGGAGCACACCACATCACTTTGTCGCCCAGCTGTTACCAGTATCAAGCGGGCACCATCATACACGAGTTGATGCATCGTATCGGCTTCGCCCACGAACACAATCGACCCGATCGTGACACATACGTCGAGATTCTTTGGGATAAAATTATTGAAAAAGGTTAGTCCGATTCATTGACTTTCGCAGACTTCCGCTAAGTGTCTAATAAGTGACGAGGGAATAACTTGGTGGCCATGTTCTTTCGTTTCTTTTCAATCAGACCGGAGGCAGTACGCCATTACGCAAGGATCCAGCCTTATCTATAGATACGACTATGGTCAGTTTGAAAATTGATATTCCTTTTCTCTTTTGTGAACTTTTGTTTAATTTGTTTGTGTTTTTTATGCCGCAGGTTCCGTGATGCATTATCCGCTGGGTATTAAAATGACGACGAAATTAAACACCAATGGGGCTGTCATTGGACAGCGAGATGGTTTAAGTAAGGTAGGTTCAAATGAATACAATTGCAAAACTTGCAACTCGACTTTTGACGTGCAAGAATTCCAAGATCACGTTTATCAAACAAAAATTAATTGTCTCGTTTTTTTCCATGCTCAACAGAATGATATCATCAAACTCGCACTACTGTACTGCCTAAGGGGGTGAAAACGCTAACTTTTGAAACGCACCAAGTGTTGCAGTTCAACCATTCCTCGCTGCAACGATTCCCCGTTACTCTTCAACAAGATGTAATTCTGGCGTTTAATTTTGACACTTTGTTTAATATTTGGGTGGAGGTTATTTTAATTTTATTCCTTTCACCTAATAAATCTGATGATTTACAGCTATTTTATTATCAATTTGCAAAAACAAATAAATTGATTGAGTCCCTAGCGGAGCAATTGTGTCATCCTTGTCGTTTATAAGTTCCCCCTTCCTTCTTTGCCGTTGTTGCGTCATTGGACGCCCACAGACAAGTCATCGTGTTGTTATGCGTTTGTGTGCTGCTCATATGAGTGGAGTTCATTATTAAAAATCATTGAATTCGACTTAAATGACCAGCGACTTGTGTTTTCTGGCAGCCAAAAATGAGACTTCCGGACTGTCACATTTGCTGGGGACTCTAAACTCACTCGGCCAAAATTCTAGTCCAAATTCAACCTGTCGACCTACTCCTTTTGCGATCCTGCTCGGTCGTGAACCTCCCGAGAGAACCGACAAAACTGAATTTTCAAATAAATTGAAATTCACCGCTGAAGACACGGGCGTGTTGCCGCAAATGTTTCGAATTAATTAATGGCGAATTTATTCTCACCAGATTCTCACAATCAAAAACAAATTTTAAAAACTGTAAACCGGAAATTAAAATGTCACATTTATTTTTATATCTGGCAACACAAGCAGACGAATTTTGCACAACATTCGCCAAATTAAAGGCTGCTGTGCATGGTGACTCAAATTTTTCTATTGCTTTACTTTTTACGTTTTTTACGTTCGTCTAACGCTCTAATAAGATAACACAAAATTGCGAGTGATTGAAAGTGATCGAGGAAAATCGACTCAACACGCTTTAGCGTTGTAATTCTTGGACAAAAACTACAAATTAACAGAAATTAACAAAACTTATTTTCAGCCTTGTCATCAGAAGGCTGAAACCGCCTCGTGTTCGAAGCTTAAAATAAGTTAGTGCAGTTGGAAGTAATCTAGGAAAATAATAAAAAATATAAATTTCAAAATGGTCGCCGTCTTTTGTCGTCGGAATTCGGAAAGTGCCTCATTCCTCATTGCCTTTGCACTGATGGCTGCATGATATCTGTGATCAAGTTCTGGTAATCAATTTTCTTTTTGATTTGTGTGTTTGTTAAGTTACTTGTCTGTCTGCTTTTTTGTAAATTGTATTGTGAGAGTTTTTGGCCAACTGTAAAGAAAGCTTCAAAAGTAGTCTTTTTTATTCTTACAGTTGCCTTGCCAGATTAACTTGATTATGGAAACAACAATATGCAATAAAAGTGCTTTTGATTTTCCATGTGATTTAGATAACTAAAAATTGAAGTTGATAGGAATGCTTTTGGCACCAACCTGAAGACCAAAATCTAAAATAATCTTTTTTCAGTTCTATTTGTTGTCAAAACATGTTTACCTCCTTAAATCTTAGGCTGCATAGTATATTAGCATAAAAGGTCTCTGTTTAAAATGCATGATGAATTTGTTTCAGATTTTAGCCAATGTTCATCCTAAAAAATGGTTGGTTCAGTTTTATTTGCATGCTTAAACAATAACCCCCTCGATTCAGAAATATCTATTCTGTTGGCCAAAAAATAGGATTGGTTAGCACATTATAGCTCAAGTTTTTTTCTCATCTGATTTTGTTCTGATACTTCTGAACATAACAAAATGTTTCTTTTATTTCCAGAATTACTTGCTCGAATCCTCCTACTTCCACATCTGCTCAGTTTTTCCTACCACACACTGGGTCGCTGATTCAAGAAGAAACAACCTAATAAAGTAAATCTTTGATGAAATGCATAATTCCCCTTGTTAATTGCATTTTTCTTTATGAACTTTCAGTAGGTGATGACGTCGTTCCATAAGAAATTGCTCTCTGCCATGAAAGCAATTGATGTCTACTCCCATGACAAAATGTTTTGTAAATTTCCGACTTTACTAAAAAGATCAATCGAAAATGAGGCGAAAACTGGAAGCTGGAGTCAAATCGGGCATCAAGCAGCCCGTAGTATCTCCTGATCCAGCTGTTATTTCATTCAATTGATTCACTTCCAGAGTTCAAAAAAGGTATGGAAATTATTGATCCTCGTATGCCAGGCTCGTGTATTCTAATCATCCTAGAAAATCAGATAATTGCTTCTGTTAACGAATAATGTTTTCGTCACCAGAAAGTCACATTGTAAATTTTGGTCGATTGGATAAGTCCGTCCTTCTCCCACTTCATCGTCAATGGACACTGGACCTGCCATCCTCCAGTGACGCAATCATAATAGGTGAGAGAATTTATGTCAATTGCCAATACTTCCCTGTTAGAAAAAGAGAAACAAATAATTATAGTGGCTTATTCACCGACTTGTAGTGAACTTTTGGTAGACAAATCCAGGCTGGCCTTTTTGGAGTTTTTCAAAACGTTTCTCCAAGTTTTGTCTTTTTACTTAACAGGTTAACCCCCACAAATCTGTATCGAGCGGAATTTGACATTCTTTTTCCTTTCTAACCTTTTGTCCTTTTCCTTCGTCTCTGTGTACATTCATGTGTGTGTGAATGTATTCACAAGGGCACTCCTTATTTCGATTCCCCCACCTCTCCCACGGAAGCCAATTGCCCATGTCACTGCACAACTTCCGCTACTGGACTCTGAGCGAGAAAACGATTCCAGCGAAATCCAATGGAGGATTTCCGCTCCCTTTTTTCAGATTTTGGATGTTGGCGGGTTGTGGGGTCCTACCGTGTCTCATCGCTTCCATCCAAGCAAAGCATGAGCTAATCTATCTCACTGCGACGACTACAAATGGCGGAATAATACCCCAGTGGCGCCTGAGGAAGTCTTCAGCAGCATTTCAAACTGCGAATCCGGAACGGATGGACAGGGTGCGATCGTCAAATTCCGATCCATAGACGGGAAACCAGTAAGAATTCGATTTTCCTTTCTTGATTTCTTGTTCGTATCTTTTATATGTTATTGAATATCCGAGTCATCAAAAGTGTCAACTAGGACGTTGGTCATCGATTCCGTCAGGAGCTACTTCTCATCAGTGGATTTTATCGATTTTCATGAGTTGCACCCAGGGATTCCTGCTTCGTGTTGATTTAAACAAGAACCCAGTGAGTTAACTTTGGTTTCCACCCAGTTCATGCACGCACATTCATTTAAATGGAACTGCCAAACCGTTGAAATAAGCTACACTCGAGATGTGTCAACTCTTATTATTCCTCGTTGTTGTGTGACTCTGATGGTTTAGTGAACGATTCCTTCGTGTTTGATCCATGCAAATTGTGTTGGTCTTGACGCAAAGTTAAGGCAAACTTATTCTCAGTGGCATGGAAGGTGTTAAAAAAATGATCTGTTTGTGGTAGCTGGTAACATTCCCTTTTGTATTCCCGACTGATTTCAAATAATTTTTAGAGCAGGTAATGGAATAATATACCAAGTTTTCTTTATTTTGTCGATAAACAGGTTTTATTCGCGATGCAACATTTGGCTGAGAACTGGATGGATGGAAGCCAATTCTTGTTCCAGCTGTTTGCCGATGCAGGGATGGAAAGGGGACACGAGATGCACCAGGTAGGAACCACATCTCACGTATTATTCTTGTGCGATTGTCTGTTGTGATATTTCAGGATAGATTGAGTCTAAGGGCGACTATTGATGTCAATGTTTCAGATCATGTTTAGCTATTTTCTTTGAACTTATATAGTCAATCAGCGAATACTTCAGAGACTACCACTTTCGTGTCAAAGTATCCCGTTGTTACTGTAATTGTGGTTGAGCTTTGCCAGCCCAAAATGTTGTCGCATTCAAACAGTTTACGTATATTAGGATGATTTGAATCAGGCGTCTCAAGTTTTATCACACGGAATGAATTGTACAGTGTTGTACACCTTAGTAAAGTGATCGATTTCAACACCTTGACATTCATATCGATCTCCGTAGTATTACGCTTTTCTAGGAAATTGAACTGCGCTTTGAATGTCTGTTGAATCGTAGTGAAACATTTAATCCTAGTTGGAAAAATCATCTTTCTTTTGTCTAATCCACCCTTTTGCATATTAGGCTTTATACCTCTTTGTTTGAAATTAATCCGCGTTCTCTCGCAGACAAAAAAAAAAATGATTGACATAGCCAACAATCTTTTCATCCTTGACACAAAGGTTAATCAATCATTTATTTCGTGGGATCGGATCGGGTTATTTGTTTGGACTTAAAGTAATAAAGAATCGCTAGTTAGGATTTGAGTTGTCAACTGAAACCACTAATTAATTTTGGGGATTTTTAAAATTGTAATTTTTTTTTTGTCAAATGGATTTTGTAGAAGGTCTAAAATATATCCTCTTCCATTATCCAGCCAGCAAAAGTTGTAGACGGGCCATGATTTGTACCAGTACCACTCTGACTGTGCAATAATGATCCTTCCTGTAACATCAATCGAATTTGGTCGCCTTTACCAAGTTGCAAAATATTCTGGATCGTCAAAGTATTCAAATTCCATTGACCATAGGCGTGCCCTATTTTTATCCAATTCTTATCATCACCAGTCTTTATCTGAAATTCAACTCGAGCAGAAGAAGCCCGGCCACTCAATCCCGAAAAAGCAAAGAAATATTTTCCCGATTTCGGCGCTACGAATAATCCACTGGAACTCATGGCATTGCCCACATTCATTCTGATCAGGTTAAAGGGAATTTCCTTGTTGAAAATAGAAAAACCGGTCGTCGATTGAGCGTGGAAGTAAACGGGTTCTGATTTAACGTCAACGTAGCCGATCACTTTCTGGAAATCTACAAAACAATTCAATATAGATGGATGGGATGGGAGACGATAATTAAAAATTATTTTTGTACTCGGATCGTGGTGTTGCTTCGCGAAGTTGCAGTGAACACTTTCCATGTTGCGTTTCCCCATGATGGAATAGAATCCGCTTTTAATGTGTCCGATTTTTTGGAGGTCGGCACAGGACGCGGGCATTTGACCAATGTCCACAATGGCGCTCGTTCTCTCTGTTTAATATAGAAAAAAGGTTGATTTGAATGACGATGGTATCGAGAGAAGCTTGGTCTAACGTTTACACCGTACCATTAAAATGTTTGGTCAAATTGAAAACAGTTGTGTTCGTATCTATAACAAAAAAAAAATGTTAAATTGGCAGAAATTCTAAAATGTGAAACGTTCGCCCTTTGACTTTGGTACCGTACCATTTAAATCGTTGATTATATTGATAACAGTTGCGTTGGTGTCTGTAACAAAAAAAAAAATTGTATGAAATAGGCGGAAATTCTAAAGCGTGAAACATTCGCCCTTTGACTTAAGTACCGGATTTTGTTAAATAATCTTATTCTTTTATTTAGTCGCATTTTTTTAAATATTACCGTTTTGCTGCTTTTCTAATTTTTCGATAAGTTTCGAAGCGGATGATAAACGCTTTTGTGTTTCTGTGGAAAATTGAAAAATTTTTTTTTATCAATTACGACAATTAATCAAAACGTAGAGAAATTATTCATAGAAATACCTTTTAATTCGTCTTTCAACTCTTGCCATTCGTCCGTGGTTGTCAGCTCAGAGTTTTCTATGAAATGGATGGGAGTTGACAGGACGGCGGTCGAGTAGCGGACGCTCACTTTGCGATCCTCGAAGGATTGCGTGTCCCGCAGTTTTGCTAAATTGACTCTGCTGAGGGCCAGCGGTTTGGGAACGAATTTTTCCCCGTCCCATTCGCCGTGATTTTTACTTTCCTGGAAAAGTTTGTTGATGTCTTCCTTTGTTGTCGAACCGTGGCGGGAAAAATCAGTTTTGAAATTGGATTCGAACGAGCCAGTGCCCACGAGACTACCCCCTGCACCTAAATCAAATGTGTTGGTATTTTGGAACGTTTCAATCAACTTTTTCTGGTCTTCCTTGTCCAATTTCTTGTAAATGTCGTTCATCGTCTTGGTGGTCTTGTCCGGTCGGTAGTTGTCGTCGTTCCAAAAAACCGAGTCCCACATTTTGTCGCTTTGCTCTTTGATGGTCGTCCTGGACGAGACGAGCAAATTCTTCAACATGTTGTAGATTTGCGACTCTGAATTTTGGGAAACGACGTCCGAGTCGTCGAACGTGTCGACCAAGACGTTGGTCATCGATTCCGTTAGCAGTTTCTTCTCATCACTGGCTGTTAGCAGAGCTTCTTTTGTACTTTCGTTGAATTTCTGCAACATTTGCGCCATCATTTGTCCGGAGACGATGTTGTCGATGCGGATGACCGTCTGTTTGGTTTGCGACGTCTGCGAAGACAAACTGAAAAGGAGTTTAAAGTCGTTGAATTGCTGAGGTTTGGTCTGCATAACGGCCGCCAGTTGGTTGCAATCTTCTAGTTGGAAACAGGAAAGTGTAAACTGTAGCGACTTGTCCAGTTGATACGGGAGCCAATTTGATTTCAGTGAGAAGCTGGTGGACGGCGACGTGCTGGCCAGGATCACTTTATCGAATGGGATGACTTGAACCTGATGGGAATCGATTGGCTGACGGAGAAATTCGGTCAAATAATTGACGACTTTGCTCTCTACTTTTGAGTTCCACATTTCGATGCGGAAACGGACCTCGGGTTGTTTTGTGACGTTGTTGTAGAAACTCGCTGCGCTTTGGTGGTCCAGCAAGGCGATGGGAGCGTAAAAATATTTTTTGTCACTTGATTTTGTCGTTGTTGTCTTGTGATTGTTTGCGTGTTCGTAAATGTTGACTCTGAAACTTCCGTGTTCCATAGAACAGAGTTCGCTGGGTGAAATTTGGAGTTTGGCCCATGAAGATGTCGACTCGTCTGATTGGCAGAAAACTCCAACACAAAGTAGAAGTAACGCAATGAGGGATTTTATCATCCATTTCGGCGACAAAGAATGTTTCATTTTTTGATACGTGAATCTCCTGCTCTTAAAATATATTCCCACAGAGAAAGAAATGTATCAAATTAATTTTTATAATCTGACTAAATCCTTTCGTTCAAAGATAAATGTACTGGAAAATGACTTAGGCTACTTGGCAATTTTTTCGTCAGGATTTAAGTAGCGAAGGTTCTTGGTCGGGTTCTACAGTTAACCAACTAATGCAGCTAGCGTCAAGTAGCTATCCCCCTTTAAATACTTCTGTAAACGGAAACAATTAACCTGGATTGCAACAGAGACAAGTGCTGATAATAATAGCCGAGTTGAAATGGTCAAAGTCTCGTTGCCGGATCAAAATACTGCTGCGCTACTGTTTACTTAATAGAATGATTTTAATCGATGTCATGAGTTTTATCACACGCAAAATGAACTGTACACCTTAGATATGAGTGATCAACAATTTTCTCGACTGAAAGGCTAATCTCCTTTTGACGCTTTTCTGACAGGTCGATAACTTAGTCCCTTCATGTTTTAAGACTTTGATAATAGTGTAAAGGTTCTCGAAAAGAACCCTACACCAAATAATAACGAACGTAAAAATGCCGGAGGCGATTTCCCCAAAAATGTAAATAATGTATTGGTTTTAATAAAAGGAGTGAGTACATACCAAATATAGGAAGAGAAAAGTGAAGAACACTGGATTGATATTGGCTATTCTCAACTGACAGTTCTAACTAACTCAGGTCTGGTCTCGGAATAGCAATGCCAATACTAACTTCAAAACATCAGCTTTTATGCCCAAACATTTCTATTGCCACGTAGTTGACGTCTAACTACGCAGTTCTAGAAATGATTAGGTTACATTTAATGACACGTGTACGGAAATGCAATTATAATAAAGTCACGCACTATGAACTCATGGATCCTCCATACGAGTCCCACAAGACGCCAAACGTTCAATCAGCACGTTTGGAACACCTGCAGAGCTCAGATATACGAACAACATGACATCATTAATCAATATAAATAATCTGGTGCAACATGATCCGTTACAATAGAATGGCACTTTCGCCCAGTTTCAACGCACAGGCCGGGGCAATTTTAAGTTTCATCCAATATTCCATTTTTGATCATTATTGCATTTCTAATCTTGTCCGTTTCTATTTACAACTTGATTAGCGTCGGTTTTGAGCCGTGTCCATGGCAACGCAGTCGAGTGATTGTGTACGTCGCAATCCCGCCTATGGTGTAGGCAACCGGAAGCGCCATTCTTGCGGACAGCAATCAACGGGATGGTCAACAACATCATTTTTAGTTGTTGTGCCTGTCACAAAACGGGCACGGAATTTCTTGTAATTGGCAGTCGTCTTTCACTCGTGACGGTATTTATTCGCAGATATACAGTACGATTTCTGTGGAATTCAACTTGTAAAAGGTTTAAAACTGTCTATGGAAACGCAATTTTATTTGGTCTATTTGTCACGTGAATCTATACGCGTCTGTCGATTTGATTTGCGCGGCCGGGCGTCAAGATTGCGAAAATATGTGCACCAATGCCACGTCAGCGGGCACCGGAGTTGTCCAGTGTCCCAACTTCCCTGGTGACTACAAGAATCAGGACAGGGGTTGCGGAGTCACCATTATCGTGCCAGAAGGAAAGAGAATCCAATTGACATTCACCGCCTTCAATTTGGAGAATGGCGAAGCCTATATTTATGTACGTAATGCATCAATTTGAATCGATGGTATTATTTCAGTGAAATGTTGAGCCCCCCATTTATAAGTTGTACTTCTAAATGATACTAATATTAGTGTGTGTTTCAGTATTCGGTAGAATGATCTCAGAACTTTTTGTTTGACTTGACTCAGGTTTACGACAAAAACACGGTTTATTTGGACAGTGTAACCGGAAGTACAATTCCTGCAGTAGACGTCTCAACCGCAAACATCATGTATCTGCAGTTTATTGCCGTTGGCATTACAATACCCGACGCCGGAAGATATAATTGGCAGGCGACTTACACTGCTGTGTGACGGTCAGAACTTGATATCAAAAATCCTATTTTCACATAAACGGCCGTTTCCTTCTTCTGGGTGCCTTTCCTTCTTTGCCGTTGTTGCGTCATTAGTCGCCAGAGACATAGGAGTTGACGTGTGGCCAGAGCTATAGAATCCCTGGTCGGTTCTCGGCTGTGTTGGCTTCCCTATCCCGGTTTCAGGGTAAACGTAAGCCGATTTGGAAACTGGAATGAGCGCTCTAGTGAGTGTGTCAGCTACTACGCTCAGCTACTTTTGAGAGCCTAGATGGCTCTGTTTCTAGTTTCCAATGACAGGCCCCGCCCTAAAACCCCCTGAAAATCGGACCACGTTTACCCTAAAATCGAGATGGGGAAGCCAACACAGCCGAGAACCGACCAGGGATTCTATAGCTCTGGTGTGGCTATGCGTCCGTACAAGATCTGCTGCCCTTTTGTTCCTTTTGAGGTTCTCTGCTCGATCGTGAACATCTAACATCCCACTTCCGTAGTAGACTAGACTAGCAACGGCAAGATCTGTTCAGATTAAGAATCTAATGTCTTATCCCATTGTAGTAATGAGAAATTCTTCCGTTCCTCAAAGTTTATTTTACGGCGGAATTCGGAGCTGCATTGGTTACAAAATGTTGTGCATTGAAAAGGAATTATCTTTAATAAAACGACCTTTGCTTCAGTCCAAATTTAAGATGTAGTGCCTGAATAATGTCTGATATAGAGCTGGAAAAATAATTGGCTTAAAATTTGCAACACAAAAACAAAATTACAAATAAATGTGGCAAATTGGCAATGATATTCGAGCAGACGAATTTGTTCTAACCAAAACTCTCAATCTCCCCCAAAGAGCAAAGACAGATTATGGCGCCGAAAAGAACGAAGCAACTTAATTTCTGCAATCAAGAAAAATAGATTCTATAGATGTGTAGAAGAACAGAGGAAAGTGAAGCAACATATATTCAAATGAATCTCTTTGGAGAAAAGCAAAGCCTTTTGTTTCGGTAAATTTTCCATGTTCCTACTCCTTGGAGAACATTGACTCATTCCGTTTCAAAAATGGTTGTGTCTTGGTGAAATGGATTATGGGCATAGGGTGGAAATATCATATAGAAATTTTTGCTACTTGTTGATAGGATGGCAAATATATATGGTAAGTCTGTGATTGTGGGCTGTATATCTACATCCAGATTCCAGGTTTAATAATTTTCCATTTTCTTACTCATTTCTAGGATGTGTCAAACATACCTTTTAGGATTTGAAATGTTGATCAGTTTGTGGAATTTGAGAGATTAAACACCACTTCATTCAATATCAATTGTGCTGTCATTCGCAACCTTCTACCAAATCAGCTGCAGTCAAATCAAATGGCAGATTTCTACGTAAGTTTAACATGTCACATCACTTCATTACATCAGATGTATGATAATTGAATTATTTTTCACATTCACTCGAAGAATGAGATAAAAAGCGTCTGGCGTCATGGCCTTCGCTGAAGTCGACCCAGCAGCTTGAAAACGAGCGAAAAGTAAATCGCCCATTATTCTATCGTCTTCACCAACGATGTGTGCTCCTTTTGAAAACTGGTTTTAGGTGAGTGATGATCGTCGAACGTAAATTTTTATGAATATGCATTGGTAATATTTTTAAAATTCAAAAGATGTCTAGGTAGAGCGAGAGAATAGAATATTGGTTATTGGAGTATTGTATTTCTCACTGTGCACCGGATTCTCGTGTTCTCATGGCCTTACCTCAGCATGAAAGTAAGAAAGGGTAGGCAACAGCTGATTTACCAATCCATTTGGAGACCTTTTTTTCATTTCCATTATAGACATATGTCCATAATATTGATTCCGTTTTGTCAGTCATTTCATTTTCTTATTTCTTTAATTAGTTTTTAGTGAAATTCCGGTGTAAGGGCTATGGAAAGGTGAGGAAACAATGTGTGACGAGAGAACCGACAAATGGCCTCTCCTACCATTTCCACCGATGGATGCAAATGTTGACGTCCGAGACCTTTTCGCCGACCTGTCACTTTAATACGTCGGCGAATTATACGGGCGCTGCAAGTTTATTGATATGTTCGTCCCTTCTGATTCTGGGGGCAGTCCCTTCCTGGACCAACTGACCCAATAGAGGTATAATTGAGGTTTATTTTTACAAATTTCCTATCGTTTTTTTACCCGAAAAAAAAGACACCATGGGGGGACTTTGTGTATTAAATCGGATAGGGATAAGTGGCTGCAGTTTATTATCTCACGCCGAACAACATTAGAATGGAAATAATAGCTTTTTAAAGTTTTAAACACAAATGCAATGAAAATGACAAGTAATGAAATACCTGTGACGATTTACGGACATGAGGCGAGTCCAATTTTTATCCATTTTTATGTCGGTCTCATATGACTTAATTGAACCTGCCACGCTGTATTTAGGTTGGATTAAACTTGAGATTGTAGTTATATTTCAACTTAAGACAGAATTACAGAATTAAAGAAAAAGTGAATTTGACTAACCAATTTCAGGTGGGTTGACCAATCTATGCGACAAAATGATTCGATTGTAGAAGACTAGAAGTGTGCGGCTGTAACCGACCGATTTGTGTCGACTACTGTCGTAATTGTCATTCGTTTGGTTCGAGCGGCAAGTTTAAACCAGAGGGTGGTGTCGGGAGGGGGTTGGAGCTCATTAATCACCCGAGCGGAAAACAGACGCGTGCGTCATTTTTTCACCAGCAATGTAAAGCCGATTTGTATAGAAGAAAAACAACTGCGAGAGCCCCACACTTGTGGATTTTTTCCCTGTTGGACGACAAAGGGAATAGAGAATCAGCACGGGGCTTATCCTGGCCGGCCAGCAACAGAGAAACGCAGATGCTCATCGCAGACCTCATCATATTTTTGGGTGTAACTCTGCTCGTTTTAGTTTGTTCCCTTGTCCACCAATCAGAACTAAAAGTTTGTCCTTTTTTCTGACTACGTGTCGCCATTTCGGTTGCCATTTTTCTGTCAACCTGGGACGAAAATTCCAACTGTTTCTAACGTCCCTCCTTTTGTCCCCCGTTTCTATCGATAGGAAAACTGAATACGACGGGCATTTAAATGACGACCCATTTCGTCGTTGGATTCATAAACCTTCGAACCTCCCGTAGAAAATGAAGTTCTTTCCTATTTTCTTCCTTTTGGCTGTCGCTGCTGGGGTAAGTTGCGTCTTTGAATATTTCTCGTTTGAGTTTCGATATTTAACCTCAAGCTCATTCACACGTCCAAAACAGGAGGCCCTTGACGAAATCTGCAATTCCCGGAAGACGACAACAAATCTGATAGCGAGACGAACTTGGCCCAGTCAAATTGCCTCGACGACGGCCAAACTGACAACCAACACGACGACGGCCAGTCCAAAGAGCACAACAACCGCAGAGTCATCCACTGTTTCGACGACAGCACCAACAACAACCACAACAACTGCTGGGACAAGCACGTCGGGCATCCCGTCGACAACCACCACAAAGTCCAGCAGCACCATGAGCTCAACATCAACAACAATGGCAACAACAACTCCTTTGCGGCCGATTTTTACATGCGCCGTTGATAATCCAGGTAATGAACATATGATTCGATTGCCCTAACAAACATGAGGTTGAAACGACAAAGGAATCGAAATTTTTCTCGTTCAATTGAATCACGAATCTGACCGTCTCTACAAATCCATTGGCGGACGCCTAAAGACTGCGGAAATATGTGCGGCGACGCGACATCGGCGACTACCGGAGTTGTCCAGTCTCCCAACTTCCCCGGTGACTACGGCAATTATTATCAAAGGTTCTGTCAAATCACCATCACCGCCCCAGCCGGATGGATGATCCAATTGAACTTCTCCACCTTCAATGTGGAAACTGATGCGGCCTATGTTCAGGTAACGAAAAGAAATCGATACATTTCAAATGTTTAGCGTTCGATCCACATTTGATTTGAAATTCTCAGGTTGGCGAAATGTCTATAACCGGAAACGAAATTCCCGCTCTAGTCCCCGTAGCATCCGGGACCATGTACATCGACTTTCGTTACGCTGCCAGTAGTAAACCCACCACCGCCATATTCAATTGGCAGGCGACCCTTTCTGTGACGGTAAATTTCATTTTGCATCAGCAATTCCTTCAACGATCTTTTTTTCCAGTTTCAAACGTCATTCAAACATTCCATTTTCTTACCTCGATAGAGCGATAGGAGTTCTTGTTCCGTTGGTAATCCAACATCAGGTAACGCCCCCAATCATTTGATGAAATCACTTGAACTGTTAACTCGTACGAGGTAAAAAATGTCTAATGAACGACATTTCGTTTTGCCTCTTTTGTCTCGTGAATCTACGCGTCTGTGAATTTCAATTGCGAAGCCTGCAAAAGTATGTGCACTAATGCCACGTCAGCGGGCACCGGTGTTGTCCAGTCTCCCAACTTCCCCGGCGACTACGGCAAAACGTATTATGGATGCTCCGTCACCATCATCGTGCCAATAGGAAAGAAAATCCAGTTGACATTCACCACCTTCAATTTGGAGACTTCTGCAGCCGATCTTTTTGTAAGCTAAAGCATCGATTCGTATAAATCGGTATAAATGGAATTTCAGCATTTCAGTTCAAATTCAAATTTTTTTCTAGTGCATTTCATATTTCAAATTTAGATTTTTAATTGTTAATTTTCACCGTATTCGGTGGAATAATTAGACAAATTATTTGACTTTTCAGGTTTCGGACAAAAACACGGTTTATGTGTACCCTGTAAGCGGAAGTACAGCTCCTGCAGCAGTCACCACATCATCCAACGTCGTGTATATGAGCTTTACTTCCTATGGCAGTTATAAACCCAACAGCGCCATATACAATTGGCAGGCGACTTACACTGCTGTGTAACGGTACAGCATCTCACAGACTAACAAAATTTTAAAATTTAATTTCAAACGACGTTTCCGTTGTCTTTTTCTTTGAGCAGGTGTTTTTCCCTTGACTTTTCTTTCACTCGCTATGCTTTATTAACACACAGCGCCGTGAATTGAAATGATTTTCAACTATATTATTATTATCAATTGGCAAATTTGGCAAATAAATAAATTGATTCAGTCTTTAAATGCAATTCGTGTCATTCGTTTGTTTAAGTTAAACTAGCATTGGTAATTTTCGCATTTGTTGGTTAGAAGTTCAAGTAATTTAATTGAATTAATTAAGAATTTAAATTTGTTAAAAACATATTTAATTATTTTAATTTCTCATTGGAAAAATCAGTCCTTCACGATGCTGGGACTCACGGCGACAACGAGTTTCACGTAGTGCAACTCGGATTTGTTCGGTAATTCCGAATGGGTCGGGTTAATTCATTTCCCATGTCTGGGTTTCTTTAATTTCACATCAATTGATACGATTGAAAACTTGTTGTTTGATTAATTACAAGAGTCTTAACAGGCGTGAATGCATTGCGTGTATAATTATGTTATTTTTTATTTCATTGTTTGAAAACGTCTCAGGGAGAAAGAAAAAAATATGGACGGTACGCAGTTGATTTTCAATAGTCGTCGATGCATGGAGCATGTTGTACCTGTACCTACGTCCCTCGCATCCACGGATCCACCACCCGCTTTGAACACGAAAACGGGCAACCCTCCGTATTCTGTAAGACTGTAAGGGAATCAGAACATGTGTGGAACAAACAAACAAAAAAAGAACGCTAGGAAAAAAGTTAGGAAAATAAATTTGATTGAAAACGGATCTATTTGAAAAAATATGGCGAATTGGCAATATCGAAAAGCAGACGAACATGTTAAAACAACATGAGAAATTGAGAACAGAGAATGGATGGAATTATCGCGCGTAGCTCTTTCTAATAAAGAAAAGTGAGGGCAACGTGTATTCAAATTAAACTGTTGAAAGAAAAGTTTAGCATAGTCGAATTTATTGTGAAATCTATTATATTAGATTTGCCATACCTACTCGGGCTACTCCTAGAGTCACATTGACCCATTCAGTTTCAAAAAAAGGTTGTGTCAACTGGTGAATTAGAGTAGGGCTTGCTTGGTTCCTTAATTGGTCTTCATCTCAAATAAATGAAATTGATCTACGGAAACTTCTGCAGTTAGTTGCAATTGGAGACACTAAGGTAACTTTGTGAAAGCCGTTGGCTATGTACATCCTGTTTGAATAATCTTGCAATCTGTTTGCTCAACTCTTAAGATAACTTTATTTTAGGATCACTACAGTTTCAAATGTTATGCAATGTAAGAGGTGAAACTTCAAGTTGCTCAAAATCAGCTGCTCTGTCAAATGAAATGACAGGTTGTTTACTACCCAGTTGGTAAAGTAATATTGGGTTCGTTTTATCACTGTACACTACATCTTATGTATGAGCATTTATTTTGTGTGATATTCATCGAATAATTTGTTTTTACGTTGTCATTCCAGAATTTTTTCATACAGTCACTGGCCAGTGGCAACTAACATGTTCCAAAAATATGGGAGTGCATCAGATCCTCGTGTCCCTGTGGGCGTTTCCCAAAAAAGTAAAGAGACAGCAGTTTTTCTAAAGAAAAGGAGAGTCCCACGAGCCTAAAAAGGACATGCCTGGAAGGGCAGTGTGTATTAGGTTGGACTAGGTAACTAAGCTTGTAGTTTATTATCTCACGCCAAACAAAACATTCAACACGAAAGCAATGAAAAGGATCAAGTTTGAATACCTAAGTGATACGACCGCTTTGGACATGTAGCGAGTCCATTTTAAATAGGGTCATATTGGTCTCAGATCCCAATCAGTATAAACTTTTCACTGTTTGTGTAGGTTGGATTTCAGTCGGTTCAACCGCCGTTGGATTGCAGATTCCGCCGCCATAGTAGGTGGTGGTCACTGGTCAGTATCAGTTTTTGCTGTTTTTGAAAGTGGGCAAAGTCATATCACAATTACTAGTCCCAGCCAAAGTCATCAAATTGTGGATTGCATTAGATAAATATCTTTAGGATCTGTTTGATTCATCCTTTTTTATTCGTTTTCATTTTTCCACACCCGGGTTTCTGGCAACGGAAGAAAAGTCTTTTTCTCTCCCAATTTTCTAATAATTACTATTATTCCTCGACATCTACGACGTAGTCCTTAAGAAATGACAACTTTTAAAAATGCTTTAATGAGCTCTTTCATTTCTAAAATCAGTTTCATCCAACAAATGAAAACGAAAAGGACCGTTCAGCTCTTCGACAAGTTGGAAGGAAGCGCACCAAGTATGTCGTTTCTATATGGTGGCATTGCCGAATTGGAACTGCCGACAAGACCGTGCCGACAAGAACTAGTGCCGGATGCTCAGCTAGGAGTTTTAGAACATGGGTAAAAATATTTTTAATCTATTCGCTTTTTAAATTTCCCCCCATTGACAAACAAAATTTGACTGAACTTTCGGTACATTCCAACTAAACACAGAATTTCATTAAATAAGAGAAAAAATCAAAAATCTACTAACCATAATCAAGTGTTTAGACCTATCAATGAATGCAACAAAATGATTGATCTAATTGATTACCGAAAAGTATGCCGAACCTAAAACCTGTCGTTTGTTTGTTTTCTCGTGCAGTATTGAGTTAAAGGCAACCAGTTGCTTGCCTTGCTGGCCAACCAATTGAAACCAGAGGGTGGAGGGGTGGGGAAGAGTCTTCACTGAAATGAGTTGATTAATCATCATCCAATCGGAATACAGCAGACGCGCGTGCGTCATTCCCACTTGTTTATTTTTTATGAACAATAAAGCAAGTATCCAGATAGAACTCTTGAGACCAACGCGGATCCGGGCGAGTCTATGGGTGGTGGCCTGATCCTGTTCGTTCATCCAGTCCAAAAACCTGCATCCGTTTTCGAACTGGGCAAGCTTTGAACGAGGGCGAATGCTAGAGCGAATGTGTACCGCAGACTTGTGAACTCTATTACCCAATGCAATGACCGTAAATGACAAGAGAACAGTTTGAACCACAAGTTCCATCTTGTTCGGCCTAAATAATTCTCTATTGTCTCTAATCTCTTAATCGATTTCGTTTTCTCAATCATTTCATTATTTTTACTCCCAATTAGGTTTTGGTGAAATGACGATTGCTGGTGGTTCAACCGTTCCCAGCACAGATGAATGGAAATAACAACTTATGGCTCAAACGCTTTTCGCAGACCAGCCAATCGACGTCGGCGGAAGATACAGGCATGGCAATTATAACGATAAGTTGGTCTGCCCCTGATCCTTGGAGCACTGGACCAACTTTCCATATTGAGGTAAATTTTATTTGAGATTTGTTTCTACAAATATGTTCTCTTGACAAAAATGACACCAAGGAAGATTGGAAGGGCTTTGTGTATTTATTAGGGTGGATTGGGACTACGTATTAGCTGTCGTTTATTATCTCATGCCGGACAACATTAGAATAGCAATAGGCTTTCAAACACGCAATGCAATGAAAAAGACAAGAAATGAAATACCAACGAATTACGGACATGTGGCAAGTCCAATTTTGAAAAGTGTCTTCGGTCTCGAATGACGTTTTTTTTTAAACTGCCACCCTTCGTTTAGAATGGATGGATTTCAACCGAAGGATCGCAGATTCCGTCGCCACAAGTGGTGGTCGTTTTAAAATGTGGGTAAAGTTATTTCTCAATTACCAGTAGCTGAGCCAGCAAAAGGTGATGAATATCTCGAGATTTGGTTTGATTCGTCCGTCAAAAAGAAGAGGCATCATTTGTTCTGTTAATCGCTTAAATAATTAAATCAAGTCGCATCATTTGGTATGTGTACTTAACTCTAAGCTTCCTTGTCATTCGAAATATGGAAGTAACAACAATTTGTCCCGTCCGTTTTGTAAAATGCTCTACTATTAAATGCAATTCAATTACTACTTACTTGACAGTATATAGAAATATAGCTCCGCTTGCGACTGCTGTAACCTTTCGAATGTTTGCCGAAAACTGCCCCACTGTCTGTCGTTGCCTGTCGAATAATTTAAAACTAAGTGCAACGGAATCTTATAGTTTGACCCGCCCAGCATTGAGCTAGCAAAAGTTTGAAAGTGGGTGGTGAGGGGTAGGAGTTGTAAGCGGGTGGCGTGAAAAGACCTGTAGCTACGTTCGATGCTCCGCTGTGTTAATTAATCACCCAGGCGCACCGACCACCTGCGCCTGTTTTTCTATTTTACTTCTATCCCAGCATGTCAGCCATATTTCTATCAAACGAGTGAAAAGCCTTTTTTCTCTTCTAAATGTTGAGTGAATTGAAGTCCTTTCGATTTCAATCTATTGACAGATACCAGATACCATTACCTTGACATGTAGACTCGATTGATCGAGGCACACTAATCACTTGCGTCTTTTTTCTATTTCCTACGACCAGATTTTTAGAAATGAATCTCCTTGCCTTCTTCCTCCACCTCCCCACTATAACTAAACTGTTTCATGTGTCAAAATTTTAGAAATTCAGTTGATTGCCACTATCCCGTGGATGATTTGATTGGACAAGTTCACATCATGGATGCTCTGCCAATCAATTATTGCGCTAGAAAGAGGCAAGTTAAAGTAGAAATACCTCCCGTACGTCCCTGGGCACCGTTACGATTGTATGTCAAATCCTGCCCTATTTTTTGGTTTTTATTTTTGTTTTGTATTATTATTATAATTTTTTAAAATATGTCTTCGTGCATATTTGGATCATCTGCTTCCTAAGAAGTGGATGGTCGTTGGAAAGTGTTTCAGCTTTTAAGCGACTTGTGACAAGGTTCAATTGCTACTGGACAAGAATTCAGGAGAGAACGACATTTGCCCAGCATTGATGCAGCAGACGACCATACTAGGATCGAGAGGCATCGTCCAATAGACCTTTTTCACAATGCGAAAAGTTGGGATTTTACAATCCGGCAACGCCGCAATCGGCCATCTTTGTTCTAATTAATTTTTCCCCATGTAAATTCCCATAAGAAATGGGGGTCCCTGCAATTTAAATTCATTTTCTATTTATTGGCGTCTTAAATCCAATATATTTATCGTGGATCGTGTTCCCCGATGAGTTGGTAACATTTTCATATATGGTACATTTTACTTGTGGTTTATATTAATTATGTAATTCGAACTTTCTTTAGGTTGTTTTGATTCTGTAATGTCAAAACAGAAATGTTGTGTGTGTTGGGCTTCGGTAACAGATACAATGTTCGTGAAACTGTTATAACTTTTGCTCAAACGTGGATGTCATTGGACATCTAGAATATGTGGTTTCAAAAGTAGGAGACATGTATGGCTGAAAAGAACAAATTTGAGAGAAAAAGATTTGACAAAATAAAGCAGAGTTTACAGTCAACATTTTGCTGATGGTAACATACTATTTTTTAAAGTAATTCATATAATTAAGTCGTATTTGTGGTAGTCGTAACTACAGATGTTGACTGGGCACCAACATGTAATCATGAGAAAAATTCCATTGGGATGGATACTGTTGAAAGAATTAGTCGCTCTGTAAGAAGAGAAATTGTCAGGACATGTTCAAAGATGATGTAAGAGGAATATGGTATTTCATTTATATTGATTATGTCATTTCAAAAATTACTTAGCATGTTTAATCATTTTCTCTTATAGACACATTCCACAAGTTGCAGTTACTGATGTCATGAAAGATAAAGCACCCAACGCATTACACCTTTGATGAACAGATCAACACATTAGTGAATCTACCAACGATCAGCATCCATCTACCTGCAACTTAGCTCTTGAATTAGAAAACCAGGCATTGGTTCTTCGAATAAAAGTATTGGAAAATAAAAAGAAACAAAAAAACAAACAATTACAAGTTGAAGCAGTGTCACGTTTTCAGCATCTTTATTAAACATTTTTTTCTTCTTGTTTAATACAATGTTTCACTCGAAAAAAGAACCGTGAGTTTTCTTAAAATGGTAACGAAATAACGATAATGAATCAGGTAATCATGGTGAACGCTTCGTCAGATTGAGATTATGGAACTAAATGTTAAAGTAGTTGAATTAGTACATTTAAAACTAGTTGACCCTAAATACTTCTGAGGGAATTTTTCAGTCCCTCTTTTCGATTAAAGTTAACAATAAGGACAAAACAACAATGCGCAAATCAATTAAAAAGTTCGAAACAGTAACCCCAGTTTCCTCTGTTGTTGATGCCCTGCCAGAAACTGAACCAAAACAAACAAGTTTAAGTGCTGATATTATAATAAGTATTTAATGTTAACATATAAACATACATATGAAAATGTTACCAATTCATCGGGGAACACGATCCACGATAAATATATTGGATTTAAGACACCAATAAATAGAAAATGAATTTAAATTGCAGGGACCCCCATTTCTTATGGGAATTTACATGGGGAAAAAATAATTAGAACAAAGATGGCCGATTACGGCGTTGCCGGATTGTAAAATCCCGACTTTTCGCATTGTGAAAAAGGTCTATTGATTTTGAACGACGCCATGGCGTAAGGATTCTCCAAAACTTTATTTGTTTTTTCTTCTTCTTACCCCAATGAAGAAATGGATAATAAGAAAAGATGAGGCCCACACTAGCGCTAAGCGGTTGCAAGCAGGAGCTATTATAGCCGAGTTTGTTGTTCTGCTGCAGTCCTGGAAGAAATGGCCGGAATGATATTGATACTCATCCGATTCAGCTTGTCGTTTCCAACTTCCAAGCACTGTGCGAAAGGAGAAAAAACGATAGTCTGTTTTTAAATAATAGTCAACCTTGGGCAGGTGATTTAGTTAGTAGTTTCATTCAATGATTTTCATCGGTTCTAGAAACCCGTCTTTTTATGATGTTTGCAAAAACACCTGTTATTTCGAACGGAAAAATGTAGTTTTGTTTCAACAAGAAAAGAGATAATTACGAAATTTACGAATCATGTCATTATGTCATAGCATGCCAATTTTCAAGGGAAAAAAATTATTCTGTACAAAATGCAAATTATTTGTTTGAAATCTGGCAACAAGAGCAGACGAATGTTGCATATCAAAAGTAAAAACTTCAAAAGCGAAAGATCGCCATCACTGCGTTAAAACTGGTGTTTGCGTCTCTTTGCTAATTGAAATTAAACCTTTTTGAGAAACACCAGTGAATATCAAAATAGAAAAAAGTTCATTGTGATAGAATCGATTTTTTCTCAAAGCTCTTGCTTTGTTCAACATGGGCTTGTAATTTTGAAATTTCTGATTTCAGTAGTAAGATAAACCACCACTGGGGCCATATTAACTGATTGGCTTTGGCTTATTTCCTTTTGTTTTTGCATAGACTATAGATGGACCACACTGGAAACAACAGGCAATATGCAAGAAAGAAGTACTTTAACGTTAAGTCACTAATGCTGCAACAGGATGTGAGCTGGATGACATATTCTGGCCTGTTCAACGATATGGACTGAGTCTAAAATAGCTCCCCACCTCCTGGGAGTGAGAACTCGAAGACTCTTCATTGTTGACGCCAATAAAGCAGCCACATTTTCTATCTTTGTTGGAAATGTTTTAATCAAACAAAGTTCTTTTTAAAAAAATTGTTCTTTTAACATTTTACTGTATACTGTTAATTTCACAGATTGGGATGAGCTATGCAAAAGATTTAAACACGAATCCAATGAAAAGGACAACAGCTTTATTACTACCAAGCTATACAGACACATCAAACATTTGGCAAAAGCCTTACTCTAAAAGTAAGACACGTTGATAGATTTTTAATCATTTTATCTAAACCTTTACTTTCCTTAAAAAAAAATTTCATCCGACTGCAGGAAAGGGACCATTGAGCCTTTCGACAAATTCAAATAGAGCGCAGCCAACAAATATCGTTCAGGTGAAATCGCAACTTCCGACAGAGGTGCTGGACACGCAGTTTGACGACATTAGAAAATGGGTAAATATATTGTTCAGTTTATTCGCTTCTTAAATTTCACGTCTGTGTCTTACAGTTCTAGTCGAGCATCATTCCTCACCGTATTGTTAGTTTCGTCAGATAGTTATTTAATTCATAGCCAAAGTAAAAGAGCATTTTAATTGAATTGGTATTTCAGAATTAAAGACTTTAAAAGATGTTGACTAACCATTTCCAAGCGTTGACAAATAACTGCGACGAAATGATTGCCTGAAAGTCTGCGCCTGTAGCTTACCGATATCTGTCGACTACTGTCATACCTGTCATTATTGTTTTCTCTTTGAGCAGTCAGTTAAAGGCAACCAGTCACTCGCACACACGCAACGTGTTGGCAAACCAATGGTAGACGGGAGATTGGTGGTGTCGGTGGAAAGACCAGTCATATTGGTCCCCATTTTCAAACGATTTATTATCCCAGTAGTAACTATCCACCACTCAACAACTTCAGATTTTCATCTTTCAACACATAATATTTTTTTTTTTTTTTTTAATTTTGATGGGGTGAGGATTGGAAGGGTGATTGGTGATGGTTCATATTCTGATAACGAGTTAGATATTTAAATCTGTTTTTTAATGTGATTCTATTATTCAGAAAGAAATTTCCAAACACGTCATGGTTATATTCCCGTATATCCACTGAGCGTATTTTAATTTCCCTTCACTGTTCTGGCTGTGCAACTGCCACTGCACCTGCACCTGCAAAAAAAAAAGAAAACCGGAGCTCATGTTTTCGTTTTGAAATAAAACGCCCGTCAGTTTGTAGCTAGTTTCTTTTAATAACGAGAAACCTGTGGGACTAATGCGAGTTCTAAATTACCGAAGCGTTTGTTTTTTTCATGTTGGAACCAGGAAAATTTCGACAATTGCGTGTGCCGACTGTATCACAGGCAGCAGTTGTTGTTGCCCAGACCCGAGAAGGGCCACAATCGTCGTTTCCATCGCAGTTTTGAACGCACAAACTGCGTACTTGGACAGTGCTGTAGCAAATGGGAAACCTTTCCACCAATGGGAGCGAGACTCGTAGCTCAAACGGGTGACGATATTCAAATGAGTAGTGCTCTTTCTCCTGAATCGATACGAAACTGTGCGATACCTTAATTATCGATATAGAAATCGTGATGGGTATAAAAGGCGGCCCTTTTGGCGTTCAAATTCTACTCTCCAAACTGTCGAAAATGAAATCATTTTCAATTTTCTTCCTTCTACTCGTCTCGTTGGCTGTCGCTGCGGTAAGTTGTATCACATTTCTCGTTTTATTTTAAACTTACAAGCTCTTTAACTTAAATGTATTCTGGCCAATTTAATTGTTTCGAACAGGAGGCCCAACTTACCAAGCAACGATCGTCCAGCACGTTGAATGATCCTTCGACAAGCCGAAACTTTGCCGCCATTTTGAAAGCGGAAATGGCCATTCGATCGCTTCCATCCAGCGCCAAGGGTAAATTGAATTCAGTTGATTAGACAATTTGTGATTTTTAGACGGCCACTTGTAATGAACCTTCATTTGAACGTGAATTTTGCACGATAGCGTGTTTGGACCGATTTTCAATGGCGGCCAACGGGACTGTCCGTCCCACCATCAATAACTCCAGCAACGGGCAAAGGCAGTGCAGCTTCTTCATAGACGCACCCGCCGATAAGCTCATCCAGATGACCTGCTCGGTCGTCAGTCTTAAAAGTCCCGGCGCCGAATTAGTTATTTACGGAGGTTCCGAAATCAACGTCAATCCGCCCGTAGTCAATCGAATTTACACTTCAAGGAGCAACAACATGTTCCTGTTTTCCAGGGTCGACAAAACTGACTGGTTCGACTGCAAATGGAAAATGATTCCCGAACCGCAAACAACTGAATATCAACGTAATTATTTATTTCCTTAAGGGAAATTAAATTTCAGTTTAAACTTGATCTGATTTGCCAATTTTAATTGCATTTATAGTTTGTCGCGATGGAACGTCCGCCACTCCCAACGGGACCATTCAGCTATCAGCGGACGATCCCAGCACAGATCCGAGAATGTGCATGTTTGTCATTACCGTTCCTTCCGACCACCGAATTCAGTTGATGTGCTCAAACGTGACCCTCAGCAGTCCTGACAATTATTTACAGGTAATTCTTTGTCTACATAAACCACAGCGTTCGTTTTACTGATAAAATTTTCTCGTTGAAATTAAAAAGGTCCAAACGATTTCCGAAACTGTGATAGCCGATCCACCTGCAATGAATCGGGTCTACACGTCGACCAGCGAAATCATTTACCTGTTTTCTCAATTCAGCAATCGAGACTCTTTCAAATGCCAATGGACGACGGTTATGATCCCACCACTGACAAATGATAACAAACGTAAATATTTCATATTTGTAATTAATTCTCGCACAAGTTTTATTATTTTCCCTTTTTATTCTCAAAGTATGTCGGGAGAAAATCACGAAATCTGCCAGCGGACACATTCAACCGTTAATGGCTAACGGCAAAAATGTTCAACTAAATTCCTGTTCGTTTATCATCGAAGTGCCTCCCAATCAATTGACTGAGATCTCTTGCCCGGTCATCAATTTCACTAGCCCAGGGAGTTATTTGCATGTGAGTTTAATAATTCAGTAGAATATTCTACAAAATTTCACTCCATTTTTTGTTTTATCGACAAAGTTCAGCGGAATTTCCGATTTAAACATGGCTCTTACGCCTCTGGCCAACCGAGTGTACACTTCCGGCGTCGATTTGATTCATTTGAATTCTCAAATTGACGTCAATAAAGATTGGTTTAATTGCACATGGTCAGCTGTTCCGGCTCTATCGACGACGGATTTCAAACGTGAGTCCCAGCAATTATTAAAACTATGTCACACTATAATTCTTAAACCGATTTTTAATATGTCTAGTCTGTCGCCATGGAGGAACAACATCGTCCACTGGGACCCTTCAACCATTTTTGGATGGTCTAACAACGGGAGAACCGAGAGAATGTTATTTCTTCATTGAATTGCCTTTGGATGAACAAATTGAGTTTTCGTGTTCATCCATGAACTTGTCAAGTCCTGGAAGTTATTTGAGGGTATAATTCAATTATCCTATCTCTACATTTCCACCCGAATAATTTTTTTGAATTTCAACGACAGGTCGTTGGTGTGTCTGATTTTGACGAGAATCCGCCCATAGAAAACGGAATTTATTTGTCAAATGGAACGAGAGTCCTTGTGTATTCGAAATTCAACAACGGGGATTGGTTCGATTGCATTTGGGCGTCAACAACCTGCCCTGTTCCACTGACGACAGACGCTGCAACTTCAACGGCAAGTACAACAGCAGTCACGACACCAGCGACTACCTCGTCGACAACTACCACCGCACAGCCAACCACCTCAACAACAATGCCATCAACTACGTCGACCACAACAACAGCTCCAACAACATCCACTGCAACGACTTCAACAACACCCAAAACAACAACGATTCCAACCATTACCGAAGAATACTACTACTATGAAGAATAACTTTTGGGTTAAAGGCTTACCCGCAAAGATTCCGAGTAGCGATTTATCGCCCATTTTCTACACATTTAAACTAATGACTCTAGATTTTAATGTTGGTAAGGTATTTTTGTCGACGCGTTCCTATTCAACGTGAGTGAATGCCGAGTGTAGGGAATTAGTGTTGATAAAAAACAAAGCGCTTTGCTGTTTAGTTCAACAACGTTTTACGGTTTTACAATGGCTCTATACTTGTCATAAATATCTTATCAGCGACAACTTGAAAAATTTTAATCCGTCTATTTGCTTAATTGATCTTTTGTTTATCAACTTCAATCCGGTGAGTAGTAAGGAACATGCAAATGTCGGAGGAGAGACGTAACCACACGATCCGATGAACAACGACCAAAGGTGAGTTGATTTTTCCGGATTTTTCTGATTTATTTTATTTGTTCTAAATTCGAGATGAATTTTGGTTCATACATTTTACATGGACGTCGTGTGAGCGGCACCTGCAGCAATTGAAAAAGTCCAGTTAGGCCATAACCATTCCAGTCACATTTCAGATGTTTGACTAATATGAACAAGGTTTTCACTGAAAAAGAAATAAGTGAGGGTATTCCTTCTATCAACGGTTCTGCAAGAGAAATTGATTCCCTTTTTTAAACAATTTCGATTACCACCTACCACTCAGGAAACGCTTTAGATTTTCAACTTCCAACACATCAATTTTTTGTATAGGGAAGTGGGGTGGGATGGTTCATAGATTTGATATTGAGTTAAATTTTTGAAGCTTTTTGGATGCGATGCCATTATTTAAAAAAAGAAATTTCTGAACGCGTTTAATTCCAGTCCCCACTGAGGGTATTTTCATTTTCCTTCACTTCTGTGTCTGTGCAACTGCCAAAAAACAGAAAAAAACGGTGAAACGTTCATGTTTTTCGTTTTGAAAATCGCCCGTCGGTTTACCTTTCCCCTCACCTTCCTTTGTTAGCCAAAAACCTGTGGGACTAATGCGACTTTGAAATTACCGAAGCGTTTGCTTTTTTCATGTTGGAACCAGGAAAATTTTGACAATTGCGTGCCGACTGTCTATCAAAGGCAGCAGTTGTTGTTGTTGCCCAGACCCCAGACCCGAGAATGTGCGCAATCGTCGTTTCCGTCGCAGTTTTGAACGCACAAACTGCGCACTTGGACAGCGGCAAAAAGGCAAAACAATAAAACACCTTTAGTATGTGGGGGTTCTAAGCCCTTGGTAGCTATACATACGAATAACCCCCGCGTACTTCTTAGTTCCCTCTAAGTGCTTTTCTCCGATTTCTCAAAAACGCTACTAGAAACGGGTCCTTAGTAGCACCTTAGTAGCAGCAGCTTAAAATTTTAAGTTTCCACCAATAGGAGCGAGACTCGTAGCTCAAACAGTTGACGATATTCAAATCGGTTGTCTGTTTCTCTTGAATCGATACGAAACTGTGCGATACCTTAACTATCGATATAGAAATCGTGATGGGTATAAAAGGCGGCCCTTTTGGCGTTCAAATTCTACTCTCCAAAAATTCCTGTCGAAAATGAAATCATTTTCAATTTTCTTCCTTCTACTCGTCTCGTTGGCTGTCGCCGTGGTGAGTCATTTCACATTTTCAATTTTTATTTTAAAAAGGCTAAACTCTTAACTTAACTTAAATGTATTCCGACCAATTTAATTGTTTCGAACAGGAGGCCCAACTTACCAAGCAACGATCGTCCAGCATGGGCACGTCGAATGATCCTTCGACAAGCCGCAACTTTGCCGCCATTTTAAAAGCGGAAATGGCCATTCGATCACTTCCATCCAGCGGCAAAGGTAAATTTAATTCAGTTGATTAGACAATTTGTGATTTTTAGACGGCTACTTGTAATGTACCTTCATTTGAACGTCAATTTGCACAAATAGCGTGTTTGGACCGATTTTCAATGGCGGCCAAAGGGACCATTCGTCCCACCATTTCTAACTCCATCAACGGACAAAGGCAGTGCAGCTTCTTCATCAACGCACCCGCCATTGAAAATCGGTCCAAACTGGGCAAGATTTAAACGAAGGCGAATGCTAGAGCAAATGTGTACCGCAGGGACTGTACCGTTTCCTTTCTTGGCCGAATTAAAAGATTCTCTAATGTTCTTAATCTCTTAATCGATTTCGTTTTGTTAATCGATTCTTAATTTTTTCCCAATTAGTGTTTGGTGAAATGACGATGGAACGGCTAAAGTGACGAAACAGTGTGACCAAAGAAGAAGCGGCCAAAGGCTCAACCGATCCGATTCGAGCACAGATGAATGGAAATGACAACTTATGGCTCAAACGCTTTTCGCCGACCTGCCACTTTACGTCGGCGGAAATTATAGGCGCTGCAATTATACCAATGAGTTGGTCTGCCCCTGATCCTTGGAGCACTGGACCAACTGCCCATATTGAGGTAAATTATTTAAAATTAGTGTTAATAATATTTTCTCTTGACAAAAATGACACCAAGGAAGATTGGAAGGGCTTTGTGTATTAACTAGGGTGGATTTGGACTACGTATTAGCTGTCGTTTATTATCTCACTCCTTACAACACTCCTTACTAACTCCTTTCAACACGCAATGCAATGAAAAAGAGAAGAGCTGAAATACCTACGAGATACGGACATGTGGTGCGTTCAATTTTGAAATGTGACATCGGTCTCGAATGACTTGATTAGAACCTGCCACGCTTTATTGTGTAGGTTGGATTAAACTTTCGATTCTACGAATTGAAGACGAAATTAAAGAAAAAAGGGATTTTAACTAACCGTTTTCAAGTGTGTTGACCAATCAATGCGACCAAAATTGATTCGATTGTACAAGACTAGAAGTGTGCGGCTGTAACCGACCGATTTGTGTCGACTACTGTCGTAGTGTTCATTCGTTTGGTTCGAGCGGCAAGTTAAAACCAGAGGGTGGTGTCGGGAGGGGGTAGGTGAATTTACGCCGAGCTCATTAATCACCCGAGCGGAAAACAGACGCGTGCGTCATTTTTTCACCAACAATTTAAAGCCGATTTGTATAGAAGAAAAACAACTGCGAGAGCCACACACTTGTGGATTTTTTTCCCTGTTGGACGACAAAGGGCCGCGTGAATCATCAGCTCGGGGCTTATCTTTGCCGGCCAACAAAACAGAACGCAGATGCTCCATGCAGACCTCATGTTTTCGGGTGTAACTCTGTCGGTTGTGGATTCCCTTGCACACCAATCAGAACTAGAGTTTGTCTTTTTTGGCTACGTGTCACCATTTCGGTTACCATTTTTCTGTCAACCTGGGACGACAATCCCAACTGTTTCTAAGGTCCCTCCCTCCTTTTGTCCCCCGTTTCTATCAATAGGAAAACTGAATACGACGGGCATTTAAATGACGACCCATTTCGTCGTTGGATTCATAAACCTTCGAACCTCCCGTAGAAAATGAAGTTGTTTCCGATCGTCTTCCTTTTGGCTGTCGCTGCTGGGGTAAGTTGCGTCTTTGAATATTTCTCGTTTGAGTTTCGATATTTAACCTCAAGCTCATTCCTATATGTCCAAAACAGGAGGCCCTTGACGAAATCTGCAATTCCCGGAAGACGACAACAAATCTGATAGCGAGACGAACTTGGCCCAGTCAAATTGCCTCGACGACGGCCAAACCGACAACCGACACGACGACGGCCAGTCCAAAGAGCACAACAACCGCAGAGTCATCCACTGTTTCGACGACAGCACCAACAACAACCACAACAACTGCTGTGACAAGCACGACGAGCATCCCGTCGACAACCACCACAAAGTCCAGCAGCACCATGAGCTCAACATCAACAACCACCATGGCTACAACAACAACTCCTTTACTGATTCTTTTCAATTGCTCCGTTACTGATCCAGGTAATGAACATTATTCGATTGCACTAACAAACTTGAGGTTGAAACGACTAAATGAATCGAAATTTCTCTCGTCTAAATTAATTCACGAATCTGCACGACTAAATCCATTTGCGGGAGCGAAGAGTGTGGAACTATGTGCACCAATTTGACGTCAACGGGAGGTGTTGTCCAGTCTCCCAACTACCCCGGTGATTACGGGAATGAGGAGAGGCGATGCGAAGTCTCCATCACCGCGCCGGCAGGATGGATGATCCAATTGAAATTCACCGCCTTCAATGTGGAGAAGAACGTAGCTGCTGTCTTTGTAAGTATACAACGTCTACTCTGTCTATCTAAGTGAATTAAGGGGAAAATCGAATTTTAGCGCTTGATGCAGTCATCCTAATTTCATTTGACACTCTCAGGCTAACGATGGCACATCGTCTGTAATGACTCCGACCAGCGGCAACACAATTCCTGATCTAGTCCCCACGGCCGTCGGCATGATGCGCATCTTCTTTCAATATTATGTCAGTAGTAAACCCATCACGGCCACATACAATTGGCAGGCGACTTTTTCTGTGACGGTAAATTTCATTTTTCATCAAATATTCCTGCGATATTTTTAATCTGAAACGTTTTCATTTGTCTAACCTCGACAGAGCCAAGGGAGTTTATGTTCCGTCGAAAATCCAGGTAACGCACATTCGTTCGATGAAATCGATTGAAATCCAATCGCTTAACGCTAGAAATTTTCTAAAATTTTTAAAACATTTTGAATTTGTCTATTTTGTCACGTGAATGTACGCGTCTGCGAATTTGAATTGAATATGCGTATACGAATTTGACGCGAAGCGTGCGGGAATATGTGCACCAATGTGACGCCGGCGGGCAATGGTGTTGTCCAGTCTCCCAACTTCCCCGCCGACTACGGGAGTGAATACAAGAATTGCCAAGTCTCTATTGTCGTGCCAGCAGGAAAGCGAATCCGGTTGGAATTCACTACCTTCAATTTGGAGACTGACATAAGTTCTATTCTTGTAAGTAATGCATCGATTCAAATCGATTGTGTTTCATTAAATTTAAATACTATTTATGCTGTTCTTCGTGTTTCCATTTAGTTTTTTAATTGTATTTTCACCACATTCGGTGGAATGATTACAAAATTTATTGTTTTACTTTCCAGGTTAGCGACAAAAGCGCACTTTATTTGCCCTGGACAACCGGAAATACAATTCCTCCAGTAGTCACCACATCATCCAACATATTGTTAATGAAATTTTTTACCAAAGACAGTACTAAACCCAATGCCGCAATATATAATTGGAAGGCGACTTACACTGCGGTATGGCATCTGACATTATCAAAATTTTAAATTTTAACTTCAAACGACGTTTCTATTATATCTTTATTGTTGAGCAGGTATAGAGGTGCAACAACCACAACATCTCGGATGACTACAAAAAAAAACGACGACTAGGAATGAAATAAAGACTTTCTTGCTTAACGTACCAAATCTAAAATCATGATTCAATGAATTGTTTGACTGAGCTGAAATTCCCTGCCACAGTCCCAACACTAATCTGCAGATCATACTGTCACTCGCAGTGCTTTAGTAACACACAGCGCTGTGATTTCAAATTATTTTCAACTGTTATATTATCAATTGGCAAAGAAATAAATTGATTTATTCCCAAACAGGTCACTTGTCCCTTTCTTCGTTTTCGTTGTTACGACATCAAACGTCGAAATAAAAGTTGATATCAAGTTATGCGTTCGTGCAAGATCTGCAAGTGGAGTTTTAATTAGCTATCGTTGGAATTCTTGGAAAGTGTATATCGACTGTAATGGCGAGCAGTAACCTGGATGTTCCCTGGCAGCCAAAAATGTGACAAGGCTCTGTTGCAACTCGACAAGGATTCATTCAGGAGAGAACGACATAATTTGCATTTTTTCACTCTTTGACTTTGACAGCTGACAGGATTTGATCTAGACGACCGTACTAGGATCGAGCGGCATCGCCCGATCGATTTTGAGCGAAATAGAATTGTCTTTAATTTGAAAATAATAAACTTCCAACATAATCCGACGCTAAAACATAAAAAACATATAATTGATTTTCGAGAAGAAAAAAATTCTCAAAATCTCAAGAAGAAATTTGTAAATTACATCTGGCAAGTGGCAACACGAGCAGACGAACGTTGCACATGAAAATGTAGCGAAAGTTCGCGAACCGGATACTCGAGAACTCGACGTTTAAAAACTTGTTGCATAGTTTAGTTCGTGACAAAATTCCAAAAGGTGCATTAAGCTAAAATAGATTTTTGTTTGAAACTCAAGGTTTTCAAGGTCTTGAACTTCTTGTTTCAGTAGGTGAGAGAGGTGAACCCTTCCTTACCTGTGTTTGTTCACGTGATAAGACGACATGGAGGTAGGAAGAAACTTAGTAAGTCTAGTTTACTATTTGTTGTGATTATCACAAGCGTTTTATTCTTCTCAGTGTGTCGTGGGCCTCGAGTGGCTAAGCTAAAGTGCTACTCGGCTTCGAATGGCTTTGCAATCGTCTTGTCTCTGCATTGATCTTGGGCAGCTGTTTACTTCACACCGTTCAACACTTAAACTTTGTCACTTTTTGTGGAAAGAAGTTCTCCCTCAAAATGGAATATATTTGAAAGGCAACTAACGACAGAATAGGCAACAGAATCTATTTTGTAAAGTCCAACTTTATAATCACATAATTGGATTGGCTCTACTCTTAAACCGAGACACTGTTTTCTTTTCTTTTGTCTGTTCTATAGTAGAGAAATTCCAATTTTCCCCTTTCGTAACTGGCCATTGCCATAGTCTCTGGGCAGGAGATTTTGTCTTTGGCACTGTTTATAGGAGTAGCTCTTTTCTTTATTCTGCGCTTTGGTTGAAAGGTTCATCCAAATTGTCTACACTGTCCCACAGTCTTGGTAAAACCTTATACAAATTTTGTTTTGTTTTTTTAAAGCCTTTTTCCTGTTTTTCAAATGAGTTGCAACAGGTACACTCCAGCGGACTTAGCTCTTCTACGGTTTATTAGCTCGGCAGGATGCAACTCTCGGGTCAATGATTCAACTGTTGGCCGGTATACATGCCGACTAAGGAGACGCTGCGTCGCAGTGGACTGTCGGCACAGGTAAAGAAATTCAGCTCTTTCATTGTTAGCCAGTTAGGACTTTGTATAGATTGGGTAAGCCAAGTTGGGTCCATCTTTTGCTGAATGCATCACGCGGAACACATGGACGCCCCAAGCTCAATTAACATCTTACAGAGAGTGAGGTTCTGCCCTTTCCCGAGTTTTTCCTGAGTTTTACCCCTCTTTTCAGTCACCTTCATCAAATGTTATAACTAATTGTTTGGCTGGTTTCATTCAACTTTATTCCGCATTTCTTTCGCACTCCACTGAGGATGATTTTTTTCCGTTGTCCAACGTGTTACGATACGCTATGTTTCAATTGAATCAAAAATGTATTGTTTCGGTTAGCCCGAATTCGTTCTCTAGAATTTCTGTAATAATATAGACATCACCATTGCCTTTGAATTTCCAGGAACGACTTTGTATAAAATAACCTGAAATTTTAAAAGGAGAAAAAACATTTTTATTTCTCGTTTGTTTTAATGTAATTTTGTTGTTGACTCAAGCCCAACTTGTGTCAAAGTTTGGGGTATGTGAGCGTTATGTACATCCGGTTGAAATAATATAATGTGTAATTATTTATAGAACTCCGGCGGTTTTGAGGTCCGCGAGGATCTTGACGACGTGCTCGGGCATGGGTGGAGGAGTGGGGAGGTGGTCGCCGGTGGCCTGGAATCCGTTTTCATCGGCCACCCAATTGACGGTGAGGACGACGCCGTCGGGAGTCGTGAACGAGTAGGAGCCCTTGGACACGGTGCCGATATCCTCCGGTTTGGGTCCAACTTGTTTCTGGCTGCCACTTTCAGACACTTTGGTGCCATCGGCAGACTCGAAACTGATTTACAATTCATTAGGATCTTAGAATAGGATCTAATGACACCAGGATTAATTAACTTACTCGAAGGAGTAGCTGCCGTCGGCGTTCATTTCGCTGTTGGATGACACAATTTCGATGGGCTTTTTATCTCCTTGAGGAGCGGCGAGGGCCACGGCCAAGAAAGCGACAGCGACGATCTGGTAGTGCATCAAGTCAAAATAAAAGGTTAAACTTTATATTTAATCAAATAAGAGTTGACTAACTTACCAATTTCATTTTTAGCCGGTTTCGGTTGTTTAGCTGCTCTTCTGAAGACAGTTGAAGGAATTGTGTGAAGAAGATTGCGATGTTGGCCAATTTTTATACCCTGCAGTTGCGGTTGAGTGAAAGTGATCAGCAAAGACCTTCCACAGGTAACAGCATTCTCTTCTTCTTTGGGGATGGGCATTTTGTAAATATGAAAATGAGCGAAAGGGATGATGCAACAGACAGCATTTGCTGGAATATTTTTAAAATCAAAACGCGAATTTTTCAAGACCGGAAAATAAAATATTAAATGAATTAACTTTTGAATTAAAAAACTAAATGAACGCGCACTCACCTTAGGAAAGCAGTATTTATTTTGAAAAATGCCCGTTTTGATTTAAAAAAGTACTATTCAGTAAATTGGCAACACCACAAAAAGCCAAAACAAAATGGCTACCACTCTACCAGTATCTTTGCGTGCCGTGAGCCCTTGAAGTCGTCAAGGTTTCTCTTACATGAAAATCTTGATTTACAAACTAATGTTAAAGAATGCAGTTAAATAAAAGCTACCAGCAACCAAATTCAGACAAGGATTTCAAGACGCCTTACCTAAAGAGAGTGTGGCGTTTCTTCTGGTTAGTTAGTTCACTCCATTTTTCTTTTAATTATGCAGACAAATGATGTAACATTTCAAGTGTGAATAACCTTTGCCTTTTTTTTCATTTAGGGTTTTTCCAATAAGGATGGAGTCGGTATAATTGGCTAATTAAGGACTAATTTGGGTAATTTGGTTTATTTCAGAAAATTTATAGTGATTTTGTACCAGTTCTTTTTTTTTCCTTTGTAAGAAATGGTGTTTTGGTGCAATGCTGTTCCTTTTTGACATAGCACAGAATTGACAAACTTCATCAGTTTTGACATCTTCGATGCAGATGCCCAGATGCCAACCCTAAATAGCGGCATTTCCAAATCTCTGACATTGTTTGGAAACTTTGTAGGCTGATTGCTTCACGGTAATTACCATTGGCTCCTACATAAAGTGTTTATGTTTACTTCATTGACAACTTTTTTTTTGCCTGCCCCTGTACCTAAACTGACTTTGCAGAGATTTGGATAGATGTGATTTGTGGTGTTAAATCTTTGCCTGAGCCTGAAGATACTACACAGTCTTGCATGCTGATTGTATTTGATGCTGTGCAAGCCCTAATGGTTAAAGGAAGGCAACCTCATTGATGTATGTATTGGTAGGTTGTTGATTTTGGTTTATCATTGTGCAAAGTAACTGTCAAATCCTTTTTTGCTGAAATTTTTCTTCTCTTTATTTTATTGCAGGTTTGGCAACTGCTTAATCTGAAAGGGGCTCTTGTATTTCTTCAAGTCAGAGAATTTATTGTAAGCCAGTAAGTTGAATGTTCATCTTGAAATAGTTGAAGAGATCGAATGGAGTCTACTCTTCAACAACAAGGGGATTCAACATCGAGTTACATATTGAAGTTTTACAGTAGTAACTCGAGTTGAACAACAGTAATATATAATTTGTGCTATGATATATATTCTGTATGAGTGAGAAATGAAATATACAAATTATGTGATATGAGAATTGTGTATATTGTCCCACCTCCACCCACAATTCCTCCACAGTTTAGTGAAAACAACATACATGCATACATACACTGATACACATATACAAACATACATACACTTAAGTTAACCCGTTGGCTGCCACGCCATACAACCCGTAGGTTGTTCTCTACTCACTAAGAGCCATGTCTGAAGGATCCATGACCAATGGGGGGAGGGGGACTTGCCATTGCTGACAAGTCCGGGCTGACACGGTGATGGGAGAACATGGAATGCATGCCTCAAGAATGGATCACCGCATCGACAAGGGGGAACAAAGGCGTGGCAGCCAACGGGTTAACTAACAAACAAACACATATTACCAACAACAAATGATGATCCGCGATGACATTTTGGAGATACCGGCGATGTTTTGGTGTCCGTCTTCTCAACGTCAGTATTTCCTGGATGAAGACAAAATAATTCTTATTAAGTTACATGACACATAAAGGTACATTTATCTGGTTTTTTTGCTCAAAACTTAAAAAGCGCAATTTCACTTGCTTAAAATTTAACTATCAATACTGAGAACGGCACACAGAACAAAGCTCACTTGCTAGTTTTTTGCAAATTTTCCGGAAGTAAACCGGAAGTAAGCGATAGCTCCTCAACTGTTGGGCTGTCGTCAAAATAAACCATATATTCGTGATCCCCATGAAATTTGGGGTCGATCTGATATGTTTTAAACGAAATCCAATTTTTGGCCAAAATCGAGAATTTTCCTGAACTATAGTTCAGGAAAATTTTCGAAACCGGAAGTACGAAATCGTACAAAAAAATACATGAACTTTACCACAAATTTCACGAGGATCACGAATATGTGGTTCTTTTGTACGTAGAATGAATATTTACTAAACTACTGACTGAAATGAGTAAAACCGGAAGTAGAAAAAATAAGCAAATATCGAAAATTTAACAAGTGAGCTTTGTTGGGGGAATAGTTATCATCAATTAAAACTAAAAGATTACCACAAAAAACTACCGATAAATGTTTAAGGAGATGTGCAAAGTATCTGAAACAGATTGTTTTGACAGCTAAAAATTATCGAAAAGCCATCTAGCGGTAGAAAAGGAAACATCCAAGTAAAACTTCGTTTGCGCGCAAGAAGGGCTTGATTTTGGAATTATTACACAGACAGAGTTCAACGCAAATATATTACTAGTAGATAATCTACGAAAATAATTCAATTGATTGTCGGGTACCTGGGCATAATCCAGTGGTGAATGACTACAGGTGTGTCATAGTGGATGGAAGCGATCACTGAAGTGGTCCAGTATCTCGTCAATGAAGTAAGGACAAATTGTGTAGCAGCAGGACGGAAGCCAGATGAGCGTGCGTCTCGAAGATAGGGATGGAGTAGAACGTTGGTGGTGGAAGTCACTCTTCTCATAGATGGGGATCTAGCGAGCACTGTAAAAAAAAAATGTATCACATTAATGAAAATATAAAAATGAATAAAACATATCAGTCTTTAACTCTTTACCTTTTCTAAGAAGCACACTGAAATGTTCACGATGAAAAAACAGTAAAAATGGCATTCACAGCAACCAACAGCATTACTCCTCCTGTTGAGATAAATTTCTAATGGTAAAGAAAGTGTTATGAACATTTTTTGCAGCAGTATGGTGGCAGGTGATATTGATGCTTTACCGACAAAATTTGAGTGATGAATATAGTAATGCATAATTTGATTTTCATCCAGCAGATCTGGTATGTGTAAGATCTGGTATGTGTAAGAACTGGTATGTTTACTAACACATGGCAGGTATGTTATTCATTCCAAACTCTTCATGTCACTGAAACTCTAAGAAGCAATGGGAAAAAGAACTCTATGTTACTTACAAATATACACGGATTTACCTATGAAAAATAAAACTCTACCTATCCCTCGGCTGAGTTGCCTTCTAAACAGAAGTAGAAACAGCCATAACAAAAGACCAGCTGCTGCAGGTTAAACCACCAAAATTGCAAGATTCCAAAAGGATCCTGTGGTTCATGAGCAAGAGTGCCTATGTTATATGAAAATTTGAATTATGATGGTCTTAAATGCTTCACTGTTCTGGTATGGTAGCAGTAAAGAGAAAATTACCTATCTTGGAACATTTGTATTCCACTATGTGTGGGCTTCAAACATGGGTTTTAGGCTTTTGATATCCTGAGGATCATGATGAACAGTGACTGAGCGCTAAACCAACTTGTTGGAATGACAGCATACATCTAGACTTGCAGAAATAAATTGGTATAATATACAAAATAAGGAAACTAGGGCAAACTAAACCTACATAAGATGCGAAGTTCAGCTTGATATTTGAAATCACAGAAAAATAAGTATAAAATAGCAACACTTTGTTTCGCCCATTTCTCCACATTTCACGGTGCAGAAACAACAAGGGCGACAGTGACGCCATCTGGTAATGAGTTTTGAATCTTATGTTGGTTGCACAGACAGTCAGACAGAGATATGACATTACACGTTTCACGTCCAACAAGTCGTAACTTTCATAAGTTTCTTCGCAGCAAATTAAAAAGTTAAACAACGGAGATCGAATGAGTCAACTGTTTGTAAGTAATAGATAACACAACCTTTAGCTAATGATTTTTACAGCATCCTTGACTAAATGTTTTTAGATAATGTCAGCTGAAGTTGTTGTGTGACCTGGCCAACTGGGACCAATAAATAAAGCAGCCAATAATGCAAGCCATGTCTTCTGAAGCTAAATAATTTCTGTTGCAAGTTAGTTACCTTTACCAACATGTTTTTAAATTACTGTGATATTTAAGGTTTCTAACATTTCAGGTTAACTTTTCGCTGTCAAGTTGTAAATCTTCAAGATATTGGTGCCTTCGCCAGATCCAATTCTTTACTGCAATCTATTTTAAGGACACCAGCAAGAAAATGCTGCTACTCAAGATTTAACGGTGACCACCACTGAGTTCTAATTTAAGACATGTAAGATTGATAGATTTGAGGTATTGCTTTCTGTCACTTTAAAATTATTAATTATACTCTCCTTTCAGGTTAATCCCTCACCGCCGTTATAGTTGTTTGAAACTGATGAGAGATTGCTGGAACTGAAGATTGATAATTTGTGTAGACTTAGATCAATTACAAGTGCATATCTGGGCTGGGCTCCTTCTTTTCTGTGGGCCCGTTTCCCTAACTAACCAATAACCAACGCCCGCCGGTGGTCACTCACCCGCTGTGATAACCAGGAGGATGAGGAGGGCTCTGTCGAACGGGGACTTGGAAGGCGCATGATCCGAGGGAACTTTTTGAGGGTCATGAGTCTAACTAAGAAGCCTACTGTGACTAATCGCTCCCTAGCAAAACTGGCCTCGCACTCTTCTTCACTGGCCAGGTAATCTCCCTGGTCGCAGTCAATTAAGTCAGTGTTTCCCCCTGTCTTCATTGACTGTAATTACAAGTCAGCAAAACATAGCAATTTACAATTTTAGTACACACGGTGATCACCGTGTTAGACACTTGGAACTGTTCACTTCAACTCCTGTATTAAAAATTATGCAATTCATGAGTTTCGGTGCTGGTGATATACTTTGTGGTGATAGTATGTTATATGAATTTTGGGATTGGGTTTTTAGTATTTTTAAAAATGTCAGTGATGTAATTATTTTATTTTACATATTATAATCCATTATTTTACTGCAAAAATTTATATGATTAATTTAAATCGAAATTTTTGATGGATAAGGTATACATGGGTTTTGGTCTGTAATTTATGCAAAATTTAAGACTAATTTCTCAAATTGATTTAAAGCTTATCGATAAATTTCTTCATAATGTTCTACAACTTTCTACGTACTCAAAAATGCTTCATATGAGCTTATTTGAAGTCAGACGTGACGACCTTTTCCGATTCCAAGCTACACTTAGAAAATATTGCGAAAAAATTGCAAAATGACAGACCATACAAATTGAGAAAATAAACTAAAATAGAAAACAATCAGTGACATTTGTTTGTTTGTTCCAGTACTCCTTAAACCAGGTAACTTGCAGGAAACACCATCATCACATTGGACTGCAACGCCATAAGCAATTTTATGCATAGCTCAGGCATCAACCAACAGTTGAAAACCTATGAAAATGAGATATTAAGCAATAACAAGTTGTAGTAAATGTGCAAGAAGGACAGTAGTTATTCACAACTTACCCAGTTAGCAAGACAAAATGTTCTGCATTAGCAGCAACAGCAAACAACTTCAACTTAGCCTGGCTGAGTAACCCTATAAAAAAATTAAATACATTGTCAGGCATACAAATTTGTCAAAGAAAACCAGCAGGGGAAATTCAGTTACTGTTGGCAAGATTGAGTAAAAAAAATGTGAAACTATTATTTGATTAAATTGAGATCAGTCAAGTGATTTAATATCAGAAACAACAAATTAAATATGTTTTAGAGACTAAAAAAAAAGTATCCAAACTTAAACTTACTGAAAAAAAAATGTTATTAAAGAATTAAAGTTTGCGAAGAGTTATGGTAGCAAGTGCCTTCAATTACTAGATAAATGTGACCATGTGCTGATGGCTGAACTTGATTTCTTTAAACAGTTTCGCCAATTAAACTCTTTTGTTCAAGAAATCCGTAAACCATGTGACAGGCAGGAAACAGCATCAGCACATTGGTTTGCAACACCATAGGCAAATGAAGGCATATCCAAAAGAGGGAAAACCTATGAAAAAAAATGAGAGAGACAAAGAACCTGTTGAAATGTGCTAGAATTATAGCAGTTGTTGCCTACTTGTGCAGTTAGCTGATAGCAAGGTGGCACGTCAAAATGTTCTGCATTGAACGGGAACAGCAAACAGCTTCAACTTAACCTGGCTGGCAGTGACATAACCTATGAAAATAATTAAGAAAAATGAAAATCATTTCAACACAATTAGTCGTAGTGTACGGATATACGTAGACAGTATCTCACTAGTTTGCTCAAGTTCAACGTCACGTCACGACTCACGTACAACTGTGGGCTGATCAGCTGATGGCGGCTTCATCACGCTCGAGTCTCGACGTTCGTCCTACGCCGCCTGGCGGCTCCTTCGTTTATCGCCATCTGGTGGCAAGAGGTCTAAGACCGACATTTACATGTAAGCAACATGTAGACTCCACATCGTTGTCTTCAATTTTCTTTCTGCCACATTTGTGGCAGCTTTTATTTCTGCAATTTATTTCTGCAATTAAAAAAAAAAAAAAAAAAAAAAACAACAACAACATATTGATTCGGTCCCAACTTTTCTTTAGATATTTAGAAATTTAAACGTACCCATACGTTAAGCGCTACTGCGTGAATTGAGCGAGCGTGAAATAATATCTGCATGGGGAGTGCGTGTCACGGAAATTCACGAAAACATTGTCACAGATTTTTTGGTTGAAGAATAAGTTCCTTAATCAGTGGTTCCGCTCATTTGGTTTAAAAGAATATGCAGCTTTGATGATGCAAAAGAGGAAAAAATAGCTCTAGGTCACTTTTGTTATTGTTGACTGGGATGTTTAAATACCTCCACCTCTGAAGCATTTCAATAAGTAGCACTTGCTGCCTGGGCGTCTCATTATTTAACCTGCCAATCAACAACCAAAGAAGAATTAGGACAACACGTAATTAATTGCACGTTCTTTTTCGGTGGATAGACACGCCGTACTTGCCAGATTAAATGTCGTTCAATTCGCCATGGATGAGACGACTCACCTGGAAGAGAAATTGGCTTAATGGTTTAATATTTCATTGAAATGTATATGCAATCATTTATTATGTATACTATTATGGTGGATATATTTAGCCAGGTATTTGAAATTCATAATCGGCAAACCGGAGTCCCGTTCGATAGTTTCTGTCGAATCTCGCAAAATGACCGCATCTGGGCCATACGTCTCCAGATTTGCTATTCCTAAATAAACGCTGGAAAACAAGAGATGAGAAAATAACTTTAACACCATGTGAAGACAGCCTTGTCGTGTAACACGAGAAAACAACGAATCAATTCGATAAATAAATTGTCGTTTCATAAAAGACATAAATTCCTGTCGCTGCTGTCTGTTGCATCAACCCTTTCGCTCATTTACATATTTACCAATTGCCCATCTCCAAAGAAGAAGGGAATGTTGTTACCTGTGGAAGGTCTTGGCCGATCACTTTCACTCAGCCGCAACTGCGAGGTATAAAAGTTGGCCAACATCGCAATCTTCTTCACACAATTCCTTCAACTGTCTTCAGAAGAGCAGCTAAACAACCGAAACCAGCTAAAAAAGAAATTCGTAAGTTAGTCAACTCTTATTTGATTAAATATCAAGTTAACCTTTTATTTTGACTTGATGCACTGCCAGACGAGGTTGACAGTTTAGATGATCGCGTTGGAATGACTGCTCTCCATCGTGCCGCCACGAAGTCGTTACTTCAAAACAGCAAACAAGTCGACGTGAAATCCTTACTGGATTACTCTGGTCAGAATGCAGTCTACCAAGCCAACTGTAACCAGCACGGAATGACCACGGACATTGTAAGTCGATTGAACGCTCCATCACTCCGTAGAGAAAAGTCTAAATTTAGAAGTTGACTTATCCCTTGTATTCTTGCGATCTTAATATGATTTTAGGTTTTCTCTCTTTTCTTTTTTGCCCATTTTTTCAAGATGAATTATTTTTAAGTCATCCGCTATACAAAAAGAAAATTGCATTTCAATCGACATAGCGGATTAGAGGTTGGTGACTGCAAGTAAAATAACTTTCAAAAAGAAAATAATTTTCTACTTCCGATTTACCCTCAACGTTATCGAACTTGAACTTCTCCGGCGAGTTCCTTTTGAACACAAAAAAAAAACCCATGCCATTCCGGTATAAAAGTTAAATTTTCGAATTTGTACCAGAATGCCAACCAATTTAAAAATAAAAATAAAATAAAAGTACTTAAATCCCACCCAAACGAATTAAAAACCGTTGAAAAATTCGTTTACATTCACAATGCGCTTTGCAACCGAGCAAACAATACAATATTTGGGATGCCGATAACAACTTTGCTTGTCTATCATTCCATTTGTTGGAATAAAACAGAGATATTTGACTTGCAAGTTCTTATTGAACGGGAATTAAAAAGTGAAAGAAAACCGATTCAAAAGCTGGAGTATCGATAACTTGACAATTTAAATCCTCATCTTTGAAATCAGTCGAATATAAGACTACCTCATCTTGGAATTGTAAAAAGAATGGGACGATCGCGAAGTAAACTCCAACAGAGAATGGCAATACTCAAATGTTATTTATTCCTACCTTGGGCAGCCCCCATTTTCACCTTCCATCCATTCCACACGTCGGCAAAGGGTTGGAATGATTGGCCATCAATCATCGTCTCCATCCAGGTCTCAGCACAACATCACATCACCGATGAATTAACCTATTATAGTCAACGATTTAAATAAGAAAAGGCCATTACATTCAAAGGTCGCGAAATGAAACCCCAACAGAGAATGGCATTTTGACTTTGTTCCCCCCTTGTGCAGCTCGTGTCATCTTGCATCCAGACGTCAGCATTAGGCCAACAACTAGGAAAATTGGCCCAACAATTTCTCCGTCCAGATAACAACAAGACGACGAATCACCGACAAAATCTGTTGGTCAACAAAATTTTAAAAAGGCATAAAAGGCACATCAGCGTATCGTTTTAGACTATACTACTTAAATAAGGAGGGTGAGCAGATTACCAATACAGTGAAATGCACCATATCCATAATTGCCTGTACTTGGTTACTTACTGTCAGTGTTGTTTGCTCACTACTCGTTGGGAAGGGAATTTTGGTTATCATCTTGCACTAGTGTTTTACTGTTCCAAATAGCCTGCAAAGAATACGAGAGAAGCAGAAGTCAAAAAATTAATTAATTAATTTGAATTTAAACTGAATGAATAAAAATAAGATAGATTAAACCCCTTGATATTGATGGATTTGGTGCGCTGTATTGCAAGCAACTCCAACTGAAACACAATGTTTTCGTTCAAACAGAAACTTATCACCATCATCAGGGTTCATCCACCTAAATAAGCGAAAACATTACTTTAATCACCGACTAACATTCGAAACAACTCCAATGTGTCTTTTCAGAGAGGTTCTCTACCTTTTTAATTTACTGTACACAGTGTAAGACTCAAAGTTAACCCACTTTTTTTTTAAGTTTATAAAAAAAAATTAAAGAATCAATCAATATAGGTTTTGTTAATCTTATTGATTGATGGGGATAAAGCTTTGCAGCCATTCAGTTAACCCAAAACTCATATGGTACAACAAAAAAACAGACAGACCTTATCAAAGTCTAAACATTAAAAAGAAACTTAATAACCAAAGTTTTGAGGGTTATGCGAACAGAGATAACTAACACACCACCACCCAAAAAATGAAAAGAATGACAGCAGCCATTTTGAATAAATTAAAATAAATCTGGGGGAGTGGGCAAGGCTGCCATGTTTCATAAATATGTAGCCTACAAGGCGGGAAAATGGTAATCGCAAATTTGCAATTCCGGCAATTCGAAAATTCGTAAATAGAAAAATAGGCATCTCTTTTTTACCGTCCAGGGCACTTACATTGGTATCGCAATAAAGTTCGATTGTACCTTATTTTTAAAAAGCTGTGAAGATGAGGTGAAATGAATATGCTTTCACCAATTCACCGAGGTGAGACGCGTAAATCACCTCAACTAATTTAACTCTTCGACCGACGATTTCTATGAAACTCGTCCAATTTGGACACGAAATAAGTTTAACTATATCGACAAAAACAGGCGAAAAAAAACAAACAACGGACACCCTTGGCAACAACAACTGCCTGGAATATAGAGTCGGCACGCAATGGTCGACAATAGTAGGAGACGCTCCGATAATTTGAAAGTCCCATGCTGAGTCGGACGGGTTATTTTTCTCGCTAACAAAGTGAAGCCACCAACTGACGTGCAATGTATTTTTTTTTTTTAAATCAGCTTTTCTCTGCGGTTGTTCTGTTTTTATCTTTTTTTCTAGTTTGCTCGCGCAGCCAGCTACAGTGGCAGTTGCACAGGTACGACAAACACAGGAAAATAAAAGCGCATGCAAATTTCTTTTGGAATAATATAGATTCCCCATCCTTAAAAAAAGCTTCAAATATCTAACTCATTATCAGATTCACAAACAAATAAAGAAAAAAATAAAAAAAACTGTAAATTGATTTCTTGAGTATTGGCATATGAATTACTGCCGGGATAATAATCAAAGTTGTTAAATAAGAAAAGGGGATCAATGTCGGTTGCCAAACCATTGACAGAACGGATGCCCTCCCTAAATGCCTATTTCAGTTCAAACCTGTGAAGCGACAACTCCAATCTTGTGATTTCATTCTGGTCAACATTTTCTATTTGAAAACTTAATTCTTTGGGAATGTCACATCAAATTTGAGCAATGTCATCATTTGCCCCGCCAAATAAACAAAATGCCCATTTCATTTCGACATAATCTATTTGTAAATTATGTACTAGCTATAGAATGATGGAACTAGAAAAAAAAGGACGCAATTGTGTCTCAGTGCCGATATTGGCCCAATGCCCAATGATGAGCGAATTATCCAATTGAAGCCGAATTATATTTTGCCAATTATTGATTCGTTGATACACAGTCACACGAAAACATTTTTCAAAAGGCCACGCGGAACTTAGCCGAATCGGCCGTGGACCAAGTCACAACTTGGTTGTTTTTGAATTATACCACCTCGAATGTCGCCTGCCATCTGCCAGGCCCATAAGCGGTCGGAATGTTATTATTATTTCTCCCATCCGCAATGAACAGAGCTCCTATCATATTAGACGTACTGGGAGTCACACTGGGAGAAGGGTCGGCGTGACCGGTTAGTCTTTTCCCTAGAATCATTGAGGTTTTCCAGTCAAGAACCTTGAAAAAGATACAAAATGTCACTTATGAAAATCAAATGGACCCCAACCAAATCTGAACTAGATTTAAATCAACTTGCAGTGATATAGTCCAAATTTAGTTCCACGACGAACGTGGTGAATGTCAGTTGGATTCTCTTGCCCGGTGGTGCAGTGATGAAATACATGCAGTTGGTGTCCAAACTACCAGTGTAGTCATTGGGGTAGTTAAGAGACTGGATTGTCCCGCTGGTTGGCGACAGTATCGTACAAGTCCCGCAAGCTGTGCCCAATCAAAAATGAGAAAAGTTAAATCAAATTGACAAATTGTTATTGAAAAACATAATAAACTTAAATGATAATACGTGATTGAGTTCCTTTGGTCCAGACATCAGGAGAGCAGGTCACAGGATCGACCGTAGTCGTTGTTGGTCGACTGGTTGTTGTTGGTCGACTGGTTGTAGTTGGCCGTGTCGACGTAGTTGATGGCCTTGTTGTTGTGGTGGTTGGCTTTGCGGTGGTAGTAGTTGAAATCGTTGTTGTTTTGGGTGTAGCTGAAGTCGTAGTGGATGTTGTTGGCGCAGATGTTGTGGTCGACGTAGTTGATGGTCTAGTTGTTGAGGTGGTTGGCTGTGCGGTGGTGGTGGTTGAGACCGTTGTTGTTTGGGGTGTTGTTGAAGTCGTTGTAGATGGTGTAGTGGATGGTGTAGTGGATGGTGTAGTGGATGTTGTTGGCGCAGATGTTGTGGTCGACGTAGTTGATGGCATTGTTGTTGAGGTTGTTGGCTGTGCGGTGGTAGTTGTCGACGAGGTAGTCGCTGGTGTCGTGACTGCTGTTGTACTTGCCGTTGAAGTTGCAGCGTCTGTCGTCCCTGGAGCAGCGCAGGTTGTTGACGCCCAAATGCAATCGAACCAATCGCCGTTGTTGAATTGCGAATACACAAGGACTTTCGTTCCATTCGACAAATAAATTCCGTTTTCTACGGGCGGATTCTCGTCAAAATCAGACACACCAACGACCTGTCGTTGAAATTCAAAAAATTAATTGGGTGGAAATATAAGGACCATAGAATAATTGATTTACACCCGCAAATAACTTCCGGGGCTTGACAAGTTAATGGATGAACACGAAAACTCAATTTGTTCATCCAAAGGCAATTCAATGAAGAAATAACATTCTCTCGGTTCTCCCGTTGTTAGACCGTCCAAAAATGGTTGGAGGGTCCCACTGGACGATGTTGTTCCTCCATGGCGACAGACTAGACAAATTAAAAATCGGTTTAAGAATTATAGTGTGACATAGTTTTAATAATTGCTGGGGCTCACGTTTGAAATCCGTCGTCGATGGAGCCGGAACAGCTGACCATGTGCAATTAAACCAATCTTTATTGACATTAATTTGAGAATTCAAATGAATCAAATCGACGCCGGAAGTGTAGACTCGGTTGGCCAGAGGCGTAAGAGCCATGTTTAAATCGGAAATTCCGCTGAACTTTGGCAATCAAACATAAATGGTTGTAATTGGCAACTTGAACTGAATGCATTATAAACTCACATGCAAATAACTTCCTGGGCTAGTGAAATTGATGACCGGGCAAGAGATCTCAGTCAATTGATTGGGAGGCACTTCGATGATAAACGAACAGGAATTCGGTTGAACATTTGTGCCGCTTGCCAATAACGGTTGAATGTTTCCGCTGGCAGATTTCGTGATTTTCTCCCGACATACTTTGAGAATAAAAAGGGAAAATAATAAAAACTTGTGCTAGAATTAATTACAAATATGAAAAATTTACGTTTGTTATCATTTGTCAGTGGTGGGATCATAACCGTCGTCCATTGGCATTTGAAAGAGTCTTGATTGCTGAAGTGAGAAAACAGGTAAATGATTTCGCTAGTCGAAGTGTAGACCCGATTCATTGCAGGTGGATCGGCTAATACAGTTTCGGAAATCGTTTGGACCTTTTTAATTTCAGCAAGAAAAATTTTATCAGTAAAACGAAAATGATTTGGTTTAATTAGCCAAAGTATTACCTGTAAGAAGTTTTCAGGACTGCTGAGGGTAACATTGGAGCACATCAACTGAATTCGGTGGTCCGAAGGAACGGTAATGGCGAACATGCACATTCTCGGATCTGTGCTGGTATCGTCCGCTGATAGCTGGATGGTCCCGTTGGGAGTGGCGGACGTTCCATCGCGACAGACTATAAATGCAATTAAAATTGGCAAATCAGATCAAGTTTAAACTGAAATTTAATTTCCCTTAAGGAACGAAATTATCACGTTGATATTCAGTTGTTTGTGGAACGGGAATCATTTTCCATTTGCAGTCGAACCAGTCAGTTTTGTCGACCCTGAAAAACAGGAACATGCTGTCGCTCCTTGACGTGTAAATGCGATTTAGTACGGGCGGATTAACGTTGATTTCGGAACCTCCGTAAATAACTAATTCAGCGCCCGAACTATTTAGTCTGACGACCGAGCAGGTCATCTGGATGAGCTTATTGGCGGGTGCGTCTATGAAGAAGCTGCACTGCCTTTGCCCGTTGATGGAGTTAGAAATGGTGGGACGAACAGTCCCGTTGGCCGCCATTGAAAATCGGTCCAAACACGCTAATGTGCAAAATTCACGTTCAAATGAAGGTACATTAGTCTATAGGTCATCTAAATATCACAAATTGTGTAATAACTGAATTCAAATTACCTTTGCCTTTGGATGGAATCGATCGAATGGCCATTTCCGCTTTTAAAATGGCGGCCGGGTTACGGGATTTCAAACGATTAACGGGTTGCTTGGCTGATTGGGCCTCCTGTTATGAATAATTAACAAGTTGGTCAGAACATTTCAAGTAAAAAAGAGTTTCGCCTTTTTAAAATAAAAATTGAAAATGTGAAATGACTCACCGCGGCGACAGCCAAAGAGACGACAACGAGAAGGAAGAAAATTGAAAAGGATTTCATTTTCGACAGGAGAATTTGGAGAGTAGAATTTGAACGCCAACAGGGCCGCCTTTTATACCCATCACGATTTTCTGTATCGATAATTAAGGTATCGCACAGTTTTCTATCGATTCAGGAGAAACAGCACAACCCGTTTGAATATCGTCACCCGTTTGAGCTATACGGATCGTGACACGTAGTCGAAAAAGTCTCGCTCCCATTGGTGGAAAGGTTTCCCATTTGCAAGACTCAAAATTTTAAGTTACTACTAATGTACTACTAAGTTACTACTAAGATACTACTAAGAACCCTTTTTTAGTAGTATTTGGAGAATAGCACTTAGAGGGAACTAAGTAGTACGGAGGGGTTATTGGTATGTATAGCTACGAAGGGCTTAGTAGCCCCACATACTAAAGGTGTTTTATTTTTTTGCCTTTTTGCCGAGTACAGTTACACTGTGAAGTGCGCAGATTGTGTTTTCAAAACTGCGATGGAAACGACGATTGCGCACATTCTCGGGTCTGGGCAACAACAACAACTGCTGCCTGGGATAGACAGTCGGCACACGCAATTGTCAAACTTTTCCTGGTTCCAACATGAAAAAAAGCAAACGCTTCGGTAATTTAAAAGTCGCATTAGTCGTACAGGTTTCTGGCTAACAACAGAAACTAGCTAGCAACTGCCGAGCAACTGACGGGCGTTTTATTTCAAAACGAAAATATGAGCTCCGGTTTTCTGTTTTTTTGTTTTGCAGCTGCAGTTGCACACACACAACGATGAAGGGAAATGAAAATACCCTCAGTGGGGACTGGAATAAAACGCATTTGAAAATTTCTTTTTTAAATAATGGCATCGCATCCAAAAAAGCTTCAAATATTTAACTCAATATCAATTCTACGAACCATCCCACCCAACTTCCCTATACAAAAAATTGATGTGTTGAAAGTTGAAAATCTTAAACGTTTTCTGAGTGGTAGGTCGTAGTTGGTAATCGAAATTGTTTAAAATGGCGATCAATTTCTCTTGCAAAACCGTTGATAGAAGGAATAGTACCCTCAATTATTTCTTTTTCAGCAGTGAAAACCTTGTTCAAATTAGTCAAATATCTGAAATGTGACTGGAATGGTATGGACTAACTGGACTTAAGGACCTTAATGACGGAACAAGACAAATTTTCAATTGCTGCAGGTGCCGCCCACACGATGACCATGTAAAATGTCTGCAACAAAATTCATCTCGGACTGAGATCAAATAAAATAAATCAGAAAAATCAACTCACCTTATTAGGTCGTTGTTCATCGGATCGTGTGGTTACGTCTCTCCTCCGACATTTGCACGTTCCGACATTTGCACGTTCCTTACTACTCACCGGGTTGAAGTAGATCAACAAAAGATCAATTAAGCAAATAGACGGATTCAAATTGTTTAAGTTATCGCTGATAAGATGTTGATGACAATTATACAGAGCTGTGATTGCCAACACGTCTTATCCATCCAGCAGCATCTGATTCTCATCCGGACACGCATAGCCGTTGTTAAGTTGGCCAAAGGTGTCCGGTCCACCCACTGACAGTTGGGATCCAAAATCTGCATGTAAAACTGTTGAATGAGATAATACCTTTCAATATGTTTCATTGTCCTTTGATCGACTCTGACTGCAATATGAAGTAAACAGTTCAGAGCTAGCCAGATCGATTACCTATCGTAAGACGTGGGATAATCTTGATGCACGCCGTTGAACTCGAAAATGGAATAAGATTAAATTCGATTAAACGTTGGCTTTCACGCCATAACCAAGGGATAGCTTATTTTACCTTAAATGGTTTCTGGACTGGAAAATCCCCTCGTTTTCTGGTCCACTCAAGGCGGGCGCTCAAGTTCGTTATTCGAGAACAAAATTAATTAAATTAATATTAAATAATAAAATTCGTTCTTGGTAAAACTCGGGTCACACTAAATTAAGTCAAATGCAATTAGATTTGATACAAGTCAGGGAAACGATAGAGGGAACAAATAATTGCCAATTGAATTTTTATTTGCCAATTAATAATACTTAAAACAGCGCTGAGACTGTTACACCGCTTCGAAAGTCGCACGCAAATTATATGGTCCAGGTGGGTGACTATAGATCTGCCCGTAACAATGATGAGCATTACGTTGGTGGATGTAATTAAGACTAATGGCGTAGTTTGGTTTCCGAACGTGTCCATCATTACCATGTTTTTATATGCATCTTCAACCTGAGGAGAGAAACAAATTTCGTAGTCATTCCACCCCATTTAAAATAAACTATAGGATGATTTGACGTATTGCTCACATAAACGGAGTGGAACCTTAGAATGGTGTTCAAAATGTGATAATTCAACAATGGAAATAATTCCACTGTTGAATTATATTTCTGGCTATTCTGTAACAAAACAATTGCAGACGCCCCAGTTTGGAAGTCGCATTTGCGTCACACAGGTTTTTCGCTAACAAAAAAAGAAAAAAAAAAGGGCTACCAACTGACTGGCGATTTAGTTCAAAACGAAAACATGAGCGCTTCTCCAGTTTTCTGCAGCTTCAGTGGCAGCTGACACAGAAGCAACGGAAACGAGAATAACTTTTCATGCAGAGTTATTTGACAAGAAAAGAGTTTTCATTTTCAACCTAAATTTGGACTAAAACATATTAACTATAAGCTCCTTCTATGTCGCACCCAAACAATAACTACTAGATCGTGGGTCTGTAAACGTGTTTCAATCAAATTAATTTCAGTTCGTTCAAAATTTAGGAGAGAAAAAGGCTTTTCATTCGGTGCTATACGGCTGCGAAAGAAAGAAAATAGAAAAAAACGCACAGGTTGTTGGTGAGCCTGGACGACTTGTTATCACAGCGGAGCATCGCGAATGTATAATATACCTTTTCGGGTTTGCAAGACAAGTAACACTTTCTCTTAAATACGAGGTGTACGGACAAAACGTGAAAATTAACGGGTACGACGAATCTGGGACAACTGCCCTTCATTTCGCCGTCACTGCCGACCACTTGATCAAAATAGGAGCAACACCAAATTTCTTCAACACAGATGGCCATTCTCCACTTCATTTGACAGAAGAAATTTCAAACACGGAGATGACCGATTTACTTTTGGAAGTTTAAAGGAAAAATCAAGGTGACGACGGGGTTGACAGTTTTTAGATGATCGCGTTGGAATGACTGCTCTCCATCGTGCCGCCACGAAGTCGTCACTTCAAAATAACAAACAAGTCGACGTGAAATCCTTGGATTATTCTGAGCAGAATGCAGTCTACCAAGCCAACTGTAACCAGCACGGAATGACCACGGACATTGTAAGTCGATTGAACGCTCCATCACTCCGTAGAGAAAAGTCTAAATTTAGAGGTTGACTTATCCCTTGTATTCTTGTGATCCTGTGTTGGTATACCATCGACTCTGTTTACCAATTTATGATTTTAGGTTTTCTCTCTTTTCTTTTTGCCCATATTTTCAAGATGAATTATTTTTAAGTCATCCGCTAGATAACAAGAAAATTGCATTTCAATCGACATAGCGGATTAGAGGTTGGTGACTGCAAGTAAAATAACTTTCAAAAAGAAAATAATTTTCTACTTCCGATTTACCCTCAACGTTATCGAACTTGAACTTCTCCGGCGAGTTCCTTTTTAACACAAAAAAAAAACCCATGCCATTCCGGTATAAAAGTTAAATTTTCGAATTTGTACCAGAATGCCAACCAATTTAAAAATAAAATAAAAGTACTTAAATCCCACCCAAACGAATTAAAAACAGTTGCACAATTCGTTTACATTCACAATGCGCTTTGCAACCGAGCAAACAATACAATATTTGGGATGCCGATAACAACTTTGCTTGTCTCTCATTCCATTTGTTGGAATAAAACAAGGAGATATTTGACTTGCAAGTTCTTATTGAACGGGAATTAAAAAGTGAAAGAAAACCGATTCAAAAGCTGGAGTATCGATAACTTGACAATTTAAATCCTCATCTTTGAAATCAGTCGAATATAAGACTACCTCATCTTGGAATTGTAAAAAGAATGGGACGATCGCGAAGTTAACTACAACAGAGAATAGCAATAGGCTATACTCACCTTCCATCCATTCCACACGTCGGCAAAGGGTTGGGATGATTGGCCATCAATCATCGTCTTCATCCAGGTCTCAGCACATCATCACATCACCGATGAATTAACCTATTAGTCAACGATTTAAATAAGAAAAAGCCATTACATTCAAAGGTCGAGAAATGAAACCCCAACAGAGAATGACATTTTGACTTTGTTCCCCCCTTGTGCAGCTCGTGTCATCTTGCATCCAGACGTCAGCATTAGGCCAACAACTAGGAAAATTGGCCCAACAATTTCTCCTTCCAGATACCAACAAGACGACGAATCTCCGACAAAATCTGTTGGTCAACAAAATTTTAAAAAGGCATAAAAGGCACATCCGCGTATCGTTTTAGACTATACTACTTAAATAAGGAGGGTGAGCAGATTACCAATACAGTGAAATGAACCATATCCATAATTGCCTGTACTTGGTTACTTACTGTCAGTGTTGTTTGCTCACTACTCGTCAGGAAGGGAATTTTGGTTTTCATCTTGCACTAGTGTTTTACTGTTCCAAATAGCCTGCAAAGAATACGAGAGAAGCAGAAATAAAAAAATAAATTTATTAATTTGAGTTTAAACTGAATGAATAAAAATAAGATAGATTAAACCCCTTGATATTGATGGATTTGGTGCACTGTATTGCAAGCAACTCCAACTGAAACACAATGTTTTCGTTCAAACAGAAACTTATCATCATCATCAGGGTTCATCCACCTAAATAAGCGAAAACATTACTTTAATCACCCACTAACATTCGAAGCAACTCCAATGTGTCTTTTCAGAGAGGTTCTCTACCTTTTTAATTTACTGTACACAGTGTAAGACTCAAAGTTAACCCACTTTTTTTTTAAGTTTATCCAATCAAAATTAAAGAATCAATCAATATAGGTTTTGTTAATCTTATTGATTGATGGGGATAAAGCTTTGCAGCCATTCAGTTAACCCAAAACTCATATGGTACAACAAAAAAACAGACAGACCTTATCAAAGTCTAAACATTAAAAAGAAACATAATAACCAAATTATGAGGGTTATGCGAACAGAGATAACACACCACCACCCAAAAGATGAAAAGAATGACAGCAGCCATTTTGAATAAATTAAAATAAATCTGGGGGAGTGGGCAAGGCTGCCATGTTTCATAAATATGTAGCCTACAAGGCGGGAAAATGGTAATCGCAAATTTGCAATTCCGGCAATTCGAAAATTCGTAAATAGAAAAATAGGCATCTCTTTTTTAGTTTTTTACCGTCCAGGGCACTTACATTTGTATCGCAATAAAGTTCGATTGTACCTTATTTTTAAAAAGCTGGGAAAATGAGGTGAAATGAATATGCTTTCACCAATTCACCGAGGTGAGACGCGTAAATCACCTCAACTAATTTAACTCTTCGACCGACGATTTCTATGAAACTCGGCCAATTTGGACACGAAATAAGTTTAACAATATCGACAAAACACAGCGAAAAAAAAAAAACAACGGACACCCTTGGCAACAACAACTGCCTGGAATAGAGAGTCGGCACGCAATGATCGACAATAGGAGGAGACGCTCCGATAATTTGAAAGTCCCATGCTGAGTCGGACGGGTTATTTTTCTCGCTAACAAAGTGAAGCCACCAACTGTCGTGCAATGTATTTTTTTTTTTAATCAGCTTTTCTCTGCGGTTGTTCTGTTTTTATCTTTTTTTCTAGTTTGCTCGCGCAGCCAGCTGCAGTGGCAGTTGCACAGGTACGACAAACACAGGAAAATAAAGGCGCATGCAAATTTCTTTTGGAATAATATAGAATCCCCAATTATGTCCTACCTATAGAATGGTGGAACTAGGAAAAAAAGGACGCAATTGTGTCGATGTTTGCCCAATGATGAACGAATTATCCAATTGAAGCCGAATTATATTTTGCCAATTATTGATTCGTTGATACACAATCACACGAAAACATTTTTCAAAAGGCCACGCGGAACTTAGCCGAATCGGCCGTGGACCAAGTCAACTTGGTTGTTTTTGAATTATACCACCACGAATTTCGCCTGCCATCTGCCAGGCCTCGAAGCGACCGGAATATCATTATTATTTCTCCCATCCGCAGTGAAATGAACTCCCATCGTAGTACCCGTCGTAGTCACAGTGGGAGAAGTGGGAACGGTGTGACCGGTCATTTTGTTCCTTAGAATGGCTCCGGTGTTTTGGTCATAAACCTTGAAAAAGATACCAAATGTCACTTATGAAAATCAAATAGACCCCAACCAAATCTGAACTAGAATTAAATCAACTTGCATAAATAAAGTCCCAATTTAGTTCCACGACGAACGTGGTGAATGTCAGTTGGATTCTCTTGCCCGGTGGTGCAGTGATCGTATAAAGGCAGTTGGTGTCCAATTTAGCAGTGTAGTCATTGGGGTAGTTAAGAGACTGGATTGTCCCGCTGGTTGTCGACAGTATCGTACAAGTCCCGCAAGCTGTGCCCAATCAAAAATGAGAAAAGTAGAATCAAATATTGCTGGGAAAACATAATAAACGAAAATGATAATACGTGATTGAGTTCCTGAGACCGAGATTACAGCAGAGCAGGTCACAGGTGCGACGGTAGTCGTTGTTGGTCGCGTGGTTGTAGTTGGCTGTGTCGACGTAGTTGATGGCCTTGTTGTTGTGGTGGTTGGCTGTGGAGTGGTAGTGGTTGAGGCTACTGTTGTTTTGGGTGTAGTTGAAGTCGTTGTAGATGGCGTAGTGGATGTTGTTGTTGTGGTCGACGTAGTTGATGGTCTAGTTGTTGAGGTGGTTGGCTGTGCGGTGGTAGTAGTTGAAATCGTTGTTGTTTGGGGTGTTGTTGAAGTCGTTGTAGATGGTGTAGTGGATGTTGTAGTGGATGTTGTAGTGGATGGTGTAGTGGATGGTGTAGTGGATGGTGTAGTGGATGGTGTAGTGGATGGTGTAGTGGATGGTGTAGTGGATGGTGTAGTGGATGGTGTAGTGGATGGTGTAGTGGATGGTGTAGTCGATGTTGTTGGCGCAGATGTTGTGGTCGACGTAGTTGATGGCATTGTTGTTGAGGTGGTTGGCTGTGCGGTGGTAGTTGTCGACGAGGTAGTCGCTGGTGTCGTGACTGCTGTTGTACTTGCCGTTGAAGTTGCAGCGCCTGTCGTCACTGGAACAGGGCAGGTTGTTGACGCCCAAATGCAATCGAACCAATCCCCGTTGTTGAATTTCGAATACACAAGGACGTTCCTTCCATTCGACAAATAAATTCCGTTTTCTACGGGCGGATTCTCGTCAAAATCAGACACACCGACGACCTGTCGTTCAAATTCAAAAAAATTAATTGGGTGGAACTGTAGAGATAGGATAATTGAATTATACCCGCAAATAACTTCCAGGACTTGACAAGTTAATGGATGAACACGAAAACTCAATTTGTTCATCCAAAGGCAATTCAATGAAGAAATAGCATTCTCTCGGTTCTCCCGTTGTTAGACCGTCCAAAAATGGTTGGAGGGTCCCACTGGACGATGTTGTTCCTCCATGGCGACAGACTAGACAAATTAAAAATCGATTTAAGAATTAGTGTGACATAGTTTTAGTAATTGCTGGGGCTCACGTTTGAAATCCGTCGTCGATGGTTCCGGAACAGCTGACCATGTGCAATTAAACCAATCTTTACTGACGTCAATTTGAGAATTCAAATGAATCAAATCGACGCCGGAAGTGTATACTCGGTTGGCCAGAGGCGTAAGGGCCATGTTTAAATCGGAAATTCCGCTGAACTTTGGCAATCAAAGAAGAAATGTAGTAAATGAAAACTTGTACCCTACTGGAGAAATAAACTCACATGCAAATAACTGCCTGGGCTAGTGAAATTGATGACCGGGCAAGAAATCTCAGTCAATTGATTAGGAGGCACTTCGATGATAAACGAACAAGAATTCGGTTGAACATTTGTGCCGTTAGCCATTAACGGTTGAATGTGTCCGCTGGCAGATTTCGTGATTGTCTCCCGACAGACTATGAGAATAAAAAGGGAAAATAATAAAACTTGTGCCAGAATTAATTACAAATATGAAAAATTTACGTTTGTTATCAGTTGTCAGTGGTGGGATCATCACCGTCGTCCATTGGCATTTGAAATAGTCTTGATTGCTGAATTGAGAAAACAGGTAAATGATTTCGCTGGTCGAAGTGTAGACCCGATTCATTGCAGGTGGATCGGCTATCACAGTTTCGGAAATCGTTTGGACCTTTTTAATTTCAGCAAGAAAAATTTGATCAGTAAAACGAAAATGCTTTGGTTTAATTAGACAAAGAATTACCTGTAAAAAGTTTTCTGGGCTGGTGAGTGTAACGTTGGTGCACATCAACTGAATTCGGTGGTCGGAAGGAACGGTAATGACAAACATGCACATTCTCGGATCTGTGCTGGTATCGTCCGCTGATAGCTGAATGGTCCCGTTGGGAGTGGCGGACGTTCCATCGCGACAAACTATAAATGCAATTAAAATTGGCAAATCAGATCAATTTTAAACTCAAATTTAATTTCCCTTAAGGAACGAAATAATTACGTTGATATTCAGTTGTTTGTGGTTCGGGAATCATTTTCCATTTGCAGTCGAACCAGTCGGTTTTGTCGACCCTGGAAAACAGGAACATGTTGTTGCTCCTTGAAGTGTAAATTCGATTGACGACGGGCGGATTGACGTTGATTTCGGCACCTCCGTAAATAACTAATTCGGCACCCGAACTATTTAGTCTGACGACCGAGCAGGTCATCTGGATGAGTTTATTGGCGGGTGCGTCTATGAAGAAGCTGCACTGCCTCTGCCCGTTGATGGAGTTGGAAATGGTGGGACGGATGGTCCCGTTGGCCGCCATTGAAAATCGGTCCAAACACGCTAATGTGCAAAATTCACGTTCAAATGAAGGTACATTAGTCTATAGGTCATCTAAATATCACAAATTGTGTAATAACTGAATTCAAAATTACCTTTGCCTTTGGATGGGATCGACCGAATGGCCATTTCCGCTTTCAAAATGGCGGCCGGGTTACGGGATTTCAAACGATTAACGGGTTGCTTGGCTGATTGGGCCTCATGTTACGAATAATTAACAAGTTGGTCAGAACATTTCAAGTAAAAAAGATTTTCGCCTTTTTAAAAATAAAAATTGAAAATGTGAAATGACTTACCGCGGTGACAGCCAAAGAGACGACAACGAGAAGGAAGAAAATTGAAAAGAATTTCATTTTCGACAGGAGAATTTGGAGAGTAGAATTTGAACGCCAAAAGGGCCGCCTTTTATACCCATCACGACTTTCTATATCGATAATTAAGGTATCGCACAGTTTTCTATCGATTCAGGAGAAACAGCACAACCCGTTTGAATATCGTCACCCGTTTGAGCTATACGGATCGTGACACGTAGTCGAAAAAGTCTCGCTCCCATTGGTGGAAAGGTTTCCCATTTGCAAGACTCAAAATTTTAAGTTACTACTAAGATACTACTAAGATGCTACTAAGAACCCTTTTTTAGTAGTATTTGGAGAATAGCACTTAGAGGGAATTAAGTAGTACGGAGGGGTTATTCGTATGTATAGCTACGAAGGGCTTAGTACCCCCACATACTAAAGGTGTTTTATTTTTTTTGCCTTTTTGCCGAGTACAGTTACACTGTGAAGTGCGCAGATTGTGTTTTCAAAACTGCGATGGAAACGACGATTGCGCACATTATCGGGTCTGGGCAACAACAACAACTGCTGCCTGGGATAGACAGTCGGCACACGCAATTGTCAAACTTTTCCTGGTTCCAACATGAAAAAAACAAACGCTTCGGTAATTTAAAAGTCGTATTAGTCGTACAGGTTTCTCGTTAACAACAGAAACTAGCTAGCAACTGACGGGCGTTTTATTTCAAAGCGAAAACATGAGCTCCGGTTTTCTGTTTTTTTGTTTTGCAGCTGCAGTTGCACAGACACAACGATGAAGGGAAATGAAAATACCCTCAGTGGGGACTGGAATAAAACGCATTTGAAAATTTCTTTCTAAATAATGGCATCGCATCCAAAAAAGCTTCAAATATTTAACTCTATCAAATCTATGAACCATCCCACCCAACTTCCCTATACAAAAAATTGATGTGTTGAAAGTTGAAAATCTTAAACGTTTTCTGAGTGGTAGGTCGTAGTTGGTAATCGAAATTGTTTAAAATGGCGATCAATTTCTCTTGCAAAACCGTTGATAGAAGGAATAGTACCCTCAATTATTTCTTTTTCAGCAGTGAAAACCTTGTTCAAATTAGTCAAATATCTGAAATGTGACTGGAATGGTATGGACTAACTGGACTTAAGGACCTTAATGACGGAACAAGACAAATTTTCAATTGCTGCAGGTGCCGCCCACACGATGACCATGTAAAATGTCTGCAACAAAATTCATCTCGGACTGAGATCAAATAAAATAAATCAGAAAAATCAACTCACCTTATTAGGTCGTTGTTCATCGGATCGTGTGGTTACGTCTCTCCTCCGACATTTGCACGTTCCGACATTTGCACGTTCCTTACTACTCACCGGGTTGAAGTAGATCAACAAAAGATCAATTAAGCAAATAGACGGATTCAAATTGTTTAAGTTATCGCTGATAAGATGTTGATGACAATTATACAGAGCTGTGATTGCCAACACGTCTTATCCATCCAGCAGCATCTGATTCTCATCCGGACACGCATAGCCGTTGTTAAGTTGGCCAAAGGTGTCCGGTCCACCCACTGACAGTTGGGATCCAAAATCTGCATGTAAAACTGTTGAATGAGATAATACCTTTCAATATGTTTCATTGTCCTTTGATCGACTCTGACTGCAATATGAAGTAAACAGTTCAGAGCTAGCCAGATCGATTACCTATCGTAAGACGTGGGATAATCTTGATGCACGCCGTTGAACTCGAAAATGGAATAAGATTAAATTCGATTAAACGTTGGCTTTCACGCCATAACCAAGGGATAGCTTATTTTACCTTAAATGGTTTCTGGACTGGAAAATCCCCTCGTTTTCTGGTCCACTCAAGGCGGGCGCTCAAGTTCGTTATTCGAGAACAAAATTAATTAAATTAATATTAAATAATAAAATTCGTTCTTGGTAAAACTCGGGTCACACTAAATTAAGTCAAATGCAATTAGATTTGATACAAGTCAGGGAAACGATAGAGGGAACAAATAATTGCCAATTGAATTTTTATTTGCCAATTAATAATACTTAAAACAGCGCTGAGACTGTTACACCGCTTCGAAAGTCGCACGCAAATTATATGGTCCAGGTGGGTGACTATAGATCTGCCCGTAACAATGATGAGCATTACGTTGGTGGATGTAATTAAGACTAATGGCGTAGTTTGGTTTCCGAACGTGTCCATCATTACCATGTTTTTATATGCATCTTCAACCTGAGGAGAGAAACAAATTTCGTAGTCATTCCACCCCATTTAAAATAAACTATAGGATGATTTGACGTATTGCTCACATAAACGGAGTGGAACCTTAGAATGGTGTTCAAAATGTGATAATTCAACAATGGAAATAATTCCACTGTTGAATTATATTTCTGGCTATTCTGTAACAAAACAATTGCAGACGCCCCAGTTTGGAAGTCGCATTTGCGTCACACAGGTTTTTCGCTAACAAAAAAAGAAAAAAAAAAGGGCTACCAACTGACTGGCGATTTAGTTCAAAACGAAAACATGAGCGCTTCTCCAGTTTTCTGCAGCTTCAGTGGCAGCTGACACAGAAGCAACGGAAACGAGAATAACTTTTCATGCAGAGTTATTTGACAAGAAAAGAGTTTTCATTTTCAACCTAAATTTGGACTAAAACATATTAACTATAAGCTCCTTCTATGTCGCACCCAAACAATAACTACTAGATCGTGGGTCTGTAAACGTGTTTCAATCAAATTAATTTCAGTTCGTTCAAAATTTAGGAGAGAAAAAGGCTTTTCATTCGGTGCTATACGGCTGCGAAAGAAAGAAAATAGAAAAAAACGCACAGGTTGTTGGTGAGCCTGGACGACTTGTTATCACAGCGGAGCATCGCGAATGTATAATATACCTTTTCGGGTTTGCAAGACAAGTAACACTTTCTCTTAAATACGAGGTGTACGGACAAAACGTGAAAATTAACGGGTACGACGAATCTGGGACAACTGCCCTTCATTTCGCCGTCACTGCCGACCACTTGATCAAAATAGGAGCAACACCAAATTTCTTCAACACAGATGGCCATTCTCCACTTCATTTGACAGAAGAAATTTCAAACACGGAGATGACCGATTTACTTTTGGAAGTTTAAAGGAAAAATCAAGGTGACGACGGGGTTGACAGTTTTTAGATGATCGCGTTGGAATGACTGCTCTCCATCGTGCCGCCACGAAGTCGTCACTTCAAAATAACAAACAAGTCGACGTGAAATCCTTGGATTATTCTGAGCAGAATGCAGTCTACCAAGCCAACTGTAACCAGCACGGAATGACCACGGACATTGTAAGTCGATTGAACGCTCCATCACTCCGTAGAGAAAAGTCTAAATTTAGAGGTTGACTTATCCCTTGTATTCTTGTGATCCTGTGTTGGTATACCATCGACTCTGTTTACCAATTTATGATTTTAGGTTTTCTCTCTTTTCTTTTTGCCCATATTTTCAAGATGAATTATTTTTAAGTCATCCGCTAGATAACAAGAAAATTGCATTTCAATCGACATAGCGGATTAGAGGTTGGTGACTGCAAGTAAAATAACTTTCAAAAAGAAAATAATTTTCTACTTCCGATTTACCCTCAACGTTATCGAACTTGAACTTCTCCGGCGAGTTCCTTTTTAACACAAAAAAAAAACCCATGCCATTCCGGTATAAAAGTTAAATTTTCGAATTTGTACCAGAATGCCAACCAATTTAAAAATAAAATAAAAGTACTTAAATCCCACCCAAACGAATTAAAAACAGTTGCACAATTCGTTTACATTCACAATGCGCTTTGCAACCGAGCAAACAATACAATATTTGGGATGCCGATAACAACTTTGCTTGTCTCTCATTCCATTTGTTGGAATAAAACAAGGAGATATTTGACTTGCAAGTTCTTATTGAACGGGAATTAAAAAGTGAAAGAAAACCGATTCAAAAGCTGGAGTATCGATAACTTGACAATTTAAATCCTCATCTTTGAAATCAGTCGAATATAAGACTACCTCATCTTGGAATTGTAAAAAGAATGGGACGATCGCGAAGTTAACTACAACAGAGAATAGCAATAGGCTATACTCACCTTCCATCCATTCCACACGTCGGCAAAGGGTTGGGATGATTGGCCATCAATCATCGTCTTCATCCAGGTCTCAGCACATCATCACATCACCGATGAATTAACCTATTAGTCAACGATTTAAATAAGAAAAAGCCATTACATTCAAAGGTCGAGAAATGAAACCCCAACAGAGAATGACATTTTGACTTTGTTCCCCCCTTGTGCAGCTCGTGTCATCTTGCATCCAGACGTCAGCATTAGGCCAACAACTAGGAAAATTGGCCCAACAATTTCTCCTTCCAGATACCAACAAGACGACGAATCTCCGACAAAATCTGTTGGTCAACAAAATTTTAAAAAGGCATAAAAGGCACATCCGCGTATCGTTTTAGACTATACTACTTAAATAAGGAGGGTGAGCAGATTACCAATACAGTGAAATGAACCATATCCATAATTGCCTGTACTTGGTTACTTACTGTCAGTGTTGTTTGCTCACTACTCGTCAGGAAGGGAATTTTGGTTTTCATCTTGCACTAGTGTTTTACTGTTCCAAATAGCCTGCAAAGAATACGAGAGAAGCAGAAATAAAAAAATAAATTTATTAATTTGAGTTTAAACTGAATGAATAAAAATAAGATAGATTAAACCCCTTGATATTGATGGATTTGGTGCACTGTATTGCAAACAACTCCAACTGAAACACAATGTTTTCGTTCAAACAGAAACTTATCATCATCATCAGGGTTCATCCACCTAAATAAGCGAAAACATTACTTTAATCACCCACTAACATTCGAAGCAACTCCAATGTGTCTTTTCAGAGAGGTTCTCTACCTTTTTAATTTACTGTACACAGTGTAAGACTCAAAGTTAACCCACTTTTTTTTTAAGTTTATCCAATCAAAATTAAAGAATCAATCAATATAGGTTTTGTTAATCTTATTGATTGATGGGGATAAAGCTTTGCAGCCATTCAGTTAACCCAAAACTCATATGGTACAACAAAAAAACAGACAGACCTTATCAAAGTCTAAACATTAAAAAGAAACATAATAACCAAATTATGAGGGTTATGCGAACAGAGATAACACACCACCACCCAAAAGATGAAAAGAATGACAGCAGCCATTTTGAATAAATTAAAATAAATCTGGGGGAGTGGGCAAGGCTGCCATGTTTCATAAATATGTAGCCTACAAGGCGGGAAAATGGTAATCGCAAATTTGCAATTCCGGCAATTCGAAAATTCGTAAATAGAAAAATAGGCATCTCTTTTTTAGTTTTTTACCGTCCAGGGCACTTACATTTGTATCGCAATAAAGTTCGATTGTACCTTATTTTTAAAAAGCTGGGAAAATGAGGTGAAATGAATATGCTTTCACCAATTCACCGAGGTGAGACGCGTAAATCACCTCAACTAATTTAACTCTTCGACCGACGATTTCTATGAAACTCGGCCAATTTGGACACGAAATAAGTTTAACAATATCGACAAAACACAGCGAAAAAAAAAAAACAACGGACACCCTTGGCAACAACAACTGCCTGGAATAGAGAGTCGGCACGCAATGATCGACAATAGGAGGAGACGCTCCGATAATTTGAAAGTCCCATGCTGAGTCGGACGGGTTATTTTTCTCGCTAACAAAGTGAAGCCACCAACTGTCGTGCAATGTATTTTTTTTTTTAATCAGCTTTTCTCTGCGGTTGTTCTGTTTTTATCTTTTTTTCTAGTTTGCTCGCGCAGCCAGCTGCAGTGGCAGTTGCACAGGTACGACAAACACAGGAAAATAAAGGCGCATGCAAATTTCTTTTGGAATAATATAGAATCCCCAATTATGTCCTACCTATAGAATGGTGGAACTAGGAAAAAAAGGACGCAATTGTGTCGATGTTTGCCCAATGATGAACGAATTATCCAATTGAAGCCGAATTATATTTTGCCAATTATTGATTCGTTGATACACAATCACACGAAAACATTTTTCAAAAGGCCACGCGGAACTTAGCCGAATCGGCCGTGGACCAAGTCAACTTGGTTGTTTTTGAATTATACCACCACGAATTTCGCCTGCCATCTGCCAGGCCTCGAAGCGACCGGAATATCATTATTATTTCTCCCATCCGCAGTGAAATGAACTCCCATCGTAGTACCCGTCGTAGTCACAGTGGGAGAAGTGGGAACGGTGTGACCGGTCATTTTGTTCCTTAGAATGGCTCCGGTGTTTTGGTCATAAACCTTGAAAAAGATACCAAATGTCACTTATGAAAATCAAATAGACCCCAACCAAATCTGAACTAGAATTAAATCAACTTGCATAAATAAAGTCCCAATTTAGTTCCACGACGAACGTGGTGAATGTCAGTTGGATTCTCTTGCCCGGTGGTGCAGTGATCGTATAAAGGCAGTTGGTGTCCAATTTAGCAGTGTAGTCATTGGGGTAGTTAAGAGACTGGATTGTCCCGCTGGTTGTCGACAGTATCGTACAAGTCCCGCAAGCTGTGCCCAATCAAAAATGAGAAAAGTAGAATCAAATATTGCTGGGAAAACATAATAAACGAAAATGATAATACGTGATTGAGTTCCTGAGACCGAGATTACAGCAGAGCAGGTCACAGGTGCGACGGTAGTCGTTGTTGGTCGCGTGGTTGTAGTTGGCTGTGTCGACGTAGTTGATGGCCTTGTTGTTGTGGTGGTTGGCTGTGGAGTGGTAGTGGTTGAGGCTACTGTTGTTTTGGGTGTAGTTGAAGTCGTTGTAGATGGCGTAGTGGATGTTGTTGTTGTGGTCGACGTAGTTGATGGTCTAGTTGTTGAGGTGGTTGGCTGTGCGGTGGTAGTAGTTGAAATCGTTGTTGTTTGGGGTGTTGTTGAAGTCGTTGTAGATGGTGTAGTGGATGTTGTAGTGGATGTTGTAGTGGATGGTGTAGTGGATGGTGTAGTGGATGGTGTAGTGGATGGTGTAGTGGATGGTGTAGTGGATGGTGTAGTGGATGGTGTAGTGGATGGTGTAGTGGATGGTGTAGTGGATGGTGTAGTCGATGTTGTTGGCGCAGATGTTGTGGTCGACGTAGTTGATGGCATTGTTGTTGAGGTGGTTGGCTGTGCGGTGGTAGTTGTCGACGAGGTAGTCGCTGGTGTCGTGACTGCTGTTGTACTTGCCGTTGAAGTTGCAGCGCCTGTCGTCACTGGAACAGGGCAGGTTGTTGACGCCCAAATGCAATCGAACCAATCCCCGTTGTTGAATTTCGAATACACAAGGACGTTCCTTCCATTCGACAAATAAATTCCGTTTTCTACGGGCGGATTCTCGTCAAAATCAGACACACCGACGACCTGTCGTTCAAATTCAAAAAAATTAATTGGGTGGAACTGTAGAGATAGGATAATTGAATTATACCCGCAAATAACTTCCAGGACTTGACAAGTTAATGGATGAACACGAAAACTCAATTTGTTCATCCAAAGGCAATTCAATGAAGAAATAGCATTCTCTCGGTTCTCCCGTTGTTAGACCGTCCAAAAATGGTTGGAGGGTCCCACTGGACGATGTTGTTCCTCCATGGCGACAGACTAGACAAATTAAAAATCGATTTAAGAATTAGTGTGACATAGTTTTAGTAATTGCTGGGGCTCACGTTTGAAATCCGTCGTCGATGGTTCCGGAACAGCTGACCATGTGCAATTAAACCAATCTTTACTGACGTCAATTTGAGAATTCAAATGAATCAAATCGACGCCGGAAGTGTATACTCGGTTGGCCAGAGGCGTAAGGGCCATGTTTAAATCGGAAATTCCGCTGAACTTTGGCAATCAAAGAAGAAATGTAGTAAATGAAAACTTGTACCCTACTGGAGAAATAAACTCACATGCAAATAACTGCCTGGGCTAGTGAAATTGATGACCGGGCAAGAAATCTCAGTCAATTGATTAGGAGGCACTTCGATGATAAACGAACAAGAATTCGGTTGAACATTTGTGCCGTTAGCCATTAACGGTTGAATGTGTCCGCTGGCAGATTTCGTGATTGTCTCCCGACAGACTATGAGAATAAAAAGGGAAAATAATAAAACTTGTGCCAGAATTAATTACAAATATGAAAAATTTACGTTTGTTATCAGTTGTCAGTGGTGGGATCATCACCGTCGTCCATTGGCATTTGAAATAGTCTTGATTGCTGAATTGAGAAAACAGGTAAATGATTTCGCTGGTCGAAGTGTAGACCCGATTCATTGCAGGTGGATCGGCTATCACAGTTTCGGAAATCGTTTGGACCTTTTTAATTTCAGCAAGAAAAATTTGATCAGTAAAACGAAAATGCTTTGGTTTAATTAGACAAAGAATTACCTGTAAAAAGTTTTCTGGGCTGGTGAGTGTAACGTTGGTGCACATCAACTGAATTCGGTGGTCGGAAGGAACGGTAATGACAAACATGCACATTCTCGGATCTGTGCTGGTATCGTCCGCTGATAGCTGAATGGTCCCGTTGGGAGTGGCGGACGTTCCATCGCGACAAACTATAAATGCAATTAAAATTGGCAAATCAGATCAATTTTAAACTCAAATTTAATTTCCCTTAAGGAACGAAATAATTACGTTGATATTCAGTTGTTTGTGGTTCGGGAATCATTTTCCATTTGCAGTCGAACCAGTCGGTTTTGTCGACCCTGGAAAACAGGAACATGTTGTTGCTCCTTGAAGTGTAAATTCGATTGACGACGGGCGGATTGACGTTGATTTCGGCACCTCCGTAAATAACTAATTCGGCACCCGAACTATTTAGTCTGACGACCGAGCAGGTCATCTGGATGAGTTTATTGGCGGGTGCGTCTATGAAGAAGCTGCACTGCCTCTGCCCGTTGATGGAGTTGGAAATGGTGGGACGGACAGTTCCGTTGGCCGCCATTGAAAATCGGTCCAAACACGCTATCGTGCAAATTGACGTTCAAATGAAGTTGTACATTAAAAGTGGCCGTTTCAAAATCACAAATTGTCTAATCAACTGAATTCAATTTACCTTTGGCGCTGGATGGAATCGATCGAATGGCCATTTCCGCTTTCAAAATGGCGGCAAAGTTGCGGCTTGTCGAAGGATTATTCGACGTGCTGGACGATCGTTGCTTGGTAAGTTGGGCCTCCTGTTCGAAACAATGAAATTGGTCGGAATACATTTAAGTTAAAGAGCTTGGAAGTTTAAAGTAAAAATGAAATGTGAGACAACTTACCGCGGCGACAGCCAACGAGACGAGTAGAAGGAAGAAAATTGAAAACGATTTCATTTTTGACAGTTTGGAGAGTAGAATTTGAACGCCAAAAGGGCCGCCTTTTATACCCATCATGACTTTCTATATCGATAATTAAGGTAGTGCCAAGTTTCGTATCGATTCAGGAGAAACAGCACTACTCATTTGAATATCGTCACCCGTTTGAGCTACGAGTCTCGCTCCTATTGGTGGAAACTTAAAATTTTAAGCTGCTGCTACTAAGGTGCTACTAAGGACCCGTTTCTAGTAGCGTTTTGGAGAAATCGGAGAAAAGCACTTAAAGGGAACTAAGAAGTACGCGGGGTTATTCGTATACATAAATACCAAGGGCTTAGTACCCCCACATACTTAAGGTGTTTTATTGTCTACACTACACTGTCCGTGTCCAAGTGCGCTGTTTGTGTTTTCAAAACTTCGATGGAAACGACGATTGCGCACATTCTCGGGTCTGGGGTCTGGGCAACAACAACAACTGCTGCCTAGGATAGACAGTCGGCACACGCAATTGTCAAAATTTTCCTGGTTCCAACATGAAAAAAGCAAACGCTTCGGTTATTTGGAAGTCGCATTAGTCGTCCAGGTTTCTCGTCAACAACAGAAACTAGCTAGCAACTGCCGAGCAGTTTATTTCAAAGCGAAAATATGAGCTCCAGTTTTCTGTTTTTTGTTTTGCAACTGCAGTTGCACAGACACAACGATGAAGGGAAATGAAAATACGCTCAGTGGATGCGTATTTTATGAGAATGTTTCGCGTTTGGAAATTTCTTTTTGAATAATGGCATCGCATCCAAAAAAGCTTCAAATATCTAACTCATTATCAGATCTATAAATCTAAAATCCCCCCACTAAAAAACAAAAAAAAAAATTAATTAAAAAAAAAAACAAGAAATCCCATAAGTTGAAAGTTGAACATCTAAAGCGATTTCTTGAGTGGGGAGTGGTTACTGTTAGGATATAATCAAATAGTTTAAAAAGGGGATCCATGTCTATATTGCGGACATTTACAGAGACCCTTGCTAATGCCTTTCCCCATGCTTTTTCTGTGAGACTGAGACCTCGGTCAACATAGTCAAATAATCTGAAAGGACTTGGCAATTGCAGACTCCTGACTTACGAGTGACATTCAAAATAAGAGATTAATTTTCTTCGCCCAAACATAACAATGGAATGGATAACAGACTTGGATGTTTTTACTGAATTTAATATCCATCACCATTTAATCCGTCCATCACGACTTTCTATATCGATAATTAAGGTAGTGCCAAGTTTAGTATCGATTCCAGAGAAAAAGGACAACCCATTTGAATATCGTCACCCGTTTGAGCTATACGGGTCGTGACACGTAGTCTCGCGGGACGTTGTATCGCTCCCATTGGTCAAAAGGTCGGCAATTTTCACTGTCCAAGTGCACAGTTACCACAGTATGTGCGTTGTGCGAGTCTGGGCAAAAACAACTGCTGCCTGGGGATTGATAACAGTCGGCACGCCATTGTCAAAATTTTCCTGGTTCCAACATGAAAAAAGCAAACGCTTCGGCAATTTAGAGCTCGAATTAGTCGTACAGGTTTCTTGCTAACAAACAAACCGACGGGCGATTATTTCAAAACGAAAACACAAACGTTTCACCGTTTTTTCTGGTTTTTTGGCAGCTGCACAGACACAGAAGTGAAGGGAATACCCTCTGTGGGGACTGGAATAAAACGCGCTCAGAAATTTCTTTTTTAAATAATGGCATCGCATCCAAAAAAGCTTCAAATATTTAACTCAATATCAAATCTATGAACCATCCCACCCCACTTCCCTATACAAAAAATTGATGTGTTGAAAGTTGAAAATCTAAAGCGTTTTCTGAGTGGTAGGTCGTAGTTGGTAATCGAAATTGTTTAAAATGGCGATCAATTTCTCTTGCAAAACCGTTGATAGAAGGAATAGTACCCGCAATTATTTCTTTTTCAGTGAAAACCTTTTTCAAATTAGCCTCGAAATTAGTCAAATATCTGAAATGACTGCTGGAATGGTATGGACTAACTGGACTTAAGGACCTTAATGATGGAACAAGACAAGTTTTCAATTGCTGCAGGTGCCGCCCACACGACGTCCATGTAAAATGTATGAACCAAATTTCCTTTTTCAACATTTTCTGAGCGAATCTACTGATCCCTTCATCAAAGAGAAATTTAGAACGTGTCAATTGATGCCAATTCTGAAATAAATCGGCCACCACGAATCCAAGATAATTGAAGTTGAAATTTATCGTCAAATGGGTAAGCCTATTAAAAATGGACCTTTCCACATTTTCTTTATATTCAACACTGCATGTGAGTGAAAATGACGGTGAATTCTGGTGGTCATTAGAAAAGACCGTGAAGCACGCAGTCGTACTGCAACTCTCCCGCGACAAATATTCAGTCAAGAAAAATTTTAAAGAAACTGAAATTCTTGCCGAAGAATTGGAAGGTAAAGGTTGTATGAGAGAACTGTTAACATTGTTGTGGATTCCCATGATTTTAAATTTCAATTACGAAATCCCGTTAGTCATGAAAAAAATCCCGAAAATTGGTTACGAATACGAGAACGATTCTACTCTGTCTGAAGAGAGAAACCCCGACTTGTTAGACATTATCTTTCAATTGTTTCCAACTGGCATCCGCTTGTAATTGCAACTTATTTGGGAGACACTGAATTAATCGACAAATTAAAGCAGGACGGACAGTACAACATCAACGGCGTCTACAACAATTGATATTAACGAATGCAACAAATCTGGCTTTACCGAGGGCTTTACTGCTCTTCACATTGCCGCCATTGCGTCCAACGTCAGAACCGTACGTCACCTTGTTGGCAAAGGGTGCCGACATCAACCGCCGTGATAAGGAAGGTATCACTCCACTTTTAGTGGCCGCAAAATATGCAAAGGACATGGAGATGATCAACGTGTTTTTCAATAATAAAAAGGTTGATCGCTATATTGCGACCAAGTGGGGCAAAATGTAATGGCCTACGCAGAGAAAAACATTTACGGATTTAGAACAAAAATTATTAATCGCGTCAAAGAAAATCGACTACGAAATACTCGAACAATACAATTTAGTGAAACTAACCAAGTCTGAAATGCAGCATATCTCTATCTGGAAAAGCCTTACTAGGAAATTACACGATTACTTTGATATTTCCAGTCCTTGGCTTCAGCCCCTTTCAGCCTTAATCGCTCCAGTAATGAAAAACAATCAAATGAAATTATTCTATACGTCCCGTTTGCTGACTATAAACGAATAGAAATCAAAAATAGAAGTCATCCGCTACATAATAAACAAGCGGATTGTGTAACTTACGATTGCGGTCCCCTCTCCTTCGATTTGTTGTTGGAAGCCAAGCCATTGTCTACATTAGTACAAAGCTAAATCATAGAAAATACATATGGACATGTTTGACTCGCGAGTTCTTATTTAATGGTAATTTCAAGTGAAACGAAATCGATTAAAAAGCTGAAGCATCGAAATCATCTTTCATTCGACAACTTGACAATTTAAATTCTCAAATCGGTCGAATAAAAAGACTACCTAATCTTGATAGTATCGGAAAATCGGACTCGCAAAACAAACCCCAACAAAAACAATCGCAATCCTTATTAATGTGTTTTGAATTTGTTCCTACCTTGTGCAGCTCGTGTCCATCCATCTACCGTCCATACGTTGGCCAACAGCTGGAAGAATCGGGCCAAGATTTTCTCCATCCAGATCTCAAAAAGAACGTCGCATCACCGATGAAACCTGTTGATTAACGAAAATAAATGCCATTACACACCTGGGATATTACATTACTTTAGAACAGAGTATATGGGTTACCGATACAATAAAAAATATTTGGAATCACATAAGTATCACATAGTTTTCAAAGTATTACTGAGAGAAATTCATCAGTTATTTCTTTTGAAACGCACACAATTAATACGGTTCTGGGGCTCAAGGCAAAAGCTAAAAATAATAACAAAAACAAATCAACAGTTACCTTATTTTAGTTACGGCAACGGTTGCAGCGTTTGAGACTTTGGGAAACTTTCTTGCAAGTGGCGCAGCATTTGTTGTCATTCATGGACCCACCTAGAGTCGATCTGTTTGAAGCATCAGTAGATTCAACATCCAAATGCGGGTTGTCGCTGTAAAGTGGTTAGACGAATGTAGCTATCCACGGACTGTCTTCTCCCAGTGTAAGGTTATTTTTCATGCCATTTTTGCTGGGTGTGATATTGGAACTGTTGAGCCGCAAGACGAATCTGAAAAGCTGCGAATGTTCAGTCGTTTGGATTGGAATGTTGAATGCTTCCGCGTCGCCAGGGAAAACTCGCTTCAAACTCTCTGCTGTCTTTTTCTGGCTCCAATTGCCGCCTGCAGCAAGTTTTTCTGCCAATCGGAAATCAAAAGTCGAAAGCAAAAGGAATGGTCTGCCCGTCGGAGTTGTTGAAACAGCCAAACAGGACGATGGACTAGAAACAACCAGTCGGGTGCTGGTGCATTCATCCGTTTGATGGCGACATAACGAGGACGAGAGGAATCCAAAAACAGAAATTGCATAACGCAACGAACAACATTCAAAGGGTATTTTCCCATTAGTGAAGTATTCTTCAGATGATTAATGTTGAATTGGCTTCTAATGTGGTATTCCAAGGACGGTTGGAGTGATTCTTCTTCTTTCCAAGATTTCAGTTGATCTGGATCCAAGACGTTGTGCAAATCGTCAGCACGTCTGTACTCACACGGCCATGGTTCCCATAATGCTTTCTTTAGCACTAAATCAACATGGGGGCAGCTGCGATCAAGGGTAATGCGGATGTCATCGGCAAGGATCGGATACGGAAATGACAGCGACAACGGCTTGAAATTTTCAAACTGGATCAGTTCCACAGTAATTTCGTGGCAGGATTCACAAGGCGCCTGATGATTCGTTGTTACCTTTAAATCTAAAAAGAATAAAAATAATAATAATTAACCGATGAAATGGCAAGAAAACGTTGCACAAACCCACCTGCGGCATTTTCGGATGAACTGATATTTACTTTCAGATGGAACTGATCTTCGGACTCGACGCAACTGTCGACTTTCATGTGAAATTCTTCAGGAGCGGGATCTTCCAGTTGGATTTTCGAAGGAATAAACGGATAAGGTATACTCCAGTCCTCGACTTGAACGGATTCAAACGACTCAAAGACGACATATTCTGATCCATCCCGTATTTCCACGAGGATAGCACGATGAGTTTTCTCGAGCCCGTGATTAGAAATTAGGAGAAAGGAAATTGAAACGCCTTGGAATCCGGTTGAACACTTTTCCAGTTTCACTTGAAAGTTGTCGATGAAATGGACATCTGGTCCAGAAAAGTCGGAGTTCCCTTGCTTTGCTTTCGGCAGGAGTATCAATCGAATGTATGGAGCTCCTAATTGAGAAGCCATCTTGTCACAGGACGCAGTAGGAATGTTTGCGGATAACTTGAGAATCTTTTGGCCATCTTTCCAAGCATCAAGTGTTCGTCTAGCTAGTTGAAAATTGGGATGCATCTCCGCCGGCCTGACATCCTTCTTCAGCCAATGGTCTCCTTCAAGCCGTTGAATCATCGAGTTCACTACGTAGCTGAACGTTTGCGGGGTATACAGCAACATGCCACATCGGTATTCAGGAGGGACACCTGTGATTCCATAAGGAAACTTTGCATCAAAGCAAACGTTCGCTAGCTGATTCAGGAACTCGCTCAGTGCAGGAGAGGTTGACATGACAACGTTACGAAAAGGAGGTGCTCTTTTCCAGCAAAGGTTAACAGGGGGCGGCGTTCGACGCCGCAGGTTAGCAAATTCAGGCAATCCTAGTTCGATGTGGCTTTTGAGACGCAATCCATATAGAGTTGGGATCATGCTCAACGGGCAACAAAGGGTTTTCTCGACGTACATCTTGACAGATTTAAAATCAAACCATTTTAAAGTTTCGGTGAACAACATTGCTGATGGGTGATGGGACAACTTCCCGCTGCAAGCCAGGATCAAATTCGCTAACCCAACATGATCTGCCATGTTGGAGCAGTCAATGACGTCGAACTTGTTGACAATTTCAGAATAGCAGAATTCTATGGCATCCTCCAAATAGAAGAACAATTCAAAGGTTTTCCCGTCGATGAGGCGTTTTCGATAGCAAGACAAAAGGTTCTTGAGTATTTTCTGGCAGGAACGTATCATCATCTTGCTCTTGATTGAAATGTCCAGTTCTTCTTTCAGGAGCGGCATGTATCCGTCAAATGGGCACAGGGAATAATAGAGTGTCCAGCGGAGTGTTGCGTGTTCAAGAATGGTTGGATTGAGACACACGACCTCGATATCGTTTTCAAGTCGACAGCTACCGTTTTCAAAATAGCGCTTAGCTTCTTCACGGATATCTTGAATCGCCGAATCGTCCAACTTTTCAAGCCCAATACTTCTTTCAAAGTTACAAGCTAGTTCAGCAATGGCCATCGAAAAGGAATCTTCGTCTTGGATTCCGTTTAAGGACTTCTCAATTGTTTCTTCAAAATAGCGCTGAGCTTCTTCACGGATATTCTGCATTGCCGAATCGTTCAAACCTTCAGGCCCAATTCTTGTTTTCAATCTAGATGCCAACGCATCAATGAACGTAGAAAAGAAACCGCAGTTTTTCGTGTTTTCCATTTCTTTTTGATGCCAAAGCAGCCAGTATTTACAAATAGATATCTTCCTGAAAATTAAATGAAGATAATTTAGTACATCAATCTAGTTAGATATTTGAATACAAATTTTACCTTTCAGTGCCTACTTTTTTCATTAAAACTCTAGCTTCAGATTCAGTTTGTGACAAAACAGAAAGCCAAGAACTCCACACTTGTTTCAACATTTCAGAATGTTTAGTTTTGGGGACTGAGACATTTTCAGGGAACGAATCATTCAGCAGGTCCTTCAACACTCCTTGAAATCTCTTACGGGTGACTTCTGGCCATTCAAGATTATACCAAACATCCCAAAGGAAAGCAAAGTCTTCACCGTCTTCAGGATTGAAATCAGGGGCTGATATTATTTTCAAAATAGTGATGTTGCGAGCTACCACTGATGGATTATAATCATTTAGATGGATTTGAATGCCATCAAAACTTTCATTTCTTGCCACCTGAAGAGCGTTTCTCAGGTCACCACTACCCAGAAAAAGAACCTAAATGCAAATGGTCCAATTGAGAAATGATTTATCAGTTTATCTAAAAAGATATCTCTGCTGAGGGTTACCTTCAAGGATGAACGGCATGGGTTAAAACCACCTACTCCACAATTGAAGTCTTGCAACACATTTCGACTTCGGGTATTGCCAAAAGGGTAATTTATAGGATTAGCTTCGATTACGGCACGTTGTACAGAAGTCAACATTGCAGGATTTGCAGCAATAATTTTGTTTTCTTACAATTTACTATCATAAAATGCAACTAATAAGTAATAACGACCACAAACATGTAGTTCAACAATAATCGTTGTTCCTTTGTTCGTGATTGATTCGTTTTCTTTCTACCAACCTCGTTTTCTACTTACGTCACCACGCGTACACTAGAGGGCAGAGGATGCGCTTGACGACGACACAACGAGACAATACACCATCTAGCGGTCAGCATACTTACTCCAAACGGGGGATTACGAATTTGAATTATTCTAGATTTTTTTGTTTTGAAAGGCTTTTTGAATTTTTGTATTTAATCTGCGACGGACTAATAATACCAAAGATGCCGCAATCGCCAAATTTTTGACAGGAGATTTTGGAGAGTAGAATTTGAACGGTAAAAGGGCCTCCTTTTATACCCATCACGATTTTCTATAGCGATAATTAAACAAGCGCCAAGTTTTCTAACGATTTAAGGGAAACGCGAGAACTAATTTGAATATCGTCATATCGTCAGCAGTTTGTGCTACACGTCGTGTCGTCGTGACACGTAATAAAAAAAAAGTCTCGCTCCCATTGACCAAAAGGTTTCCTATACTCTCAAGGTGAGATGAGTTTTCTAATTTATTTGATGTTTATTCTCAGTCTATGATGAATTTTTTTGCATACATTTTACATGCGGATATCTGTACGCGCATTGCGCAATTGCAAAAGTTTCGTAGTCCTTCATATGTCAGTTGACGAGGGTTTCAAAACAATATGGTAAATTGGAAGGATTGGAAGCGGATATAATCATTCAAGAATCAGAAACCCACTCGCCAAGTATAAAACTGAAAATAACAAAGACAAAATAATAAAGAACAAATCCTTATTGCGAAGTTGCTGCGCTACACTTAATCGAGACCCAACAGTCCAAAAATCCCTTACAAAATCGCTGTAGTTTTACTGGCTGAGGCTTCTCACTCAAGAAAATGTTATTGCGTATTAGTAGGACTCATTGCTGCACTGTAGACAGCCTATTGCCGTTCCCAAGTTCTGTTCAAGGACTTTACGGTAAAAAGACTTGTATTATCGGCTTGGCCCTTAGGGTTTGTTACGACATATATGGAAAAAGATTCCGTTGTGCTGCAGGCGAAAAGAACAGCTCACGCTTTCAGACATTTTCACGTTCCAATTTTCATTTCTTCAAGAGTCTGGTATTGAGCATTATTCTCGTTGAATTTGCTACGCTTCGCTGCTGGGTGATGGTTGTGTAACTGCGTCACTTGACTACTTCGTTTAATTAAATATCTAACAACTATATAATTACCATATTACATAGAAATCCAAGTCCTATGGCAGATTGGAACTGCTGAGACTTTACCTGACGTGTGTTACCGTTATCATTTGTCTGGAGCAAGGTCTGGAGACCTTGAAATACTTTCACTAGAAACTGTTTTACGTAAGTTAATACAAAAGTTATTTCGTTTGAGTGACAAAAAACGTCACAGTTTACTTATAGTGCTATATTGTAGGCCTATAGCCTAATATTATTAATTTCACTAACGCAATTCTTTGTTACACTTGCAGGGATAAAATAATCCAACGAAATGTCAAATAGAGACGATAAAAGTATTCAAATGTTGTCAATGCCTGCCCTTGGGCGACATTTCGATTTGGGTACCGTTTACGATGCAGTCAGAGATGCAATTATTCCCGGTAAGTAATAAAAAATAACATTTTCTGGGTGGGTTTGTCGTTGTTTTCGTTTTATTGAAGTTCATACAATTAATTGATGTTTATTCAGTTTTTGCTATAATGAAGCAGTAAATCGCCCTATTACACTACATTAATGGCAAATTGGGAACATTACTCTAGAAACAGATCGAGGAAACATAAGGTTTAGCAATAAAAAAAGGTTTTAGTTTTTAAATAGCTATAGAAAATCATTTTTAATTTTACTAGGATAAAGAGACACAGCAAGCCACCTTATCATGAATAAATTTTTTTGTTTGTTTTTATCAGGCTATCCTACTTTCTTGAATGGAAGTGATCTAAAAAACGTCCAATCCACCATGATTAACCACACAGATTTTTCGATTATTGCTTCAGACAAGTTCGCTGACAAATTCCAAGAATTAAAGTTCAATGGGTCATTACAAGTCAGCATCTTGTGTGGCCAGATTGAACTCGGCGGATCGGCAAATTATCTCAGCCAAAAGAAAAGCACAAGTCGTGAATCGAGCGTTCACTTGACACTTAAGCGACGCACCGCAGTCAAGAAATTAGTAGGCCTAGAGAACAACATGGCTTACCGTGACATTCAAACAACCGGTAAAATCGGCTCCGCAACTCACATCGTTACGCAAATCGAGTACGGTGCTGAAGCCACGTTCACGTTCACCAAAAAACTAAGTGAAACAGAAAACCAGCAAGAAGTCAACGGACAGCTGAAATTAGGTGCCGAAAAAATTCAAAAATGTCTTGCAGGGAACGCGAATGTTGGAGGTAGTTGGGCCAACACCAATCAGGAGAACGAGGATAACATCGAGTGTAATTTTCAAGGTAATTTCGAACTGCCCAATGAAGTGGAGAGCCCAACAACGTTCAAAGAAGCCATCGAGTTTGCCAAAAAGTTTTTGCAATTTTCATCCGATCGGGTAGCCAAAGATGATGCAGATGGAAACAAGTCCCTTGGCGTTCCTGTTATTGTTTGGCTCTACCCGTTGAAAGATGCACAAGAAGCACCGGCTCTCCGATACGAAATTCCCCATTGGATGGCATCTCAATGCTTCCTAATAATGGAAAACTACAGTGAAATTGAAGATAAACTTGTTCTGATGCTTGAAGATCCTCTATTAGAACATCTAAGTCCACTTCAAAATAAGCTCCAGCACTTCCAGCGATACCTAACATCTGTCATTGCCGAACTGAAAATAAAATTGTGGGAAATGGTCGTCGGCTTTCGCGGAGGCAAAATCCAAGAAGAAGATTTCAAAATAGAGATGGATCGAATCGGCAATGAAAAATTCACGTTAAATTCCAATCGCCTTAAGCAATGGCTGGCTCAGAAGAACAAGGAACTTTGCTTAATCAAGAGGTTTCAAGATGAAGCTAAAAGTAAAATAAAAAATCACAGCAAAGTTCATTTTTTCCCTTCTGCGACAACACTGCAAGAGCAAATGACCAAATTCCCAGTTGATTGTGGTTTCGAATTTTCATTTTCCTCCTTATCTCGCCCAGAACCTTTTATGGAACTGCTTAAACAAAGGCTCGGGACAATTTTTTCAAATGAAATTCCCTTACCGACCAATAATTTAAATTCAGATTTAGATTGTTGCTACGGAAATGAATCTGTCGTTGAACGGATCTCGAAAGAAATTGTCATCTTTGCCGAATTAGTCAATGCCAAATCAAAGGACGAGAAATTCGCTTTTGCCATGACGGCACCCGACGAATACAACGAAACTTGCGCAAATCAATTTTCGATCATCGTTCACCAAAAACAGAAAAGGATTTTTGGGTGGGATGCAGTTTCAAAAGTCATCTGTCAACATTATCCAAAAGAAAAAATTATCGACATCATACGCCTGTTAGTTGAAGAAAAAATCCCAGAAGAGTGGAATTCAATTCCTCTCCTTGCCTTGTGTACATTTTACAAGAAAGACAATTTGATTGACATTGTCCAATTGTTAATTGATAAAAAAATCGACATCAACTGCAAAACAAGCGATGGATCGAATGCCCTCCTTATCTTGTGTCGATATTACAAACAAAAAAACTTGATTGACATTGTGCAATTGTTAATTAAAAATAACATCGAAGTCAATTGCAAAAATGACAACAAGCTGAATGCCCTACTTTTCTTGTGTAAATATTACGACAAAGATAATTTAATTGAAATTGTCCAATTGTTAATTGGGGAAAAAATCGACGTCAAATGCGAAACCAACCAGGGATATAATGCTCTTCATTTTGTGTGTCGTTATGCGCCTAAAAATAATTTGGTTGACCTCGTTTCGATACTAGTTCGGCTCAAAATGGACAAAAAAGCAAAGACGACTGATGGTTCAATTGGGACTGCACGTTCCTTACTTTTAGAGCGTTTTAAAGAAAACGAAGTGGCAGATGTTCTTCAATTTTTGGATTCATAGACTTATCATCTTCTTTGGTACATAAAACTATGTAAGTTTTTACATTTGACCTGAACATAAAATACTTCGTGCACTACGTGACAAAAAGTCGAATCATTTATTTGATTTATAATTATTTTTAGAATGCATTTACTTGGACTGTTTGCCAACAGGATGATTCGCTGGTTTTACTACATTAAGAAAATTTTCTTAGTTCTTTTTTCAATTAAATCATTTGGGTAATATTTAATGCATTTAATTTAAATGCAACGCTTGTGAAATATTACCCAAAATTGGTAAAATGTGCTGTTCAAAATGATTTACTCTAACCCAAAACATGTTTTGAAATTTACGCCATTTAACTTATGCTTCATATGGTATTCCACCTAATAATAGGCCTATCAACTGTCAATCAATTTATTAATACCCCAAACATAAGTGCACTTTATTAGAAAAAATAAAATAAAATTCGTTATATTATAGACTTTTGTTTCAAGATCTCCAGCCAAGGCTTTTCTTTAGGTGACTTTGATCTCAGTAAGACGTGGCATCATGAATAAACCTGCTGGGTCAACAAAATAAAAAATAATAAGTATAGATGGCACCGCGTATCGTTTTATCCTTCACTTAATGAGGGTGAGCACTGAGCAGATAACCGATACAGTGAAAAACTTTGGACTCGTATCATAAAATAGTCTTTAACGTGCAACTAAGAATAATTTTGGCTGCAGTTTTAAGGCGCACACAATTTGTAGCTAATTTGTATGGGACACTAATGTAAGTAATCGACACGAAATTACCAATATTACACAGAACACGAAAGACTATATTATTTACGTTCGACAGGATTTACACAGTGGCAAGTCGCCAATAAAGTCGCCATACAATTAGGTCGATGAAGGGAAGACGATCTTTGATTATTATTGTCTCTATTTCTTCTATTAAATCACAAACAACGATAGGGAAAGGATCTATTAAAAAATCTGTTAATAACATATCCAAAATCCCTTACAAAATCGCTGTATTTTTTCACTATGGCTGATGAGGCTTTTCACTCAAGAAAATTTTAACGCAACCCAAGAAAGCTCCTTTGTAAACATTATACAGTGTGTCTCGTTCCCCAGTTCTGTTCAAGGATTTTACGGCAATAAAACTTTTATTATCGGCTGGGACACTATGGTAGAAGAGGGGATGGTATGTTCACGTACTAGAATTTTCCCATAAGGCTAGATCCCATGTTGCCACGATAAATTGTAGTGAAGCCAAGCGGATTTTCTCCAGAACTATGTCTGAACACATTTTTTTCTAAGTCCTTTTGAAAAACAAAACAAATTAAGATTTTGTATAAAAAATGTGATAAAACTCGTATTTTTTACAGAATCTAGGTTCTATCAATTTTGCTTTTAAAATATAAAAAAAAAAAACGAAAATTTAAAAAATGTATTTAAGTCTCTCTTTCATCTCTCGTCGCTCTTCCATCTTGCCTTAAACTCAAAAAGACCTTTAATCATTAGCCGTTTCTGGAAGGAAAATTCAAGAAACACGATTCAGTAACGCTACGTTTGGTGGCAGCACCATTTACCATGGCAAAGGACTTTGAAAAAAAAACCCTGAAAAACCGATGAGGATCTAGCCTTATGGGAAAATTCTAGTACGTGAACATACCATCCCCTCTTCTACCATGCTTGGATGGAGCTTTTATTGCGCCATTTCTAGAAATAGATCCCGCTGTGCTGCAGACGAAAAGAACAGCTCACGCTATCAGACATGTTGACGTTCCAAAGTTATTTTCATCAAGAGTCTGTCTGGTATTGAGCCTTCTCGTTGTGTTTGCTACGCTTCGCTGCTGCGTGCTGGTTGTGTAACTGAGTCACTTGACTCTTTCGTTTAATTTTTTTTTCACGTTTAGGCTACTCTTTCAGAAACAACCGATCAATCGAGGTTCACAATTCCTTTTACAGGTATATAAATATTAGTATAACTATTATATAATTATTATACACATAGAAATAAAATCCTATACTGCAGACGATTGGAACTGCTGAGACTTTTTCTACATGTGTCACTGTCATCTGTCTGGAGACCTTGAAATACTTTGACTAGAAACTGTTTTTTAATACGTAAGTTACAAAAGTTCTTTTCGTTTGAGTGAGAAAACACATAACAATATACCTATTATAGTTCTATTTTGTAATGTTTTACCCAATGTTCACTTCACTAACGAATTCTTTCAATTACGCTTACAGGGTTAAAATATCCAATGAAATGTCGAACAGTGACATAAGTAGACAAACGTTCGAAATGCTCGCTCTTGGGCGACATTTCGATTTGGGTACCGTTTACGATGCAATCAAGGATGAAACTATTCCCGGTAAGTATTAAAATAAAAGTATCTTCCTGGTTGAGCTTGTCGTTATTGTTCTCGTTTTTTAGACTTCATACAACTAATTATTTTGAAATCAGTTTGGACAATGGAGCAGTATAGCGCAGTATAGGGCTCTTTCGGATCTGTTTTATTTAGCCGATTTATCTGGCAACGCAGCATGGCGCCGTCTCTTGGTAGGGCGAGAACAGGGAGAAGAGGAAGAATGGGAGGGAGGAGGGCGTCCTCCCATTCTCCCTATTCTCGCCCTACCAAGAGACGGCGCCATGCTGCGTTGCCAGATAAATCGGCTAAATAAAACAGATCCGAAAGAGCCCTATAGGCCTAATTCTCCACATTAGTTGATGGCCACATTATATAAATGTCCACATTATTAATAATAGAAATGAAATCGAAGAAACGTTTTAATTTTTAAATAGCTCGTTTATAAAAAAATCATGTTTTTAATATTATACTAGCAGTTATAGAGACAGAGCACACCTCCGCACACCTCATCATGAATCCAATTTTTTTGTTTTTTTTTTATCAGGCTATACTTTCTGGAATGGAAGTGATCTGAAAAACGTCCAGTCCACCAGGAACGACTACACAGATTTTTCGATTATTGCATCAGACAAACTCACCGACAAATTCCAAGAACTGAAAGTCAACGGGTCACTACAAGTCAGCATCTTAAGTGGCATGATTAAGCTCAGCGGATCGGCAAATTATCTCGACAAGACGAAAAGTACCAGTCGCCAATCGAGTGTTCATGTGAAGTTGAAGTGTCGCACCGCAGCCAAGAAATTACTAATGGAACATTTGGATGAGAGTAATTTGCGTTACCCACAGATTCAAAGAAGCGGTAGAATCGGCTCCGCAACTCACATCGTTACACAAATCCAGTACGGTGCTGAAGCTACGTTCACGTTCACCAAAAAACTAAGCGAAACAGAAAACGAACAAGAAGTCAACGGAAAGCTGAAATTAGATGTCGATAAATTTACCAAATTTCTTAAAGGGAACGCAAATGTTGGAGGTAGTTGGGCCGACACAAATCGAGAGAACGAGGATAGCATCGAATGTCATTTTCAAGGCGATTTCGAACTGCCCAGTAACGTGGATCGTCCAACAACGTACAATGAAGCCATCGAGTTCGCCAAAAAGTTCTTAAAATTTTCATCCGATTGGATGGCAAAAGACGATGCGGATGTAAGCAAGTCGCTTGGCGTGCCCATTAAAGTTTGGCTCTACCCGTTGGTGTTGATGCAAGATGCCCAAGGAGCTCCGGCTCTTCGATACGAAATTAGCGTTACGCTGGCGTCTCAATGCGTCCTGATTATGGATAACTACGGCGAAGTGGAAGGTACACTTGTTCTGATGCTTGAAGACCCTTTAGTAAAAAAGTTAAATCCACTTCAAAAGAAGCTCCAACTGTTCCAGCGATGCCTAACATCTTTCATTGCCGAACTGAAAATAAAATTGAAAGAAATGGTCGTCGGCATTCGCAGCGGCAAAATCAAAGTAGAAGATTTCAGTCAGCTGATGAGTCGAATCAGCAATGAACAATTCACGTTTAATTCCAATCGCCTCGAGCAATGGCTGGATCAAAAACACAAGGAACTTTGTATTATCCGAAGATTTCAAGATGAAGCTAAAAATAAATTAGGAAATCAGCAGAGCAAAGTTCATTTCTTCCCTTCTGCGAAAACACTGCTAACGCAAATGACCAAATTTCCAGTTGATTTTGGTTTCGAAATTTCACTCTCCTCCTTGGCTCACTCAGAACTTTTTTTGGATCAACTCAATCAGACGCTCGGGACGAATTTTTTAAATGAAATTTCATTACGGAAGAATACTGTAAACTTAGATCTTTGGTGTGAAAATAATTCCGTCATTGAACGGATCCAGAAGGAGATAGTCATCTTTGCCGAAGTAGTCAATGCCAAATTTTACGACGAGAAATTCGCTTTTGCCATGACGGCACTTGACGAATACCACGAAACTTGCGCAAATGAATTTTCGATCATTGTTCACCACAAACCGAAAAGGGTTTTGGGGTGGGATGCAGTTTTGAATGTTTGTCAACATTATCCAAAAGAAAAAATGATAGACATCATACGCCTGTTAGTTGAAGAAAAAATCCCAGAAGTATGGGATCCGTTTCCCCTTTTTGTTTTATGTCAACATTACCACAAAGAAAATTTGATCGACATTGTCCCATTGTTAATTGAGAAAAATATCGACGTCAACTGCAAGGACATTAACGGAAATAATGCCCTCCTTTTGTTGTGTCGAAATTACGACAAAGAAAATTTGATCGACATTGTCCGATTGTTAATTGAGAAAAATATCGACGTCAACTGCAAAAAAAACGACGGATGGAGTGCCCTCCATTTCGTGTGTTGGCATTATAAGAACGAAAATTTGATTGACATTGTCCGGTTATTAATTGAGAAGAATATCGACGTCAACTGCAAACTAAACGACGGATGGAATGCCCTCCTTTTGGTGTGTCGAAATTACGACAAAGAAAATTTGATCGACATTGTCCGATTGTTAATTGAGAAAAATATCGACGTCAACTGCAAAAAAAACGACGGATGGAGTGCCCTCCATTTCGTGTGTTGGCATTATAAGAACGAAAATTTGATTGACATTGTCCGGTTATTAATTGAGAAGAATATCGACGTCAACTGCAAACTAAACGACGGATGGAATGCCCTCCTTTTGGTGTGTCGAAATTACGACAAAGAAAATTTGATCGACATTGTCCGATTGTTAATTGAGAAAAATATCGACGTCAACTGCAAAAAAAACGACGGATGGAGTGCCCTCCATTTCGTGTGTTGGCATTATAAGAACGAAAATTTGATTGACATTGTCCGATCGTTAATTGAGAAAAATATCGACGTCAACTGCAAACAAAACGACGGGTGGAATGCCCTCCTTATCTTGTGTCGACATTACGACAAAGGAAATTTGATCGACATTGTCCGATTGTTAATTGAGAAAAATATCGACGTCAACTGCAAAACCAACAACGGATGGAATGCTCTTCATTTCGTGTGTTACTATGCGCCTAAAAAACTTTTGGTTGACCTCGTTTCGATATTAATTCAGCACAAAGTCGACAAAAAAGTAAAGACGACTGATGGTTCAATTGGGACTGCACGTTCCTTACTTTTAGAGCGTTTTAAAGAAGACGAGGTCGCAGATGTTCTTCAAATGTTGGATTCATAGGCGCATTTTTTCTTTGGTACATACAGCTATGTAATTCTTTACATTTGACCTGAACATAAAATACTTCGTGCATTATGTCAAAAGTCAGAATATTTATTCAATTTTTAATTCTTTTTAGAATGCATTTCCTTGGAGTGTTTGCCAACAGGATGACGATGATTCGCTGCTTTTACTACATTCAGAAATAATTTTCTTAGTTCTTTTTTCAATGAAATGCAAGCTTCTGAAAAATTGGTAAAATGTGTTCAAAAAGATTTACTCTAACCCAAAACATGATTTGAAATTTACGCCATTTAACTTATGCTTAAAATGGAATTTCACCTAAATATCATCTTCTGTCAATCAATTTATTAAAACCCCAAACAAACATAAGTGCACTTCTTTAAAAAAAAAAAAAATTTTGTTTTAGACTTTCGTTTCAAGATCTCCAGCCAAAGCTTTTTCTTTCAGGTGACTTCTTGACTGTGGTGGAGGAGGCTGCAACATTTGTTGTTGTTGTTGCTGTGATTGTTGTTGTTGCTGAGCAGGAAAGTGTCTGCTGTGCCCTTCGGCTCTTCTCCTTTCCATTTCACGAGCCATGGCCGACCGATACGCCTCGTAATTCATCACAATCGTCTCCAGTTCCTGTTTGTACAAACGTTTGAGGACGTTGTCGTAGCAGTCGAGTTCCGGCAGCCGGAACAGCTCCCACCGCAATTTGTGGTCGTGTTCGGGGGCTGCACGAAAGTAAAACTGCAACCAATAAGGGATCTCCTCGTACAGGTAAGGATTGGCCGGGACCAGCACTTGCGGTGGAGCGTGAAATTCCGTGTGACGTGGAGCCGGAGGCATCGGTCTCGACGGACGCATTTGTGCATCCGCCAACGAAGAGGATCCCGACGTGATGTAACGGGGGGCACACGGATGTTCGTACTGGGCGTGGCGGGTCGTGTGATTGACGTAATAAATTCCAAATTCACTCGACTCGACTCGTTCCCAACCTGAAATGATAAAACAAAATAAATTAAAATCCTTATTTAAAATCAAAAATGTTATACCAGTGGGCAATCCTTCTTTCTCCAGCGGATGGGACCAGTGAGTCGTCTGCGTGTTGTGATCGATGTAATACTTTCTGCCACGCAACGTGTAATCAATCGACCATCCAGGTGGCAAAGGAAACTCTTCCGAACCGCTATCCTGACTCGTGTTGGTCGACGACGACGCTGGAGGTCCAGCAGCTCCTGCGGTCGTCGATTTACTCAAATTCTGATAGACGGGATTCTCTTGCTGTTGTTGGGAGCTGCTGTTACTGGCCAGCGAAGACTGGGAAGCGCTGACGCTGCTGGAAAGCAAAAGAGGGATGTTGGCGTAGGTGGGAGAATGTTGTTGTTGTTGTTGCTGCTGCTGTTGGTGGTGGAGTTGTTGTTGTTGATGCTGTTGGACGCTGAGCCTCAACTGGGCCAACTGTTGCTGCAAGACCAACAACTGTTGCTGCTGTTCACGTGCAGAAGCAGAGAGATAAAGTGGATAAATGTGCTGCTGTTGTTGTTGTTCAGCTGCCTGCATTGAGCTGAGCTAAATTGTTCAAAAATTAAAATAACAATTAGTCGAATTTATTTAATTGTAATAAAATAAAAAAAGGAAAAAGATTCTTTCATTTCCAGCCAGACCAAGGAGAGAGAGAGTGTGTGCGAACCAGCAGACAAACAAACAAAAGACAAACGAAAAGCAAAAATGAGGAAAGCCATACCTGGGAATCAGGATCAACCAGAACGAGTTTCAGTGGATTGGCCTGGGTATTTTGGTGGCATAAAGGAGAGTTGGCTGGGAACTGCTCAGACCCCGGTTTCATCAGAATATGCCCCTCAAGGCCCAAGCCTCTTGCCAGTGAGAGTGAATCACTCTCTGATACCTCGGCGTAATCAGCGTAGGCCTCATCAAAGGAGACAGACTAATTTGGGGGCAAAAGCCGTGCAACACAAACAAGGATGTGAACATTCACTCAAGCCAGGTGCCGATGCAAGCAAACATGCCGTAAACAAATCACCATTAAACACACAAACAAACGTCTACCTACCAAATGACTCTGTTGCTGTTGCTGCTGCTGCTGTTGTTGTTGCTGCTGCTCAGCTTTGACTTCGCTGGCAGGTATGTACCTTCCCTCGTAACCCTGCTGAATTTGCTGCTTGCCACCATGTTTTATGTTGGACACTACTTCCAAACTTTGAGTCGAGCCGCTCAGCTTCTTTGCTGCCTGGGACTTGCTCTTCAAAGCATCAACAGTTCTAGTGGAGGTCCAGACGTTGATGACTACGTAATGACAAAAGAATTCCGTTTGTTAACTAGACCAAAACATTCTTTAACGGTATGCAAACTGGTTTATATGTATTTACTTGGCACATCTGAAGGCGCTTCTTTCTTTAGGTATTTCCCCGTCGTAGTTCCATTCGAATTCCAAGTTTTCGGATCCTTTTTCTTCGTCAACATTTCCGTTGTGACTTGTGTAAATTGTGAAACGATTACAAATTTAGTAGAGCTTCCGAATCTTGATGAATCAACACACACTTGACGAGGTTTTCCACTTGAAACCCCCTTGCCGGAGGTGAAAAAACAAAACTTTTGGGCGCATTCCAACGTTAGAGGGCCACCTAACGGTTGAATCTTTATCATTTTCGGTTAAATATTTTTTCTCAAATATTTATCTAAATTATATCATTAATTTTTGAATTAAAAATTTAGCCTATTTCAAATGTTTAATTTATAATTTAAGCTTAATTGAATTATTAGAGCTTGATGAAATTGAGGCCAATACCTGTCAGCTGATTTCCCCTTAAACGTTCGTCTGTAAAAGTCGAACGAAAATTCTCCCGTTGTTCGAATAAAAAGGAAAATATTAATCTGTAAAAACGATGACCTGAATCACCTTGATAATGGAAAATTTTAATTGTTACCCTTCGTAAAATAGTTTGTGCTTTAAGGATTTCGTTCAATCCCACTGTATATGCGTGCAAGTTTCTTGACCCATTAATGCAGCCTCACATCACACAGTGTTATTTCCCTTTCTCACTGCTTAATATTCTGACTAGCCATGGCCTTTCCTTCGTATTCCGGCCCGTTGAAAAACCCTTTTAATGATATTAGTAATGAAGATGATGAATTTGGTGATTTCACAAGTGCTGTGACGTACCCCACAATCGGTATACATATTGAACATTACATGGCTTGCAAGCAATGGCGTTGAATTTGTAATTTCTTTATTTCGTTGCAGGAAATTGCAACGGGGAACCTGGCTTTCAGGTCAGTTTGCCTGTGCAGAATCATCCATCAAGCAACACCAAAATGCCCACCAGCAGTGTCTTCTTCAATCCCATTCCTGATAGTAGTGACATTGATGATGAATTTGGTGACTTTTGTGGACCTATTGTGGCAAACGCTTCACAGTTTTCCATGGTTGTGCCTGCTACACCTGATAGTAATAGTAATATAAGCCTTCCACCAGAAGGAAGTCTGAAAAAATGCCAGCCCAATTATGACATTGATCTTGAGGAAGATTTAACAGGAGTGTCCCAGTTATCGTGGATCAGTCAGAAGCAAGACGAGTCTAATGGAGTTGTCGAAGAGGAAGAAGAATTTACAAACTTTACTAGTGCTGAACCGATAAATTGTCAACCTCTTGCAATCAACAGTGTGTTCTCACCCATCCAGCAGACTCCTCATCCGATTGTTGAAGAAATCTTCTCCACATTGGGACAAGTCTCATTAGAATTACCCCCTACTCTGCAACCACTGGATCAATTGACAAACTCCAAAGTCGATGATGACTTTGGTGATTTCACACAGGCGTCATCAGTTTCTGAATCAAATCATCCACCTGTTGTGGAGGATCTTTTCAGTTTAGACGCCGTCCCACCTTTCACGCTGGATTCTCCGGGAGTCTCTAGTCTGTGTTTCGATCAGCAGGACGAGATGGAACAGCCCCACTTTGCCGCCATGAGTGACTCGACGGATTCGCCTCAAATCAACTGGGATGAACCACTGGAAGTAGTTGATCCACTTTCAACGACTGTCTGTTTCGATGTGGATAAAATGAACCCATTGGATGACGTCGTCAAGGTGGAAGAAGAAATATTAAACCAAGAAGAAGAAGAGGATGAAAACGAATTTGTTTTTCATCAAAATGTGGAAACGGCCGAGCCGGAATTTTCAGATTTTCAAACGGAACCGATCGACTTACCAGTCGATGATGGCGACGTCGAAGAATTTGGAGATTTTACCGATTTTCAAACAGTAAAAAAATTTAGATTTTACTTCATTTATTAGTTGAAATTATTTCTTAATTTAATTTAATTAATTTAGGCGACGTTAGAGGCTGTGGCTACAGAAGATGATGACGAATTTGATGATTTCGAAGCAGCTCCCTGCACGGATAGCGCGCCGGTAGTTGAATTGCCAGCGGCGACACCTGAAACTCACATCCAGCGGATGTTGACGACCTTGTTTCCGGTCAATTCAGCAGCCTCCACCGACTCGGAACTTCAACAACAATCGTCGACCATTCCATTGATGAATTCTCCTGGCGGTTCCTTGTGGTCTTATGTCAGTCAGTTGGACTCTACACCGGCGCTGTCATTTAGTTGGAGGCATTCGGCAGCTCAGCAGCGATTCCTTCACTCACTCCGCATCGACAGTGTTCTCCAGGTATTAATTAATTTATATTTCATTCACTACCAAAGAGTTATTTAAAATGAGCTCGATTAACAGGGGAATGCCGGTGGTTTCCGTTGGAATTCGCCACCCAGCGTCAATTCGCCATCGGCGTCGATGAGTGAAAGTTTCACCGAGGCGGCAGTCACATTAGATTTGGATTTCTTTTTAAATCCATCATCATCCGCCACCGCCGTACCTGTCACCACCACCACTACCAATAACACGACGAGCGACAGCATTTTGGAGACGATTGAACGCGAATTGCTTTCACCTCAGGGTAAAGGACTCCGCAACCCAGGAGTGGCTCCTATTGCCCAGTCACCAGCACTACCCGTCCGTCACAATAATCACCAATTGAGTGACATTTTCCAACACTTGCATCTACAAGATAATGCGACTAATTCGTCTGTGACTAATCGACAAGTCGATCTACTTCAGTAAATTTAAAGATAAGAGGGCATTTTTTCTTTTTCCTTTCACGCGTGAAAACACACAAACCCACATTCCATTCCTCCTCCCCCCCACTTTATTTGGGTCGTTTCGTTCGGGATCGAGTCATATCAATTTTTTTTTTAGAATTTAAGTTTATTCTCACAAATGCATCGGTCTAAATGTTTTAAAACTATTTTGAGATGGAGAAGGGGATATCGTGCAAAAACTTTAAAAATAAATTTTCAAATTTTGTCTCTTTTTTCAAGCGTCTAAAAGCAAAATGTCCTTCGTGTTGTGTAAAAATTTGTTTATCGGTCCTTTTTTCAACGACACGGAAATGAATTACATTTTACGTGGAATTATTCAATAAATAGATTTTATTTGCATTAAGTAGAGAGGTAATAACCGTCGATGCTGTAACCAAACAATTCGAAATCTATTTTGTATTTTTCGTAGAGTTTCAGGATCGTTTCCCGGTCGAGTTGGCTGTAATAAGATTTGATCAATTCCGTTTTAGATCGACCGAGTGTCGTCGAGTGTTTGCGCAGTGGGCCGCTGCTTTCGCCCAGGAGATTGAGCAACAACTGGACGTCCTCCTGGAGCGTTTCAAACTGGATGATGACGTCATAATCGATGAGACACGGAGTGCAGAAGAGATAGTAAGGAATCCAGTGGTCGTCGGCGTAGAGCGTTAAATCCGTGTTGATCAAATAGGCGACAAATTCCTGGAAAGTCGGTTCGATCCTTTCACCGTCGTTCTGCTCCTTTGGAGATTTCCCGCGGTACTTTGCGACGATTTTGCGGCCGTATTTCTCGTAGAAATGGAGCGTGCCATCTTCTCGGTGGATGGTGGAATTCTCCAGTTTGTCGCGATAGGCCGACAGGATTCGCTCGAATGGATGGCGGACCACCATCCACTTTTTGGACTCTTTCATCAACTGCAAATTGTGTAACGATTTAATTTGAATTAGTTTAAGTAGTTTAATTATTTAATTACCTCGGCAGCGGCGGGGTAATCAATCGATGGGAATTGCTGGCGTGCGACTTGGCTGATTTGTCGATGGCCTTTCTTCATTTCCGATTCACCGTCGATATTCTTCATGGCCAGTAACCAGTGCAGCATCGACGTGGAAGCGGCCTTGTAGATTGGACAGTAAACCGCCTTTTTCCTAGGACTGAAAACAAATTTTAAATCAAAGGAATTGATCTAAATGAATTCAATTTACTTACTGCAAATAGTAGAGGACACTATACTGCGGCGCTGGCGGATGCGGGATGGAATAATCGGCAATGTTGATTGAATTGGGTTGGATGTTGTATTTGACACAGGTTTCGGCAACCTGTTTTAGCCTCCGGGACATTCTCTGCTCGATTTCCTCCTTTAACCAAAATTTGATGTTTGTTAATAACATTTACAGCAGGTGAGAGAAGAATTTGAGTGAGGTATTACCATCGGAATTGACGAGTGAGTCCATCCATTTGTGATTGTGTGCAATGACTTGAGGAGGAGCAGGAAAACTGTGACGGAAAGAAAAGCGTAAACGATACGAGAAGGCGTTAGTCTCATATTTTACGACACTGAAAAAGAGCGAGACATTTGGCTCTCTTACCTGAGGATAAACAGGTTTTTATCGGTTTGCATTTTTAATCAGTCACTAGTTAAATGGTTTTGACACATGCCGGGCCTTGTTTTTCTTTGGAAAGATGTGTGTCTGTCAACTAGCGCCAATGATGAATTTTAAGTTGTTTTTTTAATGTTACCGAGGTTTAAATTGAATTCTAAATGGTTTTAATCTTTTTATTACTATTTTTTTAAATTCAAATGCACAAATAAATGTTTTAATTAGATGATGTTAAATTTTAAAAGTTGTAAATTTGGCCGCCATGAACGCTACTGCCATCTCGATTCAGAGCACGCTGCTAGTTTCAAAGGCCTTCGTTAGTAGTGAGGCTCAATTTTAAGTCTGCTGCGTCGTTCATACAGCTCGCGTTCTTTTCACATACGAGGGACTGTTTTTTCCAATAAACGAGGCAAGTAAATAACTATTTTGTGATTTCAAGTTGTCTTTATTAATTATTAAGATTGCTTGTAGCGGTGTGATCATTATTCGAGTTGCAAATTTCCCTTAAATATCAATTTTTCAAGTCTTGTTGGCGAATCGGCTTTTTGTGTCCCACCAACACCCCAAGGGTGGCCATTTTATTGATTTTCAAGGAGAGGCATTCGCCACAAAGGGTTGTTTCTTATAAATTGCCTTTCTTGTTGGGTTGGATTGCATTCACTTGATAGTGATTCCAAGTTTCCCCAAAAGTCCCGTCAAATTTCCAAATCGTGATTTCCCAAAATGCACAAGCTCTAAGTTTAACATGTTTCGTCCATTCTAATTTTCCTGGTTTATTGAATTTCAGAAATGACTTCAGATTACGAATCAGACGAGAGAGATGCCGGTGGCGATCGTGGTGGTCGAGCAGTGTCCACTAGCCATCGAGTCTACGTTGGCAGCATTCTGGAAAACGTCAAGAAGGAAGATCTCGAAGTGGAATTTGGCAAATACGGCAAGCTGACGAGTGCCTGGGTGGCGTTCAATCCTCCCGGCTTCGCCTTTATCGAGTTTGAAGACGAATCCGACGCCCAGGAAGCTGTGGCCAGCATGAACGGCACCGATTTCATGGGCTCCAAGATCCGAGTTGAAATTTCTCCCAACCGCGGACGTGGCAGAGGACGTGGCGGCCGTGGGGGTCGAGGAGGCGATCGTGGAGGAGGATTCCGGGGCGGATTCCGGGGTGGGGATCGCGGGGGCAGTCGAGGCTTCAGTGGAAGCCGAGGTGGATCATACGGCGACCGTGACGGAGGAGGTTATCGGGGTGGGCGAGGAGGTGGCTCCCGAGGTGGTAGTGGAGGAGGCTACGGAAGTTCACGCGGCGGATATGGAGGAGGAGGAGATGGTGGCAACTTCCGGTCGGATCGTTCACGAAGCCGCGGCGAGGATCACCGCAATTCATCGCCCCCGAGGTATCCCATTTAAAAACAAACACACAAATGAGAAACGTCTGTTCCTGTCTCCTGAAAACAGACAGCGACACTTAACCCCAAAAATCGTGAAAGAAAGAGAGAAATTTTAGATTGCTTTTCATCTGTCAATTCTCCTCTTTTTTAAAACAACCTCCTGCCTCCCCCTCCACCAAACCCAAACCCTCAAATGACGTACTGATGATTGCACTATTGCAAAAAAAAACAAATTTCGCAGCAAATCATCACCAATTTTTTGACAATTGACACGACGACCGGCAGAACAACAACGGTAACAAAAAACCAAAAGTGCTCCAGTCTCTCTCTCAATCTTGCTCTGATGCACGAAATCAAATTTTTAAATGGCCAATCAAAAAAAATTATTCATTTAAACCAAAAAAATAATTGATATAGAAACCAAATTAAGACACTGGGCCATCTACGTTAGCTCTGAAATGTTCATCGTTTCGAATCAAAGTAAGTAAAAAAAAGCCCTTGGAAAAGGTTTTATTTTTCGGTTTGACGAATCGGCGCCGTTCACCCGAACCTGCCGTGAGTGATGAAATTGATGTTTTGATTAATCTACGCCCAAAATCAAAAATTGAGCTTCTGCCTATTTCAGGGAAATGTGAGACCGACTACGACATCGAGAATTGTGAATCAAACCAAAATTTTGTGCGACGTGTTTTATCGTTAAATGACAAATTCAAAAGAGAGAAAACGAGAGAGCAAAGAGAGAAAACAAATTAGACAAAATGAAACCAACGGGAAATCCGTCATCTTCCCTCCCCATTCTTTATAAACATGGCCAAACTCACGACGTCAGCCGCAGTTTCGGATCGAGAGATCGTGATGGAGGTAGCCGGGGCAGTGGCGGTCGTGGCAGCCATCAACCACGCAGCGATCGTGGCGGAGGCAGCGGTGGATTCGGTGGCTATCGCGGAAGCAGCGGAGGCAGCAGCAGCGGAGGTGGATCTTCTCGAGGCGGTTTCCGCGGCTCTTCACCACGATCTTACAATTAACTGTTTGACGATGATGATTGAAATACTAACGAAATGAACGAAAGAGGAATAAATACAAAACAAACAACTTAATTAACCACTACTACAAAAAAAAAGAGTCGAAACAATTTGATTCAAACAAAATCAGACTTTATCTTTTTTTCTCGTACACCGCGCTCGGAACTCGTTGTGTTTTCAATTATTTGTTTTTTCATTTTTCCGTCATTTTCTTTTTGATTTTATTCTCATCACACACACACGTTGTAATTTCGTCTCCCAATTTTTGTTGCTTTTTCTTATTTGAAAACAAACGGGTTCTGTTGATGACCATGTCAAAGTCTGCCAATGAAATAAAAATACATTGTACACTTTTTGGGCCATAAAACACACAATTTTCTTTCAGACTTTTAATTGTTATATTTCATGCAATTCCAGCGATCATTTTATTTTCCAGGGAAAGAGTTTATTTGATGCGGGACAGAGTGGCGGCTCGGTGATCAGTATTCTGGAACAAGGCACGAATCATTTGTTTCACTTCATCCGCAGCGAAATGGGCGGCCAGTGGACCTTTGCCGGATGACCAACGCCCTTCAATATCTCTCAGGCCGGCTCCCAGTAAATGTCGAAGCTCTTCAAATCTGGCCCAAAGGTGAATGTGTTGAAGCACTAGTGCCACCATTTCCGTCTTGTCTTCCGGTTCTTCGTCCTGTGTGTAAAAATTTAAAATTAGATTTCTCATTTCCTGTTGAAACTTTTTGAACTCATTTTACGTTGACTGGGCCAAAGAGCAAGGGTAAAGTATTGGTAAAGTTTTGACACTGGTCTGCCAATTGTAGAGCCGCTGCGGCCGGAATATCTTCCATCGTGGTGATGCGGAGTAGCAGTTCCTCCAGGACGCTGTTGGACAAGGTGCCGATGGCTCTCAGGTAAACTTCCAGGGGTAAAACGGGCTGCCAAATCTTTTGCAAGTTGCGGAGCTGGTGCAAAACTTGGCGTCCAGCCTTTTCGACACTGGCCGGAAGTTTCGATTCGCTCTCTAATCGGTTGAATCCTGAATCAAAAGTTAAATGAAACGAAAAGTTTAAAAATGTTTTACTAATTGATTACCAGCTTCTTTGAGGATGGCCAGGAGTTGATCGCGCTGACGTTTCATGTGCTCCAGGAAAATGTGGGCGGCCAACTGCCTGAATTTTCCGACCAAATCCATCAGGGGCACGGCATTCTGCTGGACCAATTTGATGAGATGTCCAGTGCCCAGCGTCAGGATCGAATGGGCCAGGTACATGCCGTTGTTGTGAGCCACAGCAGCGTGAAAAGGGAGTTTCTCCAGGGCGTCGCGATGGTATTCCGGCACGACGGAAACGTACAACTCGCAAATGGATCGGACAGTGAACAAGAGGCGAGCAGAACTGCGTTCGGTGGCGCTACTCAGTCCAGCCTCCTGGACCAGATTGGTCAGCATTTCAATCAGATCCTGAGTGGAGCGACTGATTTGACAGTGGGGGAAACGGAAGGGACTCCATTTCACTTCCATTCCGCCTTCGCTCAACATCTTCCACAAGTGAGCCGTTTCGGCGTTGTTCCTCTCCTCCTCCTCGACTATCGTCTGCTCGATGTTGTCCTTCAAGTAAATCGTGTCGTGCAGGTCCAGGCACATGAGTTGGCGGGCTCGGGATAAACTCTCCAGGCACTGCTTGTCGGCAAAGAAAAGGTCGACGTTGACGGAGAATTCCTCGATGACTCGTTCAGTCATAAATCCATTGTCTATCATTTCCTGTTCCAAACCGACAACCCTGAAACGAAAATTGTTATTCAATTGAATTATTTTAGCTTTTAAAATAAAGTTAGAACTTACATCTGTAAGGCTTTTTCGTATTCAGGACTTGACAGCAGAGAACTGCTGGATGGCAACGTTGATTTCAGGCAGGTTTTCACAAAGAGTTTGGCGAATTCGTCAGCTATTTGCTGGCCAACCAGTTGCAAAACCCGGACGTCTTTCAGTTCGAAATCCAGGTGTTGGTTCAGATGCTGGAATGTCAAACTGATATTTTTCACTGCTGTTTCTAGTTCAGCCAGTTCGGTGATGGGTCGTTCGCCTTCGGTCAATTCGAGGTTCTCTTCGATGCTGATGACGGTGTCGGCCTTGGTCAAGGGGACGAGGATATCTTCAAACAGACGGGAACTCCAGTCGTAAAGTGGCCTGTCCAATTGTCCTACGATGGCCAAGGCTTGAAACACGTCTTTCAGCTTGTCTGGGTTCAGTTTGAGTTGTGTAATTGAATCCTTTTTAATCCATTGAATTTCCGTGTTCCAGCTGTTTTCCAAGTGTTTCAGGAGCTGGTCTTTATTCAACTCAATTTCAAACTTGACACTGCCCCAAATGTCAAGTTCAGTGTCGATTTGATCTTCAGCGTCGTCGAGGATAGATTCGGCTTCAGCTATTGCCTCTGCGTAGAGAATGAGATCTTCAACAGTCACCCGTTTCAGACTCTCCAGGATGGTGTGGAGTCGAGACACCCTCTCCAGGAGCTGCACTTGAAGCTTGGCAGCATTAATCTGACTGCCGATGGAGTTGAACTCATTTGTTGAGCTGTCAAGTTGAAACTTGAGCTGCAAACACAAATCGGAAAAGGTTTGTTGAAATTATGATAAAGTTTATGCAATATGGACTTACTTCAGTCTCTGCCTTGGCAACTAGTTCCTCTACTTCTTCGCTGAGTTTGGATGATGTTTCGACCAATTCTCTTGAGTGAACAAGCAAAGGATCGAAATCCAGGTAGTGCTGTTCAACAAATTTGGAAACCTGGAATTTTGCATCATCAATCTTGCGTTTGACTTTCTCGAGTTCCGTTTGCAAGTCTCTTTTCTCATATTGACCTGAAAATGGAGTTAAATCTTAGTACATGTATATTCTGAAACAACAACAACCAATCTCACCTGCTGACATCAAAATTTCCGAAACTAACGAGGCCATGTTGGGGTGTTTAGAAGAAACAAACAAGGAATATACAACTAAAAAAAGTTCTTCAATCAGTAAGTATTCTTCAAGCTGTTGACTTTTTGAAATGTCAGGTAGTTTGGTCCCTTGCAGAAGTCGATTTCTGTTGCAGTATTTTCATTTGAATATTCGTCTGAATTAATGCTGTTGCCAGATTGACAAATATCCGTTAGAAATGACATTGAAGCAGAATCACCAGGAATCACTGAGATTGAGTCCTAATTCCGGCTCATTTCCAAAAGTTGAAAAAACTTTAAGTGAGCTTTGTTTTTCGTAAATTTTTAAATTTTCAGACCTAGTTTATGACTTAAAGAGTGAGCGGTTCATGTTTTGCGATCGGCCGAGACTTCCAGTTGCATCGGAAGAAGGTATTTTGCTGTCAAAAGGTCCCCATAAAAAAGGGGCCAATATTTATTTACACTTTTTAATTTTGAAGCAGAACCAATTTTTTCTTACATGTCTAATAACAATAACAAATTCTGGAATTTTTTTTTTATATTCAAAAATTCGAGCGAGTTACTACCGATGATGCTAGATGTCGCTATTATCGCAATGTTGTTTTTTATGGGGAGAAAATGTTCAAAGCTATGTTTCCTACTAGGGAATTTATTTCCTATTATTCGGCATTTATTTCCGTCATTACTTGTTCCATAAAGATTTAAAAACTACTTAAAATCACAATTCAAAAGGTAAATGTGTACTCTACAAACTAACATATAACTTTACAGCTTATCTCATCAGCCCATTATATGTTGTTCATTAATTTAACAGGTTCACTCTTGACTTCAATTATGGCTAGCTCGTCACCTTCGTTCGTCGTTCGTTCGTCACCGATAATGACTGAGAAGTTGCTGCCCAGAAGCCAGGAGCAGAAAAGGCGTTACATCATCGTTCGCGGATCATCATGTTTGGTACTGTTTATTTTTATTAATTAACCTGTTGGTTGCTACCGTTTGCTTAGAACTCAATTTTAGTGATTTTCACATGTGTTTAGGGTGTGGAATCCTGGAAGTATTTGCTGACTGCTAGCTCCGGTCTTCATTTGGCCTTGTTGCGGATGCATTTTTTGCCATACTTTCCCTCCAGAAGCCGTTCTTTAGTGGAAAGTTGGAGGGGGTTGGTCTAAAATGTTGATTCAAGTAAGATGCTAAAATCTAAAATGTTTTAAAGTTTCCTTTTAATTTCTATCTCGTTTTTACAGCACTATTGGGATCGCATCCTGGGATTGCTAGTGGGCCGCTAGTGCCAATATATACAACGCAGTTTCTTCATGGAATCGTGTGGTCCTGGCTCGGAGATCCGTGAATCAATGCCGACCTTTGTCCATGACAGAAGAGTGACTTCCAACAACGTTCTACTCCATCTTTATCTTCGAGACGCACGCTCATCTGGCTTCCGTCCTTCTTATACTGCTGCACAAGCTGTCTCACTTCACTGACGTGACGAGTTACTGGACCACTTCAGTGATCGCTTCCGTCCACTATGACACACCTGCAGTAATTCACCACTGGATTATGCCCAGGTACCCGACAACTGAATTATTTTTTATTTAGATAATCTACTTAATTTAAGCTCTGTCTATGTAATAGTTCCTAAATCGGGCCCTTCTTCACTTGAGTATCAAACGGAGTCTTTCTTGCTTAAATGTTTCCTTTTCTACCGCTAGATGGCTTTTCGATAATTTTAAACTGTCAAAGCAAGTCAGTTTCAGTTACTTTGCACATCTCCTTAAACATTTATCGGGAGTTTTTTGTGGTAATCTTTTAGTGATAACTGACGATAACCATTCCCCCAACAAAGCTCACTTGTTAAATTTTCGATATTTGCTTATTTTTTCTACTTCCGGTTTTACTCATTTCAGTCAGTAGTTTAGTAAATATTCATTCGACGTTCAAACAAACCACATATTCGTGATCCTCGTAAAATTTGTGGTAAAGTTCATGTATTTTTTTGTACGATTTCGTACTTCCGGTTTCGAAAATTTTCCTGAACTATAGTTCAGGAAAATTCTCGATTTTGGCCAAAAATTGGATTTCGTTTAAAATATATCAGATCGACCCCAAATTTCATGGGGATCACGAATCTGTGGTTTATTTTGACGACAGCCCAACAGTTGAGGAGCTATTGCTTACTTCCGGTATACTTCCGGAAAATTTTCGACAAACTAGCAAGTGAGCTTTGTTCTGTGTACCGTTCTCAGTATTGATAGCTGAATTTTAAGCAATTAAAATTGCGCTTTTTAAGTTTTGAGCAAAAAAACCAGATAAATGTACCTTTATGTGTCCTGTAACTTAATGAGAATTATTTTGTCTTCTTCCAGGAAATACAGACGTTGAGAAGACGGACACCAAAACATCGCCGGTATCTCCAAAATGTCATCGCGGATCATCATTTGTTGTTGGTAATATGTGTTTGTTTGTTAGTTTACCCGTTGGCTGCCACGCCTTTGTTCCCCCTTGTCGATACGGTGATCCATTCTTGAGGCATGCATTCCATGTTCTCCTATCACCGTGTCAGCCCGGACTTGTCAGCAATGGCAAGTCCCCCACCCCACCTTGGTCATGGATCCTTCAGACATGGCGCGTAGAGAGTAGAGAACAACCTACGGGTTGTATGGCGTGGCAGCCAATGGGTTAACTTAAGTGTATGTATGTATGTATTTGATTGTAAAATGTGGTGGAATTGTGGGTGGAGGTGGGACAATAAAGCAATTCCTTTTAAAGTTTTTTGTTTTCTGTGTCTTATAACTTATAATAAAATCATGTTTCGCACTTGACTTGTATATTTCTTACAACTTTGAAGTTTTACATAAGTTATATGCAGAAGTGGCTGATCATCTCCAAACTCTTTACATTAACTTCTATGTAGAACCAAACACACTATCTGCAACTCCTGTGGCACAGCAATTTCAGGAAAACACCAGCACAGCTACTTCAGATCTTTTTCTTCAATCCTGTATCAGCTGCATAATCACACCTCTCAACTGGAAACAGGCTGCAAAACCACTGCACATTGAACAGCACAGGCATAGTTTAAGTATCACCAAGTCCTATGGGGATAAAAGGAATGCAAAAGAAATCGTGTAAAACAAATGACATCAGACATTTTTCCAAGATTCCATTGGCAAATGAATTTTAAATGAAGATTAAATGCCATGAAAAGAGACTTCTGTACATCTAATTCTTAAGTGTTGGAAAAAGTTGGTAGTGGAAATTTTAGTCTTACTTAGATCAGAAGATTCACAAAAAAAAGACTTCCCAAGTTACAACCAATAAATGCAATCAACTTACCATTTCAAATAGTCTTCCTGCAATGACACTTCAGGATAACACCAGCTCGATAAACTGCATGCAGCAGCAGCAGCTCAACTTGACTCGATCACACATTTCACCAGCTGGCTCCAACGAAATCACTGTAATGATGCCGGCCATGTAGCTCAGACTTTGTTGAGTTCTCACATTCTGCAACAGTTAAGCAACGGGATCTCCAACCTGAATACCAACTAATAAAATCTATAGCATCGTTGAAGGGAAATTTATCAACAACATTACTCTACTACCTCAGTAGTGTTTCTGCGTAAGATGAGACGTACATCCGAACAGGTACAGCTAACAACCGACGAAATTTCGGCCAAATGGAAAGCAGTTTCAGTCCACGTGATCGATTATTTGGCCAAATGGAAATTATATGCCAGATTGCCTGTAAATTCACACAGCAACGTCTAAGATTAATTACATTTGTGAAATCCAAACTAGAATTTACCATTCAATTTCAATGCTGAAAATGTAGATCGACATCTCAATTCTCAATTCCGTAACGAATTTGGAAAACCTTTTCACTTGGCGTTTCGGAACAAAATGGCGAAAATTTCGTCCCCTCTAAGACGCTCGCGTCATCTGGCGGCTGGGGCCTGGGGGACAACTTGATTTTAGCCACCTACTGACGGAGCCAAAAGATTCCTCCACGTTTGACTGTACGGAAAGGAATCAAGGATGGATGGATTGTCGGGAGAAATTCAAAATTCAATGAAGTTCTACTATCGGACATGAAAATAGTTTTAAAATCGTTGGAGTTCTATCGTCGGACATTTAAAATATTTAAAATTCAATGTAGTTCTATTGTTGATCATGAAAATAATTAAAGAATTTATTCAAGAACTTATTGGACTTCTATTGTCGCATAGTGGAGTTCTACTGTCTCTGAGCAGGTATCGGAATCGCAAGTGCTAAAAGTGAAATTTTGGTAAACAAAATTTCAAGGTCCCTTTAAGAGGTAAAGAAGAAGTCCCCTAATAAAGGTGAAGATTAGAATAAACAGAAAATCTATTGCATTAGCTATAAATACAAGAGTTAATTTCCAGGCTTAGTTTCTTGCCACAATTTTTGAAATTCAGCACAAAAAGGTTCAACGGTCCAGGGATCATTAGTGATTATGACAGATTCGTTGTTACCAGTGACAGCTTGTGAAGTCCAGTTGAAGGACCCAGAGCAAAGCAGCTCATCGTCAATAATAAAAAACTTGTGGTGCATTAGAAATGGGGGTTTGTTGGTATGTACCCTGATCCCTGTTTGATAAGTGGAAAATAAGCATGCTTCCTAAAATTTGTATAAAGTCCTTTACCATCTTTCATAAAACGGTGATTCTGGGATCCGAAAGCTATCTCCATGCTCTGGTCTGTAATCACTCTGACTCTGACTCCAACTTTGTGACGTTGCAACACAACATCTGCAATCTCAAAACAAGAGATGCAATAAACAGCAATGTCGATAGATTTCCTTGCTGACTTTATGTGGGAAAGTAGTTGCCTGCATTGCAAAAAGTGATAAAATAAAGGTTATCTTTTACATTCATAGACCGACACACAAAAAACTCATATATGTCCAACCTGAAGCCAGTTGTTGTGTGGCTGAAATCGCAGCGAATCCTAGAACAGCCTTCGACTGAATCGAAAAAGTCTTTACAGGCAATTTGTTTATCAGGAAAGAAAATCACTTGTCTAATCACTGGCTTTGAATTTTTTCGCTGCAGGTAATTCAAGCCTTGCCGAGTGCATTCAACCAACACAATTCCTACTACGACTAGACCAAGTTTGGGGATAAAACCAAGGATTTCTACCGAATTCATTTCGTTTATAAACTTTTCTTTAACGAGTTTTGGCTAGGAAATAAATTAACAAGACGTTAACGTGTGAAGAACGAAGATGGGATTTGAAAGGGAAGGGAAAATAAATCAACGTTGCCGGGTTATTAAAAACAGTTTTCAAAGTTTCGGAAAAAATAAAACATTTTAGAAACGCGTCTGGGAAATGTATTTTCAATTTTCATAGCTTCTACACATGAAAAAAATAATAAAAAACGAATAAAAATCCCAAAAGAATCTCAATCAATCACCTTGAGATGACCTTTATTGGTTCCCAATACAAATCCCTTTCCAGCAGTAGGAATCCAGCGATAACTCTAATAACTAATAACTCTTGAAATCGTTGGTCGTTGATATGGTGAACAGTTTCCAATTGCAATGAAATTGATTCCCGTTGGTGAAACGATTCAATAGCGCCAGATAAGGATCACTTGAAAAATATATTCTATTGATGGCTACAGGCACACGCACATAGTCCATGTCCAAGGAATACATGACCTAGCCTATAATAAAAAAATTGTAATCTTAATGTCAATATGAGGATCATTTAGACATTATTAAAGTATGTGAAGTTATCGGCTCACATCTAAATCACTATTGGGGTTAGTAAGATTATCGAAAGAGCAGGAAAACTGGATGGAATGATCAGTAGATCCTGTTCAATACTGGCGGATTCGCATCCAAATCGGATATCCCGCCGTAAATCTATAGAACGTTAGAACAGTAATAGACGACAACAGCAATTAGAAAATGAAGAACTGAACTCACATATAAAACACTTTCGCTACTGTTGAAATTGATGACAGAGCAGGAGATCTGCATGAGATGATCATCTGGTGTGGCATTGATTGTGAAATCACCACAAAGAGTCGTTTCATTTGCTGTCGAATTTGGTTGTAATATCCCACGGGAGGAATAAACTTCTTGAACTGAAATTTGAAATGATTCCGTTAGCAACAACAAAGTCATTTCACCGACGACCTCCCATCCCATCAGACATCAGATACAAAATTTTATTTTTGAATGATGATGAACCCTTGGCGTGACATCGGCGTTACAACTAGACGGCCGGGCGGATAGCTGGAAGCGTGATGGTTGCCTTTTATTAGTCGCAAGTCATTTAATATAGAGAAAGTATATTCAGTTAAAATTGATTCGGAGATCAAATTGAATTTTTATTTTCTCCTTGATAATAAAACAACTGGAAATCTTTTTAAATGAGCGCTGTATGCGCCTGTTTTCAATTGTTGTTGCGGCTACTGCAGGCATTTTGAATGATTCCGGCTAATTAATAGTTCGTTCCAATAGTTTCTATTGCATCATAATACCTGGGAAGCAAAGGAACTTATTTGATGGTAGTTGTTTTCATTGTAGTCAGCCGAGGTGTTGTACTTGTTGCATCTACACCTGCTCAAGAATAAATGGACAATGGAATAACCACGTTTAAAGTCATAATTCTTAGCTGTGAAGCCCAGCATACCGTCACACAGCAGTGTAAGTCGCCTGCCAATTGTACGTTGCGGTGGTGGGGGTAGTACTGGAAGACATATCAAGCCGGATGTACATGAAGTTGGATGCTGTGGTGACTACTGCAGGAATTGTACTTCCTGTTGCCCCGATCAAATAAGTCGTGTTTCTGTCTTCAACCTGAGTGAAGTTAAAAAAAAAAGTTATGCGATCATTCCACCAAGAAGATTAAAATAAAAATAAATATGAAGTACAGTAGGGGGCTTAAGGGAGGGGGGGGGGCATATCATTTTGGGCTTAGCATTTCAATAAAAGCAAACTGAATTACCCTTACATTAATAAAGGCTTTATTAGTCTCCAAATTGAAGGTGGTGAATGTCAACCGGATTCGCTTTCCTGCTGGCACGATAATGATGACAATGGGGAATATGCAATCCCTGGCCTCATTCCCGTAGTCACCGGGGAAATTACGAGACTGGACAACACCACTGCCCTCTGACGTCACGTTGGTGCACATATTCCCGCAAGCTTCAAGGAAGGCTTAGCGTTCACATATGAAATTCACAGACGCGTAGATTCACGTGACAAATAATAGACAAAATAAAATAATTTCGTTCCTTTTAAACATTTTGCACCGTTTGAAAAGTGAAATTGAAATTCTAATCAGTCCATTGAATGAATGGGCGTTACCTGGATTATGAACGGAACAAGAACTCCCTTGGCTCTATCGAGGCCAGAAAATGAAAAGTCTGAAATTATAAAAATATCGCAGAAGGAATTGTTGATGCAAAATGAAATTTACCGTCACAGAGAAAGTCGCCTGCCAATTGTATATAGCGGTGCTAGGTTTACTACTGGTGGATGTTGAAAAGAGGATGTTCATTTTGTTGATGGTTGCGGGGACTAGGGCAGGAATTGTGTTGCCGGTTATTTCGGACAATAGAATCAAGGATTCATCGTGAACCTGAGAAGACAAACCAATTTTACAGCAGCATCGAACGCTGAAATTCGATTTCTTTTCCTTACATCAATATAGCCGACGTAAGTCTCCAAATTGAAGACGGTGAATTTCAATTGGATCATCCAACCTACTGGCACAGCAATGGTGACTTCGCAATACTTGTTCTCATAGCCGTAATCGCCGGGGAAGTTGGGCGACTGGACAACACCAGTGCCCGCTGACGTCAGATTGGTGCACACATTTCCACAGGCTTGGCGTTCGCAAACCAAGAAATATGTAGTCACGTGTAGATTCACGTGTTACCGTTAGTTATATTGAAATCGAATTAATCCGACAATTAAATTGTGCGCCATACCTGGACTAGAATTACTAGAAACAGTGCAATTAAAAAGAATCGGCCCGGAAAGAGTTGGAGTTGTTTTTGTTGTTGTCGACAGCGTCGATGATGAGGCGACTTTGGTTGTTGTTGTCGCTGCGCTTATCGGCACTATCGTGTAATTCGCCTGCCAACCGGCAAAGACAGGCCAATTATCAAACTAGAGAGATAAATTTAGTCAAAACAACTTACCCCAGTAGCGACAGCAACCAGGCCGACGGCAGCCAAAAGGACGACAATAGGAAAGGACTTCATTTTCTTTCTATTTCTAGACGATTGTGAGGGTTATGAATCCAACGACGAATGGATCGTCTTTTATACGCCCGCTGGATCCGGTTCTTCTCTATCGATATTGAAGTGGGACCCAAAAGGGAGGGACGTTAGAAACAGTTGGGATCTGCGTGCCACGTTGATAGGAATTGGCAACCCAAACACGGCACGTGCCGCATTTGGGTTGCCAAGGTTGTTTTCGAAGGCCAGGTTGCCAGGAAAACAAAAACAACCCTTCTTCTTCTGATTGACAAGGAGAAGGGAACTCACAAGGACACCCACCATCAGGTCTGCATCTGTGTTCTCATTGATGCCGGCCAAGATAAGCTCGGTGCTGATTCGCACTACCCCTCGGCCATATAGAATCCACACATCTGGGGGGTATTCGTGAGTGCCCATTAGTCATCAAATTCTCCTCCCAGTTTAAAGCCATCTAGTCCATTTGAAAACGGATGCAGATGTTTGAAAGAACCGGATCCAAAACAGACCAGCAGGGATCTGCGTTGGTAAACAAAAAAGAAAAACAAGGCCACAGCCGTTGTCGCAGTTTTCGTTTCGCTAAAAACCTGCTGCTTTTACATTGTTCTCTATGGAAACAAAAACAAGTGGGAATGACGCACACGGCTGTGTTCCGCTCGGGTAATTAATTAACTCATCTCCTCATCGCAACTGCATACCCCCCTTTCCACCGACACCACCAACCTCCCGTCTACCATTGGTTTGCCAACACGTTGCGTGTGGCGAGTGACTAGTTGCCTTTAACTGACTGCTCAAAGAGAAAACAATAATGATACAGGTATAACAGTAGTCGACATATATCGGTCGACTACAGGCGCAGACTTTCAGGCAATCATTTCGTAGCAGTTAATTGTCAACGCTTGGAAATGGTTAGTCAAAATCTGTTGTCTTTAATTCTGAAATTCCGTTTTCAATTAAAATGATCTTTTACTTTGCCTATGAATTAAATAACTATCTGACGAAACTAATAATACGGTGAGGAATGCTCGGCTAGAAAGACACAGACGTGAAATTTAAGAAGCGAATAGAGTGAACAATATATTTACCCATTTTCTTAAACGTCAAACCTCGTGTCCAGCACCTGTGTCGGAAGTTGCGATTCCACCTGAACGATATTGGGTGGCTGCACTCGATTTGAATTTGTCGAAAGGCTCAGCAGTCCCTTTCTTGTAGTCGGATGAAACTTTTTTTTAAGGAAAGTCAAGGTTTAGATAAAATGATTAAACATCTACCAATGTGTCTTACTTTTAGAATAACGCTTTTGCCAATGGTTTGAGATATCTGTAAATGAAATCAGAAACTCAATTTAACGTTCAATTAATTCTGAGGTGTTGGTAGGGTAATCATGAAGTGGTTGGGGCAGTCGATGTTGTTGTTTGCTCTGCTCTTGGCAATGATAAATGTTGCACAAGTTGTGGGGGAAGTTGTTTCTTTCGTTGCGACTGGTGTTGTCGTTTCACATATTTCAAATGACTTTTAGCATGTAAATTTTTGAACTTCTAAAATTATTAAATCGAACCCGATTAATAAGACCTGTTTAAAATGTCAGAGAATTGAGCAAACAAATGATGAAAATTTGACGTATTTAGCTTACAACCATCAGACTTTTACGTTGATGTATTCCATGTCAACCAGCTGTGTGAGTAAACCCAAAGATTACTAAGACCAATAAGGACCTATTTTAAAAGGCACAATGAAGGATCCCAATCCCAACCCTGCTGAACTCTTCTTCAACAGCTATGACACAACCTTTTTTGAAACTGAACGACTCCATATTGATCCACAGAGACTGCAAATCTATAGTAAACTAGATTCTAGAAAAGTTTATACTTTTCTTAATTTTTTGCAAGAAGTTTCATTAAAATACATGTTGCTTAGTGCCTAACTGCTTACAGCCCTAGTTTCAGGTAATTTTTCAGCTACAACCATGCCACAAGATCCATACATTTCTGTCTTCTGGTTTTAACTTATATTCGTCTGCTTGTGCTTGATGGATATTGCCAATTTGCCATATTTTTTTTCAAAATAGATTCGTTTTGCAATTTTCTCTTCAAATTTATTTTCCTAACTCTTTTCCTAGCGGTTTTGTTTGTTTGTTCCACAAATGTTCTAATTCCCTTACCCGTTGCCCGTTTTCGTCCATGCCAAATGCCAGCCCATGCAACAACTGCCCGCCTGGGTCATGGTTGTTGATATAATGGTTCCCACTGTCTGTGTTATAAGGTCCCATAAGGCAGCTGATTTTTTTGTGATCTTTGGTTACTGCGACAGCCCCGCGACCTGGTGTTGGAAGGGTGGAAGCTTACACTGAAACAACACAGAAATTTTCTAAGTCCCTCGTAAACAAATCAGAGCTATGCGTACTTTGCGGCTTTGCGCATCCGTTAAACAGATTGATTGACGATTTTCTAATTAAGATTAATTTCAGATGATAACAATAGATTTCATTGGTTCAATTTATAACTTGTAATGTGTATTAACATACATACAATTTACATTTAGAAAAAAAAAATTAAGCAAGTTTTGCCATCTTGAAATTTTGTCGCACGTTACTATCAACTTCTGCCAAATTACGTTCTTGAAAACGCTTTGATTCAAAATGATATCTAACTTGTACGAATTCCATTATTAAATAAGGATACGAGTCAGCACGGTGTGTGTCACAAAAAAAAGGACTCTCAATTGAGATTCAGATTCAGATTGTAGTTCTTTTTCAGGTGGAATGTGTAGGAGTGTATCAGAAGTAGGTTCCTGGAACATGTCTTCTGTTGTTACACATGGTAATGCCACAGGTTCAGCTGCTTCCATATCATTTACTTTTCCTTTTTCAGCGTCAAGTTGGTGTATAGCTGTAACATAACATGTCATGTTTTAAAAAAATATCTTATTACACTTAGTTTTTAATTTACCTATGCTATTTGACGTTGACTTCTTTGCATGTGATGGGATAAATACATCGGTGTTGTTATTCGACAAAAATGATTGATTGTCCAACTGCAGCTTAGGATTAGCAGCTTTAGACTTTGCTGTTATATTTCGATATGGTGACTTAAACCTATCACTGTGAACATACTTCTTTGCAGCAGGTCTTTCGAGTACGCTGACATCATTTCCTGTTAGAAACATACAGAATTAGCAGTATTAGTATAACTTAACATTGTCATGGATAATTAAAATTTGAGAATACTTAGCAATTTACTGGGCCGAGCACCTGATTTTAATTTCCATTTCGGATAACTGTAAAACACGCCTTGAATTTCTCTCCCTTTGAGTATGTCGTTCTCTTCAAAATGAATACTGCAAATTCTGGACTGGCAAGTGAGTCCTGGCTTTTTAATAATTTCCTGCCAGGAATTTAGACACAACTTCGGTGGATGGAAAAACGCAAGACTTTCATTTTCTTTGTTATAAGAAGATTTACAATTAAAAACGAAACATGGTTTGCGTGTCATTTTACATTAATCTGCATTTCCGCCATTAAAACGTGAATTCTTCGTTTCTGCAGTAAGCCATTCAGTTAGAGATTGTGTGGGCAGATGGCAGCACTTTCGTAGTAACCATGCCCTGAGGAAAGATCATTGACGGAGAACTTTCAATTTTTTTCTTATGGGACCTTATAACACAGACAGTGGGAACCATTATATCTACAACCATGGCCTGGGTTGGCCGGTGCGTTGGTGGGTGTGAAGTGAACGCAACTGCAGGGCCTTTGTGATTCTACGTCTGATTTTTCCCATTTTTTCGTCCCAGCATCGTGACGGACTGATTTTTTCAAGGAGCAATTAAAATAATCAAATATTTTTGTTAATTTAAATTCTAAATTAATTAAACTTCTACCTACAAATACGAAAATTGCCAATATTAGTTTTACTCAAACAAACGAATGGCATTTAAACTTTGTACGGTATGGGGATTCTACCAACTCGAACGCATCAAAGCCAAAGAGTTTTATATAATCCATCATGCAAATGCCGTTCGCTTCTGAATTCCTGTCCAGTTGCAACTAGACCTTGTCACATTTTTGGGCTCCCAGGGAACACACAAATTGCTGCCCATCGCAATTAAAGTTAAAACACTTGCGGCAACACGCCCATATCTTCGTTGGAGAATTTTAAATCCCTTTGAAAAATTCAATTTTGTCACGAGGATTCACGATCGAGCAGGACATCAAAAGGAGTCGACTAGTAGGTTAAACTTTTGAAACGGCATAAGGAAGGAAAAGGAACTTTAAGGGACTAAATAAATTTATTTGTTTGCCAATTGATAATAAAATAGTAATGTAAATCATTTCGAATCACGGCGCTGTGTTTGATAATAAAGCACAGCGAGTGAAGGAAAAGTCAAGAAATTTATTTCATCGGCCGTCGTCGTTTTTATTTCTTAAAATGAGCCGAGATGTTGTGGTTGTCTGCATCAAAAAAATAATTGAACCGGCGTTTGAAGTTAAAATTTTGATAGTCTGTGAGATGCCGTACCGTTACACAGCAGTGTAAGTCGCCTGCCAATTGTATATGGTGTCCATGGGTTTACTACTGTCATAGGAATTAAAGATCATATACACGACGTTGGATGATGTGGTGATTGCTGCAGGAATTGTGTTTCCGCTTACAAGGTTCAAATAAGTCGTGTTTTTGTCTCCAACCTGAAAAGTCAAATAATTAGTCTAATTATTCCACCGAATACGGTGAAAATTAAAAATTAAAAATCTAAATTTGAAATAATAAGTGCACTAGAAAAAAAATTGGGCTTTGAACTAAAATGCTGAAATTCCATTTATACAAATCGATGGATTTACTTACAAAAAGAACGGCTGCATTAGTCTCCACATTGAAGGTGTTGAAGTTCAGCTGGATTCTCTTTCCTATTGGCACGATGATGGTGACGGAGCATGAATTCATTCGCTTATTGCCGTAATCGCCGGGAAAGTTGGGAGACTGGACAACACCGGTGCCCGCTGACGTGGCATTGGTGCACATAGTTCCGCAGGCTTCCGCAATTGAAATTCACAGACGCGTAGATTCACGAGACAAATAAACAAAATAAAACAATTTCGTTCATTTGACATTTTTTACCTCATACGAGTTAACAGTTCAAGTGATTTCATCAAATAATTGGGGGCGTTACCTGATGTTGGATTACCAACGGAACAAGAACTCCTGTCGCTCTATCGAGGTTTAAGAAAATGGAATGTTTGAATGACGTTTGAAACTGGAAAAAATAATCGTTGAAGGAATTGTTGATGCAAAATGAAATTTACCGTCACAGAAAGGGTCGCCTGCCAATTGAATACGGCGCTGGTGGGTTTACTACTGGCAGCGTAAAGAAAGTTGATGAACATGGTCTCGGATGCTACGGGGACTAGAGCGGGAATTTCGTTTCCGGTTATAGTCATTTCGCCACCAATCTGAGAATTTCAAATCAAATGTGGATCGAACGCTAAACATTTGAAATGTATCGATTTCTTTTCGTTACCTGAACATAGGCCGCATCAGTTTCCACATTGAAGGTGGTGAAGTTCAGTTGGATCATCCATCCGGCTGGGGCGGTGATGGTGACAGCGCAATACCTTTGATAATAATTGCCGTAGTCGCCGGGGAAGTTGGGAGACTGGACAACACCGGTAGTCGCCGACGTCGCGTCGCCGCACATATTTCCGCAGGCTTCGCTCCAGCAATGGATTTGTAGAGACGGTCAGATTTGTGATTCAATTGAACGAGAAAAATTTCGATTCCTTTGTCGTTTCAACCTCATGTTTGTTGGGCAATCGAATCATATGTTCATTACCTGGTTTATCAACGGCGCATGTAAAAATCGGCCGCAAAGGAGTTGTTGTTGCCATTGTTGTTGATGTTGAACTCATGGTGCTGCTGGACTTTGTGGTGGTTGTCGACGGGATGCTCGTCGTGCTTGTCACAGCAGTTGTTGTGGTTGTTGTTGGTGCTGTCGTCGAAACAGTGGATGACTCTGCGGTTGTTGTGCTCTTTGGACTGGCCGTCGTCGTGTTGGTTGTCGGTTTGGCCGTCGTCGAGGCAATTTGACTGGGCCAAGTTCGTCTCGCTATCAGATTTGTTGTCGTCTTCCGGGAATTGCAAATTTCGCCAAGGGCCTCCTGTTTTGGACGTGGGAATGGGCTTGAGGTTAAATATCGAAACTCAAACGAGAAATTCAGAGACGCAACTTACCCCAGCAGCGACAGCCAAAAGGAAGACGACAGCCAAAAGGAAGAAAATAGGAAAGAACTTCATTTTCTACGGGAGGTTCGAAGGTTTATGAATCCAACGACGAAATGGGTCGTCATTTAAATGCCCGTCGTATTCAGTTTTCCTATCGATAGAAACGGGGGACAAAAGGAGGGAGGGACGTTAGAAACAGTTGGGATGGTCGTCCCAGGTTGACAGAAAAATGGCAACCGAAATGGCGACACGTAGCCAGAAAAAACCCAAACTCTAGTTCTGATTGGTGGACTGGGGAACAAACTAAAACGAGCAGAGTTACACCCAAAAATATGATGAGGTCTGCGATGAGCATCTGCGTTTCTCTGTTGCTGGCCGGCCAGGATAAGCCCCGTGCTGATTCTCTATTCCCTTTGTCGTCCAACAGGGAAAAAATCCACAAGTGTGTGGCTCTCGCAGTTGTTTTTTTATTTCTATAGAAACCTGATGCTTTACATTGCTGGTGAAAAAATGACGCACGCGTCTGTTTTCCGCTCGGGTGATTAATGAGCTCCAACCCCCTCCCGACACCACCCTCTGATTTAAACTTGCCACTCGAACCAAACGAATGACAATTACGACAGTAGTCGACACAAATCGGTCGGCTACAGCCGCACACTTTTGGTCTTGTACAATCGAATCATTTTTGGTCGCATTGATTGGTCAACACACTTAAAAACGGTTAGTTAAAATCCCTTTTTTCTTTAATTTCGTCTTCAATTCGTAGAATTTAAAGTTTAATCCAACCTACAGAAAAAGGCGTGGCAGGTTCTAATCAAGTCATTCGAGACCGACGTCAAATTTCAAAATTGGGCTCGCACTATGTCCGTATCTCGTAGGTATTTCAGCTCTTGTCTTTTTCATTGCATTGCATGTTGAAAGCCTATTATTTCTATTCTAATGTTGTCCGGCATGAGATAATAAACGACAGCTAATACGTAGTCCCAATCCACCCTAGTTAATAAACAAAGCCCTTCCAATCTTCCTTGGTGTCATTTTTGTAAAAGAAAACAAATGTTTTTAAAAAAACAATTCTCAAATAAAATACTTAAATATGGACAGTTGGTCCAGCGCTTCATAGATCAAAAAGGGGACGAACTTGTCGATATAATTGCAGCGTATCATTTCCCCCCAACGGCAAGTGGCAGCTCGGCGGGAAGCGTTTGGGACATAATAAGTTGTTATTTCTATTTCATCAGTGGACCCGGTTGAGCCAACAGAAATTGGCAGCCACTGGCCGCTTCTCTCGCCACACTATCTCAGCCCCAACATGGGAATTTCACTAAAACAAATAAAGGGAAAGACAATGAAATGATTGACACAAAAGAACTATTTCAATGCACGGACGGACGGGAAATTTTAAAAGCGAATAGACAAAAAAACATTTATTTACCCAGCATGTTCTGAAACGCCAAGCTGCGCATCCGGCAGGGGATCCAGTGATCCACGGCGGCCACCACCTGCGTCGAAAATTCCAATTCGGCCAAAAAGAAAGGCTATAATAAAAAAAAAAAAAAGAAACAAAACTACAACCCCTCAATTATTAAAAAGGAAACCAATACAAAACGGTCAAAACCCCATCAAAATAAATTTTAACATTCTTAACACTGGAGAGCATTTAAAGAATTAAATCTATTCCCCGCCACACGAGTTCGGACTGAAGAAACTAAGGGGATTATTGGGGTTAAAATTTTCTGGGTCCCTCTCAACTTGTCGAAAAGCTGAACGGCCCTTTTCGTTTCCCTTTGTAGGATCACGATGTAATATATATTACAACTACATTACACCTATTACATCGTGGTAGGATGAAACTGGATTCAAAAGTATTAGAAAATACGACAACTTTTCTTTCTTGCACATAGTATAGTTACAACACACTTTAGTTTAAGCATTCAGGAATCGGCAGTCACTGACTGGTATTCCTACTTTTACTGCTTTTACCACTTGTTGAGTTTGGAAAATCGATTTAGGTAACTTATGATTGACTGTTTAAGGTGTCTTGATTATACTTTTGATAAATTCTACCTATGAATAAGAAAATTGTCAATGTTAGTTTTAACACAAAGAAACTTTATGGGGAACAAATATTGAATCACCGTTGACTGACTGGCGGGGAAAAGAGAAAAATGCTTTTCATCAAAGTTGGTAACCTGGAAGTGGAAATCATCAATCTTGCATTTCCTGTATGTTCAAGTGTGGCTCACAAACTTTTTTCTCCATCTAGTCTTATATGATGATGAAACAAAACGGAATATAACCACAGGCAAGGGGTTTACCACTCTCACCTACCAAAACAAGAAGTTGAAAATCTTAAAACTTACAAGTCCATGTTGAACTAGAACCAGAGATTCAAACAATAATTGATTCTTTCATAATGCATCTTTTAACTATTTCTGTTTTCAAAAGTAAAGTCGTAAAGTAAACTCGACGAGATGGCGATTTTTCGTATTCTTTTTTGCACGTGTAACATTCGTCTGCTCGACGTTGCCAAATTAAAAAAAAAAAACAGACTTGTTCAGATTTGGAGCGATTTTGCGAATATTTTTTTTGTTTTGAGAATATATCAGAGCTATCGCTATAGAATACTTAGAATATTCTATAGCTCTGAATATATTATGTTTACGTGCGAAATCTCATGAACGACCAGCGGTTCTTTTTCTATAAAACTCCTCTTAGATAAATTAGAATGGATGCAATTCCTTTCCCAATTAAACTGTTGGCCCTGATAAGGGCCGTTGTTTTTGTTTGGTAGTCTGAGATGGGATTTTAGTTGTTATACCCTCGTATACGGCGTGTTAAATGTATATCTCTTGGCATGATGGTAACACGATTAGCATGAAGGGCACATAAGTTGGTGTCTTCGAAAAGACCCACCAGATAAGCCTCACTAGCCTCCTGCAAGGTACCAATGGCACCGCTCTGAAATTGCAAATCCAACTTGAATTCTTCGGCAATCTCTCGAACCAAACGTTGAAAACTAAGTCTAGGGATAAGAAGATTCGTCGATTTTTGATACCGACGTATCTCCTTCAACGCAAGGGCACCAGGACGATAACGCTCCTTCTTCTTCTTCGCACCCTCCTCTTTTACTGTCTTACGGACAGTAAGCTTCGATCCCTTTACTGTAAGTTTCTTCCGGGCAAGTTGGGCCTGCTTCATGGCAGCAATTTGTGCCGCGAGAGTAGATTTACGAGCAGTCTGCTTTTCACGAGCCATTTTCGTCGAATGAATACACAATAACGTGGTCAGGTGGTGGAGGTTCGTTTATATAGGGTGTTTGCGGACGTTTCAGAATGTCTTAATTATGATTGGCTTAAAGCCACTTATGCCCAGGGCGGCGAGAAGGCAGGGTTTCAGAAATAAATATAATTAATTAATTATTTAATGATAATAAAAGTCGGTGAAGTTGATGGAATTATTATTTTATTGCTGAAATGCTAATATCTATTACCTAGAAATATCGTTACGTTATAGACAACATCTTATTCTTGTGAAATTTCAGTCTATTAAAATGACCGTTAGATGGGTCTCTCCGATGAAAACAAATAAGTAAACAAAACGATTCGGGCCGTTGATTTTTTAAAAATAACGCAGTAATTTTGAATGAGTATATAAATAATAAGATTAACTAGATAATTTATGCAAATAACCAAAATTCTTGGCGACGCGGTCGCTGCAGTGAAGATATTTTCCCAACCTTTTCCCGTTCTAAATTTTGTTGATAAGGGGATCGACTTTCATCACCAATGTAATGATTCAAACTAATCCGATACCCAAAGGAAGCGTAGGTCTAAGAAATTTGTCCGGCTTCTCAAACGCTGCTGCTGTTGGGTGAAAGTGGATTGGTACTCATAACTCATGTTCGGATCACGCGTGTTCAAGTATTTTCAAGACGTGGATTTCCCGAGTGGACTGGTCGTTGGCGGATGTGATTACGTACTGTACTACATCTGCTTCTTTATAAGGGCAGCGCTAAACTTAACCGACAGAAGGTCGTAAGAGCTCGACTAGACATAAAAATCGCTGCATTCTGTGTGCTGGTGCCCCGGTGGTCTAATTCATCTACGACTTTCATTCACTAAAAACAGTTTCCATTATTTGAAGCGACGACCGACAGAGAACAACGCTGCTCGATAAGTTTCCAGCCAGACAAAGTATGCTTAAGTTTGATTTTGATTTTGAGAGGAAAGGGTTCACTGTCGTCTGCCGATGAATTAGATATGGCTATTTCAAATGCGAGACAATTGATACACATAAGTTTATTTCAGTATTTTGTTTTGTTTGATATTTCACTGTTTCAACTGTTGTTTGGAAATAAACAAAACGCATTTGGGCGAGTTGTAAAGGGGATGGAAGTGGTTCAAGAGATCAGTTCTGCCAAAACAAAAAAAAAAAAGCAATGCAGTGATATCTCCACCATAAGTGTCACAGATAAATAAAAAGCTCAAGTACAAAGGAAATTATAAGCGCTTTTCATAATCTGTGCTGTAAGGTTTTTATAAACTTTTTTCTTTCTGAAGAGCTCTGTCGATTTTACTGGCCAAAAGTTGAATAATTTCTACAGGAGAACTACTTAATTTTTTCTTGATACTTGACAGTTCAGTCTTATTTTTCAGATATTTCTCACCTAAATATAATAGAAAGAATTATTTTCATTCGTAAGTGTAACTGAATAACAATTGTACCATCTTCAGTACATGCGAGGCGACAATAATTAATCACTTTCGCGAAATTTTTTGGACAAGGTTCAAGCTTCCATTGGATCTTATAAAAATAAGCATCCTCATTGCTCAGTTCAACAGTGATACCTTCCGACATTTCAAGCTGAGAAACAGAAATTAGAGAAGGAAACTTTTCCTGGCAAGTATCAAGTCCAATTGTCCTTGCATTATTCATTTCACTATAACCTGGGTATTACAAATTACATTAATATTTGATACAACTAAAATCTACAAATAAATAAAACAGCACCTTTCAAAACTTTGAAGATCTGCTCAACATTGCATTCAACATTTTCAAACCATTGCTCAAGCTCTTGTTTGCAAGGTACAGAAGTTTCAATAGTGCATTTTTTTACATAACCCTTGAGAGAGGTTTCCTGTGAGTAGGTGTCAAGCTCAAAGTTAAGAATAATTACATAATCGCATAATAAAGATGTGAATTGGCTTACTTGTTTTGCACAAACTATAGTGAGTTCAAATTTCAACTCATCAACAGTGCCTAGAATATGCCACTCCCAGTCCTCTTTTTTGACACAATTGGCTTGTTCAATGACCATGCCAAAACATTCGGACCACATCATAACATTCTTTGACAATTCTGAATACTTTTCTTCTTTTCTGCAGACATTGTAAAAATTATTGAACAAACGGTTAAAAAATATTAAAATTTTACCTCTCAGGATTTCGCAATAATTGAAATTCCAAGTTTTTTAAGTCACTTTTCATCTCAGACAATTCTTTTTTCTCATTTTTCAATTTTGAGACTAGCAAACGTTTCTCCATTTGAAGAGAATACAATGTTTCTTCAACAGGTAAGACTGCTTTGCTTGCTTCTGCTTTTGATTCTGTAGGTTTGGACTGTTTTCGTTTGACTTCATTGGTACCTGTTTTCCCTTTTTTTCCTAACTTGTCCACCTGAATTTAAAAAAGTGAACCAATTTTCAACTAGCGAGGAAGTGTTTTATTTGGTTTGTTTGTTTTTATTTTACCGCAGTTTTTTTCGGCATTTTTTCTTTTAATTCTGTAGGTTTGGACTGTTTTCGTTTGACTTCATTGGCATCTGCTTTCCCTTTTTTTCCTAACTTGTCCACCTGAATTTTAAAAAGTGAACCAATTTTCAACTAGCGAGGAAGTGTTTTTTTGTTTGTTTTTTTACCTCAGTTCTTTTCGGCATTTTAAAAATTTGAATCTTGAAATACGTAAACTAAACTAATTCAAAATGAAATAATAACTCAAGTTCAGACTTTCAATCTTCAGAGTTTTGAGTGAACTTGTAACTTCAAATCATGACTGATGGCATACTATAACTTCTAGGCCGGGATCAGCCCTTGATGGGGGGTTCGTTTATGTAGGGTGTTTGCGGACGTTTCAGAATGTCTTGATTATGATTGGCTTAAAGCCACTTATGCCCAGGGCAGCGAGAAGGCAGGGTTTCAGAAATAAATATAATTAATGAATTATTTAATGATAATTATATTAAATTTGGTGAAGTTGATGAAATTATTATTTCATTATTATTTCATTGCTGTAATGCTATAATATCTATTACCTAGAAAAATCGTTACGTTATAGACAGAATCTTATTCTTGTGAAATTTCAGTCTATTAAAATGACCGTTAGATGGGTCTCTCCGATGAAAACAAATAAGTAAACAAAACGATTCGGGCCGTCTATTTTTATTAAATAACGCAGTAATTTTGAATGAGATTGAGTATATAAATAATAAGATTAACTAGATAATTTATGCAAATAACCAAAATTCATGGCGACGCGGTCGCTGCAGTGAAGATATTTTCCCAACCTTTTCCCGTTCTAAATTTTGTCATCGTTTTCCCATGCTGACATGCTGTTGAGTATCTATTTATTCGTCTTTCTCTTTTGTTAATATCTATTTTCTTATCCCTATGGTGGACGAACAGCGTGTGCACCACTAATGCTTTAAAAGACTCAAGGGACACATATATGTGTAATGTCGCCTCTATTCTTTGAAAAGAGCAGTTGATTTGGCACAGTAAATAAGGTGGGAATAAGTGGTTAAATACAAGAGTTTATTACTTGTAGTTATAGTGCACACAGTTAGGTAATTATTTTTGGGCCAATTAATAATAAAGCAGTTGACGCTGAGTGTTAAAGAGCACAGGGAGCGTCATGGTGGTTCACTGATGGCATTGTGACTGCTGCAGGACGTTTCTCACCTGTTCAATGGTTCATTTAATCAGGACTGTCGATCAGCGTCGATCAAACGAGAAGCAAAGCCATTTATTTTACAGTCGTTGGCACCGTAGATGTCGTTGTGGTTGTATTACCCTGCTCAAGAATAAAAAAGAAAATGGTAATCAGCGTTTGAAGGTAATGTTTAGAATCTAAATACTGGGAAACCTTATTGATCGCGACAGCAGTGTAAGTCACCTGCCAATTATAGATTGTGGGTTTGGGTTTAGTAGTGGCATAGGTAACAAACTGTATAAACATGATGGTGGATGCTGTGGTGACTGAATTGTTCTTCCGGACCCGTGGCCGGTTGGCCCATATAATAAATCCGTGTATCTGTCGCTAACCTTGAGAAGTCAAACAAGTGTAGTCATTTCCCTGAATAATACTGAAATACAGTAATTAACTTTGTATCAATCAAACAACAGAATCAACAGTTTGATGCATTATTACTTACATAAACATGACCGTAGTCAGTCTCCACATTAAAGATGGTGAATGTCAATTGGATTTTCTTTCCTGCTGGCACGACAACGATCGACTTCGCAAATCCTGAATTAATCATTCCCGTAGTCGCCGGGGAAATTGGGAGAATGGACAACACCTCCCGTTGACGTCAGATTGGTGCACATAGTTCCGCAGGCTAGATGGTGTCCGCAATTGATTTGTACAGTCGTCCGCGATGCAATTGAACGAGAGAAATTTCGATTCATTAGACATTTGAATATCCAAGTTTCAACTGCAGCTTAATCACGTCGTGTTATTATACCTGGATCGGAAACTGAACAATCAAAAAGAGCCGGTGAAGGAATTGACGTTGTTGTTGGTGCAGCTTTTGTCCTGGCGGGGGTGTTGGATTTTGTGCTGATTGTTTTCTGCGATGTTGTTTGCGGTGCTTCAGGGATGTCGTCGTTCGTGCGGTTGTTTTGACTGACGTTGTTGTCTTGGCAGTTGTCCGTTTGGCTGTTGTTGTCGTCGTGGCAGGTTTAGTGGACGACGTTCTAACGGTGGTACTACTGGACACGGTTTGGTGGTTGTCGTTGTCTTCGATGTTGTTGATTTAACAGTTGTCTTGGCAGTTGTTGTTGGTGTCTTGCTGGTGGTCGTTGCAGGTGTTGGTTTCTTGGTTGTTTGGGCCTCCTGTTTCGTGCATCATCAAATAATAATGCGCCACATTATGTTCAATTAAAAAAGAGACGTGGAACAGATTGAAACTTAAACGAGAAATGTCAAAACAACTCACCATGGCGACAACCAGGCAGACGGCAACCAGAAGGAAGAGAATCGGAAGGAACTTCATTTTTTATCTAGGAGATCAGACGTGGGGGTTTAGGAATTCAAACGCCCAAGTGGGTCGTCATTTTATAGTCGAGCCGCATTTTTCTATGTCGATTATTTAAGTAGCGCCAGTTGAACTATCGGATTCAAATGAAACTTGACAATTTACGAGGGGCTGGAAAATGATTGGACGTGATACGAATGTGTTGGAATAAACACCAACTGCAACACCAACTTTGCAGGGTCGTTGTAATCCAGTTGAACCGATGACGGGAGTTGCAGCTGTTCACGTTGGATTTCTCCGTTTCTTTTGGAACTGCCCGGCGGATTGCAACTAATTGTGGGGAAATTGGAAATGAAAAGGAATTTTAGAGTCTATTAGCACACGTGACCTAATCACAGAATATGATTAGTTTTTAAGAAACGTATAGACTGAAAAATGTGTTTAACGTATTACGTGCACACTGTCCAGCACGGATTTTACGACCACCTGTGTCGGAATTAGCGATTCCAACTGAACTATATTTGGTACGCTCTGTTGATCAAACTTGTCGAAAGGCTAAACGGTCCCCTCTTGCAGTCGGATGAAACTGATTTTTAAAAATAAAAGTTATTTGCCTGCCACTGATTTAATAAATTAAATGAAATAAGATATATAACTTGAATTCACAACTGTTAGTGTTTAAAGCAATTAAAACGTTTTAATTTCTACAGAAAGTTTAGAGATCAGACAAGAGACATTGTAAATCTAAATTTCATTCTGTATGTTTGGTATCACAGCTAGGCCTACCTCATTTCGTTAGGAAGATGTATTAAAATGAAGTTTCTTCCATACTTTATCTGTTGATTCTGTTCACACTGATTTTGGATGATACTCTTACAACTGATGGAAAATTTGGTCTGAAAAATATTTGAAAATTTAGTATAAATTAATTTGGGTTGTGGGAGAAAACTTTTCTTTCTTCCAGATGGCAGTCTAAAGTTTAAGCTTTCAGGAATCGGCTGGCACTGGCTGGTATTCAAATTTTTGCCACTTTTTTAGTTTGGAAAACAGTTTTATATAAATTGAATGTTCAAGATTACTGGATCTATATTTGTATAACTTCTTCCTGCCAACATAAAAATTGTTGATGCTAGTTTTATGAAAACTGTTTAAACCAGGGGAGAGATCTCTGACACTGTCATTTGGACATCATCATACATCATGTTCTTAAAGAAAGACTTCCAACAGATCATTAAGTCAGAAGGTTAATTAATGAGAAATCCTATGGTAACAAATTCTTATTAAAATCAATTATCAATTTCAGTTAAATTCTATTATGACCAGCTCCATCGGCGTTTTTCATTTTCTGCTTATTTTGAAATTTTAAATTTTCTCGTCTGCTTATACGTTGCCAGATTTGATCCCATTCCGATTGCATCAATGAATAAATTTGGCAACAGGCAACGGTTAGGTTTGAAATTCCCTCCCCCTTCTTCTTCTTCGTCGTCTGGAATTCTCTTAGCGATCAAACGGTCACCATTCATCAATTGATTCTTGCTCACAAGTCCCGCAGGTAATTCCTCTCTCTATTAATTTTCAATTTTTCTGACATTCCCACGTGGAATAATAGTTTACTTCTTGCTTCGACTATAACAAATTGTGAAATAATGGTATGAGTCATCATTGACACATTTTTAACGACTGCCATAGTCTGGGAAATTTTGCACGTGGCGCGGGAAATTTTTTCTCTTTGTTGCTTCATTGTCTCGAGTCCCATTTCTCATTTTTCTTTTGTCATTGTGCCAGATTTGAAAATCCCTTTTAGAATTCTCTTTCTTTGACAGCTGGAGTAAATTACACTATCACAATGCCTACTGAAGCAAATCCCAGCCGGTTGAAGGACTTCAAGAACAAAGGCAGAGATGTTGAGGTAAATACCTTAAAATAACTAGTGTCAGTTCTCAAATGTAACAGATTTTTCATCTTTCTTGTTCAGGAAATGAGGAGGAGACGTACAGAGGTGAATGTTGAGTTGCGGAAAGCCAAGAAGGAAGATCATTTGTTGAAGAGACGTAACCTTGAAATCGATGATGAGCCCCTCAGCCCACTCCAAGAACAGAATCGGATGGCTGCAGCAAATATGAGCATTGAGGACATAGTCAATGGTATGTGTGCATCAGTTTTTATTTCTGAGTTGCTTCTCATATGTTTTTCATTATCGTTAGGTATCAACAGTGGTGATGAGAACAAGGAGATCACTGCAACCCATGCTGCCCGTAAAATCCTCAGCAGGGAACGTAATCCACCCATTGACATCCTCATTAATGCAAATGTTGTTCCGAAGCTGGTGGAGTTTCTCAGTCGTGTCAGCAAGTATGTCAAGTGTCTCTTTTGGTTTTTGAACATTTCCTAATGGTCTTTCTTTGTTTCAGCCCCGATCTGCAGTTTGAGTCAGCCTGGGCTCTCACCAACATTGCTTCAGGCACATCTGACCAGACAAAGGCTGTCGTCAGTGCTGGGGCTGTCGCTGGCTTCATTTCCCTGTTGGGGTCACCTCATCCAGTTGTGGCAGAGCAAGCTGTTTGGGCTCTGGGTAACATCGCCGGAGACGGACCAGAGCTTCGTGATCACGTCATCGAGCAAGGCATTATCAAGCCTCTGCTTACTTTGATTAAACCTGATACTTCGGTGAGTTTTATTTTAAATTTACGTTCGTGTGCAGTTGTTAATTGATTTGATCTATAGGCCACATTCTTGCGTAATGTCACTTGGACTTTGTCCAACTTGTGTCGTAACAAGAATCCTCCGCCCAGTGTCCCTGCCGTCCGGCAACTGCTTCCCGCATTGGCCCACCTGATCCACAACAACGACAAAGAGATCCTCGCCGATGCTTGCTGGGCTCTTTCTTACCTCACCGATGGCCCCAACGAACGGATTCAGGAGGTTGTCGACGCCGGTGTCGTCCCACGGCTGGTCGCTTTGCTGGACCACGTTGAGGTGGCCGTGATCACCCCCACTCTGAGAACAATCGGGAATATCGTTACAGGAAGTGACATTCAGACCGATTCCGTCCTGGCTGCTGGTGCCTGCCCGTTGCTGGCCAAGTTACTCGTTCATGCTAAGATGAACATCGTCAAGGAGGCTGCCTGGACCGTGTCCAACATTGCTGCCGGCAATGCCATCCAGATTCAGGCTCTCATCACCAACAATGTTATTCGTCCGTTGGTGGATGTGCTGGGCAAAGGTGACTTCAAATGCCAAAAGGAGGCAGCTTGGGCCATCACCAACATCACTTTAGGTAACTTATTTCATTTTTACTGGTGTTTTATTGATTTTTAATTGATTTTTCTTATTCATTTCAGGTGGCAATGTGGAGCAGATCGCCTTGTTGTGCCAGTTTGGTGCCATCGCTCCGCTGTGCACTTTGCTGGAGGCAAAGGAACCCAAGACCATCTTGGTCGTGCTGGATGGATTGGCTAATATTTTGGCCGCAGCTGAGAAAATGGGTGAATTGGAGAAAGTTTCCCTTCACGTCGAAGAGTGTGGTGGTCTGGACCGCATCGAAGCTCTGCAGAGCCACGACAATGTTGAAATCTATCACAAGTCATTGGCCATTCTGGAGCAGTACTTCTCAACTGACGTAATTTATTCTTTTTTTATTGTTTCTTTTTTTGGGTTTATTTCAATGATTACCACAACTGTTCACATTCATAGTGTTTGTGCTGACAACTTAACCATTACTGAGATTTTAGAAAATTAGTTTTATTTTGAAATAGTGTTCTTGAATTTGATTTAATCGTTTTTGTTTGTTATTTCGACAGGGGGATGAAGATTCCGAGTTGGCGCCATCTACATCGCAGAGTGGCAATTACGAATTCAACAACTCGCCATCTCAAGCCCCCGAAGGAGGTTTCTCATTCTAAATTTTGTATAATCTAAAAATTCTTTTTGATTTTTTTCTGCCTTTACAACGGTAAATATATTCTTCACTTTCTTGAACGCTATCCTAATCATGAGTTTTGGCCTTTTCTTATTTCAAAGTTTTTTTCTAAATTGTTTTTTAATTGAAAGTTGCCATTTGCTTTCATTTCTGTCCATGCACGACGTCTTCTTTCCTCTTTCTCAATGCGCGATAAACGAGCAATACAAAACAACTCGATCAACTCTACATTTGATAAGTTTTGATTTTGTCGTGCTAGTTTTTATTTTTTGTATTTCAAGTTGATTTCCTGATTCCAGGTTGTTGGCTGCTTACAGTTAATCCGTGTTCTGACATTTGTAGATAATTTCCACATCAAAGTTTCATTTCTACGTTGACATTTAACCCTAACAGATACTACTATCGACTACAGGAATCATCTTACAACGTCTGGACCCTTATCAAAGTTAAATTAGTTTTCCAATGTTTTCTTTAAAGTTTTTGCTATTATTTAACAGGATTCAGGATTTCCATTCTGAAGTTGATCAGCAAGTAGTAGTCGATCCTTATGGCACTTTGATCCACGATTGCTGTTGGATGAATCAACACTGTAGCCCTTCTGTTGGACTCGGTAATCAGGAGAAATTCAACCATGTATCCCAGGCAGTTGCTGCTGCCCAACCGTTTGAACCCATAAACTGCCCCTCCTTTGTAGCAACAGGAATTCGACTGCGTTTCATGGCGTGTCGCCCAAAGTGGGTGAAGAGATTCAATTTAGTCCATGCTGTTTCACTCAAGGCCTAGGAAAACTGGAGCTATTTTACAATCAACATAGACAAATGCGACGGACGATTTCGGTTTTGGATTCATAACCTCTACATCTTCTATATAGAAAATGAAATCAATTCCGATTATTCTCTTCGTTCTGGCTGTCGCTGTGGTAAGTTGTTAATGTGTGACAGTTCCCCTTTACTTTTAAAACCTTTATTTATTTATTTCACGTGCACAAAATAGGTGTCATGGAAACTCTGACCAGTTGCGACGACAACGGCCAACGTAAACACGGGTGTTGCCCAAATGTCCAGTCTGGCCCCTTCCACTGCGACAACGGGAATTATTACAGGATTTGCCAAAGAGACACCATGACTGTGCACCAGTAGGAAAGAGACTGGCTACGGTTGCGTTTATCAGGTATAAGCAATGCGTTTATTTATATCGATGGCATTTGATTGAAAACAATCGTGTCTGATCTACGATTGATTGTATTGTATATATTTTGAATTTGAATGGTTCTTGGAAGCTTCGCCAGATCCCAGTCAGTGTTTCAGTGTTTTTCTTGAATATCATGCTGATGAGTGATGACTAAATAATGAGATTTGACCACATTTTTTTTTACAGGGTATCTGCTTTGAAGATGGCCAACGTCAAATTTCTTTTTATTAATCCAATGAACAATACTGGTGGGTTTTCGAATGGACGTGGTAACAGTTTTGTTTTGCTTATTTGACTTATTGGCCTTTGATTGTAATGTGGGCATCTTATTTTCTAGACATACAGCATGCGACCGTTCATCCCTGGCAGGAGGATCAGGTGGATCGGGTCCAGAAGCCGGAAGCCCATCATACGCTGGTTGAGAGTGACGTCTGTGACGAGTTGGTGGCGGCCAAGACGATTCTGTCGACTCAGTAGCTGCCGCAGTTGTTGCGGCCCATCAAACGAGACGTCCAGCGGGTGAACCAGCGACGATGGCCGATATTGACGAGAAAGTGAATTGATCGGATCCAGCATCCCGGCTGCCCACGGCTACTTGGACTCGGCCAGCCAGTCGGTGACCCAGCGTTGGTTGAGGGGTGAGCTGTCCAACTTCCAGTATCTGATGCACCTCAACACGCTGGCCGGCCGCTCCTACAACAATCTGATGCGGTACCCATATTGGCTCCGCGACGACACGGTCGAAATGTGCACCAAGTGTCGCGTGAAATTCTCGTTGACTGAGCGCCGACATCACTGCCGCAACTGCGGGCACGTCTTCTGCTCCCGGTAAATTCAATTTCAAATGAAATGGAAATTTGCGGATTGAAATAGAAATTCATTTTTGAAATTTTATTTTTGGGTTTCCACAGTTGCAGTCGCTACGAGTCTTGAAATTATGCAATTGAGGATCCGCCGGCCGGTGCGGGTGTGTCAGGAGTGCTACGCTTCTTTGAAAATGTCCAGCGATGGAACTTCTTAATTTTCGACTGTCAAAAGACGAAGAGATGTTTGACTTAACAAAAAAGAAAATGGGCTAATCTGTCAGAGAGTAGTGAATCAATGTCCAGTTATGTAACGACACCCGCCCTTTGGCCCAATGGATCAGAGGGCGGGGCAATTTATATCACAGGCTGATATCAGGTGTGTAGTGATGATTTCTAAAAATTAGGGTTTTTAAAAACGACAGTCGTGTTTTAGCAGATGATGTTTATACAATCGACATTCCAATCGGCCCCCCACTCCTTTTATTACCCTCCGGTTTGCCCACAATCAAATGCATTTTTCTTTATTCTTTTTAAATCTGATTATTATTTGAGAGAGAATTTGACTATTGGGGCAGAGTAGATTGACTGTGTACTTGTGTAGCCTCCCCCCTCAGACGAAAAAAGAAATGAAAACAAGAAAATTTCTTATTTATGATTTCAAGTAGCGAAATCCAATGTTTCTGTACACACATTTGACTCCTCCCACTCTTTGGCTTTTGCAACCCCATTCGACGACGATAAAGAACCGTGCCGTTTTTCTTTTTTCTTTTTCGTGTTTCGATTCTGTTTGATTTCGTGTTTCCTTTCCCGTCAACTAAGAAAAAAAACATCTCCTGCCTTTTTGCGACGCCCCACAGTCCATCACACACACAAGAAATGAAAAGAAAAATTATAAAAAAAATATTTGACCGTGTGCGCGTAGTGAGTATTTGTGTGCATCATGTAGACCCGCCCCCCTCCACCCCAGCCCAGCAGAAAAAAAATGAAAATAAAAGTTGTTGGCATTATACATGTTGTTTATATAATAACATTGTCGTCACCTCGTCAGTGTCAAATTGAAAAAAAAAAAAACTGTTTGATCGGGAAATCTCAATCCCTTTGAGGGAGAACAAAAACAAAAAAAGAATAAAAATAAATATGAACAGTGGACTTATGTAATACAAGGCAAAGATGTTATAACATGATTGGTTTTCACGTTCTCTCTTTTTATTGCTAGAAACAAAAAGTATGAGCTTGAGCGCATTTTTATTATTTAAATAATTTAGTATCAGAGATGTTTTCAATTGATTTTGGAAACAATCAACGAGACTATACAATTCAAGTTTGAATCACGGCATTCTCCCGCCCAGAAGAGATCCATATTTCTACCGCTAGGTGACAGTAGCTGCTGTCTGCGAGGCCTACCAAATAGCAAAAGGTGCTTTATGATGGAATTCACCACTTTGTTCCAAAACGCCAAGTGAAAAGGTATTCCAAATTCGTTACGGAATTGCGGTGTCGATCTACATTTTGAAATTTAATGGTAAATTCTAGTTTGGATTTCTCAAATGTAATTAATCCTAGACGTTGATGTGTGAATTTACAGGCAATCTGGCATATAATTTCCACTTGGCCAAATAATCGATCACGTGGACTGAAACTGCTTTCCATTTTGCCGAAATGTCGTCCGTTGTTGGCTGGACCTGTTCGGATGTACGTCTCATCTCACACAGAAACACTACAGAGGTAGTAGAGTAATTTTGTTGATCAATTTCCCTGCAATGATGCTATAAATTTTATTAGTTGGTGCTCAGGTTGGAGATCCCGTTGCCTAACTGTTGCAGAATGTGAGAGCTCAACAAAGTCTGAGCTCCATGGCTGGATCATTGCAGTGGTTTTGTTGCAGCCAGCTGGTGAAAGGTGTGATCGAGTCAAGTTGAGCTGCAGCTGCTGCATGCAGTTTATCGATCTGGTTATCCTGAAGTGTCATTGTAGGAAGAATTTTTGAAATGGTAAGTTGATTAAATTTATTGGTTGTAACTTGGGAAGTCTTGCGTCTTTTTTTTTCTAAATTCAACTGATATGATGTAGATCATAAGTGGTGCTATTTCTTGCTTCCAAATAATAGTTTCCGTGAAAGATATCAGATAGAGATCAACTTCCTTTGAGTTAACAATTTTCGTCTGATGAAACTAGAACAAAAATTTCCACTCTGTATTAACAACTTTTTCTAACACTTAAGAATTAGATGTATAGAATTCTCTTTTCCTGGGATTTCATCTTGCCAATGAAATCTTGGAAAAATGTCTGATGTCATTTGTTTTACACGATTTCTTTTGCATTCCTTTTTCCCCATAGGACTTGGTGATACTTAAACTATGCCTGTGCTGTTCTATGTCCAGTGGTTTTGCAGCCTGTTTCCGGTTGAGAGATGTGATAATGCAGCTGATACAGGATTAAAGAAAAAGAACTGAAGTAGCTGTGCTGGTGTTCACCTGAAATTGCTGTGCCACAAGAGTTGCAGATAGTGTTTGGTTCCTCATAGAAGTTGATAGAAGTTTATTTAAAGAGTCTGGAGATTATCAGCCACTTCTGCCTTTAACTTATGTAAAACTTCAAAGTTGTAAGAAATATACAAGTCAAGTGCTAAATATGATTTTGTTATAAGTTAAAAGGAATTGCTTTATTATCCCACCTCCACCCACAATTCCACCACTTTTTACAATAACACACATACATACATACACTTTAGTTAACCCGTTGGCTGCCACGCCACACAACCCGTAGGTTGTTCTCTACTCTCTACGCGCCATGTCTGAAGGATCCATGACCAAGGTGGGACTTGCCATTGCTGACAAGTCCGGGCTGACAGGGAAGATGGAATGCACGCATTTAGGAGGCCTCTAGGAGGCCCGTGCTAAGGAGGTAGGGGAGAAACGGAGAACAAAGGCGTGGCAGACAACGGATTAACTAACACAAACACAAATATTACCAACAATAAATGATGATCCGCGCTGACATTTTGAAGATAACGGAGATGTTTTGGTGTCCATCTTCTTGACGTCTCCTCTGCATTACCTGAATAAAGACAAAACAGTTGTTATTAAGTGAAATGCCAATAAAAGTTACATGATACAGATAGAAACAATAGTCAGGTTTTTTGGCTAAAAGATTTGAAGATGCAATTTTAAAAACTTAAAATCAAGCTTGCAATATTGAGAATTGTAAACAGAACAAAGCTCACTTGCTACTTTTATGAAAAAATTTCCGGAAGTATACCGGAAGTAACCACAGTGCCTCAACCACTGAGCTGTCGTCAAATTAAACCACATATTCGTGATCTCCATGAAATTTGGGGTCGATTAGGTATCATTTAAACGAAATCGAAAATTTGGCCAAAATCGAGAATTTTCCTGAACTAGTTCAGGAAAATTCTCAAAACCGGAAGTACGAAAACGTACAAAAAAAAACATGAACTTTACCACAAATTTGACGAGGATCACGAATTTGTGGTTCTTTTGTGCGTCAGATGAATATTTATTGAACTACTGACTGAAATGAGAAAACCGGAAGTAGAAAAAAAACACATTATTTCAAAATCTAACAAGTGAGCTTTGTTGGGGGAATAGTTATCGTCAGTTTTCACAAAAAAATTTCAAAACAACAGCTGCCGATAAATGTTTAAAGAGATTTTAAAGTAACTGAAACTGACTGTTTTGACAGCTGACAATTATCGAAAAGCCATCTAGCGTTAGAAAAAAAACGTCTAATTAAAACTACGTTTGCGCGCAAGTAGGGCCTGATTTCGGAATTATTACAGACACAAGTAAATATACTATTCGAATAGATAATCTACGAAAATAAGTAAATTGTCGGGTACCTGGGCATAATCCCGTGGTGAGTGACTGCAGGTGTGTAACAGCGGCACGGAAGCGACCACTGAAGTGTTCCAACTCGTCAGTGAAGTAAGACAAGTTGTATTTTTGTGTACGAAGCGATGAAGCAGAAGCTGGATGAGCTTACGCCGGAAAATAGGGATGAAGCAGAACGTTGGTCATGGACAAAAGCCAGCGTTGGCTCAAGAATCTTCGTGCCAGGACCACACGATTCCACAAAGAAACTGCGTGCTCTGTAAACAAAAAAAGTTTTACATTAATGAAAATATAAAAATGAATAAAGCATATCAATCTTTACCTTTTCTAAGAAGCACACTGAAAAGTTCATGATGACAAAACCGTAAAAATGGAATTCACAGCAACCAACAGCATTACTCCACATGTTGAGATAAATTTCCTGATGCTAAAGAAAGTGTCATAAAGTATTGCAGAAGCGTGGTGATAGGTGGTTCACTTCACACTCTTCATGTCACTGAAACTCTAAGTGGAAATGGGACAAGGAAATTCTCTACGTTATTTACAAATTTACACACATTTACACACATAAGAGATAAAACTTTACCTATCTCTTAGCTGGGTTGCCTTCTAAACCAAAGTAAAAAAAAGCCATAACAAGATTAACAACAAACATGCTGTTGCAATAAACACCACCAAAATTGCGAGATTCAGAAAAGATACTATGATTCATAAGCAAGAATACTGAATACCTATGTTATATGAAAATCTGAAATGTAATGGTCTGGTGATTGATACAGCAGTAATGGGGAAATACCTTATCTCGACACATTTATATTCCACTATATGTGCTCTTCAAACATGAGTTTTAGGCTTTTGACAGCATGATGAGGATCTAATGGATGGAAATTGACTGAGCGCTAAGTCATGGGCTAAGTCAACTTGTTGGAATGACTGACAGTATGCATCTAGAATTTGAAGAAATAAGTTAGTACAGTATAAAAATAAGGAAACTAGGTAAAGATAAACCTACATATGATACGAAGTTCAATTTGGTATTTTAAATCACAGGAATAAGTATAAAATAGAAACAATTTGTATCGCTCATTCCGCCTCCACCATGAAAGAACAACAACAGCGACACTGGCGACATCTAGTAATGAGTTTTGAATCTTAAGTTGGTTGCACAGTCAGTCACAGACAGACATGACATTACACGTCAAAAAAGTTCAACAACGGAGATCGGATAACAAGTTAACTGTTTTTAAGTAATAGATAAAACAAACTTTAGCAAATGATTCTTACTGCATTCTTGACTATGTTTTCAGATAATTTCAGCTGAAGTTTTCATGTACCTGGCCAACTAGGTGCTCGTGACAATAGAAATGAAATGGTCTAATCCAATAATGCAAGCTCACAACCTATGTCTTCTGAAGAAAAATCATTTCTGTTGCAGGTTAATTATTTTACCAAAAATACTTTGAATTACTGTGTTCTTTAAGACAATAATGTTCACATTCATTTTTCCCTTTCAAGTTGGAAATCTTCAAGATATTGATGCCTTCGCCAGATCCAATTCTTTGTTGCTGATGAGAGAGAGAATTCATCATTTTGTGTGAGACCGTTTGAATTATTTTTATTTCTAATGTAAATTTTGCTTTAGATTTTGCATTTAGACTGAATGAGAACCATTTTGTTGCCCATCCAAGGATAAGGAAAAGGCCAACACCACCAACAAGGTCAACAAGGTTCTTTGTTTGTTTACCCCCTTGGCCGGTGAAAGATTGTTGTGCATCAAGTTAACCTGTGGCTGTTACTTGTTGCTGGTGTCTTGTTATGGAAGTTACAGGCAGTATTTTGTTCAATTTGCATGATGTCTGTAGATTTATAGCTAGTTTAAGTCTTAGCTTCACCTTCTTCTTCGTTCCAGTCTAATTCACAGATGGATTTATTCAGCCAGTCTGTTGAATTTGAACCCACCCCAAAAACCCCAAAAACTTAGACTTTCCAATTCTTCAAACCCCACTAACATACACCTTTCAATCCTCAAATTTATACCCTAAACCACATAAACCAATGTTAAACCCAAACAATGTAATGTCAATAATGAATACAAAATTTGTATTTTAAACCAGTTATTTTTCTTTTTAATAATTCAATAAACAGAGCGTCCGGTTCAAGAAGTTTTTCTACTGTACGAGTTTATTGCAAACCCGCCACCACCGCTGCGGCAATGAGACAAAAAGCGATGGTCTATTTGTGCGGAAATCTGCGTGACTGTCCGCAAAACTAATCCACGGCTTTTTCTTTCATTGGATAGTGGGCTGCTTCTTATAAACTCGCACATGCTGTTATAGGTTTTGTCTACGGCCCCCAGAGATATTTATCTGGACCGAGAAGAAGAGAGAAGTACGAGGCAAGTTTTTCCGGGGAGATGTAGTCATACTAGGCTTCCGGGTTAGGCTCATGACCCTCCAAAAGTTTTCATCGGATCATGCGCCTTCTAAGTCCCCGTTCGACCAGAGCCCTCCCCTCCTCCTGGTTTCACAGCGGGTGAGTGACCACCGGCGGGCGTTGGTTAGTGGTTAGTAAGGGAAACGGGGCCACAGAAGAGAAGGGAGCCCAGATATGCACTTTTAATTTAATCTAACGACTAAACAATTTATCAGTCTTGGATTACAGCATTCTCTCGTCGGTTTTCACCAGTGGATGAAGTCCATGACAAGTAGCGAAGGATTACCCTGTAAGCAGAATGAACATTTATTGGGATATCAATAATATTCAAACAAGATTGTAACGACAGAATAAGCAATACCTCAAATTAAGATGGCCCGCTTTAGAGAGTAAAAAGGGAGATTCAAGGGTAGCAGCCAAAAGGTTAGTAAACAAGTGACCTTGTTGACTTACTTGAAAGGACATGAATTCTCATAAAGTCTGCCGTGCAAATTTAGAAACCTGGAGTTTAGATCCTGTAAATAAAAAAAAGAAAAATAAGTCACCTTGTTTATAATTTATGTCATCAATGTGCGTCTATGATCTAAAAGAATAATTAAACAGTTATCATTACACACTCAAATTGTCTCTTAAACATTAGATAGATGTAAGTGTAGATCAATACTTTTGAAACATACACGACTGACATGACAAGTGAACTTACACATGAAACCGCCAATCAGTTATCCAAGATTCTCTAGAAGCTGGAATGAGAGATTGGTCCATGCTGGGGTTGGTGATCTAGCAAGTCCAATAGAAACAGCCGATAATTATGATGAATCCTAATAAAACATGAGAAGAATTAAGGTTTCAGCATGTTATAAAGCTAGTGTTGGTTGTCACCTGTATCATTTCGATGGCACATTCAGTAGAATACAATGAGTTTGAACAAAATAGTTGACGGCCGGCTGCACGACATTCAGACTGTAAGTTTTCAGTTATCAGACTGTAAGTTGATGAAAGACATTAAGGTTATCCAACATATACACGGAATAGAACACATCACCGACAAGTTACAGACGAAATCACTCGTATTTACCTATGAATTCATTGGTAATTTTCGAAGAAAAGATAACTAAACTTCTGACAGCAAAACGCCACAAGCCCATAACTGACACAATAATCGACACGCCATCTATTAGACACGTCTAAAAACTCAGAATTTGAAGGGCTAGTCTTAACATACTCACATAACTTGAAAAGCGCATTTTTGTTCGCCAAAACCTAGCAATCAATCTTGAGAGCAGTATTGAGAACAAAGCTCACTTGCTAGTTTTATGCAAATTTTCCGGAAGTAGACCGGAAGTAAGCGATAGCACCTTAACCGTTGAGCTGCTGACAAAATAAACCAAATATTCGTGATCTCCATGAAATTTGGGGTCGATTAGGTGTAATTTGAACGAAATCCAAAATTTTGTCAAAATCGAGAATTTTCCTGAACTATAGTTCAGGAAAATTTTCGAAACCGGAAGTTCGAAAACGCACAAAAAAAAACATGAACTTTACCACAAATTTGACGAGGATCACGAATATGTGGTTCTTTTTTTCGTGGAATGAATATTTACTGAACTACTGACTAAAATGAGAAAACCGGAAGTAGAAAAAAAAAATCAATTTTTCAAAAATCGAACAAGTGAGCTTTGTTGCTGATTCAATAAATGTTAGTCATCACTAAAAATCGCATCTCAGCAACTGCCGATAAATGTTTCAGAGACGTGTAAAGTAAATCAAAATAACTGCAGAAAATAAGGCAAAGGCAAGGTTTAAAATAATTGGAAATAATTCCCGCTTTAAGTAATCGACACTCATTAGAATAACAAAGAAATACGAGAAATCGATACTAACATAATATGGTCTTCACTAAATAATCATCTTCTCACCATAAAAAAACCGCCAACACATCACCAACAGCCAAATAAGTAACTCCAAACGGTAATCAATCCACAATTTTTGCATCCTGCAACACCCGAAGTAAAAACAAAACACAACCTAGGCACAAGCAGAGCTATATGGCTCTGGCACAAGTTATTTTCAATTACACATTTATTGGTTTAGTTTTATACGGCCGTATAAAAGTAAGAGTTAAAACAACCTTGACAAGCTAACACTCAGTCAAACCGATTGTCCACACGGATGACCAGAACACAAATTCGACACAACACTGCAGAATGAAGACTGAAAGATTCGCGTGCACCATTTAAAACTACCAACACTACGGTGGATCAATCCTTAAACACTATGTAACGTCTCTATAATACGCAATTATAGTTACATTACTAACCAAACATTTCGACTATGAATGGAATCATCCTGATGGATGTAAATATCCCGTTGAAAAATAAAATTGCAACTTACCACGTTTCTTTTCTTATACATTCGCATTTTACTGGACTATTCCACAGATTTCTCTGCACTTCTACTTCCTACCCTCTTAGTCCTCCAGTGTCCTACAAGATTCAAACACGTAACTCGTGACAATTTTTAGCTATAACCAATAGCTACCTACTGTGTTGCCTAAATTGAAAAATTCCACAACATTCTTAGCCAGCCCTTTAAAGGATCTGATAAAATTCTCGAGATTTATCAAATTGGATGATGGACCACGTCATGGTTACGGCCCCTAGTGATGATAAGAAAGGCCCCAGGTTCATTTCCTACTCCTTCCACATGTCCCCCCTCTATTACCTCCCAATGTTTCCCATGTCTGTTCTTGTATTCTTATGATAAATAACACCATGCATGTACTAACCCAATACTTCCCCAGTCAACTCTTACAAAAACAAATACTAACATTAATGCACTGCAGCATTTAAATGAGAAAAAAAACCTTGATATAAAAAATTCGTTGTACGCCGTTGACTACTGCTGTAACAGACCGGTATGAGAGATGGGGAACCCTGAATGGAAAACCTTTTTGTTTCTGACACGAAATTTAACTAAAAGAGCCGGAGACATAAATCACTCCTTCTGTGACAACAATTACGGCAGCGTTCTCTAACTAACCATCACTAAAACGGGCACACGATCGCCACCAATCAGACTTCCTCCAGTACCTTCGACTGGGCCAATACGCAAACTGTTAGACCCTTACTCAGATATGCTAGTCTAGACGCTCCACAACAAGACGAATTGCAGAAAACAAACAAAAAACAAACAAGTTCATGGCAATTTCAAACAATCTGAAATGAATCTTTCATGCCGGAACACGGTCCAGCAGATTGACTAGAAGCAGTGGCATCCGTTGTTGAATGGTGGACAACATTCAGCTGAGGAGTAAAAGTTTTCTTTGCTGGATCCCAATATGGCGGGATTGAATAAGCGAGTTGATCCCGGACGAGATCTGTGAATTGTTGGGCCAGGTCATTCGAAAGAATCGAGATATTCTTCAGCCGAACGAATGATTCTATCCACGATCCAGCACTGGGCAGCAATAAAATTAAATGAGGATTCAAATTTTAGAGTTTCAAGAAATAGTTCTAATGGAATTTTACCTGATAGGATATCTTTGATTACTCCCGGCAACAAAATAGCATCTCATAGTTTCGGTTCATTGCGGTGATGTTTCAGTCGGTTGCGATGCAAACGACCAAACAAATAACTGGCGAATCGGAACACCAAACGGAAGAGTAAGTTCGTGGTTCCAGAATCATCCGGCAGCTGCTCCAGTAATCGCTCCTGCTTCACTATTATAGGCAAATGCATCATAATAACGATGACTCAAAATGTGTGGTCCACCGACGGAACACCATAAACTTTGGAACCGGAAAAAATTCTTTGTTGTCGTCGAAGCGAGTGAAGAGTCGGGAATTGTCCAGGTAGCGTGATGTAACTCAGTCAAGACGGCCGACGTCGGCAACGAAGAACCGACAAACGTTTCCGAGTCTCAATGTGGCTGCTGGACGTGTTGCGGGCCCATCAGACAGCCCATGACTTCCGAATATGCATCCTGTTCTATTGTCATCGCCAGAAATCTCATCCGATTCTGGAATTTACGGTCCACCACCAACACATGTTCACAAAAGAAAAACCAATTAGCCATTTACTAAAAAAAATTCGAAAACATGATTGATAATGAAACTAATCTGGGTTTGTCGGAAGAGGGCCCACTGATGCACCGGACTAGTCGGAATCGAAACCATCTGAAACGTAATACACACAAGTTGCCTATTTTGGATAACTTCTGTCAGATGCTTTAGCCTATAAGAAAGAGTGGATCCCTGTATCAAATATGCTGCCACCATCCACCTGTCAGTTCGTCACTATTTAAACCCTTAGAATAATCAATAACTCTAGTGAGATGTGAAAGATATGACTATTTGAATCAGGGGTAACCTTACCAAATGATAGGAGTAAAAAGGAAGATATAAAAAGGTCATCTAGTAATTGATTTGATAATAGTTTTCTGCATTCTTGTGGAAAAATTTTGTAACATGTCCACCACCCTATTTATATGACGATAAAATTAGCCATGTACATCCAATTGTTTTCAGCCACTGCAGTGTGAAAAAAGCAATTTAGTTTCAAGCTAATTGGTGTGACTCAACTTCAGACTTAACACTATCGTTTTGTCTCTGCATAGAGAACTAAATCTTCAATGGTCATATTCTTTGGGATCACCATTACTGTGAAATGAGAAACATTTTCGTTTCTAAGTCCTTAGAAGCTTGGCATCATTGATTAACTTCTTATGCTGTTAAGCACATTGGTAGAGCTGTCAAGTAGAAATGTGGGCTATTAAGAAAGATGGACACCTACAAAGAAAAAGAACTTTAATAAACATTTTGAAATGTGAAAAAAGATACCAATAATGATCTACTTTAAATATACACTAAACAAGAAAAAGAAATGACCAAAGATCAACACATCGCAAAGATTTCATTTCAGGTTTTAAGAATATGCAATCTGCTCTGTCTGATCAAACAAAATTTACAACTCTTTCCAAGTACGAAGAACCTTCCACAAAAGCTCTAATTTGAAGCATGAAATAAGATGTCAGTTATCTTCAACCAAGAACAAAATGCTAACCTACTTGATTTATCATACCAGTACATTATTACCATTTCAGATTTCCTGTTTTCATCACACTTTTGTCTTGCAATATAGTAGAGACCCTCCCGAAAAACACATCTTCATGACACGTCAGCAACCTCGTGGAGAAAGGAAAGATCTTCGACATCCTTTTACAAGATGAATTAAAGTAGATTAGAAAACAGACTTGGAAAGTGGCAACTCTCATGATTCACTTACCTGCTTAAGAATTGTTTCTGTACATGACGAAAATTACAACCAGTACCAGTAGCACACCTGCAAAAGGAACACCTATCCCCAGCTGTCTGCAACAAAGTAACCAGCAGCGGACCTATTTAAGAAAATATTAAGATTACCATCAGGAAACACAGTGTGTACACAATTACATGCAGGACTCATTATGACCATAGAATACCAGGAGTAAGACAAAACTATGCAGTCCAAAAGAATGACATCTGAAATTTTACAAAGGAAGTTGTGATTGGCAAGGTATTCAAATAGCAAATTGATCTCTGGTCATATTGATTAAGTACTTTAGTAAGAAATTGGATAAAAAATAATTACTTTTACTGTTGCATTGGACCTTTTCATTTTCATCATGAGAAACGTCACGACCATAACACATTTATCCCTGAAGAGTGAAGACACTCGCGCAACCTAGTGGAAATCATTTTAAGCCACCTAGCGACAGCTAATTTGATTGCTTTGCGGCAGCAACTCAACTCGAATCGTTAATTCGTTACGCCTTTCACTAGCTGCTAGCTGACACGAAATGAATCAAGAGAAATGTCACATAGAAACAACTGCACGCAAGAGTCTATTGACTATCAGCATATCGACCTGTCTCTCGATTGATTGTGTTCAACCCCGCCCTATTGCAGTGTCCTTTTACTACCCTTGTAAATCATCCGGAAAACGGATGATAAATTGTTATAAAATATTACCATGTTGAACACAGAGGCGAAAATAAAGGAAAAACTATAAAGATAGAAATGGGAGACATACCGAATTCAACGTCGATGAGTACCACCAGTCATCAACAGTCATGGAACCTTAATGGAGATGCGGAGGAAATACAACTGTACGAGACACAGTATCCAATCTCCGAATGGGACCAAAATCTAGGTGTGGACTAAAGAATCTCATTAAAAACTCTATAATACAACTTGTGCCTTCTTCTTTCTTACCTGTGAATTATTTGGTTTTTTTTGCAGATTTGTTGCTGGATGAGCTCCAGGAGAGTGTGTCGTCACCTCAACAAGCAAAAGGCAGGAATCAAATTACAACGCTCCCTACAATCCCTGCATCGCAACGCCAATCACAAAAGAAATCCGTCAGCTCTAGCACCAAGGTTCTCAGTAGCAGTCAATTTCTTGCCTTGGCGGAAGAAGCCCTTCGGCAAACGACCATTGCTCGTCGTTTACTCGAGTCCATCGCTGATGAACCGACAGCTTGTAGTTGCTCCACGGCTTGTAGTTGTTGGTATATACTGTACGTAATTCGTTGAACCATCGCTGTAGGTTACAGGTTCTCAATCCAACACTGCAAAATAAGTTCTTCAATACTAAAACCAAAAAGATAAGTTTGAGAACTTAAAACAAAACATAATATAAAAGAAATACCATTTTGAAATTAAGTTCCCTCCATTCCTCTACTGTAAAACTTTCAAGTATATGTGATATAATGTCTCTGATTTTGAGAGTTAGAAAAGTGTCTCCAGCTATAAAATTGGCCATGTAAAGGTTTAGCAAGAGGTTGCACATTCCAATTTTCTCGTTCTCGGAAAAATAGGGATATGTTTTCACATTGAAACTCAAGAGAGACAATATTTTCTCCAAATTCAAGCGAGGGAAAGGGACATGATGTTTTTCCGAATCGAAACTGTTCATGGAAAATTTCCGGAATGGGCGAGGAAAAGAAATGTCCAAAGCCACAGGCCAAAAGTTGCTTTGAACAGTACCAAAATTCATCAGGACTAGAAGTAAGTCAGGCACTTCAATACAGAATTGTTGAGTTTTATCAAATATTTTTTCTGAAAGAATCTTGAGACACACTTCTGAGTTCTGCCACATCTTTGCTTGTTGTCACTGACATTAGAAAGAACAAATATCTCCTACATGATAATTTGCAGGTTAACAATGATCGTTGTAATTTATTGCCCTAAAACAAAATGAGAAACAATCAGTTAGAGCCACAACATTCAATTTTGTAAATTATACCTTTATTTCTGACCGCAAATAGTTCACCAAATCTGAAGAAGACATCTTTGGAACATCTTTAATACCTAGATCTTTATCAAGCCAAGAATAGTTTACTTCGCCTAAGGGAATGAATGAAGATGATAATAAGATAAAACAATCAATCAATTGAGAATTTACCTTTTGAATAAAAAAGATAAACTTGTGTATCATCAAAATTATCCAGAACTGTAGCACGATTTAATTCTTCCTGTCTACTACTTTTTGACGAAGCACTCTGTAGAAAATGTAATAGGGATGTTCGGCGTGTCGGGCCGTTTACTTACAGTTTCCAAGTTGAATAAATTAGACACGAACAAAACCGTGTCTTTTACCTCTCGTCTATTTTAACACACTGAATATTGTACAGTAAATTGGGGGGGAATAAACAATAGGGGGGTAGGGAAACAACGACTGAATTTGGGGACCAACGACTGAATTTGGGGCCACCTATCGGGGGCCCCCAAGGCAATAGTCGCGTAGGTGCGCCGGTGTTGTTGTGCGGCGCCCTGATCTCGTCGTCGTCTGTTGGAATGGAATATTCCTAACACACTCCCCACCAGAGCCCGTAGCATCCGGCTCGACATCTTCGACGACGTCTTCCGGTTCTTCGGGAGCTGGCATAGCGTCTCCGATAGCGAGATCGATTTCTGGTTCTGGCAGAGTTGGATTTGGATCCTCTTCCGGCTCCTGGATCGGTTCCGGATTTCCAATTTCGACGTCTTCGGCGAGATCTTCTCGCAGCTCTATAGGGTGAAGACATTGAATGGCTCTATTAATTAAATTACCATTTGGAATCTTGAGCATGACAGAACGGATGAGTCCGTCGCGGCTTGGAATCAGTTCCTTCACTACTCCGGTAGACCACATGAGTCGTTTGGAGTGTTCGTCGTGGATAACAACGACTTCTCCTAGGCGGATCTTCCTTCCGGATTTTCCTTTGGAGTGGAAGTTGTCTAGTTGGAGTAGATAATCGTCGACGAATCTAGCACAGATGTCAGCGACATATTCCCTCCTGTTCTTGTCCATCTCTTGTAGTACGATGCTGGTCGATGTAGGATCCAGCAAGTTAACGGCTGGCTCCGGATCGGCACGAGTAGAACGTCTGTTGTTTAGAAATTGGTTAGGAGTTATCGGAAGTGGATCGTCAGCTCCTTCCCCAATATAGCTGAGTGGGCGGGCGTTGATTACGCTCTCGATTTCTGCTAAACTCGCTTCCAGTTCCATGTAGTCAAGGCAGGCTCGACCGTTGGAGCGTCGCAGCAGATCCTTGACGCTCCTCACCATCCGTTCCCAGAATCCTCCCCACCATGGCGCTAGGCTGGCGGAAAATATCCAAAGGGTTTTTCTGGACGCGAGAAAGTCTTGAATGATGGGATCGGCGTGAATAGTTCTCAGGAATCGGTCGACACATCGGAACGTTTGCGCGTTGTCCGAATACATCACTGAGACGGGTCCTCGTCTAGCTGCGAATTTTCGAAAGGCTAGTAAGAAGGAACGCGCCGTCATATCGGGTAGTAGTTCCAAGTGAACCGCTCGAGTGACTGCACACGTAAAAAGACAAACATAACTTTTAAGATGGTTCGTTTTCTTAGCTTTAGTTGTTGTTATTAAGATGTCTTGGATTTCGACATCTTCTTCGACTGAATCCTCTTCGCCTACGATTAGAGCTTCGATTGGAGCGTCTCCTTCAGCGGGTGGCTCCTCGATTCGCTCTTCAGTTGGATCGTCTGCTGGCGTCGGATCCTGGACGCTTGGTGGAGCTTTCCTTTTCTTCCTTCGCTGTGCTGGTTTGTACAGCAGTGGTCCAGCGAAATCGACTCCTGTAACGTGAAAAGATTGCGCATGTTTGAGTCGGTTTAAAGGAAGAGGGGCTGCTAGTTCTTGCTGTCGTCCTTTAACTATCCAGAATTTTTCTTTTAACTCGGATAGTGTTACTTTTGCTCCTGCATGTAGTAGTGACTCGTGTTTGTCTGTAATTAAGAAAGTGATTACTATATGTGATGCAGGAAGCAAAATTGGGGGATCGATGTTTCTATCTCTTAGGGCAAGTGATACTCTCCCATGGATTCGAACGAGACGGTCTCTGGCGTCCCAGATTGGAAAAAGTGCAGCGATTTTCTCCTTGGGCTGGATTGTGTTGTCTAACTGTAGCGATTCAAACGCCTTAGGATACCGCTCTCGTTGGAGCTGTCTGTAGATCGTTAGTTCCGCTTCATCCAGCTCCTCTCTGGATAATCTTGTAATCCGGATAACTTTTCCACTTCCTTTTCCATCTGGTCCAATTGCCTTTATCGACTCCATTCGTTCTGGACCGGGAGGTCTGAGCTTCTTTTGACTCCTGCTGAGGAATCGTGAGACCCAGGCTGTACGTCTTAACAGTCGATTCCAGGTGGAAATTTTGTCGAGATTCCAGTCGACGGAGGCTGTTGGAATTGCGATGGCTGCTGTTGTGCTGACCGTCGTACTCCTAGCTTCCGATTCCATTTCGGACTGGATTGTTTGTGGAATTTGGTCGTTGGGAGAATCTGGCCATTCCGTTTCTTCTCCTTTGAGCCAAATCGGGCCGTTCCACCAAAGAGTTGAGGTTACCAGCGTTGGCGCTGGCGCTCCCCGCGAGGCAAGATCGGCCGGATTTTGGAGACCTGGACAGTGTCTCCACCACTCGGGTTGTGAAAATTTTCGTATCGTCTCCACTTGGTTTCGGACGAATGGTTTCCATTTGTTCGGCTCTCCTCTAATCCATCCTAGTGCAACCAAGGAGTCTGACCAGTAGATAGTTCTCCAATACTGGACTTGCATTGCATTTTTTACGACTTCACCTAAACGTACGGCTAAAAGTGAGCTCAGCAGTTCTAAACGCGGTAAAGTTACTTTTTTCTTAGGTAGGGGTGCAACTCTCGTTTTGCTGGCCAGTAGGATGATGAGTGGATCTTCTTGTCCTTTTTGGAGTCGGGCGTAGGCTACGGCTCCATACGCTGCTTCAGAAGCGTCTCCGAAGACGTGTATTTCGTGAGAAGTGACTTTTTCGGATAGTCCGATCCATCGTGGAATTTGTAGTTCGGTGAAATCGGCGAGACCAGTCATCACTATCTTCCAAGATTTTTGGATATCGGCTGGCGCTGCTTGGTCCCAACCTATCTCCTTTTCCCAGAGCTTCTGGTAAATAATCTTTAACAAAAGTACAGTGGGAGATAAAAATCCAATTGGATCAAAAATCCTTGCCGAGATACTGAGTATCTTTCTTTTGGTGATTTCCGATCCCACTTCTTCTACTGCTTGGATGATGGATGCTGGGTTGAATTTGAACGAATCGGATCCGGTGTCCCACCGGATTCCTAACACCTTCTGTTGGCCGTCCAAGGCTGGGGAGAGTAGGCCTACGACTTGATTCGACAGTCCTTTCTCCTTCAGGTGTTGTTTGAGGTCTTCGTTGTTGGTTGCCCAGCTTCTCATGTTGAGTTGGGCGTCACTAAAGATCTCGTCCGTCTCATCGACTCTTTTCTTGGCGATTGATAAATTGTTTGCTCCGCCGAGGTAATCGTCAACGTACAAACTTTCTTCCAGCTGTTGAATAGTTTCTGGAAAACGAGACTTTAGTGATTTGAAATGTTTGTTAATTGTAACACGTAGGAGAAAGGGGCTAGAACTAAGGCCAAAGGGCACTCTCTTCCACTTGTAGGCAATAAGAGGCGATCCAGCCACTGCTGGATCCCTGGGCCATAAAAACCTGATTGCTTCAGCATCTTCCGGCTGCAGGGCGATGTTTAGAAAGGCTTTTTCTATGTCGGCGATCCAGGCAATCTCGTACTTTCTGAAGCGTAATAGCACTGATAGGAGATCGGGATTGAGATTTGGTCCGGTCTCCAACACGTCGTTCAGACTTGGTCCAAATTTCGTTTTTGCTGCTCCGTCAAAGACGGGTCTGATTTTCGTCGTTGATTTGTCGCCTCTGAAGATCGGATGATGTGGGAGATAGGTGTGAAGTTCTTCGTAGTCCATGTTCGCCTCCTCGACGAATTTGCTGTCGATGAGCTTTTGGATTTCTGCGTGGTAATTCACCAAGTCTCCTGGATTTTTTCTCAATCTTGTTATTGTGCTTTCCACTCTTCCGGTGGCCAACGGGAGATTTTTCTGAAGTCTCCACTTGTCAGTTGTCCAAGGGATCGGTGTACAGTATCTTCCATCTGGCCATCTCGTTATTTTTTCGTCAAAGAAATCGAAGCGATCATCCGATTCCACTGCATCAGCGCCTTCAAGGTTCGCAAAATTTTCTATTTTCCAGAAAAGAGAAAGGTCGAAATTAGCAGCAACTTGTTCTTCCTTCTCAAACCATTTACTATCTTCTTCTCCGCTGGATCCGATTGGGGCATCTGAGAATGACGCTCCTATTGGCGTAGTTTGGGGACTGGCCGTTCCAGTCTCCTTTTCCATCGGAGTTTTGTTTGCTTGAGTTGAAAGGATTTTTCTTTTTTGGCTACTTGTCGCGAATGTTGACGTAATCTGTGGAATCGGGTAACTTGATGTTAAAATTAAATTTTGGATTACTTGAGTTCCTGTCTTCGATTTTGCTTCTTGAGATGGTCCAGCAATCATTCTTCCGAGTTTCGTTTGAAACGCGCGCAATCCGCATGGACTCTGTATGGCGGCTTCATTCGACATGATCTGGAACATCTGGTCCATTCCGACTAAAATTCCAATTGGCTGATCTTCGGTGTGTGCCATCTCGAATCTGTCGTCGGCCAATTTTTCGTTTTGGATCCAGAGGCTGTTTGCAAATTCGGATCCTACGTACGGGCCGGTATCTGAAATGTGATCCGATTCTAAAGCCATTAGTGTAACTTTTGGGGCGCCTTGCCAGGTGCCCCTTACTTGCATTTCGACGTTTTTTGTCATTTCGGGCTTGTTGGGTTCCTTTTTCTTAAACACTCTTGTGCTGATGTTTTCCACCGCTACTGTCTTCATGTTAAGTTGCGATGAGAGTGATTTCAGCACCCAAGAACGATGACTTCCGTCGTCTGCAAATAAAATCGCTCTTGTTTCGTTACCGTTTTGGCCGCTGATGATGACTGTTGCCGTTTTCAGCATCAATTGTCCAAAGCTGCTTGCACAGGCTGTGGTTGTCAAAGTTGGATCGCTGGCCACGATTATTGCTGCTGTTGTGGGATTGGTGACTCTGACGTCTCCTTTGTCGCAGAGAGCGGTGTGGTGCCTCCCTCCGCACTTGTTGCAGTTCCGGGCGGATGTGCAATCCTTCAGCGCGTGTTTGTCTCCAAAACAGTTGACGCACCTTTTCAAATCAAAGATTATCTTTTTCCTTTCCGTCAGCCCTTTCGGACATTTTGTCGGCCAGTGAATTTGGCTGCAGAAGATGCAGGGCCTTTCGCACACAATCCAACTTGGGTTAAATTTAACGTTTTTATTTTTTAAGGCGGATTTAACCTGAGGAGCTGGACTTGCTTTGGCTCCTACTGCCAATTGTGATGCTGTTGCCGGCTGTGGATTTGCCGGTTTGGGCTGTTTAGGAGCTGGAGACGATTTCTCCTTTTCCACACCTTTGATTCGGTTGAACCTTTCGGCCGCGTCGATTTGATCTCCAATGAATTTGATGACCATCTCGATGTCCGTTGATTTGTTTGTTGGCGATTTTGCCCATTCTTGTTGGAGCCTGGTAGGAATTAATTTGATTAATCTTGCTCCGAGGAGTCCGCCAAAGGAACTTGTGGGGACTCCTAACGTTTCCAACGCGCTAATGTGCGATTGGAGATTCAGCTGGAAGCTCCTCAGAGCTGGAACGTCGTTCCCGTCCTTTACGGGCTGCAAGGCATCCAGTTTCTCAATGTGCGCGTCGATTAGAACGTCCGTCTTCCCGTACATCCTTTTCAGTTCGTCGATTGCGACTTGGTAATTCGCATCTGTTAATTCAAGATTGTTAACCAACAGGTACGCCTCACCTTTAAGATATTCCTTGAGGTAATCGAATTTTTGGACGTTTGAAAGAGATGAAGAGTGGACAGCTGCGTTAAAGGATTCCCAGAATTGGGTCCATTCCAGTACGTCTCCTTTGAAGTGCTTAATTTGTCGCTGCGGCAATCGTATCGACTGTACGGCTGAAGCTGGGGCTGGTGCTGCCGTCACGTTGATTACTGGCGCGGGAGGTGCCGGAATGGCCGCCATGATTTGGGCAATAATTTGCGCCATCTGTGCTTGACTTGTTGCTGGATTTGCTGCTTGATTTGCTGCTTGATTTGCCGCTTGATTTGCTGCTTGGCTTGTTGCCTGTTGTTGGAAGAGCGCTAACAATCGTTTGTCTCTGTCCTCTTCTTTCTTTGCCTCTTGCTTTTCTTTCACGTCGTCCAACCATTCTTGCTTCTTCTGCTTGATGATTGATCTTGCTCCAGACACTTCATCTTGAACTTGGAGAAAGGTGTCCAGATCCCCATCAATCTCCTCCTGCGCGGCCTTGGTCGCTATTAATTTCTCCTTGATTTCTTTTGTTGCGCTTTGGTAGCTTTCGAAGAGACTTTTCAATCTTGTTTCTAAGGTTTCTAGTTCTTTAACATCTTCTTGGGCCATTACTTGATTTGCAAATCCGTTGATCCGGGTTATTGCTCTTGTTATGTGGCCTTTGGTGGCTGACCTTGTGTTTTTCATTGACTGAACCATTCTTCCTGGTTGTGTAGCTCTTCAAGAGCTGTTGACTGGGGAAAAGGAGATGAAATAGAGAATTAATTTAATTTTTTTTTTTTTTTTTTCGATCACTTATCGACTGATTTGCCCGTTTCCTTTTCCTGTTTTCCTTGGGGTTTCGTGGAACGGATGAGTTTCCGTTTTTTGTTTCCACTTTGTTTGAAATCCCTTGGATGTATCTGAAAAAGAATCGATTTAAATTTGGAGCTAGGGTAATACCCAGGCTCCTGCAAAAATCCGGGCTGGATGACTCAATTAAGTGAATCTGGTTTTTTTCTGTTGTTGGTGGCGCCACTTGCGGCGTGCCACTACACTTTGCGAGAGAGGAAATAAAGTTTTTTTTTTTTGGTGGCGCCCCTTGCGGCGTGCCACTACACTGAGCGTGAGCGAGAAATAATTTTTTTTTTTTTTTTTTTGTTGGTGGCGCCCCTTGCGGCGTGCCACTACAGTGAGCGTGAGAGAGAAATAGTTTTTTTTTTTTTCGTTTGGATGCACCGATGTTTCGGGATCCTATGTAAGAGGGTTTTTTTTCTTTTTTTTTTTAAGGAAGGACAGATGGACAGAGAATATTCATTCAATAATTGTATTTAGCGGTTGTTTTGGAGACCTTTCGGCTCCTCTGTGAATGTTGAGAGAAAGAGAAAGATTATTTCTGACTCGATACCATCAGCAAGCGAAGAATGGATACGGGAGGACACACGTGCAATGAAAAGAGGAGACGAAATCCCAGTAGTTTAGCCCAGGCCGATCTATGGGCCAGAGGTTGGGACGGCGTGTTCAATGGCCGCCCCCTCAGGCTAGCCCGACAACGAAAGGCACAAAAAAGTCGAAAGAAAAAAAATGGAATTTTTGGGCATAGGTTCCCCCCTTTTCTACGTCTTTTTTGTTTTTACAATTTAGTAGTTTTAGTTTGGGCAGATTTTAACCACCCAACAACAAAAGAAAGAAACAAAGATAAACGTTTGGGGGGTCTAGAATTGTGTAGCCCCAACCGGCTTCACAATTTTGAGTTTTGAGTGAGTTGATTTGAGTGATTTGAGAGGGAGGACACGGTTATGCACTGGGTTAAAAACCGTTCGAAGGACCATGTAGAAAATGTAATAGGGATGTTCGGCGTGTCGGGCCGTTTACTTACAGTTTCCAAGTTGAATAAATTAGACACGAACAAAACCGTGTCTTTTACCTCTCGTCTATTTTAACACACTGAATATTGTACAGTAAATTGGGGGGGAATAAACAATAGGGGGGTAGGGAAACAACGACTGAATTTGGGGACCAACGACTGAATTTGGGGCCACCTATCGGGGGCCCCCAAGGCAATAGTCGCGTAGGTGCGCCGGTGTTGTTGTGCGGCGCCCTGATCTCGTCGTCGTCTGTTGGAATGGAATATTCCTAACACACTCTGGGATGATGATTCAACGAGGATGGAGTCTTTGAGTGAAAATGTGTTTAAGTTTTGTTTTGGGCCCAAACAGAAAATAATCCATTATATGTTACCTGCCTTGAAAAATTTGGGGTTATGGGCAAAGAATTATTTGCTTTCTGACGGTAAACCATTGAGCTCCAGTTCGCGTTTTCTTCTTTCATTCCTTTCTGCCAAGATTTGAAGAACATCTAGTCTCTGATTGATAAATTAACATTTTAAAGCTATGAAATTGTAGTTCATTCGACAAAGAGTACGTTACCTTCATTCTGTTTTCCTCGATTAAATCAGATTAATACTGTTCAAGACTTCAAGCTTCCAATCTAAACTGACTAGACTGCAGACTGCTAATAAACACATGTTCAAAAATGTGTTTCTTTTTATTAAAGCGTCTGACTAATGCAGCACAGTTGCCAGTTTAACAATTTAAAACATTTATTTTTCACTTGTTTTTTTCAGACTTCGTTAATTTTTCTTATTCATTACGTTTTATTCTAATTATTTTACATGATATCATTGTGTTTTTTTACTGTTAATATTTTTCCTTTTCTTTGTTATTGCTTATTGTTAATAAAATGTTTCGTCGTCAACGCGTCACCCCATACAAATGGATAAAATTTTCGTGCTCGTCAAGCTCAGCAAGAAAAGCTTTCCTTCCCTTCGATTTTAAAGAAATTAAAGAAGGTGGCGATCCAGTTCTTTGAATTGTTCAAATAAATTATTAGCAAATCGGACCATGTAAATTCAAAGGACAAAGGAGATCCACCATTTAACTGGGCATTAGTAAACACATCGACTAGTGCAGCCCTTCCAGTAGAAATGCTTCAAAAAGATTTTCGATTGCAGCGCCATCTACTCAACAGTCAAAAAAGCTCATTTTCGAAAGTGGCGCCACCTATTTGAAAATTAAAATAGCTCAGAATTTAACCAAACTAAACTTAAAAGATGAGTCTTGACACGAGGAACAAGAAAATCGGGTTTAAAAAATTATCCGACCAGTAGAACAGCTTTAAAACTCAATTCAAAAATTCGACGTCAGCGCCATCTATTGTCAAAATAAAAGTAGCTAAGAATTTATCCAAACTAAACTTAAAAGACATAAATTGACCAAAAGACTTTGAACTAAACCCGATTTTGATCTCATCGTGCTCAGCGTGAAACGCTGATCAAGAATATATCCTCGATTGCCTGTTTCTGAGCATTTTTAGTAAGTCTGGAAAGCAGCGCCACCAAGTGGCAAGTGTTGGAACTAAACCCGATTTTGATCTCTTCGTGCTCAGCGTGAAACGCTGATCAAGAATATATCCTCGATTGCCTGTTTCTGAGCATTTTTAGTAAGTCTGGAAAGCAGCGCCACCAAGTGGCAAGTGTTGGAACTAAACCCGATTTTGATCTCTTCGTGCTCAGCGTGAAACGCTGATCAAGAATATATCCTCGATTGCCTGTTTCTGAGCATTTTTAGTAAGTCTGGAAAGCAGCGCCACCAAGTGGCAAGTGTTGGAACTAAACCCGATTTTGATCTCTTCGTGCTCAGCGTGAAACGCTGATCAAGAATATATCCTCGATTGCCTGTTTCTGAGCATTTTTAGTAAGTCTGGAAAGCAGCGCCACCAAGTGGCAAGTGTTGGAACTAAACCCGATTTTGATCTCTTCGTGCTCAGCGTGAAACGCTGATCAAGAATATATCCTCGATTGCCTGTTTCTGAGCATTTTTAGTAAGTCTGGAAAGCAGCGCCACCAAGTGGCAAGTGTTGGAACTAAACCCGATTTTGATCTCTTCGTGCTCAGCGTGAAACGCTGATCAAGAATATATCCTCGATTGCCTGTTTCTGAGCATTTTTAGTAAGTCTGGAAAGCAGCGCCACCAAGTGGCAAGTGTTGGAACTAAACCCGATTTTGATCTCATCGTGCTCAGCGTGAAACGCTGATCAAGAATATATCCTCGATTGCCTGTTTCTGAGCATTTTTAGTAAGTCTGGAAAGCAGCGCCACCAAGTGGCAAGTGTTGGAACTAAACCCGATTTTGATCTCTTCGTGCTCAGCGTGAAACGCTGATCAAGAATATATCCTCGATTGCCTGTTTCTGAGCATTTTTAGTAAGTCTGGAAAGCAGCGCCACCAAGTGGCAAGTGTTGGAACTAAACCCGATTTTGATCTCTTCGTGCTCAGCGTGAAACGCTGATCAAGAATATATCCTCGATTGCCTGTTTCTGAGCATTTTTAGTAAGTCTGGGAAGCAGCGCCACCAAGTGGCAAGTGTTGGAACTAAACCCGATTTTGATCTCTTCGTGCTCAGCGTGAAACGCTGATCAAGAATATATCCTCGATTGCCTGTTTCTGAGCATTTTTAGTAAGTCTGGAAAGCAGCGCCACCAAGTGGCAAGTGTTGGAACTAAACCCGATTTTGATCTCATCGTGCTCAGCGTGAAACGCTGATCAAGAATATATCCTCGATTGCCTGTTTCTGAGCATTTTTAGTAAGTCTGGAAAGCAGCGCCACCAAGTGGCAAGTGTTGGAACTAAACCCGATTTTGATCTCATCGTGCTCAGCGTGAAACGCTGATCAAGAATATATCCTCGATTGCCTGTTTCTGAGCATTTTTAGTAAGTCTGGAAAGCAGCGCCACCAAGTGGCAAGTGTTGGAACTAAACCCGATTTTGATCTCTTCGTGCTCAGCGTGAAACGCTGATCAAGAATATATCCTCGATTGCCTGTTTCTGAGCATTTTTAGTAAGTCTGGAAAGCAGCGCCACCAAGTGGCAAGTGTTGGAACTAAACCCGATTTTGATCTCATCGTGCTCAGCGTGAAACGCTGATCAAGAATATATCCTCGATTGCCTGTTTCTGAGCATTTTTAGTAAGTCTGGAAAGCAGCGCCACCAAGTGGCAAGTGTTGGAACTAAACCCGATTTTGATCTCATCGTGCTCAGCGTGAAACGCTGATCAAGAATATATCCTCGATTGCCTGTTTCTGAGCATTTTTAGTAAGTCTGGAAAGCAGCGCCACCAAGTGGCAAGTGTTGGAACTAAACCCGATTTTGATCTCTTCGTGCTCAGCGTGAAACGCTGATCAAG